>NC_056668.1:67660000-70641250 GCF_018350195.1 Panthera tigris
AGGAGTCCAGATGACAGGGAGTATGGGCCCCCATAGAGCCAATCCACAATGTACTTTCCCGTCCATTTCTTCCAGGAAACCCAAAGTCAGACCATATCACGCCCTGTTTTGAAAATAAAGTTACAGTCCATCAAGAACCAAATCTATATGGTAGTGTTACACATTTTCACTTGCATATCTGTTTTCTGGCACTTGGAACACTCTTTTACAGAAAATGCTATAGATGGAAGTTAGGTTTCCAGAGCAGTCCAAGACATATTTTAAACCAATAACATACATGAATTATCTCACTAATAATAGTTATTCAACAAATATTTACTGACTGTTCTAGAAGCTTGTGATGAATCACTGAATAAAACAAACATGCCCACGCAAATGAAGCTTACATTTTAGAGGCTGGAGACAGAAAATAAACAACAGACATAATTATGCATATATCTAGGGGAAGAGTGCTGTACTATCGGCAGCAGGAACGATAGTACAATGGAAATAAAAGCATTTCAAAAAGTCTCTCAACTGAGGTAGCCAGAAAGCCATATTCTCTGTAAGCAGTGTAGATATTTCTGGGCATAACTAGTGCATTAACCTTTTGCACTCTAATAACAACATGTTCTGATGGAGTTATTTAAAACTATAGGTGCTGGAGACTTATTTTCACACCTACTAAATCGGAATCTCCAAGTAGAGAAGCCTATCTTTTGAAATACATATCCATACATGACTTCTGCTATGCTCCCCAAAGTCATGAACTCAAGTATAATAAACTTTAAAACAGAGACAGCACAGTGCTCTGGACTTGGCTCTTCTTATGCCTGGTTTTGTGGACAAATCATGCCCTAGTCAACTACTGACCCACAAATACTATCTAGTCCAGCAGTTCTCAAACCAGGCTCCCCTGGCATCTCCTTAAGGGGCCAGGGGGTAGCAGCAAAGTCTCTTTCTTTCCTTTTATTATTGAAAATTTATTTATTATTTTTGAGAGAGAGATAGAGAGTGAGTGAGGGAGGGGCAGAGAGAAAGGAAAACATCCCAAGCAGTCTCTATGCTGTCAGTGCAGAGCCCGATGCAGGGCTCGAACTCACAAACTATGAGATCATGACCTGAGCCAAAACCAAGAGTTGGAGGCTTAACTGACTGAGCCACCCAGGTACCCCAACCTCTTGCTTTCAACAAACTGCTCGGCTCTTATTTAAGTTGAAGAAGAGATGTTCCTGCTTTTAAATGAAAGTTGGGGGTGCCTGGGTGGTTCAGTCGGTTAAATGTAGAACTCTTGGTTTCGGCTCAGGTCATGAGCTCATGGTTTTGTGAGTTCGAGCCCTGTGTGCTGGCAGTACACAGCCAACTTGGGATTCTCTCTCAACCTCTCTCTATGCCCTCCCCCCACTCATGCTATCTCTTTCAAAATAAATAAATAAACTTAAAAAACAAAAAAATAAAGTTGGAAAACTACAAATGCAGTTTGACATAAATGCAAATCCATGAAATTATAGAATGTATAAGCTAGAAAAGAGAAAGAACATACTAGTGAACCAGATACAAAGGTTTCTCCCCTTTTTTTTAAGTTTATTTGAGAGAGGATGGTGGAGGGGCAGAGAGAGAGAGAGAGAGAGAGAGAGAGAGAGAAAGAGAGAGAGAGAATCCCAAGAAGGCTCTGCACTGACAGTGCAGATGTGGGCCTCAAATTCACAAACCGTGAGATCTTGACCTGAGCCGAAGTCAGACGGTCAACCGATGAAACCACCCAGGCACCCTTTATTTGTTTTTTAAAATCGTGAATCTTTCCTAGTGGGTTTTGAAAAAAAGCAAAACAAAACAAAACAAAACAAAACAAAACAAAACAAAACACACTTCTGTGTGCAGAACATGATCCTAAATGCTGACTCTTCTTTTATCAGTATCTTCAATCTACATTTTCAATTTTTCAAAGCAAACCATTAACAGCTGCAGTCAAAGAGAAAGAGGGTTTTGGAGAGACATTTAATGGTAGTTTTGAGCAAGACTAGAAAAAAGTGTTTTCATTTTTGTTTTGAGTAATGAAAAGAGTGGACTATGTGCATATAACTAATGTCTGTTACAGAAGGGGCGTGGTTTGGAGGGTAAGCACTATTGTAAATGCCTATGCACATGGCTCACATGCAGCTGCTCCAGACAGTTACAAAAATCAAGTCCCATGACCCATAAGCTCCATGCAGGGAGCTTACCTCTGAATTCCTGTTGCCTAACGTAATACCTGGCTCAGGGTAAGTGCTCAAAACATTTGTTGCTTGGGATGGAAAGAAGAAACTGTTGGTTTATTATTGGTAAATGTTTCCAGTCCAGAACATTTTCAAACACCTACCACATCCCTGGTATGATGCAGAATACAACAACTAACACAACACAGGGCTACCCTTCAAATCTAATAATAGGAAACAGTCCCATAAATGAACTCTTTCAATATAATGTGGCAAGTGCTCTGACAGAAGTGAGCAGAGGGTGATCTACAATCACTAAAGGAAGGCTCTTGGTCCAAGCAGGGAGCTAAGGAGAGGTTTCCAATTAACCTGGTCCTTGTTGAACAAGTCACCACACTCAGTTTGGAATTTAACTAAAGGCAACTGAAAGACGTGCAATATAGAAACAAAAAACAGAGCTTTGCCTTACCTAAGAAGAGGCTTAAGTGATTCTTAATTAAAAAAAAAAATTTTTTTTTAACACTTATTCACCTTTGAGAGACAGAGAGAGACAGAACATGAGCAGGGCAGGGGCAGAAAGAAAAGGAGACACAGAACCTGTCAGCACAGAGCCCGACATGGGGCTCAATCCCAGGAACCATGAGACCATGACCTGAGTCAAAGTTGGACACCCAAATGACTGAGCCACCCAGGCGCCCCAAGTGATTCTTAATCATATATATATATATATATATATATATATATATATATATATATATATTATACTATATAATTATATAATATATATAATGAATGTCAACATGCTTCTCCTCAGAGAAATGCATACTATACACAATTTCACATATACTTTATACTTTGAGGGAGACAATGGACCAATCCCATGTGAGAAATTCTGTTCTAGAGTATTGCTTCACAAAGAATCACAGAAGGAAGATTTCCCTCTGGGGGATAAGGGTTATACGAGAAACTGGCAAGGGGGTTCCCTGACAGCAATGACAAAAAAAAAAAAAAAAAGGAAAAATTATTTTGGAATGATTAGATCAGGGTGACCTAAACTACCAAAAATTCAGCTACAAATTGGGTGGAAAAACCAAAGGGTGAAAAAAGGTAAATCTGTCACAAAATAGACAGAATTTAGTATACCTATTTTGTGTCCCCTCGCTCCCCCACAGGTTCTTAGAGAGTTGAGGTTTTCTTGCTAGTTGTGTTCAGTTACTTATAGGTAGTCAAATGTCTGAAATCAAAGTGGGCCCAAGAGGAATCTACCTTGAGTCTTGCTAGAAACAAGTGACCTGGTTAGGCTGCTATTGCAGTGAAATTAGTAAAGGTGATTGGTGGGGTGATCCACCCTGGAGCCTAGTCCCACATCCACTTCAACATTTGGAAAAGTCTTTAGAAATCATCTATATCCATAAAATTCTATTCTACACCATCCCTAAAAAGGGCAATCAAATATCTAATTGACTGTTAAAAAGAAAACCACCGGCCCAAGATGGAATCACTTATTCCAGGCCGTATCACCAAACGAGGGCTTACTATTTAACCTAGTTGCAGTTTCAACCTCCCCCAGAATGCAGTTTTAACTAATCGGTCAGGAATTTTCTGGTCAGCACCAGGGAGGTAATCTGTCACGTGGACCATCTCCAACCACTCCACACAAAAGGAAGTTGAGGTAATCTGCGTGATAAAACCCCATGCCATTCCCAGAAGGGAAGGTGATTTTACCTGAACCTATACTTTTTTTTACCTTTGCTAATAACTTCTTGCTCCATCTTCCTTCACATAAAAACCTTCCATTTTGTAGCTCTCCTCTACTTGCTAGATGGGATGCTGCCTGATTTATTTAATAAAGCCAATCAGATCTTGAAATTTACTGGGTTGAATTTTTTTTACAGCTGCTCACCACAAAATATCTGCTTTCTTGTACTTACAGAAGGTCGTAGATTCGCTTTACACAGACAGGTTTATTTTCTTTTCTGCCAAAAATTGCTATCTTTAAGTTATCTGAAAAACTGTCATGCCTTCTCTTCTTGTACCTAAACTCAGGAGCATTAACTTTTCCCTCCAGCTGCTATCCTCTCATCTTTGTCAATAGTGCTCTTGAAGCCTGACTCTCTAACCCTAGACACAGCCTACATGAAACCCTGCATATGGGACTGCAGCATTCCATCCTGAACACTGCACCATCCATGTAGTGTCAGTGCTTTGTTTGTTTTGGGGGTTTTTTGTTGTTTGCTCAAGCAACTGAATTACATCATAGCTAATCTTGGGCTTGCCTGCCTTTTTCTTCTGAACCGTTGCCTAGCCTTATCTCTTCAGCCTTGATTTATTAATAGATCTTAGGAAAAAGCCGTGGTCCTACATTTATCCCTCTTAAACTGAATCTTGTTTAATTTCTGCCTGGTATTTCACAATATTTAAAGCAACCTGTCTATATGACTCCCAAATCTTACCTCCAGTCCTAATTTCTCTTCTATTTATGACTAGACCCATATTTTCACTTGCTAACAAGTTATCACTACCTGGTTATTAAATCCTTACAGGTCAGACCCCAATACTAACATTTTGTGTGTATCATCTCATTTAATCCTTATGAGACTGAAGTTGGTTATACCCATTTTTGTATGTGGAAACTAAGGAATATCACTACTCTTTTGACAGTATTATTAAAAAACATACAGACATTCTTGTCAAAAGAAGTGGGAGGGGGTGCTACTGGTATTCAGTGGATAGAGGTCAGGGATACAGCTCAACACAACAAGGAAAGGTTCTGTATCTTGTACAATTTTCATGCTGCTAAAAAAACTGATTTTAGTTTTCTGAGACTAGGACTCCAACTTCATTTCACATGTCACCAAAGGATCTTTGGCACGGTTTTAATATACACTGAGTTTTCCAGAGAAACACAATTACTAAATAAGTCGAGGGAGAATTATAGTTTGTGTTTCTGCAGTTTTATTAGGAGTTGTTCACCATTTTGAAAAACTAAGCCACCAACAGCACTGAAACTCATGGCTTTGGGCTCAGCAATATATACGCCAATATCAGTGTGTGCTTGTGTTGTCTCATTGTGGTGACTCTATGTGTGTATGTACAAATATACTTAAATTTAGCTTCATTTCAAAATGTTAAATATCAAATCTTGGAAATATTCTATGGAATTTTGTCTTAATTCTTCAAAATCGAACCTTTCCTTTGTAGGTGGGTACAAGCATCTGATTAATTCATTATGACTTCTAGTCTAGTCAGGCTTGAATAATTACACATTGAGTCACATGTTTCTGTCTAAATTCCCCTGTATTTTAGTAGCTGGGGCATTTTAATCATTTAAAAGAATCACCTGCAAATGGCATTTCAGAACAGTAGAGGGGGTGCAACATCTGGCATGAGACCCCTGCTATACCATCTCTACGGCTTTCCCAGCATGCACCACACATCTCCCTGCCTTTGCTCCAGCTGGTCTCACAGCTCTCCCACGCCCCAATTCACACTTCTCTTGGAGGACCCAATGTAAATGTCACTTCTTTAAACCCTTCTACCACCCTTATACAACTTAGTCATCCTCTCTTTTGGTCTCCCTCTCAAAGAATGTTGACTCTTTGCCTCTGACCCATTCTCCTTACTGCAGCAAGAGCGATCTTTTTAAAATGTTAAGACCCCAGCACTCGTTTGCTTTGCACTTCGAATTAGCTCCAAATGCCCTCATTTGTAGGCCTGTATGACCAGGCCCCTCTCACCTCTCCTACACCTTCTAAACCCCTGCATCTCGTTGGCCAGGCTTTAGTCACAATCGCCTTCTTTCTTTTTTCCTAAAAAGGTAAATTTTTCCCTTCTTCAAGGGTTTTGCATATGCTATTCACTCTGCTTAGAAAGCTCCTGACCCTCCCTTCACATGGCTAGCCTCTCATCTTTTATTTATTTTAACGTTTATTTATTTTTTGAGAGACAGAGAGAGACAGAGCATGAGCGGTGGAGGGGCAGAGAGAGAGGGAGACAGAGTCCAAAGCAGGCTCCAGGCTCTGAGCTGTCAGCATAGAGCTTGAAGTGGGGCTTAAACTCACAAACTATGAGATCATGAGCTGAGCTGAAGTCGGACGCTTAACCGACTGAGCCACCCAGGCACCCCATAGCTTCTCGTGTTTTAGGAATCACCTTACATATCACCTCCTTGGAGAAAGCTTCCCAACTTACCCTATGTAAAGTAAGTCCCTCTCCCATTTGGGCCCATTTTGTTTACTTCATAACACTTAGGACAACCGGCTATTACTGGTTAGACTTGTCTATCTCCTCCACCAGAATATGAGCTCCCTGAAAAAAGGGGACCAGGGCTGTAGGACGAATATATAACCACTCACTTTTTTACAGTTATTTTCTATCTTTTTACCACTTACTTACCTCAATAGCTCCAGCAACTGACAAGAGTCCACAGCACATAGCAGAGTTTATATCTAGTTTCTGCATTTATCTATCCTCAGCTTTGGCACTTTTGGGTTTTACTGGCTGAACACTTACTATTCTGTTTTGCTCTGGAATTTTTTTCCTTGGGCAAATATAGATCTGGTGGGTATGGTCCTAGTATGCCTTGGTCATCCCAGGCCAATGCCCAAATCTAAGCAATTCTAACACACAGCAACTAACTATAGTCATTTGGGACAGCCTCACATAGAACGTAGCAAGCTCCCTCATGGTCTGCAATGTCAGAAAAGGGACATCGTGGATCACAGTGTGCATCGGGGTTGGCCTTGGTTTCTGGAGTAAATGGAATGTGGTATCCATTCAGAATGATGGCATACTGGTTTTAGAAATGGTCTACTTAATTACATACCTGATTTGACTACTTCATTATATCATTTAGCATAGTCACTGAGCATTAAGATACCAAATATATGTTGCTTTATTATAAATTACTTCCTTTAAAATTCTCCTTTATGTCATAGGGTAGGTACTTTAACAATTTTTTTTTAATTACATGTGTAGTTAATGGTATCATCTACACACTGTATTTCAGGATCATAAAAGGAATGCAAATACTGAGAGAGTTGAAAATCAGGGCCACACCACATCTACTCGAATCAACAAATACTGACTGATAACATGGGATATGCTAATCAAGGAGGGAGACTCAAAAAAAATGTGAGACATAAACATCTCTGTTATTGTGTTGAGAACTTTACAATCTAGTTGGAGACACCAACCTGAAACAACAACATAAATAAATTATTAAAAAAAAAAAAAGCCACAGGCAGTTTCTATCACTACCACACGATGGTACAATAAATTAAGAGGTCAAGGATAGTTGAAATTTGGGGCCTGGGTGCTTCAGTTGGTTAAACATCTGACTGTTGATTTTGGCTCAGGTCATGATCTCACAGTTAATGAGTTCAAGCCCTACATCGGGCTCTCCACTGACAGCACAGAGCCTGCCTGGGATTCTCTCTCTCTGCCCCTCCCCTGCTCATGCTCGTGCTCTCTCTCTCTCTCTCTCTCCCTGCCTCCCTCCCTCCCTCTCAAAATAAATAAACACACTTTGATAAAAAAAAAAAAAATTAAGTGCCAAGGGAGCCCAGTCCTTTACTTTATTCAAGTTGGCATCTCCAATGCCTAATATAAGTGAGTCCAACAAATGCTCAAAAATTGCTGGAGTTACTGATCTAGGTAAGTAGACCTAATTTTTTTTAATCTTTATTTATTTTTGAGAGAGAGACTGCAAGTCGGGGCAGACAGAGAGGCAGACAGAGGATCTAAAGTAGGCTCCATGCTGACAGCAGAAAACCCAATACAGGGCTCGAACCCACAAACTGAGATATCATGACTTGAGCTGAAGTTGGATGCTTAACCGACTGAGCCACCCAGGCGCCCCAGTAACTAGATCTATTTTTATGCTGAACCTGAGTAATTCCTAAACCTGTTTCAATTAACAAGTTATATAATTATTACAGAGTCAAACACCATTTTACAAGTAACCAAATCTTCCATAATTTTAGTTTTCACCAAAGAACTAAAGAACACTAATTAGATGCTTAAAGTATAGAATAGTGGCTTTTTTTAGTCTACTATGTAAACTGATCACTGAAAGATAATTCATTCCTAAGTTGTTTTGTTCTAAAAGATGGTATATTTTGAGTGGGGTGTTCTCAGAGCCCAGATTCAGTATCAACTAGCTGGTGTAAGCTCTAGGCTCTGAGAACACCTCCAAGTATTTGTTCTTATACCGATACCATGGCGATGGTTGACTTGAGTCCATCTGTGACATAAAAAGTTGTCTCATTCTATTAATTCTCTGTGCTTAGATCAAAAATATAGAAAAGCTGATTACACAAGAGTTTTATGCCTGAAAGGAAGAAAGAAGTCCAATATTGGTCAAAACAACAAAAATAAAACTAAAACAATACTAAATATTAAAACTATATAAAACTTACAAAGGATAAATACTTCAATTTAAAATTTAAACAGCCCCTTAAAAGGACATTATAAATTAGCAAGCACTTAAGGGTCTTTTTTCCTTAGGAAAATTACCTTAGGTAACATAAACAGAAAAGAGATAGTTAACTCTACCCACAGATAGGCTTGGATAAATTCTTACATTCCAATTTGCCTCATCAGAAAGCATCACTGGCCATCAAACCCCTTTAATCATTACTAAACCACCTGGCTATATTTCAACCTACTCTATGTTACAAAGTCCAAGACAGGTTGGAACTAATTTTCCATGTATTGCACTTTGGGATTCTGTGTCCTGGTGACTTCACATGGCTCCTGACTCTCAGCAGCAGCCAATCTGAAACACAACATAAAATGGAGTCTATTTGGGAAAACTTCTCGGGGCAAAATCCTTTCGCTATATGTTTTTTGTTTTTTTAGAGAGAGAGAGAGCACAAACAGGGGAGAGGACAGAGGGAGAGAGAGAGAATCTTAAGTAGGCTCCACACTTAGCACAGAGCCCGATTCAGGGCTTGATCCCATGACCCTGGGATCTCAACCTGAGCTGAAATCAAGAGTGGGCCACTTCGGATGGCTGGGTGGTTCAGTTGGTTAAGCATCCAACTTCAGTTCAGGCCACAATCTCACGGTTTGTGGGTTTGAGCCCCTTGTCGGGCTCTGTGCTGACAGCTCAGAGCCTTGAGCCTGCTCCAGATTCTGTGTTTCCCTCTCTCTCTGCCTCTCCCTCACTCACGTTCTGTCTCTCAAAAATAAATAAAATGTTAAAGAAAAAAAAAAAAAGAGTGGGCAACTCAACCAAGCCACCCAGGCACCCCATATATTGATTCTTAATAGCTTCAATTATGATGATACTTACTGATAATTACAAAAGGTAACACCTGTCATTCTTACCTAATAAGTGAGAGATAAAGAAATTTTATGTGGTAATGTTACAAATTCCCTATCTTTCTTGAGAAGTAGAGAAAAAAATATTCTAAATAAAGTTTTACTTAGATTACTTAATGACATGATATATAACTAAAAAACAGCGGGGCTGATTTCATTTGCCATACATGAAAGTCACTTAAGTGTCAAAATCGTAATTGTTGGCCACTTTAAAGCTATAGGATACTTTCCAATCATATCAGTATATTTACCAGTGCATTTATCAGTGTATATATTATATATTTATCAGTGGATAATTTTAATTTGTGGGGGAAAAAAGGGTTAATAGATGGAAACTTCAGAATCTATGAGTAAAAACTTATAAAACTAGAAGGCTGAAGAGAGCTAAGAATTTCTCATCAATATTGACAAATGCTACAACTGATTAGAAGCCACAGAAAATTTGACAAAGGTGAAACTAGGGGTATAAATTAAAACATCCCCTGAAAGATGCTAAAACCAAAGAACAATCAAAACAAGAAATGGTTAGAGTAGGAAAAAAAATAGTCTTCTGTAATCATTCAAATACCTATTACATATGCAGCACTATATTACCAGTTTGGGGGAATAAAAAGTTATAGAACATACATAGTCCCTGCTCCCAAGGAGCTGATATTGTTAGAGGAACAAGACACAAACATTCTATGTCATATAAATAACAATCCAAATAAATATATAGGAATGAAGGCAAGGGATGGATGGCTGTGGGTACAGTGGTTGAGAGGCTTCATAGCCAAGACTGAATCTGAGCCAGGCCCTAAAAAGTAGAAGTTTAATAGGCAGAAACTGAGAAGAGAATAAGCAGAGGTCAGAAAATGACACAGAACACAGTGGTCCAGCAGTCAATGAGGAGACAACAGGGACATATGCATAGGAGACAGGTCATATCAGTCACACTAGAGGGTCTTAAATGCTATCCTTATACAATTTTAAGTCATAAAATGTGAACATGATTAATATATTTCTATATTTAATCTGGAGCATGACTTGGAATGTATTTTCAGGAGAAACTGTTTTAGAATCGATGAGACGAAAAGTCAGAAGTGGAGGAATGAAGAGTAATACCAGAAGTAATATTGTAAATCAGAAGTTATTAAGATGGTCCACACACCCCTTGGAAGTCACTGAGACTATTTCAAAGGATTTGTGAGTTTGAAATTATGCTCATAATACTTTTAAGATGTTATTTGCTTATTTCACTGTGTTGACATTTGCATTGACAGCACACACACAAAAAAATGGTGAATAAAACTGCTGGTGTCAAGACAGTGGAACCAAAATGTACTACCAGCACTATATTCTTTTGTTTTTAAAACAACTTTATTGAGGTATAATTGCTGCATAATAAACAGCACATATTTCAAGTGTACAATTTGAAGAGTTTTTACATATATGTACATATTGAGAAACCACTGCTACAATCAAGATGACAAATATTTTGACAAGTTTCCCTGTGACCTTTAGTAACCCATCTATCTCTACTCCCTTGTTCTTGATTTTTTTCGATCACTATAAATTTATTTGCAAGTTCTACAATTTTATAAAAATGGAATCATATAGTAAGTATTCCTTTTTCATGCTAACACTATCCAAAAGCAAACCAAGCAAAGTAGACTTCGGATCAAGGAAAAACCCAGGAGAAAGAGGATCATTTCATGATAATAAAAGATCAATCCATTAAAGAGGACATAGTAATTCTAAATGCATATGAACCTAATAACAGTTTCAGAATACATGATGCAAAAACTGACCAACCTAAACTGAAAAACAAACATATACACAACTATAGTTGAGAATTTCCATACCTCTCTCTATATAATGGGCAGAACAAGTGTATAGAAAATCAGTAAGCACGCAGGAGACTTAAACAATGTGATACAATTGATATTTATAAAACACATTAATAGCAGAATACACATTATTTTCAAGTGCACCTGGAACATTAGTCAAGAATGACTATATTATGGGCAGTAAAAAATAAATTTCAAAGGACTAAACTCACACCAAATATGTTCTCTGACCAAAATGGATTTAAATTAGAAATCAACAACAGAAAGATAATCCTCAAATATTTGGAAACTAAACATTACACTTTTAAATAATCCATAAGTCAAACAATACATCAAAAGGGAAATTAGAAAATATCTGAACAGAATGAAAATCATTTTTAGAAACTGTTATCATGAAACAAATGAGCTTGAGAGCTTTTTTTTTTTTTTTTAAGTTTATTTATTTTGAGAGAGAGAGAGTGTGTGTGCACACATGCAGGGGACTGGCAAAGAGAGAGATGGAGAAAGAGAATCCCAAGCAGGCTTCATACTGTCAGCGCCGAGCTCAGCACAGGGGTACTCAATTCCAAGAACCATGAGATGATTACCTGAGCCAAAATCAAGAATTGGACGCTCCACCGACTTTATAAACTACCCAGGCGCCCCAATACCACTCTTCTTATAACATTTAAAAAATTACTGAATATAGTTATTTTCTTTTTTTTTAAGTTTATTTTGAGAGAGAGAGAGAGAGAGAGAGCAGGAGGGGGAAGGGGCAGAAAGAGAGGGAGAGAGAGAATCCCAAGCAGGCTCCATGCTGTCAGTGCAGAGCCCAACATAGGGCTCAATCCTATGAACCATGAGGACATGATCTGAGCAGAGATCAAGAGTTTGGATGCTTAACTGACTAAGCCACCCAGGCGTCTCTTGAATATAGTTATTTTTATAAAAATGTTATTATATTCTCATATAATTATTTTAAGTGAATTAATAAAGATTTTTAAAATTTACCCATAAAAATTTTTTTTTAATGTTTATTTCTTTTCAGGAGAGAAAGAGAGAGACAGAGCACAAGCGGGGGCGGGGGCGCGGCAGAGAGAGAGAGAGGGAGACACAGAATCTGAAGTAGGCTCCAGGCTCTGAGCTGTGAGCACAGAGCCCGACACGGGGCTTGAACTCACAAGCTGTGTGATCATGACCTGAGCCAAAGTCGGACACTTAACCGACTGAGCCACCCAGGCACCCCTAAATTTACCCATTTTAATGTTTAACTACCCACCATTTTATGACAGATGGAAGAAAACTTGAAATAGTAAGTTGTAAGACTTGGTGACTGAATGAATTAGAGTGGTAAAAGGAAAACAACTTAGGTACCTGGGATGTAAGAAGACCTGGTGTTCAGAAATTTCTGAGATAAAAAATGACATAATCATTATGAACTTGGTTGTTTATAGCAGATTTGCCTATTTTGATCCAGAGAATTAATCCCCATAATGGGAGCTGACAAAAACTCACTGAACTAAAAACATCAGGTTTTATACTATAAGGGCTCAATTAGAATTCCAGCACACAACCAAAAGGCCTTTTATATCCACACTTAATGGACAAGACACATGTCTGCCCAGTGCTGTCATGCCTGGGCGGAGGCAGAACAATTGATGGGGTCAGATGAGAGATTCACGCAAGGCAGAGTGAGTCCAGACTCAGCAGAACAGAAGTCCTTACCCCTGTCTACAGGGTCCTTAAGAACTAAATGTATTCAGACCCTGTGTATGCATACACTGCAACAGTTAAAGCTTGGAGGACAAACTGCTTGGGTTACTCTTTTTTTAGCTGTAGAATTTCAGAAAAGGTTGAATTTTTGTGCCTCTTTTTTTCTTAAAACAGGGATAATTAGGGGCGCCTGGGTGGCTCAGTCGGTTAAGCGTCCGACTTCAGCTCAGGTCACGATCTCGCGGTCCGTGAGTTCGAGCCCCGCGTCGGGCTCTGTGCTGACAGCTCAGAGCCTGGAGCCTGTTTCAGATTCTGTGTCTCCCTCTCTCTGACCCTCCCCCGTTCATGCTCTGTCTCTCTCTGTCTCAAAAATAAATAAACGTTAAAAAAAAAAAAAAAACAGGGATAATTATTATATCATAGGGTTACTGTGATGGTTACAAATGTAAAGCACTTAGAAAAGCACCAGGTACAAGAAGTACTTGATAAATACTGCCATTACACAGTGTTTTACCTGAAATATGGAGCAAAAAGTAGTAGTCTAATCTACAGGGTGGGTGAGAGTACAAGAAATATAATAAAAGACTCTAAAAGTTAACTACAATATCTAAATGTTCCAGGGTTAAAGATCCATAAAGTGATCACAGATAATTCTATAAGGAAAAAAATTACCTCAAAATTATCATTTAAAAATGAATAAATAGTAGATTTGGGATAGACTTAGGATTCAGAAAGTATCTACTGAATATTTTCAAAGCTGATGCATTTCTTTCATAGTAATGAGAATAAAAATATATCCTCAACTAACAATTATGAGACAAGTGATAGTTTTCCTTTTCTTATAAAAAGCAAAATTTAAGTAAGCACTTTAAAAAAAACTTTAGCTTTAACTATGTAAACCCCAGCATCTACACCTTGACTCAAAGTGAAAAAGAAACATATAAGCTGAATGGAAAACTAACACGTGATGGGGATAAGGAGTGCACTTGTCATGATGAGCACTGGATGATGTATAGAAGTGCTGAATCACTATATTGTACACCTGAAACAAATATTACACCGTATATTAACTACACTTGATTTTAAATACAAACTAAAAAAAAGAAAAAAAAAAAAAAAAGAAGAAGAGTCTAAGGACTATCAGCCTATTTGAGAGGCAAGTCCTGATGGTGATGGTCAGGAAGAGAGGAGTCCAGGGAGTTGGGTGGGGGCGGAGGGGGGGTTATGACAGCCTGCAGTGATGGCAAAATACCTCTCTGGATAAAGGACTAGTGGCAGGATAAAGGACTCTGGAGCCCTGACCTGATTGTGGGCAAGGCAGAGTCATCCAAGCAGCTTCCTGGAACTACTCCCAATCCTGCCTCATGCCTAAGAAAAACACAGAAACCAGAACAGAGAATTTGCGAAATTACCCCACAAAATAAGCTAGCAGTTGGAGGTAGAAATCATTTAAAAGAGGATATGGTAGTCTGCAAACTCTGCTGTCAGTTATGTCAACACCTGACAAAGAATTTCCACATTCTTACTTCCGCAAGCACTGCCATGCTTCTGCAGGACTTCTGCACTCAAATAGCAGGAGCACTCTGCCTCAGGCCATAAACCTGACTAAGCCCCCCCCCCCACCTCCCCGAGCCCCCCCCCCCCCCACCGACCCCCCACCCGAGAGCAGGCCAGGATGGTGGCAGCAGCAGCCTGGAATGCTTCCAGGATTTCAGCAACGTTTCTTCATGTAATAATCGGTGCTGCACTTCCATCTGCCTCGCTAACAGAATAAAAACGTCTATGTAGGTCAGGAGGAAATGAAGTTCTATACACAATCTATGCTTCTATATACTCCAAACCAGCTCAGGCACTGTTTAAAGGCAAATGAGAGGGTGTGTGAGAAGTCCGGCGAGTAGGAAAATAGTGACAAGGCTGCTCATCCGTGGGAGCCAAACATTATACTTTTCCTGAGCAAATCTTTTAGCCTGAGTGGATAAAATGCTTAAGACTCACAGTGATTACTTTTGAGAGAAAAAGACAGTGAAGGAAAAAAGTACCAGAGAGATTCTAATTTGTGATCTTTTCACAAGAGTAAATTATTACAATGATTGAAAGGAATGTATTGACTTACCTCGAAAATATCTGTCTTGTCATCAAATAGGCTGACAAAATATTTATAGTCAGCATAAGCCCAGAATTTGGAATGATCATAATCTCTAAAAGGTCCGGAAAGAGGAGACCGGTCACAGTTCCAGGTCAGAAACTCTTCAAGTGTAGCTTCTACATAACCACATGTAGTTTCAAACTGAGGAACTGCAATGTAAGAGAGCCCAACCTTAAATGTATACTGAACACTGTTTCCAAATATTGTTGCTTTTTTAAAATGAAGACAGTTTGAAACAATTAAAAATTAATTTTGTGCTTGTGATATAATTAGAACCATTTACAGTACTCACAATATCATGGTTTAACATAAAGGTGAAAAACAAGATTTTAACGTTAAGATTTTTAAAGACTACACTTAGTATAGCCTGATTTAGTAATCCAGTGGTATACTTTAGATTATTAATTTTCCAAGACTTTTTCAGGGGTCTGTGAGGTCTAAACTATTTTCACAATAATACTCTGACATTTTTCATTCTCATTCTCTCACGAGTATATGGTGGAGTTTTCTAGAAGCTTAGTCGATGTCACTACAGAGATAGCTAGTGGAATACGTGTTTATGTTTTTGTATTTTTAAAACGTCTCAGTTTTAATTTATAATATGGTAAGCATCACTAGATATAATCCACATTGGCAAACGCTCGTTGGGGAACTCAATAATTTATTTTAAAGGTATGGCATTTATTGTTTTTCCAAATATTACAAAAGATATGGAATGCTTCGTGAAGTTGCATCATCCTTGTGCAGGAGTCATGCCAATCTTCTCTGCACTGGAGAACTCAACAAAGGGAGTTGGCAAAGGGTTCTGAAGCCAAAAAGTTTGAGAACTACTTCTTCAGATTAAAAAGGAAAAAAGGCAATAACAAAAAACAGTCTTTTGAAAATCTTCTGACTTTATACATAGCTCCTCAGAATTATTAAGTGGCCAATGGCAGATTTAATGTCTGTTCATTTATTCATTAACTCATTTATTTCAGAATCATTTATTAAGTTCCTAATTTGTAATTAGCACTGTGCTCAGGCTTGCATAAAAGAGATAGGTAATACTCTTGAGTTGATAATATATTCAGACAAATATAAAGCTTTAACCAGAATAATAGGAAATTTGGGGCATGACATAATTAAATGCCAATTTTGTGTCACAGACACACAGGAAAAAGCAAAGACCCAGAGAAGAGGGTTGGTGAGGAAACCTTAGAGAGAAGACAATTGTCTGTCCATTTATGGATGTTGGACTCATTTATACAAGAACTATTCTTCTAAATAGTGAAAAATGAATTTTTTTTTGTAACAAGTGGAATATTTTTTTAAAGTGTTATTTGTTATTTATTTTGAGAGCGAGCACGCAAGTGAGCATGAACAGGTGAGGGGCAGAGAGAGGGAGAGACAGAATCTTAAGCAGGCTCCATGCTGTCGGCACAGAGCCCCACACGGGGCTTGAACCCACGAACTGTGAGATCATGACCTTAGCCAAAATCAAGAGTCAGATGTTTAACCGACTGAGCCACCCATGTGCCCCAACAAGCAGAATATTTCAAATGCGTGTTGGGAAGTTAATATTCAAGAAACCTGATTATGATCAGCATGAAATCCTTTCAAGAGATATAGATCTACTATGTGTAAATCAGTTAGCACAATGTCTGAAACAAAGTAGATTCTCAGTAACAGGCACTAATTCTGATTCTTATATTTACTTGGGGCCCTTCAAAAGTTAGTCAAATTAGTAGTAAGAGGAGAAGGGCATTCAAACTCTTCTTTAACTCACCTTTAACTTTTCCCTCCATTTCTCCCTGAACTACTTAGGATTATCTTGACCATCTTTCTCTCCTCCACCTCTCTTTTTCCTATAACCTTAGAATGGCAAAGAATAGAGGGGAGGGGGTGTCAAGGAGGCATCCTAGGTCTACTTCATCAACTTGTCACCTGACTTTCAGAAGTAGGAAAACTTTACAAAAGTACATTTATCTAAAAGATTAAAATCTGCATATTTAAGAACTTTTAAAATTTGACAAGTTTTAAGAAGGACTTAGAACAGTAACCCATCAGTATATGTGTGTGTGTATATGGGTGTGTGTGTGTGTGTGTGTGTGTGTGTGTGTGTGTATACGTATATATGTGTGTGTGTGTATATATATGTTTGTGTGTGTGTATGTGTGTGTGTGTGTGTGTGTGTGTGTGTGTGTGTGTATATATGTATATCCACAATATTATGAACATCATCATTAAGAATTTACCCCAGGGGCACCTGGGTGGCTCAGTCGGTTAAGCGTCTGACTTTGGCTCAGGTCATGATCTCACAGTTCGTGGGTTCAATCTCCACATCAAGCTTTGCACTAACAGCACAGAGCCTGCTTCGAATCCTCTGTCTCCCTCTCTCTCTGCCCCTCCCCAGTTCTCTCACTCTCTCAAAAAATAACAGTAAAAAAAAAAAAATTGGAGAAGATATTTGCAAATGACATACCAGGTAAAGGGTTAGTATCCAAAAATCTATAAAAAACTTTTCAAACTCAACACACAAAACACAAAAAATCCAGTGAATGGGCAAAAGACATGAATAGACACTTTTCCAAAGAAGACATCCAGATGGCTAACAGACACATAAAAAAATGCTCAACATCACCCATCATCAGAGAAATACAAATCAAAACCACAATGAGATACCACCTTACACCTGTCAGAATGGCTAACATTAACAACTCAGGCAACAACAGATGTTGGCGAGGAGGTGGAGAAAGAGGATTTCTTTCGCACTGCTGGTGGGAATACAAACTGGTGCAACTCTGGAAAACAGTCTGGAGGTTCCTCAGAAAGTTAAAAATACAACCGCTCTATGACCCAGCAAGTGCACTACTAGGTATTTATCCAAGGGATACAGGTGTGCTATTTCAAAGGGGCACATGCACCCCCAAGGTTTATAACAGCGCTATTGACAATAGCCAAAGTATGCAAAGAGCCCAAATACCCACTGACAGATGAATGGATAAATAAGATGTGGTATATATACACAATAGAGTATTACTTGGCAATCAAAAAGAATGAAATCTTGCCATTTGCAACTATGTGGATGAACTAGAGGGTATTATGCTAAGCAAAATTAGTCAGAAAAGGACAAATATCATAGGACTTCACTCATGTGGAATTTAAGATATAAAACAGATGAACATAAGAGAAGGGAAGCAAAAATAATATAAAAACAGGGAGGGGGACAAAACATAAGAGACTCTTAAATACAGAGAACAGACTGAGGGTTGCTGGAGGGGGTGTGGGTGGGGCGATGGGCTAAATGAGCAAGGGGCATTAAGGAGGACACTTGTTGGGATGAGCACTGGGTATTATATGTAGGTGATGAATCGCTGGATTCTACTCCTGAAATCATTGTTGCACTATATGTTAACTAACTTGGATGTAAATTAAAAAATTAAAAAATTAAAAGTAAATAAATATTTAAAAAATTGTCCAACTTAAAAAAAAAAAAGAATTTACCCCAACAACATAGGAACACACAGAGTTTCTTAACAAACAAAAACCCATGTGGCAAGAAAGCTGCATGGTGCTTGGAAACAGGAGTAATTTTACAATCATTTCAGTAAGCTCCAATGGAAGCCTAAAGACATTACACTGTCTTATGAATTTTCACTTCATAAAACTAATCCAACCAATCGAACTGAATACTAAAACCATTACTTGAGACATCTGCCCCTGGGGGTACAGAGCAGCACTTCAGAGTTAAGGCCAGTTTTCACAGCCATGTCTGCGTTGCAGCCTTATCAGGGGACTTTGTTCTGTCACAGCAAACTGTACTTTAAAAAATAAAAATCCAAAAGTGAAAAAATTACATGTGAGAACTGTTACTGTCAGGAGAAATACTATGAATGGGATGAATGGAAATGACAGACTTTTTCACTTACATAGTGATTTCAAAATAGAATTCTTTTGATATTTTCCTTCCAGGAAGTAGCAGCACCAAAGGTACTGTTTTCATTCTGTTATGACAATTTCTTTCTGGGTAGCACAGCTGTTTTTCTTAGTTTATTTTTTTGCAATGCAATTATTCCTTTCCAACTTTATTATTATTGTTCTTTCATTTCATGTTGAAGTAGCCTAGGCAGCTGCAATTTTCATCCCACTTAACTGTCAAAGCGTTAGGTGAGACGCAGCTTGACTGAGCTCAGGATTTGGAAGTAGTAAGTTGAGTTTGCTTTTAACTCTCATAAAAGGGAGTCCTAAAATATTTTTTGCAGAGCAGAGGAACAAGTATGTCTCCATTTTGTTAGACTTCATCGTTTTATAAGCAACAAACACTGCATGGAATACAGGTACTGGGAAGGACTTTTGATCATCATTGCACCCCCACCTGTTTAGGGTTCTTTCTACAGATGTTTTGCCAAATTACTGCCAGTTGAGGTATAGTATTGCCACTGAGCATGTATGTTGGCAAATGAGTTTGATCCAGAATGTTTTCAAAGACCTACGAGATATCATTATCTGCTTCCTAAAATGAACTAAGATATACATATAATTCAAAGTATAATTACTATTACCTCAAGCATTCTAGAAAAACTCAAACCAAGACCTAAAACAAAAATACGAAATATATTCAACAAGCCACAAAAGACTCTTAACAACACAGATGAAACTATGGGTTGATGGAGGGAGGTGGGTGGGAGAGGAGCTAGATGAGTCATGGGTACCAAGGAGGGCACTTGTGATGAGCACTGGGTGTTGTATGTAAGTGATGAATCACTGAATTCTATTCCTGAAACCAATATTGCACTGTATGCTAACTAAAATTTAAATTAAAAAAAAATGGTTCTCTAAATAAATAAATGAATGCCATACCTGCAACTAAAAGGGGAAAAAAATACATATTCAATAGGAAGGAAACAAAGTTATCATTGCTTGTAAGATCATTACCTGAGCTGAAGTTGGACACTTAACCAGCTGAGCCACCCAGGCACCCCTTGGTAGCCATTTAAAAGTCACATTTAGGGGCACCTGGGTAGCTCGCTGGTTAAGCATCCCACTCTTGGTTTCAACTCAGGTCATGATCTCATGGTTTGTGGGTTTGAGCCCCAAGTCGGGCTCAGAGTCTGCTTGGGATTCTCTCTCTCTCTCTCTCTCTCTCTCTCTCTCTCTGCTCCCCACTGTTCACTCACGTGCTCTCTCTCTCTCTCAAAATAAATAAATAAAACTTAAAAGTCACATTTAACATCAAGAGAAACTGCTCAAGACATGGTTCAGTTCCTCAAAAGGTTAAACACAGATTACCACATGACTCAGCAATTCTACTTCTAGGTATAATCCCAAGAGAAATGAAAACACATACCCACATAAAAATGTGTACATAAATGTTCAAAGTAGCATTATCCATAATAGCCAAAAAGTGGAAACAACACAAATGTCCATTAACTGATGAGTGGATAAACATAATGTGGTATATACATATGATGAGGATAAATAAATTTCAGCAATAAAAATAAATGAAGTACAGATATATGCTACGACATGGATGAATCTGGAAAACATGCTACGTGAAAGAAGCTAGACACAAAAGGCCACATACTGAATGAGTCCATTTATATGAAATGTCCCAAATAGGCAAAACTATAAAAACAGAAAGCAGGAGTGCCTGGGTGGCTCAGTAAGTTAAGGCTCAGGTCATGATCTCATGGCTCACGAGTTTGAGCACCACATGGGGTTTTGTGCTGACAGCTCAGAGCCTGGAGCCTGCTTCGGATTCTGTGTCTCCCTCTCTCTCTGCCCCTACCCCGCTCACACTCTGCCTCTCTCTCTCTCTCTCAAAAATAAACATTAAAAAATTAAAACAACAACAACAAACAGAAAGCAGACTAGTGGTGGCCAAAACCTGAGGGTAAGATGGGGAGTGGAGAGTGACTGTTTAACAGGTACTGGGCTTCCTTATGGGGTGATGGGGTGATGAAATGTTCTGGAATTAGACAGTGGTGATGGTTGTACTACACGATGCATATGCTAAAACCACTGAATTGTATATTTTTAAATGATAAATTTTATATTATGTGAATTGCATATAAACTTTAAAAAATTATCATCAGTAAAAACTCAGAGCAGTTGCTCACAACTGCAGAGACTTTCTACTTTCTTTTTCTTTTATGCTTAAGTGTAGCTTGAAAATGTCAAATCGCTGTGCCTCATCTATAAAATAGGTTTATAACAGTACCATTCTAAGAGGGTTTGAAGAAGGTTAAGAGAATTAATATGTATAAAGCACTCAGAACACTGCCTGACACAATAGCTCTCAATAACTGTTAGCAATTAATGGTAGTATTATAGTTAGAGCCTAACCACAGTGTGAAAAAATTACAATTCTTATTTATCTCTTAATTATTGTCTAAAAGACACTTCACTGGAGAGATTTATTTGCCTAAAATCAAGAAAGAAAAAGTACAAGATGAATTTTTATGTGCCTTGTGCTGGTCTAGCATTTAATTTTAAAATACAGTAAACATTTTGATCTATGATTAGAATGAGATGCCAAAGAGTTTGAGGTATTAAGCCTGCTCTACCTGCCATGAGTATGAGAGTGTTCTAGACACCAAAAACCACATAGCTCTTGGGAGATATGCTAGAAGGTCAGCATGAGAGAAGGAAGCTTGGAGAAGCTAGAAGGGAAATTGGGTAATTTTCTAGTTCCCTCTGAGTTATTAGTAGATATTCATAGAGCCACTTCACAGCAATGCTTCAAACACTGTGAAATTCTAGACTAGCAAACTTGCCCATATTTAAATAGAAGTTAAACACATTCTGAAGCCAGACAATGGTCATGGTTCCTTTAGATTAAAAACAGCGCTGTTTCTTTCCTTTAAATTAATTTTTAGAGTTCACAGTAACTGCTTTATCTGACTATAAGGCAAAATATCGAAATGTTACAAGTCTTGAGGGAAGAAGGAGGAGCTGGCAAAATCTGTTTAAGAGGATGAAAAAAACCCCAACTTTACATACTTCTCACATTTATGCAGTGCCATAGAGGTCAGACAGCTGATAAAGCAGAGAGATACAATTACAACCAAGAGTAAGCACTATAAATATAGAGCCTGAAGCCACAAATGAAAGGGCACATTCTATGTGAGTCAAAAGTAAAAGAGACTATTAGATTAGTATTAATCTTTTTCAGTCACAGGGGAACATAAAGAATAGCACATTAACAAATCTTAAGCATCTACCACATTCAATGAGCCATGATACATGAACAAATACATTTTATATAAGGTTATCAACTATAGGTTGTTTAGTCTAAAAAAAACCTTAACACAAACTGTCCATCTAAAACTTCCAATAAAACCTTCCTATCTGCAATAGTCAAAAACAGGATTCGAAATAAAGGATTCTCTAGAGATAAGGAAACCACTGCTAAGAATACGGGAATGCTATTGAAGAGGCATTATTATTACGATTACTCATAGTCCTACCTGTATCTGTTCTTTTCATTCCCATCCTGAATCGTATCTGCTTGCCATGAAGGACCTCAGAAAGGTGTTCAGCAGTCCAGTGTTGTGCTGGCCAATCAACAGCCATGTTACAGAAGATTGCAGGTTGTTGTAAAGACATTATAATTTCTTTTGCTTTCTCTGGTGTAAAAGGTTTGATATGTTCACCTAGGGAGAGAAATAAATAGAGCAACAGGGAGATGACTATAAAGTTATTTCATATAATACAAAGAAATAATAGCTAATATCATTTCTATTATGGTAAATTTTTCTATGTAATTATACATTTTACACTTCATTTATTACAATTTACATAAATATTTGACCTCAAAAACCATAATTCTTAAATTATTTTTCTCATGTTAAATTTTGAACATTGGAAAATATGTACAATTTTCAATGTCAAAAATGTTTTTAAAAAAGGCTTTTCAATTACATTTAAACTTTAAAACGCATCATTTTTTGAAAACAGTATGAAACACTGATGGGAACTATGCTGGATCAACTAGGGGTGCTGGAGCCAGCAAGAATTCTACTTGCCTTACCATGTGTTTACCCAAAAAGACTACTGAATCAGTCAACGGGGTGAGGGGGATTATTTTTATTTCAAGATTTAAAAAGACAGGGGCACCTGGGTGGCTCAGTCGGTTAAGCATCTGATTCTTGATCTCGGCTCAGGTCATGATCTCAAGGTTCATGATTTCAGGCTCTGCACTGATGGCATAGAGCCTGCTTGGGATTCTGTCTCTCCTCTCTGCCCCTCACCTGCTTGTGCTCTCTCTCTCAAAATAAATAAATCAGCTTAAACATTTTCTTTTTAAACGTAAAAGATGTACTAGGATGGGTATCAGTGTTAGTCCTTGACTTCAACTGCATCTATAAACAGTATAAGGGATATGTACAAACGAATACTGTAACTTACTGAGTACTTCAATAAATTTCACAGAATCATAGACTATTAATCCTGGAGAGGATGGTAATGATAAGCATTTGTTAAATAAAAGAACAAGAAAGTTTCTCCTTAAAGACATCTTAAGATGAAAGTTGTATGGGAAAGTTAAAAAGTGCTTCATACTCTGATTTTATATATATATATATATATATATATATATATATATATATATATATAAAATCATAAGCATATATTTGATTCTCTAGAACAATCAGCTAAACCCTGTAATTCATTACCTATTCTGTACTTAATTCAAAAAATTAAGGAAAGCTCATAAATAATCCAAATTCTCACAGCATCCAACTTTCTTCTAAACTTTCTCATAAAAGGAAGAGGGATGGGGAAGGAGTTATCAAGGAAATTGATTAATTCATACTTGTCTGAATGTAAGGTTTGTTTTTAAAGAAAATGGAAATTTAAGTCAATTTGGTCTCTCTTCTCAGACAAGGACACTCAGAATCTTTCCCTAAACACTTGATGAAAGTAAGGAAGACATCTGAGGACAGTCTGTCACTGTCTACACACTGAGGGCTCCCGAGTGAGGAGATGAGTGTGGACGCTCAGAGGGAAAGGCAGGTAGAAGAGCTGGGGGTTGTGTGGGGGCTGCATGGAGGGAGGAGGAGACAGGGAATCCTTAGGTCTCAAAGTAATGAAGCTCAAGCTTATCTTTAAGTGCTGAAGAGCCTATAAGGAAAACAGAATGTAACCAGGAATAAAATTTTCTGTATTTCCTTGAGATTCTTGTTTTGCACTTTTGACATGTTTGATAAATTCACAGTAGCGGTCTTGACCCATACTAGCCTATAAATATGTCAGTACAAGGTTACTGAGATCATGACACACCAAATCTTCTTGGACTTGGGAGTACCTGGATTCCATGTACATGAAAATGGACAGGTTGTATTTTTTATTATACATTTTTTAAGTTTTGCTAGACTATGAGAAGCTCCAATGCATTCATGATAACACTCCATTGTCTGTGGCATAGAAATTAGTGCTATCCTTCGGCATACAAGTGGAAAAATGAAACAGAAGTCTCAAATAACCACCCATTAACCTAGTAACTCATGATATAGGAATTTGCTTTTAACAAAATAATCATCAGCTATGTGCATATTCATATATATTATATATGTACACACATACACATATCTATTACCATAATATAAAAACTGAAAATATAAACAGCCGAATGTCTAAAAGGAGAAAAATATTTACTGAATATTACTAAATATTATGTAAATTTCTCCCATGGTACATTATTAAACAATAAAAGTAAGGGCTATGTAGAAATGTGTGGAGACGTAAAGACTGGACTGGACTTAGCTGATGTACTAGCCAAGTAAGACGTGTATAGTAAGGCTCTGAACAACACAGGGTGGCAGTAAGGGAGGCAGAGATGGTAGAGATAAAGAAATTCTAACAGAATAATATCAAAGACTATTACAACTAAAGAGATGTGGGATGGGAGGCAGATGCAGCTATAAGGGAGACAAAGGTTTCCAGATTCTGACTTGACATAAAAAACAAGTTAGGAGCAACAGCTCATTCTAGTGGGAAGATGAAGAGTTTGGTTTTGAACATCATCATCATCATAACAATACTATATATTTACTCATATGATGCTTTACTATTTGCCATGTACTTTTATATACATTAAAACTGCTCATCTGATCCTCTTAGAAGCCTATAAAACACTGGCAGAGAAGGCATTTTATTTCCATTATCCAAAGGAAGACTAGAAAGCTCAGATGTCAAAGGTCAGCACACCAGTGATGAACTGGAACCACGGTCACATTGCTTGATTCCAAGTCCCATGCTCTTTCCACTGCACAAGACTGCTTCTAGAGAATTAAAACCGTGGGACCCACACTGGCACTACAAACTCAGGAGAGAGAGTATATATAAACTGAAAAGAGAAAAAAGTTAAGGAAACCTTTAGGCCGATTAGTGGATAATAAATCCATACATGCTGTTGGGGAGAGATGAATGTTTTGGTTTGTGCGCATGTGGGCAGGGGGTAGTGGAGTAACAGCTGTAGTAGAGACTGCTAGTTGCCTACCTTATCCAATACCCACTCTCTTCCTTACTAACAGAACTTTGAGCAATGGGTGTGGCTGAAAAATTACAATTCCTAGACTCCTTTGCAGACAGGAGTGGCCAGAGATGTATCTGGACGTTGTTGAGTCAGTGTTTTTGTCCTTAGCCTTCTCTTCTATATTTTGCCTGAAAAACAGACATGTTTAGCTCCTTTGAGAGATAAAAGAGAGGCCCAGGGAGTGCCTGGCTGGCTCAGTTGGTAGAGCATGTGACTTCTGATCTCAGGCACATGAGTTCAAACCCCATGTTGGGCATAAAGATTACTTGACATTTTTTTTAATTAAAAAAATTTTTTTAAAGGCCCATTAAATTGCAAACCTCAGCTGAAAGAATACAAAAAATGTCCATCTCTGTGCCACTGAACTAATACCAGCAAAATTCTACCTCCTGAATCCTTTCACATATAAAAATGAACTCTTATAGTCAAGACTGCTAATAGTTCATAACTGGTTTAACACCTTGCCTTCTGAGGCTATTGTTTTCAAGGACGACCCTATTCTCTCTATAAAATACTGTGACTTCCACTGAATGAATCATGGCTGGTCTGACCCTATAATAGCATTCTTTCATTTCTACAGTTGTGAAATATTCTAGCTTTGAACACTTTGCTTTTAGAACTTTAAAGGGCAGAGAAAAAGAGAAGCACCAGACCTTTTGGGGTAGGGATTTATTTATTCTGCTTATTTTAATCAGAGCCAATGGATCTGGCTTTGAACATTCCCAAAAGAGTTCTCCTATTTGGGTAAGATATATCTTGCCACCCTTCCACAAATAAATACATGGTCATTAGTAACACATGAGTAGTGTTCTGACAGAACAGTTTCAAAGAAATATTTTTTCATTAAATAAAAAATATTTAATGATCTGATCTAAAAATCCCACACATCCCAGAAGTTATTTAATAGGAGACCCCTAAAAAGTAAAATTTGCTGAGAAAGCATCTAGCCCAGTGGCTGAAATATATTAAATGCTCAAACATTTGCTAAATGAATAAAAAGTGCTATAAAGCGTGTGCAGAACAGAGCAGTAGGATGCTCACTTTAACAAGAAATTAGCATATTTACAGAATCTCAAGCCTACCAATGAAATAAAACAATCAGCTGCTTGTGAGATAAAAGTAATTTGGCTTCTGATAGTTTAATCAACAATGAACTGGGCCATTAAATTAACAAATTTAAGTGTTACAATTTCCTTTAAAGAAGAATGCAATCTACATTGTATTAATTAAATAGCCTAGGGATGCGCTCAGTTACTCCAAGGCAGGAATATATGCAAAGAGCTATAAAAATTCTGAAGTAACTTTGACAGCCTTTAAAGGATAAATGTATCTAGGCCTAAACTTGCAGCATGAAGCAATTTCTAATGAGATGACTTAGAAACTAGTGTTGCACAAGAGTCTTTTCTCCTTCTAAACATAGTATGTTGTTCAGACAATTGATTACAGCTTTGGTTTCAACTAACTCTTTGGAGATAGTGAAACATGATCAAAAAGCAAATTGCCTTTTTCTCAGCAATTTTTCTTTAATTAATGCAAACTACAAGATAATTTCTCTGAATTTGTTAGCAATCTGCCTTCAGTTGATTAATACATGGCTTGGCTTTATATCTGAGATTTAGAATTCAAGATGAGAATAAGGAAAATTTACCAAGTGTCCAGAATTCACTCCTACTACTGATAGAATGCAACAAAGATACAGATCCTGAAACTGAAATTAACTCATCTCTCATGTCAGGTATAATTTTAATAGAAATGTTAATAACCATAAATTTTCAATTAAATTTTATTACATTTTATTAAAATCTTTAAAAACTTTCAGAAGTTGACAGAAGAGTAAATCAGAAACTGGGTCCTGGCATGGTGAGCTGAATTATTCTAAACATATACATGTAAGCCTATGATAGTTTCTTCAATCTGACAACTACTGTATGTACATACAAGGTATTTTAAAGCTTCTGAATGGTAGATATTAGGGTAAAAAATAATGAACGTTATTCATGAAAACATTTACGGAATTATGCAAGTACCTCTTAACAAAATTACTATATTTGTACTAAAGACCAAGTGGTAAAACTTACAACAAAGGTAATTTTTTATTTTATAGCCACTATTTTAAAATGTCAATACAGGGGCACCTGAGTGGCTCAGTTGGTTAAATGTCCGACTTTGGCTCAGGTCATGATCTCACAGTTCGTGAGGTTGAGCTCCATCCAAGTCAGGCTCTGAGAGCTCAGAGCCTGGAGCCTGCTTCAGATTCTACGTCTCCCTCTCTCTCTGCCCCTCCCCTGCTTGTTCTCTCTCTCTCAAAAATGAATAAGCATTAAAAATAAATGTTTTTTAATGTCAACACAGGGGTGGCGTCTGGGTGGCTCAGTTGGTTAAGCATCCGACTCTTGATTTCAGCTCAGGTCATGATCTCAGTTTAGTTCATGGGTTCAATCCCCAAGTAGGGCTCTGTGCTGACAGCATGGAGCCTGCTTGGGATTCTCTCTCTCTCTCTCTCTCTCTCTCTCTCTGCCCCTCCCCACTTGGACACTTGCCCTCTCACGCTCTCAAATAAACTTAAAAAAAAAAAATGTCAATACAGGACACCTGGGTGGCTCAGTCAGTTAAGCATCTGACTCTTGATTGCAGCTCAGGTCTTGATCTCAGGGTTGTAAATCCAAGCCCCATATTGGTCTCCATGCTGGGCATGGAGCCTACTTAAGGGGGAAAAAAAAGGCAATACAAATGAAGAAAATTCTATTGCAAGTTAATAAAACGCTTAATTAAAATGGCAACTAGTCATAAACCGTTTGAATTTCAAGGTCTAGCAGGTGGTGCCACTGAAGAAACCATAAATAGAAGTATTGAGGCTGTTATGGCATAATCTTTCCAATACCACTGTTCGGTATAGCAGCAAACACCCAAGCGATTTCAGCCTGGGAACAAGAGACGGTTACATGCTGGATACCTCCCATCCTTTTCTTCCCATCCTCTTCCACTTGTGACTCTTGCCCAGCAAAGCCAGAAAATCCAGTTAGGGCCAGAAAATGGCTCATAAATAAGACTTACAAGTTCAAAAGTTATACTGGTCCAAAACTTAAAGGAAAAGCAAATCTATATTTTAAGTGAAGTTGATACTAGAAAGAATAGCGTCTCAAAGACTAAAGTTCTTTAAAATCCTCCAAAATTATCTTCAAAATTTCTACCAAAATATTTCCATCTAGCTCTTCTGATTCTGCTCAGTAAATTTTCCATATTTCCAAATAAAATGGCTATTTATCTAACTATTCATAAAAATATTCAACAGCAGGGTCTTAAAAAGATATTTGCACATCCATATTCATAGCAACACTATTCATAACAGCCCAAAGGTGGAAGCAAACCAAACATCCATCACACAGTGGAATATCATTCAGCCTTAAAAAGGAAGGAAATCCTGTCACGTGCTACAACATGCATAAGCCTGAAGACACCATACTAAGTAAAAGCCAGTCACAAAAAGACATCTATTGCATTATTCTACCTACATGAGGTACCTAAAATGGTCAAATTCATAGGTACAAAGTAGAATGGCAGTTACCAGGGACTGAGGGGAGGGAGAAAAGAGGAAACTCTGGGTACAGAGTTTCAGATTTGCAAGATGAAGAAAGTTCTAGAGATCTGTTTCACAACAGTGTGAATATACTTAACTCTACTGAGTTGTACTCTTTCTTAAAAATGGTTAAGATGATAAATTTCATGTTATTTGTTTTTAACCAACAGTATACTTTAAAAATTCAACAGTATAATTTATCTGATATTTGTCCTTATTGAATATAAAGTATTTTAGCTACATGTGAATTACATATATGCCCTAGCATGGAAACTCTTTTACTTTTTAAGACTATAGAAGCTTCTGCTTTTCTTTATGCTCCCCTGCCCCCTTTCCCCATTTTCTCTTTTAAAAATGAGAAAAAAAAATGACAGAAAGAGTATGGCATCTCCAACTGAGGAAGAGTAAATCCAGTCATGTAAAAGTGTCAGTTCTATAAGAACTCAAGTCCCTGCAACTCTGGAATAAGACACTTCCTTGGGAATGTCAACCTTAAAACTGCCCATTATTTTACCAGCAAAATGAGCTTATTTGGGAATAGCAGAGGAATTACAATTCAGGACCAGCAAATTGACTTTAGGAGGAAATTGGGAAGAGTTATTTTGAACAAAAGTTCACTGGAGAAGGATAAGAGTTAGAGGTTGTGGTGGTTTCTCATTGGCTGCAAGTGGTGGTTAGTGCACTGTTGCTGGGACTGGGAGAGATCTTCCTTCTTTTAAAAGCAGGAGATAAATTCCTCTGTGAAAAGTGTCCTCCCTTATCAAGATAATTCTTATCTACCTTCTTCCTGCTGGTGATAACAGCTCCAAATGTGCAAGAGAGGTCTCCCTTAAGGGCTTCCCAACTACATTTTAAATGTTTTCTTTACTCATTTCAGGAAGGACTGGAAGAAGAGTTACTAAGAGTACATTCTTCTTTTCATCACGGCATAAACCTGGCTACAATTAAAACAAGAGCCCAAGAGAAAGAAACAAAATAACCTCAGCCTGAAAGGCAGAATCAGATTCAAAGAATGACAATTTTTAATTTTACTGAAAAGCTTCAAACAATGCATGATTCTGTAACATCTCACACTCAGTATTTAAATTCTTAACATTAAGTCATTTCTTGTTTATTTATGTTTTAAGAATTTATTTTAGAGTAGTTTTAGGTTTATAATGAAATTGAGAAGAAGGTACAGATTTCCCACATATCCTCTTCCTGTCACATATGCAGAGGCTCCCTCATTATCAACATCATTTGCCAGAATGGTACATGTGTTTTTTTGTCTCTTTTTTACCAGGATAAACCTAAATTGACACATCATAATCACCCAAAGTCCATAGTTTCTCTTAGGGTTCAGTCTAAGTGTCGTATATTCTACAGATTTGGACCAAAATATAATGAGCATCATTATAATATCAATATAATCAATATAATATCCATAATCATAATATCATACAAAGTATTTTCATTGCCCTAAGAATCCCATGTTCTGCATATTCATCTAATGTTTGTTTTTTTTCTTTTTAAGAGGAAACAAATAATCTTTATTAAATAATAAAATATTATTAATTTTAAGCTATAATAGCAGTAACATAGTTCTTCATTTTGCATTTTAAGGTCCCCTTTATTTTCAAATAGGAATCCAACATATTTGATTATCAATATGATCATGTTTTGCCTTTAGTAATTTTCAAGCTGTTACTTAAAAAAAAAAATATATCACATCCTTGTAGGCAAGACAGTTACTTTTATATCCCTAGAGCTTAGCACAATGTTTGGCATAAACTGATGCTAAATAATGTCTTCTGAATTCACATCTCATTTTTAGTAATCTATATAAAATATTAAAACTAACCACTTGTTTTCTCCTGCATAATGAGCTACTAAACATAATCAGAAACAGTCTCAAAACAAACGATCAGTTCCACAAGTTCATGCTCACCTCCACTGGGTTCCTTTTCTGCTCCCAACACATTAGTTATCCCTAGTTGATTCCTAATCACCCTTATCCCTACAGCAACCATTCTAAAGCTTCTTCGCTTTCAAATCCCCAGTACCTTTCTCCACTTCCTCACTCTTTGTGGTGCTTTGCTCTATTATTCTTAGAAAACTGAAACCCATGATTTCCCTCTTCTTCACTTCAACATTTCTGGTTCACCCTGCTCTTGTTTGGTTTCAAAGGACACAAACTGCATTCTCTGCTACCATTCTACTCTAGTAGAACCAGTCTGTCTCCTCACCTTCCTCCCCGCCCTCTGCCCCTACATGCCTCAGGCCTTTCTCCACTCACTTCCACTACCAGCCTCACCTGCCAGACATGGCCTCTTCCATTCATTTCTATATTCAAACTATACCAAACTTTCATATTAGTCTAGGAAGGACAGACCAATCCAATTTGCATTTCTTTCTTCTCTCAGCCCCAAAGCACTTAAGATGTGTAATACTTACTTCCCAACTAATTGCTTCCTGCCTTATGGATATTCTTATACTACAATTCTATCTGCATCTTCCCCCTCCCCCCAAACTATATTTACAAGTCATTTTAAGGCAAGGACTGTCTTCTACCCTACTGTATTAAACAGTCTTCTGTTTATCGTATACAGCCAAATATTTTCTGATAAGGGGGTAGTAATAAGTTTGCTCAAAAATTAGCTTTCCTTTTTTTCATACACTTATTTTATTAAAAATTTTTAAATATAATTTATTGTCAAATTGGTTTCCACACAACAGCCAGTGCTCATCCCAACAAGTGCCCTCCTTAATGCCCATCACCCACTTTCCCCTCTCCTCCACCCCCCCCCCATCAACCCTCAGTTTGTTCTCAGTATTTAAGAGTCTCTTATTGTTTGCTTCCTTCCCTCTCTGTAACTTTTTCTTCTCCTTCCCCTCCCCCCAATGGTCTTCTGTTAAGTTTCTCAAGATCCACATATAAGTGCAAACATATGGTATCTGTCTTTCTCTGACTGTCTTAGTTTACTTAGCATAATACCCTCCAGTTCCATCCATGTTGTTGCAAATGGCCAGATTTCATTCTTTCTCACTGCCAAGTAGTATTCCATTGTATATATAAACTACATCTTCTTCATCCATTCATCAGTTGATGGACATTTAGGCTCTTTCCATAATTTGGCTATTGTTGAAAGTGCTGCTTTAAACATTAGGGTACAAGTGCCCCTTGTGCATCAGCACTCCTGTATCCCTTCGGTAAATTCCTAGCAGTGCTATTGCTGGGTCACAGGGTAGGTCTATTTTTAATTTTTTGAGGAACCTTCACACTGTTTTCAGAGCAGCTGCACCAGTCTGCATTCCCACCAACAGTGCAAGAAGTTTCCCGTTCCTCCACATCCTTGCCAGCATCTACAGTCTCCTGATTTGTTCACTTTAGCCACTCTGACTGGCATGAGGTGGTATCTCAGTGTGGTTTTGATTTGTATTTTCCTGATGAGGAGTGATGCTGAGCATCTTTTCATGTGCCTGTTGGCCATCTGGATGTCTTCTTTAGAAAGTATCTATTCATGTCTTCTGCCCATTTCTTCACTGGATTATTTGTTTTTAGGGTATGGAGTTTGGTGACTTCTTTATAGATTTTGGATACTAACCCTTTGTCCGATATGTCATTTGCAAGTATCTTTTCCCATTCCGTTGGTTGCCTTTTAGTTTTGTTGATTGTTTCCTTTGCAGTGCAGAAGCTTTTTATCTTGATGAGGTCCCAATAGTTCATTTTTGCTTTTAATTCCCTTGCCTTTGGAGATGTGTCAAGTAAGAAACTGCTGTGGCTGAGGTCAAAGAAGTTTTTTCCTGCTTTCTCCTCTAGGGTTTTGATGGTTTCCTGTCTCACATTCAGGTCCTTCATTCATTTTGAGTTTATTTTTGTGTATGGTGTAAAATGTGGTCTAGTTTCATTCTTCTGCATGTTGCTGTCCAGTTCTCCCAGCACCATTTGTTAAAGAGACTTTTCCATTGGATACTCTTTCCTACTTTGCCAAAGATTAGTTGGCCATGCATTTACGGGTCCAATTCTGGGTTCTCTATTCTATTCCATTGGTCTATGTGTCTGTTTTTGTGCCAATACCATACTGTCTTGATGATTACAGCTTTGTAGCAGAGGCTAAAGTCTGGGATTGTGATGCCTCCCGCTTTGATTTTCTTCTCCAGTATTACTTTGGCTATTTGGGGTGTTTTGTAGTTCCATACAAATTTCAAGATTGTTTGTTCTAGCTTTGAGAAGAATGCCGGTGCAATTTTGATTGGGATCACATTGAATGTGTATATTACTTTGGGTAGTATTGACATTTTAACAATATTTATTCTTCCAATCCATGAGCAGGGAATGTTTTTCCATTTCTTTGTGTCTTCTTCAATTTCCTTCAGAAGCATTCTACAGTTTTAAGCATACAGATCTTTTACATCTTTGGTCAGGTTTACCCTAGGTATTTTATGGTTCTTGGTGCAATTGTGAATGGGATCAGTTTATTTCTCTTTCTGTTGCTTCATTATTGGTGTATAAAAATGCAGCCGATTTCTGTACATTGATTTTGTACCCTGCGACTTTGCTGAATTCATGTATCAGTTCTAGCAGACCACTGTTGTTTAACATAGTGTTGGAAGTCCTAGCATCAGCAATCAGACAACAAAATGAAATAAAAGCATCAAAATTGGCAAAGATGAAGTCAAACTTTCACTTTTTGCAGACAACATGATACTCTACATGGAAAACCTGACAGACCTCACCAAAAATTAACTTTCCTATGACTCCCACAATATTCATCATTATATAGAACATGATGACCCTTTCACATGCATGTATTTAATGTATGTATTTTTTTACCCTTTGTTCACATAACCCTTATGAAATTTAAAGCAAAGCCTTCTCTCCCAGTAGGACTTGGCCTATTTAACTTACTTTGGGTTTTTTAAATGTTTATTTATTTTGAGACAGAGAGAGAGAGAGAGAGAGAGAGAGAGTGCCTGCGGGCACGTGAGTGGGTGCGAGTGGGAGAGAACAGAGAGAGATGGCAAGAGAATCCCAAGCAGGCTCTGCACTGTCACCAACCATGGAATCTCATCAATCATGAGATCATGACCAGAGCCAAAATCAAGAGTCTGATGATTGACTGAGCCATCCAGGCACCCTTATTTAACTAACTTTGTCATGGCAATAAACAGTCACCCCAAAGTGGAGTTTCTAGGGAGAATGACAGTTTAAAATGGGGTTGGAAGTTCCACAGATAGGATTCTGAGAATCTAATACAAAAATATGAAGTCACCTGCAAAATGGGTGTGCATGCTGCTTTTCTCAAGGGAGCAGATCCATATTTTCATTAGATTTTTTTTTCCTTCCTTAGGACTTCAAGATTAAAAATCACAAGTTTCCTTACCACAATGAGATATCAGCTCACACCTGTCAGAATACCTAAAATCAACAACTCACAAAACAACTGATGTTGGAGAGGATGTGGAGAAAGGGGAACATTTTTGCACTGATGGTGAGAATGCAAACTGGTGTAGCTACTCTGGAAAACAGTATGGAGGTTCCTCAAAAAGTTAATACAATGCTCTATGACCCAGCAATAACTAGTTATTATTATTTTTTTGGTAATTTAAAATTTTTAATAACTACATTAAAAAATAAGAAACAGGTGAAACTAAATTTAATACTTTTTGTTCATCCCAACATATCCAAATTATTAACATTTCAACATGTAATCAATATTAAAACACTATCAATATTTTAATATTATTAACAGTGTATAACCCATTTTTAAACTAAGTCTTCAAATACGTGTATTTGACACAAGACATCTTAATTGAGACTAGCCATACTTCAAGTGTTCAGGAGCCACATGTTAATTAGTTGCTACTGTTTTAGTCAGCACAGTTTTATACCATTGTTGGAAATTATTCTAAAGAAGCTCTATTTCAGTGAGTAGCTCACTTCTGCATCTCTTTGATTGCTTCTGTTATCAACAAAACATTATTATTGATTATCATTCATGGCATTATTTAATTATCAGCAACAAACTGTTAAATCTACCTAGATTAGATTACTCATGAGGTTCATTATCAGAGCTTTGATTAATACGGCACTGTTAGTTATTTATCCAAAGGATACAAAAATGCTGATTCGAAGGGGCACATGCACCCTGATGTTTATAGCAGTGCTATCAACAATAGCCACGTTATGGGAAGAGCCCAAATGTCCATCAATTGACAATCAGATAAAGAAGATGTGGTATATATAATGGAATAGTACTTAGCAATCAAAATGAATGACATTTTGCCATTTGCAACAATGTGGATGAAACTAGAGTGTATTATGCCATGCTAAGTGAAATAAGGAAATCAGAGAAGATAAATCTATGATTTCATCCATATGTGGAATTTAAGAAACAAAACAGGTGAACACAGAGGAAGGGAAGGAAAAATAAGATAAAAACAGAGAGGGAGGCAAACCATAAGAGACTCTTAAATACAGAGAACAAACTGAGGGCTGATGGAGGGGAGGTGTGTGGTAGGGGGATGGGCTAAATGGGGGATGGGCATTAAGGAGGGCATTTGTTGGGACGAGCACTGGGTGTTACATGTAAGTGATGAATCACTAAATTTTACTCCTGAAACCAATACTACACTGTATGTTAACTAACTTGAATTCAATTAAAAGGAAAAAAAACTATACTGTAATTAAAACTAAAAAGTAAGAAAACAATAAGATAAAATAAAATAAAATAATATCAATGTTGATAAACAAACAAAAAAGAATCACAAGCTTCCTTAAAACATTAAATACGAAGGGGTGCCTGGGTGGCTCAGTCAGTTAAGCGTCTGACTTTGGCTCAGGTCATGATCTTGCAGTTTGTGAGTTCAAGCCCCGCGTCAGACTCTGTGCTGACAGCTCAGAGCCTGAAGCCTGCTTCGGATTCCATGTGTCTCTCTTTCTGCCTCTTCCCCGCTCGCACTGTCTCTCTCTCTCTCTCAAAAATAAATAAACGTCTGGGGCGCCTGGGTGGCGCAGTCGGTTAAGCGTCCGACTTCAGCCAGGTCACGATCTCGCGGTCCGTGAGTTCGAGCCCCGCGTCAGGCTCTGGGCTGACGGCTCGGAGCCTGGAGCCTGTTTCCGATTCTGTGTCTCCCTCTCTCTCTGCCCCTCCCCCGTTCATGCTCTGTCTCTCTCTGTCCCAAAAATAAATAAAAAACGTTGAAAAAAAAATTAAAAATAAATAAACGTTAAAAAAAAACAGTAAATATGGAGTTATCTTAGGACCTAGCAATTCCTATTTTAGATATACACCCAAGAAAACTGAAGAGATGTTAATACAAAAACATGTATATTAATGTTCATAGCAGCATTATTCATAGTAGCCAAAAAGGGCAAACAACCCAAATGCCATCAACTGATAAATGGATAAACAAAATGTGGTATTACCATACCATGGAATAGCACTCAGCCATAAAAAAATGAAGTATTGATCTGTGCTACAGTACAGATGAAGCTTGAAAATATTATGCAATGTGAAAGAACCCAGACACTAAAAGCCCCACACTGCATGATTCCATTTACATGGAACATCCAGAGTAGGCACACATCCACAGAGACAGAGAGTAGACTAATGACTGCCAGGGGCTGGGGAGAGGGTCTGACTGAGGGTGACTACTAATGGATACCAGGGTTCTTGGTGTGATGGAAATGTTCTGGAATTATGGTAGTAATGGCTGCACAACTTTGTGAACATACTAAAAATCACTGAATTGTATACTTTAAAAGGGTGAATTTATGGTAAGTGAATACTATATCTAAAAAAAGCCTCCTCTTACCTAGCTGCATGCTTGATATCTTTTTCATCATCTCTCCTTACCTAAACTCTATGCATGTACACATTGCTCCCAATCACCTCCTTTTCTTCAGGTTCCTAATTTGCATAGTTTCTCAGGCTGAAAAATTCCAGAGATCTAATTTCTTGCCTCTTGGTTTCAACACCCATCAGTCACCAATGCTAGGCCTTTTTATTAACAATAAAACATACCACTCTTGAACATGTAATTCCTGCCAGACCCTATGCTAGATGATCCACAATTATCTTTAATTTTTACAATAATCATGCATTTTACAGAGGACAAAACTGAGGCTTAAAAGTAAGTATCTGTCCTTTAGTCTCTCTCCCTCCCATCTGTCCTCCACCCTTCAGGCAGAGTGATCCTCCTAAAACCAAATCTGATCAAGTTATTCCTTTAACTAAAGCTCTTTAAAAGCCTCCTACTTGGGGCGCCTGGGTGGCTTGGTCGGTTAAGCATCCGACTTCGGCTCGGGTCATGATCTCGCGGTCCGTGAGTTCGAGCCCCGTGTCGGGCTCTGTGCTGACAGCTCAGAGCCTGGAGCCTGTTTCAGATTCTGTGTCTCCCTCTCTCTCTGCCCCTCCCCTGTTCATGCTCTGTCTCTCTCTGTCTCAAAAATAAATAAACGTTTAAAAAAATAAAAAATAAAAAAATAAAAGCCTCCTACTCTCATAAAGTCCAGTAACTTGGTACGAGGTGCCCTCCACAATCCCTCTTCTCTCACCACTTCTAATACCAGCTTCTTTCAGTTCCTGGACCATGCCATGCTCTTTCTCCTCCTGCCTCTGGACTTGGCAGGGTTCCCTTACTCATTCACACAACAAACATGTATGAATGGCCCACTATGTGTCTGGCATTGTACTTGCTGCTTGGGCATATGTGATGAATAAAACAGATGTAGGTCCTGCCTTCAAGGTACTTAAGGTCAAGTGGAGGAAACAATACTAAACAAGTAATTACAGGTTGTAATAAGTGAATGATGGAAGCAGGATGCTGTATCACAGAACATCTAGGGTTAGAAATCAGGGGAAAACTACAGTGATTGTTTTAGATAGGTTGGTCTGGTAAGAACTCAGGTGGTGACACACTCTGAAACCTGAAGATTAAGAAGCCAATTATGTGAAAAGTAGACAACAGGAGGGGGCAGTGAGTGCCAACAGATACTCCTGGAGACATCAGCAGAGCCCAAACCAAGGATTTTTGTAGGCCGTGGTTAAGAGTTTGGATTTTATTGTAAGTGCACTGGAATTCATTTAAGAATTTTATGTAAGGGAGTATCACCTTTTTTTTTTTTTTTTTTTTTTTGCTGAGTGGAGAAGGGATTGGAAGGGCAGAAGATAAAAAACAGGGTCACATGGCCTGAAGAAATAGGAGGGGTGTAGGTGAGAAATGTGGGTGATTTGGACAAGGGTCTGAGAGTAAAGGAGGAAAAAAGTAGACAAAATAGACGCAGAACTGACCTGACTGGCAAAGTCATCCACTGAAAGTTATGAAGAAAGGATACACAGAGTTTGGGGAATTGTCACTAGAGGAAGTAAGCTTACCACAGAAACAGAATCAGAGGATCTCAGGCCCATGCTGACTGAAGTTGATCATTTTCATTTTATAGTGTCACCAATTTGCCCAGGACTTTTTCCAGCAAAATTGAGCCACATAAGTGCAGGCGCAAAGAAAACAAAAGGTTGGGTTCATCCGGAGTATGGGTTTTGCCAGAGGAATAAAAGTCAGGGAGAGACAACAGAACAGTACATCTTCAAGGAAGAGATCATGATAAAATAGAACATGCATTCTAAACTGGACAAGGGGGTACAGATGGAAAGAAAATGGAAGGATCAATGGGTGGGGAGGTATAGATGAAGTTCAAGAATTGTATCTTTGGGGTACATAAGGGAGTTTATAAAGATAAGAGACTGCTCACACTAGGAGGAAGTTATAATTGTTTCTTCTGCAAAATTAGTCATTTTCCTCCCTAGGCAAAACATGACTATTTAATCTCCAACCACACCCATCCTGTGTTTTCCGGCTCCCTGTCTTCCCACAATTCCCCAGCACTACCACCTGAGTTTGTCATGATCTCATCCAATCTTAAAGGCCCACCCGCAACTACTCCTTCCTTGAAGCATTTCCATACTGAAACCTCTCCTCCCGGGGAAGAGCTCTCACCCAATGTGTACTGCTGGTAGTATGCGTGTTACCAGATATTAGTCAATCTTTTCCTTCCTAAGCCCCTTTACTCAATTGGAAAAAAGGCATTATTATAAACAGTCAAAAGTCTCTAGATCCAGTGAGCACCAGGCACAGAGCAAATCACTCAGTACAGCTAACACAGACTTCAGGCACATGGGCCACCCAGCTTCACTGGTTATCTAAGGCAGGATTCCACTTAAGTTGAGCAAAAGCTCATAGTCTCTGTTCATAAAAGTCCCAGATACTTCCATTTACCTCAAGAGTAAATTTTTATCCAAATTTAATTTCATATAAATTTATACAAATTTAATTTTAATCCATTCAAACCCCCCTTGTGGGTAAATCAGCACTGGCAGGATGTGGGGATTCAGGACTTGTAAGATGACTGGAAGTCTGCACGTCCCAACTTGAGAAAAGCCACGTTCACTAAAGATAATAATTTTCCTCACAGTTTAATGCAGGGCCAGCGAGACCTGAAATAAGAGCTAAATCAAACGGCCACATGAGAGGCAGCAAGAATCAGTTGGCACGGGGTTGTACTCTTGGTCTGACTTCAGCGTGGCGCCTACCTTCCACCTCTCCAGCTCCAGCTGCAGGGGCCGTGTCAGCGGTCGCCCGCGGGCCTGCTGCCATGGCTAGCTTCGCCCCAACCCCAAACCGGAGCGGAGTGGAGTGGGTTCTAAGGAGGGCCAAGAACCAGGTTCTGGGGTCGCACGACGGGAAGGAGTCGCCGTAGCAGCTGCAGGACTCTTCCCGGAAGCACCCCTCACGCAGCAGTCACGTGACGTGAGCTGGGCGGGGCCACGCAGGTTTGTTTTGATTCCCTTGTTGTTGAAATGTCAGCACGTGGTCTGTCTGTAGCGCTTTTTACCTTCCCCAGATCTTAGCCTTCTTTCATTGTAGTCTTTTTTGGCTTAGTTTCTGCTCCTCTGTTTTTAGTCTGGTCCTTCCTATCTGCCTTGGCGCTTTCCTCCACCCAAAGTATTGGAGTTTTAGGGGATGGTTTGCAGTTTTGTGGGGCTCCGGGCGGTGGAATGTGGCTCTGCCTCCGCATACTCTGTAGCCGCGCTCACTAGCTTTGGGCACCAGGAGAGGTCACGCTTCTCTTCCACCTCTCTTGCCCTTGTGGCAGTAACTTGACTCCATCTGGTTTTTGTGGCTGCTGGGGAATACGAACCTCAGGCAAATATCCTTTAATTGTGTTCTCCGTGACTCATTCCCGACCCACACAAGACAAATCGCTTGACCTAGGGTTTCAAAGCTACTAACCGACAGCTGTCAGGCTTCTGGATTTGTATAATGAAATAAATAAACAATCTGTTGCTTGATCAAGACATCAACAATCCCCACCCTTCTCACTTTTCCACTGGTCAAAATTGTAATAACTGGAGATGGATCTAAGTGATTAGGAGCAGAAACCTAGTCTTAATCAACCTATCTTTATTGCTAGCCTGTTATTGACAAACAGAGGGTTGAACGATATGTGTCTTTTTTTATACATATGAATGGAACTCCCTAATTTATAATCTCAGTGAGTAAAACAAAAAGCTAATAAAACTAGGCAGTACTTTATGTAAAAAAATAAACGAAAAGTTAGGTTCATGCGTTAAATCTTATCCTATATCCCCTTTCATTTCTGAAGTTAGAAATCCAACAAAAATAGCAATAAACCCAACATAGAAGCAAGCATTAGCGTAAGTGATCAGAAGTCTCAGAGTTGTTTATTGAGCACGTGATGTAAACTTCGGCACTTCCTCCAGCAATCCCAGGTTCCTTGCCCAACGTCCTTTTAAGCTTCTCCGGGAGTTTCCTCTTTCCCGGGCTCAGCCACGCCCCTCCCGCCTTTTCAGTTCTGCTTGTCCTCCCCCGGGGAAGCAGTCTCCACTCTCTCTCCCGCCTCTCCAGCACCCGGTGGGGGCGGGGGGCTGCCCCAGTCCGGGACCCCAGCCTCCTCTTAGCCCGCCGCACCTGCCCCGCCTTCCAGCCCCGGCCGGCTGGCGCGGCGCAGGCGCACCAGGCGTGGACCGGAGGCCGAGGGCTACCACAGCAGCTTCGGCCTCCACCTCCTCCTGCCGCATCCGCGCCGGGCTGGTCGGCAGCCACCGGGGCCGCGCTGGGCAGGGGCTCCGCGGACCGCGCGTTGTCATGGGCGCGGGCTGGAGCACCGAGGAGGAGCGGCAGCCACTGCTAGGGCCCGGACTCGGGCCTGCGCCGGGGACTGTCTGGAGAAGCCGGGAGGCGGCGGCGGCGGCGGCGGCGGCGTCCGGGGTACCCGCGGCGGTCCCGGGTCCCGGACGGGTCTACGGGCGCCGCTGGCTGGTGCTGCTGCTCTTCTCGCTGCTGGGGTTCGCGCAGGGCCTGGTCTGGAACACCTGGGGCCCCATCCAGAACTCGGCGCGCCAGGCCTACGGCTTCTCCAGCTGGGACATCGCGCTGCTCGTGCTGTGGGGGCCCATCGGCTTCCTGCCCTGCTTCGCGTTCATGTGGCTCCTGGACAAGAGAGGTGAGGGGGTCCGGGCTGCGTCAGACCGGTGTTGTCGCTTCTGGGGGAGCCGGAGCCCGCCAGCCGCCGCCCTCGGCTTCGTCTTAGGGGTTATGTGAGGTGACTGAGTGTTGCTGGTATCCCATTCCCGTCTAGGAACCCTCCGTCCCCAAAGCGACAAATGTGGCAAGGCTCCTTTGCCTTCTGTATTTATGTTTACATGAAGGCCCATTATGCAACAGCAGAGACTAAGAGATCTCTAAATGTTCAGGCTTTTGCACAGTGTGGACGTCAGAGCATCCTCGTGCACGTGCTATGTATGTTTTTTACACCTAACAAAAATGACTGATGCTTTGACTTCAAAGGGATTGGGAGGTGTTGTGGGTGATAGGTCAGAAAATAGACCGACGATGCCCAGATATAAGGAAGTATTGAGTTGGCTTTGCCTACTAAATGACTCCTGCCCAAGGCTGTTGGAAAACTCCTGTCCGATGCTTTGATTTCTCTAAAATGGTGAAAGGCAGTTATAAAGTGTGTGTTTGTGACTAGGTTGTTGTTTCAGTTGAGATTTGTGACTCTCAGATAAAGCGTGGCAGGTGAAGGAAGACTCTCTGAGGAATACTCCGAACAGACATCTCACTTTACCACTTGCCATGTGATTCTGTGAGGAGAAAAAAGAGGTCATAGGACTGAATTATATACTACACAGGTGTGGGTAAATGATTCTTGATCAATGTGATGTAACTGATGGAAAAGGAGGACAGTTTTAGGCATATAAGTATAGTTGCCAAAGCAAGAGAAATAGCTTGGTATGTACGCTCTGTGTTTAGTTTGAGCATTAATTTTAAGAAGACCATCGACAAACTGGGGCACTTTAAAAGTTGCATGACAAGAATAATAAAGGATGTAAATATCATAATGTGTAAGATTGAGGGAACTGGGTGTGTCATGTTTCAGAAAGAAACTTGAGGCAGAATATAAAATACGTGAAGATCAATTAAAAGAGGAATTAGACTTTGTGTAGTTCTAGAAGGAAGAATGAAACCGAGTGAAGTTACAAAAGGATGTAACTCAAAGCAATAAAGGAAGAACCTTCTAAGAACAAAAGGTGTCCAGCCCTGGAAGGTGTTTCTTGACTGGCCTAAAACTTCCAGATTAGGTACTTTTGCAGAGGATGAGTGTGCTAGATGTCCAGGAAAGGTTTCTTGTAATGAATGGAGGTTTTGTTTGGATTTGTTTGCTTTTAAACTGATTGTATTTGGATTTCACCACTTTTTCCATCAATGTCTTTTTTTTTCTTCCTGTTCCAGGATTCAATCTAGTGTTCCAAATTACATTTAGTTATGATTTCTCACTGATCTCCTCCAATCTTTGACAATTCCTCTGTCATTCCTTACTAGGTTGGCTAAATTTAGGGGAAAATGTTGTTTTGTTGTTTCTTTTTATTTATCTTTATATCGGGAGCATTTTCCAATATTCTAAATTAAACCAACTTTGTTTTTATGGTAGAAGAATGTTAATTTTTACTTTTTTATTATAATTTTATGAACTAGCTGTGGCTGGATAAATTAGGGACTACCTGTTCACCTTATAAAATAAGTTACTTTAGGATTTCTTTCAGTAGTTCCTGTAACCACATGGGGAATTCAGATGTGTATTTGCCGTTGCTTGAAGCTATAAAACATAAATTTAAAAATTCTCTTTTAGGAAGTGGTTTTCCTTTTCAGTAAGAGAAAGCTGCTATACTTTCATATGTTGGCTGTCCTGCCGCAGATGTCCTATCTACGTACATAGAAAGTAAGTTCCTGCCATCCTTGGGTACTAAAATACGTTGCTCCATAGAGGGTAGATAGTTGTCTGGCCTTCCTGCTACTGTGGGTCCCAGTCAGCTTAGTAGAGAAGACTGGTTATCTTCCTAAGATGGGTTTTATACCCTCTCACCACTTTTCATCATTCAGAGAAGAGACAAAAAAGGACAGCTAGTAAGATAATAGGAGAGCCAAGAGCAAGTGTGCCCTAGAAGCCAAGTGAAGAAAATTTTAAGAATGAGATAGTACCCAAATGTGTGTTGGGAGACAGCCTTCCCAGAGCCTACATTCTAATGAGGAGGTCTATGTAACAAACAAACAATAAAATTAAATATTTAGTATGCCAGATGGCATTGCTATCCAGATAATTGCCATGGAGAAAAATAAAGCAGGGCAAAAGAGAAAGAGAGGAGGTCATGGTTGAAGAATGGAATGCTTGAAATTGAGATGATGTCATGGATGCAATCATAGTAAAGGTCAGAGTATAAGCAAGAAAACAGACTGCTAAGGTGTAGGGTAGAAGACACCATCATGGAATATGAAGTCAGGGGACTGAGAGGCCAGCATATTGAAATGATCATCTAGTGGATATCAAAATCACCAGATTTATGAAAAAGTAGTGTCACAAGGAATAAGAGTGAGCCGAGACATTTGTAAATGGTGAGGGTGAATGCCTTGGAGGTGTGTGGTGGTCTATAGAGGACTGCAGCAAGGAGTTTTGAGTATTAGAATAAAATGTAGTTAGAGCAGGGGCTCCTGGGTGGCTGTCAGTTAAGCATCCTACTTCAACTCAGGTCATGATCTTGCAGTTTGTGAGTTCAAGCCCCACATCGGGCTCTGTGTTCACAGTGCAGAGCCTGCTTCAGATCCTCTGTCTCCCTGTCTGTCTGTCCCTCGCTTGCTCGCTCTCTCAAAAATAAGTAAATATTTAAAAAATTTTTTAAGTTAATAAAAAAATATTATTAAAGCAAAGACTATTCTGGCCATGATAGAGTAATAGGAATGGGACTTATCCTTCTATTTTAAACAACTAAAAACAAAAAATGTATATGAAACAGAGTTCTCAGACATTGGACAAAAGGCAGGGCAGGACAGCGATCGCCATGAATGCTTCAGCTTATTGCCTGGAGAGCATTTCCAGGTAGCAGTGCAGAGATGGGGAGTCCAGACATTCCTGCCGTTTTTCTTTTTTTTTTTTTTTAATTTTTTTTTCAACGTTTTTTTATTTATTTTTGGGACAGAGAGAGACATAGCATGAACAGGGGAGGGGCAGAGAGAGAGGGAGACACAGAATCGGAAACAGGCTCCAGGCTCCGAGCCGTCAGCCCAGAGCCTGACGCGGGGCTCGAACTCACGGAGCGCGAGATCGTGACCTGGCTGAAGTCGGACGCTTAACCGACTGTGCCACCCAGGCGCCCCTCCTGCCGTTTTTCTAAGTTGAGACCATTTAGAATTGCAAGAGGCCAACTTAGCTAGAAATTTTAGGGTGAGAGTACCAGAAAGGAAAAAGCTTAATGGAAAGTTCTAGATCTACAAGGAGTTCCTCTTGAGTCTGCAGCTGATAACTGATCTGCAGATAAATGTGAGGAAACTACCAAACACTGGAAAAAGGACTAGGAAAAAGAACAGGCAGAACAATTCCCCGAAGGCTGGGAATAGCTCACATTCCCAACAGCCAGAAAGTAAAAACCTCAAAATACATAGGAGGTTGGGTTGAATACTCAGAGGGGCATTGTTTCAGTAGTAAAGACAAAAGAACTCTAAGGTAAAGAATGCTTTTGTTTCACCTAATAAAGCTTGAAAGTATGTCTTGGAGGGGCACCTGGGTGGCTCAGTTGGTTAAATGACTGACTCTTGGTTTCGGTTCATGTCATGATCTCCTAGTTAGTGAGTTTGAGACCCTCATCGGGCTCCACAGCTGGCAGCAAAGAGCCTGCTTGGAATTCTCTCTCTTTCTCTCTCTTTGCCCCTCCCCGGCTCGTACTCTGTCTATCTCAAAATAAATAAACTTTACCAAAAAAAGTATTCCTTGGAAAGGTCAAAAGTAACTTGGCTATATCTCACCATTGTTCACAAATATTTAAAGGAGTGCAAAAGAAAACCCGTCATCCAACAAGGTAAAATTTAGAATTCCTGACATCAAAATAAAAATTTACCAAGCATGCAAAGAAGCAGGAAAATATCACCCATAAAGAGGAGAAAAAACAATGAATAGAAACAGATCCCAAAATGGTGCAGATGACAGAACTGGTAGACAGGAACATCAAATCAGCTACTTTAAATAATCTACATATGTTCAAGAAGACAGAAGAAAGCATGAACATGTTAAGGAGAGACACAGGAAACAGAAAGACCAACATTAAATTTCTATGGTGAAAATGCAATCTGTGTCTGAGACAAGAAAAAAAAAAAAGATGTACTGGATAAGATTGAATAACAGATTAGACGTTGCAAAAGAAAAGATTAGTGAACTTGACAGCAATAGATACTATCCAAAATGGAAAAGTGGGGGGCAAAAAAAGACTAAAAAGAAATGAACAAGAACCCCACCAGCATCAGTAAGCTGTAAAACAGTTTTAAGTGACCTAATATGTGTGTAATTAGGGTTCCAGAAGGAGAAGAGTAAGGGGAGAGGGCATAGAGTGAGATGAGGGAGGGCCAAAATAATTGAGGAAATAATGGCAGAAAAATTCCCTGTCTATAAACCCACAGCTCTGAGAAATACAAGAATCCTAGCAGAAGAAACATGAAGAAAACTACACTGAGGCACATCACAATCATGGTGCTTAAAATCAGAGAAAATCTTAAAAACATCAAGGAAAGAGACTGCAGAGCTTTAGGGAGGAGAGAGTAATAGTGATCTGGAAGTGCTAGAGAAGCAGTGTCATCAGGAGAGGGGTTTTGGTGGGAGTAAGAAGGTGAAGAGAACATTTGGAGAAGGGCTTGAGAATGTAGGGATTCCACTGATTCATGGATTCAGAGTGCTCCGGAAGGCACAGTGGAAAGGTTTCAGGAGTTGGGGACACTGCAGAGATGAGGCCAGATTAGGGGATATATGAAGCCATATTTGTATAGCAGTGACCTGTGAATCTTAGATTTCTCATGACTGATGTAAGCAGAAAATAACAGGCACAATGTGATTATTCCTGATGGTCTCTAAAGCAGATTGGGATGGCAAGGCTGTGGTTGTTGGGGATAGGGAACCTGGGGGGTCTTACCAAGAACAAGTAGAGCTGGTCTTCACTCCAGCTGTTGAAAGTGTGGAGCCTGGGAAGAACAGGCTTGCCAGACGAACTTTATGCCTATAATTAATTTCCCATGCATCCACCATGGATATGTGTTTGTGTCTGTTTTCCAATCAACTTTGCATCCTGATTTTTTAGGCACTTGTAGAGATGCCATTCCTATACCAAATATGATCCCAGTGAAAGGAGTTATTTCATCTATGGGAAGGAGGCTTCCTGCAGTGTCTGTGTGCCATATTTGGATAGAATTTGTTTTTTCAATCATGTTTGGTTTTCTGAAATTGTTCTAAAACCTTTCATCAGATGGTTTTTGGCATTCATATCCCAATACTATAATCACTTGGTATCTACTTATTTATGTAAAAGTACTAGATGTCTCATAAGCTATTTTCCTAGGGTCCTCATACCTCTCCTTCCTAAAATCAGTTGATGTCTTTTTTGATTACATGAAATTATAGAGTTCCGGCTTGTCAAGATTCGAATGCGATAAAGAAAGCATCCTGTTCGGAATTGAGCATCATCTGGGGTGGATTAAGTAATACTTGGCAACAATTAAAAATAAGCAAGAAAAGGGGTACCCTGGGTGGCTCAGTCAGTTAAGCGTCCATCATCGGCTCAGGTCATGATCTCTCAGTTTGTGAGTTTGAGCCCCGCGTCGGACTCTGTGCTGACAGCTCAGAGCCTGGAGCCTGCTTTGGACTCTCTGTCTCCCTCTCTTTCTGCCCCTCTCCAGTTGCATTCCTCTCTCTCTGTCTCTGTCTCTCTCAAAAATAAATAAACACTAAAACAAAAATTAATTTAAAAAAAGGTCAGCAAGAAAGCCACAAGTGGTACCTGTGAGATTGCTTTAATAATCAGCTTTTCACAACTTGTTTGTTCTAAAATGTATATATTTAACTGTTATATTGTCATTTATTTGATAAAAAACTATAATTGAGTAGAAAAGTGTGCTGACCTTCAGCAGTAATAATAGGAAGCCTGGTTATTTGGACTATATGGCCATAAACAATGCCTCACTGCTTACTTGGTGGCTGCTTACCTTAATTACAAACCAAATACTTAGAAAAAAAAATACCATTTAGCAGGTAAGCCTTCTAGTCCCAAATCTATAAAATTTTCTTCAGTATCTCATAGGACACCCCATATAACCTTATAAGAGCAACATTTTGCAAGTTTAGCATGTTTATGACCATGAATGTACTTATTATTAATTACACTCTATTTCCTGTGGCTATAATGTGTGTTTAAAATCTGCATTCTCTTAATAGAAACAGTAAATGAACAGTATGTATATATTACTTCTTACTGAGAAACACAATTTTCTATGGTATTCCTTCTGCCAAGTTGTATTAATCATATTCAAATCATATAAGAATATCATAAAACTAACTCAGTTCATATCACACATTATCCTCAATGTGGCATGTGTGTGCCTGATGCATATCTCGTTTATTTTCCTTGCTATGTTTAATCTGCATAATTATAGTTTTGTTGACTTTCAATTTCCTTGGTTAAGAAACAAAATTCAACTGAGTAAATTTAAAGATACTTATTGGCTTTATTCAATGATTCATGAATCAGACAGGATCTCATATAGCATATGAGCATATATGCTCATATAGAAAGGAGTTCCAAGGAGCTGTACAAAATGAAAGACTTTTATACACAGAATGGAGCAAAGGAAGTTGGATTGGTTGTGGCAAGGTCATCTTCCTTAAGGGGACAGAAGGGGTCTCTCTGTCAGGCAGGTTAACTCACTAGCACTGGTTGACTAGATTAGGGATCCATTTCTGGGAGAACCAAAAATAATGAAGTCCATTTAGTTTGGTGACATGAGGCTTTGCATGAACAACTCTATTTTTGGCCTGTTGTCTTGTTTTTAACACCTTAAAGCAGAAAAGCCCTTTGAAAACCAAAATACTTAACCATCTCCCATCTTTCAAAAAAAAAGATCTGGAAAAAAGAAACATTTGCACTAAAAAATTTGCATTAAGTCTATTCACTATGAAATGGCTTCAAGGAAGTGTTGAGTTTAGGAGAAATTGGAAGAAATGTCGTCCCTTTTCCCACATGCTTGGTAAGAGCCCCCTGTGTGATGTGGTTGCCGCAAACAGCAAGGTGGTATTAGTTTAGTTGTAACAGAAATACAGCATTCAAGGGGCCCCTTGGGTGGCTCAGTCTGCTAAGCGTCCGACTTCAGCTCAGGTCATGATCTCACATTTCATTAGTTCAAGCCCCGCATCGGGCTCTGTGCTGACAGCTCAGAGCCTGGAGCCTGCTTCGGATTCTGTGTCTGCCCCTCCCCTGTTTGTGCTCTCTCTCTGTCTCTCAAAAAATGAATAAATGTTAAAAAAAAAATGCAGCATTTGAACAGTAGGAATTTATAGTCCCATTATATTATTCTGCCATAGCTAGAATATTGTGTGTGTTTTTGGTTATCTTATTTTAATGTTTTTATATTCTCTTTTACCTTGTTATCCATGTGACTGACCATTGGCACACATTTTAAAAATAATTTATTTTATTTGAAATAGAAAGGGAAAAGCTATCTGATCAATATTATAAAGTTCTAAACCTTTTTTTAAACTGTATCATTCTATGAATCGAAAGCCATCTGATAAGTCAAGAAAAATAAAAAGACCATTATTGTATTATCAAAGTGTTCTAAAAGGACCACCTCATATAACAAGCATTAGCTTGTCCTGATTATAAGATCAAATACATAATTAGCTAGTTGTCATTTTTCAAGAAAATTTAAAGCAGTGGTCTATCACCTTAAAAATCTTTATAGGAGCAGGTTAGAATTTTTTCAACTTGCATTTGAAAATTGGAAATTTCATATTGGACGTATAAAGCTAAAATACCTACTCCTTTAAAATTATGTTCTATATTTTTAGTGTTCTATGTGAACAAAACATTGTAGCCATTCATTTTGAAAAACTAGAGCTATTGGAACTTCTTCCTTGGTGTGATCATTCAAGTTTTCTATTAAAGTTAGAATCCTTTCATTTTCAGCATGTAGAATTTTTCCCCCATTTGTAGTTTTAGCAAAAAGCTATAATATTAGAATATAACATCATTATGATTGAGTAAAAAAATCTTTGCTTTTGACATCGGACATATGTGAAAAGGATTTAAAAAATAACCCAGATGTTTTTGTTTCCTCTTAGGTCTTCGGGTAACTGTGCTTCTGACATCCTTCCTTATGGTTTTGGGAACTGGTCTAAGATGCATACCTGTATCAGACTTAATGCTTAAAAGAAGGTAAATCATAAATAACTTAAAATTTATCCCACATTTTTCTCTTTTTTATGAGTATATTATATATGTTTGGTTATAAGCTTTTAGTAAATAGTTCCAGTTTTAAGAGTCTCAGTAGAAGGTCATATATTAGCATTTATTTTTCCCCCTACATGATGATTAATTCAATAAACATTTATTAGTTGTCATATGGAAGAGGACTCTACTAGTTTTTCTGTAAATAAAAAGAACAATTAATCTTCATGCTATCTAGGAGCTATAGTGACCACAGGAAAATAATAGTATAATGTAAGGAATAAAGTAGTTAATGCAGTAGAAGAAGTATGAAACTGTCCTGAGAGACTGAGAGAAGTTTTGGCTGGGGGTGTCAAAAAGAGTTCAAGCGGCACCTGGGTGGTTCAGTCTGTTAAGCATCTCTTTTAAAAAAAATTTTTTTCAATGTGTATTTATTTTGAGAGAGAGAGACAGAGCTCAAGAGAGAGAGGGGGACACAGAATCTGAAGCAGGCTCGAGGCTCTGAGCTGTCAGCACAGAGCCCAACGTGGGGCTTAAATTTGTGAACTGTGAGATCGTGACCTGAGCCAAAGTCAGATGCTTAACTGATTGAGCCACCCAGGTGCCCAAGTGGCTGACTTTTGATTTTGGCTCAGGTCCTGATCTCAACAGTCATGAGATTGAACCCCACACTGGGCTCTGCACTAAGCATGGAGCCTGCTTGGGATTCTCTCTCCCTTCACTGCCCCTCCCCAACTGGTGTTTTTTCTCTCTCTCTTTCAAATTAAATGAATAAACAATAAAAAAAAAAAAGTTCATGAAGGGGGTGATAATTAAACAAGGCATTGGAGGGTGAGTAGAATTTGATAACTGTAGTTTGGGGAAAGAATATTACAGAGTAGAAGAACAGCAGGAATGAAGGCATAGAGGTAGGTAAGCATAGGCCTCTTCTGGGATGGATAGGTAGCTTCGTTTGTGTACAGCATCATTTCTGCAACTGGGGTCTCTGGATGTATTCTCAGAGGGCACAAGGTACAAGAAAATTTTAAAGCTTTATTTTCCTGTTGGTTAGAATATTAAAAATTATTTTACCAGTAATAATCTGTAACTAAAAGACATTTTTACTGATCAGAATATCAATTTCTTAAATTAGTGTTTCTTAAACTGGGGCCTTAGGATGTGATCTTGAAACTCATTGAGAAATTTTTCCCCTTTAAAGAGGACCCATAGGGGCATCTGGGTGGCTCAACCCATTAAACATTTGACTTCGGCTCAGGTCATGAGTTCATGGTTTGTGGGTTCAGGCCCTGCATCAGGCTCTGTGCTGATCGCTCAGAGCCTGGAGCTGCTTCAGATTCTGTGTCTCCCTCTCTCTCTGCCCCTCCCCAGTTCACGCTCTGTCTTTTTCTCTTTCTCAAAAATAAATAAAAATTAAACAAAATTTTTAAAAAAAGGATTCATAGATTACTCAAGTTTGGGAAACACTGGTCTATGGGATAAGGTATAAGAATGGAATATAAAGAGATGAGTTTAGAAAAGGTTATCCAGAATATGAGGGATCTTAGATGCCATCCTGTAGAATTGTGTTTTCCTCACTGAGCAGTTGGAAGCCACTTAGTTCTTAAGTGGCTCAGAGCAACAATAGGACCTGACCTGTATTGGGTAAACTCCTGATTTGAGGTATGTAGGATTGATTACAGAAGGGAGAGATAGTTGGTAGGAGACCAGGAAAGAAGGCATGAGAGCCCAAATTGGAGTCATTCTTTTATTTGTTTATTCATTTATCAGTTTAGTTACTCGACAGAATTCACTGTGTGCCAAGCTCTTTTCTGGACATGGGGAATACAACAGAGAACACTATAGACAAATGCTTGTCTCTTAGAGTTTACATTCTGGTTGAGGAAAGAGGCGGTAAGTTAGATAAGTAAATAAAATATATAGTATGTGTTATGGAGAAAAATTAAAGTAGGAAGGAAAGATTTGAAATGTCAAGGGAAGGATGGTGAAATCTCAGAAAGAATGGCCAAAAAAAACCAAAAACAAAACAAAAAAAAATGCTTACTAGGAAGATAACTTTATGGGGTAAAAACCCAAAGAATGGACCATACATTATCTGGGGGCCAAGCATTCCAGGAAGAACAGCAAGTGTAAAGGGTGGGAAGGGAAGAATGTGCCTGCCTGGCAGGGAGGCTGGTGTGGCTGGAGCCATGTGAGATATGAGAGATTTCATGGGAAGAGTGACAGGAAATGATGAGACCAGCCTGGTTATAGAGTGGTGGGAGCATGAGACAGGGTCCTTTAAGACCTTAGCTTTTTCTGAGCTAGAAAACCATTGGTGGTTTTGAGTTGAGGAGAACCTTGGTCATAAACTGCTCTGTTGAGAATAGACTGAAGCTGAAGGTCAAGGGCAGGAATAAGAAAACCAGTTGGGGAACTGGTGCAATAAACCAGGTGAGAGATGATGGGTTTCTGTGGAAAGCTAGTCTTCATTTCCTATCCTTTTGAGTGAGGTTTTAACAGATGAGTTTCATTATTGTGTTTGAGATGTTCATAATTTTTCAAACATACGGGTTTTTTTTTTTTAAGCATCCACAGTTTTTAAGTACAAACTTCAGTAAACTTAACTTTAATGATGCATTCTTTCAAAAAGCCCATTAATATTTTTGTTAGCTTTTCTTCTGTCATGGGCCATCCATATTATTCTCTGTAGTCTTATTTCCCTTTATATCCTTTCCAGTTGTAAAATTCTAGGAATAATGAAGAGTTGACTCTCCATCTTGGTGAAGAAGATGATATGAAAAAGAAATAGAGCTCATAAAGAAATGTAAACAAAGAGAGTTGAAAGAGAACTGCTAAAATAAAGAGTTCAGAGAGATTGAATCTTTCATAAAAAGAGGGTATAAATTGAATTTTCAGTCCTTATATGTTCATCTATAAAGAATGTAGGAATATTATCTCCCTAAAATGACACTTCATTTTATGTCCATACAGTATTTCTTTTAAGCAGTAGTATTAACAATGCATATGCATCTGTTAAAATGAAAATGCTACAATTAGAATATGTATTTTTGACTAGTAGGTTCAATAGATCACCACTTTTAAGCTTCAGTCTCCATCCTGATACACAGCGGGAAGGGGTAAAGACCTTTAACATGGATTTGACTAGCACTGAAAAGAGTATTTGGCCATCTATATTTTGTGCCCCTGTTTTACTTGGAGCTTTTTGAGTCTCAGACCCAGTCTTCAGGAATAGTGACCCTCCACCCTTGGCTTCCTATATCTTAGCTTCTGTAAGTCTCAAGACATGAAAATAGCAGCTTCTGACAAGCTCTTTTCTCAATCAGGATTTTTCTTACCACCTTCCTATTGGTGCTGTACCTCTGCATGGTATCAATATTTCTTTTATCTGCATAGTACCAATAAAAATTCAAGGAAATTATTTTGCCACTTCTATTAACGTCATGGATAAATAAGGAACTTAGAATAATGAACTATAAAGCATGTCTTCTATGATTGGGAAGCAGATCATACAAAAAAATTATAGATGACATTGCTCTATAGCACTATATGATATTGCATGCCCAGTAAATAAAGATTTCTGGAAGGTGAACTTAAAGTAAGTTATATCTGCTGTTAATCATATGTGTTTATCCAGCAATTCCCTAACACATGCCATATTATCTTCTAGTTCAGTATAGTTTTCATTAATATAAATAATAGATAACATTTACTAATGTGTGTTAGAAAGTTAAATAGTATGGTTCTAGTAAACATAGATTTTTTTTTTTAAAGAAATATATTCGATTGTAAAATGCTTGTGGCTGGCAAAATTACATTTAAAATTACCAAAATGGCTGGCTCAGTTGGTGGAGCATGCAACTCTTAACCTCAGGGTTGTGGGATCAAGCCCCACATTTGGTGTAGAGATTACTTAAGAATAGAATAGAGGGGCGCCTGGGTGGCTCAGTCGGTTAAGTGGCCGACTTCGGCTCAGGTCATGATCTCGCGGTCTGTGAGTTCGAGCCCCGCGTCGGGCTCTGTGCTCACAGCTCAGAGCCTGGAGCCTGTTTCGGATTCTGTGTCTCCCTCTCTCTGACCCTCCCCCATTCATGCTCTGTCTCTCTGTCTCAAAAATAAATAAACGTTAAAAAAAAAAATTAAAAAAAAAAAGAATAGAATAGAATAGAAAGAAAAGAAATAACCATATCAGAAATATTGTTTATTAAGTGGTTTTGTGATAATTACTTAGCTATCTGGGGACCAAAAAAAATGAAGAAAAACCTTAAATCTCTGTCTTACCACTTAAGTAAATTCAAATTGGATCAAAAACTTAAACGTAAAAAAAAATGAACCATAAAAGTGTTAGAACATGAGACTATTTTTCAATACTTTTTGCATGGGGAAGGCCTTCCTACACAAGTCCCAGAAGCCATAAAAGAAAGGCTTCATCTGGGACCTGATCAAAATAAAAAGCTTCTGCACAGCGAAGGAAACGATCAGCAAAACTAAAAGGCAACCGACAGAATGGGAGAAGATATTTGCAAATGACATATCAGGTAAAGGATTAGTATCCAAAATCTATGAAGAACTTGTCAAACTCAACATCCAAAAAACAAATAATCCAGTGAAGAAATGGGCAAAAGACATGAATAGATATTTCTCCGAAGAAGACATCCAGATCACCAACCGACACATGAAAAAATGCTTAACATCACTCATCATCAGGGAAATACAAATCAAAACCACAATGAGATACTACCTCACACCTGTCAGAATGGCTAACATTAACAACTCAGGGAACAACAGATGCAGAGAAAGAGGATCTCTTTTGCATTGTTGGTGGGAATGCAAGCTGGTGCAGCCACTCTGGAAAACAGTATGGAGGTTCCTCAAACTAAAAACTAAAACTAAAACTAGAACTACCCTACAACCTAGCAATTGCACTACTAGGCATTTATCCACGAGATATAGGTGTGCTGTTTGGAAAGGACACATGCACCCCCATGTTTACAGCAACACTATTAACAATAGCCACAGTATGGAAAGAGCCCAAATGTCCATCGATGGATGAATGGATAAAGAAGATGTGGTATATATATACAATGGAGTATTACTCAGCAATCAAAAAGAATGAAATCTTGCCATTTGCAACTATGTGGATGGAACCAGAGGGTATTATGCTAAGTGAAATTAGTCAGAGAAAGACAAAAATCATATGACTTCACTCATATGAGGACTTTAAGAGACAAAACAGATGAACATAAGGGAAGGGAAACAAAAATAATATAAAAACAGGGAGGGGGACAGAACATAAGAGACTCTTAAATATGGAGAATAAACTGAGGGTTACCGGAGGGGTAGTGGGAGGGGAGATGGGCTAAATGGGTAAGGGGCACTAAGGAATCTACTCCTGAAATCATTGTTTCACTATATGCTAACTAATTTGGATGTAAATTTAAAAAAATAAAAAATAAAACAAGTTAAAAAAAGATTCCGATGTGAGAAAAAAAAAAAGGCTTCATGCATCTGACCACATAAAAATTTATATTATCTTCATGATTAAATATACTACAAGACAAAGTCACAAGTTAAAAACTGGGAAATAGTTGCAACAATAAAGTTGTTGAATTTTAGTTGAAAAGAATTCCTTCAAATAAAATAACTTAGGAAAATGAGTGACAGGTATGAGTGAGCAATTACAGATATTGAAATACAGATGACGTAAACTTAGGGAAAGATGTTAAGTTCTCTGTCATAATTAAAGAAATGAAAATTAAAACAGCAAGTAGATGTCTTTTTATTGGCAAAGATGAAAAAGTGTGATGACATGGTATGTTGCTCAGGGTAGGAAAAAACGGGCACCACTGATGTGCGAGTAGTTTGGGGCATTCCTATTTGGAGGGTATTTTGACAGTATTTAGTAGATTCAAAATGCAATGTCCTTTAACCCAATATTTACACTTCTAAAAAATTAGCCCACATATAAAGCTCTACCAGTTTGCAAGGATAAGCATATTTATGCAGCTTGGCTTGTAATAGTAGATGACTGGTCAGAAGGGCAGTGTCTTCAAAAGAGGATTGGTTATGGTGAAGTGTATGATGGAATAGTATGCAGCTGTGAAAAGGAAGTGAAAGTTCTGTTAAGTGCTGAACAGAAATGTTTCCAAGATATGGTGTCAAGTTTTTTTTTAAATGCAAAGTTTACATATTATGTAACATGTTATGTTTAAAATGTTCCTACTTAGAAAAAAGTGGGAAGGATGTATGTGCCAGTGTTTGGCAAGGAACTGTTTTTGAAAGAAACCATTATATTGTTTCTGAGGAAGATGTCTGGGGAACTAGAAGTCTGGGGTTGAGGGGAGATTTACTTTTTTTTTTTTTTTTTTTTTTTTTGGTACTCTTTCCTATTCTTGGAAATATTTTTACCATGTGCATATATTACCTTTTTGACTGAAGACACTAGTTAAGTGAAACTAAAATGACCATGTTAGAGTTTTAGTAACAAGAATAAGAGAAGGAAAGGCAAAGAAGGGTTATATGCAGATTTCCCCAGTATAGAAATAGAAACCTTTCCGTGTAAAAATGAACAGTTGATAGATTTCAGGATTAAGACTCTTCTCTGTAAAATACATTAAGATTCAGATTTCCCTAGGTCAGTGTTTTTTAAAAGTATGGTTTACAGACTACCTACTTATTAAAAATGCAGATCCCTGTGCCCCACTGTAGTCCCACTGATGTGGTCTCTGGAATGAATCTCCAGAATCAACAGTTTGAACACGCTCCTTTAGTTAATTTTTTTTTTTAAACGTTTATTTATTTTTGAGACAGAGAGAGACAGAGCATGAATGGGGGAGGGTCAGAGAGAGGGAGACACAGAATCTGAAACAGGCTCCAGGCTCTGAGCTGTCAGCACAGAGCCCGATGCGGGGCTTGAACTCACTGACCGCGAGATCATGACCTGAGCTGAAGTCGGCCGCTCAACCCACTGAGCCACCCAGGCCCCCCTAGTTAATTTTATGTTCATTTAAGTTTCAGAACTACTCCCTAAGTTCTAGCATCCTCACTTTAAATGATTAAGCACATTGCATTGTGCTTGCCCATCCTGCAGTATAATCACATAATATATTTAATATCTTGAAGCAAATTAAGATTTAGCCTTTATTCAATAATTTTATTTGCCCCAGTTTGACTCTTAAGCCTCCAGGGGTCAAGTTTCACTACTGTTTCTGCATGGTGGTAATATGGGCTCTGGATGAGGGAGATTGGTAGGCAAAGATAACTCATCTTCATTCACTTTTAACAGGATAAAAAAATAGAAAGCTGTGGATAATACTTTTTCCTCTTTTGGTTATCTTTAGGATATGGTGATTTTTGAGACATTTCTTCCAAGGGCCCATTCAGTATCTTATATGAATATTTTTATTTACTTTGTTTAGGTTAAACATAATATACGTATAGAAAAGTACATAAACACATATGTACACTTTATGGAAATAATCATAAAACAGGCAGCCATGTACCCATTACCTAAGTTAGAATTCTAGAATTCCCCATGGGCCCCTCCCTCATCATACCCCTCTCCTTCCCTACTTTACATAATCATAATCACACATGTTGATACGATTTCCAGAGTAGGCTGAGTTGAAAGTTATGAGGAGTATATTCAGAGTCTGTTGTAAATCCCAATTTTTTTCTTTTGAATAAAGATTTGCCCTAGATTTTTTTTCTCTTAATGTCAAAAGGAACAACCAATTAAAATATTATTTTATCTGCAACAAAATCACTATAGGAACAAAATAGGCCAGTAGTAGATGTTGATAATAATTTAACATAATCAAAAACCTGTAAGTCAGTAGGTTATTAAACAAATCATATTTTATTAAGTAGGTTTATCTAATATGTGTTTGGGAAAATCAGTTACTTATTTGGTTACCTTACATACATCAAAATACATTCCAGATGGAGTGATGAGCTGCGTATTTAACAGTGAGACAGTATCAGGGAAAATTAATCTTATCTCTAAAGAGATTTCTTTTTTCCAAGCATAAAAACCATGAAAAAGATCACAAAGGGAAAGATTTATAGGTTTGACTACATAAACATTTGAACCTTTATGCTTCAAAACAAATCAAAGTTAAAACGCAAACTGGGAAAAATATGTGTTGCAAGTATGATAGATAACCGATAGAATAATATAAAAATATATAAGCAATTTAGGAGGGTGAATGGAAAAACAGATACAGTAGACATAAATAACAAATGTTGGTTTCCAGATTTCATCCTTTAAATTCATAATTCAACAGTCAGCATTTATTGACAGCCTATGCATTAGTAAGGTATAAAAAGCTAAGCTATATAATAAAGATACCAAAAATACACAGACTCAATGAGATAGAAGTTTATTTTTCTCTGGAAAAAAAAAAAAAAAGCAGTCTAAAAGATAGTGGATTGCTTGAGATTTGCTCAAAGCAGGTAGGCAGCTCTGTTCCACAAGGCCCTCCAAGGACCCAAGTTTCTTTTCTGTTGTTGCTGTAACATCCCCTAGAGGTATGTCCTCGTCCAAGTGGTTGAAGCCGGCTCATAGTCATACTCTCATTCTAGCCCACAGGAAGGGGAAGTAGGACATCCAGGGCAATGACTACATCTTTAGGTGATGACGAAGAGGTTGTATATGTCATTTGTACTCACGTCCCATTGTAGACTTAGTCACATGGCCACCCCTGTCTTAAAACAGATTAAAGCCCTTCTGTAAGAGAGTCTAGAAATACAGCTCAGCAGCCATGTACCCAGTTAAAATGCAGGTAAATAATGTAGATAAATATATAAAGCATTCACTCAAAATGAGAAAGATTGCAATACACCAGTAGGGAAAAAAGACCAGTAATCAAAAAAGAAATGCAGATTAAAATGAGGAGATGCCTTTTGGCCTTACCAAGTGTGGTAGGCAGAATAATGCCCCCAGCCCCAAAGGATATCCATGCTCTCATCTCTGAAACCTATGAATATGTTATGTTACATGGTGAGGGAATGCTTTGGTTGCAGATGGAATTAAGTTTGCTAATCAGCTAACCTTAAAATAAGGAGCTTATCCTGAGTTATTCATGTGGGCTCAGTGTAATCACAAAAGTCCTTAAAAGAGACTGAAGAGGAAGTCAGAGATATGCAGCCTGAGAGGACTCAAATCTCTGTTGCTAGCTTTGAAAACAGGAAGGGGGCCTCTAGAAACCGGAAAAGGCAAGGAAACTGATTATTCTCTAGAGCCTCTATAAAGGAACATAGCCATGCTGACACCTTGATTTTGGCCCAGTGAGACCCATGTTGGATTCTGATTTACAGAGCTGTAAGATAGTAAATTTGTGTTGTTTTAAAGCCACAAGTTTTATGGTAATTTGTTACAAGAGCATTAGAAAACTAAACACCAAGTTATTTGTGTGTATGTGTGTGTGTGTGTGTGTGTTCTTAATAGTGACACTCAATGCTGGTGACACTTAATGCTGGTGAGACAAACATCAATCATAACTAATGGGGATATAAATTACTACATATCCTTCTGAAAACAATTTGGGAGTATGTTTCATAAAACCTAAAATGTTCACATCCTTTGACTTACTGACCCAAAAGAAGTAATTTGGGAAGTAGCAAATATTTACATACAAAGATTGTCACAACAGCATTATTAATATTAGCAAGTAAGTAGCAAACATTAGGAAAATGGTTAAATAAGTTTTGTATATCTGCATAGTAAACTGTCATGCTGTTATGATTACCAAGAATCTTTAATGAGAAGATGCTTATGACAGACTATGAAGTTAAAATGACTTAGTGGATAAAACTGTATATTCAGTATGGTTTTCGTGGTTACCTATGCTTAAGTATTGAGAAATGCATTGGGGCGGAGCGAGGGGTAGGGGGGAGAACTGAAAGAAAAAAAGAAGCTCCTGGGTGGCTTAGTCGGTTAAGTGTCCATCTTTGACTCAGGACATGATCTCACAGTTTGTGGATTCAAGCCCTGCATTGGTCTCCATCCTGACAGCTCAGAGGCTAGAGCCTGCTTTGGATTCTGTGTCTCCCTCTCTCTCTGCCCCTCCCCCACTTGCGCTCTCTTTCTCTCAAAAATAAATAAACATTAACATAAAATTTGTTTTAAATACATTAGTATGGTTGTCTGGGCTATGTAATTGAGTTAGTGAACTTAATTTTTTTCTTTTTTCTTTTTTTGGGGGGGTGTTTTTTATTTTATTTTTAAGAGAGAGAGAGAGAGAGAGTGTGTGAGCAGGGGAGGAGCAGAGAGAGAGAGGGGGACACAGGATCCGAAGCAGGCTCCAGGCTCTGAGCTGTCAGCACAGAGCCTGATGTGGGGCTCGAACCCATGAACCGCTAGATCATGACCTGAGCCAAAGTCGGCACTCAACTGACTGAGCCACCCAGGCGCCCCTGGATTTTTTTTTTCTTTATACATTTTTCTTCTATGAGTATATATACTTTTAAACTAAGAGGACAAAATAAAAGAAGATAAGAAAAAAGTTATGAGACAAAATGGGGGGGGGGGAGGAGGTAGACATCTCTTAGACAAAGACAACACCCATTTTCCCCCTCTACCTTGCTGAGAGATTATTACTTTTGGCCTTAATAAAACCCCTGTGAGATAAAGTACCTTTGGAGAAGTTGAAACACCAAGAGAATAGGTGATTCACCAAAGATTATACAGGTAATAAATTTAGCTAAGACTAGAATTTTTGTTTTCTGATGTCTAATACTCTTCCCTGTGTTTTTTTAATGTACTGTCTGTAACTGGTACTTGATAAGTTATCATAAGCTATTTAGGGTCAAGACCATAATATGTATTCACCTTTATATTTTCTTTAGTGTCTAGCTATAGGTGCCTTGCCCGTGGTAGATATTGAATCATAGTTGGCCAAAATTATCAAAGGATATAAAAGTGAAATAGAGTTTCTTAAAAAAAATTTTTTTTACACTTATTTATTTTTGATAGAGACAGAGCACAAGTGAGGGAGGGGCAGAGAGAGGAGGAGACACAGAATCAGAAGCAGGCTCCAAGCTCCAGGCTCCAGGCTCCAGGCTCCAGGCTCCAGGCTCCAGGCTCCAGGCTCCAGGCTCCAAGCTGTCAGCACAGAGCCCGATGCGGGGCTCAAACTCACAAACTGCTAGATCATGACCTGAGCCGAAGTCGAATGCTTAACCAACTGAGCCACCTAGGGGCCCCTGAAATAGATTTTCTTAAAACTGAAGACTGCAACAGCAGTCTTTTTTTTTTAAATTTTTTTTTTTCTCATCGTTTTTTATTTTTATTTTTGGGACAGAGAGAGACAGAGCATGAACGGGGGAGGGGCAGAGAGAGAGGGAGACACAGAATCGGAAACAGGCTCCAGGCTCCGAGCCATCAGCCCAGAGCCTGATGCGGGGCTCGAACTCACGGACCGCGAGATCGTGACCTGGCTGAAGTCGGACGCTTAACCGACTGCGCCATCCAGGCGCCCCAGATTTTCTTAAAACTGAAGACTGCAACAGCAGTCTTTAGAAGGCTTATTCCTTTCCACCATCAACTCTTTCTTCCTTTCTTCCTTTTTTCAGTAATTAATTCATGACATCTCTGACCCTTTTTTGCCCTATATTTTCTTGGACTAAATAAAGGAAAACTATTTCTAGCACTCTGCCATTTTCAAAATCCATGAAATTCTATAACACACCACTTTACTCTGATGCAGGATGATTAGGAATTGGGAGAAAGTTTTTGAAACATTGGCATATTGAGTCTTAGAAGTAAACATTGTTGTCAATTCTAAATTATTTTGTATTAAAAATACATAGAGTTAAAATTAAGAATGCTGGACTTAAACTGAGGAAGTATCTACTGTGTTTCTAAACCAATTTTCTATCTTCTAAACCAATTATCACTACTGCTAGTTGTAATAGATTTCTAAAGTAGATATATGCACAGAAGAAAAAATATGCTAGCTACTTGCATGCCTTTGGATCTGAGAACCTTGAGTTATCTTAGCAATCAATGATTTTTATTAATAATGTTAAGAGAACTTTGAGAATGAGACCATGTTGGAAGAGTAGAGAGATTTGTAGACTGATTAAGTCAGATTTTATATTATTTTCCAGTCCTGGCTTAGCCATTAGCTAGTTATATGACTTTGGAGCTTCCCCCAATACTTTTTTGGAGAAAAGAAAGTTATAAAATTATAAGTATGATTTTAAATGTATTAGCCTCTCTGGAACTCAATTTTTATATCTGTAAAATGCAGAGGTGGGTTATCTAGATGAGGTTTGAAGTCTCTTCCAGCTATAAAAATTCGAATTCTGAAACATATTCTAAATAGAAAATAGTTGAGGAATCCCAAGTATTTGTACCAGGATGTCAGAAAGCAAAAGGTTAGGATACCAGAATATCATTAAATACAAACTAAAATGTCAAGTACATTAGAAAACCATGAGCTGTGGATCTTCAGTTTGAACTTTAGCTCTTGGCATTTGTTTGAAAAGCTGTAGTGTAGTGAATGATATGAAATGGAATGTGGCTGTGCGCAAATGCCATCCCACGTGCCACTGAGGCCTGGGCGGCAGGGGGTGGGGGGGTTTGGGGGAGATGGGGTTTGCTAATTGAGGGCTGAAGATGAAGGTGCACAGGGCAAGAGCAGGATTTTGTGAGGCTGTCTGTAGTTCCCTTCCCCATACCCCTTCCCTCCTGTCCCCCACCCCCCAGGCCTACCAAAGGCTAGCAACCCTCAGGAGCTCTGACACTAGTGGGCAGCACCTGGTTTTCCTACTCTTTACCATCTAGTTCTGCTGCTGGTGGAGAAAACTCCAGGTCTTTAATTATCCTCTCAGCCTGTTAGGGAAATCACTCTCTCACCCATTTTGCCACCTGACTTGTGAGGATGAGACAAACTTGGCCTCAGAAGTAGGCAGAAGCTAGGTAGGAGGAAAAAAGGTAAAAAGGGGAAAAAGAGCATTGGGGAAAGGTGAGAGGGAATAAATCAAGGAATCAGAGGAGACTGGGATGAAGAAAGAGGGCAGCACACCTGCCTTTGGCAGATCTGTCACATCTTGGCCTGCAGAGTTCGAGACTTGCATTCCCCTAGCAGTGAATGTGTACTGGCCACTATCAGGTGTGAAGTTTCAGGTGAGGAGGCAAGAGTTAAAGCCCGTGAGTTACTGAGTCAACTGTCTGGAGAGCTCCCTTTCTGCTGCACAGCTTGTTGCCCAGGAGCTGCCTCCATCCTAACTTCTCTCCACCCTTCCCAGGTCTACCTCACTTGCATTGACCATGCGTTTACCACCCTCAGTGTAGTATTGGTTTTGTTTGTTTGTTTGTTTTGTTTTTTTAAGTTTTATTGCCAGAATATTTGTTAATCATCTTGGTTTTTGTATCACTGGATTTAAACTTTTTAAAATGGATCTGATGTATGTGTCTAGGTAACTGAGAGTTTTGCAATGCAAGTAGTGTATTTCAGCAACGCCACTTCCCTGTACCTGAGTCAGTCTGTGTTCTACTAGAGAGCATCCACACTTCGTGAGACACTGTGGCAAATTTAGAAGCCATGGTCCTTATCTGCAAGGAACTTTAACTTGCAAAACAAAACTGAAGCATATAATGATGACACAGAAAAATTGACATTAAATTATGGGATCTGCTTCCTTTTACTGAAGATTGTGAATCACTCCTCTTGACAGTCAGCCCAGATCAATAGGTATTAATTTCTGAAAGCCAGCTGCTTTCACGAGTGCTAAAAAGCATTAGGACAATCACAGTGAGTTGCATTTGCCTTTCAGTATGTGAAGGCAACGGAGACTTTTTGGTCCAGACAATTCGTTTAGGCTTGGGTGTTTTTTTCTTGTCACTTTGCCAAGCTTATATACCTAATTTTTGTTCTGGCATCTAACTACTAGTACCGTCTAAATCCAAATTTCCATTTCCTCACAAGTGTTAACTTCATCCTCAACATTCTGCTGAAATAGCTCTATTCAGATCATGAATGACCTCCATGTTGCGGAATCTAATGGTTACATTTCAGATACCAAATGATCTTTCTGTTTAACTTGACCTGATCTGTTTAACCTGATCTGTTGAACTTGATGAGTCAACCACTCATCCTCATCTCAAACCCTCCTCTCCCTAGTTGCTGCTGTACCGTTCTTTCACCTTTTTTTTTTTCTACCTCTGTAATTGCTCCTTCTTAGTTGTCTTTCTAGACTCTTTTTCCTGTATTTAAAAAATATTGGTGGGGTGCCCAGGTGGCCCAGTTGGTTGAGCATCCGACTTTGGCTCAGGTCATGATCTCACGGTTGGTGGGTTCGAGCCCTGCATTGGGCTCTGTGCTGACAGCTTGGAGCCTGGAGCCTGCTTCGGCTTCTGTGTCTCCCTCTCTGTCTTCCCTCCTTCCCCGCTTGTGCTTTTGCCCCCCAAAAACATAAAAAATATATATATGTTGCTATTCACCAGTGTTTGTTCCCCAACCCCAATATATAGCTCTTAGCTCAGATCTCTTTTTTTAGCTTCTGATGTATATTGAATCACTTATTGTACATTTTTATGGACTTAAATATGCCTTCCCAATATGCAGTCATCTCCCTATAGCCACATCTATTATATGGCTAAGAACAGTCCCCCAAACCATCCCCTGTTCTATATCCCCACTGTTGTTGGGGACTTGTATTCTAGAGTCCCTCAGGGCATGACACTTACTAAAATAACTCTTGTCCTGCAATATTAAGATTTTCATATTTGCCTGACACTGTTTTCCAGGGTGGCCAGTACTGCCAAAGGGTCCTTGCCCTGGGCTCCTTGCCTGAAAGTTACCACTCTGGCTTTCCTTCAGCTTTACTATTCCCTATGTGCTGAGGAGTCTGTAGGGCCAGGGGGATGTGCCCACCCTTCTCATCACAGTCTAGCTACACAAGACCCCAAATGTGCCAGCAACAGGCCCTTTTCTCAGGTCTGTTCTTCCCAGAGTGGACCCCATACTTGGTATGTACTCCCCAGGCTCAAGGGGTTGCCAAGGAGCAGCTGTTTGGAAGACAAAGCTTGGGGTCTGACTTTCAGGTCCACGTGCATACATGCGATGATATTGTCAGACCAGAGCCAGAGGTCAGAAGAGAAGGAAGATATTGAGGGACCTCCATTACTACTCTTCTCACAGGCCCCACAGCACTAAAGGCGGGACTAATTATTGCCTTCTTTTTCTTTATATTCCTGGTACAGTGCTGATAGGTGACACTTAAACTACTCCTAAGGATTTGAAGGGCAAGGGCATTAGCTTTGTAATTTCATATTCCCATCACAATGCCTACCCAGTACATACACTCAGTACATGTTTGTTGAACAAATTAAATAACATAGCTTGTATTGAACCGTTTATAAATTATTTCATCTTCTTTATTGTCATTGAATAGAGTTTATTGTAATATTTGTATGATTTTAGTCTTATGGCCACCTGTTTTCAGAAAAAACATACCTCTAATTTTGCATTACCATTAAAATGGGAAAACTAGATTTTAGATATACAGTGAATTTTATTTTTAAATATATTTTTATGTCCATCAACTGATGAATGGATAAAGAAATTGTGGTTTATATACACAATGGAATACTACGTGGCAGTGAGAAAGAATGAAATATGGCCTTTTGTAGCAACGTGGATGGAACTGGAGAGTGTGATGCTAAGTGAAATAAGCCATACAGAGAAAGACAGATACCATATGGTTTCACTCTTATGTGGATCCTGAGAAACTTAACAGAAACCCATGGGGGAGGGGAAGGAAAAAAAAAAAAAAGAGGTTAGAGTGGGAGAGAGCCAAAGCATAAGAGACTGTTAAAAACTGAGAACAAACTAAGGGTTGATGGGGGGTGGGAGGGAGGGGAGGGTGGGGGATGGGTATTGAGGAGGGCACCTTTTGGGATGAGCACTGGGTGTTGTATGGAAACCAATTTGACAATAAATTTCATATATTGGAAAAAAAATTAAAAAAAATAAATATATTTTTAGGGGTGCCAGGGTCGTGAGACTGAGCCCCGTGTCCATGCTCAGCATGGAGCCTGCTTAAGATTCTCTCTCCCTCTTCCCCTGTCCCCTACTTGCATATGTGTTCTCTCTCTGTCTCTAAAATAAAAAAATATTATATATATATATATACACATATATATATACACATATATATATATATTTTATGGACTAATTTCATAAAATAGGGTAAGTTAATGAGAGGTACAGAAAACAGTGTCAGGCAAATATGAAAATCTTAATATTGCAGGACAACAGTTATTTTAGTAATTGCCATGCCCTGAGGGACTCTAGAATACAAATGTGAAAAAGAATAAGACTGTGCTCTGGAAAACACAAAGAATTTGGCAAGAGCAGGGTCTAGATTTCCCTGTCAAGTTTCCCATGAATTCAGGAGTTAACCCAAAATCCTGTGGGTCCAATTCTTATTGAGTTCATTTGTAAGGAATGTGTTTGTGCATTATGACTTTTAATGCAAAATGCACATTACTACAGTAATTTTTTTAAGTTTATTTATTTTGAGAGAGAGAATGTGTCCAGAGAAGGAGCAGAGAGAGAGAGAGAGAGAGAGAGAGAGAGAGAATCCCAAGCACAGAGCCCAGCGTGTGGCTCAAATCCATGAACCGTGAAATCATGTATGAGCCAAAATCAAGAGTCAGATGCTCAACCGACTGAGCCACTCAGGTGCCCCTAGAATAAATTTTAAACACCAAGTTAGCATGTTTTGATTCCCAAGGTGATTTTTTCACTCTGGCAATTCATGTTTGAGGTTGGCCCCCCAAGTTCAGTGACCTTGTAGACTTAGAACCCATCTGAAATGTCCCTAGTGCTGATATACCTGTTTTGGATACTATTTTTATCACAAGCTTGCACCTTGTATGACTTATGTTTGCTGCTTAAAAAATAGTCTATTTGTGATTCCAATGAGAGGTAACACATAGTTAAACCATGGCAATAAGCTGAGTTTTATGCCTTAATTCTCTCAGGATTCATAGTGTTTTATCATGTTTTGTTTTTTGTTTTGTTAACAGATTGTTTTTTCCATGTTCGCATTCTACTCTTAACATTTTTAGGCACAATAAAATTTACTTATTCCAGCCCTTCTCCTTCTAGATGAGATGAGCCTTTCAGGAACATGTCTTTAGGTATTAAATATCAAAGCGGTTACTCTATGAGTCATCATGCACTGTCTGTTGTGCCACCACGAATCACAAATGAAACCACTCAGTGATAATTGTTTCAAAGTATTTCTAGATGAAATTGCTCTGTTATAGCTTGGGACCCACTCGTGTTTGGAGTAGGTATTCAGTTTCATAAACAGTGTAAATTGTTTTTGTCATCTAGAAAATAGTTCCCCTTTCACAAGAAGATTTTAAAATGTCTTTGGTCTTCTTAATTTAGTAATAGTAATGATGCCTAGGGCTATTTTTGTCTTCAAATAATTTTTCCAGCATTTTCAAAAATTTGAGCAGACCTAATTCACGTATTTCACTTCCCACTCACTTATGCCTCTACATTAGGGCCCTACCTCTCTCCCATATGCCTGTTTATTATTTCCTTCTATATTCAAAAAACTTTTTCTAAGTCTCTTAAGGTGGCAGTTATTTTTAAAAAAAGGATTTGGTGTCCTCTTGGTGATTGAATAGCAAAACAGGGGGAAAAAGTGTCACATGTGTATCACATATACTGTTTCTTCCCCTTCCTCTACCTCCAAGGCAGAAGAGGTTGACTTGCCTCCCTTTCTTGCATATGCTTTTTGGACTTCTGGCTTCTCTTCTCCTTCAAGGCTACTCTTGAATGTGAATGTGTATGTTGGGAATTGGAGGAGCAATGGGAGTAGAGGCTTTGACAAGGAATAGGAACAGCACTAAATAGAATATTGAGAAAAGATGAGCAAGAGAACAAATGGAATAGAAACAAGAAACTACTTTTTTACTAACCCTTACAGTTAAAGCCACAGAGTATTAGAACTGGGGGGGATGTCGTACTCCTGTGATTACAGTAGCTTAACCTTAACAGATGCTCAATAAATGGATATTGAATTTAGACTGATCTCATTTTATGCGAGAAGAAATGGAATTGCGCAAAGATGTATTGCCCAGAACCATTCAACTAGTTAGTTGCAGAGCTGGGCCAGAACCTAAGTCCTCCAGTTTCTCAACCAGTTCCTTTTCTATTAGAAGCTACTATAATGACTGTTTTTGTTTATTTTTGTTTTTTGTTTTTGCTTTTGTTTTTACTCCTATCACCTGACACAGGGTAGGCATGAAATGTTTTATAGCATTTTATTATTTTTTTTCCATCACCCCGCCCCCCCCCCCTTCCTTCCCCTCTGGTAACCACCAATTTGTTCTCTGTGGTTAAAAGTCTTTTTCTTGGTTTGTCTCTCTCTCTCTCTTTTTTTTTCCTTTGCTCGTTTGTTTTGTTTCTTAAATTCCACATATGAGTGAGATCATATGGTATTTGTCTTTCTCTGACTTATTTCATTTAACATTATACTTTCTAGCTCTATCCATGTCATTGCAAATGGCAAGATTTCGTTCTTTTCTATGGCTGAGTAATATTCCATTGTATTTTTTTTTTTTAATGTTCATTTATTTTTGAGACACACAGAGAGATACAGAGCACAAACCAGGGAGGGGCAGAGAGAGAAGGAGACACAGAATCCAAAGCAGACTCCAGGCTCTGAGCTGTCAGCACAGAGCCCAATGTGGGGCTTGAACTCACAAGCCGTGAGATCATGACCTAAGCCAAAGACAGATGCTTAACAGACTGAGCCACCCAGGTGCCCCTCCATTGTACTTTTTTTTTGAATTTTTTTTTTAATGTTTATTTATTTTTGAGACAGAGAGAGAGCATGAATGGGGGAGGGTCAGAGAGAGAGGGAGACACAGAATCTGAAGCAGGCTCCAGGCTCTGAACTATCAGCACAGAAGCCTGACGTGGGGCTTGAACTCACGGACCATGAGATCATGACCTAAGCCAAAGTCGGACGCTTAACCGACTGAGCCACCCAGGCGCCCCCATTGTACTTTTTAAATATCATTTTAGTTTAAGAAATGTTGAATACACCTGTATAATTTTTTTGAATGGCTGGTGGCACTTACTAGGTCTGTTTATGAATGGCAGTCTAGTAGAAAGTATAAGGATTTTGGAGTCAAACTAGGTCCAAATCTCTGCTTTGCCTGTTAGCACTTGGGCAAGTGTCTTAATCTTTCTAAACAGAGGCTTTAACATCTCAACAAATAGAGATAATAATAGCTACTACATGGTGTTGTTATAATAAATGAAATAAAGTTATTTGGAGTATTTAGTTTGGTATGTGGCATAAATCAAAGGCTTCAGTAAATATTTGTAAAATGAGTAAGGGGTAAGTATTACTGTATTGATCTCACTCCTGGGGAGTCAACATACTTTACCTTTCAGATGTGTCCTGTTCTTTACAGACATGTATCCTTATTGCCATAGTTAAACTGCAGTTTAGCTAACTTCTTTTTGTGTAGAAATGTCCACTTCAGCTACCTCACAACCTTTTAATTTTTTTTTTAATTCCAGATTAATCCATGGAGGACAGCTGTTAAATGGATTGGCAGGTCCAACGGTAATGAATGCAGCTCCATTTCTCTCTACGACGTGGTTTTCTGCAGATGAACGGGCCACTGCCACAGCCATTGCATCAATGCTCAGTTATCTTGGTGGAGCATGTGCATTTTTAGTTGGGCCACTTGTTGTTCCAGCCCCCAATGGAACATCACCTCTTCTTACTTCAGAGACTAGCAGGACCCACATTAAAGATCTCATAGAGACTGTATTATATGCAGGTATTTTAAAGTTTATTTTCTTCCCGCTCTACTTTGTCTTTTATCCCAGTAATCTTCACTCCACTCTGTACACCAGATCACTTCTTACGAAATACTTAGGAGTTCCAAAATATACATATACACGCGTGTTTTTCTTGTCATATAATATGGAGATGCCTATTTAAAACTTACCCTTTCTAAGAAGTTATTAAGTTTAAAATGTATTATTGCTACATGAAAGTTTATTCCTTAATTTTTCTCTTCCCATCTGTTTACAATTAAGCACTGTATAACACGTTGTCTAGTGTCTTTTCTAGATATCTTATCAGAATATGAAATTACTGGTAGCTGGCAAGCCCATTTTCTCCCTTGCCATTTCCCTGCTCTTCTCTGACCTGGTATACATAGGTCACCCACAGTTCTTCTCCACTTCCTATTTTCTGTATGTTGGTCTATTAATAAGGGGTATTGACCTTTCCAAAACATCTTCTTGGTCCTTTCTTTTTATTTCTAGAGTCAAGTTCTAGTCCGCTCTTCTATTACAGTCTCTTAACAGATCTCCTTAAATACATCTCCCTCGCTGTATGCCTATTTGTTATTTTCTTCTGCATTCAGAAAACTTTTTATAAGTTTTACTATATACTCAGCACTGTGCTAAGCACTGAGAATTGGTAAGGTCACTGATAAGACAGTTGCAGTACAAATAGACATACAGAGCCTGAGAAGCCTAACCTACCTGAGATTGGAGGGAACTTGAGGAGTCAGGGAAGGCTTCACCAAGACTGTGATAATTAAAGTTCAGAATTTCGTAGGAGTTCAGCAAGTGTTCCAGTGAGGTAGGGTATTCCGTGTAGAAGGAATAACCACTGCAAAGGCAGATACGGTATGAGAGAACTCAATATGTCCAGAGAATTGCACATAATTTAATATGGCTGAAGTAGTGTAAATATGTGTCTTTGCATATAGGTAACAAGTGGCAGAAAATGAGGCTAGAAGGATAAGGAACTATATTATGATGAACTTTTTATTAATTTATTCACTTATTAAGTGAGCAGATATATTTTGACCTCCTATATATCTGTCCCTGTGCTAGGCGCTGAGGTAGACATGATTCCTGCTCTCACAGAACTTACAGTGTCCCAAAGGAACAGACAGGTAAACAGCTGTAAAATAGGGTAGTAAGTGCTATAACTGAAGGCTGACAATTGTTCTGAGACCTCAGAGGAGGAGGACCTAACCTAGATTTTAAAGGTCAAGTAGAGCTTCCTGATGATGCAGCATCTAAATTGGAGCCTGAAGGATGATAGGGAGTTAGCCAAATACAGTGGGCAGGAGGAACAATATACTAGAAAGAGAGAGAGAGAGAGAGAGCCAGCCATGGAGGAGAAGCCCAGTAAGGGGCGAGAGCCTGCTATATTCAAGCAACTCAAAGCCCAGAGTGGCTTAGACTCGGTGAGAGTAGTGACAGATAAAGCTAGAGAGGTAAGCCAGGCCATACAAGCCTTCTAAGCAGGGCTAAAGGGTTTGAAATTCACTATATTGTAGGCAAACATCACACTCTGAAGAATTTTACATTAGAGAGTTATGCAGTGATATTTACATCTCAAAATATGTTTTAGAGGGAATAAAACAAAAGCAGAGGTTGTGGTATATATAAAGTATTTAATCCCCGCCCCCCCCCCCCGGCCTTAAACAACTCCTTTTAAAGAAAAAAAAAATTGAAATTAAAAAAAAATTTTAATGTTTATTTCTGAGAGAGAGAGAAAGAGAGAGAGCATGAGCAAGTGAAGGTCAGAGAGAGAGAGGGAAACAATCCAAAGCAGGCTTCAGGCTCTGAGCTGTCAGCACAGAGCCTGACGCGGGGCTCAAACTCGTGAACCGTGAGATCATGACCTGAACCGAAACTAAGAGTCAGACGCTTAACCAACTTAACCAGTCAGGAGCCCTAAAAACTTTTGTGTTTGAAAGGATATCCATCAACAAAGTGAAAAGACAGCTTGCTTTGGGAATGGGAGAAAATAGTAGCAAATCATATATCTGATAAAGGACTTATATCCAGAATATATAAAGAACTCTTAAAACAACAATAAAAAGACAACCCAATTAGAAAATGGGCAAAGGACTCAAAACTTCTCCATAGAAGAAATATATATGGCCAACAAGCCCATAAAAGATGCTTGTCATTAGTCATTAGGGAAATACAAATCAAAACCATAATGAGATACACTTCACATCCAGCAGGATGCTATAATCAATAAAATAGGATGGGGCACTGGCTGGCTCAAGTGGTAGAGCATGTGACTCTTGATCTCGAGGTTGTGAGTTCAAGCCCCACACTGCGTGGGGAGGTTTACTTAAAATCTATTTTAAAAAGTGGGAAATAAATGTTGTTAAAAAAGTAGAAAAATTGGAACCTTCATATATTGCTAGTAGCAAAATAAAATGGTACAATCACATTGGAAACAGTTTGGGCAGTTCTTCGAAGTGTTAAATATATATTATCATATGATCTAACAATTGCATCTCTAGGTATATACCCAAGTGAAGTAAAAATATATCCATGCAAAAATTTATACACAAATGTTCGTAGTAGCATCATTCATAATAGCCAAAAAGTAGAAACAATCCAAATGTCTATTAACTAACTGAATAAAAAATGTACTTCATCTGTTCAATGGAATATTATTTGGCAATGAACAAGAATAAAAGTACTGATACATGCTCCAACATACTTGAACCTTGAAAACATTATGCTAAGTAAAAAACGCTGGTTACAAAGACCACACATATGGTATGATTCCATTTATATGAGATGTCCATTATACTCAAATCCGTAGAACTGGAAGGTAAACGAGTGATTGCCTAGGGCTGGGAGATTTGGGAATGGGGAATGGATACAGAGTTTCTTTGGGGGATGATGAAAAGGTTCTAAAATTGATTGTGGTGATGGTTACACAATTCTGTGAATATACTAAAAAATGTATCTCTGGGGGCGCCTGGGTGGCTCAGTCGGTTGAGCCACTGACTTCGGCTCAGGCCATGATCTCGCAGTCCATGAGTTCGAGCCCCGCATCGGGCTCTGTGCTGACAGCTCAGAGCCTGGAGCCTGCTTCAGATTCTGTGTCTCCCTCTCTCTGACCCTCCCCCGTTCATGCTCTGTCTCTCTCTGTCTCAAAAATAAATAAACGTTAAAAAGTGTATCTCTGAAGCTCTTTGCAAAAATGCCAACAAAAAGATGGGTCAAAAATGTCAATAGAATGTGAACAAGGCAATCCCAGAAGAAGAAATACTAATGGCCAATAAGTGTGTAGAAGATGCTCATTCATTGTTGTTAATTAAAAGATCTGCAAATTAAAACAATTCATTATCTTCTTATTGCTCCTCAGTCTAACAGAGAACAAAGACATCTTCTATGGTTAAATGCCTTATAGGAATATTGTACCTTTTGCTCAGAATATAATAGCCCTAGAATCATAAGTATCCAACTGAAAAGACTCTAGAAATCACTTAGTCCAGTCCCTTTATTGACCACAAAGAATAAAGAATTCATCCAAATTACGTTAATTAATGGTACAGGCAGGTCTCTATTCCAAGTTTCTTAACTTTTCTATTTGAGTCTTGCTTTTCTACTAAATTGGACATAATAGAAGCTGGGATTTACATGTGCCAAAACTCTGGAGGGAATGATCAGGACTTCAAGGAACTTTTCCTTGTTAATAGTGCCAAACTAACATTGTTTGGATGTTCGTTTTACTTCTAGTTGCTTAATATTCTATATTAGCGAGTCTTTTTATTCATTAAGTTTTGCTCTCTTATTTTTGGATGCTTTCCTGTTTTGTTCAAATTCCCCATACAGCCTATAAATTCAGTCTTTCCTAAACTGTGCTTCAGAATATCCAGTCATTGATCAAATAAACCAATTAAACTGATTGGATGGCCCATCAGTTAGGCATCTGACTTTGGCTCAGGTCATGACCTCACAGTTAGTGAGTTCTAGCCCTGCATCAGGCTCTACAGTGACAGTGTGGAGCCTGCCTGGGATTTTCTCTCTCTGTCCCACCCCCACTTGTTCTTTCTCTCTCTCTCTCTCTCTCTTTCTCTCTCTCTCTCTCTCTCTCTCTCTCTCTCAAAAATAAAGAACCTTAAAAAAAACAAAAAACAAAACCCTTCTCCTAGCCTGTTCCTACAATTTCTGTATCATATACTTTCTTTCTGATTACAGTACTTATTAATCAACCTAGATCTGTTTCAAAGGCTTATAGTACAGTACTGTTGATTTTTTATGTTTTCTCCATAGAATAATATTTGTTTACTGTCTCAATCTTTTCATCTATGTGGTATACCATTGTATGACTTCTTACCTGACTTTCCACGGGCTAAAATTTATATCTTTACATATCTATTTTTTTTCCACAAGACTGAACTATCTTGGCTAGATACTGTATTTTGGTTATCTTTTTATGCATAGAGCTTAGTTGATGATTTGTTAGATAAGTAAATACTTGAAACATTGAACTTTTTATGTTATCTGGTTAACATTTTATTCTTTTTTTTCTTCCCTACCCCCAGAATTTGGAGTTGTCTGCTTACTATTTTCTGCAACACTAGCTTATTTCCCACCCCGGCCTCCACTTCCTCCCAGTGTTGCTGCAGCTAGCCAGCGACTGAGTTACCGGCGGAGCTTTTGTAGATTATTAAGGTAAATATACTTTAAGTCACTGAGTGGTTTTGATCAGTACCTTCAAGATAATTTCACATTTAGTTAAGGTCATTTTGCAAGTTGATTGCAAATAATTGATAAAATACTGATTAAAACCTCTATAAGTTTTATACATGCCACCAATGCTATTATTACTTAATCTTTTAAAAAATCAAACTTTTATTGAAATAATTTTCTTTTATAAGGAGATATCACATAATAGTATCTGTGGAATCATGGATTTTATGTGTTTATTATATTTTTCATAATATTTAAGTTTTTTGTTCATTATGTATTTCTTAGTTCACATTAAAATAAACAAGTACTAGTCAGTACAAAGTGAATAAAATATATAAGGTTTATTTACAGCTCCCCTAAAATTAATCATCTCATGCCGGGATCATACTTTTAAAACTTACTATTTTATTTTATTGATATAACTTAACTGTAATTTTATTAAACTCTACCCTTGAATGTTCAATTGCCCAGTACTAAATTTAATTCTTTGAATATATAGACTATCACTGGTGATTATGATTTGCAGTTGGGCTGCTAGAACTTATCTTTTGAATTTTTTTCTCAGTTTGTTGTGATGAGTTTTTATTGATTCATCAGCAACTCTCTGGTTGGTTCTTTCTCTTCTTTTTTTTCTGCCTCCTATCAGTGGTAAGTTCCTTGTGGCCAAGAACTGTGTCTTTATAGCCACTTTAGTAATATTGTCCAGTAGGAATGTAATGTGAGCCACATATGTAATTTTAAATTTTCTAATAGCCTCATTAAAAAAAGTAAAAGAGGGCGCCTGGGTGGCGCAGTCGGTTAAGCGTCCGACTTCAGCCAGGTCACGATCTCACGGTCCGTGAGTTCGAGCCCCGCGCCAGGCTCTGGGCTGATGGCTCAGAGCCTGGAGCCTGTTTCCGATTCTGTGTCTCCCTCTCTCTCTGTCCCTCCCCCGTTCATGCTCTGTCTCTCTCTGTCCCAAAAATAAATAAACGTTGAAAAAAAAAAAAAAATTAAAAAAAAAAAGTAAAAGAAACCAGTAAAATTAATTTTAATAGCATATTTTATTTAACCCAGTATATCAGAAGTATTATTTTAATTTGTAATAAATATTCAAAATTATTGAGATTTTTTTATGTTCTTTTATTCGAACCAAAGTTTTGAAATCTAGTTGTATACTTTTACACTTAAAGCATATCACAATTCAGATGCTAGATTTTCATTAGAAATAGTCTGCATTGAAATTTCATTAAATTTAATTTCATTAAATTTTTTACTTGAAAAAGTTTTCATCGAGCAGTCTCGCACGTTGCACTACTTATCTAAAGTTCAAAGTAACTTTGCAATATTTCAAATTTTGAATCAACATATCGTTGATATTTGAAAAATCTTATATTCTACAAGCAATTGTTGGGGCTTTAATGGAAGATCTTTTATTTCCATAAAATAGATATAAAATTTTTTTTCTTTATCATTTTTAACAAAATTATCATAGCTAACATAACAATTTCTTTTACCATCTCTCCATCTAAAAATTATTTTCTTTTTGGAGGAGCCAAGATGGCGGAACACCATGGAAGTTTTTTTAGCATCTCGCGTCCATGAAAGACAGCTAGATCAACACTAAAAATGGTTTTCTTTTTGTGCAGGAACCCAAACCGTTTTATAACTGGCCAAAGTTATAAGTCCGATCTGTTTTAAAAAACTGTTTTTTAATGTTTGTTGGACATTTAATTCCGGTTAACTAATTTTTTACTAAAAATTACTAATTCACTAAAATTTACTAATTCCGGTTAACTAATTTTTTTTATTCCTTTTTGACTGATGAAAAGGAGCTTCCTATAAAATTTACTCTGTATCTGTTGAACACGTCCCTTATTACTATCCACTTAATGGTCTTTAAATTTTTTTACACAGCATTCATTTTGCTCTGCTGCAACAGATTGCAGTTCCCATTCATTGTGAAATTTACAACATACTTTCTTATTTTTTTTCATAAGATATTCAAATAAAGTACAATGTTACCTCTATGTGGAACAAAAATACTGAGAACTGAGTCAGTTCACCGACACCAAGATCAGTGGTAGGTTGTAATACTAGAAACAACACATGCTACACCCACACATTACAATAAAAATCTTACCCGGTGCAGTTAAAGTGAAATGTAGTCCTACCAAAACAAAAATAAAGTTGTGATTAATGGGAAAGTACTTTTCACTGCTCCTGTTTTTTAAGTTTGGTTTAGGTTAATTACAATGAAATAAAATGAAAAATTCAGTTCCTCAGTTGCACTAGCCACATTTCATGTGTTCAATAGCCACATGTGGCTAGTGGCTACCAAGTTAGACAACATAGCCATGCAACATTGTTTTTCAAACTTTGGTTCACAGCCAACTAATTTAGTAGGTTGACCACCTTAAAAAAAAAAAAAAAGAAAAGAAAAAGTAGAATGAAATTAGAATGGAAATATTATTGTATCACCTGTAGTAAGAATACATATTTTTTGTGAGACTTTTGTTTCAGAATCTATGTCTGTGTATGTGGGTAGATCACAAAATAATTTATTTCTTGCTTTGGAGTACAGAAAAAAGCTTTTAAAAACCGCAACTCCTGGCACCAAAGTGGCTCAGTCATTTAGGCACCCAACTCTTGATTTTGGCTCAAGTCATCATATCCTCGTTTGTGGGGTCGAGCCCCATGTCATGGCCTGTGCTGACAGTGCAGAGCCTGCTTGGGATTCTCTCTCTCCCTCCCGCTCCCCCACTCATGTGTTCTCTCTCTCTCTCTCCTCTCTCTCTCTCAAGATAAATAAATAAACTTAAAAAAAGAAGCCATATATCTACAGGGGGGCCTGGTTGGCTCAGTCAGTAGAGCATCTAACTCGATCTCAGGGTTGTGAGTTCAAGCCCCACACTGGGCGTGGAGCCTACTTTAACAACAACAACAACAACAATAACAACAACAACAACAACAAAACACATGTCTACAGCACTTAGTATATTGCCTTACATGTAAGAGGCAAATTAAATATTAGTGAAATTGAATGGTGATCAGTGGCACATATTTGTAAAATAACAGTTTAAAATGATGGTTATTTTAAGTTTATTTATTTTGAGAAAGAGCATGAGCAGGGGAGGGCAGAGAGAGAGTGAGAGTGAGAATCCCAAGCAAGCTCTGCAGTGTCAGTGCAGAGCCCGATATGGGGCTCGAACCCACAAACTGCAAGACCATGACCTGAGCAGAAACCAAGAGCCAGACACCCAACCGACTGAGCCACCCAGGCACTCCTAAAATGATGGGGTTTTTAAATGCTATTTAAGTTTTTCTCCATACAACACCAGAGATTAGATAGCAATTAATAAGGCTGGAGAGGTAGCTTAGGCTATATTATGCCATACTAATAATTTGGATTAGTCTATAGAAAATGAGGGGTCACTGAAGGATTTTAAGCTAAGGAGTTAGGTAAAAAATTATTCTGACAAGGAAAAACAACCTAAAATTATCACTCTGGCCAAAGTATATACCCTGGATTTGCTTCTAATTACTCTACCATTGAGATCTTTATTCTCTGTTTGAACTATAAAGGGTAAGATCTTTCCTCTCTATAAAAAACCCTTTTCACCAATACCTAACATTCCTTTGTTTCTTCCATTATGTGTCTGTTTATTCTGCAGGATTGCCTGCTTCTCCCTTTAGGCTCTCTAGGGTACTTCTTTGGACCTGCCATGCCCCATTCCCCTAGCCTATCAATGTAATTTTCTCTGGCCTTTCAAAGGACACTTGAAGTCATTACTTTCTGGATTAATCAGAATAACTAACTAGATTCTAATTCCCTTGTCTGGGGAAACAACAAAATCACTGGTTTGCTCCAAAGTTTTCACCGCTGTTATTTATTTATTATCCACATGATTCCCACGTCTTACTATGTTTTTAACCTGTGTAACCTGAGTGAGCCTTCCTCTCCCTTTATACATTACTTTAATGTTTGATGATAGTGGTTGTTGTCTTTGCCTTTTAGACTTCAAGAGTGGAGAGCTGAGTTGACGTGTTTCTTCAGGGCACAGGAACGCATTTATTCATTCATTTATTTATTTGTTTATTTATTTATATTTCCCACTCCCATTTCCCTCCCCCTACCCAGGCTACCTCTCAAATGCATTTAATCTTTATTTTTCGTTTATTTAATTAATTAATTTTATTTTGTAATACGTGTTTTGTAGCATCTGTGTTTAATTTATCCAAATGATGGCATATTATGTATCTCAGTCTGAGTTTTTTTCACTGAATGATATATGGTTTTTTTAAATGACTTTTCATTTTTGGAAGTTATAGTAATATACAAAGGTAGAATAGTATAACCCCCATATGTCCATAACCCAATGGGAACAGTCACTGATTTATACCCAATATTGTTTCTTCTGTAATCCACCCACTCCTCCACTTCTTGTATTATGAAGCAAATCCAAGATGACCAATCAGCCATAAACATTTCAATATGTGTAATATATGTTAGAAAGGTGGGGACTCTTTTAACACTAGTTTGCTAATATCAGATCAATGCTTAAATTTCCAACTGTCTCATAAGTGTTTTTTTAACAACTGGAGTCAGAATCCAAATTTGGTTCATGCATTGCACTTGGTTCAAATGCCTTATAACCTATAGGTTTCCTTTCTATCTCCCTTTTTTCCTTGTAATTCATTTATAGAAGAGCCAGCTCTTTTGTCCCCAAGGTCTGGGTTTTGTTGATTGCCTCCTTGTGATAGAGTTTGCCATGTTCCTCTGTCCTTTGTATTTTCTATAAATTGTTAGAGCTGTGTTATGATTTGGAGTTTTATTTGGTTTTACAAGACTACTTCACAGGTGATGCTACTTTTTTCCATCAGGAGGCACATGATGTCTGTCTGGATAGCTCTCATTTTGTGATATTAGCACTCCATTTTCTTTTCTTTTTTTTTTTTTTTTAATTTTTTTAATGTTTATTTTCAAGAGAGAGAGAGAGACAGCATAAGCAGAGGAGGGGCAGAGAGAGAGGAAGACACAGAATCTGAAGCAGGCTCCAGGCTCTGAGCTGTCAGCACAGAGCCCGATGAAGGGCTTGAACTCATGACCCGTGAGATCATGACCTGAAGCCAAAGTCAGACACTTAACCAACTGAGCCACCCAGGTGCCCCAGCACTCCATTTTCAAGATGCATCCCTATTGCTGTGTTTTTTGTGGGTTTTTTTTTGTACTCTGTAGTATGAAACCTTCACATTTTATGTACCCCCTCTGGCTGTGTGTCCAGATTGCCTCCAATTCATTGTCACCACAAATACTGCAATGACATTCTAATATGAGTCACCATGGACCTGAGAATTTCCTTGGAAAATAGATTCCATGGGAAGATGGTGGGGTCTTAAGATATTTTAAGCTTGATTTGCCAAGTATTGCCAGAGTTTCCTAAAAAATGCCTCCCCTTAGCCATACCTCGATCAGCAGTGCCCATTTCCCTGCATGGCTACCAAACTTGGTATGATTCATCTTCCTAATTTTTGCCAGTCTAATAGATATGAACTAATATATCTTTTGTTTAATTTGCATTAATAAGTTAGAGACTCTCATGATATGATAGCTTGCCTTATGGGTTTCATCTACTATAAATTCCTCTTCATAGCTTCTCTCCATTTCCTAATGGTAATTGTTTTCCTATCTTTTTCTTAACGATTTACATATTCTAGGTATAAGCTCCTTGTATATTAAAAAATTCCGAGTATCTATTCCCATTCTTTCACCTGCCTACAAATTTTATTGATGGACTCCTTAATTATCAACTTTCTGGTTTTATCTTTTACATTTAGGTATTCAACCCACCTAGAATCTACCTTAGTATGTGATGTTATCTAATGATGCAGGAGTTTTGGGGTTTTTTTCCCATAGAAGAAACTAGCACTACTTACTGAACAATTGTTAGCAGTTTGTTAGCCCTCTATTCTCCTCCATTGTGCTAGTTCTTGGACTATTCCCATACTACTTTTATTATGGCCCTGCAGCTTGTCTTTTTTTTTTTTTTAATGTTTATTTATTTTTGAGAGAGAGACTGAGTGCGAGTGGGGGAGGGGCAGAGAAAGAGGGAGGCACAGAATCTGAAGCAGGCTCACAGAGCCTGATGCGGGGCTCAAACCCATGAACCATGAGATCATGACCTGTGCTGAAGTCAGATGCTTAACCAACTGAGCCACCCAGGCACCCTAGTTTATCTTGGTAGGATAAGGGCTTCCTTTTTCATATTTTTTAGAAGATAAGTTAGCTTTCCAAGGACTTTTTTTCTTCCATATAAACTTTAGAGCATGTTTCTTAAGTTTCTAAAAAAATTCAACTGGAACTTTAATAATGATTACATTAAATTTATAGATTAATTTGGGATCAGTTGACAGTATGAATCATCTCTCCATCTATTTAGATCATTTTCTATGCCCTTAAAGGTTGCTTCCTCCTCCCCTCCCCGCCCCCCCCCCCTCCCCAGAGATTTTGGACTTTCCTAGCTATTGTTAATAGTATGTAATTTTTATTACATTTTTAAAATTAAGCTTTTTATTTTTGAGATACTTACAGATTCACATGCAGTTGTAGGAAATAATACAGAAAGATAATGTGGGCTCTTTACCCAGTTTCCCCCAATGATACTATCTTACAAAACTGTTGATAGTCAAGATACAGAACATTTCCATCACCACAAGGATTCCTTTTTTTTGTCCTTTAGTAGCCATATCTACTTCTTAACCCCTGGCAAACACTGATCTCTTCTCCATTACTATAATGTCAGTTCAAGAATGTTATATAAATGGAATAATATAGTACATAAATTTTGCGATTGGTTTAAAAAATAGAGATGCAAACCAGGGAATGGACTCTTAACTGTAGGGAACAAATTGAGGGTTACTAGAGGGGGGTGGGGGGGGATGGGTTAAATGGGTGATGGACATTAAGGAGGATACTTGTGATGAGCACTGGGTAGTGTATGTAAGTGATGAATCACTAAATCCTACACCTGAAACTAATATTGTATGTTAACTAACTAGAATTTAAAAAAAAACAAAAACATAATTCTCTAGAGAGTCATACAGGGTGTTTTGTGTATGAGTAGTTACTCCTCTTTATTACTGAGTAGTATTCCATGGTGTTGATGTACACAGTTTGTGTAACTGTTGACCTGTCAAAGGACATCTGGGTTGATTTTAGTGTTTTTGTTTGGTTGGTGTTTTTGGATATGATACATAAACATTTGTATATAGGTTTTTGCTGTGAACATAGGTTTTCATTTCTCTGGGGTAAATGCCTAGGAGTATAATTGCTGGATTGTATGGTAGTTGCATATTTAGTTTGTTTTTTAAAACCCTGCCAGTCTATTTTCCAGAGTAGTTGTGCCATTTTTCTTTACCACAAGCGTATACAAGTCATCTAGTTTTTGGGCATCTTCACCAGACTTTGGTGTTATCACTATGTTTTTGTTTTAACCATTTTGATAGGAATGTAGAAGTACAGTCTCTGCAGAGGGCACTTGGCATTATCGATTAAAGTTACAAATACACATACTCTTTTGACATGGTAGTTGCACTTCTAGAAGTCAATTCTCCAACTCTACTAGTGCAGATGTGAAACGACTATAAGAGCAAAGGAATAAATTTATATATATATATATAATATATAATAAAAATATATATCTCTCTCAGTGGGAGCTGGTGAAATAAATTATATACCAACATAATGGAGTACTACCCAGCTCTAAGAAAGAGTAAGGAAGCTCTGTCTGTATTGACTGTGGAAGAGTTCTAAGACTTATTAAGTTAAAAAAGTAAAATTCAGGGGCACCTGGACAGCTCAGTCCATTGGGCTCTCAATAATAAATAGATGTTAAAAAATAAAAAATAAAGTAAAATTCAGCAAATGGTTGTAACATACTATCATTTATGTAAAAAGATTGGGGAAAGAATATATATATAATTGTGAATATATGTTAATATGTACATATATAAAATAACATATGTAGTACTATATATTTATGTACTAATGTATATACACACATATGTATATACATAGTCTTATATATTTTGAGATGTTTCTGAGAAATTGCCCAAAAAAGCAAGAACATTGGTAATTGTGGGAAGAGGGGAATGGGGTAAGAGGGACATGTTTTCCCCATATTTTTATACCTTTCTGGTTTTGAGCCATTTGCATTGTATTGCTTATTAAAATCTTTGATTAATACAAACTTAAAAAAAATTTTTTTAATGTTTATTTATTTTTGAGAGAAAGAGACAGAGTATGAGCTTGGGAGGGGCAGAGAGAGAGGGAGACATAGAATCCGAAGCAGGCTCCAGGCTCTGAGCTGTCAGCACAGAGCCCGATGCTGGGCTTGAACTCAACAAACCGCGAGATCATGACCTGAGCTAAAGTCAGACACTTAACTGACTAAGCCACCCAGACGCCCCAACAAACTTTAATATCAATAAAGCAAAAGTGAAAACTGCTCTCTGAAAATAATAAAACTAGCAAGTTATGTATTTTTAATCTTTGGTTTTTCTTCCCTCTACTCTGTTTATATAGAGAAATAGTAATTTAACCTATACCTACTCACTGTATGAAATAATGTTGATAACTCATCTGTATAATAAACTTTGACAATTTTAATATGAACAAAAAAGTGGTTTTTTTTTTAATTTTTTTAACGTTTATTTATTACTGAGAGACAGAGACAGAGCATGAGCAGCAGAGGGGTGGAGAAAGAGGGAGACACAGAATCTGAAGCAGGCTCCAGGCTGAGCTGTCAGCACATAGCCCGATGCGGGGCTGGAACTCACAAACCAGGAGATCATGACCTGAGCCGAAGTCAGACGCCTAACCAATTGTGCCACCCAGGTGCCCCACAAAAAAGATTATTTTTATGTAAACAAAAAATTTAAAGACCGTTGAATTTATTAACAAACTAATTATTAACAAACTGAATATTTTCTATTTCTGATTCTGGTGTTCCAATTTCCAAATGACTTAACATTTTTCATGAGTAAGAATTTAAATTCAGGGGCAGCTGGGTGGCTCTGTTGGTTGAGTGTCTAACTCTTGATTTTGGCTCAGGTCATGATCCCAGGGTCATAGGATCAAGCCCCATGTTGGGCTCCATGCTGAGCATGGAGCCTGTTTAGGATTCTCTCTCTTTTTCCATCTGCCCCTCTCCCTACCTTGTGCTGGCTCGCCCTCTGTCTCTGTCTCAAAAATAAATAAATAAATAAATAAATAAATAAATAAATAAATAAATAAATAAAGGCATGAAGAAAGTCATTCTACTTGCTTTAAAAAATTTTTAATTCACAATTTTGAATCTGTAATAATATTTTCTTTTCTCATTTACAGCAATATGAGATTTTTGATGATTGCTTTAGCATATGCCATACCACTTGGTGTATTTGCTGGCTGGTCTGGAGTTCTGGACTTAATTTTAACACCAGTGCATGTCAGTCAAGTAAGTATTTCATTTCTTTATATGTTGGAGATATTTTTTAGTACATTTAAATTGTAAATATTGTCTGCGTGTTCTTGGTTTAAACTTCAAGGCCTGGGTAACCATTATCCAATACCATTGTTGCAAAAGCAAGATCCTAGGGAGCCTGGGTATCTAGTAAGTTAAGCGTCTGACTCTTGATCTTGGCTCAGGTCATGATCTCTCAGTTCATGAGATTGAGCCCCATATTGGGCTCTGCACTGACAGCGTGGAGCCTGCTTGGAATTCTCTCTCTCCTTCTCTGTCTGTCCCTCCCTGGCTCGTGTTCATTCTCTCTCTCTTTTTCAAAAATAAATAAACTTAAAAAAAAAATCCTTTGAAATAGTTAAAAATAATATTGATTTTCTTCCTGGGTTTTGTTAACAGCCATGAATTTTACATTTATTTGGCTATTATTAATGATGCTAATAAACAGAAAAATAAAGAAGGAAAATCTTCCTTTGTTGACTCCATCCTAATCTTGCTTCATACTTTATAAAGAAGATTAAGACCCCATCATCAAATATATGGCTAATGTCGACATCTAATTTCTCACTTTCTCCCTAGTCTCAGAATAAGGGTACCTCATTTCTTTAAAAATAACCATGTACCTATGGTTATTTTTGACCTATATTTTTGACCTATATGATTCAGGCCATGTATACCTTCTCCTTACTTCCAGACAGCATGGTAGAAAGGGGTAGAGAGATTTGGAGGGGCAAATGGAAGCAATCCAGCACGCTGGTGTGACTTTCTATTGTATGAATGAACAACAATTTTCCATTCTGCTTTTGATGAACATTTGGATTGTTTACAGTTTTTAACTGTCACAATCACAAACAATGCTGTATGAATGTTATCATACATGTTTCTTGATGCACCTCTATACACATTTCTGTTGGATATGTAGCTAGCAATAGAATTGTTGGTTATAGTATATTCCTGGTTTGATAGATGATGCCAAACTTCCCCAAAGTGGTTGTATGAGTTTATAGTTTTACCAGCAGGATATGAAATTTCTCATTGCTCCACATCTTTACCAACACTTGACAATGTTAGTCTTTTTTTTTTTTTTTAATGTTTGTTCATTTTTGAGAGATAACATAAGTGGGGGAAGGGCAGAGAGAGAGAGAGGGACAGAGAATCCTAAGCGGGCTCTGTGCTGACAGCAGAGAACCCAATGCGGGGCTCAAACTCATGTGAGATCATGACCTGACCCAAAGTCTGACATTTAACCAAATAAGCCATCCAGGTACCTGAGTCTCTAAAGTTAGAAATGCTGGGCGCCTGGGTGGCTCAGTCACTTGAGCGTCCGACTTCGCCTCAGGTTGTGATCTCACAGTTTGTGGGTTCAAGCCCCACATTGGGCTCTGTGCTGACAGCTCGGAGCCTGGAGTCTGTTTCAGATTCTTGTACCACCCCCTCCCCCACACTTGTGCTCTGTGTCTCTCTCTCCCTCAAATATAAATAAACATTAAAATTTTTTTTAAATTTTTTTAATGTTTGTTTATATTTGAGGGAGAGAGAGACAGAGTGCAAGCAGGGGAGGGGCAAAGAGAGAGGGAGACACAGAATATGAAGCAGGCTGCGGGCTCTGAGTCGTCAGCACAGAGCCCGACGCAGAGCTCGAACTCATGAACTGCAAGATCATGACCTGAGCTGAAGTCGGTCACTTAACTGACTGAGCCACCCAGGCGCCCCTAAAAAAAATTTTTTTTAAGTTAGAAATGCTAATGGATATGCAGTTAAATGCCACTATAATGATATCTTTTTGTTTGATATTTGAATATCCTTTTTTGTGACACACCTGGTCAAGTCTCTTGCCCACCATTGGGCTGCCTTTTTCTTACTGATTGTAAAGAATAGAGCTATGCAGGGCACCTGGGCAGCTCACTCTTGATTTCAGCTCAGGTCATGATCTCATGGTCATGGGATCAAGCTATGTGCACATCAGGCTATGTGCTCATGGTGCGGAGCCTGCTTGCAAACTTCTCTCTCCCTCTCTCTCTGCCCCTCCCATGCACACACTCTCTCCCTCTTTCTCAAAATAAATAAACTTTTTTGTGAAAAAAAAAAAAGTACTAAAATATATTTTTAAAAAAGAGCTGTGCAGAAGGAGGCTCCCCAGAGCACTGTATGGGGTCCTCAGCACGTCTTAGACTGAGAAATGAACTGCACATGTAAACGGCAAAACTATTAGAGGCTTAACAGAAAGATTTCTGTGAGGTTGAAAGCAGAACGAATACAGTAGAGGGTAAGCAGTGCTGGGCTCTTAGAGTTCTAGCTCAACCAGAATGGTAATACCTCATTAACACCTTTTTAATACCTTGGGCTTCTGCTAAGACATAGAATCTAGGCCAAAATTTAAAATCAAGAACCATGTTCTAGGTAAGATAAGGCCTATTCTACTTAGACCCACAATACCCAAGGCCTAAAAGCAAGCCCTGACAAAAATCTGCAGAGGAGACAATTTGGAGACTGAATCCTACCAAGTGAGGGGTCTTGAGAAACATTTAGGTTTCTACTTATCTTCCTTAATAAAACACAAAATCAAGCCAACAGAAGTTCAAGGTGATCAGTTATTAATTGAACTGCCTACTAACACAAAAATCAACCATTTTAGAGAAAGATAAAAGGATCCAGAACCTTTATATTGTGTCATCCACAACATGTACCACACTGTTAAAAAAAATTAGACGGGGCGCCTGGGTGGCTCGGTCGGTTAAGCTTTGGCTCAAGTCATGATCTCACGGTTTGTGGGTTCAAGCCCCACGTCGGGCTCTGTGCTGACAGCTCAGAGCCTGGAGCCTGCTTCAGATTCTGTCTCTGTCTCTTTCTGCCCCTCCCCTGCTCATACTCTGGCTCTCTCTCTCTCTCTCTCTCTCTCTCTCTCTCAAAAATAAACATTAAAAAAATTTTTTTAAATAAAAAAAAAAATTAGGAAAATGTGGCCCATATTTACAAAAAGGAAGTACTGAATAGAAACCAACTCAAAGATAACCTACATGTTGGACAAAACAGAGACCATAATGCAAAAGAGTGAGAAAGAAAGAAATCTTTGCTTGCTCAAAGTTTATGAGCATATTCCCCTATGTTAACCTGTGGCACTGTGTTGTCTGGTGCAGTAGCCACTAGCCAATCATAGCTATTTAATTTGGAATTTAAATTAGTTGGGATGAAATAAAGATAAAAATTCACTTCCTCAATGGCCACCTTCTGGCTACCTTTCAGGTGCTCAGTAGCCACTTGTGACTTGTGGCTGCCATATTTTGGACAGTGCAGATACAGAACATATCTGCCATCATAGAAAACACTGTCAGTGCTATTCTAGAAGTTTTATCATTAGTCCTGTCACATTTAAACCTAGAATTGAATTTTGTGCTCATTATAAGGTAGGCGTTAAGTTTCTTTTTTTTCCCCCCGTATAGGTATCCATTAACCTGGTATCAGTTTTTGAAAAGATTATGCTTTTCTTATTGTACTCTAGTGTCAACTTTGTCTTAATGAAGTGCCCTTATGTGCACAGATGTGTTTCTAAACTGTTTTTTCCCCTATAGTCTATTTGCCTGTCTTTGTGCCAATACCAAAGTGTCTCAAGTGTTTCAGTGTTATAATAAGTTTTGGTATTTCATAGAATAAATATGCCCCTTTATTGGGATTTTGACTAGAATTTTTTGAATCTAGAAGATCACTTTGAAAATTAAGGTCTTTGTAATACTGAGCCCTCTGAACCATGTTCATTGTATTTCTGTACATTTACTAAAGTCCTAATGTCTCTGAATGATGCTTTATAATTTTCTGCAAAGACATCTTCTATGTATTTGTTAGATTCAGTCCCAGGTATACGATATTTTCTGAGGCTATTGTAATTGGTATCTTTAAATTTTTTTCTTTTCTGGGGCACCTGGCTGGCTCAGTCAGTAAAGCATGTGACTCTTGGTCTTGGGGTTGTGAGTGTAAGCCCCACGATGGGCTTACTTAAAATTTTATTTTCTGTTGGCTGGTGTATAGAAGTATAGTTGACTTTTGCAAGGAATTGAAATATACCTGATCTTGTATCCAGCAGCCTTGTTAAACTCACTTACTTGTTTTAGTAATTCACCAACAGATACTTTGGCCTCTTTACATATCAGTTGTGACTAATGACAAGTAGATGGAGAAAAGTACATTTAATAAAATTTAACACTTGAGATAATCATATGATTTTTCTCTTTTAAATTTCTAATGTGGCAAATTACGTTTACTGATTATTAAATGTTAACCCACCTTGCATTCCTGTACCAAATCCTATTGTCAGTGACTTGTTACATTTTTTATATATCACTGGACTCATATGTTCATGTTTTACTTAAGACTGTTTACATTTATGCTCATGAATGAGATTGGACTATAATTTTCTTTTCTTTTTCTGTCCTTTAAGTTTTGGTATCAAAGTTTTTACCAGTCTCAAAAACAAATAAGGAGGCATTTTTTCCCCTCTCTTAGTGGGGAGTTTGTGTAATCTTGGTGGTTTGGGGCTTTTGTTTTTCCCTCAATATTTGGTAGAATTCACTGATGAAACCAGCTAGCCTTCTTGTAAAAGGGTTTTTAATATGGGTTCAGTTTATTCAGTAGTTATAACATTACTCAGATTTCCCATGTATTCTTACATCAATTTTAATAAATTCTACTTTTTTAGAATTTGTTCATGTCATCTCATTTTTCAAATTTATTGCTAAGAAGTTCTTCATAGTATCATCTTATGATTTCATTAGGTCTCCAAGATAAGTCAATGTGTCATTCTAGATACTGATTATGTATCTTCTCTCTCATTTTTCCCTTTAATAATTTCACCAGTGTCTCTTTAATGAATCCTTTTCTATTTTATCAGCTTCTGATTTATATCTTTATATTTTTCTATTCTGTTCGTTTTTTTGTTTTTTTTGTTTTTTTTTGTTTTTTTTGAGGGAAGGTACTTTGCTCTCCTTATTCTAACTTTCTCTTTAAATTTTTAAAAATGTTTTTATTTATTTTAGAGAGAGACAAAGAGAGAGTAAGCAGGGGAAGGGCAGAGAGAGAGGGAGACACAGAATCTGAAGCAGGCTGCAGGCTCTAGGCTGTAAGCACAGAGCCCAACACGGGGCTCAAACCCACAAACCGTGGGATCATCACCTGAGCCGAAGTCGGACACTTAACCGACAGAGCCACCCAGGTGCCCGTCTAATTTTTTGATATAAATGCTTAGATCTTTGGTTTTCAGCTTTTCTTTTTAATGTGTGCATTTTAAAGCTATGTATTTCCTTTTAAATATAGCTTTATCGTCATTCCATAAGTTTTGCTAAGTAGGATTTTCATTATTTTTCAATTTCAAATGTTTTCTAGTTTCCATAGTGATTTCTTCTTTGAACCATGGGTTACTTAGAACATTTTCTTAATGTATAAACTCTTGAAGATTCTCTCGTTCTTTTTTTAATTCCTTACTAAATTGCATAAATGTGATCTGTATTTTCAGTAGTTTCAAATTTGTTCACCCAGTATTTGGTCAACTGTATTCTATAATTCTTGGGTATGGTGTTATATTGTAAGACTATGTAATTAGGTGCACATAAATCTAGAATTATAATATCTGACCACTGAATTGAACCTTCCATCCATATGAAGTATTATTTATTTCTAGTGATGCTTTTGCCTCAAAACTTATACATTATACCAGCTTTCTCTTGACTAGTGTTCGCATGGTGTATCTTTTTACATTTCTTTACTTTCAGACTTTCTTTATGTATACCTCTTATAAGCAGCATGTCCTTTTTTTTCTTTAAGCCAGTCTGATAATCTTTGTGTTTTAATTAGAGTATTTAGTCCATTTACACTTAATATAATTATTGATAAATTTGGGTTGGGATCTATCATCTTATTGATTTCATTTTTTTCAGTCTATCCTTTTTTCTACTTTCTTACTTTCTTCTGGGTTAAGTAATTTTCACTATTCTGCCTTCCTCTTTTATAAGCTTGATAGTTATAATCTCTTTTATTATTTAGTGGTTACCCTAGAAAGTACAGAATGCTCTTGTGATTTATCAACACCTATTATAAATTACAACTTTCACCTCTTCCAAGACAGCCCAAGATCCATAGAACCTTTCAACATTATTTAACCCTCTACAATCTTTTGTGCTATTATCATCATGTTTTACACTGCACAAAACATTATTATTATTGCTTATATAGTCAGTATTTAGATTCACCTTCATATTTGCCCATTTTGTTGCTCTTCATCTCTTTATCTACAGTTTTCCACCTGTGATCACTTTTCTTCTGTCTAAAAAGCACCGTTTAGTGAGCATGTGGTTTGGTTTTTGTGCAGGTCTGGTTGTGACAAATTCTCTTGTTGCGGGTTTGTTCTTTATTTTTGCCTGAAAATGTCTTCATTTCACCTTCATTTTTGAGGATTATTTTCACGGAGATAGAATTCTTGATTGGCATTTTATTATCTTTTGGTTCTTTGAAAATAATCCCATTTTCTTCTGGCTTCCAAGAAGTCAGCTTTTAAGTTTAAAAGTTTGTTGCATTTAAGGTTTTTTCTTTGTCTTTGGTTTCAGCAGTTTTACTATGATATAACTAGGTGGTGACTTTGAAATTTATTCTTCTTGAGGTTTGTAGGACTTCTTGAACCTATAACTTGATGTCTGCCATCAGTGTCTGAAAATTCTTTCTTTCTTTATTTTTTTAGTTTATATTTTGAGAGAGAGAGAGAGAGAGAGAGAGCGAGAGCGCGCAAGCAGGGGAGGGATAGAGAGGAAGTTGGAGAATCCCAGGCAGGCTCCATGCTGTCAGCACAGAGCCCAATGCAGGACTCAAACTCATGAACCATGAGATCATGACCTGAGCCAAAATCAAGAGTCAGACACCTAACCAACTGAGCCACCCAGGCACCCCAGTGTCTGAAAATTCTTAGCCAGTATCCCTTAAGCTTTATTTTCTCTAATTTCCTTATGTTAAACCTTCACACTCTATTTCCTATGTCTCTTACTCTCTTTTCTGAATTATCTATGCTTTTTCCTTCCTCTCCTTCAGACTGGATGTTTTATCTAGCTTTTCTTCAACTCACTATTTCAGTTTTCAGCTCTAATATTCTGTTAAACACATCTATGAGTTAATTTCAGTTTTTATATTTTTAAGTTACAAAGTTTTTATTTGATTTTTTTTTGTAGTTTCCAAGTGTCTGTTAAGTTCTTGATCTTTTACTTTTTCAAATTATTAAAAATAGTTGCTTAAAATCTCATCATTCCTTGATCTGGATCCCCTGTGGGTCTTTTTTTATTTGTGGTATTCATTTATGTTTTTTTATCTCCTTATGTGTTCCTTTATTTTTGACTGAGTGCCAGACATAGTATATGAAAAGTTATAGAGATCATTTAAGCTTCAAGGTGATGTTATTTAACCTCAGAAACAACTTATGTTTTCTCTACAGGAGTGTAAGGATCATTTAATCCAGCTTCAAGAATTGAGATAATTTAAAGCTGGGCTTCTGTCCCACAGAATACTGTTCTATTTCCAGTGCACAGTACTCTTAGATACAGCCTTTCAAAGTTACCATCTAAAGGCTCGGGTTTTTATAAGGCCACCCACACCACAACAGGCCCCACACTCACAGTTTTTTCTTTCCTAAGTCAGCAGGCTATTGATATCTGTCAGCCCCTTAGCTACCTTTTCTGAAATCAGGTACCCCAAAGGAAACCAGGCTTACCTTTCTGGGTTTCCCTCCCATTTTACATCATGGTTCCATAATTCTGAATTACCTTCTGGGCCCTCTGATGCCATCAGATAGATTTTCCCCTGGATTTTCTAGTTTTCAACCAGAATATCAATCCAGATTACCTAGTGTACCTTCACCAGAAGAAGAAAGTCTTCCTTTAGTTTTCTAACTTATTTTTCTGGATGTCAGGTGTTCCAGGCATGCTCAATTCCAAAGAAAGAAAAGTGTAGCACCCATTTGAATGATTCTGATTTTGCAGATCTTATGCTTATAAATCCTGAGAAGCCCTTTCAAGTATCTCTGTCTGTATAAACTCTGAGAGGTAGAGAGACCAAGAATTACACCAGGTATTAAATGAAATGAAATTTAAAATTAAATGAAAGCAAAAAAAAAAAAAATTAAAGAAAAAAATTTTAATTAATTAGTGGGTAGAATGTTATTAACTAAAGCAAATGTCATGAACAAAGGAAGCAGTAAAGCACAAAAGCCTTACCTAAAAGGAGTAGGATTAGTACAGTCAGATGCACAGTGGTTCTTAGCCTAACACAGAGCCCCACTCAGCAAGGGGATAGATGGAAATGTTTGGGAGGCCCAATGGCATTAAGTGGGCCTTAGACAATGGATGTTAAATGCTCTGCAGTGAGAGGGGCAGTTCTGCAGAACAGAGAATTCTCTTGCCCCAAATGCCAATGATATGAAAAAAAAAAAAAATGTAGAGATAAATTAAGCTTCAGGCTGTTCTCTTTCTCCAGAGAGTACTTATCTTTGCTCTGGCACCAAACACTGTTAAGTAATTGTATTACTTAGAGTAGGCTAAGCTGCTATGAGAAGTAGAATCCCAGAATCCTGAGGCTTAAGAAATTTATTTCTCATTTACATAGCAATCTAGGACAGTTTGCATAATAACCTAGGACAATTGTGCACAGTTTGGATAACTTCCTCACACTGATTTAGAGACCGAGGTTGCTTCTTTCCACTTTGCAACAGTCTTATCTTCTTCTTTTTTTTTAATTTTTTTTTAACGTTTTATTTATTTTTGAGACAGGGAGAGACAGAGCATGAACAGGGGAGGGTCAGAGAGGGAGACACAGAATCTGAAACAGGCTCCAGGCTCTGAGCTGTCAGCACAGAGCCCGATGTGGGGCTCGAACTCACGGACCGCAAGATCATGACCTGAGCCGAAGTCGGCCGCTTAACTGACTGAGCCACCCAGGCGCCCCCAACAGTCTTATCTTCTAAGACCTTGTTGTATGCATCAGTTAGGCGGGTGACTACATTCAGAATCCAGCTGTCAAAAAGGGAAAGAAAGCATGGAGGAGGCATACAGCTGTCCTCCAGATTCTAACCTACAGGTGGCACACCTTAATTCTGCCCACTTCATTAGGAACTTAAGTCACCTAGTCATATGTAATTGAATGGGAGCTGGGACATATAATCCAGCTAAGTGTCCAGGTAGAAGATCACATATTTTGGTAAACAGGTATAATGAAAAATACAACTGGGAAAATAATAAAAGGTAGAAGTTAGTTGGGCATCTCTCAGTGCCAGGTCAAGCTTGGACTTGACCCTGTAGCCACAGTGAAAGCTTGTAACTATTTCTGAGCAGGAAAGTGGGATAGTTAGGATAATTATTCTGGCAATAGTGGGCAGAACAGGTTGTGGAGACCATTTAAGAAGCTATTATAGCAGTCCAGAAGTAAGAACTAAGGTAATAAGCAAGCATGGTGACCGTGGAGAGGGAACAAGGAGACAAAATGCACTGATATCGTTAGGGACAAATGGAATTCCAGTGGTAACCTCTAACACGTATTGAACATTTTACACATATTAGTTTATTTAAGTCTCAAAAAAATAAAAATCTCTTGTTATCCTTATTTTAATGAGGAAACAGAGACCTACGGTATGAATTTGGATAGAAGCCAAGTAATAGCAGGAGTTAAAGATACATGAATGATGGGTAAATCTAGGCAGCATTTGTAGATTTCTCTGAGAAAGTTTGGCAATGAGGTGAGGAAAGAGTTAAGACATTAGATGGAGAAGCATCATCAGGTAGTAATAACAGATAGTAATAACACATAGATAGTACTCCCTGTTTGCTGACCACTGATCTAAGTCTATGCACAGATTATCTCTTTTAGTTCATTTTATAGATAAGAAGACATAATCCATCCAGGGTCACAAAGCTAGTAAATGGCAGGGTTGGAAATGTTTTCTCAAGAGTGGAGTGAGCTCTGTATTTGAAACCCAGCTCCAGTTCTCTTTCAGTGGTCTCCCTACGTGCTCCATTCCACATTGCTCTTGCTGTCACTCTCTCTGTCTTCTGTGACCTCTTGATACATCTTGAATTGTTGCCAGATGTTTTAGCACCTAATTATTTCCTAGTAGTGTCCTGTATATTGCCTATATTTAAGCTTCTTGAAGTCACTGACCATCTTCTGTCCTTTTCCTGTTTGTGATGCTGATTATTTTTTGGATTTAAATGTTCCAATAAAAACTTAAATAAGGATATATTTACTTAGATAAGTTGTATTAATTAGTCACACATGAATCCTTTCATTTTATTCATTTTCTACATTTGTTGCCATTTAGCTGTTGATTATATTTGAATTATACGTGTATATATAATATATAAATATATTTACATATTGATGACAGAGGATCTTTATTTCTTGCCTTCTAAATTGCAACATGATAGTCTTATATTAAATGTGTCTGCCACTTTCTCCGCAGGTAGATGCTGGCTGGATTGGATTTTGGTCCATAGTTGGAGGCTGTGTTGTTGGAATAGCTATGGCAAGGTAAGAATATTTTACGTTAAACATGTGGGTGGGCCAAACCAAAAACAAAAAAAATGGCTCCTTTTGATAAGTGTTAAAATTCAGGGGAAAATAAAACAGGCAAAAGTCAGAAAAGGGCACTTGTTCAGGCTACAAGAAAATTCACATGCAGTAAGAATTTGCTGCTGCAAGAAACATTCTCAGGAGTAGTCTGTCTTCAACTGTTTCCAGAGGATAGAAATGTGTTTCCAGTGTAATTAAGCTGCCTGTCTCCATATTATTGGAGAACAGAAGCTACAAATGGAGCCCAAAGAAAGGTAATACAGTAATAAAGGAAAATTGATTATTTATCGAGAATAGAAAAGAATTGAAAAGAATCATTTGTAAGAACATCTTTAGAACTTTACATGAAAAGGGAGTATCTGATTAGCAGATATTTATTTTTGGTCTTTTTTGGCAGGTACATCCCTATATTTATCCCATTTTGATGAAAAGTGTCCATAAAGACTTCCAGTCACCAAACTCCCTTTGATCCTAACCCATTATGACAACACATTTTTAGAAGGAATCAGAGGAAGGAAAATGTCTTATTTTTTCTTAAAAAAAAAAAAAAACAGAAATGTCACTCATCCAGGTGACTGCCTATAAAACTATTCTTGGTGTTTCCAAAGAAATGAGTTATTCACTTCCCAAATTGTTTACCCTGTTTAATCAAAAACAAAATTAGGCAATCAACGTTACCAGAAAGAGAAGAATCTAATTACATGTTTGGGGAGATCAAATAAGATATGTAAATCACCTCAGTTTCTAAATACTTAAACATAATTGGCACAGGATAATATATCTAGACCTTACAGTTTGCATAGTGTTCCTGGGATAATGAAAGAATAAACTGACACTGATTTCTAAATCGCTCTGAGGTTTTTATAAGTTAGGGAAATATAAGAATAAAATCTAAAAGCTAAAGAAGAGGAATAGGAAGATAGCATTTGTAGGAAATCACTACACAAATACTGAAATACATTGACTTGTCACATTTGACAGAATCATATCTAATTTTTCTGATTAAATATCCAAGCCAATTATAGTGAGTCATCATTTCCCAGATCCTATTCTGAGCACTAGATAGGTCAAAGAGGAACTATTGTATATCAGAAATGACTTCTCACATGTACCTTTTGCTTTATTTTCTTTCTGTAAACCCTTAATTTTATCTATATAGAAATAGAGCTAGAGGGAAAAATGAGACTGAGGACATTTCTGTTTTTAATTCATTGAAATGTAAGATCTAAAAAATACGACCCTTACTCTGGATTGAAGTCAATTATAGCTATCTCCTAGGCCCAGAATCAATTTTAAAATTATGTTCATAGCACCATTTTGGGGATCCCTAGAACAGAATCTCCTTATACACATTAGTGTTTGGGTGATTTTTTTTGTAATTATGTTGCTAAAGGCCACTACCAGGTGTAATAATTTTGATGGTATTAGCCCATTTGAAAGGACTAGGTCTACATAAATAGCAAATCACAGTGGTCAGTTTATTCTTATGTGACCTGGCCCTGTCAGCTCTCTCACTGTTCAACTTTATTCAGTTCTGATTATACCATAAAACTATTTTATTCTCTCATACTTTGCCATCTGCCTATCAGACAAGTATGTTCTTGCAGCATACCAAAACATAAATCAAAAAAGTGTTTGGTGGGCATGAAAACTGTTTTTGGAGTTTCTTGAGGGAAATTTCTATGAAGCTGTGGAACGTTTTCAGAGTACAAAAGAATTTTCTGCTGGTGAACTTTAATAGTTGAGAACAAACATAAGTCACTGGGCAAAGATGCATCCATGTTTTCTACCAAAAGATGGCATCAGCTGTCACAGAAAGCTATTTTAGTCCAGGCAATGCTTACAAACATGATTAACCTTATCATGTCAAATAAGCACAAAAGATAGCATTGAAAATATTAAGAAGGACAGTAATATAATTACAATAAAAATTAAAATCAATTTTAAAACTTCAAAGTAGAAAAAACACAGTAAATGTTATATTTGGGATGAGATCAGTTTTTCTACAGCAGGAACAATTCTGAAGGCCTGAGTACGTTGCATGTAGGCACAGCCAGAGGATTGTGCCTTCACAAATTAGCAGATGAGGAAAAGCTAATTGGCAAATGGAAAAGTTGTGGGTCATAACTAAACAATAAGCATCTCTACCATTTGCCTTTTAATTTCATGTTAATTCATAAAAAAGCAGAAATTTTGAGAACTTACAATGCCCTGAAACATTAGCCACAACCTTTGTAGGACAGTAGTCATTACTCCAGAGCTACATTCTTGCTCTCCTGGAGCTTACTAATAGGGAAGACAAAAAGTAAATGCAAAAACAAAAGAAATGCCGATAGAGATAAATGCTGTGAAGAAAATAGAGTGTGGAGATGGGATGGTGAGGGCTTCTTTCATGAGCAGGGAAAGCTTTATTGAACTGAGACCTGAATGACCGGAGTAAGCTAGAGAAAGTCACATGAAGAATGAGGGTACCAGCATTCCTGGCAAACAGGACAAATACCAAAGGTACATATTGCTATGGGAAACAACCCTAGCTTGTATGAGAAACAAAAACACGGCTGTCCAACTGGAGAATAGTAAGGCAGAGGGAGAGTGGAGGCACAGACCAGATCATATAGGACCCCGGTGGCTCTGTGGGTAAGCATTTGGATTCTCTGAGTTTGAATTTTGGGAGAGCCATGTTTGCAAGTTGATGTCAGCAAGTTAGCCTGTTTTCTAAAACGAGAATAATATAATGCTCATTATAGGATGTTTGGAAATTATAGAAATATATAAAGAAAGTAAAAGTAGCATTTAAAAAACACAGAATCCATCCTGTAAGTTACAGACCTTGAACAGAGATCACATTTTGTATGTTTTGTAAGAGAAAAGAATATTTGCCATGATATATGCAAAATGTGCTAGTTAAAAAAGGTTTTTTTACTTGCTTTAAAAAGAACTCCTAGAAATTTTTTCAAGAAATTATTGCTTAATGAAAGTGTGTCATTGATTTAAACAGTATTTTAAAAATCCAAGTAGAATTATAATAGAACATTGTTTCTTTTCAGGTTTGCAGATTTTATCAGGGGTATGCTGAAACTAATTCTTCTCCTCCTGTTTTCTGGGGCTACACTGTCATCCACGTGGTTCACCCTGACCTGTTTGAACAGCATCACACACCTGCCTTTAACCACAGGTGAACACAGACTATTTTGAACTTTGAATAGATATTTTCAGATCACAAAAATATATAAACCCAGACAGTAGGAATTTTCCTTGTTAGAGATATAATGGAAATATAATAATAATTAATATAAAACTATAAAAATTCTAAAACTAATAAATATACAAAAAGGTCTCCCACATCCAGACATCAGACTATCTTCCCATCTAAAAAGAGTCCAAGAATAACTAAAAATATTTTCATTGGTATTTTCACATGGAAAAGAAATGTAATCCTTAGCCTAAACTCATATAGCATGGAAAAGCCTATATTCTTTTAAAATTCATATCAGAGCATAATACAGAAATTTTTATCTTCTTTATAGCCATTACATCATTAAGCAGTAAGGAAAATGAACAGAGGCAAAAAGCTATGATGTTTGAAGTATATACCAGTAAAATTCTTTCTACACCTATAGGTTATTCAGTCTTCTTACACTATCAATACAAAACAAAACTTACTAGAAAATACCTTTAGGAAGTATATTACAGACAGCTTATTCAGCTCATCTAATTGACCTGAAATATTTAATTTTTTTTTTTACTGTTTATTTATTTTTGAGACAAAGAGAGGCAGAGCATGAATGGGGAAGGAGGGTCAGAGAGAGAGGGAGACACAGAATCCAAAGCAGGCTCCAGGCTCTGAGCTGTCAGCACAGAGCCCAATGAGGGGCTTGAACTTACGGACCCTGAGATCATGACCTGAACCGAAGTTGGACGCTTAACTGACTGAGCCACCCAAGTGCCCCTGACCTGAAATATTTATAGTTGCTATTGCATTTTTTTTTGTTTTATTTTAGAGAGAGCATGATCAGGGGAGAGGGGCGGGGGGTGGGGGGATGGTTAGGAGAAAGAGAGAGAGAGAGAGGAATGAATCTTAAGCAGGCTTCATGCTCAGCGCAGAACCCGACTTGGGGCTTGATCCCATGACCCTGGGATTATGACCTGAGCTGAAACTGAGAGTCAAATACTCAACCAACTGAGCCACCCAGGTGCTCCGCTATTGTGTTGTTATCAATACTGTCATTTGGGGGTCTGTATTAGTTTACCATGGCCACTATAACAAGTTATCACAAATACAGTGGCTTAAAACAACACCAGTTTATTGTCTTACATTTCTGTAAGTTAGAAGTCCAATGTGGGTCTCACTAAGCTAAAGTCAAAGTGTGGGCAAACTCTAGACAAGGGAAGAATACACTATCTTGCCTTTTCTGACCTCCAGAGGCCACCCAGATTCCTGGATTCCCTTCCTCCGTCTTTAAAGCCTGCCATGGGTCAAGTCCTTCTCACACAGCATTACCCGCGCCTTTCTTCCAAGTCACATCTTCCTCTGAGGTCTAATCCTCTGCTCTTTTCTCTACTTTTAAGGATCCCTGTGATTATACTGAACCCACCCAGATAATTCAGGATAAGCTCTCAATTTTAAGCTCAACTGATTAGTAACCTTAATTCCATCTGCAGCCTTAATTGTATATGGACAAAAGGAACCTTTCTCTAATGGGGTCCCCATGAAATACGCATGCCATTGGTCAATAGGCCCCAATAGAGCCACTTCAGACTCTTGTTAACTCTTACCCATACAAGTGCTTATTACAGCAAATAATCCTACAATTTTATAGCCTACTTTGTAACAAAGAATCCTATATTCTACCTTTATAACAAATAATCCCATAATAAACACATAATCCAGTAGGTGGCTATTACTTACAAATGGAATAAAAAATCTGCATCTTGAGCAATCTTTTATTTAAAAAAAAAAAAAAAGGAAGTGGGGGTGCCTTGGTGGTTCAGTCGGTTAAGTGTCTGACTTCTGGTTTCCTCTCAAGTTATGATCTCACTGTTCATGAGTTCGGGCCCCATATTGGACTCTGTGCACTAGCACAGAGCCTGCTTGGGATTCTGTCTCTCCCTCTCTCTCTGCCCTTCCCCCACTCACTCTCTGTCTCTTAAAATAAATAAACTTCAAAAAAATTTTAAAAAGGAAGAAACAATAACAGAGCCCTCATGGTCTATAAAATAATATGTCATAGTATCCCAGTTTGGATTTCAGTGCTCTGTTATAAAAGGACCAGCAATTTATATATCAAAGGTATCAAATTTTTCAAAGACAGCCTTTGAACTCACAACCCTGCAATCAAGACCTGCGCTGAGATAGAGAGTCAGATGCTTGCTTAATGGACTGAGCCACCCTGGCACTCCAAAGACAGCCTTTATTTTGGAGTTCCTACCACTTCTACAGTGACACTTTTATAGGTTGCCCTATATCCACGACTACCAAACTACACCAGGCCAGCTTCCCTGGAGTTCCACAGCAAACTCAAAAGGGCAACGTGGGTTATTTTAAATTTCTGCAGTCAAATGCTCTACCCCTGAGCTATACCCCCTAAATTTCTGAAGGAAACACAGAGATATTCCACATCCGTCAGACACTTTGTGAACGTCTAGTTCAAGAGAGTTCCCAGTTTCGTCATTAGATCCTACTACATTCTTTTCGATGACATCACATCTCTGCGAAGTTAGGTTTCCTGCAGCTGCTGTGATAAAAAGCAAGTGCTGCACAAAAATCAGGACCAGGAAATGAGGGTGTCGATCTGATTGTAAGAGTTGATCCCAAGATTTGAGAAGGCATGCATTGCCCATCAGATGCACGTGTCTCATTAGTAAGCAATTGTGGTTATTTGAGATATATATATAGATATCTATCTATCTATCTATATATATATATATATATACACACACATATATATAGATAGATAGATAGATATACACATATATATATAATATATGTTAAATTGTTTGGACCTAACTATGTAATTAACAGAATTGTTAGCTATTTCTTTTGGCCTTGGGGTACCATGAAAAAATTACTAAGGCACTAAGGGTGCTGCAAAGGAAGGTTTGGAAATCTCTGTTTTGTACCATCCTGCCAGATATCCTTAACTTTAATTTTTATTGCTTTGCCTATAAAGCCCAGTTGTCCAGAGTAATAAGTTTTGGATACTGTGTACTTTTTTTATACTAACATACCTACATTAGGTTTTTGAGCAATTTTGGCAAGTATTTTGGGCCAGAATTTTTTGTTTTATTTTATTCTGGTATAATTTCATAATTTAGCAATTGCACAACATTCCGGTAGAATAGTTTTAGTTTACAACTCCTCATATAACATGACACTCAGATTTTTGTATGTATCTGTTAGATTTTATAATAACAAAGTTATGAGTACATAATGAACACATTTTTCCCTTGAATTAAGTGTAGAATATTCGTTATAAGATATTGCATTCATTAAATTTTATGTGTTTTCTATTTAACATGATGAATTAACAGTTTTATCTCTGGGTGGTGGCAGTAAGAATGTTTCTTTTATTGCCTTCTTTTTTGTCTAGATTTGTAATAATGAGCATTTTTTTACTTTTATAATCAAAAAAAAGAAAGTATATATTTGAAAACTATACATCTTTTTAAATCTTAAGGGAAAATTGATATTATTGACCTTGGTCAGGACTATGGTTTTCCCATCTGTCCTTGAAAACAATTATGTTGGACAGAAAGGAAAGCAGAATTCTAAATTAAATCAAAGCCAGAATTGAAAGGTTGAGTTTGTGTGGCCATCTTAACAACTGAATTTATAAATTCTACTGTTGTTTTCAATTACAAGTGAGTTTTTGAATGTCACTTAGAAACTCCTGAAAGAAAGAAACTCCTGAAAGATGCGTTAAATTAAAAGCACACTGTTGAAACCTAGACTTTTCAGTCCTTCTCTGAATGATCATAGTGGGATTTTTTTTCTTTCCTGATACCATTTAATAGTTACTTGAATGTGTGTCTTACCTCCCCTACCAATCACAAAATCTGGAGCATAGACTCGTGCCTTATAAATTCTGACACCCAACTCCCAACCCACTACCTAGCTCTAGATCCTGACTAATGAGTGAATGAGTGAGTGAATGAATGAATGAAGTGTACATTACCTCCATTTTTTTTTAAGTTTATTTATTTATTTTGAGAGAGTGGGGGAGGGGCAGAGATAGAGAATCCCAAGCAGGCTCCATACTGTCACTGTGGAGCCCCATGCAGGGCTCGATATCACACTTATCATGACCTGAGCCAGAATCAAGAGTTGGACACTTAACCTACTGAGCCAACCAGGCACCCCACCTGCATTTTGAATCTCAGTAGGTATGACTTATTGCAAATAATAGCAACTGTGGCCACTCTTTGTTATTCAGCACTAGCTGCAGAAAGGCAAAAGGGCACATTTTAGTGGAACAATGGAGAATTTGAATAAATCTGTCACAGATACTCTTACTGCCTTTGTAAAAATCTGACCTAATTCCTTCTAAGTAAAAGAGGTTTCATGAAAGGGAACTTACTACAAAATCTAATTATAGACACATCTAGACCTTTAGACTGATATTTAAAGCCAGTAATGGCAAATTCGTATTTCTTTTTTACCAGAGTCATTATTCTATTTTTAATGTGGAAAATATCTAGTCTTTTTACCATTTCCAGTAAATTTAGTATTCCTTTTGTTACTTTTAAATAACAGAGGACTCTACATGAAAAGTGTGAAAATATATGCATTGATTGTAATTACTGACTTAATAAATTAAAAGCTAGTTAATTTTGTTCAAGCCATGTTTAAAAGTGCTGTTACTGCTAAAGCCTTCTGTTGCAATATTTTGTGGTCCACTGATCTTGATACTATTGTTGCCATCTCTATAGAAGAAAAACTGAATCATTCCATCCTATCTAAAGGTGCACTTTTTTTTTAATGTTTATTTATTTATGTTGTGAGAGAGAGAGCAATCGAAAGGTGGGGAAGAGGCAGAGAGAAAAGGAGAAAGACAATCCCAAGCAGGCTCCACACTGTCAGCGCAGAGCTTGACGTGGGGCTCAATCTCAGAACCCTGGGATCACGACCTGAGCCAAAATCAAGAGTTGGTGGCTTAACTGACTGACTGAGCCACCGAGGTGCCCCATAAAAGTGCACTATTTTGATACGTGTACTTGCATATATACATGCCCTTGGAAGCTATCAGCAGTATGCTTTTATTTCCTTAAGGAGATTCAGAATTTATAATTGTGTTATATGTTTATTAATTGAAGTATCTTCAACAGGGCAAATAAATAAATTCATGACTAGATAATGTGAGTTTCAAAATCTTGAAGCATATTCTATATACAAAGTTATGAAAATGCATTTCACCTTATCTGAAAAGTAGACATCTAGCCCCGTTTGCCACAACTCACACAGTCATTTTTCACTGAACAGATAAATGCTTTGAAAACGGCATTTTGAAAAATGTTAGCACTTTGGTGTTGAGTTTACTGAAACAATATAATTTGAGTTTTAGCAGAAGTGGCCTTGGGAGGTTCTTTATCTAATTCAAGTTACTGGAAGGCCTCAGTGGCAAAGTCAGACATAGATAGTGAGTGAGGAGTAAGGGGGAAAGATAAGCTAGACACGAGCCCCTTGACAATGATAGGTGACTACAAGCTGACTTCAAGTGCTATTTGAAGAAAGAAAATATACTCGGTTGTATTGAAAGGCATGTGACATGTATAGGGTAGAGAGTGATCCTCTTAATATATTTTCATGTATCTTGCTTTTATTAAGATAATTATGTCCCACTTTAACAGCATGCAAAGAAATAAAAACATACATTTACCCCAAAATGGAGGGGAAATGAGAAAATTCAGAAAGGGATGATGAGCATGATTATAATATGCACACTTTTAAGGAAATTAGGGATTTTAAGGAAAGGTAGGTAAGTGACTTAATTATTCTTTCCAACTTTATGAACTAGAAGTGACTGTTACTCATGTTCATGATTCTGTCATCAAGAAGGAAAAAACAGAAGGTGGATTAAAGGAAGAAAATGGATTTGTGAAAAATCTTAAATGTAAGAGCCATGATATGCTGATAGGACCTATTGAGCAAGATAACATAATGTTTATCCATGGAGATTTTCAAGAAGAGAAATGAGTCTGTAAACAGACTCTGTTTCTGAAAGATAGAGGGCTTGACCAGGTGATCAGTGTTCCGTGATACAACTGTGCATTGCCTTCTATAGAACCGTAAGTAGTTCTTTGGGAACTTAAAAGTTACTGATAAACCTATACCTATACTACCTGATATAGTACAACCAATCTCTACTCTGGGCCCACTATTTCAAAGGGTTATTAGTTGTGCTTCATTTCTGCAAGATAACTACCTTGCCTTCCACCGTAAGAGACTCTAAACATAACTGTCAGCCTTTATAGGACTAACCTATGCCAACAGAGAGGCTAAACAAGGGACACAAATAAAATAATAACATAAATAAAGTCATTGCTATTAATGAATATTGCAGCAAAATATGCCCTATACTTTTTTGAAACCACGGTTTCATGTACTGCATGTTTTAATCAGTGGCAGATCATGAAGGCCACAACAATCATTTTTAGGAAGAAAATCTGAGGCTGAGAAGAGAGGCACAGCTCAACAATATAGAAATGTTATATCAGTGTGTGTGTACATATGTATGTGTGTATCCCGTATATTCAACACACCTAAAACCCATGAACAAACATATTGTGAATGTTTACTGTTTCTCTTTATACGTGTGTCTTTATTTCCTGAAGGAGTATTTTCAAATGCAATATCAAGGTTAATTTAGATTGTAGAAATATTTTTAATAAAGGTTTAATCTAATAATTCCCAGGTAGCTTTACTAACTTTATCATAAAATAAAATTTAGTCAGTATGCATAATCATAAAATTTATCCAATAAAGTATATTAATAAACCAACTCTTCAGGGAAATTTCTTGATTCTAATCCTTAAAACTTTTCATGATAAAAATTTATTGTACTTATTTTATAATCTTATTTCTTATTTATAATACTTCCTAATAAAACTGGAAAGAAAGTCTTTATTATTCATATCTACTGAGAAGCACCTATGAAAGTTTTAGTTTTAGTTTTAGTTAGGCTGTCTACCTAAATTTATTTGTTATTGATCTGCTTAAATGAACCTCAGTTATCATCTGGTATAACTTATCATTCAATAAGTGAGTCTCTTCGCTTACAATCCAGAGATATGCCCATCTCACTGCAACTGGAATCCCGCCTGGATGAGGAAGCCATTCCCTGTCCCATTGTTTATCAGCTCTGGGTCCTGGGAAATTCTTCCTCCTATGGAGAGAGCTGATTTGGAGCAACACAGCCCACAGGGCAAGTCAGCTCCCTCCCTCTTCCACTGACACCCTCAAAACATTATACCTGTCTTGTCTGACGTTAGCCTTAATCTAAGCATCCACCAGTTCTCACAAGCTGACCTCATCAAACATGGATTCCCATAACTGACCACCACAATCAGTCTCTTCTAAACCTACCATACTTTGTCAGGGTTTTCCTTAAAACCTATTGCTAATAGATTTCAGCCCACTTTTCCTGCTATACTCAGCACCTGATAGTGGGGGCTATTGCTTCTCGTGGTTAGACATAGCTTTTTTTTTTTTTTAAGAAAAAAGAATGAAGTATAATTATTTTCTTCACACTGTGCATATAAATGGCTACTAAGCCAATAGCTGTCGATCATATTCCTTTAGGTTAGGAGTCATTTGAGGATACAGTACAGTGTGTCCTATTTATTGTTCCAACATAGTGGCTTACAAAAAATAGGTGCCTGATAAATGGTTTTGAAAAAAGTCTTATGTTTTCCCTATTAAATACCTAAACAATCATTTTTGAACCCATTTTACATGTATCATGATTAAGGTTCATCTTCTTTGTAACTTTTTGGGTTTTTTATTTTGTCATCTAGCTTATTTATGTTCAGTCACTTCAAGCTTTTAGTGCTGAACACAGATTGGGGAAGCATGCTTTTTGTGTGAATACGATTGAATAAAAGAAATACCAAGTCTTGTTTGGGGTTTTGGGGGTTTTTGTTTTGTTTTGTTTTGTTTTTCAGTCTGACACAGTGGCTTCATGCTAGATTCTGTACACCTTAATTATATTATTTTTAGCAAAGCTAATTTACATTGTTTCCAAATAAGTCATTTTGACTTCCAGAACTTTCGTCACTTCATCTGTAAAATGCTTTACCTGCTTCAAAGGGTCGATAAGGTGATCAAATATAATATATTTGAAAACAGCTTTAAAAATGCCTTAAAAATTATGTAAACCCAAGATTGAAAATTGTTTCGTTATTAATGATATCTTAAGAATCTCATTAAATGGTTGGGGCACCTGGGTGGCTTAGTCAGTTAAGCGTCCGACTTCGGCTCAGGTCATAATCTTACCTTTCGTGAGTTCAAACCCCACGTCGGGCTCTGTGCTGGCAGCTCAGAGCCTGGAGCTTACTTCAGATTCTGTGTCTTCCTCTCTCTCTCTGCCCCTCCCCTGCTCGCACTCTATCTCTCTCTCTCAAAAATAAATAAACATAATAATAATGAAAAAAAGAATCTCATTAAATGTTGAATGGGAATAGTTCTTACCTGAAATTTTGTGATTTATTTTATGACACCTAAGGTTTGAGTGTTTGGGTTACTAAAAATTTATTTATACGTAGTTTTATGTCCCTAAGGTTAACTGACTTGGTTTGCCATTGGGAGCAGGAGTGGGGGAGGTAGTAGTTTCAGGGTTATGATCCAATTTGTGTTCTTGAAACACATCCATTGTAACTGTATTCTGTGTTGCACAGGACTTTGTTTTTTGCAGTTTGAATTGTGGGCCTGTGAAATTTTATTAACTTCTTTGAAAAAACTCTGCATCAGCATTGTATTTGTTCTGCCAAATTACCTTGACTTTTTAATTGAAAGGCAGTTTATTATAATTTTAGTATCATAAAAAGTCATAGAAATACTTAACAATTATGTAGTTTGAGCCCTCTCTGACAAGCAGGAAATTATCTTGTCTGCCTGACTTTTCGTAGATGACATTCACCCACTGGATCAGACAAACCAGTGTATAAAGATACTGTATCAGACTCTAAACTAAAAACTCAAATGAAAGTCAAATTCAAATCGGCTTCCACTTTGTGCATGTCCCAGAGCACTGGGGAGTATATGAATTCAGTCCTGACACAGCTACTTTTCCCCACTTTGATTATGAATGATCTTAATTTAACCCTTTCCTATGTAAACTATTTTGATCCTTTATGCAATAACAAGTGATTTCAGCACATCCATCCAGTGTAAAACAACCTCTTGGTCATCATTTTTATATAATAGAAGAAGCAAACCCCAAGAGTGAGAGAATTAAATGAAAATACTTGCTTTTTCTTTAATTTTTTAATGTTTATTTTATTTTTTGAGAGGGAGAGAGAGCGCGAGCGGGGGAGGGGCAGAGAGAGAGGTAGACACAGAATTTGAAGCAGGCTCTAGGCTCTGAGCTGTCAGCACAGAGACTGATGCAGGGCTTGAACTTAGGAACCGTGAGATCATGACCTGAGCTGAAGTTGGATGCTTAGCCAACTGAGCCACCAGGCACCCTGAAAATACTTGGCTTTTTGATTACTGGCCTCTGAAGTTATATTACACATCTTAGCTCGTCTATCCTACATGTAATAGGAATTCTTATAAAATGAAGTGAGAATATTTGTGTCAAGGATCCTGCACAAGGGCTGAGTTACATGGCTCCCAGGTGTAGACATTAGGTCTAGGGGTCTTGCCACTCAGTGATAGCCATTTCTGAATCAGTGAGCTAAGAAACTTACATGGGGGGGCAGGTTGGATCAGCTGCTATTTCATTAGTTTACAATACAGTTTTTTTTTTTAATTTTTTTTTTTTAATGTTTATTTTTGAGACAGAGAGAGACAGAGCATGAATGGGGGAGAGGCAGAGAGAGAGGGAGACACAGAATCGGAAGCAGGCTCCAGGCTCTGAGCCACCAGCCCAGAGCCTGATGCGGGGCTCGAACTCACAAACTGTGAGATCGTGACCTGAGCTGAAGTCGGACGCTCAACCGACTGAGACACCCAGGCGCCCCCAGTTCTTTTGTTTTTAAATAGCTAAGATACGCACAAAGTAAATAATTCAAATTCAAATAATAGGAAAAAGGTATAAAATGAAAATGTCTACCCTCCTGTGGCCTCCAGTTTTTCTCTTTAGAGGCAACCCTGTATGTCAGTTTCTTAGGTATTTGCCCAGAGAATTCTATAAATTTACAAACAGCAGTGCATGTGTTCTTTTTAAAAAGATAACACTCTTCACCTTTTTCACTTACGCACCTTAGATATCATTAATATCAGTATAGACAGAGTTACTTCCATTTTTAATAGTTGCATAATACACCTTTGATGTTTGATACATTTTTAAACAACCAACCCCCTATCGGTGGACACTTAGCTTATTTATAATCTTTTTGTGCTACAAACAATATTGCAATGAGTGTTCTCTATAATCTTGTACCTGCATAGCTATAGAATAAATACCTAGAAGTGGAATTGTTGGGTCAAAGAGTAAGTGCATTATTTGTTTTGAAAAGCATTTTCAAATTACCATCAGAAGATGAACTATTTACAGTTCTATCAACAATGTTTAATTATAATAGAAGTCTAATATTTCCAGTGATAAAGATTTCCTCTTCCCTTTCCAGAATTCAGATACCTAGGAAACCAAAATCATAAGATTCTTAATGAACATGAAATGAAACCAAGGGAGTTGGATGATCTTGAGTTTTCAGATGGGGCCCCCTGCTTCACCAAGCTCTGCTTCTCTGAGAAATTCTGTGTCTGTGTGTGTGTGTGTGTGTGTGTGTGTGTGTGTGTGTGTGTGTCTCTTTTTTTGTACCATGCTTGATAAAAATCGATAAAACCAAACCTCTCTTTTCAAGACTTCATACTGATAGTCCTCTTTTTGTATATCCTTATCATTACATTATCATTCTTTCTTTCTTTTACAACATGCAATTGTTATATACATATTGTGGTAATTTTTCATTTTCACTTGCCTGATTACAAACTACATGTAAGGGTATATTTCAGACATAAAAATGTCAAAAGGATTATTTCCAAACGTGTTTCCTAGAAACAGCTGATTCTTTTTTTTTTTTTTTAATTTTTTTTATTTTTTAATATATGAAATTTACTGTCAAATTGGTTTCCATACAACACCCAGTGCTCATCCCAAAAGGTGCCCTCCTCAATACCCATCACCCACCCTGCCCTCCCTCCCACCCCCCATCAACCCTCAGTTTGTTCTCAGTTTTTAACAGTCTCTTATGCTTTGGCTCTCTCCCACTCTAACCTCTTTTTTTTTTTTTTTCCTTCCCCTCCCCCATGGGTTTCTGTTACGTTTCTCAGGATCCACATAAGAGTGAAACCATATGGTATCTGTCTTTCTCTCTCTGTATGGCTTATTTCACTTAGCATCACACTCTCCAGTTCCATCCATGTTGCTACAAAAGGCCATATTTCATTTTTTCTCATTGTCACGTAGTATTCCATTGTGTATATAAACCACAATTTCTTTATCCATTCATCAGTTGATGGACATTTAGGCTCTTTCCATAATTTGGCTATTGTTGAGAGTGCGAAACAGCTGATTCTATTAGTAGTTTGTGAATCTTTAGAAGTAGCACTTCCTGGTTCTTAAGAGATTGATTCTTCCTGGCATTTATTTCAATATTCTCTTATTTTGAACTCTTAGACTCATCTGTGTTTGGGTCGATAGCCATCTCTGCTCTGATTACCACTGTCTGGCTGATAAATTATTATAGAGTGTTTTGTAGATAGAGTATGCTATAAAAGCTACCGATGACATTCCATCCCTACATTTCCAAATGTCCCACTAATGAGTCACGTGAAAAGGGGAATGTGTTGATTTGTTTATGTGATATGTGTCTAGCAAATATATAGTGAGCATGAGGGGTTTTGTTTTTAAGAATCTTGAGGGGCGCCTGGGTGGCTCAGTTGGTTAAGCATCTGACTTTGGCTCAGGTCATGATCTCACAGTTTGTGAGTTCGAGCCCCGCGTCGGGCTCTGTGCTGACGGCTCAGAGCCTGGAGCCTGTTTCAGATTCTGTGTCTCCCTCTCTCTCTGACCCTCCCTCGTTCATGCTCTGTCTCTCTCTGTCTCAAAAATAAATAAACATTAAAAAAAATAAAAAAAAAAGAATCTTGAAAGTTACTTCATATTTTAAGTGGTATTTATTTTAACTATCAGATGCTTCCCGTTTAATTCTGTGAATAATTTGGTCACTGCTTTAGCCAGTAGTATGTTCTTTATTCACGGTGATCCTTTTGTTCTCTCTTTTCGTATGTGTCTCCTAGTCAAAGAAAATCAGTATAATCACCAGCTATTTGTGTTATTAGAATGACTAAATATTTTATAATCCTGAAAGGCTAGTGTAATTAGAGGAGGAAATGGAAGTTGAGGTTCCTATACAGAAATTTTTTATCCAGGGCATCTGGGTGGCTCAGTTGGTTAGATGTCTGACTCTTAATCTCAGCTCAGGTCACAGTCTCAAAGGCTGTAGGATCAAGCCCCACATTGGGCTCTGTGCTAACATCATGGAGCCTGCTTGGGTTCTCTCCCCCTCTCTCTGCCCCTCCCCTGTTGGCACACTCCTTCTCTCTAAATAAATAAATAAATATTTTCAAAAAAGAATTTTTCCTTAACAAATATTCAAAATATTTTCCCAGAAAAAATAAAATATTTTCCCCAAAGTTCCCCTCTACTTGCTGGATGGGATGCTGCCCAGTTATGAATCATTTAATAAAGCCAATTAGATCTTCAGAATTCTTAAAATAAAATGTATTTTCCTGCTAACCTTAGGCTTAGAATAAATTCTACTCATTATTATCTATGGGTATGATATACTTACTAGTCCAAAAGGGATGTGTTCTATAGGATATCATTTTTACCCCATTGGTTCTTTTTTCACCTTCAAATTTAAAATAATGAACATTTGTAGCTATGAAAAAATTCCTTGGAGTGGGGTGCATTTCCCTAGACATTTTTCTAAGAATAAGAATAATGCCCTTATTCAAAGATCAAAGATTTCACTACAGAATAGGGTTAATGGGCTTTTTATTGCTAACCTGGGATCCTAACCACTATATATTATACATTTCTGGGTGAAATTTTTTTTCTATCTTCCTAAAAAGTTACATATTTTTAATTTTTTCTCTAAATTTTTATTTAAATTCTGTTAACATATAAAAAGCTTTGTATTTTTTAAAAACTGTTGACATAAAATTCATTCCAAAACTGAAGACTAGTTATATTTTTAGCATTTCTCCGGGAGTTACATACTAAATATTTTTATTTTGTATTTGAAGATGATTACTAACCAGTCCTTTTAAATATGTAATTTTTAGGAACACTTAATGTTTCTTACATTTATTCTTAGATTTTAAGTTTTCTTTAAAATTATAGAATGAGTTTAGATTTCAAATTAAGTTGCTGTATTTTATGTAAACCTCTGTCTGCCAGGAGTGTGACTGAGGGAGAAGAACCCTTTTAATTATATATTATAGTGGTGAAATGATTATAGTGATGAAATCACTTCTGTGCTTTGAAGTAATCCAAACCAAAATGATAAAGCAAATCCTGATGGTCATCTGGCAACAAAACCTTCTCCTATCTACTCCACAAAACCTGAGCAAAGAGCTGACAGATATGTGATGCTTTGTCAAACTTTATCAACTACCATTGAAAAGATATGAAATTCCAGAGTTGATACTTCTGAAAGAGAATACCCAGAAGATCTATCTGATATGACTCACTGTTGCTACCATGAAACTAAAATGTTTGTGTTTTCATTTTAGTGACATTATATGCCTCCTGCATTCTCCTGGGAGTGTTCTTGAATAGCAGTATACCTATATTTTTTGAGCTTTTTGTGGAGACTGTCTACCCAGTTCCAGAAGGAATTACTTGTGGAGTTGTCACTTTTTTAAGTAATATGTTCATGGGAGTACTTTTATTTTTTCTCACATTTTATCACACAGGTAAGAAATTTGACTTTTTATTTACTATCTAAATGTGTTACGAGAGAGGTTTGTGGCACTGGTGTATAGGGAATTTATGTGGAGAATTCTCACCAAAGCAAATTACTTTGACAAAGCTTTCAGGTGCCTAAAAAAAAGATCCTCCATTTTGTTTTTCTTGAAATGCATCCTAGACTAATGTAATGCACCCTCACTCCCTAGAGTTTCTGGTTTAATTAACCTGGACTGGGGCCCTGTATTTGTATTTTTAAAAAGCCACCAAGTGATTCTAATATACTGGTTCTTGTTGAGAACCACTGGTATATTGCTTTTTAAAAGATACTTAGAATCTACTGTCTTAACATAAGGTACAAGTTAAAGTCAGAGGTAGATTTGTAGTGTCAATCCTTAGAGATGAATGAGAGGTCACCCAAGGAGTGGGTAGAATATAAGGAACAGCACTCTCCAGTGAAACTTTTTAGGAGGCTGGCAGTGTTCTTTACTGTCCAGTACAGTACCACTAGCCACACTCAGCTAGTGCAAGTAAGGGATTGGACTTTTTACCATTTTCTTTTAATTAATGTAAGTTGAAATTTAAATAGCTACACATAGCTAGTGGCTAGTGAATTGGTCAGCACAGGTATAGAGTGAAAAGAAGGTTGAAGTGAGAACCCAGGGGGTACACCTTTGAAGAAAAGGGAGGCCCTTACAAGAGAGGAAGGGATGGGGTCCTGAACTCAAGTGGAGGAGTTAGACTTGGACAAAAGGAGTTAGGAGAGGAAGCAGTGCGGGCGGCCACAGAGGCAGACACGCTTCCCAGGGCGATTGTTGAAGGAGCTCCTTCTTGATGGCACCAGCTTCTGCTTAGAAGCCAGTTGTCTGTCAAGAGCTGGTGGGAAGATAGTGGAGACAGGGCTTAAGGAGAGAATGGAACATTAAAATAACCTTGGAGGGATGGGAGGAGACACCACAGGGACAGCTGGAAAGATTGCTGGGCACACTGAAGGCAGGCCACCTGAGGTTCGGATCCATGGGTTTGTAGTGACTCCGTTTTGCACAGCTGTTTGGTTTTCTCTGTTACTCATTCTTCTCTGTCCAAAATCTGTCTTGCTGTTTTGAAACATTTGAGCATAATTATCTAGTATTTTTTTCTTGCATGTTAAGGGTTTATACTTGTGATTCTTGAATGTAAATTTTTATTAATTTCTACTAGGCTTGTATCCTATTTTATTTCCTCATCATAAGCAATCTGTTATTACTACCTTTTTTTCCTCATTGCTTTTCTCTTAACTGCTCATCAAATACCAGTAAATTTGCATAATTTGTACATGGAAGAATCTAATTTTAAGATTCAAATGTAACACATGCTCTAAAGTGTGACAATCCAAGAGGCCTAATATTTTATAGGAAACTTCCTGACAGTCTTATAATTGAAATAATAGCCACAATAACCACCTTGACTGGAAAATACATTTTTGAAACTTTCAAAGCTGATGAAACAGAATCTGGCCTGGGTTTTAGACAACTTTTAACATAGCATTTTCACCTAACAGCAAAAAGCATCCAAATGATATGTTAATTTCTTAATATATATGATTAACAACAAACTAGATCATTTCCACCAATCAGTAATGCAGGCAAAGTAGGTTTTAACTTTCCTAAACTTGATGTGAGGTCAGTTTCTCTTATGAAGGAGAGAGAGATTGATGAAGCCAGACTCCTGTTGACAGTCCTCTTGAAAACATGTGTTTCCATTAGGGAAAATGCCATCAGGAGGTGTTAGAATAAGGTCTTTCCCTCCAATGTGTTTTCTAAACAGAACAAACAATTCCAAATAGAATAAACAATTATTACACATCAGCTTTAATCCACTTCAGTTTGTCACAGTTGAAGTTAAGAGGCTTAATGCCTCTCTTTTCGCATGGTAAAGTATGAGAGATGGCTATGTTGCCCCCTCAGGTGTGGAAACAATTTTCCAGCCCACGGACACAGCTCTGCTAAGTGGTCCCTGCAGCCTGGTAGAGCGTGTTTTTTTCTGTCTGCTGGGAATAAGTTTTGTCCTCCCAGTATATAAAAACGACAACAGTAGAAGCCCGATAATGTTATCCTCCAAGAAACCTCTTGCATGTGGTCTCTAAAACATAACACATGTTTATTCATCAGTTTAAGGCAGAGACTAACTACCCTTACACTGACTATGGAAGAGCCCAGTGTACCCCTGACCATCTTGCTTGGCCAGTAGAGAGTCTGTGTCACTCTGCTGGTCCAGCTGCAGCTTTCAACTTGTTCAACAGAGACTGGAGTCTGGCGCAAGGGTGCTAGAACTGACATCAGTTGGCGTTCACCCCCCATTTTGCAGATTCCTAGTGACCAGGTACAAGCAGATGTTTTTGTTTCTTTGGCATAGGTGGCAGAAGAAACACTTAGCAACGTTTCTGCTAATTCCTGTCTCACTGATGTGATCAAGGATTTATCCAGCTGGGGAAAAAACTTCCCTCTTTTTGCTTGGTTTCTGGTCACATGTTTGTATACATCTCTTGTGTGGGTGTTAAAGGTTTCTGCCTAATCTCCATGATTATTATGAAAAATGAAACTTTAATAATTAATTTTAGTCCGGCAAGATGATTTTCAGGAAAAAAGAAAATCTCAGTTCATTTTGACATTTTAGAGAGTTAATGAGAAGGTATGTGTGAAAGAGCCCTAGGCCAGGGCATTACTGGCACTCACCAAATGTTTGTTTTGTTTCCTTCTAGATAATTTGCTGTTTGCTGGTAATAATTTAAATATCTAGGCTTCTTTTTTTTTTTTTTTAAGTTTATTTATTTTGAGAGAGAGAGACAGAGTGAGCAGGTTGGGGGCAAGAAAGAGAGAGAGAGAGACTGAGCCATTCAGGCACCCCTAGGCTTCTGTTTTCTAGGGGTGCCTGGATGGCGCAGTCGGTTAAGCGTCTGACTTGGTTTTGGCTCAGGTCACGATCTCATGGTCCATGAGTTTCAGTCCCGTGTTGGGCTCTGTGCTAATAGCGCACTGCTTGGGATTCTGTTTCCCTCTCTCTCTCTGCCCCTCCCTGCTCACTCTCTCTCCCTCTCTCAAAAATAAACATTAAAAAAAAATGCTTTTTACATGTTTATTTGTTAGTGTGTGTAATAAATGCATACAAATATGCCCACATCTCTCTAAGGCTAAGGTTACTAGAACCATGAAGACCTTGTTGAGGCTCTTTCATGTATGACTAGTTGATCTCGCCCCAAAAGTCCTGTAGCGGGAGTTCACATGCCTCACAACTGAGGTTTGAGGATACATACATTACAAGTCTGAAGATTCTGCAAAGTTATCTCCTAAAAATAACTTTCAGTTCCCCAGCCAGTACCCCAAACATTTCATAGGATGAATGGAAGTCCCTTCCATTACAGCCAGCATTCAAATGCCATAATTCAGTCACATTAAAACTTGAAAAACTCACCCAGAAGTTAGTTACATGTCAGGACTCAATTCTGTCAGTTATGTGATTGGAAGGCCTGTATTTTAATCATCATGAAGATAAGATCTCTGGTTTCGTAGGTCACTCCTTGAAGAAGTACTAAACTTTCTGACTAGCATTTTATTTCCCCACAACGTGCTACTTAGTGGGTGGCTGTGTCAGATATAATTTTTCAGGGCTATACAGACTAGCCACAAAATGACCACATTAGAATGGCTTGCCAAGCAAGAAAGGCTCCACTGGTGATTTGCTTGCAGATCATGGCCATTGCCATCATTGACGATGGATGTCATACCAGTTTCTATGCCAGTGGCACTGGCTTCTTTGGAGCCCTGGGCCACAGGGTCTCCCATGTCCTGTTTTTATTCTATTTGGGGTACCTGGAACAGTGTCAGAAGTTTCTTAGAGTTTTTCTGTCTTGGGGTTTTCAAGGTCACTTTCAAAAAAAAAGAAAAGAAAAAAAAGAAGCCAAAAACTGTTACTTGCTCCCTAATATAAGCATATTTATAAAACTGAGTTGCTTCATATAATGTTTGCTTTGAGAATCTCAGTGAGTTATTTCAGACAGTGCAATGAAGCTTTATTCTAATAACTTCAATTTGACAAAATCAGTCTGAGGGTGCTCTTAGGTTCTTTATATGCTTTGAAATATATTCTCATGTTCTACTTGATAGTTTGTAGCTTGTTCTGAAGTTTGTATTGTTTTGCTATTTTTTTGTTGTTGTTGTTCTAGAAGCTTTGCAGCAGGTTTTGGCTAAATGAACTAAAGGTTTTTACCTCTGGCCTTTCATTTTTGAAGTAGCTGACCACATGAATCTGAGGCTGCATTGAGGCTCAAAAGATTCAGGAGCCTGGCTGAGGGGGAGGCATTGACTGCTAGTTACCAGAATAGGTTCACCACATATGGACTAGTCAGGAGTAATTTTATATGTAGGGAGTAATCATACAACATTATGGTTAGATCATTGGATACTTAGTGTGGAGTGAAGACAGCAGGACATTATACCATGAGATCATGATGTCAGCTGGCTCTTCTTGAGGGTGAATAGAGGCAATTTTGTTAAATCATCATAATTCTGGTTAAATTCCCAAAGAAAGTAGAAGGTTGGTTCCAGAGGGTGGTATCTGGGAACAGACAAGTACTCAAAGGTGATAGAAAACAAAAGCATAACATCATTAAAGGGAAAGATGAGATGAAGAGTATAAGAGTGCTTCTAGAAGAAAAAAGTAAGAGGATGAGCGAAATCCTAATTAGATAATCCCAGAAGAACATCACCATTTGGTGCAGAGCCCACTTCACTGAGTAAAACATAGCATAGCACCTGTCTAAACTGTAAAACTGGCAGACAGTACTCAGGATGCAGTATATATAATAAATGATAGAGAACCAGCAAAAATAGAGAGAGAGGCAAACTGTGTAGAATAGATTCGTACTTTCTCTAGTGAAAGACCGAAAGAAGGAATATTAGAAAGCTGTGTTCCTTTTAAAAAGGTGTCAAGTTTAAGAACGTTTCAATGAATCAGGATTCTCTTGGTTCAATTATGTCATATGACACCAGGCTCAGAAAGGACAGCAGGTGACTTTGCTACTCGAAGGTCATGTTAAACTTTTAAGCAAGCCATTTCCTGCTTATTAGAGCACCTAAGCTGTGGTTCATGTGAACGGTTTTCAGTGGGAAAATATATAGATGCATACCTTTTTGCTTTCTGAAATGGCAAATAATTTCAAAGAACACTTGTAGTTGGTTGAGCCAAGTGAACTTAACTAAAAGGTGGACTTAACTTTTCAGAGGAAGGCACAGTAGTAAAAACCAACTAAACCATAACACTAAACAGCAGTTATGAGGCATTTTTATAGATTTCATCTGAACCCAGGGCGAAGGAATAATTTACAACTCTGATGAAATAAAAGGTCTGCTTTCGCAATATTCGATAAATTTCTAGGTTTGAGGAGAGCAAGGACAAGTTGGTTGCTGCTACATGTGTGTTACTCTAGCTCCCCATAAAATACAGTCTCTTAAGATTTAGAAAATGTCATTGTTGTAGACTACTTTGTCAAGTACCATACTTTTTTTTAGCTGTTGCTTAAAAGTCAGAATGTTCACTTTAAAATTTTTTTTTTTAATGTTTATTTTTGAGAGACAGAGACAGACAGCATGAGCGGGAGAGGGGCAGAGAGAGAGAGAGGGAGACCCAGAATATGAAGCAGGCTCCAGGCTCTGAGCTCAAACTCACAAGCCGTAAGGTCATGACCTGAGCAGAAGTCGGAACCGACTGAGCCACCCAGGCATCCCCAGAATGTTCACTTTTAATGTAAATAGTATGCTGTTCTATTTTACTGCTTTTTCTCTTATTTTTTTTAACTGCTTCTTTTTGCCTGTTAAAATTATCATCAGAAATCCAGAAGCTACATGGTTAATATAAAAGCTGAAAATGCTGGTGTGTCATTTCAGGGGATATTGGAATAAAGACAAGATTCCAGGGGTCACAGCCTTCCTGGGTGTTTAGATTATACTCAATCCAAGTAAAGCACAGAAACAGCTTTGCATAGAAATACCATTGAAATATATGTCTTTGTTGTATGCTATAGAATAGCATGTCTGACTTTTAAAATGTAAAAATTGAGAGGTGGGGAGCCTGCTTTTGTAAGCATATTACAGAAAAAAAAGTATTTCAGCACCTTTTCTTACCACTTGGTTTTCTGATTTCCATTCCTGAGCATAAATTGCTCTTTTAGCCATATGAATTATGGATTGATTGAAAGCAGCAGTGTAGAAATCTTTAGGATGATTTTTGAAGATTAAGGCAGTATTAGTATTCTGTAGAAGTACAAAAGGAAAATATAAACCTATAGCAGTGCCCAAAGGAAAAAATGTACCAGGGAGCTTTTTCCCTTCATTTGTTGTTGTTGTTGTTGTTGTTGTTTTCATTGAAATTGCTAAAGAGATATTAAACTAGGGAAGTTATCCCCACCACCACCAACCCAACCTCTTCATGCCAGGGAGCCACTCACTTGTGCTCCCAGAGCCTCAGGATTGCCTGCCAAGGAGGGTTGGGTAGAAGGAAGCCAAATGGATGCACAGCTCAAGGGCCACGGGAGCTGGAGGAGGCAGCCACGGGCAGCCACAGCGAGTGGGTGTGTCTTGTTAGCACAAGGCTGGGACTGGCCTGTAGGCAAGCCCTGAATTCACGAGTGAGCATTTTTGAAGAAGGATGTTCTTGATACCATTAAAGCAAGTAATGGCAGAATCACCTGTTTAGAGGATTCCTGTAGGTTTTCAGATAATGGGCATCATTTATGCTGGTAGGGGGGAGAAAAGAACAGAAAGAAACAAACCAAAATATTCACAGTAGTTTTTCTGAGGGTAGAATTAGGATTAATTTGTTAGATTTTACTTTATTTTTTTCATATATTTTCTAACCTGTTTTACAATCATTACTACTTGCTGAGAACTAGATTTTTCTGTCCAAGGAAATCTAAAAAACTTATCTCAAAATTCAGGTCATTTTCTTATCTTTAACCCATCAGATATTTCTAAACAGAGATGAGAGTGATAGTGATAGCATTAAAAAATAGCAAACGAACATTTAAAGGTGATTATTTTTTCTTTGAAGAAATGGATTTTTTTTTTTTTTTTGCCACCAAGGTCAAGGTGAGTTAAACTGATGAAAAGTTATTAATAATATTGATTTAAAATGTTCCACATGAAAGCGGTATAATACATCATATGTATCACCCAGACTCCAGATCGCCGTTTATTGAACACCGGTTTCCAGGCCTTCCATGATGCATTTAGTGTAAGTGCTTTGGAATAATGCACAGCGATTGCTCCCGGCATACAGGTGCCGTTCTGCTGGTGACGTGTGAATGCTTACAACTGTGTGTTTTTGTCTTACAGAGTTGTCTTGGTTCAACTGGTGCCTTCCCGGGTCGTGTTTGCTCAGTCTCCTCCTCATTCTGTGCTTCAGGGAATCCTATGACAGACTCTATCTTGATGTGGTTGTCTCAGTTTAATAGCACAGACTTGAAGGAGTTTGAAAAGGGACTGCAAATCATACGGCATACTGCACATTTGCTTGGAGTTGCACACCTAACAGGAAAAAAAAAAAAGGAGAAGAGAGAAGCTTCACTCAGAGGTTTTGTCAGGTTACAGATGATCATATTCATTTCATGACTACTAGGTAACAATAATGTGGGACTTGAGTGATAATAGGGGGCTTAAAGACTCTAAATGGCATACCCGTGCCTGGTTCTGGGGTTGGAAGTGTGGATATCTTACACATAAAGCACTACCTAAATAATGCCCTCTATGTTCTGTGCCAGTGCTAAACTACTGATTGATTAATTGTAATTATGGGAAGAAATAAAGGGTATCTATCACATACCTTACCGAAGTCACATATCAGAATAGGAAGAAATGCCACTAACTTCTAAAGAAGTTTAAACCCTATATCAGATTTTAATTATAAAATAGCCAACAGGTATATCAATGATAAAATTTAGCCACGTGTACACTACGTTTTTTCTAATAAAGCCATTTCTTATATGACTCCTTATTTTTAATTAGGTCGGAAACCTTTGGCCATCTTTATTATGGTGAACAAGTGCTTCCCAGTGACTTCCGAGCACATATTTGTGTCTCGATCTCAACTTATCCTTGTTTCTGTGAAATACAGTTTCATCTACTAGGCTCTGAAATAATTATATTAAAGGTGACTAAATGTTTAATATAGTCGCATTAAGTATTGTATGAAAAATGTAATTCCGTTCTGATTTAGCACTTTGTTAAAAGTGAAATGACAAATCACATAGAACATTCTGTGTCTTCAGCCTATATATATGCATATGTACATGGTGGCGTGGGATGTAAAGTCCAGCACCAGCTATTATTTCCTAGGGTTGCATTTTACTAAATGGCCCTTGTTTGAAAATAACAATTTATAACCTTGAAATCTTCAAATCTGTTGAGTTATATCTGAATTACATTCTTGTGTTTCAATTCAGGTTGTTTCAATTCAGTTCTATATGGAGTCAGTACATTTGAGAGAACGATATTTTGCCAGTACCTGTTTTCTTTGTATGGAAGATAGCTTTTAAAAAAATGACAGTTACTCATTGGACAGCTCTCAGACATATATTTCACTGTGACGTAAAATATGCTCCGGTGGGATTATGCTGTTACCACTGTTCACATTTACATAATTCCCCTTACCCAAGGAAACCAAACGTTTCTCAAAAAGACAAAAACAGTACTTTCTTTGCCTTCATTATTCTCAGCTTCCTTCCCCCCCTCTTTTTCTCTTCAGTTGAAATTTACATCTTCCTTGTCAGCTAAATTTGTATTTTATTTGTCTTTTTCTTGACAAAGCACAAGCCAGCTCCTTCCATTAGCCATGGGGACAAAATGCAGTTAGAGAGAGCTAGTCAGCCCTCAGTTCTGCTCCTCTCTACACATGTGCACACACCGTCACACACAGTCCCAAATGCCCCTCCTCTCCCCTCTTGGTAATTTGAAGGCTGTGTGTTAACTCACCTCAATCTCAGAGGAGGACCTAAGCTTTCTTCTAAGATCCTAAATTGTGCTCCTTGAAAAGTAAGAAAACCCTCCCCTTCAGCATCTGTCTTCAGTCACCTTTAAATCAGCCCCTTTATAACCATCCTGCTAACTTAGCATCAAGAATGGAAGGAACTAAGGAACTTGCCAAAGAGAAGAAAACCTGTGAAGGCTGGGCTTACTTCCAATTAACCCTGTCATTCTTAAATAAAAAGAAAGCAGATTTCTTGAAGAGGATTGAAAGCCAGCCACTAGAGATAGGAGTAGTCCGTGAGCCAGTGCTAAAATCACCACCACCCCTTCCTGTATAGACAGAAGACAGAAAGGAGAGGGAAGAACTATGAAGTGTTTGGTTGTAGTCAGAACCACTGACTACAACCACGGTTTGAGGACTGCTCTATGAAATTTTGCTATAATTAAGACATGATACAAAATATTTTAATTATAGCTAATTCTACTTCTAATACAAAGTAAAGAAAAATATTAAAAATATTACCTAAATGACTATTTAGTTGAAAGACATCCCAAGTGAGTAGTGATCAAAAATTCCTACATTGTACCAGACACCAGCCATTGTCTTAGCGTACGTGAGGTCAGATGGTCCTTCCAGCTCATTCATATCTGGCAGATGCTTGTTCTGATCACAAACTGCCATGTTTTAAGTGATCAAAATTTCATATACCAAACCTGATATAACCAAAGGGCTTTGGAGGGTGGGGAAAGAAGATTACACGGTATTTCCTGAATGCTTCAAGTCATATTTTTTTTTTCACTTTGTGTGATTATTTCTAGCATGCATAAAAATAGACCAGCTGTTGTCTCTGTACTTTCTAAACAAATACTGCAGATTTGTAATGATATTTTATAATGAAAGAAGTCTTAACACTCCACTAAGCCAAGCCCTCATTTTAGCATTTATAGAAACCATCCCAGAAAGGTCAAGGGTCTTGCCGAAGGTCACAATTCTAGATAGTGACAAAAGTAGAATCAACTAAAACCCACACTGTCTGACTCCCAAAGCAATGTTTTCCCTACCTCACAAAACATAGCTTAATTTGGACTTTTTGGGGGTGTTCATGAGCACCCCTTCATGTTCATACACAGTGGGACTTAAGAGCAAATCATCGTTATGGAGTGTGGAAAGTACAGGGGTCCAATTGAGGTGACTGTTTTTTAAGTAAGATCATTCTGTTTTCTTCACCCTGTTGGTGCTCTAAGTCTTAGCTTGCAGGAACATAATATAAAAAGATTCTGATGAATAATTCAATCCTCATAAACCAAGTCAACAGCATTAATTGGTAAGGACATGTTATAGTGTAAGTTCCCTGTGGCTTATCAATGAATACTTCACAGTTTATGGGAAGAAACATTTTTTAATATGGTCCATGGTCGAGGCATAGGAGCAAGATAATTACACACACAAATGCATTTCACTGGAGGATGGAGCTAATAAAATAACAAGAGGGAATCGAGTACAAGTATAATTTTGTATATTTAAGCATATATGGCTTAAGGGCCAAGCTTTATCATAGATCATATATTTATGCTTAATTATTGAGAATGTTTACAGCTTGTTTTTATGAAGCCCTTCTAATGAGGGATTCAAGCTAAGAGATTTTAAATCGAAGAGATTAAATTCCCATCTACTTTAAATTAGGTTTTTTTACTATTATTTTTACTAGAATCTAGGCATTCGTCTTGCTGCTTGCATAAGTAGAAGCTGCATTTCAAACTCAAGATCAAATACAAATGCACAGTAAATTTACTTTAAATTAATGTTAAAAATCACATTAATTCCACACTTGTGCCTGAGATAATAAGTACAGGAATTACTATGATTATACCATCTTATGTAATAAGTGCAAAAGCTGTGATAAGAAGAAAGTGCCATATTAAAAAAGAAACATACAAAAAACTATGAGGGTATTTGACTAGACGTGTTTTGTAGTTAGCGGAACAATAGAAATCCACTTTAATTTGGAATTATACAGAAAGGGACAAATTAAAGTTTATTTCCATACTATCAAACAGTTCGTCAGTCTGTTAGGAAAATATAAGCAATGCTCCAGAGGCAGGTGGTGTTGGACCACCCTAGAAGAACAAAAGCTGACCGGGAGATTTTGGGGTGTTCTTTTAACAGCATCCTTTGGGTACTTTGTGCTCAATGGAGGTAGTTGTGTGCTCAGTAAGCAGACACCTTTGCTACCCTGAGCAGGCATGTCCTTTCAGGTGTCTGAGACTCTCCTAGGTGTCTGCTTCCTCAAACTGACTTCCTGGCACAGGCTTCCCCCTGAACCCCACCCTAAGCTCTGAGGCAAAAGCGTGGTCTCATTCTTGAATACTTCTAAGGCCACGCGGCTGGGCTTCCCTTTCCTGAGCAGGACGCTAGCGTGACTAAATCCAGAAAGATTTAACAGTTCTCCCACAGCAAGTCTGATAAGTTAGAATATTCCCTGAAATGGGAATGACAAAGGTCTCTAACAAGCTTTTCTAGTCATTATTTGCTGCATTTTAGAATATGGGCTGATTAAACTGCCTTCTGTAGTCTTTCTGTTGTGCCTTGGAACCTGGAAGACCTCTATTATAATAGCTTTCCATCTCAACCCACGCTCAGAAAGTGAGAGCAAAAGGTTACCCCACCCTAGCTGTTCTTTCATTCAACAAGGGAGAATTACCTTAAAAAAAAAAAAAAAAAAAAAAAAAAAAACTAAAACTAAACAAACAAACAAAAAAAAGCAAATACAAAAGGAAAGCATGGAATTCATTTTAGCTTGATAAAATGAGAGAAACACAACAAACCATTTTAGCTCTAACCCCACATCACAGTGCTCTCAGGGTTCCCTCCTGGCTCTTCTAGTCTGCAAGGGAGGCTTCTACAGTCATGACCAGAATGTCAAGAATGACTTGGAGACACTTTTAATTTACCTAAATGGTAAAAAGTGAAATGTCTGCTTAGTACAACTTAATTTAGACTTTTTCTAATTCAGATTGATTTTCTTCTCATTAACCCAAGATGAATCATGGAATCAAGGAGATGATCTAATCCAACTACCTCATTTTACAGATTAACAGAGAACCTTTTAGGTTCAATGACACAGGCAAGTTTTAGCAGGTAAACTGAGTCCTAGACCAGCATTCTTTCCATAAGCGATCAACGTGGTAACCAGAAACAATTTTTTTAAGTAAAATTTCTTCCATTTCTTTTAATTTTTTGAAAATTAAACACGAAGTGCATGAATGTTTATCCATTATAAAATACCCAGTACAGAAATACAGAGTGAAGTCTACCTCCATACAAACGTGCTGACTCCATTCCCCTTTTCCAAAGTATTCCTTATGAATCCTTTCAGAAATTTTTCTATGCATTTGCATACATATGTATAGATACTTAGAGGGAACTTAAAATCAAGTCGTCTAGGGAACTGTTTCTTAGACCATGTTGGCTTTAACTTTCTTGGGCAGAAGCAGGAGTTTCTGAGATCCTTATTTCTCTCCCAGATGAGTCTCTATCAAATGTAGGAGTGGTTAGTAGAGACATTTCACAGACCTGGTTGTGTACCATCAAGCTCTATCACATCCTGAAGCGTAAAGATGAATTCCAACATGCGATATTCTGTTTTCTCTTATTGGAAATAGAGTTTCTGTTTTTATGTCACCAACTAAGGCCCATGTACTGTGAGAGAAGAAAGTGAATGACCCACACCAAAACCCAAATAGATTTTCTTGACAGGGCTTCCTCGTCTCAGCAGAGGCACAAATACTGTAGAAGGTGGAGTCAAGAGAATAAACTATGTGATTCCATTTTTTTAAACAATGGCTAGTGAAGATTCTGGTAATCCTTACTATTTTCCTGGCCACCTTCCTTAGCTATCCTATCTTTCAAGCTAGCTACCCATAAAACTGATTAATTGTAGTAGGACAAGAGCATAGTTTGGCTTTGTCACCTCCTCTTCTTTTCCTGCCTGTCTTCCCATCCAGCTTTTCCCTTTCCCAGGAGCCCCCGTATCCCAGGCCTGGTGTCTTCAGCTATTTGACCTGGAGCAAGTCACTTCATTTCTTATTTACCACATCTCTGAAGTGAAGGAGTGAACAAGGATGTTCCCTGAGGTCTCTTCCAGTTCAAAAAACTCAGGTCCATTCTTACTTAAGTAGTAGGAAATGATTAAGCACACGCAGTCTCTAAAACTGCAGAGCTTTCCAGCACCTTCATGTTTCCCTGTGTGCGGTGGCCCTCCTACTGTGAACACATGGACGATTCCACTGCACATTTGACAAGAAGAAATGGCTTTTTCATTGTCTGTGGTAGGAGACAAGCTACAGGTACTGTTTATTTCCCCAAAGGACTTCATATATGAAATGCAGGGTGTATTAAATTTATCAAACCCAATAAGAGAAAATCTGCCATTTGATGTTGAGATAGCATTCTGGGAGCCAGGTCAGAGTACTGCATTTGTTCCCTGGAGTCAGGCCAAACCAGGAAACCCATCCCTTGGCTTGCTTTGATTCATCGTGAGTCAGTAATGGATTTGCACCTGTAGAAATCAAACTGTCAGATCAGATGTGAAAGCCCATCCTCAAACTTGTATTTCGAGAGTCATGGCCCCAAAAGAATTGCAAGTTGCTTTCCATGTCATCTCTACGTAGCCACATTCTGTCAGTAGAGCGCTGTGCAGATATTTTACTGAATGAGAGCAGGGGCGTAGCATGCCAACGTCTGACCTGTGTGCAGGTGTTAGTAAATAAGGATTCACTGAGATTCTAATGTGAGCACAGCTGTCAGAGAGAGAAATGAACCAAAAAAAGAGATGAGGCTGGGAGTCTGGAGGCCTGGATCTCAGCCTCTGTCTCCAGGGCAGCTGCTGGGCACCCTTGGGCAAATCACCTGTTCTCTGTGAACTTCAGCTCCACACCCCTACATTAAGAGGGTTAGAGTAGATGTTTCTTTTGGCTGAAAAGTTTTATACACCTATTGGTCACACACCACAGAAAGTAGAAAACAACATGAATGCGATACCTATCCATCAGTACTTCCAATTATACATTATCGTTTCAAATAAATGAGGAACTATTATAAGGCAGTGATGTGTCATAGGTGTCAGGCAATGAGAGAAGCTCTCAGGCTGTCAACATACCTGTGTATTCCTTCATTCATCCTTTTATTCATTCTGTGTACAGAGTAATTCCATGTGTGAAATGTGTGCCTGTGAAAGAATCAGAAAAACCAAAAGATGTTTCTACCCTTCAGGACCTTTTAGATATGTTTTTAAAAACAAAAACAAATGCTCTTCCGAGCTAACAATTAAAAGAAATAATGACAGTTTCCCAAATCCTGAATTATGCCCAGCAGGAACCTAAATATCTTTCTCATACCATCGTTAACCACAACTGATTTCAAGGAAAAGATATTTTGTTCTATTGAAATTTTCATCGTAGACAGAGCCTATATCCATGTGGGAGCATAGAATCAATTCTGGCATGAGGACTCCCAAACCTTAGCATCATTACAAGGCTGGGGGGTTACTAGTCCTTCAGGAAGTTGGGAAGGTTGTTGGCACCTGCACCTTCCTCCAAAGACAAATCGAACAACTGCGTGCACACTAAGATACACCTGTTCACAAGGCCTTGCGAGTCTCCTTTGAATTTTAACAACAAAGACTAAACACCAAAGAAGGATTTGTAATGAGAGAGCTTGGGATTTCGGCCTGGCAGCTAGATAAAGGGCTATTCTGGGGACTAGAGACTTTGTGGGAGCCCTTCAGGTCTCTCCACCTGCGAGTGAACCCAAGCACACTTGATGCATCGCTAGCAAAGTCCTGGTCCCCAAAGCCTTCGCAGAAATCCAAAGATGCTAAAAAGGTCAGGGTTTAGTTCTGTAGATGATTTTATTTATTGCAAATGTCCCCAGTGTCAAATGTATCTCTTTCTCCACCAAAAATATATCATTTTGGAGGCTTGTGAAAATTAAACTTCAGGAAAATTCTGCTTCCCTCCCACTAAACTGCATCCACGTGTCCCAAACAAAATTGCTTTCTTGACCTACACACACAGCTACCTATTTCTGTTTAGGTCTGTGACTCAGAGAAAGTGACCGGAAGAAGTCATGAGAGGTGATGGCTCCCATTTCACCTGCCATAGGCAGGACAGGGTCAGCCCAGTGGAATTCAGCTAAGATCGAAGGGGTGTGTTGGGGTGGTCTCTTTCTTCTTAGTTCTTTCCTGAACTCACTCATTCACATTGTATTGCTCTTCCCAGTGAGTAAGTTATTGCTGAGAAATCGTTTTAGTAAGTGACGTAGATGTCTCCAATGGGGTGGTCCCTCTCCTCCATAATCCTCCTGCTCTTTCAGCTCATGCCCTAGAATCCTTGCTCCATGTCCCAAGGAAATGCATTACCCTTTTTCTTTTCAGAGAAAAAACATCGATTGATGTCTTAGCCCTGCCACCTCACCCTCTTTTATCTAAGAATAGAGAAGCCTTTCCATATTTGTTGTCTTTTTCACTGAAGCTTAGTATAGACCCCCAGGCAGGACAACTCCATGCTACCTTCTGTCGCCTGTAATTGTCCTTCCCCCGAACTGGGGGAAAGGTTATTCTAATGAACCAGCTGCTGAGTCTTTTCCTATTTGGTCTTTTATCAATATTGCTCTACCAGTAAATTCTTTGTTAGCTAGGTCCTGGAATTTATTTCATGTTTTTTTTTTTTAACTTTAATTTTTTTCCTACAAAATTGCTTCTTTTATCTTAGAGCCGACTATGATCTTTCTCTTCTGCGTACTTTATAATACAATTTGAACATAATGGAACATTCTAAAATAGTCAGGCAGGGATTTCATCATAGCCAATATTAAATGCCAGGAGAGGCAGGTCATATTAAAAGAGAAAAAAGAAAAAAGATCTAGGATGGAGGAGGCTGGGTCTCATCATTCAACTGGTATATTTTGGGCTCCTGCAGCATGCTGAGCCCTGGGCTAGGCACTGAGGATGCAGAAACAAGTAAGATATTGTGCTGGGCCTCACATTCATTTTCTGATGAGTCCATTCATAAAAACTGTGTAATTCAAAGCTAGCAAGCCCCCCCGCCCCCGCCCTGCCCCGCAAAAGGCTGCTGGAAGGTTTGTAGCTTTTTTTTTTTTTTTTATTACTTTATTTATTTTGAGGCTGTGAGAGCACGAGCAGAGGAAGGACAGAGAGAGAGGGAGAGAGAGAATCCCAAGCAGGCTCCATGTGGAGCGCAGAGCCCGATGCAGGGCTTGAACTCATGATCAGTAGATCATAACCTGAGCCGAACACAAGACTGAGCCACACAGGCGCCCCCTGTGGCTTATTTCTACAATTATCTATGGGATCTTTCTATTTGGAAGAACGTGTTCTAAATCCTGTTTTCTTGGGCCATTAAAAATCCAGGCATATCCCTAATCAATGTATGGCTATGTAACTTTCTTAGTATAAAATACTCCGGGACAGCTTTTGAAGGGAAAGGCAGAGAAATCTGTTTTGATGACTTGAAAAGGGAGGAAAGGTTTTAGGGAACGCTTCCAAAGATTTCCGATCTGTTAGTGCTCATTCAGACATGGGATTGGGCAAAGGGATGAGCCTTCTGGCAAGGAGGAGACAAGGCCATGTAAGGAGGCCCAGGAGACCTCTGTGGAAGAGTTAGTGAGACATAAGCCAGGCCTATAGGAATTTGTTAACATATCTGCTGAGCAAAAGTGGAGAAGGAGGTTTAGAGGCAGAGCTGTAGTAGAAGTAGATTCTGGAAAATAGTCCTGAATCTGGCTTCTTCTCACTGAGTCATCTGGCCCAGCCTCCTGCCTCCAAATACATCCTGCCTGCGGCATGTCTGGCCAACTGCTTTCTCAGCTCAAGAGGGATTGGGGATCCTACAACCTCCCTGTCATCTGTTCCGGAGCCACTCCCCACTTGCACTGAGAAGTTCTTGCTTTCAAAGGATGGAGGCCAGAGAGGGGTGGTCAAGAAAGAGAGTGGCAGAGGGGAGACAGAACACATCAAGGCAGAGGACCCCAAGTGAGGAGGAATTGCAGCAGTGGGCCAAGGGCCCCCACATTTCCCACTTCACGCACGCAAGCCCGGGGGAGCGCTAGAAGGTGGAATCAGCCATCTGGGAGCCCCGCCCTCACAGATGCCCTGTCTGGCATAGAGGGGTTTCCTGTTCTGCTCTGAGAAAGCAGTGGGAATGTAGACATGCACTGCCTCCCAAGAGGAACTGTGTTTTACTCCAAAGTCTGTAACTTCAACAGTCTCCCCTCCCTTCCAAACTCCAAGGAATGTTCTGTAATTGAAGGCATGCTTTCAATACCCTATTGTGTTTCATGCGCTCTGCCAGAGTAGTTACTTCTCATGCCAATTCTTAGATGCACAGAAATCTTGAGTAGTCCAAGTGAACTCAGATCCAAGTCAAGTTCCCATCTCTTACTCCATTCAGACTTTTCCATCCACCCCCGCCCTCTCAGTCACACTCCTGGAAGCAAGTGAGAAAGCCTGTCCAACCAGAATCACTATCCCAAAGCCCAAGCACTTTGTTGTTCTGTTCTTAAGCCACCAGGTATCTGGTCTAATTTTATACTGTTCATAGTTCTGTGGCGTACATGGTTCTGCACTACCAGACAGGGCAGGAAGGCCAGCAGAGGCCGCAGGTGGTAGGTAGGATGACTGCAGAAGAACAGAGGCAGGGCCTCACATAAGAGGCTGCAACAGTCCCATGGCCACCACCATCCACACCGGGGGCCTAGCATGCCAGTCAGGCTCCTCCACTCCCATTCCCCGGACTTCCTGTAGGTGACCCTGCCGTCAGCCTTGAGCCTGCCTCTGGGCCTCGAGTCTCATTCCTGTTCATGCCTCCGGCCCTCTCCTGTTCGTCCCAGGCTGCAGTGAAGCCCCTGATTCCTTTCATTCAGTCTATGGAGAAACAAAGTACTTTCCTGCCGGGATGGTTTTTGGCTGACACTGCTGCAGTTAAACACAAGAAGTTCTGGTTGCCAAAGTGAAATAGTGTCCAGCAGGCTGCAGCAGACTCTCTGCTTCTGGGGCTCTAAGAGGATGGGACAGGGCTGTGCCAGAGGACTGAGGATGGACCAGATGATCTCTTGAGGTTCCTCCCAGCTCCAAGACCTGATTCTTAAGATGACAACACTAAGATCTAGGCAACACGAAGATACAGACTCTTTGACAGCAGGTGCCCCACCTCCTGTGATACCCCATGTGTCCGGGCAAACTGTCTTTTCCCAGCACAAGACATGGTATAAATAGGAACAGGTGTAGGGGGGGCAGGGGGAGCTTAAAATCTGCCCACCCTGAGACTCGATGCTGGGGATGTTGTGTGCATATCTACTGGCCCGGCTCTGTGACACTGTGGGTCTGTGCAACTGTCAAAACATGAGTGCATGTGATAAATTCCCCTCTGATGCTCGTCACAATTTAGGAAGTGTTCAGTGCGTTTTTAAACAATTCTTACCATGTAAAGATTGTATTACATTTTAATAAAAAAATTTTTTTGCATTTTACTTTTTTAATATTTGGGGTTTTATAGACTTTTATTTTATGGCCAAGTATACTTTTGTAAGCAAATGTTGAAGTCTTGAGTATTTTTATTCTTTTAAAACTATAGTTAATGTCAACTGTAAACACTGACAAATTGTATTCATATGCAATTTTCCCTCCTTTTCATCGGGTCTTTTTAAGAAACTATGTTTTGGCAAAGCATTTTATTTAAAACTCTACTTCATTTTACACATTGTGAATACTGAAGATTCTGAAAAATAAAGATGCATTTAAAATCTCTGTGCTGTTACATTGTGGAAATGGTAATGTGCATTGCTTTGCCAAAGTGGTAATTAAATGTTTAATGGCTTAGAACTCCTAGTTGAGAATTGGGTGTTCTAGTCATTACTCACAGTGCGGGAGCTTCCATATAATAAGCCTCCGCTTCTTTGGAGAATACGCATTAGAATGGCGATCTCCTGTTCAGTTAGGAAATATGGTTATGTTGACGTTATAGTTACTGTGCTGTGGTTTTGCAATAAATGTGTATTGAAAGCACTTGTGATAAAGTGGTCCGCATTTTGTTTTTAATCAAACTCCAAATGGCAGTAGAAGTGGAGCCAAAGCTCCCTGAGCACTTGGGCGGCAAGATATGGTGGGAAAACAGGAGCTCGGGATCAGGACAGACCGGGCCGAATCCTGCTGCTCCACCACCAGGCCCTGAGACTTGGGAATCTTTTCATCTCATCTGGTGATCCTGCTCTCTCATCCATTGAAAAAGTATAATTTAAATGGAGGGGGATAATTATACTTACCTCCCATGGATTTTGTGATGATGGAATAGAACAATCAACATAAAGCACCTGGCACGTCTTGGTTGCCTGATAAGTGTTATTTGCCTTCTTCCTTTCTTCCCTCTTGTAGTGCTCCCAGAGTCTTCATTTTAATTTAATTTTTTAGAATATTCAAGTTAAAATTTATTGACCCTCTGAGAAAGGCAATAGTTATTAAATCCTTACATATTTAATACTGCCTTTAATTTATCATAGTTGTTCATTCCCAAGAAGGTTTATCACAGCTGCATCGAAATAGTATTTGGGAAATGTGACAATATTGTTCATATAAGTCCGCTCCAAAAGGATTTGCCTCTGTGGAATTTGAAACAAAAGAACAAGCAGCTGGGCGTCCGGGTGGCTCAGTCGGTTAAGCCTCAGATTCTTGATTTCAGCTCGGGTGAGGATCTCACCATCATGCTTCTGGCTCGCACTGAGCGAGGAGCCTGCTTAAGATTCTCTCTCCCTCTCCCTCTGCCCCTTCCCCACTCGTGCGTGGGTGCATGAAGCGTCTCCTTGTTTAGTTTCAAGGCAAGCACATCCACGCTTAAGGGGAGGAGAGCTCAGTCTTAGAAAAATTCAGAATCATAAATGTCCTTTAAGAGAGAAGTGTTTCTTTCTAGATTAGTTTCCAAACAGTGCTATTATCCTCTTGAAGGTTCCAAAGTCTTCATTTTTAAAAATACAGAAAAGCACAATGCTTTCTTTACTCTTTACTTCTTACTGATGCAGTTTTGGAGTGGGGGGGGGGGGGGGAGGCCCAGAGCTGCCAGCCAAGAAAGAATTCTTGAGCCTTGATATGTCTTTGGTGCAAAGAAGGTGATTTTTTTAAAGCACAGGGACAGGACCCGGGGGGCGAAAAGAACTGCCCTGGGGTTGTTGAAGAGTGACTGATTACATACCTTGGAGTTGGGGGAGGTACAGGCAAAGGGGAGGTCTACAAAAGCACTTTCGTATGCTGAAGAGGAGACTCATAAGATGCCAGAGGCCTTGCTATTGATTGTCAAGCTAAGGTTGTTTTTTCCTCTAGTAAGGCATTAACATCAAGATAGTAGGGAGTTCCTGGAGAAATATTACACTCTGTATTTGCCTCAAGTATTTGTCAACGGGCTGCAAGCTATAAAGAAATTTAATTGTACCTACCATTTCCTTTCTGCCTTTGTTCTCCACCTCACTATGGAGGGGAGAGATGTTAGGGCTCCAGAAAACTGAATCTATAGGTTTCTGGAGATTAGTCTATTGATAAGATTGCCTTTTTCTTGTAATTTACTAAGATATTTGTAAACTGATGGAGACTCATGTCCTTCATGACTGTGACCTCTATGGGTTAACCATTGGTTTTTTCCTTTTTTTTGTTCTTGGGCAGCCAGGAGTGTCTGGGGAATGTCACACATACCCCACCTGGGACGTGAGAGAGGTGGGATTAAGGGGGGGTGAGGTGCTGGGGAGGGTTGTGGCAGTTGCAGGGTATCAGCTTGCCTTATGCTCCCTCATCACTTACTGTAAATGATTTTAATATACAACAGATCATAACTGTACTTTTATTTTCTATCCTTAATATTAATTATATCATGAATTAATTATATCATGAACATTTCTCCATGACCATGGAAACTTTTATAATTTAAAGTATCTAATTTTATTATTGGATATCAAGGCTGTTTCTGGGGAAGATTTATTCTGGGGAATAGATGTTGTATATTTATCCTCGACCTAGTTTCTGATTCTTTTCTTAGAAAAGATACCTAGAAGGAGAATTACTTGGTTCAGGTATGAAAACTTTTAGCTCCTGACAAATGTCCTGATATTAACTTAATTATTTATCTAGCCTAAATGGAAAAAAGTGTTACTTCTCTGTGCTCACTTCTGCCACCTAATGTGTAGGTTTTTTCACACCAAGCGATTCTCCAATTTGCATCAGACACCAACAGTTTAATTGAATTGTGACACTAACCGCCTGGAGTTAGGGTAGACCCCACAGGTTAAGGGCTCAGTCTCAGGGACTGCTCCCCTACCCCCCACTTCAGACATGAAATGCAAGTCAAATTGTCACCTGTGCTTCTGACCAATAAAATGCTATAAATCAGGGGTTCCCATGACCCTGTCCTCAGGTTTGATAATTTGCTAGAAGGACTCACAGAACTCAGGAAAAGGACAAGATAACCAATTTACTACAACAGGATAAAACTCAGGAACAGTCAGATGGAAGAGATGAATAGGGCAGGGTGTGGGGGAAGAAGGGAGGAGGAGCTTCCATGCCCTCTCCAGGCATGGCACCACCTCCCAGCACCCCCACCTGATCATCAACCTGGGAGCTCAGCTGATTGATTAAGTCATTAGCCATTAGTTGGGGCGCCTGTGGGTGGCTCAGTCCATTAAGTGCCTGCCTCTTGATTTCAGCTCAGGTCATGATCTCAGAGTGCTCACGGTTCTCACAGTTTGCGAGTTTGAGCCCTGAATCAGGCTCTGTGCTGATGGTGCAGAGCCTGCTTGGGATTCTCTCTCTCCCTCTTTCTGCCCCTCCCCCACTCGCGAGCGCTTGCTCGTGCGCGCGCGCGCGCTCTCTCTCTCTTTCTCAAATAAATAAATAAACTTAAAAAAAAAAAGAGTATCTTTAAAAAAAGTAAATCATTAGCCATTAGTGATTAGCTCAACCTCCAGTTCCTCCCAGGAAGTTGGGGGGAGGGGCTGAAGTTCTTACCCTCTAATCACTTGGTTGGTTGCCCTGGCAACCCCAACCCCCATCTAGAGGCTATCCAGGAGCCCCCAGCCACCAGTCGCTCATTAGCATACAGAAGAGCTGGCACTTCAGAGATTTTAAGGGCTTTTTTGAGCTGTGTGCCGGGAGTGGGGGCAGAGACCAAAGGTTTATTTCTTAATGTGTTTCAATCCGAATTGGGGTCCAACAGCAAATGAGTTCCAGGGATTCTTCTGAGCTAGGAAAGTGACACGGAGGGATGACAGGAGGGTAGGTCGCACTCGCCTCTCCTTCCCTTTCCTGTTCTTTTCTTCACTTCTCATAAACCACACTCCCGTGTCTCGGATGGGCCCTGAGTCCACCCTTTAGTCCTTTCTTATATTAAAATACTGGACCTGATACTCTTTTAAGATTCTGTTCAATTCTGGATTCCAGCAAGTAAGAGGCAGAAAGGAGGCAGTGTAGGAAGGGATGGAGGGGAGGAGGGGAATTCTCCAGTGGATAAATGGAGGTGGGAAGGCCCTAAATGAGAGACTTTAGTTTTTCACCAGTGGAGTCTTGCAAGAGCTGTTTCACGCATAATTTACTGGACTGGTACCATTTGTTTCCCCAAAGGAAGCTAGGTCATATTTTGGAATTTTGTCGATGAAGCAATCTTTGTGAAGCTCAGGACATTTTCCATATTTACTTTGATGTACCAGTGCCTCGGATTGCAGAAGCAACCCTTCACTCCCCATACTCAGCTCAGTAACAACAGTAATAATTTGGGGTGCCTGCTATGTGCTTGACACTGTTCTAAGCACTTTTGGTGCTTCAGCCCTCACAGCAAATCCAGAGTAGTTTCTATTATTAGCTCCATTTTGCATTAGAAGAACAAATTGCCCAAGGTCAAATAGCTGGTGAGAAGTGGGGCGGGGTTTGAGCCCAGGCTGTGTGACTGCAGGGCTCCAGCCTTCCATTTGGAGGAAGTAGGTCCTGGGTAATGTCTTCTCTCCCCCTTTCTTTCTTTCTCTCTTTCTCTTACTGCATTCACACACACACACACAGGACTCTTTCCAAGAGCATTGTATTTGTATTGCCAGACTTTGTTCAAGGTCCCATTCTATTATCAATTTACTTTTCACAGAGTCCTGTAAGGTGTTGTCACTACTCCCAACCGACATATCACACATCTGGTGGTGGGTCTAGAACTAAAAAGTCTAGGGTCGTCCCTCTGTGTCAGGGACCTTCAGATCAGGGCTTATGAGGGCAAGAGGTTCCCAGCGTGATGGATTTAAGGAAACCCAAATACTACCCTTCCTAAAACCAGTCTGAGATCTGAGACTCTCCTACTGACAGAGGTGGGCAGGCTCTGCATTCCCACCTCCCTTTCATGTTTGTCTTTCTCCCACTCTACAGATGAAAGGCGGGTCTCTCACACTTGCAATGTACTGTGGAGGTCCCGGGTGGAAAGGCTCCACTGCCCCCTGCAAAAAAATGGGAGGGGAGCAGGAGAACAATTAAATATATGAGTGTCCACAATGCCCCTGTAAGGAGTTATGATGAACTCAGGGTTCCACACCGCCATCCCTCTCTTATGCACATTTCTGCCACAGACAATGTGGCCTTATAAATGGGGAGCTTTGAGATGCTCAGCATTCGGACGTATTATAGAATGGGGGAGCAGGAAAGATGACAATTGTTATTTAATTTAATAACCTGGGCTGGGGGGCACCTGGCTGGCTCAGTCAGTTAAGTGTCAACTCTTGATTTCAGCTCAGGTTATAATCTCCCGGTTTGTGACATGGAGCCCCGCATAGGACTCACCACTAATAGCAGGGAGACTGCTTAGGATTCTCTCTCCCTCTCTGCCCCTCCTGCATGTGCACATGTGTGCTCTCTCTCTCTTAAAATAAACTTAATTTTTTTTTTAATTTAATAACCTTGGTCATTTAATCACCTTTTCCATTCCCCACTATTGTCAAAGATTGCCAAGCTCCTGAGGGAGAATCCCAAGAAAGCAAAGCAAGGAGAGTATCAGAGAAACAGGAAGGTGGCAGGACATTATTTCTCCTGTGTGACACACACATGCCAAGACCGCACGCCTTTTCTAACTGTATCTGTCTTAGAGTAGTCAAGATTGGAGTATTGCATGCTGCTTTTGAAGCTCGGCCTCTGCACCTGTTCCCCATCCTCAGTCTTGAGGAACAGCTCTGAGGTGCTCTTGTTCCCCAGCCTCGTCTGTGCCCCAGGGGTACACTTGGGCAGAGGATGTAGAAAGTTCCCCATTTACTTCAGACAGATGAATAGTACACCTGCAAGTAAGAGAAACGTGGTTAAGAACCAGTTAGTATTTTCTATTTTCTTGGACGTTTATTCACACTTTTTTAACAGCTTTACTGAGCTATAACTGCCGTGCAGTTCGTCTCACCCATTTAAAGTGTGCACTATGCATGCACACCCATGAAACCATCACCACCATCAAGGTAAGGTCTCACCCCCTTTAATATCCCTCCCTCCCTCCACCCCTACTGTCAACATACCCCATCCCTTGGCAACCATTGTTCTGCCTTCTGCCATTATAAATTAGTTTCCATTTTCCAGAATTGTATATAAATGGAGCAGTACAGCATATACTCTATTCGTGCCTGGCTTCTTTGACTCAGACTGATCATTCTGATATTCATTGGTGTTGCTGCGTCTACCAGTAGTTCATTCCTTGTTATCGCTGTTTATATCCATTGTAATGGCTATACTACAATGTGTTTATCCATTCACCTAATAATGGATATTTGGGTTGTGTCCAGTTTGGGGCCCTTACAAATAAAACTGCTGTGAACACTTGTGTATAAGTCTTTGTGTGGACACATATATTCTTTTTCTTGGGTAAATAGCTAGGCAGGGAATAACTGGATCGTATAGTAAATGTTAAGAAACTGCCAAACTGGGGGCACCTGGGTGGCTCAGTCTGTTAAGCTGCTGACTCTCGATTTCGGCTGAGGTCACGATCTCACAGTTCTTGGGATCGAGGCCCACGTCGGGCTCTGTGCTGATGGCACGGAGCCTGCTTGAAATTCTCTCTCCCCCCTCTCATTCTGTCCCTACTTGCTCGTGCATGCTCTCTCTCTCTTTCTCAAAATAAATAAACATTAAAAAAAGAAACTGCCAAGCTGTTTTTCAAGGTGGTTGTTGCATTTTGCATTCTCACCAGCAGTATAGGAGACTCCCTACACTTGTAGAGTTCCGCTACACTTGGTATGATCAGCCTTTTTAATTTTAGTCATTTTAATAGTGTCTTGTGGTATCTTCTTGTGGCTTTATTTTGCATTTTCCTCACAACTAATGATGTTGATCATTCTTCCACGTAATTATTTGCCATCCATAAATCTCTGGTGAAGGGTCTCTTCAAACTTTTTACCTATTTGTCATTGGGTTGTTTGCTTTCTTGCTACTGAACTTCAGTTCTTTGTATACACTAGATTTGCCAGTACTTTCCCCAAACCTGTGATTTATCTCAGAGTTCATAATCTTGATGGTCTAATTTATTAATATTTTTGGGGTGTTGATTGGGTCAGTTGGTTAAGCGTCCGACTTCCATTCAAGTCATGATCTAACGCCAACTGGGCTCTGTGCTGACAGCTCAGATCCTGGAGCCTGCCTCGGATTCTGTGTCTCCCTCTTTCTCTCTGCCCCTCCCTTGCTTGCGCTCTGTCTCTCTCTTGTCTGTCAAAAATAAATAAACATTAAAAAATTTACATTTTTATAGATTGTGCCTTGTATGTCATATCAGATCCCTACCTACCCCAAGCTCATAAAGATTTTCTCCTAGGTTTTCTTTTAAAGGTTTTATCATTTTTATTAAATTTTGTCCAGAGAGTCCCAAATACTATAAGTTCATATTCATCTTTTACTTGGGTACAAGTTTCCTCCTCATCATTGCCAACTCTGTAGATTTCAATGTCTCCGCTCTAGCAGGAGTGATTTGTGGATCCTTCTGGAAATAATGCACTTGACAACACGCATAAAAACATGTTTGGCAGGCCCTAAGACTCTTACTCTCTGTCTCTCTTTGCTGTTAATATTTCTCATTCTGGTGATAAGTAACATCTATTCTACACCACTGCTCTCTAAAATTTTACTTGACATTTAATAACTGTCAAAATTCAAGGATCTCTGTAACGTTTGATGTTAGTAATAATCACAGTATCTCAATCCCAAATCATTTTTAACTTAGATCTCATCTTCACAGGAAATTTTAAAAATTAACATTATAATTCATATATATTTTTTAGTTGCAGGAAAGTAGGATAGTGTGAACAATAAGAGACTTTCAAGCTTAAAAATACATTACATTAGGATAAAATTCTGCGGGGGAAGTGGAATGATACACACCTTCAAAGGGTAGAAGGAACAATGTAAATTTTCCTATTGTTAAAGTAGAGCCCTGCCTGGATTTTTTTTAAATGCTGTGCCTTTTAGATTCTATTAGTTGCATTCAAAAGAACAGTTTTATTTTAAAATGTCAGTATTTACAATATGCCGGTAATTACGTTCTTTGGATCTTTAAGCTTGGATGAAAAGTTCTAGATGTCAACATAAAAATTATGAGCATGTAACTCAATTCTTCAAAATTCTTTCAGAAACTACGTGGTTAAAAATACAAAGTCATAATTATTAGCCACTGCTCTACCTGCCAGCGGCCCACATGGAAGAATTAGCAAGTGCATGCATGGTGCTGAGTGCTGTGCACACCCCTCAGAGCAAGGAGATGAGATGGTCAGGGAACTGTATTTACCTCAGCACAGAAGACTGTTGCTGTACATGGCCCAGGAAGGCGGCCGTGCACGTGCCAAACTCCTCTTTTCTCTGAAAGGGAATTTAAGGGTAAAGATCGGAAGCCAAGCAGATCTTGTACCTTGTGGACGGAGGATCTCCTCCGTGGGACATTTGGGTGGAGGGAGGGGGTAGAAGAGCACCTGGGCCAGGAGAGTGAGTTCTGAGGCACACCACGGATGTCCACCAGCTAGTGTGCTCCTGTGGTTACAAGAGTCACTTACTTTAGTCATCTTAGCAAGGTGGCATGACTGGACCTGTGGGCGGGAGCCTAGAGAGGGGGCAACCAACCCACTCTTCCTCCAGCCAGCCCAGTCTCTCCATGGAATCCCCATGTGTCTAGTCCATTCTCGTATTGCTACTGGCCAATCTAATCTTCATTCTTCAGCTCAAATCCCACAGAGAGCCAGTCTGATTGGCTTAGGTGATTTCCCTCTGGGCTTTTGGGCAGAGCCCTTCATGCCAGGTCACCTGGTGGCAGATAGAGCCAATACTGGCCATCCTTCCGCAAAGACCAGCTTACTGTTGCTTGCCTGGCGGGAGGAAGACTGGTGTGTGGGTGGGGGTTGTGTGAGAGATTTGGGAATGGTAGACTTGATGGTGCCGTGACTGGTGCATCCATTGGAGTGTCATTCTCTGCGGTCGAGATGGAAGTCCAGTCTCCCCCAAGCTCTTGTACCAAGCCCTTCCCACAAATCAAGTTGAAGTTATGGCCTTTATATCACTATTTAGGGACCATGGTCCTATCCAGACATAAAAATGAAGATCCACAAAGCACAGAAATTTTAAATCCACAAAGATGCCCTAAGCAGCAGGAGGGAAACCACTTCTTGCTTGAATGAAAGTACTAGAGATAAAGGGTCGGGAGGGAACCGTGGAGGAATCCAGAAACATCAGGCCTTTTCCCAACTCTTGAAATAAGGAAAAGGGTGGAAGAAGGGAGAGTCATAGTATCCCAGGCAGCTTTGATGCTATTTTAGAGAACCGGGACCCAGGAAGCCTAGAACATCAGACAGACAAGGTTTGATGGCTCAGGAAGAATAGGTGTGATGGGGCCCTCCAGGGAGATTTGACCAGGTGCCCAGGGGACCAGGACCCTGTAGGCAAGAAGGGGGCTCCTTGGAGATGAGGGAACACTGAAATCATCTTGACTGACTGTCTTTCCCCCAGAACGAACCCTCCTACTGAAACTGGAGAATTACCTCTAAAAGAAAGAGACAGATAAAACTAGAAAGTGTGATACAATGTTACAGTAAGTTGGACAAGGTATCAAATTTTTAAATGTGTATACTCTTTGAGTAATTCTATTTTTAGGAATTCACTCTGCCTTTATGCTTGTACACATACAATGGTTATCTTTGCAGTATTCTTTATGACAGAAGACTGAAAACACCCTAAAAGTCCATCATTCGGGTTTGGTTAAATAAATGGTGTGCAATTATTAGGAAAAAAGACCGCCCTGGAGCATGCCCCAGGAAGAGTGGTAAATAGACACACTGGTGCTGAGCGGTGTGCAGGCAGGCTTGTGTGTTCCCTAGAACGCAGACCCCAGCAAATGCTACAATCCACACGGGGTTAAAGTTGAGGCCAAAGTCAGTCATCACCATGTCAGAACAAATTTATGGGATGCAAGAATTAATCTGAAATTTCATCGCAAAGAACAAAATTATTCTTGTCATTTTGCGGTTAAAATTGCTAATGGCCAGGGGCACCTGTGTAGCTCAGCCAGTTAAGTGTCCTACTTAGGCTCAGGTCATGATCTCATGGTTCTTGAGCCCCACATCCGGCTCTGTGCTGACAGCTCAGAGCCTGGAGCCTGATTGGGATTCTGTGTCTCCCTTCTCTCTGCCCCTCCCCTGCTCGTGCTCTGTCTCTGTCTCTCAAATATAAGTAAAAGTTAAAAAAAAAACCTTTTTTTTTAAATTGCTAATGGCCACATTTTAAGTTTCCTGCAGAAGCAGTGAGTGCTCAACATGGTCATGCTCACATCACTGAGAACAGTGGAAAAGCCAGATATTTTTTTAAATATTACATTTTTCCAGACTTTTTTTCTCTTCTCTATTCCCTTTACATTCTTTGTTCTGTCTCTGATTTATCATAGATATTGCACATGATTTGGTAATTTTCTTCTGCTTATGAGATGTTGAAGTAGAAAAGCTTCCATTCTTTTTTTTTAAATCTATTTTCATAAAATGAAAATTTCCAAGTAGAATTTATTCTTGAAAGACTCATAACCTAAATGGAATGAAATACCCCAAATTAAACATACTGCTTACAGTTTATTTTGTTTAACGTAATGAATGCTAGAGAGATGTCAACCCAGTTGACAAATATTAGAATTATTATTTAATCAAATCTCTGTTATTCTGCCCTGTAATATTTTAAATTGCTTAACACTTTAGGTTCACAAAGCCTATAATGTTCTTCCTAAAGTTATCTAGCTAACATTCTCTCACAATATTCTTTTTAACTCTCAGTCTTCTTCCTATTTATTTGCTATTTTAAACTACTTAAGTGGGTGGCTCAGACAGTTAAGTGTCCGACCCTTGATTTCAGCTCAGGTCATGATCTCATGGTTTGTGAGTTCAAGCCCCGCATCAGGCTATGCACTGACAGTTTGGAGCCTTCTTGGGATTTTCTCTCTTCTTCTCCCTCTATCCCTCCTCCACTCTCTCTCTCTCTTTTTCTAAATAAACAAATAAACTTTAACAAAAAATACAAAGTGCTTAAGTGTGTTTGAACATAAAATTAGCAGTTTGACAATCATTAATTACTGTGACATTTTACTTTCACAATATTAAACATACATATATAGTTCCACTGACAGAATTGTAACACATGAAACAGATTTTCACTTCACGATTTACCTAGACACTTACAGTATCATTTATTAACAGTAAATCTGAGAGGCATGCCCTTTGCCTACCATGAGAGTCTGTACTGATTTAATACAGTGGTAACATGTGTAACCAACGGTGACTATAGACCAGACTCAAACTCAAGGGTACTATAAATGGCGGCGAAGTACGCATTCAGCTATTTAGACTTCCAAAGGCTGAGGCTGAAGACCAATTTTTGGCTGAATATCAAGTAAAGCCAGACTTTGGTGCATTTTATGTGCACACACATAAATGTACATATTTGCCTGTGTGTGGTTGCCTGCCTCTGTCCATCTCAGGGAAGAGGAACTTGGGGTTCAGGAATCAAGAATTGGAGATCCACTTTTCACTGGGTATCTTTTTGTACTGTTTTTTGTTTTCTTTTGTTTTGATCCCATGCATGTATTCCCTTTAAATACCCACTGTATTCATTAAAGAAATTAATAAAAATACATACTGAAGGAAAGTTGTGAGTTAACCTTCCAGCGAAGAAACACTGTTGGTCAAGGCTGCAGATGGCCAAACAGGAATTGGGTGCTATATGGTTATATCTGGGAGCACTGCATGACCCAAGCTAGTTGGGGCCCCCTCCCCTGGGAAATCAGGGAGATCTACTTGGGGTAGGGGAAGTGGCACCTTGTGTTTGTGAGTACTCAGTGCTGAGAAGAGTGATTAGGAATGTCCTAAGTGGGGGCGGGTAGGTGCTGTGTCCCATCAGCCCCTGGACACTGGGCTAGGGAAAACAATCTCTTATAGAGTGTTTGGAAGGACCTTGTGGATAGGAATGAATTTTCCAATGACTTCAGAGTTCTGCCCTAAGACCCTGAGGCCTGAAGTCCCCCTGCAGTCATGAGCACTGTCAGCACAGCCATGGAATTAGAGCCCCAGCTTCTTAAGCACCAGCTTCCTGGCAGCTTAGGGTGAGGAGAGACGCTTTGCCTGACTCCATGTTGGGCTGGCCTGCAAGGGTTCTCCAGTGAATCACCTGGGGTGGCCTAGTAGTGTAACTGGAGACACAGGATGACCTGAGCAGAGGGCCAGGCTGGGACCCAAGTAGCTGGGCCCTGGGAGGAGGCCCAGGGCCACAGAGACCACTATTTGAAAGACCCTCTTCAGGGACTGTATCAGGCCTTAGGAACTCAAGGGGCTCCAGACCGAGGCAAGTCCCTATTGCTTGGTATAATAGCTGGGTGTCTCTTATCTAACAGAAGCTCTCTTTCAGAGCATTGTCATTGCAGGAAACAACATTCATCTAGTTGGCTCTCCGAGAAAGACATTTTCCCTGGTTCCTGTGTGAGGACAGTGAGTCCAGGGAGCCTGATTTCCCCAGCAGATGACCCAGCCCTGAGTAGCACAGCAGACTCTGAGACAAGTTATAAGGTGGCAGAAAAAGGTCCAGGGCCGGGGCAACACCAGAGCACTTTGCCAGGAAAGAAAAGACAAAAAGATACCATGTACAAGATTTTTTTTAAAAAAACTCTGGGAATCCTAGACTTTGGCAGGGAATCTGGGCCCAGCCCTGCCATTACATAGGCCAGAACACTGTAACCCAAAACAGGGATGAGCCTGGCTGAGACCACACAGCTGGTGAGTGGTGAAGCAAGTGGCTCAGAGCCCTTGGCAGTCTGTCCAGCATCGTTCTCCCACACAACCAATACTCTGAATGGGTACTATGGGAACAGGTGCCTGTCCGAAGCCAGCTGCCAAAGCAAGTTTCGGTCAATGAGCTCTGTCCCCAGATGACACGTACAGGGTAAGACTCCATTTTCATTTGGAATATAGAGGCTTGAACTGTGCTGTATGACTCTGGAATCAGGAGGTGGAAGCCAGTGCCCAGAGAAGACCTGACACTTGCCCAGGTACACAGCCTCCTGTCAACAGCACGTCCCTGACTGCGAGGGGGAGATTGTCTCCTTGCATCATCAGTGAGCTCCTAACCTTGGGTGCTCGAGGGTTATGAGTGGACTGCTCAGAGACACAGCTGTGACCCAGAGGGCCCTGTACTCTGGGCATGACCGTCCCCTACTGTGGCCGGTCTCTGCCACCCAAGAGAGGAGCCCTGGGATTTGTTTTTCATCTAAACCTCACTTGCATTATCAGGTACAAGGGGCCTTGCTGTATTTCTTTCTCCGGGAGAAATGTACCTCTCACCACACACTCAGTTGTTTTTTCTCACTCTTGGGCATTCTTCCTTCTCTAGGGACCATAGACTATGAGCTCCCACAAGCGAAATCCCAAATTCCAGTCAGGACCCTGTCTTTATTTGTTTAGGGTAACTGCCACCGTGCAAGGTGTGCCGGAGTAAAGTGTGTCCCCCAAACTCTACATCCTTGAGATCTATTGTGGTTGACAGTGAGAAGACTCATTACTTCAGGGTCATTGATGCAAAATCAGTGCAATTTACATTAAAAACAATCTGCAGGTCTGATGTGTAAAAAATTCAAACGTCTGTGTTTCACAACAGGCATATGATCCGTTAGAGAAATATTTCATTCTTTTTGACAAAAGGATTAATATATTTATACACAAGAGCTCCTTTGTATATTTTATACACAAAGCAGTAGGGAAAAGATCATTGCCTAAGAGAAAAGGTACAGAACACCTCCCTTAAAAAGTAGAAATGCAAGTGACCAATATGTGTATGGGGGAAAGGGTCACTCACTACCTGTGTTTACGTGGAAATTTATACAATTGTACTTTAAAAAACAATTGACAACAAGCACATGGACTTTCCCTAGGGTGAAATTCTGGGTCAATCACTGACTAGCTATGTGAGTATGAGCAAGTTACTTAGATTTAGTAAATTTCCATTTCCTCATCTGTGAATTGGCATGTTAATGGTAGTAGCTTTGTCTTAAGATTGCTGTGAGAACTGAACAAGGTATCAATGCACAGCGCTTGGTCCAGCGTTTGGAGGGGATAGCACTTATCAGTGCTGCCGATAGGGTCACTAATAATAAAATGAGAATATACTGCTGGTGGGAGAGTACTCTCATCAGCAAGAGACCCACCCAGAGAAGTTAAGAGCCTTCACTCCTGGGAATTTATCCTAAGGCTATAGAGTCAAAGATATGGACAAAAGGTCCATAAAAGTATTTTTTGGGTAAAAAAGTTTTTTGAAACAAAGGAGAGTTGTTTAAATAAATTATGATAAAATTTATGCAATAATGATACATTTATATAATAGAGTAGAATAAATGTATGTGATAGAATATATAACAGAAATATAATTTAGATAACAGAATGTTTTAGGCCAGTATTTTTCAAGCACTATGCAAACTTTTTCAAAGTAAATCTTCGTCAGTGGTGTAAACAAATGAAATATATAAAAATTGAACTTTCTCTTTTTCAAGGGGTAAGAGTGTGGATACACTGCTGCTACCTGTGGAGCTCTGCAAACAAGGCCCTCTCTCCAGTCCCTGACCCATTCATAGAGCAGCCACCGAAAGAGGTCTTGAGGCTCACAGAATTTTTAACAATGTGGGGAAAGAGTGATTTAATGTTACGTTAAAATCAGAATAAAAACTAGGGTGCCTGGGTGGTTCAGTTGGTTAAGCATCTGACTTCATCTCAGGTCATGATTTCATGGTTAGTGAATTCGAGCCCCACGTCGGGCTCTGTGCTGGCAGCTCAGAGCCTGGAGCCTGCTTCAGATTCCGTGTCTCCCTCTTTCTCTCTACCCCTCCCTTGCTTGTGCTTTGTCTCTCAAAAATAAATAAACATTAAAAATAATAATGATAATAATAATAATAATCAGAATAAGAACCATGTACGTAGTATATCTTTATTTTATAAAATACTCTCAAACTCACACACAGCTATAAAAAAATGCCTGAAAGAGAACATAATAAAATAACAATGGTTAATTCTTGGTTGGATTTTAGGGCATTTGTATTTTCTTTTTATGTTTTTTGGGTTTCCCCCCAAATTTCTTTAATGAACATATACCATAGTTATAGTCAGGGAAAAAAATTATTTAAAATGTTTTATTCCTTTCTTTCCTAATATTTACCCAACATTCAGCTGGTACCAAAAGTTAAGGCTTGTCCTTCTGGTGATGTCTCCCCATGATAACAACAACAAAAAGTATAATATATCTGTAGTACAAGTTATGCTTAAGTCCATATAAGTGTTTTATTTATTTATTTATTTATTTTAAGTTTTTTATTTTGAGAGAGAAAGTGCAAGTCAGGGAGGGTCAGAGAGAGAAGGGGAGAGAGAATACCAAGCAGGCTCCACGCTGTCAGCACAGAGCCTGACACAGAACTCAGACCCATGAACGGTAAGATCATGACCTGAGCCAAAGTCAGATGCTTAACTGATTGATCCACCCAGGTGTCCCCATATACAGTGTTTTAATTAGGATGATTATATAAATATCATGGTTCCACCAAGTGATAAACAATGATTACATTTCCTTTTCTGTATGCTCTTTTGTTTTTTGGGGGGATTAATAATTATCTCCCATTTGGAAGGAGGGGGCTGTGACAAGGATGGGATAGAAGAGAGGGACATGGAGTGTTTGTGGAATTCTGTCTCTTGACCTGGATGGTAATTACAAAGGTATTTACCCAATATGCAGTAAGCTATACTTTTGTTCTGTGTGGTTTTTCTTTTTAAAAAAATTTTTTTAACGTTTTATTTATTTTTGAGACAGGGAGAGACAGAGCATGAACAGGGGAGGGTCAGAGAGAGGGAGACACAGAATCTGAAACAGGCTCCAGGCTCCGAGCTGTCAGCACAGAGCCCGATGCGGGACTCGAACTCACAGACTGCGAGATCATGACCTGAGCCAAAGTCGGCCGCTTAACTGACTGAGCCACCCAGGCACCCCTGTGTGGTTTTTCTGTACCTATATTTTAATAAAGTTTTTAAAAATAAATCATGCAAAAAAAATGCCTTTTTCCCCTTAGTATCCTTTGAAGCCAATTTTAAGTATCTCTGTACCCCCCCAACAGTTTTATAAAATAAATCTTCATATAATTTTCCATACAAACCTTCCAGATAATCTGAATTTGTGTTCCCTGGCTCTCTGGGTGCAGGCTGTCCTCCTATACTAATCTGGATTGTGGCTCTCTGTGCCTGCCGCATGGCTGTCAGCCTGATATCTCTCCTCACCCCCTTCCTGTGTTAGATTTCCTTTTCCTTGGATCACATTTTCTTTGTTTACTCTTGTTTTACTGAAACAAGAGCACATGTGAAATATATCAAATCTCTGAAAGTCTGAAAATGTCTTTATTCTACTCTCATATGACTCATAGTTTGGCTGGGTATAAAATTCACAACCAAATATTATTTTTATTTCGGAATTTTGAGGATAATTTCCACTGTATTCTAAATTTAAATCTTGTTAGTAAGAGGTTTATACATTCATATTCCTAATTTTTTTTGTCTGTGGGAATCTTCTCTTCAAGGCTGTTGTTTTGAAATGTCATGTTTAGGTGCCTCATGGTGCTAGGTACTGGGTGGACCTTTGATCTGAAGACCTCATCCTTTGGTTCTGGAAAATTTTCCTATATTCTTTCTTTGATAATTTCCTAAATTTTTAAAAGAAAAATTTAGAAAATTTCCTAAATTTTTCCAATTTTTTAAAAAAGATTTTATTTTTTAAGTAATCTTGACAAAAATGTGGGGCTCAAACTTATACCCCCAAGATCAAGAGTCCCACACAAAACCGACTGAGCCAGCTAGGCACCATGGTCCTCTAATTTTCTTCTTTTTCTCTCTTATTTTCCATTTATCTTTTTGTTCAATGTTTTGGGAAACTTCCTTTATCTTTAAACCCTTTATTAATTTTTTCTGCTGCCATATTTTAACTTCTAAGTTATCTTGTTCTTATTTCATGAATGCAGTATCTTCACTTATTCTGAAGAATTATGGAGTCTTTAAAATGTTCTGTGCATATACCATATCTGTTTTCATTGAGTTCCTCTATTTGCTTACTTGTTTTGGTCTTTCTTTCATGGCGGCACTTTTTTCTCTGATGTCTATGATCTTTATTTGTATATTCCTATTTATGAGTGAGATGCTGAAAACTGACTACAAGTTCTGTGTACCAGCTGGCTTATTTTTTTTCAGAACCTATAGACTTAGTTTGTTTCTTCAAAGAATCATCTTTCAATCTCCTGCCTGGAGGAGGGAAAGTGGTAGAAGCTTAGGTGCCAGAGTCTTGGAGTTAGCTGGAAAAGGCAACTGCTGAACCCCACTGATAATCATAATCTTTTTTATTCCTCTGGTTGTCCAAACAGACCCTCATCACATACCCACCTCTGTGCCCGGTATCCTCATGTCTAGGGCCTCTCTGGTTCAGTGTCTCAAGGGAACAAAACTTTTTCTTTCTTTCTTTCTTTCTTTTTTTTTTTTTTAAAGAGAGAGCATGTGAACAAGGGAGAGGGACAGAGGGAGAGAGAGAGATAGAATCCCAAGCAGGCTTCACATTGTTAGTGTGGAGCCCAAGACCCTGGGCTTGATCCTGAGACACTGGGATCTTGACCTGAGCCAAAATCAAGAGTGAGATGCCCAACTGACTGAGCCACCCTGGTGCCCCACAAGGGTACATACTTATTGCCCTCGGTGGAGACAAAGAAGTGGTGACCTAGCTGTAAGACTAGAGAGTAAAGACAACTTGAAGGCCTAGCTGAAGCTTACATAAAGATTTTCAACCAAACTCGCATTTTTAGGCTCCCACCTGGACCCCTCCTTCCCTGATATCAGGTTCCTCCAATTTCTGATTGTTTCTGAAACTGCATGGGTGCTTAGGTTTGACCCACACCCACTCTTCTGGATGACTGCTGTTCCTTTGCTTTCTGTATTCATGTATTATGACTTGGGAGTATAAATACATCCTAGTCTTATTGAAAATAGTGACAGCTTTTGTTTTTTGGCCTCTTTGCTTTTGGAGTGATGTTGAGAGAAGGGGAGAAGAAATGTCTCCATGCCACCATTTAAATCCCCAAGTCTCTGCCTTGGTTTTTACCATAACTGTGATTATGGTTTTGGTTTCCTATATCCTCCAAATTTTCTGCGATGCACATGTATTACTTTAATAACACACACACACACGTTATCTGAAGTCAAGAAAGCCCAAGAAGGCCTAGAGCACCCAACCCTGTATTTTCTTCCCTCTTTTGCTGAGCCAGCTGGACCTAAGAAGTCCCCTTGTCTTTCACACTTCAACTTCTTGACACCATGCAGCCATCCATGTGGCCTCAAGTACCTGCCAGAGAGCACCACAGCCTCCCAGGAGTACATTCTTGGCTTCTTCATCTGTGGACCAGGGCTGGCTATGGAGCAGCCCTCGCCAATCATTCAAGCTAATTTGCATACAGTGTGGGTCCCTTAATGCATTCTGAATGGTCATGCCTCCAGAGCCACAACAGTTTGTATAAAAAGAGAATTCAGTGTGTGTGTGTGTGTGTGGTGCTTTGCCACAGCATCTGCAGCTTTTTGTTCCCACTGATGCCATTCCAGTCAATACAGGGTGACTGTTAGCTGGGTGTTTCTCCATTACCACTTCCTACAGACCTGTCCAGTCCCTCCACTTGGACATATGAGTGGCCCTTGTGAAGAAGGAACTTTGGACCCTTGAACACTCTTGATCTTCACTGCCTGAACCAGGTCCAAGAGAATCAGAGACCCCAAGATCTACCACACCCCACAGGCTCCCACAGGCTCTGGACTCATGATGTTAACAGGAACCCAATAAGAAAATTCCAAAGCAGAAGGACTACTATGTCCCCTGAGCTGTCTATCTGACTGGGCTCCACCCAGGTCTGAGGACACTGCTACTTCATTTGTCCCAGTAAGCACAAGGGATTCCAAGACCCAGGGCCCAGGAAGGCTCTTTTCCTCCTCCTCACCACTAGGATCACAGGGTTTACAGCCTGGCCTACAAGTAGAACTCCCTGGGGGCCCAAGGAGAACTGACCCAGTCAATTAAGTTGGGAAATTGCTCTCTGAATTTGACATGTCCATCAATTCATCTCTCTCTCCCTCTCTGGCTTGGTGGACTGAGGCTTCAAGGTTTTCCTTAATCCATCATAAACTATACTGGGCTTCTCCCACTTCAGAGGCATATTCATTTCTCAGTCATTTTCAGCTTTATTAAACTAAGCCTTATAAATACCTCATAAAACAGCCCTCATTACTACTCTCCTGCTGGGCTCATGCATTTCCACCCTGGAGTGGTTGCCTAGAAGAGCTGCTAAGGGAATGGGCAGAAAAATCTCCTATTGTGTTGCCTTTGGTGTACCTTGTGTTCCTACTTAGGGTTTTGCTTGTCCCTAATTTATTTTCCAAAAAGTATGTACATATACTCACAAGTGGAAAGATCCCCTCTATGAAAGTCAGGCTCTATGTGGGTCATTTTCTCCACCCCGAGAAGACCATCTATTAGTCCAGTGCATTGCTCTGATTGCTCTAACCCACACCAAGAGGAGCTCACACACATATGCACAAAGACAGAATTACATTTGGAGACTGGATATCATCTTTAATAATGCCACAGCCCAACATCCTTTTTGTTACTGTAGCATGTTGTGAGTGTTTGTGTGTGTGTGTGGGGTGTGTGTGTGTGTGTGTGTGTTCCTGAACAGATGAAGGGCCAGCAGAGACTCCCAAGCAGGTCTCAGCCAACATCTCTACTAAGCAGCAGCTAGAAGACAGTCTCCATAGTGGCATGGAGGCTGGACTCCTGCTTCCCTTTCTCTTGGGCCACCTGTTGTGCATTCTGATGGTAAAGCTGAGGCCTGTGCCAGCCCAGATTAAAGGGCTTCTTAGCAAAGTTCAATCTTCAGTCCCCAGCCCTCACTGCCTCTGACCAGAGGGATGTCCCTGGGGAAAGTACAGAGTGCTAGGCAAAGGTGGACAACCTGGGCCAGCCTTGGTCCCCAGGTCACACTGGGGCAGCACCACAGCGGCCCAGCCCTGGGTGGAGAATCCAGAGCTTCTGGGGCCATTTGATTGGTTCCTCTCAGAGATAATCAGGATGTAGCCTACGCCCTTCCTGAGGCCAGCCAGAGAGGGACAGCCTTGGCCTGTGATGGCCACATGAGCGTCATTTCCAACCCAAACTTAAGAGCCTGCTGTTCGGCCATCTCCACTCTCCAGTTCCTCGCACACCCAGTAGGTCCACAGCCCAGACAAGGCAGGGGATATCAGCACGGTAGTGAATTGCAAGGAGGCCATGAGAGACCTGGGCTGTGCTGGAACTGCAGCCACGTGCCAGCCTGAAGCCAGCCCTCTCCCCCATGGTCACCGCCAGCCAGAGCTCTTTGAAGTCGGATGGGACCCCCACAGGCAAGGCAGCAAGTTCTTGGCCTGGTGCAGAAGGAGAAAACCAAACTGGCTCCACCGTCCCATTTCCACCTGCTCTGTGCCTTAAAAAGGCAAGGAGCCCAAGTCCCCAGGACAGTGTTATCAGCTGTTGGGGAAGCACCGTTGTCCAGGTGAGGCCTCAGGCCGGAAGCTGTGTTTGTTCAGCGGGCTGGGATAGTAGGTGGTTGTGTACACATTGGTCTGCTGCAGTGGGTAGAAATTGGCTCTGTCATCAGGGATCAGGTTATTCTTGTTCAGGGTCTGTGGAAGAAGGTAGGAACCAGAAAGAAAGGGGTGAGGGAGGGATGGGGAAAGGCGACAGGCCAGGGCAAGGAGATCAGGGACTAGTCAGTGAAAAAACATTCTGGCTGCTGACGCAGCTCACGATACCCTGTGCCCTCCCGAGTGCCCAGCCCAGTCATGCCCAGCTCAGGGCCAGAACCACTGCCCCCTTTACCCTGCACTCTGCTTCTACAGGTAGGCTCCCACCTTGAACTCCATGGGCGTGTACTTCTCGTTCTTGGGGGTGCCCCCACCCTTGTAGTGCAGGTGGTTGGGGGTGGCAGGATGGACGAGTGTGGATTCCTGGGACTGGCGCTGGCAGTGCTGGCAGGACAGGTACACCGCCAAGGTCAGCAGCCCAGAGCCCAGGAAGCAGGAGACACCTGTGGCTACCAGGTGGATAAGACTGAACCCTGGGAGAGGCAGAGGCAAGTGGTAAGGAAAGGGCCACTGCGAAGAGAAAAGACTCCTGACTGCCTCCCAGCAGGAAACTCTGAGTTCTAAAGAAAGGGCTTTGAGGCCAGAGCCCACGAAAACAGGAAGGCGGGGTAGCCTGCCGCCAGGGGCCTCTCTTACGGGACACCTCTGGTTTAGGTCAGAGGAGGCAACCACAGGGTGTGGAGTTGGGTGACTCTTCTTGAATACAGACTTGGTGACCGTCGGCTAGTTGGGGGGCATGGATGGAACCTCCCAGCCCCCGCCCCCACGCATGGTCTAAAGCAGCCAGGATCTCCACAAGGTTTGTCTCTCTGGAGCAAGAAATTGAGAAACTCCAGATTTCAGGGTAGGGCTGGTCTCCTCCTTGGGGAGGAGAGGGAGAAAGCATCACGAGGTGGGGCAGGTTCCTTTTACCTCCACAGCTGGTGGCCTCCTCCATGCTAGAGGCAGGCAGGATCACTGCAGGAAGACAAACAGAGAGGGTGTTGGGGCAGGGAGGAAAGAAGGGTCCCTCTTGGTCTAGGTATATCTTTAGGAAGACCCATGCGTCAGTGCTGAGCTGTGGGACGGGGCCTGGGGGCCTTCATTCCACCCTGTCCCCACTCTCTCAGAATGGGGGGTCAGCCCATTCTCTAGGTGAGAAGGGGCAAAAGCTCAAAGTGTGTGCCCCTCCCACTCTGGTGTTTCATCCTGGACCCACCAAGATTCTTCAGAAGGAGAAGGAAGTTGGGGACACAGGATAGGAAGGGTGGGTGTGAAGGTGCTGGCTTGAGGACCTACCAGGAATCTCGCTGTAGGGGCAGGGGCGGCTCTGGCTGCTGTTTCCAGCACAGGTGCTGGGCCCTGGGACCAGCTCCTCACAGTGCCGGCTGCGGCTTTGGACTCCGTCCTCAGTGCATGCACTCCACTCAGACCACGGTGACCAGCCTTCTGTGGGTTGTGGGCTGGGATGAAGTTAACCGCTCTGGGACCCCCTGGTGGGGATCCGAGGGATCCATGGTGCTCCCCAGCCCTGGCAGGATGTTCTCAATACCTGGGCAAGCCTGTGTAGCACACAGCGCCTCCTCTGTGTGCAGACCAAGACAGATGTCCTCGCCCGGGGAGGGCGCGGGGCTGGTGCAGGAACGTGTTCGTTGATAGTGGCCTCCACCACAAGACGCTGAGCATGGGGACCATGAAGTCCAGCAGGACCAAGCACCCCGCACTGCAAGTGGACAGGGTGTGTGATGGGGGCTGCAGGTGCAGGCACAGCCCAAGACAGTCTTCTACCTTATGGCACGCTAGGCCACCCTGCCCTGGGCCACCCTGACCCCATCATTTGCACCACCCCCACAGCCCACTGTTAAGGATTGCCCCTATCCCCTCAGGGGTGCAGTGGGGAAATGAGGCTGCAAAGGAGACATCAAAAACCAACTCCACCTCAAATCAATCTCCTTAGCTAGCTAACCTACTAGGGACAGAGAAGAGAGTGACACGGAAGGTGAGAAAAGGCCCTGCTCTGTGGGACAAGCCACTGTATCCAAGTTCAGGGCACAAACTTGCTCTAGGGCCCAGCGGACAGAGCAGCCAAAAACAAAAACAAAACAGAAACAAAAACAAAAAACGAGGAAGACGAGGTCCTCTGGGCATGAGGTGTAGCCTAGGGGGGTCTCCTAGATGGGGATTCCTAAGCGAAAGGTCACCTGGACAAGCCTGGGGGTTGCAGTCCTGGTACTCGGCAGCGTCGCCCACGCATGGCAGGCCTCCGTTGCGGGGCTCCGGGTTCGTGCACGTTCTCTTGCGGACACGGAAGCCCAGCTCGCAGTCCCGGGAGCAGGACGACCACGGGCCCCACGCGGCCCAGCCCCCGCTCACAGAGTGCGGGGAAGTGGCCCCGCTGCGCAGGAGATCCTCCACCAGGGCTGGGTGGGGCACGGGTGGGGAGACTGGCCTCAGCGACAGGACACCCAGCGGCCCCCACTCCCGCCCCACACACAGTCCTTCTGGCTCCTTCCAAACCCCGCGATTCACCGCCCTGAGCTCCACCGGACCCCGGCCTCCCCCAGCCCCGCGCCAGCACTCTGAGCCTGGGAGGGAAGGGGCCGCGCGGCGCTGTACCATCGGTGTCGCAGGCGCCCGAGCCATCCGCGGGGCAGGTTCTGGTCTCCGTCCTCCTCCGGCCAAACTGCAGGCCGTGGGGGTCGGGCAGGGGCGCGCGGCACGTGAAGCGGAAGCGTTGTTCCTGCCGCGCCCCGCCCTGAGTCACGTTCACCGGCAGCCAAGGTGTCCAAGGGGTGTTGCGCCGCACTTCCGGGCAGCCGTCTGGGTTGCACGTCTTGAACTCCTTCGGGATGGGAGCACGCGCTGTCTCGTGACTTACAGCCCCAGGCCGGCCCTGCGCCCCCTCCCGCTCTCCCCTTGGTGCAGGCCCTCCTGCCCGCGCCCCCTCTTCAGGCCCTCACCACGCCGCAGCCTGGGCAGGAGTTGCCGTTCTCACAGGACCGCCGCCGCGATTGCACGCCACCCCCACAGTTGCTGCTGCACTTGCTCCAGGAACCCCACGACGCCCAGAAGATGGGCACCGGGCAAGGCGTGTTTTCGTTACAGAACCTGAGGGGAAGGGTGTGTGTTGGGGGCGGGGGAGAGCAGGCAGCCCCTTCCCTAACAAGAGGTCAGTGGGAGTGCAAGCCGGGAAGGTCAAGAATCCACCGCAACACTCAGAGAATCCAGGCCACTTTCTAGGAGGCCGGGGAGGTCTGGGACCTCAGGGCTAGCTTGTCTGAGGAAACTCTGGCCACACCCTCGCTCACCGCTCCTCCCGGCTCTTGCCCACGCAGATTCGGCCCCCGTGGCGGGGAGCAGGGTTGCTGCAACTTCGCTGGCGGACCTGGAATCCGATCCCACAGGACGTGCTGCACAGGGCCCACGAGGACCACGGCGTCCACGCCCCATTCCTGGTGGGGTCAGAGGGGACAGGGACAGATGACGCTCTGAGTCCTGGCTACCCAGATCTAGTCTGTCTCTGGGCGGGTGGGTTTTATGTTGTTGTCTGGAAGTTGTCAGACAGTGACACAGAAAATATCAGCTCCTAACCGGGCCGTCTCAGGCAGACTTATTTATGTGATCATTTGTTCCTTCATTCCCCAAACATGTGTTGAGAACCTTCTTCCATATATCAGGAGGTGCTCGGGGCTAAGGGCATAGAGATAGGGCATAGGCATGGAGATACTCACACAGCAAAAGGACACATTCTCTAGAGAAGGCCCCAGTTGCCTTTACAATACGCAACATTTGTTTCAGCCTTCTTGGTTGTCCAAGCTTTGCACTCAAACCCATGCTCTCTCCCCTGTTCTACATCAACACGTGCTTTGCTCCAACCTCAGACACTATTCACTGTTGTCTACGTTGATTCCAGTTTTCAAGTTCTGGCTGTACCGCTTACTGGCTGTATAAGCCTGGAACTGTTACTGAAAATTTCTGTGCCTTGCAATAATACTCTTATCATTAAAGTAAGGATAATGATTGTATTCCTACCCCCATGAGGTTGTTTTGACCGTCAAATCAATAAACATATATAGATTTGAGTTATTTTAAGAGAGTCCAAGGTTGCACCTAGAGTGGCATTTCAGGATTGGCACCCGGTCTGCCTACTTTACTAACATCCCCTGCTGTCCCTTGTGTTTGGAACAACAGCAAGGCTTACTGAGGCTGTCGTCTGTGACTCCTGTGCCTGTACAGCCTTCCTCTTTGTATCAAGAGCCCCCACGAGGCAGAGACTTCTCTCCCACTAGAGTCGAAACTCCCCCAAGGCTCATGTTTTAGCTACCTTTCCAGTCTCCTGCACAGCTCTGAAGTGGTTTCTGTCTCTTTGTGGGAACACCTGCCTGAAGATGCCCCATTTCCTCTATTCCACCCTCCTCCAGTACAAGGCAGGCAGCCACCACCCAAGTCCTGTATCCTCATATACCTGGAACAGTTGGCAATGTGGATGGCTGGCCCCAGGCAGTCTCGGCCCCCACAGCGGGGTCGGGGGGAGTCACAGGCTCGGGCCCGACAAAGGCAAGAGCCTGAATTGTCCCCATCTAAGTGCTCACATGGTTGCCATGGTGACCACTGGCCGAAGCCCCCATCCCGAGTCACATTCCGCACCTGCAAGTACATAGCAAACAGGTCACACAAGTCAGGGATAGGGAAGGCACCAGGTCCCAGGGGATATGGGGATTCTGATGGACAGTCACAGCCTGAATTAGGGGGAGAGGTCCCAGGTGGGGAGCATGAAAGGGTTCTCACAGGACACGTGGTTATGTTCTGCGTCCAGAGGCTCATGTTGGAGCTGTCCTCAAGCGTGCTGCAACGTTGCTGCTTCCCGTCCCAGCCGCAGTATGGGTCCCGTGCCCCCAGGCATGCCCTGCCAGACAGAGGTCCTGAGACTCAAGCCAGCTGCCTCTCAGTCTCACCTGTATCCCATTAACACACCTAGGTACTCTCCTCTGGGTGCCCTTATCCATCCAGTCGCCCTTCACAGCAATAACTAAGCTCATTGAACACTTACTGCGTGCCGGGAATCCTTTAAAACACTTTACAAGCATGAATTAATTTAATACAGCAACCCAATGAGGAAGGTACTGTTATTATCCCCACGATATATGCAGGAAACCCAAAGAGCTGGACAAGGATTAAAACCCATGCCTTCCAGACCCCACCCACTTAACCTCGCCTTCCCCAAGCCTGGGTGCCCCATTCTCTTCATCTAGGTCCACTGGAGAAGATGTGGTAAACAGAAATCCAAAGTAGTGTCTATCAGACACTATAATAGAGTCCTAAAACATTAATGATGGAAAGCATCTTAGAGACGGTCTGGCCCAGTGGTTCTCAACCCTGGCTGCACATTAGAATCACTAATGTGATTCAAAATATTATTGATATTGATAACCCCCCCACCCCCACCCCAACAAAAATCTCTGGGATAGGGAGGTTTTTAAAAGTTCCCAGGTGATTCTAATGGGAGCCAAGTTGAGAGTTACTGGGATCCACAGTACAACCTTTTTGTTGTACAAAGGAAGAAACAGAGAGAAGGAAGAGGAGTTTCCCCGAGATCACACAAATTGCACATGGCAGAGCTGGGGCTAGAACCTAGACTTTCTGACCACGCTTTTCCCACCACGCTCTTCCTTCCCAGCTGGAGGCTGTGTCTGACTTCACACACTGAGTGCACATAGGCCCATGCCTTAAAACACAGGCACAGGGTCAGGGAACACCTAGGCATAGTTCAAGGTCGCCTGGGGCATCCACATGCTTGTGCTGCTCAGGGGCAGGAACCAGAGTCCAGTGTGTTAGCATCATGAGAATGAGCTCAGGCTGCTGGGAGAGGGGTCACACATCCCAGGTCCCCCTTCCTGGTCCCTCAGGGTTGGCCTATCTGCAATGACCCAGAAACGGTAATTGATCACACACCAATGAATGCACCAAGTGCCTTTACTTCTCATATTCTAGGCCTCCTCTCTTCCCTTTCTCTTTCAGACTTACTCATTGTATCCTTTACAGTTTTTTTTTTTTAACAACAACAACAAATTAAATCTCAGGGTTCCTGGCTGGCTCAGTCAGAAGAGCAACACTTGATCTCAGGGTGATGAGTTTGAGCCCCCGTGTTGGGCGTAGAGATAACTAAAAACAAACAAACAACAAACAAATATGTAAAAATAATCAAATATCTACTAGTAAGCCTTCAAGGAGGAAAAAAAAGAGTATGGAAAACATTTTAAGGTTATTTATTTATTTTGAGAGAAACAGAGAGAGCACAAGTCGGGGCGGGGCAGAGAGAGAGGCAGACAGAGATCCCAAGCAGGCTCTGTGCTGTCAGCACAGAGCCTGATGCAGGGCTCAACCCACAAAACCGTGAAATCATGACCTGAGCCAAGATCAAGAGTCAGATGCTTAACAGACTGAGCCACCCAGGCACCCCGAGTGTGGAAATTATAGAATCAGGATTTGCTGTTCATTGCTAAGCAAAGAGAGCATCAGACTCTGGCACCTGAAGGAAGTTCCCTACAATACCCAGAGAGCCTACTGCCGACCCCAGGGGATACCCTGGATCCTTTCTGCCTCCTTTCCCCAGCTTCCACCCTTTTTCCTAGGCCTGGCTGCTCCACTGCAGTGGGCCTGCAAGAGCGGGTCTAGAGAGAGCACTGGGACTGGGGGCAGAAATTGGAAGTTAGGAAGCAGAAAAGCTTTCAGGTAAAGGAGGTTCTGGACTGCAAGGAGGGTGGGGGAGTCCACACCATGATGTGACACTACAGAGTGATTTCTGATTGGCCAAAGGGGCCAAGGGTTAAAGGAATACATGAAAGAGTCAAGGGGTTGCTCTTTTTGGTGTTTTCAGGATAGAATCTCTCTTTTCACTTGAAGCTTCAGGGAAAGTCTCCTGTCAGGTGAGTTCTTTATTTTCAGTGGTTCAACAGACCGTGTCAGGTTCAGAGACCTTACGAAGAAGAAGAGGGTTGGGGCTTCCCCTTGTTGCCAGAGAAGCAACAATGATGCCCCAATGATTCTGGCCCCAATGATGCCAGAAGAAGACAATGATGCCCCTTGCTCAGGCAGCCCCTGGTCTCATGTAAGGGAGGTGATGCCTGGGGCTTCAATGGGCGAGGGCCTTGATGGACCCCAGTAGGCACACTCTGGCCCACCCAGAAATCCAAAACATTCATCTGTTACTCAAGAATCTGTTTCCATTTTATTCACTCAAGAACAATTTGTGTAAATTGTACAATATAAGTGTGTTCATATTTTCATCGGGGATCCAAAGGTTTGATTTGGGGGTGTTTCACCAGCAGAATGAATCAAACTAGACATCATGGGACTAAATGCAGTACATATGCAAAGTAGTCCCAGTAGCATGTGGTTTTGAGATTCTGCTCTTCTGGCTGACATTTGAACCAAATTTGCTGCTAGCAAATTCAACCAATCAGAACTCAATAAAACCCACTCCTGAGGGTATTTCCCTCAGCCCTCAGAAGGCAGTATCAAACTCTAGAAGCAGCTGATGTGGCACTTTGTAAGCTACATAAATTAAATGGAAAAAAAGCCATGACTAGTGATTAATAATAATAAATAAGATTCTATTCATCAAAAACAAATGTCTGCCAGTAGAGAATATGGATAAAAGCAGAAAATCTGAATCGGTTTATACAAGATAAAAGCAGTAAATACTGGAAGATTGCAATTTGCCTCATGCTACTTCTTTAATCTAGGGTCTAACCAGTTCTAGAACAATTGTTTCCAGTTTTGACTGCAAATTAGAATCTCCTGGCGATCTTTTTTAAAAGCTTCAGCAAACAAAATAAAAAACCCACCTATATCTGGGCCTTCTGGATCAGAGGAGGCCCAGGCACTGGAATCTTTTAAACACTCCCCAGGTGATTCTAAAGTATAGCATGGTTGATCATTGCTTTTCTAAGGCTACATTGGTCAGGGTTCTTAAGCTAAGAGATGAAATGTCTTGTCTTTCCAATCCATGACAGAATAAGAAAAGAATAAGGATGGAAGAAAAACACAGATTGGATGCTGGCCCCAACCCCCTAACTCCCACCCCTGCCCCGCTTAGGCTCCCTCGCCCTCTCAGCCTGCTCTCAGTTCTCCCAGAGAGGAGACTAGATTCTCCACAGATACGCCTGCCCTGGCCTGCCCCTGCCCCTGCCCCTGCCCCTGGCTCTGGCTGCCTGAGGAAGCTTGCACGACTCCCTTGGAGCCAATGCTTGAGCTCTCTCCTTGTCCACATTTGCTGCTTTGGGCCAAAGACCACTCCAAAGCTTACAGAGCAGGGAATGTTCTTAAGAAAATTAAAGCTCCAAGGAGAGAATTAAAGTGTGTCTGACTGTAAGAATGGGTAGCAATTGAGAGTTCCTTCCATAGAAGCAGCCATTAGACTGATAATATATTACCATGTCTTTTTTACTGCAGTGTCTTAAGCAGCCATTACAAAAGGGAACAGGTTCATTCCATGCGCTGGGAGGCAGGATAGAGATGGATGGTGGAAGTTGAAAGCAGGCGGATTCCAGAACCCTGCAGCAATAGTTTCACAATGGGAGCTGTCCAAGGTGGAGCTTGAGAGCAAGTGGCCATTATTTAAGATGGCAGTGGAGGAAAACCCAGATTTCCTGCCTGGGAGGGAGGTGGGAAGGAGATACTCTGATCCACGTTCCTGAGTGAGCTGGTGTAGGCACCCCCACGCCTCCTCCAGTGCCTCAGGAAGGGCATGCTGGAAGGAGGAAGGGGTGGTTCATGCACAAAGCATCTGCTTTTTAGAGCCAGTCAGCAGCTGATTCCCTCTGCTCCACCTTTTGTGAGCCCTGGTCTCTCTCTGGCCAGGCCAGGATCCTGGTCATGCCCTATGGGGCTGAGATTTGCCTGAGTGAAAGGAGAGGGCTGGAGACAAGCCCCTGGATTCCGGGCACAGGAGGGAGCGTGAAGAGGCCTCTGCGCATCCATCCTCACCCTCCTGCCAGTTGTGTTAGGAACGAGGAAAAAGGCATGAAATGTCTATCCCGGGACACAGTAAACCCGTGTGACAATCTGCCCCACAATAGCACAGATTCTCATATAGTGTGATAGTTGGCTTCCAGACTCTGGAGTGCATGGATTGGTGGCTACACAGCCTCACCCTGGTCATTTTATTAACTTTGCAATAATGAGACCTCACATTTTCAGGTCCACCTCTAGTTTTATGGCAGGATCTCACTGTACACATCAAAGGTTCAGATCCCAAATTCAGGAGTTCAAACAGGGTGAAAGTATCAGATTCCAAACTGACTTCTTTCTCCCTTGCTGTTCCACCTGGCCATGCTCTGCACCCTCCCTGTCCCCTCTCTGCAGCACCATGTGAATGGTGAAATGTCCCAGCGTCTTCCTTCCTCTGGTTCCACTGCAGACCCCATTACTTGATATCCAGCCTGGAGCCGCACTACCTCATGCTGGCCGACCATCTGACCCTCTACAGTGCTGCACGCCACTGTCTCCTTGATGGCTGTCAAACACCTATTCACACTGCCTGTCACTCCACTTCCCCCACTTCAGTGCCTATAGCCACAGATTGGGATCAAATCCTCCCTTGGCATTCTCAGCTGGCCTCAGTACTATTCCTCACTCCTCTCCTGCACCAACCTCCTGTCTCAGGCCAAATAATCAATCTGCTGATGGATCAGTCATGTGTGGAAGGCCATTTTGTGCCTGGGGCTGGGCACGGTCCCCTGGTGAAGTAGAAAAAGTACTGGGACAGTGAGTTTGCCTTCAAGGATTTACAACCTCTCAAAGAACAAGGCACATGTGAGGGGCACCTGGGTGGCTCAGTCGGTTAAGCGTCCGACCTCGGCTCAGGTCATGATCTCATGGCTCGTGGGGTTCAAGCCCCAAATTGGAATCTGTGCTGACAGCTCAAAGTCTGGAGCCTGTGTCGGATTCTGTGTCTCCCTCTCTCTCTGCCCCTCCCCCAGTAACACTCTGCCTCTCTCTCAAAAATAAATTAAAAAAAACCAACAACAATCATTTAAAGAACAAGGCATATGTGAAAAGTTTAATAACAACACACGAGTTAAAGAAAAATACAAGATATGGGAGAAACACCGCCAGTAGACAGCCTATCATTCATGCCACGCAGTATTACCTGTACTCAATGTCAGAGATGCTGAGACTCCAGAGATCCCAGGAGGCTGCAGGGCCCCTAAATGCATTTGTGGAGATGGGAAAGGAATAAGGACACTAGCTACGACTTGTTGGGCTAGGCACTTCATGGATGTAATTCCCAATCCTTACAACATCTCTGCCAAAACCAACTATCGTTTACTCCATCACAGTTTCCCCATTTTCCCCTGAGAGGAAAGCTCAACAGGTAAAGTAACTTGCTCAAGATGACACAGCCAGTAGATGACGGAGCTGAGGGAGAATCCTAGGTGTGTCCCATTCTGCCACGTAAGCCCCGCCTAGTATGCCTCACACGTCCAACACAGGGTGAGGTTCTCTCCCCAGCCAGACATCTACAGCTCTGAGGGAAACGAGAGTGTTCTAGGTCGCGTTCTTGCCTCTCCCCTCTCACACGGACAGCTTTGCAAAGTGCTCTGAGCGTGGGAGGGCTTAGTAAATGTTTGGTGTTTTGCTGACGGAGCCATGTGTTCAGACTGAGGGGAGCCTGAGTGTCTGCGCACTGCCCTCCCTTTCTTCCTCTCTGGCTGCCACACCATGGCCATCCAGTGTCCTCCCCTGCCCTCCAGACCTCTGCCCAGCTCCCAGCACACCCCACAGGGGCTGGAGAACGACCCTTGGCAGCAGGGATACCATTTGTCTCTAAATTCTCAGGACAGATGGGCACAGCCAGGAGGTTTCTGTTTTGCAAAGGCCACAGGAGCCCATGTGGCTGTGGCTATGCCAGCCAAGGCAGCCTTTGATTATCTCAAAAATGAGGGGGCACAGCTCAGGGGAGCTTCACATGGTAGGCATCTGAGATGCATTTCTATTTGGCTTTGGAATAGGCTTTTTGTTTTCCCCCCTAAATGCCAGTGCCGTTATTGCCAAATTTGTGAATCCACTTGAAGCTTAAGGTCTCAGAAGCAGTTGGGAAGCAAACACAACAAACAACTCCACATGGTTCCTCACCTCCACCCCACCCAAGCCAGTCCTCTCTGCCTCCTCTAAGTCAGGAAGGAAGAAAAGCAAAGACCTGGTGCTGACTCAAAAGTATCATCTCTCATCTCCCCCTCCACATCTAGGTAGTAAGTACTGTGGTTTCAAAGATAAAGACCTTTCTCTGAATTAAAGGGGCTGAGAATAAATCAGCTAAGCTAGAGCTGGCTGGGAGGCCTTAACTTTGGGGTTGACAACAGGGATAACAGCAGCCGCCACCATTTGCTAAGCACACACTTCTCCCCCAGGCAGTGATAAGTGGTTTAGGCAGACTATCTCAATTAACCTTTACAAAATCCCTGCAGATATTTTATGAGAAGGAAACCAAGGTTCAGAGAGGTTAAGTGACTTGTCCAAAGGCAAATAACGAGACTGGGTCAGGATGCCACCCTGGGTGGCTCCAAAGCTCTGCCTCTTAGGCGCCACCTCCGAGGTGCGATTGGCGGGCGTAAGCCTCGGGAGGCCCGGAGCCCGCCCACCCGCCGTCCCGCGGCCCCCGCTTACCCCTGGCTGCGGTAGGCGGCGCACCTCTCCAGCGGGACCCGCAGCACGCCGTCGCTCAGCCCCACGAAGAGCGCGCGGGCGCTGTGCAGGATGCGGAGGCTGCGCAGGGGCTCGCGGCGCCCGGGGGGCAGGACGTGCAGCTCCTCCAGGTAGCAGCCGCGGAGGCTGCGGCTCGTCGTGGACAGTGCCTTGAGGATGGTGCCCGACTCTGCAGGGGCCAGACGCAGGTGGCCTTGAAGGACCAGCCCAGCCCCCGCCCCTCAACCTCTTCCCCACCGGGAGCCGGGCTGGACGGGGAGGCTCACCCGTGCCGATGTAGAGCACGTGGTAGAGCGTGTCCTTGGCCTGCACAAGGTCTACTACGAGGTGTGAGAAGCGCACGCTGTCCTGGGTGACACAGGGCTCGGGCGTTACCGGCTGCACAGCTTCGCTCATCAGGAAAAGGCGCTGTGCGTCCTGCAGGCTTCGCTCTGTCAGGTTCTCGTTGGGGCCCACCTCTGGCAGGGTGCCGCACTGCAGCGGGGAGGGGGTGGGGTCACACGTGCCCAGCCAACCGGCTGCCGCAGTCCCCTATCCCTCTCCTTCCTCATCGTAACCCAGGTGGCAGGTTCTGATTCTCCAATCCCGGCTTCCCACCCCCAACATCGCTGCGGCGGGGAGGGGGCGGCTGCAACCCCTTCCAGGGAGCAATACCTCTTTTTTGAGAACTAAGGGAACATGAGGCAGGGAAGATGGGGAGGAGGGACGTTCTGGGGATGGTGAAGAGGACGGGGAGATGAAATAGGAGCTGGGATTATCTAAAAATGAATCATTTGAGTGCCAAAAACAGTGTCCTGTGATTTTATGCTGTTGCTGTAGGGGCTCCTCCCCCATGCTGGGCCACAACCTGCCTTTCCTTTCGTGGGTTCCTACCAGCTCCAAGCTCTTATGCCTTCTAAACCCAAGCTGGAAGGCAACTACCATTTATTGAGCACTTCTACAGTCCAGGCACTGTGTCAGGTACATATTAACCCTTGCATTTATCTTTGAGGTTGAGAGCATTATCCCTATGTACCAGAGAAGGGTAAAGAGGCTCAAGGAGGTTGGGTGACTTGGCCAAGGTCAAGATCACCCAGAGGGAGGGCTAGATCTGGGTCAGGATAATCCCATTGCAAATGGTGAGGTCTTCCCCTGCTCTATACTGCCCCTTGGGCAGGAAGTTGGATGGATGTGAAAGTCAACCACCTGTAGGTTCCTTTGCCTCATGGCTCTTTCCTCTTCTCCACCACAACACTAGGTATGCTTTCATTACCCAACGGCTCGGCGCTGACCACTCCTGGCACTCAGACCCTCCAGGAATGAGTACCCAGGCTGGGGAGACTATAAGCAAACTCCAGCTAAAATCCCCAAATTCTGGCCAGACAGCTTGTGAGTGCTTTCCTGGTCCCCTACATTGAGTCTCCCTGGGGGTGAGACATCACATTTAGAGATGGCTCAGAGCATGCTCCCTTGCTCTGCATCCTACCCACTCTCCCTTTCTCAGTCCACAGTCTTAGATGTTACCACCCTCTTAGGGAACTATTGCAGACGGCACAGATGGGTGCAGACCCGCAGGGGCAGGTTTGGTGTTCGTGCTGAGCAGCTGAGAGCCAGCTGGTGGCTGCTCGGCTAGGGAAAGGTGGTCTGTGAGGAGAGGGAACGGGGAGGAAAAGTTGTACCTGGAAGTTGGGGATGGGGTTAGCGATGGGGAGCCAGGCAGCCCTGGGGTTCTCCTGGGAGCGAAATGGGCCATTAAAAGCCTGGGAGATGGCACTGAGGTTGAAGGCGCAGACAGCAGAAGCGGCAATGCTGTTTCTGAAAGGCAAGAGATGGCGGGATGCTGCCCTCCCTGTGGGGCTCAATGCCTGTAACCCCACCTCCCCCCCGCCAGCTGTCACGTCACGCCATGGCCCGGCTCCGAGGCTGGCTGAGGACCTGGGTGAGCCTGGTGCTTCCCACACCATGGGGTGTCACAGGAGGAGGAGATATGGCCCTCAAACTCTGGAAACTCGGGGGGGGGGGAAGCCCCCTGACGAGAAGCACTGGGGGGGTCATTCTGTGCTACTTCCTCATCCCTTTCCCTTCTCCAGTGGGAGGCTCAAAAAAGTTAGTGTTTTTCAAACATTCTGGCCACAGCCCACTGTAAGAGATACATTTCATATTACAACTCAGAATAGCACACACATGAGCACACACATCTGTGAAGAATCTTCATGAAACAATACTGGCCCTTACTAAATACATTATTGTACTCTGACACTTCTATTCCATTCTATTCTGCTGTCTTCATTTTATTTTATTTTTAAAGCTGGTTATCAAACCACTGATTCATGCTGCATCCCACAATACTCTGAGCCGGATGACCTCTTAAGACCCTTTCAGTCCCAGAATTAGGTGTTTCTATGAGTCTGATGTGAACAGGTCACAGAGGCTACACCACTCCCCTAAATGTTTCCAGTTCTGTTCTCTGCATTTAGTCTGTGTCTACTTCCCACCCACCCCCCCCCCCCCATCTGGGGTCAGCCACCCTCATCTCCTGCTGGATGCTGTGTTGTCCTCTTGGCTGGCCTCCCTGTAGCCTGTTCAGTCTCCTGGAATCCATTCTCCACACAGCAGCCACAGCAAACATTTCAAAATGCACATCCAAGCTAGTCTCTGGTCAGCTTTAAGCCTTCAATAATTTCCCCTTGCTCTTAGAATAAAGATCAAAACACTTAAGCAGTCTGTAAGGTCTTTGGGACATAATTCTTCTTGTCCCAGCCCCTCAGCCTCCTCTCCTGTTCTCCTCTTCCTCACCCTCCAGGCTCCTGTCATGCTGGTCTCCACTAAGTTCCTCAAACATTTCTTTCTTCCCACCCCCAAACTCTTTCCTAGTTAACTCCCATTCATCCTGTAGATGTCACTTCCTACAGGAAGGCTTCCCTGATCACCACCCCTCCACACTGGTAGAGGCTCTCAGCACACTGCCTTTGCCCTTTGTAGCATTTATCACAGTTAAAACTGGGTGTTTAATAACCACTATTTCTAGAATGTAAGCTTCTTAAGGGCAGAACCAGGTCTTTTTTTTAATGGCATCCCTGCTTCCCCCCCACCCCCCACCATGACACACACCTGGCATGGAAAAGGCACACAATACATAAGCTCCTTACAATCCATACCAATGTCATCATTTCCCCCCGATGCCTCTCCAGAAGCTCCTGCCCTTTGCTCATGGCTGCACACTTTCTGGTGCTGACTGCCAGGCTGGTCACTAAGTCCTGGCTATCAGCTCATGGCTGTATGGGCTATGCTGCATGTCTGTCCCTTGCCTTGGATAGCCTCTCTGTTCCTGTTTCCCAGCTTTCCTCCCATCCCTGTGCATCCCCTCAGACCGTCCTTCCTATAGCTAGCCTGGCCCTCATCCAATCCCTGCTACCTGGGGCCAAGGGTAAGCAAACACCAGTCTAGGGCGCATATGTTTCAGAGGTCCTCACAAAGAAGCCCCAGCAGCATCCTGCACTACAGATGTGTTCCTTGGTCTGTGCTGCCCATTCAGCATTCTGTATAAGAAAATCACCTGATTGGGTCAGCCTTTACACAGAAGGAGGCGGTGGGGGCAGAGTCTCATGATCTCCTTATACCAAGGAAACAAAAGGAGTTCTAATTCCCAGCCTGTGTTTCCCAGTGCCATCAGGACTGCCAGAAGACTCTGCTGGTTAGGTTTAGCAGGTTCACGGAGTCCTGAGGTGGAAGGGACCAGAAAGACTTCCCTCTGAGCTTACCAGTAAAGGGCTGCTCCTGGACCCTCCGGGGCTTCCATCCCCTAGGAGGGCTATTTCCCTTTCACCACCAGCAATTTCTTCCTCCACAGAGCCATAATCCAGCTCCATTTACTTTCTTCAGATCTGGTCTAGGCCTGCCCTTCATGGTAATCTAGAATAAGTGCTTACCACTCCAGAGGCAGCAAGTCACAAGCAAGTAAGGAGTGCGTTATCTGGGAGCAAGTTAACCCTTAAGACCAGATAGAGTGCTGTTACACTCAGACTACCCAGGGCGGAAGGCACGCATTCCCCATCTTACAGAAGGAGAAACAAGGGCTCAAAGAGGGACCTGCCCACTCCCACCAGGCTGCGAGGACCGGAAGGGGCGGCAGAGGGCAAGGGACTCACACGTTGGTGGTGAAGACCCCATAGATGAGGTCCTGCTCAGGCAGGTGGAAGGCACTCTGCAGCTCGTTGTAGTAGAAGGGGACCTCGCCCGGGCGGGAGCAGTTGAGCCGGGCCTTCATGAACGTGGTCCACGTGTCCTCCAGCAGGAAGCGGCCGCCCACGTCATTCTTGCATACTCGGGCCACACGAGAATACACCGTGCGTCCGCAGTCATGCTCCACCGCGTTCTCCCGCAGGAAGAAGTAGGCGAACAGCCCGATGTCGTAGGCTGCCACAAAGTTTGGCTCTGGGGGGCAGAAGAGGAGGAGTGGGTCGGGCCAGCAGGGAGGAAGGGGACAGAGTCTGGAGTACCTACTAGTTCCGTTTCCCCGGATGGGCATCCTGACACCCTGGCCAGCTTGGGCACCTGGGCGCTCTAACTAACCCTGTTCCTACCTCTAATGCAAAGTGCAGGTATAATGATAGTTAACATGTGCTTCCAAGCACTCACTGCATACCAGACAATATTATAAGTACTTTATAGGATCCTCTTAGCAACCTATGAGGTAAGTGCTATGATTATCCCCATGTTATGGATGAGAACACTGTGGCAGAGGGAGGTCAAGTACTTGCTCAAGGCCACATAGCCAGTCAGGGGAGAAGCTGGAATTCAACGCCAGGGGGTTGAAACTCATACCACCCTCTCCCAATCTATTCTTTCCCATAACCCTTTCTCCTAATTAGTTCCTAACTCCTCCTCTGCCCTCACAGCCTCCCCTTCATCTGTTCTGGGTACTCAGGACATCTGTGGTTTCATCCAGAGTCCATCTCTGATGTGCTATGGTCCTTGGGCAAATATCTCCCTGCCTCTGGGCCTTTTGATGAAGCAAGTGTGAGCCCTTTCAGAGGCTGGGAAGGAAGGAGGATTGATAGGGGTCAGGTGGGCTGGCTGGCAGGAGAACCCCCACCCCCGGGGCTGTGCCCCCTTACCATTGAGCCACTTGGAGTTATATTGGGCGGTGCGAAGAGGTGGCCCACTGCCCAGGCTTCGGTAGATGGCGGGGTCCCGACCTGAGAAGTCGATGACGGTAGCCGCGTAGAGCTCCCCCTGAGAGGAGATGACAGCTGTGGAGTTGTGGCGCGGGTCGTAGGGGCAGCGGGCCACACCATTGATCTTCTCTATGGTCCGGCTGAGGTTCCCCACCTGGGGACGACGGGCAGATAGGGGCACTTTTCCCTGACACCCAGGGGCTCCCTGTTCTCCCCTGCAACCCCAGAGTTTGCTTCCTCCTGGGTTCCTGGTCTCTTGGGGCCTTTCTCTGTCTCCAACCTCTTCCTCACTCCCTCCCCCACACATAGCCCCCCTGAGGGAGCAGCCATCATGGAGGGGGGAGACTGAGTCACAGGAGCTCCATCTGCCTCTGTTCCCTGCATCCCAGTCAGAACCCTCCAAGGTGAGGCTGACTGATAAAATATAGCAGGCCCAGTTGAATTTTTGATGACTAATGAATAATTGTTTAGTATAAGTGTATCCCAAATCTCCCATGGGACATACTTACACTAAATATAATTTGATGTTTATCTGAAATTAAATTTAATTGGACATTCTTGTGTGTGTGTGTGTGTGTGTGTGTGCCTAAATTTGGCCACCCACCCCAAGGCTGTGTAGTGCCTGGGAAAGACAACCTCTTGTGACCCCTTCAGTTTGTCTTGCCCTGAGGGGGCCCCACCTGTCTGCTGGAGCACACTGGGGAAAAGGCATTGGTCCCACACATGAACACTTTCCGGCCAGTGACAATCAGGACTCGCACGTAGTTCTGACATTCCTCCTGAAGCAAGAAGGGGAAGTAATAAAGGAACAAGAACACCGGGTGTGGGGCTGGGTGTCTTTCCCTCACACCACTGCCCCACAGACATTTGAAAGCACTCCCCTCTGCCCCAGATGTGCCCTGCTCTGAAGTTCAGGTTGCATCTGTGGACATCCCCTGCCCTCACATCTCCCTCCCAGGCCAGGTGGCTGCATCGCTGCCCAATCGGATCAGGCTGGGCTTCTCACACAGGCAGCCTCATGCCCACATGGTGACCCTCCATCCCCACAACCACACACCTGACAGCTCTAAGCCAGACGCCTGCACCCACCAGGGCCACATACCTCAGTCTTCCCTTTGCTTTGGCAGGAGCGACGCGTGTCCTCATTGGAGGCCCACTCTGTGGCCTGCGGGAGGAGCACACAGACATCATATGGCCGTGGCACTCACGGCCGGGGCAGGCAGCAGTCAGGGTCGGGAGTGGACTGGAAGCTGGGAAAGGGTCAATGACAGCCTGCAGGGTAAGGGTTCCCCTCACCACATCTACTCGGACCCAGAGGGCTGCCAGATCTCCTTACTCAGAGACCTTTAAGGAGGATGTGCCCTCAGTCCCTCCCCACCTGCCTGGGTCAGGGAGGCCTAGAGTAACAACTTCCTCATGCTGAATTACCCCCATGCAGCTCTGTCCCAGGACTCTCTGTCCTTCCTTCCCCAGGTCAGCCAGGGAGCTGGAAGTGGCCAAGGACGACCTTCAGAACCACCCCAGACCCAGAGCCTGAGATGGAAAATGTGCTCCCTATGTGTCAGATGTCTCTCAAATGAGTGGGAAGAAAGGCTAGATTTTGCAAACCTCATAGATAGATCTATTTAATTTTCCTACTATTATCCTGCAAAGTGTTTTCTTTTTTTTTTTCCTTAACAGATGAAGAAACTCAGATTCTGTGTGACTTGCTGCTGCCATGTGCTAGAGCAGGAATTGGAACCCTCATTCTTGATTCAAAGGCTCTGTGTGTTTTTTCTCTTTATCCTGCTGTATCAGGACCTTGGGCTCCCTATTTATTTTTTTCTTTTTAAAAAAATTTATTGATTTATTTTGAGAGAGAGAGAGAGAGCAAGCACATGCAAGTGGGGGAGGGGGAAAGAGAGAGGGAGAGAGAGAACCCCAAGACTCTGCACTGTCAGTGCAGAGCCCAATGCGGGGCTTGAACTCACAAAGCATGAGATCATGACCTGAGCCGAAGTCAGACGCTTAACCAACCGAGACACCCAGGCGACCCTGGGATTCCTATTTCTTAATTGCTACCTCTCTTCCAGATTCTGTGCTGTCTGCTTCCCTTCTTGTTTCTCTTGTAGCATCACTCGTGCTCTATTATGGGGTGCACCATGGGGTGCTAGGGGACACAGTTTTCACTCAGGGCCTCATGTTTCCAAGTGTCCATGGCATTAGGAGAGGGCTATTCCCCACCTGGGAACCCCTCTGCCCCTTCACCTATTCTGTCTCCACTCTGAGACATCCCTCCCAGCCTCTGAAGAGCATCTGGAGGGAAGATTGCTACCCTCCAGGTCCAGGCAATGTCAACAGCCCTGGTGTGTGGCTCATTATATATTTCTGGGTCACATGTATAAACATGAACTGCCTACCTGTCCTAGGAGAGGGAGCCTTGAGCAAGCAGGTCTTCCATCCAAACAGGGGGGAAAAAACCCCATCTGCTTTTCATTTCTCACAGAGCTTCCTCTAGCCGTGAAGTCCCTGCCTGCAGAGCTCCAGGGTTGGGGTGTGGAGGGGGGTTGCCTGAAGAGGGAGCAGCAGGCTGCAATCCACCCACAGCTCTGAGATGGCTGCTTTGTGGGGCAGAGGGAGGGCTGGTTCCTGCAGACCCTGGATTCAGGAGCCGGGGGGCAAGTTGGTCATGCCGCCATCAGACCTTTGAGCAGGCTGGGCTCACCCTGCCATGCCGGGCCCGGAGCTCAGGCAGGCCTCTGCTCCCAGACCTTGAAGGAGGGCCCATGACCCTGGCATCTGGCCACAGAGCCATGAGGTTTATCTGGACAGGAACAATGGAGCCATTGTCACCCTCCGGACCCCATCAGTTCCCTGGCTGAGCCTGATGTGAGAAGAGGGACATAAACAAGCAATTTCAGGGCCTTTGGGGTCAGAAAAGAGCAGTGACCCATAGACACTGTAGATGTCCAGGCTTAAGACTCTGGATAACGGATAGCTGTTGGGGTGTGGGGGGGTGCTGGTGGTGGGCAAAGGGGCCTTGCTCATAAGGGGGTGAGATTTCCATTGGGTGGGTGGGTGGGGCAGTTGTACAAATGTACAAATGAAAAGCAGACACCCGGACAGGCTCTGTGCCAGGGACTGACACACCTCTCTTGGATCTTCACTGCAGCCACTAAAAAACATTTAGACTTCTGCTCATTTTACAGGTGAGGAAAATAAAGTTCAGAGAAGTTGAGCAACTTGCCCAAGGTCACAAAGCTAGTAAGGAGCAGACCCAAGATGCAAACCCGGATAGCTGACACCAGAGCTGAGCTCTCTCCGTTACATCCTGCAGCTTCTCACAGTGAATAGATTTCTCAAACCCAAAGTTAGAACATATGGCCTGTAAAGAATATGTATATTTATAATGATAACAGCACAGAACAGGCTTGTTTGAGTCATTTTTAAAATTTTTATTTTATTTAAAAAATTATTTATATCAAAGTAATGATAAAAAAAAGAGTAATGATGCACAGAGTTGAAAAAGTTAGAGGATATGAAAAAATTATTTAAAAAAAAACCCAACAACTCACTCCTCCTCCGCCCCAATCCCATTTCCTAAGGACAACTTCTTTCAATGCTTTTAGCTGTTTCTGTGTGTGTGTCTTTTAATCCAATTTCTTGAAAATATGTATCAAACTCAGACTTTTTCTTCTTACTTCCTGTTAATAGGGGTGAAGATTTTTCCCACTCACCCATCCCATTCTCCCCCCACGTTAAAGCACACATACATTTCCCTTCTCCTCATCCTCCCACTATAATTATGTAATATTAAACTAATTTAATATATTAATATAATTATTTAATTTTAAATTAAAATCATCAGTATTTACATTATTATGAATATATAAAAATTGTTCACTACTACCAGTCAGTACCCTGGATTTCACTGAATGTAAGACACCATTGATTGTAATATGAAACACCAAGAAAGAAAATATGCTGCCAATCAAATACTTTATTGCTTAAATTTTTAATGTAAACTTATTCAAAATGCTCTTACTGAGACCTACAATTTTTATCACCTATCAATCTTATGAGTACAACAAAGAAAAATGTAAGCAAAATTAATTATTCCAAAACCTTCTTTGAATTCAGAGTTCACCTCTTCTGAATCACTTTTCTCTTTGGTTGTCAGTGCTCATTTGTTTTGTTTGTTTGCTTGTTTTAGAGTATCATTTTTTGAACCACCCAGGGTTTCAGTGATACCACAGTTCTTAAAGAATATTCCACTCTGGTCTCCAGACTTTTCTTCCAAGCTATTGTTCCCATTCTGCAAGTTTGGATGCTGATACTCTCTTGATCTTACCAGAAGGTATCCACAGAAGGTTTTCTGAAAAAACCAGGACTCAAATTCCCTCCTCATATGATCCTGAAATGTTAATGTGTGCTGTTACCGGAATACCAGGAATGATGACCAAGTTATTGGTCAATGTCCAACAGCTGCTACAAATCCCTCTCGATATCATTTATTAAATGTAAACACAAATGGTTCTGATCATCTATTCAGTCCCATCCTCTTTCTTCTGCCCCTAGGCTCCAGCCTCCTGCCCCATTGTGGACTGGTTGCTCCTGGGGCTTCCCTGCTTGGCTGTTATCCTGGGACTTACCTTCTCTCCTCTCCTTTTCACTGAATCCTATGTTTCCCAATTTTTTGATTTACTTATTTTGGTAAAACACATCTCCACTATCTTCCTAAGAAAAGGAACATGATAGATCAATTTTTAAAAATTCATTGGGGCACATGGGTAGCTCAGTGGGTTAAACATCAAACTCTTGATATTGGCTCAGGTCATGATCTCATGGTTCATGAGATTGAGCCCCACGATAGGCTCTGCACTGTCAGTGCAGAGTCTGCTTGGGATTCCCTCTCTCCCTCTCTCTCTCTGCCCCTCCCCCACATGCATGGGAGTGTGCACGTTCTCTCTCTCAAAATAAACATTAACAATTTTTTTTAAAAAGATAAAAATTTTTGCATGTCTGATTCATTTTATCTCCATACTTGATTGATAGCTTTGATACAGAATTCTAGGTTAAAAATAATTTTCACTCAGAATTTTAAAGGCATTCATTCCCCCACTGTTTTCTAGATTCCAGTGTTGTGATTGAGAAGTCTGATGTAATTCTTATTCCCCAACTTTTCTAGTTTTTTCTTTTTCTTTAGGCTCTAGAAACTTTTTGGATCTTCTCTTTCATTACAATATCCTGAATTTCCAACTGAGGCGTCTTAGTGCATGACCTTTTTGGGAACTCACTCGGCCCTTTCAGTGTGAAGCCTCATCCTCCATGCTGGCAGATTTTCTTATGTTATTTCATCCTTAATTTCTTCCTCAACTTTTCCTCTGTTCTCTTTTTTGTAACTCTTATGAATCCAACCAAGTGATGGCCGTTGTGCATTGATCCTCTAATATTCTGTTATTTCTCTCCTGTTCGTGATTTCTTATTTTTTTCTTGTTCTAATTCCAGGGAGATTTTTATTCAACTTCATCTTATATTCTTCAATTCGATTTTTATTTCCCCAATCACATTTTTAGTATATTAAAAAATATATTTTTATATATCAGAAGATTCAATGAGTTTTTTCTAATTACTTTTTAAGATGTTTTCTTATATTTCTCTAATTGTCCCTGCACCTTTCTTCATTCCTTCTGCTTGTTTGTTTTGATCTTTCTCTTTCACTTTATAGGCTTTTTTTGAAATGTCTAGTGATTTGGGGCTATTTGTTTGTATTTAAAATAAATCAACTAACCATTTCCCACTGAAAGGAACCGGCATCTTAGAGTAATGGCTGAGTCCGGGTCTGAGGTTAGGAAATGTACAAGGTGAGCCTGGAGCATCTCTTCACACCAAATAGCAAGGATGCAACCAAAGGCAAAAGGGCCATCAGGTCAAAGGACCCAGGAACCAACCTGAAGAGGCTTTGTCCTGGAAGAGATGGCATAGCCATGAAAGATAAGTGCAATGGACTGAGACACATCAATAGTGTTTAAAGCCATTTTGAGTTTGTAATAATAATAATAATAAAAGAATAAGATTAATTGATCATCGCAGACACTAGGAAAACAGCTCATTCTTTGAAAGGTGGTAGATGAAGAGTATCAAACATTTACCCTGCTTTTCCTATACGACTCTATCATTGGGTAACCAAATAGGAGATGAGAAGTTTTTCTTTGTAGAAGTCCAACTAATACAATGTAATCCCCACAACATTAATGGATCTGGGAAACAATCAATGGCTGCTAACATTTAAAAAAAACACAGAGAAAATCATATACAACATACCTCCTAAAAAAAAGTACACAAAACACTTATGAAGTAACCTTGCTGGAATCTAAACTGAATAAAGTCTTTAGATCTAGCATCAATTTACAGATGATACAGAGAATAGTGGAACATGTTAAGATGTACCACTTGGATTGCAATCAGAAAAATCTGGACTGTGGAAAACGCTATTGGACAAATGACCAGGTTCTTCAGTAAATAAATTGCATAAAGAGAGAAAGAAGAGAAACATTGTTCTAGCACCATACCCCGTTAGTTCCCCTCAGCTTTCTTGGAGTCTCCAAATTTGGAGACTCACCAGTTGGCTCTTTAGAGTAAGGGTCTTAGTCTCTCTTTGTTGGGGAAGGGGTGAAATGGATGAAGGGATTGCTGTGTAGGATGGGATAGAATCCCTGGATTACAATCTCTCAATTTAGACAATTTCAACTGCCCCCCCCCTTATACCTCATCTTCACATTCCACAATACCCAACATCCCAACTTCTAAGCCCTTCCAGGGGCTGGGATCAGTTTGCTTCTCTGCCATATTTTCCTCTGTAAACTGTTCTGTTCTGCCTAGTCAATTATGACTATCCATCCACTTTCCATCTCCCTAAAATATGTTTAATCTCTTCTCCATTGATGTCTCTTTTGTTCTCTCTGTCATTGTGGACCTATACCTTTTAAAATTCCTCACTGTCTTTTTAGTGGGTTTTGTGAAGGAGTAGAGATATACATGTATGATCAATCAATCTGCCATGCATAAAGCTTTAAACTAAGACTGTCCCAGAAATTCTAATACGGCAATCTCCAGTAACAGAGTAACTGTATGGTTTTCTGCTACGGGAGAGAGCAGGCAAGATGGCCAGGGCCTGGATAATCTCCTTGCAGACCCAGCAACTTCCTTGGACACCAGCGACAATGGCTGATCATTAAAACATTTTCTGAGCATTAGGTCCACCATTCAGCAGACAGTTTAGATTTCAAATAACTTGAGAGCTGCCAGACCAGCTTGGAGAATGTAGAGATAACTAGAAGAGAGCTCAGAATCAGCTTCACTGTCTGCCAAGGCCCAACAAAGCCCCATATGTATCCTGATGGGGTATGTGTAAAAAAAGTCCATGTTTCTGCACTTCCAGGACATCTAGCAGCCCAAGATCATGAATCCATTGCAATTAGGCCTCCAGACACATCATTCCCTGAACTACTCTCGCAAAGGCCAGAAAATTGCCAAATCCAGGATAGCTCATCACACAGCAACCCCCTGACACTGTTGACCACTCGCCACCTTTTCTTTCTCCAAACCAGTTCAGGTTACACTGATAAATAACCATCACAGAGGAGCTGATTTTATTTCCCCTTCCTGACTGCAAGCAGCAGTAAACACACACACACACACACACACACACACACACACACACACAGGTATGCACGCACTCATGCACTGCCCTCTGTGCTGCTACCTGTATCTCACCTCTTGTGCTTGGAGAATTGGGAAGGAGGCTGGGTATTTAGATTTTCCTGAAGGAATAGTAGTTCACGTAAACTGTTTAATAGGGGTTAGGCACTTAGAAGTCCTTTTAATGGACACTGGTTTGCATAAACTGTTTGTATTTAGATTTTTTTAAGGGATGTTAATTATTTAAGCTATCAATAAAGCATTGTTAAATCCTTCCTTGGAGTCAGTGGATCATTTGGCTGTAACTTAGAGTTACCGCTTTGCACCCCCAGGAAGTATGGACAGTAGAGGAAGCTGGCTTGGAGGGCTGGGTCCTACCTCCTCCTGACACTGGTGGTCAGCTCTTGGTTAGCACTTGGTTTCTGTAAGCAATTGTGATAGCAGATGCTGAGGACTGAAAGCTTATGAGCAGGAACCCCAAAGCCCCAAATAGGGCAATGGAAGGGTACTTGCAGAGGCCAGGCTTCTGTGGTCAAAAGTCAAGGCTTTCTCACCAGGCCAGATGACAGACCAGGGGACCTGAGCCGGGGGTTCACCTCCAGTCTGCCCAGGAATGCTGGACAGCCCACTCTAACTTCTCTCCCTTTCTTTCCCCTTTGTGGTCAGATGGTAGTCCACTATGGTAGGGATGTGGACATGAAATCCTCTCCTTATTCTGTCATGGAAAATCTAGTCTAGACTCCTGAGATCAAGCTCCAAAGAGACATATTGGGAAGGTGGTGAAACCAATTCCTAGTGTACCTGTGGCTGGTTGGCAGCAACCTTCAGAGAAGCCCCTGCAGCTGAGCCTTTGCTCCAAGTGCGAGTTATGGGGTTAGCATAAGATATCTTCTCATGGCAGAGGCCAACTCAACACAGAGAGGTTTGAACCAAATGTCAGGCCTCATCATCAAGCCAGAGAGTCCTAACATCTGATAAGGTATGGGACCCGGGAACTGTGGGCCAACTGTCAGAAGCCAAACCAGGCAGGCAGCACCTACAGAAAAGGCATTGACATCCTAGAGCAGCGGTTCCTAAATTTGGCTGCGTGCTGTAAGCACCTGGGAGCTTTAAAAAATCCCAGTGCCGGGGCGCCTGGGTGGCTCAGTTGGTTAAGCATCGATTTCAGCTCAGGTCATGACCTCACAGTTTGTGAGTTCAAGTCCCACATCAGGCTCTTTGCTGACAGCTCAGAGCCTGGAGCCTGCTTCAGATTCTGTGTCTCCCTCTCTCTCTGCTCCTCCCTCGCTCATGCTCTGTCTCTCTCTTGTCTCTCAAAAATAAATTAACATTAAAAAAAATTTTTTTTAAAATTCCCAGTGCCCAGCTGCACCTCAGACAGATCAAGTCAGAATCTCTGAGGTTGGGACCAAGCATCAGTGTTTTTCAAATCTCTCCTGGTGATTCTACTGGGCAGTCAAGGCAGAACTACTGCCAAGAGCCAGGATAGCTTCATTCCCAACCTGATTTATGCTACCCAGCTTTGTAAGCCAGAGCCCTGGATGGCACCACCGTGGGCCAAGCCTTTGGCCGAGCCCCCCAGAGCTGCTAACTTCCCTTCCTCCTTCACGCAAAAGACAGTGTGCCTGATGCGCCCTGGAGCTGTTTGATGTTGTGACCTTCTGTGTTTCCGTCACCTGCAGATCTTCCTCCTTCTTCTCTCCATCCCCACCCCCTGCCTTAGTTCAGTTTTCCCCATCACTCACCTGGGCTATTGCAGTGGCCTCCTAACAGGCTCCCTGACTAACCCATTCTCTGCACCAGGCCAGGTGCAAAGTGGTCTCTCTCTTTTCCCAGGCCTCATCTCCCACCCTTTTCCCACTCACACCCCATGATCCTGCCACCAGGTCCCTCAGTGCTCCATGCTATTTCACACCTCTGTGTCCCCTCCTGAGCTGCCTGGAAAATCCCCATCCTTCAAGCTCCAGGCCAAGGGCAGCTTTCCGAGAAGGCTTTGCAGACCATGCTGAGCCTGATGGGTTTCTAGTGCCTCTGGTGCCACCAGTGCCACCACTGAACCTAGCCTTCACCCCTCCCTGCATGCTTTGCACGGCATCTGTTTCTCTTTTTCTCTGGGACCACTTTACTGCTCCTAGAAGATCTTCACTTGCAGACCTTGGGAACCTAACAAAAAGCCGACTGCCTGAGCTCAGGGTAGGACCCCTGCCCAGGTCCACTTCCTCTCACCCACTTTGAACCACCTCTGCGCCCACTCTCTCCAGGCCCTGACCTGCTGCGCTTGGCAACTTGGTTTCATTTTCTGTGGATGTCAATTGGTAAGTAGGCTCTAGTTGGGCTGCTTGTGACCAAGCCAGCAGGTCACTGAGGCTGCTCTAGCCCAGGCCCCAAGATCATGCCACAGAAATCCCATCCAGGACAGGGAATCCTTTGTGATCTCATCTGCTTATTCCTTGAGGCCAGGGACTAAGCCTTATTCAACTTTGGATCTCAAATGCTTAGTACCATGGCTCCAACCAGACCCAGCATTCTGTAGGTACTCAATAAATGTTAATTGGGTGGGTAGTTGGATGAATGGATGGCAGCTTGGCTGGTAAGGGTAAGGACTGAAGGATAGATGGAGCCATAAATGAATGAATGGTGTTTCCTTTCTATTTGCCCTAGTTCCTCCCTTCTGATGGTCAGACCTTTTCTGCTCCCTTATACCTCCTCTCTGGCAGTCAGCTGCAATGGCCCATGGGGGTATACACCCAGGTGCAGCTAGAAAAGGTCAGACCAGAATGTCACAACAGCTCACCAAGGAGGTGTTCCCTTGCCCGAATGCCATTTGCAGTGAAACTGTACCCCAAACCGTCCAGCACCTGACTGCCTCCTTTAACCATTCTGTAATTAGGTTAGATGCATCACTCACCATCTTTTTTTGGCTATACAGTGAGCCCTAGAGGTCAGAGACTCTGCTTGTCTTACAACCCCTCCTCCCCCAGCTCAGATCTGATGCACAACAAATACTCAAGCCTCCTAGACACAAGAACGGAGGCTTTCCCCTCATTGAGGAAGAGATGGACTTCTTTCATCTAGAAAGTTCCGCCTCTGCAGAGATGGTTTGGCATCTGTTTCTCAATCTGGGATAAATGTTCTGGATCAAGGAGTCCCATTAAAATGCCTCCTAGAGCACTTAGGGAATTATGCTTGGGGAGTCCTTCTTGGCAGCAGATAATAAATCAATCACAGTCCAGTGAAAACGCTGAGTTAGAATGGGATCACTCAGGCCAAGCTAAAAAAGGAACCAGGGATACCCTTTCTCTTGAGGCCAAAACTCAGTCCTTTCTGTAAGACTTAGAATGACCAACCAGTCCAGTTTGCCCAATTCTCTCCCAGATTTAGCACCTAAAGTCCTGCATCCCAAGACCCCTCAGTCTCAGGCACACAAGGCCAGTTGGTCATTCTCACTTGGGTGCTCCTTCTCTCCCCTTGTCAGCAGTTCCCCTGCACAATGCAGGAGCCCCATGTGTGCCTCCATGTTTATGTGGGTGACCCTCACTTCCAAATACCTTCCCGGCTGTAAGACCTGGAAGCCAGCGTGAGTCCACGGCCAGTGAAAAGAGCATGGGGCTCCTGTTTTCAACCATAGGGGCTGAATTCTGAACCTTGCTCCCTGTGCTACCCCAGCCCCAGCTCCCAAATACCTGGGAAATCACAAAGAAAGGGAAGGGAAGGGAGGCAAATGTACCTGAAGGAGGGAAACATTGGCAAGGCTGAGTCTGAAGAGGTAGTTCCTGTGAAAACAGAGACAAGAATCATAAATCAAGCTGGTTCTGCAGGCAGGTCCCCAGGAAGCAGCTTCCCGGCTCCAGCTTCATAAGGTGCCAGGACAGGGTGCAGACTGCAGAGGGCCTGTGGTGGGTCAACCCCCTGGGAGAGTTTTATCTCCATTGGCTCTGTTAACCCTCACAGAAACTCCATGAGTGGAGAGGGAAAACTGCATTTACAGATGAGGAAACAGGTTGGCCAACTCATAGACAGTAAGTGAAGGAGTTGCGATTCACGCCCAGACTTGTCTACTCCTGAAGCCCACACCGTCCCTGCTCCCTGGCTGTCCTGGCAGGTCCAGGGAGCAGCCCCACCACCTTCCTCCCAGCCAGAGAGCCCACTTCTGTTAAACGTGATGCCTCATGGAGCTCCTGCAGGAGCCTAAACACACCATCTCCTTCCTTCCACCCAGACCCACTCCTGTCTGACTCCCCTCCTCAGACAGACCAGCCATCTCTCCTAACACCATGCCTGGGGCCCCTGGAGTCCTGTCTGCCTCCTCATCTCCCGCAGCCCCTGCCTGGGGTGACTCTGGATCTGACCTTCCCACGATCCCCTCCCTGGATCACCCTATCCGCTTTTGCCCCAGTGGCCCCCTCAGCGCCCCCACGATTCCTCTCCTGCGCTCCCCCCCAGCCCACATGGGGCTGCCAGCTTCATCTGCCTCAAATACTGTTTTCATCACATCAGCCTCCTGCTCAAAAACCGTAAATAAAGAAACGTGTCCACACAAAAACCTGCACATGGATGTTTATAGCAGCATTATTCACAATTGCTCAAACTTGGAAGCAACCAAGAAGCCTTTCAGCAGGTGAATGGATAAATACACTGTGGTGTATCCAGATAATAGAATATTATTCAGAGCAAAAAGGAAATGAGCTATCAAGTCATGAAAAGACATGGAGGAAACTTAGATGCATAATACTAAGTGAAAGAAGCCAATCTGAAAAGGCTACACACTGTATGATTCCAATTATATGACATTTTGGGAAAGGCAAAACTATGGAGACAGTAAGAGCTCAGTGGTTGAGGAGAGGGAGGATGAACAGGTGGAACACAGGATTTTTAGGGCAGTGAACCTCCTCTGTATGACGCTGTAACACTGGATACATGTCATTATACCTTTGTCCGAACTCCCAGAATGTACAACACTAAGAGACCATAATATAAACTATAGATGTGGGGTGATAATGATGTATGTGTCAATGCAGTTCTTCAGCGACAACAAATGTACCCCTCTGGTGGTGGAGGCTATGGGAGCAGGAGACACATGGGAAACATGTGTACCTTCTTATCAAGTCTGCTGTCAGCCTAGAAATGCTCTAAAAATAATATAGTCATAATTTTTAAAAAGGCCTTAAATAGCAGTGATAATGATACTACTACCTCAGTTAGTCACCCATCGAGTACTCACAGCGTCAGACACGGAGGAAATTGCTTTGCCTGGACTCTGGAGCCACAAGCCCACTATCACTATGCACAGACTTGGAGGGGGACAGGGCCACAGTCAACACGCCACACAAAAGTGGCTGCAGGCTCACAGAGTAGACCCTGCAGCGGAGGCAGGGAGAATCCCAGCTTGGCTTCTTTCTGGGGACATTGTGGGGGCCTCAGTGTCTGTGTCTGTAAAATGGAGAAACTAACGCCGTCTTTCTCATTTCACAGGACTGTGGAGACAGGGGATGGTGTGGTGCATGTTAAAAGGCTTTATTAATATCAAACAGATGTAAAGTCTTGGTTTTCCCTAAGAATTTTTTTTTCTCTCCTTCTAACATTTTCTTTTAGCTATTCCCCTTTTGGTTCCTGAGGTTTTTAGGAATAATTGCTTTAGAACATTCTGGCCTACCTCGGCTGTACTGAGAAGAGAATTGAAGGGAAACGCTGTGGAGTGGGCCAGGAGGAGATGGGGGGTGGAGGGGTCCCTGTTGAATGAATCCAGGGGCCTGAAGGAGACACTTCAGCCTGGAGGCTTCTTGTCCCCAGCTCTGGCTCCAGGCCCAGCCGCCGCTTAGCTTCTTTGCTGTTCTGGGGCCGGACAGGCCTCGCCATTGACCTTGGCTGCAGGCCTCTGCTGTCCCTCCCCAGCCCCCTGCCCTGCAGAGCTTCCCCACCCCCTCCCTCCTGGCCTGAGAACAGATGGACTCGGACTCTGCCCCAGCTGTCTGCTCAGGTAACAGAGGCATCTGCTCACAGCTTTAGAAAATTAGGGGAAACATTGCATCACTTTATTAATTTTTATCCCATCAAAAATCGTTTATCACAGCAACGTAGTCTGCTCCTCTTGGAGACGAGAACAGAGAGAAATCTCTTCAGCCTGACCTGCCCCTAAATCCCCTATGGAACAAGGCAGGGTATAAATAAATAAAAAATATTTCCAGCTGAATTCCAGAGACCTAGGGGGTCAGAAAGAAGAGGGAGAATGTCAGGCAGAAGGACGGGAGGAAGGAAAGTTCTTTCTCCCTAGAGAACGGGGGAGAAGAAACTGAGGAACCACTTCATTTGCTGTGAGGGGCGCAAGGGACCATGTCCTGCCTGACTGTCCCCTGTCTCTGAGGGCACAGCCAGGCTCAAAATGCCAGGAAAAGGCATGCCTGTCGTTTGGGGGAAGCCCCAGAGTGGATCCGAAACAGCAGCGAGAACACAGGCAGGCGGCCTAACCCTTCTGAGCTTCAGTTTCCTAATCCATACAGTAGGGATAATTACAGAACCCTCTGCCCGGCGTTCATGTGAAGGTTAGGTGATTTATTATATGCCTGATTTACTATATGCTCTAGATGCTTTACTACATATATGGTACATAAAATAGTGCCTGTCACATGGCCGGCACAGAAAGACCGGCAGTTTTCAAAATGTGTCCACAAGGTTCAGAGCAGAGGCATCAGTGGTATCCTTTTGGGTTTAAGAAGTACAGCTGTGAGACTGGCAGGACCTGAATAAGGGAAGATGGTCTCAATGTCAGCTTCCTAACTGCAATGCACTGTCATTATGCAAGATGTCACCACCGGGGGAAGCTGGGTGAAGGGTATGTGGACTGACTTCCTACAACTGCATGGAAATCCATAATTATCTGAAAATAAAAAGTAAAACCATTACAGCTGACCCTTGAACAACTCCAGTTTGTTCTACACACAGATTTCTTTTCAATACCGTACTGTAAATGTGTTTGCTCTTTCTTATGATTCTCTTAATAACACTTTTTTCCCTAGCTTATTTTGTTGTAAGAACACATTATATAATACATATAACACACAAAATACGTGTTCATCGACCATTTATGTTATCAGTAAGGCTTCCAATCAACAGTAGGCTTTGAGTAGTTAGGCTTGGGGAGCCAAAAGTTATAGGTAGATTTTCAACTGCACGGAAGGGGAGGGAGGTCAGTGCCCTTAACTCCCCATGTTGTTCAAGGGTTAACGGTATTTTATTTGCTGGGAAAAATAAAGCCCATACCCTTGTATATTTGCGTAAGCACAGATTACCTCTGGAAGGACACATACTCGTCACAGGATGTGCCTCCAAGAAGGCGTCCTGTTTGGTGTGTGTGTGTGTCTTTCATTGTATATTCTTTTGTACTTTTTGAATGTTTTACCACGACACATTCATATCGCTGATGCAAAATAATTAGTTAATTAAAAAAATGCTTTCATCCCTGGCTTCACAACAGTCCTGAGAGGTTGGCAACACAGAAGACTGGAAGCCAGACTTTACAGATGGTTCAGAGGTCAGTATCCTAAGAGCAGTGCAGCTCCTCTGGTCTTTGTCCAGAGCTCTGCTTGGCTTGCTTCCTTTTCATAATGTAAATAGGGGGTGGGTACACTCTGGAAAACCTGAAGGTCAAGGTTGGTAAGCCACGCAGGATAGCCTGGGGTTGCCCAACCTAGTGGCCACCCTCCCCTACCTTCAGACCTGCTGAATCTGAACATCTGGGGTGGAGAGCTTCTGAAAAACACCAGTGCAGTCAAAGGTGATAAGGGACTGGCAGAAAAAAACTCTAGCCCAGAGGTAAGGAGACAGGAGTTCTAGCCCCATACTCTGTTGTCGTCTTGTTCAATGGGATCTTGGGAAGGTCAATTCCCCTCTCCTGTCCCTTGCCTCCTCATATTGAAATTGAAGGCAGTTAGATTAGACTAGTGATTTTCAAACCTAGGAGTCCTCAGACTCACCTGGAGGGCTTGCTAAAACACATTGCTGGGCCCCACCCCCAGGGTTTCTGATTCAGCAGGCCTGGGGTGAGGCCCAAGAATTTACATTTCTAACAAGTTCCTGGTGCTGTTGGTACCGCTGGTCCGGGGATCACTCTCTGAGACCCACTGGAGTAAACCATCTCTAAGCTCCCTTCTCTACTAGAGCTAAGAGTCTACAATTTTGTAAGGTCTCCACAAGCCCTCCCTAGAGCCAGAATAGTGAGGCTAAACAAGATTAGGCAACAGGGAGGGAAGTGAGGTGCTTCATACAAGAAGGCCACGGCCTGAGTCCAGCATCCCAGGTGCAGGCGGCCAGCCAGCCAGCAGGGGGCTCTTGGGCACCTTCCCTGCATGGAGCTCTCAGGGAGGACTTTGCCTGGGCAGTCCAGGAAGCAGGGTAGGGACGCGGGGTAGAAGGTGGCCAGCAGGTGTTCCTGCTCTTGAAAACTACCAGCCACGGAATCTGGGGGTCTACAGGTCACCCTCCTCCCCGCCTTGCTCCAACTAATGCTTCCTCTTGTGGGAGACAGACATTCAGATACAGAGAGGGCCTGGCAGAGAGGAACACGGGCCCAGGATGAGGGCCTGCCCATAGCGGGCTCATCCCAAATGATATTCCCTCCATCCAATCCTAAGCACACTACCCCTCGTGGCACCAACCCTCCTGCACCTCGTTACCTGGCTCCCACGATGAGCTGGTTCCTGGAGGGATCCAGAGCAAGCTGGGAGAAGTCTCGGGCTCCAGGGTAGGTGAAGTTGAAGACCCACGGCTTCAGATCTGGTGGAGGGAGAGGCAAGCATTCCAGTTACTGTTGGACCAGCTGTGCCAGCACTGGACCCCACAATGAAAGGGCGAACATCAGCGAGCGGTGAGGTGGAAGCAGACTTGGCACCCCCTAAACCTGGGTTCCACTTGGCCCCTCTGTGAGCAGCCAGCTGGGGGAGAGGGGGTGGGGGTGTCGCCACTGTTCCTGCTATGTCCGCTATCTCAGAGAAGGGCTCCACCTAACCCCTAGCTGCCCAAAGGGAAAACTGTAATCATCCTTCCCTCCCCTAAACCCTCACCAGCACTTAAAAACACTCAGAAATCTTGTCTGTCCCACTTCCAAGAAATCCATCCCTTTTGCCCTCTGTACCCTACCCCCATCCAAGCTAGTATCATCTCTTGCCTGGCCTGGTGCCAGGAGCATCCTATCTAGCCTGGCCTCCACTCCTGTCCCTCTGGTCGGTCCATTTCCTACATAGCAACCAGAGCGATCTTTCTAAAATGCAAATCTGGTTTTGTTGTTCTGCAGCTTAGAACCCTTTAATAGCTCCCAGTTGACCCCAGGAAAAGTCTCAACTCCTATGAAGGCCTTTGGGCTCTGCACTGTCTTCCCAGTTTGGATGCCTGGCACATTAATTATTTAGTGCCACAGAAAGAATCATACTTCATATTTTACATTTCCCCTCAAACTACCGCTCCAGCCATACTAAACTAGAACACTGTGCAGATCTATCCCACCAGAGCCTGCAAACTTTGCCTTTCTGTTCTCCCTCAGTAGAACAGTTCCTGTTCAGCCCCATCCCCACCCTACCTCCTCCAAGAACCCTTTCCTGACTCCCGAAAGCCTGGGTGAAGCCTCTACTTTACTGCCATCAAAGCCCCCATATTGCTGGGTGTATATCCCCCTTGTTTTCCCTGGGGGGTAGGGAAGCCCTTGCTTCTTAGATCTCTAGGCTGTGTCCAGCACCTGGAAGGAATTGAGTAAATGCAGGATCAATCCACAATTCCCATCTGTACAAGAAGAACCAAGTTTTCAAACAAGCTTCCCTGGAGGTGGGAAACAGAAGGTGGGTTTATCCCTGTCTATCCCTGTCTCCAAGGAAGGAGCTTCCCAGCCGAGGCCAAAGTCTTCCATGGAGATTGGTGGGCAGAGAGGAGATCTCACAGCCCTCTGGATGGATGGGGCAGTGGTCTGTGGGAGGTACGCCTGGGGAAGGTACATCAGGGTACGCTGGCCTTCCCTCTCTCCCTTCCACTGGAGACCCACTTCTCCCATCCTGGTCCAGAACCCCTTAATAGCACTCCTCAGCCTCTGCCTCATAGATGGGAGAGAACTGACCAATAACGAGAGAGCCAGAGAACCATGGGGCAGAGAACTTTCATGTCAATGGAGATAAAGATGAGGGGGGAATGTGAGGCCCGGTGCTTTCTCCCCACAGTCTATTAGCAACTGGCTCACAGAAGGCCCAGAGAAGTGCGTGCGTGCATGTGTGTGTGTGTGTAATCCAGGGGAAATAAATCATTGCTCATTATCCCTCCACTACAGAGTAAAAGCAGCCCTTCATTTCTGCACGACAAGCAAACACTTAATCGCTCCCTGGAGAACTTGAGGTTTTGTGAGTTGGATGTTTTTCAGAAAACTGTGATATGCATGATTAAAAAAAAGAAGAAGAAAGAAATTCTACAGCAAAATGTAGCAAACCCCTTGGGTCTGCCTCTGTCCTCAGCAGGGGACTATAGGTTAGCAAGAATTACCGTGAAGTTGCAATGGCATTTGGGCAATATCGGTATAAGAAGTGGATCAGGAGTCGGGTAAGCTGGATTTTTAGTTGACCTCAGGGCCACACTCAGAAATCCTGGTAGAATAGTATACTACTTTATAGACTAAGCCAAGGACTCTCCTCCAGGAAGACTTCCTGGATCACAACCTCTCCACCCTGATTTTATTTTGTTCCATATTCTCTCTACCTTGTCTATTCTGTTCACAGTGTATTTTTTTGTCACTCTGAATGTGCTCAAGCCTGTTTTCTGTGGTGGGGGTGGGGAAGATATGGAGGGCTTGCCTGTCACCATCAGATGAGTGCTCCCCAACGGTAGCAACTGAGTCACCCTTTAGTTCCTTTTGTCCCCTCCGACAGGGGTCTTCCAGATGTGGGCAGCTGAACAGGGGAAGGGGTGGCATGACTGGTGTGCAGCAAACCAGGAGAAACTCCATGTGGGGGCTTCTCAGCTCAGTCTTCACTCAGGCCCTTCCCTGGGGCAGGGAAGGGAAAGGAAGACGAAACAGGGTAGGAGATGTGAAGACAATGGGAGGCAGGGGCAGAGGAAGGAGTGGAGGGTGACGGCCGCTTCCAGTTTCTTGTAACTGACAAGGGCAAGGGGAAAGGGGCGAGGGGGGAGAGAGGCAGGCGGGTGCAGCACGCTGATCTTGGGGGAGCTGTCTTGGGAAAGGAGCCAGCTTCCTCTTATTAAACAGGCAAACAGGACCAGAGGGAAACCTGTCTTTAAAACACCAAGCACGTTCTGAGCTCCGTGTGCAGGGAAGGCTTTGGACGGCGACTTTACGAGAAAAATGACATTCTCCATGACGCGCCTGTGATTTTAATTATAGTCAATTCAATTACCCAGTTTGTGGATTAACCACTGTCAGTGTTAACTCCATCCTGGCTTCTCCCTGCCTCCTAGAAATTCCATGCCGTGGCAGAAGGAATAACGTGCAGGCCAAAGAGAGACACAGGTGGGCCCCCCTTAAAAGAAGGAGAAAATTCAACCTTACAAGATGGAAAAACGCCTGCCAGACTCTGCAACTGGCAGGTCCTCTAGGGTATTTAGGGGTTATTCACAGATCAGCCAGATGTCAGGGGAGAAGGCAACTCACAGCTACCGAGTTGGAAGCCTACTGATCAGTCAGAAATAAAATGTAACATCTGAGGGGATCCTGGAAGCTGGGGGTTGGCACTGGGCTGGGTTATATGGCAACCTCTCTGGAACGGCAGCATCACCCAGAACACAGTTCCCAACATGAATTGAGTCCCTGGTGTGTGCTCACCAGTACTAAAGGGTGTGGGGAGACAAGAGGACCAGTCCTAGTGCAGGACCAACTGCACTGGCAGACCAAAGGGAATGATCTTTAAGGAACAACAAGAGATACTCGAGTACCCAGAGGAAACTCTTACCTCTGAAGTCCCACAGCATCTAGCCCTGTCCTTGGTTCAAGTAGGGCCCAATAACAATTTGGTGAATGGATAGGAAAATCCAAAGCTGTCAGAACGGAGACCCAGGTGAGTGGAGGGGAGGCCAGGAGGGCTGGGGAGGAAAAGTAGAGATGATGCCACACTCTAGGGCTGTCAGTCTAGGATGACGGACATCTCTGCTTGCTGGGGCTAAGGGGATTCCTTAGTTACTCCATGACAATCTGAGCCTCATTCCTCCATTCTGAAAGAGGGTGGGGAAGGAGGTTATTTCATTCAAGTAATATACACCTTAAGATAAAAAATGGTGGGAATAAAGCCAGGCATTCAAGGAACACATCTTCCACCTGTCCATTACCCCTACCCCCCTATCTAGTTTGCCCCAGTACAGACCAGCCTGGCTGGGGGACAGAAATTCTCTTGCTCTCCTTCCGTTGTACCTGCCCCAAGAATCCACCAGGCCAACAGTGGCCTCCAGCAAAGCCCCTCAGAGGAAATGGTTCATTAGGAGTTGCCATGGGGCATCCAAGGTGAGGATAGCCCTGAGAGTCCTGCTCCTTCTGTCCCGCACTTGGTCCTTCCCTTCAGTGACAGCCACCAGCATGCTGGGAGCCATCAGAAGTCTGAGAGTGTACGCGTGTTTTGTAGGCTTAAGGACATTGCTAATTTACTTTAATCCACTTAAGCCTTCAAAGCCTTGGATCCCAGCTCAAACAAGACAGCACTGAGAAGACAGCTGCAAATTCTCCTCCCTGAGGCAGGAGCCAGCCCACAGCTGGGAATCCCACACTTCCCAGCCGCCCCAGCCTCCCCACCTTGCTAACCCCAACACCTATCCATACCACCCCTCCTATCCCCCAAATCCCATGCCAGCCTCGCACTCGGGCATTTATTTTTCTGCTCTGGTTTCCATCTCTGCCCTCTCGATTAGCTGTGTGGAATCCCGAGGACGGCTCCTCACCCTCCTGCCCGTGGCACCTAGAAGGTGGAGCCCCGATCGCTCTGCCACGGGGAGTAGAAAGAGCACTGGGTGCCCAATGTGAAGGCCCGCCTCTGACAAGTCTCTCCCACCCTCTACACCTCAGCCCTCCCATTTGTAAAGGGAGGTGACAGTCCTTGCCTTGCCTCCTTGCAGGGTCCTTGTGATGAGGAAATAGGGCAGGTGTCTATCAGACTTAAGAACCTGGGGACCTCTGAAGCTACATCCGCAGATCCCAGTGTGAGCTGCCATGCAGGTGACGGATTCGGAAGTGCTGATGTGGCCCTAGCACCACCAGGGAGCCCCAAACTGGCCAACAGGTCATGGGAAAACATCCTGCATGTTCTGGTGTTTATGTTTTGTTTTGGTTTTCGATTATCATCGACTGTATGTATTAATTTTAGAAACCCTTATTGAGAATTTATAGGCCTCTCAGAATACGCCCAGTGATTCACAAATCCCAGTTTGGGAAACACTTTAACAGGACACTCTCATGCCCTCCCTTGACAGACAGAGGGAGTTATCAGTCACCAAGGACCCGTTTCCCTGTGGGTTCCCAGGGCCCTGAAGACAGGCATCTGCAACCATCTTAGAGCAGAAGGAAGCCTTCCAGAGATTTCCAGGCACCTCCTAAGGAGTGAGTCATCTTCATTCTGGCCCCCCCAACGAAGCTAAGAAATACTCATGCTTCCAGAAGAGCTAGAGCTGAGATGGCCGATGAACCCTTGTCCACTCTACCCAGAGTACCCACAACCCCTCCTCCTAGCAGGAATGCCAGAGCAAGGTGCCCTCCTCCTCCAGGTAAACATGGATGGAAGGCTTAAATAAATTGGAGACTAAAATCAGACCCCTACAGCCCATGGCTACTCATCCTTCTAACATTTATCCCTAGGGGAACATCCCAGGACTTCCAACATCAAAGAGACCCTGCTGAGTTCAGACCTAAGTCCTTCAAGGCACAGCCATTGCAAAAAGGACCGAGTGGGAAGTGGCTCTCACCTGCAAAGGCCACAGTAGGGTGTTCCCTCAGGGTGCACAGCTGCTGCTCACTGCTAGGTTCAGTGACGACATCCTGGGAGCTGGACAGGTGGAACACCAGCAGTGTGAGGCTGGGCGGCAACAGGGTGACAGCCAGGGGTCCCAGGAACACCATCGTTGAGCCCCTCTGCAGTCCTAGCTCCGGAGGCAGGCAGGTAAGGTCTGCAATGCAAACATTGACTCTCACCACAAGCTCCCTCAGCAAGGCCCACTTCTCCCAGTTTCCTCCATGGTTGTTGGCAGGCCCATGGGCTGTGTTTGCTTGTTTAAATACATTTACATTTTACCTATGTTACTTATAGTTTACTCTGCTCTAGTAACACAGAGTTATGGATCATATCTGGAGAGCTAATTTCCCTTGCAATGGTATTCTGGATAAAACTGACAAATTATAGAGCTTTTTCTATTATGATCCCAAATGGCGTAAAATTAGTTTTAATGATAAAGGCGGTATCTAGGGATCTTAATAAGTGGAGCTAGGACACGTGGGTAGCCATTTGTAAAAAGATAAATTTGGATCCATAACCCACACCTTGTACTAGGAAAAATTCCTACTGGATAAAAGATTTAGGTGTTAAGAATAAAACCATAAAAATACTAGAAGAAAATGCGGGCAGAATTCTTTATAATTTTGGAATAAAGAACCGGGACTCAAAATCCAGAAGCTATTAAAGAAAAGATTGACATATTTAACTACATAAAACTTCAAACTTCTGCATGCCCCCCACCCCCCGCAAACAAACACCAAACAAAATCAAAAGGCAAATGACAAACTGGAAAAAAACATTTGCATTACATATCACAGACAAGGGGCTAATATTCCTAATGTATAAATAATTCCTGGGAATCAAGAGGAAAAAGGTCAATAATACAGTACAAAATAGGCAAAGAATATATGTACAAGTAGGGCTTAAAGATATGAATGACACTGGAGCACCTGGGTGGCTCAGTTGTTAAGTATCCGACTCTTTTTTTTTTTTTTTGTAACATTTATTTATTTTTGAGAGAGAGAGAGAGAGAGAGAGACAGTGTGAGTGAGGGAGAGGCAGAGAGAAGGAGACACAGAATCCGAAGCAGGCTCCAGGCTCTGAGCTGTCAGCACAGAGCCTGACACAGGGCTCAAACCCACGAGCCATGAGATCATGACCTGAGCTGAAGTTGGACACTCAAGGCACTGAGCCACCCAGGTGCCTCAAGCATCTGACTCTTGATTTTAGCTCGGGTCATGATCTCAGAGTCATGAGATCTAGCCCTGCAGCCAGTTCGGTGTGGATGGAGCCTGCTTAAGATTCTCTCTGTCCCTCTCTCTCTGCCCCTCCACTGCTTGTGCATGTGTGCATGCGTTCTCTCTCTCTCTCTGTAAATAAATAAATACTTTAATTAATTAAGACGCTATTTTCACTCACAATAAGAACAATGCAGATTAAAACCTAGACTGAGCTACTACTGTTCACCTATGAGTTTAGCAAAATTCCAAGACAGATGACACTCTCGGCGAGGCTGTGGGGAAGGGGGCACTCTCATATACCGTCGTGCAACAATGGTACAAGCCCTATGGAGAGGAATCTGGCAAAACGACAGAGGCATGTACCTTTTGATCTAATTTCTGGGAGTCTTAACCAGTGCTACTCAAAGTGCGGTCCGCAGATCAGTGTCAAATCCACAAACTGTGACAACTTCGTCGTAAGATAAATGCAGAAACTTGAGAGTGTTTAAAAATCTTTATAGTAATGTGACAGAGTAATTTTTATGTCTATTGGATCTAATAAAATTTGGAGGTTTGTATTTTTCATAGCTTTTTTGTCAATTCACTTCTCCAGTAATTCACTTTTATTGAATTTTATGTAAGTATCCATCTGCGACAGATTGTAAATTGAAATGTAAAACCTGCTCCTTCACCAGAGATAGTTGAGAAGCAAAAATAGACTAAACAGGCACCTGTACATGTGCCAGGTGATTTATGCACAAGATTACTCCTTGGGGGCATTCTTTGAAGTAACAGAAGACAGGAAACAACCAAACACCTAGCAACTGGAGACTGCTTGAATACGCGAGGGTGTATTTGTGTAACGGAATACTACACAGCTCTAGAAAAGAATGGGGATTTTTCCCTAGATTTCGATATGGAGAAATCTCCAGGTATAGTGACTGGAAAAAACCCAATGCAGAACAGGGTATTAGCTTGATACCTTTTGTGTAAAAAAGAAGGTGGAAATAAGAATACATATTTATAATTGCTGGTATGAGCATTAACAGACACTGGAAAAATAAACCCAAACTAATTTTAAATCAGGCTACCTATAAATAGCAAAATCATGACAGATGCTCCTTAATATATACCTTAAAAAATTTTTTTACATTTATTTATGTTTGAGAGACAGAGCACTAGTGGGGGATGAGGGGGGAGAGAGAGAGAGAGAGAGAGAGAGAGAGAGAGCAGGAGACACAGAATCCAAAGCAGGCTCCAAGCTCTGAGAGGTCAGCACAGAGCTCGATGCAGGGCTCAAACTCACAGACCATCAGATCATGACCTGAGCCGAAGTTGGACGCTTAATTGACTGAGCCACCCAGGTGCCCCAATATATATACCTTTTTATATTATTTTCACTTTTGATTATTAAATGTTTAATATCACCCATTCAATAAAAACCTCAAAAACTTTTTATTTTTTTAAAGTTTATTTATTTTGAGGTGGGGGTGGGGAAGAGAGTAGGAGAGGGGCAGAGAGAGAGGGAGCCAGAAAATCCCAAGTAGGCTTTGCGCTGTCAGCTCAGAGTCAGATTCGGGGCTCGAACTCACAAACCCAGACTAGTTTTGGTTCCCTAAAACTTCGAATATGGGGCAGCACAACACTTCCTCTGGAGCTTGACTCAGACACTCTGAATCAGCTCCCACCTCCCTCCTTTCCTGGCCCATCCAACGTGTCACCCACCAAGCCTTGCTGACATCACATCCCTCACAGGTCCCTAACCCACCGATAGACCTCCTTGGTGACACTGTCGTCATCTGTGAAATAAAAGGTTGGACTAGATCAGGGATTCCCTGCTGGAGGTGGGGACAAATCAGAACCCCTTCCACTGGAGGTGGGGTCCTGGGACCAGCAGGTGAGTGATTCCAAAGATGACTGTGACAAACCTCTGCAGGGACTAGGGGCCCCTAGGGTTCCTTTCCTCTCGAACACCCTTTGCTCCTAACCCCTCCTCTCTTCCTTTCCTACCACCACTACCTTACTCTAGGTCTGGAAAATGAGAATAGGATGACTGTCTTCTTGTCTGTTTCCTCACACCTGTGTGAGATGGGGTAACTCCTGTCATCGTGTTGCTGAGAGGCTTTGAGGAAATACCCCAGTGACTATGCAGATGGTGCACCTGGACGAGCTCCCTTCTCCCTTACCTGGCCTCATCCTGGATCACAGGGGGCCTTAGTCTCTGGAGCACCTCTTGGTCCCCTCAGCCTCAGGTTCAAATGTGGAATTCTCTGTCCCTCCCCAGGAGAGGTTGGACACCCCTGCTAGTGGAAACCCTCTGGGAGGGAGCTTTGGCCCAGACATCCTCCCTGGAGTGACTTTCACATGGCCGCTCACGTGGCATTATTCCTGAGAGCTAAACTGGGTCTTTCCTGCTGCATGGGGCTGGCACTGCTATGGAATTTCCTCTTGCCCTTTGACACTTGTGCTGGATGCTTTCTATTTGTCCCTCTACTCTGTCCCTCCTCCGTGCTCAGTGCCTGGGCTGCAACAGGGGACTCCTTCCCTCTGTTTGGTCAGTGGGGACACTGGCGGAAGATGGGAGGAATGGGAGAGAGAGGAGGCAGCTGGGTGAGCAGCCACATCCCCCCACAGAAGGTCAGAGTTAAGCTCCCCCCTCCTCTCTTTGCCTGGGGTGGTGCCAGCCCCTCATTATCGGCGGCAGGGTAGAGCCCAGTGAGCAGTCCCATATGGCTCCCAAACCCCTTCCCACACCTTCGTAAATAGTTCCTTTATTAAACTGCCCTCCCATTTCCCAGTTTGAGTGTGCCATCTGTTTCCGGGGGGGGGGGGACCCTGACTGATATAACATCTCATTGGTGATATTCGATGCCTATGCAAATATCATCTTTTTAGACCTTAGCTGGGGCTTTTCCTCCATCGGCCATCAGCCCTTCATCTGAGGCAGTGTGACAGCCACCCTCCCTCCCCTCATTATTCCCAAGCCTCCCCTGGCCCTTCCTTCCCCCAGGAGCCAGGCCTTAAAGTACCTAATTTCCACAGCAGAAGCTCCACTCACATTATGGTTTTTATGTAAATATGTCCTCCAAGTCCCTCCGGAATCAATAATTACTAGATTACCATCACCTGGTCCACCTGGGCCCCAGCACAGCATGCCTGCTCTTTAAGGAGAAGGGAAGGGAAGGGAACGCAGCATGTGGATGGGGGTGGGGAAGGACTGGGGGCAGGACCTAGATCCAGATCTGCTCCACTCAGGTGAGGGAGGAAAAAGGAATAGAGAGCCAGAGCAGTGGATGGACATGTACACAGCACACCGACCATAAAGCCCCCAGAGAGAGACAGACTGAAGGCTAAGCAGGAAGAAGATAGGAACAGCCTTTATTCAGATGAGCATTCCAGTCCTTAGGGATGCAAGTATGGGCCAAGGTGCTGACTTCGGGGATCCCATGGGGGCACACGCACAGGCCTATTTTGCCATCACCTTCAAGGACGCCTTCTGTCCTTAGTAAGGAAGCCAGTAGACCCTAAGAGGGGTACAAAGGAAGGAGAGAAGCAGGGCACCGAGGAGTGGGGCTGGGGTGTGGGGTGCTGGTGGTCAAGGCAGAGCTCGATGAGCCAGGGCTTGCGGCTTAGCAAATGTCAGCAAAAGTCAAGGGCGCCATACTGAAAAAAGGAGAATGGTCAATCCCCACATCACTGACTGTTACAGGACTGGTCTTTGTGAGCAGAGTTCTAGATAGTTGGGTGGGGGGTGAATTTCTAGCTCCCGAGAATCCCCCTTCTTTGGAAATTATCTCCCCCCTCCCTCCACAGGTCAAAGGGGTAGGCCCCCGCAGCCTTACATATGCCTATCCCCACTCCACCATAGCTGCGTGCACCAAGGATAGTCATGTCAAAACAGACCAATCAGATGTTCTCTCATGGCAATGTGGGGCTGTAACCCCCATCCAACCCCCAGGGTCAAGTCAAGTCAGTGTTGTAGAGGAACCTGGAACAAGCAACATGGGCCCTGTGGGGTGGCCATCTTTTACCTGTCATGTGGGCTGAGAAGGGGAGCAGAGGCAGTCTGAAGACAGAGAGCCAGGACAGGAGACAGACAGCAGAGCCTCTCTGGGATGCTAACAGACTCCCAATTCTAGCCCTTTCCTGAGGCCTGACTACTTTCTACTACCACGAGCCATCAGCCGACTTCCTGGATCCTTGTAATAAAATCTCCCATTTTCTCTTAAGCCAGCCAGAGTTGTGTCAGACCAGGAGTTGCCTGCACAGTATTGCCTCCTTGGTGCCCATTCTCACCGCCTCCTTCCTAAAGGAGCTTCTGCGTCGGTGGGGGTTAGGGGGAAAGGTACCCTGCTCAAAGCCATCCAGACAGGGGTGGCCAGTGAGATGTGTGAGGAAGTCATCGGTAGGGCTTGTGGGGAAGCTCTCTAAGAGGGCTTTCCTTCTCCCAGAGCGGCCGGTAGCTAGGATGGATGATGCTACATTACTTAGCATCCCTTAGCCTTGTGATCCAGACTGTGGTGCAGAAAGATAGGTGGGATCTGGGAGATTGATGATAGAATCAGGCAGCTCTGGTCTGCCCTCCTCCAGACTTCTTTCTGTGATGTTTGCTCATCATACTTCTGTGCCTGTTTCCTTGTCTGTAAAATGGGGAGAATAACACCTACTGCAGAGAGGTGTTATGAAGACTGAATGAGTTATTTTGTCTAACAGGCTTAGAGCAGCAGCTACCCCAAGGTACACAGCATGGGATACACAACCTATCCCATACAGCTTGGGTTTTCATTCTTATACCCAAATATGCCTATGACAAACAGGAATTTCTATTTGTAGTATATTTGTCTGATCTGACACTAAAATAATCCGGGAGTTTCTCCGCCGGCAGTGCGTAGCAGAGGCCTCTCGATCTTCCTGAGGGCTGTAGTTACCACAGCAAGTCCTGAGCTCAGGAGGCCACCAGGTCTCTACAGATCTTAGTTCTGTCACCTATAAATTGGGCTAATATTTCCCTGCCTTGGAACTATGTCTGGCACAAGTAGGCCCTTTATGAAATCCACCTGTAAAAATGTATTCGTGTACATAAAACACTCCCTAGTCACTGAAATGTCTTCCCAGATTCATCCATTCAGTCGTTTATACAATACTTCACTGAGCATTTGCTGAACACCTACTATGTGCTGGTTCTGGTACAGATGGGGGAAATGAGGGATGGGGGAACACTCCTTGAAAAAGTATGGTCCCTGCCTTCAGGGAGCTTACAGTTTAATAGAAGAGAGGAGACAGTTCTCCAAGGAACAATATATCACAAGGCAGACACAGTGAGCTGGGGCCTGGACAGGTAAGGGAGCACAGAAAGCCTGTGCTTCATCCTGTCGTGGAGCCACGTGGCACTGGCACTGTGTGGTAGGGTGCTCTAGGAGTGGGGAAAAAGGGAGACGTAGCAGCAGCCGACTCCTGCTATTTTGGGAAAGCTTCAGTGATAAGGAAAGCATTTTCCTAAATCATTGGCCAGAGCTTCCATTGCTTTCTCTCTCGCTGCTGCCCCAATTCCCTGTGGTCCTCGATATGGGGTCACTCCGATGACACTGGGAGGCATGTGATGCATGTGCTTGTGTGTGAGAGAGGACGCACACCCACACATGCACCCCCCTGAGGACTCCTCGCCTTCCATGGGACTCCTCCAGGGCTTACTTTCCCAGCACAGACAGTGGGAGGAGGATTAGCTGCAACCGGGGGAGGGGATGAAATTGCTGAGTGCAAAGGAGAGAAAGCAAGAGAAGGATGGAGGGCCAGGGCCAGGCCTGCTGGAAGGCCCAGTTACACAAGGACCTTTGCTCTTCTCTCTGGGGCAAAGGAAGAGGGAAACAGGGGTGGAATGTGTGTGTGTGTGTGTGTGTGTGTGTGTGTGCGCGTGTGTGTGTGTGTGTGTGTGTATGTGTTATGAGAGAGAGAGAGAGAGAGCGGGCTGAATCCCCTCCAAAAGCCCAAAGCAGACTGTGCTGCTTGCTGGAGCGCTGACTGCCCAGACCTTCCTGCAGCGGGAAGAAGCTGAACTACTGCACTGGAGACCATCTTCATTCATCAAGCCATTCAGTGCCGGGAGGAACAAAGGGGTCCCAGTGTCCGGCAGGTTACAGTCCTACAAAGGAGATGGAGGCCTGAGTGCAAGATGAGCAGGAAGCAGATGACGAGGGGGGCCTGAGACAGGTGCAAGGTGACCTGGGAAAGGGAGAGAGAGGAATGCCAGGGGCCGGAGGTCTAAGATGCCTCCTGCAGAAGGGAGAACTCAAATAGGGCCTTGAAGGAAAGAAGGTGGGAGCTTCCCCGGCCATCACGGGCAAAGAGCATTCCAGAACGATGGAATGGCAAACAGCACAGGCAAAGACTTGGCCCTGGACCATCCTCACATAATCTAGCAAGGCTGGAGAACGGGGCAGAGGGAGCTGAGTCTGGAGAGGAAGACCAAGGCCAAATCATGGCGAGACTAAACCTAAAGCGTTGCGAGATTTCCTTCTGCTGAAACAGAGGACTAGTTAGTGGCTGGGGCAGTGGAAGGATGTGCTCACATCTGTGCTTTGGGAAGTTGGGTGTCAGTGGACAGTGACAGCAATAGGTTAAAGCAGCCATCAGTCTGCAGGACAACTCAGAGAATGGAAGTGGGTGTGCCTCTTGCTCCAAGAGACTTGAGCCCCACGCCTGGAGCACGGCACATCTCAGCTCCACCTGCTCCCCGCAGGGGACATATCAGCTAAACTGCAGGCAGTGGCCCTGCAAAAAGGCTGGGAGTGACTGAGGGATCAGGTAGGAGAGGGTGTGTCATAGGGATGAGTCAAAGGGGAAGACCACTCAAATTGCTACTGCCAGGGGGTCCTCTCCAGAGAGACCAGGGACCTCTTTCCTTTTGATTGATAAAAAGAGTAATTGGAAAGGAAAAGACAACCTACAACCCTAAAGATAAGGGCTTAAATAAGCATGGTTGCTGTGTATAGAGAAGTGCCAGGTACTGTGCTAAGCTCTTTCCCTGTAAGACCTCATGGCATTTTGGCAAGAAAGCTGAGAGATGCCCTTGTAATCATCGTTCGAAGATCATCATTCATAGCTGATATGAAGAAACAGAGGTTAGCCAGGCTGAGGACCATGCCCCAGGTCCTAGTGCCAGTTAATAACTGAGTAGGGATTTGAACCTGAGACTGTCTGCTGTAGACACAGGCCACTACACACACAGTGTCCTCCCTGGAGGAGAACTGGCCTCAGCCCTCTTGGCACCTTCCAGAGCCCTAACTCCATGCACTCTCCAAGCAGCCTTCAGAATTTAATTTGGTTTCCTGAGTTGGCTTCCCAACCAGGGAGAGCACTTTCTGGCTATAAATTATTAAACTGACTTCCTGCTGCAAATCAGTCTCCTGTGAGTTTGGGCTGTGGGAGCCAGTTTTCCAGGTCTTGAGCGGCTATGGAGAAGGAAATTCCAGAGGTTGCCTACAGACAGGGCAGAATCCAGACCCCAGCCAGAGCACTGACAGCCACAGCCCACCCCCCAGCACAGGCTGTACAGCTAGGGGCCAGGGTGGGTGGGAGAGAATGAGACGCTTCTGTTTGTCCCCACCTCAAGCTCAGCCCAGGAGCCCTTGAGTACCTTCCAGGAAGGGTGCACTGCTGCTCCTCCTTCCCGGCCCCTCCCTTCTTGCCACCATTCAAAGTCCCCACTTGGCTGCCTGCCTGGGAAAGAGGGAGAAAAAGAGAAGGAAAAGAAAAGAAGAGGAAACAGGGGGAAACCAAGAGCAGGAAAGAATGCATTCTGTCTGCGGTTTGGTAAGGAGGGGAAGGCGCGGGGGTGCCCCTCACTCCCCCACGGGGGCCACCGATGCCATCTTCCCACCCACCCATCACTCACCACTTGGGGGGCAAAGTTTAGCCAGGCTCAGCACAAAGATAAAATTGAGATGCAGATTCCTTCCCATTGCTCTGAATAGAGCAGATTGGATACGGATTTTCCTCTTTTCTTCCCATTTAGACCATCTGGGCGACTGGGGCCCAGAGGGAAGGGTTGGGACCAGGTGGGGGAGGGACAGAGGCTCGGAAAAACTTAGCACTTTTCAGCTCTGGAACCTGGGAGTGGGGGTGGGGATGCTCCCCCTGTCCCAGGTCAAGTTCACTCCCTGCCTTTGCACCATGCTCTTTGCTCTCTGGCCAGGCCAGGCCCTGCTTGGGTTCTCCTCTCCTCTGTCTGTTCCTAGCAAACTCCAGGTTGTGCATTTGCCCTATCAGCGTTGGGCAGTCCTTGCCATCCCACCCACATCCTCCCAACTGCAGTGAGACCCAGGGGGAAGATAAAAGGAAAAGGGTGATCATAAAAAGTTAAACAGGAAGGGCTCTTGAAGATCATTTAGTTCAACCCCATATTTTACAGATGAGGAAACTGAGGCTTGGGGGAGCGTATCTAGCTCAAGGTTGGGCAGGGAGGTGGTGGGAGATCCAAAACTAAGTAAATAGCAACAACAGAGACATGTTTTCATACATCAGGTGGTATTCTTTTTTAAAAAAATTTTTTACTGTTTTATTTTATTTTTTTTGAAAGACAGAGAGAGACAGAGTGCTAGCAGGGGAGAGGCAGAGAGAGAGGGAGACACAGAATCAAAAGCAAGCTCCAGGCTCTGAGCTGTCAGCACAGGGCCTGATGCGGGGCTCCAGCCCAAGATCATGACCTGAGCTGAAGTAGGACGCTCAACTGACTGAGCCACCCAGGCGACCCTCAGGTGGTATTCTATGCTTGTTATGCCATTTAATCCACACAATAACCCTGTGAGGCACATACTATTATCATACCCATTTCATAGACAGGGAAACTGAGGCATCAACCAGTTAAGTAGCTTGCATACGGTCAAACTGGTATCCAGATCCAAACCCAGGCAGTCAGGCTCCAGAGCCTCTCCCTTACACAGTTTCAGTGCACCAGGCAGGAAAATGGCATTATTTGACATAGCTTCCGGAGCTTCTCACCAGGGCTCAGGCTGCTCCAGTGATCATTCGCAGATGGGAACCCTCTAATGCATTCAGTCATTCTGTATTTATAATCACGGAGCCTGGACTTGCTCCTGTGAACAAAGTATGTCCACACAAGGTAAGAATTGAAAACAGGAGTACAAAGGGAATGTTCACATTACTTGGGAAAGCAAGCAAACGTGAACCTCATGGGGGCAACTTTGTAGGAAACAACACGTGTGTGGAGGAAGCTGGACCAAACGCACAAAGAGAGAATGAGTGCAGAAGGGAGATGCCATGGGTTAGGCCCAGGACACTGCCTCACAGTTGCCACGCAGCTTAAGCAAAGCAGGGTGAATAAATGTTTGGTTCGTGCCTTGCACAGATAACTGTCCTGAATGGTGATAGTGGTCCCACAAAGGTAGTATGACAATGAGTAGGGATTCTTCCCCCAAACATTCTGTGATATTTTATTGTTTTTGCAAGGAAAAGGAAAACAAAGGAGACTTGCCTACTTTAATTGCTAGAATTAAATGCTAAGGATGTTGCCAAACACAAATCAAGCTTATCTATTCATTAGAGCAGCCTCCTTTTCCTCCTCCCCATGGGCAAGCTCTCTCTGTGGAAACATTTTGCTATCAGATACTCAGTTACTGCATAAAAGGAAAACTGCATTTGAAAACATGCCTACAGCTCAAAAATAGAAGGCAAATCCAGCTGAAGGCCTGGGCTTCCTCGGGGTTTCAATGACAGATTCACTTGCTCAACATAAACCTTTGCAAAGAGGGCCCGTCTCCACTCACTCTCCTGAGCATGGCTCTCCACACCCTGGGTGGTGCTGACGGTTGCACAGCAGTGTGAATGTATGGAAGACCACTGACCTGGACACTTAAAAATGGCTAAAATGGGTTGGTGGGAATGTAAAATGGCACAGCAGCTATGCAAAACAACATGGTGGTTCCTCAGTAAATTAAAAGTAGAAACGGGGCACCTGGGTGGCTCAGTCGGCTAAGCATCCGACCTCTGCTCAGGTCATGATCTCTCGATTTGTGAGTTCGAGCCCCACATCGGGCTCTGCGCTGACAGCTCAGAGCTTGGAGTCTGCTTTGGATTCCGTGTCCCAATCTCTCTGCTTCTCCCCCACTCTCGCTCCAGTCTCTCTCTGTCTCTCAAAAGTAAAATAAACGTAAAAACAATAGAATCATCATCTGATCCAGCAATTCCACTTTGGGTACACACCCCAAAGAACTGAAAGCAGGGACTGGAAAAGGTATTTGGACACCTATGTTCCCAGCAGCATTATTCACAACAGCCAAAAGGGGGAAGCAACCTAAGTGTCCACTGGCAGGCGAATCGATAAACAAGATGTGGTACATACATACAATGAAATATTATTCAGCCTAAAAAGGAAGGAAATTCTGACACATGCTGTGACGTGGATGAACTTGGAGGACCTTATGCAGAATAAAATAAGCCAGACACAAAAGGCCAAATATGTGATTCAACTTAGATGAGGTACCTAGAATGGGCAAATTCATAGACACAGGAAGTAGAGTAGTGGTTCCCAGGAACCAGGGAGAAGGGAAGATGGGGAGGTCATTATTTAATGGGTGCAGAGTTTCAGTTTGCAAGAGGAAAGAGAGCTGGAGACGGATGGTGGTAATGGTTGCACAACAATGTGAATGTACCAATACTACTGAGCTGTATACTTCAAAATGGCTAAGAAGGTAAGTCTTATCTTCTGTGTATGTTGACACAATTAAAAAAAAAAAAAAAAAGAACTCCTAAAATCCACTGGTCCAAGGAGGACCAGGAGATCCCAGGAGGTGAGCTACTGGCACACCTTACCCCTGAACTGAGTGAGAAGAGGCCCCCTACTGTCCATCCACAGCTTGGCTGTGTGGCTGAGACATCGAGCGGCTCGGGGATGAGGTGTGGGCAGCCAGAGATGGAGGGGAGCCATAGGGCACCCAAGAGACACAGGCCCCAGAACCAGCTGAAATCACTCAGCAAAAGGGGGAATTTTTGGGTGAGTCCATAAGCACGAGGTGAAGGAGGCAAAAGAGACAAGGTCAGGTGTGAGGTCAGACTGCTCCACAGACAGGGTGGTTGCCCCTGCACTTGCTTCCTGTTGCTGCTGAAACCAATTACTACAGACCTCATGGCCTCAGGCGACACATTTATTCTCTTACAGCTCTGTGGGTAACAAGTCCGACTTGGGTTCTGCTGGGCTAAAATCATGGTGTCAGTACGGCTGCCTGCCTTTCCAGAGGCCCTAGGGGAGAATCCATTTCCTTGCTTTTTCTAGCTTCTAGAGGCCTCCCATATTCCATCTCAGAGCCAGCAACACTGGCTCCCTTTACCCATTCGTCCATACTTACATCCCTCTCTATCAAAGCTGGGAAAGAGTCTCTGCTTTTTTTTTTCCTCTAAGGTTTATTCATTTTTGAGAGAGAGAGAGAGAGAGAGATAATAGAGCATGAGCAGGGGAGGGGTTGAGAGAGGGGGAGACACAGAATCCTTAGCAGGCTCCCGGCTCTCAGCTGTCAGTACAGAGCCCAACACGGGGCTCGAACCCACAAACCATGAGATCATGACCTGAAGCTGAAGTCAGAAACCCAACTGAGCCACCCAGGTGCCCCTTTAAAAAATTTTTTTAATGTTTATTTGTTTTTGAGACAGAGAGAAAGAGCACAAGCTGGGAGGGGCAGAGAGAGAGATGAAGACACAGAATCCAAAGCAGGCTCCAGGCTCCGAGCTGTCAGCACAGAGCCTGATGCGGAGCTCGAACTCACGAACCGAACCGTGAGATCGTGACCTGAGCAGAAGTTGGACGCTTAACCGACTGAGCCACCCAAGCACCCCAAGAGTCTCTGCTTTTCAGGCCCCCTGTGATTATGATGGGCCCACCTGGATAATCCAGGATGCTCTCCCCATCTCAGCATCCTCAGCTGAACCACATCTGCAAAGTCCCTTTTGCTGCGTAAGGTAACATACTCACAGGTTCCAGGGATAAGGACAAGGGTATCTTTAGTGGCCTACCACACCCGTCATACATATTCCCACCCAAGTGGTCACACGTGGCAAACATATCTAATGTCCAGAGACTGATCTGTGCCTGAATTTTGGAAGAAGGAAGAGCAGCAGCCAGTAAAGAGTCACGGGCAAGTCAGGGCCACACAGTCTGGGGGTGGGGGAGAGTGGTCAGGGGGTGTGATAGGAGAACCCTAGGGGGCAGGGAGAGGGGGCTACACATTGGACAGCACACACAGGGAAGGGGCACAGTGTGTCCCGTGGAAAAGAAGATGGTCACAAGATGAAAAGAGGAGGTCACGAGAAAGACTTTACAGGTGAACCGCACTTCAGACAAAGAAATTCTTGAATATTGGCACAAAAAGTTTTACCAAAGCATGATTATTCTTCACTTCCCAAAAGGATTTTCCAAAGCTTTCTTCAAGTAATGAGTTCCACTGTGTTCTTAAAATAGGATTTACACCCAATTTTTCAGTAACACATAAAGGGATGCTTGTAAATCTATTGAAATGAAGTGAGACCAGTAACATCTGCTGCCTTCTGTGCTGCTGGTGTCAGGGGGAGTGGGAAAGAGCTTCTGTTGGGGGTGACGGGCCCAGACTCCAGCCTGGACGGCCCCACCCCACGAAAGCCAGCCACTTAATCCTCATGGCAACATTCCCTCATTCTGCACATGGACGAAGCAGCGGCAGAGAGGTGACAGAAAGGACAGCCACAGGCTGGGGACTGGCCCCAGGCCTCTCTGACTCCACAGCCCCGTTCCTTCCGCCTCTCCCGAGAGAGGAGAGATTTTTGGGGTGGCAAGGAGTTGTGTGTCTGTGTTGGCTACAGAAGCTGTACCCCTCCTACATCCACACTCAGGGCTGCTGCTTACCTAGTGGGTCGTTTCCAGGATGATACTGCAACTTTCCAGTAGGGACAAAGCCTTTCATTCTAAAGTTATTAGAGAAAAGACTCTGGGTGGCCTGAAAAGGGTAGAACTCCCATGATGTAAATGCTTGATTTCACGCATCTTTGGGGAGCCAGCAAACACAGAGCGCCAGAGGAACAAGGGCTTTAGCCCCATTTCCCTCCCTTGGGCCATAGAGCTTGCTGGAAGTACCCCTTGGGCTTCAAAGCAAGTAATACAGAGGAAGGTGCCATAAAAATCTTGGACGCGATGCCTACTTCTCTGTCATTTCACTGTCCACGTTCTTCCCAACCTCTCAGTCGGCCCTAACTTTCATTTCTAGCTCTTTCTCCCAGATACGTGGTTCTCCAAGTTTCTATTCTCAATTCCCTCTTCTCTCACTCTGCTCCCAGGATGGTCTCAGCCCCCGCTCCCTCTTCCCAGTGTTCCCACCTGGACTCCAGCTCCCTCAGCTGCCCAGATCTCCAGCCCCTCTCTTCAAACGCCAGACCACACGGAGTGTGGTCACACTCCATCTCTACCTCAGGTCACACAGACATGTCCACTGCAGCCTGCCCCAAATTAATTTGTCACTTTTCTTCCTTAACTTACTCCTCCCATGTCCCCCATTTCTGTCAATGGAACTACAACCCCCCCCCCCCCGCCCCCCAAGGTATCCTGACTCACATCTCGGCATTCCCAGACTACCCCCTTCCTCATCTCCCATACCCAACCCATTGTCAAGTCCTGGGACTTGTGTCTCTGTAATGGATCCCAAACCCAGAAGTCCTCAGGGGCAGCAGGGACACGTGAGCGAGGTGGTGAGGGAGGGGGCAGTGGAGGATGGAAAGACACATACTCCATCTGGACAGGACAGCTGTGTCTCAGTTCCCTCTTCTCCAGCTGACTGTTGCCTTCTCAGGACATAGGGCTTGATCTGTCCATTAAAAAAATATATATTTATCTATTTTTGAGAGAGTACAAGCAGGGGAGGGGCAGAGAGAGAGGGACAGACGCGGACAGGCTGACAGCAACGAGCCCCATGTGGGGCTCAGACTCAAAAACCGCGAGATCATGACCTGAGCTGAAGTCAGATGCTCAACCGACCGAGCCACCCAGGTATCCCACATCTGCCCATTTTTAATTTTTTTTTCAACGTTTTTTATTTATTTTTGGGACAGAGAGAGACAGAGCATGAACGGGGGAAGGGCAGAGAGAGAGGGAGACACAGAATCGGAAACAGGCTCCAGGCTCCGAGCCATCAGCCCAGAGCCTGACGCGGGGCTCGAACTCACGGACCGCGAGGTCGTGACCTGGCTGAAGTCGGACGCTTAACCGACTGCGCCACCCAGGCGCCCCTCACATCTGCCCATTTTTAAAGAAAGTCTACACATCCATCTGGATTTATGTGAAATTCCCTTATTTTTATGTTTATTTATTTTGAAAGAGAGAGGGAGAGGGAGAGTAAGCACACGTGGGGGAGGGGTAAAGAGAAGGAGAGACAGAATCCCAGGCAGGCTCTGCACCATCAGCACAGAGCCTGATGCAGAGCTCAGACCCATGAGCCAAGAGATCGTGACCTGGGCTGAGATCAAGAGTGGGACGCTTAACTGACTGAGCCACTCAGGTGCCCTGAAATTCCCTTATTTTTAAATGGCGGCAAATACTTGCATTTTTCCAGTCCCTGTGTGCACCAGACAAAACAGGTCTGTGACCTCAGGGCTTCATCCTCTCTCCCACTATGACTTTCCTCTGTTCCCAACGCCAGTATGCCAGCATGTCCATGCTCCTCTCCTGGACAAGGGAACCCCCCCTCGGGACAAAGGAACCCCCTCCTGAGCCACTTTCTCCATATTCCCTCTGCTGGTCTCAGGCCCCCTGCACCAATATTGGCCTCTTCAGGTTTACAGAGATCAGTAAGGGTGAAGGAGACAGATAAGAGAAGGCTGATGCCACTCAGGGTAAGAGAGCCATTAATTAACAGAGTTAAACATCTGGTGTTTAATTAACACTTCCCCTGCTCTTTCATCCTCCCTCCCATTTTCCTTTCCCAAAGGGGCTCCACGGTGGGTAAAAGTAAAGTGAAAACCAGGAGGGCAGAAGGCAGATGCGGGGAATGGGGAGGTTGTGGCTGGCAGTGGGCCGGGGGTGGGGAGGAGGAGAGACGGTCTCCATGTGAGGAAGGGGAAAAGGACAGGCTAGAAAGAGGCAGGTTACGATTCAGCAGGGGGGGGGGCTCGGATCAGTACAAAAGTTTCTTGGGCAGGAGCTAGGGGCAGAAGCTCACCTCCCAGGTTTGTACAAGGAAGTCCACAGCTCTTCTTGCGGCAGCAACTAGTGACGTTCACTCCCCCATCATCCTCAGTGACACCCCACGTTGCAGAGTGGCCACGCTGCCAGCCCCGGGTAAGATGCTTTCCCAACTTGCATGCAGTGAGGTGGCTATGTGCAGGCAATTAGAAATAAACAGAAGTCAGCTGCAGATCCTGGGAAAGTGCTGCTTTCCTTATAAGAGAATAGAGTCAGCTGGCCCCTCCTGCCACCTTCCTGCCCCGCAGAGGAATGTGATGTCTTGAGCTATGGCAGCCACGTTGGCACAATGAGAGACAGGCCGAGAGAATCAGAGAATATCCTGATGCTGTTGAGCCAGGGAGCAAAGGCCAGCAGCTGCTGTCACCTCCGACCACCTTTGAGCGGTTAAATACGTCCTCATGTTTAAAGTTATTCTGGTGGTGTTCTCCGTCGCTTGCAGCCAAAAGCATTCCTAGGTGACACACTCCCTCCTCTAAAACCTCTTCTCTCTTGGGAGGGAACAAACCGACCACTTGCTTATGTAGAGTTGAGCGAAGTAAAGAGCAGACACTGCTGCTCAGCCTGGACTGCATAGGCCCAGGGATTAGGGACTGGAAAGATGACAGCAGTGTGGGCCATGTTTGCATGAGATGGTTTCAGGGGGAGCCCTCTCCCCACTGCCCTCCCAGAACCAAGCACAGAGCCTGCCATGTAATGGGAACTCAGCTGACACGTGTTGTGTGAATGAATGGATGAACGGACGGATGTGCCACTGCTTGGCACAGGTCTCCCAGTGACAACCAGCTGGCAGGAAGGGATTATTTAGCAGCTAGCTTGAATCTAGCCGATTCAAGACCCACCCTTCTCCAAGGCCAGCCTGGAGCACCTCTCACCTTCAGAAGACGCCCCCCCCCACATCCAGTTCCTATGATGCCCACCTAATCCTCTCAGTTGGCATTCGATCCAACCTCCCTCTTTGTTATATATCTGACTCCCTGGTTAGACTGAAAGAAAGCCCCTTAGGCAGATGCCACAATATTTTTAAAGTCCCCAGAAACTACCAGTGTCTTGAACACTGAAGACAGTTGATAGAAATTTTCATTTGAGGTTGATGCTTTGGAGAGGTGCTAAGAGTTTGACGATTTAAAGAGCTCTTTTTAGGAAAGAGCTCCCCTAAAAAGAATAGTCCCTAGATGTCTGTAGTACCACCTGAAACTTTACTGTTAGAAATGGACTACTTTGATTTAGCTGAGTCACCTTATGTAAAACACATAAACATTCTAAGCAACAGTTTGTATAATGGGAATAATAATAAAAGCTGTTTCGCAGTGCCCTTTTGGGAATCAAGTCAGCACGAAATCTCATTGTAAGAATGTTTATTAAAATAAGCCTTTATGTGTGATTAGTCTTGGAAGAATTATCCCAATAATTATTCACTTTTGAGTGCAATCTTGTAGACTTTAGGCTAGAGAAGAACTTTAGACTTCCCTCTTACAATCACCCCACAAATGACCTCTATATGGTCTTCAGAAGTACATGAGGAACTTCTTGAGTTTAATTAATGCGGCTTTTCACAGGAGAGAAAGAGGAGAGGACTGATGTGGGACTGGAATAGCTGTGTAGCAGGTGCTGTTGGCGCCTTGCCCAGACCCCCATTCCTGGGCCAGGGTACCCATCCCCCATGTCCCAGCAACCTTCTCGAGAGGCTGGCCCTGAGCCCAGGGCAGTCGCCTCGTGGAGATACGCCTGGGAGACTAGGGGGCAATCACGACTGACACAGAAGTATAAAAGCCCAGCCCCCTGTCTTGGATGTACCAAGTTCTGTTGCGTAATTCACACCCCAGAGCTCCCAGCGGGATCAGGCAGGCTTCCCCGGACAGTGCATTTTCACCTGGCTTCGTCTTCTGTCCCATCCTGCTTCCCTCTCAGGTGCTTACAAGGGCTCTCCCAGTCAATCACTTGCACAAGAATCCCAGGTCAGGCTCCGCTTCTAGGGAAACTGCCCTAAGAAAAGCCCTTCAAAGGCTTTGCAGAGGAGGGCTGATGAGGAGCTAGGGGAAGGAGTGAGCTGGGGTCGGGACTAAACTGCACACATTGTTTGGTCTGGGGCTCTTCCCCTCACCCTGTATGCAAGGCAAAGTGTGGGCCAGGCCCAGACCTCCATCCTTGCCAGGGCTGGAACCTTCGCCAGGGCTGGTGTCTGCATCTCCCTCCTCCAAGGAAAGGTGTGCATCCTTTCCAAGGCCCCACAGTGTTTTCCTGGAAAGCTGTGAATCCAGAAATCAAATGGTCTCCATGTCACCCGATTACCAGGGTTGGCCCCCAGGAATGTTTAGGCTCATAGACTCACACGGTATTTGTGCAGAAAAAGCCTTGGGGGATAGTGTGACTCCCTTTCGCAGTTTAATTTGGATTATACTTCTGCACCCGTGCTCTCCCTGCTCATTATAATTGTGATAATTACGGGTTGCTTTAGTTTTCACTAAGCCACTTACACAGCTGGACAGAATCAGAAATGCATGGATGCTAATCTCCCACCTCAGGCCCTTTTTTCAGGGCTAGTCTCCCCAGAAGCAATGAACCTGGGTCAGAAGGAACAGTGGTCCTGGGGGTGATCTAGCAGTGGGGTGGGGGTGGGGCTGAGAGGGCCGGAGGCGTCCCTCGTCCAAGAACTGTCCCTTTCAGATTGGAAAAGAGGGCAGTTATTTGCATCCCAAACCCCACACCAAACACAATTGGAAATAATCATTTCTTTGTAAGAAAGGGCAGGGGGAAAGCAGGTAAAAATTTGGATCTTCCTGGGGTTAATAATGCTTTGTGTGGACATCTGAGGTAATTCTGTTCATTCTCCCCAGGTTCTAGGTAAAATAGCTCCTCCCCACTCCAAGGCAGCTGGATTTGAGAAGGGGAGGGGTCACTTCACATTAACCACATGTCTCAGTGACCTCATCAGTGTCTGGTACCCATCACTAACAGGACATTCTTGCATCTCTTCTGCTACATGAACCAACACTTATCAAGGGCCCTAATAAATGCCACGGGCCCCAAGTACTGGGGAAGGACAGTGTCTCTTTCGTTGGAGGACTCCTCTTTTGAGAATTACATGACCTTCTGCTCACTTATTAATGCTTACATCCGAATCCATTTTCCTCACCAATGATCCCAGCTTGCCAAAATTCAATACCAGGTCTTCCGGTGGAAAATACAGTTTCTGCTCTCTGATAATTATAATTATATGTAAGCTTTTTGTGTTCTTTATTCTATGACACAGTGTGATAATTGTTTTATAAATGTTGTCTCATTTTATCTTCACCATATGCCTATAAAATAGGCTTTACTGACTTTGACAGGTGAGAAAACAGAGAGGTTGGGTGGCTTGTCCAGAGTCATACAGGCAGTGAACTGAGCTGGGATCTGACCTCAGATCCGTTTGATGCCAAAGCCTGTGCTCTTAGCCAGCCTGCTTCCTGTCTCTAGACGGGGCTCCTGTAGAGGGGTGTTCCCTCTAGAAGGAAGGCGGGCATTGGGGTGGCATGGGGGTACAGAACAGGGAAGCTTCCTGAGTCTCCTCTGCACCCCTGTGTCCAAGGCTGAGTCCAGCTCAGTTCCTCTCCCACAGCCCAGAGCGTCCGCCCCACATCCCATCCCATCCTACTCCATGCAGGGTTCTGGGTCCATTTTCAGTTGTGCTTCTCTGTTCTAGCCTCAGCAATGAGAGCTCCCAGCTCCACCTCCATCCTGCTCCATCCCCCAGACATCACAGCACCCCCCCCCCCCGCCCCGGTCCTCCAAGCCTTCCCAGAGCCCACCTGTATTGATACTTCTGGGGTGGACAAAGTCCCCACACCTAGCTGAGCTGCTCACTGCTGGGGAGCTGGAGGCACCAGCCCTTCTGCTCCTCCACGTTAGCCATCACTTTCCAGTCACTGCTCATCAGCTGGGCCAATAGCGGGGGTGGCACAGAGCAGCCAGGCAGATAATCCAAGGTAGTGGGGAATGTAAAAATCATCTCTATTTGGCTGCGGAAGGTATTTTTGGACCTAGAGTTGAATGTGGGTGTGTATGATGTGCTGGGAATTCACAACACTTCAAACCAAATCCTGAAGTGAAATCAGCAGGACCTGACTGCTGGTTTGGGGAAGGAGAAAACCGCTACCCTGTACCTATTTCCTGCTGGGCCGGGTGGCTCAGCATCTCTGGGCATTCTCCTGACCTCCTGATGCTCAGGAGCAGCTGAAGCAGAGCTGCTGCCTCTCCATGAGTCGGATCTACACAGTCCCCTGACCCAGAGCCCTGGCTGCAAATTCAGATGCCTGCCGACAGGGGCTGGGCGGCCAAGTAAGTGGGGCCAGCTGGTGTAACGCAGAAGGGAGCAGCAGAGTTAAGACTGTAACCCCTTCAAAAGGACACAGCCACTCCTCAGGGGCAGCTGCTATTCAGCTCCAGCTGATGACAGAAGCCAAACAAAACACATCTGTAGAAGAATTTGGCCCCCTGACAGCCAATTTGCAGTCTCCAGCCCCGAGGTTCTCACATTTTAGCATGCATCAGAATCGCCCGGAGGGCTTGTTAAAAGACATTGCTGGGCCCCTTCCCCAGAATTTCTGATTCAGTGGTTCTGAGGTGGAGCCCAAGATTTGCATTTCTAGCAAGTTCCCAGGTGCTGCCGAGTCCAGGGCCACATTTCAGGAACCACTGCTCTGGCCTAGTGGTCCTACAACAGAGGGCCTGATACGTCCTTACCTTCTAATACTTGCTAGGCTTTTCTCAGTAAGTGTCAGCTCCAGAGGTAATCATGTCCTTAAGAAGTTGAAAGTCATTTGTACACTGAAGGAAGGGTGGCCACCCATCTAATAAATGGCAAACATGCATCAGAAACTTTCATGAATAGGATCTCATTTAATGGCTGCAGCAGTCCTGGAAGGCAGCGATTATTGCCCCACTACGGCTGAAGAGCTAAGGTGCAGAGATGTTTACAACTTGCTTCAGCCCCACAGCTAGGAAGTGACAGTTCTGGGCCTGGAATCCACATCAGCCTAACTCCAGTGCCCCCTTTGCCAAGCCAACAAACTCCACAGAGGAAATAAGGCCCCTCTTCTGTCCTCTTTCTGGGAGGTGAACAGAATGGCCTCTTCTTTTCAGAGGATCCTCTGAGCTCTGTCCATTGGGGCAACTCTCATAAGAAGGGCTGGATCAAAAGCCAGGAGACCTGGGGAGTTATAGGCATCCTTTTCCTCCCTCCAAAGGGAGGGATCAACCAACACTTGGTCCTTGGGTACTGCCCTGTGGCTTATCATTCCCAGATGGGATGGGCTGACCCTGGGGCAGCAAAGGACCCTAGGAATGCCATGCCTGCTGGAGACACTCCTGAACAAAGCACCTTAGTCCTTGGGGACACATCAGGGCAGGATGGGGGAATTGTCTGGTTAATGTCTGTAAACTCCAAAGGGCAGGAACCATGTCTTTTTTGCTCAGCACTGTATCTCCAGTTCCTCACACAATACATAATGTGTAGACCCTGAATTATTTGTTAAATGAAAGAATGACTGAATGATGGAACAAAAGGTAGGGAATCTTCGGTCTTAGCCAAGGGGACTTTAGATAACGTGCCCACTCATGATTGAAAGTTTAGATACTCATAAAGCAGCCAGCTTTGAGAAGGAGAATGTGGCAGGTGATAATTCTGCTCAAGGTAATTGATAGGAAATGTTTTCTGAATCCAGTGTGGGCTGAGAAGCAAAGATATTAACAGGTCTGCTAAAATCTGACAAGAATAATGTCATATTCATCTCTGGATCCCCAGCCCCGAAGTCTGTTGAATGAATGAATGAATGTGAGTCTCCCATCCTGAATGCCCAATGAGGAAGGTGTTCACACACTGCTGCGTGGGTGATGTCGTGCCTCTGCAGAGGAAGCCTTCCCCAAGGCTTTTGGGAAGGCGGGTGGGGTGTGGTGACAACAGCGTGGACTTTGCATGCAAAACCCTGGCTCTGTCCCTGAAATAGTCAACGGGCACAATCCCAGGTGGGCCAGGGCCAGGCACTGTGCCCTGAATTGTTGGGCCCCACTGCCTCCCTTCTCTGTAAAAGAAGGATGATGACAACAGCAACAATAGCAATCACGACAACTCCTTCCTTGACTTGGCAGGAAGACAAAATGCTTGTGGATGTGGTAGCACCACCATGAATAGAGTCGGTGCTCAACAAATGCCTATTAACCGAATGACTTCATTGAGAGACCCACTGTGGCTAGGTCACTTCTCCAGTCTAGATGGTTGGAGAAGAGTTCCTCAGCTCTCCAGACAGAAAGTACTTCCAGGGTCTAATTTGTCTTCCTCCTAGAGCAACGGGAAGCTTCTTACTCTGCTGTTCATGATGACAGGGAATAGGATAGCAGTTGGTGGGACCTTTCTACAGTACTCATATTCTCCAGTATTTCCAGGAAACCCCCAGTAACACGTTGTGGAGCTGTGCACTGACATTGTGAAGAGTGTGCATTGACTTAACGGATGATATGTCCAAATCAACGCAACTCCAAACCACACGGTAACATGTAGGGTGCTGGTGCCCCATGAGAAGCGTGTCAGCTGTTTTCCCTGCCACCCGGCACACGCTGGACCTCCCTGTTAATCCAGTTGTGTATGTGCAACACTCAGCCTGGACTAGCCATCCTCAGAACTTGAATCAAATAAAATTTGTTCAAGGGTTGCACACTGTTTTGCATTATCTGCGCTATGGGCTATGATTCAACTTCATTCAGCTCTTTGTTTAACCCACTAGCTCCAGATGATCCCACTCATGCCCTCGGGCTAATAGGTCCAGCACTGGGGAGAGAGGTCCCCAGGAGTTGGTGAGAGTGGTTAGGATGCTGGCTTGGGTGCAGGTGAACTGACTCAGAGGAAAGGCTGGTGTCAAGGATCACACATATCCCCTTTCCTTTGATGGGCTTGTGCTGCTCTTTATAGCCATGACCCCATTGGATCCCCTTTGCAGTCTGCAGGAGGGTTGTCATCCCTTCCACTTAACAGATGAGAAGTCGGAGGCCTTGAGAGCCACCACAGATCCAAATGCTCAGAATGTGAAGTTAACCCAGATCTGCCCTCCCCTGCTGTACCTTGCCAGACCTTGGATACAATATTCTCCCCAAGTCAAGCCTTGATGGTTCACACTGGATAAGGCTCTGAGCAACTTGAGCTGAGCCTGAAACCGAGAGAGCCCCTACTCTGGATGACAGGTAATTCAGAGCATCCACACACCTTGATTCAGAAATCTGGGAGCTAGAAATGACTGAATCCCAACGTCTCCAGAAAAATCACTCTAAATACCCCCTTTGGGGAGTGAACAGTCCTAAGACCAGGGCAGGAAAGAGACATGATAGCTATTCATCCAGCCTGGATCCCTAGCCTCCCTGAATCCAGCCTGTGCTCCTTACATTTCTGTCCTCTCTCTGCCTACCCCCAGTCTCCCAGTCAGAGCTGGGAGAGCCAAGTGGGCCTGGGTCCCCAGACCCCTGAGGGAAGCCAGCCAATGAGCTGCCCAGCCCAGGGTGCCCAAGCTGCTCCAGCTCGGCTTCTAGGATGCAGCCACCCAAGGATGGCATCCAACCCTTTGTGCTGCAGGTGTGTCTTCTCTCCTACCTCGAGGTGAGCAGGGCAGAGCCTGGCAGCATGCAGAAGGTGCTGGAGTCTGCCCCCTTTCCTCTTATAGGAAGGAAGGAAGGAAGGAAGGAAGGAAGGAAGGAAGGAAGGAAGGGAAGGAGTGGAGAGGGGTGGAGGAGGAAGGCGGGAGCGATGTAATAAGAACAGGGACCATAAGGGAACAAAGAAAACTGAACAGCTCATCTGTTAAGGTCACGAAATGGAGGGAGATTTTTTCTTTGGTTTATGTTATTGCTGTTATGGTGGTGTTCGTGCAATAAATAAAACAGCAAAGGGATAAGAGACTGGAGTCTGTGCTCACGCAGAGTTGGTATCCCTGCACATTCCCAGGGAAGGCAGACAGTGTGGAGCCCAGGTTAGGGGAGGGAGAGGCAAGGAGTGACTCCAGCAGGGTTTCCTCCTGGAGGGCTGAGAGTTTTCTTTACCAGGCTCAGTTCCTGGTGATCTGGATCCTGCCAGCTCAGATTCCCAAACTTCCAGAACATAATTGTGTCCCAACTCATTGGGGCAAGGCCATGGGCTGGCTGTGAGCCGGCTGCCATTCCCTGTGCACGCCCCATCGGCACCCAGATCCATCTGGCAGCAAATGGTTGGCTCAGAGAAGCTGGGAGAAAGAGCTCAGGGACACCAGCCCCCATCTGCTCCCCACACATGCTACACACTTCAGCCCAGGGAGGAGGAAGGCTCACAGGTGGTTGGCTGATGGGGAGGGGAGGCTGGGACGCAATCAGGGCACACATAGCCCTGCTGTCTAGCCCTAGCAAGAAGACTTTTCAGAAAATGCTTCCATCACCCTCCCTTGCCAGGTGAGCCCCATCTCTCCTGCACAAACAGGTGAAGAGTGGGTCTGAATGAAGACCAGGTCTGGGATTGCACCACCACCACTGCTCCAAACGCACACCCTCAACGTGTGAATATGCACGCATGTACACACTCAACTGTGCACACACACGCACACACGCTCAGATGCCTACAAGGCTTCTGTAGGTACAATAAGAGCCTCACTGCTGCCCTAGCCCCAGGCACCTATGAGGCAGGTCCTTCCCGTTTGGGTGTGGTGGGCAGCACAGGGCCCATGCTCAAAGACCTCTCAGGTGGACAGTATCCAGGAGGTGAGCAAGGCTCGGAGCTTTGTGGAGGGCAAAACAGAGAGCTTCAGCCCTGGGCCAGGGGATGGGAGGAGAGGAGGGGGGTCTTTAAGAGAAGTACAGTGAGCTCTTTCTGACCTGGTATAAAAGCAGCCCTTCTTAGAGACAGAAAGATGGTCAAGATCTGACAAAGCCCTTCCAGTGCTTAATGAATGTCTCTCTTTAAACCTGGTCATTGGTGCCAAAGTCCCTAAGCTCTGCATTCATGGAGCCCAGTTATAATAAGAATAACAGCTAACAGGCTTACTATTTGCAGGCATTTTTCTTCTATAAGGACTTTATTACTCACCCTACAGGTCCTGCCCCCAGCCCCATTTCCTTTTCAGTAATGGAACTGCCTGGGTATAGAGTGGCCATGGTACGGGCCTGTTGGAGGAACATCTGAAATGCAAGAATTCTGGGAAGGTGCCTAGAAGTGTCTGCTGCTCAGGCTCAAGAACAGCGGGGACACAGAAGGGAGTAGGGAGCAATGTCCTTTTTCTTCTAGAAGTTTTAATTAAGTGACTACAGGTGTGGTTTGCAGGCAGCTGTGGGGAGCACTGGACGAGGAGGCACAGAGAGTGGGCGCTGGGCCAGGGGGGCAGGGTGGAGGGAGGCACAGCTAAGCCTCTGCTTGCCGGGAAAGCAGTGCTGCTAGCTGGTGGGGAGGGACAGTGATGGCTGCCCCCCCGCCCAGCTGCACCTCTCCCATCTCAGGCCTCGGCCTCAGCAGGGAAGTGAATGAGGCCCCGAGCCAGGGGACATGGATGACTATCTGCAGAAGTGGAGACCAAGGTAGGGACCTGCTGGCCTCCTGCTCCTCCCCATCACCCCCCTTGCCTTTGTGTGAACACTCACACAAAATGCATGGCCCTCGGTTCAAATCCCAACCTGGACATTCCTTAACCTCTCTGAGTTGGTTTCCTCATCTGTAAGACCAAGCAGGGCAGTTGTGAAGATTAAAAAAGAATGTTTGCAAAATGCACATAGCACTGGCTGGCACCTAGAAAGCACTCGATAAATGTTAGCCATTATTTTATCATCATTATTAGTGTCATGATTATGCGGACCCTCCACATCGCTCACTGCAGATGCTCACAATAGCCTCCTAAGGACACTGCCTATCTTTCATCTCTCCTCCCCAATCTGTCCTACACAGAGCTGCCAGAACAATAGTCTATGGCGATGATTTGGTCACATCATTTTGCTGCTAATAAACCTTCACCGGCTTCCCACTGCCTACATGATCAAATCCAAATCCATCTGGCATGAGCTACCGTTCCTGCCTCCTCTCTGGCCACTCCCTCTCCACCCCACTTCCCCCCAGCTCATCCCAAATCCAGCTACCCCCCATGCACTTGCCCACCTCTACTGTTCCCTCTGTTTAGAACGCACTCTCCTCCAACAAAAACCTCTCCATCTTTCGAGGCTCACAGACAATGCTGGCTCTTCTGCAAAACCTGTTCTGACCCCCACACAGCTAATGGCTTCCTCTGCTAACAGATGTGGCGTGTGGTTTATACTAGCATTTATCCATCTTGTGTTTGGCTGTGTGTGTGTGGGCAGTGCTTCTCAAAGTGTGGTCCCTGCACCAGCAGCATCTGTATCCCTTGGGAACTTGTAAGAAATGCAAATTCTCACCCCCACCCCAGACCTACTAGATTCGAAAGTCTGGGAATGAGGCCCGGTAATTTGCTTTAAGCAGCTCTCCACACTCGGATGCACTCTCCGTCAGGGAACCACCGATGCAGGGTACCTGTACCCTGCAGGTGATGCCCAGTGCACAGTGAGAAGTGAGGGGTTAGATCAGATCACCTGGGTAGCTTTGAAAAGATCCTGCTGCCTGGGCCTCACCTGCGAAGATTCTGACTTAATTGCTCTGGGATGGGACCTACGCATCCAGGTTTTTTTCCTCCCAACCTTTTATGAATACCTTCAAGCACACCAAGTAGTTAGAATATTGTACAGTGAACACCTGTATACCCATCACCTAGATTTTATCATCAATGTTTTGCTGTATTTGCTTTATCACATATCTATCTATTCATCATCCTTCTACCCATGCATTCATCCATTTTATTTTTTTGATGCATTTCAAAGTTAATTGCAGACATCATACACATCACCCAAATACATACATGGGAGTGATTTAAAATCCCTCCAGGTGGTTCCACTGTGCAGCCAGGGCTGCTCTGATCTCAGTTGGGAACCTCTGACAGCCCCCTAGCCTCAGTTCCCACTGTGAAATGGGGATAGGATTGCTCTGCCTCCCTATCATTGTAAGGATGGAATGAGATCACATCAGAGAAAGCCCTTTGTGAAGGGAATATAATTAACAAGAACCAGTCGCTGACTCCAGGCTCCAGAGAAAAGTGTGCAGAGCTGTTATAGGGTTGCCAGATGAAATACAGGATGCCCAGTAAGATTTGAATTGCAGATAAATAACAGATAATTCTTTTAGTATAAGTATGTCCCAAATACTGCATGAGTCATACTTACACTAAAATATTTCATTGCTTATCTGAAATTCAAATTTCATTGGGTATCCTGTATTTTCATTTGCTAAGTCTGGCAATAATATCTAAACCCTGTCCTGTGGAGGGCAGCGGGGTCAGGACCCTCCACCCAGAAAAGAGTCAGGGCTGGGCCACAGCAACTACTGCTCTGCCCAGTCAGTCTCTCTGGTGCTTTAGAGCATGTGCCTACAAAGCCAGGGCTGATGGGCAGAGCCAGGCAGGGGTCTGCTTTAAGCTGACATCTGCCCAAGTGTGACTATGACGGCTAGGACCTTGCACATAGCAAAACAGTGTATTAGTCAAGGTTGTTTAGACAAACAGAACCAATAGGGTGTGTGTGTGTGTGTGTGTGTGTGTGTGTGTGTCTGTGTGTGTGTGTGTGTGTGTGTGTGTGTGTGTGTGTTGTGTGTCTGTGTCGAGGGGGGGTGTTTATTTTAAGGAACTGGTTCATGTGATAATAGAGGCTGACAAGCCCAAAATCTGCAGGGTGGGCTGGCAGATTCCCTCTTGCTGAGAGGAGATCAGTCTTTGTTTTATCCAGGCCTTCAACTGATTGGATGAGGCCTACCTACATTATAGAGAGCAATCAGCTTAATTCAAAGTCCACCAATTTACATGTTAATCTCATCCAAAAACATCTTCACAGAAACATCTAGAATAGTTTTTGAACAAATATCTGGGCACTATGGCCCAGCCACATTGACACAAAATTAACCATTACAGCCAGCAAGTCTCAAACATTAGGGCACAAAAGTATCACTTGGGGGAACTGATTAAAATGCAGATCCCCAGGCTCCACCCAGAGATTCTGATGCATTAGGTCTGGCGTGGTGCCCAGGAGCCAGAATTTTAACCATCATTCCAGATGGTTCCAATCCCAAAGCTCCATGGGCCCACTTTGGGAAGCACTACAGTTTGAGCTCAATAAATATTTGCCAACTAAAGGAACGCTGCAGGCAACAGTGTGGGCAGGAAGATGTCCAAGCCAGGGCGAGACTGCCCCTGCAAGACTGCGTGCTGGGGGCTCTGGTGTGGGGGCAGCGAATGGCAGATGGGAAGCCTGCCAGCTAGTCCTGCCCCAGGTGGGGATCCACAGCAGCATGTGCAGAGAGACATGGGAGACAGAGGGCAAGACCGTGCCTACCCAAGCCCTGGAACTAACCTCAGGAGTGAAGCCCTGAACCTGAACCTCCCCGAACCCCACTCAGACCCTAGAATGCCCCCGTCTCTCCAGCGTGAGTCTACGTGCTCAGCCTCTCATGAGCCGATGAGATCATGGCTCAGGAATCTGTGCAGTCGGTTGCCCCTGAAAAGAACCACTCACTAGGCTGGGGAAGTGAGCAGCTGAATGCTCACAGGCCAGCGGGGGAGGCTGGGTGTCGGGCTGCGGGATCGCAGCCTCCCAAACACCAGCCAGCCAGCATTCTTCCTTTTCTGCAGAAAGGAGGAAAATTGATCCAGGACAGTAGAAGCCCATTATAACTCAGCTTGTTTTTTAATGGACTCCCATAAACCATGGGTCAAAGTTATGTCCCTGAAAACCTAACAGCTAAATAGGTAACAGCTTGGGAGTGAAGGAAGTTAGGCAGGCAGAGAAACTCGGTGGTTGATTAGCCAGTCTCCCAGTACTAGCTTCTCAGAGTAATATATTAGGGGAATGGAAGCCTCAGCCATGAGGCCCAGAGTAAGGCTCTGCAGGGTTGCAGAGGAAGGACACAGGCTCCATTCCAGGAGACTCATTCACCCCCAGCTCTCCACGGAGCGTGTAGGTACTCCATAAATGCGTGATCAGCCTAACTGGGCAAAGGGTGAGGGAAAGCACAGGGCAGGAGAGGAAGCTGAGGACTGTTCCTTCTTCTAGGCCCATTCGGCACCTGTTACCATGTCCTGTAGCTCTAGGCCGCTCTGTCTCTGCCCCTTTCCTGGGATCTCAAAGCCACCATGCTCCCTCACCTCCAGTCATCCTGCCCAGGTGCTTCTGACTTCTTCAGCTGGTCCTGAGATTGCATAGTGGCTGGGAGTGGGGGTTCAGAGGGAGATGTGGGGTGCAAGGAACACCTCAAAAGAAAGGATAAAGGGTTGGGACTCTACAGACTGGAAAAGGAACAAAATATCGGTGGAACTGGAGTTAGGGGGGCAATCAAAATTTTTAAGTCTCTGAAGGGCTATCACCTAGAGAGGATGACCAGAGACAGCCACTGCTCCAAGGACAAAACAAGGCAAAGAGCATAGGAAAAATGAGAACCGAAGCCAGGGGGCAGACTTAGCTCTCAGAGCACTTGGAAATGCCGCGCCGCCTGACACAGACCACAGAAGCTGGCCCTGCAGCCTGGCTTCCCTGACCACCCATTATGGCTTGTCATCCATGAACATTTTTGCGCTCTCCCTGAATCTATTCCTATATTTAGCTTATGCCACCTCTGGGGGTTACAAGTTCCACATACACTTACTACCTGCCATGTAAATAGCACTTACTTACTCACGTTTGTGTGAAAGCTGCCTTTTGCCAGATCCTCATTCTGATTTCAGGGACTTGGAGATCAAGTCCATATGTTACCTCAACCACAGCGTTAATAGGGAGATGGCATTCACAGTGCGTATGGTCCCCACCTCCCGATTTCCTTCCTGTCCTGGAGTCCTGGTAGACTCAGTCTCACCTCGAAAAGACAATCCTTTCATGAAAGAACAACAGGCTACATGTCCGGTTTTGCTGAGGTCAGAACCAAATGCCATGCTCTTTCCCTCACTGTAACCCCTGGCTATTTGGCTAGTCTTTTTGTCCAAACCAACGCATAAGGCCAAAGCCTTTAGGGAAATACTTCCAACAGCTTCTTAGATTGGCTGGGCTGTGTCAGACCAATGGCATCTCCCAACTTGTGGACATGACTTTACTTATTTTCCCTAAATGGCCTCATACATCTGAGGTAAAGTGGAGCTGACACTGTTTGGGGCCACACACACCAGCTGACCTGACATTTCATCACTCGGAAGCTTTTGATGTCATCCACATTTTCTATGAGACTCTGCCTTTGGCTTCCCCCATGTGAAAAAGTATCATTTCCTTCTGTTTTGTTAGGCCAGTCTCATGACACAAACCCCTCTCATCCCAGGATGACCTACTGTGATGTCGATCTGAAAGACTCAAGGAAGGTCTCCCTGTCTCCAGGGGTGTGGGATGCTGGGCAGGGCAGTGGAAATCCCACGTTCTCTGGAGAGCTTCAAGGTCAAGGCAAGGCTGATCATTCTAGCCAGCACAGCTCTTCCCAGGGGCAGGGCATTGGCTCAAATTACTATAATTTTTTATTGTGGTGAAAAATGCATAACATAAATTTACCATTTTAATCATTTTTAAGTGTATAGTGACATTAAGTACATTCACATTGCTACCATCACCACCATCCATCTCTAGAACTTTCTTCATCTTCTCTAAGTGAAACTCTGTACCCATTAAACACTAACTCCTCATTCCATCTTCTCTCACAGCCCCTAGTAACCATCTACTTTCTGTCTCCATGAATTTAACTACTTTAGGTACCTCATATTAGTGGAATCATACAGTATTTGTCCTTTTGTTACTGGCTTATTTCACTTAGCGTAACGTCTTCAAGATTCATCCATACTGTAGCACGTATCACCAAAATATTTTTTAACGTTTATTTATTTTTGAGAGAGAGAGGGAACTAGAGCATGAGCGGGGGAGGGGCAGAGTGAGAGAGGGAGGCACACAATCTGAAGCAGGCTCCAGGCTCTAAGCTGTTAGCACAGACCCCAAGCTGGGGCTCAAATCCACGAACCATGAGATCATGACCTGAGCCGAAGTTGGACACTTAACTGACTGAGCCACCCAGATGCCCCCAAAATATATTTTTTAAGTAAGCCTTATGCCCAGTGTGGGGCTTGAACTCTACTGACGGAGTCCATGGGTCCCATGCTCTACTGACGGGTCCCATGCTCTACTGATCAAGGGTCCCATGCTCTACTGACGGAGCCAGCCAGGTGCCCCCTCACCAAAATATTTTTTAAGACATGTCAGCAGGTGGCACTGTGAAGGCATGATGAACTGAGAATGGGCCCAGTTACCAGAGTGGCACCCATAAACACGGACATGTGCATGCACTTGGCTCCTGCAGATCCATGTGTATAAATGTGCATGTGCTTACAAACTCTCCTCCATGTGACCTCCACGAATCCCAGAGGGCTGCCCTCTGTCATCTAGGAGCATTACCTCTAGGTAATGCACAGACCTCCTTGTGCATTACAGACATGAGAAGGGCTCGTCACAATGCCAGTCCCAGGCCCTGCAGAGATTGCTTCGGGCAGAGTACATCAGGTGATGCTGAGTCAGGGGGACCAGGCGCCATGCAGTCATGGGAGCTGTTGCATGTGCAATAAAAAGAGGACTTGACCTCAGCCTGAGCTCATGTGTGGACAGTTTGCATTGGACAGCTTCTTGTTGAAAACCGACAGACAAGTGCTCTGTCGGGAAATGAGGTCATCAGGGTTTTGGAGACCTAGCCGGACCTACGACAGTCAGCTCTAACTTGCTACTTCCATTCCAGGGGGTGTTCCCATCCTCTCTACTCAAGTAACCCCTGGACAGCACAGGCCAATGGCAAGACACTGTCCTGGGGGTTCCACAGGGAGGACAGACTAAGCAAGAAGTTCCAGGGTGTCTGGGTAGAATGAGACAAGAACGCCACAGCTATCACACAGGTAAAGCTTGACATGAGCCATAAGAGAGGCACATCAGCCACTGGTTTTTCTGAGCAGAGAGAGAGAAAGAGAGAGAGCACTTTCAGAGCAGGGACAGCTCTTCAGAGGAGGTGGAACTTGAGATCAACAGAGTCCTGACAGCAGATACAGGAGATGAGGCAGGAACCGAGGTGCGGCTTTGGGAGTCAGCCAGGATTCAGTGCAATATGCATGGATAAAGTCTCTGAGTCAGAATTCTGGGTCCAATTCCAAGTGCTTTGCATTTAGCCATGTGACTGTGGCAAGCCACCAGGCCCTATAGGCTGTTGTTCCTAATGTCAGGAGCATGGCTGGAGTGATGGGAGAGAAGGTTGAGACCTCGTTGTGGAGGGCCTTTCGTGCACTTAATTCAGGGAGAAGCTGGCAGCCATTCAGTGCTCTAGAGCAGAGGCTCATGCTCCTCTTTTTTAAGCCACAGGCTTGCTGGGGGATGTGGGAGTCTCTCTTGACGAGTGCCCTCCCATGAGACTGCCCTGGTTAGCCTAACACTTCCAATCTCTTCTTCATTTCCCACTTCGGGGATTCCCTCCAGTGAGTGCATAATCCCTGGAAGAGGGTTTCCTCTGGCTTCTGGGAGGATTTACAGCCCCCTCCCAGCACCCGTTCACAAAATCACGAAATGTGAACTCTAAATAATTTATAAACATGTTAAATAAGACTGGTTCTAGCCTTGATCCCTGGGGAGCTCGCTGTTAATACTTCCCTCATTTAACATCAGCCTGAGCCAGACATCATTAGGAAGGGAAATCTCCTTCTCTCTCTTTTAAAAATCATGTAGCTTAAATGGTTTGGGATTATTTGCTGCTTTGAATCATTCTTGCCACTGCTCCCTCCCATTACGGGGATAATTAAGAATTGACTATGGTTGGCAAAAAGCATTCGACAGCCAACTTTTCATTTGGTTTTTCAAGTGCCCCCGCCCTCCCTGCCCACCCCCCAGTCTTCCTTTTCTTGTCCCTGCAGCCTTGCAGCCCGGTCCCCAGGGCTCCCCCCACTCAGGTCTGCTGCCTATAAACACACTTGGGGCCCCATGGAAACCACACACTGAATGGAGGGAAAGCAGGGAGGCCATTCACTCTCCTCTTATTCCACTGCCCCATTTCCTCCAGGCACCTTGCCTGGTGTCCCTTGGGCCCGGGGCCAAAGTGTGTTTGTTCGGCTGCCCTGGTCACCCAGGAATGGGGTGGGCTCAGATCCCAGGCCTGTCCCCCAGCTGCTCATTCTTTCTTTCAAGAGTCACTCTCTCTGACGGGCTAAGGCAGGATTAGAGGCTTCAGGAGGAAGAGCATGTCTCTGAAGAGCATGATCAGAAGAAGGGGTCACGACACCGGGTGACCTCCAAGGCCAGCCAGTCAGGGCACTGTGGGGTGAGGTACCACCTGTCTCCATCTTCCCCGCCCCACCACCACACACAGAGCCTCCCCAATCTCCTGCTGATCAGAAAAGGCAAGGGGTTGGGGTGCCTGGGTGGCTCAGTCAGTTAAGCACCTGATTTCGGCTCAGGTCATGATCTCACAGTCCGTGAGTTTGAGCCCTGCATCGGGCTCTGTGCTGACAGCTCAGAGCCTCAAGCCTGTTTCAGAGTCTGTGTCTCCTTCTCTCTCTGTTCCTCCCCCATTCACACACACACACACACACACACACACTCTCTCTCTCTCTCTCCCCCCCTCTCTCTCTCTCTCAAAAGTAAATAAAGATTTTAAAAAAGAGAAGAAAGGAAAGAAAAGGCAAGGGGCACCCAGCCAGCCTAATTCTTTGAGGGCAGCCCCCAGACTGGGGTGACCTCTATTTCCCTGCCCCCAGCCAGAACCACATCTCAATCATTGCACGGATTTTCTGCCTTTATCTCCATGTCACTGATTTCTAGATTTCTAAATTCTTTTTGTAGTCTAACTTCAATCTTTTCTGCTGTAGGTTCAATGAATTATGGGTTGTTCTGGGTTCAGGAAGCAGAGGCTTTGTCTCTTTCCTCTAATAAATCATCATGGAAACAAAAACCACCCATAAAGGCACACAGGTAGTTGAGCTACCTTTTCGGGGAGATTGGGATCAGAACAGAGAGAAGCTTCTAGAGTGGTTGCCAAAGGTCTTTTTCTCCACCTGGGCGGTGGCGTAGGGCATTAACCTTAATATAACTTGTTACTAAAACATCTATGTTGTGGTTTTCTATATTTGTTTTCTAATATCTCAACTAAAGTTAAAAGGAAAAAATAAATCATCATAGTGTTAAAAATAATCAGTCATTTGAATCATCATTCAGGTCGCCCTCCCTATGAGCTCTTCTTTGGGGTGAAAAACCCCAACTTCTTTAGCATCTCCTCCAAGGTTCAGGCTCCTGCACCAAATGGTTAGCTAAACCCTGTGACATTTGTCTCAAGGGACCATTTCAGGCCAGGTGCTGCTGGCCCACTTAAAAGGGCAGAGTTAGCACTTCCCTGAGCTTCCAGAAGAGGTTATATGACTGTTTTGTGCTGGGTTACTAATAAATATCTACATATAGAGAGAATTTGGACTAAGAATTATCTATACAGAGAGAATTTGGACTGAGAATTATCTATATATAGAGAGAATTTGCCTTTCATGGCAACCTGGTAGTGAGGTGGGAAGGGGCCCATAGCCCCCACTTAACCCCTAAAGGTTCAAAGTACTCAAGTTTACCAAAAAGAATGAAGACTCAGGCAGTTCATCTCAGCCAAGCACCTAGTAACTGCTCAATAAATGGTAGCTATCATGACTCCCCCCATTACCACCACTGTGAAGAAGAGGGGTGGGGGTGGCAGGGAATGTGGTATATGAAGGGAAAAGAGGGGGAGGGAGAGAGAAACAAGGGCAGGTCACCCTCAGGGTTTGGCCCTAGAAAGGCATTAATTCATCAGCTTCATAATGTCCTGCTGTGAAAAGAGGTAAATAAATAAACAGCTGGCAGGGCTGATAGGAGCCACCCTTAGCATCTTACAGTATTTTGCTTCAGAGGGTTTGCCCATAATTCTCCAACTAACCTTCCCCCCTCCCTTCTCATTGGCTCCCCAAGTGGCTCCCATAGGCTCATTCATATAGGGTTGTCCTCCAGGTATTGGAAGCTGCAAACGTAGGCCCAAAGGCCCAGAGTGGACCCTCCTCTTGGGGATGGGCTCACTGTTAGGAGGGTGTCTGGGTTTACTCCTAAAGTCCTCTTTCTTTGTCCCTTGTCAGTTGGGGGCTGCCAATGTGTCCATGTCTCTTTATATCCATCTGTGGTCTTTATCTCTTTGCTATCTCCAGCACTTTTGGACTCCTCTGCTCCAACCAAAAGCCACAGTGGAATTCTGGGTGTATCACACATGTTTTTCTTTAAGAATAATGACAAAGGACGCCACAGAGGAGGGAAGAGGAAAGTAGATTTCATTCTAAATTTGCTGAACACAGGAGATTCCCCAGAGACAAGACTGAAAATGTGAAGGCCTGGAAGAAACACGTAAAGCAAAAAAAATAATTCCCCCTCTGTTTTGTCCCAAGGACTTCTTTGAAACAGATTATTTCAAATATGTTTCGGCATTCTAAAACTTTTTCAGCATGAATAAAGTGTTGAGGATGGAGTGTTTTTACGTTTCCAAACCGTTTCTAAAAATTACACAATAAGATTTTATGTTAAACGAACTGTATCAATCTTTTCATCTGCATATAATGATGTGCCTTGTTTGACATTCCTTTCTCAATGACCTCCTCCAGAAAAATCAATTGTTCCTGGGAATCCAAGTACATCTCCACTTGTAAGTACAGAGGAAAGTAAAATAAATTACTTTAATCAAGTATGGGAAAAATTTTGTCCTCAGCAACTCAAATTGTTGTGGAAGCCCTGGGTCCAGGATTCAGAGGCAGATTTGCAGGCAGGCGGGAGGGGAATAGCCACAGCGCTTAAAGAGCCACTAAAATAAACACAAACCATGCCCTAGCTGCTCAGGGCTGCAGACAGTGATGGTATCAGTGGAGGCCTGAGTCTAGGGAAAGCAGGGTTGGGGGGGGTCCCAAGCAAATCCCCCCAACATGGTGGCCTTGCTTGCCATCCTATGGCTCCAATCTGCCCCCCAAAATATCTTATTGCACGTGACGGACATGGAGCCATACTTGGAAAAACATGGTGCAAATCAAGAGATGAATTAATATGTGAAAAAGGAGAGAAGTTTGTCTCCAACTAGGCAAATCTTCAGTTTTCAAGACTCTGGAAAGACCACAAAAATGCAGGGTTGGAAGAATCCAGAATGACTCAAGGTGAGGGCTCAGAGGATCAGGCTGCTTAGAGAAAGTTCTGTGGAGCAAACTGCATCCAGCGAGATTGGAAGGTCTCCCTCTTCTTTTTTCCACAATTCCCTTTCTGAAAATAAGTGCTTTTCTGTTTCTCCCAGCACCAAGTCCAGAAAACATAATACTGTCCTTTGTCTTGTTCTAAGTGTATTTATTGTAGATGGAGTCTTCTGTTCAAGGTTTTACTACTTCTTAAAAACGATCAGAAGAGAAAGGATGCCAGGCTTCTGAAAGGGTGGGCACTTCACAATGGGAAACTTGGAATTATTAGCAGAATAAACTGCAGCAATTTCACATACCCAGCAAGCTAATTTTCTTTTTTAAAAAATCAATTCTATACAACCATTTTTGATGTTTCAAAACAAAGGGAGATCACCAAAGGAAAGTTTTAGATGTATGTTCATTTTCTTTCTAATATTTGAAAAAAAAACATTCAATCGCTTTTCCTCATGCCTCCCAAATTTCTGAGAATGTTTAAAACCAAAATACCACACTCCAGGTGTTCCCCAGAAAGCAGAAGGAGAGGCACGATGGGGCACTGGGAGGGGAGGCCCACTCCAGACACATGTGTGCACATGTGTCTATTTGTGTGTTGGTGTGTGCTGCCCTCCCCACCCCGCCCCTCCCATGCAAATGGTGGACAGAAAGAAACAAGGAACACACACACACACACACACACACACACACACACACGGAAGGGCATCCACTCAGCCAGGAAAAAACTCTCAGCTGAGGTTAACCCCATAACCCTGCATTCGCTCTGCCCTCTTCAAAAGAGATTTTGAATTCTTTCCCCAACTTTGCTGCACTTTCCATGAGAATGGGGATGTTCCTGCATAAAACATGAGTTTGGGAGTGAAGGAGCTGCAGGCTTGGGGGAGCCTTGGGGAGTTAGGGGGAGTGGGCAGGGAGAACAGAGCAGTGGGGGAAGGGAAGGGAGGCTGTTTTCTCAGGCTGCATTTCTTGCAGGCTCCTTGGAGACCAGAGAAAGGCCGGGAAAGGTCTCAGCTGGGGCCAGCCGCTCACAGAACCAGTGCAAAGCGGGATGCTGAGCGTGACCTGATGGAGCCTGACCAGCAGGGGTTTGAGGACCTCCAGGAAACTGATGCCAGCTGTCTGCACCGAGCAAGGAGAGAGGCTTTGAGCAAGGGGAAAGGCCTGCAGGAGGAGGGAGGAAGCCAGTATTAAAAGCTGTGGACTGTGGCACTGGTCCCCCCTTTAGACTGTCAGTTCACAGAGGGCAGGGACAAAGGTTCTATTTCTTTCGGTATCATCACAGAATCCAGTCTAGCGCCAGACCTTTTGCACGTTGTTTTGTGAATGGCTGCAGGTGGCCAGACAGGATTCCTAGCCTGTTATCAGCACCCCAGCGAGTAGGATTTAGGGGTCTGTGAGAGGTCTGCTCACCGGCAAACCGGTTATTAGTATTGCTTGAATTAACTCAGCAATGGGCTAAATGCCAGCAGCAGGAGAGAGATGTTAGGGCATTCTGCTCCTCTGGGGAGAGAGGCATTATTAAAGTCACTGGGGCAGACCTGTGGATGCTGCTGTGGGGGGTGTGCGGGGAGGATCAGAGCAGGGCATCCCGCGAGGCGAGCAGCCAGCCGTGGTTCTCAGGTCTGCGGTGTGCACGCGCCCCAACCCCAGGTTTCTGATTCTGCGGTCTAGGGGGAGGCCTGAGAATCTGCATTCCTAACAAGTACTCAGGTGATGCTGATGCTGCCGGTCTGAGGACCACACAAAGAGGACCCCTGTTCCAGTACAGGTCTTCATTTTATATACGATGGACAAGCATCGATGCTTTAATGGTAGAGCCAGGTACCAACAGCCCCTTTCTCGGAGCCCTGAGCTTAGTGGAATAGGAGAATGTGGAGGTGAGCTGAGGAGAGGAAAAATATCAGAGAGCTAAAATCTAACATATCCCCTCCCTCTATCCTCCACGTGTTCAGGTAGAGTTTCCAGGAACACCAGCCACGTGGGTCCCACTGGAGGGTCGGAGCAGGCAACCAGGGAGGAAGTGACAGTTCCAAAGCTGGACAGGCAGACAGCAGCAGGAGGAGGAAAGGCAGGAGCAAACAGATTGTGGAAAGCAATTAACTGAGAGCAGAGAATAGAGGGGCACCAAGGAGCCTCCTGCCAGCCCCGGGGGGCAGAGATTAACAAGCCCCTTTAGGACCTGGCAGTTTGGGAGCAGCCCCACTGCTTCCAGCTGTGACTTGACCCCACAACTCTGTTATCTCCCCAAAGCCTTGGGGTGGGGCCTGGAAAGCTCTGCTGGGAGAAGAGCCAAAAACCCAATTAATCTGGACCTCAAATGGGCTCCCACAGCTGTGTGAGGACCACCATGTCTCAATCAGCCTCCATCCTTCTTCCCCTGGCTGTGAGTGCCGTGAAGCTGGAGAGGGTGTCACCCGGCACCGGGCTGGCAAGCGCTCTATAAAAGTTGGATAAAGAAATGGATGTCGTAATGAATGTAGCCTCCTCTTCCCAAAGAAGCGGGCTCTGCCCTCAGTATACTTCCTCAAGAGGAGTCACATCTGCTTAAGCTTTCAGTGTAACTCCCAGGTGGAGATGGCCAGCAGGGCTCCTGTTGCTAACTGGCATGGGCAGAAGTTCCCTTCACAATGCCACATCTCTCCACATCTCTCTCCCTCCCTGCTCCACTATGGGAAAAAAGGTTGTTGCATCTGACGAGCACATGTTCTGGGAGTCTGACAGAGTCTGACCTCTACTCAGGGAACTGGGCTGGGAACCTCATGACCACCCATCCAGTTCCCAGACTCAGGCCCTGCTGTTTCCCAGCAGCTACACAGAGGCAGCTGGTGGGCCCGAGGGGGCTGTGTTAGGGATGCTGCCTAATGTCACCAGGGCTCGCTGGTACAAAGAAAGGTCCCACGTGCAGGGCTGTGCCATGACTTTCCCCTGTAAGCTAACCCTGAAACAGCCCACCAAGACCCCAGATGGGGCTTCCTGATTTGTGCCTAGTCTCACATACACAGGCGTGTGCCCTCTGTGGGAGCAACGAGGGCTTCTGTCCTTCCGAGTCACCTCTCTGTCTCTGTTCCACAGCGGAGGAGTCTCATGTAAGCCCTGGAAGTTACATAAACCCAGGCCTGGCCCTGCCCATGGGCCCTGTATTCCTATATGACCAGCCAGCCCCGAAAAACACAGAAAAGTAGGTGGGGACCCAGCTCCCTCTTGGGACCACAAAACTGCAAACCTCAGAGCATTATCACAACACTATAGGTTCAAAAGCTGCAGATCACAGAGCTGTTTATTGCCCCAATACTCCACCTATAATGAGATTTCTCTCCCCTTCTCCAATGCCCATCAGGCTTTTCAGAGAATAACTGGCTTGCTGAGGGAGACAGGGCCAGGAAAAGGGAAGGTCAAAGGCTCCCAAAGAGTTGCTGGGGAAAACAGTCTGTGTACTTAGGTGGAGACCATGGAGACTCAGGCCTAAGGACAATGTGCTGTGGCTTAGCTGGGATAACCAGAGAGGCCAGGCAACACTGTGCAGCCACCTCCCCATCCCTGCAGTTCAGACACTGTTTGGGGACTGTAAACTCACCCACCAGAATCAAGCATCATTAGAAGATATAATCTGCTGAAATGGATCACGGGAGGTATTTCAAAGCTCAGCAGGCTGATTAGATGATGATTTGCTGGTTCGTGTCACCTGAAGCACCTCTCTGCTCTATTCGACAAATCAGAATTTGGCCATCATTTCTCTGCAGCATGGGGCTTTCTGTAAGTCCCTCCTCTGTGCTGGGGGTGGGAGGGTCTGCCTTCCAGCTCTGAAGACAAGTTTCAGCAGAGTAGATGGGAGGCATGGAGAAAAAGGGCTGGCACCTGCTTATTCAAGGAGGAAGGAAGGACACGCCTTAGCCAGCTTCTCTACCTGCCCCCCCCCCAGAGTCACTGTCAGATAAAAGATCCAAGGGCTTCACACACACACACACACACACACACACACACACGCACCATGCTGCCTCTGCCCACATTATAGGCTCTGAAATATCTCCTCCTTTATGAAGTCCTCCTGGATTGATGAAGGGCAAGATCACCATGATCCCACAGAGATTCTGATAAACCAAGAAACTCAAGAGCCTTCTTCTCCCCTTGATTGTTCTTACTCATAAGTAATTTGCCTAGAAGGATGAAACTTAATCCAAACAAGGCACAGAATCCTTTCGATTGGTTTATCTCTTTATTAGTACGTAATAGGATGTCCATCTCACTCTGCAAGTTCCCCAAGGCAGGGCTGGCCTCCACATCATTCATTCAGTACAGGGTCCAGAAAGCTGCAACCAAGTGCGTGTGCATATATACGTGCACATGTGTGCATATTCACACTTGCCCTGGGTACAGAACCCATCCTGGCTCCCATGCCACTTTTGGCTTTTGGGAAAATGTCAGGAAGAAATGGTGGTATCCTGGAGTGGGGTTTTCTTTCCCAGACCTCATCCCCCACAGAAGGGAGGCCCTACCCAGCCCCACTGACCCTGACCACTATGTTTCCACCAAGAAAATCTGGAAGTTGGTGGACACAGGGGAGGGCTAGAAGTGATTCTCCACCTACACTGAGTGAGATCACTCAAGCCCAGACCCCAGGTGTCTGTATTCCTAGGCCAGGGATGGTGACACTTCACTTGGCCACATTGGACCCAGTCCCATGAGGCCAAAGGAGAGACTATAGAAGCAACAGCATTAACATGAACCAGCAATTCTCAACTGCTATAATTTTGTCCCTGGGCAAAATTTGGTAACGTCTGGAGATATTTTTTGGTGTCACAAACGAAAGTGGTAGAGTCCAGGGATACTGTTAAACATCCTACAGGGCACAGGATAGTCCTCCCCCGCCCCCCCACCAAGAATCATCCAGCCCCAAATTTCAGTGGTACCACTGCTGAGAAAACCTGCCCTAAATACACACTGCTTGCCCAGCTCTAAGCCATGATTTTGGAATCATAAGGTCAGAATTCTCAAATGAGTCAGAACCACAGTTCTCTAGCCATGCCTTGGATTTCAGATAGGCCTCAAAGGATCGAGGTATAACAGGACATAGGGTTACAGAGTTGTCCCCCAGTGATCCTCCAGAAAGATGTTCTTCAAAGGGACCTCAGAAGTCATCATGTCCAAACGCATTCACTGTATGACACTTATGCAGATATAGGCAGACTGTGCAATCACAAGGGAACAGAAAACATGATCACAGACATGTTTGGAAAGCTAGAAAGCATGCACTTGACTGTGGACTCAAAAGAGACAATCAAGGGCTCATATAGGAGTATAGGAAGTATGACTTCATCCAGCATGTGGCAGCCTCCCAGACCTCCTTATTCCCAGAGGCAGCCCACGCTGAGAACATAACCGTAACCACCAAGGACAGCGCTCTTTTAGAGGGGTAGGCAGGGACCAGGGCTACCACAGAGAGCCCCAGGGTCCCAAGGCCGCATCTCCCCGGCCTTGCTGGGTCTCACTCTGCACATGTGAGGGGGAGACCTGCTGCTGTCCCATGCCCTGCCCTGGGAGTGCTGACAGCAATCTGGCCCTCAGGAGGCAGCCCACGGATCTGAGGGAGCAAGGAAAAGAACTAAAGGGACCTCTTCAATGGCCCCAGGATGATGACGTCAGAGTGGGAAGAGGCAATAAGCCACATGGCCAGATAGGAAAAGGGGAACCTCACTGAGCCCTTCAACCAGCAGGGTTTGGGCAGCAAGAGTGCAGCTGGCCCCAAAGCCTGAAACACCTGTGAGGAGCAGGCATTTTGGGGGCAGCCTTTCCTCCACACGCTGCTTAGGTACATCTCTACCCAATCGGGAGAGGGAACCAGTGAGAGAAGCTTCTCCTTTCAGGGACCTCTTTGTCCTAAGAAAAAACACTTGCAGCCCCAGTTGCGTGAAGCTCACCTCCACCCCCCTGCCTCAGGTTGGCCCTGCTCCCTAGATTTTCTACCTCACCCAGCTGGCACGAGGTGAGGCAAATTAATGTCTATTCTCTCTGAAAATAAAGCTGCAGAGCCAAGCCACTGTGACTCGTGCAGGGCATGGCCAATGAACATGAAAAGGGACATCTGTCCAAGTACTCACCACTAGCAGTTCAGCTGCGGGCACCCAAGGCTCAAACACGGTTTAGGCAGGAGAAGCAATCCTGGGGAAGCCAGCACCGTCAGCCCGGCTGTCAGAGCCCAGGCGAGCAACCACGCTTTCATGCTCCTCACCCCCAGGGCTAGCACTCACGACCCCAGCCCCAGCCTAGGAGCAGAGCCAGGGCCACAGGCACGCCCAGCTCCCAGGTCTCTGAAAGGGGCTGGGGGGGGGCTTCCTTGGGATGGTGAGGGGCCAGGGCTTGAGTCCCTGCTAGTGTTTCTCAGTCCAGGGGACCAAGGCTGCTGCCACTGCTTTCAGGAAGAAACACTTGCCGATAAATCGACCCGGGCTTCTGCGCTCAGGTTAGCCAGAAAACACCTCCGTCCTGTCTGGGGGCTCTGGTAGCTCGGTCTGGCCACAGGGACAGCAGGACACGATGCAGCAGCCTGCCCGAGCAGCTCTGATTGTCCCTCACACTGCTGAGCCTTGCTCCCAGCATCAGACAAAAGCACGGGAAACAGCTTGCAGCCCCAGGCGTGACACACCAATCACCAGCTCCCAGGCTGTCCTCCGGGCCACCCCACAGAGGGCTGGCTCTGTCTCCCGAGTTTCCTCAAAGGCGCCTGAGGATGGTTTGGGATGATTTATCCTCATGGAGTAGACTGCTCATCCCAGAAATACTCCAACTTTGGCTGGACCGGAGAGCAGTGGTGTGATGCTTATGGAGACAGAGAAAAGAGAGACCTGCAAGAGTTTGTGTGTGTGTGTGTGTGTGTGTGTGTGTGTGTGTGTGTATGTGCATGAGCGCACGCGCGCGTGGGTGTGCATGTGAGCAGGAGTGTGAGAGGCAGGGTGTGTGCATCTTCCTGGGGTGTCTGTCCCTCTCTCTCCTTCTGGGTTTTGAGCCTGAGGGTGTGTGGGGGGATGGGTGGTGAGAGACACAGATTCCAGAACAGGCAGGAGACACCACTCACCCCCCCTCCCGCCCCGGAGGGTGATAATGCCACCCCTCTAGCTCCCGCCGCCTCCACAGCTGCTGCTGTCAGCAGTCAGCTTCCTTTGCCGCACACTCTCGGGTAACAACTTTGGAGGAAGCAGTGTTTCACAAAAGAGTCAGCAGCGCAATCTCTCTTTTTTCTAGCCCAAGTCATTTCCTGTCCCCATTTTGGTCATCGTCCTCCCTGCTCCCATCCCAGTGCCCACTCTCCCAAAGATGGAGAGCCCAGAAACCTTCCCCATCTTCTCCCATCACAGAGCCATATCCTTCTCCTTCACCCTCCCGGGGGTCCTGGGCTAGGAAAGGAGAAGCCAGCCACTGTGGAGCTTCCCACCAGGGGAAACAGGGAAGACAGTAAGCAGGGTGCAGGCCCTGGAATAGGATGAGTGCTTTGGAGAAAAACCACCAGGTGTGCCACCCAAGGCCTAGGTCATGGGCTTGGCCATGCAAGGTGGCCACCTGGGCAGCTTGGTCTTGTGGGTAACTGCCTACGCTCGGGAGTTAGGCACAACTAGGACTTTGAAACTTATTAACTGTGTGATCTTGAGCAAACTGCTAAATCTCTGACATTCAGTGTCCCTACATGAAAACTGGGTGAATGCTGTGAGGGTTCAGTGAGATACGATGTATAAGGTGCCTCCCACATGCCTGGCCTGTATCAGGCCCCCAGGAAAGCCTGGAGCCTGGTTTTCTTCATCTGTGGAATCCTGAGATGGTTGTGGTGGTTCCTACAATGGGAAGGTGTCCAGGGGGCTGACTGGAGAAGAAGGCCTTGGCTCTAAAACACTAAGAGAAGCAGGTAGAAAGTGCAGAGCCAGCATGTAAATCTGGAAAGGAGAGGCTAAACGGAAGCATGCTGGAAAAGTGAGTCTAGCAGAGGAGGCAGAACATAAAGCAGAGCAACCGTGCTGGAGAATAGGGCCCACAGGAATTGTAGGAGAGAAGCAGGCATAGTTGTTGGTGGTGGTAGAGAGAGCCGCCTGCCCAGAACAAATGTTGTTAGTCTGAGGTTTTCTGGAAAAGAATCCAGAGACTGAGGCAGAGAGTGGCTGGATGGGCACCAGCAATCAGAAGCCAAAACGGACAGGGGCACCTGGCTGACTCAGCTGGTGGAGCCTGAGACTCTTGATCTCAGAGTTGCGAGTTGGAGCCACATGTTGGGCGCTGAGATTACTTAGATAAACAAACAAACAAATAAACCTTCTTAAAAAAAAAAAAAGAGGACAAGCCAAAATGAACAAACTGAGACCTAAATAGAAGAGAGCCAGCTCTACTGGACTCCACCAGAAAACCCTCAATAAACTCCAAGGCCCACAGGGATGGACGATAGGGGAGCCACAACCCAAAGATCTGGGCCTGGAGACAGCTCCAGGGCTGAAGACGCCACAACTGGAGGTTGATCGTGGAGGTCTTGCTTCACACCTGAAGTGACTTTGCCTGGGTCACACATGATTTACACCCGGAAGCCCCTTTTGGCAGAGGAAAAGCTAAGAGGGGCATGGCACCCAAACTCAAGAGGTGGGCCTGACTGTTGGACAGAGAGGGGGAAATAGGAGAACTGCTAGGGTGGAGAAGTGGTGTTGGCCATGAATGCTCAGACCAGCACCTTCAAAAAGGCAGCTCAGTATCATGGAGTGATGGGGGAACCAGGGGGCTTGGGCTCCAGTCCCCATTCTTCTAGCAACTGGGCCAGGCTACTGGCCTTCTCTGGACCTCTGTATCTTCCTCTTTGAAACGAGACCAGATCTGTGGCCTTCAAACTTTCATTTTCAGCAGCAGAATCCATTCTTTCAAATGAAATCTTATCTAGAACATCCATATCTAGATCAGATAGAAGTAGAGTTACACTGGTGGGCAGGGAGCTGGGCCCTGGGTGTTCAGCCTCTCTCAGCAACTCTCAAGGTAGCTCACAGGAAGCCCAGAGTTCCTGGAACATGAAACTACAGTCCTAGCTATCTCTGGAGTCCTTTCACCTTTCCGACACCAAGGTTTTTTATTCCCAGGGGAAGTTAAGCAGACACCAGCTAGGATGGGTACCAGCTAGAGGCCCTAGTAGGAGAGGGTCCCAAGACAGGGAACAGGCTGCCTGCCCCCCATCCCCTCAAGGAGCACCTGTTGGGGCTGCAGGCCCTGCAGGAGAGGCTACTGAAGGTGGGAGCTGTGGCTACATATGGCAGAAGGGAGGCAAGCCTGGTCCCAGGCTCCAGGGTGAAAAATGTACTACACGGAGAGGCCAGATGGATGCCCCTGCCCTTGGCACTGTGGCTCCTCCAGGAAACACTGGGCTGCTTTTCAGACCCTGGATGGTTGCAGGCTCACTCTCTCCCCAACTCAGCCAAATCATAAATCTAGCCTGCCAGGGGAGCTGGCCACCCTGACCCCAGCCCTGTGCTTCCCCCGTCTTGGACTTGCCTCATGCCAAGATGGAGATCCAGACACGAGCAGCAGAAGGAGGAACCGTGGGTGGAGCTGGGCCACATGGACTGAGGCTCCTGTCTTAGTTTGGCTTTCCAGAACTCCTTCATCCAGATTTTTCTCTTTTTGCCTTTCGCATCCTTTCCCTCTCCTGTCTCAGATTCTGCCTTGGGCTTTTACCACGCTCCCCTCACACCAGCCTCCTCAGTCAAGAGTTTCAAGCGTGACAGAAATTGGGGAGTGCCACGACACCTCGAAGCCCCAGTCTGCCTTCTCCCTTCCCCGGGCGTCTGGGAAGGAAGCTTCCTCCTGCCCTAGTCCCACTTGGGCTGTTCTCACCCAGGCAAAGGCTCCATTGCTGGAGATGCAGCCTGCCACTGGCAGCTGCCTGGATTCTCTGTCTCCCACAGGGAACACAAACAGCCTCACCAAGGGAGGGTTTTATTTCCTCCTCGGTCCACCTTTGGTTATTTCCTTCCCACTCCCTACCCCTCTCCTCTATCTACATCCCCAGGAAAGAAAAGGTTCATGAAAGGATCTCCCCTGGCTCCCTGCCCCCAGCCTTCCCTGCCTCTCTTGTCAGTGCTTTTTATTGCGAATTCAGCATGTTAATTTGTGTGGTACTTTATGGTTTGTAACCTGCTTCTTTTTTTTTTTTAATCCTTGTATCCCCAGCACCACGTTTCAGGTATGGAAGCCAAGGTTCAGAGAGCCTGACTCGCTAGTGATGGGGTGGAGACTCAACCTCTGAGCTCTGTGTGTTTCTTACTTTATCACGGCTCTCTTCTCCCCATGTCTATCTCTACCCTCCTCTCTTCTCCCCTTTCTTTCTGGTGTCTCATCTCAATCCTTCCTCTGCCCCCACTCCAAAAGACCTCCTCTAGACCACCTGAGGTCAGAGCAGGTAGGGACCTCGGGCCCATCTCCCCCCATCCCCTGGTTTACAGATGAGGAGACTGAGGCCACATTACCAGGCTCGGTCCCCAGGCCTCTTCTCCCTCTCCACCAGGGCACGTAGGTGCCTGCAGGAGGCCGAGAGGGGTAATGGATTTCTGAAGTCATCCTGATTTTATTACTTGAAGCATTTCTAGGGCAGGACGCAGACAAATGCTTGCTGGTGTGCTCCCTCCCTCCCTCCCTCTGCAGCAAAGACTGCATCTAGGCATAATGCTTGCACCCTATTTCACTCAGAAAGGAAAGGTCAAGGTCTCGTGTCTCTGCAGTCAAAGTCACCAGCAGTTGACTTTGAGAAGTTTATCTACTTGCTTCCTGCCTCTACTCCCAGGGCAGGAGACCCTACCCCTCCCCACACCACACAGAGGGGTTTCTCTCCTTGCTGGGTCTCCTTATTGTCTGTCTCCCTGGGACAGAAATCTTCCCCACCTCTATGGATCACCCTTTCTCATTCTCACTCCCTCGCTTTAGGGCATTCCCCAGTTAGATACAAACTCAGGGGCTCTGCAAACACTGTCTGAGCACTGCCATGCCAGGGACTGCCATGCTGGGTTCGGTGGCATGTGTGGCTGTGCCCAGCTCTCAGCAACCATGCCACGGTCTGTCATGAACCACGGAGCCTGCCCGGGAGCCTTTGTACCGCAGATTGGATGCCATCACCCTCCACACCAGCCTGATCTTTCCCACCCCCACAGCCAGCTCACAAAGCCATGTCCCAGGTGGCTGTGCAGGCCCTCAGCATGCTCTTAGTAGGGAGGCCAGTAGAGGTGGCCTGCCAGGCACGACAAACTAGCCAGATAGGGCGGAAAGGACATGGGCTTTGGAATCAAGAACCTTGAGTTGAATCCTGATTATCACTGATTAGCAACTTAACCTTACCTTGAGTGAGTCACTGCTCTCAGCCTCCATTTTTCATCCATTAAATGGGGGAGATAAAGGTTCCAAGTTTATCTATTTCACCAGGTGTAAGAGGATTAAACAAGATGATGCAGGTGAACGTGTTCTGGAAATGGATACAAGGCACTATGCAGAGCTGCCAACATTCCGCTTTATCCACGCGGCTCCAAGCCTACCCTGAGAGGTGACTCGTTTTTGTTTTAGGACAGTGCCACCTAGCTTCCTCTATGTGTGGCTTTGTCCCTGACTCCTGGCCTCCCTGAGCCCCCAGGTAGGAGCCTGTAGTCCCATGCTCCCTCTTCCCAAGGGCTCCATTAAGTGAAAACAAAATCCAAGTCTCATCTACTCATTACTAGAAGTGGAGAGATTTACTTCTGAGGCCTTCATTATCACCTAATTGTGTTCCCACTAAAAACTCATTAATTAGCCATTCTAAAGCTGTCGGCACATTTAAATAGACTTATAGACTTACAAACTTTTAGAGTTGGAAGAGAACTTTGGCAAGTCCAACCTGTTCAACCCCTTTATGTTAGAAATGAAGAGGGTGAGGCCCAGAGAGGTCAAGTGACTCAACCAAGGTCACACAGCAGGCTAGTGATGGAATCAGGGCTAGAAACCCAAGCCGTTGAGTTCTAGCCCAGAGACCCTTCTTCCCACTCTGCTACTTTTCTAAAGGAAAGCAATGTCATGCCTCACCTTCTCTCATCTATCCTTTTCCCAAAGGAGTGATTCTAGATTGAGGCATGACCCCACCTGGAAGGAGATGTAAATGTGGAATTTTAAGTAGATATTTTTAAATGATGATATATGTACCTGAGGTGTAACATGCGGAAGGGCCTCATGCTTCCTGGGGGTGGGGGCAGCAGAGGCCCTCCCCTTCCTGGACAATAGCAGACACAGAGACTGGACCTACAGAGCTAGAGGCCGGTGCTGTGGAGGCCACCAGTGGCAAGTTAAATACAGATTCTTGGTCCCCAGCTGGATATCCTGCCTCAGAATCTCTGGCGTGGGGCCCAAGAATCTGCATTTTGAGTACCACTGCCTAATAGAGGTTCTAAAAAAAAAGAAAACAGTAACAAACATATACAACAACTACGGAGAGAGAAGAAAAGAGAAATACCGTGGAAGTAGACTTCTAATGAAAGGCACACAGGAACAGCCCTCTGGAATGATCAAATGGAGTGAGGGCAGGACTGGGAACAGAGTCAAGGAAGCACAGGTTCCCAAGGGCGGCTCAGGTCCAGGACCCTGGGTAACTGCCCATACCTGGAGCCAAGGTTCTCAGTCCCGGTGGCCACTGGCCCAGCTGTTTCTGAAGCAAGTGTCTGCCAGGAGCACAGTTTGGACCTGAGGCCAAGTGAGGAGCCCGGGAGGCCTGGGTAAGAATAGCGAATGCTTCTATGGCACTCGGTGCGCACGGGCTGTCCTAAGTCTTTGTATATATCAACATCAAATTCTACTTCAACTCCGTGGAGTGGGGGCATTGTTAGCACTCCACACTACAGTGAGGAACCAGGCTAGGAAACTAGTCACAGGGCCGTAAGTGGCAGAGCAGGGGCTCAGACCTGACTCCGCTGCACTGCCTCCTGCATCTGGAGAAGATCAGAAGCTCATCATTGAGCCTGGAGTGCACAGTGTTTCTCAATGAAGGAGCCTATGACATGTTTTGAGGGCTATGCCTCCCCTGTGCCCTGCACAGACTTAGATCCCTGGCTTCTACCACCAAATGACAATAGAGTTTCTAAGTCACCCTCACAACAAAAAGAGCCCCACACTTCAAGACCCCTGTGTGGGGGGTGGGTCCAACCTAGGAGTACCACCTGAGGTGGGAATGAAGGATGGAGTAGGGAGATGCATTGGCTCCCAGAGGCTCAGCTCCCGCTGTGGGGGGCTGTGGTGGCAAAGGAGCTGGCCGAGCCATGCAGCCATGTGAAGGGTGCCCGGGAGGAGCAGGGGGAGTTTGTATCCAAGAGCCCCTCAATGCTCAGGCTACTGGGCTGCTGCAGGAGGGATAGGCAAGGGTGATGCTGGAAGGAAGAGGGAGAGAGTGAGAAGAAACCATAAATCCAGACACCAAGGCTTGAAAGGGAAACCCCAGGTCAGTCTGAGTGTGGGATTTCCTCAACTGCCTTCCGTTGACCTCAGCATCTCCTCGTGCTCTCGCATGGTAGCACAGAGTGGCCCTGGCTCTCAGAATCTCAGAGGGCGACCGTTTCTGCAGAGGCCTGGGTAGCAGCAGGAGTATCGTAGAGAAAAAGAGAGAAACAAGTCTGAGAACCCAAGCCACTGACTTTAGAGAAGAAACCATCCCCCCACCACCATTTTTTAAAGCTTGGTTGGTGGCAGGAGAAAATTCGCAAAGAGCGCTAGCAGTCCCGAATGGGCTAGGAGAGCCCTGTGTCCTTGTTTGCGAGGAACCCCTCCATCTCATCATCAGACGTGGCATCAGAGCAGCGCACACGCGGTCCTTCAATCCTTTCTCTCGTAGTATTCAAGACACCAAACCCTCAGCGTGCAACTCTGTGCTTCCCACCGCTCTCCCCTTCAGAACTCCCGGGGACTAAATGCTCAGAATGAATTTGTAATGTACTGAGGAATGCATTCAGATATTATAAACTGTGTTCACACCCACTCATCCCCTTAAAAACCCAGGCTTCGTGACTCCCAAATTCAGTCTCACAGTGAGTGGCCAGGCAAGGTACTCAGAGGCAGAGGGAGTGAGCACAGATAATCCATAAAGTAGAACTCTAAGAGGCGATGACATTCCTCAGGTATTTATTGAGTAACACAGCCCTTTGAAAACTCTAAAATTCTACAGGATAAGGTAAACGCTAGGTGCTGTGCATCATATGAGAGCAATGTAAAACATAATCCTTGCCCTCCAGGAAACAAGGTATACACACAAAGCCATTTTCGAAATAATGTCAAAATAAGTGTTCTACACAACAATTTCTATTGATGCTCAGAAGCAAAGCAGAGATCGTTTCACCATAACCAAAGGCATAGGCATCAGAACAGGCTGTGCACCACATCATGGCAGGCATCGTTAGCAAGGCTCTGGCAGGAGAAGAGTTCAAGTGCAGGAAAACAAAAATAGGTTAGGTCCATGAGGCAATGGGGAGCGAGAAGGGAAGGGCTAGTGTGAGAGCATCATTTTGGGGTGGGGGCAGCAGAGGCCCTCGGCAGGCATGTTCAGGTAGGCAGGCATCACGGAAGGAGGGATGTGGTAGAGATAACTTTTCACTTTTCAATGAACCTCATGCACTGTGTACTGAAGGGGCCCTTCACAGCTTTGATATATACAGGGGAAGGCCTTCACTGGGCAGAAGGGAACTTCAGAGTTCCCAAATGGCTTTGTGTGGATACCCATTGTGACTTGCGCCCGGAGCAAAAAACCCGCAAGTTTCACAGTTCATTTTTAGCTGCAAAACTTAGGAGAGCAGAGGGAGACGAACTCCAGTTTCTTTCATTGGGGAGCGCAACCCAGTTTGAAGAGTAAGTGCCAATTAGCTAGGTGAGAAGCTCAAGCTGTGAATCTTGAAGAGCTCTAAGCTGATGGCAAATTGCAATTCTTCAGGTGGCAGTGGGAGGTAGGGTCAGTGCCATCCGGAAGCCCAGACCCGCAGATGCTGATCATTACGTTATTTATGTCTCTTAGTGACCACAGGAGTACCCGTGTAGGAGAAGTCTTGTAAGAGAGACTCCTTTTGGAGCACAGGGGTTATCTGTTCTAATAGGAAGTGCTTTGGATGCCACTTCAAAATTAAATTTGTTAAGAACCAATGATAACATTAAGCTTCATGTAAATCCACTGAACTTTGGTTTTCTTCTCTGTAAAATGGGAATGATCCTGGCCCTGTTTCCTGAGATAAGGTCCAGGTGGTGTTTTGTATGCTGGAAAGCACTACAAAAAATTACCAGTGTTAAGAGTTTGTGGCGTGTCTTTAATATTCTAAAACCTTGATAGGTAAAGGGCAACAAGCTCATATAATTGCCAACAGGAAGGAGAATGCACCCCGTAGATACAGGCAGGCTGCTGAGTTTAAGTCAATTTAACAATTTTTTGAACGTCCAGTAAGTGCAGAGCACTGTGAAAAGTACTGGGGATACAAAGATGAATGAGAAGTAGTCATTAACCACCTGGAAAAACTCAGGAAGAAACAAACTCTTCAAAATCAAAACACAAAACCACACTTCTGAGAAACCAAAACAGAGTAACGAAGTACACATACGAAAGTCCCCAGGCCTCACCCAGAACCCACTCACTTTTATTTCATATATTGGATTTTTATCCATTGGTATGCTTTTAGCTATAAGTAACCCCGAACCCTACTCAATTCAAAGGAGCTTAAACCAAAGCAAGTATAATAATTCACATGAGAGGAGGTTTAGACATTCAACCCCCCACCAGCTCATGGTGCTTTCCAATTTCTCCACTACGGCAGCCTCTGTAATTCCACGTCCCTCTCTGCCATCCCCAGTAGATTTTTCCCAAAGAAAGCGACTAGAGCTGTGTCTTTTCACTTATGTCTACTTGGAGAATGACTTCCCATGGCCGTCTATTACTAGTGAGGAAGAACTTTCTCAGAGATCAGGGGAGAACCTCTCTTCAAATCCCATTAGTCAAAATTGCATCATGTGTCCATTTAGGACCCAACACTAAAGAAGGAAGACAGTGTTCCCTTAAACCAATCAGGTCACCTCCTCAGGCTGAGGTCAATCTCAAATGTCATTGCTGCCACTCAGGGAGAGGGTGTGGAATGAATAATGGCAAGTTAACCACAGATTTCCTACCCAATTACAAGGACTTTAGTTATCCATTTCCCAAAACCATATAATAAATGCAAATTGAAAGTGAAGAGACATTTGCTTTAGGCAGGTACATTATGTCTAGCAAGAAGGGACATCAGTCAGCAAGAAGTACAGCTGGAAAAACTAAAAAGCAGACACAAAAACTCAAAACCTCAGGGGGCCATTTGGTATAAGCAAATCGTCCCATAAGCCCCACTGAATTATAGCTCAATACATTAATTAAGGTTCCTAACATACCCGTGGGACATCAAGAAAAGGTTACATTTATGCTTGTGTGACTGTTTAAAAAGTCAGGGACGCATGTAATACGTTTTACACAGAATCACAAACAACAGTGGCTGACAATTTTTTTAAGTGTTGTTGCTTAAAAGGACAAATCTTAAGCTGGTTAGAGAACTTTGAAATTTGGAATGACCCAGCCCAGCTTCCCTGGAGAGCTGGGCTTTCGTGTTCAGACTGTAAGACTGTAAACAGGGTACAAGGCAGGCGGCGAGATGTCACGGCTGGCCTCCTCCCAGACTCCTTCGCGCTGATGGAAATTGATTGCCCCTCATCTCCTGACTAGGTGGCTGATTACCAATGCCAAACAAATAGTAGGTATTCGAATAATGGTGTTGCTCCTCTACAACAAATATTCAGACTCTCGGCCCCGCCTAGATCTATCAAATCAGAGTCTCACGGGTGTGGCCTTAAAGTTCCCCTAGAAAAATCTGATGATCAGCCAGACCAAACCTCACACTAGCTCTCTGAGAATCCAGAATGCTCTGCAAAGAGCAAAAGCCCTACGGACGAGAGAATCAGGTCTTATGAACTCTAAGAGGCCGCTTCTTTTGTACTTTCTTGTAACAGGAAGGCCAGCATGAAACATCAGAAACAGTGAACACTCTGGGCACTCACCCCTTACAGCTCAGCTCCCCCCACCCAACAGGAAGGCCCCAATACTACCCGACACACATCACCATCAGGTAACTCTCTCTTGCTCAAGAACCACAGCCAATCCACCTCCTAGGCCCAGCTGCTCCCCTCCTCCACCCCTTCCTGCCCACAGCCTTCCCCTACCAGGCCTTGCCCCCACAGCTTGACAGCTGGTCCCTCACCAGCCAGGAATGATATTCTTTGTTTCCCATTAAATGACACCACCACTCCACAGGTTACCTTTGTAACTGACCCCCCCCCCACTCCATCCTGTCCCACTCTTCAAGACCTTATTTGTGTTACGTCCAGCCCCAGTCCCTGTCATTGCAACTGGCTGAGCGTGGGGGTGGAATAGGGACTCAGGACTCCGTGGTCACCAGAATGTGACTCTCAGACACCAAAGGGTGGTTGGCCTGAAAGTGATATGTGCTCTTTACCTTTTTCCAGGCAAGGGAGAGCACAATGTCCTGACCTCTAACACTCCAGCCAGGGAGACATGGGTCCCAGGCCAGACAGAAATAACTGCAGACAAAAAACTAAAAATAGAACTACCCTACGATCCAGCAATTGCACTACTAGGTATTTATCCAAAGGATACAAAAAATACAGATTTGAAGGGGTACATGCACCCTAATGGTTATAGGAGTATTATAAACAATAGCCAAATTATGGAAAGAGCCCAAATGTCAATCAACTGATGAATGGATAAAGAAGAAGTAATGTACGTATGTGTATGTACACATATATACATACACACACAATGGAATATTACTCAGCCATCAAAAAGAATAAAATTCTCTCTCTCTCTCTCTCTCTCTCTCTCTCTCTCTCTCAAACAAAGTGGGGTGGTGCCCAGGGCTATGGGATCAAACCCCATGTCAGGCTCTGCTCTGAGTGTGAAGCCTGCTTAAGATTCTCTCTCTTTCTCTGCCCCCCTCCCTGCTCTCTCTCTCTCTTAAAAAAATAAAGAATGAAATCCTGCCATTTGCAACGACATGGACGGAGCTAGAATGTATTACGCTAAGCGAAATAAGTCAATCAGAGAAAGACAAGTACCATATGATTTCACTCATATGTGGAATTTAAGTAACAAAACAGATGACCATGTGGGAAGGAGGGAAAAAGAGCAGAGAGGGAAGCAAACCTAAGAAGCTCTTAACTATAGAGAACAGACTGAGTGTTGCTGGAGGGGAGGTGGGTGGGCTAGACGGGTGATGGGCATTAAGAAGGGCACTTGTGATGAGCACTGGGTGTTGTATGTAAGTGATGAATCACTAAATTCTACTCCTGAAACCAATATTGCACTGTATGTTAACTAAAATTTAAACATTTTTAAAAAGAATGAAATATTACTTAGCAACAAATAACAATTTACCAACACATTAAAAAAAAAAAAAGTGACTGCAGACAAAAGCCACCATATCCTGTAGGCCAGCCCTCAGCTTCTTTGACACTCTGCCTCCAACTTCCCAACTCCTGTGACCTTTTGTTACCAGTCTCTGTGCAGCCAGAGATTATGGGATTGACCATTACCCGAAGGCTCTTCCAGTCCTGGCCCCACCTAGCACCACCTGTGTGACCTTGAAGATGGCCTACAACCTCTCTGAGCCTCAGTTTCCTCTTCCGGGATGGATAATGCTTGTCTTGGTTCATCTCCCCAACTCTCATGAGGCTTAAAACACACAACAAATGTGAATGGGCTCTGTCAACCAGAAAGCACTGTTCACTCATGAAGGATCACTGTCCACTGGGCTCAGAACATCTCCAGCTGGGAAAAGTGTCTCATTCATCTTTGTGTCTCCAGTGTCTGGAGCTGGCAAATGTCTCCTGAGGGATGGCTGGGGGTGGTACATGAATGGAATGAGAAGAGGGCAATAGAGGAGGATGGGAGCGCCTGACAAGCCAGGACAGTGAAAATGAAGGAAGTCAGGGAGAGAAGAAGAAATGCCCCCTCTTTCCTATCACCCTCCAGTCTCCAGGACCAACGATGTCCCCCAAATGGTGCTCCCCCATCATCGATTAGACAGGTTGCTTTTAAAAGTTACCCTAGTTCCAAATAGGAATAGAAAAAGATGTTATTAAAGCTTTTCCATGCTAATTGAAATAAAATGTCAAACACACCCAACCTTTAAAGTGAACGGAAAATCCCTTTTTGTTAATAACCCTCCACAGTGCTTGCTTGCCTTGGCTGGTGCCACGCAGAGCACTGAGATTGGGAACTGGGGGGCCTGGAAGCTTGGGGTGGGTACCTGGAGGACAAAGTCTTGCCTTAACTCCATGTTGCTTTGGTTTTCTGGAAGAAGAGGCAATCCAGAGGCTGAGGGAGCCAGGACGGCAATTGGATAATTTAAGTAAAGGGAGGAATCGTTCCTACACACTGAGCAGCTCCAGTCCTGGGAACCCACAGGACAATTCTTACCACCACCCCATCAGCTCTGCTCCACACGTATACCCTACCACCACCACCCCCTTTCTTGGAACAGAAACACAACCCCTTAGAAGATAAAAAGCACAGCTGCTTTTCAGCACACACAATCCCTCCCACTACAATCTCTACCACATTGTCAATATTCTTGCCTCCCTTTGCATCCCCAAGCCTCAATTGTAATGGAACAATTGGGATAAGCTGTAAAGGAGAAGCCCTTCCCAACCCAGAAAAGCATGAGGAATCAGAAGGGGGTAATTTGGGGACATAAAAGAACACTCCCACAATGTTATCCTTGCCCTCTGAGCATGTGGGGCAAACTGGCAAACCAGCATGCCCTCCTGGGCACATCCCTGCTACACATACTTGCACACTTACACACACACGTGTCTTGTTCTCACCCCCTTCCGTCCTCCCCACTCAGTGTTAGAGTTGGACAGAGCCTTGCTCCTAGGAGCAGAGGGTGGGCCAGGGCTCTCCAGATAGCCCCACATCCACAGAACCTGACCCTCCTCTCGCTCTCCAGGGTAGAGCACAGGGAGCCAGGGCCGAGGGGCCTGCTTTAGCCATGCCACCCTCACTCCAGAGCTCTGTCACATCTGCTATGCACTTCTCAACTTGAAACCTTGATTCTTCCCATTATAATAGGATACCGAGTCAAGCATAAATCCCATTCCACAACCGTCTAGTCCACACCGAGCAGCAGACTAGACTAAGGAAAGAGGAAGAAAATGGATAAGCCACTCTCAAAGTGTGGTTTTCCAAATGCTCTCATACAAATGTAATTTAAACTTAACTCATTAGTGAGGGATGGTAAAGTTAGCTCCAGAGAGAATTTGAGAACAGGGGTTTGTTAGTAAGTCAGGAACGGCATGCAGAAAGGAGTTTGTGAAGCAGAAACAAAACTGGTTAATGTCCTACAGGGCAAAAAAACCCCCATAATTTTGGAGTTATCTCTTCTACTGAACAGAATCATTTGTCAAGGGTAAAGATCTGGGTTATCTTATCAACCTATATGGTAACATTTAACTTCATAAAGCCTGCCTCCCAATCAATAATACATTGAAAGTCAAGCAAAAGTACATCCCCATAGAGAATTAAATAACCTTTGGGTGGACCTGTTAGGCTACAGTACGAGGTTGCCCGGACGTGCAATCATACTTTTGCCTTGTTTCCAAGCTTTTGATGCTTGAACACCATGCTCCTTGCCCTCAGGGGGATTCCGACACCTGGCGAGGCCAGACTGTCAGACATGGCAGAGTTAAACAGTCCCTCAAGAATTACTGCTGGTTTTGCTAGGCGTGACAATAGCACAGTGTGTATGTACAATGTAAATACATCTTAACCAGTTGAGCTGGACACTGAAGTATCTATAGATAAAATTTCATGATACCTGGGATTTATTTAAAAATACGCTAGGATAGCGGCGCCTGGGTGGCTCAGTTGGTTAAGCGTCGGACTTCAGCTCAGGTCATGATCTCACAGTTCACGAGTTCGATCCCTGGGTTGGGCTCTGTGCTGACAGCTCAGAGCCTGGAGCCTGCTTTGGATTCTGTGTCTCCCTCTCCTTCTGCCCTTCCCCCACTCGTTCTCTCTCTCTGTCTCTCTCTCTCTCTCAAAAATAGATTTAAAAAACATTAAAAAATTTTAAATATGCTAGGATAAATAAAAGTTTGGTGGGGGATGGAATGGATAAAACAAGATGGGCAAAAATACTGATAACTGTTGAAGCAAAGTAAGGGATACAGGGGAATGCACGTATTGTTTAGGGATATATTCAAATTGTTGTCCTGCTAATAGTTAAGACCACACCCTATCACATTTTTTACTTTTATTATCATCTTCTCACACACTACATGATTTACTGTGTTTTTTCTCTGTCTCTCTCGATGAGAATATAAAGTCCGTAGGGACAGGGCTTCTGTTCAGAGCTCTGGCTCGCAAGCATTAGAAGGGCAATGTGCACCTGTGAGCACACAGTAGGTATTTGTGACAAGATTATTTGAGATGCTCCACCTCTCAGGGCCCAGGAGAAGGGGCCACTTGCATCAGGTGGGCTAGTCCTGGCCCTAATGGGCAGGTGGGATCAGAATGGGAGGAGAGGAGAGCTGTTAGCAGAGCAGAAGGAGGAGGTGTGCAGGCAGGCCAGAAAGAAGCCTGGGAAGGGCAGGATTTTGAAAAGAGGTTGTTGAGAGTGTTAAAGGTGGGGGATCCCCAGGGAACGAGCACCGACAAAAGGCCACCGGAATGAATCACTAGAAGCCCACCTGAGAAAGTCACCCAGGGAAAGTGACAATGGCAATAAAAGACTAAGGTGGGAACGGGGGAAGGGACTGCACAGATGTCGAAGGCAGAGACTGCACGTTTGAAACCTGACTTACAAGAGACAAAGCAGAGGCAATCCAGCGAGCAGCCAAGCTGAGCGCAGGTCTGTGGAGAAGGGTCTGTTTGGAGATAGGACGAGAGAGGTGTCCAAGTGGCGGGTAGGATGTAGACCTACTGGACAGGGGTCTCCCCTGGGCCCTGGGTTCAGGGGCAGTGGCAGGGGGCGGAGCCTCCAGCTGGAGGGGGAGGGCCTGCAGCTGCCCAGGGCTGGGAGGGGGGGGCCTCCCTGCCCCCACTGCAGGTGCGCCTTTGATGTGGTTCAGGCTGTGGGGCAGGGGAAACCCGAGCTTCCCAGTGTGGACCGCAGCATCAATGCCACCCAGTCTTGAATGGGGCCGCAGAAGATGTGGGTCCATGGGCCCGTGGCGGGGCTGGCAGGAAATCAAGGCGCAGCATTTCAGCAGGAGATGAAAGGGAGTTTGTACCCAGACTCCTACCAATGCACCCATACTCCATTCTCTCCTCTCTGGGAGGGGTTCTCAGTGTGGGGAGCAGGCTCAGAGACTTCTACTTTCTCTTCCATTCCCTCACTTCACTGAGAGGAAGAACCCACAGTGGGGTGTCCATAAGGAGAGAGGCTGTGGGCTGAGGGAAGGGTCTTCCTTATCTCTGCAGGTTTCCATTACCCAAGCTTCCCCTGCGGGATGAGGGAGGGACCCACCTCCATTCACAATTACATCCAAGTATGAGAGAGACAGACAGACAGAGAGAAAATAAGAGAGAGTACAGCTCCATACCTGCCCCACAAAGGACCCCTCCCATTTTCCCCTGCTCTATTTCCAGCTATAGAGACTCTCCAGTGACCCTGAAATTCTGCAGGGGTTCAGCACCCTACTCCTCACCCCACACTGGAGATATAAAAATCAAAGATCCTGTTTTTGAGAACATACCCCATCCATGTTTTGAAAGAGAGAGAAAGAGAAGGAGAAACCAGGATGTTCTCTGACTGGCTCTCATTAACAACTCAACACGCACTGACTGAGGCTTTGGTGCCAGGCATTAGGCTAAGCAAAGGGACACAGAGACAAACAGGGCTCTCTCCCTTCCCTGGGAGATGGAGTGCACATCAGGGAGACCATCACAGGTTCTAAAGCAGTACAGGCAGCACAGAGTGCTAAGGGCAAGGCAGAAAGAGATGTCCCGGGGTTTCTCTTCCTGACTGTCCCTGAGATTCACCTGGGGCGCCCTAAAAATATATCAATGCCCAGGCTCCATCTGGACAGATGGAATCCCTCTTTGATAGTGGGGCCTGGGCTTTGGTGGTTTTAAACCACCCCCCACACTCCATCCCCCACCACCCTGGTGACTGTATTGTTCTGCCTGGGAAGAAAACCGCTAAACATACATCCCTTCACAAGATGGACCCGGACAGAGGAAAACAGGGGTCAGGGCCCTAGGGAAGCACTACCAGCTCAGATTTGCTCTTCTCCACCAAAGCATGGCACGGCAAGTGCGCAGAAACAGTCCCCCCTCCTCAAACGCACCCCCCCGCCTCCGGCCAGTGCCGGGACAACACAGAGCAAGAAGGCAGTGGTTTGGACTACTCCCCACCCCCCACCCCGCCCGCCTTCTTTGACCTCGAAGGTGGAGAAGACCAAGAGGTTTTGCTGACCTGGAGCCCAGAAGCATCCTGTCCCTCCCCGTCCTTCTGAGTTTTATTGTTGCCTCTTTTAGGGCACTCCAGTGTGCTGGTGGAATGAAAAAGGACAGCACCCCTGCTGAGTGTCCTATGTGCCCAGGGAAGGGAGAGGCACCGCTGATAACTATGGGCTCTGGGTGGGCACCTTCAGGTCCAACTCCAAACAGATCTAGAAAGGAGCGGGCAAGGCTTACCCTTAAGGAACGGGGCAAGTAGCCAAGGTGGCAACTCCACTAGGTGTGGGGCAGGGAGCCCTCAGCACCCCCAGGATACCAGTGCTCGCCAGAGCCTGGCACCAGACTCCCCCAGGACACTCACACTGACAGCAGATACTATGTGGTGTGACAGGACACAGCGTGGAGTCTGGAATTGGAAACAAGGATTTGAAACTGCCTGTTAGGTTGATGCATGACTGGGACATATTCTTCCTGGAGAACGTCTTCATTTCTAAAATGAGTAGAACAGTACCAAACTCCGAATTGTTTGCTATTGGTATAAGAATTAAATGAGATAATGTACAAACCAGTTAGAACAGTGTTCGGCATAGAGTTCAGTAAAGGGAAGTGGCGGTTTCTGGGAGAAGGAAAGAAGGATATGAATGTCCTTGGCAATAGTAAAGCACTCCATTAAAACATGGGTTTTGTCAATATCCTCCTCATCATTTTGCCCTGAGCAGGAGAAGGTGAATTACCTGAGACTGTATGGAGCCAGTGAGTGGCCCAGCCAGTTCCTAAGAATTTAGCCCTGCAGACAGGGCAGCCATGGGTGTGGGCAAGGCCAGCAGCTCAGCAGACTACAGGGGGGCTAACAGGCTTCTTGCCTCTCCCTGGAACTGTCACCTCCGGCAAGGAAAGAGCTGTGCCCTATTCACCCCTATCTCTCCAGCATCCATCACAGTCCTGGTGCATGATGGGTGCTCAAGTCAATATTCGTCATTACTGGACAGTCAGTTCAAGGTAGAACTGGAGAGGCTGATAGGGCAGGCCAAGGGGTTGAGTCTGTGAACTCAGAGAAGCTCCCTGTGTTGCCCTGTGGTGAGAGCTGTCACAGCCCAGAGGACCGAGTGGGCAACACCAAGGCTGGCTCGATCCCAGGCACCAGTGCGAGCCTCCACCCTCTCTTTCCCACCCTGGCTCTTCTCTGTCACATGTGGGCCCACACATGGGGTGTGGCATCCCTGGTTTCTCACCTCTCACTTTGAGATGTAAATCTTATCACCAGATGATGAGAACTCTAGAAGGTTGTCTCTTCAAAACCCCGAGAACAACAGTGACCTCCCCATACCTAGAGGAGCCCATCTTCCATTTATGTCCATTGTCACTCAGTGAGAAGAATGGCTCACCTCTGAAGCCAAATTCACAGACAGGCATAGCCAAAACTCTGGAACCACTACAACCTCCACATCCCAGCTTCTGCTGCCCACACTAGATGTTATCCCAGATCCTTCCAAGCCCTGTGGTTCTCCAGTTCACTGCAAACATTTTTACCCACAATGTAAACACTGTTTTGAGTTTAGAACCAGGAAGAATTTTGGCACAGTCCCATCAGAGCAAATCCAACAGGAGAAACATCATTTTCCTCAGTGCCTCGAAGGATGGATCATCCATGCACACAGGTCACCTAGCGTCTGAAGCCCAGCCTCCCTCCCACTGACCTTCACACCCTCATAAAGGGCACCAAGTTGTGTCATACCCACAATATGGGTCTTCTTAACATAGAAAGATCATCTGAGACCTGCAGTGAGTGGTCTGATTTCTATCTTCTGAGATGTGAGCCTCTCCAAACCCCCTGACCAGCTTCACCACCCCAAATCTCTATGACAGATATGGGGTATGATTTGGACTGAACATCTGCATGTAAAGCTGTGGTTCTGTCCTGGGAGCCTACCCTCCAGTGGGCAGGCCCCAAAGCCATTGCTGAATGCACTAAAAGAGGGGTGTGCAGTAAGCCCCTCTCGTGGAGCTGCTGAGCCCCTTTCTCTTGCAAGCCTTCCCCGGGCAGGGCTGCAAGGGAACAGAGAGAGCCAGTGAGATTGAGTGTGCACTAGGGCCAGTTACCTAACTACAAGAGCCTCAGTTTTCCCATTCATAAGATGAGGGAATAACTCTTGGGACGGTCCCCTGGTAATTTAGAGAGCAGAATGCCAGGCACATGGGGCATGCAAGACATGGTCCCCCTGGTCTAGCCTCCTTGTCACACATGAGCAAGCTCAAGGGTGTGCAGGTCCAACATAGGGCACTATGGGGGGACATCTGGGATGGCAGTAGACGGAGTCTGGAGTTTTGCCCAAGAACAATGGGAATGTGAATTCTCACTGAGATGGGAGATGGGGCCTCCATAGGGCAGCAGACTCTACCTCAAACTACCCCCGCCCCCACCACCAGCACATACACGCACACACAGCCTGTGACTCAGGGCCAAGGCTTCCACACTGGAGGTTCAGAAAGTGCGTAGGACATTGGCTCTTGGCAGAGGTACAGGCCTGGGAGTGGTCACTAGAGGGCTTAGGATGGCATTGAGGTAGCTGCCCCAGTGAGGTCACAGGAGAGGGACAACCTGGGGAAGGGAGACCATGGCTATGCTATGGAAGAGTAGGATGGCTTCCCATAAAGCTTCCCATCACCTCCTCAGGACACAGAATGACCCAGAGAAACCCAGAGCCCCGGGTTTCCCAGCAGCGACAGTACTTAAGAACAACATTACAGCAGAAAACACGGCATATCCCAATCTTTGGATTCTGCATCCCAGATCTACAGGAGACTGCTACTGGGAGAGGCGACCAGCTACTGGGAGAGGCCCATTGTCAGGTGGAAAGAGCACTTGTTCTGGGTTTACTGTGACCTGGGTTCAAATCCTTCCTTTACTTCACCTTTATATGCAATGTTAGGTAAGTTTCTTAGCCTTGCTGAGGTCTTTCCTTCCTCTGTAAACTAGGGGCTAAATCCCTCCATTATAAACCTCCATGAGGACTTAAATGAGAGACTGGCCCACAGTAGGTTCCCACATGTAGTGGTTATTGGAGAATACAAGGCAGATCCCACCAGGATTAATCCTTGGGTCTGGAGGCATTCATCCACCCCTAGGGCCACTTGTGCCTTCTCCTCCTGCTCCTTTCTGCCCTGCCCCCCCATTTCTGGCTCTCAGAGCCCCTGGACGAGGCTGCAGCACCAAACTGCCAGAAGAAGCCTAATTCACAGTCAGGGAGGTTTCCCCAGACAGGCGACCAGGACAGGAGGGCAGGAGGGTAGGGGACGGGCACAGGCACACTCCTCATTCCTATCCCCCCAGGCCCAGGCCCAGGCCCAGGCAAAGCTCTCCCCTGTGGTCCCACCCTCGCAAGGAGAGGAGTTTGTGAAGTGGAAACTGCTTCAGACATTTAGCCCAGTGCCACAATCTCAGAGCAATCCTCTCTCTCAGCAGGACCAGGCTGTGAAGTGTAATTAAAGCCATGGGTTAATTAGGAGTGGCAGCCATCTTGCCAAGAGGAGCCCCTCACTGACATGCCTCTGGCATCCAGAGCTGTCATCTCAGAGGTCCAGGACGCAGGAGCCATACCACCTCTCCTCATCCTCTTCCTCTTCCACCCCTCCACCTTAGCCCTAAAGATCTCCAGCTAAGTCACGCTGTTTTAATTTCTCTTACAATTCATACTTGGGAGGCTCTTCCTGAAGTTTAACTTAAAGCCACCCTTCTACAGATCGACAGTGGGAGTGGGGGAGAACCGACATGGATATGAGTTAGGGCTTCACGGAAGGTGCCCTGAGAAGTGTCCTGAGAGAAAGGCAGGGCCTTGCACCCCACCCCACAACCGCGAAGAGGACTTGGCGTGAGGATCCTACAGGATCCAGCCGGGGATGGAGGCAATGTGATGGACGAACAGGAATGGGAAATGGAAAAACATATTGGTAGGAAGGAGGAGAGAGCGAGCTGGGAGGTCGCGGGCCAACCTGGGTTGGAGGCCTGGACTGGCTTAATAGTTATGTAATATTTCTGTGTCTCAGTTGCCCCATCTATAAAATGGGGGTAATAAAGCCATACCTACCCCTAAGACTTTCATGAGCTAAAATACACAGAGCAGCTTTTTAAATGGCCTGGCACATACAGAGAAAGACAGATACCATATGTTTTCACTCTTATGTGGATCCTGAGAAACTTAACAGGAACCCATGGGGGAGGGGAAGGAAAAAAAAAAGAGGTTAGAGTGGGAGAGAGCCAAAGCATAAGAGACTCTTAAAAACTAAGAACAGGGGCGCCTGGGTGGCTTGGTCGGTTAAGCGTCCGACTTCGGCTCAGGTCATGATCTCACGGTCCGTGAGTTCGAGCCCCGCGTCGGGCTCTGTGCTGACAGCTCAGAGCCTGGAGCCTGCTTCTGATTCTGTGTCTCCCTCTCTCTCTGCCCCTCCCCCATTCATGCTCTGTCTCTCTCTGTCTGAAAAATAAATAAACGTTAAAAAAAATTAAAAAAAAAAACAAAACAAAAAAACTGAGAACAAACTGAGGGTTGATGGGGGGTGGGAGGGAGGGGAGGGTGGGTGATGGGTATTGAGGAGGGCACCTTTTGGGATGAGCACTGGGTGTTGTATGGAAACCAATGTGACAATAAACTTCATATATTGAATAAATAGATAAATAGATAAATAAATAAATACATACATACATACATACATACATACATGGCCTGGCACAACACAAACTCTCAGTAAACTCTAGGAAATTTTCTTAACAACCCCATCCTCTTCCACAAATTGCTCAGAATCCTGGGGCTTCTTCCTTCCCGCTTTCTCTCAGACTAACTCCTTCTTTCCCATTCTCGTGGCCTCTCTGCAATCCTGGCACTGTGATCTCGTCTCCTCCCCACCCTCGTCACAGGCCTCCCTCTCCCCCACCTCATCCATCTCCAGCTCACCAGGCTGCTCTGCAGAAGGGCCGGTGTGTTTGGTACCCTTAGTTCCCAGGTACTTTTCCATACGTCCTGCTTTACTCAGAGGAGCTCATTTAATTCAGTTCCCACAACTGCCCTCTGAAGCAGGTATTATGGCCATTTTACAAATGAGGAAACCGAGCCTCTGAGAGGAGAAACCATCTGCCCAAGGTCACTCTGCAAGTATACGGTGGAGCCAGGATTCAAGCCCCGCTGTGTGGCTCCAGGCTGCCTTCCGCACCAGACTCCTCAGCAAAGCATCTGAGGCCTTCAGCAGATGGCTGCCCTCACCTGTCCCAACGCAGCCAGATGCTTGCCCATGCGAGATAGGCCAGCCCCCTGATGCACACCTCTCATCTTCATTTGTGTCTTACCCTCAAGGAGTCAAAGAGCAAGAACAGGAAAAAGAAAAGGAGAGGCTGTAGGAATGAGAGGGATTTGGGAAAGAGAAGAGCGGGAAGGGGAAAGCATGCTGAAAGGGAACTAATGTGGTATCCAGAGGTTTGGGGGCTTCTCTGGTGGGCCTTCAGCTCTGCCTCCAGTTTAGCTTCTGTCTTCTCCATCAGGGCATGGGATTCCACGGAAAGGAAAGAGTGAGAGGAGCCTCGGGCACAGGAGGCCCAAGCTGGAGGCTGGCGCAATGGCTGTAAAAAACTCCAGCTGCTCCAAATGCATTCAAGCCACTTGGCCCAGCCGCACACCCAGGGTACATGCAGATGAGGCTCGGACAGCTGTGGGGATCTCCCAGGAATCCTGACAGGATCCTGGCCAGCACGAGAGGGGCTGGGAGGCCTCAGGCAGGCCACAAAGCCCTCACTTCCAGAAACGGGTCTGGGGTGGATTCTGTCAACCACACAGTGGGAAACTCAATGTGCTGTCCGAGAAAAATTCCTGAAAAGACTATAAACAAATGGTGGTGGGCACTTTGAGAAAGGCAGCTGAGATCATAGTCAGGAAGTGTGTGTTCAGTAATAAAGTCCTGTCAGGCAAAGCTCATCTTCTCTGTTGACAGGGTCACCAGGCTGGTAGACGAGGGAAATGGGGTTTGCCGGTGTAGCTGATCTTGAAACCATCTGACAAGCTCTTCAAGAAATTGTTGCATATAAGCTAGAGAAAGGAACCTAAAAGGTGAAGAATTAGTAGCACACAGAGCTGGCTGTACAATCTTACCCAAGGGTGCCTACCGATGGTTTGAGTCCCCTTGGATGGAAGCAGCCAGGTACTTACAGGGCTCTGAACTATCCCACTGCATTCAATACCTTATCAGTTCCTTGGATCGATAGATGGGAAGCATTTGAAGGTGGGAGTTATTAGCAGGTATATTGGCTGTCAGAGACAGAATCTTGGATTTTTTTTAAATTGTATCTTTAACCAGTCTCTACACCCAACGTGGGGTTCAAACTCACAACCCTGAGATCAAGAGTCATGTGTTCTACCGACTGAGCCAGCCAGGCACCCCCAGAATCTGAAATATTTTAATCAGCTAGAGAGAGGGGCTGAATTTAGACAAGATGAAATGAACTAGGGAAAAACGTAGAGTCTCAAACATAAGACCAGAAAGACTACAGCGCTGTTATGGGTTGAACTGTGTCCCTCTAAAAGTCACATGTTTAAGTTTCAATCCCCAGAACCCCAGGATGTGACCTTATTTGGAAATAAGGTTGTTGCAAATGTAATTAGTTAAGATGAGGTCATACTGGAGCAGGGTAGGCCCCTCATCACATATAACTGGTGTCCTTACAAAAGGGGAAATCTGGAGACAGGTGTACAGGGAGAATGCCATGCAAAGAGAAAGGCAGAGATTAAGGGGGTGCTTCTATAAGCCAAGGAATGGCAAGCACTGTCAGGAAACCACCAGAAGCTAGGGGAAGGTTCTCCCTCAGCCCTCAGAAGGAACCAAACCTAACAACATCTTGATCTCGGGCTTCTAGTCTCCAGGACTGTGAGACAATACACTTCTGTTGTTTAAGCCACCCAGTCTGGGGGACTTTCTTACAGCAGCCCTAGCAAACTAAAGCAACACAAAGACATACTTAGAAGATGGGGCTGAGTTACAGATTATGCTAAAAGGGAGACCTAAGGGGAATGGTTGGCTGCGAGATCCGTGAAAGTCAGCAGGGCCACGTGGCTGCCAAAAATAGCCAGGGCAGAATTAAGGCTGCGTTAACAGAAGCTGTGGTAACTGGACGCATGAGGGTGTGCTGGCCGGGCCTCACCTGGAAAACCAGATTTGGTCCTGGTGACCGCAATTTAAGACAAGTGGGAGGATGTTCAGAGTTCTGTGCCCAGAGATGAAGAGACAAGTCAGAGGAGCACTCGTGGAAGTGGGGAAGAGGTGAAGGCAATCGGTCTCCCATGCTGGATAAGCTCTGGCATGGAAGTGACCGGGTTTGCCTGGAACAGCCACATGGGAAGAGATGGGGCCCACAAGGAGAGACACAGACTTCAGAGAAATATAAGAACTTTCTATTAGACATTGTTGAGCAAAAATTGAATGGGCACCTTGTGGGGTGATGAGCTCTCTGTCTCTGAGGAAGACTCTGCCAGCTGACTGCTCAGTAGGGACCTGTAGAGGTGACCCTGGCCACTTCCAGCTCCAGGAAGGACCCACTCCTATTCCCCTGCCTGGCCGACACCAGAAGCTCAGGCCCCTTACCCATGTAAAGTTAGAGGCTCCTGCGGGTTGTTTCGGCCCAAGACCTTTCATCGATGGCTTTGGCAGGCAAAATGGCATGCCGAGAGCAGGGAGTCTGGAATCACACACCTCAGAAGATCAGGTTCAGCGAGACGCAGGTGCACTGGAAGGATGAACTTGTTCATGCTCACAAGGATGGGCATGAATAGGGGTGGGAAGGAAAGCAGCCATGGCTCTCCATTGCCCAGGGAGCGAGGAAACTGGCAGCCCCAGAGTTCACCAACTCGAACTGGGTGGGAAGGCCCTGCTGGTGGGTGCTGAGGGGATACAGAGGAGGCTGCACCCAGGCCTCCCTTTGACCAACTCCTATGCTATTAAGACTGTTCCCAGGATGACCTGATACTAAGAGTGAGCATCTGTCTACAAGAGTTCTACTACTTCATTCCATCCTCCCTTAAACTAGTCCTCCCTCACTTCACAGTACAAAAAGGAGGCTCAGACAGGGAACGGAACTCATATGAAACCCACAAACAAAAACTGGGTTTGAACTCAAGTCTGTCTCATCCCAAAGCCCGTGCTCCTTCCAAGTTTCCACACTAAAGTGGAATGGGATGTAGAAGTGTCACAGGCACCCAGTAACAGAAAGAACAGCCTAGTGTGGTCTAAAGTAGAGTCTCAAACTTCAGCAGGCATGAAAATGGCCTAGAGGGTCTGTTTAAGTGCGGGTTGCTGGGCCCCAGCCTGGGAATCACTGAGTTACTAGATCTGGGGTTCAGTCCAAGAACTGTTGCATTCCTAACAGGTTCCAGGTGGTGCTGATGCTGCTGGCCAGGGACCTGCTCTGTGAACAACTGCTCTGGAGTAATCAGGAAAGGAAGCAGGTGTCCTCCAGACTCAGAGCCACGGAGAGATAAAGGTTCACTGCCGGGATCATCATCTGTCTCCAGTACAGGAGTCCCCCAGCAACATCCTGGGCAGCAAGACTGACAGCTGGTGCTGCTTCACCAGAACCCATCTGGTTGGGAAGATGCCCATTCTGAAAAAAACCCAGCTTCCTGTACTTTCTACTCTGGAGTCTTCTGCTTTTCCCGGGCTGATGAGCTGTGTTCTCTCCTATAGGAAGTCCTGCCCCTTCTGCAGTCAGCCAGCATGACCCCTAGGGTTTTCTCCCTCTCTAAATAAATGGACAGGTTCCCTTCACTGGAACTTTTGTGGCTGGGTTTCCCAAGCCCCTCCTGTTGCTGGCTGCCCTCCATGGAGCACACTGAAGTTGGTCAGGGTCCCCTCTAAGATCCATGTCCAGAAATGAGGACAGAATTACCGGGAGAACCCAATCTGGTTCCTGCACTTCTCTTAGTGCCATTTAAGATGGTATTGTTTTGAGCAAGCCCATCACCCTGTCAGTTCCTATAAAGCCTGTGCACAATTAAACCCCTCAGATCTTTTTTTCTTTTTTCAGGATCTGCAGCCAAACCAAGTCTTCTCCCACTCCCATCCCCCTTATGAACTTGAGTAATTAATTTGTGCAATCTAAATGTGACTTTCCATCTGCCCCTGTTAAATTTCATCTTGTTGGTTTAAACCCAGCATTCCAGTCTGTTGAGATCATTTTGAATATTTATTCTATCTTTTATAGGAGCTGCCCATCATAGTCCTGTCATCAACCAATTTGATAAGCTCACTTACACCAGTTTCATGCAACTCATGGATAAAAATGTGAAGCTTCATTTTTCAGAAGCTCACCTGCCACACACCATCTTCCCTTTGGGAATCCCTAATCATAAGATCAGACTTCCTATAGTCTAGGGAAGGTCCGTGGGCATGTCATTTCTTTCCTTGGCTGTTATTAACACCAGGCTGATGCGGTGTCTTTCATATGAATGCTGTCACATCACAACCTAGTTCTTGGTCATGGTCAGAATCAAATCACAAGGATAGTTTCGGTTGCTATCTCTCCATCTTTTGGGCAACAGCAATGTGAAAGAGGCAAGAATGCAAAAATGTATCCGAGCCTCCACTTTAAACAGTATTTGACATCCAACAGAAGTCAGGCTGCCTATCCCCCTATCATTACTAGAGCATGCCTCATCATTACTAGAGCATGCCTCCCTGGCAGCTTTATAAGCCATACTGGGCAAGTAGCATCCAAATCCTTCCGACTGGGTGGGGAAAATGCAATAGGGATATGTCAAACTTGGACCTGCTAAGCTGCAAGGCATGCTGGGATTTTGGCAGCTGGTCAGTGAGGAGGCATGTTTTCTGGCATGGGGTACCTGGAGAAAGGGGTGAAGACAGAATCAAGGAAGTGAAAAGGAAAATGGGGCCTTGACAAATGGCCACTCTGCTGCCACTCGTACGTGAGAAGTGTTCTTCTGCTGGAGAAAGACATAGGCTATGACCATGGGATGCTGAAGGAGCATTTGTGAACAATATTTTGATACCCTCAGCCAAGGGTGGAAAAAAGTAATATACACAGTTAAGAGTATAGGCTCTGAAGTCGATAGTCTGGGTTTAAATCCCAGCTCTACTACTTTTTAACCATGTGACCTTGGGCAAATTGTTTTCTGTCTCAAGGTTTCAGTTTCCTCTCAAGGTTTCAGTTTCCTCATGTGGCAAGTGGAGATAAAAATAATCCGTGCACATGAGGCACATGAGGATTAAAAGAGACAATGGGTATACAGAGTTTAGCGGACTGTCTGGTACATAGTAACAGCTCAATAAATAATAGCTGTTATTATGGAACAATAACTTGAAGGCACTGAAGGCTGATAGTTTCTGGGCTGGAGACGTGAAGAAGAAAAAGCTAAGCAGGTGAAAGAAGCCACTAAAGACACTGGGTTAGGAGCAGGAGAGACCTGGAGCTCACCTGGAGGTGGAGCTGAGGCATCCGGCCAGGGCAAGGATTCTGACCCCCAGGTCAAGTAGGGTGAAGCAGCCAGCTTGAAGCCTCAGAGGAGGTCAGTGAAAACAGTTTATTTTTTCAGCTCTGAATATGAAAACATTTTATTGCTGTAGAAAGTCCACCAAAAATTGTCTAGATGGTCCATGTGAAAAAGAAGCATAAATATTCCACTTCTAGAAATCTGTTCTGAAATAATCATTTACAGGCACAAAGATTTATATACAAGGATGTTCACCGCAGCATTATTTATATTAGTAAAAAGTAGTTTACATCTTAGATGTCCAACCCACAGAGGATTCAGTAAATAAATTAGGGCACATCCATAGGATGGAATACTGGCAGCCATTAAAAAGCCCATTGGAGAAGAAGACTTAAGACGTGGGGGAAATTACCACAATATATTATTAAATGAAAAAGGCTACTTACAAAGTGACACAAACAGTACAATCACAATTTTGTTATATGTGTATCTAGAAGTAAACAAGCAACAGTGTTGAATGAATGTGCGTTACTGTTATAAATGCTTTTTAAGAAGAAACGATCTCAAAGAAGTTACACTAGAAGGGTGCTCCCACAATCAGCTTATAATACAAAGCCATTACATTCAGAACGCAGGAACACAAACAGTAGCTATGATCTGAATGCCAGGAGCTGTAGCTGGTGACTACTAGAAAGGACCTGGCTGTTTGGAAGGGCTGAGGGCAAAGAGATTGGGCACGCCATGCCATTGGCGTGCGGCCAGGGGCAGCATAAGAAAGAAGATTTAGGTCAGCGGCTCTCAACTATAGCTGCATATTAGAAGCGAAAAAAATATCAGTTGCTCAGGCTCCACACTCAGGGACTTTGACTTAATTAAAGTCTAGGATGGAGCTGGTCATCTATAGGTTGTCAAAGCTCTGCAGTGATTCTAATAGACATCAGTGGATTCATATTGAACTGAGCCAAGCTACGGTTACCTGAATACAGAGGTCACTGGAGCCTTGCTCCCTGGACTGGGCCCCATATATCAAGAGAGACTCACTCTATAAGCTGGAGAGATGCTGAAATAGAGCAGGCAGCCCCCAGGTACCTGGTTTATGCAGGAAAACGACCCTCAGCCTTGAGGGGCTTTCACAGAAGTGCTCCTTGGAGCTGGGCTGTTTGGGAGTTTTTGCCACAAGGACACTGCTCTCCATTGAGGCTCCTGATGGGGCCCAGGTTACCAGCTGACTCCATAAATTGCAAGTACAGGTGGCTTTACAAACAGGAGAAGGGAAGGAAACAAAGATTGCGGGAAATCTACAGGGACCTGACTCTGCAGAAGCCAGAGCTGGTCTAGTGGTATTTTCCTCTTCTGTCCTGCTTTCGGGCAGAAACACACCCTGGTCAAGAGAGCAATGTGTAGACCTTAAAGGCAGTCTGTTCTGGGTGGATGAGGCCTCTCAGAGGGCTCCTGGTTTCCCCCAGGCGCCTTAAGGGAAGAGGAGCAGAGGGAACAAGCTGCTGGAAACAAAAGTTTGTGTTAAATGATAAGATCTCCCCCAGCTTCTCGATACAGGTATAGAGTTACCCAAGGCACCAAAAGAAGGGAAAGAACAGGCGTGGGTCGGTTGCTTTACACACTGGATCCATCCATCCCTGAATAATTAAGAACCAACTACAGCTCTTTTGTGCTCCTTAAAGGGGAGCTCCTGGGGGCCCCCTCAGGACAATGACTAGGGCAGTATGGAGGGAGTTTTGTCTCAGGTGGGACAGTGGGGTTGGCAGATAGGGACAGATCTAAATTGCCACCCCACCATTTCCCTAGAGACATTGACATTGTCTCCCTAGAGACAGAATTACATCAACTCCGGCAGAAGAACAGAGCTGCAGATAATCCAAAATGCTGGATGATCAAACCCTAACAGAGCTTTGCAATGCATTGTGTCTATTTGTACATGGATGTATGTGAGTATATTCACACTCTCTCTCTCTCTCTCTCTCTCTCTCTCTCTCTCTCTCTCTCACACACACACACACACACACACACACACACACCCCTACTGTGCGGCAGATTTAGCTTCCAAATGATGTTTGGCTCAGGCAGAAGCTAAAGGGAGAAAGAATGCACTCTCTGAAGATACTGGCAGTCAGGTGGCTTATCAGCAGTGGGTCTGGAGGGAACTAGAAACTGGTCTTAGACTAAACATTCTCCACAAGTGATCCACAAAAAAGAGATTTTCCTGGAAAATGAAGAAGTGACTGTAATCTCCATTCAAGAGTGCTGACCTCAAGGGCCAGAAAGAGTCTTAGGGTTCATCTGACCATCTCATTTTCACAGATGGGGAATCTAGGTCTGGCAGAAGCTCTCAAGTGGGGCAGACTCCCTCATTTCTAACCCAGCCTCCCCTTTTGGGAATTTAAATCTATCCGCTCCAATTTGATCCTCGGGGGACTGACAAGCAGATGGTCACCAGCCATCCTCCAGTACCATCCCTTCCTATTGCAGAAGAGGCCAGCCAGAGACATTCTTGGTTCAAATGCAAAGCTATTCTGATAATATCGACAAGGCTTCAAATTCAAACGAGTTCCAGGTGCAAGTCTGATTAAGTCATCCTTATTAAGGCAGATCAATGAGGGCAGTGTCATGGCGCAACTCAGCACACACAGCATTGCCTATAAAGCTTTCACTTGCTCAGGAACAGCCCAACGGAATCCTTATCCTTCTGTTTCAAGTCAGACTGGAGGAGGGTGAACAGCCCAACTGTTGGGAAGTGTGCTCAAGGTCAAACTCTCCCGAGCCTGGTCTTCATTGCAAGGGTTCCTCCTCCCGCTTTCCTCACTGTGCCCAGCAGCAAATTGGATAGGAAACCACCTTCTTTTTTTCCATTTTGAAGCTACCAAGTGTAGTCATTTCTCATTGGTGAGCCCCTGACTAATGTCAGGATTAAACAGTGCATCCTGCAAGGTTTGGTTTTCATCTCTCATGCTCATTAAAGCAAAACACTACAGCAGAAGGGAGAAAAAGTGGCATGGCAGAGCCATAGAACATTCGGCACCCTGCTTCCCTTCCAGAACCCTACTCTCAGCTGGAATTTGCCTTGCTACTTTCTAGCATTCAAATCCGTTATTAGGGACATTTTTTCAGAAAGAAAATCTTGGGGGAGAATCTTCTATCTGAGACAGAGAATGGCATATGCAAAGATCCCTTTTCAGATTACCCATCATTGAGCCGTCTCTTCAGTGAAAGCACCCATCATCAAACCAAAAGGAGAAGGAGGTTCACAACAGTATAGCATTGTGAAATCCAGGTGTTGCCCACACAAGCTGTAAAAGAAGGGCTCAATTTGGTCAATTCAATGAAACTCCATTAGTCAAGCCACTTGCTTTGGCTTCTTTTCATACATTTAAGACCAAGTTAGTTAAGCTTTGTCATAGATTTAGATCAACTTAGTAGCATCTGAATTCAAATGCAAAGATCTGAATGTGAAGAAAATCCATCCATTAGAGGTAGCTATCTCCAACACATACACACACACACACACACACACACACACACACACACACACCAGTCAATGAAGACAGACTAGTGATCTAGGTGACTGGATGAGGCAAAGGATGGTCCCAGGACCCAGTGGGGTTCAGACCCTGAAGAATAAGTAACCAGCACTTCCTCCCTATAGTTCTCATTTCCAGATCTTCAGATGCCCGGCTTTGTCTCTGTGCACACCACAGGCACAAGGTAGTTGTTCAGCCCCGCTCAATGAGTGACAATCTGAGGAGCCCAGGGAAGATCTGAGGTGGTGGAACTCTAGCCCTCTCAGCATTCCCCACAAACCCAGGACTCCAAGTCCTTCAGACAACTCCACATTAGCTGTCAGATCACCGAGTCAAACCCCAAGGGGAAAGAAAACCCCGACAGTAAATTCCATCACAGAAGTTAAGGTAATGCTAGTAACTGTGTTCTCCTAGTCATACCAGTTCACCTCCATTCTGATCAGAGACATGCCTTGTTTATCCTCATATCCATATCTTCCAGCACAGTGCCTGGCACACAGTAGGTGCTTAGTAATAAATGATGAACACAAGAGTTCACTATTATTGTTGGTCTCATCTATCCTGTACTTAGGCAATAACAAAGCTAACACTTGCAGATCTTGGGGAACATCTGGCAGCTGGGGGTGTGAGTCTCAGCCCTGTATCACTTAAGGTTTCCATGGTCCTTTGCCCTCTGTGCCCATTCTAGCACTTCAGTCCTCAATGAAAGTACTAAATTGGTTGATTATATGCTAGTGATCCGAGTTTCTACCTTGTTGACTTTCTATGGGATATAGGAGGGTTACCAAGACTAAGTATAAGAGTGTCAGGGCACCTAGGTGGTTCAATTGGTTGAGCACCCAACTCTTGATTTTGGCTCAGGTCATGATCCTAGGGTCGTGGGATCGAGCCCCATGTTGGGCTCCACACTGAGCATGGAGACTGCTTAAGATTCTCTCTCTCTCTCTCTCTCTCTCTCTCTCTCTCTCTCTCTCTCTCTCTCACCCTCTGCCCCTCTCCCTCACTTGTGTGCATGCTCTCTCTCCCTAAAAAAAAAAAAGTGTCATGATCAATGCTGAAAATAATTGAACCCACAGCATCTTCCCCCCCAAGTGTACACACTCTACCTACTCATCTTCAGCCTTGTCAGGCTAATCCTCCATAAACGTCTGCCATCCCTCTCCCCCTTGCTGGGGCTCCCCTTCTCATTTTTAGACCCATACTCAGAGCTCAGGGCTTTCTGGATAATCCTTGGGATCCCTGAATATCTTTTCTCATCTAACCCCTGAATAAGATTTTACTACATTAGGGGAAGCAAAAAGTCATGGTTGGATTTGCTTCTTCTTCTTTCTTTCTTTCTTTTTTTTTTATTTTTTGCAGAGAACAAAGCTGGCTTATACTCACTGAGTTCTTTGGGTGCTGGGGAGGGAGAGGGAAGAGACCTGAGTTCCAGTCCTGGCTCTATGTCTGGAACCTTGCATCAATGGATGTGAAGTGCTCAGATTTATATAAGACAGATAACTCCGTGACCTCAAGGAACTCATCATCTAGAGAACTCATCATAGTACCCCCAAGGTTCTGGGAGACATGATAACACGTACACACAAAGAAATCATGTTTCTTAGGATCTTAAGTTCTTGATCTGTAAATATAGGGGGTCAGGCTGCTCAAGAGCAGATATTGGTTTTGCTTGGACCATTTTATCTGGCCAGTTTGACTTTGAACATCCAGGTGTCCAGCCATTCTAACTAACTGCCTGATCAGCACATTGCTACCTGCTTGGCTTCTATAGGCACTGGAGTTTGTGACTTCCCTAACATGGACAATCTCTAAGCCATCTTCCAGGTTTGAGCCTCAGTAAGAAGTAACGAACAGAGTGGCTTTCAAACAAGCCAGGGAGGGTACACCAAGACAGAAAAGCGTATGCAATTCTGCCAGTCCCCAAAGGGACGTGGCAATCCACAGAGCCAGGCTGGACCTCTCAGCTTCTTTGCCTTCCTGGTCTGGCTCTAGGAGAAGTGGAAAGGGAGCCCCTTCCTGGCCTTCCCTTCTCTTCTCCCACCCTCCCTTTACAGACAGCTGGTGGGCAGGGGGGCAGAGCCAACAAGCCCAGCTCTGAGTCCCACCTGAGTCCCAGAGCTTTCTTCAAACAGTCTTCTCCTACGCCCTAGGTCACCATTTGGCACCAAGCCCTTGCTGTTTTGTACGGCCTGTGCTTTTCCCCATTATATTCTCCCTTCCCAAACACACACATACACACACGCGTCTTCTTTAGATCAAATTGGTGAATTTAGCAGCCTCTCTGGGCATGGGCTCAGCCCTGTACACCTTTGTATCTACCCACATGTAGTCTGGTGCACTGCACACAGTAGGCGCTTAAAAAGTGTTTGATGTCCAAGTGATAATAATGCTGGCTATTGTCAGGTCTGGAGGACAAAGGCTCTGGCACTGACTCCCTGGAAAGAGAACAGAGTTGGAAGCTCTGCCGCCCCCTCCCCAAACTGCTGCTGGCAGCTGTTGAAATCAGGAAAGGAGTTGCCCTCCTGCCCCTACACACACACACTTTCTTAACCTGGCATCTTCTTGCTGAGCAGGTCTCCCAAAAACAATGCTCACTGTCCTCTGGGTGACCAAGTGGCAAATTCCCTCTCTCTTTGATATTTTATCCCCCTTCCTCCTCTGTTGGGAGTCTACATTTGGGGCAGGGTACTGGTGGGTTTTCCCAAACTGTTTCTTAAGCAGTCCTCCCTTTCCTGGATGTGAGGTCCAGTTCTCAGGCTCAAGTTCCCCCCTGCCCCTACCTCAAGGTCACCTATCTAGGCTCAGAAAAGGTGAGAGGTCACTTTTAAACGTCAAGAAGAAATGGGGGGGGGAGGGACGGCGGCGGGGTAAGTGAGGGGAATGAATGGGAAAAGACAGACTATGAGATGAGGGAGAGTGGGGGTGGGGAGGACGGAGTCGCAGGCGTGGAGGGCGTGTGAGAAGCGCCGCTGCTTTCAGAGCAGAATGAGGCCGAACTGGGAGGATGGGGAGAATAGGAAGCGGGGTGACTGGTGGAAGCAGACTAGAATCGCTAGGGGCTGAAGGAAAAGGATGGGGGTTGGAGGCACAGAAGGTAGGGTCGCGGTGGGGTCTAGACCCAGGCAAGCCTCCACGCGTCCAACCCCATTCGCGTTTGCTCAGGCACGGGACCGGGAAGGAGCGCGTCCCGAGGGTGGGCAGCCCTCTCCCAGCTCCTGCTCTCATCCCCGCCGCGGAAAGCCTGCAGAGCGTCGCGGGGGTGGGGGCAGAGACCGGCGGCTACCCGTCCCCGTCCGGCTGGGGGCCCACTCCAGCCCGGCGCGGCGGGGCGGGAGGAATGACCCGCGGACTCGGCACAGGGGGCTGGGGAGGAGGCAGGAACCGCGCTTCAGGTGGCTCCTCCTCGTTGTTTAAAGTTTGCGGCAGGCGGAGGAGCCGGCTCTGTCCTCCCACCGCCGCCGGCTCGCGGCTCCGCACGGCGGGGTCGCCTCAGCCTCGCCTTCTCCCCCGGCGCGTCCTACCGCCACTTCCCTGTCGGCTCCCGCCCCGCGCGGGTCCCGGATCCCCTCTCCTGTCTCCATCCCTCCCGGTGCCCGAGCGCCCCCCGCTCCCTCCCTCCGCGCTGGATCTCCCGCACGACGTGAGCGGAAAGTGAATGAGCAGCCCCAACCACAAAGACGAATTACCATGAGAAAAATAAATCAGGGAATCGCCGTCCGCGTCCCACGTTCCCGCCGCCGCACCCTTCTCCACCCTCCGAGGCGGGAGCGCGGGGCCCCCGGGCCGCCGCGTCTGGGCCCTGGCGGGGCACAGTTCGGGCTCCGCGGGGCCCTGCCAGGGCAGGGGGTCTGGGAAGAACCGGGTGGGGGCCGGGCAGGCGGGGACGTCCGCGAGCGCGAGATTTCACACTCCGAGCGGGCCACGCGTTCCCACGCGCCTCGCCGCCCGCACTCTCCTTCCCTCCGGTTTACTCGTCGGCCCTCGGTGAGCCTCCATCGCGGCACCAGTCTCAGCTCCTCTGCCCCGCGCTCTCTCAGCCTTTCATTCGTCCGTCCCCTCCTCCAGGCCCGGGCGGCGGGTCCCCATCACGGCTGCTGCCCAGACGCACCGGCCGCGCGGCCAGACCAGGGCCCCGCGCAGCCGGGACCCGGAGCGGGCGGTCGGCGGGAAAGCGGCAGCGCGGAGGGCGAGGATGCCCGGGGACCCCCTTCTCCTCCCGCCCGCAGCCTCCCCCACCCGGTTCCAACTTGCTAGCTCCTCCGGGCCCCTACCCCTCTGCCCAGCCGAGTTGCTGAAGTTTGCAACTCGCAGCCCCAGCCCGCTCAGGGGAAACGCCCGGGGCTCCCGGGACTCACCTCCGGGCTGCGGGCACAGGTGCCCTGCTCTCGGCGGCTCCCGGCTCCCGGCGGCACGCAGCAGCGGAAGCCAACCGGGAAGGCTGGCGGCCCGTCTGGGAATGGGCGGCCGCGATGGAACAGCCCCCGGCCCTGGGCTCGGCGCTCCCCTGCAGTCCCGACCCGGGCCCCGCGCCGCTGCGCTCGGGCTCCTCCAGCAGCCGCTGGACGCGCGGCCGACCCGCCCGGCTCCGTGGAGCTGGGCTCTGGCAGCAGTCCCCGCGCTCCAACTAGCTCCCGACCCGGAGCGCGGGTGAGAACGGGGAGGAGACGGAGGAAGCCGAAGAAAGGGGGGAGAGGCGGTGGGGGGAGGAGTTGGGAGAGAGCGGAGGGAAGGAGGGAGCGGGAGCGAAAAGGAGGAGGGGGTTGGAGAGGACCTGCCGCGGCCGGCGCTTCACCCGCCAGCCCCGAGGCGCGCGGAAGAGCGCGAGGGGGCGCCCTGCATCTCAATGTCCCCAGGCTCGGCCCGACTCCCGCCCCTGGCCTGCCTAGTGTGTGTCACCCAGTGGGTGGACACAAGTCCCGCTCCGCAGCCGGCATTCGGACGACGAGACCCAGGTCCTCCTGAGCCCTTGCTACCTTTTGCCACATCCTGCCTTACTGTCCTCGGTGACCCCATCTCGAACCTGACTTCCTCTAGGGGCGTCAGCCCACCAGAACCCTACCCACCCCAACCCTTGGCGCCTGAGAAAAGTCTCCCTTCCCCCCGGCTCCCAAATTCCCCAGCCCTATTAGCTAGGGACGATCTTCCTGCCTGTGGATTTAAACGGGGGAAGGAATCGCGTACAAAACAGGGGAAATCTGGTATAAATTGCGGTCGAAGACGAGGCTGCTGGGCTGGACTGGAAAACCAGAACTGGCTGGATCAGGGTTAACTTTACCAGCTGCACGACCTTGAGGGAACCTCTCCATGCCTCAGTTTCCCCAACTGTAAACTAGGGCTGGCAACACCTACCCTCAGAACGATTTGGGGAACAAGTAGGGGCTGTAGTGAGTAAAAATATCCTCAAGGAACACTGGGAGGACATCCAGGAGATTAGCGATCCCGGGAGGCAGAGGAGTGCTCTCGGCTGAGAGAGAAGGGTTACGGCGATCTCACCGATCAAGGCTGAAATGTTTACAAGTTTAAGCATCTAGTGTTTCTGAAGGCAAGAACCGGGGAGGGAGAGACGGGGGGCTTCGAATCCTATCTGCCCGGGCTGCAAGAGGGATGGGAAGGGAGCCCTCTGCTGAACAAAAAAAGGTATTTTAAAATTAAAAAGGTGACCTAAGAAAAACGAAATAATGAAGGATAAAGACAAAAGACTTGAAAAATTAAACCTCGAAAAGAGTAATTTTAAGAGATAACCACAGAGAACTGTGAAATAAAAATGGGTAAGTCAGAAAAAGGACAACATTAAAAGTCCTCCTGGAGTATGCCAGAAATGGAAGAAGGAGAGTGAATCATTTTATATAACAAAATTCTGGGTAAAGGAAATCCCAGATAAAGCAGAGGAACGGAGACAATAAAAGAACTCCAGAGCTGTGCTTCCCTACACGCGCGCGCGCACACACACACACACACACACACACACACACACCTGAACCAACATGAGAAGCAATTTGGTCAGGATGATGGGAAAGAGAGAAAGAATCCAAGAAGGGAGTTTATGGGACGCTGTAAAAAAGGGGGAACAGTGCACAATCTCAGAAATAAAGACTTTTTAGGGCAACAGAAATGCCAGAACTCATAAGGTACAGAGTGGAGAGGAATTGCAAAAGTAAGACACACTCTTGACAAGAGGAGAGATACAAAGAGGAAAAAAGGAAGGAAACGTGTGTCAGCACATACCAGCACATACCATCTGGTAGCCCTTCCATTTACTTAGGGGTAGAAATCAAGTTCAAAGACGGAATTCAGGGCACTGATCCTGACCTTCTATCTGAGACCCTTTCACTGCTGTGAGAGCTGCTTCCTCTTCCCCCAACCCCCACTCTCATTCCCGACAGAATCATGGAGACAGGTTTTTGCCATTGCAAAAATATAAATGTATGTAATATATAGACACCTTTTAATTAATATGGAAACAGGAAAATATTCGATATACTGTAGGGAAAAAGGGTGAGCAGGAGAGTCTGTCTGTTGGGAGAGTAGACGAAATGCCTTGTGAGCAATTCTGTCTGCAGCAGCTCTCTCCTGAAAGGTAAAAACAACCATCTCCATCCTTCATCATATTCTCTCCCCTCCCCCTCTTTCTCCACCGTGTTTGATTGCTTTATCTTTCTGCCTTTCCAACATCGCTTCATGCCCCTTCTTGGCTCTCCATCTCCACTTTATGAATGGGTGAATGAATGACAGAGGGCTTGGTGCAGAAAGAGAAGAAAGGAGACCCGAAGATTCAGGCCAGGGACTCTTCCTTTCTGGGGGGAAGCAGGAGCCAAGAGGCAGAGACACCCAAGGAGACACAGACAGAGGAGCATAGCTGCTGGGGATGCGGGCTAATTAATCTTAATTGCATCCTACAGTATTGTATTGATTAACAGTGATTACTCAAGAGCTCTCAATAAAAGAGAGCTTCAGAAGTCCAAGCCTCAGGAACGGACAGTTGCTTCACTAGCCTGGCTCACCACATGCATCAGGCATCTCCTGAGTTGGACAAATCCAATCCAGTTAGAATCTCTGACTCATTTACTAGGAACAAAACCTCGAGCATTGACCCCCTCGCTCAGTGTCACTATCACCTTCTGTCATCTTCCTTAAAACTCTGTAATAACGTGTACAATAATTGCTTCTATCAGAAGCAATTCTCTACCTACCGGAAATGTGTTAATTAAGTAGAATGTAAATACAGTAATTAACACAGAATTACCCAAAACAAACATGCTAAAAGAGCAGCGATCATGGTGGGGGGAGGAGGTGAAAAGAAGTTCTTAGAATTCGCTGTTGACCTAGAAATTCCAAACTTATCTTGAACTAAGTTGTCAAGAGGTTAAGAAGGAAGTCCAGATTTTCCTGCTCAAGGATGACAAGGCTGAGCACAACACTGCCTCCTGCCTCCCATCTGAGGGCATTTTTCTGGGAGCTCTGGGTACCTCTGAAAAATGAGAGTGCAGCCCTCCCAGGAAGGCGTGTACATGTGTGTATATGTATGCATACATGTCTGTGCATGGCCCAGGCACAGACACAAATCTGGCCTTGTAGCAAAAGGCATACAAACCACAGTCACACATATATTGATAGCAAAGAGAGAATTGAAAAGAAGGCACCAATCACTTATGATGCCTGAACAGTTTCCTGGTCCCAGAATCACCTGTTTATTGTGCCTGGGGAGAGAGAAGAAAAAAGAAAATTCCCACCCCAGAAGTCATTGTCTAACTGTGAACCGAAAGCACACTTATGTCAGAGGAACTGAAGTGTCACTAAACAGCTTTGCCATTGTCCTGAGCTAAAGTGAGAGAGAAGATCTTCCTTCCTTCCTCTCCAAACATTTAAGTGCCATTCACTGTGCTAGGTGGAGAGGTCATAGGAAGAGGAGAAAGGCAGGGTCTCACAGGCATACGGGGCAGGGCGGGGGGCGGGGGCAGACATAATCACTGCAAATCTGAGGATTCTGCTGCAGGACCAAAGCTCCACGGGCACGTGGAGGGCCAGTGACCAGCTCCACTCGGCAGGGCAAGGAAGGGCAAAGGGTCCTTCTAGCTGGGAATGGAGACAGGGCAGGAATTTGCCAGACAGAGAAGCAGGAGGAGGCAGAGTATTCCAGGCAGAGGAAATAGCATGTATGAAAGCACCAGGCGATATAATTAGATTTCTGTTTTGGAAGAATTACTTGGCCCTGGTTAACAGATTCAGAGAGAGCTGAAGCAGTAAATGTGAGCAGGTGCATCGTGTGTTGGAAAAGAGCACTGCACCAGCAGTTAGGGCTTCCCATTTCTAAGACCAGCTCAGGAGCTGATGACCTGGCTGTCCTTGGCCACCCTCTTAAACTCTCTGACCTCAGTTCCTCATGGGTAAAATGAGAGGGGTTGATCAACCGGTTTCCAAGGTCTTCTCTGTACACACATTCTATGATTCTAACTTTTCCGGCAGACAGTCCTTAAAATTATGTTTCTTCACCAAAGGTATGCACTTTGTCCTTTCCATGTGTGTAGCACTTTCAGCTTGCAAAAGTACTTTCCATTCGATACGTTTTGACCTTCATACTCCTATGAAGGAGATGGCTCCATGACACTGCAGACAGTCTTGTCCAGCTCCGTGGTGGTAAACACCATCTCTGTGATGATGACGTCCAAGTTTGTGTCTGTGGCTCTGACCTCTCTCTTTTGAGACCCAAATGTACAGACCCAACTAACTGCTCCTTTCGTCCACGTGAACATCTAGTAGATATCTCGAGTTTAACATTCCCGAAATCTAACTTCCAATTTTCTTTCCTAAAACCAGCCCTTCCTTGTGACTTCCCTAATCTAGTAAATAAAAACTCTGTTCTTTGAATTCCTCAAGGCCAAAATCTTGAAGTCATCTCACGCTCCACATCCAAGCCATCATAAATTCCACGGTCTTGACCTTTGAAATATTTTCAGAATCAAACTACTGCTCACCCCCTCCTCCACTAGCACCCCAATTCAAACCACTATCTTCTCTCACCTGGATGTTTGCTCTGCCTGCTTTCACTTTTGCTGTTATAGTCTGTTCTCTGCACAGAAGCCATTCCAAGTCAGACCCTGTCACTCCTCTGCTCAAACACCTTCCACAGCCCTGCAGCTCACCAGAGGAAATGCCACATCCTTAACAAGCCCATAAGACTCTCTGACACCATCTCCTACCACTCTCCTCTTCTTCACTTCTCTTTCGCCTTACCATCCTCTCCGCCATTTCCCAAACACCCAAGGCTGCCGCGTCAGGGCCTTTGCACTTGATGTTCTCCCTGCCTGGAAAGCTCTTTTGACAGATGTTCACATGGGCAGTTTCCTCACTTTATTCAGTCTTGTTCAAATATCAGTTCATTAGAGGTAGAGGTACATTACTTATCTTTTCAGAAATAACAAACCCCTAGGGGCGTGTGGGTGGCTCAGTCGGCTGAGTGTCTGACTCTTGATTCCGGCTCCGGTCATGATCCCAGGGTCATGGGATTGAGCCCCACATTGGACTCTGTGCTGGGCATGGAGCCTGCCTGAGATTCTCTCTCTCTCTCTCTCTCTCTCTCTCTCTCTCTTTCTCTCTTTCTCCCTTTGCCCCTCTCCCCCACTCCCCCTTTCTCTCTAAAAAAAATAATTAAAAAAATAAAAAAACAGAAACAAAAATAACAAACCCCTTTCACCTTCTATCCTCATTCAACAATGTACATACATGCTTATTTATTGTCTATCTTCCCTGATAAGAATATGAATTCCGCGAAAGTGGAGACATTGTCTGCTTTGTTCATTACTATCATCCCAGCCCACAGAATGGTGCTTGGTAAAGAGAAGAGCACAATGACAAGTTAATGATTGTATTAGTATTATCCTTATTTTACAGACAGGGGAACTGAGGCACAATAACACAACTGGGCATTTTCAGAGCTGAGAGTTGAACTTAGGTTTTTCCACATCAAACTGTTCTCTCCACTTGTTTGTTAGTTAACATCTATATTTTCACTTAAAACTTTTTAACAGAAAATGCATAGTAGAGAAAAATGTACTAATTGTTTTCCACTCAATTAGACACATGGGTCCGCTGGCCCACACAGTCAAGACAGAGTAGAGTTAGCTCTGAAAGCCCAGACCCTCTGAAGTGTCACTCACCTCACATGCGCATCCTCATCCTGGCATCGTTTTTGTTTCTTGTGTTATAGTTCTGCTTCTTCTTCTCAATTCCTGAAAAAATAAATCCCCTTCCAGGCATTCATCTATTTACCCTCACACGTTCTCTCTGGCAACATGCGTAAATGAGTGTGTACATCATGTGTGCACACACAACATACACACAACATACACACCCCATTTTCATGTCTCCTAAATCAGGGGTGTGGTGCGAGAGAAGGCAGGCTGATTTTGCAGCTTGCCCTCATACGCAGGGGCAATCACATGTCTCTCCCCAGGCACTCGGGAGCACCTTTCGCCTTCCCCTTTCTTGCTGTCCCAGCAGGCACTATCAGATCTAGGCTGTGGATGAGTCAGGAAGAAGTGAGGGATGGGAGGGGTGCAAAGATCAGAAGGAAGGACAGAGGCACCGCTGGCCCAACAGATGACACCAGGATGCCTGGTAGATGAGCTACAAAGGGACAAGTCAAGTGCTCAGCTAGAAGCCAGCAGGCAGGGGTCACTCTCAGGACACTTGGACTCAAGGAAGAACAAAAAGTGTGGTCACTGTTCTTAAAGACATTTGAAAACGTGAGATCTTTGTCTGTGATTTTCTCCCAAGACCAGCCACAGACGTCCCAAATTGATCAGGACACAGGATGGACATTGGCCAAGGAAACATGAGACAGTGTTCCCAGAGTGGGATCAGAATCCTGCCAAGAAGAGAATCCCAAGTTGTGACCAAGAAGAGGCCCAGGTGTGGTACTGAGAGGACCTGAGCAGGGCTAGCCCTCTGGATGGGAGAAAAGGAGGAATCTGAAGAAGAATCTGCTGCCTGAGTGGAGATGGAAAACCATCAACATGGTTGAGAGGTTATAGAAAGATTCCTTTGCGGGATGCCTGGGTAGTCGGTGGGTTAAACGTCTGACTTCGGATTTTGGCTCAGGTCGTGATCTTCAAGCCCTGCATCAGGCTCTGTGCTGAAAATGCAGAGGCTGACTGGGATTCTTTCTCTCCCCTTTTCCCTTGCTCAAGCTCACACTCTCTCTCTCAAAATAAATAAGTAAACATTAAAAAAAAAAAAAAAGATTCCTTTGCCCTGACCAAAATGTCTCTCTTCTGGTGCTCAGTGACTTCAGAAATCCTCCCTGTTGGGGAACAATAGGTTGGCATAATGCCTTATCTAGATAAGGCAACCCATAAATTAACAGCACTTTTACAAGGGTGGGGAATAAACCGTCATTCCCTTCATATTATCCACTGAGCACACCACTATACTGGGACTGTACGATACCCCCAGAATCCTAGCCTGAGAAGAATCATTCCATACATTGTTACTCATGGAACACATGGGGAGATATAGTAGGGGTTGATGCCCACCTGTGAGCAGGGCCAGATTAGAGAAGCCTTGAATGTCATGGAAGGGGGATTGGATTTAATTCTACAGGCCAGGAGAGGAGGATCATCCAAGGTTTGGAGCAGGAGCCTGATGGGGTGAGATGGGTGGCAGTGGGTGGAAGTGAGAGAAGGAGACCAGTTAGGAGACTGTTATGACAGCCCCTGCAACCCACTGGGCAGAGACGATGAAAAGCATAAAAACCCATGTCTACTTTTGCTGTATGAGGAAGGAATCTAAGGGATGGGAATCCACAATAGGGAACTGAAAGGGACAGGGGTGAAACAAAAGCAGGAATATGGGTGCCCAGGGAAGTCAGGAGTGAGAGCCAAGTGAATAATAAGGTAAGTCCTGATGAAGAGAACTTTGCCCCCTCTCAGTGTGGCTGAGTGTTGGCTCTTACCCAAGTCTGAGAAGTGCAGAGGGGTGGGATGTGCCCTTAACACATCTTGGTGATGCTTCAGGCAGCTCAGATCTCAGACATTGGCTGGAGGCACTGATTCTCAGGGAGAGACAGCAAACTCCTTCATTTCAATTAAATAAGAATCGTCCCCCCCCCCATTATTTGCTCAGTTTTGCACTGAGGCTGGAGAAGACATAGAGGATGAGCAATACTTAGGGGATGATCATGTTATTGGGAATGTGACGTGCATGTGAGAAGTAAATAGCAGGTAAATGCCCGATAGCCTGCTGTAGGCAGTAAACACCAGACAAGCTCAAGAGAGAAGGAGCCCATGGAACTGTGTCCCGGAAGGCTTCCTGAGGGACGGGGAAATTGCCCTGGACCACACAGAAAACGTAGGAGTGGACAGACACACAAGAGGGAAGAGACACAGTTAGTGGAGTTCTTTGAGACAGTAAAAAAAGTAAATATAAAGGAGGAATGACTGTAATCTACTTAGACTAAGTACTTAGACTAAAGTACTTAGACTAAGTACTTAGACTAAAAACTTTTGACTAAGTTGTCTAAGAAAGGCTGTTTTAAAAGGTTAAGTCATCATATGGCTGCAGGAGGGAATGTCTCTTTTCTTAAGATTAGTGAATGGCTTAGATTCCGAAAGTAAAATTAGGAGCAAAATTTGGTTTCTTTAGATGGTGCACTGTTAAAACTCCCTCCTTTTATACTGATGCAATGAATAGATAAACAAAATGTAGTATAGACATACAGCGGGATAATATTCAGCTTGAAAAAGGAGGGATATTTTGACACATGCTACAACATGAGTGAAACTTGTAGACATTATGCTGAGTGAAATAAACCAGACACAGAAGGACAAATATTGTATGATTCCAATCATATGAGGTACCTAGAATAGTAGAGTAGAATGGTGGTTGCCAGGGACTAGGATGGCAGGGAATTGGGGAGTTTGTATTTAATGGGTATAGAGTTTCAGTTTGGGATGATGGAGAAGTTCTAGAGATGGATGGTGGTGATGGCTGCACAACACTGTGAATGTTCTTAATGCCACTTCACTGGCCACTTAAAAAATCATGAAGATGGTAAATTTTATGTTAAATGTATTTCACCATAATTAAAAAAGGTTAAGGGGTACCTGTGGCTCAGTCGGTTAAACATCCAACTCTTGATTTTGCCCCAGGTCATGCTCTTACGGTTCATGAGTTTGAGCCCCAACTTGGACTTTGTGCTGACAGCGTGAAGCCTGCTTGGGATTCTCTCTTTCCCTCTCTCTCTGACCCTCCTCCACTCATTTTCTCCCCCCACCCTTAAAATAAATACATAAATTTAAAAGGGGGGGAAGCCAATACATATAGAATGATACAGTATATATATTAAAGAGGAAATATTTTTTAAGATTTTAGCTTTTTAAAAAAATTTTATTCTTAATTTTTTAAATGTTTATTTTTGAGAGAGAGAGAGAGAGCATGAGCAGGGGAGGAGCAGAGAGAGAGGGAGACACAGAATCTGAAGCAGGCTCCAGGCTATGAGCTGTCAAGCACAGAGCCTGATACGGGGCTCAAACTCATGAACTGTGAGAGTATGACCTGAACCGAAGTCAGACACTTAACCAACTGAACCACCCAGGTGCCCCATTAAGATTTTATTTTTAAGTAATCTCTACACCCAGCATAGGGCTCAAACCCACAATTCTGAGATCAAGAGTAGCGTGCTCCATTGACTTAACTGGCCAGGCGCCCTTAAAAAGGAAATATTTTTAAAGAAATAGTTAACATGCTAAATATTGCGTTATGTATACTTTACCACCAACACCACCACCACAACGAAAGAATCTATGCCAAGACTGAGCAGATTTAGTATCTTTATAAATGTTCTGGAGCGAGGGAAAGTCACAGGATGTACCTGCACGTAGCAGATGACTAAATGTATTCTTCTGGGTACAGTAGAAAAAACTAACAGGCTTTGACGGTAGGAGGCACCAGAGTAATGGCCCTCAATCCTGGGTTGATGACAGAATTGCCTGGGGGAACTTTTAAAGATATCTGTATCTGGACCCCAGCCCCCTGAGAACCTGACTTTGTTGCCCTGGGGCGGGGCCTGAGGAATTGGCGGTTTCTCAAAGCTCCTAGGTGATTCTAATCTACGGCCAGGGTTAACTGCAAAGAGCGTTCAGGCTGAAAAATCTCAGCCTCTCTGGGTTTGAGATTAGGTTCTGCCATTTGCCAGCTGTGCAATGACCAAGTTACTTTTTCTCAATATTTCTTAATATTTTCATTTCTCAATATTCTCAATATTTTGTTCTTCAACATTCTCGTCTTCAAAATTGGGTGATAATAATCCCTACCTCAGAGGGTTGCAGAGAGGATTAAGAAAGATACTACACATTTAGCACAGTGCCTGGGGCATTTTCAGAGCTTACTAAATGTTAATTATTATTGCTATTGACTGACTTTGTATAAATTGGCAAAAAAGGGGAAGATGAATTTAACATGGCATGAGCAAATATGTTTTAAAAATAAACAAATCCAAACTTTGTGACTAACATCTCTGTCAGAAGCCAGGAGAGAGCCTGTGTCTTTAGAATACATGCATTTGAAGTGCTTGCTTTTGTTCCAAAGGCCAAGAAAACACACATCAGACATCGGCAAGGTGGGGGCAGTTTGGGAATAACTTTGCTCTCAAACCCTCGTGTTTCTCTAAACACCATACATCCTCCCTTCATTGATTTGTGGTGAGTTCTAGTCAGTGAAACTCTGAAGGGATGTTCTGACCCTGGAGAAGGAAAGGAGATAGAACAATTGAGGGCTGCGGAGGGAAGACAGGCCATAAAGGTTAGAGTTCTCCAGATGGGAAAAGGACACGATGGAAATCAGTAAACTCATCAATAATCAGGAGAGGGTGAACAAGGACTTATTCAGCGCAAACACTAGCTGGAGGGAAAGATGAGCGAGGAACAGTTAGAACAAATAAAGGGAATGGGTAATAAACTTGTGAGACACATTACTCCAAGATGTAGCACATGAGGGAAATATAAATGAATTCACAAAGGATCTGGACAAATTAATGTCAGATGTAAATGGATGCCCAGGGGAGCTGACATATGCCCACCTTGAAGGTCGGTGTGGGGGAAGGCAATGAGTTTGTCCTTTCCAACAATGGCTGGAGACTGTGGTCTGACCAGGATGTATTTTCCAATTTTCTTAGTCTCCCTATGGAGGGATTTGGCAAAGGGTCAAGAATGAATATGAATGTGCTATGTTCAGCGACAGTGAGAAAACTGGTTTGGCTAGAGTAAAGGGGCTGTGTTAGGAAGCAAGGGGGTTTTGTCTGGATATGCAGACTGGATTAGATTATGAAGGGCGCCCAGAGTGGAGCTGAGGGGCTAACATTAGTCCAAGAACCACAGAATGTTGTAGCTCTCCTAGTTTATCCCCTTCCTTTATAGGATGAAAAACTTGAGCTCAAAGAGATAAATTCACTTGCCCAAGGTCCCACAATGTGTTAACAGCAGAGATGAGAATCCTGGGGCTTTTCCACTATACCACATGGTAGACTGGGTCTTGGAAGGACTTTGGAGAAAGATCATTACTAAATCAATAACCTTTGGCAAGTATCTTATCTCCTCTGAGCCTCTGTGAAACAACATAACCCTCCCCGGCCACACTACCCTGGGGGTAAACATGGAGACTTGGCAGAAGTCACAAAGCTGTATTCTCAGACTCCAGCCCCATCAGCCTGTGGGAATTGGGGAATTCCCCAAAGTCTTCCCAGTTAGTTCTTGCACACTCCAGCATAGATCTCAGTCAAGTCCTGGGCTCAAGGCATATTGGCTGCTCTTGCTTTATCCCTCCTCCTTGCTTTGGTTGTTTGGGTTAATGTCCCATCAGAGAGCCCTCCTGGTGTCCAACAGTATTCCAAGTTCTGCCTTGACGTTTGTGTAGAGGACATTGTCACACACAGTGCAGGAAACACTGGTTTTCCTCTCGCTGTCCTTTTTTTATTGTTTCTCAGAAATGGAACCAAAGTTAATTTTTGGTGTTTGATCACTTTGTACTGCAGCTGTCATTCCTTAGGACTGGGGTCTGGGTAACAGGACAATCTGAGTGGTTCACTCCCTGCTGCACTCAGAATTCACCCTCCCCTCCAAAACTGGCTCATTGCCCTTCAATTTCTTACAATTGTATCCCTGGTGCCCAGCACACTGTAGGGGCTCAACAAATATTTGTCGAATGAATTAGTGTGCAAATTTCTCTTCCAGTGGATTCTCTCTTCAAACTTAGAAAATTAATTTTTTTCCCAGGAGGCTCAAACCAGCCCCTGCATTCTTGCTCACCTCATTCTCTCTTCAGACTCCAGATGGGTTTGTCTGAACCTCAGAGCAAACAGAGCTTAGGCTTCAGCTAGGACCCTATAAATCTAGGGTGCATGCAATGAGATAATGTAGATAAACGTGTCCAGCATAGAGCCTGGGATATCATAGATAACTCAACATTGTTATTCTTTTTCTTTCTTTTGCCTAACTAGGATCACTGACTCAGAAGGGGGAAAAACATCAAAGCCTTCACACAAAGAAATTGATTCAAAATGAAAGCAATTTGGAGTCAGGAAAATTATGGTGCATCCACATAGGGCATAATGTGGGTGGTTCTACTCACCGAAACTTAAAAGGGCTACATGGATTTTATTTATTAGAATTTTACTTTAGACCCTCATCTATTTCCAAAGAAGACTGAAGACAAGTGAAACAGTTGGAAAACAAACATTTCTGTATAAGAAAAGAAGGAAAAGAAGGATGAACGTATCGACCAATTGCATGGGTTTATGTGATAAAAGAATGGAAAGAGGGAAAAATGAATCTATGGACAGAGTGATACATCCCAGGTGCAGGGCCCGACGGCTGGGGAGGGCAGAGATGGTTGTCAGTGGATGAACACGTCACCAGGGAGTGTGTTTTGGGGCCAACACAACAGAGGTACATCTGTGGGAGCTCCTGGGTGAGGGGGAAGTGCTCAGTGTTTTTTCCATCAATCTAAGAATAAAATGGAAAACTGGTTAAAAAGCAACAAAAGAGGTATGTTGGTAGATTAAAAAAATTTTTAAGGTTTATTTATTTTTAAGACAGAAAGAGAGAGAGAGAGGCAGAGAGAGAGGCAGAGAGAGAGAGAGAGAGAGACAGAGGATCCAAACCCAGCTCTGAGCTGACAGGCTGACAGCAGAGAGCCCAAGGCAGAGTCAAGCTCATGAACCATAAGATCATGACCTGAGCTGAAGTTGGACGCTAAACTGACTGAGCCACCGAGGGGCCCATTTTTTCCTCTTCTCCTTCTCATTCTGGCCTCAAGGCAAGGGAAAATCCCCTGGATTTTCTAGACCTTGGGATTGGCATGAGAGGGCACATCTAGTTCCTGAGAGTGGGGCAAGAGAGTTAATTGAGAGAGTGCCAGAGAGCACTGTAGGGAAAGCTGGAGCCCTGGGAGGGGTGTCTCCAGATAAGGAGATGTAGTCTGGACATTCCCAACAGCGAAGCTGATGAGAATGTGACCACAAGTCAGGGATCCCCAGCACCAGGACAGGGCGCTCTCCCTTCAAAGGAGGACCAAACATTATCCCAGCCAAGCCCACCTATCAGGGCTTTGGAAGCTGAAGACTGATGCCACTATCTGCTTTACAACCCCCCTGCAGGGGAGCATTTGCAGAATCCCACCTTTCTCTGGGAACTCAATACCATCCCCAGGGGGAGAGGGGAAATCATCTTGAGTTGACTAAGTTTTAAATTAAAAAAAAAAATGGCTAAGAAATACTGAATTTTATTGAGTTTACTTGAAAGTGACTAGAATACATTTCTTGCATCAAGCAGAATGGGAGCTCAAGATCAGAAATTAACCTGAGTTATAAGAAAATGAAGTTACACGTTTGCACACCCTAACCTGTGGATGTGAAATTTGTACATGCTCTTCTGGTTTTTATGGTCACTGTTGCCATAGTAACACTTCAATTAACCAGAAAGCAGCCTTCCAGGCTTTAAACTTCGGGCATAGCCCCAAAGTGGAGATTAAAGTTGTTCTAATGACAAATGTCCCCAGATGGGGAGTGACAACAAAATGGTAAAAGTAGGAAAGGTGTGAAGAACTCATACTAAGATGGTTGATTTGCATGCCAGAAGCCTCTCTTGTCTCTCTTGCACCACTTCTTAGTTGTGTGACCTTGGATAAGTCATCTAACCTCTCTGAAACTGAGAACTGCAGTGGGAGAATTGTGAACGCACTTGGGAAACTGTCACGAGCTATACATGAGCAGTGTGTACTCTCCCTATTAGATGATGAGTTCAGCTCACATTGGCCATTGTGTTTGCCTGTATCAGCCCCTGATACAGTGCTCAGCATGGCTAAATGCTCACTGTATACAGGCTGGAACTGAACTGAACAGGTTGACTATAGCTAGTAAAGTCAGGATGCTCCCTAAGAAAATGAAGAATGCAAGAAGGATAAGGAGAGAAGGAGAAGACAAAGAGGAAGGAGAAGAGGAATCAGAGCAGAATGAACAGAACAAGAAACAGGAAAAGTCAGGCAAGAGCACTCCAGAGTGAGACCCACTAGCTGTGTGACCTTGGCCAAGTTAATTCATCATTCGGACCTCATCTGCCAAATGGGAATTATAATAGGACTGACTGCATAGGGTCCAGTGAAGATTAAATGAGTTAGCATCAGCAAAGTAGCTGGCATATAGTAAGAGCTCTGTTAATTATTTTGATTGTTAGACACATCCACGGGGTGTGTGAAAAATGGGTAGTCATTAACAATTAAAGAAATACAAATGAAAACAATGCCATTGTCATCTGTTGGCAAAGATTATTTTAAAAAATTATAATTCTTGAACCCTTCACATTCTATGAAGATATAAATGAAGTACAGGGGATGGCGATTGGGAGGAAAGAATTATTTCAAAAAGATTTCCTGGAGAGTGTTGTTCTGAGAATCACACACACACACACACACACACACACACACACACACCACTAAGCATGGGATGCCAGTGCTTATCCATCAACACAAGCCTAATGAATTGGGGATCCAGCAGAACCACTCAGAAAACTAGATATGTGACCCCTACAGTTGGAAGAGGGGAGTGCAGGAGTCCAACGTCTGTTCCCATGAACCTAGAGGGCAAGAGAGCTGTATGGGCTGCACAGAGATTGAGAGCAAGAGAGTTGCAGTCAAAGACACACAGCAAGGAAGCCTCAAAAAGACACATGAAAATGCCCATCAGAGAGTCAGCTTTAAATATTCACTGTGCCATGAGGAGCACAAGAACATTTTATGACAATCCCAGTTAAATAGAATCTTTCTTTTCCTCCTTCCCACTCCTTCTTCCCCGGCTGTGACCACGGAGGGAATGAGAAGCAGCAAGTAGCGAGAAGAAGAGAATATAGGCTGACCACTCTCATTGCCAAAGGCAGACAGCTTGCCTGCAACTGATCCCAGTTGGGGAATGGCGGAGAAGCCTTATCTCTGAATGAAGATTGAAGTGCTAATAGCATTAACATTCTATTACTGAATTTAAGATTGTGTTTGCATCTTCGAGTGATCACAGGCTGTTTCACGTTTTAAAAATGAGTAAAGTTTCTACATTCAGGGACAGAAAGTCGATTTCCTTCACTAAGCAGGATTAAAGAGACGTGGGAAGCAGAAAAAAAGTTGTTTTGTTATTACATCCTACGAATCCTGTTTACCGATGGTGTATTTTCAGGCAGTGCTTCGAGGTTGCTGTGGATGGCTGTTTGCCTGCCTGGCATCCACCCCCTCTGGTAACAGCTCCCTGATTTCCCTGTGGGGAATGACTTCCTCCAGGCAGTGGTTTCGGTAGACGTGTTAATCAAGGTGTCCCCTCACTCTGCCTAAGAGAAGGGCACGTACCCAAGCTAAGCCAATTAGACTTTCTCTTCAGACTCTTGGACCTTGAAGACGGGACTGGCATGCTGGAATTATTTCATCCCCACTACTCTGATTAGTTCCTCTACCCAGATCTCTGGAAATTTCCCTCACTCTGTTGGAGAGAAACCATACATGGTTTCAGAACAGAACTGGTGATGCGACCAGTGCCCTCTGATAAGGGGGATTTCCTAGTTCCTCTAAAGAAAATGTCACAGAGCACATCTCAACTTTTGTGGATTGTGGACAGTTATAAAAGGTGGCAGGCAGGTAGGTAGGTAGATAGCCAGACATATAGATAGATGTGGATAAAGTTTTTATTTCCTATATCATATGGCCATCCCTCTAGCCTAGTACTAATGGAAATGACATACGGATTTGAACGAGCAAGTGTGGTTGATGGAGTCATGTATTTTCTGAAGGGCTGCTTTGGCATTTCAAAATGAGACTCATAATCAGAAGGTTATACCAAGTTAGTGAAAAGTAATCACTTCGTCATGAAACTGTAGCCCAATTTTGTGGCTTTTTCAAGAAACTGTTTTCTGAATACAGTCTCTCTTGAGTGGTTTTATAGTGTTTCGGAAACTGGTTTGTTATTATGTGAGGCTTAATGATCTCTATCCCAGTAGGTGTCAGTGAATCAAATGTCCTGAGGTTTAAGCAAAATAAAATGGATTAAAATCAAGAAATGTGTATCGAGCCCTATAGCAGCCATCATTGTGCCCTGCCTGAGAGCTATCCCCCCTCCCACCACTTCTTTGCTAATAGAATATGTGCACAGTTCAGATGCCAGGCAGTCATGTATTTCAGGGATATGCCACCTCAGTCTTTAGTCCTTCAAAATAATTCTATTTATTTTGCTAGTGATCGGCTTTGAAAAGGACAATTCTGTTCTTTGACTGAATTCTGTTCAGTAGGATATTAGTATCCGTATCCATTTTCTGGGTAGAACATTTCAAGAGAGATTTCTTAGTCTTAAACAAAGGCACAAGAAAGAGATTGCCCCTCTTCTGCCTCTGGATGGTGGTATGTGAGGATGTGATGCCTAGAGATGGTGCAGCTATCTTGTGCCTATGAAGAAAGCTAGCTAACATACTTGAACAACAGGAAAGGTAGATAGAACTTGGATCACTGATAATGTTAAGCGAATTAATTCACCATCTCTAAAATTGTCTTACCTTTAGGCTTCTGTTTTAAAAAATGTTTGTTTAGTTTTGAGAGAGAGAGAGAGAGAGCATAAGCAGGGGAGGGACAGAAAGAAAGGAGGACAGAGGATCCGAAGCGGGCTCCACAATGACAGCATAGAGCCCAATGCGGGGGTCTCACTCATGAACCGTCAGATCACTTCCTGAGCTGAAGTTGGACCCCCAACTGACTGAGCCACCCAGGTGCCCCTCCTTTAGACTTCTTACTATGTGAATTAATGGTAAATCTTTTATTTTTTCAGTCATTTGGATTTGCTTTCTGTATTTGAAAGCCTTTTTCCTTGAGGATTTTATAATCTCTTTTAAAATTTTTGCAGTTCCTGTCAGACAAAGATATTTTTCTTAACTGGTACTAACATCCTTTTGAATCTTATATGAAAGATTACTTGAGAACCACAGAACTCCCTAGGTAAGCAAAGCTATCCTATTACTAGATAATTATAAAATGCTCCCTGAGGTTACAATCTGATAATATTTTTACCGGCTTCCTGCCCTCCCCCATCACCCTCACACTCCATGTTACTTCCCTGATCTGGCCCATGGACCAGGGGATATGCTGAATATGAAATATTATTACAAAACAAATGTCACGAGCAAGCTGCTTTACCATGTAGACACCATAGAGGATTTCTTCCGTCTTGTGACAATATTAAAGATATGCCATTCATATTGCTTCTGCCTGAGAGTCTGTCAAAAGTCAAACATTAAAAAGAACTTGAGGAAATCATGATCAGTGGCATATTTGGAGAAAAGTGTCACCTGATGAGAAAGAGGATGATAATATCAACGATATTTTGAATAAATTGGTGTCAAAACACTCTTGCACAACTTCTTGGCAATGGCAAAATACAATCTTCCCACACGTTCAGACATAAACCTCCCACACGTGAAGGCATAGTAGGTCCCAGTGTCGTTCACAGGGTAGAGAATAAATGATATGGTTTTCATGGCTGCCAGAGGGTTAAAAGACATGGATGGCCACGGTGAAGGGAAAAAAGCTATTCTGGAGGACCAAACAGTCACTGGGGAGAAAGCAGCTCTGACCTTTGATTCACCAATTAATTTTGCAGAAAGGCAACTTTGCAGTACGTTGTCCCCAGGAGCAGGCAGGATACAACCTTCACCTAGCTTTATGAGAGAGAAGCAAATAGCCAAAGCAAGCTGACTTTGGGGTTTTCCAAGAGAGCAATTTGCAGGGTTTTCTGGGGTCAGTGAACATTTAGCCCTCTGGCCACCCTGTCTGCCACAATTACCACAGTGCAAAGTGATGGGCAGTGTTTGGGAGGTTGATGGGAGACTGCGTGGCATGGGGGAACACCCCAAGCTTTTATGCCACCTACCTCCTACCACTCCTGCCTCCAGCCTCCCCATCCCCAGCTGTGTGATCTCAGGCAAACTCTTTATTCTTTCTCAATCTTATTTTTTCCTCTTGTGAAGAACAGATGACAGGCTTGCCTGCCTGAGAAGTTTATTTTAAAGATTCAAGGAGATAATATGAATGTAGTGGAAGCTATTGTTTTGAAGATCCATACCCCTTTGCTTGAGGACACACCCTCCTCCACCTGCAAGGTTTCCAGAGCGTTCATCTTATTGGTGACAGGACCACCCTGCCCCGACCCATGCCACAGTTGACTGGCCTGAGATACACATGAACCGAATTGAGGTTTAGGAACTGAAACAACCCAGAAAGAAAGGCTAATCTCATTCTGAAAATGAGAACCAATAAACTGAAAAGAAGGTAGCCGTATTCTGTACAGCAGAAAAACGTGGTCAACAACGAGAGAAAGGAAGGAGAAGCCCAAAGACAAGCAGAGATGAGAATAAGGAATTTTTCCTGGGTCCCTCCTCACCCGCTCTTCCCCAGGCAGGGCTCCAGCCTGGTGCCGGTCAATTCCTGCTGCTCAGACTGCAATTAGAGACCCCATAAATCCCTCAGATCATCTTCATTTTTGCCTAGCTTAGCAATAACCATTTTCTGATAGTAGCAACAAGTCCTTCATAATACAGCATATTGTACAACAGTGGGGTCTCACTCTTTCAACAAATACGTCTCTGTGCCCACTCTGTGCCAGGAATGTCCTTAGGAACGGAATGTAGGGTTCCGGACTTCATGGAACTCACAGTTGAGTGGGAAACATAGCTGTTCACAGACAACCACTCAGACAGATACGTGATATACCCCTGGCTCTCTTCCCTTGTGTTATTAGAAAAAGGCTAAATTATGCCCCATACAGACACTCATAAGATGGAGAAACATCTTAATGGGGTTAAAGGTCAAGTCCTGGCACTTCAACAGTTAAACATCAGTCAGGTGGAAAATGTACTAATCCTAATGGCTTATCCCCTCCTGCCAGATGAGTGAGGACTTCCGTTTCCCATCATCACCTTTATTGCTCTCTTTAAATCCTGGGGTTTCAATTTCCCTTCCCATCAGAATGATTCTGCTTTTTAACAACCCCAGACCTTTCTCCCTCTTTCTGTAGCCCCAGGCTGGTGCATCCACATCTTATAAGAGAGCCATCTCTCCCCAGCAGAGGGCTGCGCAGACCCCAAGGAGCTCTGTTGTCACTGATTTATGATTCCCTGTCCTCTGCCTGTTGAGGGAAATCACTTTATCAAGATGAAAAGTCAGGGGTGGGGGTGGAGCATGATTTCCTGTTTGGCTCCACGCACTCTCCTGCATATTCCAGAAGCACTTATATTTACAAGCCATCAGGACTGCATGTGAGTGATGTGGAGAGAAATTACCAAATATTGAATAGAGGTGTGTGATTTGCCTTACATTTATTCAGTTATGCTTTTAAGGATTTCAATACAGGACAGGGAGGGAGAGCCGTTCTGAATGTAGAAATAAGGAGCAAAGGCATCTGGTCTGCAGACATTTTCGGGGAGACACTTTTCTGCCCCTTACTCTCCCGTTCAACGAATCGGAATGCACTTGTGGGTCATTAGCACTATCTGCATTGTCACCTTTCAGCACAGGACGTTTCTTGGGCACTCTCCAAGATAAACCCATTGTTTCACAGACGTGAGAACTGAGGTTCAGAAGGGAGGAACGATTTGCTCAAGGTCATACTGTAAAATGGGGGCAGGGACTAAAAACCAGATCCTTTGACTTCTGACCCATTGTTATTTGGACTTTTGCTCTGGGTGAAGTGCTGGGTGAAGCCTAAAGCACTGGGTGTTGTTCAGTGGCCTCAGCATGGTATGTAGTGACTTCATCATCAGGGTGTTGCCAGTCTTGGACAGACATGAAAATACACACAAGGCAGAATTTTCTTACTATTTATTTCCATCAATTTTTATTTACTAAAAAAATTTTTTAGATTTATTTTTGAGAGACAGAGAAAAACAGAGTGTGAGTGGGGGAGGGGCAGAGAGAGAGAGGGAGACACAGAATCCGAAGCAGGCTCCAGGCTCTGCGCCTGATGGGGAGCTCAAACCCATGAACCACGAGATCATGACCTGAGCCAAAGTCCGATGCTCAACCAACTGGGGAGCCATCCAGGCTCCCCATCCTTCTTTTTTTTTTTTTTACATTTTTCTTAACGTTTATTTATTTTTGAGACAGAGAGAGACAAAGCGTGAACAGGGGAGGGTCAGAGAGAGGGAGACACAGAATCTGAAACAGGCTCCAGGCTCTGAGCTGTCAGCACAGAGCCCGACGCAGGGCTCGAACTCACGGACCCGTGAGATCAAGACCTGAGCCGAAGTCGGCCACTTAACCGGCTGAGCCACCCAGGCGCCCCTCCCCATCCTTCTAAGTAGTAATGCAATCATATTATAAAATCATGGGGAGTAGGGAAGAGAAAAAATTAGTCCCATCATCCTAACACAATCTATGTTAGCATTTTGTTTTTTTCCTTTCTGATTCTTTTCCTTTACATTTAGTTTTCCCTGCATGCAGTTGTGATTATAGTGTATCTGCACAATCTTGTATCCTGCGTTTTCAGTTGACTTTATGGCACAAGCTTTTCCCATGTTATTGCTTTGTCTTCATAACCATTTAATGATTTTAATGATTACTTAATATTTTACCAAATAGATGTGCCACCGTTTACTTACCCGTTCCTGTAACATTGGACATTTCGGTTTCTCCAGTTTTCCATTAATATAAATAATATTGCAATGAACATCTTATGCATATAGCATCCCCCCCCATATTTATGTTATTTCTCTAGGATAGGTTCCAAAAGTGGAATAGTTAGGCCAATGATTCTAAACTCTAAAGAGGTTTATGGCTCTTGATACATATTGCCAAATTGCCTGCTAAAAGCGTCTTACCAATTTACATAAACAATTTTGAAGAAGAGTGAAGAAGGTGACCAAATAAAAACTTAGCAAGGAATTCAATAAAAACCACCTCATGTATACATCATGTATGCACGCTGGGTAAATGCATTCTGGGTTGCATGCCGTGGGATAATCCTCTCTCTCATAGAGTTGAAAGAGAGGAAGAAAGTAAAGGCCTTTGGGTTCATCATGCCATTATTATCTCCAGGCGTCTCGGCTGTAGTTCTTGTGGGCTGTACAATAGACAATCACCTAAAATACTTACCAAACTGCTAATAATGTGCTGGGCTGGTCTCCAGAGATTCTGGTTTAACTGGCCAAGGGGTGGGGGGTGGGGGGTGGGGGGCTGGGGGTGGGGTGATCCAGCTCTGAGATTGTAGAAGTTCCCCAGGTGACTATAATGGGCCAGCATGCTCCCTGCATTGACTTAGAGGCAGGCAGGGAGGCAGAAGAGATCAACAGAAGCAAAGACCCTGAGTGATGTCCCCAGACCTACTTCCCTCTCTGCTTCCTGTGCCCTAGGGAGGCCTCAACACATGGGTGCCAAAAAGTCTCCCACCGCTCCTCCCATCCTGAGGCCGGATGTGTCTGCTGCATCCAGCTCCCACATCCTGATTTTAGAGGCCCAGGGATTCCAGTGATCAAGAAATGCAGAAGAGCATAATGTCAGGACAATTGTGGAGTCTCCAAACGGCCAGCCTGAGGGGCCTTAAAAGAATGGGAATGTCCAGCTTTGAGTAATCAGTAAACACATCATAGTACATTCTCATTGTAAAGTGTCATACAACCATTACAGAGTTTATCTGTGCTAAAACAAAAGGTTCTTCAAAATACTGAATGAAAATAATCAGATACAAAAGGGACATACAGAGTGCTCTGATTCGGAGATAAAAAGAACCCATTGTGCACCAGTCGCACGTGCATAGAAGGTGTCTAAAGAGCTACATAAGAAATGAACAGGAGTTCATTAGAAGGGGAATGGAGGCGTAGCATGAATGAAGGGGAGTTGAGCTATTCCTATCAGGCCCTGCTTGTATTGTGTCTTAAGCATGTGTGCTTTTAATTGTGTTTTTAAGAACCTACAGGGTGCCTGGGTGGCTCAGTCTGTTAAGTGTCAGACTTCCACTCAGGTCATGATCTTGAGGTTCGTGGGTTTGAGTCCCGTGTCAGGCTCTGTGCTGACAGCTTGAAGCCTGCTTCAGATTCTGAGTCTACCTCTCTCTCTCTGCCCCTCCCCCACTTGCTCTCTCTCTTTCTCTCTCTCTCTCTCTCAAAAATAAATAAAACATTAAAAAAATTAAAAAAAAAAAAGAACCTATAATAAGGTTTTCCAATAACTGAAGGGCAGGAGAGACAATAGTAATAATAATCTTATACCTTCTTCATAGCACATTACAGTTCTAAAAGTGCTACCACTATCTCTTTTGAGATGAGTTGGGTCAGTATTTTTCCTGTTTTATAGACAAAGAAACTGAAACTCAAACAAGGAAAGAAATAGCGAAAGCATCGGGACCAGCAAGAAGTGGGCTAGAGTTCAAGGCTCCAGACTTCTAGCTTCTGACCCTAGCATTCTTTTTACAATTCCATACTTTAGAAGTAAATTCCAGAGGGGCAGGATTCTAATGTCCCAGGACACACTAATTTTCCTTGGCCACAGCTTTTCCTGTCCCCACCCCGTACACATGGAGCCCTGGGTGGCATCAAAGGGTGTCAAGGACCTGGATCCCAGACAAGGTGGGAGGTGAAGGTTTAGGTAGCTCACGTTCCAGAGCTTAGGTAGCTCTGTCAATGGCAGAGAGGTCTAAGAGGCAAACAGGACCCTCTCCTGGAGGGTCTGCTGTTACACGACTCCTCTGCCTCCCAGCATGTGGGTTGAACTGAGAAGAGAGGCAGTGGGAGGATGAACTGGCTGGAACAGTGTTGGGGGAGAGGAGGAAATGCCATCATTGACTACTGACAATGAAACACGCAGCCTGAAACTCACTAGTAGCACTTCAGGCAGCCAAGACCCGGCTGACCTGGCAGGAAATGGTTAACTCACCACCTGAGTCTGGGCCTGAATTCTCCCAGGCCTGGGGCAGAGCCCTTCAGAGTAGGAGAGAGAGACAGGGTGAGAGAGAGACAGAGACAGAGAGACAGAAGAGGAGAGAGACAGAGACAGAGACAGAAAATAGCTCAAACTCTGTCAGAGCCCCATAAAACACCACACCTGCAGAGAGAATCTTTTAAAGGTCATTTGTGCACTTGGCTTCCACGCTGCACCCTTTTCACCTCTACCCACTAAATCTGGAGTCCTGGGGGATGAGAAAGGGGGAACGCCTGAGGCCACCAGTCGGAGGGGGAGCAGGGGGAGGCCTGGAACAGTTTCTCTGTCACAGCCCTCAGAAGAACCACCCTGCCCACATCTTCACTTCAGCTTTCCACACTCCAGAACTGAGACAACAAATTCCTGTTCCAAGCCACCCAGTTTGTGGTACTTTGCTACGGCAGCCATACAAAAGTCATACACACTCCTTTTGGTGACCTGCTCCTTCCCTCTCAAGCATGAGGCTCAAGGAAAGTTTACTGTCTCCTGCTCCCTCCTCGTGGCTGTCACTGTCACCTGTCACTGTCATCAGTAATACTTATGGAGCCTTACTTTGTGGTGGGCATTATCCTAAGCACTCTAAATGTAATCTTAATAACAATCTGTGAGGTAGGTCCTGTTGTTCCTTATTTTACAGATAAGGAAACTGAGGAATAGAGAGCTTAAGTGCCAGGTGTCACGCTGCTAATTTTTAAATTTTTAAAAAATGTGTATTTATCTTTGAGAAAGAGAGAGAGAGAGAGAGAGAGAGAGAGAGAGAGAGAGAGCATGAGCAGGGAAGGGGCATAGAGAGGGAGACAGAACCCAAAGCAGACTCCAGGCTCTGAGCTGTCAGCACAGAGCCCGGCTTGGGGCTCGAACTCTCGGACCGTGAGATCATGACCTGAGCCAAGTCAGACACTTAACCAAATGAGCCACCCAGGTGCCCCATCACTCTGCTAATTAATGGCAGAGCCAGGATTTTAATCCAGGCAGTCTGACTCCAGAGTCTGTATTCTATCCTCTACCCTTGTCTGGCACCCATCCCACGTAGACCAGGAGTGACAAGGCATGCCCCAGACTGGATCAATTAGAGTACACTCTCAGGATTTTCTTAAATCAGATTTTGTGGAGAAGAGGCAACCTTCTCGGGAGCCAAGATTTATCAGGTGCCACTAGTGTCCTTTAACATGTAGAAGGCGTACGCTTACATTAAGAAAAGGATACTCCTAGGCAGGGATGAGCAGTGGAGAGATGAATGACAGCCAGTCCTGGTTACCATCTGTCCAGGAGGCCTAGCCTCAGTCCTGCCCTTCCTGAAGCTTGTTCATCAGAGCCCTAAGTTATGCTTTTGTCCACACTAGTTATGTTGAGTGTCCCTCATTTGCGAGCAGAAGATTCCTGACTCGCACACCTGCAAATTGGAAACGGAGACTGAGAGGCGCCGTTCCCAACTGGGGAGTGGTCTCTTGAGTGGTGGGGATAAAAATAAACCTTGGCTCCTGTGAGGCACCATCCTTCCGCAAGGGGCTGAGTACCAGAGAGAGCTCGGTCTGTGGGGGAGATGGAGAAGCAGATGCCCAGAAAGACAGAGAGGGGATGGAGAGAGAACCCTGTGGAATCCTGATAATTTTCCGGTTCTGAGGCTTGGCTGCATTCCTGTCCTTGGGTTCTAGGAGGTCTCCCCTATTTTGGAGGAATCAACTCCTGTTTTTGGTTGAAGCTGTCACACAATGGCTTCAGTAGGCTGTGTGCAAACCATCATAAATAATGCACTTACCGTAGGAACCCAATAGTTCGATCATATTTGAAGGTCTTTAAGTGAGTAGGATGGGAGCTCTTCCTCAGGTATCTCACTCTGGAGACTGTGTGTGGGAGAGATTACTTGGGGGAGCAAGGATGGGGGAGCAGGGGGAGCAGAGAAGAGGTGCCCGTGGAGGCCAGTGTGAGAGGGGAGCTTGTCCTGAGTAACCGGAGACAGATGTGGGGGGTGCTGAGGGAAGGATGCGGTGGCACTCAGTAACTGAGGAGCGGTGAGGGGAAAGGAGAAGGAAAGGCAGAGAGGACAGGGAATTGGAGCCTGGTTTCCAGAAGGAAGGACAGTGCCGTGAATAGAAAGAGGGAGGCAGGCGAGAAGATGAGCGGGCTTTCACATGCTGACTAGCTCAGCTTCCAGGGACAGAGCTAACTGAAGCAACTGACCAGAAAGAAATGTGTCCTGGCATTCGGGAGAGGGGTCAGCAGTAGAAGCAGAGACTTAGGGTCACCCTCAGCTGAGAGCTGGAGCCCGCAGAGCAGGAGCACAGCACGTGCAATGTGGAAGGAATGGAGGAAGGAGACAGTTTCCAGAAGGGGATCTCGGTGAGCGGCATTCAAAACTGCAGAGAGGCCGCAAAAGGACAGTTCTCAGGGGTGGGAGACCGGGTGATTTAACTCATGAGGAGGAGAGTATGGGAACCCCCAGGGAGCAGCGAGGCAGTGATGAGTGTGGAAGACAGATGGCAAGGTATTGGGGAGGGTTGGGCTACAGGTAATTTAATGCCACAGCAGTCTGCATGCAACTGCTTGTGCCTTCTCAGGGAGGTGTGGGGCTGATTTTACAACTGGGAAGATACCTGGGCAGCCTGCTTGAGTGTGAAAGTGAAGCATTCGGGACATAACCTGGATACGCCGGTGATGTCATGAGAAAGCTGAGCCTGAACTATCCTGCCTGATAAAGGAGCAGGGGCAAGAGGCTGGGGCTGTGGCTTGGGGGTAGAGGGAGAAGATCTGAAGAAGTGGTACCAGCCAGTGCTCTTGGTTGCAAACAACAGAAATGAACCCCAGCTAAGTGACACAGAAAAATAATTTACTGGAAGGTATTTTGGTGGCTCACAGAATCTAGAAGTGCACTAGCTATTTATGCTACATAACAAAATGATTCCCAAAGTTAGACACTAAAAACAATGCACACTTATTATCTCATGGCTTCTGGAGTCACTCATTCAGGAGCAGCTTAGTTGGGTGGTTCAGGTTTGGGGCCTCTTAGTGCATTACAGTCAAGATGTCGGGGGCGAGGGGCTTCAGTCATCTAAGTTTGACTAGAGCTGAAGGAGCTATTTCCAAATTGGCTCACTCACTTGAATGTTGGCAGGAAACCTCAATACTTCGTTGCCTCTTAGCAGGAGGCTCTTCTCCTTTGCATAAGGGTCTCTCCATAAGGCTGCCTCAGTGTCCCTATGGTAGCTAGCCTCTTCCAGAACGAGTGTTCTAAGAGAGTGTGAGCAGAAAGCTGCGATGCTTTTTATGACCAAGTCTTACAAGTCACACATTGTCACTTCCACCATATTCTATCCATGAGACGTAAGTCACAAAACCTAGCTCAGCCTCAGTGGGAGGGGAATTAAGCCCCAGCTCTTGAAGAGAGGGGTACCAAAGAATTTGTCGACATATTTTAAGTGAAACCCATTCCAGGAAAAGTTGGAGAACTGGAAAAACAGGCTGGAAGCTGGATATCCAGTAGCTCAGCCAGGGTTACACCAAGCAACAGCTTGTTAGCAGTTGACGGTAGACAAGTAGATGCTGTGGGCCCTGCTGCTCAGGCATGGGTGTTCCTCTTGTAAACATTCCCTGCTTTTTTTGTAGCACTTGCTCCAAAGATAAAATCACTGGCTTAAAGAGCTGATTGGCTGAGTTGGACCATGGTACCCACATCCCACCTAGCAATATGGCCTTCGGGGCTTCTGTAACATGAAACAGGATCTTGACTCCTCTAAGATCTACATTGTGCAGATCCCCCCCAACCCTCCCCCCCCCAACAGAGCAATGTGCATCACAGAAGGACTCCTGTCTGATTCTCCCAAGCGTGTCCAATCATTTAATTCTGACACTCCCGGAGTTAGCATAGATCTCACGTGTTAAGTAAGGGCTTATTCTTCTAAGACTGCCCCCACTTCAGATGCAAGCCATAAATGGAATCCCCAGATGATCCATGCTTCTGCCCAGCTCACTTCAAATTTGGGGTTCCCACAATTCCTCTTGGGTTTGATAACTTGCTAGAATGACACACAGAACACAGGAGAACACTTTACTTATGTTTATGGTCTTATTATAAGAGGTATCACTCAGAAACGGCCAACTGAGCAAGGTATATGGGGGTAAGGCACACAGAGCTTCCATTCCCTGTCCAGGTGCACTACCTTCCCAGAACATCAATAGGTTCACCAACCCAGAAGCTCTCCAAATGCTATTGTCGGAGACTGTTTATTATATCTCAATCTCCAGCTCCCTACTCCTTGGAGGTTAGGGTGGTGGTTGTAAGTTCCCACCTTCTAATCAGGTGTTGGGTCTTTTTGGTGACAGGTCCCAGCCAGAAGCTACCTAGGGGCCCCATCCTGAGTCACTCTTTACCATAAATCCAAGTGTTGTCAAAAGAAGCTCTTTATGAATAACAAAAGACAGTCCTGTCACCACTTGGGAAATCCCAAGAGTTTCAGAAGCTCTGTGCCAGGAACCAGGAACAGAGACCAAATATATTTTGATTAAACCACAGCTCCAGAGAGAGGTGAGGTAGCAACATAGCGATGGGGAGGGGGGGAAGGGGGGGAGGGGGGGAAATCCCCAGCCAGTGAGGAGTTCCTTGGGACAGAATGACACAGGCTTTTATTATTTATTCCATTTAGGTCATTTGCTGTTTGTGATGTTCTCCCTTAGCTGCATAATGCAACCCTCCTCCATAGTCAGTAAAGCCTTCAATAAACCTGCTGGATCTTTGTGTTTATGCTAGCCTCAGAGAGTCAAGGGAAAAAGGGGCTGCATCCTCTTTGTGCAGGCACAGGGTGGGGAGAAACCAAAGTGCCAAAGAGATTCAAACGCTTCCCTGGAGACTGGATTTGAGTTCTCATCCCTGAGACTTCTCAGAATCCCACCTGATTGTCCCCAAAACCTCAGATCTACTTGTTGGGGAAGGTCTTGGGTTTCCCACCTTATGTGGGATGAGGTTTTGAGTCATGTAAATGTAACTATTAATAGAAGGGTGATCCCACAAGGTAGAGGATATGAGGGCATCCTGGCTTTTGACACTGGGCTTTAAATGTAAACTTGAAGTCTTCAGTAATGTGAAGACCATTGCTAAGGAAGAAAATGGTATCATCTAAGGTCAATTCTGGATTTTAGTTTTAACAAGCCAAAGATTTTTTTTTTTTTTTTAGTGAGCTAGAGCCTGAGGCCCTGTAGTGAAGCCAGTTAGAGAGCTAAGTTATAAGAGGAAAGTAGAAAATGAAAAAGAGAGAGGTCAGGGACACAACTCTCTAGGACATCTTCTGACCAGGACAAAGGAGTCAGGATGCACAATGTCAGGGTGCTGTGGTCTCACCCAAGGTCCAGGCTTCTAAAAAGGCCTAAAAGCACAGGGCGGGAGATGGTCACAAGGGAAGGATGACTGTTCCAACAAGGTCGGCTCATCAGCTTGAGAGGCCGCGGGTTTAAGCAGCCCACAAGCTGTAGCCAGGACCCGTGGATGGGAAGGAGGGGTGACGCAGTCAGGAGAGAGAGATCAATCTCTGAGAGGACAAGCAGAAAAGTGCTCTTACCAGCCTGAGAACCGGGTTTTTTAATGTGATATTTTCTTAATGGAATGTCAGAGGGAGAGACCCTGCAAATGAGTCTATGGTGAATGTTCAGTCAATGTCCAATAATGAGTTACTAATTATTATCAATGAATAACCACACTTTTTCCAGGCCTGCCATGGAAACAAGGGGTGGACAGAGATCCTGAAGCCATCCCCTAGATACCCCTGTTTTAGGAGGACATACTTTAACCCAGACTTGTGAGGGCTCTTTTTTGGTCTTAAAATTACTTGACTAACCTGTTCTGTTTGTCCAAATTAATGTTGAGAAACTTTCCTTTCCTGTGTTGTCAAATACTCCTGCTAAACTTCACTTCAAACATTTAATGAGCTCCTACTATGTTCCAGACACTGGCCTGACCACGGGGGACTGAGGTAAACAAGGTAGATCAGATGTAGTCTTTGTCCTCAAGAGATCACATCAAAGTGCATGTGTGTGTTGGGATATGGGTATTAGGGTGGTTGAGAAACTGGACACTCCAGGAAATATAATACACTGTAAAGAAGGCTATCAAATAAGAGATAAATATTCATACAGTAGAAATGCTAGCTAGATATTTTGTATATATAATCTCACTTAATCCTCAGTATAGCCCTCTGAGGAAAGTACTATTATCCCCATTTTACAGAATGGGGATCTGAAATCACGTGACTTCTCTAAGGTCACACAGCTAGTAAATGGCAAAGACAGGATGCAAACCCATGCCTTTCTAAGGTCACAGTTCATATATATTTTTAAATTGGGGTAAAATATACACAACGTAAAATTTACCATTTAACCACCCGTTTTAAAAAAAACTGAAGAGTCTTTTTCTTTTACTTATTTAGAAATTTTCACATTTCAGTTTTTTATACTTTTGATTTTTAAAAAATCATAGTAAAATATAAATAATATAAAATTTACCATCTTCACCATTTTTAAGTGTACTTTCCATGGTGATAAGTATGCTTACATTGTTGTGCAACCTATCTCCAGAAAACTTTTCACCTTGTAAAACTGAAACTCTGTACCTACTGAACAACCGCCCAATTCGCCCTCTTCCCCCAACCCCTGAAAATTACCACTCTACTTTCTGTTTCTAAAAATTTGACTACTCTGGGTACCTCGTATAAATGGACTCACTGGTTTATTTCACTTAGCGTAATGTCCTCACGCTTCATCCATGTTGTTGCACATATAATTTCCTTCCTTTTTTTAAGGTTGAGTCGTACTCCATTGTATGTACAGTTGAGTCTTGAACAACACAGGAGTTCAGGGCACTTCTGCACAGTCAAAAGTCTACATATTATTACTACTATTGTTGACTGGAAGCCTTACTGATAACATAGTCAATTAACATGTGTTTTTGTATATGTACTGTACCTTGTGTTCTTACAACAAAGTAAGCTAGAGAAAAGAAAATGTTATTAAGAAAATCATAGGGAAGAGAAAACACATTGATATTACTGTACAGTAGAAAATGCACATGTGAGCTCAAACCCATGTTATTCAAGGATCAACTCTATAGACCACATTTTATTTATCCACTCATCTGTTGATGGACACCTGGATTGCTTCCACCTGGTTATTGTGCTGCTATGAACAGGAGTGGACAAATATCTCTTTGAGACCCTACTTTCAATTCTTTTGGGGGTATACCCAGAAGTGGAATTGCTGGATCATATGGTAATTCTAGTTTTAATTTTTGAGGAATCACCATACTATTATATAGCTGCTGCAACATTTTACATTCCCACCAACAGTAGGATTCCCAAATTCTCCACATCCTTGCCAACACTTATTATTTACTGTTGTTGTTTTTTTATTTTTTTATTTTTTATTTTTATTTATTTATTTTTTTAACGTTTATTTATTTTTGACACAGAGAGAGAGCGAGCGTGAGCTAGGGAGGGGCAGAGAGAGAGGGAGACACAGAATCCGAAGCAGGCTCCAGGCTCCGAGCTGTCAGCACAGAGCCTGACTCGGGGCTCGAACTCACAGACCATGAGATCTTGACCTGAGTTGAAGTTGGACGCTTAACTGACTGAGCCACCCAAGAACCCCTGTTGTTGTTTTTTTTAATAGTAGCCATTCTAATGGGTGGGAGGAGGTAACTCACTGTAATTTCGAAAACCAAAGAAAACCTAATGATTAGTAATGTTGAGAGTGTTTTCATGTGCTTTTTGGCCATTTGTATATCTTTTTTGGAGAACTGTCTATTCAAGTTCTTGGCTTATTTAAAGAAAAATTTTTTAATGTTTATTTATTTTTGAAAGAGCGACACACACAGCAGGAACAGGAGAGGGTGGAGAGAGAGGGAGACATAGAATCTGAAGCAGGTTCCGGACTCTGAGCTGTCAGCGCAGAGTCAGAGTGGGGTTCAAACCGTGAGACCATGATCTGAGCCAAAGTTGGCCGCCCAACTGACTGACCCACCCAAACGCCCTTCTTTGCTTATTTTTGAGTTAGTTTTGTTGTTGTTGTTGTTGTTGTTACTGAGTTGTAGAAGTTCTTTAAATATTCTGAATATTTACTCCTCTCAAAAGAAACGCTCAGAAAGCTTTACTTGGTATGAATATTTTATTGAGCAAGAAAAAACTGCTTAAAAACAGGGAGACTTCAAACCCAAAGTGGTTGGAAGCTTGCTTTCAGCAGTTACAGCTCAGTTTATAAAGAATGAATGAGGGAACACCTTATTTTCTATTGTGACTGATTACTAGAATCTTACATTTCTTTTCATTGCATAAACTGGCTTGTTTGTGGTTGCCTGGCTGGCTCAGTTGGGAGAGCATGTGACTCTTGACCTTGGAATTGTGGGTTCGAGCTCCCAAGTTGGGTATAGAGATTACTTAAAAATAAAATTGTATAAAAAAAAGCGTCCTTGTTTGTAGCTGATTGGCCGGGAAGCTATAAGATCATACTGATCTGAAGAAAGCTTAAGTCTTAAGGGTGGAGTCAGTATAACGAGAAAATCAGACCAGTGTTAAGTTTTGGTTATGTGACTCTGATGGTTGGGTCTAGGGGTATATTCAGACTGTGGCCTCTGTTTTGGTTTTTCTTTAATGCCTTTTATCGAATATATGATTTGTGAATATTTTCTCCCATTCTGTAGCTTGCCTTTTTACTCTGTTAATTGTGTCCTTTGATGTAAAATTAAAGTTTTAAATTCTGATGTAGTCCAATTTATCTATTTTTACTTTTGTTGCTTGTGCTTTTGGTTTCGTATTTAAGAAATCATTGCCAAATCCGATGTCATGAAGTTTTCCCCATATGTTTTCTTCTAAGTGTTTTATAGTTTGTTTTTTCATTTAGGTCTCTGATCCATTTTGAGTTAATTTTTGTACATGGTGTAAGTGAGGCTCCAACTTCATCCTTTTGCATATGGATATCCAATTTTCCCAATACCATTTGTTGAAAAGACTATCCTCTATTTTTAACCATTTTTAAGTATTCCGTTCAGCCATATTAAGCACATTCACACTGCAGGGCAAACATCCTCACTATCTGTCTCCAGAACTTTTTCATCATCTGACTGAAATTCTGTACCCATTAAACAAAAACTCCTCATTCCCCTCTCCCTTCAGCTCCTGGAAACTACTGTTCTATTTTTTTGTCTATGAATTTGTCATAGTCCATGCTCTTAAGGACTACATTTCACATGAGAAATTGTGAGAGCACAGAGAAGGGACATTTAGGCCCAGACTTGGTTGTGGCGGGTGGGGGGGGGGTTGGTGGGAGACTGTTGAGTGTCTTCAGAGGAGGGGCTGCCCAACACGGGTGGGTACCAGCCGAGCAGGGGAGTATGGGTGGAGTGACACATCAGCAGACATGATGAGCAGAGGCAAAGGCTCGTAAACAGCACAGGGTGCCCTGGGCGCTAGGAGTCTTCATGTTCAATCTCTCTTTGGTGGGACTAGCTGTTCCCCCAGGTGTATGGATCGCTGAATGACTTCCAAGCTATCTCTTCTTTGGATTCTCTCCCCTGATTTTCACCTTCCCTTTTCAGAGCTGACTTTTCTTTCCCTCCATCTCATTCCTCCTCTTTTTAAATTGTAGACTTAATGAAATATAACATATGTACAGCATAATCCATGAATGTGTGTGATGAATTTTCACAGAGTCAGCATACTTAGGTGCCCTGTACTCAGAGTAACAGAACCCAACCCAAGAGACCCCTTCCAGAGATTCCCCACACACTTCCCTGCCCTTTTTGTACCTTGTATAACTGACATTATACAGAATATAATGTTTGTGTCTGGCTTTTTTTGGCCCAACATTCCTCCTATTTTGTTCTGGCCAATTCACATCCTCGCTTGAGTGTCATTGTGCTAGCTCTCATCCCAGTCGAGATGATGGAGAGGAACTGGCTACACAAATATAAGGTAGTGTCACAATTCACAATAAACCACAGGACAAGAAGTTTCTCTGGCCTGGCCCTGCGGGGCTGCTGCTGGAAAATGGATGGTTCCCGTTGAGGGCTGTAATGGAGGAGGGACAGCACTTGCCCTGTGCTGGTCTCCTAATATTTCAAAGAGAGTGGAGCTTAGAATTGTTAAACATTCCCAGAAGGGCCATAAATCTCATTTTAGTTAGTTTCAATTGCAGAATTAAATGGCCTGTTTTCTTGGCAATTTTTATTTTTCCCTTTCAGTCCCTTGTCCTCTTGTTCTCTGGCTCACAGGCTCATGACTTCCTTCCTTCCTTCCTTCCTCTCCCAGACTCTTTCCCTTTTGGCAGTTGCATTGCTGCAGAGTTCAGCCCTCCTCCCAACCCAGGAGCTTTTAGACAGCCTTGGACTCTTGAGATGTAAGAGTTATAAGGGATAATAGAGATTAGCAGATTTACCCTACCCTTCATTTTTTTTTTTGACTTTTAGAAAATTGAGCATGATTTACATAAAGTGTACAAATCTTAGAATATAGCTCCAATAATAAGCTCAATTAATAAGTTAGTTTTTACATATGTAGACTGTTGTGTAACTATTATTTACTATTATTGTAACTATAATCAAGATACAGAACATTTATAGCACCCAGAAAGTTTGCTTATGGTTTTTCGCAGTTGACCTCTCTTCCTTCCCCTCTCCCTCCCCCCCCCCCCACATTGGTAAGTCCTATTTTTCTATTATCGCAATAGATCACACTTGCCTCTTCTTGAACTTCTGATAAATGGAAGCATACAGTATGTCCTTTTTGTCTGGCTACTTTCACTCAAAATCATGGTTTTGAGATTCATCCATGTTGTATATCCATAGCTTGTTCTTTTTTATTGCAGAATATGCTATCATTTATTCATCTATTTTTCTTTTTTTTTTTTAATTTTTTTTAAACGTTTATTTATTTTTGAGACAGAGAGAGACAGAGCATGAACAGGGGAGGGTCAGAGAGAGGGAGATACAGAATCTGAAACAGGCTCCAGGCTCTGAGCTGTCAGCACAGAGCCCGACGCGGGGCTCGAACTCACGGACCGCGAGATCATGACCTGAGCCGAAGTCGGACGCTTAACCAACTGAGCCACCCAGGCGCCCCTATTCATCTATTTTTCAAAGGACATTTGGATTGTTTCCTGTTTGGGCTCCCATATTAGTTTGTTAGAGTTGCCATAACAAAGCATCACAGACAGGATTGCTTAAACAACAGAAATGTGCATTCTCACAATTCTGGAGGCTAGAAGTCCAAGGTCAAGAAGCTGGGCTGACTTCTTTTTTTTGAGTGAGAGAAGAATATTTATTTATTTATTTATTTATTTATTTATTTATTTATTGAGAGAGAGAGTGTGAGTGACGGAGAGAAGCAGAGGGAAAGGGGGAGAGAGAGAGAGAGAGAGAGAGAGAGAGAGAGAGAGAGAAAGAGAGAGAAAGAGAGACCTGTAAGCAGGTTCCATGCTCAGCCTGGAGCCTGATGCAGGGCTCAATCCCATGACCTGAGCCAAAATCAAGAATTGGATGCTCAATCGACTGACCCACCCAGGCACCCCCGTGTGTGTGTGTGTGTGTGTGTGTGTGTGTGTGTGTGTATATATATATATATATATATATATATATATATATATATATATATATATCAGAAAGCTCTCTCTATATAATAGAGAGAGCAGGAGCAGGGTAGAGGGGCAGAGGGGAAGAGAGAGAGAATCCTAAGCAGGTTCCATGCTCAGTGTGGAGCCCAACGTGGGGCTCAGTCCCATGACCCTGGGATCATTACCTGTGCTGAAATCAAGACTCTGGACACTCAGCCAACTGAACCACCCAGGCACCCCTATTTATTTTTTTATTGAAGTATAGTTGACATACAATGTTATATTAGTTTCCAGTGATTCTATAATTCTAAACATGACACAATGCTCACCATGAGAAGTGTAATTACCATCTGTCACCATACAAAGTTATCACAATATTATTGACTATATTTCCTATGCTGCACTGTTCATCCTCATGTCTTATTTTATAGCTGGAAGTTTGTATATCTTAATCCCCTTCACCTATTTTGCCTGTATTTCCTATGACTTATCTGTTTTATAACTGGAAGTTTGTGCCTCTGAATCCCCTTCATCTATTTTACCTTCCCTTCCCTCTGGCAATCACCGGTTTGTTCTCTATATTTATGTTCTATGTATTTATGTTTTTGTTTGTTTTGTTTTTTAGGTTCCACATGTAAGTAAAATCACAGGGTATTTGTCTTTTTTTTTTTTTGTCTGACTTATTTCATTTAAGGTAATACTCTTTAGATCCATTCATGTTGCCACAAATGGCAAAATCTTATTCTTTTTTTATGGCTGAGTAATGTTCCATTGTATATTGTGTGTGTGTGTGTGTGTGTGTGTGTGTGTACATCTTCTTTATCCATTCATCTATCAATGGGCATTTAGCTTGCTTCCATACCTTGGCTATTGTTAAATAATTCTGCACTAAACATAGGGGCACATATATCTTCTCAAATTAGTGACTTCGTTTTCTTTGGGTAAATGCCCAGCAACAGAATTACTTGATTGTGTGGTAGTTCTATTTTTAATTTTTGAGGACCCTCCATACTGTTTTCCACAGTGGCTGCATCAATTTATATTCCCACCAACAGTGCACAAGGGTTCCTTTTTCTCCACAGGGTTGGTTTCTCCTGAGGATTTCTCTCCTTGGTTTGTAGATGGCTGTCTATCTCTGTCTTCACATAGTCTTCCATTCTGCGTGTACGTCTTTTTTTTTTTAATTTTTGAAGTTTATTTTATTTTTGAGAGAGAGAAAGAGACAGAGCACTAGCAGAGGAGGGGCAGGGAGAGAGAGGGAGACACAGAATCTGAAGCAGGCTCCAGGCTCTGAGCTGTCAGCACAGAGCCCGACGTGAGGTTTGAACTCATGAACTGTGAGATCATGGCCTGAGCTGAAGTTGGCGCTTAACCAACTGAGCCACCCAGGCGCCCCCTGTGTATGGGTCTTAATGTCCCTTTTTTATAAGGGTACCAGTCATATTGGATAAGGGTCCATCCAATGACCTCACTTAACCTTAGTTACTTCTTTAAAGGCCTTCTCCCCAAATAGTCATATTTAACATACTGGGGTTTAAGGCCTTCAATATATGAACTTTGGGGGACACAATTTAGCTCCCAACAGGTACCATGAAAACACTGTTATGGGGCGCCTGGGTGGCTCAATCAGTTAAGTGTCAGACTTTGGCTCAGGTCATGGTCTCGCAGTTTGTGGTTCAGCCCTGCGTTGGGCTCCGTGCTGACAGCTCAGAGCCTGGAGCCTGCTTTGGATTCTGGGCCTCCCTCTCTCTCTGCCCTTCCCCCGCTTTTGCTTTGTCTCTCTCTCTCTCTCAAAAATAAACATGAAATTTAAAAAAATTATGAACACCTTTCTACATATTTTGTACATGTACTGTTGCCCAAAGTTGTTGAACCAGTGTTTACTCCCATTAGCAATGTATGAGAGAGTACTGTTGTTCTAACATCCTTACCAGCTGCTTCATCTTACAGATGTGAACTAGAGACCCATGGAGCTGCGAGGCCCACTTTTCCACATACAGGTCACGAGCTTGACGTTGCAGAGCAAGCATGCAGAGGAAGCCCTGTCCCCCAGCCTGCTTCAGGAAAACTCCCCACCATATCACTTCATTTAATCATTCAGTCTTTCATCAAGAACAACTCCAAGAACCACCAGAGGCTCAGGTCCTGTGGTAGGTTTAAACTTAGCTGGCAAACAAGAGAGATGCGAAACTTACATCTCAGTTGTAGCAACAGACAAGGAACACACCAACTAGGTAAGTACTTGCAGACTGTGGTAAGCACCCAACAGCAAAGAACAAACAGAACCCGAGCTAGAGAATAAGGGGTTTGGGAGTGGAGAGGGTAAAATCTCCTGTAGATGGGGAGAGCCATGAAGGATTGGATGGAGCCAATCAGACAAAGGGCCGGGGTAAGTGTTGAGGCAGAGGGAATAGGAAGAGTACCGGCCCTGAAGTGGGAATAGCTGTTAAGGGTGGGAGAAGGAAAATGATGATCTGAGTAACTGGAGCCAAGTGGACAAGGCAGGAGATGAGGTCTAGAGGGCTGGGACCAGACCATGCCAGGTTTACACGTCCTGAGAAGGAGTCTGAATTTCATTCGAAGGGCAATGGGAAGCTACTGGAGGTTTTCAGGCAAGTGACAGGCAAGATCCAATGCATTATAGGGGGTATGCAGGAAAATGCATCCAGAGATTTTACCCCTGCTTGGGTGAGACATGTCAGTGACTTAGACTCAGGAGGTGGCAGAAGAGATGGATTGTGAAGGTAGAAATGACAGGACATGATGACAGGTTGGACGGTCCTCCAGACAGTGAGCAAAGATCTTTCACTTATAGCCTACCAAACCCAGTCTGTGCACTTCCTTGTACATCACGCTACTGTATATCTCGGGCCTCAGGATGTAGTAGGTGTTCAATAAACATTAAAACAAATTCTCAAGTTTATTTACATTTGAGAGAGAGAGACAGAGAGAGAGAGAGAGAGAGAGAGAGAGAGAGAGAACACAAGTGGGGGAGGGGCAGCGAGAGATGGAGACAGAATCCAAAGCAGGCTCCAGGCTCTGAGCTGTCAGTACAGAGCCCAAAGTCGGGCTCAAACTCATGAAGTGTGAGATCATGACCTGAGCTGAAGCTGGACCCAACTGACTGAGTCACCCAGACGCCCCTAAACATGTTTGAATGAATAACTACATGCAAGAATGTTTTAGCACATGGAATGAGTTCAGTAAAGGTTTCTTAAACATTTTTTATTGAGGTAAAATTCACATTACCATAAAAGCAACTATTTTAAAATGGACAATTCAATGGCATTTAGTATATTCACAATGTTGTGTAACCATTATCTCTTTCCAAAATATTTTCATCACCCCCAAAGGAGATCCTATACCCACTGAGCATTCATTCCACAAACCCTCCTGCCCACTAGTCCCAGACAACCACTAATCTGCTTTCTGTTCCTATGGATTTACCTATTTCTGGATATTCTATATAAATGTAATCATACAAAATGCAATCATTTGTGTCTGGCTTTTTTTTTGCACAATATTTCAATAGATAATATTTTCTAGGTTCATCCACATTATAGCATATATCAGTACTTCTTCCCTTTCTATGGCTGAATAATATTCAGATGTACTATATATATATATATATGTATATATATATATATGGATATACTATATATATATATACATATATGTATGTATATATATATTTAAATAATTTATTGTCAGCTTAGCTAACATACAGTATATACCGTGTAGTCTTGGCTTTGGGAGTAGGTTCACATGATTCATCACTTACATACAACACCCAGTGCTCATCCCAGCAAGTGCCCTCCTCAATGCCCATCTCCCATTTTCCCCATCCCCCCAACCCCCTATTCCCATCAACCCTCAGTTTGTTCTCTGTATTTAAGAGTCTCTTATGGTTTGCCTCCCTCTGTTTTTACTTATTTTTCCTTCCCTTCCCCTATGGTCTTCTGTTAAGTTTCTCAAATTCCACATATGAGTGAAAACATGTGATATCTGTCTTTTTCTGACTGACTTATTTCACTTCGCATAATACCCTCCAGTTCCATCTTGCAAATGGCAAAATTTAATTATTTTTAATTGCTGAGTAGTATTCCATTCTCTCTCTCTCTCCCTCTCTCTCTCTCTCTATATATATATATATATATATAAAACATCTTTATCCATTTATCAGTTGATGGACATTTGGGCTCTTTCCATAATTTGGCTATTGTTGATAGTGCTGCTATAAACATTGAGGTACATGTGACCCTACGAATCAGCACTCCTGTATCCCCAGTAGTGCTATTACTGGGTCACAGGGTAATTCTATTTTTAATTTTTTGAGGAAACTCCACACTGTTTTCCAGAGTGGCTGCACCAGTTTGCATTCTTACCAACAATGCAAGAGGGTTCCTCTTTCTCTACATCCTTGCCCACATCTGTTGTTTCCTGAGTTGTTAATTTCAGCCACTCTGACGAGTGGGAGGTGGTATCTCAATGTAGTTTTGATTTGTATTTTCCTGATGACTAGTGATGTTGAGCATCTTTTCATTTATCTGTTAGCCATTTGGATGTCTTCTTTGGAAAAGTGTCTATTCGTGTCTTCTGCACATTTCTTCACTTGTGCCATATTTTGTTAACCATTAATCCCTCAGTGGACATTTGCATTGTTTCCAACTCTTGTGAATAAAAGCGCTAGGACCATTTGTATACAAACATGTTTCAGTACTTATTTTCAACTCTTTTAGGTATATGCTAGAAGTGGAATTGCTAGATTGTATGGTAATCCATATTTAACTTTTTTTTTTTTAAGTTTATTTATTTTGGGAAAGAGAGAGAGTGCAGGAGGGGCAGAGAGAGAGGGAGACAGAGAATCCCAAGCAGGATCTATGCTGTCAGCATAGAGCCCAATGTGGGGCTCTATTCCACAAACCTTGAGATCATGACCTGAGCGGGAAACAAGAGTCAGTTGTAACTGTTTCCCATTAGCTAAATAAAGTTTTTCTGAATGAACAAAAGACGAGGTAAGTGGGAGCCTGGGAGGAAGGGAATGAGGGCTTTTCCTACCCTTCACAAACAGTGCTGGACTCTGCCTTTTGCAAACCGTGGTCTGGGTCAAATTACTTGAATTCTCTGGTTGCCTCTCCATCCTCAAAGTAGGGAAAAGAAAACTTATCTCTGTAAGCTGAATGAGATCTTGATCTGAAACTCCAGGCACAGAGTAAGCCCCGCAAATTAACTGCCTTCCCTTACTGGCTGACCTCGCCGTTTAGCACTCCACTCATGCGCCTCTGTGCCTCTGGGGCCAAGTCCACGCCGGGAGGCCCCCAGCCCAGCCTTGCCGCAAACTACGACTCCCAGCAAGCACCTCTTCCAGGCCGCCTCTTTCAGCCTCGTGCGCATGCTTTGGCAGACGTGGCACCGGGAACTCGGAGGCGGGGAGCGGCTGGGAAGTGGCCGTGGCTGTTGGACCCGGCGGAGCTGCGGGCGCGGGAGCCTGAGTGGAGAACGGAGCCAGCCGTAGGCAGCGGCGGCGGGGATGGCGCGGATCGGGCCGGCATGGCTGCTGCTGCTGCTGCTGGCAGTCTGGGTGAGGCTGTGGCGCTGGGGTCCGGGAGGGGGCGGCACGTGCGCCCCACGCTGGGGTCCGCGCTCCCTGCTCCCGGCCCTCGCGGGACGTGCGGGGAGCTGCCTCCAAACCCCGGGGTGGGGGCATGCGTGCCGGGCAGGCGTGGACCCGGTGGCCGCCGGGGAGGCAGTGGGGCAGTCCCCGTGCCCTCCCCGCGGAGCCCTCCCAAGGGCGCAGGGTCCGAGGGAGCCACGCAGTGGGCTTGCGCCGCGGGCACAACTTTGCGGGGGTGCAAGTCGGGGGGCAGCCGGCGGCTAGGGCGGGACACAGGCGGGATGGAGGGTGCGCCGCGCCCATACTCTGGGCCCTGCACCTGTGTGAGTGCGGGGTGGGAAAAGGGTGTTTTATATCTGTACTGCTGGAAACCTTGCTTTAGGGCCACCTTGTTCTTGGTTTCCACCCTGAGCAGCAGAGAAAGTGCCAGTCTCCACCTGGTACCCTGCCTGCAGGCAGGGCTGGGGTGGGGTCCGCGGAGGAGTTCTTGCTTCTACACCCAAGTGCCCTGGCCCGAACCTCAGCCACTTTCTAGTTTGTGACACTTGCGACTTAGTCTCCTCATCCATGAAGTGGGGACGGTAAACGCCCCCCCCCCCCTCCAAAGCCGTCGGGTGGGGGTTGGATGGAGGAAGTTCTGTGAACTGCAAAATCATACAGGAGTGGAGTAGGGGTGAGCCAGCGTGCTGGGAGTGGTGGGCTCGCTGAGAGGAGTTTGCTACAATTGAAAGGGGCAGGGGCGGGCAGGGGTGGCTCCAGGAAATCCCTAGAAGAGGCCAAAAAGTATGTATTTGTCCACAGTGCCCAGGGCTCTCCAGGTTTGGCTTTGGTGTTACTGTGGGTGTGTGATGGGATAATGTGGCCTCTTTCCACATCACTCCATAACTTCTGGTCGGTCTCCCTTCTTTTAGGACGATCTTGGCTCCTTTTTTCCCCATGAAGTTCCCAGAAACTTTCTGCTGTGGATACCCTCTCCAACCCAGATTTTTCGTTTTTTTTTTTTTTCTTTTGGGTGTGACAAGAATGCTGGGCAACAGGAGGAGAAACTGGAGTGTGGATTTAGTTGCTTTAAACAATTTCATCTTTTGATATCCCGCCTTTGGGGCATCACCAAGGAGGAGTGGCCCTGTATTTTCTGGTTGTCTGGAAGTCGGTGGGAAAGGCTGCTTCCTGTTCCCTAGATCTGACCGTTCTCCCTCTGGGATAGAACTAGTCTGGAATGGGACAGTGTCCCTTTACCTGTGTCTACCTGTGGATGATCTGTTTGCATTCTGTTTTCTGGAGCCAGCTGGCTTGGGCAGGTCTCTGGGCCAGGAGATACCGCAGGACTGTGCAGAGGGGGCCAGCTCCAGCGGGAGCCCCTATCAGGTCTTTGCATTAGGGCTGTTTTAGGGGGTCCTGCTTTCCTCTATTCTTTTTTCGTCTCCCTTCTATAAAAATAGAGGGCTTGGGAATCTGACTGGAAACAAGTTTCTTTCGGCAGTCATTTATTTATCAACGATGTTGTTTGGCGCTGGATTGGATTTTGGATGGAGAGCAAAGCACAGATTATCCCTGACCTCTGGTGCCGCCCTGGCTTGGGCAACGGAGTCAGTCCTGTGAGCAAATAAAGACAGGGCAGTGAGCACTAATACCCGAGGTGCTGGCAGCCTCCTCATTAATTTGGTGGGAAGGTCAGAGGTCAGCCGTGGCTTTCCTGAGGCAGTGGGTTGTGCAGTCTGGAGGAATTGGGGGTGGGGGGAGTCAGTGAGGCAGTTAAGGTCTGCTGGTGCTCTCCACTTCCAGGTGTGGAAGGATGGGTAGGTTTGCTGAGAGCACTAGAACCTGGGAGTCTGCAGCATGAAATTGACCTTCTCCTTTCCCCATGCCCTAGCTTGATTCAGCAGGTGTCAATGGTGCAGGGCCAGTGCTGAGTGGCTGGTGGACACCAGGGTGGGCCTCTGTAAATTTAAACTCTATGTATGTCCAATATGGGCTCCCAAGGTCCTAGGAGTGTATTGGGTTTCCTCGTTTGCTCAATATTTACTGAGAGCTGATATGTGCAGAGCACTGGACTGTGACCCAAGGGACATGAAGCAGTATAAAGGGATCTATAGAGATTCACGGACAGGGATATATACCTACCACATTTTTTACAATAGTAAAAATATAGAAATGGCTTAAATGCTCAACAATAACAGCATAGTTAAATGATTTTGGGTCCTGTCCATGCCATAGAAAGTGATGTTTATAAAGAATATTTATATTTACTAGAATGCCACGTTGACTATCAAAATATTTTATATGCTTATGAAGAATATCTAGGGACATGGAAAAGTGCTTCATAATTAGGGGTAAAGCAAGGTACAGAACGAATCCCAGGGTGGCTGAAGATAGCTTCATATGTGATTGAGGAATTAGCAGTGCATCAGAATGTTAACAGCGATTGTTCTAGAAGGCACAGCTCTGGGTGACTTTTGTTTATTTCTTTGTTTATGCTTTTTTCTATTTCCCCTATATGGGATGTGTATTTGTTTTTTGATCAGAAAAGTTAATTAAGGAAAAAGGCTCCTTTGGGGCCTCTCAGCCTTCCAGAAGAATACTGGGATGAAGAGTCACAGTCAGCACTTGGGACAGGTTGGTTCTAGCCCTTCCCTCCTGGCTAGGTATCTCTGCTCTCGGTCTGGGGAGGCTGTGCTGTCCTGGCCCCACCCCTGCAGCTGACTGCCCCTTCCTGCTGTCCTTCTCAGCTCCTCCCTGCGGTGGCCCCTCCCCCAGGCCATCCATGCTGATTGTGGTGTAGTCGACATCCAGTCCTCAGAATGGAGACATGGGAGCTGGAGGGGACGTGAAGTCATCCGGCTCAAGTGGTTCCAGCATCAGGCCAAGGATTGGAACTGGGCTGTGACAATTTTCACTGGTCCATAGACACACTGGAAAAGTAATAATGGTGAATGGTTTTTCCACGAATCCAGATACTTTCAGTTTAAAAACTTGTCCATTTTTCTGACATGATGTCCATATTGGAGGGAAGGGGCGGTTTTCGGTGTCCTTTAGAAAAAATTAAGTAGTGATAGTATATTGATTTTTTTTAGAAAGTCTTTTCTAGATAAAATTTATTTTAAAATGTATAATATACATTATATATTTTAAACATGTTATATATTTTTAAATGTTTTAAAAATATATAAAATACATTTTGAAAAATATATTTTGCCAATCCCTGAGATTCAGAGGTCTGAGAACTCCTGATATAACTCAGCTCTTTGATTTTAGAGAAGTGGGGCTTTGAGAGGGAAGGGTCTCAAGGCTGCTGAGTTTGTAAAGACAGAGCTGGGATGGGTGCCAGTCTCCTGAATTATAGATCAGATTTCTTCCTGCTCCATCTCTGCCATCCCAGCCCCCCATCTTCCACCTGCTTCCTTCCTCCCAAGCCACTGCTAGGGCCTCCGCCCTTGACGGTGGCTTGATGCTGGCTTGATGCTCAGAACCTGGTGGGACAGTGGGCGGAGGTGCAGGAAGCAGGAGATGTTTGTCCCTGGTCTCTCCTGCAGAGCTTTTAATGTATACATATTTAGGTTCTACACCATTATATATTTAATAGGCTTTTGTGGGCTGGCCTGGGGACCTAATTGCCATTTATAATGCTGTTTGGAACCTGGAGTGCACTTTTCCCACAGAAACAAACACATTATAGAGGAAATTTTAAAACAGAACTGGCACATCAATGGGAGGAATAGCCGAGCTCCGTGTGGGTGGCAAATGCTGAGTGCTGTGCGTTTGGGCAAGGGTCAGGCCGAGGGCCCCCAGTCACTAGAGAAGGGTCCTAGCTCACGCCTCACGAGGGCCGACTCCAGGCTCTGTGACGATGGGGATCTTCCCTGTTCTGCCTGTTGTGTTCCCAGCACCTAGCCCAGGACCTGGCATGCAGTCCTCCCCAGTCCATGGTTGGCCGGAGGAACTAGTTTTGCAGGCAAAGAAAGGAAACCATCTGGGGTAGAAGTACAGACAATGAGGAGTTATGGGCCGGTCTGGATGGAAGGAGAGATTTGAGTCTCGGGAGGGGGAAATCACATTGGAAAAGTGGATTGTGATGAATGTTAAATGCCTGACAAAGCTTTTGGGACTTGGTTCTGTAGGTGATGGAGAGACGTGATGAAAGCTGCCCTTTTAATAATAATATCAGTCAGTCCACACTGTGGGGTTGGAATGGAAGAGACTGGATTAATTTTCCCAAAACAACACTTTCTTCCTCTCTCTTCTCTTGTATCTATAAGATAAAGTCAAAGTGTGATGTAATGGGTAGAACATGGGTTTTTAGCCAGCTGGGCACTGAAGAGCTGTGTGACCTTGGGCCCTGCCTCAGTTTTCTTGTTTGTCAGTGGTGGTAATAATATCCATTTGCAGAGTTGAAAGCATCAGAAATAATACAGGAAGCACCCAGCACAGTGCTTGGCATATGGGGGCGGTGGGGGGGGCACAATAAATAGGAGCCAGGGCAGTTATCTCAAGTTGGGAAGGAGAGGTGCTGGGGAAGCCGGTTAGGAGGCCAGAGAGGGTGTGAGCAGAGACTGCAGGCTGTGAGTTGGGGGGCTGTGCTGCTGGGACTGCTGGGATTCTCCCCATCACAGTTCCTCTGAGCTGGGCTCTTGACTCGTTCTTTGCCACTCCCCAGTGGGCCCTTGCAGAGCCTCTGAGGAAGTAGAGGGGGCTGCAGAGGGTCTAAAGATTTATGTTTCTCTCTCCTTTCTTCTGAAAGTGGATACTCTTTTGAGAATGATGATACCAACCACACCGCCTCCCTGATGGGTTTGCTTCAGCTTTGCGGTTTTGCTCAGTGGGGCTCTTGTGTCTCAACTGGTGGTGGTGGCTAAGTGACAGTGAGTCAGAGAGTGATGCATGGGGTGTAAGGAACCTAAGTGCTCATGTTACCAAGACTTCCACGGTTTCTTTGGCCCCACACTCCCATTCCTCCTTCCTTTTTTTTTAACATCTAGCATCTTAGATCCCAGTGGGAGAGGGGAGGAACAGGGATGCCCACCCATTGCTAGGCTGCCTGGCCCATCCTGCAGTACTGGCTGGAGCCTCTGGCTACCCAGGTGATCTGTCGATGAGAATTATAAAACACTTGGCATATCTATAGAGGGCTTTGGAGTTTGCAGAGCATTCCCACATATTTCATTTTGGTGAAACCACTTCTAAATAATTAGCTTTGCAATCATGTGGTGGGGGGTTAAATACTCAGATGGACTGTGGGGCTAGAATAGCCTTTGGTGTCTTTTTATTCTCCAAGGGCATCCTGAGCCCCCAGTTTGATGTGTACTCTGTTCCCAGATGGCCTGATGGTGAGGCTGTGCCTGGCTTTATTGCAGCTGGCTGGGATTGGAGTAGAATGTCCATCTTCTGACCCCCCAGAGAATCCTACTATTCCCCCAACCCTTTGGCATGAGCAGATGTCATTAACTCATGAGCAGATGCTTTAATCCTTGCTTTGGAAGGTATTAACGGAGATCTAGGTTGAGAGCCCTACGCTGGGGCTGAAACACAGAGGTGGTCTAGTATCTGAGCTGAGAAGTGGGGTTGGCTGGAAAGTTCTGTTGTTGGGCCAAGTAGGGCAGGCTTGTGAAGAATAAGTGGGTTTACTTTTGTCAAAGGGTCTGACTTTGCTAGGTCCTGGGCAGAGTATGGTACCTGCTCCTTATTTCCAAGGAATGTAGACCAGCATCTGCATGCTACCCATGTCCCAGATGTTCATTCATCCCATAGGTCTTTTTTATGTATTTAGTTTTAATTTTAATTGTTTTACTTTAGAGAGAGAGTGCGAGTGGGGGAGAGGGGTAGAGGGAGAGAGAGGGAGAATCTTAAGCAGGCTCCATACTCAGCATGGAGCCCGATGCAGGGCTCAATCCCATGGCTCTGCGATCATGACCTGAGCCAAAATCAAGAGTCAGATGCTCAACCAACTGAGCCATCCAGGTGCCCTATTTTTTCTTTTTTCTTTAAACAGATACTTCTTGACAGTCTTTTATGAGTCAGACATACCATGATAAGGCATTAGGGACATAATGATAAATAAGATGGCCACCATCCCTTCCTCCTGTTGCTTAGTGGGAGAGCCACTAACTTATTACTTAATTCAGGTGGTAAAGTGCCGGAAAGAGGAAATACAAGGTGATAAGAGAATGTGTAACATGGGTCCCTAACCTAATGCAGCAAGTCAGGAAAGGCTTTTCAGAGGACTTTCTTAGAATCATGTTTTTAAGTGTATAAAACAGTGCATAGTACAGCAAAGGAAACCAATGATACTGAAATATAGTTCCCAAATTCTATAACAAATATGTGATAAAATATTTGTATTTATTAATGTTTCCTTTAGGAAGATCTAATGGCAGGTTTGGTATTTTCGATAATATTTAGTGACGAGCATCAACAATGTTTCAGGATATCTACGCCTATTGTAATATGAAAAGTGTGGTTTCTGGGGGTAAGGGCTAAAAAATATATGATTTCTGTTGGTGGCAAAGTCACAGACACTGCTAGTGCTACTATAATTTGTTGCCTACACTCATGATAAAAGTAAGGCTAAATTTCAGTTAGAGGTTAGTGAAAATAAAGATACTATTTTTCCTCACTCAAGTTCATAGGCCCCAGTGTAAAGAAGAATTATCCAGGGGCGCCGGGGTGGCTCAGTCGATTAAGTGTCTGACTTTTGATTTCGGTTCAGGTCATGATCTTGCAGTTCATGAGGTGGAGCCCTATGCCAGGCTCCTCTGTGCTGACAGCCTGGAGCCTGCTTGGGATTCTCTCCCAATCTCCCCTCCCCGCCACCGCCAACGTGTGCTCTTTCTCACTCTCTCTCAAAATAAATAAGTAAATATTTAAAAAAGAGTTATCCAAAACCATGGAAATAAAAGATGATTTAGTGTCTCTTTAATGTCATATTAGAGCATTGTCTAAGAGGGACACCTAAGGGCCATCCAGTACTCTAGGGAATATAACTGTATTATTCTTTAGGACCCATATTTTATTTATTTATTTATTTATTTATTTATTTATTTATTTAACATTCATTTATTTTTGAGACAGAGAGAGACAGAGCATGAACGGGGGAGGGGCAGAGAGAGAGAGGGAGACACAGAATCGGAAGCAGGCTCCAGCTCAGAGCCCGACGCGGGGCTCGAACTCACGGACCTCGAGATCGTGACCTGGGCTGAAGTCGGACGCTTAACCGACTGAGCCACCCAGACGCCTCTAGGACCCATATTTTAAAGGTAGATAAGATGCAAATGATTTCTGTTTGGTAGAGAAGAGAGACCCAGAGGTGATTGCCCTGCAGGACTTTAACCAGTTTGATACCTAATTTAGCAGTCTTACAACAGGATTCTTTTTTTTTTTTTTTTTTTTTTGTGAACCATATGCATATTAGTTTCTTATAACTTTTTTTTTTTTTTTTGAGATCTTCTTTAAACCTTTTTTCCCTTATATCCTTTTTTGATGTGACTATTTTTAGTGGGTCACTTATTAAGAGGTCAGTAACCCTGGGGCATCTGAGTGGCTCAGTCGGTTGAGTGTCATGATCTCATGGTTCATGAGTTCAAGTCCTGTATAAAGCTCTGTGCTGACAGCATACAGCCTGCTTGGGATTCTGTCTCTCTTCCTCTCTCTCTGTCCCTCTCCTGCTCTCTCTTTCTCTCTCTCAAAATAAACTTAAAACCGAGTTCAGTAACCCTTCAAAATATGCTATTTGTATGAGATTTAGGTTCTTAACATTTGAGAATTCTATGTGACCCCAGTTTAGGAACCAGAGTGAGCAGGATGTGAGGATGTGGCTCTGAAGAGAGAGATCTGGGCTGGACATGTTAATTTAGGGGTGCTGCTCAGGAGGTGGGTGAGATCCCCATGGAGAATGGAGAGAAGGAAGAGAAGGTAGAACAAGTGAGCCCTGAGGAACTTCAGCGTTTGGAGGTTAGGGGACGAGGGATTACAAAGAAGATAGAGTTCAAGAGGTTGAGGCAAAGGAGAACTGGAGGTATCTGTAACGTTATCCATGTTGGAGTCGTTGCGAGTCCTCAGAGAGCCTCTCTATCTGAGAGGGGAGTGATGTGGGGTCCAAAGATGGGTCAGTGATAGAGGTTTTTCCTACCAGGCTGTGGATCCAAATCACCTTAAGGGTCTATGTATACAGTTGGATTCCTGGCCTCCCCAGATCTGTGAGATGCTATTTTTTTTTTTTTTTTCCAACGTTTTTTTTTTTTTTTAATTTATTTTTGGGACAGAGAGAGACAGAGCATGAACGGGGGAGGGGCAGAGAGAGAGGGAGACACAGAATCGGAAACAGGCTCCAGGCTCCAAGCCATCAGCCCAGAGCCTGACGCGGGGCTCGAACTCACAGACCGCGAGATCGTGACCTGGCTGAAGTCGGACGCTTAACCGACTGCGCCACCCAGGCGCCCCGAGATGCTATTCTTTAAGGATAAGGCCCAGGAATCTATTTCTAAAAAGCCTAGACTTAGAGCTGGTGTGCGTGCAAACCAGGCAGATTTACAAGTAAACAACATTAATTTTGTGTGGTGGATAGTATTTTGCCAGCCAGGACTGCTGCTCTGGGCTGGGTGGTGTGGCCCAGGTTCTGCCCAGGTCATGATCCATGTACACCGGGCACAGTGTGAGGTGGCACTTGGCTTGAACACACACTGCTTTGCTTTTCCCTGAAGGCGTGTGGAGAACTGCAGGCAAGCAGGGAGCAGGGGAAAGATGGGTCAGGCTGTCACTGTGGCTTTTTCCAGTTGGTTGTGCTTAATGGCTGCGTTGGAAGGGGAGGCAGATTTGCCGGCCTCTCTGGTCTTGTATTGGGTGGAGCTCTAGTGAGTGGAGAGGGCTTGAGGGGCACCAGTGGGGAGTGTTCACCTTGACTCACTGTGCTCAGAAGGTCTGGGCTGAGTCCTGGGCTTCACCTGAGGGGCGTTTGTTCACTTCTGTGAGCCTCAGTGGTCGTATCTCTAAAGTGGGGATAGCACCACCTCCCACACAGATTGTGACATTTTTTCAGATATTTTTGCTGCAACTCCTGCAAGGACAACTGTACGTTTTACATTATAGCCAAGTATATGTAACAGATATAAATGTTTTGCTGAATACTTAGTCTTGTTATTTATGATACATACTGATGTTTTCTATTTGATGTCACTTAAAAAATGTTGGTGGTAATCCACTGAATTGATTTGTGACTCAGCTCTTGGATTGAGTCCTGAAGGGTGGAAAACACTGGTTTAAACCCTCAGCTTTAGAGGATTGAGCGAGATAATGTGTGTAAAAGCACGGATGTACACCATGGGTCATGAGCACTTGAATTGTTATTTTCTTATCAATTAACTGAGCTTTGAGCCAGAGTTCGATTTCTGGAGTGGGAATTTACCTGCTCTTCCCCCTTCTCTGCTGCCTAATTCACTATTCCCTCTACCAGCTCTTGTTAGCAGGCCTGGCACACCAGGCTGGCAGTGACCCAAAGCCCTTTTGGCGTTAGGAGAGGTTTTTCAAAACATTAAAAGCTTTAGGGACTTAAGTCCTGGTTAAATGCACTGCAGTTGCAATTTCAGGATAAGAAAACCTGTTTTTATAAGCTCTCGGATCAGTTGTCCTGCCCCTGAATTGTCCCTTGTTGACAGCCACATGTTGCGGGGGAAGAGAGGGGAGGAAAACTGTACTGTGTAGACCACATGTAAGGTATGGTTTTTAAAGGAAGCAACATATAAGAAATGCAGCTAGCTTTGTATTTGGAAGAACAAACAATGAGATGTGGGTGGCTCCAGGAATCTGTGGTCTTTGTGCTCCAACTGGGGCACCAGCGATGGGGGTCTGAGTCACAGCTCTCTCACCTTCTTGCTGTGTGATGTTGAGCAGGTTTCTTGGCTCTCCTTAGTTTCAGTTTCCTCACCTATAAAATAGATGTACTGCAAGTACCTACTGAAGTCTCTTGCCAAGATAATTAAATTAGATAGGCATGTGAGCTGCTCAGCTGCTCCTGATCACACAGTAAGCACTCTGTACATGGAGCTATTATCATTATTATGGGCTAATCCCTAGGCCTTGAATTTTGGAATTCTCTCTTGGGTTCTATTCCTTGCCAAGTGCTTTCCCATCTCTCTCTCTTAAAAAGCACATTTAGCTCCTCGCTGCAGCTACTCAGGGGTCCATATCTCAGCCAGGCCCTGTCTGTCTGTCTTACACCCACATACCCACACACCCCATTCAGGGACTCATGGTTCTTGCCTTTATTTCGGAGGCTGTAGGGTAGACATTTGCATGTTGGGAAGTACCAGTGGTGAAATTCCCAAACTTGGTTTGAGGTTAGGTCTTCATTCCTGGTGAAGAGTGCTATTTAGCCATGGTGGTTGGTGACAGATGCTTAAAATTTGCCTTTATTAAGGGATGTAAATTACCCATATTTAAAAATTAATGTTCTTTTGTATTTCTCTTTCTCTGTCTCTCATCAAAGACATTCTAGGTATGTGTTGCATGCACAGTGCTTTGCAGATTTCGTATAATAGTTCCTATAAAAAACTACGCGGTGCCAGGTGAGCAGAGGAGCAGACAGGTAGCTGGAAGTGAAGAATGGCAGATGAGCTCTCCTCTTACACGGGAAAGTACCAGTGAGCGCTGGCCGGCCAGCCGGCCGGCCGAGGGTTTCAGGCCTGTGGAAGAGGTGGGGGCAGTATTTGGTTGTTTTCTGGGCATCTTTTTTTTTTCCCCCTGTCTTTTTTTAGGTAAAAAAAAAAAATTTTTTTTTCTAACTAATTTCAGACTTACAGAGGAGTTGCAAGAAGAATACAAAGGATTCCCATCTGCTCTTTACCCAGATTCCACACATATTAACATTTTATCACATTTGTTTTATCACATTCTCCCTCACCGTTTATAAAGTTCACAGACGTGATGCACCTCTGCCCCCTAAATATTTCCTAAAAGGCAAGGATATTCCCTTACGTAACCACAGGACAATGATCAAAATCAGAAATGTAGCATTTGGCTCAGAACCTAGTTCAGAATGGCACGCTGAATTATCATCATCTCTTTAGTCACCTTTAATCCGGACCGGTTTCCCAGGCTTTGTCTTTTGTGACCTTGATAATTTTGAAGAATGTCCTTCAACTGGGTTTTTGATGATGTTTCTGTTCAGTGCGTTATATCCAGAGGCATATGGTGCTAATTTTACCCATTACTGGTGGTGCTAATGCTGGCCCCTTAGTTAAGGAGGTCTCTGCCAGGCTTCTCTGCTGTGAAGTTATATTTGCTTGTGGGGTGATACTTAGAGATTGTTAATTATTTCCTTGATGGTGGCCAAGTGGTGATAATTTTTTTTTTCTTTAAAGATTTAAATTGGACATGCCTATTATGGTGACTGAGAAAAACAAAGGGGAAGAATGAAATCTATCTAAGGATGAAGTTTTACTTTGGTGCACTTTTTTCTTCCAGTCTTTTTCTGAGCAAAATTTTGTGTGTAGTTATAATCATGCCATGTACATTTGAACTCCATTTTTTGAAACTTAACACTAAAGCAAATATTTCTTCATTGCACAGTCTTCGAAAACATCATCTAAATGGCTGTATTATTCTGTTGAATGGTTTCCTCTAAATGACCATTCCTCTGCTCTTGAATATTTAGGTTGTTTACAATTTTTGACTCTTACGAGTAGGACCGTGTGAGTCATCTGTCAGAACCCCTGCTAATTTCCTCAGGACAGATTCCCAAAAGTGGAATTACCAAGTCAAGAAGCATAAATACTTTTTTTGAGATACTTGGTGAATTGTGCCAAATAACTTTGAAACGAATTGTACTTTTGCCAGCACTTTGTGACATTTGGGCACCATATTTTAAGAGATTCGTTAATGATGTTTCTCAATTTATTTTTAACTGTGACCCACCAGTCAAGATTTGTGTTGAGACTAATTTCCTCTATTTTGAATTATGAAAGCATCGATATTTATTTCCCCAAATAAATTCTAGTAATATAGCACATTATTCTTTTTAAGCTCTAACACTCTGCTGCCAGCTATTCGGATAGCTCTGAGAATCATGAACATGTCTGTGTCTAAGGTAGATCATTCAGGATGGTGAGGGATTTGAGGGCACATGTGAGGAGCTAGGGTATTTCACCTCTAGGATCCGAAGAAGGAATGTGTTTGCTCTTTTCAGAGTGCAATAGGCTGATAGGCATGGGAGAGGGAGGAATTTGAGCTTTCTGATGATAAGCTATCTAAGATGAAATGGTAGGGTGGAGGACATGGACTTGTAAATATTTCGTTCTCTCAGCCCTGTGGGCCCACTGTGTGGCGCAGCCTCAGGAATTTTGAGTCCTTGGCTCTGGAGGGCTACCTGGAGGCCTGAGATGGCATGTGAGGAATGCTGTGTTGGGGAAACCAGCCAGCCCAGCTCAAGCCTGTGAACTGCAAGGCCTTCTGGTCTCCTGCAGTGGTCCTCTTAGTCATAAAGGGCCTAGGTTGCAGGGAAACTGGAGAGCTACTAGCTGACTTTCCTTTCATTTGTGGGTAGTTGTCACCAAGTGACCAAGACACCTGACAGGAACAGGCATGGTGAAACTTGGGTAATTTAGGAGGAACACAGTGAACCAAATCTTTGATAGTCCCTCTGTCTCCTTCCTTACAACAATTTATCTGAAGTATAATACGTGATTTAGTGCCTTAGACTCTTTGAAATATCCCAACTGGAGCAAATGTTAATATTTCTTTCCAATTTAGGCTTTTGTTCCAGTAGGGACTCAATATCCATTTGTATGCCTGCCAGAAAACCCAGAATAAGTACCTTACAGAGGTCATGTAATTCACTCATGTTGAAGCCTAGGAAGGGGTGTTCTAGGGCCAGTACATACTCCTGTGGGTCAGGGACCCAGGTACCTTTTATCTTACTACTACACCTCTGTAACAAGTCCTTTCTCCTCATTGTCTCAAGGTGGCTGCTTGAGTTCTAGCCATCTTGTCTAAATTCCATCTGGCAGGAGGAGGAGGAGACTAAGAAGACCCAAATGTCTCTTAGGAACAGTTCCAAACACTTCTGCTTATATTTGAGGGGCCAGAGTTTAGTTGCACAGCCAGCCACACTTGCTGCAAGGGACACAGAGGAGTGACTTTTAATGTGGGTGGCCACAGATCCAGAGAAACTCAGCAGTTTTTGTCACAAGGTATAATTTACCTTACAGTACTTCTCTGGTAGTGATCATGAGGATAGATTTATCAAAATGTCACAATTGGCAGGGACTTTGGAAATTATTTTAAGTCCCTTCATTTTACAGAGACTTAGAAAAGAGAGACTTGCCCAAGGTCACACGACCAAAAGGTAAAGCCAGTGCAAAACTTGGGTTTCTGGCTCTTTCCACCAAACCTCCAGCTCTAAATTCTCAGTCAGCTCGAATTCTCTGACCTTGGGTTCAGGTCATCTGTTTTTAACATTTTTCCTGGATCCCTTTACCACCAGCTTCTTTAGAGTCTAGACTTTTAGATTCTGACATTTGAAAACTATTTTGAGCAAAATGTGGGTTACACTAAATTAAAACCGGTTTCTTCACAGCTCCCAACATAGGAAGGGTATCTTTTTTCAGGTGACAGAGCAAAAAAGGTCAAGTTCCACCTCCACCCCTTTTCCTAAATGCTAAAATTTCTGTCTTCAAATCACCCTCCTTTAGCAAGCTGCTTTTACATAATTGAATACCCCTGGCTTCATGATCCACATTGAATAGTGAATCGGTAATGACAGCCAGCCTCCCCGGCTACAGAGAACATGAGGGTGCTGGCACGCACCCCAGAGATCTGGAACTTTTTCCAACAGAGGGTATAGTGTGGCAAGGAGTGTTCTCCCTATTATTTTCCAAGATTGTACCACTCTTTATCTCCTTAGTCTGGTGGGGATGGTGGGTGAGGTTAAGTGAAGAGAGAGCAGTTTAAGTGTGCTGTGTGTTAGAGAGGGAGAGAGTGAGCTGGAAAGGGGCTCAGACTCCTGTACACAACTTCTGATGAACAGCACATCTGGGCTCATTGATCCAGGGCCCTGACAACAGGATACTGCAGAGGGTAATAAATCCCTTCTTGCCATGGGATTTTGGAAGTTTGGGGCTTTTCCTGGCTGCTCTGAAGGGAAGGAGGTGCTCTTTTTCTGCTTGGGTCCAGGGAGCTTGTGGGGTTGAGAATAATAGACCACCTCTGGGCAGGAGCTGGGAGACCTGAGCTCTAGTCCTTGCTCTGCTGCTTACCTATCGTGTGACTTGGTAAGCAATTTAACCTCTCTGAGCCTCAGTTTCCTCATCTGTGAGATGAGGCCAGCACCCACTTGTTAGGTTTTGTGAGGAGCAAACGGGCACAGAATCTGGAAGGAGCATTCTACATGTACCACGTGGCCTCTTGGTCTGGGTTGCCATGCAGATGGGTGATTATTGCAGGTTTCAGGTTATATCCTGAATGTTGTGTACGTGCATGCTCCTTCCTGCCTGGACGTGCTGTTTTGCCTGATTGTAGCCAGGGCCCTGGAGAGGAAGAGGTGGTTCCCATTTCACTGTTGTTCTTGCTCTGTGATTTGTCTCACTAATAGTACTAATAAGATAATTATGATTATTATGTACTTCTGTGTGCCAAGCATTATGTTAGGTTCTCTAGGTGCTTTTTCCCTCTTCATTTAATCCTCAGCCATGCCCCCAAAGGAGGTATCAGTATTATCCTTTCCACTTTACAGGTGGGGAAATGATGCTCTGAGAGGTCATGTTGCTCTAAATGACGGTGCCCGGGTTTGACCCCAGGTCTGTTTGGCTCCCGAAGCAGTGGTCTCTCTGTGCTGTCTGAGGGGTGGGGATCCCTCAAAGGGAGAAGATGAGAGTGGGCCTGTAGGCTGGCCCTGATATGGGCAGGAGAGCACTCAGGGCGTCTGGAAGATGAGAAGGCTCGTGCCTCCAGCTGTGGTGGAGGTGGAGTGAGGGCTTCTGCGCCCAGCCGCCGGGGTGCTGCTGGGCCCTGAAGGGGACCCGTGCTCTGAGTGGGGGTGGAGGCTGCTGTTACTGTGATGGAGGGGCATGGTGTTCTAAGAGCGGGTATATACTTTGACAGGGGACGCTGGCGTGTGGGGCTCCAGGATTCCCCAGCAGCAGGAACAGAGGCAGCTGGCCTTCCCAGCAGTGTTCTGCCCTGCACTGGGGGAACGTTTTATGGGTCTGAGCCCAGGCCCTAGTGTAAATACTGTTAAAGCTGAGGGTTGGTGAGCAGAACGATCCGAAGCCAGTGACTTAGAATGTAAAGAGCTGCCATACCCGGGAACAGTTCTATGACTGGCTGGGAAGGTGGCTGGCTGCTGAAGCACTTCTCAGACGCTGCCCTCTCCCCCCTGAGGGCTTGACAAAGCAGAGAGTTTGTGCATCATTAATGTTGTTATTATTGTTGTTATCAGGGTTTGTGGGTTGTGACTTATGAAGTCTGCAGGAAGGCTCTTGGCAAGGCGATTCAAGGCTCACTGGAGCTGCATCTTCAGGAAAGGAAGGAGCATGCACACTGCAAAGGTTAAAATAGACGGAAGCGGAGGAGAAAGGAGAATGTTAAGTGGCTGGAGGAGAGACCTCTTGGGGAGGGAGGCAAGGGCAGTCCTCCTGACTGCTCCGTGGTTGTGAGCTGAGGTGATGGTCCGTCTGAGGCCAGGCATCCAGGGGCCTTTCATCTCCCCCCCCCCCCCCCAAAGATACTAAGCATGGCATCTTAGCTCTTAGTAACCAAGTCTTCTGGTTCTCTCGGATCTGGGTATCCTGACTCTTTTTCCTCTCTTGCCCCCAAATCTCCAAATCCTGCCTCTCTAGGCCAGTTCTTTTCTCCTGTGCCCACACTTGTCCACAGTGGAGACAGCCCATCCTTCTCCTGACCCACTGGACTACCTGCCTGGCTTCCCCTTGTCACCCCGGCTCCCATACTGGGGTGTGCTTTCCCTTCTCAGCAGCCTGACTTCCGGCTGCCTTCCCCCCGCCTTTCTGCTGTTAAGGTTTGCTTGTCATGTCCCTGGGGACTTTGCCACGGTCTTTGCCTGCAGATTGATCACCCCCTTTCCTGTGTGTCTCTTCCCTGGTCTGTGTTGACGCGGCACTTCCACTTTATCCTTCCTGATCTTCCTCCTGGTCCTTCCTCCTCTCCTCAACTGAGGATTTCCCTTGTCATCTCCCTCTGAACCTGACCCTGGAGCCTTCACCGGCCTCAGGGCTCGCTCTCTAGCCTGAAGAAAGCCTGTGTGTCCACATGTCCATGCCTGAGCATATTATCTATCACCTCCCTCAACAGAAGACCAGAGCCTCTTCTGCCACTGCTCCCGTCTTCCATCTTGGCTGTTGTTCCACACTCCTAGCCCAGATCCTTGGAGTCACTTTAGCCTCTTCTCTGTACCCTCCTTGCTTACATAGGAATAGTCACTGAGTTCTGTTGTTTTCCCCCGAGGCTCTTGTATAGACCCATTTCTCTCCTCTTGGGCAGCCACCTCGTTGGTTCCACCTTCCACCTCCAGCCTCCCTGATGGCTTCCCAGTCTAAGGTCATGGCCAGATGAGGCTCTTGAGCCACGCTTTCTTGAGGTGGGGCATGGTCCTACCCACTCTCTCCCAGACCCTCACTGTGCTGTGGTTTGTCTGCTTTGGGTGGCCCCTTCCATGTCTCCCAAGAGCTATTATGCCTTCACTTTATAACATCTTCCTAGTGTGTGATCTCTGTAGAGGTCAGGAGTGTGGTAACCAGTGTGATTTGTCAGGTTTATGTTGCTGGGCAGGTATTTCCTGGGGGCTTTCAAGGGGCCAGGCACTCTGCTGGGCCCAGCCCTCCGGAGCTCTTAGTCCAGGGGCAGAATAGGGATTGGAGGAGGTGGAGAGGAGACACCTCCATAGAGAGTTCTAAAGTAGGCTGGCTATGGGCAGTGCCCAGTTTAAGTCCTAGCATCCTACTGGGTTATAGTGTTCAAGCAAAGTCAGTTTGCTCAGTGTATTTCTTATTGAGCTTAAGTTCCCTGCTGTGTGAGAGTGAACGTTAGGTCAGAGCCTTTGGTAGCTGGCTGGAAAGTGGTTTTACTTTGAGGGTGGCTATTGGTTAGATGATCTGAGGGGTTCACTGGGTTTGTTTAGAAAGGAAGCTGTGGGTATGCCATAAGACTTGACTCTTGAGGCTTCTGCTGTACACACTTTGCTGTCACTGTGGCCCAGCAGCATGCCACTGTGCTGCCTGGGCAAGTGGGCACTGGACCCATCCTCCCTCCTTTCCCCTTTCCTTCTCACCAGTTCCAGAAGTGTAGGTGCCTGCCAGTCTCAGGAGTGCTGGTCTACAGGTCAAAGTGCTGAGGCACTGGGCAAGGATAGTTGTTTTTCCTGACTGATAATATTATCTGGGGATTAAACACAGAGCAGCATCAATGTGTTTTTCCAACAGATTGTTTTCTTTTTTTCCTTTAATCATGTGCATTGAGCTATGGACTTTTTAGTCTGAAGTCCATTAGCTCCCTGGGAGCAGTAGAGTAACATGTAATAACATAATGGAATGACCTTTTTGGCGAGCTCTCAAGATGGGCTGTGCAAGGGCAATGGGTCCTTAGGCATTATACACAGCTCTGGGAGGGAAGAATGAGGGTGAAATAATTCCTCAACTCTTCCTCCTGGATAGTTTTACCCTAGGGGGAAGGAACCTTTGAATGCCAATGGCAGATTATATTTAGAAACACTAGAATATGGCCACATTTCTATCTTCTATTCTGCTGAGATGGAAATTTGTATTATATATTATGGTAACTGATACTGTTGAAGTGCTTTATGATTTATAAAGGATGTTCAGTAAGTTACCCCATTTCATCCTCACAGCAGTCCCACTAGGGAGGTATCATTATCTCCCTGTCAGATGCAAGGCACTAAGCTGTAGAAGTTTGAGTGATGTTGGCTAGGCATCTTAGGTACTAAGTGGTAGAGCTCAGAGGCAGCTGAAGACTTCTGGCTGCAAAGAGGCAGTGGATTGGCAGGGTAGAGAGACTAGGTTCAGGTTCTGGTCCTGTTACTCATTAACTATGTAACTTTGGTCAGATTATTTAACTGATCAATATAATTAAGCATATCAGATAATCTACAATTGTCTCATTCATCCATAACCTTTTGTCTTTGCTCCATTATGGGCTCATTGCTTTATAGACTACAGGATATTTGTCCTGGACTCCTCTTCACTGTCAGCATGGTAATTTTCCTTGCCTCTGTCTGTGGGATCCTTTGTTTCCTAGGTTCCATGTTTTTTCTCATTTTTTATTCACTTGTTGTTTTGGTAGAGCATGAGTTCCAGTACCTTCCTGAGAAAGGGTGTATTGGTGGTAGGTTTTTCACATCTCAGCTCTGAAGTGTAAGTAAGTCTGTACTCACTGTTGACAGTTTGGCTGGGTATAAAATTCCAGTTGGAGATCATGTTGCATGAGAGTCATGAAGGCAAGGCTTCATTATTCTGTGGTGTGCTAATGAGCAGTCTTATGCCAATTCTGACTCCTGATCTTTTGTATATGGTGGGATTTTTTTTTTCTTTGAAATTTTCAGAATCTCCTCTTTGTCAGCAGTTTTCTGAAAGTTTTCAGTGATGTACTTTGGTGAGAGTTTGTTTTTTTTGTTTCGTTTTGTTTTTTTTTTAACTCGTGCAGGGCTCTCTCGACTGGAAACTTATATTCTTCAATTCTGGGATATTTTCTTGAATGATTTTTTTTTTTTTATAATTTCTTTTCCTCTGTTTACTTCTTTTCCTGGAGTTACAGTAAAACCTTGGTTTGTGAACATAATTTGTTCCAGAAACATGCTTGTAATCCAGAGCACTTGTATATTAAAGCAAATTTCCCTGTAAGAAATAATGGAGGGGCACCTGGGTGGCTCAGTTGGTTAAGTCTCGGACTTCAGCTCAGGTCATGATCTCACAGTTGGTGGGTTTGAGCCCTGCGGCAGGCTCTGTGCTCACAGCTCAGAGCCTGGAGCCTGCTTCGGATTTTGTGTCTCCCTCTCTCTCTCTGCCCCTCCCCCACTCAAGCTCTGTCTCTCTGTGTCTCTCAAAAATAAATAAACATTAAAATTTAAAAAAAAAAAGGGGCTTCTAGGTGGCTCAGTCAGTTAAACATTCGACTTCAGCTCAGGTCATGATCTTACGGCTTGTGGGTTCAGGCCCCGCGTTGGGCTCTGTGCTGACAGCTCAGAACCTGGAGCCTGCTTCAGGGCAGGGAGGGAGGAGAGCCCTCCCTCTCTCTCTGCCCCTCCCCCTTGTGCTTTGTCTCTCTCTCTCTCTCTCAAAAATAAAATAAACATTAATTTTTTTTAATGTTTATTTATTTTTGAGAGAGACAGAGACAGAATGCGAGTGGGTTAGGGGCAGAGAGAGAGGGAGACACAGAATCTGAGGCAGGCTCCAGGCTCTGAGCTGTCAGCACAGAGCCCGATGCGGGGCTCGAACTCGCTAGCCGTGAGATCATGACCTGAGCTGAAGTCGGATGCTCAACCGACTGAGCCACCCAGGCTCACACACCCCCAAAAAATTTTTTTAATTAAAAAAAGAAATAACGGAAACTCACATGATTCATTCCGCAACCCAAAAATATTCATATAAAAATTATTATGATACTGTAATATAATACAAAATAATAAAGAAAATACAAAATATAAAGAAAAATAAACAACCTGCAGTTAAACTTTTAAAGCCTTCGTTACTGGTGTGAGGGAGATGAAAGAAGAGGGTTATTGTGTAGGATGACTTTCACTATCACTAATGGAATCACTGCTATCTGTTGGCTCCATGGAATCTTTTTTTGCATGGGGGCCATTGTATACACTCACATAGATGTTGGCTATAGTACAGTTTTAATAAACTCATGTCATATACTATATTTAATGTAACTGGCAGTAAGGCAACAGAGGAAAGGGATCTATATCTGTAGGCAGCCTGACCCAGAATGAAGCAAAGTATTCATTAGCTTACTCTTGTATGGAAAAGCAAAAGACTGTCCATAGGTGCTTTGAAGTGACAAAAAATACACTAGTTCCAGTTGTGGGTACCTTCCAGTGTTCTGAAAAATCACTGATTTCTGTCAAATGCCACAGCCTGAGGCCAAGCATCTGAGCGTGGGAGCTGGTCACCCATAATCCTAAAGCGAGAGAGAGAGAGAGAAACCATTAGCTCAGTTGTGATCATGTGATGTTTGGCATCATGTACTACTCATATTGCAAGACATTGCTCATTTATCAAGTTAAAATTTATTAGAAATATTTGCTAGCCTTGCGGAGCACTTGCAGAACAAGTACTCACAATCCAAGGTTTTACTGTAGTTTAATTTGGTATTTGCACTTAATGGATCCATCTTATTTTTCTTATCTTTTCTTCTATTTTTTATCTTTTATTTTTGTGTTTTATTTTCTAGGAGTTTTTTTTTAATTCTACTTTCAACTCTTTTGAAATTTTTTATTTCTTTGAGAGTTTTTTTGTAAGAGTTTTTCCTGATTTCTTTGACTATTCCTTTCTCATAGCATTCAATTCTTGTTTTATGGATGCAGTATTTTGTTTCTCTGAGAATAATAATTATAGTTTTGCTGTTTTCTTCTGTTGTTTTTCTTTTCTTCTAAGTATCATCTTTCTTTTAGTTTGTTTTCATCTCTGTCTTTTGTGTTAAGGGCTTTCCTCAAATATCTGGTGAACTTGAGTTATCTGTATTGAATAGCAAGGCACTGGCATGGGCGTTGGAGACTCTGTGAGTGTGAGGAGGAGGTGAAGGGCATTTGTTTACTGAGAGGGCCTCACAGTGGGTATTTCAGTAGGAAGTTAGTTGTTTCATTGGAGGATCTCCAAATCACCATCTTTAGGTTATTTTTCTTGTGCTTCTCAGTTTCCTTAGAGAAACATTCTCTAATGTCCTGCCTAGGGGAATAAGACTGACAACATTCTGGAAAAGGGAAGGGAGATGTGGGGGGAGTTGGGGCTTGAGGATCAGTGATCTCAAGGTTCCGTGTATAGACTTTCCCTTAAATCCCCTCGATTTCTCTCAGGGCCATACTTCTACTCCCTGCCTGGTATCTCCCAGGAGAGCTTTTCTTAGTCTCTCCATATAGTAGCCCCGTGTTTTCTGACAGCTAGGCAAGGAGCCAGCTATGTAGGCTGGGTGAGGGGATCTGCTGTATGACTGTTCCTTATTTGGACTTTTAACACACCTCCTCCCCCAGCCTCTGCTTCTGGCCACCCCTCCTTGTGCCTGCAGAGGTGCCTGGTGCCTCCAGTGCTCAGAGTTCTCAGGGTTCTCTGGGAAGAATTGGCTCGTTTCTTGTTGGCTGGCCTCCTGAGATCATTGGCTGAGTGGGAAAAGCTGAAAACCTTCCATTCCCATCCTGAATATGAGAAGTGATGTTACTTCTCTGTGGATTTGTGCATCCGTGCTTCTAGGTGGGTGGCATTTTCACGTTGCTCTGGTGTGTGGTGTTGGAGTACCGTGCAGAGTACAGATGTCCACCTCCCAGACAGGTCTTGATTGAGTGGGTGGCAAGTGTGTCCATGTAGCATTCTTGTGTAGTATGCAGCCCCTACAGCTTGACAAACGTGCCTGAAGATGAGGGGGGAGTTGGAGACTGGGAATGGTCTGGGAAGTGTCTTGGGGGAGAGGTGTTGGTAATTTGGAAAAGGGATGATGTGGAAAGGTTGATGTAGTGTCCTGAGAAGGGTCGGTGTGCCCTTATCCTTCTGAAGTAAAATGTGTTCTAGGCAGCACTTCTGCGGGCACCCATTCTTCCTTGGGCTCAGCGGGAAGCTGGGGCTCATGGTCCTTGGCTCCTTGATCCCCAGGTCGTCCTGCCAACGTGGCTGTCCTGCACAAAGGTCTCCTCACTCATCGAGAGAATTTCTGACCCCAAGGACTTGAAAAAACTTCTCAGGACCCGGAATAATGTGCTGGTGCTTTACTCCAAATCTGGTGAGTGCCCAACCTGGCCTTGGGGGTCATCCATCAGCGATGGGATGGTTTGGGTTCGGGGCACCAGTGGGAGGCAGAGACCTCAGGACCAGGAGCCACTCAGGGAGGGTCCGAGGGTCATCGGGCTTGTCCACTTTCCCCAGGAGATGAGGCAGAAGCACAGAGGGGTGTTAGTTCTGTTTCTTTTGCATCCTGAGAGGTTGTTTCAGTTCCCTATAATCAGTCTTTCTTGGGAAGAGCCTCTGGAGTCCTCACTACCTCAGGAGGGAGAGGATGTGTGTGAAGGGAGACGGAGGATGGTGGTCAGTGGGGTGGATGTTCTGGCTTCCTGGACAGGCACGGACTGGCCATCACAGGACATGCTTTGCCAGAGCTGTTGATTAGCTGGCTGGGTCGGCCTGTCACCAGCTGAATTGGTCCCAGGCTTGGGAGCACACACCCAGGTTCGCAGCCCTGGCCCTGCCTGGCCCCCATCTGTCCTGCTTTGGGGTCAGAACATGAGACTGAGTTTGCAGTGGGCTCCAACAGAGCAGTTTCAGTGGAGGGTGGGACTGTGGCTTGCTTGCCTCTTCTGACCTTGAGGCTGGCAAGGGCATAGTGGATGGAGAGAGGTTTGCTCAGCTCTTGGCTGCGACTTTGAACATCTGACTGTTGATGTTGTTCCAGCAGAGTTAAGTGTTTTCACTGCTCCTAAGGATGCCAAGTTTTCTGTGCCCTGGAGAAGCAACAGCCAGTGGCTGGGCCAGTTCCTGGGCACAGTTCTCCCTGGCAGCTCATCCTTGACACTCATTGGCACTAGGGGCTGATGGATGTTTTGGACGTGTGTCTCTCCTGAACCCTGCATCCTCTAAGCACCCTGGCACATGCTACTTCTTGCCCTTTTGAGGGCCTGGCACACACTTCCTGAGGTTGTTGTTGGGAGCCCAGAATGTGTCTAGTATCTCTGTTGTCAGGAGTAGGGGGGAAATTGAGGCAAGGGAGGAGCAGAATTGCTCCTGAGGCCTGGGGCATAGGGCCCTGAGTAAGCATGGCTCATCCCCTTGGATGCTCTTGGAGCTGGGCAGTTGCCAGTGCAGGACCATGCTCAGTTCCTTCTCTGGGTAGGTCCCATCACATAAGCTCATCATCTGACAAGGACTGCAAGGACCTTCTGCGACGTGCTCCTGTTTGCTCCTTTGCCTCCTTGAGGGAGACGGCGCAGGTTGTCAGATAATGTCCAGTGTACAAGTGAGGAAGTTGAAGCGGAGGGAGAATAGCCAACTCATCTGAGGTCTAGCAGCCGGTAGATGGTGGAGCTGTTCTCTGTGCTTCCTCTGCTGGAGGGTCGGAAGAAATAATATTAATCCTGCTGGGACGGAAGGGCTCTGAGATCACTAAATGGTCATGGTAAGTTAGAGAGTGGGAATGTGGGGTCTCTTGATAGGGGCTTGTGGGGCAGGAAGCAGGGCGTGGACCTCACTTCTTTTCTCTTCTGCCCTCAGCCAACCCTTGTTGGCACTGGGGCTTCTGGTGCTTCCTGCTTACTAGGCCCCTCTCTGCCTCCTACTGCTGGGGTAGCAGGACCCAGGTGACTACCTTCCTGCCTCCTTGCCCAGGCCTGCTGCGACACATGTGACCCTCAGTGGGTTTTTGGAGCAGTGCAATAACTGGATTTTCTCCACTTCCACTCTCTCAAGCAGTGTATCCCTTTCCCCTGCCTCACCAAGCCCAGGCTGAGCCCAGAGGAGTGGTGGGGCCATGGCCTTTCCTGCCTCTGCCACGCTCCCTCCTCCACCTGTCCTTGTGGGGGTTCTTGGGAGTGCCTCCCTCGGGTGGCTCCCTGTGCGTCTCTAGAAAGATGCTTTTTGTTCACTTGTGTGAAAGGCTCAGCATGCTTTGTATTCACAAACAGCTACCATTATCCACACTAGAAAAGGGGATCTGTGGAGGTGAATAATTCAGACATCAGTTTTGCTCGGCTTTGGAATGTATCTTAGGGTTTTTGGTGAGGGAGGCAGCAGACCTGCTCTTGCTACCAGTGTCTGTGTGGCGGGCCCTTCAAGTGAGCTCACAGATGTGATGGGGGAAGGGGACACACTGGCCATAGCCACTCTGCGGCAGACCCTTGCAAGTTGTCAATGTTGAAATCCTGGCCACAGAGGCTTCATCCCCAAGTACCTGCCCTCCTACAGTAGTTCCCAGTGCTTCGCCCAGGTACCTGGACAAATGAAAAACTTCCTCTCTTGTGTTCACCCTACCTTGCCTCAAGGTATAGTCCATGTTTTTATAGCTAACCCCTGAGGTACTGCCAGGGCTGGCCCTTCTGTCGCTTCTGGGGAAATGGGCTGTGAAATGTGACTTGGGTACACTTGACATTGGTCCATCTGGGACCAGTGTCCCATATAAACCTCATTTAGCCACCAGGTTGCTGAGCCCCTGCCAAGATGAAGATGTGATGCACAAGTAAAGGAAGTATCTGGTCTCTGTTCTTGTCAGCTCACGGTTTGAGCTCCAGGGCAGATGAGTGTGGAATCAGCAACCTTGTTCCTTATATTAGTTATAGAACTGTAATTGTTTGGTTATAGAATTTTCACAGTTTGTCCCAGAAAAGTAATGAGTCAGAGTGGAGGATCTGGCTGTGAGATCCTTGGGAGAGTGAGGCATGAGATATGGCGTAACAGAGGTGTGAGTTGGGGTCTCGGTGTCTGTGGGAGGAGTCCAGAGCCTGGCAGGAGCAGGGGTTTCTGAGAAGAGTTCTTCCCGAACTACTGATCACAGGGTCAGTGTTTTAGTGGCGCTCAGGATCTCACCTCAAGGATGACTCCCCATTCTTCCTTGCCCCTAAAGGAAGATGGCAGGGGTGACCCTCATGCACTTGGGCACAGATGTTTAATTTTTAATTTTTTTACAGAGGCTGCAGCGGAAAGTCATCTCAGGTTATTGTCCACTGTGGCCCAGGCAGTGAAAGGACAAGGCACCATCTGCTGGGTAGACTGTGGGTATGTCCTGGGGACATGGGGCGTGGTGGCTGGAGGGCTGGGCGTCCTTGGGGGATCTGGAGGGTGGGGTAGGGAGTTGTCCCTGATTAACTCTTTGGGAGAGAGGCTGTGATAGGAGAAATTGCTGCAGAAAAGCTTCCCTAACCCTACTTGAGGGTCACCTGTGGACTGGAGAAGGGGCAGTTCTGGCTCTCCCACTTGTTCTTTCCAGCCCCAGCACTCTTCCTCCCTTTTTACTCTGTTGTCCTGTGTGACTTGACTTTTTTCTTCCCAGCAGGTGAGAGAGGGGGCCTTGATGGCCAGAGAGACAAGGTTCTTTTCAGAGGCACCCAGTAGGCTTGCTCGTGAGGGGGGTCTGCAGCAAGAATCATGGGCTTCATCTCCAGCCCAGGGCATTAATAGAGGTCTCCACTGCCCTCGGTGCAAAGGTGGTGGAATCAGCCACCTTGCCTTCCGAGGTGGCTCCATTAGATGTGTCAGTCCTGGACAGGTGGCTTTGTCCTTCTAGCGCTCTCTTCTGACCTTTGTCTCCCTGCCTGCCACTGCCTGTCCTAATGCTGGTGCTCCCAGCTCCTTCTCCTTCTCTTTCTCCTCCTTCCTGACCTCCCTCCTCCCAGAGACTTTCTTGTCTGTGTTAAGGCGGCAGGATCAAACACCAGCCCACAGGAGGGAGTCTGTAGGAAGGGGGGCTACCTCTTAGTATGGGGAACGGGGCTCTTGATGGAATTCCTCTGATTCTTCCTAGTGTGGGAGTTTGAGTCCAGGGTGTACTCAGCTTCCCTTTCTTTTCAATCATTAGGAATAATTTCCACATCTCTCTGTGGTCAGTGCATTGTGCATGCAATGCACATACACCCACACCCCCTCTTGTTATATAATTAGCTCCCAATTTGGCCTAGATTGGCATAAATGCATAAAAGGCACTTAGATAGTGAAGGAACTTAGGAGGAGAGGTAACTAAGAGCAGGTTTGTCCTTTGCATGTTTGAACACCTATTGTATGCAAAGGTCTATGTTGCACTTGACCGGGATACCAGCGTTATACGCCCTTGTGACTTCGGACAGGAAGAGTTTCCGGAGTCACTGTGTCCAGCCACTTCTCACCTGGACTTAGGGTTTATCGGGAGTATGAGCCTGGGAAGAGGAGGGGAAAGGAGAATATTGCACTCTTGCAAGTACGGGAAAGAGGTGGGTCTCTGCTGGGAAAAGGGCTTTTTAACCTTCACTTTTATTGTGGCTGTTCTTGCCTGAGCTACAGCCTGGCTACCACATTTAACCCTGTGGGTGAAATGAGCTTTAGGGCTGTACTGCAGTATAGGCTTCTTCCTCTTCAATCTGAGTTCTAAATTTCTGGTTTTTTGGGGGCGCTTGGGTGGCTCAGTCCGTTGAGCATCTGACGTCAGCTCAGGTCATGATCTCGCAGTTTGTGAGTTCAGGCCCCGTGCTGGGCTCTGTGCTGACAGCTCAGAGCCTGGAGCCTGCTTTGGAGTTTGTGTCTATTCCTCTCTCTGCCCCTCCCCTGCTCATGCTCTGTCTCTATCTCTCAAAAATAAATAAACATTAAAAAAAATTTTTTTTAAATAAAAATAAATTTCTGGGTTTTTAAAAATTTGTTTTTTAAAGTTTATTTTTATTTAGAGAGAGAGAGTGTGTGAGAGAGAATCTCAAGCAGACCCTGTGCTGTCAGCACAGAGCCCCATGTGGGGCTTGATCTCACAAACCATGAGCCAAAACCAAGAGTTGGACACTGCCTGAGCCCACCAGGTGCCCCTAAACAGCTGTTTTGTGAATGAACTTCTGGCACACAACTGATTTATAAGTTGATGGCCTCAAGTTTGTCTTGCCCATGATTGAGGAGAATTGAAGGAGATTTATATTTTGACAAAGCACTGAATGAGACCAGGAGAAGGAGTCTCAGCTGAGTGGTGTTTGCTGTAGGGGTGTATGTGCGTGGGCTCATGCTCCTGTCTGGCCTCACACCTCCTGATTTATTCAGACATCAATTTACTGGAAGAGACTGCTCCCCAGACATTTGATAAGATCTTGGCCATTGGTTAATTCTAGTGCATAGTTGGTCTAAAAGTGTTCTTGTCTTGTAGGTATGTCTCAGTCTCCCACATTTTACCAAGAGTGTGCTACGTGACTGGTACATAGCCTTTGTCAGTATTAGAGGGGACAGGACAATTTGGAATCTCCATATCTGAGGATGACACCGGTTCTGCCACGCTAGCCTTATCACAGGAAGTTCTTAGGCTTGCAGGTGGCAGAAATGGGCAGAAGAGCTTTGATTTAGTTGCTGCATTCCCCTGCAACATTCCCAAGCATTTACTATGTGCCTTGAGGTACACAGATGGACAGTAGTGTCCTCAGGAGCTCAGTGTGCAAGGAGGAAGCAGACATCGAACCAGGTGATTATAATCCATGTGAGAAGTGCAGTGAGTGGAGGCTATATATGAGAGGGGTTTCGCTTTATTCTGCCTGTAAAATTCTGCCTGAGAAAGCTTCACAGAGTAGGTGGAGTTCCAGTTGATGCAAAGACCTTTGAGTACCAGGACTTTAAAGTGCCCTGGCTTTCCCTGCAGGCAGCTCCATGTGGTATGGGCCCCGAGGACTGCCTGGGCCATCTGCTGATGGCCGTAGAGGTGGCAGTCCTGCTCTGCTCCATGCAGAGGCAGGACTAAATGGGGCCAGGGTTAATGTGTGAAGACAGACTAAGAACATTAGAATTCAGGACTCGTTTGGAGACATGATGTCTGGAGTCAATAAAAGTGCCAATGGGAGAAATAATCCTATGACTTTTGATGTGCTAAAATGGAAATCTAGGGAGGCATCTTAGAGCCTAAAGAGGTAACCTTAAGACAAAAGGATAGATTGTTCTGTGTAGTTGCCACTCAATTCATTCCTCTAAGAAGTATAAACTGAAATGTTAAATAGCTTTTAAAATAGTTTAGATAAGTAGATGGATTATGGAGCTCTAATGGATTGTGTTAGAAGAGGGAGGTATCTGGGTCCAAATTTGAAATCATAGGTAGGGTGTACTGAAATCTTCCCAGGGCAGCCCAAGGGACAAAACTTGGGGCTCTAGTCCACAGAGGCCACGGGTGGGGGTGGGGGGGTGGGTGGCAGTTCTCACGGATCACCATTACATAAGGAGTTCCCCAAGGGTGATGGGTCTGCCCTCCTGCTTGGCCACACCTGCTCCTGGCCTTCAGAACGTGTCCCGTAAACCATTAGGGGAGCCTACCACGTTAACCCCGTGGCCCAGTGATGAAAGCTCTCACCGTGTCCTAAGTGCATTCAGTCTGTGTTTATGAGTCTGAGTGAGACGCTCCAGGGATGGGCAGAAGCGCTCTCGAGAACGCTTTCTCTTGCTGTCTGCAGTGGAGTGAGCATGTGGAACGGAGCCAATGTCTGCTCGCTTTTTATCCTAGCGGCTACTAAATAGCAGGTGGTCAGCCAGAGTGTGCCTCCCCTCATGTAGGGGAGGCTCAGTCAGTTAAGCATCAGACTTCGGCTCAGGTCATGATCTCATGGTTCATGGGTTCAAGTCCCGCATCAGGCTCTGCACTGCCTGGGATTCTCTCTCTCTCCCTCTCTCTGCCCCTCCTCTGCCTCTCAAAATAAATAAAACTTAAAAAAAAAAAAAAAAAAGGACAGGTGAAGGGAACAGGGGACATTCTAGGGCAAGAGAAAATAGTGCTCTGGTGTGAAGTGTCTTTGAAGATGTGCCTAATAAGGGCAGAGGCCTGGGTTGAAGGTTCTGTTCTGCTACTTACTAGCCCTATGACCTTGGACAGGTCTGTTTACTCATCTGTAAAATGGGACAATAGTGCATATTCTGCCTTCTTTCCAGGTCCCAGTAAATGAGCTTTTTCTAGAATATAAATGTGAGATCCCATTTTACTGTTATTTTTCATCTGGGCAGGATTGTTTCAGAGCATTCCCAGAAGTTGAGGGGGAGAAGTGGTGCATGCGTTGTTCAATGGCTCTTTCTTGGGTGAGGATCGCTTGGTTGTTGAGAGAATGCCCCTGAACAAAGTCCTGGGCATCACAGTCAGCCCCAGTGTTCAGGATGATTTGCTGTAACCCTTAAGAAGTCTGGAGTGCATTGGGACTTACAGGACTGCGGGTCCTGGGGCTTGGTTTTAAGTCCAGACTCTGGCAGCTAATAGCTGTGGGATCTTTGGCAAGTCGCTGCCCCCTCTGGGCTTCAGTTTATACTTGCGTGAACCATGGAGTTGAATCTTCCAGTTTGCTCTCATCCCTAAATAGCCTGGTTCAGAAAATCCTGGAAGCTGCTAGGCTTTGTGTGTAGTGTGTATGTACCTAAGTGTCCTCCAGTCTTTTGGGGGGTCTTTCTGTGTCTCCCCCCATTCTGGGCATCTGCTTCTTAGGTCTCTCCTGTTTTTTCCTTAGAGCCTCTGTCCTCTCTCCTGCTTTGTTCCCTCTTCTTTGCTGGTTTCTGTCGCCTCTTCCCACCTCTGGGTCCCTGCCTCCCCCATTTGTTTGGTCTTTTTCCTCTGCTCTTCTTTATATGGGTATTTCTTTTCCCCTTATTCTCAATTTCCTGGCTCTCCACTCCCTACCCTTGCCTGTATGGCTGAAGGCACCCCCCACCCCCACCCCCACCTATGCTGGTTTTCTCCCAGGTCCCAGGCCTGGTAGCTTGTGGCTGTGAGGTGTCTGTAGGGTGTCTGGATTCTATCCAGGGGTTTGTTAGCTGTCCCTTCCCCTCCCTCCACCTCCTGGCTCAGACCTCAGCAGCCACGCTCGGGTTGGCTGGTGGTGGTTGTCCAGCTGTTAAGCGGGTTGTGTGCTAGGGAGTTGGTATTCCCCTCGTGCCCTGCAGCCTGGCATTGGGCTCGGCCTTGGCACGGAGTGCTGCTGTCAGGGCAGCTGAGCCGGAGCCAGCAGGCGGGAGCTGTGCCTGGTATGCTAATTCCTGGGGCCGATTCTCACTGGGCTGAGGCTGCATATCGGGAGCTCACTGCTTTCTTTTCCTGAAGGTTTAAGGTCGTTACCTATAGCCACATTTTCCTTCTTCTCCCTTCTCTTTCTCCCATCTGCTTTAGTTTCCCCAGAGCAGTGCTGGCTTCCAGATCAAGACTTGGGGCCTTCCAGGGCAGGCATAACATATTTTGAAGTCTTATGTTTTCTTCTAAAAATTATTTGAATTTAGCATTTGCTTCTTCATGTGTAAGCATGTTTAACATCACTTACCAGGAGATAAAGTAGACTCCCAGGAGAAGTGCTGTGTTTATGTTGTGGCTTCAGATGCTTCCTGACACATTGCCCTTTGCTCATCCGGGTGCCATGTCCCTACTGAGGAGCACAGCCTGAGAATCTCCGGGCTGGGGGCACAGGAGGAGGAGGAAAGGGCATGCCCCTCTTTCTTATTCCCATCCCTTTTATTAGTTGTGCTGTGTAAGTCTTCCTTCATTCTGTGCCTTCTGGAGGGAAGGACCAGAGGGAACAGCCAAACCTGGGAGGATCCCTGTTTTTCCAAGTCCTCATTAGAGGATGTTACGTGACCACCAAGGCCGGTCCAGGTCTAAGGCCTAGCTGTGCCGGGCTGTTCTGTCTCCTGCCTTGTGCTCTCCAGCTGTGTTCATTCAGGTTGTCCTGAGTATGTGGCACCTACCAGTCACTCTGACAGTATTTCTTGCTTACTCACTCCTAGTCCTCCCATTTTTTTTATGTCTCCAGAGTGAGGCCCTTCCTACACTTTCTGTCCTGCCCACCCTTGGGGATTCCACCTGCTCAGAATCCCACCATATTAGACCCAGCACATGGGAGAAAGAGATTTCTGCTGCTTTGATGGGGCAAAGGGATCCAGAAAGGCTGGGTTAGCCAAAGGGGCACACCATGGCCAAGACAATGTGGTCTGCTTTCTGCCCTGCAGCAGGAGGCTGCCCACAGCTTGTATGGATAGAAGGATGCCAGCTAGCTGAGTGAGGAGCTAGTTGGGGGTGCTGGAGAGAATGCTGGAGGTTCAGCTCCTTCTGAGTCACCATCTTCTATCCTGGTTCTGGCTCCTAGTTCATCCATCATGGATATAGGCAGCCCGCTTTATGTTTTACTAATACAGGGCCCTGTAGACGAATTGAAAGCTCCATTTACCTTGTGTGGACAACTCTTGCATTTTTCAGCTCAGGAAACCAAGGGCCCCGCCAGAGGTCACAGGCTGGCTGATGGCAGAGTCAGATCTAGAAGCTGTCAGTCATGCCAGCTGGCAGCTGGGTCTTCCTCCAGGGAGAATCTGGTACCTAGGCTGCAACTTGTGAAAGTCACAGCTCCCTTCCCTGAGCCTCCAGCACCTCGTTTCTTCTCTTCCTTCCTGCTCTCGCCCCCAACCTTTCATCCCTGGGTCTGACTCCCTGGAGTGGGGGTTGCCAGCCTCTTGGATGACCATGACTGCACATGAAGAGCTAGTAAACACAGTACCATGCACCTGCAGCAGCCACCCCACAACAAATATAAATGAAAACATGCATGTGCATTTGTCTCCTTGGCCTGGGGGTGGGGAGGGAAGTGGGTACAGGTCTCTTCAATCTTTCTTCCACATTCTGTGTAGAGGAGGGCCAAGGGGGGTGGAGTGGGATAGGATGTAGCAGGTGCAGATGAGTAAACAGGCAGGGGAGGGCAGGGTTCCAGCCTACCTAGTAGATGGAGTGGCTGGTTCTTGCAGGACAGTCTGGTTGTGCAGGTGGGGGCCTTTGCACGACAGCCCAGTCTCTGTGATCCATGGTGGTTTTTTCCTTCCCTTTGCATTCCAACAAAGCCTCTCATTTCCCTGATCACTGTCTTTGTCTCCCTGCCTTTTTCCCCCTACAGCCTCAGTCACTGGCTGGGGAAAGGAGGTAGAGAGGGAGGTAACCAGTAACTCAATTAATTGTGATTAATCTATCAACCCAGATCCTTTTAAGGTCCTGAGTTTGGGTAATTTCTCTTCCCTTTTTAAACTCTTAAGACTTTTATTGTCTGTACAGAACAATTAGCACACGTGTGCATGCATGTGCGTGCACACACATTGCACACTCACACACACTTTCATACTCTGAGAAACAGGAGGAGGGGGAACCAATCTGAGAAAATACTATCAGAGAAAATACTATCTGAGAAAACCTGGCAGGATTCCTGGAGCTCAGTAGACAGAGCCCAGAGAGCCAGAAGTGCAGGGCCTCATCCCGACAGTGAAAAGACAGCATCATTCATTCATTCACTCCTTCGCTCAGGCTATTTAGAGAGTGTCTGCTAGGTGCCAGCTGCTGTTGTAACCCTGGGGAATCAGCTATGAATAAAACAAAGCCCTCACCTTCATGGAGCAAACATTTATGATGGGGGTGACAGTGGACATGGTCAGATGTGGAGCTGTGCTCTGTGGAGAGAAAGACCACGGGGAAGGGAGTGTGGGAATGTGGGAGGTGCTTGGCTGAGGCTCTGAGATCTGTGACAGAGGTGCTCAAATAGGCCAGGAAGCGACCTCCCCAGTGACCCCCCTGAGAACTGTGCATGTTGTGCGCATTTCTGTGTGTGTGTGTGTGTGTGTGTGTGTGTGTGTGTGTGTCTGTCTGTAGGGAGCAGGGGAGAAGAGAGAATCCTGGGGGGAGTGTCATAACCCAAAGAGGGAAGTGGGTTGCACCACGTCTGCAACAAGGAATCCTGTGGCAGGGACAGCTGTGACTCACTTAACTGGAGTGGGGGGCCACAGGCCGAAGGCAGGGCCGGACCCGCAGCCAGGGGTCCACTCTGAGGAACAGGCGGGAGAACCTCTGTGCCCCCCCTCCCCAGCTCCACTCAGCCTTGTTGGTTCCCCTAAGCCTTGTCTGAGCTCCCCGGGGACCCTACTGCTGCAGCAGCAAGACTTTTCCTTGGCGTGGGTTCTGGCAGAGCAGGCAGGGATTGGGGTTAGAATGATTCTGAGCCCTGTCCCTCCTCTCTCTACTTTATGAAAGTCACGGGAAGAGGCTGCCAGCCAGGCTTGAGGGAAGAGAGCCAGCGTGGGGTGGTGCTTCTCCCCTCCGGTTAGCTGCCTTGCAAAGTCTGAGCGGCCACCTCAGGTATAGCAGAGTGGGCAGGCCCTTTGGGTGCCCCTGCTGGATGCCAGGATGGGGCTGAGGGAGGCCTGAGGTGCTTGAGATTGTTGTTGCAGTTGGGTGAATGGCAGGTTGTCACCCAGAAACAGTTGAGATCGGCAGAACAAAGCTGGACAAGGCAAGTGCCAAGCGAACGGTTGTAAACATCCCAAGTGGAGTCCTCTCCTGGGGAATTAACTCAGGCAGGGAAAGGGCACCTTAGATGCAGCTGTTTGCAAACAAATCTACCACCTGTAATAGAAGGGCTTCACCACAGAGCCCCTGTGGGCAGGGCAAACCCAAACTGTAATAGCCCTTGTCACTTGGAGGCGTGTATGGCATCTCCACGGGGCTTTAGGGGACGAGTTTCTAGCAGCTGGATTCCGTGGGCTGCCCTTCCAGGAGCTTTCTGATGTATACCCTCAGCCCATCTGGATCTCCTCCCCATCTCTGCTTATCCACCTTCTCTCTGGATTCCCTGTCTCTAAATGCCCCTGCCACCTTGGGGGAGCAGCCACTGTATTGTCATTAGCCTTTCCTTTTGGAATTTATCATGCATTTCTTTTGAGTCCCCAGTGTTAGCCAGGTCAGTGGCTGTGGTGTTGACTACCACAGGCAAGACTAAATAGGGAGGGAAAAGCCTGGGCCTGGGTTGGGGTGGGGGCAGGAGGGTGGCCCCCTCTCTGACCTACACACATCTCTCTAGTAAGACATGCTTCTTGAATTGCAAAGTGTGTTCTACACTTAAAATGAGGTCCCACAATTTTGCTTGTCCATTGATGAATGTTGCTTTTAGAATTGAGCTGAATGGTTGAATTAGCTCTCTGTATTGGGGCTGGTGCACAGCTGTGTGAAGCTGATGGCTGTAGAAGGTAGTGAGGTATGTAAACAGGTGAGAGATGAAGGGACTTCCCTCAGGTGGCTGTCATACCTGGCAGAACAAAGTTTCTCATGCAGTGTGGTCAGTGGGAACCAGTGGACTTGGGTAGCCAAGATACCCTCACTAAGTCCATGTGGCTCTGGAGAGAGGGCCCTGCATGGGTGGGGTAGCTGGCTGCCTTTGGCTGGCCATTGGGCAGACTTGGCTGAATATGGTGAGGTTATGGGGAAAGCTATGAGACAGATGGGGTCTCTGAGGGGCTGGTGGGAGTCATAGGGGAGGCCAAACTTTGGAAAGATGAGGGAAAGGAGGAAGAGCCAGAAGAGGACAGTGGTGTGCATCAGGATCACCTGGAAGGCTCCTTAAGACATAGTTGCTCAAGTACCCGCAGAGTTTTGATTCAGCAGATTTGGGATGGGGCCGAGAATTTGCATTTCTAACAGGTTCCTGGGTGGTGCTGATGCCGCTGGTCCAAGGACCTGTGAGGTCTGTTGATCTTACAGGAAGGAAACCTGAGATGAGATCGGGCATGAGCACTCTGTAAATGCTGAGTGGCACCAGACAGACGTTTCTTATCAGAAGAAGTGTGAGAGTGTGATATTGCAGGAGCTGCACCTCACTGAAGCGTTCTCCTCTCTCCCTGTGGCTTCTGTCAGTACCTGCTCAGATTTCGTAACTTCTTCAGCCTTGTAGGACATTCTCCTCTTATCCTGGTCAGATGGTATATAGTAGGTGGGATATGGTACACATTTGAGCTTAAAAACAAAAACTTGCTTGGGCCTTAGGCAGAGAGTCTGAAGTAATGGTCTGGGAAGGGCCAGGTTAATCTGTATTCTTTTAAATTTCCCAGGTGGTGCTGATGAGCAGCCAGGACTGGGAGCCACAGATCTATACTGTAGTTGGTTTTTCTTCTTAGAATGGGCTGTACTCCTGGGGACTTGCTTTGTCCAGAGCTGTCCATGTTGACCCTCTGCTTATCTCTGTCTTTCTCGATCAGCCCATATCCTTTTGGTTACTCTGCTTCCTCCAGTTCTCTGAGAGCCCACCTATAGTCAGGGCCTTCCCTGCTATTGAGAATTTCAAGGTACCAGGCTTTTTTTAGGCCACGAGCAGATTTTACTCTGTCAACACCTTTGTGAGGACCTCAGGTAACAAATGGTTTTGGACATTTGTGTCTTTTCAGTGATGCTGAGAGTAGAAAATTGTGCAAGAAGATGAAAGTTGACCTGAGCCCAAAGGACAAAAAGGTTGAATTATTCCATTACCAGTAAGTACACGTGGGCATTTCCAATTTCCAAGTAAGTGCTAGAAAGCTTTCATTGGTATTCCCAGTGAACGGTTTTGAGTTAGGTTAATTTTATTTCAGTGTTTTTCTTCTGTGTTTATAGTTCTTTTTTTAAAAAAAAATCTTGAACTGTGTTCAATAGCTGAATGTTATTAAGATGCTGCAGGAAACCAAAGGTATGTATCTTCATAACCATTCTTAAAGTTAACACCTTTTTCTCCTCATTCGACAGGGATGGTGCATTTCATACTGAATATAACCGAGCTGTGACATTTAAGGTAAATTTACCTCCCTCATTCTCAGCAGAGGTAGAGTCTGAACAGATGCCAAAAGCCTGGCAGGTTTTCTCTGAGAGAAGGAAGGGCAGATTGCACAGATAGCTCTTTCAAATGACCTGAGGGATTCTTATCTCTAGAGCACATGTCAGCAGAATATCTGGAAAAGTTTGTAACTGTTAGCACAATGGGGATGGCCAGCCTTGTAGATAAGTGTGTGAATCTATGAGCAGAGGCATGTGGGTGAGACATGTGACGTTACGCCTCTCTCCTCCAGAGGCCTGGGTTTCCTTTTGCTGTGACTTGAAGCCCTCCTTCATCTCCATGGTAGTGTCCATACTGGCTATCCAGAGTCTGGGGGGCACTTAGCACAGGGTGCAGGACACGGGCAGGTTGACACCTGTTGGCTGATGCACTTCATTTCAGATGACACGCCGATGTCACTGAGTCATTCCCCTGCTACAAGTCCGATTTAGCAGTGGATGGAAAAGCATCAGTGAAAATAGGTGTGGAAGGTCTTTGACCCGCCGCCCTGAGTCCTTCGAATGCCTTTGGATTCTCCTCCTTCAGCTACCCATTCTCTTCCTCAGACAAGTCTTCTCCTATCTCTGGTCCAGGCGGCATGCCTCTGCCCTGTCTGGGGCCATGTATTTCTTCTGTTCTCATCATAGACTGAACTTATTTTTTCAGACTCTCCTGCTTTGCGCTCCTCTCTCTGTCTCTCTTTCTCCATCTCCTTCCATTCTTTCCTGTTCATCCATCCGCGCAGCTGTCAGTGCCCCACTCCTCTGCCGCTCTTCCTTGGCTCCCTGGTCATTTCTTGCTTATCTACCAGCACTCGTTCTTTTTTAAGTTGCTACAGCTTTACCTTATACAGATTCAGCCTGATTACTCATCTTAACACCCACTTAGACACTTAGAGAAAATTCTACCACCTAGAGTTGCTTAACCTCTTATTCTGTGTTAAGATGTCAGCCGAAGCCCTCAGAGAGAACACGCACTCCCCAGGAGCAACGTGTAGCCGGGCAGGGCAGGGGAAGTGCTATGCAGTGATGGAAGGGGGTGCCGGGGGCTTTTTGTTTTGTCTTTGGAGGCTGTGTTCAGTTTACATTTAGCGGCTCCCTCTGAGCAGTCTGTCCTAGGATCATGGAGCAGGAAATAGCAGCTGCTCAGAACTGTAGTAACTAGGAAGGAGCAAGGAGCCCAAGTGGTCTGAGCTTGCCTAGGTCGGGGAGGCTGAGTCCTGGCCTCTGTCCACCCCTTACAAAGACCAGGTGTGTGGCATTTGCTCACTCGTCATCCTTCCTAGGATTTCTGCATCAATAAGTTGGAGAAGCGGGCTGAGCATTGGACAGGGTCAGAGTCTTTAGTGGAAAGAGGGCATCCTTAGTTCAAGGGTTCCCCAAAGCCCACAGGGTCATCAGGGACTGGGGTAGGGTCCCTGGAGTTCTCAGGGCAAGGGTAAGCAGCATATTGTTTCCCATAACTGCCTGATGGCTTCTGCTCGTCATTGAGCAGGAGCAGCTGAGACCAGTGCCCTCCTTGGTCACAGGTTGGTTTTCTTCTCAAGTTTCCTCCTGGGCCTCCATCTCCAGAGAGACAGAGGAGTCCCTGCCAGGGTTAGGTGCCCAGTTGCAGGTTCATGCTCTGGCTATTGTTGCTGTCGTCCTGTGTGGTTCTGGGGGAGCCCAGTCACAGGCACCACGCTGTGGCCCCTAAAGAAGCCAGAGACCAGACAAGTGAGGGTAAAGAGCAGGAAGCTCAAAGAGGGGAACTTCCTGTATAAGTGGCCTTTTGCTGGTCAGCAGTCTGTCCTGCAAAATCCTTATTATGTGTCAGTGGTGAGGACTGGAGATGCCTGGAAGCCAGGATTCATATGACCCTCTGATGACCTTCTCCCAAGACCATGTAGCTATGAGTGTGGTTTCCCAGACGTGAAGATGTCCTGAAAACCAAGGTGTGGGTGTGGGGCCATTTCCCTGGCATTCAGAGCACCCAGGACAGGATGGCTGAGGGAGTGGGGTGTTCCCCATGCGGCTCCCTGCAGATTTTTCCACCCAAGATCTCATCGGTTACAGTGCTTTGGAGAGAACCTATGGATGGAATCACTCAACTTCAGTTAAACAAGAATAATCTCCACCTGAAAAGCAAAAGATTGCTAGTATGATTATTTCAGTTCTTACGTTAGAAGAGGTGGCTCCTTTCCTCTTTGCATCCACTTTTGTCTTTTCTCCTTGATGCTGAGGCAGGGGTGGGAGTCGGGGAATGGGAGACGGTGCTAACCCTTTAACTCTGCTTGTGCTGGTGTGTGGACAGGAGGCCCCTAAGAGCAGTAGTTCCTAACCGATTTTGGGTTCCTTGTCCCACTGAGAATCGACTGAAAGGCATGGATCTTCTCCCTAGAAACAGTGTGTTTGCATGAAGTAAATGTAAAATGTTGTCGTGTGAGTAAATGTAAATGTCAAGTAAAGTAACATAAAGAGTAATGCTTTCATGTGAGGCTGGGGTTTCACAGATCCCTGAAGGCTGCCTGTGTACCCTAGATTGAGAACCCCTGCACCAGGTATTTTCTGAAACAGGTGGGCAGCTGTAAGCATCTTTCTCACATGGCCCAGGTGGGCAGGTGCCTGTGCAGCTCTGGGTGAATATGGGTTTCAGGAGGCCCTGCCAGTTCCATTCTGGCTTATACTGTCACAGGGAAGCTTTGACAGAGACAGAGGAGGCAGACCTGCCTTTGCCACGTGGAAATGGCCCTCTCTTCTTGCCAGAAGGCGTTTCACAGCCCCGTTTGGAACAGCAAGGGAGCATTACCTGAATGAAATTCTACGAAATCTTAGCTGTCTCCCATTTTTCCATAGTAGCTCTTCCAAAATAATAAGCTCACGGAGGTCCTGTGTGCATGACCAGTGGATGGCTGAATGCACAGCCTCCCTAAGAATGTGTTTCCTTTTCTCACCTCAGCCCTCCTCCCTCCCACCACACTTGTGGACACATTCAGGTTGTCATCTGCTCTTTGGGACTTGATCGAAGTGGACAGAAGTGACAAAATCTTGCGTCAAATTGGGGATGCTGAAGGCTCTGTCTTTTGGCATGGAAGCCAGCAACTCCCCTCCAGGGTTGAAGGGATGGAGGTTGGCTGGTTTCTGGTACTCGTTCCTGGCTCTCATAGACTTTGAGCACCATTTCCCAGAGTGGCTGTCTGAGGAAGGCTGCTTCTGTCCTGGACCAGTGAAGTGTGGCAGGGATAGAGGGCAGTAGAGGGACAGCGGCCTCCACATGGGAAGATTGTGTCTTTCCCAGAGGGAATGAGATTTGAGTCAGTTGTCCACATGACAAAGGCTAGGTAAGTACTTTATCCTGAAGGTCCTTGTCAGATCTTCATCCTGGGCATGTAGAGGGAGGGTATTCAGGCAAGTAGGCAGTCACAAAGATGAGCACCCTGCCCCTGGGGGCTTCCTGGCTTGAGCTCCTCAGAGGATGATCAAGATTTAACGCACTCTCAAACCAGTTTAGATCACAAAATATTGAGCAGGTGGCAATTAGATGTGCTTACCTGCTTGTGCGATCGGCAGTTTTGGAGGCTGCACGAATGTGGAATCCTTGGACAGGATTGGAGACCTTTATTCAAATTGATCAGAAAGGCTTCCTGGAGGAGATGAGACTTAGAAGCATGAGCCTGTCTCTGGTTTGAATAAGCCAATGAATTGTCTCAAATCTCCTCTTTGATGTCCATGAAGAAGCACAGTAGGTATGGATCAGCTGACCAGATTAAGGTGTCACGTGGCTGAAAAATTTTGGTGGAGGCAGTGGGGGTGCATTTTTAGGGCCTTCAGCAGTGAAGTCAGTGGGCAATGGAATGGCACCCCTGCCCCCCACGGGGTTGCCCACGTGCGACATGCAGACCCTCTCCAGGCACGTGGGTCTCTGGGCAGAGAGATGGGGCAGGTTCCTGATTTCCCCACCTCCCTCTTTTCCTGGCTAAAACGACTTTTCCCTTCTTTGTTCTTTTCCTCAGTCTATAGTGGCCTTTCTGAAGGATCCAAAAGGGCCTCCACTGTGGGAGGAAGATCCTGGAGCCAAAGACGTTGTCCACATTGACAGTGAAAAGGTAACTTATTTTGCATCGATTCTGGTGGACACTGGAAGCTTCCCCCAACCAGGGTCTCCCTAGAAGAGATGCCCAAAGAAATGAGGAATGGGACTTTTCAGAGACCAGTTGTACTTTTCTCCAAGGGAGCCGGGCCACTAGGCCCCTAATATTTGTTCTCCTTCCCAGCTCCATGACGGAACCTACAGGAGATCACAGACTGGCTGCCTGAGACCTTGCCTGAGACCTCCCATTCTTCACTGCCTTATTTAATGTATTTTAATGTGTTTAGATTTTTCTCAGAGAAATATCCATTTAAAAAGCCTTTCCTTATTATGTAACCCAGTCATTGCTGGGATTGGCTGTGTGTGTGTGTGTGTGTGTGTGTGTGTGTGTGTGTGTGTGTGTGTTTAAAAGTAAGTTTTGTTTTTTTGTTTTCTTTAAGAATAATCTCAGAGATTTGGGTTGGAGTTCCAGAGACTTGGGTCAGATCTCTATAATTCTAAGTCATGTAAATTTGAGCAAATTATTTACCCTCTTAAGTTTTAATTTCTGGATTTGGCTGGGCTAGGAAGTTAGGGGGTAGAACAGTGGTTCTGATTTATAGTCTCCATACAACCTGACCCTCCTTTCTAAGACTGCCCCACATGACCTGAATGTGCATCTTTATCCATGTATTGTGACACGTGCGTACCTCGTTTGTTTGGCTGTGTCTTCACCTAGGGGTGGGCAAGAACGTCTTTGTTATATTCCAGATGGTCTGTGAGGCAGGCAGTGCTATTTTGTAGATGGAAGGAGAATGTCCTTTTTTTAAAAATCTATGAAATACTGTTGACATACAGTGCTATATTAGTTTCAGATATATAACATAGTGATTCGACAGTTCTACATATTACAGAGTGCTCACCATGAGAAGTGTGGTTACCATCTGTCATGATACAAAGTTATGGCAGTATTACTGACTCTGTTCCCTTTGTTGTACTTTTCATGTCTGTGACTTATTTCTTTTATAATTAGACATTTATACCTCTTTTTAAAAAATTTTTTTTTAATGTTTATTTATTTTTGAGAGAGAGAGAGAGAGAGAGAGAGACAATGCAAGCAAGGGAGGGGCAGAGAAAGAGGGAGACACAGAATCCAAAGCAGGCTCCATGCTCTGAGGTGTCAGCACAGAGCTCAATGTGGGGCTGGAACCCACAGACCGTGAGATCCTGACCTGAGATGAAGTCGGACACTAAACTGACTGAGCCACCCAGGCGCTTCTGGACGTTTATACCTCTTAATCCCCTTCACCTATTTCACTTATGCCCCCACTCCCTTCTCTCTGGCAACCACCAGTTTTTTCTCTGGTTTTATCAGTCTGTTTTTGTTTGGTTTTGTTCGTTTGTTTTGTTTCTTAGATTCCACATGTAAGTGAAATCATATGGTATTTGTCTTTCTCTGAATTATTTCACTTAGCATTACCCTCTAGATCCATCCATGTTGCTGCAGATGGTAAGATCTCATTTTTTTTATGGCTGAGTAATATTCCATTGTTTGTTGTGTGTGTGTGTGTGTGTATGTATATATGTATGTGTATATACACACACACATATATATACACATACATACATACCACATCTTCTTTATCCATTTATCAGTTGATGAACACTTGGGTTGTTTCTGTATCTTGGCTGTTGTAAGTAATGCTGCAGTAAACATAGGGACATGTATATCTTTTCAAGTTAGTGTTTTTATTCTCTTTGGGTAAATACCCGCTAGTGGGAATTACTGGGTCATATGGGATTTCTACTCTCAATTTTTGGGTGAACCTCCATACTCTTTGCATAGTGACCGCACCAGTTTATATTTCCACCAATAGTGCATCCTTGCTAACACTTGTCATTTGTTTTTGTGATAGGAACTGGAGAATGTTTGTTCTTATCTTGATAACATGAAATGTACTTTTTATATTCCTCTGCCTCCCCTCCCTTTTCATTTAAAATTATTGACCCTTAATGCTTATTAATCCAGAAGAAAAGGATGCCATTTATACTTTCTGGAGGAGGGATCATGTGTGATCGTTACGGGCTGGGCAGTTTGAATTAAGGGGCTGGCCATCAGCATTTCTCTGGGATAGAAAATGCCAATATCATCAGAAGGTAAAAAGTATGTTGCTGGCAGGGGAAGAGGGGCAAATGTCAGGAGGTGGTGGCATCTGTGCCCGTAGTTATGAGGAAAACAAGCAGCCTAAACTCACTGTTGCTCGTGGGAAGATTTTGTGATAATGCATGTTTCTAGCCTTTCTGGAAAGTGATTGCCTGCTGTCTCCTTCCCCTGAGATGATCATGTCCTGAAACTCCTAAGATCGTTCTTCTGTAACTAGAAATATTAAGGAGAAAAAAAATGTTTTCACACCTGTAGGCAATCCTCTTGTTACACTTGGTGCTGTTTTCTCTTCTGTAGAAGCTTAAGGTATAGCTGCCTTTCTGCTGATAGAATTTCCACATAAAATAACTAAAAGTTCCCAATTCAAGTTAATTGCCAATTGTATTTGTGAGGTTAGTATTCTGCACTGTTGAAGGTAATTAAGCATCTTTGAATGTACTGTAATGATTGTTACTACCCAGGGTATGAAACCAAATGGCTACAGGCTCAGAAAACCCTTTTCTTCTCAGATCTCAGGTTTTTTCTCCAGGGATTTCAGAAGATCATTTTCAAAGCGTTTGCATTTTCTACCCATAGTCAGGGTCAAAGATCTTAGTTGCTAATTCTGTTTTGTAAAATTATATAATTCTAGTTATGTAAACAAGGGTGAACATTTTCAGAATTTATTATAAAATGTTTTAAATTCCTACAAAATATTTGTAATATTTTTTATCTAACTGAAAAATTATAAGCAATGCATATTCATTGTTGAAAATTTAGAAAATACAGCTTGAGTTTAAAAAGAAAAACAAGTTACTTTATCCCTTCCCATTGAGAAGTACCCACTGCTGGTATTTTCTGTAGCCTTCCAGGCTTTCAACATAATGCATACATATTTTTACTTACAAAAGTGTCATTACATTTTATATGCTGCTTTCTAACTTGCTTTGTTCCCCCCACTTAACGTAACAGGCATATCTTATTGTGACATTAAATATTCCTCTTCATCGTTTTTAATGATGCAGTAGTATTCCATAGAGCGGGATGTACCCTCATCTATTTACCTAATGCCTTGTTGCTGCCAGAAAGCTGCATTTCACAATCTCCTTTTACTTTCCTTATTATTCAAAAGAGAAAAACCTCTAATTTTCTTCTATGGAAACTGGTTAGAGAAGCAAATTATTTTAATCAAAACATGCTTTGTCATTGCGTTTCTCTGCAGTCCTTGATAGATTTGCTTTTTCCGGAACATCGTTGACTTTCGTTGGAAGAAAGGTCTTTGACCCTGCTTTACACTGAAGTCTCTCCATTAGCACTGTTGTGAAATATAAAAAATGTCTTTTTTTTGCATTTATTGTATTTATTTAACAAATAATTATGTATTGCATAATAATGTGCCAGGCACTGTTTGGAGGGTTTTACAAATACAGATGATCTATATCTCATGGGGGCAGGAGGGCATGCCTCATCTGTGTGTTCCTGTGCACACGATGGGCTCCTGGGCACATGGACGGTGGCGGTAGGGCTGGGGAAAGAGACAGTGGGTTTGGGTTAGCCCTGTGTGACCTTAACCAGCAGATCTCTGTCTAGCCAAGTTGGCCACGTGAAAACAACCACCCCCCTACAACACAACCACTCCATAAATCACATGAGGGGGCAGCCTGGTTGAGCCTCACGGGACATAAATAGTTCCTTGCAGGTTTTTAATCGTTCAGGTGGAGCTGCAGGTAAAGCTGGTAGCCTGGTCCTGACTACTTCATCATACCAGGTGGCCTTGGGAAAGCCATGTGCCCCCTTGGGGCCTCAGTTTCCTCATTTGTAATATGCAGGGGTAGTACAGATTGTCTTGATCGTCCAGCTCCTGACAGGCTGAAACTCTTGCTGCATGCCCCAAACCCCACGTCAGACCATGGGACATCTGAAGTGCTGGACAGCTCCTTCCACCGTGGTGGTGCCCCCACCCCCCAGAGCCAGGGGCATGTCGCCTCCCTGTTATGTTATTGTGTGTGTGACCTGCCGTGTTCTCTCTTTGTGCCTCAGGACTTCAGACGGCTCCTGAAGAAGGAAGAGAAGCCCCTCCTGATGATGTTTTATGCCCCCTGTGAGTGACCTTTCTCCTTTGGGCCAGAGTTCATTGTTCAGCCTCTTGGAGGGGCAGCTGGGGGTTGGGAGGCGGGGGACTGGGAACTAGCCCCAACTCTCTTAGAATGTGAAGTGCGTCCCTCACCCCATCTCTCCGTCTCTGCCTCTTTGCCTTTTCATTTGGCTCCTCCCCTCCTACTGTCCACATCAGTTTTTCTCTCACTAGAATCTGCATCCTTCTGCCCTCCTTGCCCCGAGCTCTACCTAGCAACAACACGGATCTCTCCAGGTATTCCTTTCCCACCAGCTGTGTGCCTGGTGGAGCTATGTGCCGATGGAGCCACGCCTCACCCTCTAGGTCCACTGCTGCTCACCAGCCAGAGCCTGGCCAGCCCCCCAAGGCAGCCATTTGCCCAGCTCTGGCTCCTGCACACCTCTGCTGGTGTCACCTGGGAAGTGTGGGGGAATCAGGACCAGGGAGAAAAGGGCCTCATATTTTGGTTCATTCTCTAGATGAGGCACAAAGCCATAGGAACAGCAGAAAGATCATTGAGATGACAACCAGAAGACCCAGGTTCTAATTCCAGCTATGCCAACAATCGAGCTGGGTGACCTTGGTCAAATCCTTCACCTTCAAATCCTTCACCTCTCTGCCCCTCAGTTTCCATTGCTTTTTAAAAAAATTTTTTTGATATTTACTTATTTTTGAGGAGGAGAGAGAGCATGAGCAGGGAAGAGGCAGAGAGAGAGAGACACAGAATCTGAAGCAGATACCAGGCTCCAAGCTGTCAGCACAGAGCCCGACATGGGGCTCGAACTCAGGAGCCATGAGATCATGACCTGAGCCAAAATCGGATGCTTAACCAACTGAGCTACTCAGGTGCCCCCACCCCCCTCAGTTTCCATTTCTATACGAAAAGGGAGTGTATCAGAGCAGTGGCTTTCAGACTTTTTGACTGTATTTCCTAGTATTAATTTAAAAATATTTTCCATGGCAACCTGGTCCTATAAGTATACATGTAACTTATATATACTTATAGTAAATAAGTTGACTAAGTAAATAAGCTGAAACAACAGTTTTACAAAACCATACTTTACCCTTACTACTTGCCATCTACTCTGCCAGATGTAGTATGCACTATTTCGTTTTTCTATTTTGTTTTATGTATGTATCTTTGTTTGTTTATATTTGAGAGAGAGACAGAGCACAAGCCGGGGAGGGGCAGAGAGAGAGGGAAACAGAACCTGAAGCAGGCTCCAGACTCCTAGCTGTCAGCACAGAGACTGATGCGGGGTCCAAACTCATAAGCCATGAGATCATGACCTGAGCTGAAGTCGGATGCTTTAACCAACTGAGCTACCCATGCACCCCAGCCTATTTTGTTTTATTCAGAAGTTACTGGTTTTTCCTCTAACCCTCTAATAGAGGGTCTGCAAACTATGGCCCGTGGGCTGTCCATCTTTTTTGGTAAGTTAATTTTTGTTGGAATAGACATATTCATTTGTTTATAGATTGTGGCTGCTTTCAAAAGCTAAGCAGAGTTAATTAGTTGATAGTATGTTCTACAAAGCCTCAAATATTCTGCCTGGGCCACCCTGTAGTCTAACAGGTCCCGACCCACAGATTGAAAAACCCTGGAATAGAGCCTATGTAAGGCCCCTAGAGCTGTAGCTCTGTGATCTGCATAATGCCCTTCAGAAAACTAAAGACTGGAGAGAGAGAGGCCATGTGTGGTGGGATGTGGGTGTGCCCTGGCCTGTCCGTGGCTTGGAGGAGTATCAGTGGCTATCATCCATCACCCCACAATGGACTTCCTTCACACACCCCAGGCCCCTTTCCCCTCTGGTAACCACTGAACTATGAGTTTGTTTTTGTTTAGTTTAGTTTGGTTTTTAGATTCCACATGGAAGTAAAATGATAAGGTTTTTGTCTTTCTCCTTCTGACTTATTTCACTTAGCATAATGCCCTCAGCGTCCATCCATGTTGTTGCAGGGGGCAAGAGTTCATTATTTTTTATGGGTGAGTAGTAATTCTGTTGTGTATATGTGTGTGTGTGTGTGTGTGTGTGTGTGTGTGTGTGTGTATACATACATACACGTATATATACCATACATACCACAGCTCTTTATCCATTCATCCACTGATGGACATATAGATTGTTTCCATATATTGGTTATTGTAAATAATCCTGCAATAAACATAGGAGTGCATATATATTTTCAAATTAATGTTTTTATATTCTTCAGATAAATACTGTTCCAGTAGTGGAAGAGCTGGATCATATGGGAGTTGTATTCTTAATTTTTTGAGGAATCTCCATACTGTTTTTCATAGTAGTTGTACCAACGTACGTTCCTACCAACAGTGTACAAGAGTTCCTATTTCTCCACATCTTCGCCAACACTTGCTATTTCTTTTTGATAAAATCCCTTCTGACAGGCGTGGCACACAATGATATATCATTGTGGTTTTGATTTGCATTTCCCTGATGAGTGATGTTGAACATCTTTTCATGTGTCTGTTGGCTCACTTGATTGTGTTGAATGATCCTTTTAATGTATTGTTGAATTTGGTTTGCTAATATTTTGATGAGGATTTTCACGTCTATGTTCATCAAGGATATTGGCCTATAATTTTCTCTTTTTGTGGTGTTCTTGTCTGGTTTTGGTATCAGAGTAACTGGCCTCATAAAATGTATTTGGAGGTATTCCCCTCCTTTTCAGTGTTTTGAAAGAGTTAGAGGAGAATAGATATTGAATCTTTGAATGTTTGAAAGAATTTATCAGTGAAGCTGTCTGGTCCTGGACTTTTGTTTTGGGCAGGTTTTTGATTACTGATTCAATCTCATTGCTAGTAATTGGTCTATTCAGGTTTTCTGTTTCTTACTGATTTAGTCCTAGAAGATTATATGTTTCTAGGAATTTGCATATTTCTTCTAAATTATCCAATTTTTTTTGGTGACTAATTGTCCATACTAGTCTCTTAGGATCCTTTGTATATCTATGATGTGAGTTGTAACTTCTCATTTCAGTTCTATTTACTCTTGTAAGCCTGCCTTGAATCCCTTTTCTTGAGTTCTTTGGACAAAGACCCCTCCAATTTCCACCTGAATGATCATGCCTCCCAAGATGGCTGCCCTTTTATGAGGTTCTGGTGGTTCTGTGGTTTGTTCACCATAACAATAGCCTGTCCCCAGCCCCTGTTGATTGCTGGGTATCCCCCTAACCCAGCCTCCTCTCAGACACCTTGCTGGCCTTAAGGGTGTGCCTGCCTATAGAAAGGAGGCCCTGGTGTCCTACTTCTAGTTAGATCAGGCTTTGCTCAGAATGGTCATGCACCTTAACCTTGGGTCATTCGCTTCTTTTATGTTCACTGGTTGGTTTCACGCCTTTTTGTTTCTCCTTGGAGGGATCTTATTAACTGCTTAGCTGTGAGTTGCTTCAGGAATTGTCCTGCCTACCCAGCCCCTTGAGGAGAGGGCCCCCTTTGGTTTATCTCAGAACCTTTCAGGATTCAATGTATGGGCTAGATGAGATTAAAACCGAGTATATGTCTGTATATAGTTCGTGTCACAGGCAGGATCATGGTATAGTCGTGTGGGTTTCATTAAAACGACACTAGTCCATCACTTACAAAGGTGGTTCCCTAGCAGTTTGCGCTGGAATGTGTGTGCCATCTCCCCCACCCCTTTCCCAGGCTGTCTGGGAGGGTGCCCATCCTCCTCCCCATAGCAGGCAGAGAGGCATGCATAGTTATTACCTTTATATAATAGAAAGTGGGATAGAAGTTAGGTCCCTTGTTGGTGTCACAGAGCAGTTAATAGTCGAGAAGGGAGGATGAAAACTTGGAGCCGTTAAGTTCAAATTTGTGAAGGGGTCAGACTGGATGGCCTCCTGGGTCCCAGGTAACCTCAGGACTCTTTTGTTGTTGTTTTTATTGAAACAGACGTGTGCTTTTTATTATACGAGTCCACTCAAGCCTTCATGGCCTCATAATTCAGCTTATTCCTGGAAACGTACTAGTTCTCTAACTGGGAAGTCTTTTAGGACTCTGATCCTTTGATCATGTTCGGGGTGAATGAACCCAAAGGCAGTGGGAGGCTTTACTTGTGACCAGGAATCTGGGTCCCTGGGACCTCTTGTTTATTCAGTACATGTTGACAGAATTAGTGAGAAAATAAATGGGTGACCACTCTAACTTTCAGGGTTTGAGAGTGACAATTAGTCTTATCTCTTCCTGTGCCTCCCGGTTGACAAATCCGTTGAAAGAGAGATTCAGATAGGGATCATGGTACCAGCTCTATTTTTGGTCAAGTTAAATTGGAAACTGGCTTGGCCTGTAGCTTCCTATTACTCTTCCATCACCTCTTCACCTCACTAACTTCTTCTCCCAGAGCTGCTGGGCTCCACCCATGGGGATTTGTGGGGGACATGAGGGTAATGTTGCTGCAGCCTGCAGACGGGCAGAGCTGGAAAAGAGATGCCACCCCTGTGGGAGTAGTTCATAAATTAAGCCCCTGACTGATGAATGTGGCCCAGTGGGTGTCAGACTCCCACCATCTCATCAAGCCACTGAATAAAGAGTAGATGAACTCCAAGTGCACTCCTCCCTGCCCCCGACTTATTTTCCCTCCTGGGAGTGACATCCTCTGTCCCCTGTGGAGTGTTCCCCCACTGCAGACCTAGCAGGTGCAGACACTCAGGTCTTGTATTGACAGTGCCTTCCTTGCTGAGCGTCCGGCTCTGTCCTCCCAAGTGTTGGCTCTGCCCCTCAGCCTCCAGGGGAGACTCTGTGTCCACTCCATAGATGGGAAAGCTGAGGCTCAGACTACTCGCTCAGTCTTAGCACAGGCAGCAAATAGTCAAGGGGAGACCTGGGTCTCATACTCCCCAGAGCTGAGCATCTTGTTTGCTGTGCGCCCCCCGTTATCCCTGCTGTGTGTCATCCACCATGGAGCATGGGCACCTGGCCGGGTCGGCCTTGTTGTCCCTGTTTCCCTCCTCTGTGAGTGTCCTACCATGGGAACAGTGTCCCCTGACAAATGTCACATTCTTTTCTTCATGACACTTGTGGGGATGGGGCTGTGTGTGGCAGCTGATGGATAGAGGTGCATCTTGTCTTCTGAGGACAGATGCTGCGGGCTGTCCTTGCAACCACTCCCACACTCCTGAGTCTCCCTGAGTCTGAGCCTGAACTAATGGCATGAACCTAAGCCCAGGCTGGTGTGTGTACAGTGTGTGTCCGTCTGTCTGCTGGGCAGGAATGTCACAGGAGGATCATGGGCATTTGGGGAGTTCCATGTCAAAACCCCCTGCATCACATTTGGTCCAGCAGACTTGTGCTGGGGAGGTTCCCGTGGAACCTTGGACCTGCTCACAGTTCTCCAGTGTCTGTATCTGGCCCCGTGGGTGAGAGCACCTCTCCGATCTGTATTACTCTGCCCACAGTCTGCCAAGGTGTTAGCTAAACACGGATTAGAGCTTGTCCGCCTACTGCTGCTCGGCCCTGTCCCCACTGTCATGTTGAGATGAGATCCAGCCTGACACAGGGGTCTGGTCAGCTTTGGTGTCTACAGCCTTCAAGTGCATCTCAAAGCCTTTTTGCAGCAGAGCGGCTGTCAGAAAGACTAACAGCCTGACATGTCTGAATTCCTTATGTCTGAAGAAACTGGTACATGTGTCCTGTGGGATCACTATGGAAATGTGGCCTGCTCTGATCGATGCAGGGGCGGGGTGGGCGGAGAGGTTTTAAAGCAAGGTCGCTCTGAAGTGGTAGTGGATGTTTGGGGCCTGGCTATCTTGGCCCTGTGTCCCCCAAGGCTTGGGAGGCCTTCATCATCCCAGGAGAAGAGTGACCACAGAACCCCACAGAGGGTTGAGCCAGAGACATCACAGAATCCTCGATGTCAGAGCTGGAAGGGGCCTGAGGTTGTCTGCTCCAACCCTCCTCATTTGCCAGAAGGAGCCATCACCCAGAGAGCCATGTCCAGGGCCACCATGCAGTGCATCCAGGGAAGACAGGCCCTCAGGTGTGCCAATCCTGGCCTGGTGCGCCTCCTGCAAGGCCAGAGTCAGTATTTCACACCCAGCCCATCTCCACTCACTGCCCAGTTATTCTTGTTGATTAAGAAAAGGGGCATGGAAATCCCAAGAGTCATTGTACCCATGGATGCACATTTTTCTTCCTAATGGCATCTGATTCAGGTTCATTTACAGTCCCTGACTGTGCTTTCCTGTCACATGTTCGGGTTCCCTGTATTCCTGTTGAACTCATGATCAGCCCTAAACTATTCCACGCTTTGACCTTCTCCAGCTGTGTCACATTTGCTTAGTCAGTCCCACATTTATCGAGGGACTGCCGGGCTGTGTCGTGGTCTACACTATCAAGATTGTAAGCTCTTTGGAGGGCAGGGCCTCTATTCCTTCTGTGTCCTCAGGGTCAGCAGCAGTCCTGCCCTTCTGCAGGCTGAATAAATGTTTGCTGGCAGAGGTTAGCCTGAGGGGAGGGAAGCCAGGGCATAGGGGTCCAGCACCCACCGTAACCAAGTTTGTTTCTCTTCTATCTGTGACCAGGGTGCAGCGTGTGCAAGAGGATAATGCCACATTTCCAGAAGGCCGCGACCCAGCTGCGAGGCCACATTGTGAGTGAGGCCCATGGGCCTGGCAGAGCTGGCCGACTCCCAGACTTCTCCCTCTCACCTGGAGAGGCGGTGGGAGGAAGGGGCCTAGGGTGCAGGGAGAGGGCAGGTCTGAAAATCTCAAGGAGTCACCCTCCCGCTGCCCTGGGCATGTGACTCAGACCTGTTCTTGGTGGATGGCAAGAACTCCCCAGAGTTGCTGGGACCAGGAGAGTTCAGTGCTTGTCCAAGCAAGGCCAGTGACAAAATAGCCAGGAAACCAGCAAGAAGCCCAGGTGGTATTGCTGGGTGGCCAGGGGCCATCAGCAGAGCATCATGGCTCCAGAATTACTGGGGCTGGGCTCCAAAGCAGGCCAAGGCTCCCAGTGCTGGGCAGCCCAGTGGCGGCAAAAGGGGCATGGTGACCAGTGGTGGGCCCAAAACACAAGCAGATTCACGGGAAAGTTTCCTGCCAGGCTTACCAGGGATCTGTTTATGTGGGGCTGGAGGAGCCGTGGAAACGACAGCAGAAAGAGGCAGTCCAGGTGGGGAGCCGGACACCCGAACTCGCAGGCGCTCTCTGAAGGAGAGTGTGCAGTGTGTGTGTGTGTGGAGGGGGGGGGTGAAGCAGACAGGAGGCAGGGTTGTGTCAGGAGTGCCCATCTTTCAGGGACAAGAGGGGGAAGAGGAGCCCCTGAGGAAACGAGCCTCAGGAAGGAAGAACAACCAGGATGGTGCAGCAAGGGCAGGGGAGACTGGACAGTCAGACCTCACCAGGCTGAGGACCACTCACTGATGGTCCCAGTCATCTCTGGGCAGCCTCCACCTGCCAGCCTTGTCTCTTCTGTGCCACATGTCTATCTAGTTTTGTGCATTCCCTGAGCCACACAAATACCGAGGGTTTTTTGTTTTGTTTTTGTTGGTGGTAACAGAAAAATAACTGTTGGCCCCTCTAGGGAGCATGGAAAAATCCATATGCTTTTCATGAAAGGTTGTGGTGAGGAGAGCCATCACCATGGTGGGGCTGGCCAAAGTCCCACTAAGGGAGTTCTGATTTCTTAAAACTGAATCATGATCTTTACAGATCAAATGAAGTTGGTGATTAGTTCAGAGTCAATTTAAAAAGTGTACATGGGCATGGTGACACAGCCCTGCTAGCCTAGCCCGCTACAAGCCTGGGTTGCAAAGAACCAGTGCTTTCTCTTTTGACCTCATTCTCGGGCAACACCAAGGTCCTGCTTGTTTATCACTAATGAATTTTTAGCAACTCACCTGGAGATGTTTGGCCTCGGGGCACACATACATCACTTGGGGGAAGTTTCACTTCGCATTTTGGGGCCTTAATAGATAGCATATATGACGATTATTTCGCCTGGAGAAAAGACTTAATTATCCAGTGTTCTCCCTACTCATAACTCGCATACTCTTAGAAAACTTCTCCACTCAACTTCCTAACTCTGTGGTGCGGTGGAAGTTAAATAGCTCCAGCCCCAGTCACATCACAAATACCTGGCCAGCCCCACCAAAGCAGGTAAGGTCTTGGTGCTATTCTTGTGCACCTTCTGGAAGGTTCCCAGCCAATGCTGCATCTACCTGCCAAACTCAGTGTTCCAGTCCCTTCCATGCTCCCATAGAGTTTGTCCTTGCCGTGCATGGCCAGGTCTGCTCATCTTTGCTTGTATTCCAGATCACTTTCTTCACCAGTTGATACTAATTATAGTATGATTTTCTTACTGTAGTGTGAGCTTCTTGAGTACTGGGACACTGTTTGGTTCACATCTGTTTCTTCAACACAGAGCACAGGGCCAAGCTTGTGGTACCCCATACATACGGATAAGTGAATGAATGAATGAATGTGTGGCTTATCACTCTTGAGCACGTTTTATTTTAAGCTCGGTATTTACATTAAAAATATTTCTCTTTTTGAAGGAATTCAGAGCATCAATTATTAAGGACAGAGACAAAGTGGGAAGGATGTTTGTGAGCTGAGGGCTTGCCCCTTGGCCCTGGGCTCATACTATGCTCTTTCTCAAGATTATCCCTGAAGATTATTTGTGTTAAGGGTACTTGGTTCCAAAAAAGGAGACAACAACAACAGCAGTGCCTGCCTTCCCTGCCTGCACCCAGGTCAAGAAACATAAAAAGTGACCCTCCCAGTTCCCTAGACAACGTTACAGAAAACTCAGTGGGATCGTCTGAGTACCTGGACAGCCTGGCTGGTCAAGCCCAGCTTTGGCCAGGTGTTAGTTACCTTGGCCTAAGGCATCTGTGTTGTATGAACACATTCATTTCCTTCTGTATTTTCTTGCTTGGGGTATGTTTTGTTCTGTTTCTTAGGAAAGCACCTTTTGAAAGTTCTCACCCTTTCCCCACTCCATAAATAGGGAAAGGTCTGGCCACATAGACACCACCTTCTATGAGAGGCCTCTGGAGGCCAGGGCTCATGGTGCAGCCACAGCTCCCCAGAGAGGGTGACTAGAAGCATGATTCCTTTCCGTCCTCACACTCAGGGCAGAGGTGGGCTGCCCCCGGAAATCTAAAGCCTACCCCTCACCACTGCTGAGACCTAGCTGGACTGGCACCTCGTCTCCTCTTCATCTCTGTCGTCCACGAACCCTTTCTGGCTAGCCCATGTCTGTGGCAAGGGTCAGAAACCCTCCTCCTCTACAGATTTCTTGGGAGGTGTCCAACTTGATGATGTCATGAAGATGTAAGCCAGGCCAGATCAGGGATGCTCAGCCTTTGCCATTTTCCAAACTCAGTTCTGCCTCTCTTTTGCTGTCATTAATGTCTGGTGAATCATCAGTGTCTGTCCCACCTATCCCTGCTAATTGCCATCCTCGTCAGCAGCTGTTGCTGCTCCCTGTCTCAGAGCGGCTGTCAGAGCGAGCCTGTCCCCATCTGCTTCCTCTTCCCAGCTTTGCTAGTTACTGAGGTCCACGCTGAGTCTTTTGTTTCTCTTGGCCATGATGGGCCATCTAGATGTAAACACCATGACATGGGGTGGTCCTGGTGATAGACCTGTGCACATCAGACTCTGGATCTGGCTCTTACTAACCGGTGAGGAGATCTTGGGCAAATAGGCTCGGAGTCTCTCTTTCCCTATCTGTAAAATGAGATGATAATGCAAACCCTGCCCACCTCACTAAGGTTGTTGTGAAGAGCAAGCGGCTGGTGTGTGGAAACAGCTCTGTGAGCTACAGACACTTCATAGACACACTTCCTATTTGTACTTCCTATTCCTCCCACTCACTAAATGAGGGTGCTCCCAAGATTCTGCTTTTTCAGCTTCTTTTCTTATTAGGGCCAAGGGCTTGGCACCGTGCTTTCCTTGTTGTGATGGCCTCTCCCTCAGTGATTTTATCTACATCCATAATTTCAACAAAATGTAGCTCCATGGAGCCTGAGTCCCTGACCTCCAGTATCATGTGTCAGATTCCCTGCTTGACATCTTGGTCTGGATTTTTCTCCCTGTGTCCCAAATGGAGAATGTCTAAAATAAAATTCAGCACCTTTCCATCCAGCAGACTGGCAGCCTTCTTTCATGACTCTTCCCAAGTACGCCAGGCTCCACTGACAACGTGCCTTTCTGCCAGGGCATCCTCACACATCTCTCTTCCTCACACCCTGTCCTCTCCCTGCCTACCATCCTGGGTCAGGCCCTGGTTAGCCCACACAGAGTGGTTGCCAAAGGCTGCTGATTTCTCTCCCTGACCCACGACTCGCCCCTTACAGCTTGACCTGTTTATATTTTTTTTAAAAAAGAAAAGAATGCAGCTGGAAAACCCTCCAGCACCTCTTGAACAAAGTCCTGGTTTCTTAGGCACTAAAGCCTTTTCCAGAGTGAGTTCACTGAACCTGTCCAGCCTTCTCTTCCTGCCCCCTTCTGTGTCCTACAGTCCAGTTAAACCAGCATATATTCCTTACCTCTTGGGCTGCATCTTGTTTTGTCTTGCTTCCACGTTCTCTTTCTGGAATGTCTGTGGAAATCTGACTCTCCCTTGAGCACCAGCTCATGTGTTGTCTGCTCTGTGAAGCATCCATGATTGTTCCTGTCAGAACACGGGCTGAACATGAGGTAGAACGGGTCACGCTAACCGAACGGCACCAGCACATGTGGCTCAGGGTCAGGTGTTGTGGCCGTAACTCTTAAGCCGAGGCCAGTTTTGCCTCAGTTGGCTTTCCAGACTCCAAAAAGTGTACGTAGTTGTTCAAAAAATATTTATCTCATTAATAAATGCCCCCAAGTGGTACAAGAGTGCTACAAAAACCCAGAGAGTTGAAAGTTCATCACAAGCAAAGGTGGTTTGGAAAGGCTGTTCGGGAAGGTGGGATTGGATTTGCCTTACAGGATGAATAAGTCTTTGGTAGTAACTGGGAGATGGGACGTGGGCATCCTAAGCAGAGGGACGAGAAGACAAAATGTCAGGGCCAGGGGAGCACAGCATGTGCAGAGTTCAGAGATGCTTCGTAGTATTGATGAAAACAGCTAGCATGTTCTGAGTGCTGTAGTTACTCTACTTGTACTGTCTCATTCAGTCTTCACAGCAGTCATAAGAGGTGGTTACAGATGAGGAAACAGGCACAGAGGCATCTGACTTAATTCAAAGAAATGTGTCTACTAAGTGAGGAGTTAGGGCTCGGACCCAACATCATGATGCCTGAGCCTAGGCTCCTGGCTACTGTGGTATATTACCCATCTGCAAGGTGCCTTAGACGGAGATCGGTCCAACTTCCTCCCTGTGCAGAGATCTCAGACTTTCCAATTCCTGGGAGAATCATAAACCTAGACTCTAGCAGGTGTACAATTAAGGGTTTTGTAAGAAAGAAGAATTCAGAAATGAGATAGGGACTGTATGATCTTTGAGCGTGGAGTTAGATTCTAGCTCATATTTAGTGGAATTGAAAGGTTTTGTGCAGGGAAGTGATGTAATGAAAGAGGAGGATGTGGAAGATTAATCTCATGGTGGATGTGCACTGACACTAGGGAGATCAATTAGAATAAAAAAAGAACTTTAAAGTAGACAATTATTACTGGAACAGGCTGCTGAATCAGTCTGGGGAAATGAACAGAAAGGCTTTTAGAGGGTTCCAGGTCTTCTAGTAAGTTCTATTTCAGACTAATTCTCCCTGTATTCCTTGCAACATCCCACAAATGAGCTGGGGGGTGTGTGTGTGTGTGGAAATTGGTGATTTAGTAAAGATTGTGTGCCTACTGTATGCCAGGCATTGTGCTAGGTACCTAAAACAGTTGGAAAGACATGGTTAATGTTTTTTATTTATTGAGAGAGAGAGAGAGAGAGCGAGCGACCATGCAAGCACACATATATGCATGTGCAGAGGGAGAGGGAGGGAGAGAATCCCAAGCAGGCTCCACACTCAGTGCAGAACCCGAGTCAGGGCTTGATCCCACAACCGTGAGATCATGTCCTGAGCCGAAATCAAGAGCTGGACGCTCAGCAGACTGAATCACCCAGGCGCCCCAGAAAGTCTTGTTTAGATGCCTCTGGGGATGGTGCTGCCAGAGGCTTTCATCACCAGGAGGATTTGGTAGGAAGTCAAGAACTTGACGATTGTTCAACATCAGTCCTGTGCTGAACCTCTGACCTGGGTCACCTGGTTCAGTTCTCTTAAGAGCCCTGTGATATTCCCATCGCCCATGTCTTCCACACAAGGAGCCTCAGTGAGGGTAAGTGACTTGCCCAAGGCCACATGATTCCTAAGTGGACACAGTCTTCTGAATCAAGTTTCTTGTCCACTGAGACTATTGTCTTTTTCTTGTCCTATGCTTCCTTCTTTGTTTTTTTAATTTTATTTTTTTAATTTACATCCAAGTTAGTTAGCATCTAGTGCAACAATGATTTCAGGAGTAGATTCCTTAGTGCCCCTTACCCATTTAGCCCATCCCCCTCCCACCCTATGTTTCCTTCTATATTGTTCAGCAAAATGAGCTTCCCGTGTTTCTTCTCTCTGCCTCTATAACTGCTCCTGGCTTTTTGAAGTCCCTTTCCCTTTTCTTCCATGCTGCCCTGCTTTGTGGAACAGCCTTCCTGTATCTGGCCACTCTATCTTCATTCTCCTATAAGAACAGATTCAAGTCCTTTCCGGGCACCTGATCCTGCCCTAGAAAAGATTACTGCTTCAGGGAAGGAGTTTTAGAGGACTCTGGGTTGTTCTTAGTATTTAGCCCTGTTGTCAGTAACACAGCTACTAAAATTCTCCTTTCCCAGTTAGAAGTGTTGGATATGGGGACCCCTGCAACCAAAAAATGTTCAAACTTTGGAGATGGTACAGTCAGGCTGTAGGCGATGCTTACAAACAGGAGGAGAGAGGTGGGGAATCTGGGAGTCTGGAGGGAGGAGAGTCAGGCAGATGGATTGTCACAAGAGCCACACTCTCTCCCTGGCCACGTACAAGCTGTGAGGTCCAAGAACATTGAACACAAAGCCTGGGTGGACAGACTGAGGACAGGCCATGAGGATGTTGTGGGGTGGCTGAGCAGTGACTGTAACTTAAGAGAGGAGTGAAACCTTAGTTGACAGGGGCAGGGAGGAGGCATAATGTTTTTTTGGATGGCAGCAGCCCCACTCTAGGACCTGCTTGAACTTGGTGGCAAAGCCACCTGTCTTCCTCAGCCCTCAGAACTTGGGTTTCACTCTGGGATAGCCATCCCGCAGGCAAGTAAAGGGAATGCCTGTACAGAGGGTGCCACCTGACCCAGGCCCCATGTCTTCCAGAGCTCTCAGCCCTCATTCCCAGCTGCATTAGCTTGCCATGCTCCCCCCGCTGCCCAGGGCTGCATGTCAGTTTGTGAGGCTTTGTCCCCTTCATCTGTTTCTGGTGGGATAGACAGATAAGCTGTGCTTGGCAAGGTGGGGATGTTGTCTGCGGGGCAGAGGGCCAATAGGCCTGTTCTCCCTTTGCTCCTAGGTGCTGGCTGGGATGAACGTCTACCCCTCGGAATTTGAAAACGTCAAGGAGGAGTATAATGTGCGAGGCTACCCCACCATCTGCTATTTCGAGTAAGTCTCCTGCCTCCCTTCTGACGCTCGCTCCCCTCCATGGTGGCATTTGCATCCCTGGCTGAGCCGACATTGTCTGTCCACATTTCACAGGAAAGGACGGTTTCTGTTCCAGTATGACAACTATGGGTCCACAGCTGAGGACATTGTGGAATGGCTGAAAAAGTAAGTGGGTCGGTTGGCTCAGGGGTGTGTGCCTGGAGGGAGGGTACCCCTTCCCCAGGGCGGTCCCTGTTCACAGGGCTGTGGCTGGAGCTGGGAAAGAGAAGCAGGAAGGCAAAGGGCCCTTTGTGCTGCCACCCTGTGGTTTCTGGGTTGCTTCTAGGTGAAGATGGGGTCTTTGTGGGGTTAGGATATGGGAGCCAGGAGGACTTGGTGTGACTGTGGCCATGGTGACAGCATTTTAAATAGCGTTTCCCCCTTACTGTCTATCTGCTGGCTAAGGGTATATCTCGCCTTGGATGTCAGTTTTGAGAGAGGCCCCACTGCAGGTCTCTCTGAAAATTGAATTGTCAACTGAACACTTATTTCAAACATAATTCTGTGTTCGGTGCTGTGAAGCTGCTAGGAAATACTCTCATAGCTTAGATTTGCAGAGTGCTTTGCCATTCATGTGCACTCCCCACAGATGCTGCTTCTTGGCGACCTTGTGTGCCTATTTGTAACGTGATAGATCCTTATAACCCAAAGTATCCCTCACCTGGACCCCCATCGTACTAGGCTTGTGGCTTGGGCATGACCTTGACTCGTGTGTTGAATGGGGAGTCTGTCCCCCCCACCCCTTCCCGTCACGGGAGCAGGGGAGGGGGTCGCCTCTCCTGGCAGCCTCCTCGGGCCATCCCCAGCTGAGCACTTACCCTGCTTGCTCTGGCTTTACCTGTTATCAGTCTGGCACTTACCAGTCACTGCCGATATATGGCTCTTTGTGCATAATTCTTGGAATAATAACCAGCTAACATTTTTTGGGCTCTACTTTGTGACTGACCCTGTTCTAAAGACTTCCTATGGATTCTCATGTAATCCTCAGAACAGCCTTGTAAGGACAACATTATTGTTAGCCTTATTTAATGAAAAAGGTAGCAGTGCAAAGGCATAAAGAGCTTGTCCAGGCTCCTGCAGGTGACAGGTAGCAGGGCCAGGCTTGCCCCTGGGCAACAGCAGCTCCCCTGAGTTTTGGCTGGAGCCCTCTACCCCTTCCCCAGTTGCCAGCATGGTGGGTCTTCATTGACATCATTCCCTGAGGGGCAAAATGTTAAATAGTTATCCAAAGATATGGAGGTTGAAAATGTGTATTTTCAGAATGGGAAAGGAGGATGAATTTTGTACCCTCCCCCGCCAAAAAACAACAAACTGTCAGATTCTAACGGTTGAATCTCTGTCTTCTGTTGTCAGTCCCCAGGAGAAAAAACACAGCGGAAGCACCGTGTTTGCATAGCATCTTTTGTTTCTTGGAAGCATTTCCACATGTCTGTCCCCATCTATCACTCATTTCCAGCCCCTGCCCGGGAAGGTGGCCCCCCATTCTTGTGTATTCATTGTCTTAACCTGGGCCTTCACTCCCCTGGTTTCTTTTCTCATTTGATAATAAGCATGTCCTCTCTTCCAGCCAGACACATCTCACTCTGCTTTGGGAGAAGGTTTCAACAAATAGCCATCTTTTTTGTCACCAGAGCATAAAATCTGTCTGCTTCCCTCCCCCTTCTCTAACCTTTTCTGGTTTCAAAATATACTCCTATCTTTTTGGAAAGATAAGGTTTAGTTTTCTTTTAAATAGTGTTCAGACTTGCTTGCTAACCCTGCACAAGGGGAGCACGTCAGTGGAATTTCTGAGACAGGTGATTAGCTCCCCACTGAAGCCTGGCAGTTTGTTCCCCACCCCACCCCCCTCTGCCCACCACCATCCCACCTCCTCCACCACACTCTGCTCTGGACAGAGACCTGGAGGCAGTCCTGGGCTGGTGCCTCCCCACTTCCCACCTCCTCCTTCCTCCCTCTCCTCACCCCACATGGGAACTTGGGAAGGAAATCTTGTTAGCAGCCCCTGGTCCAGCCCTGGTCTCCAGGCTCTTTGAGAAGGTTAGTAGGGTGACTCCAGGGAGGGGGGGTGCAGCATCGGGGTCTCCCTGAGCAGCCCTGCCCAGCTGCCCAACCCCCCATGATCACTTTGTCAGGGACACTCATGGGGGCAGGTCCTCCGAAGGCATGGCTGTAGCCCACCCCACCCCAGCATAGCAAGGGTAGGTCCTAAAGGACCCCGCAGTGAGCTGCCTCCTCTCACACCCCAGCACAAGCTAGCGATATCACTGTTTTTTAATTTTTTAAAATGTTTCCTGATTTTAGGACTCTCCAAGTGAGACACGTTATTATAGAAAAACTTACAAATATATTTAAACAAAAGGAAAGGAAAGCCTTTCCATCACCCCCACTGTAAGATTATGTGTTGTGATGTTTTTGTGAATTTCCTTCCAGATTTCCCCCTACAGGTACCCAGCTCTGTGTGTGATTTTTCCCTGTGCCAGATGTTATTTTTCTTAATTTTTTTTAATGTTTTATTTATTTTTGAGAGAGAGACAGAGTGTGAGTGGGAGAAGGGCAGAGAGAGAGGGAGACAGAATCCGAAGCAGGCTCCAGGCTCTGAGCTGTCAGCATGGAGCCTGACATGGGACTTGAAGTCACAGACTACAAGATCATGACCTGGGCTGAAGTGGGACACTTAACCGACTGAGCCACCCAAGTGTGCCCCCCTCCCCCTGCTATGCCAGGTGTTTTATGTCTTTACCGGTTTTGTCCTACATTTTGGTGGATAGCAGTGTTCTCACATTTCCTGCTTCCTTGCATCTCTTCCCTGGGCCTCCCTGTTGGTTGCTCAGGGCTTATGTGTGGCCAAGTGTAGAAGAATGAGAGTGGATCTGGCCTTGTTAATTCTCTGGATGACTTTCAGAAGACCAGGAGAGAGGAATCCAGATCTCCTTCCTACCGCCCCCGAGTGGCTAGCCACTGGGCACTGAGTGAGACCAGGTGAAGACCTTGGGGTCTGAGTGTGCAAGGGCCCCAGCGTGGGTGTGTTTATCATGGCAGGTGGGACCCCTTTGGGCTTCCACTGGCTATGTTTCTCATTCTCTCTGTAGGTTTCATGCTGCTGAGTGGGCTTGGCACGTAGAGGGTATATACGTGGCAGTCCATTTTGACTTAGCCACCTGTTTCTGCCTGTGTATTTTTATTCCAACCAGCAGTGAACTGAAAGTAATCACGAAGTTTTCTTGACTTCTGATGCTTATTGCATCTTCTCACCTGTGGCATGGGCACCTACCTCAGATAAGGATCTGATTTGTGTGAATTTCCTAGTCTGGAGAGCCCAGGAAATCAGAGTCGCAAGATTGGAAGGGAATAGAAACATCAGTGAATCTGCCCCTAGAGTTTCCCTTGTAATGTTTGTATTACCTCTAGAACAGATATGGTTACCTACCTCAGTCCCACTCGAACACCTCAAGAGAGCAGGGCCTTGCCTCATGTTGAGGTCGCCCACTCATGTTTGAATGATTTCTATGATTTCAGTTATGAAGGATATGTAGGAACATTTGGGTAGTACTTTATAAATTTATAAAATATCTTACTCTAGACATTATCTGTCTAGATGTACCTGAGAGGTAAGGAAAGGCCTCCAAATACTTCATCTTGTAGGTGTCTGAGGTCAGGTTGGTGGCTTAAGCCGCAGAGCTGGTAAATGGAGGAAATAGGACTCAAACGCAGCTCTTCTGGCTCCCAGCATGGCTCTCTTTCCCTTTCCCTCCCATCTCTTATAGGTAGAAGGTTCTTCTGTTGACTGAAGGTTCTTTCTCTGGAGCTTCTACTTGTTGGTTCTCCCCTTCGGAGCCATAGAAAATAAATGTTACTTTCTCTTTCTGATGCAGTGTGAAATATTTGAAGATAGCTATTGTGTTCCCCATGTCCTCTCCATATTAAGCACACAGTTCCTTCAACCATTCTTCTCTCATTCCATCATTTATTCAAAACGCATCTCCTGGGTGTGTGCATCATTAGGTGTGGGAGGTACAGTGGTAAGTGGGAGCCCCAGTCTTCAAGGAGAGAGATGTAAAAGGCATAATTCAGCAATTGTGTTTGGCCTCAGACTTCTGCTCGATACTTCTCTGTCTAGTGAGTACGCTTGCCACTGTGCCCAGCTCTGGCAATCCTCTCCAGAGAGTCAGCTGTTGTCTACTGGGGGGGAGAGGGGCGATCACCTGGCTGCTAGCCTGAGGGCCAGGATCTGAGGGCCTGGCTTTCAGGCTTTCCATGTGCCCTTGTTTCTAGCCCCAGCCACAGCCCTGCTTCGAGGGGTGGTGCCTCAGGGTCCTTAAGCGCCTTTGCTATGGGTGTGGTTGTCCCCCCACCCCCTGACCGCACCCAGCACCTCAGGTCTCTGCCTTCTGTTTTGCTAGGTCCGTTTCCTAGCTTCTAAAATTGCACTGACCTCTTTTTTCTATCTTCGCCGTTGTATTCTTTCCTGTTCTTTTCGCTTCTGTGGGTTCTTACTTTCTTCTTTTTAAGTCTTATACTATTACTGTGGTGGTTTTAGAGTGTGTTCTCTGTGCTTAACTAGAAGTTTCTCAGGCACTTTCATACATTCGTACAGCAGCTAAGCCATGTCTTCTCCATTCTGTGCTGTCACAAGATGTTTAAAAGTTATTTTCATTTTTGAATAGATTCCATTCACGTAATAAAAATGATTCTTTAAAAAGATACTTAAAAATCCTACATTGACAGGTCTTGCTTCCATGTGTTTCCTTCATCCTGTTCCCCACCCCCCAACCCCCTAGAGGCAACGACTTTGATTAGTTTCTTTATGCAGATACAAGCAAATGCAGATTACTAATTTTTTTTATCTCTCCCTATTTTATGCAAAAATTAGTATGTTATGGCCTGTTCGGTACGTCCCCGTGGTCTATCCACGTCCATGCATAGAGAGGTTTTTGTTCTTCATCATGCTGAACCCCCATAGTGTGGACGGACTGCAATTAACCATTTCCTACCAACTAACACAGGTTGTTTCTAGTCTTTGCCATGATAGATCATCCTACAACCAATACCTCAAACATACATAGTTTTGCATGTGTGCAGGTGTACTGGAAAGATAAATTCCCTAAAGTGGAATTAGTGGTATTTGGAGTCCAAGTATGGGAGCCTAGGTCTCCTGGTGTCGGTCTAGGACCGTCGTCTGGCTAGTGACCCATTCTAAAGCTTGATTTTGCCACCAGCCGCATCTGACACTGGCCGTGCGTGGGCTGGAAGTGGTTTGCCCTCTTACTGCTATTTCCCATTGCTTGGGTTCAGGGTGGCTGAGGCCAGAAGGGAGGGCTTCTGAAGGTGGCATCAAACCCAGGCCCTCTGTGGGTTGGGAGTGGCAGGTTCCCCTCTGCTAGTCACACGGCGGGGTTGGCAGATCCCATTGTGTCAGCCACATTTTCTCTCATTATCTCTAGTTCTGGCTGTTGGAACCGTACACCTTTTCTCTACTGTAGGCCCTCAAAGGCAGGAAACGATGGTTGTCTTTTCACATTTGTCTTCCTAAAGGGTTTTTTCAAGCGGCAATTAAGGTGCTCTGGCAAAGGTGCGTGTGGCAGCAAAGCAGCTGGAGCTCTGTGTCACCAGCAGTCTTGTCCTCAACTCTGGAGCAACAGAGGGCTCCTGCAGCCTCTCCCCAGAACATCTGGTGATGCAGATACTAGCATGCGGTCATCCCAGGTGGAAGCAGGCTCCTGGGAGGTTAGACAGCTTCCCCAGGTTTTCAGCTAGCAGGTGGGGAGGAGGGATCTGGACTGACCTCCAAGCCTGACTTCCTGCTCCAGCGCTCTGCCTCTGAGAGAACTAGATAACTTCCTTCCAGTTATCCAGTTGTCTCTAGGAAGGATTAGTGATATAGTGTAGATGCCGTCAAGGTTAGGGTGTCCCTGATCTTGTTCCCCTTGGCCTCACTCTTCCTCATCACAACCTTCCTCCCATGCTGGTCAGTGAACACCTCGCACCACCCATGTGGCAGCCTCCCTTTCCCAGCCCCTTCCCCAGCCCAAATTTGGTCTTTCTCATACACTTGGCCTCTCTCTTTCCTCCATACCACTGCACATACCCTGCCCCCCCATTCTTTCCTCTCCCCACTCTCTGCCCTTCCTCTGGGGAGCTACCAAGCACAACGGAGAGCTTTTCCAAAAGTCACTTTTTTGTTGCTCTTTATTCTTGCCAGTTTGCTGAAAGTTTGAAAGAGCTTGAGATGCTATCAAACCCCCAGATTCTTGGGAGGAAGTGGGGTTTCTTGAATTGCCTAGGGAGCTCTAGCTGAAAGCCACTATTTATAAGAAGACATCAGCTCTGCACTTCTGGGGCTCTGAGGGGAAGGCAGGGTGGGCAGGGCCAGATTGCTCACCCCTGGCTTCTCCACTGAGGGGTTTCTGGTGAGCCCTTGCAGCAGGCCATATGAGCCAGTGGGAGCTTTCACCAGGGGGCTGGATTTCGTAAGGGCTGCTCAGGCCCCGGGCTTGCTCTGAGCTCTGCCTGTTTTTGGTCTTCCAGTCCGCAGCCGCCACAGCCCCAGGTCCCCGAGACTCCCTGGGCAGATGAGGGCGGCTCCGTTTATCACCTGACCGACGAAGACTTTGACCAGTTTGTGAAGGAACACTCCTCTGTTCTCGTCATGTTCCACGCCCCATGTGAGTGGAACCTTGCTCCTGCCACAGCCTTTCCTCTCTCAGCGTAGGACAGGCACTGCTCTGGGACACGAGTCCAGTGAGCACTGGCCTGTTGGATGCCTCCTCTATGCCAGGATGCACTGGTGCCAGGCAAGGTTCCCCGCCCCCACGGCACACACAGCCCACCCTGCATCACCATTGGAACAGTACCCATGTCCTCATCGGGCCCCGGTGTTCCTCACCTCAACCTAGTGGGCCTGAGCACGTTCCCCTAAGTCAGCATAAGTTGGGAAATGCAAATAAATTTCCCAGAATTGGAGGAATTAGGACTGGAGGGGTCCTGAGATACTACCTAGAATAGTAATCACCTCTAATCTAGGTGGGGGAAATTGAGGCCCCAACAGAGCCTGTATCTTGCCCAGCAGCTGAGACGGCCCAGCAAGGCCAGGTCTGGAGCCTCAGATCCCCCAGCATGTAAAATGCCTTCCTTCTGCTTCACCTGAAAGTTTCATGCCCTGAAGTGGCCACAGTGGATCAAGGAAGGGAAATGTGTGTAAAAGGGTCTGCAATAATGGCTGGGAGGCCTCAGGAGTTTTCTAGGCGAGTGTCCTCCCCATCCTCTTGGAGAATGGAGAAATTGATTATAATTTGTTTCCAAGAGGGAGAAGGTTGCTCCTGGAGGGGTGAGCAAGGGGATGACAGCCCTGGGACACAGAGTTCCTAGGAAAGTCAGGCCCACTGCCATGGGTGCCCAGGGTCCTCGGCACCCTGGGACAGATGGGAGGCGGGGCATGCTCTTCTCTTAGAGCTTCTTGCCAGCTCTTTGGTCCAGTGATGGCAGGAAAGAGATTGTGAAGAAAAACAAGCAAGAAATAACTACTTTGGGTTTATTTTATTTTAGTTTTTAAAGTTTATTTGTTTATTTTGAGAGAGACAGCACGAGCAGGGGAGGGGCAGAGAGAGAGTGAGACAGAGAATCCCAAGCAGGTTCCGCACTATCAGCACGGAGCCTGACATTGGGCTCGAACCCACGAAACCATGAGATCATGACGTGAGCCAAAACCAAGGGTTGGATGCTTCACCGACTGAGCCACCCAGGCACCCCTATAAATAACTACTTTGTAGATCAGTGCCATAAACCGTCCTGTCCATAGAGGCATATTCAGTGAGGAGAATGCAGTATTAATCGTCGCAAGTGTAGGGATCTTTATGCTAACAGCTGTGTATCACCCTGTGGTGATAAAGTGGCTCCCCCTAGGGTCACCTTTCACCTTACCCACAGTGCCAAAAGGCAAGTATGATTAGCCCCATTTTACAGACAAGGAGACTGTCTCACAGAGAAATGGCACAAATTGTACATTGCTCTGTAAGTCCTATACTGCTGAGCCCTGGTCTCCCCACCCTCCCCTTTCTCTGCTGTATCGCATGGGTTTGGTTAGTTGGGAGCTGTTCACAAGCAGATCACCATTGGGGATTTCCTCAGCTCCTTTCTTTCTAATAAGTGCCAGATTTTTAAGAGAATCCAAAGGAAAGTATTCCTATACCCTTTTTTCTGAATTTCAAGAAAACTGACAAAACACGCAAACAACTAAGTTTCAAAGAGCTTCCTGCTTAAGGGTGATGATGGGGCCTTGGGAGCACTTCACCCCCAGCCCTGCCAGGGCCTTAGTAAGCGTGTCCCTGCGGTTGGCAGGAACTGAAAAGCTGCCTGCCAGTGAGCCCTGCAGCGTCTTCCTGGCTGAGATGTGCTCTCCCCACCCATGTCAGAGCTGCTGATGGAAGCCAGTCTGGCAGCAAGTTACATTGCGTCTAGAATTGGGATCACCCTGCCTGTATCCCTGTCCCAGCAGTACTGGCTGACTGTGATCAGTTCCTCCCTGGGAATGTCACCCCTGCGTGTCGGTCCTTGCAGCCTGCATCAAGAGAGCCTACCCAGCTCCTGACACAGTACAGAATGGTGTGAGCAGTGATTTGTGGTTTATGCATCTCAGCGTGAAGAGTATGGACCCCTTTGATGAATCCTGTATATTATTCCAAAACAATATGTACCAGATACATTGGAATTGCTTTGTTTTGTTTTTTGAGAAGGGAGGGTACAAGTGAGTGAGGGGCAGAGAGAGAGGGAGAGAGAAAGAAGCGGGGCTCACCTGAAGCAGGGCTCGAGCTCACGAACCACGAGATCATGACCTGAGCCGAAGTCAGGTGCTTAACCCACTGAGGCTCACAGGCGCCCCATATTGGAATTGTTTAATAATTGTTTATTAAGCCCTTTCTTTTTAAGAACCTGGGTTGCACACTGGGTAATTTTTGTCTGTGTTCTTTCTTGTAGTCTTTGGTTGTGAGCAGTCTATTGTAGTAGCTGATGCTTACAGGGTCTGGGGCCTGGAACCTGTCTGTCCCTTACCCTCTTCCCTCCCTGAACCAGAAGGATCTTATTCATTACTTCACCCCTCCCCCACCCAAGGTCATCTGTGGGCATGGAATAAGGGCTTAAAGAATGAGAAAACAAACTAATAAAGTTGTTTAGAGCTAAATTAGAGAAAGAGAGCTAGAAACCAGATGGCTCTTGTTTTCCCCATTAGTCATTGTTATTAATAAATATTTTGAAAGCCACCCTGCTCTGTGTAAAGCCCTGTTGAGGGGGCTCTGATTTCAAACTTAGCAAACGGGAGACGTCTGCGGCTTCTGCTGGTGGGTGTCTGCCTGCAAGGGCCCCTGCGTTCCCAGACGAAGTACCTGCTATCCTCCTGGCTGTGCATGTGTGTGTGTGTGTGGGTTTATTTCTGCTGGACCAGCAGTGATAGGGATCAGGGCAATAGCATGAGGGGAAACTTCCTGATGAGCTGCCTGTTACTGTTCCCATCAGAGGGGAATGGCTTCCCATTGGATAATCTCTCTGCACAGTACTTCCGTATCCAGGAGCATGGTCTGTCACCTGAGAAGGGAGGGAATGCACGCAGTTTTGAGAGAATTCGGAACCCAAGAGAGGAGAGCCGCAAGCACTGAGCTTTTGGCTGCCTAGCTGTACGTCTGATGCTGGAGTGCTCCCCAGAACCTGCAGTGCTTGGGAAACCACTTTTGTGGCATTTGACCTGGGAAAAAGGACAAACGGCAGGAGGCCAGAGACTGGCAGTGCTGTCCTAGTTTTCCCAAGTGCATAAAAGGTGAATGCTGGAAATCAGTAGTATTACAGGCTTCCATCCCAGAGCAAACAGGAAGTGGTTTAGAAGCAGATCGTTTTGGAGGCTTAGAAGAACAAGTTGGGATCTTTCAACACAGGAGACCAGAGTTTCTACTAAGGACTGCTGGATGTGCTTGATTTGTTTCTTAGGACATGATTACTGAGTTCGTGAATTAGCACGTCTTTCTTTTATCAGAAGCAAATCTCTGTTTTCCTGACTGTATGGATAAGAGGGGCGGGATGGGGTCGCCTTGACAGGAGCACCTCCTTGGTGCTGAATGAATGTGAGTCAGGCCTGGCTCTGTCTAGAGGGTGGTACTTGTTTTTTATTCAACAGTTTTGTTAACACTCTAAAAAACAAGGCATACTTCTAAATCTGCAAGGGTTAGAGCTGGAAAAAGGATAGCTAGCTAAAATATTGAACAATTGCATTTAAGATTTTTAAAGATGCCAATAGTCTGAAATAGGGCTCAAACTAAAAAGCTGAATTTATTTTTCTGACTTTCTGGTAATTAAAAAGGGATGTATGTACATTTTATAAAGGGATAATATAGGAAAATATAGAGAAGAAAATTAACATTCCTGACACTGACTCCCAGAAAGAGTCATGGTCCCTCTTTGCAGTGTTATTTCTATGCACAGAGTATGTGCTTGCTCAATGTCAGATGCTTCCCAGTTGCACTCTGAAAGGCCAGGAAGAGAAAGGATCTTCAGCTTTCCGTCTGACTGATGCCTGCCCCAGGCGGGTGCTCCCTGGCATCTGTACGTTCCAGAAGCAAATCACTTGGTTCTGTGCTTGAACTTTCACAGGGTACCTATGGAGCTGACCCCCTGGATTCTTGGCAGGAAAAGCCCCTGTTGTTGCCTGTTATCAAACCTCCAGTGGCCTCCTGCTTCTTTACTGTCTTTTCCAGCTTTCTTGCCACTTACTTTCCACCTCAGCCTCTCCTCTTGCCTTATTACCTTCTTTCCCTCACCCTTGCCTTCTAGCTGGAGTGGGTTAGCAACCTCACACAGATCCTTCTGCAGCCTCTACATCTGATGCCTGAGTCATCACTGAGCAAATAAGCACAGGCTCAGCACAGTGCAGGGCCCTCCACCTATGTTAGCTCCAGTCTTGGCCCAGATCACACCAAGGGAACGACAGGGGCTGAGATTTACAAGCAGGTTTGCTCCGTGGACCTCGCCTTCCGGAATTGGGATGAGCCTCCTGGGGAGGACAGTCTGAGTGTGAGCAGTGGGCTCTGAGAGGAGGGTGTGTGCTGTGCAGTGTAGGGATAGAGTGGGGGCCTCACTCGTAGCCCTGGGGCAACCCTCCGTGGCTCAGCGCTTCCCCCTTTGCATCCATCTGGCCTTCAGTGTGGGGCCTGGCATGGACGAGGGAGGCTGCAGCACCAGGCCCAGCTCTCTGACCCCACAGAGGACAGTGTCCAAAAAGGGTGTGGTGGCCGAACACGGACTACTGCTGCTCCTGGAGCCTTTTGTTTCTTTCTGCAACTTCCTGAAGGAGAAAATTCAGAATGCATTGTCCTCATCTTCTTGTCACTGTGTGTTTGGCTGCAGGAACACCCACCTGCTCCCCCCTGTCTGTGTGCCTGCAGCCCTGCATTGGGCCACGGAAGGACACTACCTGAGGGAGCGTCACCTACGTGGGGCTGGTAGAAGGAACAAAGGGGGGCTCACAGGGAGGGTGTCCCCGAGAAGCAGCTTGTCCCCACCGTGCACCCCTGCCGCATCCACCTGCGTTCCTGGGCAACAGGTCCAGGGGTTTTCTTGGAAACGTGTGCTGGAGGCTGCTGGGCCTGGCCTGCCTTCCAGGAGCTGGGCTGTCTCCCTCGGCTCGGTAGCAGAGCCCTGTCAGACTCCAGATTTTCTGCTTCTTACTTTCTGTCTTATTCTCAATTAATATGATCTTCATAGAAAATCTAGAAGGTACAGAGAAGTATAAATGATCAAGGCAGAAAAAAACCACCTACAATCCCGTTATCCAGAAGCAACCACTTGTCACTTTTTGGCGTCATTCTTTCTAGTTTATTTCCCCCCCCCCCTCTTTTTTTTTTAATTTTTTTAATCAACATATAGGTAAATAGAGTTTTTTTCTGACATGTGTGGATTTGTGTAACTATCATGCTATAAAAGTCCTTCATGCTATCACTTTTATTTTTAATTGCACAAACAACATAAGGATAATATTAACGTTTTTATTATTGGCAACACAAGGTTCAAGGGATATAGAAGAATCTAGTATGAACAGTGAAGTCCCCACTCCCTCCCCTGAGCCCCTACCGGGGTTGACCATTGCTACCAGTTGGAACATCTTTCTCCTCCTTTTGTGCTTCTACCTAAATATCAGTGTTTTGAGTTTAGGTTTTTTATGTTAATAGTATCATTTCCTGTCTTCTTCTGTGGCTTGCTTTTTTTCACTTACCAGTGGGTCTTGAAGATGTTTTTGTGTACATGTAGATGTTGGCATATAAATCTACCTTGATCTTTCCAACCATTGAATAGTATTTAATAATTGAGATATAGATTTTAAACCATTTCCTATTGATAGACATTGGCCACCAGTCTTTGATTAAACAGTGCAGTGAACATTTGTAAGCATATGTATTCGGGAACATGTCTAAATATTCGTGACTCACTCCTGAAACTGAAGTTCTGGACCACAGGATGAGTGTGTTTGAGCTTTGATAGATACTGCCAGCTTCCCTCCAGAAAGTCTTTGCCACACCTGGCAGTGTGTGACAGCCTGCATCCTTGCCAGCCACGGATACTGTCCGCCTTTTCAATTCCTGCCAAACTGGGCAAAAGGGCAACTTGCCCACAGCTCCTTGGCCTCTGGAGAAATTGAGCATCCTTTCATGTGCTAGTCAGCCTTCCGTAGTTCTTCTGTGAACCACTTATTCGTATCCTTTGTCCATTTTTCTGCTGGGTTTTTTTCTTCTCGAGCTGGAACTCTATACTTATCGATAGTAATCTTGGTATGTTTTCTCACGCGAGCCACGTGTTCTCTTTGTAGTCTGTTACTAGCTCTAACTTTATGGTGCCTTTCATTGTACAAAAGCTTCCTTTTTTGTAGTCAAATAGTTAAGTAGAATATTTATGGAGCACTTACCATGGATCAGGCATTTGTTCTAAGCAGTTTGTATCTACTAACTCATTTGATATTCACAACAGATCTTAAGAGGTAGATATCATGATTATCCCTAATTTATAGGTTGGGACAGAAAAGCACCAGAAGGTTGAGAAACTGGCCAAAGGTCACTTAGCCAAAAAGATAGAGCCAGGATTAAAACCTGCACCCTGAGCCTTCTGCAAGCCTGTCTTTCCCCATCTTGACCTCTGGGATTCATGGCTTGCCTGGGAAATCCATCCCTAGGTTATAAAACCAGTGCCCTGCATTTTGTTCTAATATTTTTGTTTTTTTCATCTTGTTCTTTAATTCCTCTGTATTCTTCATCTTGTTGTACCAGATGGGAAGAAAGGATCTAATTTTATTTAAGTCCTTTTTTCCATGCATGTTTTTCCTTTACATTTTTCTTAAAATTATCTTGTGTTTTCTTATGTTATTAAAAATTCTTTTTTGTACATGCTTTTTGTGGTCACATAATATTCCATTGTATAATGGCACCATAAATTACTTAGCCAGCACCATAATGTTGCAGGTTCGAGTTGTTTACCGTATTTCCCCATGATAAATCACACTGCAGAGAACAGTTTCATGCATAAATATTTGTCCACATGTCAGATTATTTCCTTAGGATAGAAGCCTGGAAGAAAAAATTTAAAAGCTTGTTATCTACATTTTCCACTAATGTAAAGGAAGAGGAAAAAAAAAATACTCTTTTTGCACAAGAAGAGGGCTGTGTGATGGATGGAGTCATCCGTCAGTGTGTGAGCCTGCCCCCAGAGTGTCTGTGAGTATCTATGAGTCAGCTTTGTTGTGTATACAGCTAGAAGCTTTGAAAGAGCCCTGCGGTCCCTGGAGGAACTCATCACAGTGTTAAAATGTGAGTGTGTCTGCTAGCATCTGTAGGAGCCCCACTTCCCTGACATGCTCTCAGCCAAGTTCCAGGCAAGGCAGCAGGAATGTGGATAGGAAAATCCAGGCTCCCTATAGGGTCCCAGTTACATGGGAGCTTTCCAGATTAATCTGGTCCTCTGGAAAATCCTGGTTCCAGGATCCAGGGAAGTCTCCATAGCTGATCTGTAATAAAATCATAGGTATAATTAAAGTTGGTGTAATCCAGAGGAATTGGAAAGCTTGGGGTTGACGGGAGGCTAACATTCCCACAGCCAGAAAAGAATGTGCTCGAGGAGTTGACACGCAGCCCCTGTGCCAGGTCATGAAAATCAGCATAAGTGCACTTACACAGATGATAAAAACCCAACAAGGAAGTTTGGCAGTAAAACTTAATGGCCTATCAAATCACAATCAGGACACTAAAACTCAGTGGGCTGGAGTCCTGCTTCTGCTCTGTAACCTCCTCCTCTGGCTCTCACGCAGCCCCCATGGCCAGGACATCCTGAAGGCCAGGCCCAAAAGGCTGGGACTGGGGTCAAGGCAGGCACTGCCCAGGACCCACAGAGCTCCAGAACAGGTGGGTGCCAACAAGGGAGATGTTCGTCTGGCCAGACCTTTCTCTTCTTTGGGGCCTGGTCATTCTCCTTGTCATAACTCTCTTTACAGAGGTTTATTGCCTAGCCTTCGTATCTTGTTCAGGAAGCAGAGGGAACTGGTGCTGTAAGCAAGGGGACGAGTACTCTAGGGTATGAAGGAGAAGCTGTAGAACAAAATCCATAGATGTTGGAGATTTCCAGAGATGTTTTACAGACCTTGTAAGGAGCAGAAGTGAATAAATGGTGGGCAGGGGGTGGGTGTGTACCCAGTAACTGGCTTGGCTGCCAGTTATACTAAATAGTCAAACTAGCAACTATTCGGATACAAGAATGACTCTTGCCCCAAAAGAATTTAGTCCAGTTAAACCTTGTGCGCACAGGTGTAAACCTGAACAGTATAGGCATGAAGTTAACTCATCCAAAATGTGTGTTGACTGCCATCCTCAGTACCAGGGATATGGTGGTGAGCTAGACACACAGCCAAGTCTGTACAGAGCTTGCATTCCAGTTGGAATGGACAGGTTCAAGTAAGAAGATGACTCCAGTTGTTGTTTTTTTAAAGTTTATTTATTTATTTTGAGAGAGAGCACGAGCTGGGGAGACACAGAGAGAGGGGGAGAGAGAATCCCAAGCAGGCTTCACTCTGTCAGCACAAAGCATGAAGCGGGGCTTGAACTCACAAACTACAAGATTGTGACCCAAGCCGAAATCAAGATTCAGATGCTTAACTGACTGAGCCACCATAGGCACCTCCTGATTACTCCAGTTGTTTTGAGTACAGTTAAGAAAATAAATAGGATATTGGAAGAGAACATGATGGTGTGAGGCTCCTCTGGATTAGATGGTCAGGGAATTTCTCCATGGAAGTGACATTTGAGCTAACACCTGAATGATGTGAAAGTGGTCAGCTGTGCACAGACATGGGGAAAAGACATGTTCCAGGTAAGAGTAACATGAAGACCCGTGAAGTAGAAGTGAGCTTGGTCTGACAGAACAGAAAGAAGGCCTCAGATTGCAGAGCAGAGGACAGGAGGGAGGTGACAGGAGCTGAGGTCGGTGGGTGGGAGAGTCAGATGGCGTGCAGTTTATGGCGATGGTAGAGTTTGGATTTTGATGTACCTGTAATGGACAGCCATTGCAAAGTTATAACCAAGAGAGTTTGATCTGATTTATGTCTTGAAAAGATGTCCTGGCTGCTCCTAAATATCAGAAGACAGCAATATAACAGTCACAAGGCAGTATGAAATTAAATGCCATGGAAATATATGAATAAGTACTTTGTGAGTAGAAGAGAAATGGTTGGTTTGGTGGGGATGGAATGAACCAAAGACTCAGGGTAGGGGCCGGAGCCTGGTAGGCACTGTGTGGAGATGCCTGGTCCATCAGGGCAAGGGCTGTGATGATGAGGAGTGGGTGCTGATGGACAGAAGAATTTGGGGGGAATTTTGTGTCATGTGGACACAGTAATGGGAACTCCAGCCAGAAGATCCACCTCAATCCCATGTCAGGGCCCATCTCTGGCTCTAATGAGCTTGTCCCGTCTGTCTCATTGGGCTGGCAAAGCCCAGTACAGTGAGCAAGTACTTTTATTATTTTAAGGAGAGTCCTGGGAGACCGGGCCGGAAGTCCAGGAGAGAGGCATGAGTGCAAACTAAAGAGGCTGGACATTTCCTGGCATATCTTCCACTTGTCCCTCCCATGTCTGTGATAGACCCTTCCTCCCAGTGAGCCAATTCTCAGGCTCAGAGTCCATCTCTGGCCCACCACGGATAGAAGCTAGCAGGTGATATGGAAGTCTATTTGCTACCCCAGCAGGACAGTGGCATCAAAGGGCCAGAACTTGATAAAGGTATGAAGGTGAATTCTCTTATCTTCAGGGGTCCTGTCACATTGACTGGGACATTTTGGAAAGAAATAGTGGTTTTCTGTCAGTGGCAATGGCTGGCTTTTCTTTGTCTTCCCTCCCCTAGTCCCCAGTCCATCACACTGCCCACCTTGACCATGGGCCCTGCTGGCACTGGCCTGACGATACCATTCATATCTTGTTTATGGGAGAGGGTAGTCAGGGGCGAGTCTCCCTGCCACTCCTGCCTTTTTTAGAGGCCAGTTGGAGCCTTGAGCCCAGGTTTCCACTGGACTGAGTGGGTGACCCCGGTCACTCACTTCCTCTTCTCCAGGGCAGGCTGAATTCTTGGGTGACAGATCAGCATTAGGAGTTCCTCTGAGCTTCCTTTTCCTGACTTCTCTTCATGCAAGGTGAGCCTCCACCGCCACAGTCAGGAAGGGCCAGTCTGGGAACGGGAGAATGGGTGATCCCTTGGGGCAGGCTGCCAGGAGCTGTCAGCCTGGAGGCAGGCCGAAGGAGTGGGGGTCCACTTTAAGAATTCTAGAACCCCTTCATCCTGACCATAAGCTCCAGAGAATGACTTACTCCTTTGCTCTTAGTGAGAACCAGGAAAAAAAAAGTTCATTTTAGCATATTCCACGTCAAGTCAGTAGACTCTTCCGTAGAATATTCCATTACTCCTGACACATGGATTGGTGTGAATGGACACTTGAGCCTGGACACCTGTAGGGACAGCTCTGTGCTCTTTTGCCCCACCTCCCATGGGAAAGAATGCCTTGGAGTTGGGCCTTGTGTGCCTTGGCTTTTAACTGGGGTCTGTGAGCCAGATAGGGGATCGGATCCCTATGAAGTTATACGTAAATTTGGACTTCATACGCATCCGTCTGGGAGAAGGGAAGGAGAAGCTTTTATTAAATTCTTAAGAGTGTCAGTGACCCAAGAAGGCCCAGAGTCCCACCCTGAGCTGAGGAAGATGCTCTCTCTTGCTGTTGTGGGTAGCTGCTCGCCGCAGGCAGAGGCCTGTGTGGTGTCCAGAGCTGGATCGTGTGTTTTCCATCTGGGGGACAGTTCAGTGAAGTAGAAATAGCACTGCATGCTATATATGCTTCAGGCACATTCTGTTAAATGGGTTTTTATAGTCCTTCCTGAGAACTGGCCTAGAATCTGTGTATGAAATTGTTTCTTTGGGGAAAACGTGTTTTCAGTTCTAGATAAACTTAACCAAAACAATCCTATGTAAGCTGATTGCTTAGAAAGTGACTAATGGCTTGTGATAGCACTAAATGTTCATTTCTGGCAAATGATGTTCTTATGTTTCAGTGTCATGGTGATCTATGGTTCATGGCATCCTGAGTGGGCTGTAGTCAGACCATGAACCCACAGGTTTCCCTTATCCTTGGGCCCATTTGAGAAGGACCAAAATGCTGGTGCCACTGAGAATTGTAGTTGCTCCCTGGGCTGAATTCCATCAGGGACAGTTCTATCCACTGAGTCATCTCATGGCTCCCCAGAGTGCTCTGTCCAAAGAGGGGCTTGACGGCTCTGGCCTGGATGCTGCATGGTCACTTAAAGTTTCTACTATCAGTGTGTGGGTGGGGGAGGGGGGGATGCAGCATAGCCACTGTGGAACCCCTTGTCCCTGGGAGGAACGGGTAAGCGTGGACTGAGGAAGCTGAGAACAGGCAGGGGTGGAGGGGACATGTTTGTGTTCTGGTACCCCCTGGGGCTGAGCTCTGCAGGAGTGACCTTGGAGAAGACAGGAACTTTTGCCCCAGCCAGGTGCTCAGATGGAAGCAGAAAAGCCCTTCCCATGGCTTGGTGGCTTCCGGAGGCTGTGGGAGGTCTCCTCTGCTAATACTGGTATGTCTGTCTGCCTCCCTTTCTCCCAAGTTAGCTACAGAATTGCAGTGCTGTTGGCTTCCACACAGCCGTACCCCCACGAGAAGGCCTTCTGCTTAGCCTGCTTCACGCGTGGCCCCCACACAGCCAGGTTCACCTTTCAGCTGTCCCGAGCCTGAGCCAGTCTGGACCTCCTTGCTTCACAGCCCCTGCAGTGTTAGAAGCCAGAAAGTACTCTCTACTAAAGTGAAAGCCATGTACAAATGTCCTGACATCACCTATCAAAGTGTTTGTTTACTTTTTAATGTATCAAATTTTATTATTCATGATGTTACTGCATGTGTGTGGTTGGAGGAGAGGGCAGAGCAATCTTTATATGAAGAAATAGGCATTTGGAAATGACAGGCCTGATCCCTGTGCCTGTCATATCATACATCCTCCCCTGTGGGGACAATTGGAATGTATTCTTGCTTCTGTGAATGCTTATTCCCGGTTCAAGCCTCGGGCTCCCTTTGCCCCTGGGGAAGGGGATGGCAGTGGTAGTGGTGCTGGGAAGCACACACTGCCTGTGACTGTGGCCTCCAGCCACACTGCTTGGGTTCGCACCCTGGCTCTGTGACCTGTGGCTGTGTAAGTAGCCTTGGCCAGTCCCCTACCTTCTTGGTGCCTTAGTTTTCTCATCTATAAAATGGAGATAATCAGGTTATACCTTGCAGGGCTGTTGTGAGGATATAAAGCTCTTATAGCAGTGCCTGGCACACAGGACCTATATATGTATATATCCAGTATAGGACCTATAGATACATATAGCCAGTCTTTTTCATGTAGTGACTTCATTTTTTTGCCTCTTGCACACCTTCCCCTCTCTACCAAGTGGATTAGGGAAAAGATTTCTTGCCTCTGAGCTGGTGCTGCTTCTTTTCTCTCAGGTCCCCCTGGTGTCTGTGAGTAGGGCCCAGCTGTTGCACAGAGGCAGGGGCATCACTGGAGCCTCCATGCCATGGGGATGTTTTCTCTTGATTTCTTCCCACAGGGTGTGGTCACTGTAAGAAAATGAAGCCAGAGTTTGAGAATGCAGCAGAAGTCCTCCATGGAGAAGCAGACGTAAGCTTCCTTTTCTTAACCTCCCCACCACCATTTTCTTCTGAAGAATCAGTGACCTGAATCATCACAGTGACTTTCCCGCGCAGGCTCCGCAGCCACTTCCCTGATCCCTGAGGTCTGCGGGACTTCACTGTCCCTGAGTACACATGTTGTAGACAGTGGGGCCCGTAGCAGGGATGGAGCGGTGCAGAGAGACGACGGGGTCGTGTTCCCACACTGTCCATGCGGCCTCCGCCAGGTCATGGCTCTGGGGTGAAGCCTCAAAGTTCTCTCTCTTTGCTCTGGGACCCTGGCTATTGGGAACGGCCACAGTCTACACAGCCTAATTGGCAGGGCAGATTTAAAAGTCCATTTCAGCCCACAAATGGGAAATAATGCACTTTCTAGTGTGCAGTCATTCCCTGGAATATATGAGCCCAGGGAGCCAGCCACTCCCAGTGAAACACTGGCAGGCCCCAGGCGGGTGGGGGGCTGGCATCTGGGCTCCTCTTCTTCCAGCACGGTGTCTGAGGCTGTCATGCATGGTTGGCCTCTCCCCCATCCCAGAGCTCTGGTGTCCTTGCAGCTGTCGATGCCACTGTCAACAAGGCCCTGGCAGAAAGATTCCACATCTCCGAGTTTCCTACATTGAAGTATTTTAAGAACGGAGAGAAATATGCAGTGCCTGCGCTCAGAACAAAGAAGAACTTTATTGAGTGGATGCGAAAGTAAGTGTGGTGGTCTCAGTAGCACATCCTGACTCCTGGCTGGTGGCCACTGGAACAGGCCTGGAGGAGACAGAGTAAACCTTAGAGGCTGCTAACCCTGGCTCAGGGCCACAAGAGCCAAGGCGGACTGGATTTCTCCAATTCTAAAGCCACCTCTGGGGTGCTGGCCACATGTTCTCACGCAGCACGTCACTGGTAGCCTTCCCGGATGCAGTTTCACCAGCACCAGTGCAGCGGGTGGCATGTCTGTCTTCTTAGACCACCCCCTCTCCCCGTGACCTAGCCCCAGGCTTCCTCATGGCATTTTATTCCATTTGCTTTGATGGCTGGAGGACACACACAGCTCTTCACACTCCGAGCTGAACTCGTTCAGGACCAGGTCTGCTGGTGGTTGACCAGGCCTCTGGTAATGTGTCCACGAGGCAGCCTGTGGTGGTCTGGGGCTGACAATACAGATTGTGAAGAGCTCCCTCAGTGTATGTATTAGTTTGCTGATTTATCACAACAGGTAACACAGACTTGGGAGCTTAACAGCAGAAGTTTATTTTCTCGCAGTTCCACAGACCAGAAGTCCAAGATGAGACGTCAGCAGAGCTGGTTTCTTCCGAGGCCTCTCTCCTTGACTGTCTTCTTCCTCTCCACGTCTTCACACAGTCTTCCCTCTGTGTCTGTGTCCTAATCTCCTCTTCTTGGAAGGGCACCAGTAAGATTAGGGTAGGGCTCATCTCAGTGAATTCATTTTAACTTAACTGTCTCTCTAAAGACCCTGTCTCCAAGTACAGTCACATTCTGAGGTGCTTGGAGGCTGGGACTTCAACATATAAATGGGGGCTGGGGGGTGGGTATGGTCACAACTCAGCCCATAACAGCCTGCAAGTCCAGAGAACCTGAGTAGCCTCATAATTACTAGCCCAAGGACCTCCTCCTCACCCAAGGTCTTTGGAACCTGCAGTTCTTAGCATTTCCCTGTCCTATGAGGAAGAAGAACCATTACACAGGTACCCTGGGAAATGGAGGAAGTCCCAGGCCTTGCTTGAGAGGCAGAAATTGTTAGGACGTAGTTAAGGAGACTTTCTCCTATCTACACCCTTCCCCCAAGATGCGCGCGCACACACACACACACACACACACACACACCCCTTGAATATTTGGGAATATTTCCTCATTTCAGCACTGGGTAGGCAGGGGAGATAAAGTAAAAGAAGACATATTCCAGCCTTTGCTGAGGTCCCTGGTACAAAGCATAGTGTATTCTCATATGAAAACCAAGACTTTAGAGTCAAATGTGACATGAGAACCAAGCAAAATAGCAGCATCTAGATTGAGTTACTTTGTTAGGACATTTGTGCTCAAACTTAGGAGTATATATGTGTCACATTGTATTGAGGTGCTTGTTTGAAGTACAGATCCTGGGGCTGCTGTCCCTGAAGCTTTGATTCAGGAAGTGGGAATGGAACCCACAGCCATAGTGTTTTGAGAAATACCCACTTACAGAATGGGAACGAAGGTTCCACTAGGTTCAAGAGAGACCCCTGGGAAGAGGTGGGTGCACTAGCGAGGTCCTAGTCTCAGCTTCTCCCACTTTGTCCTGCTCATCACTGGGGGCAGGTTCTCAGAATAGCCTGGCCTCCCTCTTAGGGATCAGAGGCGAGTGGTGGCTCACTTCCAGAAGGGACAAGGTACTCCCTCTTCTGGGTTTTCTGGCGTCAGAAGTAGGTTGCCATTCACACCTGCCTCTCCAGCCTCCCTCTGGTGCCAGAGCTGGTACCCTGGGAGGATTGAACAGGGTGGGGTTCAGGCAGTTTCTTGGTGCTTGCACTTGTGGTGGGAGAGTTGAGGGAATCAGGAGAGGCCTGGCTGCAGGTAGTGAGCACAGAGGAGCTGTGTCTGTTCTTTGCAGTCTCTCTGCTGCTGAGCACCTGAAAAGCACTGAGGGTAAAACATGGACTTTGAAGTCTAAGAGACCTGTGCTTAGATTGTGACCCTGGGCCATTTACTTGACCTCACTAAGCCTGTTCCCATCTGTAAAATGGAGACAACACTTTCCCAAAGACTCATCTAGAGAATTAAATTAGACTATTGTGCTTAGCACGGTGTGTGGTGTGGCAATACTCAGAGAAAGGAAGCTGTTTTTATTATTGATGCCAGCTGTTATTTGGATCTATAACTGACAGTATTGCCACATAAGTGGCAATACCTTCCCAGGCTTTGCCAATTGCTTTTGTATCTGTTGCCCATTTCATCCTCAGATCCTATGAGGTCAAGAGTTTTTATTCCTATTTCTTTGATGAAGGAACTTAGGTTCAGAGAGGTTGGCGGCCTTGCCCAGAGACAAATAGTAGTTCCTTTAGGAACTCGGAAAGAATTCTCAGGCAGAGCATGAACAGCAGATAGCTCTGAGATGGAGGACCGAGGCCTGTCAAGCAGGAGCAGGGTGAGGAATTTGGGTGAGGCCGATGGTGTTTCCAGGCTTGTACACAAGTGTGCTGTGAGTGACTGAGACAGGCCCACCAGCAGGCCAGCCCGGGGAGGCAGGATTCAGGGATAAAGTAGAGCAGGGAGGTCAGGTGTCGGCCATGAGCCAGGGTTAGGGCAGGGGACCTAGAGAAAGAAAAGGGAGGAAGACAGGGTGGCTGGGAGGGGCCAGTCTTGGTCACAGGAACAGCAATGCCATTGACCAAAATGGAGAGGTAGCTGAGGAAAGCTGGTTTGGGAGGTGTGGAGGAGGGGGAAGAGTGATCTGTTCTGTTTTGTTAGGATTGGGGTGACCTCCAAGTGGGGCCTTCCAGCAGAAGTATCTGAAAAACACCTGGAATTAGGGAGCCTTGTTGAGAGGTCTGGGCTCAGGTCCTCCTCAGGCACAGGAATTATGGAAGCCATGTGGATGAATGGGATCTTTTGAGAATTGCAGGGCCTCAGATAGAACCTGAAGAGGAGGGAGACCCTGTGAACACTCGATAGAGGGGACTTTTGAAAGAGGAATGGTCCTGGAATGGCTCAGGGCTGCACTCAGCTGGGTTTGAGGCTGGGGCCAGGGCTGAGGCCAGGGGTGGAAACCAGTGGTGCATGGGTGAAGGAGAGAGTGCAGGGGATGATGTGGCAGCACTGGGTGCAGACCACTCCCCAGAGACCCTTCTCAGAGAAGGAGCAGAGCAGTGTGGTTGTAGAGAGGGGGACAAGGCAACAAAGGCTTTTAAAAGACCCTGAGATCTGTCTTTTTTGTTTCTGGGTTTTTTTTTTTTTCAAGTTTTTATTTAAATTCTAGTTGGTTAACATACAGTATAATATTGGCTTTAGGAGTAGAACTTAGTGATTCATCACTTATATATAACACCCAGTGCTCATCACGAAAAAATACGGAACGTTTCATGAATTTGTGTGTCATCCTTGCACAGGGGCCATGCTGAGATCTGTCCTTTTGTGAGGCACAATGGAGGGAACTAGTGGACAGAAAAAGACTGAAAAATGAGAAACACACAATGAATGCCTAGTATTTCTTAGAGCACATGGGCTCTTAGCAACTGTTAGTTGCTGGCCTGACTAGGTGCCCTAGGTACACTGTCTCTGCTCTTCATAGGGATCCCAGGAAATAGGTATTATCGTACTCACTTAACAGAAAAGAAAATGAAGCTCAGAGGGGTTTGGTAATTTACCTAAGTTCACACAGGTGATAAGCAATCTGGATCCAGACCCATCTCACTCCTTGGTCCATGCTCTCTCCACCAGTGCAAAGCATAATGGAGGGTCCTTCAGGATCCAAGAAGAGGCAGTAGGAAGAGGGAGGGAGAGAGAGGGAGGGGAACCCAGGTGAAGGAGTTTCTGTACCCGTGGCAAGATGATGGCTGACACCTGGAGAGACTGCTCTGCCCTAAAAGGAGCTCAGGTCTTCCACACCATCACAAAATGGCTTTTTAATAAGCTCCTCAGAGGAAATCAGAATATCTTTGTTGATGGTACAGATTTATTCACATTGGAACACAGGTTTTAAATTAAATTTTAGAAAGGATGCAAAGTGATTTCTTCTTGGGTGCTCCTCTGAGCAGGTGGGGGTGGAAGTGTATGCCCTTACACAGGCCTTCCTTTATGACCATCTCCCCTCCCTGCCATTCCTGCAGCCCTGAGGCCCCTCCACCCCCAGAGCCCACGTGGGAAGAGCAGCAGACCAGCGTGTTGCACCTGGTAGGGGACAACTTCCGGGAGACCCTGAAGAAGAAGAAGCACACCCTGGTCATGTTCTATGCCCCTTGTAAGTAGCTGGGGGGTGCTCGCCAAGGTGCAAGGTGGAGGGGTGGGCCAGACTGAACCAAGAAGATCCCTCTACCAGGGAACAGTGCAGCCACAGGCGGACCCTGGGCTCATCCCTGCTGTGTCAGGGCTCCTCAGTTTCATCCCAGGCTGAGGTCCTTCCAAATCCAAGGCCTCTTCCTGTTAGCTCTGTCAGGGTCTCTCTCCCTGTTTCTGGGGAGCCTTGCTCACATTAGTCGTAAAGCCCTCTGCTTCTGTTTGTGGCAGGGTCTGCCACAAAATTATTCAGTCTCCCCATGTCCCTGGAATCTTCTAGGCTGCTTGCCTCCCACCTGCCAATTCCACCTACCCCTTGGCTCCTTCTGTCCCACCGAGCACTGACTTCACCTTCAAACCCTGGAATTTAGCCGACCTCTTTTGGCCTCTGCTTTCCTGGTCTTCCTGAGTACCCCAGCCCAGTCCTCCTCCCTGACCTCCTCCACGTGGCTTTGATGCCATTGGGTTTGAATCTGTGGGAAAAGCACACCACATTTTTCTGAGCTAGCTTCCCCCTCTATCCCCCTTTTAATCAAAGTTTAAGTTGAGGAAGTGACACGTTTGATTGTGACCTTTGGATTTTGTGTTGTTCCATCTTGAAGTTAATTGATATTTAAAAGGGAAGGCTCTTGAATTTCCCACTGTTCTGTTGCCCTTGTCTCTCTCCCCCCGGTTACAGCTCAGCTTAATGGAGTGGGGATAATAAAGCTTCGCTCTACAGAGAAGCCAGGCAACTCAATCTAGTCATAAACCTGCTTGCTTGTAGCCAGCCCTCCTGTTGCCTCCCCTCCTGCCCCACTTTTCAAGTGTCAGTAATCCGTAAAGTCACTCCTCCCTCTCACTTTCTGAGAGGGCTTGCCTCCTGCCCACCTTTCCCAGCCTCAGACCCCTGCCCTCAGGCAGCAAAGTGTCCCTCTGTTTTTGCCTTTTCTTCTCCAGGTCAGAGCAGGACTTGGGCTCTCTCCATTCCTTGCAGAGCCTCTCACTGTCTTTGTCTGTCCTCATCTGTCCTTAGCATATGCCTAGAAGGCTGAGTGGGTTTTAAGAAGTTGTCTTCCTTCTGGGCAGAATGCCAGGCACAGGACTAAGACCCAGAAGATGTGTGACCTACCCAAGGCTTCGGAGCACTGAAGCGACAGAGCCCTCCCTGCAGCCTGGGCTGGTGCTCTTTCTGCTATAGACATAATTCAGAGAGTATGAGCTTTCTCAGCAGCAGTGAAACCCTGGCCACAGAAGCAGAGGTCCTTGACCAACCCCTGGGTGGACTTTAGAAAGTCCAGACTACATACTTTCCCCTGGGATTGCTCCCCTCTTTCCCCCAGACCTCTGGAGTCAGGACTCCTACCCCACTGGGGTGCTAACGACCTCCCTCACAGAACCACTGTGTGCTGGGTGGTATCTGGGGCCCAGGATACAAGAGAAGGAGGCATGGTCCCTGCCACAGCTCAAGGGCTTCACAGTCTATGTACTCTGGCAAGAAACAACTCGAAACAGCCCGTTCAGGGCTGCTCCACTGGACGACTCGGCTTCCATCAAAGGGCCTGGCACCTAGAGTTTCCCTTCTCTACTGCATGTTCCTGTGCCTGAACCCTGTTCCAGAGATGCTCATCAGGGAGGTGGATCTATCCAAAGGCAAATCTTTAAAAATTTTTCAGTTATGAAAATAATATATACTTATTTATATATAGTATATGACACATCCTTATGCTTATTTACATATAAAGAACCTAATAACTAAGAAAGATCACACACCTGATAAAGGTAAGTATAAAGTAGAAGCAAAAGCCAATCCCCATATCCTTCCCCAATCTCTACTCCTTCTCACCTCCCCCCATGTCCCCCACCTCCCATCTACCTCCCACCTCCTGTCTCCCACCCACTTCCCACCTCCCCGACATGTCCCATACTTCCCAGCTCCCCCCATGTCCTCAAGCTCCTGCCCCCTCCCACCTCCCACTTCTTCCCTGTGTTCCCCACCTCCCACCTCCTCCTCCCACCTCCTCCTCCCACCTCCTCCTCCCACCTCCTCCTCCCACCTCCTCCTCCCACCTCCTCCTCCCACCTCCTCCTCCCACCTCCTCCTCCCACCTCCTCCTCCCACCTCCTCCTCCCACCTCCTCCTCCCACCTCCTCCTCCCACCTCCTCCTCCCACCTCCTCCCGGTTTATACAGAGATCTTCCTCTGGCTATTTCATTGTTTTCTCCTGTTCCAAGCCCCCTCTTTGCTCTCAGTGGTCTGGTCATGGTGACTGCCCTTCTTAGGCCAGCGTGCTGAGTCTTTAGCATTGGAATTTTCTGTCCTGTCCTTGGTCTTTCTTTCTGTCTCCCCACTCTGGGAAGTTTCTTTCCTTGCTACACATAGGTGGTGCCTTTTTAAAGAGCCCAGATTAAAAGATCATGCCTCGGGGCGCCTGGGTGGCTCAGTCGGTTAAGCGCCTGACTTCGGCTCAGGTCATGATCTCACGGTCCGTGAGTTCGAGCCCCGCATCGGGCTCTGTGCTGACAGCTCAGAGCCTGGAGCCCGTTTCAGATTCTATGTCTCCCTCTCTTTCTGCCCCTTCCTGTTCATGCTCTGTCTCTCTCTGTCTCAAAAATAAATAAACGTTAAAAAAAAAAAATTAAAAAAAAAAAAAAAAGATCATGCCTCTTCTGGTCTACCTGACACCTCTTGGGAACATCTTCATGCCCTTCCTAAAACAGCCTCCCCTCCAGTTATTCATCTGCCATGCTCTTTCTTTTGTATAATGATAAAATTAGATGCACCAGAAGGTGATTAATCTGAGATCTAGATACTTTAAATTGATGGTAATAGGAATTTGCACTAGGCTGACAATTACCTTTATACATTCAGTAAGCAAAGAGCTTAGAAAGGAAAAATTAATAGTGATACCAGGTTTGGGGGAGAGGATAACTTCTTTCCAGCCAGCCTAATGCTATTAGTGGGCATCTGTGTGCCGCTCACAGGGGACCGCTAGGTGCTGCGAAGATGCTGCTCTGGTGAGCCTTGTCGACCAGCACATTGTGCCCTCTAGATGTTTTGGAATCTATAACCATCATTCCTCTATAGTGTGAAATTTTCATGAATTTGAGCTATTCTTCCCTCCATTGGGTCAGATTAGTAAAGAGTTCTTGTAATTGCCATTGAGGCCGTTAAAAAATCATGTTAGTATCTGCCACAAGTTAGGCACTCTGTGGCATTCAGTTCTGATAGAACTCACATCCAGCCCAGCTCTCTTCTGTACACCTGCAGTGGATGTTGGGAAAATCCTTTTCCTGCCCCTCCCCATCATTGTCCACACTGTTCTGGGGCCAGCTGGCAGCTCCACCAGCCAGGACATATGGGTGATCCTGCCCATCTCAGGAACTGGCTCCAACGCTAAATTCACATTAAAGTTGTAGCTCAGCTTTAATTTGGTTTCACAAAACTCTTTGAAATGCCAGTCGTTATTATCTTATTTTAAAAAGAGAGAAAGCAGATGGGCAAAGCCATTTCTGTTCCTCGCCTTGGCCGGCCCGACGGTTCACCAACTCTCCCCATAGGGCATTTGGCCTTTCCCACCTGTGCTTTGATCAGAATTAATTACCAGAGTCAAGGAAATCTTCCCTCAAAGCAGTTCCGTTCTCATGGCAGTTGTGTTCAGTGTCTGGGGAATGGTAGAAAGAGGTGGGCTTGGGTTTGGATCTGCTCATGCTGAGGGAAGGGCCAAGAAAGGGGGTCTGTCACCCCAGCTGACACTAGCACTGTTGTCACACCCTGGGCCTCCGGAGTTATGGGTCCTCATCCATTGTGATAGGCCTCTCTCCATAGTCGGGAACCCAGGCCCTGATAACCCAGTGGCTTATTCTCCTCTTAACCTGACCTTGGGTCTCCTCTCCCTGGATCCAGGGCTCAGGTTGATTGTAGAGCAGAGGATAGAAGGATAGCGTGAGGCCCTGGGGCCTGGTCTGGCTGCTTGGTCTGGGGTGGGGATTTGCTGGGAATGTAGACGTTAGCAGCAAAACATGAGCAGTGGGGGCTCAGACAGTTGCTCCTGCCACCACCTTTCTCCGTCCCGTTTTCTCAGTCGTGACATGGACAGATTTATCATTGTCCATAAGGCAAGAGCAGGGGGCTTTGTAACAGACTCAGAGAGTCCTGAGCACACATTCTCCTTTTCCAGGCCCAAAGCTCCCTCTGTGCCATAGCTCCCAGGCAGCCCTCCGTGGAAGGAGCTTGCAGAGCAAGACTGCAGTGACCATCTCCTCCACCCTCAGCCTCTTAGACCCAGTGTATGGCAGGAGGATGTGGGGTGGGAGGTCCCGGGCAGGAGCGGACCTGACATTTGCACACAGACTCCTACAAAGCCCTCATGCTGACAGCAGAAACACAGGGCAGTGTTTGAGGGGCAGAGTTGACACAGGACCCTGACAGTGTGGTGTGCAAGGGGTAGGAGTCAGACGAACCCCCCCCCCCCCACGGTCTGTTGGGTGGAGGGAAGCTCCTGGAAAGGTTTCTCTATCAGTTCCAGGAGGAGCACCTGGCTCTGCAGCCTCCCCTGCACGTGCAACATTCTGTCCTCCTTTCCTGCAGGGTGCCCACACTGTAAGAAGGTCATCCCGCACTTTACGGCCACCGCCAACGTCTTTAAAGATGACCGAAAGGTAAGAGACCCCTCTTTGTCTCTTGCCCTGCCTCTGACTTTGCTCTGCCGCCATTTCCTACACCTTCCTCCCTTCCCGTTCAGGTCCCCTTCCTGAATAGGCTCTGCTGAGATCAGAGAATTCCTGGGAACCAGGACATTCTTTTCATAAAGGCAGCATAGAGCAGGCTGAATGTTTGCTGTAAAGTCAGCTAAAAGGGATACACTGAACCATTACAGCCCTTCATTGGAAGAGGGGGGTGGTAAAGGGGTCATCTGTTTATATTTTCTTAGTGCTTCAATCTTTTTACAGTAGGATTTGTAGTCATGCATCACTTATATAATTGAAACTACAAATAAAAAAATTCAACAAAAGTCAACTGGAGGCAGCCAAGGTGGAGGAGAGCAAGGCTGTGTGCAGAGCCTCATCCTGCCTAAGGGAAAGGCTCCTGTAGCTGCCAACCGATGAAGCATAAAATTAACAAGCTAGAGCTGCGGGATTGGATTAGAGGGGAGGAGAGGGGACCCCCCCAGGCACGTCCCCCAGGCAGCTCCAGCAGTGAGGGCAGTGTGGGTCCCTCCCAGGTGAGAGCAAAGTGTGACTTTGGGGCCAAAGGGTGTGTGGCAGGAGAAGACTCTGGAACTCAGGCTGGTGCAGCTTTTGGCTGCTGCTAAACTGTGTGACTCGGAGAAGTCACATCAGCTCTTCAGGCCTTGAATTCTCCTCTCTCTAAGATCGGGGTGCTTCTCTAGACGATCATGAAGACTCTTCCCAGCCTGGGACTCTCTTCACCCAAGAGGCCCCAGAAGTGTGCTCACACACACCCAGACTCAAAGTCACACGCATCTCTGCTGTGGTGCCTTACATTTTTTTGAGTGAGTTCCTCAGGTGCAGCCAGGGCAGGCTGGATTTCCTGGGGTTGGCCCTGTGATGACATGTGAGAGCTATACAGGGCCAGCAGGTCAGAGAGAGCCAGGCTGGGGCACGTGTGTGGGGAGGGGGCAGACTCAGGACTCAGACCCCAAGACCCTTCCCTGGACTCACGATGTCCTGTCATCACCCACAAGGTCTGGCTGTGCCCCTGTGGCTCACTTCTCCTTTTCTCCTTTGCCTGCCACTTGGCCTGCATTGAGAGGGGCGTGGCAAGAAGGGGCTTCCCGTCTTCATCTCTGTCCCCACCTGCCCCCTTCTGCCACCCAGGGCCAGTGCGTACACAGGAGCTCCTCCTGGGGGCCTGGGGAGGTCCATCCCTGCAGGACTCCCTTACAATCTGGGTGTTGGTTGGTTGGTGTGGGGATGCCTTTACTCCCTGGAGCCAGCCCAGGACTGTCAGTCACTCCACACTGACTCCCTTTACCCCTCACCCGGAGAACTCTGGGTAGACAAGAGAGTGGCTGAAGTGTGGGGTCTCCCTGCCCCCCGACCTCCGGCTGCTCGGGTCTCCATGGCTCCAGGATCTGTGAAGGGATCACATCAGTCCAAGCAGGGCCAGGCTGGCTATGCCCATAGTGAGTAGCCGAGGGCCAGCCCTCCTCTTCCTCATTCCCATCTGCTGATGCACAGGGACGCCATTTCCATGGAGACCCCCTCCTTCTCTGAGACACTAATATGCCCTTGCTTAATTGTCTTAACTTGAGCCAGTAATGTCACTGGCCTTTTCTGGGGGTCATTTCCTCTGTGTCATTCCTTCTGTTCTCTCCTTCCAGCTTCCCTTATTCTAAGCCAGAGATTACCCTCGCTCATTTCCAGGAACATGTTTACTCTCTCTGTCCCTCTCTGCCAGGCAGTTGGCAGGCCTGGGGTTCCTGGAGGTGGCTCTCAGTAACACCAGGGAAGTGTTCGCTCTCGGCCTGGGGGACTAAAGTTACTGGTGCCACGATTGCTGGGTGCATCCTAGAACTATCACATCAGAGGTCTAGAGACAGTTCCAGGAATTTATAATTTTTAAGAGCTCTTGTACTGGCTACTGGCTGGTATTTGGGGAGTGGTGGCCCATCCAGCCCTCTCCTGCTCATGAGGGATCAAGGCCCAGAGAGGACCATGTCTCTTGCCCAGGGACACCTGGCTGGTCACTGACAGCCAGAACAGAGTCTCTTGACTCCTAGTTCTTCCGGACACCCATGCTGCCACCTCTTAGCTGGAATTGTATTTTTTTCTACCCAGAAGCCAGTCTCTGTTCCTTCCCCAATCAATATGCAGTTGGTTGTTCACTTCCATTTTCATAGCCAAAGTCAATATTAGCTCCTGCAGAGATTTATTTTACTGAATCAATAAATCCGCATGAGGCAGCTCATAGTTTAGCTGGGGAGCCTCCACCCCTCCCAGGAGCTTACTGGGGAGCTTTAGCAGTTGATACACTGGGTGGAGAAAAGGCTGCATACTGCTAATGTTGGAACAGATGACCGTAGGGAAGGGGCCGTGGAAGACAAGGACCTGAGGTGGAAGGCTGGTGGATTGCAGGCAGGGGTCAGGCGACCACTGGGCTGGCAAGGTGTGGGGCTGGGGGTGGGGCTGGCCTTGAAGGCAGCTGTTGGGGAGGTGTGAAGGTCATCCGAGGACAGGTGCCCATAGGCAGCAGGAGCTGATGGAACCCTGGCCCTGGTGTGTTTAGTCCCTTGTGTTTACAGGGCTCTCTGTCCTTCAGAAAGGAAGGCTCCCTGAGGGCAGGGACTTCATTTGCCCTTGAATTCCCTCCAGTCTTGATGCCTGAAGCCTGTGTAAATGTTGACTGAATGAAGAAGCAATAATATATTTGATATTTTCTGAAAACTCTTCCACTGATACTTGAGAGCATTATGTCATGTTGTCCTCATCATAGCATAACCAAGTAAATATTATTAATCTCCCATTTTACAGAAGAGGAGATTGGATCTTACAGAGGTTAAAAAACTCTGTCAAACTTGTCCAGCTGGAAAGGGGCATCTCAGAACCAGATAAACAGGCATTGTCAGATGTTTCCCCAAAGCAAACTCAGGTTCTGGCCCTTGTGTGTAGGGGGTTTATTTGGGAGATGGTCTTAGGCTACAGCCTCAAGGATGGAGGAACGGGGAGCAGGCGGGGAAGGAGCCAGAGCAGGGGGATTGATGAGCAGATTAGTGCATGGGTGATTAGGTTCAGTCCCTGGAGACCTCACGGGGGACCACGTTCTCAAGCCCCGTCCATCACTGGCCTTACGCAGTGGTTCCCTGCAGCCAAGAGTTATGGGTGCCAGTTACCAAGTATTTGGCCAAGGGGCCACAGCAGGATACCAAGTACCGTGGAGCAGATCTCAAAGTGATAGTGTACATTCAGTGCTGTAGTTCAGTCAGTGCAAATCTGGAGTGGGTGTAAGGGGTGCAGGCATTTAGACAGGAGAAATGGGGATAGATGAGAAGCGGAATATTTGCTGTCTTTTTTCCAGAGTCTAAGCCCCTTCCTTTAATTTTTTTTTTTAATGTCTGTTTATTTTTGACAGAGAGAGAGGAGGGACAGAGCATGAGAGGGGGAGGGGCAGAGAGAGAGAGGGAGACACAGAATCTGAAGCAGGCTCCAGGCTCTGAGCTGTCAGCACAGAGCCCGATGCGGGGCTCGAACTCACAGCTGTGAGATCATGACCTGAGCCGAAGTCGACCCTTAACAGACTGAGCCACCCAGGCTCCCCCTAAGCCACTTCCTTTAGAAGGAGCCGCACTTCACTCCTCTCTTCCTGTAGAAATGGAGGGTAGAGGAGCCTTTGCAGCCAGAAGTAGCACTCTATGTACGTGGCTGGCAGCTAGTTGAGGGGATTCAAAATAAGTACACATTTTTAATTTAGTCAATTTATAAAACCATACACTATATTTCCCACAGCTCCAGGGCATGTATACAAATTAAATTCATAATTTAAAGCAGATGCGGGGAGAGCAGCAGCCTGGAGCAACACTCATCAAACACTCTGTCAGCGTAGCAGAGGGGCATCGGCCGCTCACTGAGGGCCGGACGCAGAGGGCTGCCCGGTGTGTGAGGGCTCCCCTGGGCCGGGCCCCAAGAAGTGGAACGCCGAGGACAGTCAGAGGAGCACCTGCCTCGTGTTTCTAAATAATTCAGGAAGTGTTTTACAGGGTGAGCTGAGGTTCTCAGGAGACTGCACGGGCCCACCTGCTAGCCCCGCGAGTCAGGCTCCGTGTAGACTTCAGCAAACGGCTGGGGGAACCCACCTGAAGGAGACCGCTGCCCTCTGCTCCAGCCACGTGTTGCCTGTGGGAATGCAGGGCAAATGCCATCAAATCTGGCTTTTAAAGAGAAGCTGGAGAGCCAAACTTTTATATAAAATCTTCTGGCTCTTTTTCTAGGTTGGCAGCTAATTCAGGTTTATTTTTTTTTAATTCTGTGTGGGCCAAATAGAACAGGACTGAAAGCCAGATATGGATTGTGCGCAGCAAGTTTGCAAACTCTGCTCTGAGAAGTCTTATTATACAGACGTTATGTAGCTGAAGTGGGAGGGAAGCGTGAAGGCGGGGGAGGGGCAAGTGTGGCACGCTGGTCACCAGAGAGGGAGCAGGCCACACTTCACTCTGTCAATCCCTCTGCCTGCAGAGCAGTGGCCCTGCTCACTCGGGCACAAGGTCAGTGACCAGTAAATGTGACTGTTGGTGGCCTGCAGGGCTCTTCTGCCTGGAAAGGGGGCCCCCATCCCAATGTGAATAACCCGTAGCCATAGAACCATGTGAATTGTGGCTATTGAATGATTTTAACTTTCTTTCAAGTACAGTAAGAGTTCAGTCTGAATGCCTTAATGGGCTCTGGTTCTCCGAGGCAGCACGCTTATTTTTCTCCCTGGTCCCGGCATGGGCTGGTTTCTGGGTGGGTGCTCTCTGCTCAGGCCTTCGTGCACCTGCTGTCTCCTCCTGACTCAGGTCTCTGATCAAATGCTATCTCCTCGGAAAGGCCTTCTTGGCCAGAAAGCAGCCCCTCCGGCTATCGTTTTCTTGAATCACCCTCTTTTAATTTCTTGAGAGCATTCCCTGGGCTCTAAAATGATCTCCCTTGTTATGTGTCTGTTAACTGCTTTCCTGCAGTAAGGATGGCAGTCACTTGATGACTAGATTTTTTCAAGGTCATCACTGTACCCCTGGCATCTAGGACAGGCTTGGCACATGGCAGCACTTGGGTAAGATGCTGCCTTTCCTCAGAATCTGCCCTCCCTTCTTCTGTAATGCTTGTGTATGGTGTATTCCCATTAAGCGACCCTCTCCCCCCTTCTCTGCGTTGTGACCCTCAACAGAAAAAAGGTTCTCCCGTGCCTGCTTGATACCCTCTTATTTTGAAAGAGCAATAATTAGGAAAAACTACCCAGCATGTGGAATTGGTTAGAAGGGCAGGAAGAGGCCAGTGGCCAATTTGGGAACCTCCTTCTGACCAAAAACCCTGTTTGCCGTAGTCCTGCTGAACTAACTCTTCCAGTTCCTGGAATGTGCTCCCCTGGCCGAAACTTCTTTCTCCTCCTCCTTCAGGACGCCGCTCAGATGGCAAACTAGGGCAGAGCACCTTTGTGCCAGTTCCCTTGGCACCCTGGACCACCTCCGTCACGTCACACCCCCTATCATGCCTCGGAGTTGTCCCTTTATCTGACTCCCCTGACCGGACGCTGAGCTCCTACTGGAGACAGGGCTTGTGTCTGGAGCCGGTAGGCGCGACTATAACAGCAGCTAACATTACTGACCACTAACCATGTGTCAGGTCCTGTGGCCGATTCACCTCCCCTGAATTCTCTTACTCAGTCTTCATAATTTCCTGATAACCTATGTGTTGTTATTACCCCCATTTTACAGATGAGGAAATTGAGGCTAGAGGCTAGGTAATTTTCCTTAAGTCTGAATATGCAGCCAAGCCAAGATTTGCACTTGGGAAACTTCACTTCAAAGCTTTTGTTCTTAACCTTGGTACTATCCTCCCTCCGCAAACAGATGTTCAGGAAGTGTTAGTTGATAAATGAATGAGTCCTACCATGCCTCATAGAAATGAGCCTCACAAAACCTGTGGTGTTTACAGATGCTTTCAAGTCATCATTTCCTTTATGGCCATTATACTCTTGATTTTAAAGGGTAGTCTGAGGGTGCTGCAAGCTGAGTCCCCTAACCTTACCCAGCTGCCTTGAGAATTGGAAACAGGCATCACCAGTCTCAGTGGAGCTCTGGGCTGAGGCTGTTTGGTTCAGCTCATCCCTGCTATTGAGGAGAAAAAAAGAAAGCACATGACGTAGGCCCGAAGTGCTGTCTGTGTGCAGAGGGTCCAGGCCCCAGGTCTCACGTGGGAGGCCTCCTGTGCTGACCCACCCTTTCTTTTGGCCTGTAGATTGCCTGTGCTGCTGTTGACTGCGTCAGAGACAAAAACCAGGACCTGTGTCAGCAAGAGGCCATCAAGGCCTATCCCACATTCCACTACTACCACTACGGGAAATTTGCAGAAAAGTATGACAGCGATCGCACGGTGAGCTGGGGAGAGGCATCTGCCCTGGGCAGGGAAACAGCCACCGAGGGGGGCAGCAAAGGGAGGCTTCCAGGGCAGGGCAGAGGTCAGCGCTAGCACCCTGCTGGGAAGCAAGGGCCGTGAGCCTGGCTGGAAGAGTGCCCCAAGAGGTTGTCCCAGAGTCCAGCTCCCGGAGCAGGGACAGGTTCCGGGGTGTCGGAAAGGGCTCCCCAGTAGCCAAGCAGACCGTCCCCGCATTGCCAGCTGCTTCCACTGGCCGCTCCTCTGTCCAGAGAAGTGAGCACGTGGGGCATCAGGGAAGGGGGAGAGAGGGTGCACATCCGCATCAGGGGTTAAAGTTTCCTTTTTCTCTTTCTCTTCCCATTCCCTATAGGAATTGGGGTTTACCAATTTTATTCGAACGCTCCGGGAAGGAGACCACGAGAGACTAGGGAAGAAGAAGGAAGAGTTGTAATTTCTGCCTCAGAGGAAGCTTTTCCATTACACTGTGAATAATACCTGTTTTGTTGTTCTTTCTGAATTTCCACGTGTTCTGAAGACAAAATTTTTTATAGCCGCTTATGGCCATTTTGTACAATTTTGAAATAAAATTAAACAAATTGTTTGGTGGTGTGGGTTGTTTCCACGGAGCCTGTAGTAACAGGTGGGTACTCGTGAAGTCCTCTTCTGGGAGGCGGGGCAGAGACTCTTGAGGGCGGGGACAGGGCACGAGGAGGGTGGCGCAGGGCACTGCCTCTATCAGCCATCGGAGAACAGAACAGGGAGATCAGACCACAGAATATCCTGTTGGAAATGACTGCTTCGGACAGGAAACGCATTAAGATAATCAGGGAAAACGGGATGCTGAAGCTGACGGTAACCAAGTACTAGCCTCTTCTGGATCATTGTGGTTTCAGTGTGTGTGCGTTTCCCTGGAACTCATTGACATGTTTCCCTTTCTTCAGCTATTTCTGTCTTCTCTGTTCCTCTCTGCAGTCCCTCCCTGCTCCCCCTTTACAGAAAAGCTCAGTCTCCGGGGACGAGCATAGTGGTGAAGCCCGGGCTCAAAGGGCCATCTAGAATGGAGTGGGGAAGGGGCTTTTGTGCTGCTGCTTGCTCTGCACACTGGCTAGGAAGGGGCGGGGAAGGGGATGTGGGTGGCATATTCTCTGTAGGCATGCAGATGCTGGGTCAGCATCCCCTCACCCGCCACAGTAACCTCCAAACCTTCCCCCGACCGTGTTCTCCATGGATGGGCGCCACCCAGGCCCCTGCTCTACCCTACATCTCAGTCTGCCTCCTGCCTCCGTACGTCTCTCTCCTGACTGGCTTTCCCATGCTGGTCGTGCTTTCTGCATCGCTGGGTGACTAACACCAGCTGTTTGCCCAGCGGTGCTGTCAGAGCCAAAGCACCCTGTGACGTGTCTTGTCCATCCAGTGGTACTTTTCCACGGGGAGAACAGCCCTGCTCCCTCTGCCTTGCAGCCATCCTAGCCTTGGATTTGGGTAGTTCAGAAGCAGGGTTGCCTAAGCACTTAGCTACTTACTAGGGTGGTTTTGTTGGTGGCTTGGCCTTCAGGAACACTCTTGTCTCCTAGACCAGCCCCCTGCCCTGTGGCCTCAGTCCTTCTTGCTGACGAGTCTGCTGAGAGGAGGACCAGAGCAGCACAGAGCCACAGAGCTCCTCATGGCTGTGCTGACGGGTGCCACTGCTCTGCTGGGGGAAATTGGGGGTTCCCAGCTTCCCAATTCACCTCCTGCTGCTTCAGCCTTCCTTTTTTAATCCCAAGCAGGCACTTTTTCAGCAGTGGCCTGTGGTCTTGCCCCAGGTGAATGGGCATGAAAGAAGCATGCATTTAAACACATGTACTGAGCTCCTGCTGGGTTCTGTACACAGGCATACAGGAGCCACGTAATCCTGACATTGTGCAGTATACTCATTCCTACAAGGGGATTTGGGGAGGACGTGTGCACATGGACATGCTTTTCCTTAATGGTGGTGTGGAGCCTTTGTGGGAGGAACTGATTTGCTCGTGTCTTCAAAAAAAGTTGTTGAGGCACCTGGGTGGTTCAGTTGGTTAAGCATCTGACTCTTGATCTCAGCTCAGGTTTTGATATCAGGGTTCTGAGTTCAAGGCCCGCATTGGGCTCCGTGCTGAATGTAAAGCCTACTTAAAAAAAAAAAAATTGTTTTTAACTGCATCTTTAGAACAATACCTGACAAGAGCCACTTCCTGCCTGAGGACCACTGGCACCCACTTTCAAGGCATGGAGCTTGCTTTCTTTTTGTCCATTTCATAGCCTCAAGGTCAGATTTGCCTGGTCTGGCTTCTTGGTGAAGGCTTGAAAGCACCAAGGAATGGCATCCTCTTCACTTCTCTATTTGCAGGATTTTGTCATTAAGAGGCTTTGTTGGAATGTCTAGTGTTTACCATGACTTTGGGCATGACCTGAGCAAGTTCACCCCAGCTCTGGGCAACGGTCTCTGTGGATAGAGCTCCTTTCCTCCACTCCCCACCCCCACCCTCTGCTTGTACACTGTCTCCTGCACCCTTCACCCTCATTCTTCAATTCTGGAGCTCTGTGCAGATGGAGCCTGTACCATGGCATCTGGTTAGTTCCATTCCTCATGCCCACACTTGTTTCATTTGGAGTTCCTTGGTCCTCCGTGCAGACCCCTCTCTACCCCTTGAGGACCTGCTGTCACCTCACCGCCTCTATTCCTCTGGATCCTGCATTTGCAGACTGAGGTCTCTACAGAAGTATATGTGATAGGAGAGAACTGATTCCCAGTCTTCTTTCTGAGGCTTTGACATAGCCTTCACCTCAGCTTCTCTCCTTTGGGTTACTGTTTCTGTTTACCCCTCCCACTGGTTTGCCTTAGTTTCCCACCTTACTCTGCACCGCCCCCCCCATGCCTCTCACACACCAGTGATTCCCCATCACTGCCTAACTGGAGCTTTCAGAGCTAGCCCCCCAACCCATCTCATCTTCCCCATGCTGCTGCCTCCCTTTCTAGAGGTGCTTGGCTTCCAGAAAGCTCCGTGCCAGGCACAGGAAGATGATGCTCTAGGTTTAAGAAGTGAGTGTGTGTGTGGGGGGGTGAGGGGGGTGGGGGGGGTATCTCATTGTGGTTTTGATTTGCATCTCCTTAGTGATTAGTGCTGTTGAGCATCTTTTCACTGCTTTTTGGACATTTTTATATCTTCTTTGGAAAAATGCCTATTCAGGTCCTTTGCCCATTTGCCAAATGGGTTGTTTGTTTTTTTGTCGTTGTTGCTGTCTTATAGGAGTTCTATATATTTCTAGATATCAATCCCTTAGCTATGATATGCAAATATTTTCTGCCATTCTGTGGGTTGTCTTTTTCACTTTCTTAATAATGTGCTTTGATACACAAAAGTTTTTAATTTTGATAAAGTCTAGTTTATGTATTTTTTCTTTTGTTGCCTGTGCTTTTGGTGTGATATCCAAGAAATCATTACCAAACCCAACATCCAAAGCTTTTATCCTATGTTTCCATCTAAGAGTTTTATAGTTTTAGGTCTTTTATTTTTTATTTTAGAGAAAGAGAGAGCACACGAGCGAGGGAGAGGAGCAGATGGAGAGGGGGGAGAGAGAGGAGAGAGAATCCCAAGCAGGCTCCATGCTCAGCACAGAGACCAACACGGGGCTTGATCCCATATCCCTGGGATCGTGACCTGAGCCAAAATCAAGAGTCGATGCTTAACCAACGGAGCCACCTAGATGTCCCTAGCTTTAGGTCTTATGTTAGGACTTTGATCCATTTTGAGTTAAATGTAAAGAGTCCAGCTTTATTGTTTTATACATGGCTATCCAGTTTCCCCACCACCATTTGTGGAAAAGACTGTTCTTTCCTCAATGAACAGTCAAAAATCATTTGACCATAAATGTGAGGAGTTATTTCTGGGTTCTCTATGCTATGGCATTGGTCTATCTGTCTTTATGACAGTGCCACACTGTTTGGATTACTGTAGATTTGTAGTAAATTTTGAAATCAAGAAGGGAGATTCTTCCAACTCTATTCTTTTTAATTTATTTTTAACCTTTATTTACTTTTTTGAGACCGAGAGAGACAGAGCATGAACGCGGGAGGGTCAGAGAGAGAGGGAGACACAGAATCCGAAACAGGCTCCAGGCTCTGAGCTGTCGGCACAGAACCCAACGTGGGACTCAAACTCACAGACTGTGAGATCACGACCTGAGCCGAAGTCGGACACTCAACCGACTGAGCCACCCAGGCACCCCAACTCTATTCTTTTTAAAGATCATTTAGGCTATTCAGGGTTCCTTAAAATTCCACACATCTGTGCTGTTAATCACGTGTGTAATTTGCAAAATCCACACTGCAATCAAAATGTAGAACTGCTCCATCACTCTAAAGGTTTCTGCTGTGTTCCTTTATGTTCACACCTATTCTCCCCTCCCTCTGATCACAAACACTGGCAACCACTAACTTGTTTTCCATCTCTATCCTTTTTTTATTTGGGGAATGTTATATAAATGGAATCATACAATAAGTTATCTATTAATATGGGCTTTTCTTATTCTACATAATGTCCTTGAGATCCATCCGAATTTATGTTCAATTTTTTGTTTCTTTTTATTGCTGAGCAGTATTCCATGGTACAGATGGAAGTACCACAGTTTAACTATTTACCTATTAGGAAACATTTTTGTTGTTTCCAGTTTGGGGCCATTACAAATAAAGTGGCCTTTCATCTAGATGTAAATTTTCATTTCTCTGGGTTAAATACCCAGGAATATAAATGCTGGATCATATGTTAAGGGTGTATTTCGCTTTTAAGGAAACTGCCAAACTTTTCCAGAGTGACTTCATCATTTACTTTCTCACCAACAATGTATGAGAAATCCAGTTTCTCCATATCCTTCCTGACATTTGGTATTGTCATTATTATTATTTTTTAAAATTTAGCTGTTCTAATAGGTATATAGTAAGATATCATCATGGTCTTACCGTATGTTTCCCCAGCAATTAGTGATGTTGGATATTTTTTCATGTGTTTATTTGCCATCTCTTTATCCTCTTCAGTGAAATGCCTATTCATGTCTTTTGCCCATTTTCTAATTTTTCAGATTTTATTGTTGATTTTTAAAAGTTCTTTATCTATTCTAGATACTAGTCCTTTGTCAGATATATGGCTTGTAAATATTTTCTCCCATCTGTAGGGTGTTTTACAGAGCAAAAATTTTTAATTTTGACATAGTCCAGTATATCGACTTTTTTTTTTTTTCATGGATCATGCTTTTGGTGTCATATCTAAGAACTCATGACCAAGCCTACGGTCTTAAAGATTTTCTTCTGTTTTTTTTTCTAAAGTTTTACATTTAAACGTAAGATACATTTTGAGTTAATTTTTGTACAAGGTGTGAAACTTTGATCAGGCCCGTGGATGTCCAATTATTCCAGCAACATTTGTTGTAGACTCTTTCCTCCACTGCATTGTTTTTGTGCCTTTGCAGAAAATCAGTTGGCTGTACTTTCAGAGGTCTATTTCTGGGTTCTCTGTCCTGTTGATTATATATATGATACATAATACATAATATATACGATTATATAAGATTATACTTATATAATGTACTTGTTATAAGTCTTGAAATCAAGTAGACTGATTTCTCTCATTACCTTTTCTTTTCAAAATTGTTTTTAGCTCTTATAGTTCCTTTTCCACATAAATTTTAGAATAATCTTGTCTATATCAAAATTTTTTCTGGGATTTCATCATTTCAGATGATTCAGGAAAAGAATATATATGTACACATACATAAATGATATTTCTGTATATATATATACATTTATATTGTATTTCTGGAGAAATATTTCTGTATATATATATATATATAAATATGTGTATATATATACATATATATACACATGCATACACACAGAGAGAAAGATAAAGCCAAATACACAAAATGTAAATGCTGAATTTTAGGCAAAGGGTATATATGACTTTTTATAAGTTTGAAAATTACATCAAAATAAAAAGTGCTTTCCTTCCTCCAATCTCCCACAAAAACATTTTTATATATGGGGGAGAAAAAGCCTGCCCTCAATGTATAAACTCAGCGACCCAGTTTAGCAGGAAGGGCCTGAGTTTAACTCTCTCTCTAGACAGCCGTGCTTCCGTTGTGGCCAGGAACCGGAGTTTTCCTGTGCCCTCGCCCAGAAGGGTAGGGAAGTTGACGAATCTGGCTGGGTTTGCTAGGGGGTATCACGGCAGCGAGATCACAGCCAACCTCAGGGGTCCGCGGTACCGGCAGGGATGAGGTGGTGCCCAGCCGCACTAAAGGAGGAAGGAAGCCCCTGGTTTCAGTGGCAGACAGGCACTGAAGACCCCAGAGCAGGCCCAGTTGGCCCTTAGCAGCCACCACTTCACGTGCAGTGTTGACCAGCAGGGGGTGCAAGGATCTGCAGGACCTGGTGTACATCTAAGTCCCTCCCTGGCTATGCATCTAAATCCTCTCCCTTGTAGAGGAAGGGAGTTCTGAAAGACTGGGCATTTATCTAGGGAGTCATCCTATAGTTGCCTAAAGAGAATTTTCAGTTTATTGGGTCAGACTGAGATCACTGCTTCTACTAAATCAATTAATGGGAAGACACACTCACATGCATCTTTCTCTGGATAAATAGGCACTGTGTAAATACACAGCTCCTACATTTCTGATAAAATGTAGTGCCCAGTACTGAACACAAGAGTCCAGGTGAGACCTGGACAGCACAGGAGGAGAGGACCATGAATCCCTCATTCCAGATCTTTTAAGATAGATCTTGGCTAATCTAGTCCAAGACTACAGGCTAAAGGTCAACCAAAGCCATCAAAACTTTTTCACACTGTTTACAGAAAAGACCAACCCTTGATAGTTCATCTTCATTGAATTTTTTCTTCACTGATCTTCAAGGTGTGATAAGAAACTTTGCAGAAAACCATGCAGAAGAAAATTTAAATCACTCGTAGACTTGCTACTCATCAGTTATTATCCAGTATGTTGGTGTATTGTCTTTCAATTTTTTATCACACACAAATGAAATCTTTTAGTATTTTATAACTTTGAAAAAATTTTATAAAATGTTTAAATATTTTTTGGTATCATCTGGTATTCTTCCTCAACATAATTTTTAAAGATCATATAGCAGAGTTTCTCAACACTATTTGTTGGCACTATTGACATTTTGGGACAGATCGTTCTTTGTTGTCGTTTTCCTGTACATCGGAGAAGTTTTAGCAATATCTCTGGCCTGTACCCCCTTAATGTCAGTACCACCTCCCCTCCCCAACAGGTTGTGACAACCAGAAGACTCCAGACTTTGCCAAAATCGCCTGGGGGGCAAAATCACCCCTCAGTTGAGAACTGCTGCTATATAGTACTTCATCCTATGTGAATACCATCCTTTACTTACAAATCTATATCATTAGATGTGTATGTTATTTATAGTTATTCTTGGTCATAAGTAATGCTGGGATGGATATCTTTGGTTTTGCTATTTTACACATTTTCAGAAGCGGCTTTCTGGGTCAAAAGATAAGCTTTTGTTGTGAGAGAGTGAGAGCGTGTGTGCCACGTGCTGGGTCTGGGAAGGGGCAAAGGGAGAGAGAGAGAATCTTAAGCAGACTGCACGCCCAGCATGGAGCCCAACGAGGGACTCGCTCTCACCACCGTGAGATCATGACCTGAGAGGAAATCAAGAGTCAACGCTTAACCAACTGAACCACACGGGAGCCCTAGAATATGCTTACTTTTAAGGCATGTGATATGTACTGTCAATTTTCCTTCTGTGCTGTACCTATTTATACTCTTACCAAGAGTATATGAGATTACCTGTTTTTTTTTAACTCTGGGAATTATAATTTTTAAAGATCTTTGCAAATTATATTTTTGATATAATTATGAGACAAAATCATTTTAGTTACATTTTATCTTGAAAAATCCATCTTTGTTTTAGCCTGACAGGGTGTTTTAGATTCTGTTTTTGTCTCTGACAAGCTTTCTATCTTTAACTTCATGTCGCTTGCAAGTTTGATAAGAATTAAAATGTGAAAGATAGAGTATAGCCTAGAACGTTGTGACAGGCCAACAGAAATTTCCTGTCAGTCAATTAGTTCAGCATCCAGAGGCACGGTCATTCAGCAAGTTCCTAACCCACTCGGTTGCCCCAGCCTCCAACTCATATTTTCCAGCCTCGCCTGAAGAATACAATGAAAAATGTTATCAGATGTTTTGTTATGGTCTGGCTATCCTGTATCTAATCATGTTCCTCTGCTGAATCAATCTAATAACCCTGTGAAAGAATACTAAAGCTTCACCTCACCTGTGCACAGCCCCTTACAGTGTGGAAGCATCTTTAGCTGCTCCATTTCAGCCCGTGCTCACACCCAGCTGTGGTGTGATGGGGAGGCCAAGGCTCTAGGAGGTTAGGTGAGGTTAGGCAGGTTGGCCAAGTTCACAGGGCTGGGCAGTAGCTGAGCTCAGATGCAACACAGGGTCCCTTTGTCTCCTCCATGACCAACAGAACTTTTAGTTGCTGATGCTTCTTTGTAGTGGTCATTGCCTCCTCCCCAGCCCCATGAGTCACAACTGAACTAACCAGCATAATGCCTGCTCAGTACATCTTCACTTCCTGGGCTATGACACAGCCACATCTCACATTCTTTCAGGACCCTGGGGGGAGATTTTTCTGAGCTAAAAATTTTGAAATTATTTAGAGCAAGCAAGTGCTTTTCTTCAAACTCTAGACCAATGTTGTTTTTCTACAAATTTGTCTTTATTTTATATATCTTCTCTGTAATACTAAATCAACTAATACCTAGCTAATAAATAAATATATAATATATATTTATATTATATATAAGATAATGTATTTAGTTATTAACTTAGTATGCATATATTTTATGTATGCATGTACATATATGTTTTATGTCTGTATATGTATATTTATATATAGAAATACATATATACACTAAGTTAATAACCAAATTATATATATATATATATATAGAGAGAGAGAGAGAGAGAGAGAAAGAGAGAGAGAGAAACTATCTTTATTGTCCTCTAGTTTCATGTCCCAGAAATAACTGCTGTCAAGTTTGATGTGCATCCTGCCAAGAATTTGTTTTTTCTTCTTTTAGTTTATGAACAAACATGTAGTATGCTTTTTGTGTGTGTATGTATGTTTGTGTGTATATGTATGTATACATGTATATATGCATGTGTATTTAGATACACAGATTTAGAAAAGATATTTGCAAATGACATATCGGACAAAGGGCTAGTATCCAAAATCTATAAAGAGCTCACCAAACTCCACACCCGAAAAACAAATAACCCAGTGAAGAAATGGGCAGAAAACATGAATAGACACTTCTCTAAAGAAGACATCCGGATGGCCAACAGGCACATGAAAAGATGCTCAATGTCGCTCCTTATCAGGGGAATACAAATCAAAACCACACTCAGATATCACCTCACGCCAGTCAGAGTGGCCAAAATGAACAAATCAGGAGACTATAGATGCTGGTGAGGATGTGGAGAAATGGGAACCCTCTTGCACTGTTGGTGGGAATGCAAACTGGTGCAGCCACTCTGGAAAACAGTGTGGAGGTTCCTCAGAAAATTAAAAATAGACCTACCCTATGACCCAGCAATAGCACTGCTAGGAATTTACCCAAGGGATATAGGAGTACTGATGCATAGGGGCACTTGTACCCTAATGTTTATAGCAGCACTCTCAACAATAGCCAAATTATGGAAAGAGCCTAAATGTCCATCAACTGATGAATGGATAAAGAAATTGTGGTTTATATACACAATGGAGTACTATGTGGCAATGAGAAAGAACGAAATATGGCCCTTTGTAGCAACGTGGAAGGAACTGGAGAGTGTGATGCTAAGTGAAATAAGCCATACAGAGAAAGACAGATACCATATGGTTTCACTCTTATGTGGATCCTGAGAAACTTAACAGAAACCCATGGGGGAGGGGAAGGAAAAAAAAAAAAAAAGAGGTTAGAGTGGGAGAGAGCCAAAGCACAAGAGACTGTTAAAAACTGAGAACAAACTGAGGGTTGATGGGGGGTGGGAGGGAGGGGAGAGTGGGTGATGGGTATTGAGGAGGGCACCTTTTGGGATGAGCACTGGGTGTTGTATGGAAACCAATTTGACAATAAATTTCATATATTGAAAAAAAAATTCTTTTCCACCATATAATTGACCCTTGGACAACATGGGGATGAGGGGCACCAACCTCCCTCTCCCAGGCAATCAAAACTCTACATATCACTTTGACTCCCCAAAAACTTAACTGCTAATAGCCTACTGTTGACCAAAAGCATTACTAAAAATGCAATCAACAAACAAATATTTTGTATGTTGTATGTATTATATGCTGTATTCTTATAAAAAAGCTAGAAAAGATGTCATTTTCAAAATCATAAAGGAGGGAAAACACATTCACAGCACTGTATTTATTGAAAAAGTCCACATTAAATGGATTTGCACAGTTCAAACCCACGTTGTTCAGGGATCAGCTGTATACATTCCTTTGTGTTTTTCTTGGCATTTTAAAATACCTCTCAAATTTGTTTCAATTTGAGGAATCAATATCCAGATTTTTTTTTTTAAGATGGCTTGCCACTTGCCCCAACAACATTTTGAATAATTTATCTTCTTTTCCTCACTGAAATGCCACTATTACTGCATAGCAAATTTCAAAATCTATTTGGGTGCTGTACATCCTGCCCTGTTCCACTGCTTTACCCATTTTCATTTCGTTTTATTTTTAAACATCCCATTCTAACTACTTTTTTTATTTTTAGAATTTTCCTGGCTGTTTTTGCATATTTTTTTTTAGTTAAACTTTCTGTCTTGGATCTCCGTTCCTCATAATCAATGATCATTCTATCCTTTTCAGTACAGTGATCATTCTCCTTGAAAGAGTAAACAGAACATAGGGGAAGGAAAGGGGAAAAAATAGTTACAAACTGAGGGAGGGAGGCAAACCATAAGAGACTCTTAAATACAGAGAACAAACTGAGGGTTGATGGGGGTGGGAGAGAGGGGAAAATGGGTGATGGGCATTGAGGAGGGCACTTCTTGGGAGGAGCACTGGGTGTTGTAAGTGATGAATCACAGGAATCTACCCTCAAAACCAAGAGCACACTGTATACACCGTATGTTAGCTAACTTGACAATAGATTATATTAAAAAAAAAGATTTGGTAAGCAGTGATTGAATGAATTAAATATAATGTAGAGATGGTAAAAAAAAAAAAAAGGATTAACAGTTATGGCATTTCACTTTATTTTATCATCCATCAACATTAAGTAGTTGGCTTTAAGCAGTGAGCCCATGTCTCCTTCCGAGAACCTCTTCTCATTTCATTACAGCGGCCCTTTCCCTCATCCATAGCTTTTCGTTGCAAGCCTCAGTCAATTGGGCTTCCCAGGAACGCCCTCCAGATCTCTTTATATGTCCTCCTTGTTCCCTGTTGCTTTCCCATCTGAGCTGGCCTCCACTGGATATTTTTTTCTGTGTGTCCTCCTTTTCTTTTCACCGAGATCACTTCCAAGTGTAAAGTCAGAAAATACATTTTCAAGAACCTCTTCATCCTCTTGGATCACATCTCCTACTCCAAGTATTTTAGCTTAGAGGGAAGGCGTTCTTTCTACAACAGTACCTTATAGCCTGAGAGCAGAGTTATGCCCCATGGGGCCCAGATGTCCTCCTCTCTCAAGCTCTAAGTCCCTCACAATGAGAAAAAGGAAGGAAGAGATGCCACCAGCATTTTGTCATTGGAAATTGTTAGCCCTAAGGGCTGAATTCAGTACACTTGCCAGGATTTTCTGCTCTTTCATTCCTTGGGAAAGGGATAGATTGACATTCTTCGCCGTTTTCCCCCAGATACAATGGTTCTCAATCTTGGCTGCCTGATTAACCACCTGGGGATCTTGGAAAACAATCAGAGCCAGGGGCCCACCCCAAACCACCGAACCAGAATCTCTGAGAATGAATCCCTGGCATCGATATGTATTACAAGATCCCAGGTTGTTCTGATGTGCCGCTGAAGTTCAGAACCAGCAGGTTGAGTCCTGCAGGCTTCACCAGTGTGCAATACTGAGCTCACTTATACAGATGGAAACAAGGCAAGAGGAATTTGAAAAAAATTAAGGGAAATATGTTTTTCCAATATTATTCTCCAAAGGTGGAAATTTTTCATTATGATTAAGTGACTAAGTTGCTGTGATCTATTGCTACCTTTAACTCTTCTGAAAATTGTTTCAGAAACATTCAATAGGAAGCTACATATATAAATCTGTCCACATTATCAATGCAATGCAGGATCCATGCAGCTAAAATATCTTGGCTCCAGGACTCAAAAGCAGCCAAGTAAGTGATGGTAACAACACCACTATATTTGTGCAGAGCATAGAGTGAGCAGGACACGCAGAACATGACATTTCAAATGCTGCCACATCACTGGGTGATCAGCCTGGCATCTAGGCTGGGAGTCTGCCAGGCAAATGTCTCTTCTAACAGGATGTTAAAGCCTCAGCAGACTAAGACTTTAATTCCTGTCATCATCTGACTGCTTTCAAACCTTCCACTTTCTGTAGCATGGAAAGAAATTGGTCTGGGTTTCAAAATTCTTCTATCAAGAAATAAACTAACATGTGAAGCATAGAGGGGCTTATCTGAATGCAAGCAGACACTGGGTTTCAGAAGTCTTTGACATGTTGAAAATAAAAGAGGTGTCTGAAGCAGGTAAATTGCTGATAGCAAGAACTCAGAGAATGGATTGGAATAAACCAAGCTCCATTGGCCAGGGTGGGGAGGGAGGTTGGCAGTAGAATCTGGGAGTGTATCTTTTGCCCTGCGTGTATTATACCTGTCCTCTTTTTTTCAGCCTCACTTTTGGGTGTACTTGGGACCCCCAAATCCTAAGCCTGCCCAGAATTCTGTAACATGAGTCTGCTTCTGGGCTTTTCCACTGCCAGTCTGGGCTTCTGATCTGCTGAGCCAGTGACCACCCACCCCTGACAGAGATGAGGGACTGATGCCCAAAATCATTGTTAAGAGGTCCATCTCCCAGCCTCCCTTACAGAGTGCTGCCAGCCATGGATCCATCATGAGTGAGGACTGATGCTTACACAATTTAGGGGCCCTCTTTCATAAAGGGAATACAAAATTAGGGACAAAGGCAAATATTTATTCAGAATGAAAAGGAGAAATCACAAATAAAACACTTAAAAAATGCACTATACCAGAAATACCACAAAATCCAGGAAAATAATACTGTTTGTTTGCTAGTTTGGAATCTGCTCAAATACCATCTCTCCAGGGAGCCCTCCTTCTCTCACCTCCCCATGCAAAGGCAGCTCCCTTTCCATTAGTCTTTAACCTTTACCTTGCTTTCTTTTGTTCCATAGCACATGTCTCTTTGGATGTCCTATCTATTATTATTTGTTTGCTTATTGTCTTTCTTCCTCACTAGACTATAAGGTCTAGGACAGCAAAGAAATTTTCTGTCTACTTTTCCATATTGCCCCAACACTAAGAACATGGTAAGTGCTTGATGAATGTGTGTTGAGTAAATGTTGGAAATTTTCACAAAGACTTGAATATTTTACAAAATATAGAGAGAGTATGATCCAATTTTTGCAATAATGTGCATAGGAATATACATAGGAAAAAAGACCAGAAATATATAGGTCAGAATATTAAAAGTGATTACCTCTGGATGATAAAATTATGGTTGATTTTCATTTTCTTTATCTTGCTTTCTAGATATTCTGACTTCTTTTCAATGACATATTACAAATTTTAGATAAATTAGAAGCAAAAGTGAGAAAAGCTAGTTACAAAATGTATCTAATAAGATCCTGATCCTGATTTGTTCAGGTTTACTATTAGTATTAGTATTAGTATTAGTGTTAGTATACAAAAAAAAAAAAAAAAGACTTGGGACATGTGGGTGGCTCAGTCAGTTAAGTGTCCAACTCTTGACTGCAACTTAGGTCATGAGCTCATGATTTGTGGGTTTGAGCATGGAGCTTGCCTGGGATTCTCTCCCTCTCTCTGCCCTTCCCCTGCTTGCATGCTCTGTCTCTCTTTTTCTCTCAAAATAAGTAAGTAAACTTAAAAAAAAAAGACTTGAAGAAAATACAACAATCAGTTAAAAGTGATTACCTCTGGAAGTTGGAATAACAGGAAGTTTTCATTCCTTCTTACTTTGTTGTACTTTTGCAGTTTTTATAATGGGCATGAATTACTTTGATTACCTACGAAAATTAAGACAAATATTAATATGAAAAAACAGAAATTATAAAAAATGAGGTCTCCTTAACTAGAGATGCCGCCAGATATTTGGTGGTATTCAAAGAAAGAACAGGAGAAGATAAAAAGAAGGGCACCCAGAAGGAGGGAATAATATGGGAATGGGGCCCTTGATGAGACTAAAATAAAATAGTGATAGGGAAAGAAGAAACCAACCACATGGAGTGATGAATATAATAATGGAGAAGGAGGGAGAAGTGGAACAACAGCCTTAAAACTAAGTAAGTTGGACTTTCCTTCATTTGATTCAGATAAATGCCTGCCCTCAGAACATCCTAAATTTTGGAAAAGTCCCAAAGTTAAGTGGAAAGTAAATAGATATTATTTTGTAAACTTCTGATGGGCTCTTTTAAAAAGCAGTAAAGAAAAAAATACATTGTGTAATTACCCCCCAAAGTCTTCACTCCAGTTTTTCAAGAGAGGCACCTTAGTCTACATATTCATGACTTGACTTAATTGAGCATTAATTCCAATGGTGATGACTGACCATAACTGCAAATAACAGGACACATTCTTGTGGTCTCCAAAGACGACTTGGGTGATGGAATAATAATGATAATTAAGATAAGGTGAATCCACCTTCTCACTATGAAGTAAAATGCCAAATAGAAGTAGTTGGTATTCATGGAAAGCCGCATGTTAATAATCAGATAAAAGGAAAGTACTTAGTGAAGGCACAAAAACACTTAGTGAAAAATCCTGTAACATTATTTTTGTAGCACAATAAAATAAAAATGTGGGTTAGTTTTAAAATTCATAGCTCCTCTAAAGGGGCTCCCTGGGACTTACTGCTTACATATAAAATTACTTTGAAGAGAGAAATAGGGGACTGTATTATAAAGTGGGAAGAATTCAAAGTTCCTTTTTACTAGAATACACATTGATCTGTGAAAGTGCTTTTAATTAGAGATAATTAAAATAATAGGCTATATTTAAAATAATTACATATTAAAAGATGTCTACAAAATGATGGGAACTTGGCTATAAAATGTTAACCTGAGCAATATCAAGACATAATAATACCTTACCTAAATGGGTATGTTTTTTTTATTAATCTATCTGTTCACCTCACTTGCCCTTCTGCCTAGGAAAAAAAAAAACCCAAATCTACTTATATACAGACCCTGGTTCAGCAGGTATAGGAGAAATTTACTGGAGTTGTATCTCTGTGACAAGGTTATAAACATAAATTTACTATTGAAATAACATTTGAAAGTAATAGATCCCCAGACCTATATCTTCAAATTCATATATCTATAGCTATAGATAGCCACATGTATAATACATGACAGATCAGACCATGTTCCTCACAATAATTAATTTAGAAGAAATGAAACTGGAATGTCCTACCTACAAAGGATGTTGAATTTAAGTAGTCATAAAATGAAATGCCAATTTGGGGCACCTGAGTGGCTCAGTCAGTTAAGCATTCTACTCTTGATCTAAGCTCAGGTCTTGATCTCAGGATTGTGAGTTCAAGCCCTGCGTTGGTCTCTGTGCTGGGTGTGAAGCCTACTTAAAAAAAAAAAATGAAATGAAACTTAAAACAAGGAACTTTTTTTTCTCACTTAAATTAATGAAGTATTTTTTTAAATGATTGTGCCCAAAATATCATCATCAATCATCACCAGCAGCAATTCGAAGCAAATCAAACCTTTTGGAAAGTAATCTGGCAATCTCTCTTGAGAGGCACATACACAAAATTATAACTTTCAGTTTAACAATTCTAGGTATGTATCCCAAGGAAGTAATCCCAAGCGTGGAAGCAGCCACTATAAGCAAGAAAATGTTCATCTATGCATTACTTATAGTAGGAAACAAAACAAAAGGTGAGAGTTTCTGGAAAAAATGCCAAATATTGAATAAAAGAATAGTTATGTAAACTATAGTACATTCATTTGATATATCCTGCAGCTGGTAAAAATGCTAGTTATGAAAACTAGGGAGAAACATGTCAAGAATCTTATGGTGGGTTAAACTTAACAGCAGAATGCAAATTTATATATACTGTACGATTGCAATTCTGCAAAGATAAGCTAAAAAAACGTACCGGAAGTAAGTACATGAAGATGATAATGATGGGACTACCAGGGTGATCCGAGTGTGGGCACTTTTACGCCTTTTTTCTACTTTCTGCATTTTTGTGATGTGATTATATTACTTTAAAAATAAATGGATGATTCTTGGGTGGCTCCATTGGTTGAGGGTATGACTTGGCTCAGGTCATGATCTTGCAGTTTGTGAGTTCGAGCCCTGCATTGGGCTTACGGCTGTCAGCACAGAGCCCACTTCAGATCCTCCATACACCCCCTTCTCTCTGCCCTTCCCCTGTTTGTACTTCTTCTCAAAAATAAATATATGTTTAAAGAATAAATAAATAGAAATGAATGGGTTATTAAATTCTTGTTGGGAACTTGCTAGTTTGGGACTTTTTTTTTTTTTTTTGCAATGTTTTCCCAGAATCTTCTCCAATTCTACTATTTCTTTGAAGGCTTGATAAAACCAGATAGTATAACCTTAAAGTAAAATTTTGGGGGAAAATTTTAGGTAAATTACAGGTAAAAATGCTCACGATGAAATATGTGAAAAAAAATATATGGGAACAAAATGTTTTATCTAATATGATTCTTATTTTTAAATATTTTTTATTAAAAATAAGCCTTGACCTTCTTATATATGATATGAAAATAATGAGCAACAAAAGAAAAAATAGATAAGTTGGATTTCATCAAAATTAAAAACTTTTGTGATTCAAAGGACACCAGTGGAGAGTGAAAAGACAATCTGTAGAGTGGGAGAAAATATTTGCAAATCAGGTATCTTATAAGGGACTTATATCCAAAATATGTAAGGAATTCATAACAATAAAAAAGACAAGTAACCCAATTTTTCAAATGGACAAAATATTTAAATAGACATTTCTCCAAAGATATACAAATGGCCAAGAAGCACATGAAAGATGGGCAACATCACTAGTCATTAGGGAAATGCAAATTAAAAGCAGAATGAGATACAACTTCACCCTCACTAGGATGGCTATAATCAAAAAGATGACCAGCGTTGGCGGGATGTGGAGCAAGAGAAACTCTCATTCACTGTGATGGGAATCTGTAGTGGGGCACCTACTTTGAAGAAGAGTTTGGAAAAAAATTAAAACATCAGGTTGCCATGTGAGCCAACAATTCCACTCCTAGGAAAAATGAAAATGTGTGTCCATATAAAAACTCATATGTGAATCTTTAAAACAATATTATATATAATAGCCCAAAAGTAGAAATAACCCAAATGTCCATCAACATTTAGAATAAAGAAATGTGGCATATACATACCACGGAATGTTATCAAACGGAAGGAAGTTCTGATAAGTGCTACAGCATGAATCAACTTTGAAAGCTTCATGCCAAGTGAAAGAAGCCAGTCATCACAAAAGACCACGTGTTGTATGTTGCATAATTCTACTTATATGAAGTGTCCAGAGTAGGCACACCTATAGGGACAGAAAATACATTAGTGGTTACCCAGAGTTGGAGGTAAGAGTGTGGGGGTGTGTATATGGAGCTTCTTTTTGGAGTGAAAATAATCTAAAATTAGATGGTAGTGATGTTGGCACAACTTTTTCCAGGTACTAGAAGCCATGAATCCATACACTGTACTTTAAGTGGTCATTATGTGGTATGTGAGTTATATTTCAACAAAGTAGTTAAAAAAGAAATAATGGGCTCAGCCGGTTGAGCATCTGACTCTTAATTTTGGCTCAGGTCATGAGCCCAGGGTCATAGGATTGAGTCCCATGTTGGGCTCCATGCTGGGCATGGAGCCTGCTTAAGATTCTCTCTCTGTCCCTCTCTACCCCTCTCCCTTGCTCTCTATTTCTAAAATAATAATAATAATAATAAATAATAATAATAATAACATCACCTCTATTTTGACCCAAGGGTGAAAAAAAAGTGTTAAAGGATATACAGCGATAAATTAATAGTTGTTACCTCTTAATGTAGCCTCTAGAATGGCAGGTGACTCCCCCCCGCCATTTTTTGTGTTAGTATTAATATCAATAATTACTGTTAAATATTATCAGAGGGCCAGTGAGGCAAAGGTGCTAAATGCTTCAGTTAGGGCTTAGGTCACAGTCCTTGCTCCAGGCTGCTATCATCTACTTGTGCGACCTTGGATAACATTACCTGATGTCTCCGTGCCTTAATTTCTTCTTCTGCACAAAAGACATCATGATTATTTCTCCATACTGGGTTGTTTCAAGTAATAACAGAAAGTTGCGAAACAGCAGAGCCCAGTGCATGGCCTATGACAAACTCACGAACTGCAGGTTAGTGATAGAAGTGACCACAGGATAACAGTAGTGGTAGGAGTACTGGTGGTAGTAGTGATAAGAGACCCAGAATTGCCAGAAAAGACGAGATAAGTACAGGCACCTCCAGTGGTAAGGCCCTCTCTCTGCAGGTTGGTCAGTTGTTATAAGAGAGGAGGGCAAGGAAGGCAACTCACAGGGTTTCTGCAGAAAATGCTGAGAGAAGCCTTCTTTTGCTTTTCTGGGCATGTGAATTCTTACTACTGTTTTGTTTTTGTTTTGTGTTTTTGTTTTGTTTTGTTTCTGAGCTTTGTTTTGTTTTGTTTGTTTCTGGCAGCCCAGAGGGAAGCCAGGCAGAGGCAGAGTATATATTTATATTTATATTTATATTTTTATTTTTATTTTATTTATTTATTTTTGCTGCTCTGTACAATTAATTTGTTCCCTTTCATTTTTCTTTTTGAAATTCACATCCAAATAAATGGTTGAATTTTAATTTCTTTTTCAACTAGGATTCAAAAAACTACACTTTGAGAGACATAAAGGAATGGACCTTAGTGGGATGGAAGGTTTATTTATCACTATCAGACCTGTCTTGTCAGCATAAATTCTACAATTTTACTGAGCTTTTGCACAACTAGGGAGAGAGTAGGATGGATTATTTTGCTCTTTTTTATGCTTAGATTTGCTGCTGAGATCAGTGTGAAAAGTCAGGATTGGTTGTTTCTATAAATAAGTGGCCACATACTATTGTCACATGCATCAAAAATTAGCAGTTTTTTATTTCCTCAATAATTTTCCTTAAGCCAGTCCTCTGGCAGAGGGAGCACAATGCATTTCTCATCCTGTTTGCTTTTCTTGGGCCCTCAGAAATTCTGTTTCCTTGCAGGTACGGGAGTCTATGGCTTTGCTTTTATCCATGAAATGTAGGGGAGTGAAGTAAGCCACCTTGAGTTTGGCTTTTTTTGTTTTTTTCATTTTTTTCATTTCATTTTTTTTTTTTTACTGTTTACTTATTTTTGAGAGAGAGAGAGAGCGTGAGTAGGGGAGAGGCAGAAGGAGAGGAGACACAGAATCTGAAGCAGGCTCCAGGCTCTGAGCTGTCAGCACAGAGCCTGACGCGGGGCTTGAACTCACAAACCTTGAGACCATGACCTGAGCTGAAGTCGGATGCTTAACCGACTGAGCCACACAGGTGCCCCCAGTTTGGTCTTAAAACGACCTGTGTGATCCTCCAACTCTCTCATCCCTACTTTCCATGTGTTTGAGATGAAGGAACCAAGATTCCTGACTTCCTCTTTGGAGAGGAGCTGCCAAGGGAGCCACGCTACCCCAGACGGTGATGTGAGCGGTAAATAAAAACCTTTACTGTATTTTAAAAAAATTTTTTAATGTTTTATTTATTTTTGAGACAGAGAGAGGCAGAGCATGAGCAGGGGAGGGGCAGAGAGAGAAGGAGACACAGAATCTGAAGCAGGCTCCAGGCTCTGAGCTGTCAGCACAGAGCCCGACTTGCGGCTTGAACTCACAAACCGCAAGATCATGACCTGAGCCGAAGTTGGACGCTTAACCGACTGAGCCACCCAGGCGCCCCTAAAACCTTTACTGTATTAAGCCTATATCCTGTCTTATCAAAACAAATTGCTTTTTAATACCCAAAACCCTGAATTCTCCCATCACAGGGGTGGTGTCACATCATACTGTGAGTAGTTTTGGTATATATTTGGTTCTGCTTTTACTAATAGAAGTAGGATCAGATGTTCACGAAGCCTGTATCCTTACATGTTACATGTGGCATCCCTTGGATATTTGCCTTTATGTTCTTTTCACTTCAACATAGGAGAAGGCTTGTGTTTACCCATGCCAGGGGATGCGACATCCTTCAGCAGAGCTCTCTTTTCTCTTTATGGGCTTCTCTTGGTTCTTCACTTGTAGCCACGTGCAACAGTTCAAGAGAACTAAGAGCATGACAAAGGGTGTATCTATGAAATGCCTTCCTTTCCACTCAAGATGATAGCTCTTTCCCCTCTTGGGAAAAAAAAATTGGTAACCAAATTACTAATTCATTAGAGAGATTATCATACTGTCTCTTTTGCTAAGAATCCAGAAGTTCTTAGCATTTTACAAGCCATCACATTCATATTACAAATTTGCTTTTCCCCTCTAATTTATAAGCACCATAAGGTCAGGGGACCAGGTTTGTATTTTTGTTTGTTTGGCTTGTTTTTTTGCTTTTAATCTCAAGTGCTGAGAGTTGAGTTAAGCTTACTCCTTGATTCATGGCAAATTATCATCAGTCCTTGCACCCTGATAGTCGTCTCCCAATGTATCTGATGTTGTTAAATATGTACATATCCTTATAAAATATGGGTTGGGTGTGAGTGTGTGTGCGTTTGTGTGTGTGTGTATGTTTATGTGTAAAATCTTTGTTTATTCTCCATAAATGTTAAATAACATTGTTATAAATCTGATGGAAGTATAGGCTGGTTTCTAGAATATAAGTAAGTAAGTAAGTAAGGTATCTTCCTCCACAGACTTTCAGGTAACAAGCTGATGATTAGACTATGCAACTTTATTACGTTTATACGGTTTTCAATGCCCTTTGAAATGTGATTAGTTCTTTTAAGGATCATGGACCCTTATGACACTTAGCTTATAAATAATTAAATCCTATTAATACTCCAGACTGAACCAAACTTAATATATTTCAAGTTCTGGTTCTCAGTAGAGAAGGCCTTGGCTCACTACTTTCATAGTAATATCACTACCTCATTCCATCTTCCCGTCGATTCATTTGAGTGGTAAAATACAGGTGACAGGAGAGGGGGAGTTATTCATGTAGAGTATATATTAAAATACGGTATCTTATTGATTTGAAAAACCCTTCAAATTCCAGAAAAGTAGAGAGAATAATAAACCACGTGCCTCCAAATTTCTTCTTTAAAAATTAATTTATTTCAGATACTTAAAAAGACACTAAAAGAATATAGAGCATCACTGTATCCATTCCTCAGCTTTAGAGCTTACACAGTTGAAAGTACCTTCCTGATCCAATTCCCCTCTATCCTTCCACCTCTAAAATCACCATTATCTTGAATTCTGTGTTTGTGATTCCCATGTAAGTCTACGCGTTTACTACTCCTATGTGCATCCAAAACGGTAGTACTATTTGGTAGAGTTGAAATCTTATATAAATGATATTGTACTCTTAGTATCCTTTTGTAACTTACTTTCTTATTGAACTTCTTTGGAGATTTTTGTTTTCTTAATATGTGCGGTTCTAATTCATTCCAATCCCATTGCCTCCTGTTTTCTTGCATGACTAAACTTTATTTTTGCTATGACAAGTGATGTTGATGTGAACATTGTTGAGCATGTCCTCTTGTGTACATGAAGGAACTTCTCCAAGAGTGGATTCTTGGAATTGAGGGGGTTACAGCTTCTGGTGCACCAGACAAGCCTGCCTGGCCCTCCTTGCTCATCTGGCTTCTGACGCAGCTCCCTCCTCTGTGTCTTGCAGCCACCTGGGCAAGTGTTCTGATGAGGATAGCCACGTGTCAGTGGCGGCTGGGTGTGGGGAAAGGATGCTCCCTCTGGTCCTCCTTGGCTTCCATAATGACTGTGGCTGTACCCTCTCTAACTCTGGCATCCAGGCTCTCACCATACCCTCTGGGAGAGCAGTTAGCAGCCCTCTGCGGGAGTCCTTCGGAATGCTGGCCTATCAGCAACTTCCGGCAAGGTACCGACCTTGGCTCTGACCTCTTAACGCTCCCTGTCTCTCCCTGTCTCTCACCTCATCTGGACTTCACACTCCATTCACTCCCTTCACCTGGAACTGTCCTCCCTGCCACCACTTTGCCATAGGTCCCTATCCGCTAACCTTTGCTCCCCTCCTACCAATGTCTTATTTCCTCTGCCTCAAAGCCCTCTTTGCCACCAGGCTCATTTTATTTTTCACTTACCCTTTTTTCACCCCTGTCCTAGCTTTCTCATCTTTGCCACCAGGATCTTCTCTACTGCCAGACCCACCTCCCTCTAGCTTTCTCCTCTCTGTCACCAGTGCCCCTTTTGCCACCAGCCCCAATCACCCTCTCTCTTTCCTTTTGTTCACCCTCACCACTGGGCACCTCTCTACCACCAAATCACTTAATTCCATGAAACCATACACTTTGTTTTTTAATTGAAGTATAGTCGACATACAATGTTATGTTAGTTTCAGGTGTATGATGTAGTGATTGGACAAGTCTGTATGTTCTGCTCTGCTCACCATAGTGCAGTTACCATCTGTCACCATACGATGCTATCATAACACCAGTGACTATATATCTCAGTCTGTGCTTTTTATTCCTGTCACTTGTTTGTTCCATAACTGGAAGCCTGTATTCCCGTTCCCCTACACCCATTTTACCCAACCCACCCCCACTTCTCCCCTCGGGCACCCTTTTGTTCTCTGTATTTATGGATCTGTTTCTGCATTTTTTGTTTATTCACTTGTGTTTTAGATTCTACACATAAGTGAAATGATACAGTATTTGTCTTTCTCTGTCTGACATTTTACCTAGCATAATATCCTCTAGATCTATCCATGTTGATGCAAATGGCAAGATCTCATTCTTTTTTATAGCTGAGTAATATTCCAGGGTGTGTGTGTGTGTGTGTGTGTGTGTATCACATCTTTATCTATTCATTTATCAATGGACACTCAGGCTGCTTCCATATCTTGGCTATTATAAATAATGCTGCAGTAAACATAGGGTGTATATATCTTTTCAAATTAGTGTTTTCATTTTCTTTGGGAAAATACCCATTAGTGGGTATGATCCATTCCTGGATCATATGTATCATATTTTTAATTGTTTGAGGAAACTTCATACTGTTTTCCACACTGGCTGTACCAATTTACATTCCCACAAACAGTCCACAAGCATTCTTTTTTCTCCATATCCTGGCTAACACTTGTTACTGCTTATCTTTTTATTTTAAAGTTTATTTATTTATTTTGAAAGAGAGAGTGCACACATGTGTGAGTAAGGGAGGGACAGAGGGAGAGGGAGAGAGAATCTCAAGCAGGCTCCACGCTGTCAGTGCAGAGCCCGATGTGGGGCTCAAACCCATAAACCGTGAGATCATGACCTGAGCCAAAATCAAGAGTTGGACACTTAACTGACTGAGCCATCCAGGTATCCCCATTGTTGTACAATGTTAACAGTCATAATTTCTATTGATATTTTTCCTTTAACCCATGGGTGATTTATAAGTATGCCTTTTATTTCAAAATGTATAGGATATATTTTTATATAACTTAAAAATAAAATTTATATTTTTAAATATATAATTTAACATGGAATTTATATAATTTTTAACTGTAATTTTTTATTATGATGATTTTTATCTTATTACAACATGGGCATTCTTATACTCTAAATAATATCATTGCCATTTGGCACAAGGTTCACAGTACAATTTTAATAAATACTGTCCATCTGCTCTTTGCTCTTCCCAGTAAAACAGTCATTGGCTGCCTGGAAAGAGGAGAATGTTTCAGAATAGCATGTGTGTCATTGACTGAATGATCAAAGATTTCAGTTTTGATGCACCGTCCCCATACCTTTCCGATAATTTTGTATACTAATGAAGAGTATTGAAGCACACCTTTAGTTGATTTGTGATTCAGTTCGCCATCTTCAAACAAATTACAGCCAGTAAGAGTTTTCAAATTAACATCCCTCTGGCACTTGCAGGTACCAATGACATTTGTGTGTGGATAGAGGTTACGGAGATTTGTGATTGTGCCGAAGAATATAGGTCCAGAATCAGTACTTATTATTGCTGGTGTTAAAGTATGACAAGTAATATCCTGGTGAATTTATATATTCCCACTGAGCTAAAGCTGGAATCTGAAGACAATGTTAGGAAAGTAAGTCTCTAAAATGGAATCTAATGAGATTTAATATACAAGGGAGGGGAGTTTTTATACCATATTCTGTTTTGTGGTTTTGTGTGCTTTCCTATGAACCTAAGATGTTAGAAGTAATAGCCCTAACTTATCTAGAGTAAAAAGAATCTAATATTAATTATCTATCACTACCTGTATAAGCAGGGTTGTCTAGAGATGCAGGAGGGTGTGTGTGTGTATGTGTGTGTGTGTGTGTGTGCACAGAGAAAGAGACAGAGAGAGTGGGAGAGAGAGATTGATTTTAAGGAATTGGCCCACACGATTATAGAGGCTAATGAGGCTAAAACCTGCAGGGTGGGCCAGCAGGCTGGAGACCCAAAGAAGAGCCAGTGCTGCAGTTCAATTCTGAAGGCTGTCTGCTGGCAGAATTCCTTTTTGCTTGGGAGAGGTATCTTTCTTCTATTTAGACCTTCTACTATCTGGATGAGTCTCACTCACATTATGCAGAACAAGTTGTTTTTCTCAAAAGTCTGCAGATTTAAATGAAATCTCATCCAAAAAACACCATCTCAGAAACATCCAGAATAATGTTTGAGCAACCATCAAACACTGTGGCCCAGCCAGGTCGACACATAATATTAACCATTGCACTGCCCAAGGAGGATGGGGCTGTAATGGGTGGCTGTTAGGATGTTGGTCTTTGGGAGACAGAGTTCCCACAAGGAAAAGTGGCCTGACTTTGATTCTCAGCTGTGTTTGTTCTTAGTTTTGTGACCTTGAGCAGTTTAGTTAACCTTTTGGAGCTTCACATTCTTTCTATAACTGAATAATGAGGCTGTGAGAGTTAAAGGATATAATTCTATGTAACATCCAAGGGTCCCTTCGTAGGTGCTCAAAGATGGCTCATTTCCCTCTGCTTCTTCAGGAAGGAGCGCTCTCCAGCTGCTGCCTTGGCCAAAGCCAAACTTCTTATAAGATGACCCAACACTCTGGGCTCTGGCACTCTGATCACAAAGATTACGAATTCCATTTTCCATGTATTTGGACATAAAAGTTCTTGTTGGAAAGGACTGTCTCACTGTTCATGAATACAATGGCATTCTATTTTTTTTTTTTTTAAGTAGAATTACGTCCTCCATGCATGCAGTGTGTGAGTGTGTGTGTGTGTGTGCGCGTGCGGTCATTTTCTTAATTAAAAAATTTGACACACAGTGTTACATTAGTTTCAGGTGTACGAGATAGTGTTGTGACAAGTTTGTGTTATGCTATGCTCACCACAAGTGTAGCTACCATCTATTGTCATACAACATGATTCTAATACCATTGACTGTATTCCCTATGCTGTACCACAATGTTATTCATATTCACAAATCAATGCCTGAGTCAGAAATTATTGGTAAGAAAAGAAATCCACTCTAAAAAACTCATAAAAAGAGGATATTTTTAAAAAAATTTAAGATTGAGGGGAACCTCACAGAGAATTTAATTGGAGGAAATCCCCTCTCCTCAATTGGAAACCATAAAATGAGTTACTTGCCTCTGTCTCTGACTGAGCATACACAGTCTTGTTCATTTCTCTTGGACTTTTCTTGCTATGTTCCAAACAATTTGCTCCCCTGTAATTTGAGCCATGTGTGGCACTTCGTAAACTCACTGTCCTACCCACTACATGACCTTGCAGCTCCATGCACATGGCATCTGACCAACTCACTCTTTATATTTCTTAGATCAAATTTAGAGTCTGACTGGTTGTTGACCAGCTCCTTTGGTCAGATGGTTCAGTCAGCTGTGGCTAAGCAGGAATGGATCATGTAATTGATAAACTAATCCTTCCAAGAATATAAGTCAGAAACAGGCTGGAAAGGGAAGTTGAGTGTGCTCGGCCAAGTAACCTACAACTTAGGTTTTTTTCTTTTTCTTTTTTTAATATGAAATTTACTGTCAAATTAGTTTCCATACAACACCCAGTGCTCATCACAACAGGTGCCCTCCTCAGTGCCCATCACCTACTTTCCCCTCTCTCCCACGCCCCATCAACCCTCAGTTTATTCTCAGTTTTTAAGAGTCTCTCATGGTTTGCCTCCTTCCCTCTCTGTATCCTTTTTTCCCACTTCCCCTCCCCTATGGTCTTCTGTTAAGTTTCTCAGGAAACAACTTAGTTTCTAATATAGCTGCCCCGCTGAGTCAATTGGGCCACCTCAAAAAGCTGCACCTGCCCTCTGCTCTGAAGCCCCAGCCCACAGTTTGCCTTTCATTCACAGCTAGCTTCCAGATTTGCACAGGCTGGCTTCTCCCCAAGTGGAAGAAGCTAAGCTCCTATAGACCTTACTGCCCCTGGTTGCCGTTTGGCCACGGGAGAACCTTGACCATACCATTATGTGGCTTTCAATAATAGACTGCTATGATCTTTGGCGTGGACTTCACATCTCCTCTTATGTTGTCTTGCTTTGGTATTTCCGTCTCCAATCTCGGTGCCCTCCCTAGTTTTTATTTCTTCTCCCCTCCAGAAACCTGTGGATTTTGTCTCTGCCTGGCTAGATCTTGCTTGGGATGCTCATGGCCTAGTATTTTACTCCACTCCAGGATGAACCAACTCACAACATAGACTTTCTGAATTTGCACAGCTGAAAGGAAAACCCAGACGTGGCTGGATCCTGGTGACATGTGCAGTGTCCTAAGAGGACAAGTCTAAAACAGCCGGTCTGCCATCACCCCTGCAGAACCACCAACTGCATGTGGCAGCAAAGCTTCGCAGGGAAAAGAACCAGCATGTGAGTCAGCAGCCTGGATTTGAATACTGGCTCTTATATTCACTAACTGTGGGAACATGGCCAAATTTTCTGAGGCTTAGTTAGTCCTATAAAATAATAATTTAATTATAATAGTTAAGGCACAGAGTTGCTAGAAAAACAAAATGAGTGCAAAGTAATTAGCATATAATAAACAAATGGTAATTGTTATTTTAAATCATTTTTATCCGTGTTAATAGTGACATTTCATAGTCCCCAGGAAATGGTTAAAGAGGAGGTATTGTTATACCACATGGTTAACTCCTCATTTCTGAAATAGGTTTTTCTCTTCACTGCATCTATCCTACAAGGTCACTGCTGTATGGGGGCGGTGAGGAAATGACGGATGTATTTATAGCTGTTAGGGAAACAGTATTTTGGATTTGGAGAACTTCCCCTACCTAAAACCCTCTCCTGTAATAAAAGTTTAAAGTCCTTTCCTTGCAGCTTACCTTTTTTTTTTTTTCTCCTTAAACTATAGCAGCAATGTCACATTGAGGTTTCTCTGTGCAAGCACCACTGTACTAAAACATATATATTACTGAATTTTGGTTGGAGGGGAAATTATTTCTAAGTCATTTTTCCTATAGCCAAGAAGTATACAGTAATTAAAACATTATTTGTAAACAGGAATAAGAAATAATTTATAGCTTATGTGCGATCGTTTCCTTCTTTCATGAACTTACATATTTATGTGTTGAATAAAACCTATGAATACTAACTGGCTCTTTATTCCAGTAAATGAGACTGGTGGGGAGTGAATTGGAGAAGGAAAGTGTGGGGAGCATAATTGAAAAATAAGATGGAATGATGGATTTGAGATGCATGTCTGCCACTGAATCATTTTGTGACTCTAAATGAGTACAACACAGTCGTGCTCTGGTTCTCCACCTGGAAGATTATGATAATATAACTATCTGGAAAGTATGGCATGAGAGCCTATTTTTTTAAAGGGAGAACATCAAAAAGATTTTTGGACTTTTGGATCCAAACAGACACACATTAATAACGAAGGTCTAGGAAACATTTTATTCTTGGTTAATGGAGGTTGTAATATTTGAAGCTACTTTATTTTTTTTTTAAGTTTATTTATCTTGAGAGAGAGAGAATGGGGAAGGGGGAGAGAAGTAGGGAGAGAGAGAGACAATCCCAAGCAAGCTCCATACTGTGGGTGCAGAGCCTGATATGGGGCTCAAACCCACAAACTGTGAGATCACGAACTGAGTCAAAATCAAGAGTCAGATGCTCAACCAACTGAGCCACTCAGGTACCCCTAAAAAAGCTACTTTAAATCCAGGATTTCATCAGACTAATAGTTATTCATAGGTTGTTTTGGCAAAGAGACAGATGAATGGCAGTTTATAAAAGATGAAACACATTTTTCCAAGAAACATATAAAACAATTGCCATCCTCATTAATAATATCAAAATTATGAGCTTAACAATGAGGTAACCTTCCGCCCCCTCCCCACTATTCAAACTGGAAAAAATGAAACAGCTTGATGATACAAATCCAGCTTTGTTTGAGGATGTGGGAAAATTGCACACATTATTGGTTATGGTATAAGATAGTATAGGATTTTTTAGAGCAATCTGGCATGCCCTTTAACCAGGAAATTCTATTTCAAGGGATCTGTCCTACCTAAATACATCACATAGATGTACATTTGATGGTGTTTGTGATAGCAATATTTGTAATGGCATGAAAAGGGAACCTGAACATCCATTAATAGAAAGTGATTCAATAACTTACCATACATCCGTATTACCATCTGCCACTGTGAAAAAGAATGAAGTAAATCCACAGATAGTGACAGATGGGGTAGGAAGAGGGATTGTCCATGAAATATCATCAAGTTGTAGAACAAGATGTAGAATGTGATCTCATTTTTAAAAATTTTAACGTTTATTTATTATGAGAGACACAGAGCTTGAACAGGGGAGGGGAAGAGAAAGGGGGAGACACAGAATCTGAAGCAGGCTCTAGGTTCTGAGCTGTCAGCGCAGAGCCCGATGCGGGCTTGAACTCACAAACTGTGAGATCATGACCTGAGCCGAAGTTGGTCGCCTAACCAAGTAAGCCACCCAAGCGCCCCTATGATCTCATTAAAAAAAAAATTTTTTTTACTGTTTATTTAATTTTGAGAGAGAGAGAGAGAGAGAGAGAGAGAGAGAGAGAGAGAGAGAGAGAGATTAGAAGTGGGGGAGGGGCATAGAGAGAGGGAGACACAGAATCCGAAGCAGGTTCCAGGCTCTGAGCTGTCAGCACAGAGCCTAATGCAGGGCTTGAACCCACGAACTGGGAGATCATGACCTGAGCCAAAGTCAGTCACTTAACCAACTGAGCCACCCAGGCGTCCCCAATTTCATTTTTTTTAAAAAAAAGTTTGTGTGGAAGATACCCATTAAAATAGTAAGAGGAAGATTCTTTTAAAAAGGTTAAATGAGGGGCGCCTGGGTGGCTCAGTCGGTTAAGCGGCCGACTTCGGCTCAGGTCATGATCTCGCGGTCCGTGAGTTCGAGCCCCGCGTCGGGCTCTGTGCTGACAGCTCAGAGCCTGGAGCCTGTTTCAAATTCTGTGTCTCCCTCTCTCTGACCCTCCCCCGTTCATGCTCTGTCTCTCTCTGTCTCAAAAATAAATAAACGTTAAAAAAAAAAGGTTAAATGATGACTTTTTTTTTAACTTTATGTCTAAAAAATTAAAATTTTATGTGTTTTTTTGTGAATGGGGAGCTAGCTGTAACGAGCTAGTAACGAATTCGAGCTGTAATGAATCTATCATATAGATTCAAGCTAAACATTGTTTTGGAAAGAATGTATCACAGGTGATGTGCACTTCTTACTGCATCACATCAGGTGGCTGAGCTATAACATTTTACAGTCAATTGGGGATGTTCAGATTGACCTGGGATTAGAGTGGTAGCAACCTTTCCACTTCATTGGATGGGTGGGTTTTCCCCTTTGCAACTGAACAGTAATCTATGTGGTGTGTTTTGGCATCAGAAGAATGTCCTTTGTCCATCCACCACTCACCTCCTGACTTTACCACCTGGCTAATTTCTGCCTTAATCAATGTTTTCATTTGAGTTGAAAGTGATGATTTTATAAATCTGTCATCCCTTCTGTTATATTTATTTTTATTATTCTATTAAGCAGCGCTTTCTCTCATCAACTGGGACTACTTATTTACTCTGAAATACAGCTCCTTCTAGAAAAGTGGGATGTTTCCCCGTTTAATTACCATTTAAATGTTTGTCGACCACTTATAATTCTTTTGTGAATTATCTTTTTAGTGCCCTTGCCCATTTGCAATGGGCATGTTCCTAATTTTCTGTCTCTGTCTCTATCTCTCTCTCTCTTTTCATTTACATTCTAGTTAGTTAGCATATAGTGCAACAAGATTTCAGGAGTAGATTCCCTAGTGCCCCTTACCCATTTAGCCTATCCCCCTCCCACAACCCCTCCAGAAACCCTGTTTGTTCTCCATATTTAAGAGTCTCTCATGTTTTGTCCCCTTCCCTGTTTTTATATTATTTTTGATTCTTTTCCCTTAAGTTCATCTTGAAGTTTTGTATCTTAAAGTCCTCACATGAGTGAAGTCATATGATATTTGTCTTTCTCTGACTAATTTTGCTTAGCAAATACCCTCTAGTTCTATCCATGTAGCTGCAAATGGCAAGATTTCACTCTTTTTGATTGCTGAGTAATACTCCATTGTATATATATACCACATCTTCTTTATCCATTCATCCATCAATGGACATTTGGGCTCTTTCCATACTTTGGCTACTGTTGATAGTGCTGCTATAAACATGGGGGTGCATGTGCCCCTTTGAAACAGTATACCTGTATCTCTTGGATAAATACCTAGTAGTGCAATTGCTGCGTTGTAGGGTAGTTCTATTTCTAATTTTCTAAGGAACTTCCATACTGTTTTCCAGAGTGGCTGCACCAGTTTGCATTCCCACCAGCAGTGCCAAAGAGATCCTCTTTCTCTGCATCCTCGCCAACATCTGTTGCTGCCTGAGTTGTTAATGTTAGCCATTCTGACAGGTGTGAGGTGGTATCTCATTGTGGTTTTGATTTGTGTTTTTCCCTGATGATGAGTGATGTTGAGCATCTTTTCAAGTGTCTGTTAGCCATCTAGATATAGTCTTTGGAGAAGTGTCTATTCATATCTTTTGCCCATTTCTTCACTGGATTATTTGTGTTTTGGATGTTGAGTTTGATAAGTTCTTTATAGATTTTGGATACTAACCCTTTATCTGATATGTCATTTGCAAATATCTTCTCCCATTCTGTTGGTTGCCTTTTAGTTTTGCTGATTGTTTCCTTCGCTGTGCAGAAGCTTTTTATTTTGATGAGGTATGTTGGCATTCTTTGTCATATGTTGCATATATTTCACTCACTTTGTTGCCTGAATTTTCATTTATTTGTTTTCATGTACAGACACTTTATACTTTGATGTGATCTTCTAATCCTTTTCTTTGTGGTTTCTTCATTGCTTTTATGCATAGAAACATTTCTTTATCTCAAAGCCAAATCAATCCTTATTTTCTTATAGCTATTTTATAGTTAGACATTTTTTTTTTACCATTCTAGAATGTGTTTATTTTTAAAACACTAAGGTTTATTTTTCTTTCTTTCTTTCTTTCTTTCTTTCTTTCTTTCTTTCTTTCTTTCTTTCTTTCTTTCTTTTAAGAATACATGCATTTACTATTATTCTGCCTAAAATCCTTCAGTGCCTTCCCATTGCCTGCAGGAAAAAGTCAAACTTGGTAGTTTGACATATCAGCTCTTTGAAGTCTGGCCTTTCTTTTTGCTTCATTTCCCATCCACACTGTAGCACTAGGAGATCACTTGCAGTTCCCTGAATTGTTAATGCTGTTCCACATGCGTATATCTAAATATCTAAATTCTCCATGCCCCACCACAGTTTGCCTGATACACTTTTCTTCTTCCTGTAAGTCTCCTCAAACATCACCCCTTTTTGTTAAACAAACTTTTTTTTTTTTTTTTTTTTTTTTGCTTCTCTTAAGCTCAGTCAGTTACCACTTTGTAATCCTCCCAGAACCTTTGGTTAGATTTTTATTGACTTTTAGCTTATTGCAATTAGCATTGTCATTATCATTGTCTGCCAGACTTCTTTACTGTAAAGTTCCTGGTTGTTCCATTGTTTAATAGGCAATTTGGGGAGATGTTTGGAGAATGGATAAATATCCTGTCCCTCATTCAACTTTTGACTAGTAATGTTGGCATTGGCATCTGTTCATGATTTTCTAACTCCATCACTCCTTTGGTGTTTATTACTTGGCATTCTACTATCAGGAAAAGCTTTCCCTCCTTATTTTTAAATGTGTTTATTTATTATTTAAATTTATGTGTATGGACTATGGAGTATTTGTTTAACTCATTACTTTTATTCCAGTCAATGCATTATAAAATATTACAATCACTGTTTAGATTGATGTTTATCATGTCCCAGACTGAATCTGTGGGAATTCCTTTAAGCTGGCTCCTATGTCCTGACATTCTTTGGTACTTCTTTGCTTTCTGACACAAGATGGTACAGGCTCACATTATTCCTTCTGTGCCTCAGGACTGAGATGAAATCCCCCCCCCCCCCCGCCCCCGCCCCGACCAAGATCTCTGGTTCCTTTCAGTGGAAATGGCACTATGTTCCTTTATTTTTAAGTAACTCCTTTATTTTTAAGTAACTTCCTTATTTTTAGATAACTCCCTTATTTTTAACTACCTTCTCTGATGTGAGGAAACTGGCTTGCATTATCCTCAATGTATTTACCCATTTGGTGAGGCCTAGAAAATGCAGAAAGTAGTTTTGGAATTGCTAAATAGACTTTAATATTTTTATGCTATTTTTTACTTTTGAGATAAAATTTATATACAATGAAATGCAAAAGTCTCAAGCATACCATTTAATGAGTTCTGAAAAATGCATACATCTCTGCAACCCAAACCCTTGTCAAGATAGAGTGCCCCTGGGTGGCTCAGTCAGTTAAGCATCTGACTTCAGCTCAGGTCATGATCTCACAGTTCATGGGTTTGAGCCCTGCATTGGGCTCTGTGCTGACACATCAGAGCCTGGAGCCTGCTTTGGATTCTGTGTCTCCCTCTCTCTCTGCCCCTATCCTGTTCATGTTCTGTCTCTCTCTCTCTCCCTCTCTCTCTCTCCCTCTCTCAAAAATAAACATAAAACAAAGAAAAGTTCAAATTTCTTTAAAAAAAAGAGAGAGAACATTATCACCAACTCCGGAAAATTCCCTCATGCCCTTTTGTAGTCAACCCAGCCACTAGAGGCAACCATTTTATGATTTTCTTCTCACTACAGATTAGTTGTATTTGTTTAGAACTTCATGTAAATGGACAAATACAGAATGTACTTTTTAGTATCTGGTTTCTTTTGCTTAATGTTTTTTAAAAATTATTTTTACTGCCAGGACACCTGGGTGGCTTAGTCGGTTGGGTGTCCGACTTCGGCTCAGGTCATGATCTCACAGTTTGTGGGTTCGAGCCCTGTGTTGGGCTTTGTGCTGACTGCTCGGAGCCTGGAGCTTGCTTTGGTTTCTGTGTCTCCCTCTCTCTCTGTGTCCCTCCACTGCTTGCTCTCTCTCTCTCAAAAATAAATAAAAACATGTTCAAAAATTTAAAAAAATTATTTTTATTGCCCAACATATGGTCTATCTTGGCTAGGAAAGAATGTGTACTCTGCTGTTGTTTGGTGAACCGTTTTATAAATATCAGTTGTGCCAAGTTGGTTGCTAATTCATGTCTTCTATTACCATATTGACTTTCTGTCTACGTGTTCTCACTTACTGAGGGAAAGTGACGAGATCTCCACCTATATTGTGGACTTGCCTACTTCTCCTTTCAGTTCTTCTATCCATCTTTGCTTTGTGTATTTGAAGCTCTGTTATTAGATGCATTTCTATTAGGATGTGTGCTTATTTTGATGAAATAAATCTCTTATCATTATAAAATATCCCTCTTTAACCTTGATAATATTCCTTTTTCTGAAGTTCACTTTGATACTAATATAACTACTTCACCTTTTTTTAAATTAGTGATTGGGGTTTTTTTTCTTTTTTTAAAAAAATGTTTATTTATTTTTGAGAGAAAGAGAGAGTAGAGAGAGAGGGGGGGGCAGAGGATCCAAAGTGGGCTCTGTGCTGTCCCTGACGTGGGGCTCAAACTCACAAACTGTGAGATCATGACCTGAGCTGACGTTGGATGCTTAACTGACTTATCCACCCAGGCAACCCTCTTTCTTCATTTTTTTTACTTTTAACTGATCTATGTCATTACATTTAAACTGAATTTTTTTGTAGATAGCATATAGTTGGGCCTTGACTAATTTTTTAAATCCAATAAGACAATTTGCCTTTTAAAGCAGACCTTTTAGACCATTTGCATTTAATATAGTTTTCAATATGTGTTATGTGTAAATCAGTCATATAGGCTATTTGTTTTTCTTTTTAATTTTTTTATTATTTATTTTTTGAGAGACAGAGACAGAGAGCAAGCAGGGGAGGGGCAGAGAGAGAGGGAGACACATAATCTGAAGCAGGCTTTAGGCTATGAGCTGTCAGCACAGACAGTGAGAGTTCACTGCTGGCTCAAACTCATAAACTGTGGGATCGTGACCTGAACCAAAGTCAGATGGTTAACCAACTGAGCCACCCAGATGCCCAGGCTATTTGGTTTTTATCTATCTGTTCTTTGTTCCATTTTAACTCTTTTCTTGCTTTCTTTTCGATTGAGTATTTTATAGCATTCTGATTTTAATTCCTCTGTCGGCTGATTAAATTTTAAATACCTCTTCTTTTTCCTTGTAGTCATTTGTCTTACAATACATATCTTTATCACATTCTACCTTCAAATTATACCATTTCAAGTATGGTGTAAGAACCTTATACCAGTATCCCATATCCAGTCATAGTATCCTTATATCCAGTCTCCTTTTCTTTATATTGCTAATGTGTATTTTACTTCTTCATGTGATATAAACCTCACAAAACATTGTTACTGGTTTGGTTTTTTTTTTTTTAAGAGCTTAGGTAAGCCGATAGTGGCTAATTCTTTTTTTTTTAAGTTTATTATTTATTTATTTATTTATTTATTTATTTATTTAGAGAGAACGAGCAGGGGAGGGGTAGCGAGTGAGGGGGACAGCGGATCTGAAACAGGCTCTGTACTGACAGCAGAGAGCCCCATGTGGGGCTCAATCTCACAAACTGTGAGATCATGACCTGATCTGAAGTTGGACGCTTAACTGACTGAGCCACCCAGGCGCCCTGGTTACTGTGTTTGATTTAAATGATTATTTATATTTTAGAGAAAATTGTAAAAGAGAAAAGTCTTTATATTAACTCCCATATTCACCATTTCTGACAGTTTTTGTTTCTTTTGTGTAAATTCAAATTTCCATCTGGAATCATTTTTGTTTAATCTGAAGAACTTTCTTTAGCATTTATTATAGTTCAGGTATGCTAGTAACAAATTCTCTCATCTTTTGTTTGTCTGAAAGTGCTTTATTTCACCTTTATTTTTTGAAATAATTTTTGCTGGATATAAAGTTCTAGATTGACAGAGGTTTTCTTTTAGGACTGTAAAGATTTTGTTCTATCATATTCTGGCTTACATTCTTTCTGATGTGAAGTCAGTAGTAATTGTTGTCTGTTCCTTATATAGAATGTGGCTTTTTCTGTGATCTTTTATAGTATTTTCTTTCTTTAAAAATTTTTTTTAAACATTTATTTATTTTTGAGAGACAGAGAGAAACAGAACACAAGCTGGGGAGAGGCAGAGAGAGAGGCAGATACAGAATCAGAAGCAGGCTCCAGGCTCTGAGCTGTCAGCACAGAGCCCAATGCAGGGCTCGGATTCACAGAACCCTGAGATCATGACCTGAGCTGAAGTTGGATGCTTAACTGACTGAGACTGAGCCACCCAGGCGCCCCTAGTATTTTCTTTTAATTATTGATTTTTAACTGTGTGAGTGTAGTGTGCTTTGGTAAGGATTTCTTTGTGTTTATCATTTTTGGGGTTGTTTTTCTTTCTTGGACCTATGGGTTTATATTTTTTATCAGTCTTAGAAAACTTTTATTATTTCTTCATATTTTAAAAAATTTTCTCTCCTGTCTTTCTGCATCTCCAGTTACACATATGTTAGATAACTAACATATGTATTGTTTTACAGGTTATTAAGGCTCTGTCCATTTTATTTTCAAGTTTACTTGCCCTTGCACTTTGTTATAGTTCATTCTTTTGAACAGTTTCTTTCTTCACAGATCTTTTCTTCTGCAGTGTCTAAGCTGCTTTTAAGCCCATCCAATGAAATTTTCATTTTGGATATTATATTTTACTACTCTAGAGGTTCTGATTCTTTTTTACAGTTTCCATTGTTTTAACTACATTTATGTCTTTCTTCAAATTCTTGATCACACTTATAACACCTGCTTTAAAGTTCCTATCTGCTAATTTCATCATCTTCACCATTTCTGGGTCTGTTTCTATTGACTGATTTTTCTCCTGTTCACATTTTCCTACTTCTTCACATATACAGTAATTTTTTATTGAATAATGGACATTATAGGTATTACTGGTTTGGTGCCTGGATTTTGTCTTTATTTAAAGATTAAGTTTCATTCAAGCAAGTAGTTAACTACTTGCAGATAAGCTTTTTCAGCTTTGTTTTGAATGGATAGGATAGCATTTAATCTTGGGCTAGTTTATTTTTAGCCTTCTCTCTAAAATGTGGCCTTTCTGAGGCATCCCTAGCAAATGCCCCAGGTGTTTAATAAGGTTTCTTCATTCCAATTGGTCAGAACTTGAATGTTTCTAAACTTTACTTAAGTTCTAGTAGTTGTTCAGCTTATAGTTCCCCCAGTAATTGTTATTTAACTAGCCTCATGAAGTCTATCCTTAAACCTACACTAAAGGTTCATGCAGACCCTTATGCGTATTTCTGGAACTGTTTCTCTGATATTCTGCCCTGCAGATTTAAGTTGCCTGAATCTCTCCTAATTCCAATTTCTCTCTCCTCATTTTGCAAGAGAACTGTATTCCGTTTGGCTTTCTTCTATCCCGTGCTTAGGTAAATACCTCCAGAAATAAATCTAGGGAAACCTTTGGCCTCATCTTATTTGTTTTCCTTCTTTCCAGTATCACAGTCTTACTGTACCTATTGTCCAGTGTCTGAAAACACTTGTTTCATAGATTTGGTCCAGTTTTCTATTGTTTGTGATAGGAAGGTTATCTGGTACCAGTAACTTATTGATGGCTAGATCACCCATATCAGTTTTATTTATTTTTTTAAGATTCCACTTTTTTAAGTTATCTCTACACCCAACATGGCACCCAAAGCTCACAACCCTGAGATCAAGTGTTGCATGCTCTTCTGACTGAGCCCGCCAGATGCCCCACCCATAACATTTTAAAAATGTAAAATTTTTATTGAATAAAAAATATATATACTAAGGGGTGCCTGGGTGTCTCAGTCAGTTAAGCATCTGACTCTTGATTTCAGCTCAGGTCATGATCTCATGGTTCTTGAGTTTGAGCCCCACGTTGGGCTCAGTGCTGATAGCATGGAGCCTGCTTGGGGGATTCTCTCTCTCCCCCTGTCTTTGCCCCTCCCCTGCTTACACACACACACTCTCTCTCTCTCAAAAAAATACATATATATATATATATATATATATATAATACATACTGAAAAATTGCATAAATCTTAAGTGTATAGCTTGATGAATTTTCATTAATTGGACTTACTGGTGTAATTAACACCCAGATCAAGAACAACAGTATTAGAACTCCAGGAGCCCCCTTAGTGGCCCTTTTTAAATTTAATAATACTTAAAGGTAACCAATATCCCAACTTCTATTACCATATATTATTTTTGTCTGTTTCTGACTATTATACAAGTAGAATAATATAAAAAACAACTTTTGTGTCTGGCTTCTTTTGTTCAATTTTGTGACTGTGAAATTCATCCATGTTTTGTGTGTAGTTGTAAAATGTTCATTCTCTTTCCTGTGTGCTATTCCACTATATGAATATTCTAAAATTTGCTCATCCTGTTAACATTCTTATATATGTCTTTTGGTTAACATATGAATACATTTCTATTGCACATATACTTATAAGTGGAATTACTGGGTTAACCCATTCCAACAACCACCAAACTTATATAATTAGTCTAGCCATTTCTTCTGACCTCCAGACTTAAACATCCAAATCTGTTTGACACCTCATTTATAAGCATCTCAAACTTGTATCCAAAACCATTTGCTCCTCTATGTTCCCTGAATCAGTAAAAGCCTTCTTAATCCATCTAGTTACTTAGGGAGTCATTCTTAATGCTCCTCTTTTTTTACTCTTCCCAGAAAATCAATCCATTATCAAGTCCTTAGATTCCACCTCTCATTTATACATGTCCTGAAATTATCTAACTCTCACTGTCTCTACTGCCATTACCCTAGGTTAAGCCACCATCATCTCTAGCCTTGACTAATGTAACTGCCCCTAAACTGGCCTTTCAGCAACACCTCCTGACCTTCTCCAAACTATTCCCCACAAATAGCCTGAGTGAGCTTTTAACTATGTAAATCAGATTCTACTTAACATTTTATATTAGCTGCCCATTAACCTTAGGATACATTCCAAAATACAGTCTAAAATCTATTATGTGGCCAATAAGAGCTTGCATGGTCTGGCCTCTGTCTCATCTCAGCCCAAGCTTGCTCCCTTCGTTTCAACCACATCGACTTCCTTTCATTTCTAGAACAAACCAATTTCTTTCATGCCCCAACCACCTAACACTTAATGTTCTTTTGGCCTGAAACATCCTTTAAGGTTGTTTCATATACCTGGAACTTAAAAGACATTTCTTTAAAAATATCTTCCCTGATAGTCCAAAATTAATTCATCATCACACCCACTAGTTTTTCTTCATAGTACTGATCACAATTTATAATTATGTAATGATTTATGCTTTAACATCTCTTGCTCCTGTTACACTTTAGATTCCATTCAGTGTTATGTTCTTTCCTGTAACCCAATGCCCAACACCGGGCTTGGCACGTGATACACAGTCATCAAGTGTTTATTTAATAATGCATGTCCAGGCAAAGGGTGAAAGGGGCCGTAGGGTCTGCATCTGGCATTTCTTTGCCAAGGTTAGGTGCCTGCTTGTGTGGTGATAGATGGGACAAGTCCTTTTCTTGCTCACTCAGAGGGGGCTTTTCCCCCCGCTCCTTGGATAGTGTTTGCTGTGTGGCCGCGTGAGAGACGAACTGACTCCAGATACCGGAGACCAGCAGGAGAGATTAGCTTCATTTGTGAAGGACAACATTAGCTGTCACCAGAGGACTTTGCAACGTCTTGGCGCAGGTGCGTGAAAAGCTGCCAATCTTTCCTGGAACGGGGCGGGACAAGCTCGGACCTGGGGAGGGGGCGGGCCAATGTGTCTTCCCACAGACCCTGATTGGCCTGGGCGGGCCGAAGGGAGGGGGCGGGGCTTGATCCCGCCAGGCGCCAGCCACGTTGGACGTGGGGCTGCCCCGAGGAAAGGCCACTCCCTGGCCCCATAATGCACTGCGGGCGCGTCACTTGGAGCGGCGGGTCTCAGCTCGACAGGTACGACCTGGCCCCTCCCAGTTCTCGTTCCTCAACCCTCTTAGGGTCGCTCAAGATTGGGTCCGTTCGCTCGCTCCCTCCCGCCACGGCTGTGACCCTCGCCCTCGCGACTACAGACCTCCCGAGCAGGAACCCAGCGCGTGCCTTGGGGGGCGGGAGCCGGGTGGTTGGAGCTGCGGAGCATTGGAGGGGTGGGATTGCGGAGACTTCTTCCCCTTCAGCTTAACGGGGCTGTGGGGTCGCGCGAGTGGCAGTTGCCCCTTGGCTGACCTGTCTTGGGTATGGGACTGCTCAGGCAGGGGACCCCGGGTGAGGGACAGTCGCTGTGGGCTGCCAGCAGTGGGGGGCATTCCCTGGCGTCCAGTTGCTAGAAACACGGCCATCTACCTAGGCTACTTAGGTGGACCAGAGAGCTTGATGTGGCATTTCCTATTTTTTAAAAACAGGGTGGGATTTGAACTAGTGGCTTACTTCGCGTTCAGTAGGGTTTTAATGAGCATTGAGCCCAGAGATTTGACCTCGTTGGCCAAAGAAGCCTCTTAAGGCCCGTTAGTGGCACTTTGGGTGCAATGTGGCTTATAGGAGACCTGAGCAATTGGCTCCACAGATGTAAGAGGGCTCCAAAATAGGAGGCCGAGCCCCAGCTGGCTTGAATCTCTCTGCCAGCGAAAACAACTTTGGACTTTTCTCCTCAGTTTCCTGGATCACCCTCTTGGGGGCAGTTGGAGAGCTTGAGAACCAGTCCCTCCTATGCCTGTACAGCCAAGGCAAAGTCCAGGGCTAAAGTGTCAGCCACCAGACGCGAGATGTTGTAATCCCATCTCACAGGTGGAACAATCACTTTCCTACATTCTGAATTTGCTCACGTGCTGAGATTATAAGGAAGTAGTACTTGAAACAGTACCAACACTTTCCATTATTGAAGGTTGTATTTCAGTATTTGCTATGTGTGATCATGCCCTAAATTAATGGGATATCTGGACATTTCTTATGTTGAGAACCATGATAACCAATTTAGTACCTTTGTGTGTGTGTGTGTATGAATTGATTTTTTAAAAATCTATGTTTTATATCGATGTTTAAAAGAAGCCTAGGTCTTTTCAAAGGGGTGCCTGTGACTTTCCAAATACCTGAGTAAGAAACTTGAAAACGTTGTGAGGCAGTATCTCATAGGGTGGTTAGAGTTAGGCCTGGATCTAAATCTGTCACTTGCGAATTTAAGAATTGAATAAATTTCTTAACTTTTCTGAGCTTGAATATCCTCAAAGGAAAAATGGAACTGATAGTACCTATCTCATAGGTTATTGGAAGGCTTAAATCAGGTAGTATATAAAGTGCCTGATAATTAGAGGGCAGTCAGTAAATTAATAATAAGAAGCAATATTACACTTTCAGTCTTCAAGGTGATGTTTCAGGTTCTTTATGTAGCTCTGTAAGGTAGATACTATTAGTGTCTTTAAAATAATCCTAGCAGATACGTGCTATTAGTGACCACAATGTATATAGGTGAGCAAATTGAATACAGAAAGGCAAAGCTTGCCCAAGTTTACAGTTAGCACATGGTGGAGCCAGTTTTTGAACCCAGGCACTTGTTCCAGACTCCATCCTGTTAACTGTTATACTGCCTCTTACAGAAAATGTAAGGTGGTCTTTTATTATTTCAAAGAGTAGCTAGAAAGCTTCTGTATCACTGGCTTCTTGCTGCTTGCTGGTTTAAGGAGACTGATGTAGCACAGTGATACAGAGATACAAGATACTTAAGTTTAAGCACCAGTTCTGCTGTATATTCGTAGTGACATTGAGAAAGGGACCTTCAGTTTCCTCATCTGTAAATGGAGATTATACCTACCTCACTGTTGGGGACTCACAATTTGTGCATGTATTGAGGGCCCTGTTCCTAGATATGGGTATCTACTCTGGAGCCTGAGGTCTTATACATACTTTGTAGTACAAGCACCTATAATAGTATTGAAGGCTTCTGGTAAGGTGGGGGCATAGGCAAAGCCATAAAATAAATTCTGGTTGTCCTTGGCACTCTTTCCCCTTTTCCTCTTTTAAGTTCTGTCTTTCAAGTGTCTTTCTGTTAACCTATGGCTGTTGAGTCCTTCCCTTTTCACTCAATCTTGCTCCCACCCTGTGTGCCATAATTAGTATAGCTTTCTCCCCCCAAAACCCCTGCCCCCATTTCCACAGATCTCAGCCAGCATTTTCAATGAAATATGTACCAAGGGAGTGTTTCCCATGCAAGATAATTTGAGTATAAGCAGATGAACATTAAATAATTTTCCAAAAAATTAAACACACACATTTGGATGAAACAAAAAAAATTCTCTAAATTAGAAAAATGTAACACCTCAAAACTGATTTCACAGATATTATTGCTAAGGATAGGGCAAAAAATAAGTCAGTTGAAAGGCTGCTTTAGGTAAATAATAGTACAAGTGCGATGTAGATATAAGAATTCTGAAAAGGATAGTTGGATAATTAAGTTTGGGAAATAATGAACTTAAAATATGAGTGGTTAACGCAGTATGAAATGTTTTTACCTATTATGAAAGCATCTTGTTGAAAGTAGATATAAAATATACTTCTGTATTGGATTTTGTTAATTACTTTTTGAGAAATTGCCTTCCTGGTGGCCCACAGTCATTACCCCACAAGGTTCTGAAGAAGAGCTCAGCCTCTAGGTAAATGTTTTCCCAGACCTACCTAGATTCTAATTTGGGCTTTTTCCTTTAGCAGTTGCTCTTGAGGAAAGGATATGCAGGTCAGTACCCAAATCCCTATGAGTTTTCTGCTATCTAAAGACAGATTTTTTTCAGGGTTAAAGGTGAGGGAAAATGGATCATGCTAAAAATATACCTATGGCCCTGATAAAACTACTATTGCCCTGAATCTCCCCATGCAAATGTTAACCTCTTGATTTCCTTGGTTCCTCCCAACGCTTCCTTAGTTTCCCGACCACCACTGTGCCTAGACTCTAAAGGTACTCTAACCTTAGCTTGGTCTTCATGTGGGTGGATACCTTTTTCTACTATCATAATCCAGATGAGATTGGAGTGTTTTTTTTTTTTTTTAAGGAACTGCATTAAGAATCCAAGATAGAAAGAGAAGGGAGGTATTAGTTGATAGAGGAGAGATTGCTTATCCTAAAGTGATTGAAGTCCATCTACAAATTAGTTAAGCCTGACATTATTCATTGGACAGTCATACTAGTTGCTTTTGTTAGTTCACTGGTTTGGATGTTAGGCCAAATGACTCTGGGAGGAAAAGATTTAACTTTTTCTCTTCAGAAGAATCTTATCTACTAATAGAAGCAATTTTCTGACAACCTTTTAAGAATTTTGACAGGGACTATCAGTGCTGTGTTGTGCTTTTGGTTACAAGCCCAAATGTATTAGGAGTATCTGAAATGCAGGTTTGTCTAACATTGGTTTTCTAATTAGCTAAGTGGTGGTCAACACAGGTTGTGTTGTGTTTGCTCTTTTCATCTATTGATGATTCTTGGGGGTAGGAATAGCCTTTGGCATAGTCCCTGGCATTTGGTATGTACTCAATAAATGTTTGTTAAGTGAATGGAATTTGCAGGTTGGTATTTGTTTCTCAGTATATGTTAGGAAATATGAATCATATCTTTCTGTTTTTAATTCATAAAAGAGTAACTGACAATTACATGAAAATTGCCACTCTGTAATAAAGATTATTCTTAATATTTCTGTTGAGATCCTAGACAGATCAGGCATAAAATAATACAGTCTAGTTTTAAATACTAAGAATATAGGTGTTTGGAAAACTAGAAGTCACAACCCTGCTCTCATGTTGATTCCCCGAGTACTTATTGTGTTGCAGTAAACTTTGGGAAGAAAACATTTTATGTTTAAATAATACATGCCTAAAGGTATGAAGTAAGACATTTTCCTACTTTCTTATTCTTAAGCTAAATATCATAATTATGGTTTAATAAGCAAAACATAGTAACAGTTTTTAATAGGGGTTTTTAGTTTAGATATCATCCTTTGAGGGAACCCAGCTTTCTCTTGCTACTGCTTTTAGAAAAGGAAAGAAACTGATTGAATAGAAAAAAATAATTTGAATATGTCATGTTGGAACTTTTGTTGGAAGATCCCATTATGGTAAAGGCTAATTTAATTTCTGTTGGGTTTTTTTTTTTTTCATTTTAAACGAATGGAGGAGAAAAATATTAAAGAGTAAGGACATGTTAATACCTATCTATTCCTCTCATTTCCCCATGAAAAGATGATGCATTAACTTTGTTATTTGGGTTAATGTTTCTAGTCAATTACCATCATGAATGGATAGTCACATTTTGACTTTACATAGCAACAAAAGCTAGGAGCTGTAGTACTAATTTCCAGATTCGGTACCAGATTGGTTTTCTGCGACATTTTAAAATATTCTAACTAACTCAGTTTTTCATTTTTGGAATGAGATAGTCTTGACCTATCTGAACAGGGCAGGTAAGGGTTAATTTAGTCCCTGAGATACAATATCTTGAAAAAAGCTATGAAATTGTTAGCAAATTTTTCAGTGTTCACCGTTGCCCCTACTGCTAGCAAAGCAGTATTTAGTAGCATTATGCTCTGAAGGCCTGTCAGGAAAGAGTTATCACTTAATTTCAGACTGTGAACATGTTTTAATTTAGTGTTTTTGAAAGTATGATCTGTAGAAACTAAACATAGCATTTACCTGGGAATTTGTTAAAAATGGAAGATTCTCAAGCTCCACCCCACAGTCAATGGATCAGAATTTGGGGGTGGGAGGAGGTTCAGAAATCTGCCTTTCTGACCAAACTTCCAATAGTTTTTATACAAGCTAAAATTTGAGCAGTATTATATATCTTAAATCTAAGTTTCCGTTTACCTGATTTCTTTCAGACCTGGCCTGTGAAGTCCTTTTATCTATTTTTATGAAGCATGATCAGAATATAATAAAAGAGACCATTATGATTTTCTGGTATAAAGAGATTGAGAGCAGTATTAAAACCACTATTCCTTTAGCTTTAAGATTTACTATGAATAATTTTTTTCTTATTATAAAGGTAATATATGGCCATTGTGGGATATTATGAAAATTTAGGAAATTATAAAATAACAATCACACATAATCCTGTTTTCTGGAGATAAGCATTATTATAATTTTGGCATGTTTCCTTCTAATATCTATTTCTCCATTTATCTCTCCCTTCTTTTTGTCTTTATGGAAAACAACATTTGCAGTTTTTATCCTGCTTTTTTCCTAATATAAGGATTTTACCACATTATTAAACTGTTTTTTACAAACATAACTATTGTGCTTTATATTCCATCATAGGGATGTATTATAATTAACCATTTCTTTTATTGTTGGATGTTTAGATTGTTTTTGGCAATTTCTATGAAAGAATGTCTTTCTGTTTAAAATGTCTGAATCTGATTACTTCCGTTAGGATAGGGTTATATATTGTGGTCAAAGGGCATAAATATTTTTAAACTCTGTTGAATATCACCAAATTAGTTTGAGTAAATATTTCAATATTTACCTCTGTAGATACTTATGAGAACACCAGAAAGAAGCAAGTATTATTTTTTAAAAACTAATTTATTAAGGAAAGTGTAGTATGTCGTTTTAATTAGTATATCTTTGATTATTAGTGAGGCGAATAGTTTTTTTATCTAACCCAAATTGTTCATTTTGTTTCAGGTCTTCTCTGCTGGTTGAAATGTCTATGATTTTATCTGCATCAGTCATTCGTGTCAGGGATGGGCTGCCACTTTCTGCTTCTACTGATTATGAACAAGGCACAGGCGTGCAGGAATGCAGGAAGTATTTTAAAATGCTCTCGAAGAAACTGGCTCAGCTTCCTGATAGATGTACACTGAAAACTGGACATTATAACATTAAGTAAGACTTCAGTTTGCTCTCTTTACCGAGTGGTTGCCATCCGAATGAAATTTAAGTGGTTGCAGTAAAAATCAGTGAGTGATTAGGAAAGTGTGTTCAAGTCAAGAATCACGTGGTTCTGAACTTATACAAAGCAGTAGTCATGTCATTGCCCCTTTTGCAGTTTCTCTGTGTTTAAATCTGGCTTTAGAAATTTTTATAGTTTTGTAGATCGAAGGTATTTTATAAGTTGGTCACTAGGTTATTTATTGGTGTTCTTACATGCCAGGCAAACTGTAATGGGAAATACAAAAAATTGTACATGATACTTTACCTCAAAGAACTTAAGAAGTTTACATTCTAGTGAGAGAGGATAGCACTCATCTGTATTTATTGTATATAAAGATGGTAACACTGGGTGATGGGGTAGAGTGACTTTATGGTAGTCTAGGGCTTCTCTGAAAAGGCAATATTTGAGCAGAGACCTAAAAGATGAGAAAAAAGATGGTCATGTGAAGGATGCTGTGGTTAAAGAACAAGGCAGAGTAATAGCTAGTGCAGAAGACCTTTGATATTGATGAAGGGATGGAAAGAAAACCAGAGATGCTGAAGCAGTATGGACAATTAATACAGTGGTGGCAGAAGCTGAGGTCAGAAAGGTAGGAATGGGACAGGTTACATAGAGCATTCTAGGCTGTGATAAAGAGTTTGGATTGAGTCTAATGTAATAGGAAGCCCGCTGGAGAGTTATGTAATGTGGTTTTGGCTTTGAGTAGATCATCCTGGCTGCTGTATGGAGAATGTGCTCTAAAAGAGAAAGAGTAGAAGCAGAGAGATCATTTAGGAAACTCTTAAAGCAGTTCATTTAGAGGTGATGGCTTATAACTTGAATGACAGTGATAATGATGAGAAATGGTTGGATTGGGGCTATATTTTGGGAGTAGCACCAACAAATCTTCCTAATGGATTGTAGTGGGATGTGAGGAAAAGAGAATAATCAAGAGTTGCCTCTAGATTTTTGGCCTAGAGAATGTCCATAATTACTTGGCTAATGGGGCTGAAATGAGTAAGATTGGAGAGTGTATGTTTTTTGGTAAAAATCAAGAGTTCTGTTTGGACATGTTAAGTCTGAGATGCCCAGTAGATATTCAGGAGGCACTGTCAGGTAGGCAGCTGGATGTGTAAGTCTGACATTTAGTGAAGAAGGACAAGTATGGAGATTTAGATTTGGGGGTCAGCTTATTTATAGTTAAATCCATGGTAATAGATAAGAACCCCTTGGGGAGCATGCACATGAAACAGAGGCAATTAACTCTTCAGAAGTTTGACACTGATTTTGCATACAGAAAGAAATCAGATAAGGACAGGGTCCACAAGGATATAATTAGGAGAGGGCTTCATTTTTGAGATGAGACACGAGCCATGTCCTGAAGAATTCATAAGATTTGGTTAAGGCAGAGAAGAGGGTGTTTCAGGTGTAGAGAGGAAAGGCAGAGTGAGTAAAGAATGACTTAGCACTTGGAGTACATTCACCCATTTGACCTGGTGTAGTGAATGGTGATTTAGGGATAGTTATGGGAAATGTCAGATAATTAGTGTGAGGCCAGATCCTGGATTTCCCTGAAAGTTCAGACTGAGGGATGTCACTTTGATGTAATAGGTTAAAAGAAGCTGTTATTGCAGGTTTGAGGGAAGTGACTTGGTAAAAAACAATGCTGAGGCAGTGAAGTGGAAAGTCTGAGAAAGAGATTAACTTATAATTGGGGCCTGAACTAATAAGATGTAAGTGCAAATGGAAAAGAAAAATGCCAACCACAGAGACACTTCAAAAGAAGAAATGGTCAATGAGCCTGATAAGATGGAATACCAGAGATGAAGAGATGGAATACCAAAGATGACTTAAACCTTGGAATTGGACACAAAGAGGTCTTTGGAAAGGGTTAGGCTAGGCACTATCTTGGGTATTTTACATGAGGTTGTGACTAGGCAGTCCATTGAGATGGGTAGAGATTTTGGAATCATTCACATAGAAGTTGAAACTGTGAGGGTAGAAATGCCCACTGAGTTTCTGAGATGCCCAGAATAGACCCTTACAGAATGTCCATAATTATTTAGATCACCTGGATAATGGTAAGATCATTAAATTGGGTTTTCAAAGGGTTTAACTGGAAAATGTGGTGGTGGTGATGGTTAAAATATATTTAAAATGATGTCTAACCTACTTTTGTTTTATGGAGAGAAACTGGAAACATTTTAATATTCTGTTTAATAGGCTCTTTTAGTACCCTTGGTCATTATTCTGAGTTTCAGTTGATATTATATAGTATAGTAGACACATGTCAGAATTATAGAAGATTGTTTGAATGCATATGAATTCTGGCAGATATCCTGGACTTTAAAGAACAGCTTTTTTTTTGCAAATGGGTTTTCTTTCTGTATTCTCTTCAAAGTATAGTATCATGTAGTAAAATTTTAACACTCCTCCAATTCTGTTTTGAGTTCTAGATTTTGTATTATTTCTTTGTACCTCATCTTATTCCACAAAGGATGTGAGGCAGTTTACAAAAAAATATAATAATTCAAGAGCACAGGAAAGAGAATCACATAAAGGTAGAGATAAAGATAGGAGAATAATAAACTGAAGTAACATTTCCTTCTGGAGATGCAAACTGCATAGTCCATTTATTTGTTGAAAAGGACTGCAAATATTGCCCTGAGCTTCCTTATGGCCAAAACAAAGGAGGAGGATGAATCATTTACAGGCTACAGTGTCCAGGGGATAAGAACATTGCTCTTCATGTTACTGAGACCTGATGTATGTAAAGAGGGACAGCATTTGGATAGCATTCTTCCAGCAGCCATAACAATGAGCTTATGATTTTTCTTACAATATTCCTCAGTGTAAGCAAATGACATAATGCAAAAAGCAATTTTATGAGAGAGAGTTTATGAGTGAGATGAATCAGCAGTGGTCTAATCTGGCCTGATCTGACAATTTTGAAATGTCTAAAGGAATAAATAGATTACATGGCCTTCAGAACCACACCTAGAAAAGCCTATATGCACATTATTTTTGTAACCAAGTTTTTTAAAAGGATTGAATAGTAGATAAGTTTAATTCTAACTCTTGACAAGAACCTGGGTTTTATGTATTTTCTATCATTGATTAGAGGACTTGTTCGTTGTTTTCTAGTTTATTGAGGTTTTCATGCTATATGACAGTACATTTAGACTGAATTATAAAATCCCTATAAAATTGGGGGTTTATACATTACCTGAGTATTTAAAATTCTCTTGTGACACCTCTTTTTCTAACTACCCATGAGCTTGCCAGATAAAATTTAGAGATTTGCAGTTATAGCATCATAGCATAGCCTGAGACTGGCACTAGGCTGCCTGTCTGCCTTCTTGAAGCCCGGCCTATGGCCTCCTTTTTCTTGAATCCCCTTCCTTGCTGCTATTATTTTATTTCTCTCATGATCAGTCCCTTCATACATTGCCTGTAGAACTTACTTGACTTCTTTCTCATTTATATTTTTCATATTTTAAATTTATTTTTAAATTTCTATATCCTTTCTCTGTAGTTAGCTCACTGAGATAATTGATCTGCTCTGGCTTATAAATGATTCCTCATCTCTTAGCATTGTGGTTTTCAAATTGGTGTAGAAATTGAGGTGCTCTTTGCAGAATACCACTGAGAACCAAAACATAGTAGCTAATAAGTATGTAATATGCTAAATCAGATGGTAACTTGCACTGGATTCTAGTGCAGTAGGTAGAGAAAAACCATAGAGTTTGAGAAAAAAATTGGGAGAGTAACATTTTAAAATTAAATTCCTCCCCTCCCCCACACCCACCCTGTATTAGGAAAATGATGAACTTTACCACATTGTAGTGGCTGAATACTTGAGTTCAGCTGATGGAGCCCATTCTGTGGAGCTTATGTTGGCACAGTGCCTTGCGCATAAGATACTAGCTGCTAAATGAGGGATGGTTGTTTTGGGAGTATGGCAATGTTCAAAGTGCCATAGAGTTAAGTCTTCATTTTGTCAAAATACTTCAGTTTGCCTTGTTGGTTAGTGGGTGGTTGAGGGGGTGCATAATTTAGTTTTGTGATTTCTTCTCATGGTCCAGTTGAATCTTTGAACAACACGGGTTTGAACTGCACAGGTCCATTTATAAGCTAATTCTTTTGAATAAGTATAGTATAGTACTGTAAATGTATTTTCTCTTAAGATTAAAAAAATTTTTAATGTTTAGTTTTGAGAGAGAGAGCACACGTGAGCTAGGGAGGAGCAGAGAGAGAGGGAGACACAGAATCTGAAGCAGACTCCAGGCTCTGAGCTGTTATCACAGAGCCCACTGTGGGGCTCGAACCCATGAGCCATGAGATCACTACCTGAACCAAAGTTGGACGCTTAACCGACTGAGCCATTTAGGTGCCCCTCTCTTATGATTTTTTAAATAACATTTTCTTTTCCCTCACTTACTGTATGAATACAGTCTATAATACATATAACATACAAAATATGTGTTAATTGTGTTACTGGCAAGGCTTTCAGTCAGTAGTAAGCTATTAGTAGTCAAAGTTTTGGGGAGTCAAAATTCATGCTGTTTTTTGACTGTGCAGGAAGTTGGTGTCCCTAACCCCAGCATTGTTCAAGGGTCTGATGGTACAATTCTATGTAAAACTTTAAGGAATTTATCTATTCCATAAGTTGAAGGAAACTTTCCTTAAATTGTCATAAATGTTTAATATATAAACCTATGTCAGAACTTAGGAAACAATAATAACTAAAGCAATAATTATGAACCATATGAAATTAAGTCGTGTCATGTGGGATCTTAAAATTTTGAGATTGGTTTTGGGAGTTTGAAAATCATAGTTGTACATTTTGAGGTCTCATTAAACATTGAGATACTCCTCTTATGAAAATGTAAACCGCTTTGGGAGGTCAGTCATACTCTACTGTGAATTTTAGTGCAAGAAATAAAATTTCTCAGTTCTTTCTTTCACTGTGAATTCTTTTTAAGTCTGATAATGTCTGTGAGCTTTATAGGTTCTCTCTTTACCTGAGTCTTTACTTTCTCTGTATTTGTCCACAAACTACTATCGCTAGCCAGGAATGCTATTTTAGGCTTACCTGCCTTTTGTTTTTAGTTTCTTGCAGTGCTTTTCTTTCACTCTTTGGTGCTATTTTCTGATTATAAGAATAACAACTTCAACAATGACCCAGTTATTAAGTACCTGCAGTTTCCAGGCACTTTTCTTACGTTATCATTCAATTTTGCAACAGCTCTTTTGCATTGTCCAGGGCAGACACACAACTCACACTAGCTTAAGTTAAAAAAAAAAAAAAAAAAAAAAAAAAAAAAAAAGCGTTCTATGAAGGCTAGGTTGGCTTCTGAGTTAAATGGAGCCAGGGACTCATGTTGTTATCAGGAATATTTCTCTCATTTCTTCCCTCTCTCTCCTTTTGCAGATAGGTATTCTCCATGTATAGGAAAACACTTTACTGCCAGCTGTAGGCATACTTCATTTCAGGTGAGCCAGCCCTCTCCCTCCATGTTTCAGGGAAAGGACTTTATTAGTCTGGCTGTGTTGTGGCCCATTTCTGGAATAGCATTGTGGCCAGAGGGCTGAGGTACTTTTGGTTGGATCCTGGATACATGTCCACCCTTTGGATGAACAGCTTTACCAAAGTCATATAGAATAGGTAGTAGAGCTGGAGAGAATTCCCCAAAGGGAAGGAGAGAAGGGTTGTTGGACAGTTAGCCATTGTAGTACTACCACTGCTTTTTTACAGATGAGGAAACAGACTTAGGGACTTAAGAAACTTAATCACAGTCAGAAAGCCAATAAATGGTATATATGAACCATAGTCTTTTAGCTTCAGCATTCACATTATACTCTGGTAAAAGAATTGCCTCCCTTTACCTTTAACCTCTCTCTTTATAAGGTGCATGTGTAACTCTCCTAATTCTTTTTACTTTTTATGGAGAGAAAAATTAACTAGGGAAGAGAATTAAGTGAAACTTATCCTCCCCCCTCCTGTTTTTGGTTGAGAAATAATGAGGAATAGAGTAAGTGTGAAGTCTAAAATTGATGAGTCATGGGGTGCCTGGGTGGCTCCATCAGTTAAGCGTTTGGCTCTTGATTTTGGCTCAGGTCATGATCTCGTAGTTCATAAGATTGAGCCTCACATTGAGCTCTGTGCTGATGGTGTGGAGCCTGCTTGGGATTCTCTCTCTTCTCTCTCTCTGCCCCATCCCTGTTAGTGTGCGCGCGCGCTCTCTCTCTCTCTCTCTCTTTCTTTCTCTCTCAAAATATATATATATAAATATTATATATAATATATATATATATAATATATATATTTATATATATATATAATATATATATATTATATATATATATATTATATATATATATAAAACAGCTTTTCAACCACATACATGTTAAGTAGGCTTTTATGAACTGGTTTTGGAACCTCATTTCTCTTACAATACAGTTTTTGTGGAAAAATGAGTTCTAGGTGCCATAAAGTTTTGGGATACCACTGAGAGGTAAATGAGGGATTACCTTTGATTGATTATCTTAAAAAGTCAAGATTTCATTCTTTGTGGTGTGAAGGTGTTAGAGTTAGTGGGAGAGCATGAATCAAGGGATAGATTAACTCTGCAGAAAAGAAAATGAGGGACTTCATAGGCAGATTTTTCTTGCTGTTTGTTTCATCCAAGGTTTGGATGGTGTAATCCTTTGCCCACTTAAAATTCTCTGATTCTCGTTTTGCTTACTGTTATAAGTTGCTATCACCTGGCATGCTGCATATTAATAAATATTTTCTTACATAATGGGTTTAAAATTAGTGACTAAATGGGTCTTTTTAAAAATTTTTTTTAATGTTTATTTATTTTTGAGACAGAGAGAGACAGAGCATGAACGGGGAAGGGTCAGAGAGAGAGGGAAACACAGAATCCGAGGTAGGCTCCAGGCTCTGAGCTGTCAGCACAAAGCCTGACGTGGGGCTCAAACTCACAGACCGTGAGATCATGACCTGAGCCAAAGTCGGACGCTCAACTGACTGAGCCACCCAGACGCCCCTAAATGGGTCTTTAAAAAAATTTTTTTTTAATGTTTATTTATTTTTGAGAGACAGAGACAGAGGTGTAGAAAGAGAGAGGGAGATGCAGAATCCGAAGCAGGCTCCAAGCTCTGAGCTGTCAGCACAGACCCCAGTGTGGGGCTTGAACCCATGAGCCGAGATCATGACCTGAGCTGAAGTTGGATGCTCAATTGACTGAGCCACCCAGGTGCCCCTAAATGGGTCTTTTATTCATTGGATAATGTATTCATAATTTATCTCTTCACCAGTGGAGGATAATTGAAAGTTGGCCACATAAGAGAGGCCTAAGTGAGAAAAGAAGTTCCTGGTAGAATGCTGCACATGGGAGACACTCAGTGTTACTGAGTTTTCTTTCTGGTTCTTTCTGCTCACCCAGTGATGGCACAGTCATGCTTTCACTTTATTTCCTATTAGGCATATTTGGTGATAATAAAATCTGTAAGTTATACTCACTTTCATAGTGTCCAACTTATTCTTATATTTAAAAGTTTAAGTGCTTTATTTTAGGGAATGGAATTCAGCATGAAAGGTTCTGTTTCAAAGATAATAATTTTCTTGGGATGCCTGGCTGGATCAGTCGGTGGAGCATGCAAGTCAAGATCCTGGAGCTATGAATTTCACCCCCATGTTGGGTGTAGAAATTACTTTATTTTATTTATTTATTTTTGAGATTACTTTAAAAACATATATATATATATATATATATATATATATATATATATATAAAGTTTAAAAAATAATAATCTTCTTACACTTAGCAATTTTAACAGATTAGAGATGGCATGTCCTTCTGGAGAACTTTTCTTCACCCATGAAAGCTATTCACAGGGCAAATGAGGCTACAAAGGATTGACAGATTTTCTATGTGTAATGGTACAATGGTACGTACCATTGTAGGGAATACAAATGTTAATTATTACTGGCTCAATTTATTAATAGTTTGCTATATACATTGTCATTTAGCATGCTACAAAATGCAGTTTTATTTTCTTGTTTTGTATGTTGTTGTTTTGAGTGCATTTACAGCACCTTATTGCAAGTGCCTGGCAGGCGGAGATTTGGTCTTTGAAATCAGAGTCTGTAGAGTAGAATGCTAGACATATGCATGAGAGGTGCTTTGTATTTGCTGTGGGGAAGACCATTGCTTTCACTCATTGTTTACTTTGGTACATCAGGCCACAGTTGTCCTAATAATGTCAGTGTTTCATTGGTGATGTGTAAAATTTCTTTGACAGTTCATAAATAAAACCAGATACTAGAAAATGCTTAATGTTTAAAACTGCTTATTTTATTGGATTTTAGAAATCACTTGAGGTATGGCCTGCTTGGATACATGACAGAATTAGCGCTTTTTTTGTTTGTTTTTTAAAAAAAATTTTTTTTTAACGTTTATTTATTTTTGAGACAGAGAGAGACAGAGCATGAACGGGGGAGGGTCAGAGAGAGAGAGAGACACAGAATCTGAAACAGGCTCCAGGCGCTGAGCTGTCGGGGCTCGAAATCATGGACCGCGAGATCATGACCTGAGCCGAAGTCGGACGCTTAACCGACTGAGCCACCCAGGCGCCCCCAGAATTAGCTTTTTAATGAAGTAATTGAAAGGGGTAAATACGCCTTATCTGCAGTTTCAACTTTTCTGTCAGCCTTACCTGTTTAAGACACACTTGATCCTAGAAGGCCCTAAAGAAGTTCCTACTGTTGGGGGGAGGAACCAAAGATGTAATGAGCATGGATAAATTCCTTGGCCAGAAGAAAGACAGTTGCTCTAAAGACCAAACCCCATTGGTACCAAAGCCCAGAAATAGAAGGGAAGTAAAAAAGAAATTAGAGCAAAGTAGGAAGAAAACAATGGCAATTTAAAAATTGTGCTCAGGGTGTCGACAGGAAAAATTTTGGTGTGTGTGTGTGTGTATTAGTAATGTTCATGATAGGAGGAGAGTAGACCTATCTAACAGATATGTATAGCCATCTGTAGATGAGTAATTCTGCATGGTATCTGAGAACATCTCTGTCTTTAGGGGAATGTTGAAAATTCACTGACCTGAACCCTAGAGCCTTCTTGGAACACTGGAAGAGGAGGTGAAGTTGTACTCTGTTCTGTAAAATTTACTCAAATATTTATTGAGCTTCTGCTTTATGTAGATACTTTGTGTAGACACGGCTGGGCTGTACAATTATATGTGCACAATATGTTGAACAAATTAGTGTGTAAATGAGTGAATGAGTGACGTCATCTTTGCACTCATATATTCACTAATTTATTGAGCACTTATTGTATCCTAGACACCAAATATTCTAGTTGCTAAGAATACAGTGGTGAACCCTACAGAAATTATCTCTGCTCTTATGGAGCATAGATATTAGTGAAAGAGACATTACAACAAATAAACATATGAATATCTAATTACAAACTGGGCTAGTTACATGGAGAAAAATAACAACTGCTATGATACAACCATAAGGGTGCGATCCATTTATATTGTGTGCTCTGGGAGGGTCTTTAAGTCCAAGAATGATGAATAGGATCAACCATGTCAGAATTGGAGCCATGATAGAGACGGGGTTGGGTTGGGAGCATTGCAAGTAGGGAAGACAGAATTCATGAAGTTTCTCAGGTTGGAAGTTGGAGGACCGGGAGTAGGTTGGTATCCCTTGGATCTGAAATGACACTAGTGTGGCTGGAATGCAGAGAGGGAGGAGTGGAGTTGCACAGGAAGTAGAGAAGTTGGCAGGGCTTCCTGAATATCCTTGTAATACAAGTTCCCAAATCCTTAAGATTCATTACTTTTAATTAGGGGGGAAAATAGAGATTGATTTGTAGCTTGAAAACATGAAAAAAAAGTTGGTGAGTTGGCACATAATTGGCTCATCTGTAACAGAGGGAAGTTAGTGTTGCATTGGGAAAGAATGTAGGCTTTTTTTTTTTTTTTTTTTTTTTAAATTTTTTTTTCAACGTTTTTTATTTATTTTTGGGACAGAGAGAGACAGAGCATGAACGGGGGAGGGGCAGAGAGAGAGGGAGACACAGAATCGGAAACAGGCTCCAGGCTCTGAGCCATCAGCCCAGAGCCCGACGCGGGGCTCGAACTCACGGACCGCGAGATCGTGACCTGGCTGAAGTCGGACGCTTAACCGACTGCGCCACCCAGGCGCCCCAAGAATGTAGGCTTTGGAGTTAGAACTAAGTTCGTCCCTGCTGTGCTTCTTAATGGTTGTTGTGGCCCTGGGTAAGCTACTAAACATCTCTGAGCCTCTGTTTCACCATCTGTAAAATGGAGATAGTGATGTCCCTTTACTGTGAGAATGAAATTAAATCAAATACATATATAAAGCACTTAGCAAAGGGCCTGGTTCAGACTAAATGGTCAGTAAACTATATCTGCTGCTGTTACTACTAATCTTTCTCCTCAAGGCAGAAAGGCAACAGCCAGATTGTTTGTAAAATGTGAGCCAAATGAACCTAATGGACATACTAAAGCTTGCACAAACTGACATGCCTGTAGTCATTTTAGACTATATCATATGAGGAGTTATCCGTGAAAGGGTAGGAGTCTTTGAATTTGTCCCCATGATAGTTGAAAAAGCCAGAAAAAATCTTTTGATAACAGATGATTTGTATGTACTGTTGGAAAACTGGCTTTGCATTTCAAAGAAAAACAATAGCGTAAGAGTAAATTCACTATGAAAAGCCATAATATTATAGAGCACTTTGTAGCCTTTTCAGAGAATATCCTATAATTATAGTAAAATAAAGGCTTGGGAAGAAGGACTCTCTGAAAATGCTGACATAAAATCTTAAAAACAGAGGCTTTCTTTTATTTTACAAGTAATTCTCTAGTTAGCGCAAGCAAGAGAAACCGTTTGGGATAAACTGTCATGTATGTGTCTGTGGTTCACTTTATTATTAATATAGAAATACAGTAAAATTTTACCATAACACAAAAAAATGAAGTCCTATTTTTGGAGGATAATGAAACAATTCCTAGTTAGCTACTTGGGTGTTCTGAGTATGGGGAAGCCAATCATCATTGTGTTTTTATCCCAATTCAGGTTACTGGGGCATTTATTTGAATGCTAGTGACATGTCAAAGAATTTTTATAATGATAGTGAAGATTTTTGGGGAAGAGAAAATTGCTTGGGGAAAACATACTTTGTCCTTTGATTTCATTATTTCATAGAAAAATGCAATGTGTATGGCTAAACTTTTTTGACTGATCCATAAGAAGAGATAATTTTAGTTTTTGAACATTATCTATATAAAAATAAGAAACTAAAAACTTCTTTGAAGCAATGTGCATTCCAATATTTTCTGTTATGTGCTATTTCAATTTTTTTTTTCTTTAAAAAAATTTTTTTTTAACGTTTTTATTTATTTTTGAGACAGGGAGAGACAGAGCATGAATGGGGGAGGGTCAGAGAGAGGGAGACGCAGAATCTGAAACAGGCTCCAGGCTCTGAGCTGTCAGCACAGAGCCCGACGAGGGGCTCGAACTCACGGACCGTGAGATCATGACCTGAGCCGAAGTCGGCCGCTTAACCAACTGAGCCACCCAGGTGCCCCTGCTATTTCAATTTTAAAGAAAATATGTAGTTTACTACACTAACTTTATGACCTTTTAACAGTAACAGTTGCAGTTTGAAAAACAGTGCATCAAATGATGGTGTTAAGTGAACTTCAGAAGGGAATTCCAGGTTATTCCAGTAGTAGAACATGAGCACAATTTTTCCAGTGGTATATCCCATGCCATTAATCATAGATGATTAATAGGTGCCAACTCCACATCATTTGGCTGCATGGGATGGTCTTTTAAGAGAGGGTGGAGGGGAGGGAGGGAGGAAACTGTATATGCATGAACTCTCACTGAAGGATACTTAAGAATTTAATAATAATATGCGTTGGGGCACCTGGCTGGTATGGTTGGTGGAACATGTGGCTCTTGATCTTTGGAGCGTAAGTTCGAGCCCCATGTTGTTTGGGTGTGGAGATTACTTAAAAAAAAAAATCTTAAAAAAATAACATGAATTGCTTGAGGGATAGAGAACTGGGTATCTTTGGGTGGAGGTAGTGATAAAACACTTTAAATACCGTATTTCATTTTCAGTTTTTAAAAATTTGAGTTACTTGAACATATTTATTCTATAAATATAAATTTAAAATAAATTCTGCTTCTACATTATTAGAGAAAAAAGAGGGTAGGAGGACTCCCATATGGATCAGGGTTTGGCAGTAAAGATTACTGTGATAGATTAACTGTTTTTCACAGGAGTGGGGGGGTGGGGGATACAGCCTTTATGCTCTGTTTGCTGCCCCTGATCTAGATGAGTTACACTGAACAGTACTATTAAAGAATGTTAAATTGACTCACTAAGAAGGATTAATTTGTATCCCATTCTCTGCTTATTGTAGGGGGTCGTACACTTTAGAAATTTTTGTTTTCAGTAGAACATGGCTAATTTGAACATTTCAGTGCTTAAAGTAGACATTTAAAAAAAATTTAACTTAGAAATAATTTCAAATTTACAGAAAAGTTGTATAAATAAGAATAATACAAATAATACCTATTTCCAGATTTACCTTTTGTTAACATTTTAGTCCATTTACTTTATTGTTTTTATCTGCCTACCTATTTATCTGACTTATTTTTGTCTAAGTCATTTGAGATAAACTTAAAATACCATGTCCCTTTATTCCTAACTTCTAAGTGTATTTTCTAAGATTAGGGATACACTTCTACTTAACTACGGTACAGTTATCAGCTCTAGTATCAGAGATACCACACTTTACTGCCTGCCTTCCATTTTTATCAGTTGACCCGGCATGTCCTTTATAGCATTCCTTCCCCCAACCCCCTTTCCCCACTCCTGCCCTGGCACAGGATCCAGATTAGGGTTACCTAACCCTATTGCATTTAGTTGTGTCTCTTTAGCTTTTGATCAGAAACATTTACATAGTCTTTATGTCTTTTTTATAACATTGAAATTTTTAAAGACTATAGGCCCCCCCCTTTTAAATAGAATCTTGATATTCTTTCATGATTAGATTCAGATTATGCGTTCTTGGCTAGAATACTACATACTATATATATAGAGAGAGATATATATAGATAGATATATATATATGTATCATATATATGTATATATATGATATAGATATACATATGTATCATATATATATGCATATATATATGATACATATGTATATCTATATCATATACATACATTACATATACACGTTTAATACTACGTAGCTGATACGTCTTTCTGAGGATATCACACCTAAAGGCACAGGAGGTCCATCTGCCCATCATTAGTAATGTTGGAATACTCAGTCAAGATGTTGTCTAGTGTCTGCTGTATAATAAATATTTTCCCCTTGCAACAAATAAGCAATCAATGGGAAGACATTTTAAAACCATGCAAAATTTCCTACTCCTCACCAAAATTTCCCCCTAGATTCAGCATTCATTGATTGTCCTTCCTTACCCTACTGTGTTGGTGCAAAATGCTGATTTTTCCAGTTCTAGCACTACCTCCACATTTACTAGTTGGTGCTTAGCATTCTGCTGTAAGCAAGAGTTCTCCTTTCTACCCTATTTATTTTATTTGTTGTTGTTATAAACTCATAAATTACTCTTATTTACCCTGTGGTTCATAATTCATTATGATGTGAAGTAGAACATTTGATTGTGGAGTCACTGGATGACTTCAGAAGCTCAGTGACCACCCTGAAATTGTGTGCCAAGTTTTGTGTTGTTTGCACATCTGAGGAGAGTGTCCATAACTTTAATCGGAATCTCTAGAGTTCTTGATTCGAACAGTATTAGGTTCCACTAGGTTGAATAGTTAAACCTTAAGCTATGTGTAACCCTTGCATATTTGTATATTCTTTCCCCGGCTTTCTACCCCCAATGTTAAATGACTGAAGTGTTAGAATTATAGTGTGTGTCCATCTTTAGGTACAATTACATTTTTTTGGTTTACTGTTTTTAACTGCAACTGAAAGAATTATATTTTGTAGAAAATATACTGTAGAATTATATTTTGGTTTCTTTAATTTTTTTTGCTAGAATATATAATAAATGTTAATATCTTCATTGCCACTGTAGCAGCAGTTTATGGTGTATAGAACCAGTCTTTTGAAGCAACGAATTACTTTGATTTAATTTGAAATTTTAAAACCAATGTTTTTTACACTGTAGTTTTATTAGCTCTCTGGGAGTGAGCTACATGATGTTGTGCACTGAAAATTACCCAAATGTTCTGGCCTTCTCTTTCCTGGATGAGCTTCAGAAGGAGTTCATTACTACTTATAACATGATGAAGACAAATACTGCTGTCAGACCATACTGTTTCATTGAATTTGGTAAGGGCCTGATTTTTTTCCTTTTCATTGTCCTGTCTCCATCCAGTCATAAGCTATTTTTCATATAATACTGGGGGCCAGGGGAAAAACTCAGAAAATTCTGCTACCTTGCTTTTGATAGAATAATTTGACAGAGGGTCTATAAATTATGGCAACTTCTTCATGTAGGTGCCTATTAGAAAAAATTGTGTCTGAGCTGTGGAGAGGATTGTGATTATTGACACATAGAATTAATCCCAGAGGACAATTTTTCAATGAGAAATTTGTAAGCCAGAGATTCAGAGTTCTGTGTTTATGTGATAATCTTTTATAGTCTGCTTAATGTAGAATGGAGGTTGGCAAACATTTGCTGGAAAGTACCAGATAGTACATATTTTAAGCTTTAAAGACCATATGGTCTCTGTCACAACTACTCAGCCCTGCCATTGTAGCTTGAAAGCAGCCATAGGCAATACATAAATGAATGAGTATATATTCCAATAAAACTTTATTTACATAAACAGCAGGCTTGATTTGGCCTATGGGCATTAGTTTACTTGACTCCTGGTGTAGGAGGAAAAGAAGTAAAACCAACTTGTAAATATGAAAGTAAAATTGGGAGATATTTCGAAAATGTCTTTTATTAAATTTATTTCTTCAAAACATACATTCTAATGGTGTAAGCAGTAAATAAGAAAACAGGTTCGTAAGAACATACAATTTACAGTGTATGTTCTTATGTAATTACAATTGGTAAATACTGATAAACTTTATATTTTATGAGATATGAAACCCTATAGAAATTAAGACTGATCTAAAATTAAAGAAAGCTGTTTTTGTTTTTTTTTGTAAAAATTTAAAATAATTCCGTGAAGTGGATATAATAGTAGAAATGGTCTCACAGTCATTATTTTAGTAAAAGGCGAAAGATTTATACGATCTGAAGAGAAACCAGAGTATCATTATTTTAAATTATTATTTTATTTATAATTATTAATTTCTAGAGTGAAAAATGGATGACCCCATGATATATTAACCATTAAACACAAATAATATTAGAATATTCCATGACAAACTGAATAGTTTTGGATAACAAATTAAACTGTTTATCTGTAGAATTTACTCCATTAACATCACACTCTCACATACTTTATTTAATAAACAAATGACTGCAAGGAAATTTATTTTTTATTTTACATAGATAACTTCATTCAGAGGACCAAGCAGCGATATAATAATCCCAGGTCTCTTTCAACAAAGATAAATCTGTCTGACATGCAGATGGAAATCAAGCTGAGGCCCCCTTATCAAATATCCATGTGTGAACTGGGGTCAGCCAATGGAGTCACATCTGCATTTTCTGTTGACTATAAAGGTGCTGGTAAGATTTCTTCTGGTGAGTTATGGATCTCAATTATTTCATTAAAAAAACAAACTTTAATAAGAACTGAATAACTCTTGAAAATGAATTACTTTTTTCCTAATATTTTAAAGCAAGTACCTGAGAGAATATAGACATTTAAAGTAATTCTTTTTCCCAGTGTTTCATACAGTAATCCACCAGATATGTGACTAATCAGGAAAATACTTTTAAATAGCAATCTCAGATGAACTCTAAAGTTTTTCTAGAGATGAATAATTGTAATATGTTAATGTACATGTAAAGTGCTTTGCATTATGTCAAACTGAGTACATTCAAGGCCAGATTTCTTGACTACCACAGAAAATGGGATCATCTACTTAAACCTCCTCTTCCAAATAAGAAATACCATCCTTAACAGTTGTGACAGATTGAAAACTTCTGCTTAAAAATGGAAACCTCATTGTTGTATAAGGCAGCTTGTGCCATTGTTGAATTTCTTGTTTAAAAAATTCTTCATTATATTTTGAGCTAAAGTCTGTTCCCTGTAATATTGACCTGTTTGTCTAAGTTCTGTGACTTTTCCTTGCTTTTTAGCTATACCAGAAAATCACTTCAGAACTTTGAAATCAGCAACTCTGTCTCCTTTCTATCCTATTAGTAAGATCAACTCATATATAATCAGTTTCTTTAGCCTTTTGGCCTGTGACATTTTAAAACCTCCCCAACCTGGAAGTTTCCTCTGCATGTGCTTTAGTTTGTTAGTATTCTTCAAATGTGGCATTCAGGAATGAACACAACATTTCTTGGGCTGATTAATACAAATTATGGGAGAAAGAGGGATGCACATTTCACTAAAATAATCCACTCAGGAAACAGACCAGAAAACAGACCAGTACTAATAACAAGCCCCAGGAGAGAGGAGGTGGATCAGTATTCAGAGTTGTTACAATTCAGGGTTTTCTAAAATGCCCAGTTTCCAACAAAAAATTATAAGACATGCAGAGGAAGAGGAAAGTATAATCCATATACTAGGGGAAAAAAGCAGGCAATAGAAACTGCCTGTGAGACTAATCAGATGTCAGATTTAACAAAGACTTCGAAGTAGGCATTTTAACTATGTTCAAAGAACTAAAGGAAATTATGACTAAAGAAGTAAGGAAGGTATAACAATGATGTTATATCAAATAGACAATATCAATAAAGAGATAGAAATATAAAAAAAATTTTTTAATGTTTATTTATTTTTGAGAGAGACAGAGTTTAAGCGGGAGAGGGACAGAGAGAGAGAGGGAGACACAGAATCGGAAACAGGCTCCAGGCTCTGAGCTGTCAACACAGAGCCTGATGCGGGACTGGAACTCACAGACTGTGAGATCATGACCTGAGCCGAAGTTGGACACCCAACTGACTGAACCACCCAGGTGCCCCAAGAGATAGAAATTTTAAAGAAAAAGAACCAGGAAGAATTTCTGGAATTGAACAATACACCTGAAATAAAAAATTTACTAGTGGGGCTCAAGAGTAGATTTGAACTGGCAGAAGAAAGAATTAGCAGACTTGAAGATAGATCAATAGAGATTATTTAATCTAAAGAAAAGAGAAAAAAGAATGAAGAAAAATGAACCTCAGGAAAATATGAGGCACTTAAGCACACCAACATATGCATGATGGGAGAACCAGGAGAGGAGAGAAATAAAGAAGCAGAAACAGTATTTGAAGAAATAATAGCTAAAAAGTTTCCAAATTTACTCAAAAACGTGCTCCTCCAGGAAGTTCAATGAGTTCCAGATAACCATGCAAGAAATCCACAAATAGATGAATCATATTAAAAATGCTGAAAGACCAGAGCACCTGGGTGGCTCAGTTGGTTAAGCATCTGACTCGATTTCAGCTTGGGTCATGATCTCATGGTTGTAAGATTGAAACCCACCTCCACACTCAGCACACAGCCTGCTTAAGATTCTCTCTCTCCCTTCCTCTGCTCCTCTTCTCTGCTTATCCCCTCTCTCTCTCAAAAACAAAATGCTGGAAGACCAAGACAATGAGAAAATCTTGAAGGCAGCAAGAGAAAAACAACTTTTCACTTATAAGGAACCCCAATGAGATTAACAGCTGACTTCTCAACAGAAACAGTGGAGATCAGAAAGTCACAGGACAGCATGTTCAAAATGCTCAAAGGAACAAAAAAACTATCAGTCAAGAATCCTATGTACGACAAAGCTATCTTTTTGTTGTTGCTGTTTATTGTTTTTGAGAGAGAGTGCACGTGTGCGAGTAAGGGATAGGCAGAGAGAGAGGGAGAGCGAGAATCCCAAGCAAGTTCCATGCTTTTAGCACAGAACCTGACACAGGGCTCAATCTTACGAACTGTGAAATCATGACCTGAGCTGAGATCGAGAGTTGGCCATTCAACCGACTGAGCCACCCAGGCACCCCAGCCAGCAAAGCTATCTTTCAAAAGTAAGGTGAAATAAAGACATTTGCAGATCAGCAGAAGCTGAGAGAATTTTTGCTGGCATACTCAAAAGAAATACTAAAGGAAGTTCTTCAGGCTGAAAGCAGGTGATCTAGACAATAATTTGAATCTACACCAAAAAAAAATCAAAGAGCAATAGTGAAGGTAATTATAAAAGACAGCTATTTTTCTTTTCTCTTTTGTTCACTGGTGTAAAAAGCAATCGTTTAAAACTGTATATAATGTATTATTGAGCCTGTAACATATAGAAATGAAATATATATTTTGCATAATAGCACAGAGGAGGTGGATGGGAGCAAAGGTGCATTAGGCTAAGGAAATGACTCCAGATGGTAATTTGAATACACAGGACCAAATGAAGAAAGCCATAAGTGATAATAATTCATATTAATAAAACTTACAAAAATATAATTGCTGTCCTTAGCTTCTTTGAAAGACATAAAATTATGTAATGTTATGACTATAACAGTGTATTTTGGTGTTTGTAATGTTTATAATACATATATCACAATACCACAGAAAGGGAAGAAAGAGGATAGAGCTATATAGGAGTAATGTTTCGATAGCTCATTGGAATTAAGTTAGTATAAATATTAAGCTGTTTCTGATAAGATGTATATGATAAGTACTAGAGTAGCCACTAAGCAAATCACTCAAAAGATAGTGAAAATCATTAAAAATATTAAAGTAATGCAGTATTCACTTAATGCAAGGTTAGCAGTAAAGGAGAAATAGAGCAAAGGACATGTGACATATAGAAGTAAGTAAAATGGCAGATGTAAATCCTCTATGTCAATAATAACTAATGTGATTGAATTTAAAAGTGTCACTGAATGAAACATTCCAATCAAAAGTTAGATATTATAAAAGTAGATTAGAAAAATAAAGAGATTGAAAGTAAAAGGAATAAAAAAGATACATAATGCAAATAGCAACCAATTGATGGAATGGCTTTTTGATAGTAGACAAAATAGACTTTAAGGCAAAAATTGCTACTGGAGATACAGAAGGACATTTTATAATGATAAATGATTAAGGTATAACAATTATATGTGCATTTAACAACAGAACTCCCAAATACGTGGCGCAAAACCTGCCAGAAATGAAGGGAGAAACAGTTAAACATAGTTGAAGGCTTAATATCCAACTTCCAATAATGGATGGAACTAGGCAGAAGATAAAGAAATAGAAGATTTGAACAACGCCATAAACCAACTGGGTCTAACAACTACAGAACACTCCATTCAACATTAGAAAATACATTTTTTTATATGGTTATTTTTGAGAGAGAGCATGTGTGTGTGGGGGAGAGAGCAAATCCCAAGCAGGCTCTGCACTGTCAGCACAGAGCCCAATGCGGGGCTCAGTCTCACAAACCTGAGATCATAACCTGAGCCGAAATCAAGAATTGGATGCTTAACTAACTGAGTCACCCAGGCACCCCTAAAAAATACATTCTTAATTGCACATGGAACATTCTCTTCTGAGATAGACTTTATGCTGAGCCAATTGAAAAAAAAAACCTTCATAAAATTAACAGGTCAAAGATAATACAGAGCAAGTTCTATAACTACAGTGGAATTAAATTAGAAATTAAGAGCAAAAAAGAATTTTGGAAACTCATAAGTATTTGGAAATTAAACAATATATTCCTAAATAATGAATGGATTAAAGAAGAAATCGAAAGGGGGATTTATACTTGGAGATGAATGAAGGTGAAGACACAATATAATAAATTCTGAGATGTTGCTATAAGTTGTACTTAGAGGAAATTTTATAACTATCAATACCTGTATTTTTTAAAAAGGAAGATCTCAAGTGAATACTTTAGCCATCTGCCTAAAGATACTGGAAAAAAGAAAAGCAAATTAAACCTAGAATAAGGAGGAGGAAGGAAATAATAAAGATTGGAGCAAAAATGAAAATGAAAAAGAAAATAGGATAGGAAAAATCAATAAAACCAAAAACTGGTACTTTGAAATGATTAACAAAACAAACTTTTAGCTAGATTGACCAATAAAAAAAAAAAAAAAAAAGGAAAAAAGAAATTACTGGAACCAGAAATGAAAAAGGACATTTCTTTTGATCTTATAAAGGATTTTAAAGGAACACTGTGAACAGCTGTATGCCAATGAATTAGACAACTTTGATGAAATGGACATATTTCTAGAGATACACTACTGAAACTGACTCAAGAAGAAATAAATAATCTGAATAGACTTAACAAGAAAGGGATTAAATTAGTAATAAATTACTGACAAAACCCTAGGCTGAAATGGCTTCACTGGAGCTTTTTACCAAACAGTTTAAGAATTAACCAATTCTTTACAAATTCTTCCAAAAAAATAGAAGAGTGGGAACACTTTTCAACCCATCTGTGAGGCCAATATTATCCTAATCTCAAACCAGATAAAGATATCACAAGAAAAGAAAACTACAGACTAATATCTCTTATGAATATGGACAGCAGTCCTCAACAAATGCTAGCAAACCAAATCCATCAACATACAAAAATGACTATGTACCATGACCAAGTGGGATTAATCCAGCAATGAAAGGTTGGTTTGACATAAAAAATCAGTTAATGTAATACACAACAGTAATAAAATAAAAACCAAAAGCACATGATCATCTCAGTAGATCAAGAAAAAGCATTTGACAAAATCCAACAGACTTTCATTATTAAAAATACTCAACAAACTAGGAATAGAAAGAAACTTCTTCAACCAGATAAAAGGCATCTACAAAAAACCCACAGCTAGACTCATACTTGATGGTGAAAAACTGATGCTTTCTTCTAAGATCAGGAACAAGATAACGATGTCTGCTCTTACTACTCCTATTCAACATGGTACTGGAGGTTCTAGACAGGGCAGTTAAGGAAGGAAAAGGAAGAAAAAAGCATTTGATTGCAAAGGAAGAACTAAAATAACTCTTCATATATGACATGATCTTGAATATAAAGAGTCCTAAAGAAGCCACTGAAAAACTATTGAAACCAGCGGTTTTAGCACGGTTGCAGGATACAAGATCAGTATATAAAAATCGGCTGTATTCTGTATGCTACTAATGAACAATCTGAAAATGAAATTAAGAAAATCCGAGCAATTACTGATGAGACAAGACAGATTATAGTTTCTATTGTTTGCAACTTAAAAGAAAGAAAATCCCTTACAATAAAACTACAAAACATAGAAATTAAAGAAAATCTAAGTTCATGGAAAGAGGTCCCATGTTCATAGAGTAGAAGACAGTATTGTTAAAAATGGCTGTACGTCTCCAGTTGATTTATAGATTCAGTGAAATCTCTATGAAATAGCTATCTTTTTGGCAGAAATTGACAAGCGGATCCTAAAATTCACTTGGAAATACAAGGGACCAAAAATAGTCAAAATAACCTTGAAAAAGAACAAAATTGGAAGATTCACACTTCCAAACATACTACCAACCTAGGTAATCAAAACTATGTAGTTCTGGTTTAAGGACAACAAAATAGAATTGAGAGTACAGAAATAAACCCTTAGTTTATGGTCAATTAATTTTTAACAAGGATGCCAGGACAATGGTGAAAGAATAAACTTTACAATTGATGCTGGGACAAGTGGATGTCCACATATAAAGGAATGAAGTTGGACCCCTGCCTCACAAAATATATAAAAACTAACTTAAAAATGGAACAAAGACCTCAATTTAACAGTAAAAACTATAAACCTCTTAGAAGAAAACATAGATGTAAATTTTTGTGACTTTGTATTAGGCAATGGTTTTTTTTTATATTTGACACCAAAAGTGCAATGAAAAAAGAAAAAGTAATTAAGGTGGACTTCATCAAAGTTAAAAATTGTATTTTTCAAAAAGACACTGTCAATAAATTGAAAAGACATTTCACAGACAAATCATATATCTTCTAAAGGATTTGTGTCCAGAATATGTAAATCACACAACAATAAAAAGATAACAGTCCAATTTTAAAATGAGAAAAGGATTTGAATAGATATTTCTACAAAGAAAATGTGCAACTGGCTAACACATGAAAAGATGGTCAACATTATTAGTCATAGTGAAATACAAAGCAAAATGATAGGAGGTACCTCTTCACACCCACCAGATGGCTATAATTTAAAAAAAACCTAACAAGTGTTAGCAAGGATGTGGAGAAATTGGAACCATCCTATATTGCTGGTAGGATTGTGAAATGATGAGCTGCTTTGGAAAATAGTTTGGAAGTTCCTCAAAAAGGTAAACATAGAGTTACCACATGACCTCGCAGTTCTACTCTGAGGTACATACCCCAGAGAGTTGAAAATGTAAGTCTAAATAAAAACGTGTACATGCATATTTATAGCACTATTATTCATAGCAACCAAAAAGTTGAAATATCCAAATATCCATCGGCTGATGAATGAATAAACAAAATATGACATAAGCATGCAACAGAATATTATGGAGGAAAAAAGGAATGAAGTATTGATGCATGGGACAACATGGGTGAACCTTAAAAACATTATGTTAAGTGAAAGAAGCCAGGTACGAAAGGCCACATATTTATAGTTTTATTTATACAAAATGTCCAGAATAGGCAAATCTATAGAGACAGAAAGTAGCTTAGTGGTTGACAGGAGTTGGGAGGGGTACAGGGAAATAGGCAGTGACGACTAATGGTTATGAGATTTCTTTTTGGAGTGATGAAAATTATGGAATTAGATAATGATTGCACGATTCTGTAAATGTACTAAAAACTTGTGAATTATATATACCACTAAAGGGCAAATTTTATTGTATTCAGATAATATTTCAATTTTTAAAATCAATAGTTAATGAGAGTTACTACTTTGAAGACTTCTACTTCCAGTAGTGATGCAGTAGGTAATTCAGACCAATAGTTTCACAAAATACATGTAGGAAAGCTGAGTGGAATGTATATATTCTATATAATATGTAGGTCTAATATGATACAGAATTTAATTTAAAATATAATCTTCCTGAAGTCTTTGGAGATCCAACAAGATTACTAAGAATTACTGGTGGAAGTCTAAAGAGATGAACTTAATGTTTGGAGCTACTTTTACCAATTCTAAAGGGAACAGCTGATAGCCACCCAAGACTAGGGAGACAGGGATTAGAAAGCAGGGCCCACCAAGCTGATGAACCTTATGAGCAACCTCCAGCTTTTGGTGTGGACCTTGGATGTCAGTGCTCTAGGAATGTGAGTAGACAGGCTTTTTATCAGGACTGCAGCTTAGTCTTGAATCATACTGGTCTTTAAAATTGGATTTAGCAGATTCCATAGTGATGTGCTCCAAAGATCCTGGCAGAAGCAAACAAGTACCTTTCCTAGAATAGTCACATAAACTTCAGATTGTATCTACAACAGTATTTTGAAAATAGAGTGCTTGGTAAACAGTGAAGTAACCAGGCATAAATAACCAGGCACTTGGAGAGATTAGGCTACATGAACATGAACAATTAAACACACACACACACACACACACACACACACACACAGTCTCATAGGAGTCATGGAAGTCAGAGGACAACTTAATGATATCTTCCAAAGGATAAAAGAAAATAACTGCAAATGTGGAATTCTGTGCTTGACAAAAATATACTGAAAGAATGAAGGGGCAAGAGTGGATATCCTTTCAGTGTTCCTGATCTTACCAATTTATATAACTGCTTTTTATCAGGTTGAGAAAATTCTCGTATATTCCCAGTTTGATAAGTGGTTTATATCAGGAAGTTGTATTTTGTCAAATGCTTTGTCTACATTTATTGAAATGGTTATATGATTTTTCTTCTTAAAGTCTTTATGTGGTAAATTACATTGATTGCTTTTCATATGTTAGACCAACCTTGTATTTTTGTGATAAAACCCCACTTGGTCATGATATATTACCATTTTTATATATTTGTCAGATTCAATCTGCTAAAATATTTTAAGTTTATTTATTTTGAGAGAGAGAGAGCATGAGCAAGTAGGGGAGGGACAAAGAGAGAGGAAGAGAGAGAATCCCAAGGAGGCTCTGCACAGAGACATGGGTCTTGAATCCACAAACTGTGAGAGCAGGACCTGAGCTGAAACCAAGAGTCGGGGGCTTAACTGACTGAGCCACCCAGGTGCTTCCCAATTTTGTAAAATCTTAAGATATTTTGGTGCCTCAATTTGCTAAAATATTTTACATTTATTTTCCTGAGGGAATTGGTTTGTGGTTTTCCTTTTTTGTAATTGTCTAGTTTTACTGTCAGGATAAAATTGGCCTCAGGGTAAATTGAGAGGCATTCCCTCTTCAATTTTTTTGGGAAAGGTTTCTGTAGAAATTTTATTTCTTTTTTGTTCAGTATGTGGAAAGAAGCCTTTTGAGCCTCTGGTTTTCTTTGAGGAAAGGCTTTTAGCTACAAACGAATTTTTTTTTTTTTTTTTGATGGATGTAGGGTTATTCAAGTTACCTATTTCTCCTTAAGTGAGTTTTAGTAGTTTATTTCTTTGAAGAAATCTGTCCATCTCAGATGCCAACTTTTTTGGCATGAAGTTAATATTCTCTTATCCCTGTATGTCTGTAGAATTGTAGTTTACAACCATTCCCGTTTATGATGTTGGAAATTTTTGTCTTCTGCATTTTTCTTCTGATCATTCTTATTAGAGTTTAGCATTTTTGATATTCTCAAAACACCACCTTTTGGTTTCATTGACTTTTTATTGTTTTTGTTTTTTATTTAATTGGCTTTAATCTGATTTTTATTACTTCCTGTCTTCTTAGGGTTTAATATGCTCTTCTTTTTCTAGGTTCTTAAGGTAGAAGTTGAGGTTATTTTTTTTTTAAAGTTGAGGTTATTTTTTATTTGAAATCTTATTTCTTTTCTAATAGGCATTTAGTAGTATATATTTCCCTCTAAATATTGTTTTAGCTGCAGTCATAAATTTTAATATATTGTATTTTCACCTTCATTCTGTTTAAAATGATTTTTGATTTCCCTTTTGATTGCTTTTATGATCCATGGGTTATTTAGAAAAGTGTTATATAATTTTAAGTATTTAGAGCTTTTCCAGACATCTTTTATTTTTTAATTTCTAACTTCATTGTGGTCAGATAACAAATTTTGTATGATTTTAATCCCTTTAATTTATTGAGACTTGTTTTGCTCTCTCAGAATGTGTTCTATTTTGGCCATTTTTCTGTGTTATGTGTTGAAAAGAATGTGTATAATTGTAGGGTGGAGTGTTCTATAAGTGTCATAAAGATCAAGTTGGTTGATACTGTTCAAATCTTTTGTATGCTTTCTGATTTTCTGTCTACTTCTCTCAATTACTGAAAAAGTTGTGTTGAAATGTCTGACTAGATTTGTGCATTTATATCTTTCTCCTTTTAGGTCTGTCAGTTTTTATTTTATATATTTTATAGCTTGTTAAATAGGATTGTTCTTTTGGTGCATAGACTTGAAATGACCTTTATTCCTAGTAATAATCTTAATTCTGCAATCTGTTTTATTAATACAGCCATTCTAACTTCTTTTTTAAGTGTTGGAATGATTTATCTTTTTCTGTCATTTTTCTTTTAACTACTGTGTCTTTCTATTTACAGTGATTTCTTGTAGGTATTATTTAGTTGGGTCTGTCGGGAAAAAATCCAGGTTGATCATATCTGCTTTTTATTTAGGTGTTTAGACCACTTAAATTTAATGTGATGGTGATGATGATGATGATGATGATTTTAATAATGTGATTATTGATGTGATTGTATTTAAACCTACCATCTTGGCTATTTTCTTTTTATCCAGACTGGTTTTGGTCATCTTTCTCTTTTTCTGCCTATTTTTTGATCCATTTTCTGTTCTGTATTGACTTATACCTCTTGGTTTCATTTGTTTTTACAGTTGCTTTAGGGTTTATAGAATATATCTGATATTTCGTGGTAGGGCCACTAGGTTTAAGCCAGGAACTACTTCTCAAATTGAAAACAGTTTTTTGTTTTTTGTTTTTCTTGGGGTTTTTGTTTGTTGGTTTGTTTGTTTTTTTGCTTACAGGCCATGTCATTGCTTCAAAACCCAGGGACCTTTTTTATGATTCTTTCTTCCCAAATTTGCTATAGAATTAAAACATTGTCTCTTCTTTTTATATTTTGGACACCATTAGATAACATGAGGCCTAAGGACTGAGTGGCAAAGTGTCCTGTAATGCAGTCTCAATCTTTCTGTTGCTTTGGCTCTCCTCAACCATTTTCATTCAGTGAACATGTTGGAGCAGTTTACCCAAGTCTAGTAATATTGCTTTTGAAAACTAGAAATGCATACTCAGCAGTGTATCTTTTCTTAGTGGTGTGGGTTGCACGGTGCAACTTAATCTTTACTTTCACTATAACCTAGACTTTTAACCACCAGGAACTTGACTGAAAGTGGTAGGCTTCTATAATTTTATTATTTTCCACACTTTGGCATACATGTATCATCCCAGGGTATCTAACCTAAGGCATAAACTATCTTTTCTTCAGATCCTATCAGCATGGGGTCATCAACAAAGTGAGCCAATATAATGTTATATGAGGTGTTAAATGTTGGGTCCTTGTTCAGGGTGCCTGGGTGGCTCAGTCAGTTGAGCATCTGACTTCGGCTCAGTTCATGATCTCGTGGTTTGTGAGTTCGAGCCTCACGTCAGGCTCCATGCTGACAGCTCGGAGCCTGGAGCCTGCTTCGGATTCTGTGTCTCCCTCTCTCTCTGCTCCTCCCCTGCTCACACACTGTCTCTCTCTCAAAAATAAATACTAAAAAAAAATTAAAAAAAAAAAAAAGATGTTGGGTCCTTGTAGGCCAAGAGTCAACAGATTTTTTTCTGTAAGTGACCAGATAGCAAATATTTTAGGTTTTACAGGCTAAATGGTCTCTGTTGCAACTACTCCACTCTACTAGTATAGTACAAAAACAACCGTAGTCATTATGTAAAAGAACAGGTGAAGCTGTGTTGCAGTAAGGCTTTGTTTGCACAAATAGGTGGTGGGTTAGATTTGGCCTGTGGGTCATAGTTTGCCAACTCCTGCTATAGACTAATCTCTGGCTCAGAGTTGATATAACCTAGTGGCAATATAGTGAATATACTGCTATCTCTATCAAGTAAAAGCAAAAATGATTCTGATTTTCTTTTAATTAGGATAGAGAGAAAAGTGTTAGCAAATTAGTACCTACATGTTATGAAATTAATTGATCCATATGGAGACTGTGTCTGGAAAGGCATGCAGTTGGAACCCACAGTAATATGTTGTCATCCTCTAAGACACTTCCATTTTGGAGCCTTCAACTGGAGTAAATAGGTGTGTAGTAGGAATCACCATCTATGCATATATTAAGAAGCCTTGGATGATGACACGGATTTCTACAGTTACTTTAGGGAATAACATTTTGATCAGGTTTGGGTAGGGGAAGCTCCAAGACTTATGTTGGCCTTTCTTTCTCTAAAGGTTTAATTCCATAGGTCTGGCAGTCAATGTTACTGCCAGAATATCTGTACATTAATGTACACACTCAGGATCTAGAAGATCAATTTTTTTTTTCAATATATGAAGTTTATTGTCAAATTGGTTTCCATACAACACCCAGTGCTCATCCCAAAAGGTGCCCTCCTCAATACCCATCACCCACCCTCCCCTCCCTCCCACCCCCCATCAACCCTCAGTTTGTTCTCAGTTTTTAACAGTTTCTTATGCTTAGGCTCTCTCCCACTCTAACCTCTTTTTTTTTTTTCCTTCCCCTCCCCCATGGTCTTCTGTTAAGTTTCTCAGGATCCACATAAGAGTGAAATCATATGCTATCTGTCTTTCTCTGTATGGCTTATTTCACTTAGCATCACACTCTCCAGTTCCATCCATGTTGCTACAAAAGGCCATATTTCATTCTTTCTCATTGCCACGTAGTACTCCATTGTGTATATAAACCACAATTTCTTTATCCATTCATCAGTTGATAGACATTTAGGCTGTTTCCATAATTTGGCTGTTGTTGAGAGTGCTGCTATAAACATTGGGGTACAAGTGCCCCTATGCATCAGTACTCCTATATCCCTTGGGTAAATTCCTAGCAGTGCTATTGCTGGATCATAGGGTAGGTCTATTTTTAATTTTTTGAGGAACCTCCACACTGTTTTCCAGAGTGGCTGCACCAATTTGCATTCCCACCAACAGTGCAAGAGGGTTCCCGTTGCTCCACATCCTCTCCAGCATCTATAGTCTCCTGATTTGTTCATTTTGGCCACTCTGAGTGGCGTGAGGTGATATCTGAGTGTGGTTTTGATTTGTATTTCCCTAATGAGGAGTGACGTTGAGCATCTTTTCATGTGCCTGTTGGCCATCTGGATGTCTTCTTTAGAGAAGTGTCTATTCATGTTTTCTGCCCATTGCTTCACTGGGTTCTTTGTTTTTTGGGTGTGGAGTTTGGTGAGCTCTTTATAGATTTTGGATACTAGCCCTTTGTCCGATATGTCATTTGCAAATATCTTTTCCCATTCCGTTGGTTGCCTTTTAGTTTTGTTGGTTGTTTCCTTTGCTGTGCAGAAGCTTTTTATCTTCATAAGGTCCCAGTAGTTCAATTTTGCTTTTAATTCCCTTGCCTTTGGGGATGTGTCCCGTAAGAAATTGCTACGGCTGAGGTCAGAGAGGTCTTTTCCTGCTTTCTCCTCTAGGGTTTTGATGGTTTCCTGTCTCACATTCAGGTCCTTTATCCATTTTGAGTTTATTTTTGTGAATGGTGTAAGAAAGTGGTCTAGTTTCAATCTTCTGCGTGTTGCTGTTCAGTTCTCCCAGCATCATTTGTTAAAGAGACTGTCTTTTTTCCATTGGATATTCTTTCCTGCTTTGCCAAAGATTAGTTGGCCATACGTTTGTGGGTCTAGTTCTGGGGTTTCCATTCTATTCCAGTGGTCTGTGTGTCTGTTTTTGTGCCAATACCATGCTGTCTTGATGATGACAGCTTTGTAGTAGAGGCTAAAGTCTGGGATTGTGATGCCTCCTGCTTTGGTCTTCTTCTTCAAAATTATTTTGGCTATTCGGGGCCTTTTGTGGTTCCATATGAATTTTAGGATTGCTTGTTCTAGTTTCGAGAAGAATGCTGGTGCAATTTTGATTGGGATTGCATTGAATGTGTAGATAGCTTTGGGTAGTATTGACATTTTGACAATATTCTTCCAATCCATGAGCACGGAATGTTTTTCCATTTCTTTATATTAGAAGAGCAACTTTTAATTTAGGATAGGGGTCCATCCAAGTTGACCTACCAAAAGACAGATTATGAAAAAGTCCATGTATTGCTTGACTTCTGTAAGTCCCCACTTTAACCTGAAGACTGTAATGGTATCCTGGATCACCAGACAGCAGACACTTGAAAAACGGGGGGAATCTGGGATTTGATATTGTTCTAAGAAAGAGAAGTTTTTTTATTAAAGTAATACACAATTAGAACTTATTTTAATATTAACATAAAGTTTTCTTTTAATCCAGGCCAAGCCTGCATAATATTTTCTGTAGTCTCTGAGTTTAAGTATGTTTTCCTATTTTAGCTTTTTTGTTTTCCTAAATAAAATTATTTACTTTATTTTGGAATCTGGTTAATAGTTATTTGACAGACATTACTTTTCAGGTCTTTTTCTCTGTTACATTTTGATTTCTTGACTTTTTTCTCTTTCTGACCTTTTGACTCCTCTTCCAACAGTCTAGCGTGAATTTTTTTCTATATTATTATTTTCTGAAGTCTACATATACTCGATCACAGGGTCAATATGTTAAGTTAAATACCATGTCATACTTTTACCTTTTTTGTTTTCTTTTTGAAACATTTTATTATGGAAAAAATTTAAACATATACAAAGTAAACAGAATGGTATAATGAACTCTTAGGTACTCATCACCCAGCTATAACTGTATCAGCATTTTGCCATTCTTGTTTCATCTGTATCTCCATCCACTCTGCACTCATCTACTTGATAATATATTTCTGTGGTTCTTTAAGGGAAATTAGCACATACTAAAATGCACAAATCTTTGTCATGTGGTTTAGATACACAGATATATTTGTGTAAACCACACTCTGTTTTAAAGTAGAGATTTTATTATTCAGGTATGAAAGGTCAACAGATCAGAAGACATCTGCCACTGAAAAGGTAGTTTGTTATACTCCAGTCCCAGGAGAAGGGTGCATACTACAACAGGGACCACGTGGGGAAGTGTTAGTGGTGGTCAGGAGGTAAAGGAGTGGGAGGAAAATGTGAGCAAGAGCCTCTTTTGTGTTTTCCCCAGGAAGGACCTGGAGGGGCAAGTTTAGGATTGGCTAGTTTCAATACTTCTAGCAGGCTCTGGGACATAGGGCTGTTCTTAGTTGTCTGATACTAAGGGGATGATTTGGCAGGGGAATAGTGGACCTGAGTGTGAGAGCCCCATAGAGGAGATAAAGTGTGGGCTGTGCATTAGGGACTTTGCTTTTGAAAAGCACTCTTGCAGGTAAGTTGTTTGCTATCTCTAGGGATTAGGCCATCCTTTAGGTTCAGCAAGGCCCCAAGATATCAAAGCATCAGAAATACAGAATATGATAAAAAACCTAATACATACCCCATCACAATATAGAACATTTCCATCTCCCCATGAAGGTCCTTCCTGTCTCTTCCAAATCTCTGCCCCCGCCCCCCCCCCCCAGACAACCATTGTTTGGATTTTTTACACTCAAGTTATTTTTAGTTTTGTTTGCTCTAGAACTTTATATAAAGAAGATTATATAGTATGACTCCTGTGTTCAGCTTCTTTTAGTACAGTGTCATACAGTATGTCTCTGTAGTTTGATCCTTTTTATTGCTGAGTAGTAGTCATTGTATGAACGTGCCACAATCTGTTTATTCATTCTCCTGCTGATGGACATTCACTTGTTTCCACTTTGGGATTATAAAGCTATTACAGACATCATCTTTTGTTGACAGGTTTTCATTTGTTTTGAATAAATATTAGCAGTGGAGCTTGCATGCATACACCAATAAGTAAAATAGGAGAGAAAATGTGATACATGTTCCAAGGGAGATCAACAGAGGGAAATAGGAAGTACCACTTTTAGGCCCTAGGGCCTTGAAGGACATGCAGGCTTTTGACAGACGATGATAAGAAAGGGCCTCACTGATGAAAAGAAAAGTGTGTTTTTTAATACCATAAAGTTAGTCTCATTCAGTCATAATTTAGCAATAAGTTATGCTCATTTAGATGGAACCGACCTGAAATTTCTCTTGAATGTTCCCAAACCTGTTTCTCCAGATATTTGGGGCATCATTGAATGACTGTACCTCCTGAACTTTGTCCTTGCTCAAAGAATAGGCACTGTGGTATTATGATGAGGTTTGAAGGTTAGAATGGTACCATCTTTTTGAATCTTCATAATGACTGTTCTGGTATTCTCTTTCATCATTTTTCCTTTCTCTTGACTCTTCTGCGTCCTTTTCACTGAATTTTTTCATTCCACCTATAAATGTATTAAAATCTCCCTTTTCCACCCCATTACAGAGGAAAAATAGTTATTTCTCAGTCCTAGTATATCTGTCAAGCTGTCATCCTGTTAAACTGCAGTAACATTCACCTAATGCTTCCATCTCTTACCATCAACAGTTATTTAACCTCTTGCAGTCTGAATTTTGTCTTCAACCGCTCCTCTGAAACTTTTTTTAAAGGGTCAGCAACCTTAGTCAATAAATCTAATAATCTTTTTATCTTTTTGAGTTCAGACTGTCTTTGATCTGTCCATAGGCATTGTTTCCATATCTTTCTTCCAGATGTTCTCCCCTTCCTAGGCTTCATTAAGCTCTTTCCTCCTCTTGTTCTTCTACATCTGTCTTGCCTGACTCCTCTTCCTCTTGGTAAAGGTAGTGTTTACCAAGGATTTGCCTTTGGCCTACTTTCTTTAGTAATCTCACCCCAACCCTTACTTTCAGAGGCAGACCTCATTTGTTTCTCCAGCTCCACTACTGTTCCATTCTTCCCTTGCTTGTGAAACATGCCTCATTATCACTACAAGTTTGAGATCTTTAAAATGTCTCCATTCTTTTTTTTTAAAGCTTTTTCTTTTTTATTTTTTTTAATGTTTATATATTTTTGAGAGAGAGACAGAGCATGAGCAGGGGAGGGGCAGAGAGACAGAAGGAGACGCAGAATCCGAAGCAGGCTCCAGGCTCTGAGCTGTCAGCACAGAGCCTGACATGGGGCTCAAACTCACGGACCGTGAGATCATGACCTGAGCCGAGGATGAATGCATAACCGACTGAGACACCTAGGCACCCCACAGTGTCTCCATTCTTGATCAAACCTGAGTTTCTTCTGGTGGGTTTGTTGGTAGCATCCTCATCTTTCCAATCATCCACACTTAAAACCTTGACATTTTCTTTAATTTTTTCCCTTTTGTTCCCCATATCTAATTAGTTGCTATATCTACTAATTTTAACCCCTGTAATATATAATATTACTTACCTCTTCTTCATTCCTGCTGTCATTATCCTAATTTAGGCCCTTATTTCAGTCAGTCTTTTACAATGACTCTCTAATGAACTTCCTAAGGTAGATTTGTAGAAAGAGCATGGGCTTTGCAGTCTTACAGATAGACCCAAGTGCTAATTGTGAAGATGACACTTACTAGCTGTCTGACTTATAGCAAATTATTTAACTTCCATTTACTGATGAGAAAATTCAGACACCAAGTTAGTCATTCCTGCCTTATGAAACACTGCATTTTGAAGGATAAGTGGGACGATGTGTACCTAGTGAGAAAGCACTGAAAAAATAGTCTTCCTGCTTTTAATCTCTACAATCCATTAATAGATTAATATTCTTTAAGCATAGCTTTAATCATATCAGTCTTTTACTCTTCAGTGTTTCCCCATTGTCTAACTTGCTCATAATTTTTAGCCTCGTATTTCCAAATGTCTGTAAATTTGCTTCAATCTCCCTTTCTGACCTTATTTCTTCCTACTCTTCATAAACATCATTTTACGCCAAACAAAACCACTAGGAATGCCCAATGGCAAAGTGGTTAGGAGAATGCATTGTATAGTCAGGCTACCTGGATTTACATCCCAATTCATTTACTTACTTTGGGCAAATTACTGAATCTCCCTAAAGCTTAGTTTCCTGTCTGAAAAGAACAGGGATAATTATAGTGTCTACTTCAGTGGGTTCTTAGAAGGATTAAATGAGATATACATATAAGCACTTGTGCCTGGCATATTGAAAGCAGCCACTGTTAATAGGATTGGCAGAGGTAGTAGTTCTTTATGCTCTTATTATTTGTGTCTCATTTCCACTTCTATGCTAAACATTCTTTTGTCTGCCTGAAATACCGTTCTTCCCATTTGTATCTGTCTAAATTTTAATCATCTTTAAAGATCTTCCCTGGTTTTCTTACCACCCCTATATCACCACCTTCCTCCTAGTTATCTTTCCTTTTCAGAATTCCTTAACTCTGTTATTTTAGAATGCCTTACTTTCATAGGCTTATCTTTTTCCCTTCAAAAGACTTGAAGTATCTTGAGGACAGATTGTGTAAATCATTTTTTGTATTTCCTTTTTTTTTTAAGTTTATTTATTTTGAGAGAGAGAGAGAGAGAGAGAGAGAGAACAGGGAAGGGGCAGAGAGAGAATCCCAAGCAGAGAATCCCAATCCCACACTGTCAGTGCAGAGCTGGACATGGGGCTTGATCTCACAAACCATGAGATAATGACCTGAGGCAAATGAAGAGTTGGATGCTTAACTGACTGAGCCACCCAGGGCCCCCATTTTTTTGTATTTTCTAAAGCACAGCATCTTATACAGAATTGTGCCAAAGACTAATTGCTGAATAAATGTATTAATTCTCTATAAGCAGTAGTGTTTTGGTTCCAAGAGATTTACTCTTCTTTAGGAACTTTTGTAAACTCTTCATTAATCATTGCTTCATGAAAAATTTAATTTTGTCTTGAAAATGCCATATTGGGCTCCAGGAGACTGACTAAAGAAAAGACATTGTAGCAGAAGACAATAATAGCAAAAACAGAACAAAAACTGACCAGGTGACACTGCTTTGGATTCAGCAACATGTTTTTTTTTTCTACATTGCCTCTCATTGTTCCAAATCCACTCTGTACCTAGTAGTGCCTATCATAGTGCCAAATTGAAGTGTGAAGTAAGCATTTATGCATAATAACAAATCTAAAATTTATTTTACTGAAATAGAAAATAGCATATATCATATAATAAATACATTAAAATGTGATTAAGTATCTTGTTCAGTTTGTTAACATGAGAAATTGTCCTTAAGGATTGTCACCCTCATGTGGTATGTTGTTGAAATTTTTTCTTGGTAACCATGCCCACAGGTCCTGGTGGGGAAGGGGTGGGAGTGGGTGAATCTCTACTAGAGAATTTCTTTCCCACAGTGATTTGGCATAGCTCCAGTCTATCCTTCAGCATAATACATGCCTTGTCCTTTTAAAAAGAGGCTTGTCATTTGTTTTCATGCTTTTAAAAATATTTCTGGTCATTTTTAAATAATTTTAATAGTAAATAATAAATTGTATGCTATTAATATAAAGAGAGGTTCCAAGGCCAAGAGACAAATAGTAGAAACTTAATATTTATCTAGTCATATTATTTATTTCTTAAATAGATACCGATCAACATATTAAAATGTTAATATTTTTCCATTCAAGAATGGCCCTTCTGTACCTAACCATAAATAGCTGAGATTTTTAAATTATAGTACAGCATATTATTTGGGTTTTTTTTTGTAAGGCAAGCTTGTATATTTTATTTATTTTATTTTTTTTAAATATGAAATTTATTGTCAAATTGGTTTCCATTCAATACCCAGTGCTCATCCCAACAGGTGCCCTCCTCAATACCCATCACCCACCCTCCCCTCCCTCCCACCCCCCATCAACCCTCAGTTTATTCTCCGTTTTTAAGAGTCTCTTATGTTTTGCTTCCTCCCTCTCTAACCTTTTTTTTTTCCTTCCCCTCCCCCATGGTCTTCTGTTAAGTTAGTTTCTCAGGATCCACATAAGAGTGAAACCATATGGTATCTGTCTTTCTCCGTATGACTTATTGCCCTTAGCATAACACTCTCCAGTTCCATCCACGTTCCTACAAAAGGCCATATTTCATTCTTTCTCATTGCCACGTAGTATTCCATTGTGTATATAAATCACAATTTCTTTATCCATTCATCAGTTGATGGACATTTAGGCTCTTTCCATAATTTGGCCATTGTTGAAAGTGCTGCTATAAACATTGGGGTACAAGTGCCTCTGTGCATCAGCACTCCTGTATCCCTTGGGTAAATTCCTAGCAGTGCTATTGCTGGATCATAGGGTAGGTCTATTTTTAATTTTTTGAGGAACCTCCACACTGTTTTGCAGAGGGGCTACACCAGTTTGCATTCCCACCAACAGTGCAAGAGGGTTCCCATTTCTCCACATCTTCACCAGCATCTATAGTCTCCTGATTTGTTCACTTTAGCCACTCTGATTGGCATGAGGTGATATCTGAGTGTGGTTTTGATTTGTATTTCCCTAATGAGGAGCGATGTTGAGCATCTTTTCATGTGCCTGTTGGCCATCTGGATGTCTTCTTTAGAGAAGTGTCTATTCATGTTTTCTGCCCATTTCTTCACTGGATTATTTGTTTTTCGGGTGTGGAGTTTGGTGAGCTCTTTATAGATTTTGGATACTAGCCCTTTGTCCGATATGTCATTTGCAAATATCTTTTCCCATTCCGTTGGTTGCCTTTTAGTTTTGTTGGTTGTTTCCTTTGCTGTGCAGAAGCTTTTTATCTGCATGAGGTCCCAATAGGTCATTTTTGCTTTAATTCCCTTGCCTTTGGGGATGTGTCCAGTAACAAATTGCTACGGCTGAGGTCAGAGAGGTCTTTTCCTGCTTTCTCCTCTAGGGTTTTGATGGTTTCCTGTCTCACATTCAGGTCCTTTATCCATTTTGAGTTTATTTTTGTGAATGGTGTAAGAAAGTGGTCTAGTTTCAATCTTCTGCGTGTTGCTGTCCAGTTCTCCCAGCACCATTTGTTAAAGAGACTGTCTTTTTTCCATTGGATATTCTTTCCTGCTTTGCCAAAGATTAGTTGGCCATACGTTTGTGGGTCTAGTTCTGGGGTTTCTATTCTATTCCAGTGGTCTGTGTGTCTGTTTTTGTGCCAATACCATGCTGTCTTGATGATGACAGCTTTGTAGTAGAGGCTAAAGTCTGGGATTGTGATGCCTCCCATTTTGGTCTTCTTCAAAATTACTTTGGCTATTCGGGGTCTTTTGTGGTTCCATAAAAATTTTAGGATTGCTTGTTCTAGCTTCAAGAAGAATGCTGGTGCAATTTTGATTGGGATTGCATTGAATGTGTAGATACCTTTGGGTAGTATTGACATTTTAACAGTTATTTATTCTTCCAATCCATGAGCATGGAATATTTTTCCATTTCTTCATATCTTCTTCAGTTTCCTTCATAAGCTTTCTATAGTTTTCAGCATACAGATCTTTTACATCTTTGGTTAGGTTTATTCCTAGGTATTTTATGTTTGGTGCAATTGTGAATGGGATCAGTTTCTTATTTGTCTTTCTGTTGTTTCATTATTAGTGTATAAGAATGCAACTGATTTCTGTACATTGATTTTGTATCCTGCAACTTTGCTGAATTCATGTATCAGTTCTAAGAGACTTTTGGTGGAGTCTATCGGGTTTTCCATGTATAATATCATGTCATCTGCAAAAAGTGAAAGCTTGACTTCATCATTGCCAATTTTGATGCCTTTGATTTCCTTTTGTTGTCTAATTGCTGATGCTAGCACTTCAACACTATGTTAAACAACCGTGGTGAAAGAGGACATCCATCCCTGTCGTGTTCCTGATCTCAGGGAGAAAGCTCTCAGTTTTTCCCCAATGAAGATGATATTAGCTGTGGGCTTTTCATAAATGGCTTTTTTGATGTTTAAGTATGTTCCTTCTATCCCGACTTTCTCAAGGGTTTTTATTAAGAAAGATGCTGAATTTTGTCAAATGCTTTTTCTGCATCAATTGACAGGATCATATGGTTCTTATCTTTTCTTTTATTAATGTGATGTATCACATTGATTGATTTGTGAATGTTGAATCAGCCCTGCAGCCAAGGAATGAATCCCACTTGATCATGGTGAATAATTCTTTTTATATGCTGTTGAATTTGATTTGCTAGTATCTTATTGAGAATTTTTTCATCCATATTCATCAGGGATATTGGCCTGTGCTTCTCTTTTTTTGCTGGGTCTCTGTCTGGTTTAGGAATGAAAGTAATGCTTCATAGAATGAGTCTGGAAGTTTTCCTTCCCTTTCTATTTTTTGGAATAGCTTGAGAAGGATAGGTATTATCTCTGCTTTAAATGTCTGGTAGAATTCCCCAGGGAAGCCATCTGGTCCTGGACTCTTATTTGTTGGGAGATTTTTGATAACTGATTCAATTTCTTTGCTGGTTATGGGTCTGTTCCAGCTTTCTATTTCTTCCTGTTTGAGTTTTGGAAGTGTGTAGGTGCTTAGGAATTTGTCCATTTCTTCCAGGTTGTCCAGTTTGTTGGCATACAATTTTTCATAGTATTCCCTGATAATTGCTTGTATTTCTGAGGGATTGGTTGTAATAATTCCATTTTCATTCATGATTTTATCCATTTGGGTCATCTCCCTTTTCTTTTTAAGAAGCATGGCTAGAGGTTTATCAATTTTGTTTATTTTTTCAAAAAAAACACCTCTTGGTTTCATTGATCTGCTCTACAGTGTTTTTTTTTTTTATTCTATATTGTTTATTTCTGCTCTGATCTTTATTATTTCTCTTCTTCTGCTGGGTTTGGGGTGTCTTTGCTGTCCTGCTTCTGTTTCCTTTAGGTGTGCTGTAAGATTTTATATTTGGGATTTTTCTTGTTTCCTGAGATAGGCCTGGATTGCAATGTCTTTTCCTCTCAGGACTGCCTTCGCTGCATCCCAATGCATTTGGATTGTTGTATTTTCATTTTCATTTGTTTCCGTATATTTTTAAATTTCTTCTCTAATTGCCTGGTTGACCCATTCATTCTTTAGTAGGGTGTTCATAGCATTGTGGTCTGAAAGTATGCATGGTATGATCTCAATTCTTGTATACTTATGAAGGGCTGTTTTGGGACCCAGTATGTGATCTATGTTGGAGAATGTTCCATGTGCACTCGAGAAGAAAGTATATTCTGTTGCTTTGGGATGCGGAGTTCTAAATATATCTGTCAAGTCTATCTGATCCAATGTATCATTCAGGGCCCTTGTTTCTTTATTGATCCTGTGTCTAGATGATCTATCCATTGTTGTAAGTGGAGTACTAAGGTCCCCTGCAATTACCACATTCTTATCAATAAGGTTGCTTATGTTTGTGATTAATTGTTTTATATATTTGGGGGCTCCCGTATTCAGCGCATAGACATTTATAATTGTTAGCTCTTCCTGATGGATAGACCCTATGATTATTATATGATGCCCTTCTTCATCTCTTGTTACAGCCTTTAATTTGAAGTCTAGTTTGTCTGATGTAAGAATGGCTACTCCAGCTTTCTTTTGACTTCCAGTAGCATGATAGATAGATCTCCATCCCCTCACTTTCAATCTGAAGGTGTCCTCAGGTCTAAAATGAGTCTCTTGTAGACAGCAAGTAGATGGGTCTTGTTTTTTTATCCATTCTGTTACCCTATGTCTTTTGATTGGAGCATTTAGTCAATTTACATTCAGTGTTATTATAGAAAGATACGGGTTTAGAGTCATTGTGATGTCTGTAGATTTCATGCTTGTAGTGATGTCTCTGGTACTTTGTGGTCCTTGCAACAGTTCACTCACAGAATCCCCCTTAGGATCTCTTTGTAGGGCTGCTTTAGTGGTGATGAATTCCTTCAGTTTTTGTTTGTTTGGGAAGACCTTTATCTCTCCTTCTATTCTGAATGACAGACTTGCTGGATAAAGGATTCTCGGCTGCATATTTTTTCTGTTCATCACATTGAAGATTTCCTGCCATTCCTTTCTGGCCTGCCAAGTTTCCATAGATAGGTCTGTCACTAGTCTTATTGGTCTCCCTTTATATGTTAGAGTGTGTTTATCCCTAGCTGCTTTCAGAATTTTCTCTTTATCCTTATATTTTGCCAGTTTCACTATGATATGTCGTGCAGAAGCTCGATTCAAGTTATGTCTGAAGGGAGTTCTCTGTGCCTCTTGGATTTCAATGCCTTTTTCCTTCCCCAGATCAGGGAAGTTCTCAGCTCTGGTTTGTTCAAGTACACCTTCAGCCCCTTTCTCTCTCGCTTCCTCTTCTGGAATTCCTATTATACGGATATTGTTGCATTTGATTGCATCACTTAGTTCTCTAATTCTCCCCTCATACTCCTGGATTTTTTTTTATCTCTCTTTTTCTCAGCTTCCTCTTTTTCCATAATTTTATCTTCTAATTCACCTATTCTCTCCTCTGCCTCTTCAATCTGAGCGGTGGTCACCTCCATTTTATTTTGCACTTCATTTATAGCATTTTTTAGCTCCTCGTGACTATTTCTTAGTCCCTTGATCTCTGTTGCAATAGATTCTCTGCTGTCCTCTATACTTTTTTTCAAGCCCAGTGATTAGTTTTATGACGATTATTCTAAATTCTTGTTCCATTTTATTTTATTTTTTTTTTTTTTTAATTTTTTTTTTTCAACGTTTTTTATTTATTTTTGGGACAGAGAGAGACAGAGCATGAACGGGGGAGGGGCAGAGAGAGAGGGAGACACAGAATCGGAAACAGGCTCCAGGCTCCGAGCCATCAGCCCAGAGCCTGAAGCGGGGCTCGAACTCACGGACCGCGAGATCGTGACCTGGCTGAAGTCGGACGCTTAACCGACTGCGCCACCCAGGCGCCCCATTCTTGTTCCATTTTAATGCTTAAATCATTTTTGATCAATTCGTTAGCTGTTGCTACTTCCTGGAGTTTCTTTTGAGGAGAGTTCTTCTATTTTGTCATTTTGGATAGTCCCTGGAGTGGCGCAGAACTGCGGGACACTTCCCCTGTGCTGTCTGGAGTAACTTGTGTTGGTGGGGGTGGTGCCCACAGTCAGACCTGATGTTTGTCCCCAGCCCACTGCTGGGGCCACAGTCAGACTGGTGTGTACCTTATCTTCCCCTCTCCCAGGGGCAGGACTCACTGTGGAGTGGTGTGGCCCCTGTCTGGGCTACTTGCACACTGCCAGGCTTGTGGTGCTGCTTTGATGGGATCTGGTGTATTAGCCAGGGTGGATCCGCAAGGTGCACAGGGGCGGAAGGGGCAGGCATAGCTTGCTTTGCTATTGGTGGTCCCCTGAGGGAGTAGTCCTGCATCACCGGGAGGGAGGCCAACCCGTCGGAGGGATGGATCCACAGAAGCACAGTGTTGGGTGTTTGCGCGGTGCAAGCAAGTTCAGTGAACTGGTTCCCTTTGGGGTTTCGGCTGGGGGATGGGAAAGGGAGATGGCGCTGGCCAGCGCCTTTGTTCCCCACCGAGCTGAGCTCTGTCTTCCAGGGCTCAACACCTGTCCCTCCCCCTGTCCTCTCGCCCTCCCGCTCTCTGAGCAGAGCTATTGACTTATAACATTCCAGATGTTAAATCCCACTGGCTGTCAGAACTCACGCAGGCCGACCCCTCCACTTTTGCAAGCCAGACTCAGGGGCTTGGCCTTGCCAGGCGGGCTGGCTGCCCCTCCACTGCACCGGCTCCCTCCTGCTAGTCCGTGTAGCACGCACTGCCTCTCTGCCCTTCCTACCCTCTTCCGTGGGCCTCTCGTCTATGCTTGGCTCTGGAGAGTCTGTTCTGCTAGTCTTCCGGTGGTTTTCTGGGTTATTTAGGCAGGTGTGGGTGGAATCTAAGTGACCGGCAGGATGAGGTGAGCCCAGCGTCCTCCTGTGCCGCCATCTTCCCTGGATTTCTAAGCTTGTATATTTTAGAAGTGTGATTTATGTAATCTGTTCAGTTGTCTGGTTTTATGCTTAAGGCTCATATTAAGGATTTCTTTTCTTATTAGAGGCCAGTTTTTCCTTACTACTGAGAAGGTGTGGGGAGGGATGAACAGAGTACAAAACATGACTAATTGGTAGACCAGTTGCATAGATTTAAAAAAATTTTTTTTTAATGTTTATTTTTGAGAGAAAGAGTGAGTGAGCAAGGAAGGGGAAGACAGAGGGGCAGAGAGAGATGGAGACATAGAATCCAAAGCAGGCTCCAGGCTCTGAGCTGTCAGCACAGAGCCCGATGTGGAGTTCAAACCCATAGACCACAAGATCATGACCTGAGCTGAAATCGGACGTTTAACTGACTGAGTCACCCAGGCACCCCAAGTTGCATAGATTTTAAATTGTGACTTTTTTTTCTCTACTGATATACAACTTAGTCTTAATACTTTACAAAGACATTGAATTTTTTTTGTTTACATATTAAAATCTCAAAGAAACTGATTAAGAGACCAAGCAATCAGCTTGGGCACAGAAGAAACTTAAGAAAATGTTATCCCATATTAGCATTTTCTGCTGAACTTGAGGAATAAATACTTTTTGTGATATTTGGGGTTTTATGTTTCAATGAACTGTTTAGGGAAACTTTTCTGCTATAAGGGCTGAATATAAGTTGCAAAGATTTAAGCCTTTCCTGATATTAATGTTCCACCTCATTAACTTCATTGTCAGCGCTTTTACACTTCATTGATTTAAATAAAATGATCTAACTGTAGTTCTGCTGTCTTTTCTCTTTCTCTCTCTCCTTTTTGAGGTCTAGATGATTGTGTATTTAGTTTTGTATTTTCATTTAGACTCTGTTGTTAATTTTGTTAAGCCCAAGATGAGGATAAAGGGAAATTATGGTATAACTAAATGTCTTACCCTGCTGAAGCCCTGACAGATAAGGGAATGCATTTGTTGAGATAAACTGGTCACTTTCTTTTTTAGCTAGTGCTTTAACATTTGTCATGGTCTTCAGGTGCTCCTCAGAGATCATGAACTTCTATTCTATTGTGAAGTTCAGATTGGTGATTATATAGGAGGTTTCACATATATCCCATGGTATTTTTAGACCTGGAACCCAAATAATGGAGAGCTTGGCTTTAAAAAAGCAAGCTATGTTTGTCCTTAAAAATGTTATCTAAGCATTTTCAGTAAAAGAGGAATTATGCAATGATTTCTCAAGGAAAGTCACCTTTGCAAATATTTGCAATTACTTCCAAGTGGTAGACCTATTTAGGCAGTAAGGTTTTTTTTTGCATGATTTACTGCCAGATGTGAGCCCTCCTTAGCACCATATACCCCAAGTGCGAGTTAGATGTCTTTGTTAACATTTAGAGAAAAAGAACTTAATGAACTTGAGTTTGGGGCAACGAAGCTGTCATGTTGCCAAGATATTTTGCATTAAAAAATAATTACTAACATATTAATAAATAACTTTATGAAGATTAATCCGTATTTGACCCTTAAATTTAAATATTTAGCAAAGAATTTCATTTTACAGAAGTTTAGGTGCTGACATGAGATAGTGGTGTTCATTTCTAACCATTTCTTTTATTTTCCAGCTCACCAGCGACTAGAACCAGCAACTTTGTCAGCAATTGTGGCATTTATCCTCAGTCTTTTATGTGGAGCTCTGAATTTAATTCGAGGTTTTCATGCCATAGAAAGTCTTTTGCAGGTACTGTGCTGATTTTGCAATTTCAGGTGACTGTGCCTGTTGCTTCTACTTGTTACTCAGTTGATTTGAATTGATTTGGGTATTAGTACAATTTACGTTGCATGCTCAAACTCTGTATTCTTTATGCCAGCCCTGGTCTCCCCTTCCTCTAAGAACAATGATTTCTAGTTGGCCTCTTTGACTCAATTAGCATGTATTTATTTATAATTTTCTCTGCAGGAGGCACTGTAGGTGGATACTCTGGGGACACCAAGGTATGTGTGACATGAACACTGCAGTCTCAGAGCCTCGAGTTGAATTGGGAGGGGGCAAAGCCGTCCATCAATAATTACCAAGTACATAGAGTTTGGAAGAGGAACAGTCACTGCGAGTCAGGATAGGAGAAGACTGTGGAGGAGGGGTGAGCTGGACCTAGAAGGATCTGAGTGGAAAGAGAGGAATGGAAAAAAAAAAGAGGGCATTTATGGGCAGGTTTTTGTCCCACTTTTATGTATTTCTACCTTGTTATCTCCTTTTTTTTTTTTCCTTTTTAATTGGAGGCTACCAGAAACCACTATTTTTTTTTTTTCAAATATTGCCAACGATTCTGTTTTCCAGTGGAGTTTTCTCAGGGACTCTGGCTATCAGAATATACTAACTTTTTCTCTTTTTATAAAGTTTTTGAAACTTCCTTTCTTAAAGTTTAGCACATTTCAGACTGGACAGCTTTCCTTACCTTTGTTTCTGCTCACTTTCTCTGAAGATTTTTTCTTGACACTTGCACATATAAATAAATTCTCTGTTTTTGGTCAGCATTAAGCTCAGAATACCATTTGTAAAAAAACCACTTAACATGCCTTATATTCTTTTTCAAAATTGCTTGTTTTGTTTGGGGAACACTCACAGAGTACCATTCTGAGTACCCTCTGAATGTCGTCAGCTCTTTGAAGCCAGTAGCAGAGCACATCACAAGTTTCAGGCAGCTGAGCTGTCCCTTGGGTGGGGAGGAGGAGTGTCTCATGACTTTTTAATTCTTCTTTCAAATATCCCGAGCCCTCAGGTAAAGCCCCTCTTCCCTTTCAGGCACAGTGTCCCTTGGTGTTCCTGCCCCTGTTCCCTAGCCAGGTCAGCTTTATTCCAGAAGGAGTTCAATTTTGAGCCAGTTAGACAGCCTGCCAAAAAGAAACAAAGGCAATTTGGAGACCACTGACTGAAAAAGTTAATAAATAGGATATTCTCTCCCTTCCCCCCCTCCCCACCTTTTTTTTTTTTTAAACTTGTTGTAGTGGAAAGAACAGTAGTGTGGGTGTGTGAAGAGTTAGTTTTTGTTTGTGGAGCAAAGAGAGTGTTGGTTCCAGTTCAGCTCCTGATTAGCTCTATGACCTTGAATAGTTCACTTTGGTTTCTCGTCTTCAATTTCATTACTTATAAATGAAAGAGAAGGTTGGATTTGATGAGTATTTCTCAAAGTATGGGGGGCATTTATCACTGGTTGCATAGTAGATGACTTTAGGTGGTAGAGGGATGAATGTTTTTAATTTTAAGAGTTATATATTTAATGTATATTAATGTATAATAACTGTATTTGGTAAGAGATAGTATCTGTTAATGATAGAGATATAAAATTTTTTTATGTTTGTTTATTTTGGGGGGAGGAGGGGCAGAGATAGGGAGACAGAGGATCCGAAGCAGTCTGCCCCCTGTTAGTGCAAAGCCCAACGTGGGGTTCAAACCCTCAAATTGTAAGATCATGACCTGAGCTGAAGTCAGATGCTCAACTGACTGAGCCACCTAGGCACCCCTAAGATTTTCTTTTTAAAATAAGTTAATTTTAATAAAATGCCAATTTTATGCATTTTATTAAGTAAATAGTGGTATAATTAGTATTTAGAGTTGGCAAAACTTGTGAAGATGGTTTTCTGTGGTTAAAAAAAAATTCTCAGGTTGTTTGAAAGTAGCAAATTAGTAAGGGGAGGAGGCAGATCTGGGTAGAGAAGTTTTTGTGCTATAGAGCCGTACCATCCCTGACTCAGAAGGCAGTGTACAAGTGTGAAACCTGGACCTTAGATCCTCCTTACTTTTAAAAGTCAGGCAAGGTTGTTGTATCTCACAAAACCTATTAAAGAAAGTAATTTCTGGGGTGCCTGGGTGGCTCAGTCACGCATTCGACTCTTGATTTAGGCCCGGGTCATGATGTCACAGTCATGGGATCGAGCCCTGTGTCAGACTCTGTGTTGAATGAATGTGGAGCCTGCTTGGGATTCTGTCTCTCCCTCTCTCTGCCTCTTTCTCTCACTCTCTCAAAATAAGTAAACATTTTAAAAAATAGCTTCTTTCAGGCACTTAGGTATCTTATCCCTCAGTTTCCTGATTCTTTCCTCCCTCTTCTGATTACTAACTTCAAAGCTAAGGAAAGTAGTATAAACTACAGCTTTTGATGCTTTTGAGCTGCTACAGCTGACTCATGCCTGCCTTGATGCCTAAGTATTCCATGTTTTCCCTCCGACCAGTAATGTCTTTGCCTCATTGCAGTTGTTTAGGGTTCAGAAGAACAATAATCTGATTAAATGGATTATTACGTGTAACTGGCTGATAGCTCTGAGATTACTCAGCCTGTTTACACTTTAAAAAGACATTACAGACCAATGTAACTCATGAACACAGAAAACTCCTCAACAAGATATTAACAAATTAAATCCGATGATATATAAAAAGAATCATATACCACAGCCGAGTGGATTTATTCCAGGTATGCAAGGCTGGTGCAACATTCAACAGTTAATGTAATCTGTCACATCAACAGGCTAAAGAAGAAAAATCATAGGATCGTGTCTTGGATACAGAAAAAGCGTGTGACAAAATCCAATACCTATTCATGAACTCACCACAAACTAGGTATGAAGGGGAACTTCCTCAACTTGATAAAGAACATCTACAGAAACTCTACAGCTAACACCATACTTGATGAGAAACTAGATGCTTTGTCCCTAAGATCAGGAACAAGACAAGGATGTCCTCTCTAACCATTCCTATTCAACATCGTACTGGGGAACCTAGTTAATGCAGTAAGACAAGAAAACAGAAGGCATACAGATTGGGAAAGAAGGAGTACAACTGTCTTTATTCACAGATGTTCTGATTATCTATGTAGACAATCCCGAAGAACTGACAAATTCCTAGAATTCATAAATGATATAACACAGTTATTGGTTCCAAAGTTAATATATAAAAGTCAATTACTTTCCTACATACCAGCAAGGAACAGTTGAAATTTGAAATTTAAAAAACAATTTAAAATGTTTAAAAAACATTTATATTGGCACCCCCCCAAAATGAGGCGCTTAAGAATAAATCTGACAAAACATATATAAGACCTGTGTGAGAAAAACTATAAAACTGTGATAAAAGAGGTCAAAGAAGATCTGAATAAATCTTCTGAATTATCTGAATAAATGGAGTGACATTCCATTTATAGTGACATTCCATGTTCATGAGTGGGAAGATTCGTTGTTAAGATGTCAGTTCTTCCTAACTTGATCTATAGATTCAGCACAATCCCAATCAAAATCCCAGCTAGTTATTTTGTAGATACTGACAAAGTGATCCTAGTAAGGACAGGTAAAAGCCAACACAATACTGAGGAAAAGGAAATCAAAGGACTGACACTACCCAACTTCAAGATTTACTGTTAAGCTATAATAATTAAGACAGTGTGGTGTTGGCAAAACAATAGACAAATGGATCAATGGAACAAAATAGCTCAGAAATATACCCATATAAGTATAGTCAACTGATCTTTGACAAAGGAACAAAAGCAATTCAGTGGAGAAAGAATAATATTTCAACAAATGGTGCTGAAACAGACATCCACATGCAAAAAAAAAAAAAGATCTGGAGACAGATTTTACACCTTGAATTAAACAACTTAACTCAAAATGGATCACAGACCTAAATGTAAGGTACAAAACTTTTAAAAGATATTGGGAGAAAACCTGGATGACCTTGGGTTTGGTAATGACTTTTTATATACAACATCAAAAGCATGACCCATGAAAGTTTAAAAAGTTTCGTCCCGTGAAGGACATTAAGAGAATGAGAAGATAAGCCACAGGCTAGGAGAACATGTTTGCAGGACACATCTGAAAAATGGCTTGTATCCAAAACATACAAAGAACTCTTAAAACTTAAAGTAAACAATGCAATTAAAAATTGGGCAAAAGAACTGAACAGGCACCCCACCAAAGTAGATACCCAGGTGGAAAAAAAGCATATGAAAAGATGTCCAACATCATATGTCACTAAGGAATTGCAAATTAAAACAACAATAAGAAACTACTAAACTATTAGAATGGCAAAACAAAACAAAACACTGGCAGTACCGAATGTTAGTGAGGATATATAACAATATGAAGTCTTCATTCGTTGCTGGTGGTAGTGCAAAATGGCAGTCATTTTGGAAGACAATTTGGCTGTTTCTCACAAAGCTAAGCATAGCCTTACTATAAGATCCAGAAATCATACTCCTATGTATATTTACCCAAATGAATAGAAAACTTATATCTACCAAAAACCTGCACATGAATGTTTATATCCTAATTTCAAAAAACCAGAAGCAATTAAGATGTCCTTCAAAAGGTGAAAGAATAAACAATCTGTACGATGGAGTGTTATTCAGTGAGAAAAAGAAATAAGTTCTTAAGCTGCAAAAAGACCTGGCTAAACCTGGGGTGCCTGGGTGGCTCAGTTGGTTAAGCATCCAACTTCGGCTCAGGTCATGATCTCACAGTTCGTGAGCCCCGCATCGGGCTCTGTGCTGACAGCTTGGAGCCTGGAGCCTGCTTCAGATTCTGTGTCTCCATTTCAGTCTGCCTCTCTCCTGTTCGTTCTCTGTCTCTGTCTCTCTCAAAATAAAGACATTTTTAAAAATTAAAAAAAAAAAAAACAAAAAACATGGCTAAGCCTTAAATGCCTGATGCTTAATGAAAGAGGCCAGTCTGAGGAAACTACATAGTTACATGATTCCAACTATATGACATTCTGGGAAAGGCAAAACTATAGAGACAGTAAGTGAAAGGATTAGTGGTTGCCAGGGGTTTAGAGGGAGGTAGGAAGGGATGAACAGTTGGGACATGGGATTTTTAGGGCAGTGAAACTATTCTGTATGTTAATGTAAAGGTGATTATTTCATTATACATTTGTCAAAGCCCAAAGAATGTAGAACACAAAGAGTGAACCCTAATGTAAACTGTGGACTTTAGTTAATGATAATGTGTCGCTGTTGGCTCATCAGTTATAACAAATATACCACATTAATGTAAGATGTTAATGAGAAAATGGTGAACAGGGGAAAGAGCCGGGTATATGGGAACTCTTTGTAGTACACTTTCTGCTTAATTTTCTGTAAACCTCTTCTAAAGATAAAAATCTATTAATTTAAACACACACGCATACACACCAACATTATAACAAAGACCAGAAAGGGAGGAGCATTCTCTGGGCTTTAATTTTCATTAGGTACAGCTCCACTTAGTAGTTAAAAGTATAGCTTGTTGCACCCAGCTAACTCTTAGGGAATGGTGGATCAGCTTTCTCTTCTCATGAGGGAGCTGAGCCTTGTCCTTCACACAGGCAGGGAGGGGATGTCAGGGTCCCAGCCAGAGTGGAATGTGTCCAGGAATGTGATTCATGTTTTAAGGTCAAATGTACAACTTTGTGCCCTCAGAATAGTGGCCATTTTGAGAGAGCTAGAGACCCTCTGATCCTGTGCCCACCAGTCCTTCTCAGCTCAGCCCCAAGTACTCCCACCAAAGATGGTCTGGAAAAATAACAATATCTTTTAATCTGCATTTCTTTGTATAAAGAAACTCTGGAATGATAAACTTACAAATGCAGTAGGAACTGGATAGATGGGAAGCAGGGTAGGAATGAGACTCTTCATAATATATACCTTTCGTTATATTATTTTTACTTTTTGAACCATACTTGTTCAGATTTTAAGTAATCAAAATGAATATTTATTAGCACCTGTTATTTAAACTTGAAAAAAAGGCAACAACTTTTTTTTTAATGTTACTTATTTTTAGAGAGAGAGAGATGGTGCACACATGTGCGTGGGAGAGAGGAGAGGGAGAGAGAATCCCTAGCTGGCTCCACACTGTCAGCACAGAGCCAGATACAGGGCTTGATCTCACGAACTGTGAAATCGTGACCTGAGCCAAAACTGAGTCAGATGCTTAACCGACTGAGCTACCCAGGTGCCCCCCCAAAAAGACAACTTCTGTTAACCCAACTTAATAGGATTTTCAAGTAACATTTCAGTAGAGTAAAGGCAACTATTTTTATGGGGGTTAAAAGGAGCCTGAGCATTTTCCCTGGGTTTTTATAGTTTCTTACTGCCTCTACGAATCCACAGTTTGCCTAGAAGCTTCAAGTTGTTTGTCTTAAACAGTTCCTTAAGACTGTGATGCTGGAGTGTGAGGAAGCATGGGATAAATTACAAGTAGGGACAAAGAGAGCTTTTTTACCACATCATTTTATAATTTGGGGACTCAGTAGATGCTTGTATCTTTGAGATGTGTCTTTCTAATGATATGGAATTCTTTCCTTTTCCATTGTTGTCCTAGACTAAATTTATTCCAAACAATGTTTCCTTCTTACCTGATATAAGGAACTTTAAATTGGTCCATATGGGATTTTTAGCTGCCTAGAAAGTGTGGACACCTGGTTATTTTGTTCTTTTAGGAATGTTTTAAATCTTTGTTCTGCCATAGACACCTGATGTACTCCACATACACTTATCAATAATTGAGGTTTCTAAAACAGGGATGCTCAGAGAAAAGAACAAGGAAACAGAATGCAGAGTTGTGAGGTAGTTCATGGTAGTTTGTCACTCATAAGTAGTTTAAAAGGATTTTCTAGCAAATTCTGATCTCACATAAATCAGACACTGCTTTTGGAAATTCATTGGACCAAAAGTAGAGATTGCTTGTGTTCCAATTATTGGGGATCTTATATCAATATAGAGGAAAATGTTCTGGTAAGTGATGCTTGGCATTATTTTCCCATGTCTTGTTATAAGAATAATGAAGGAGCACAATGGAACGTTGGATGTATCTGCCTTCTGAGGATTCTGTATCCTGAAAGGTGGAATGGACAACAGGCAAACAGAAGGAGAGAATGAAATGTCAGAATGCAGAGGGCATTGATAACTTTAGTTTTAAGCAGGGTAGGATTAGGGGTACAAACTAGATTAATTTCCACAAGTACATCCTTTATAGCCCAGATCAACTGGAAAGAAAATATATACAGAATTGGGAACGTGAGGTCTTTTGCTTTTAATTTTCCCTCCTTGGAGTCTATTTTTGTGACTTGGATAAAAGGTCCTTTTTATTCTCACAAAAGCCATTGAACTTAAGCCTTCTGTCAACCTTCTCTGTGGTTCGTCTTTGTATTTTGTGTTAGAAATAATCTCTAGAGTCAATGTAGATAATTTTTGGTCAGTAAAAGTAGAACTTTTTGAGATGGTTGCTGTGTAGCCTTGAATGTAAATTCTAGGACTTGGGACTTAAACTTCCCTGTTTTGAAGTTACCTGTAGTAGAGTTACTCAAATCATGGTGGTCACAGAGGAGGCAGAAAGGCAGTACACAGATTAAGTGGTCTCAACATTTCTTTAATACTTAATCTAAGAGCCAAGGATTTATTTAGGGATATTTATAGATTTAGCTGAAAATATGTAATGTATTTCCTGAGTGTGAGTACATTGATTTTAAAGTTTACCTTTTTAAGACCACGAATTTTAACTACTCTTTTTGAATGCTAAAAATGATTGCCACATTTATCTTCTAGTATGTAAGTTGTTGCCTAAGGCACATTTAAATTTGAGAACCTACATGAATCAACATGCCTGTGTATTTTTAACATCGTTTGAAGATTTGGCACAAGTTTGTTTCTTCTTAATGAATAACTGCTTCTTAGGGTAATAACAAGGAATTTATTAAAATATATAGCACTGAAGCATTTCTTTAGAATGTAAGTTCAAACTGGGGAGGTGTAGGATGAGTAGAGTTTTATATTAAGTTGGAAATTTTGATTTGGTGTTCATAGTAATGTGTAAATTAGATTATTTTCACCCATTTCCTAACTTTGTTCTGAGTTTAGAGATGTTAATGGGTTTATTGTGAATTGGCACCTCGCGAATGTATAATCTTTTATCACATCAGGTTTATGTTGTCTGTGTTCCTTTAAGGAGCCACCTTGAGACAGTGATATTAATTAGGCTGGTGTCAGTCTAGAAGTAATTTTCATGTGGTGCATTAGAGAAAAATTGAGCATTCTGATACAGCAGTAAAAATGCTGGCCTGGAATTCAGGATACCGGGGTCCCATGTGCCAGTAACTAACTTAGTGACCTTAGATGAGTTATTTACCTTCTTGGATCTCATTTTCCTATTTTGTAAGATGCAGGTATTAAATTACATAGGCTCAAGGACCACTTCAGTACTAACGTTCTAAGACTCTCTGATTCTGAAATTGTTAGTAATGCCTACTACGAAGCAGAAGTAATCAATTTTCTTTTATTCCTTAAGTTCTTTATTTCCCATAGATTTGTTAATACCTAATTAAAATTCAGAAGGTTTTGATTTATTTAGTAGCATACTATCTATGCTAAGATGCAGTGCTTGCTTGTTTTCAAAGAAATAAAAGTATATTTCCTGATTCTATGTTCATTATTAAAGAGTTGAGGGAAAAATGTATAAAGAAAATAAAAATCATCTCCAAATTTTCTCTATTTTTATATATATGCATATACATACATATGTACCTGTATGTATGTCATATCCATTGTATGTTTGTGCCCTTTTTTCCACTTAAGATTAAAAAGTGAGGGGCGCCTGGGTGGTGCAGTCGGTTGGGCGTCCGACTTCAGCCAGGTCACGATCTCGCGGTCCGTGAGTGCGAGCCCCGCGTCAGGCTCTGGGCTGATGGCTCAGAGCCTGGAGCCTTTTTCCGATTCTGTGTCTCCCTCTCTCTCTGCCCCTCCCCCGTTCATGCTCTGTCTCTCTCTGTCCCAAAAATAAATAAATGTTGAAAAAAAAAAAAAAAAAAAGTGAATATTTCCCAATTATTACAAACATTTTAATAGTATCATCCGAAAACATTGTATGATTATTATATATTGCCTCTGTTCCTCTCTTCATCCTTTCATTTTTTTTAATTTTTATTTAACTTTTAGTTAAAATATACAGTACAATATTGGTTTCAGAAGTAGAATTCAGTAATGCACACTTATATACAACACCCAGTGCTCATCACAACAAGTGCCCTCTTTAATACCCATCACTCACTTAGCCCATCCCCCAATAGTTAAGAGTCTCAGGGTTCCTGGGTGGCTCAGTCAGTTAAGTGTCCGACTTTGGCTCAGGTCATGATCTCATGGTTTGTGGGTTCAAGCCCTGCGTGGGGCTCTGTGCTGACAGCTCGGAGCCTGGAGCCTGCTTTGGATTCTTTGTCTTCCTCTGTCTCTGCCCCTCCCCCACTTGTGTGCACGTACACTCTCTCTTAAAAATAAGCATTAAAATTTTTTTTCTTTAAATTCTCCTGTAGTTTGTTTCCCTCTCCTCTTCTCCCCCATCTTCCCATATGTTCATCTGTTATGTTTTTCATCCTCACCTTTAAAAAAATATTCTTTCCATTTGTTAGTTTTGAAATTGTTTTAAATGTTTATTTTTGAGAGAGAGAGAAAGAGAGAGCACGCACGAGCAAGTGGGGGAGGGGCAGAGAGAGAGGGAGACACAGAATCTAGAGCAGGCTCCAGGCTCCAAGCTGTCAGCACAGAGCCCCAAGTGGGGCTTGAAACCACAAATCGTGAAATCATGACCTGAGCCAAAGTTGGACACTTAACCGACTGAGCCACCCAAGTGACCCTCTATTTGTTAGTTTTCAAAGCAATATATTGGTATCCTAGCGTTCTCCTAAAGGTGAAAGTGACATTTTTAAAATTTTTAATTCAACCTTTTGGCCAGAACCTCCATCTTTCAGTAATTTGCCAAAATGACCAACACAAGGGAAAGAGGAGAGGTACTCGCTATATGTTCTGTAGGCCTTTTAGAAAACATGGAGTTGTTCCTTTGGAAGCATACATGTGAATCTACAAGAAAGGTGATATTGTGGATATCAAGGGAATGGGAACTTTTCAAAAAGGAATGTGGCACAAATGTTACTGTGGCAAAACTGGAAGAGTCTACAGTGTTACCCACCATGCTGTTGGCATTGTTGTAAACAAACAAGTTAAGGGCAAGATTCTTGCTAAGAGAATTCTTGTAAGTATTAAGCATGTTAAGCACTCAGAGACCTGAGACAGCTTCCTGAAGCGTGTGAAGGAAAACGATCAGAAAAAGAAGAAAGTCAAGGAGAAAGGTACTTGGGTTCAACTGAAGCACCAGCCTGCCCCACCCAGAGATGCACATTTTGTGAGAACCAGTGGAAAGGAGCCTGAGCTGCTGGAGCTCATTCCCTATGAATTCATAGCATGATAAATGTAAAAAAAAACAAGAACAAAAACCTCAAGACTATGTAAATAAATAAATAAATAAATAAATAAATAAATAAAATAAATAAATAAAACTTTTATTCGAACTTTACCTCTGCCCCTTCCTTCCCTGCCCCACCCTGCCTTCATCGCTCTATTGTCTCTTCCCTCACACACACTTCTGTGCCCCCTCTTGAACCTCTCTCCCACCTTCCCCAACTGCTAGCTGTTATTCCCTCACCTGCATTCCATTTGCTTTTTCTCTGCTGGCTCTTTCTCTTAGCTCATAAATATGCTGTAACTTGCTGATCTTTAAAAACCTCTTGATGTATGTTCCCTTCTAATTTTTTGAAAGAATAGACTGGTTGTTCCCACTTCGTTACCTCTGTTCTCTTATCTATTGTGATCTCTTTTCTGCCCTCAGTTCTTTCAAATACTGACCGTTAAGCTCACCAGTATCCTTTTGATTGCAAGATATTGTAGCCACTCTTGAGGCTTTGTCTTATGGCGCCTGTCTCCTCGCACATGCTGTTCAGGTTTTCATTTTAAAAGTAACTGTTTAGGGGCGCCTGGGTGGCTCAGTCATTTTAGTGTCCAACTTCAGCTCAGGTCATGATCTTATGATCCATGGGTTCGAGCCCCACATCGGGCTCTGTGCTGACAGCTCAGAGCCTGGAGCCTGTTTCAGATTCTGTGTCTCCCTCTTTCTCTGCCCCTTCCCCACTTGTACTCTGTCTCTCCTCAAAAATAAAAATAAACATTAAAATTTTTTTTAAAACTAACTTTATTTTCAGAAATATTTTTAAAAATTTAGAAGCAAATAAGTCACTATTAATAGTTTTATTTTACATTATTCTTGACATTCTCTTATCCCTTTATTTCCAAGAAACAATTTTCTCCTGTTGTATTTTTTTGTCTTCCTGTCCCTCAGGTTATTTGGTAAACTTCTTCCTTCACCTGTCCTTTAAATAGTGGTGTTCTCCAATTCTGCCCTTGGCTTTATAGTCGTCTTAGCTTTACACCTTCTCTTTGGATATTTTCATGATGACCTTTTTGAAAGAAGGTACACATATGCACATGTACATACATACCCTCATAGAGTAAAATGTACACATGGCTATAGTTTCAAACTCTATAATTTCAGAGCCTGTAATTGGCACAATAAGTAATTCTTTACTCATTTGTCTTCCCTAGAATTAACCACTGGGTTATCCTTCTAAAGAGATTATTTGCATCTGCTAGTACATATGTATTTGTAATTTTACTTAAATATTCTTTTCGAAGTATTTTAATACAAATGGCAGTCTACTCTTTTTTTTTTTTTAATTTTATTTATTTTGAGAGAGCGTAAGCAGGGGAGGGGCAGAGAGAAAGAGAGTCCCAAGCACACTCTGTGCTGTCAGCACAGAGCCCAAAGTAGGGCTCAAACTCAAGAACTGTGAGATCATGACCTGAGGCAAAATCAAGAGTCAGATGCTTAACTGACTGAGCCACCCAGGCGCCCCCAGTAGTATATTCTTCATACTTAATTGCATTTTTTCCACCTAATGATATGTAGGGGATCATTTAATGTCAGTATTTGGAGATCTGTTAACATTCATTTTAGTGGTTACATAGCATTAAAAAAATTTTTCTATCCCCCTTCCCCCCTACTGCACATTTTATTTTAGAAGAATTCAAATTTACAGAAATATTTAAAAAACAGTACAATTAGCACCCACCTGTATACCTACCTACCCTTTTTTCTGTTTCTTTCCTGAATCATTTGAAAGTAAAATTATAGGTATTGTGATAGTTTATTTCAAAATTATTCAGTATGTATGCCTTACAGGCTAGGATCACAATACCTTTATTACATCAAAGATTTTTAAGGTCAATGCAGTATTATCTATTATTAAGTTCATATTCAAATTTCTACAACTGATTCCAAATATCTTTATAGTGTTTTTTTTCTCTCTCCAGCTAGGAGCCAATCAAGAATTAAGATTTATACTTGATTGTCATAGGCCTTTCATTTAACAACTGTCTAAATAGATGACTAACCTAAGATCTCTAGATCCAACCCTTTACTGAAGCTGACTTAAATATCTATGACATATATTTATTTGGTTGTCACATTGACACCTCCAAAATAGCATGTCCAAAACAAATTCCGTGTAAGGGGCACCTGGGTGGCTCAGTCGGTCGAGCGTTTGACTTCGGCTCACATCATGATCTCACAGTTCCTGGGTTTGAGCCCCGTGTCAGGCTCTGTGATGACAGCCTGGAGCCTGCCTCAGATTCTGTGTCTCCCTGTCTCTGCCTCTCACATGCTAATGCTCTTGTCTATCTCTCTATCTCTCTCTCTCTCTCAAAAATAAAGATAAAAATTTATTTAAAAATTAAAAGCAAACTCAGTGTTTTCTGTTCTCAAACCTACTTTTCCTCCTATAGTCCCACCTTATTGAATGGTATCACTTAAATGTTGCCTTAACGAGAAGACATGAAGTCATCCTAGTCTCTTCCTTCCTTGAGACTGTATGTGCTACTCTCTTTGCCTGGAATTCTTTCCCTATTTTGTCTACCTTTCCACTAGTTCATTCTTAATCAAGACCCAGATTAAGCGTTACTTCCTTGAGCAAACCTTTTCTGACCCTTTTTTTACTCCAGGCAGAATTAGATCTATCTCCACTGGGCTCCCCTTGTATCCTGTACACGCATTTATCCCATCAGTTCTTACTTTGAGTGTGAATTGTTGGTTGATGTACCTGCCTTCTTGATTAGAAAGTAGGCTCCTTGAGTTCATATGGACTTAATTTTGTCTTCTATCCTGGGTGTAGTAATACAGTGCCTGGCTCATAAGTGTTTAATGAATATTTATTGAATGGAAGAATAGGTTTATAGGTAGTCTTCTCTTTAGCAAGTAAAAATAAAGATTTTTTAAAGCTTAACTTTACCTGGAATGCATTTGTTGAATTCCTACTACGTGCAGTTTCATGCAAGTAGTAAGACTGATTTTCTGCCTTGAAGAGAGGTTAAGGTGACAGGATTGGAGGGTGGGCAAAATGGATAAAGGGGGGTCAAGAAGTACAACCTTCCAGTTATAAAATAAATCATGGAGATATAATGTTAACATGGTGATTACAGTCAGCAATTTTGGGTTGTATATTGAAAATAGCTAAGAGTAAATCTTAAAAAGTTCTGATCACAAGAGAAAAAATTTTGTAACTTTGTATGGTAACAGATGATAACTAGATTTATTATGGTGATTTTGCAGTGTACACAACTATAGAATTATTACATTGTGCACCTGAAACTAATATAATGTTATATATGTCAATAATATATCAATTAAAAAGAAAAGAAAGGTTTGCGTCTACTTGAGAAGGTAAGACCGGTATACTACAGGGTTAAACAATACTAGAAAGGGGCATCTAGGTGGCTCAGTCAGTTAATCGACCAAGTCTTGATTTTGGCTCAGGTCACAATCTTAGGGTTTGTGAGATCGAGCCTGGCTTTGGGCTCTGCACTGACAGCATGGAGCCTGCTTGGGATTTTGTCTCCCTCTCTCTCTGCCCCTCCCTCATGTACTTGTTGCTCTCTCTCTCAAAATATTTTTTTAAAAAAATACTAGAAGGTAACCTAATTACCTGATAAATGATGCAGACAGGAACCTCAGGGAGAGAGAAGTTGGTGAATGTTTTTTGAGGACCTACTGTGTGCCAGTTACAGTTCTATGTCTTTGTAAATGTTATTTAATGTCTACAGCTTTTATTTTTGAAAAAAGGAAATTGAAGTTTGCTAAATAGTCCAAGGCCATACAGATAGTAAGTAAAGATTTGAACCTAGGTCTGACTGACTCCAGAAACATGCTCTTAAGTGTTCCAAAGGCAATTAAGAGAGCTATAAAGTGATACTGTAAATTGAGGGAAAAATAATATCCAACTGTAGGATCATTAAATTAATGGTATACCCCCACAGTGAAAGGTTATATAATTGCTACAAATCATGTGGTTGAGGAATATTTAGTATTTTGAGAAAGTGTTTGTGATATAATGTGTAGTACTAAAAAGCAATACATAAAAGCATGATTCAGTTTTTTTAAACGTACATATATTTTTGTGCAGAAAAGATTGGAAGGAAGTACATGGAACGGTTAGTGGTAATCCTCCCAGAGTTCTGGTATTACAGGATGTATGAATTTCTTCTTTGTAACAGTCCATTTTCTAAATTCTGTACAGTGAACATATGCTTTTATAATCAGAAAAAAAGATCATTTAAAAAGTAAAGCATTAAGAAAAAAGAAGTTAAAGTCTTAGAATTATTAAATTTAGAAATGTTTAGTGTTGACCTTCCATGCCTCTGAAGGCCTTGAAGAACTGGCCTAAGCATCCCAGACAGATTAATGTTCCTATTTTAAGATCATCTCACCAGGATAAGCCACTGTCCCTCTGCCTTCCTGTCAGTTCTGTTGCCCAGTAGCAAATGGAAAAGGAGTTTTCTTTGTATATTATTTCATGAAGACAAGGTCATGAGAGAAATTCCCATGTCTTGTGAAAATTTTCATTGTATAAAGATCCTTTTTTAAAATAAGGGCAAAATTCAATGCTCCTGCCTGGGCTTTATGCTTTACTTCATAAAAACACTGAAAGAAATTAAATATACTTAAGAGAAATTAAAAGAGAATAGAAAAACTTGGGTTTCCTATTAGTTTTCTGTCAGTTTTCTTTGAAAAGAATCATTCTATGCATGATGTATCTCTGTTCATCCTCTGGGGGGCTATTTTTCTAGCAGAGCGTGTCTGACTGTCCTCATTGGGATTTAGCACACTCTAGTGGACAGTAACTTTTCAGTTTTGTTGGGCGTTTTTTCAAAATCATGTCAGATTATTTTATTGGATGATTCAGTGATATGCTTACTAGATAGTTAAGTTTGTCAATATTTATTTGAGTCAAGTAGTGATCCAAGTGAGCAGGACTGACTTTATAGGCCACTGGGGTGTTGTACATTTTTATATGTTTTTTTCAGTAGAGAGAAGAGAGGCTTTTTACCTTATGTGGAAACTTTCCCATTGGCTTTTATCTTTTCTCGGGTTGATTGAGAAAAAAAGCAGAGCTGAAATAAAAGCATTTGTTTAGGATCTCAGAAGTGCAACTTGGGGAGCACAGATTTGGGTAGCAACTCATATTGTGTTCCTTTAGGGTACAAAAATCCAGGGTTTAAACAAGACAAAAAGGAATGGGTTTCTTTTGTTGTTGTTTACAAATTATTTTGTCTGGTGTTGGCAGCAGAAAACTAATCTTGTCTGAATATAATTGATTGCTAGGTCTCTCTCTAAGCAAAGTCTCTCACTATAGCAAATTGCAGGTGTTTGGGCAGAGGCCTAAGAATATTTGTAGTTTGGCCCAGCTCAAAGTTCGTGGTTTTATCTGGTCATCTCCTTAATGGGCTCCAGCTCCATTTAAAAAATCCCTTGGCATGAATGATTCCATTTCATTTCACCTTTCCCATGGGTAAGATGAAATTGATGGACCAAGACATAGAGAAACACTGGTAGTCTTTCTGTACCTCACATTCCTTGGGACTTTTAGGACTCTTGAAAATTTTTATATAACTCTTTGGGAAAAATTCGACCATTTGTGCACAAACATGGTTGTAGCCTATCCTGATAGATTACTCTTGGAAATGGACTTCCACCAAAAAAAGTAATTTTTAATTTTGTTTTTGCAGAGTGATGGTGAAGATTTTAATTACATTGTTGCATTTTTCCTTGGAACAGCAGCCTGCCTTTACCAGGTAGGGTCTCTTCAATGTTTAAGAAACACTTTCCTGTTATTGTTTGTTTCAGTATCAATTATAATAATTGCTTGTGCACTTTAAATAAATAAAAATAATGTCTGAATTCTTTGCCTCTCTTTTAGTTTGAACCTGTTAGCTTTGTGACCTACGTCTCCATTTTGAATGTAGTTAGATCCCAGTGAACTTAATGTTAACTCCCTCCTGTGCCTGGTTTCCGTGGTACCATGTCATCTGCCTGTGGTGATAAAGGCTACTTCTAGATTTTTTTTTTTGGGTGATTTATTACTCAGCTTCAGGGCTCTGCTTATACTTCAGCATGAGAATTTTGTACTTTTGGGAAAGTCTTTGAACAGGGAACAACAAAAGCAGGGTTTTAGGATATTTAATTCAGTAGTGAGGAATAGGGTGGGTTGCCAGAGTGGAGAAATTGGAAGAAAGGAAATTAGTTGGAAGTTGATTCCATTAGTTCAGGCAGAAGGCAATGAGAGTGTAAATTCTGGTAATGCTGGTAGGAATGGGGGATGAGGGAAGGACATTGAGGAGGAAGACTCCTAGGACTTGAAGACAGGATAGATATGAGACTTAAGGAGCACGGAGTTTTTGCAGCTGGTAATACGGAGATGGGTACTCGCATTTCTAAGAGAGGAAGCACAGATTCGTAGGGAAAGGAGGGGTAGCCATGCCAGTTACCCAAACTTGGGAGTGTCTTTGCTGAAACACGGTAGAGCAAGCAAGACCTTTTGACCTAACTTTTATAAGTGACACATTTCTCTGGCTTACATAGAAAAAATGTTAGAAAGCTTCACTTTGGGACTGAAAATATAAGGCTACCTAAAACTCAGTAGAAGTCTCTAGTGAAATACTTTGAATATATGCATTTGACTTTATGTAAAGATGGATTAAAAATTTTAGTTTCAGGGGCACCTGAGTGGCTCAGTCAGTTGAGCATCTGACTTTGGCTCAGGTCATGATCTCTCAGTTTGTGAGTTCGAGCCCTGCATTGGGCTTGCTGCTGTCAGCACAGAGCTTGTTTCAGATCCTCTGTCTCCCTTTCTCTCGCTCAACAAAAAAGTAAACGTTTATTAAAAATATTTTTTTAGTTTCAGGTGGTCCTCTTTTTTAAACTCCTCAAATTTTTCTGAATTACTTGTATTTAGAAATTTTCTATCTAGTTTGACAGATTTAATTATAATGAACGACATTTCATGCAGGAAATGTGAAAACTTGCATTTGTTAATGTCACAAGTGCTTTAATTTTATGAAATATTCCTGGGTAGATTTTTTAAAACTTTAATCTCTGCTATCACACAGACGATATTATCTCCTTTTTGAAGATGAGAAATTTGAGGCAGTTTGAGTCCTATCTGGAAATCACATGGCCAGTGAGTGCTGGAGTCAGGACTTAAGTCTAGGTCTTCTGATTTTAAATATTGTATTCATTCCACTATCTTAGGCTGTCTATAAGCAAAATTCTATATTTGTATAATTTTTTATGCTATAAAATTACAATTTTATAATCTTTATATGTGTTATTTCATATTCTAAAATAATGTGAGGTAAATGTTAACTTTAAAATAATTTCATGAGTAATTCTTGTAAAATGTACTTTTGGCTGTTTTGCCTTAATGAAATAATTTTAAATACTAATAATAACAAAATGTATTGAGCTCTTATGTGTGCCAATAAGCCCTTTACATTCCTTGTACCATTAAGTCCTCACAGAACGTCCCACACTAAAGTTACCATTGCCATTTTTCAGTGAGGTCCAGATGTTCCTATAGATGGTTAGTGACTCGAACTCCAGTCTTGGGCCTCCCAAGCAGTGGTGTTGCTCGTAGAGGCGCACCTCTGCCACATTCTTCAGAATAGCTGAAAAGAGTTCTAAGGGGAGCACTGTTGCTCAGCTGTTCTTTTACTGGAGAGAAATTAAACAAATTCATGCTTTAAAAAAGAAAAGCAGAAAGCCAATTTTCTTCTCACTGACAGACAGGAAGCTGCATGCTTTCCACGTATGCTGAGCAGAGTGATAATAATGCTGGTTTTTTCCAGAGTAAAACATGTGATTACCTGTTACCATATAACATGCTCCATCTGCTGGTGTCAGGATTTTTTTTAATCCTCGTTAGATCAGACCTGAATGGCTACCAGGCTGTGGGGACTTCTGGATGCACAGAGCTCAACAAGATAGGAGTCATCTTGCTAGGGAACATTTGAAATAGTATATCAAAGGACCTAGAAACTAGAGACTGTTCTTTTTTCCCCCTCAGTGCTTTACCTTGAAAACTTTCAGACTTCCAGAAAAGCTGAAAGACTGGTACACTTAGAGCCACCACTTAATAACATTTTGCAGCACTTCTTCTGTCTCACTCTCTTTTTGTATGTGTGTGCGCATAGTGTGTATGTTAGTTGTTTATACAATAAGTTGCAAATACGTTGAGTATAAAGTTGGTTTCCTTATTAAACTTTTTATTTTGAGATCATTATAATTGTTGTAAGAGAGATATATAATCTTTACCTGGCTTCCCCTAGTAGTACCAGCTTATACAACTATAATACATCATCACAACCAGGATGTGCGTGTCAGCACAGTGAACATGTAGAATATTCTTATCACCACAAAGACCCCTTAGGTTGCCCTTTTATAGCCACATCCACTTCCCTCCGGCCTCTTAATCTCTGGCAACCACTAATGTGTTCTCCATTTCTATAATTTTCTCATTTTAAGCAGTGTTCTATAAAGGGAACCATATAGGTTGTAACCTTTTGTGATTGTTATTTTTTTACTCCTCATAATTCTTTGGAGATTTTTCCAGGTTGTTGCATATATCAATGTTTTGTTCCTTTTTGTTGCTGAATGGTATGGTGTGGTGGCACCACAGTTTATTTTAATCATTCATCCATTGAAGGACATCTGGACTGTTTCCAATTTGGGGCTATTATAAATCTGCTGTGAGCATTCATTTATAGGTTTCTGTGTGAAGATGAAGGCTCATTTCTCTGAGATAAATGCAGAGGAGTGCAGTTGCTAGGTCTTAGAGTAGTTGCATGCTTAGTTTTATTGAGACAAACTGTTTTCCAGAGTGGCATACCCTCCAGCATTGTGTGAATGCTCCCATTTCTCTGCATCCTTTCCAGCATTTGTTGTTATCACTGCTATTCTGGTCGGTGTGTAGTGATCCCTTGTATTGATTTTAACTTGCATTTACCCTGGTGGCTAATGATGTTGAACATGGTTTCTTGCACTTATTTGTTATCTGTGTGTCCTCTTGGGTAAAATGTCTTTGCATGTCTTTTGCCTCTTTTCTAATTGGGTTGTTTGTTTTTTACTGTCCAGTTTGAGAGTTCTTTGAATATTCTAGACATTAGTCCCATGTCAGAAATGTTATTTGCAAGTATCTTATCCCAGTCTGTACCTTGTGTTTTCATCCTCTTAGCCAGGTCTTTTGCAGAGCAAAAGTTTTTAATTTTGCTAAAGTTCATTTTATCAGTTTTTTCCTTTATGGAAAATGCTTGAGGTTTCAGGTCTAAGAACTTTTTTTTTTTTTCTTTTCACTGAAGTAGAAGTTGACAGGTAGTGTTACATTAGTTTCAGGTGTACACCATAGAGGTTGAACAAGTTTACATGCTATGCAGTGTAGCTACCGTCTGTCACCACTCACTATTATAATTCCATTGATTCAAGAACTCTTTGCCTACCCCTAGACTCTGAAGATTTTCTCCTTTCTTTTCTTGTGAAAGTTTCATAGTGTTATATTTTACATTTAAGTTCATGATCCATTATTAATTAAATTTGGTATAAGGTTGTATAAAATATGAGACTTAGATGATTAGATTGCAAGGGTTTTTTGTGTGTTTTTAGTTATGGGGATTTTTTTGCTTGTGGATGAATGGCCAGTTGCTCCATTTGTTGAAAAAGCTATCTTTTTCCTCCACTGAATTGCTTTTGCATCTTCGTGAAACATCATCAGTCAGGCATATTTGTGTGAACCTGCTTCTGTGCTTAGTATTCTGTTTCATTGATCTTTGTGTCAGTCTCTGTGCCAGTACCACATAGTTTTGATTACTGTGGCTATATAATCTGTATTAAGTTCCATTTTCTTAGTACTTACAGGGTTATTCAAATTATTTTTAGATGAATTATGATAGTTTGTATTTTATGAGGAAGTGGTCTATTTCATCTTCTCAAATTTATGTGTGTAGAGTTGGTTATAGTATTTCCGTACTATCCTTTTGGTGTCTGTAGGATCTGTAGTGATATTCTCTGTTTCATTCCTCATGTTGGTAATTTGGATCTTCTCTTTTTCTCTAGCAGTCTTGTTAATTTCATTGATCTTTTCAAAGAACCTGCTCTTTGTTTTGTTGTTTTTTTTCCGATATTCGATTTTATTGATTTCTTCTCTTTTATTATTTCCTCCTTCAAGCTTGCTTTGGTTTACTTGGCTCTTTGTCTAGGTTCTTGAGATGGGAGCTTAAATAATTGATTTGAGAATTTTCTCTTTTGCAATATATACATTTAGTGTTATAACTTTCCCTCTTTGAGCACTTTATTATCTGTGTTTCATAAATTTTGATATGTTGCCTTTTTTCCATTTTTTGTTTTTTTTAAATTTTTATTTTTATTTTTTTCAAGTTTTTATTAAATTCCAGTTAACAGAGTGTAATGTTAGTTTCAGGTGTAGAATTTAGTGATTTAATCACTTACAGCACTCAGTGCTCATCACAAGTACCCTCTTTAATACCCATCACCTGTTTAACACATCCTCCCACCCACTTCCCCTCCAGAACCTGCAGTTTGTCCTGTATAGTAAGAGTCTTTCTCCTGGTTAGCTTTTCTCTTTTCCCTCCCTGTGTTCGTCTGTTTCTTTTTTTTTTTTAATTCCATATATGAGTGAACTCAAATGGCATCTGTTTCTTTCTGACTTATTTCATTCTTTTTTATGGCTGAGTAATATTCCACTGTATGTATACACCACATTTTCTTTATCCATTCATCAGTCAATGGATATTTGGGTTCTTCCATAATTTGGCTGATACATTGCATTTTTATTTTCATTTAATTCAATGTATTTTAATTATTTTTTCCTTGTGGCTTCCTCTTTGACCTATGGATTATTTAGAATTTTGTTTTGCTTTTGTTTTGCTTCCAGAGTTTGGAGATTTTTCAGTTTTTTTCTATTATTTATATCTAGTTTGATTCCACTGTGGTTGGAAAACACTCTGTGTGACTTTCGTTCTTTTAAATTTGTTGAAATTTGTTCTATGGCTCAGAATATGGTCTGTCTTGGTATATGTCCCATGGGCACTTAAACAGAATGTGTTTTCTACTATAACTAAGTAAATGCTTTATAGTTCTCAGGTAGATCATGATGGTCGATGGTATTCAGCTTTTCTGTATCCTTGTTGATTTTCTATCTAGTTCTATCAGTTGAGAGAGAAGTATTGAAGTTTTCAGTTATAATTGTGAATTGGTGTATTTCTCATTTCAGTTCTATCAGTTTTTGCTTTGCCTATTTTGTAGCTCTGTTGTTTGGTTCATACACATTTAGTATTGTTGCCTTCTTGGTGGATTGATCCATTTATCATTATATGTTATATCATTATATAATATAAAAATATATATAATATATGATGATATATCCCACTCTAGCCCTTTTTTGAAATAATTTTATATTTATCTGATAGTAATACAGCCATTCATGCTTTCTTTTGATTAATGTTTGCATATAATATATCCTTCTCCATCTTTTTACTTTCATCTTGCCTACATTATTTGAAGTGAGTGGCTGGTAGACAGATTAAAAACTGTTTCTAAATCTGCTCTGCAAATCTCGGTTTTTTTAATTGTATTTAGGCCATTACATTTAATATAATTATTGATCTATTAGGGCTTAAGTTTGCCATCTTATTTTTGTTTTCTGTTTTTCATTTTTCTGTTTTCTTTTTCCTGCCTTCCTGTGGGTTATGTGAATGTTTTTGTAGAACTCCATTTTGATTTATCTGTAGTGGTTTTGAGTTTATCTCTTTGCATAGCTTGTAAATGGTTGCTCTAGGTATTACATTACACATACTTAGCAGTTTTTTGGTGTTGTCATTTTACTAGTTCAAGTGAAACACAGAAATTGTATCTCCTTTTATGTCTCTTTGTCCCCGTCTATTTATAATTTGTCTTGAATATTTCCTCTACATACATTTAGAACCACATCAGACAGTGTTATTAATTTTTACTTCGGCCATCAAACCTAATTTAGAAATCTCCGGAGGAGAGGGAGAACCTATTACATTTATCTATATTTTTGCTGACGGTGCTTTTTCTTTCCCAGTGTTCCAGGGTTTTTTCTTTTAGTGTTTCCTTTCTGCTTCGAGAACTTCCTTAAGTCATTCTTTTCGGGTTCCTCTTTAAGTGCCAAATTCTCTTAGTCTTTCACCTGGGAATGTCTATATTTCTCTTCCCACAATATACTTATTAATTACAAAGGGGAAGATACTAACTTCACAGTGGAGAAACCTGTTAGACCCCATCTTACCAAGAGGTCAAAATTAACATCACCAATTATAAGATACATTGCACATCACCTCTGTGGTATTCTTGCCCAAACTACGTATCCTCAGTTCAGTCTTGAGACAATATCAGGCAAAATAAAATTAAGGGACATTCTGCAAAATAACTTTCTACAAAATAATTGATACTCTTTAGATTGTCAAGGTTATGAAAAACAAAGACTTGAAGAGCTATAACAGATTTGAAGAGATAGGACAGCTGAATGCAGTAGGGAATACTGGATTGAATTGGACCAGAAAAAGGGCCCTAGTGGGACAACTGGCAAAATTCCAATAAAGTCTATAGATTAGTCTACAGTATTTTATCAGTGTTAATTTTCTGGTTTGATCACTGTACTGTGGTTATGCAAGAGGATACCATTAAAGGGAACAGGCTGAATGAAGGCTATACAAGAACTTACTGTTTTTACAACTCTTCTCTAAGACTAAAATTATTTCAAAAGGAAAAATTATTTTTCCAACATTTTTTACACAATGCAAATCACTCAAATAAAATAATGCTTCCAGTTCATTTTGCTTGGATATCCGTCTTCTTTTTAAGTAACGCAAAGTCCTGATTTGTGTAAGAACAGATTTAACAGAGCATTTCCATATTCTTTGTGCATTGTTGCAAACACCTTAAAGCCCTTCCTATACTGAAGCCTGGATACAATTTCACACAAAGACCTGTGCTTCTTTCTTAAGACTTTGTAATCACATATGATTCTATATTTAACAGATTGTGAATTTTAGATCTCGTCTAGAAAACAGTTTATTCAGTCAGATTTTTATTGAGCAATTACTATGTGCCAGGCACTGTTCTGGCCACTGGAGATAAATGAGGGAAGAAGACAATCAAAAATCTCTCCTCTCATGAATATAGATAACAAACAAAACAAGCATATTTTTAAAGTGTGTTTGTAGTTACATTGTGGAGAAAAATAAAGCAGGAAAAGGTGAATACCTGGATTTGGGGGTTGGGAGAGTAGTTTCTTTACTATATTTTCGAAAATAGCAATCATCATATGCTCTGTCCCCTTTTCAGTCTTTTATTTTAAGGCATAACTATTTGATATTTTATATCCTCTATCTAATCTCTTATATATATATAATCTTTCTTTCTACACTAGAATGTAAGCTCCATGTGAGCAAGGGCTTTATTTGGTTACTTGAAACTAGAGAACAATGCCTAACTTGTAGCAGGACCTCAATAAGCATCTGTTGAATGAATTCTAGCTCAAACGTTCACTCAGATCCTCTACCTTGCTTAGTTCCTTGCACTTAATGGGGGATCAGTAAGTATTTGTTGATTTCATTAATATGCAGATTCAGGTTATATAAGAGTCCATTTTGCTATAGTTTGGTTGAGTTTTTTTACTTTTCTGGGATGACCATGAGAGATGGAATCCCCTTAGACCTTGAGAATGCTTCAGAGTTGCCTGTCCCCTTGAGGAATGTGTTCAGGCTGTTTGCAAGGGAGTTATCCACTTGTAACTCCATTTTACATGTGATATAAAATGTTGTATCTTTTGACAAATGAAAAACATAAAAGGAAAAATCTGTTTTCTTTTCAAGCTGTACAGCTTTCACAGCAAATGTCTTAAAGATGTTACATTATCTTATCTGTAGATGAAAAATCCCCTCATATTTTACTCTCTGGCCTGTTAATATTTTATAGTAGAAGCATCTGTTTCTTTTCTTGTAACCCTAATCATCTTTCATTTTATATTTTGAACAGTGTTATTTACTTGTCTACTACACCGGCTGGCGGAATGTCAAATCTTTCTTGACTTTTGGTTTAATCTGTCTGTGCAACATGTATCTCTATGAACTGCGCAACCTCTGGCAGCTTTTCTTTCACGTGACCGTGGGAGCGTTTGTTACACTACAGATCTGGCTAAGGCAAGCCCAGGGCAAGGCTCCTGATTATGATGTCTGACACCATCCTTCAGACACACTGCCTTGGCTTCTGGGGAAAAAGGAGGGAGTATATTTAACTGCCACTGTGATGAAGAAACTGTTCACCACAATCAAGAAGCTCTGCTTTCTTTTTCTCCAGCTATCCTTTTTGTTTCAAGTCAGCATGGCATGCCTGGGAGCATACAGTACCTGTTAGGCAAACTCTTCATATTAGCCGTGAGATTGTTATTCAGAGGAAGAGACTTCTCTCTCCAGGGCCATGACAGTGGAAGAACAGTCAGATGCCATTGGAAGACTTGGCCAGCAGTCCTGAATCCTTCTGAAGAGTTCAATCAAAAATGTATGTGGTACATGCTCTGAGGACCGAGTGGGAACTCTATGACCTGGGTTCGCCTTTGTGAGGCATGAGTATAGCCCAAATAAAAAGATGCCACAAAGTTTATATTTAAAACAACTTGCTAAATATCAGATTATTTGCACATTTAAGGTACCATGAGTTTATGAAGTCTAGGATGGTGTGGAATTGGTTCTTTTTGTCTTATATTTTTGCTTGAATCTAAACTCTGGAAATCACTTGATGTATGAGAAAGCTGTTATGAGTGCATCTTTCGAACATCACAAGTATTGAAAACACAGTAACCTATGTTCCCTTTCTAGACCATGTTTGTAGTTTCTTTTGAAATCACTTTTTAAAAATGTGGTTTGTTAAATTATAACCATTGTTTCCCAAACTTTAATCACTTAAGTATTATGTATAAGTATTATTTCTTAATATTATCTTTAAATTTTAAAATATTGTAAAAACAAACTAATCTCTACTCCAAGAGGAAAACCGGCATCAATTTACCATGAATAAAGGGTAACAACAAAATAAAATTAAAACAAGAAATGTTATTAAATTCTAACTAGATACTAATGTCTGCTAAGGCGTTGAATCCAAGAAGCCTGCTGTGTGTTGCAGTGAGAGAGATGTTACCCAGCACCAAAATGGGGCTCTCTCTGTGGGATTATGAGAAGAATGAAAGAGAATTGTAAAGGGAATGACATTCTCACTGTGATTCTGCATTATTTAGCTCTGTGTTGTATACCACCTAAAATCCTCCTGTGTGCTACCAACGGTGTGGGTCCGGAACACTGAACTTGTACTGAGAGAATCAGAAGGTAACTTCTCCCAGCAACTCTTATTATTTTATGGCTTTGAGGAGTTCTGCACCTAATTTCTTAGAGAACTCGTTTGTTTTTTGATACCGTTATAAAGATTGTTCAAGAGGTTATGAATTAATAATATAGGAAGCACAATTTGATTCCATTAGCAAAAATCTACATCTCTACTGGTTTTGCAAGTTATCTTCATTAATGATTTTCTTTTGTTTTTAGAGAAAAGATTCCAAACAAGGAGTACATAAGGAATACGAATTTAAAATTTGATATCCAGAAAACAGTGGACCCATTACATATAACTCATGTTACTGGGCATATTTATTAAGCAGAAGAAATAGTCCGGAGGGGTAAAGTCGTTGAACTACCATGTTTGTTTGAACCTGTATATGTAGGCATGCCTGCAACTGTAAAATCTTGCTAGCTAGAACTTTTTGCTGCACTCCCTTTTTAGGAGAATGAGGCAAAAGGAAGACAATAAGCTTGTAATGTCAGGGATTTATTTAAAACCGGAAACTCCAGTTCACTTCAGTTTTCTGCCTCTAACAAAACTGCAGAGAAATTATATATATTCTGAGAGCTGCCCCAAGATATACCACATGATCCTGACTCATCAAAATAAAACTGTTTGGCATTTTGTACTTTTGAGCCAGGAGAGTGAAGTGGTTCAGTGTGGAAAGATTTTTCTGAACTAACTGTTAAAACAAGAGGAGTTCTCTTGTAAATAGCCAATTAACCAAGAAGTTGGAGCATTCTGGTTAATTGTGATTTTGCTATATATTGATACTTAATAGCTCTCTTACCAGTTTGGTTCACTTTGGTTTTCCTTTATCATTGAATTATTGAATTATGGTGTTTGGTGTTTTGGATCAGTCAGCAAAGACACTTGAAAACTCACCAGCTGTTTAATTTGTTTTTTTGCTTTTGTTTTGTTTTTTTCTATTTTTGGATAATGGGATGTTTACATATTAATGTAAAAACTGAAAACAGGTATAAATAATGTTTTATGTATAGAAACGCTTTTTTTTTCATTATTTGGTATCTGCATCGCTGAGTGTTTATATAACTTCTCTGCCCTTTCGTGTTGTTGCCAAAGAAACTGTGAATTTGGAATGAAAAATTTTTACCGTGAGTATAAAGTTTTTAAGCTCATTAGGCTTCTAATGTGTATGATAGTAATACCGCACTGTTACTTCTAAGAGCAGTTCCGCATTTATCTAATCATAATGAGTTTTGTCATGGAGGCTGAGAATTAGTTGTCCTCTTGTTATGAAGGAGGAAACTGAGGTAATCAGATGTTAATGACTTATGTAGGGTTACAGAGCTAAGCACATACAACTCCTAATCCCTTAGCCTTGGGGCCCTGCCTCCCCAGAGTGGGGACTGATGAAGATAACTAGGGTTGCACTCAGGAAATAGATCTGTTCTTGGTAAAATCAGGGAATTGGGAACTTAATGAGCTCAGGCCTGCTAGTGTCAAATATAGGTGTGTATTAAGGTGACTCTGAAATACTGCTTTTTTATTAAGGTGTTCCAAAAGTAATTACAATATTTGCTTACAATATTTGCTTGGTCTGTATTTGAAATGTATTTATACCTAGCCCATTTCCCAAAAACAGTTGAAGCACCCCATACCAAAAAAAGACAAATACAACAGCAGTAACTATGAACAGAAAGGAAGAAACACAAGATCAGTGAAAATGGAAGGTGAACATGTTGCTGTTACCAAGTGTGAAATTTGACTTTTGAACTCCCTGGAAATCGTGGCTAGGAGGGAAACAAGTTTCCCGTTGCTAGCTCTGTCTGTAAGAGTATACCAGTTCCTCAGGGAAGACATCTTCCTGAGGGATTTTGGTAAAGAGGTTCACACTTGGGGGTCCTGTGAAATGCTAAAATGAACAAAATCCTCAGTGGTTTTAGCCGCTTGCATATTAATGATTGTGCCTTGATCCTTGACTTGTACCAGCTTTCAGAGGCGTTCATTTAAGGAGTTTCAGTGTGGTTAATAGAGGATTTTGTTGGCATGAGGAAGAATTCTTGGCCTAAGCTAAAAATAGGTACGTGTTAAAGCTTGAAAATCCATTTGAGACCAATGCCTAGAGACATAGACCTTTACCTAATTCTGTCATTTTATAATTCATATAAAGTTAATGTGCTGCCCCTGGATTAGCACATTTATTTTGTATTAAATGTGGTCTTTTTCACAGTGGAATCTAGTCTGGAGAAATGACTGGTTCCATTTCTGTTAGGCGGTGTCCGGATTTGTCAAGGCTCCACAGACCAGGTTTGTCATATGAGCTTTAACCTCCGTGTCATGTAAATGCTTCCTGTTGAGTTTAGCCACCCACCAAAACGGGAGTTGCTTGGCTTTATTCCCAAAGTTTTACAAAGTAACCTATGGGGCTCCACTCTGAGCTGTTGGATTTCCAAGAGACACAGCAAAATGTGTGTGCGTGTGCGTGTGTGTGCACACTTGTGATGTTATTTTAACAGACTTTTAGTTTATTTTAAAAGAGCTGTCATGAAATATATAGTAAAACAACAAATAAATTGCACTTGACCTTGAATAAAGCAGGGGTTAGGGGCACCAACCCCTCCCCAGTGCAGTCAAAAATCCATGTGTAACTACTTTTCTAATAGCCTACAGCTGATCAGAAGCCTTACTGATAACATAAGCAGTCAATTAACACATATTTTATATGTTCTATGTATTATATACTCTATTCTTATAGTAAAAATCTTAAGATCATAAAGAAGAGAAAATACATTTATAGTACTGTAATTCTAAAAAAGTCCACATGTCAGAGTGCCTGGGTGGCTCAGTTGGTTGAGGTTCCAACTCTTGATCTCAACTCAGCTTGATCTCAGGGCTGTGAGTTCAAGCCCTGCATTGGGCTCGGTGTTGGACATGCAGCCTACTTAAAAGTCCACATGTAAATGGCCCCACACAGCGGAAACTTGTATTGTTCAAGTATCAAGTGTATTTCAAAGGCAGCCACCATTCAGATCAAATCGAACACTTAACCTTTACCACAAATTATAGGTAATTCTTCAGGGCTGCCATCTTTGTCTGTGGTCAAGCCTTCTTTGTATTTTCCTACTTTATCATCTCTAAGGAAATGCTGTAGTAAAATCAACCTGATTTTTTAATTTTGATTGGCTTTAGTAATATGCTACTTAAAAGTTAAACACCTTCAACTCCAAGGGTTATGAATCAGCTTGTGTGTAAAGGCTGTGTTGGCTGAGAATTTACCTCTTCTAGTCTTATCGGTTAGGGTTATAAATGTCTGATCATCTTCATCAATGTTCTGAGGCTGCTGTTGAATGCTGGCTTATTTTAGCATATTTCAGCTCATATTTCTGAGCGGTGAACTTTTCAAAGAGAAGCAGTGTCTGTGGCTGCCACTCTTGTAACATCTTCTTTGAGTGGCCAAGTTTTCTGGGTTACTCAATTTCACAAGATGAAGTCACAGTGTTGAACATACTGTTGAATGCACTCAGTGGTTGGAAGCCACGTGGCTTGTATCCTCCTTGCTTGTGAACAGGGAGTGCAGTTGACATGTGTGTACATGTTTTCTTCTGCATTGGCAGTGCCCGTATATAATAAGTAGTCTTAGCACAATTGGAGGCTGTAGGAAACTCCAGGAGAGAACAGGCTTAATTTTCAAAGAGTTCCTGAAATCAGTACCCGAGCCTTATGAATTGTTCCTGCTATTTCCTTGGTAACAAATGGTATTTTCAGCCCCACCTCACCCACAGTTCATATTTGCCCCTTTTCCCTGCATCCCACAGCACAGCAGTGCAAGTGTCACTGAACGGAAGCATATTCAGGCTCCATCTGAGAGTAGGAAACAGGACTCCAAACTTTTGTTTCCCATTTGGTCCTGGCGGCCCTCTGCAGCTCTGCCTTCATTGTTTGCCTCCTTCGTGCCAGTGCTTTTCTGTGAGGCTTCGGCTCTCCATGACCTTGCCAACAATATTTGGCCTTCTACTTGGAATTCTTCCAGTGCCTGGGACTAATGATAAGAATTCTTAGCACCTTTTGTGGGCCAGGGCTAGGTCCTCCTACATGGTTAATCCTTAGGGCAGCCTGGGGGGTGGAAGGCACTATCTCATATTCGCTTGAGGAAACAGACTTACATTCAAACCTGAGATTCAGGCTTAAGTGATTCAAAAGTTGGTGTTCATTTTTCTGTGCCGCAGAATCTCAGAAAGAATACTCCTTGTATGTTACTGACAACCACTGGGCCTTTACTGTTCTAGCAGCAGTGAGAACAGACAAAGCTGACATGGAGGGAAACGGTACTGTGTACAATAAGGATGTCATCCTTACAGAAAGCCTTTCTGTAAGCTTTCTTTTTATAGACGGAGTACCCGAGGCCTAAAGAGGTTAAGTCACTTGACCTCAGTCAGTCTTGCCACCAATCTTGGTGGCACCAAGATTTCAGTCCAGATCAGTCTTACTCAGAACTCATGCATGCTCTTAAGCACCATGTAATATTAAGCTAGACAACATGGAAATATGTTGAAATACATAAGGAATATATGTTGGAATGTATATCCAAGTAATCTACATTTTAAAAGTTTTATATAAGTAATCTCTATACCCAACATGGGGCTCGAACTCATGGCCTTGAGATCAAGAGTCACATGCTCTATGGACTGAGCCAGCCAGGCACCCCTCTGCATTACCTTTTTAATAAAAGGGAGTGGTCAGTGCTAACTTCTGCAATGTGGCTATCCAAGACTGAGCAAAATGGTTTCCTGAAATTCCTGTATGTAGAACAGTGACATGGGGACATGTGGATGCAAGGGGTATGGTGAAACTTAAATGAGCCTTAGGTTTTAGGGCAAGAGCTATACAGTCTGATCTTTGTATTAAGTCTAATGATTCTTAACATAGAATGTTAAAGCTTCACTGGTGATTCATTTGTTACAAACATTTACTTTTTCTAATTGAAGGACAGAATTGGTTCTCTGATATAATTTTATGGAAATTCTGCTTTAAGTGATTCTTGTATCTGAAAACACTAAACAAAAGAAATAGAACATAACTATTTACAATATTGAATAGTGATTATGAACTTGGACTCAGATTCTCTGGCTCTCTTCTACTGGCATTGTGACCTCAGCAAGTCACATAACCTCTCTGCCTCCATTTCCTTATCTGTAAAATGGGGATAATAGTACCTTGGGCAAAGTGTTGCTGTATTAAATGAGTCCATATATAGAGAGTACTTAGAACAGCACCTGGCACACTGAGTGCTAGGACAGCACGGTATGTCTTGTTGTGGTCCGTCTTGTTGGTGTTGCTATTACTTTCAAGGTAATAAGTCTTTTATGTTGCAAATGTCCCTAAATATAAGTCATTGTACAAAGTTTTTCAGAGATTGGCAGCTAAGAGAGGATCCTGTTGAAATGTCTAGAAGGCATGTTGCCTGCCCTGGCAAGCTCTTGTGTGCAGATCTCTGGGCAGGGCAGTGGGGATGCATTCAAGGACAGGAGAAGGGAATGGAGACACATGCTTGCCAAGTGCTGCTGTACATCAGGTGCTTTCGGTATAGAAGGTTATGTGAACCTAACAATATCCATCTGAGGTAAGTGACTAGGATCAGTTGTTTGTTGTCACACAGTCTGGAAATGGTAGACTGTGCTTTCCAGGACCCCACAGTCTCCCAGGTACTGGAGTGCTGTCAAAAGGGGAACGTGCCTCTGGGAACGTCATGTTGTCCAATGTGGCCCTAGCACTGTGGCCCCATCATTGTTTGCTTTGAATGCTCTGATCTAGTGGGTACTCTTGAATGGTGGCCACCCTCGTGCCCACCACTTTGTAGGGGCCTCCACGAGTGTGCATGTGCGTGAGGTCTGTGCATTGATGGGAAGCAAGGGGTGGCAGGATGCAGCCAGCAGCCTCTAAACCATAATATAGAAATAGCATATAGGTGCTGGGGATGTGATGCTCAGGGCACTCTTAAAAAGTGCAAATGCAACATGGCTCTTAAAGGATTAGTCTGATACAAAATGCCGTCCTCTGCTCCCCACCCCCCAGAAAAATCCCACATGAACCAGGAAGTGCCACTCTAGCTAACTGACAAAGTCAAAGCACAGAAGCAAATTTTGCAAAATTGGAAAATAGAGATGCTGACAAACCAGAGATTCCAGGCAGGTCTAAATTAGAAATTGGCTGAGGGGGAGAAAAAGTGATGAGGCCCCTAATGGATTCCAATGAGAATTCTTTAATTCACAGTCCTAATAGACCAGCAGTAGGCAAGGGACCTTGGGGATGAATATGCGCTCACCAAGTGAGGGGGTGGCTCAGTTTTGTTCACTAGAAACAGATGCGTGGGTGAGGTTTAAAGCTAGCAAGCCAGTTGGGACAGGGTGCCTACTTTACCCTCAGCCCTAGACAATCCTCTTCCTTCTTGTGTTTTACCTTCATCCCATCTTCTGGACCTTCTGCTGGGTCTGTGAACTGAGACTGATCACCTGGCCCTCAGCACTGTATGGATCAGGGCCCTTGGTAGGAAAGGACTCTGGCCACACTGCCAATGCGTATGGCTGCTGCTACTTCTGCTGGCGTGGTGTCTGAAGGAGGACAGAGCAGAGGCTGATTGCAACTTTGGTTTGAAGGTGGTCTTCCCAAAGATCCCCCTTGATGTGATGCTTTCATCTATTTGTCTGCCTTTGGCTTTAAAATCTTAAAACCCTAACTTGATTGTGTTTATGTTTGTGTCATATTTATGGTCTGGCACATGAGTATTGGACAGGGTCTCACAAATATTTAGAATCTGAGAATTCTAGAGGAGAAAGGAACCTTGGAGGTCAGCCATTCCAGTGGCCTGACTTGGCTTTGTTCTGGTGTCTGTCTTGAGAAGCAATGACCCTGAAGGTGGGAAGGAAAGATAGGCAAGAAGAGGACAGCAAATACTATATTTTTTGTTCCAAGACAGGAAAAAAAAAAAAAACACTAAAGGGCTTTTGTGAAAATCTGAGTGGCCAAGAAAAGCTATAGTACTTATAGTAAGCGGACCTCATTTCACCTGCTGTCAACCTTGAGAAGTGACAAGCCCTGTATTCCTGCAAGATCATCAGGACCCAGCCAGATCAGTGCACTGGACAGAAGTGCCTGTGGGCACAGAAGTGCCACAGCTTTTATCCTTGAGGATCAGAGCAGCCTCAGGACATGCACCAGGTCTTTCTCCCACTGCCTCCTGGGCCAGGGAGGAAGCACAAGTGAGAAAATGTATAGGAAAGCTCTTTATACACTTTGGATTAAGTTCATCCAAAGGCAGGGTGTGGAGGGCATGGTATTCTCTGGTCTGCTGTGCCCTCTCTGTACCTCCTCCATAGAAAACACAAGCCCTCCAGCTCTCCTCCTGACCCCTGTGCTAGGTGATACTTGCCATGGCCAGCATGGCCCAGACTTACAGTCCCTTCCTTCTAGAGACAACCTGTACATCATTTGTTCTCTTCAGTGAGGAGTTATTTTGATTTAGACAAATTCAAAAGTGGGGAGTTTTCATAGTGTGTGTCCCTGCCACTGCTGCTCTCTTGTTCAGGTGGTAGTGAGAATCTGCTCAGCGCTACTTCTGGGCATTGTGCATCCCAGCGCCCAAGAATGCTTTCCTGTCCTGAAATGATATGGATTCAGCATCTTTCCCAAGCTCTGGAGGCTCGCTTTCTGCTAATTAGCAACTCATGGCCAGCTTGCAACATTATGGAAAATAGGCACATTTTATCATGTAAAAACTATAGCTCTGGGCATCATTTAACTGTATGACACTCAGGTGATATCTGCTTTTGGAAAAGTTCTGTAAATGTATTTGTGTTTTTGAAAGTCTTAAAGTAACAGGAATATCTGGTGAATATGTAGCTTCAGCTCCCTCAGTGCACCAAGCTTCACTGTGCCTTCCCATAAACATTGCTAATCCCCCTCCCCCACCCCCAAATCAGATCATCAGCATGTTGGCTGAAGTCTGGTCTTGGTTTTATTTTTATTTTAATTTTTTTTTTTTACATTTATTTATTTTTGAGACAGAGAGAGACAGAGCATGAACGGGGGAGGGTCAGAGAGAGGGAGACACAGAATCTGAAACAGGCTCCAGGCTCTGAGCTGTCAGCACAGAGCCCGACGCAGGGCTCGAACTCACGGACCCGTGAGATCATGACCTGAGCCGAAGTCGGCCGCTTAACCGACTGAGCCACCCAGGCGCCCCTGGTCTTGGTTTTAATGGTCTTTGCTGTCAGTGGATTTTTTTTTAAGTTTATTTATTTATTTTGACAGAGAACAAGTGGGGGGGGGTAGGGGGAAGGGACAGAGAGAGAGAGAGGAGGACAGAGGATCTGAAGCGGACTCTGCTGAGTGCAGACAGCCTGATGCAGGGCTGGAATTCCGGAACTGTGAGATCATGACCTGGGCTGAAGTTGGATCTTTAACCGACTGAGCCTGCCAGGCCCCCATAATATACTGCCTTCTGCGGGCACACTGTCAATGGATGTTAAAGCGGTGTTCAAAACTCACCACACATGTGTCTTTGCTAATAAGTTTTGCTAATTAACGTTCTAAAAGATATGCTTTTGTACAAAAGTATAAATCTATAAGGGAGAAACAGATACATTCTCTGGAATTAGTTCAATGGAGATGGGGATGGGAAGGGCTTATGAAGGTTATGAGTTGCATTCTTTTGCTGTCCTGTGTGTTGGGTGTGCATGCACGCGCATCCGGTGCCATGGACCTGCCTGAGGACTTGCCCTCACTTAGTCCAGTCAGCCTAAAGCTTGGCCTTTTCATTTGGTTTCCTTTTCTAATTGATGTACCCTAGCCTGAAAAGTTCTCAGAGTTAAACATGAGCTCTATACCATTGCATCCTTTACCATGGACAGTGGGATTGCTAATGCTATTCAATTCTTTGGAGCAGGGGACCTGCCTATGACCAGGACTGCCATGGCTATGTCTCCATGTGGCCATTGTTGAAATAAACCCAGTGAAGTCTTTTTCACTGGCTCCTTCATTTTCACTTGACCAGATCCCTCTGGTTTTATTTCCTGAGCCCAAATATAGCCCCCTGCATTTGATGGGTGTGGCCGACAGGAGCTGCCTTTCTGCCACCTTTCCTTTCCTCTTGAGGTAAGAGGAGTCCTGGGGCATGCATGAAGCTACCTGTATGAGCTTAGCAGACAGGCCTGCTCTGAATAACTTCTCTCTTAATTACCAGTTGTAGGAGTTTAGGCAAGTAACTCAACCTTTCTGTATCTTTTCATCAGTGAAATGTGGTGGCCAGGAGGATTAAATGAGATGAAGTTTGTGTAATGCTTATCCCTGTGTCTGGTACATAGTGTCCAGTAAATGGTAGCCACGGTTATTAGCTGCCCAAGTCCAATCAGTACACTTTCAGCCTGCATCTCCCTGTCCTCCCTGCTACTTGGGTCCTTTTGATGATCTGTGTTCTTGTATTTTCAACTTTCTTTCCCTTAGCATAGAAATGAGTTGGGCTCACTTGTTTTAAAACCTCTTCCCCTCAACCCTGCATCTTTTCTGGTCCCATCCTAAATCCCTTGTCCCTTCATTCCTGGTGTCTCTCACCTCCTCATTCCTCAGCCCGCTGCACTCTGGAACCTGCTCCTCAGCCCAGTGAACTAACTCTCGCCAAGGTCACCAGTGCTGTCTCACCTGACTGCCACAATGACTGCAGGCCTTCGCCGACATTCTCCCCATAGCAGCGTGCTGTTCCCCACTCAAGGTAGGTCTCTGCCCTCTGGGGCTCCCTGCCCAGTGCCCCAGCAAGGGCCGAGGGCACTGTTCTTCAGACTGGAACCAGGCCCTTGGCCCAAGCCACAAATCAGACCAGGACACATTACGAGTGAAAGTGTTTAATAGTTAAATTATTTAAATAGACTTTTCAATTTCCATGGGAAATCATAATCCTATCTGTTTTTGCAAGAGCAGGAATAAAAAGAGTGCACACCCTTGGAGGGAATGAAGAGCTAGCACTGCATGGTGTCGCCAGTCACTGCTGGGATAGGAGGGATGGGCCCCTGAGAGGCCAAGGAGACCGTAACCAATGGGGGGAACCACCAGAGGAACTCAGCACGCACACGTTACTCAGGTTGGAAGCAAAATTAAAACCTAGCACCACTGGTGGGTGCTATGGAGGGGCCGGGGACTTGAGAATGCCACCATGGAGAAAGCCAGTCCCCCCAACAGATGCAAGAGGGGCAATGCAGAACTCAAAGGACAGAGCAGCAGAAGCGTGGACAGACTTGAGCTGGCAGTTTTAGGTCCGTAAACTTTGCTTCTCAGAGCTGTGTTCAAATTGGGGTGAGAGATGGTGTGTGGAAAGGGGAGCTCGCTTCAGCAGCACATATACTAAAGAAAAAAGGGGAGGCCGGTGCTAGTGTCCAGTGAGAGGTGGTGCAGATGGGGATCAAAATAACATTTTGCAGTTGGCATATAGCTGCCGCCCTACCTCCTTCAAGCTCGTGTTAGAGGTGAGAATAATTCTGCCCTGAGAAGCAACAAAAAGATGTGGGCACAGGACCCAAGGATTCTGTTTGAATATATCCCTATGATAATATATCATTTTTCAGTTTTAAGCCCGTTTCCATTTTATACCCTCAGAGGATATAACAAATACAATTTTTTCCAATATATTTCACTTCCACCTCCCAAAAAACCAAAAACCAGACAAAACAAAATTTCTGCTAGCTTTGCCCTTTGGACGCTGAAGCTAGCTAGGCTCTATCCTTTTCTCTGGTCTGCAGATGAAAAGCAAAGCCACCACCCTCCCTGAACCCGAGGGCTGCACATTACCCCCAAGTCTGAGGCACTATCTCTGGGCGAGCCACCTGCATGGTAGCCAACTGAGAAAGGCAGGTAAGGCTTCCCACCACCACCGCCCCCTCCCCTCCCCCCCGCCAGCTGAGCACCTGTGGCCATCCCTGAGCACTCACAGCTGCCTCTCTGCAGGCAGCAAATGGTTGGCATCTCAGGGAGAAGAGGGGACAGGGGCCGTGCTGTCTGTTGCAGGCTGAGGCTGCTTCCCTTGGTTCCACCTGAGCCTGAGATGGGAAGGCAGTTTTTGTTTTATTATCCATTTGCATTTTACTTAGGGGAAGTGATGTGTTAGATGGGGTAATGTACGCATGCACCTTCCCATTTAATCTGAATGTAGGGCACCCCAAAAGGACACGCTCACTGCTCTGGTTGGACCTGGGAAAACCCAAAACTGCCTAATCTGAAGTGAGGGCAACAGGCATCCTGCATGTGACCAGTTCCACGGCATAAACACACATCTACACCAGTACATACGCTGACACACGTACAGTACAAACGCTGTGCACAGCTGTTTTCTAATATAGTTTACAAAATATAGAATTTGGTATATTTGTTAGATCTCCAAGGTTTTCAATAATACAAAATAAAAAATACAAAAAAGACAAGTTGGGATCCTTGCCCTCCCCCCAACCACCAGTGGCATCTTTGTTTGCTTGTGGGTCTCTCATACGCATACAACTAGCATAGTCTAAAGAAGGGCACAGAAAGTTGTTTTATTTAATAAATATTTTCTTTTTCTCAGAACCACCCCTCCTTGCCTCGCGTCTTCTCGCCTCCCCCTCACAATTTGTTCTGTTCCCCTCCAAGAGACGTTGTCCACCTGTGTAGGTGAGGAGGAGGGCTGCGGAGAAGGCCGCAGTCCCTCCAGAGCCAGCACTCCTGCCAGCAAGCCCCTCCGTGGGGCAGGGGCCGTGGCCTCTGTCAGGGGTTTAAAGGCTCACACAGGGAAGTGGACCCCTGGGGCCGCTGGGTTACCCTGGGCCAGAGTTGGGCCGCTGACCGACCCACCCACCCGAGGCTGAGGCCTCCCCCTCAGCTCTGTCGTTGCACACTCGGCTGCCACACACCGTAAGCACTCAGCAGCTCCTTTCCACCTGCGCAGCAGCATCCGTTAGAAAACTCGGGATTCGGATCGCGCCTAGCAGAGTCTTCTACGGAGGAAACATCTTTGGTCAGCTTGGTGCTCGCAGGACGCTGGCACCCTGGGGCCTGGGACGGAGGCTGCGGCCTGCCCACAAAGGCAGAAGCTGCTTCTGGAGTCAAAGTGGAGAATCTCACCGGCGCAGCCACGTGGGCTAGAGCGCAGGCTTCCACCTGCCCCCCCCTCCGGCACACAAAGAAGCCATTTCCGTTTCTCTGGAGGCCAGGCTGCCTGGCATCACTGGCTGGCAGCTGCTAACTGAGCGGGGGCCCACCGTTGAGGAAGTAGGTCATCATCTCTCCTTTGCCCTTGACCTTGACCACACCCCTGCACTCCAGCTGGTATGTGTTGGCAGCCAGCACCTGGTACATGTCTGTGGTGACCTGAGGAGGCGAAGAAGGGGAGAGGATAGGCCATTGTTGAGCCAAGCCGTGACTCTGTTGTCAGGCAGCTCTGTCCGACTGTCCCCAACACACAAGGGTGGGTGGCACCTCCCTGGCAGGGGCTCTCAGGGACTGACAGCTGCTCGCCCCTAGACTTGACTGTTCGAAACAAGAAGGATGACAGCACCTACTTTGTGCCAGGCAGTGTGGCCTGTGGTCCCTGAACTGCCTGTCATTGTCCACAGTGAGGTGCAGAAGCTGAGCAGAACTGCTTAGGGCATCCACAGCATGCTGATGCTGCCCCACTGATACGAAGCATGGGCCCAGCGTGTCCACCCAAGTCTCGCTCCAGGACAGATCAGCGATGTTCCTGGAAATTGGTTTTTCACACTACAGATCGAGAGCCACTATTTATCTCACTGAATCTATGAGGTAAATACTGTTATCTCAGCCTCAGGAAACCTAAATCACTTGCCTGAGGCTACATAGCTAACAAATGGCAGAGTGTGGATTCAGTTCTGTATCCTAGTGCCCATCTCTGCTTTAGCTTTTGGAACAAAGGGGAACTCACCAGTGGCTTCAGTAATCACTGCACTATTGTAGGGCTGATGTGAGCAGCAATACAGATGAATGCCTCATGCAGTGACCCAAAAGCCGTCTGAGTACAGCCCACACGCCCCACCAGCCACCCCACAAAACCTCTGCTGAGGATCCTGGCCCTGCCTGGCTGTCAGGCCAGGGAAGAAGGGGCCAGAAATCTCTAGATGGGCTGCTGGAAGGTGACCCTACTGGGTTATCACATGTATTCCACGAATGGGAAAGCCCTACGCAAAGGTGAGGTGCCGGGCCGTTGTGTGGCTGCTGACAGAGTCCCTCACACCTGTCTGTGGGTGGGGTCGGACATTCTGCAAGCACACATTCCTTTCTCCCCAGCTGCCATCTTGTTGTCCCTTCTCCCTTTGGCACAGGGATAGAAGTGAGAGAAAGCCATTTGGCCAGGTTCCTCCAACAGCACCTATCAGGCCAGGGCCGTGCTTGGGCTGACCCTCTGTTCAGAGGTCCCACAGAAGAGAGGACTTAAGGGACATTTAAGCAGTGTCAGTGTGAGCAAAGGGCCATGAAGAGAGCAGAGTTCAAACTTGGGAAAACAGGTCAGGGAGGCTAAGTGACCTCCCCACAGCCTTATGGGGGCCCTGGGGATTCAGAGGTACAGGAATACAGCCCAGTCCAGGGCCTCACTGTTGTCAGGAGCAGAAGGAATTAAGGGCAGTCTAAGAAAAACAAAAGCGGCTGAAGAGAGGTAGGCCTGGGAATCGCAAGAGCCAGCTTGCACAGGATGGAGAGGAGAAAAAGTCTCTGGGTCTCTGGCCAGGCCCCTTGGCAACCATCCTAGGGATCACTGGCCTTCCCTGGTTCTATTGCACCAGGCCCTGAGTGCTGTGGGCTCCAACTGGCAAGACTCCCTGCAACCATCTTGGTGTCCCCTTGTATGCCTGGGTCTTGGCATTAGCACTCCTGGCTTAGCATCAGCAGTGGCTCCCGCCTTTACTCCCCCAATTCCTTCTGTGGCCAGTAGAGGGCTTTGCACAGGAGTGAAGATCTGTCCAAGGTCCTGAGGGCCTGAAACACAATGATCTCCAAGCTCCCGAGACAGTGCCAGCTACCTTCAAAATTGGCTGCAGAAATTCTGACTGGGGACTGTGGGCAGCTTGCACTAGGGACCTGGAGTATCAGGCAGAGGCCCCCATGGGGGTGAGCCGGGTGGTGGATGCTCCGGCACTCACCTGGATGCGGTCAGGCACACCGGTGCTGTCCATGCGGCTGGCCACGTTCACCGTATTGCCCCAGATGTCGTACTGAGGCTTGCGAGCCCCGATCACCCCAGCCACCACGGGGCCAATATTGAGCCCTGCAGGGGACAGAAGTCAGCAATGTCATCAGGGCTCAGACTAGTGCTCACCAGACTATCATTCCTCCCTTGACACTCAGCAAGTTCCTCTGGACTCAGTCTGAAGACGGCCAGTGTCCTCCAGGCCCGAGACCATGCTTTACCCTGCAGTTCCCACAAAATGCCTGCCAACCCAGACCACGGGGTCTGTTCCCACAGCACTGTTCCTGTGTCCTCGCCCCCAATCAGGTCTCAGCTCCTGCAAGTCCATCACCAGGACCACCCTCTTCAAGGATTCAGTGACCCACTGCAGCATCCCACTGCCTGTCCTTAATCATCCCTGTTGGTGGCATTTCAGTTTTCAGTTCATTCTAACCACACGTACCAGAACTCATCCTTTTCCCTCATCACTCCTGTTTCTTTCAGGGGCACAACGATTTTCATTCTTAGTACCTTGCTCCTAACCCACAGTGTCTTCTCTGTCAAGGTGATCCTCCCCTGGGCGTCTGAGCTCAGGCAGGGATGCCACCGTGACCCAGCTCCAGGAAGCAAGGCTGCCATCTCCCTCCTGGCACTTCTGCTCTCATCTGTCCACCTTCCCGGTCCTAGGCACGCCAACCCCGATCACCCTGCCCCTCAGCCTTTGCCATGCTAGCTCCCCACCTCAAATGTCCTCCCTCCTCTTCAAGCAAGAACCTTACCCAACACACCTGGCTTAACTGACACTGTCTAGACATTTTCTGCCGTGTCTCCAAGCCCCTGGGCGCTCCCCCTCCTCTCTCACATGGGGCCACATTAAACCTCACTGTTGTGTGTGAAGTAGGACTGCAAACATAGCAGAAGCTCCCAAATAGAAACACCGTCATTTCTTAAGATGCTTCCCTCCACGACCCTCCTCTTCAGCCCTGTCAAGGCCCTGCAGCTTTTTACCCGACCTGCTCTTCCCAGGCTGAACTGGCCAGAAGGCAAGCTCACCGATCTTCATCTGGAAGTTGTTGAAGGAGTGCTCATTGATGTACTTCATTTGGTCCATGAGCTTCATGGCAAAGTCAGCCAGGGCTTTGATGTGGGTCTTGCCCACCTTGTCATATGTAGAGTCATTGAGGCCTGAGGCAGCCATGTAGGTGCTGCCAATGGTCTTGATCTTTTCCAGCTGCCTGAACCGATCCTCACTGATGATCTAGATGGAAGGAGGCCAAACCTGGGTTACCACCAAGGCTGGGGCACTGAAGTCTATGGGGGACGGGCAACAGCATGGCCCCTCATGTCCTCCCAGTTCACACAGGAGGCCCAACTCCACACCAGCTCAGTGAGGCCAACAGAGCAGACCTCCTCCCATACTTACCCGTGTGTGGTCACTGTGAGTCACTGTCTGCCCTGCACCAAGAGCCCCAGGCCAGCCCACTAGTCACCTCAGCGTCTCTTGCCCCCAACAGGGGCTGGTGGCCATCTCCTCCCTTCCCTGGCTCATATCCCCATCCCTCCCAGGGACACCACCTCATCTTTGTCCAACGAGACACCCACCTTCTATCTCCATTGTCTGTCAAAAGCCTGCCCAGACCCAACTTCAGTCAATTCCAGCTACGCTCTGCCCCAGGAGCCTCATGGGCTGTTCCCAGCACAGCCCATTCCCAGTTCCATCCTCCTCCTCCTCCCAAGGCTCTGTATTCCCGCTGGGGTTGACCTTCTCACCCTCACCACTCAGGGGGCCCCCAGGGTCGAAATGCCCTACTGGGCACAGAACCCCCAGCACCTGGCACACACTAGGTGCTTGGCGAGAGTGTAGTAAATAAGACACGTTTGTGTTTCCGCCTCTGCTATTCCGGGCTTTGCGTCTTTGTCCTGCCTTCTCCCTTAGCCTAGGAGTCCCTCCTTCCTTGGACTCCCTCAAAGGCTGGGCCCCAGCCTGGTGGGAAAGGAATGGTGGCTGATGGAGAGTGGCTGGCAAGGTAGCTGGGCAGGGCCTCAGTGGGACAACGGACCTGCAGAGACTTCAAATTCCAAACACCTGGGCTGGGACCCCCATTCTTCCACCTACTAGCCCTGACCTTAGGCAAGCAGTGTCTCTGGGCCTGTTTTCTCCTTTGTAACACAATAGAGGAAGAAATGTAGGCAAGGTGCCTGTCTCCCTTGCCCCTCTCCTGTTTGCCCACCCGTCGCACCTCGTCAAAGTCGGCGATGATCTCATTGAGTAGTCGCAGGCACTCAACACCCTCATTGTTGGCCTCCAGCTCCACGTAGAATTCAGAGAAGTTGGCGATGGAGGCGAACATGACGGCCACACACTCACACGACTGGTAGTAGAGCTCATCATTGCGTCGCTCACGGGCCAGGAAGTGGGCGGCCACATCCTTGGGCAGGATGTTGTGCAGCAGCCGCCGGTTGTAGGCCTGCAGCTCCTCCATCTCCTCCTTTTCCTCTGTGGCCTAGGACACGGCGCCCGGTCAGGAGAGGCATGCGGCCTGCCCGCGTGCACCCGAGACCTCCACTGTGCCCAGCCTCTGTCCCCCTGCTGTCCCCACCTCTGGCTTTCCATGAGGAAGCACCAGAAAAGTGAGACACTTGTACACATCCAACTGGGCTCTGCCTGCCTGCCCCTCGGAATGTGTTGGCCCCGAAGGAGGGAACCCCGGGCTGGGAATGGGTCCTGGAAGACAGGTTGAGAGCATCCTGTCCGACCAAAGCTAGACCAAGGCAGGGGGTTACAGGGATGGCCAAAACCACAGCCCCAGTGGCCCTCCAGCTACCAAGTGCTCCACAACTGTCCACTTTCTTCTTCATATCAGGAAGTACAGCCAGAAAAGCAGTTTGATAAGGATCACTTAATAGACCAACCCCACTGGGACGATGGTTTAAAGCCCCACCAATCTCCCTGGTTCCCACCAGAGCAGACTCACCCCAGGGCCAGGAGGTACAGATGCCCCAAAGTGCCACCAGGGGTGGGATGGGCACATCACCATTGACTTTGGTTCCCCTGGGTCTGGGAAATTGGGGTTTGTGGTCACTCACCCTCTAGCTTAAGAGCCCAAAAGTCAAGAGGCCAACAGGGACCCACAGCCTGAAGAGCAGAGACAGTTATGCACCAAGGTGTGCAAGGAGCCATCTGACCAGAGTTCATGTGACACAGGAGGTACACAGTGCAGTCTGCTAGCTTCCTCCCCCTTGATGGCAAACAAAATGGCCCCTTTAACTGGGAGTGATCATGTTGGTAAAACAGGCAGGTAAAGGGTCATTAGCAGGGCCATTGAAAAGATCTAGCCAGCCTGCTGGGGGCTTTCCTAACTAAACGTGGAGGCCTTTCTATTTGGCTGCAGCTACAACCTCCAAAAGCACCAGGACCACTTCCCTGGCTCTCCCTGTGGATGGTGGCTGCTCATGGGGAAACTGCTGGCACACCCACCCAAAGCCACAGGACCTGGGTCCAGCAGGTAAGGTAGAAAGCTCAGGGACCCCAGGGCTCAGAGGCCTAGCCTTGCACCTGAGGTGAGAGGACCCACAGCCCATCAGTCCTAGAGCCGCTGGAAACACAGCCTTGACAATAGGGGTTATGCCTAAGGAAGTTCCTGGATCCTGAGATGCCAGGTGGGTGCAGTGGGACCTTCGCTTCTGAGATGCCTTGGGAGGCCCCTCCTCCCAAGCCACCCTCTGCCTAGCTCTGGTACAGGTGTGCCAGCGGGAGTAGGCCAGAGTGGGAATCTCTATACTTCTCGAAGGTTACTCCCTGGAAGAGCCCCAGCCGGGCCATCTGCCTTGGAAAATGCACAGGCTGCCCACAGTGCTACTACTGCTGAGACCACATGCCTGGGGGCCCATGAGCACTCTAGCTCCTTTGATCAGCCCAGCGGTGGCAGAAGCATAACACATGCCCTTCCCAGAGTGCATCTGCCCAGTGCCAGGCAGCTGGTGGTGGAGGCTGGGGTTGAGATAGTCGGAGACTGGTTACTGCAGGGAGCACTGGCCAAGGCCCCAGGGTTCTGACCAGGAACTCCCGCCACATCTGGACAACTCTGCCCTGAGATGTGACATTGGGCAGCTCCCAACACAGCCAACCGCTTCTAGGATTGGGCTCTGGCCAGGTGGAGGGCTCAGGGGTCCACAGCCCCCTTGCTGATCCTAATAAGGTCAATGCTGTGGGAGAGGGATAAGACCTGAGACCCAGTGGTCTGGCCAGGAGCAGGCTTGCGGGTAAGGGTGTGTTCCTGGTACAGACGCTTCAGGGAAGCGAAGGACCTCGGGCTTCCCCAGCTCACTGCCAGCACCATACCCACCCACCATGACCTTAGATTCAACAGCAAAATTAGCTGCTGAGTTAGACTGGAGGGGTGGGGAGCACCCGACTATCACTCACCCAACCCAAGGACCTGTGTTCAGGTTTTTGCCTGTTGGTATGTATTTGATGTTGTTCCACCTCCCAAAAGTCCTGGAGGAGGACGGGAGATGAAGGGACATGTAAGCATCATGAGCCTGTTGCAGGGGTTCAGTGGAGAGAGGCTGACACGCCTGCCAGGTAGAGACATGCTCACCCCCAACCCCACACACCTGTGTACAGGCCTTAATTGTTTTCAAAATGGGAGGGGAGCTGCGGTTGCCTGAACACTGGGGTGGGGTTGTGAGGGAAGCTCAGACTGCTCTGTTCAGCCCTGGCAGGCAGCCTCACTTCGACCCTGCGTACTGAGGAGCTAGACAAAGAAGCGGGGTGGGGTGACAGGGCAGCAGGTCACAAAGGCAGGCTGAGTGGCAGGCTCACCTGTCCCTTGCTTCCAGCCCTTTCTCGAGATCTTTGCCATACAAATGAGTGGCAGGACAGCCACTGTCTTGGGGGTGGGGGACTTCCTCAGGACTCACATGGGAGGTGGGGTGCGAGTGAGCAGAGAAGTGGAGGGAAATCAGCCCCAGGTCCCACAGAGCCTGGTGAGCCCCTAGGAGAGAGCTGGGGCCTCTGGGGAGCTTCCCCAGAGGCATGAGGGGCATGAGAGCTGGGAGGAGGCAGGGAGGCAGCAATCTGAGCCAGGAAGGTATGGCCTCACACTGGATATCCCCCAGGTCCCTCCCAACCCAGGGATGATAAGGGGGCATTCCACATGCAACAGTTTTCCCCCAACCTCAGGGCATCCGTTCAGTGGGGAATCTCAGCCAACCTCCTGCGAAACACAGCAGGGGCCACTGGATGCTCCCATCCTTAAGAATGAAGTAACTGGAATAACAGGTCTGAGGCTGCCCACAGGGAAGACTTTCTCACCGTGGGCGCCCTCTCCTGGACCTTCTGAGTCGGTCCAGCAGGTAACAAGCAGCGGCTGGGTCCATCACTAGCACCTGGAGCATCACCCTGTGTGTGGCCCAGTGGCATCCCCTCCTCCGGGTTTTGACACCATCAGGGCACAGGGCACAAAGCCTGGAGGCTGGAGCACTTCCCTGGGCACTAGCACCCCACTGCCTCTGCCCCTACCTGGACCACCTCTCCCCAGGGCCAGGGCACAGCCACCTGTCCAGGCTTCCGGTTGATGGTCTTTGATGCCCCCTCCATCCATTCTCCCCTGGAAGAGTCTTCAAGCCAGTTCTGGTCACATCAGGCCCTGCTCAGGAGCCTGTGGGACCAGCTCCTGCACTGCAGCCTCTGTGACATGGGGACTACGCGTCCCACAGTCCTCACCTCCTGCCCGCTCCCCTCTCTCCCGACTCCTCGCTGCCCACACTACAGACTAGAGGCCATGCCTCCCCTCTGTCCCTGCCTCTGGATGCACACAGCAATGCCTGGCCAATATTTGTGACTTAAGAGCATATGTCTTGGGCCCGTCAAAGTCCCAGCGCTGTCAAGGGTGGGATGGTTTGGAATAAGCTCCAGGATTTTGGCTCTTGGCTCCAGAAAGCAGGGAGCAGACCTGCTGGGACATGGGGCACAGATTAGTGGGACTGAGCAGGACACCTTTTCAGTGCAGGACGAAGGCTCAGCCAGCCCAGGTGATGAACTCGTTCACTCACAAAGTGCTGCGAGGACTGGGTGTGTCCCCCATCCCAGTTCCAGTCCCGGGGCCACCCACCTGCAGTTTCCAGAGGAAGTCCAGGCGGGCGGTGGACTCCACTTGCTGGGCATGCAGGTATAGGGCCAGCACGAAGACTGAGATGATGATGGGCGTCACCACCTTCAGCGCCACCTTGGTCGCATGTTCAGGGCTGCAGGCAGGAGGCAGATGCCTGGCACCTCATGGCAGGCTCAGAGGCCCCCTCAGGCCTTTGTCTTCCTCCTACTACTCCCCCCCTTCTCCTTAACCTCCCACTCAAATTTTGCCTGAGGTAATGCCTCCTCCAGGAAGCCACCTCAGCTGGCAGCCCTGTCTCAGCCCCTGCTCACACCAGCAGCTCAGCAGCCATTACTCCTCTCCTGATGCCCACCTCTCCCCCATCACTGGGCAGCTTCCCTCTGGTCACATCAGGGGATAAATGAGGCCCTTGTAAAAGGCAGCATGTACATCCCAGGCGTCTCCAAGTGGACAAGATAGCGGCCGTGGGCATAGTAACAAGGGAGCCAGGCAGGCCACACTGGCCGTCTCTGGGCTTTGGGCAAGTCTCTTAACCTCTCTGAACCTTAGTTTCCTAATCTGTAAAATGGGATAACAATACCCACATTTTAAGAATTAAAGATACCAGGGGCACCTGGGTGGCTCAGCGAATTAAGCGTTCAACTCTTGATTTCAACTCAGGTCATGATCTCACAGTTGTGGGATCGAGCCCCTGCATCGTGCTCCATACTGAGCATGGAGCCTGCCTGGGATTTTCTCTCTGTCCCTCCCCTGCTTGCGCTCTCTCTCCAAAATAAATAAATAAATACTAAAAAAGAAAAATACTGTACACAAAATTCCTTGTATAGCACCTGACAAACAGTAGGAACTCCACACCTGGTAGCTAATAATGACTAATTGCATTCCTGTTAACATTAATACATACTCTTCATAAAAGCTGCTCTCCCAAACCCTGCTTGCTCCCTGTCCCAGCAGAGAGCCTGAGCCTTGAACACTGCACAGACTCCCTGACCAGCAGTAGCCCTAGTGCAGGGCCTACCCCACAAAGCCCACAGGCCTTGCTGGCCCCTCTCTTCTGGCAGGGAGCCAGGGGGCACCAGCTCCTATTCTCCTGGGCCTGGAGTCTGACACATGCTCCTGGGGAAGAGTGGGAAGCCAGATGCTTTAAGGTGAGGTCTCTGGAAATGACCTGTGTGTCCTAGGTCATCTTGGGCTGGTGGGAATCGCACAAGAAAAGAAGGGCATCTACCCAATGAGGCATCCTTGGTCCCTGGGGAGTAAAGGGCTTCCCTGCCCCCTCCAGCCTTCTCCTTCACTGCCCACCTTGCCTCAGAGGCCCCCTCCCCAATGGGCACCACCACCTTCTCTGCTGGGCCCTGGGCTGCTGGCCTCTGGCAGCTCTAGGCCAAGGGCAGGGAGAGGCTGTGTCAGAGGACTTGGAGAGTATCCACTCACCACTGGGAGGTCCCGTTGTTGCTGAAGTCTCTGTGAACAGGAAGCGGGGAGGGCTGTTCGGGGCTGATCTTCCACATGGGCAGTCTCCACTCCCGCTCTGCCCCCCTCCCCCATTCTGTCTCCCACCTTGCTCTGCCCCTCCCACCGCCGTGCTCCCCCACCACTCCCAGCCCTGCTGCCCCGTGCCTGATACCACTGCCCCCACTACGGTTGCTCCCTCATCCCCCCCCTAACACCCCTCTGGATCCAAGGAGACTTTCAGGATGGGAGGCTTACAGAAAGCCCAGCCCCAACTGGCATCTGGTCTCCATGACCACAAATCACCCAGCCCATACCTGGGACCCTGGGGCCCCCCAGCACCTCCGCCTGGACAGAAGCCAGCCCAGCCACCACCCCAGCCCTTTGCTGCATCCAGAGGAGAAGAAACACTACACCTATGCTGTGTCCAGTGTAGTTACCACAGCCACGTGTGGCTAGAGCCTTCAAGTGTGGCTAGTACAAGCTAAAATGTCCTGCAAGTGTAACATAGATACTAGGTTTTGAAGAATTAGTGTGGGAAAAAATATAATAGGTTTCATGAATCATTTTATATTGACTACATATTAAAATAATATCTTGAATATATTGGTTAAATAAAAATATGAAATTTGTAGGCTTTGCCTTTTTAACATAGCTACTAGGAAAATTTTAAATTACATTGCATTATTTATCCATTGGACAGTGCTGCCCTGGAGCCAAGCCAGGGACTCCCAAACCAGAAATGACCTCTGTTCTCTGCTGCTGCTTCAGCAAAGGGAGGGGATGGGAGAAGAAACATGGTAGACCCTCAAGAAATATTTTTGGATGAATGGATAGATGGATAAATGGATCCCATCCTATAACTTGGAGAAAACACAGTTTGCTGCATTTTCTCAGGAGACACAGACCTGTCACATTTTTTGCACTTCCCAATGTATATGTGTGTGTGTGGGGGGGGGGGGGATAGAGTGATGGGAAGAAAAGAGCATTGATATCAAGCATTTTACCTACATTTTACTACTATAGGTATTATTCCCAATTTACTGGGAGCTAGGTAGCCTGAGGCACAACTCCCATGCCTGCTACCTAGATGTGGGACCTAACGACTCACCATCATAACTAGGAGCCTTTGAGCAGTGCACAGACTACCCAACCATCCTGGCAGCCCTGTCGACCTTGCTAAGTTGCTCTGAGGCTGAAAAGGGATAATGTATGTCCCAGTGCCTAGCTCGAGGCAGGACATAGAGCCCATGAACAACAAAGGCTGTTCTTTTGCTCTCACAGACCTTGCCGTCCAGCTCTGTTGAATCTTTACCCCTCTGGGCCTGAGGTGCCACAGGCAGATGGAGTTAAGTGAAAATAGCTCATCAGAGACTGTCCTGAACAAATGAGGAACAATTCACTGAGGCCTGAGGGCAGGACTGAATAACAAACTGGAGGGGACAGCAGGACCTACTCACCCTGAGGCCACTCCCCCACCCACTGGGAAAGAGAGGAGGAAGACTAGACACTGGTGCTTTGCCCAGGTGGTAGGCTGGGGGGCAACGCAACACTCCCCTCGCAAGGGCCCCCTGCAGCCCAGGTTCCCAGCCGCCCGCTCTTCCAACCTCCCTGCACTGCCCCAGACCCAGTGTGGGGAGCCACCTACATGGCATTGGCGGTGACCAGCAGGTCGGCGTTGTCAAAGAGCGTGACGCGGGGCACCTCAACAATGAGCACGTATGTGAGCTCAATGGCCAGCATGAGCACCAGCTTCCCAATGCAGCTGATCTGCAGGAACACGGAGCAGGCCAGCAGGCTGAGCAGCACGCTGTAGGTGAAGTACTGCGGAAAGAGGGCAGCGGGCTTCAGCGCCCTGGCCCCACCCTTCCCGGCCCCACGCCCCGCCCCCCTGAGCCAGCCACGTTTAGGCTGATGCGAACTTGTGACGTAACCAGAAGGGCCCTGGTTAGGAACCAGAAGATGGGGCTCTAGGCTGAGTCTGGCCAATGCTGGCAGCAGCGCCCAGTGGTTAGAGCAGAGCTCCAGGCTCAGGCAGACTCGAGTCGTAACTCTGATTCATTGTGGACTGTTGGTGTGACTTGCGCCATTTATTCAACTTTTCTAAGCCTCATTTTCCCCATCTGCAAAAGCTCCAATGTCACCGGCTCACCGCTGCCGTTCCATGAGAGGAAGCGCCTGGTTTCCTCAGTAACTGCAGACAGCACAGGCCCCAGCCCCTGACCTGCAACGTGAAATCCCACGGTTTGCAAACCAAAACTATTTTCATGACTAATGTGGTGGCAACATCTGAACTGGCCTTATTTGGTGACAAAGCCTGCCCCACGTGATATGATGCTAATTATCATCTTTAGCCTGCTTCTGGGGACGATTCATACATTTTGCTGCAGAAATATTACTGTATTTCATTATCAGGTGCTGCCCAGGCTACACTGGGGGTGTGAGATACTCTTTCAAACTCTGAAAAATTCCAAAGTTCTGAATCTATCTGGCCCAGAAGGCTGCAGACCAGGGATTGTGTCCCTACACGATTTACCCTGGGGAAGTCCCTTCTGGTCTTGGAGCCTCGGTTTCTTTCTCAGACAATAGAGGAGCTGAACCAGAGACCTCGGAGGTTCCTTTCTGCTCTGTCGTCCCCTGATGCTAATCCTAGACATGCCACCGTCGTTATTTTGTTCTTTCTTTTAAATTTAGCATCATGACTTCTGAGTCAGGCACTCAGACTCACTATGCACTTCCTCTGCTTTGGGCTGGAGGCCAAATGGCAGTGGGGGATGCTCCCAGGTTGGACCTTGAGCCTCTTCAGGCCTTCAGGAACCCAGAGAGGGGATACAGAGGGCCCCCTGGGAGGGGCTAGCCTTAAGCCACTACCTGGAACAGGGGCAGAGGAAGGAGTAGGGGGGGGGGGTCCACCCAGATAAAAACAGCCCCAAGGATAATAATCCTGTCCTTGGGGGTGGGGGGGGGAGGGCGGGGAGGGAGCCCCCAGGGCCAGCCTGGATGCCCATTCAGACCCTGAGCCAGAGAGCCAGGAGGCCAAGGCTTACAGGTGGTGTCCCCAAGGGCCTTGGGATCTGTGAGGAGTTGCTGAATCAGAAGACTTGTGAGCCCGAGAGCTCTGTAGTCATCAAGGCCTGGGGTCAGTGGGACTGGAACTGGTCAGACTGGTGAGGGCTGAAGGCTGGGACCAACCATGTCCCTCAAGTGAGGAGGTGGAATAAGCCCTACAGCCACCATCCCCACTCTCTTCGCCCATTCCTCAGCATCTGCCATGAAGCAGCAAACACCAAGGGGCAACTGTCAGATCAAACAAGGCCCTGCTTCTCAGCAAACAGCCCTCAAGCAGCAGTTCCTGTGAGCTCCGCCAGCTGCACGAGGGAGCAGAGGCAGAAGGGAGACTTGGCTGCCCCCCCCCGCCCCCCCACCGCCCCGGCAGGTTGGGAGGGCTCAGCCGGACCCAGCGGCAGGTGGAAGAGAGGCGCTTGTCTAGGTGAATGCTGGCGGGAGTCCTGCCCTTCATGGAGGTTCCCTTGTCCCATCTGTACAGGGGAGATGGATTGGGCTCATTCCCAGGGCTGGGGGAGGGAGGCCAGCTCTGTGACTGCCCTGGCGGCCCTCACTGCAGTTCTGGACCTTTCTGTGAGTCACGGGGCCCTTTTGGAACTGGATGAAAGCTTGGACTTTCCCCAGAAAAGGGTAACAACTACCATCACCTCACAGGTTCCATGAGAGCCCCGAAGGCAGCTGGGGTATGGGAACTACCCAGTGCGTGCCGTAGATGCCCTGGGCTGGAAGCCTGGCCTCAGGCTCGGAGAGCTTCCTGAGGAAAAGGTGAATGAAGCACCACACATACCATCGGCACTTAATGCATGCTGCTCTCTAAGGGTTCTCGGTGTTTAAACCCAATAACCTATGGGTATGATTTCTTTGGGGGTGATGAAAATGTTCTACCTAGATAACGACGATGGCTGCACACATCTGTGAATATCCTAAAAGCCACTGAATTGTATGTACACTTTGAATGGATGACCTCGATGGCAGTACTGGATTGGGACTGGGTTCCTTTGCTTCCCTCCCTGCTCTCTGGCCCATAGCAGAGAAGCTCAGGCAGGTTCTCCTGAGGCAGGCCTGCTCCAAAGTGGAGGGTCCACAAACAGCTCTGCCCTCAGGTTAAGGCTAAGAATTCTGGAGCCAGACGACCTGGGTGAAAGCTCTGGCTTTACCACTTCCTAGCTGTGTGACCTTGGGCAAGCGACTTACCCTCTCTGTGCCTCACTTTCATCTGTGTAAAAAAGATGTTAACAGTGTCTATGTCAAAGGGCTGCTGTGAGGACGAAATGAGTAAATCTATGTCAAATACTCAGCACAGTGCCTGGCCCACGGCAAGCATGCTGTTTTACTGTTGCATGGAGAAGGCTGGCCTCGTTCACTGATGTACGGCACACGGACTGAGAGACTGGGATAGGGTCTCTGGGATGGCTGTGAGCTTGAGAGCCCTTGACTCCCCCAGAGCAGCCAAAGGCAGAGAGGGAGCGGGGCAGAGGGGTCTGTCTGCACCCAGAGCCCCCTGCCCATTACCTCGGGGAAGTTGCAGTTGGGCCGGGGGCTGCTGCAGAAGCCCCGCTCGTCACCCAGGCTGTAGTTGACTGCCGACTCCACCACATGGCACGCGTTGACCTGGCTGGTGCTGATGTTGTGCTCATCCGCCAGGCAGCCGAACAGGTCCTTGGAGTTACACATGAACTAGGGGCAGCGGGGGAGAGGGTTAGCTGTGGGGGCCAGGCGAGGGCAGCCCATCTCCACAGGGCAGCGGGTGTCTGTCCACCCTGGTCTCAGGTGCAGCCTGACACTGACGGGGGGGACAGGAGAGGAGCCTGGAAGAAGTCAAGGAGCCAGCAAGGTTGGCCCGGCTGCCCAGGCTAGGGCTCATAAACGTCCCCTGGGGACTTCCTGAGTCTTTCTGGTCCCTCCAGCCTTGAGAGCAAGGAACTAAAAGCCTGTGTGAGAGGCTTTAGGAGTCAAATCTGAATCCAGACCTGAGGGGAAGACCGAATGAGAAATTCTGGGGGAGAGGGAGCTCCAGGGAGGCGTGGGGGGTGGAGCCACCTACCATGTTGACAAAAGCCGACAGGAACACCAGGGTGATGGTGAACACTCCGACCAGGGTGCTGTTCGTCTTGGACCGCACGATCTTCCTGGAAAGGGTCTGCAGCGGGGCCGGGAAGAGCTGAACCAAGGGAAGAGGAGGGAGAGAGACAGAACAGAGTTCAGTGAGGACTCTCCAGACCACCATAGAGGAGCTGGGGAGCCCTCCCTCCCCTCCATCTTTGTCTCGTGCCAGCATAACCCCAGGTCCTTTCTGAACGCCCTCCTAGTGTGCAACTGTGCGATGGCTCACACCCCTGACCCACTGCTCCCGGCCGACGACAGCACAGAATCTGCGGCTGGCCAGGAGTGAGTCTACCTGGGAAGCTTACAGGGGAGAGAGGCGTGGTGGAAGGAAAGGTGCTATCCTGCCCCCAGCAGAACAGAGGAAAAGGCACATGAATCCGCCATGTGAGTTCTGGGCCAGTCAGGGTTACAATCAGGCAGTTAAGGAAGCCTGGAAGGTCCCAGAACTTTCCCAAGGAGGGTCAGAAGGCTTCTTGGCAATAAAAAGCTGTGGGCCTGAGGACTTGGAGAAAACTTAGGGTCTGAAGGGAGGAAATGGGCTTGTGAGAAGGGGACAGAGTAGCATGTGAGCAGGAGGGTGGGGCCCTAGACAAGTGAATTAAGTGAACCTTTTTTTCAGGACTCCCATTGATCTCCTGTTTCCCCTCACCTACCCTCCCTACGTTTCCTTCAATTAGACAAACAGCATGTCCAACCAAAGACCCACCTCAATTTTGGTAGCTAAATGACCCAGTCCACTGTATCTACACAGTTGGCTTTGTCCACCATGGCGGGTGCCAGGGGTAAAGGCAGAGTGGGGAGTTAATTGGTTAATGGGTATAGAGGTTCAGTTTGGGAAGATGAAAAAGTTCTGGAGACGGACAGTGATGATGGTTGCACCAGAGAGTGAATGCATTTAATGCTGCTGAACAGTACATTTAAAAAGGTTACAATGGAGAATTTTGTATTATGTACCATTTAAGAAAGAAAGCAAAAAGACAACCCAGAGAATAGGAGAAATTGTTGCAAACCATATCTCTAATAAGGGTCTTGCAACCAGAATACAGTAGTCTCCTCTTACGCATGGGGATATATTCCAAGACCCCCCCCAAGAGACCTAAAATTGTAGACAGTACAGAAATGCATATATACTATGCTTTGTCCTATATACATACACTTAGCATAAAGTTTAATTTATAAATTAGGCATGGTTAGAGATTAATAACAATAACTAATACAAAAGCATAACAATTACAAAAATATACTACAATAAAAGTTATGTGAATGTGGTCTCTCCTCTGTCTGAAAATATCTTATTGGATTCGCCCTTCTGCTGACAATGTGAGATGATAAAATGCCTACGTGATGCGAGGAAGTGAGGTGAATGATGTAGGCACCGTGAGGTAGTGTTAGGCTACTACTGACCTTCTGACGATACGTCAGAAGGAGGGTCATCTGTTTCCAGACCACAGGAACTGAAACCATAATAAATGAAATCATGGATAAGGGGGGGGACTACAGTATACAAGGAGCTCTTACAACTCAACAATAAGACAACCCAATTTAAAAATGGGACAATGATTTGAATAGGTATCTCTCCAAAGAATCTATACAAATGGCCAATGAGCACATGACATGAAAAGATGTTTGTTGTGAGTCATCAGGGAAATGCATATCAAAAACATGAGATACCACCTCACACCCACCAGGATGGCTATAATCAAAAAGTCAGGTGATAACAAGTGTTGGTAAGGACATAGGGATATCAGAATCCTCATCCATTGCTGGTGGGAATGTAAAATAGTGCAGGTGTTTTGGAAAACAGGTTGGCAGTTTCTCAAAATGATCAACAGTTACCATATGACCCAACAATTGTACTTGTAGGTATATACCGAAGAGAACTGAAAACGTAAGTCCATGTAAAACCTCGTATACAAATGTTCATAGCAGTACTATTCATTATAGCTTGAAAGTGGAAACTACTCAAATTGATAAACTAAATGTGATATTTCCACAGAATGGAATATCATTTGGCCATGAAAAGGAACAAAATGTTTTTACATGATATGAGAGTATATGCTAAGTGAAAGAAGACAATCTCAAAAGGCCACACGTTGTAGGAGTTCAGGAAAATTCATACGGACAGAAAGGAGAGTTTGAGGCTGCCAGGGGCTTTGGCGAGCAGGGAATGAACAGCGACTGCTAACAGGTATGGGGTTTCTTTTCAGGATGATGACAATGTTCTGGAATTATAGTGGTTAACAGTTGCCCAACTTTATGAATATACTAAAAACTACTGAATTACAGTTTCATCCACCTTCATAAAGGTGCATCTTATAGATGTGAATTGTATCTCAATAAGGAACTTATTACACAGCTCTTACCAGCTGCCTGACCCTGGGAAAATCATCAAGGGCTCTGAGCTGCAGCTTTCCTATTTATATGTAGGGGAGATCTATCTCCCAAGGTGGCCATGAAGACTCGGTGAAATGATGCATACTAAAGTGCTTCGTGAGCTGCTAAATTCAATAGAAAATTTACTTAATATTTGCATTTTTAAAGAGCTCTATTGCCAGTAAGAGTGAAAATCCCTGTTTCCTATTGAAGGACTTTTTTGTTTCATAGCTGGGGAAAGTGTTCTGGCACTAGCATGAGGATCCCACTCTGAAAAGGTATGACAGATGGTTTCTAATTTTTGTCTGCTTGAAATGTTGCCATTCCATCCTATGCCCCGACCCATGTTATTTAAATAATTTCAGTTCTAATCACCCTATCCATCAATTGAAGGGTTTCTTTTATTATTTTGCACTCACCGATGAGATGTAGGCAAAAGTTATTAGTTATTAGAAATTGGCTGGGGAACAGGATATGCACACGGGCTTGCTTCCCGGGGAAGGTGGGACCAGGAGCCCCACAGGGGCCACCCAGAGGCCGGGAGAAGAACTGCAGGCTATTTTTAAAATTCAGTCTGGAAAAGTACTTCACATCTAACAAATGATTGACTTTTAATGCACTGGCTTGCTACAAGCCGATTTCCTTTGTCATCCTTTAAAAAGACCTGCTCTTCACTTTAAAACTTCAAATCTCCAGAAGATTTGACATCCTGCTCTGGTATCAGTTGATATAGAGTATCTCATCTCCTGTAGTCAAAAAGTTCATCTGTATGTTGACCCTAACTCCCATCATATTAATCCCAGTGCGGACAGTGAACGTCTTCACCTGGACAGAGTTTTCTCACAGAGATCTTGCCACCAGATCTTGGAGACTATTTTTTTTTCCAGCAGGATAATTGTGCCTGTGCAAACAATTGTTCAATGCCTGCTCACTCACAATTAGAGCTCAAAAAACAAAACAAAAACAAAAAAAAAAAGATTAAAAAAAAAATTCCAAACCAGTACATTCCCAGTCCGATGAACTCAAATCAATTCAACATGAAATACAGGAGTGGGGACATAATTAATAAACCATGACTGGGGTGAAGGACAGTTTTGATCTCGGCCACTCTGAAAACCTCCAGGCAAATTGATGACCAGCCTGGGGTCCTGGTTCTGTGATGTGGGGTCAGGGTATTGCAGAGATGAAAAAAGGTGATGAAATCTAATGGAAAAAAAATGAAGAAAACAGCCTTTTTGACAAGAAACTGATTTTAAAAAGCAGTGGCTCCTACTTTACGACATTTTTTTTTTTTTTTTAAGATATAAAAACTGCAGAGGCCAAACAAGACAGGCTCCACACCACTGCACTCCCTGGGGTCAAATGGACATATTAACAAAGGCAGCATCTTTGGGAGGAAGGACTGTGGCTCTGGAATCTAGAACCACTGGGGTTTAAATCCCAGCTATGGCACCTCCTAGCTTCAGGGCTTCAGGAAAGCTGCCTAAGCTCTCTGAGCCTCACTGACCCCATCTGCAGTATGGATGTGATAAACGCCCTCTTCAAAGCTTAGAAAACACAGCTCGAAGTGCAGAGCTGGGATGTGGACCCTCAACTGCCTGACTCAACAGCCATGGGATGAACTGAAGATACGCCTCCTGGAGTGAAACGCTCTCTATCCCCAAAGAAATGTGTGTCTGGCAAAATGTATCCTCTAATAGACAAAACGTGCCCCTGAGCATGCTAGGAGAAGGTGAGTGTGGGGCTCTAAAGTCCCCACAGGACAGAAGATACCTAAGAGGTAAGAGGTACTGTAGTGTAGTAAGACCCTATTTCAAAAACTGGGGACAGTAGCCAGGCTGGGGTAGAAAGAAGTGCCAGCAAGGGCAGGGGGGTGCGGTGGTGGACTTCAGGCTGCAGGGAGGGAGAAGAGGTTTCTGGTGACTGCACAGAGCACACAGAGCCTAGAAGCAGCCCTGGCCACAGTTCCCAGGAGCTCAGGCAGTCAGGTCCCGGGAGTCTGTGGGAGACAAGCTAAGAGGAGCCAGCAGCCTGGAGGATGGAGATTTAAATACACACATGTATACACCTATGCACGCAAGCATGCACACACACGCCAAGAGCTATGTGGCCAAGTACTCCTTCTGTGCCTATCTACTCCCAAGCTCCAAAATGCAGGAAAGGAGTCTGGCCTTCCAAGTAAGAACATGCTAATGAGCCACAGTAAAGACAGGGGGCCCAAACCAGAAGGTGGGGAAAGGAGGCAGCCAACCTCTTCTACCCATCTGAGTGGAGGTAGGAGAAATGCTAGCATTGTCAGAAACAAGCATAGGAGGATGGGGCAGAAGTCACAGGGAGGCTGATGGAACAGTCAGAGGTGCCCAAAAAGAGGAGAGGCTGTACTCAGGAGACGTGACTGAGCTCACCATCCCTGAAGGTAATTAAGCAGAGGCCAGCCCATCCTTATTATCACAAAGGGATTCCAGTCTCAGGTGGGTGTCTGGGCTGCTTCACTGCTCCAGCCATTCCCAATTTGAGATTCTGAGTCCGGACCCTTGTGTGATGGCAAGGAGGGATGCAGCGTGGCTTTTTCTTTTCTTTTTAATTTTTTTAAAAATTTTTTTTAACGTTTATTTATTTTTGAGACAGAGAGAGACAGAGCATGAACAGGGGAGGGGCAGAGAGAGAGGGAGACACAGAATCTGAAGCAGGCTCCAGGCTCTGAACGGTCAGCACAGAGCCCGATGCGGGGCTCGATCTCACGGACCATGAGATCATGACCTGAGCCGAAGTCAGACGCTTAACCGGCCAAGCCACCCAGGTGCCCCTCTTTTTAAATTTTTTTAACGTTTACTTATTTTTGAGAGACAGAGAGAGACAGAGCATGAGTGAGGGAAAGGCAGAGAGAGAGGGAGACACAGAATCTGAAGCAGCTCCAGGCTTTGAGCTATCAGCACAGAGCCTGACACAGGGCTCAAACCCACGAACCGTGAGATCATGACCTGAGCTGAAGACAGACGCTTCACCAACTGAGCCACCCAGGCACCCCTCAGCATGCCTTTTTCTAAGACAAGCAGCTGTGGGGCCCAGGGCAGCACAGATGCCAAGGGAAGGGAGGAGCGACGTGTGCAGATGCTCAGACTGGCCTTCTGAGACGGCATCGCCAGAAGAAAAGAAGTGCTCCAGGGATGATCCTTAGGGCAAAGCAGCCCAGAGACCGCGGGGCCCTGAAGGGAAGCCGATGCTCTGAGCAGCGAGGCCAGGAGACCAAGACACCAGGTTAGCCCCAAGTCCCCAGAGATGTCTGTGAACCAGATCATGCTGTGTCAGGAGAGGACCAAACAGGCCCACCATGAAAAGGCCATCGGAGCACTCGGTAGGAAGTTCCAGAAAAACTTTCCCACAAAAAGGACCCAGGAAGCCATTCCCTGACAGACAGCTGATACAACTAACTTGGCTAATCCGACTAATTCAGTCAATACTTTCTTCACATTTCTCTCTACAAAAAGGTGAAAACATCGACATTTGAGCAAGTAAGGCCACGCTGTATTGGGGAAATGGGAAAACAAATGGAAAAGAGAAAGAAACCATGTCTGACAGAGCTGCCTGGCTTTGGATCCGCCGGGCTCATGCTGCAGGTAATTTAGAACTGTCATATCTCATCAGAAAGCCACTGCCCATGACTCCTGAAAAACTGTGCAAGTAAGATGAGAAATGTCTGGGTTCTGCTAAAGGGCAAGTGTTTTCGAAGTGAAGACAGAATGACACAGAAAATTCCAGTTCAGTCAGCTATAGGGCAATACCTTGAAAAGGTGATAAAATCAACTTTTAGTCCGTGCACCTGCAGGCAGTGTGCAGTGGGGTCCAGGACAGGCCGCGCCCGGCATTAGGGAAAGCGAGGCCAGTCCACCCTGCTGCACAGATGCCAGAGAAGTACCCCTGTCACATCTCAGTGTGCAAACAGTTCATCCACATGGAAGAGGAAAGAATAATGAAATGGAAGAGGAGTTCAAGCTACAAACAACTTCTCCAGTGAGGGTCTACTTCCCAGAAAGTGGAGAAATGCTGAGAAGATGGCGCATCAGAGGTGGGGGGGGGGTGCAGGGAAATGCAGTGAGGACCTCAAGGTGGGTACTACAGTCTACTTGACTCCTGGCCCAAAGGCCCAAATCAGCAGGTGTCAGATTTGTTATGCCAGGGAGCACTTTTCTCCTTAATAGTTTATAGAAGCTCTATATCTATAAGCTGGAAGCAGCAGCCTCTCCTGGTTGAGGGGGGTGTGTGCGGAGGGGCGAGGGATGGAGTGGGTGGGGGACAGGCACTCCATCCACCAGGCTCTCCCGCCGAGGGAACCCTGGCCACCACAGAAGCGTCAGAAAAATCACTGAGCTGGATAAAGGAATTGAGAATAAAATTATTGAAGGTGACATTGATTACAAAATAGATGGATTCAAAAAAACACGAGGCAGGAATGATTTTCATAAATAATCTCAAACAGTGGCAAAAAGAATTCACTGGACCAAAGTATTAACTCAAAATAGCCAGTGCAGGCGGGGCCATGAGCCTTCCTCCCCCACCTCCACTCCCCCCTACCATCAGGAACACATGCCAATCAGGAAACGTAAATGAAGTCAGAGCAGCTCAGATTTCTCAAAGCAGGGAACAGGAAAGAGAGAAGTCTAGATTCTAGTTTTAAAATTGTAGACTACATATAGCTTTGATTCAGACTTGAATAAGCTCATTGGGTACGTCCAACAATGACTTTGCCTCAATTTATAACTTAAAAAGAGAGACGATTCTTTTGGATGTTCAGGTAAAGAATGTTTACAAGGCCTTTTTAGCTATGGTGCACCTTTTTTCTTAGGTTGTTGTGACTTTACTGTGGTAAAATACATGTACCATAAAATTTGCATTTTGGGTGCCTGGGTGGCTCAGTCAGTTAAGCATCTGACTTCGGCTCAGGTCATAATCTCACGGCTTGTGAGTTTGAGCCCCGCATCGGGCTTTGTGCTGACAGCTCAGATCTTGGAGCCTGCTTTGGATTCTGTGTCTCCCTCTCCGCTCACACTCTGGCTCTCTCTCAAATTAGTAAATAAACATTAAAAAAAGATAAAAAAATTTGCATTTTAACTGTACAAATTAGTGGCATTAATTATATGCATAATGTGCAAACCATTACCACTCTATTTCCAAAATGCCCTAGTTCCAAAACCCTTCCATCACTCGATACAGAAACTCTGCACCCACGAAGCACTAATTCTCCATTCCCCATCCTGACAACCTCAGGACCCTCTATCTGCTTTCTGTCTCTATGAATTTGCCTATTCCAGATATTCTGTACAAGTGGAATCATACAATACATGTCCCTTTGAGTCTGGCTTCTTTAAGCATGTTTTCAAGGTTCATCCATATTGTAGCGTGTGTCAGAACTCCATTCCCTTCTGTGGGTAGGTAACAGTCCATTGCGTAGATATACCATTTTTGCTTATCTATTCATCTGTTGATGGACATTTGTGTTGTTTCCCCCTTTTGGCTACTGTGAATGTACCATGTACTTTCACAGCCACGAGATAGAGAAAGTGGAAGTGCTCCCGAGGGAAAAAGCAGGTTGGGAGTGAGGTGTAGGGGCAAGACAACAGAAAGACCAAAAGGCAGGAGGTGACTCAACACAGACTTGAGGAAGGAGCTGGTGGAGAGGCAGGGGACTAGGATTAAACCCTACGAGGCAGTGAAGTCACTGGCCAAGCACACAGCTCAACACGCCAACTGACCCAGGCCCACCCTGCCTCTCTCGGGGTGTCACCTTCTGTATCCGCTCAGGGGGAGGGCTAAACCACTCCGGAGGATTCCCAGTTGGGGGGTGGGGGGGGGGCTTCCAGTTCTGACAATTAGTCCACCAAGACCTTGACCATTAGGTAATTAAACAATTAACAGTCTAACAAAATACCCTGCTTAGAGTGTGGAGAGAGAAAGGGGACTCTGGAGGTGACAAAGGTCCAATCCTTCCAGAAGAAGAATGTGGTTCTTACTGCAGTGTGTGTAGGGAATGATGGCAGAGTCTGCCCCTGCACCCTGCCCAGGGCTTGGCTCCAAGTGAGTGTTGAGGAGGAGCAGAGAAATGGTTACAGCAGAAGCCGGAGGGGCTTGTCCCTGCCTGGGGACAGAGTGCTTTCTGGGGCCAGGCTGTCCCATCAGGGAAGTCTTAAACCACTAGGGAAGGAAATGACGCAAAGGCTTGGTAGACAAAGCAAAGGGGAACATGAGTGATTTCCACCACAGACCAGAATGGCTTGTGGCCAGGTCTCCTGAAGGACACAGCCTGCCTAAGAGGAGGCAGGGGAGAAAAACACAGAATAGGATTTTCTGCCCACATTATTAGCTGTGTGGCCCTGTTTGAAACACTGAACCACTCTGGGCCACTCTCCTCATCTATATGATGGGCGATTCAAAAGCCATCATCCTTGTGGTCCCTCCAGAGCCAATTCCGGGCACATGGGGACACTGAAAGGGGTGTTGAGAGAGGTCTCTTCCACACTCAGTCTTTCAGCAAATATTTATTGACCACTGCTCCAAGCAGGCATTGTGCTAGGTGCCCTTCCTTCATCCTACTGGATACCAAGGGGACAGACAGAAGAGGCAGTGACACTATCTCCTTGTTGCAAAGATTTGCAAAAGCAGATTAAAGTAGCCAACACAAATAAGGCTCCACTGACAAAGTGCTCCCTATAGTCGAGCTTGCTGCCAATGCCAATCAAGAGTTGTGCCCCAGCATAATGCATCCCTGATCCCAAGGGTGACTCCTGGGCTCCTGGGAGGAGCTCCTTATCAGTGGGTTGGGGAGGGAGGGAAGAAGGCGGCTGGGGGCTCAGGTGCGAGCTAGACTCACCTTCACGCAGGAATAAATCACGGACACAAACACCACCAAGGTCAGCAGCAGGAAACAGGTCAGGTAGAAACTCAACATGAACACGGAGCTGGAAAAAGAGAGGAGGTGGGGAATTCTGGGGCCCTGAAAACCTCTGGAAGGAAAAGGAAGTGGCTCCATTCCCCCTGAATCCACTGCCCAGTCTTTTCTAGCCCCTGATTCACTAAGAAGGGCTTACACAGCCTTGAGAACTGATTCAGGACCCCTCCTTAATGGTCTGGCTCCTGTCCTCACCACCTCCCCGCACCTCCCTGTGGGGAGCAGAAGCCTGCGGGGGGGGGGGGGGGCTAAATGGAGAAGTGTCACCTGCTCAATATTTTGCCTAATTAAGGACCTGTTTTAAAAATCATCTGGTTATTCCCTCCAAGTAGTTACTCTCAGCTAGGATTAACTGTGAAAGCTGGAAATGGATTTGATAAACAGCCATCATTTTTAAAAATGCATTTGTCAGCAGCCCGACCAGACACTCTGAGAAACATCAGTGATGTATCCTTCTAGAGGACAGAGTCCCTAAATCTTGTCCCCTGCCAAGCCCCACACCAAGTCTTACTCAGTTTTGCTCCCCTGCTCTTCAGCCAGTTCAGCAAGAAAATGCAAGGAACCCCCCCCACCCCCCGCCCCTTCTTCTCGAGGCAGATCACTGGTGACTTTCACCATGGGCCAGAATCCTCAGACAAAAGAGTGGCCAGTGACTTTCCACCTGGAACCTTCGTTTGGCCTTCCTGGGGCAGGGGCTGGCCAAGGTACACACCATCATGTCAGAAGACCACAGAAGTCCCTTTTCCCTTTCAAGGAGTGAGAATGGCCTAGAGATGCCAGGCATTGTGAGCCAGTTAAAGGCAAGTGGATGACTTGAAAAGGCAGGTGAATACCTCTAGAGAGGCATCCAAAGGGCGTCTGTGTTCCAGGCTCCCCCAGAGGCCAGCACTTAGATGCCTTACACAAATAGAACAAGGTAGAGAACTCTCTTCAGAGGGAAAGAAAGACCTTTAAAGTAGGTCTTTCTTGCTTCTGTAGAGAAAGGACTGCTAGAGAAAGACTTCCGTCAATGCCTTGGCAACTCAGAGCTGCGGCCAGGGGGAATGAAGCCACTGTGGGCAGAGCAGGGAAGGAGGAAAACCCCGCCCACAAGCCATGCTGCAGAAAAAGAAAAGCGGCCCAGAGGCAGGGTTATGCGCCCAAGCCAACTGGACTAGCAGGTGCAGTGGGACAGAAGGACTAGGTTGCCTATTTATACCTGTAGCTCCATTTCAATACCAGAAAAATTGGATCCTGTGGCAATAAGGACCCACAGTCCCACCAGCCCTGCACCACCTCCGTGTGGGGGGCAATGGGCATCAGCTGCACCACCAGAGTGGAACTGGCTGCCAGTGTCTGGTATCCTGACAGAGTCATAGCGGGTACACATGTAATGGCTATCTCTGCAACAACGTGTCATTAAAAATTCAAGGCTTTGAGCAGCAAGACATGAAGGCATTGTGTACCTCCTGATAACATGCACTAAGAAGGACACATCACTTGTACGGGATTCTTGTCAAAAAAGCATAACCTCAGTCTAATCATGAGAAAACATCAGACAAGCACAAATTGAGACATCTGCACATTAATTGGCCAGTACTCATCAAGGGTGTTAAGGCCACAAAAGACAAATAAAGGCTGAGGAAGTATCACAGATTAGATGGGGCCAAGGAGACAGAAGAGGTAAATGCAATGTGGGATCCTGGACTGGCCTCTGGGACACAAAAAGGCCATTAGGGGCAACACTGATGGAATTGGATTATGGTCACTAGTTACTAGTGTCACCCCAGTTACTAGTGTGTCATGCCAGTGTTAATCTCCTGGTTTCAACCATCACACTGCAGTTATGTAAGTGGTCAACATGAGGGAAAACTGGATGAAGGATGTACAGAAACCCTCCATAATACTCTTGTCACTTTTTTATAAGTCTATAATTATTTCAAAATGAAGAGTAGAAGGCATTGGGATGAGGGGCCCCTTCTGGATCAAGTTGGACTTAGGAGACATAACTGAACACAACCAGTGGGTCCTGGGTAGATCCTGGCTATGAATAAACTAACAGTTGAAGATGTTGGGAGACAATTTTGGAAATCTGAACATGGACTTGGTGTTACACGACTGCAGAGAACCGCTGCTAATTTTGTCTGGTGTATAAGGCACTGTGGTTAAGAAGGGAAAGCCCTTAAAATAGGACTGTATTGAGGGTTTTTGAGGGGAGGGGGGGAATGTCCTTTTGTCTAAAATTTAAATAAGCAGAAAAGAAACAGATAAATTATAAAATATCAACAATAGTTATACTTTACAGTATAGGGGATGGGTGCTGCTTATATTAATTACTTTTCTGTATGTTTGAAAGGTTGCATAAGAAGTAACAAATATGTGTACAGACATGTGCACACACACATACAAATGTATACACACACACGCAAACAGACATGGAGCAGTTATCTTTCCTGTTTACATGTGACTCTACTGTGACTATGTCCCTAACACTTCATCTCAAAAAGCCCACTGGCAACATCCGAGTGGTTCCTCAGAAGCCACAGGCCTCTGTAAGGGACACAGTCAGTCCTTGGAAGCATTCTAGAATATCTCTTTGAGGAAAGCCGTCAGAACCAGAAATCCATTCTTTGAAGTACCCAGAATTGCAGAAAACCCTTATCTTTTGAAGATGTATTGATGATTTTGCAAGAACCAAAGGTCACACAGAAGCAAACCTGAGTACTTTTGGGTGATTTAATGGGCAGCCGCAGTGTGGGTACAATGGGCCAAGATGACGAAGTGCCGACAAGGAGTCTCTCATGCAGCAAGGCAGCGCCCAGAGGGAAGTCTCCCACCCTGGAAGGAGCAACTCACCTCTCTGTCACAAAGGAGTCAGACTTGTAGCTTCCCGGTCCCACCGAGGACACATTTGGAAACTTCTCCCTGTCTAAACAGGCTTAGCGCAGACCTCCGCCTCTGCTCTCCTACATGACCTCCCCTCCCACCCTTGAAGCCCCACAGCCAGAGGGACGGTACTTACTGGGGCACGATGGTGATCTGGACAAAGCAGATGAAGAGGAAGACAAGCGAGGCACATGCCACATAGGCACCGAATCGGTCATCCACCTGCTTGGAGTACTGAGAGGGATGTCCGGGGTGAGAGGGGCAGAGACACCTGGCCCCGTCCACTCCAGCCCCGCTCCACCCCAGAACACTCCCAAGACCTGGAGACCTGGAAGAACCAGCACTAGCCTTGGTGCTCAAGAAACCAGTCCAAAGCACTATAAAGTGGTGCCTGTTGGGGAGGACAGTTGAATTGTGTCAAACCAGAAACTTCCTGTAGGTCGGGTCACCATAAGAGTAACTCGTCATGATCATGGCTCACATCACGGAGCGCCATCTGCGCGCTAGGACACATATCAGGTCTATGGCATCCTTACGCATGGACGTAGGTATTGGACCTATATAGCTGCTACTTACCAGGTGAGCAAGCTGGGGCTCGGAGAGGACATGAGGCTTACCCAAAATCACAGAGCTCGTCTCTGAGGGCCCAGCCCCCAGCCCCAGCTCCTCCCAAGACACCAACAGGCGGTGGGAACAGAGGCTGTGTTGGCACAGAGTCACCAGAGAGGGTGCTCTGTGACTCAGTTCCATTAACTGCTGGTGAATAGTGCTTGCCTCCTAGGCTTGCCTCACCGGACGATGACGAGAGTTCACACAAGCCCGTTTTAACTCAACACTGGGGAAACGCCATGGCGTGGGCAAAGACCCTGGACCAAGGTCTGGTTCTGGCTCTTTCACTACTTCGCTGGTGGCCTAGAGCAAGTCACCCAACCTCTCAGTCACAATTTAAGGAGATGGGACAAAGAGATCTCAACTGACTGCCTCTTCCAAATGTTTTCCAGTGTGCCAGAGGCAGCAGGGGGGTCCACTGGTGATGATAATGATAGCAATAATAGCAACAATAAAAATAACATAAACAGCAATGGACATTCACGGAACATCTATGTGGCCCATACTATCTTATGTGCTTTCTATATATGGATTTATTTAATACTCACTATGACCCTATGAAGAAGGTATGTTAAATATCCCCATTTTCCAGATAAGGAAATGGAGACATGAGGAAGTGAAGACTTCTCTCTTCTGACCATGAAAGTCCCCCTAAAATCTCCATCTACTGGGTAGCATGGCATCGGAGCAGAGGGAACGGAGACAAAGGGCTCTTTCCATGGTGATGGAGAGCAGAAGGGAGACTTCTATTGTCCTGTCCCCTCCCCCTGGTTCTGGTTCTGCCCAGGGCCTCGTTCCCACCCAGGGTGCTGTACCTTCTTCTCTAAGTCAGGCTCCCTGAAGGTCAAGAGGAACTTGCGGACATGCTCAGACCGCAGCCTGTCGATGCTCCTGGCGTCAATGGCACGGCCCAGAAATTCGTCCACTTCATCCTCAGGGTTTGCACTTTCCTGGGCGTTCCTGGGGAGCAAGACGGGCAGACACACGGCAGGTTGACCACCAGGGGGCGCCGCAAGAGGGCCCACTTGGGCCCATGCACCCAGGCCCATTAGAAAGGCCCTAATAAGGGCTGGGGAAGCTGGGACTGAGACCTGGAGCCCAAGTCCCCCCACTTATTAACTGCACACATGCACAGAAAGCTGCCAGTGTCTGACCTTCTGGCTGAAGGGCCTCGCCGACAGTAAGGCTTTTCTGACTCTACTCATATATTATTATAGTATAATATGACTTATCATCAAAGTTTTCATTGTTTTTCCCCACAGCTAACAGTCTCTGCTCTTCACTCTCCAGCCGTGCCATCATCCTGAAATAAAGACCAAGATCCAGAGGCAAGACTGCTGCCCCAGGGGCTGTGAGCTACCCCGCTGCTTTAACCCGGCCCAGGGCACCCTCTGGGAAGCAGGTGTCATGATCAGGGTGCCAAACTAAAAGCCCATCACTCGAGGTGATGCCTAGTCCTTGAGTGGGGTTTCTGACAGCCCCCAAGAACCAGGAAATGGAAGAGAAAGAGGAGCACGTTCCCTCAAGGCACCAGGATGTGGCCAGACCTGGTGACCAACGTGCAAGGTCTGCATTTTGCTGAGAGCAGCAGGCGCGTGTGTGCGCGTGCACACAGGCATGTGAAGAGCGTGCACGTATGTAGTTGTGAGTGCACACGTATGTCCGCGCATGTGTTTGTGGGAAGATTACAAACGGGCAGTGCCGAGCCCAGCCTCTCTGCCCTGGGCTCCTGGGCTGCCCATCTGTCAGCTGCAGTGCTCTGGTCATTCTCAGGCAAGGCTGTGTGGCCTTGCTCCCCAAGCAATGTGGGGAAACTGAGCTATAAGACGAATGTGGGGCTATCCCCCAGGCCAAGAGAGCAGGAATAAAGAAGGGCATGTTACTCACTTGTCCTTGGGGTCTTCAAAGCCCTAAAAAAGAGGGACAGAGAGAGAAGGAAAGAAGTATGAGAACAGAGAGGATGGAGAACTGAGGCTTCCAGAGGGACTACGGGAAGGCTGCAGCTCATTTACTCTCTACGGCTCACCGAGGAGTCTGCACAGAGAGAGGACTGTCATCCAGGAGTTTGTCCTTCCTTCCCTCAGTGAATACAGCCAGGTTCTTCCTATGGGATACGCTCTGTGCTACGTGCTGGGGGCACACTGTGATTTCATGTCACCCACTGGCAAAACTCACGTGTCTAAGCTCTTCCTGTCCCCACATCCAATTCCCCAACTCCCCTTGCCCCAGAGCCTGGGCTTGGTGCGTACCTCTCAATTCTACCACTTACTCAGATGGAATAAGAGAAACCATTAAGTGACCACTGCCCCCACCCCAGCCTCACTGAGCACACAAAATCTGGGAATTCACATGTTTTGAGCTTAAGAAAGTTAAGCTCCAGTTACCTGTAACAGCTTTCCTAGCATATGAGAACTAGCGTGTTCTTACAAAGCCAGGATTGGTTGGGGTGAGAAACCTGCGTTCCATGGGTTTGACTGCTGCTCACATACACAGGGCAGGGGTGAGTGTGAAGGTCCCTTTCTGGTCTCCAAACTCAAATCCCTATTTATCTACGCAGTCCACAAAGGGACAGATGTGTCTCAGGGTGTGACCAGCTGTGGCAGAATGAAGGGTGGGTTCCCTAAAGTGGCAAAGGGGTGGAATCCAGGAGGTAGTGGAGGAGGTAGCAAGCAGCCCCAGGACTGTGTCAGGTAAGGCTCCAGTTGCCAGGGCAAGGACAGAGTGTGACCTGTGGTCTTTTGGGGCCCAGCGTGGGGCACACTGCTGGGCAAACATGGAGGTCAGTAAGCGCCACGTGAACCCAAGGCCAAATGAACACACCTCTCTTTATGCACACTGCAGACAGTTTGAAAATGCAAAAAGCATTCATGAGCCAGAGTTGCCAGGCGCTGAAACAGATGTGGGGTCCACACCACACCCCATGTTCTCTGTTCTACCCCCCCAGTGGAGGGCCCCCAGGGGCCTCGGCAGCCTCTAGTGGCACATCCAAGTGCCCAACTGTGGACCCCGAGCTCCTCCGAGGATGCCAGACCCTTCTTGTCCTCTGAGAACCATCGGGCCCTCTGTCCAGGCTGTAAGACCCGGCTCACTTCACCATCCCAGCCCCAGGCTAGAGGAGTTGGTGTTAGTCAAGTGGGTGCTCCGCCTGGGGAGCGGGCCTAAGCGGGGTGCCCCCCGCGATCCCTCAGAGCACGAGCTTGAGTGGGCAGCACAGGGCCTGGACAGGCCAGCTCTCCGCAGAATACGGTGAAGCGCTGGCACTGAATTCCACCACGGGGCCAGCAAGGATTTTACTCCGGGACTGAGGACAACCAGGCTGTACTATGCTTATACTGGTCTCTGCAGCTCAGAAATCTACCCGACACGTTTTTAACAAACCTATTTCTGACCTTCCCCTACGCTCCTTTGGTCATTTACTGGGGTTGGCTGGGGACCGGGTCCGGTGGATGCCATGTTAGTGTGGAGAGCTCAGCACTGGGTTAGGGTGTCGGCAAATGAACCATGGCAAATGGTTGTTAAGAACAGTCCCGTAGAAGGGTTCAAGTCTCACGATCTGCTTACTACTTCTAGAACAACGGTCCTCAGCCTGACTAGGAGGACCCTCACATGGGTTCTGCCACAGCACTTCTGGGGAGCAGCTCAGCTCAGGGGGTCCTGTGTGGTTCCCAATTCCAGTCCCTTGGCCCTAAAAGCAGGAATAAAGGCCACGGCCCCTCAGCTCATCCACACAGAGGTTTGCACGCCCGCTTGGCAAGCTGCTCGTCTCCTCTGAGCACTCAGGCTCAGCCTGCTGCCCCCACAGAACGCAGAGCTTCCCTGGTTAGATGAGCAGATGCCCCTGCATGCCCTTCCTGTCAACCTTCTTATTAGTAAGTACCCTCAGGGACTTCACGACACTTGTGCCTAAGCGCACACCAGAGCAGCTTGTCACTACGTTTTAAAGGCTGAGTAAAAGCCGAAACAAGATTTAAAGAAATAAGAGTGCTGCCTACAGGTTAGTACCTTTCTTAGTGTTCTCAGACACCGCTTAACCTAATCCCCGACCCCCACCATCGGTGGAAGTCAGGGTAGCATCTCTCCTTTTGAGCATCTTTCCCAAAGGTTTCAGGCAAGTTTAACACCAGAAGTCAGTGGTGTGCCTGGCGGCTGGCAGAACTACCCCTTCAACAGCCTAGACACTCGGACTGGGCGGGCTGGGGGCTGGAACTGGTCCTTTGGCGACGGCCTCTGGCGACTCTGCCCGACCAGGATGAGGGATGGGAGTCTCTTCTCCCAAAGGCTGCTGCAGAGGTGTCCCCAACCCTGTTCTTCCACACACCTTCCCATCCCTCTGTGTTGGCGAGGCAGCTGATGCCACGGAGGAGCCTGGCAGCCAGTCTCCCCCGAGATGGCCCTTTCCCCAATTACAGCCCTTCCGCTGATGGTTCCAAGGCTCCTGGTCCTAACAATGATTAATGCATCTGCTAAACTGGTGCTTATGCTCCAAACTGTCTCCTTTGGGACTCTGAAATAACTGGACTCTGCTTATACCAAGTATCTCCAAAGAAAAAAGCTTTCCAACAATTTTAAACAGAGAAAGCCCACCAGGCACCTTTCCTGCCTGCTTGTGGTTCTTCTTCCTCTCCTCTCCCCGCCTAGTCTCCTGCTCAGCTCTGTCCTCTCCCTCCTGTCTTCCTGCTCCTCTTCCCTCCCACCTGGATGAGAGCCTCCCTCTTTGCACCCAGCTCTCAGTGGCCCCACACTATGCTCACCCCCTCTAGACCCAGTCACGTGGATTCAGAATCCACAGCAGATTATTAAAGGGCTAGGGTGAGAACAAAGAGGTCCACCGACTGCTCTTTGCCTTGAGGAGGACCCCCCAGGGAGAGGGAATGTGGCTAGTGGCCTGGGCAGCACTGGCCAGACCTGTGAAGTCCAAGTTCAAAGCCCTGGGGGAAGGCTGGGTCCCTCCCACTCTGTTCCCTCATAACCTTCATGTCCTGCAAGTTGCTTCTTGACTGTCAAAAACTAAAATAGAGGTCTTGACTCAATTCATTTTTTGATCTTACACATTTTCCTTGAACCTCTGTCATCTGTTATTTGCCAGTTAGCAAGCAGCAGAGTGGCTGGGGCCCCAGCCTGTCCCTGGCTCAGTCAGCTGACTCAGCTGGATTTTCATGGAGTTTATCTCTAGTCCCTGCTGCTGTAGCTAAAACCTGCTCCAACCTACAGACCCCAAATTGGGGATCCTAGTGCTGGCACGCCCCACCTCATTCTTCTACCCTGGCGCGTGCGTGTGCACGCTCTCTCTCTCTCTCTGTCTCTCTCTCTCTCTCTCTCTCTCTCACACACACACACACACACACACACACACACACACACACACGGCTCCCCACACCCTGCTGCTTCACCCACCCCTCTCTCACGGTGGGCAACCCCCATGGGAACCAGGCTGCCTGTGAGCCAAGGAGTTTGTTCGGACATAGATGCCAAACTCTTTGATAAAAACAAAGGAAAACACTGCTGCCAGACCCTGACTTCTGTTACCCCTCTCCTTCTTCCTCTCACCCTCTGAATTCTTTGTCATCACTGACAGAACCCAGGCAGCACATCCTGAATTAGCCTGTTCTTGGTGTGTGTTTAGGGACAGTGGGGGGGCGGGGGGGTGTCTGTCCTCCAAGGCAGTTGGGGTCCCGTGTCCCCCACCCCTTCCATGGCTTCTGCTCACCCCGCAGAGTGCCCCGCAGTGAGCAGGGGCACTTCTCAGCACAGAGGGCAGAGGGACCATCACCTAGCACTTCACCAAAAAATACTGAGATGGTCTCTGAGCAACTGAGCCAAAGGATGTGTTTCAGCTGCCCAGGAAGGGCACCTGATAAGCTGGTGCCCACCAGACAGTGCCAACGGACCACTGGAGGCTCTGGCTGGACTCAGGGCTGCTTCCAGCCTGTGGGACTCATGGAGAGAGCCCAGGGCCAGAAATTAGGCACTCTGGCTCCTAGTCCAGAGTGGATTCTGTGGCTCTCCAGGTGCCATCAGGCAACACAAGGGACCTGACCCCATCCTCACACTCAAGGAAGGCCCTAGCCCTGGAGAGTACTGCCCACCCGCTGTTCCCCCCACTACTCACCATCCGCTTCATCTCCTTGGACACCTGGTTGCCCCCTAGGTGGTTGTAGAAGGGACGCTCAGCCCCCCAGTGGGGCGGGTTGTGCCCAATGGAGTTGGTTCTCTGGCGATTCATCTTGGCGATCATGGCCTTTTCTTCTTTCTGGGAGAGCCAAACACATGCATCAGTCTGTGGGCAGAGACTGCCAGGTGAGCCCAAGTGGGCAGTTTCTCATGGCTCCCAGGTGCCTGGCCAGGTAGGGGCTGAGGCAGGTGCCCCTCTCTTCTGTGCACATCCTGGAGCCTAGACATCTGCCAGGATCCTAGAGCTCACTGGAGAAAGCATCTTAAATCCCTCCAAATTCCCCAACATAGCCCTAGCTGGCTTAGGTGGGAGGTTGGTCTTAGGAGAAAGCAAAGAGGCTTTCCCAGCTGTCATTGGCATAGAATCATCAGGGGTGGGCAGAGCTTGGGTCTGAGGTGCTCAAGGTGAAGGAGGGAGAAGAAACCTAGGATTCCAATCCACTCAACTTATCCCAAACAACCATGTTCTGCCAGAGGGTGCAGTAAGACAGGCCCTGCTGCCCAGAAGGCAGCTCGGAGAGGTTTGGGTCACTAGAGCTTGAGATGCAAAGGCCGACAGACATTGTACAAATACACAAGCGGGGCCTCAGCTGGCTCCCCACGTGCCAAACATCATCTCTGTCTGTCCATCCATCCAATGGGCTCCAGTTAGAGGGCTGGAGAGGCCCTGGGGAGACCTGAGGCAGCCTTCCCCTCAACTCCCTCTCTGAGCCTGGGAAGGGAGCCCATAAGATCAGGGACACAGAGGGGAGGGGACACAGCCTGCTTCAGCTGACATTGCTCTGGATGCGGGGCGTCACTCTCTGTCTCCATTTCATCCTTTCTGGACCGCTTGTCAAGAAGCTGGAAGAACACACCCCATAGAACCCAGGGTAGAAGGTAACAGCCCTCAGCCTGGGTGGGGCAGGAAGGTGGGGCTGAAGACCTCATCAACCTAGCAGAGGGGAGGGGGTGGGAGGAAGGCCTGGGAGGAGGTCAGTTCACTTGAACTATAGTCAAACAGCAAGCAAATGTTCAAAAATGTGACAAATAAGCCATCAGGTGCTCTCCCCAGAACGTATAAATCCTCCCATCCCTCTTCATGGTCTGTGGGGGGCCTGGCACAGCTCCCTGGAAGGGGCCCCACAGCCAGGACCTGTCTCCGGGGCTGCACTGCTGCGGCGGATGAGGTGCCCGTGTGATGTCCCTGTCAGGGTGGACACCTGTCCCAAGGAGCCCTGTATCCCTTTAAAAATCAACCTCTGCTGTCACTCAACACTTTCTCTGAACTTTTCTCCCAGCTTAATTTTATCTTTAGTCTAATGTCTTTAAAAAAATTTTTTTTAATGTTTATTTATTTTTGAGAGAGAGAGAGAGACAGACAGACAGACAGAGCATGAGCAGAGAAGGGGCAGAGAGAGAGGGAGACACAGAATCTGAAGCAGGCTTCAGGCTCTGAGCTGTCCGCACAGAGCCCAACACGGGGCTTGAACTCAAGAGCCATGAGATCATGACCTGAGCCAAAACCAAGAGTCAGACGCTTAAACGACTGAGCCACCCAGGCACCCCTAGTCTAACTTCTTAAGAAAGGAAGAGGGAAGATTTCTCTGTCAAAAGGTTCTGACCACCAAGTCAGTTCAATGGAAAGATTCATCAGTAAAAGGCATTTTAATCTAGGGAGAAATAGAAAATGTTCTCTTCATTCACTTTAAAAATTAAGAACATGGAACATGACACTATTAAAAATAGAATGCCAAAGTCTGCTAATAATTCAGTTTTATATTTGGGCAAGTGTGGGATGGGACAAAGCGAGGGGGAAGAAGGGGACTATAAGGTGAAAGAAAGAGGGAAAGAACAGAGGTCCTCTCGAGAAATAAAGGTCTGTAGGGACAGAGACCTATCGAGACGAAGAGATAGGGAAGGAACGAATCCACCTAGTTCACGCAACAGACAAGGAGCAAGGCAGAGATGAAACCAATGGCTGGAGATACAGTAGATGGCGGACAGACCTCCTAGTTGTTTTATTTCCATGCCCTGGCCTACTGCCGTGTTGCTAACTGATTTGAGGCCTGTTGCATTTTTGCAACAGAAGCAAAATGAAAACATTCCCTCTTTGCTGTCAGCCGTCACAAGGCCTTTCTAACTCTCATGTCCTTCCCGAGATGCAGGAACCACGACCGTGTGAGGAATTCACGACTTGACTCAAGGGAAGAGTGAGAAGACAAGGAAGCGGCTGCCAAAAAACATTCCTCCCCAGAAGAAGAAGGCCGAGCAACCCCTGGAGCCCTCCCCCGCCCACCTGGCCCACCCGGTCCACCCGGCCCCTCAGCCCTTGGCCCGACCCGCTTCTGGGTACAGCGCAGGATGAGGAAGGTCTCAATGCTGTGCTCCTTGAGGTAGGCGTTGCGCTCGCCCCCACAGCCTGGCTCCACCTCATAGTCACCATTCAGGTAGTTGAGCGTGGCCTTGGTGATGTGGATGCGCCTGCAGGTGGGGAGGGATGCAGGGAGAGCAGGGCAGAAAACATGACTTCAGAACTCCAGTCCCCATACAGAACCACACTGCAACCGACTTGGCCACAGTTCAAACCCCAGGGCCCGAACCCTGGCTCAGATGCTAAGCCCAACTTAGATCCCAGTCTCAACACACTGCATCTCTCCATTGTTCAAGGTAGACCCCTTCCCACCTGACCACACCACATCACATCTATGTTATGTCATCCTCATCACAGAATACATCATTAGCCTGTCAGGAGGACACAGTCTCAGTCTCACAAATCTCACAAACCCGCTCAAGAGCCAGCAGTGGCTCTGGCTGAGTACACAACTGAGTCCAGATCCCCCAGCCTGGCACGAATGTTCTTTTAACACAGGCACTGTTTTTCCCACTGGTCCCTAAGCGGTCATGTGCTCTACTTCCATTCCTTGGAAATACCGTGTTTCCTATACCTGTGCCTGTCCTCACTGTGGTCTCTCAGCCTGGCCCTCTCTCCACTCCCACCTTCCTCACCTGTCCGAATCCTGCCCAGTCACCCTGGCCAGCTCACATCCTTTCCATCCTGGCCACCCCTGAAAATTACCCACAGTTCCTCCCTCCTCCAGAACTCTACCCCATCTATCACATCACACAACAAGTTGCCCTGTTTTGTGCAAATATCTTCTGGGTAAAGCTCGGGCAAAGGTTGAGAGGCTGCTCCCTACAGCTTGCCATGGTGTGGTGCAAGTAATTTGTTAAGGAGAGGACCTTCCACTAAAATTCTGCCAACCCCATCCTGCCCACCCCCTGCCCCATGCCTCGGGACAGTCACCCTGAGTGGGGTTGGATGGGAAGCGAAGTCTGGGCCCTCACTCACCCTGCCTTGCCTCCAGCTTCCATGTGGTTGGCCAGCGTGACGTCATTAGACCAGACGTCGAACTGCCACTTCCTGAGACCAAGGACACCGCAGTGTACTCGCCCGCTGTGAATTCCCACGCGCATGTTCACGTTCACCCCAGTCACCTCCCGGACCAACCTGGGGATGGAGCAGGGGTAAGGCTGGGAGAGGGTCGGGGGCCAGGCACACAGAGTGGGGGCGGGGCTGGAAGGCACGGGGTCGGGGGTGTGACAGAAGGTGCAGGGGTCAAAGAGTCATTTTTCTCTGGTCCAGCCCAAATTCAGAGTCTGAGACTGTTCCACCCGACGGGCACCGCACCGGCTGGGCCCTGGTGCTCAGGTGCTGTAAGAAGTGAGGCGTTGCTTCCTGGCATGGCCACAAGGGGGCACAGCGCCTCACACTACAACCCAGGACTCGCTTCTTCCCCACTAAGGTAACTAAGGTTCTCTTTGCTACCCTCAAGTCAATTCAGCTGTGTTCCGCATATTAGTGCCCGTCGGAGACAGGGAAGTCATAGCCGCTTCAAACCCCGTTCATAGAATACTTGGATCTGTCCACATTGCTGCTGCTTCTTGGACGTTAGCAGGATAACGGAGAAAGGTGGTTAACTATTTCAAGAGAGGACACATGTCCTGCTCAGGAGTGAAGGGGAGCCTGAGCAGGTGCAGGGGACCAGGGATGTTCCATGTGCTGGAAGACAGCACCAGTCCCCACTGCAGTGGCACATGCACCACACCCCGGGGCGCAGGGGCCTCTAGTAGATGGGTGGGCCCTCTGCAGGATGGAGAGTGTGATGGAAGCTATATTGCTCTGGGTATATGTCTGAGGCGCAGGGTCTGCAGAAGAGGTTACAGGTGCTTGGGGGGGAGGGGTTATACGGTGTGTACTCTTTAGGGACCTGGATACTCTTGATACCCTGGGATAGATCTACTCAGCCAGCTGTGGGACCAGCAGTTTGACCTGGCCTAGAGGGCAGGACCACCATGTGTACACTTGCCCTCCTCACCACCTCACCGGCAAGAGGCTGACGCCTGACACAGGAAAGACTGATGTCATTCATCATTGCTCTTGTCCTGGGATACCTCGGCTGTGGCTGCGCCTTCCATCCACAGTGCCTCTGGCCCCTTGTTTAGGTTGATAACATCTCATTCCACCTTTCTGTCTTAACTCTGGGGCCACTTCCTACATGAAGCCTCTCTTGGTCTTCCCAATGGAAACAACTGACCCTTCCTGGACCCTCCCATCTCGATTTGCCTCTCCCACCTGGTGGCGTCTGCTCGGCATGCCTGGTATCACAGCGGCAGGAGTCCCAGCCTCTCCCTCAACAGACTCCGTGCTTCCAGGCAAGGGAGGGAAGCACTGGCTAGCCCAAGCACGCAGGGGCAGTCAGTAAACACTGCAGAAAGGAACTCCACCAAACTGAATGGACCCCGCCACCTTCCTGGACAGCTACCCTGACTTCTGACCTTGCCCACTGTGGCTTTTCCTTTGCCCCTCCCTGGCTACTTCTGAACCTCGAAATTCCTGAGCCTAAGCTTGGATTACCCATACCTTTTCATGACTGGACCCCCTTCTCTGGCCAGCAGTGACCAAGAATTGGCCAAAGATGTTTTTTGCTATTGCTCCCAGGAAGGACGGGACCCCTGTTTGCATCCGCTTGCCCTGTTGTGTTACCCTGGGGAGCTGTTTAATCCCTGTGAGTCCAACCTTACTCATCTGGAAAGAAATGGGACCAATGGGCTCTGCCCCTGGCTGGGTAGTCATGGGACCTAAGAGACTAGGGTGCAATGCATAGGACCAGCACGACGGCCACCTGGTCCTCCTCTCTTGCAGAGGTGAGACCATATCTCCCGCTACCCTGGAGTCTGCAAACCCCTCCCCTCCTAGAGGACATGTTCCCCTGGGAAAAGCTTCCTAGGCTGCTGTGGATAGAAGTTGCCCAGGAGAAGGCTCAAAGTCTAGAGGTGCAAATCAGCCCTCCAGCATGGCCACAGGGCCTTGGGAGACAGCTTTGCCCCAGTTTCCCTGCCTCCATTAGTTCCACCTGGAGGCCAGCTGGTCAGTTACTCAGGCTGTGGGACAGCACCCCCACAGATGGATAGTCCCCCCACAGACTGGCACTTACGAGATGGCCTCAATCATGTCCATGCCCATCTCCACGCAGCAGTGAGCGTGGTCAGCCCTCGCTTCAGGCAGCCCAGAGACACAGTAATAACAATCCCCCAGGATCTTAATACGTAAACAGTGATTCTCCTGGAAAGCAAATTAATTTTAAAAATTAAAAATAGTAGGAAAGAGAAGTGGGAGGGAAAGAAATGGGAAGCAAACAGATTCACCCCATGCCTGGAATAACTTGCCTTTTAGGGCAGTGAGCACAGACCCAGTGCCGGCAGATGCATGGTCCCGGCCCCAGGACAGGCTTATCAGGACTGGCGGGGGCGGGGGGGGGGGTGGGGAGCAGTGGAGGACAGGCTGAGCAGCCCTCACAGAGGCATTCCAGCCTCCCCAGGCTCAGGAACTCACTTTTATGGTCACTGCTGAGACCCAAGAAGAATGCAGTTGGTCTGATGAGGGAGCAAATAGGGCAGACTCATCAGAGTGAGGAAGGTCCCAAGTTGAGAGCCAGCCCCTGGTTCTATTGCCAGGCCCCAGAGAACACTCTGACTCTTGGCCTAAGGTTCTACGGACAGTTTGCTGATTCTCCTTCTTTTACAAAAAGACTGAAGCAGAAATGAGACTTAACCAAAGCTCATCTGATCCTCAGCCTGAGACTTATACCAAAAAGAATGCTAAACCAGCAAGCACATGAGCGCTAAGATACCTACAGAGCTGAAGCACCCGCCCACTGCTGCTCCTGAACAGAGGAACTGGCAGGGTCACCCGACAGTCAGGGTGACCCATGACTAGGGTTGGGATGGGATGTCGTTAGTCACCAATTCTCCAAATCTGGCCCCTAGAAATTACTCCATGAAGCGGGATGCTAGGACACACCAGTCCGTGTGGCCTGGACTCTCATTTAAGGCCCCCCCAAAACCCAAGGGCCCAGCATACACCCATTCGCCCCACCCACGTTCAGTGATAGAAACAACCAGTGAGGTGTGAGACCCGCCATCTAATGCCCTTGGCGGCCCTGCTGCCGCCTCTGACCAGCACTGGCCTCTCATCAATGATCTGGTCTGGTGTCCTGAGAGGGCAAAAGGGAACATGTCCACATGTCGGTGATACCGCAGCAAGCAGCCCCTGACGTGCAAGGACTCTACAAAGGTCCAGAGCATCACTCAAAGACACGAAAGCTGGGAAAGGATGACAGTGTCAACAAGGACCTAACGAACGAACGCACAGTTTACCGCTCCAGGCCCCGGGGTGCTACTTCCAATTTGCCAAACAGTGCAGCATCCTGTTTCCGGAAGCCTCTAGGGGGTGGCACGTAGCTGTCTGCAGGCCAGTTGCGACTCAGACTCATTCTCTTATCACTGGCCAACCTCATCAAGAAAATGGCTCTATGGCACCTAATTTGCCGACCAAACAGAAATTCCTCAGGGGCCTGGGCAGTGTTACCTGCGGGCCTTGCCACACCCCCCTCCTCAGATGGAGGGCTCGTCCACTTGCCCCCACCCGTGACCAGTGACAGTGTAAAAGTAAGGTGTGAGGATACGCAGCCACAGCCCGTGCAACCCCTCTACCCCTCCCCAGTTCTCAACAGTGGACTCTGCCCAGCAGGGCACACGCTGGCACAGTGCCTGTCCCTGGGGTTCAGCGAGTCCTTGGCCACAGCACTCTCCCTCAGGCAGCCCAGATGGAGCCACCCTCTGGCTCCAGCACAGGCCCTTGGGTGCTGAGGACAGCAGGCAGGAGACTCACCGCAGCCAGCTTGTCGAAGCGGGCGAAGAGCTCGTTGAGGGTCATGACTAGCTCCTGGGCAGTGCACTGGGACGCCAGGCTGGTGAAGCCCTCGATGTCAGCAAACAGGATGCTGGGGAGACAGGTGGAAGAAGACCCCCATGAGAGAGGGAGTTCAGGGGGACACAGCCAGGGCCACCCTCTGCCTTAGGAGAGCTGTTGGCCAGAAAGAGTCCAGGCGCAGGCGGGGGCAGGCGGGGGGCTGCAAATGGCTGCTGGGGAGCAGATCAAGAGCCCTGGCACCAGAGAGTTGAGGATGCTGGCTTCTCCATGCTGGCCGGGAGATATGCTAGAGTCCTGCTTCCTGTGCTCTAATTGTGCCCTCACTCCCACCCAGGAGAAAAGATGGGACAGAGGCATATGAAGTCTGGGAGTATGCATCTGCCTGAGTTACCAAAGTCAGGGGCCTGCCCCCCTCCCCCAGTTCTGTCACCTCTTAGGCCTGCCCTGTTTAACTCCTGAGCAAACCCCTCAAGGTAACTGGGGCCTTTGATTCATCTGCTTGGAAAGTGTTTCAGGCCTAAAGGGCAGCCATATTAAGGTCTCACCTCTCCGCCCTACAGATAGGGTTTTAGACCCCAAGCCCTCCATCCCAAGGGAGTCCTCTAGAAGGGACAGACTAAAGCGGCCTAGGGGAGAGAGACAGAGAGGAAGACACAGCCAGCAAGCTTCTCTGGAAGCCTCCAACTCATCCCTGCCAGCAACTTCAGCCTCATCCCCAGGCACGTAGTCAAATGTACCAGCCGTTCCCCGCAGTGTGCATTGTGGATCTTCTATCCGTTTCTCTGGCTTTTGTTCAGGAGACTGAAAACGTCTTTCTTTTCTCCCACAGCACACTGCCAGAGGTGAGTCCTCAGGGCTGGAATGTGTAAGAGCCCCGAAGGTTGTTTTCTTTCCCCCGGATGGACACAAAAATGTAATCACTCTCAGGTACTGAGATGCTCCCAGTGGCCCGGCTCACGGCTGGGAGTTTCCAAACTGTCTTCTCACCAAGTCCTCCAGGCAGCCCCAAAGCCAAGGCTTGGTGTCTTCTCACAAATGAGGAGGCTGCGCCTCCAGGAAGAAGCTGCAGACAGCAGTGCGGTGGGCTCCTTCACCCAGGCCCGCGTTCTCCCCACCGCACAGCCAGGCTCTGAGGCACCTGACTCTTCCTTTTTCAAATGAAGAGCGTAGAACTAAACAGATTTTGTCATTTTATTTGGAAAATGTGTGTTGGTAAATTAAGCTTGTCTTTCTATCCTGATGCTTGATCTCTGGGGCCTTACTGACCCCGGGGAGCCTGTCTCTCCCAGGCTAGCCTTTCTTAGAGATAAGTCAAAACTCACGCTGGGGTCAGAGCCCGGCACCCCAACCAGGCTCTCACACCCGTGCTACTACTCCCCTGCCCTAATCACCCCAGGGACAAGTACCGGACCCGAGATAGTCCCTCTACTCCAGAGCCTGATGAAATTATTCAAACTAGCCCATCCCAAACCTGCTTATCCTGCCTCACCCATTCCTTTCCGCAGAAACCCCAATAAACGCTCTCGTCCACAGTGCCCTCTCACCCTGCCTCCCGATCCTCCACAGCGCTTCTGCACATGGCCCCCATGGTGTGTGCTGTGCTCCCTTCTCTTGGGATGAATAACAAACGATCTTTTCAATGGCAGCTGCCTCCTGATCTATTTGCCTTTGTACACCTGGATAATAATAAAACCTACCTTTTAAAACAGCTGGACACTGTTCTGAGCACTTTGTGTGCATTAACTCACTTAAACATCATGACCATCCTATGAGGTTAGTATCTTCCTTTTACAGGTGAGAAAACAGACACAGAGAGATTGAGTCACTTGCCCATGGCAACCTGGCCAGGCTGTTGGCCCCACAGCCAACTTAAACCAATAAAAGCATAATTCAGTGGTCTGGCATTGTATATGGGGCAGAGAGGGGCAGAGGGGCACTGCGGGTAGGCAAGTCCAGGACTCCATCAAGAGGGGGCACGGTTAGCAGCTGCTTGCCAGCTCACACGAGGTAAGGTGGAAGCAGAGATGAGCCAAATGGGGGGAAAGAAGAAAAGCTGAGGAGAAAGAAGAGGAATGGAGAGGAGATACACTGCTCCATCAGGCCACAGGACTAAGGACAGCAGACAGGCTGCTCCTGAGTGGACAGCTATGCAGGCAGGGGCTCAGGAGATGCAAAGGAGTTGGGGTCTCCATCAGGCTTTGATGCCTGGGGTCTGACGGGGCAGATGGGCTCAGCACCCTGCCCAGAGGGAGTGCATGGTGTCTGCATGCAGGGTAAGAGGAGTAGGTGAGGGGAGGCCGCTATGCTCCAGATGCTGATCTCAGGCCCTAACTAGGTGCAGCCCCCTCCCCACCCACCTGCTGCTTCTCCAGCTCTCAGTCTCTTAGGCAACTGCCCCACTCCATTCAAGAACAAGAGAACCGGCTCTCTCAGTCTATGTGAAAGCACCATCACATAGTTGCTCTGGAAATTCTTTAACTCTCAAGACACCAAAGCCAATTGAGGTTGGGATCAAGATCTGTTGCTCCAGAGTTAAGAAACATATGCATTCAGTTCAAGTCAGTTTTTCAAATGCAAAGCCAGGAGATACCAGGCCCAGCGGCAGCTCCATGCAGAGTAAAGCTGCAGAGCAGACGCCTGGCCTCGGGGGCTGATGAGACCCCCACAGCAGGAAGAGAAAAACGTCCCTGAACCCGAACCGAACCCAGCAAGGCAGGATGACTACTACTAGGGTCAGGTAACCCACAGCACCGGGCCAAAAAGAGGAGTGGAGGGAGAGAATGGGCTGCCCCTAGAATCAGGAGTGTGGACCAGGGGTTCAGAGGGCGAGTACAGGATCCATCAAGAGGGGGCACACTCTGTAGCTGTGACCCCCACACCTGCGGAGCTTACCTAGCTACTCAGGAGGGACACTCTGGCAGGGCTGGCCGTGGGCAGGCCTGCCATCGTTCTCCTTCTCCATAGGGGACCTTGCTGGGCCTTAGAGCACTGTCCTCCACAGCTGCTCACATCCTGCTGGGCCAGTGGGCCTTAGACTTGGTGTCTGTTAGAAACACCAGGAACTTTCACAGGAGTGGTGCCTGAGCCCCACCCCCAGAGATTCTGGCTTAATTAGCCTGAGGTGGGGCTCTGCTCTTGATGGATTCTGTTCCGTTTTGTTTTATTTTAAGCTTCCCCGGTGATTCTAACATACAGCCACGGTTGAGAGCCACTGCACTAGTTTAAATGTCACTCCAAGGAGACCTTCATCACCTTATGTGAATCTATAACCCCTCCCATGTCTGTCTCCCTTCCCTGCTGTATTTTTCTCCACTGTACATTTCACTATTTAATATATTATTGCGGGGGTTTTTGTTATTATTATGCTCCTGTCTCTCTCTGTCCTCGCTAGAATGCAAAGTCCTTGAGGGAGGGATTTTGGCCTCGTCCATTCACTGCCACATCTCAGCTACCAGCACAACGTCTGGCACATGGAATAAATGTTCAGTAAAATTCACAACTGGATAACCGTCTGACTGAGGACGGGTCACATCCCCCTCGTCCTCTGCCTTATTCCCCATCCTCCCCCGCCCCGCCCCACCCTGCACAATGCCCAGCCCGCAGCAGCTGCCTCTATTAGTCTCCTGCCATAGCAAAGTACTACAAGCTGCGTGGCTTGAAACAACAGAAATGTGTTCTCTCACAGTTCTGGAGGCTAGAGGTCGGCAATCCAGCTGTCACCTGGGCCGTCCTCCCTCTGAAACTCTGGGTAGGACCCTTCCTCGCCTCTTCCTACTTGCTGGTGGTGGCTGCCCACCCTCGGTATTCCAGGACTCAGGAGCTCTGTCACTCCAGTCTCTGCCTCTGTCCTCACACAGCGCTGTCCCTGTGTATCTGTGTCTTCGTCTTCTTTTAAGGACACCACTTATATTGGATTAGGGGCCCACCCTACACTAGCATCCTAATCTGATTTCATCTGCAAAGACCCTATATCCAAATAAGGCCACATTCACAGGGACCAGGGGTTAGGACTCCAACATATTTTGTAGGGAGACACAGTTCAACCCATAACAGTGCCTAATATAGGTTTGTTGAATGGAAGAGAATATGCACAGTTTGAAAGCAAGCAAGAGGCAAGGCCAGCAATTCCAACAGTTCTTCCTTCGACCCCATGGGGCCTCTTGGGATCCCAAGCAGGTTGCCTGAGACAGGAGCCTGTGGAGCCCAGGGCCTGGCATCAGCAGACACCCCAACGACATCCACGGGATAAATGGTAGAATGGCTGCAGAGGCCATGAGCAGCTTCCTGGTTAATGCCAGGAGGTGTCGGAAACAACATCGACCACGCCAGTGTGTGAGGGGCCTGCAGGTGGCTGAGAAAGCCAGAGCCTCCCTCCAGACTGCTGGGATCTACTCTCTGTGCCCCCCCTTCCACCCCCGCTGCCGCCGTCGCCTGGGGCTTTCAACAGACACCGAGGAGTCAGAGAAGGTAGGCTGCTGGCTGGCTGACAAGTGGGTGGTGAGCCAGCCTGCTGGAGAGGAGAGGCTCAGAGCAGGCTCCTCACTTGTGCAGAGGTTTGGACAGGGTCTCTGAGGTCCCAGCTCTGAACATTTATGGAAATTCTGCCACCTCCACGTTCCCCCACCTCCTGTCAAAGGCAAAGTCACCCTCCTCTGCTGCCTTGGGGGAGGCTTCTACTCAGTGGCTGTCACTCTGGAAGCTCCTCTGTTTTTGAGGTTGACCCAACTGCAGACTGTTCTCCTGGCCGAGGTTTCCTGATGTGCTCCTTGGTAATCCTCAGGGTCATTGTACAGCCACGCCAGGCCCAGACCTGCAGTCCGGTGTTCGTTCATTGATCAGCTCCCACTTGAGAGCTCATCTTGGCAACGCGATCAGGCCCTGGCGGTGGGCACGCGGAAGCAGGGTCGGCTGGCCCTGGCAATGCACTCCTCCCTAATTGTCTGCCATCCACCACTCGTGGTTGCCCGCCTCCTACTCCAGAGGCAAGAGCAGGCAGGCACTTCAGCCCAATTACCACAATAGGTCCTTCAGTGTTCCGTCGCAGCTCGGCTCAGCTTTTCCACACGTATTTGTGGGTAAGCACATTTCCTCACCGTTGCTCCCTCTTTCACCAACAGGTGCTGTGGCCTGATGAAGATGTTGGAGTCTGACCCCGCTCCCTAACAGAAGCCACACCGAGGAGCGCGTGGGATGCCTAGATGCCGAGTTCTCGTGGTGGTCTGGGCGGGAGGCCATGCCCAGGACCTGCTGCTCTGATCTGCAGTCCTCGGCCCTGCATGCAGAGGGGGCTCAAAAGATGCTAGAGGCAAATCGTCTGTTGGATTGGGCCCAGGAAAGGTCATCGGGTAGGGGCAGGAAGGGGGTATGGCCAGGTCTCAGCCCAAATCCCAGGATGTTGGGCCCAGCGGGGGCTAAAGGTCTTAGGGAAGCAGGGCAAGAAGTGCTCTATGGGCCCCAGCAGCGTAGCCTGAGAAGGCCCAGCCACAGGCCAGGGGTCCCACTTGCTGCGGCATGCCTCCCACTTGCTTCAAGCCATACAACCTGGGGAGCCTCTCAGATCCACACCCCTTGTAAGATAGAAGAGGAGTGATGGGTCACTCGCAAGCATTAGGTGACCAGCACGGTCAGTGTTGTGTGGTCATATCAATGTCTGGCTGAGAATGGATGCCAGGTGACTGGGCATTTTCCAAGGGGTGGTGCAAAAACAATTAGAGCGGGGTATGTGGACCATGCCCTATCTGAGGGACAGGCTGGGAGAGGCAGAGGGGGAAGGCCAATGAGAGAATGCTGAACACAACGGATATCTGCACAGACTCCACCAGCAGGGCAATCCACCCGGGGACAGCCATGCCTTCTCCACTCTCACGGAAATGGACCCCTTCCTTCAGAACCTGGAAGGGCCCCAAGACTGGCCTGACTATCAGGATTGGTTCCAGAGGGTCTGGGGTCGATCTATGCCCTGAAATCCATGTTGACAGCCTCAGGATCCCCTGTAGACCCCATTCCATCCCCTGAGCCCTTGATCTTGTTTCTGCCCACCAAATCCTACAGCCACCACCCAGACAACGGACTTTGTGTTCACAAAGCCTTGCAAGAACTGGGGAAATGTATCTCAAAAGAGAAGCCCATGATGGGGAGGGGACTGCACCAAGACCGAGCAGTAGTCAGTGACCTCTCAGTGATGAGAATGTGGTGCTTTCTAATGTCTTCTTATATTGTTGATTCCTAATTTGTCTACAAAGAACATACATCCTCATATAATAAAAGAGGTTGAAAACAAATCATATTTATCTAGGATCTCATTTTAACCCTTCCATCTTCATGATATCTTCTCTGATATCTTTCTTGCTCTGATTTCTTACAAGAATCAGAATTTCACAGACATAGCCTGACACATTCAACAGGTTAGTGCTTCTTCAGCCTAACTTATCTCCCTTCCTACCTACCCCAGGGCCCCCAGTTTTGAGTCCAAAGAGCTAAAATAATAAGTGCTTGCTGGCCACTGGCTCCTTTGCCCACTGATCCCCATTCTGTGTCCAAGGACAAACTTAGGTCTCTTGTGAGACCCAATTCCATGCGAGGAAGTGAAGAGACTAGAGCCCTTATACACTGCTGGTGGAAAGGTCAGAGGGTGAACCACTATGGAAAACAGTATGGACTTATTTAAAAAATTAAAAATAGGGGACACCTGGGTGGCTCTGTGAGTTAAGGGTCTGGCTCTTCATTTGGGCTCAGGTCATGATCTCACAGCTGTGAGATTGAGCCCCTTGTCAGGCTCCAAGCTGGGCATAGAGCCTGCTTAAGATTCATTTTCTCATATTCTCTCATTCTCTCATTCTCTCTCTCTCTCTCTCTCTCCCCCCCTCCTTACCCCTTTCCCTCTGACCCTCCCCCACTTATACTCACTCTCTCAAAAAAAAAAAAATTAAAAATGGGATTACGTGCCATATGATATAGCAATTTCACTTCTAGATATACACCCAAAAGAACTGAAAGCAGGGACTCAAGAAGGTATTTTCATACCCATAGCACCATCATTCACAACAGCCAAAAGGTTGAAGCAACCCAAGTGTCCATCAACAAATGAATGGATAAAACGAAATGTGGCACCTACATGCAATGGAATATCATTTAGCCTTAAAAAGGATGGAAAATCTGGGGTGCCTGGTGGCTCAGTCAGTTAAGTGTCCGACTTGGGCTCGGGTCATGATCTCATGTTCTGTGGGTTCAAGCACCGTGTCAGGCTCTGTGCTGACAGCTCAGAGCCTGGAGCCTGCTTTAGATTGTGTGTTTCCCTCTCTCTCTGCCCCTCCCTTGCTTGCACTCTTTCTCTCAAAAATAAAATAAACATTAAAAAATTTAAAAAAAAGAATGGAAAATCTGACACATGCTACAACACGCATGAACCTTAAATACGTTATGCTGAGTGACATAAGCCTGTCACAGAAGAACAGATACTCTATGATCCCACTTAAATAAGGTACCCACAGAAGCCAAATTCATAGGCAGAAAGTAGAATGGTGTTTGTCAGGGGCCAGGTGAGGGAGGTATGGGGAGCTGTTAACAGGTACAGAGTTTCAGTTTTGCAAGATGAAAAAAAGTTCTGGAGATGGATAGTGGTGGTGGTTTGCACCACAACGTGAATGGTTAAAATGGTCAGTTTTATACTATGTATATTTTACCACAAGTAAAATAATTAATTATTTAGTTAGTTAATTGAAGAGCTAAGACCCAGCCCCAGTGGCTTCCCCCACGGGGCCAGCTGCGTTCTGAGGCTGCTGTCCTCATGGCACTGGGCTCGGCCCGGCCTCACTGGTGAGGCCCAGATATTCCCTGAGGGGCAAGCGTGGTGTCTTTTCTGTCTACTCTTAGTCACGCCTGGCAAAGAGTGGCAGCACAATAAATGTGGAATGAATGAGATAATAATATAAAGGCCACCTCTGTCTATAACTGGTATAACGTAGAGCTCAGAATACTTTTCTTAATATCAGGTTGGAGACAGGAACGCTAGGTGTTTACAGAACCATCCCTCATGTGGTCGGTTGCCGGGAATATGACTGGAGGTAAACATTTTCCCTCTCTGCCCACAGGGTGCACAATCCACCCACAGGTATCTGAGCATCACGGACGTTGTCGTGAGGCCATTACAATTCACAGCCATGCTGCAGCTGAGCCAGACACCAGAGCGACCTGGGGAACGCAGCCAAGTCCTTGAAGGAGACGGGAGAGGAGATGATAACCTTAAAAGGGGGAGGTTCAGGAGAGCCTGAGGGGAGAAGGGAAAGGAGGGGAAGTGAGTGAGAAGAGGGCAGCCTTCCCCACACCACCTCCCCCCACAACCCTGCTGTGCAGGGATGGGCATTACCTCAGTTTCACCCCTGGGTTAGCAGCTCTTCCGGCCAGGCCCGTGAGAATGAGGCTGTGATTCGAGCCAATGAGCCAAGACCCCCACACTTCATCCAGGACCCCTCCCAAGGTCCAAACAGACGGGGCCAGGTGAGGAGTGTGTTACCTCAGCTGAGGACCAGTGTCCCGGGGAGGAGTTGGCACAGACGGCAGTCTGGAATGCTCTGTGTTCCTCCCACCATCTACAACCTTTAAAACCTAAGGGCTCCAACATAAGGACAGGTCATTCAGGCGTGGAGCTGTCCTCATTCAATAGCGACCCTTAATGGAAGTGGGGAATCCTTCAGTGCCCTTCAGAATCCTTCAGGTGCTCCCTGGCTCCTGAAACATTTGGGGTATTGGTCACCTGACCTTGACTCTTGCCTGGTAGCCTGCTTCACCTCCATAGGAGGAACAGTCTATGGCTACTGCCTGGGTGGGGGGCCTGGCCAGGGACACCCCCATAAGGAGTGAGTGTTAGGGCCCCGTCTTACAGGCTCTGTTCCTTTGTGGCTTCTACCATGACAGAATAATTGAGCAGTAAGTTTTGTAACATCGATAGCCTTCAAGAATGCAAAGCCCTACTCCCATTCCTCATGTGATACGTTCCCACATTACTAATTAATCCATTGTGTAGTGCATGTCTTCCTGAAAGGAAAGTGAGCCTGCCAATATCAGAGAGGGTGTTCCTCTCAGTTCCCACTGCAATCCCTGCCTCATAGCTAAGGGTCTGTGAGTGCAGTTGGTGGTCTCCACCCATGGAAGCAGAGGAAAACATCCCCTGAATGGATGAGTGAGGGGACACCACTATTCCCCTTTACAGACGCGGAAACTGAGGCTCAGGTTAGGTGACTCATCCAAGTTCCCACAGCTATTAAGTGGCAGAGCAGGGTGTGACCCAGGCTGCTCAACACAGACACTCATCTTGCTTCACAACGGTGACCTCTTGGCGAGGGCAATCTGGTGGCACATGAGCTCTGACAACATCTGTACGCTTACTGCAACCCACGGGGATGTGCCTTCCCCTGCCGTGAGCTTCTAGGGCTGGCCCCTTCCTCCACCCTCACTGTCTCTCCTCCAAGGCAGAGCACTGGGACCCCCCAGCCCAGGGCTGTCTCTGCTGGCATGTGCTGGAGGCCTAGGATGGCACAGCCCCCCTCTGCTGGCTGCAGGAGAGGCAGGCATCTGGGGAGAGGACGGTGAGGAGGGTTCTCAAGCCACTGATCTGACACCCAGCAAGGGCCCCAGCCCCACCGACCAGTCCAGCTAGAGGGGTTAACACATCTCCATCCGTCACCACATGAAAGACGGGAGAGGTTGGGGGCTCCAGGGAACGGGTCTCCAAGGGTCCTTGGCCTCTGGCCCACCTCAATGCATAGCCAGCACCAAAGCACCTGACAGCCTCCTGGCAATCCCAGGAGCGACTTTTGTGCTGGGGGCCAGGAAAGGGTGAGGCCACAGAGAGTGGTGGGGGCCTGTTGTCACCCCTTCCTGCCCAGGCCAAACTCTCCCCACCCATTAGTCTCTTCCCCTTCCGTAGATCCAGGCCCAGCCTGTCACACCGCAGGGTTGATTTATTTTTCTTGTGGCCTTGCTCTCGGAGGGGCTAGAGGGCAGCCCGTCGTCACCCTCTCTAAATATTACCACTCTGCAGAGAATTGACAAGCGTGACTCCTCACCCCTCCACTCTCCAGCTAGAGAATCCCCAGGCCTTTCTTTGTTGATAGGAGTGCGATAATAATCATAATAGCAGTACCAACAATAATAGCTGTTCCCAATTACTGAACACATGTCCTGTGCCAGACGCTGCACTAAGCGCTTTCCTCACACGATTTCATTTGCTTTTCACAACCCTATGAGGTAAGTATTCTTGCTGCCCTACCATGTAGATGAGGAGACTGACGTTCACAGCATCAGTACCTATAACTTGCCCTGGTCACATGGCCACGAACAGCAGAGCTCGGGTGACTCGCAGGGCTGCCTGACCCCACGCCTAATCACTGTGCCATGAGCCCAGCCCCAAAGTGCCCTTCTACACTATGATGTCATCCCTCCACCTACTACTCAACCCCCAATCTGAGTCAAAGGTTCAACCCAAAAGAGAGACCAAGCGTGCAATGTGTTTCCATCAAGAGCTGCAGCCAGGGTTTGCTAATGGAACAAGAAACAGGGCTCCCGCGAGGTATTTGCATATGATTGCTTGTGGCTGGCCTCGGATGTGTACCAGCCACAACTAGCCTGGCAATTTCAGAGTCAGAATTATGTCTGTCCCTATAAAAAGGGCGGCATCTTGATTTTTCTCTCCTTTTATCTCTTTCCTGCTTGCTGTCATTGATCCTCCGCACGTCCTAAAACAGAAATACCCCCGTTGTGGCTGCAGGTCTGATTCTTGCCACATGGACACTGACGTTCCAGCCACTTTGTGATTAGAGTACTATTCTTTTTTTATTTCAATGTTTACTTATTTTTGAGAGAAAGAAAGAGCGTGTATACACATGTGAGAGTGGGGGAGGGGCAGAGGGAGAGGGGACAGAGGATCTGAAATGGGCTCTGCACTGACAGCAGTGAGCCTGATGCGGGGCTTGAGCTCACAAGCTGTGAGATCATGACCTGAACCAAAGCTGGACACTCAACCAACTGAGCCACACAGGCGTCCCTAGAGTACTAGTCTTTTACCCATCCAAAGTCAAGCCTCTGTGGGAGTGGAAGGGTGAGGGCGATGTCACCCCAGGGGTGGGCCACTCTCTGTGGTGGTGGAAGAGGCATGAGTCAGCCCCTCTGACCAAACCCCCTTGCTGGAGGGATAGGGGCCCAAAGCCACTGAGAGGAGGAGATGAGTGGGCAAGGTGCTGGGCAGAGATGCAGAGGTGGCCGGATGTGTTAACCAAGTCAGGCTGAGAATCTATGCCTTCAATGCCAAACTGTTTCTGAGCACTAAATTTTCCTCATTCCCTTCGTGTTCTACCTTATATTTGAGTGGAATCTGCCGAAAGCACTGCCACACTGAGAACAGTCAAAGAAAGCACCCTTTGTCCAAGCTGTGCTTGGAAGGACGCCAGGGCCAGTGAGATGGTGAAGACAGGATCAAGAGAGAAAATCCCAGAAACAGGGAGCTCAGGGCTTTATATGTGCTAGAACCACTAGGCAGGTTACTCCTTCCCAACCTGATTTGGGCTTCTGGGATTTGTTCTAATAGGGAAGGCTCTTTCTTTACATGTCATAGAGTCCCCAGATCTCAGGGGTTTCGATCACACAGGAAAGGCCCATGGTGGGTACACACACACACACACACACACATGCTAGAAACCAAACCTCCTTCCTCTCTCTCTTCTGAGTCTCCTCTTGGCTTGGGGGCTCCCTGACTCCTTCCCACAAACCCTCATACACACTCCTTTCTCCTAAGCATATAAAAAACCCCTAGTCAGGCTTGGTAAGAACTCTGATACCAAAAAGCTTTCTGGAGACAGTTGTCCTAATTAACCAGCTCTGTGATCTTAGACAAATTAATCTCTGTGCCTCAGTTTCCTATAAAATGGAGATAATAATAGCACCAACCTCTTATATTGTGAGGACTCCGTGAATATAGTAAAGCATTGACCAGTGTGTGAGTTAAAGAAGGCACTATACAAGTTTAACTACTGTTGTTACCAATTATTCCACCTTGTGGGTCAGAGATGGGTGTGAGAAGAAGTGGGAAAACAGTATGTCAGCAAGACCTACCAAGTCCTGGGCCCCACTTCTCTCTCTGAGCTTTGGGACACCTCCTGAGCAGACTTGGGGGGGGTACTCAGCCATAGGCAGCCTTCTTCCTGCCGCTGTCTATGCTCTCCCTTCCTGACAGTGGAGCATGGGTGGGCTTCAGGGGGATTGGGGTACCCCCAAAATGGGGACAAAAGTGTTGTTCCGGTACCTTTTTCTCCCAAAGGTTTTGAGTCTGTTTTGGAAGATGGATACAGGACGCATGGGCAGGAACAGCGGTCTTGGATTCCAGGGCACACTTGGGAACTGGACAATTCTGCCTGAACTTCTGACAATTTCTACAGGAAAACACAGTGCCTGCCCCGCCCCCGTGGCCATCAACCTCACCTTGAAAGGACGTATATTTGTGTGTGTGTGTGTGTGTGTGTGCATGCACAGTAATTCATACTATCCCATTTAATCCCTTTATGAAAACTCAGCCCAAGCCTCAAAAGGTTCCCTCTACACCAGCCTTGGAAGACTTGTGGGGCCCAGGAAAACCTGCCCAGGGAGAAAGTAACTCTCTCAAAGGCAAACACAGTAGCTCCTTTTCTGGGCATATGGGAGGATTACTGGGCTCTCCAGGAAGCCATGCTGGATGAAGGCCACTGTATCGCTTCATGTCCCCATGGAACTCATAAGCAGATTTTGCACTCTATTAGTCTACATCTGTTTGCACGTCTCTGCTGCCGGCAGCTTCTGTCTAGAGAAGTGGCAAATGTACAGTAAAAGGGGCATGGGCTTTGGGGCAGGCCAACCTAGATGTACCTCAGCTTTGCCACTCCTCGCTGAGTGACCCTGGGTGAGGGTCTTAGCCATTCCAAGCTAAGTCTCTAAACGAGGGATGCTGATAAGGGTCCCCACCTTGCTGCATGGTCAGGATGATTAGCAATAGATGGGTAATGGCTGGTTTAGTGCCTGACATACACTGGCTTAGAAGGCATGGAAGCTGCTAGATGGTGATGAAGGTTGAGACGATGATGGTGATATGTGGGTCCTAAGTCTGCTTTCTGTCTTCCTTGTTAGGCTAGGAATTTCCCCAACAGCTGGTGTTATTGCTTTCTCCTTTCTCCTCCTTCCTTCTATATCTTCTCCCTGCAGCTTCACCTCCAACCTGTAGGGGTATGGTGCGGCCAGGGCGCCCCAGACAACACACACCCCAAAGCCACAGACCACCCTGTTGGGCTGTGCTCCCTTGAAGGGGAGGAGGTAGGGATGTTATCTCCCTGGGGGATCAGTCCTTCCACCCCCAGCCTCACCCCCCAGCCTCATTCTTACCTCACGTTGTCATGTTTCTGGATGTAAATCTTATGGAACATCATATCCTCCTGCTTGGCATTGATGTCTGCTTTCATCTCCATGGCAACATGACGGGGCAGGACAGACAGTAGGAGCCGCTCCTGGGGAGGGAAGCACATGCTTTTGTCATAGCTCCTTCCACCTACCTGGGTCCCCACCTGCAAAGTCCTAGAAAACCTCTCAGGTCACCTGAAATCCACGGAGCTAACACCTGTGTGGGGGTGGGGTCATGCCCCCAGGGTTACTTGAATCCTGTCTCCCTGGGTGACCTCCTGGTTTTTCTGTGCACATACTTGGGGAAGAGCCCTCCTGGTAAACCTGTAGTACTGAGCCCCCTGGCATCCTGGAGGTCACCTGAGACTCTATGTGTCCTCGTGCAAATTACTGAACCTCTCTGAGCCTCAGGTTCCTCATCTATAAATAGGGATGAGGTCGTTGAGAGCATTAAATGAGATTCATTCAATTAGTCATCAAATATTTACTGAGCACCTATCATGCTGGGCGCCAGGAGTTGTAACTGTGAGTGAGACAGGCAAGGTTCCTCCTTCACAAAGCTCCCAGTCTCATGGGGGTGTGGGGTACTCTGCGGCACCGAGCAGGGGTACCTGACCCGGGCTGGGGAGAATGGGGTGGCCAGAGAAGGCTTCGTGGGGACCAGAAGGAGAAGGTTGGAAGTGCTCCATTTCTACACAGGGGAGAGTAACCCAGAAGAGAGGGGAAATCACGCTGACTGACAAACTGAGAGAAGAGGTGGGAGAGAAGCAGGGAGAGGGGCCAGGGCCACACAATGGAGGGGAGGGTCATGTGGGGCCCCGATAGGGTCTGGACTTGGCCTCCCTTCTGCGTCCTCCTCCCAGGCCCTCAGCTGTGGAGCTGAGCACGACGCAGCAGCATCCTCGGGGGTATCTCATTGCATGCTCCCAGCACGCCCTGCATTGAAATCTGTGCTCTGCTCCAAACACAAAGAACCACGGGAAGCTTCCCAAGCTGCTGGTGGTGTTTTCTTGCCTTTGCACACAATCTCCTCAGCTAGACTCACCATCCTCACATATGGCTGGTAGCCCTCCTTCAGGCTTCCCCCCTTCCTGGCTCTGGCAACAGCACCCCTCACCACCCAGGGCCTTCCTGCAGAATCCCTGATCACTCGGGGTTTTGGTGATTTGTTAACAGGGTCTCCCTGTAGCAATGAGATACCCCGAGGATGGGGCTGTGTTGTGCTCAGCTCCACAGCTGATGGCCTGCGTGCGGCCTGGAAAACACTGTTAATCTAGCAAGGGTGCTCTCTGTGGGTTAGCTTGGTCTCCCTGAGCATCAGTGGACATGGCCACTGAAGGCTACCTCCTATTTACTGAACTCTCAGTAAATGGTTACTGGTGACAAAAACAAAATAAAGAGCAATTCTGTGGAAATCCAAGACAGCTGGGAGAAAGTGTGCTACATATGGTTTATATCCATGAAAGATCTTCCTACAACTATAACCACTTCTGGGGCTGAGGGTCAGGAAGGTGGGGGGAGGGGTGTTGGGGAACAGTTCTGAGTCCCATTATCAGGTGGCACCGAGGAGTGTTCCCAAGGACCCAAGGGCGGGGGAAGGCCCGAGAGCCACAAGGCTCTGGCTGGGTGAGGAGTACCCGCCCCCAGTAAGTACGCCTCTCCTCCCTGGTATCTTGGCTCAGAACATGGTAAAGCAAATAGATTTTCTCTCACAAATCCCTGTGGATTTGCTGGAATGTCCAGCCTGTCCAGGGCTAGTGCAAGTAAACGGTGATGAGCTATAAAATGTTCTTTTTACTGGAGAAGGGACAAGGTCCAGGAGTGAGAAGGGACACTTCCTAACACAAAAAGGGACGGATCTCTGGCAAGAGATGCCAGAGCCTGGAACTGGGATGAGAGAGGGGGCCATTGAGGCGCGTAGGGGCCTCCAGTAGGTTGCAGAAGTGCAGCAAGCGTGTCAGACAAAGACAGTGGGAGGACTCAGGGACACTGCTGAGCATGGGTCTCATTCAAGAGCTGGACCAGGAGTTCAGACAGGGCCAAAAGAATGCCTAGGGCAAGCCAGGCTGCTGACTGGACAGCATGAGCTGGGGACCTGGCAGGACACAACGGCCACAGCGGCAGGGCTGGACAGGAAGCAGGGATAGGCAGCGACTCGCGGGGGCGGGGAGGAATGGTGCCAGAGCATCACCCCCTTACTCAGCCATCCAGATACGTCCAGCCTGTGCCACTAACTGTTCAGGATGCATCCAGATGGAGTCAGAGACCCTCTCACACTGTGGTCAAAGGGCACTTGGGACGTCCACAGCACACGCTCTGTGCCAGCGAGGAGGGTGCAGGGGACTACCGCTGTCTAGGCCTTTGTCTCCCTTATCCCCAAGCTCGAAGGCAGCAGGACTCCATTCAGCTTGCTGGGTAGGCACAAACATAAGAAGAGAGGAGAACCTGCTTTGGAGTAACCTCATCTCTAACAACTACAACTGGTACAAGTCTAGTGGGGGCCCCCGTCACCCTGCTGACCTGCCCACACGCTCCCCTGGGGTCACATGGTCCCATCTCTGGAGCTCCTGCCTGAGAGCTTTTCAGCTCCATTGTGGCCCAGGGTCCCCAGACCTCATCTGGTTCACACGCAGGAGATGACACAATGGTCCTGAACCCCAAACAGGATGCCACACAGCCAGGAGGGGAACGCTGACCAGCCCTCAGTCCTTGCCCTGCCCTTACCCAAGAGAGCACACAGGGGCAGGACACTCTGCCCCAGTGCTCACTCGGAGAAGTCCTGCAAGTCTCTGGCCCACGTGAGTGGCTTACTTCCCTCCCAAAAGTTCTCTGAGGATAAGGTTTAGGGTGAGACGACCATCATCCTTTCTCTGAACCAACCAAAGCCCAGAACTCAGCACAGAGGACGTGCCTGGCGAGGGTGTCCCAGGGGTTGACAGCTCTCCCTTCTCTCCTCTCTCATGGGGAAGCACCTGAACCCCAGGTGGGAATGCTGATGCAGACGCTCCTTCACCTCATCAGCACTGGGGAGAGGTGGAGGGTGCTTTTCTGTGCCCAGGGCCTGGGCTGCCTGGCTTCTTTGCAGTCCACAGGGGAACACTGAGGAGGCAGTGGGCAAGGGCTGGGGTAGAGCTCTTTCTCCAAAGTCTCCCTAGAGCATGCCCACAGAGCCGGAAATGCTAGGCTCCCTCCAGGGAAAACATTCCCCTCTGGCTGGGTCCCTGCCTGGAAGACAGGGCAGGGCAGCTACAAGGAGCTGAGCTGGGGGGGGGGGCAGCTGGGCTAAGGGGGGTCCTGGGCCTGTGCTCCCTGTAGCCACGAAAGGACAAGAGGGCCCTACTCACCTGTTGCTGGTTCTCCCGTTGTGAGTGGAGCCGTGCCTGGATGCACTCCCGGGTTTCCTGGAAGGCCTGTCTCTGAGAGACCTCAGCCGGGTAGTGGGTGCAGACACCCACGATGTTGGTGCAGGAGAAAATGAGGACATTGGAGACAAGCTGCAGAGGGAGAGATGAAGACACCGAGCTCAGGCCTGGAGCTCCAACCAGTCACTGGAGCCCCAACCCTGACCCTCCGGCCCCCAAGCATAGGGCCCCCAGCCTCCACATTAGCAAAAACCACCTAGCTGTGAGCAAACCAATGCCAAGGACACCCACCCATGGCTGACCACAGGGAGTAGCCAAGCATAATAGGTCAGGCTCTCTGACTTCCTCAAAGGCCAAAACTTGGCTGGCCTGTGACAGGTTATGGCCCTAAGGAACTGAGTCTCTGAATAATCATACTGAACGTGTCCATAGCCCCAGCGCTGAAAAGGTTGGGGATACTGGTGATGCTGTGATGGAGCTGTGTATTGTGGGAGGTGGCAGGGGCATCGCAAGAAAGGTTCCATAAGCATTGTGAGATTTCTTTTTTTGAAAGTGCGATAAAGTCCAGGGCAGGACAAAGGGCTACCCTTTGGCAGAGAATCCTTAGCTTATTATTATTTTTATATTAGCTTATTATTCCCCAGGGATCAACTGCGATGAAGCACGCACTTGCTGGCTACCCATGAGATACCCAGCACTGTGCTAAATCCCCTGGGAAATGAGAGACGGATAAGGACCCCAGCCAGTAGGGATCAGTGTCAATGGCTGGTCTCATCTCCTCTTCCTCGGCTTCCATTCCTTCTCTGCACCAGCACCACAGCCCTCTGACAACTCCACCATACCAGCTGGAGAGCATCCACCATCACCCTCTGCTCCTCACTAATGCCCTTCTCCGTGCTGAGATATGTGTGTGGAAAAATACTACTGCCCCTCAGGTCACAGAGACAAGGTTGGAATTCTTTGGAAAGGAATATTTACTGAAAAGTGAAGAGAAAGCAAAACACAACACTACACACCCCACGAAAGCAAGTTTCACAGCACATTTCAGATCCTGGCAATGGTGCTGCTGAGACAAATTTTTTCTTGGTAGGTACAGCTCCTGGGCCATCTAGGTAAACTAATCCTGGTCCTGCCCTGGCCTTAGGCCACACAGGACAGAAGCCATGCAAAGATGCTCAGGCTTCTAGGACTCCATCCCTCCCTTGAAAAACTTAATTCTTAGTCTCAACTACAGAAGGGGTAACCCTAATTGGCCCTCAAACCTTCCGTTATAGTTCCAGAAGCCCTCTGGGACTTCAGGTGCCTGGCGGTGACCTGGCAGACAGCCCTCCATACTCTTCTTCCAGGGTCCTCTTTGTCCACTGGATCCTAGAATTCCTGTCCTTGACTCAGGTCTGCATTCCACCTGAAGGCTTTCCCCACCCCAGCTCTGAGGTACTCTGACCTCTACCCGGGGTCCTCAGCCAGCTTAGGCCTGGAGGCCATGTGGGCTCATGCGGGATGTGGTGCCATGTTTCCCTGGAGACATCCTTTATCGTGACTGTCCCAATCCATGAACAGAAAGAGACTCTCTTTCCTGTCTCAAAGTCCTGCTCTCTCCTTGGCTACACAATAAATTCTGGTTTCCTGGCTGAAGGACATTATAAGCTCCCCTCAACCACCTCCTGGATATCTTCCAGATGCTTCCTGGATGTGCCTTCAGGGAAAGGGCAAACTCAGATTACCAGCTCCACCAACTCTTATGTTGACTCACAACTCCCCCAAACCCCATCCCAAACCCATCCATCTCAGAATCCTACCATTGTCATTTCATGTAAAAACATGGCAGAGAAAAACACAACCTACTTATCACAAGGAAAGAAAACCCCTGCTCTACAGAAGCTTACAATCCAGGTGAAGAGATAAGTGGTCAAGACTGACAAAGAACCAGTGATAGGAAACAGAAACTGCCTCACACTAAGCAAGAAGGAGACGAGGGGAGCATGGGGGGCAGGAGGACAGAGGAGGGCACACTGGGCCTGGGGTTGGAGGCATAATTGGTGAGTCTGGCAGGCATGGGAAAGCACATCCCTGGAAAGAGTATCCACTAAACTCATGTTTGTGAGGTACTCAGGGTCCTTGAATAAATAATCCAGGCTTTCTGATCCTGAAGAGAAGTCCATAGAGAGAAGATAGAGCTGGAAAGGCAGACCAGAGCCAGACTGAAGGGGCATCTGAATGTCAGGCTGAGAGGCCTAGCACAATCCTTACAAAATAGGAGCATGAAGGACTAATGAAGGAAACAACAGCAGCATGAGCACATAGCTTCAAGAAGATAACCAGGGGCGCCTGGGTGGCTTGGTCGGTTGAGTGTGTGACTCTTGGCTTTGGCTCAAGTCATGATCTCACAGTTCATGGGCTGAAGTGCAGGGCCTGCTCGTATTCTCTCTCTCCCTCTTTCTCTCTCTGCTCCTCCCACACACATGCTCTCTCTCTCAAACTTAAAAAAAAAAAAAAAAGATGACAACTCATCAAGGGTAAAAGTAATGCAGGGAGTGGGAGACGGGTCAGGAGGCTGCCACAGAAGCCCAAAGATTTATATGAGGCTGGGGGCCAGGCAAAGCAGAGCTGACTCAGAAGGAGGAGCCCCTAAGACCAGGGGATAAGGTTCAGGAAGAAATAGACTGTGGCCTACAGTAGTAACCAATGCAAGTGACTCTGAAGGAAAACCCTGAAGACATACCTCTAGGAAGTCACTGGGACCACTGAGAAAGAGATAAGGAAAAAGAATGAAATGAGGAGATGAAGGCTGAAGGCACAATCTTCAGGGAATGCTGGAGCATGTTCTTCCCTAACTAGAACATTCTCCAGCATGCTCCTTTTTGAAAGGAAAGGAAGGTACCAGACGACTAAAAATAGGAGAAAGGAAAAACTGGGAAGGAGAAGATGAGGAGCCGCCCTCAGACAGGAAATTGTATCATAATAATGCCACATGGCCAAGTGCGGTTTATCCCAGGAATGGAAGGCTGGTTCAACTTTGAAAAATCAGTGTAGGGTCACCTGGGTAGCTCAATTGGTTGAGCACCCGACTTCAGCTCAGGTCATGATCTCCCAGTTCGTGAGTTCGGGCTTGCTAATGTCAGCTAAGAGGCTGCTGCAGATCCTCTATCCCCCTCGCTGTCCCTCCCCCGTTTGTGCTGTCTCTCAAAAATAAACATTAAAAAACAAAAGAAAAATCAATGTCATTCACCATATTAACAGACTAAATAGAAAAAAACATATAGTTATTTCCGTAGTTACTGAAAAAATATATGGAAAAAATTCAACATCAGTGAACGATTAAGAAAGAAAAACTCAGAGCACCTGGGTGGCTCACTCATTTAAGTCTCCAACTTTGGCTCAGGTCATGATCTCACAGTTCATGGGTTCAAGCCCCATGTCAGGCTCTGTGCTGACAACTCGGGAGTCTGGAGCTTGCTTCTGATTCTGTGTTTCCCTCTCTGCCCCTTCCCCACTCGTGCTCTCTTTCTCTCTCTCTCTCTCACACACACATACTCTCTCTCAAAAGTAAATAAACATTAAAAAAAGAAAAAAAAAGAAAAATTTGGATGCCTGGGTGACTCAGTCAGTTAAGCATTCAACTTCAGCCCAGGTCATGATCTCATGGTTCTTAAGTTTGAGCCCCATGTTGGGCTCTGTTCTAACAGCTCAGAGCCTGGAGCCTGCTTCAGATTCTATCTGTCTGTCTCTCTCTGCAACCCTTCCACTCACACTCTGTCTCTCTCTCTCTCAAAAATAAATAATCATTTTTTAAAAAATTAGGAATGGAAGGGACAGTCCTCAATCTGATCAATGGCATATGCAAAAATGTATAGTTAACATCATACTTAATAGTGAAAGACTGAATGTTTCCTGCTAAGACCAGGAACAAAGCAAGATAGTGTCCTTTCATCACTCTTATTCAGCATTGTACTGGAGGTTCTAGACAATGCAATAAGACAGGAAAAAGACAGGAAAAAGGCATACAGATTGGAAAGGAAGAAATAAAACTGTCTATATTTGCAGATGACATGATTGTGTCATGAAAATCTCCCCCAAATTCTACCAGAATTAATAAGCAAGTTTAAAAATATAAAGATACAAGATCACAGGATACCAGATCAATATATAAAAAGCAACTGCAATACTTGACAAATATTTCCTCCATAATAAAGTCAGTCAATGACTCAGTCTATTAACACACATATACACAACTGGGATAAGGCAGAGACAAGACTTAACCCAGTTGTGATAATTTGCTAAACCCATGCATCGCTTATCTTACCCAGCCGCCTTTCATTTACAAAAGAAAAAATTAATTTAAAAAAAAAGCAACTGCATTTCTATATGCAAGCAATAAACAATCAGACATGGAATCTTTTAAAGTACCATTTAAATATCACCAAATCTATGAAATATTTATGGATTAACCTAACAAAAAGATGCAAACCTGTTCACTGAAAACTATAAAACATTGATGAAAGAAATCAAAAAGACCTGAATAAATGGAGAGATATACCATGTTTCACATGTTGGAAAATTCAATGTTATTCAGATGTCAATTCTCCCCAAAATGACGTATAGCTGCAACACATTCATAATCAACATCCAAGCAAGATTGTTTTTAGAGATTAACAAATTAACAAGCTGAGTTGATAATTTATATGGAAAAGCAAAGCAACTAGAATGGCCAAAATAATTTTGAGAAAGATGTTCTAGTTGGAAGACTCCCACTACTCAATAGCAAGACTTACTATAAAGCTGCAGTAATTAAGGTAGTGCAATGCTGGCATAAGGACAGAAATACAGTTCAGTGGAATAAAATTGGGAGTCTATAAATAAGCCCTTACATTTATGGTTAGCTGATATTTGACAAGGTACCAAGACAGTTCAGTGGGGGAAAACTACTCCTTTCAGTAAATGATGCTAGGATAACTTGCTATCCATATGTAAAATAATGAAGTTGGATCCCCTACCTCACACCATATACAAAATTAACTCAAAGTGGATCAGAGACCTCAATGTAAGAGCTATAGCTATAAAACTCAGAAGAAAACATAAGAGTAAATCCTCATGACCTGGGATTAGACAATGATTTCTTAGTCATGACACCAAAAGCACAGATGACAAAAATTTAAAAAAGATCAATTACACTGTCAAAATTAAAACTTTTTGCTCTTTAAAAGGCACCATCAAGAAACTAAAAAGACAACGCACCAAATGGAAGAAAATATCTGCAAATCGTATATCATACTTTTATGTTTTACAAGTATATAAAAGCGACTAAATAAAGAAAGGACAATCTTTTCAACAAATGGTGCCAGAACAATTGGCTATCCATAGGCCTAACTCAAACCTCACAAAATACATAAAAATTTACTCAAAATGGTTCACAGGCTCAAATGCAAATCTGAAACTGTTAAACTTCTACAAGAAAACATAGGACTTAAGGTTAGGTGAAGATTTCTCAGATGCAACAGCAAAATCATGATCCGTAAAAGACATGAAATGATAAATTAAAAAATTAGATGTCATCCAAAAAACACTGGTCTTCAAAACACACTGTTAAGATAATGAAAAGACAAGTCACAGACTGGGAGAACTTATTTGTAAATCACATGTCTGATAAGAAGATTTGTACCCAGAATTCATAAAGAACTCTCAAAGTCAACAAGCAGAAAACGACCCACTTTTTAAAAGAGCAAAAGATCTGAATAGACAATTCACAAAATAAGATATAAAGATGGCAAATGAGCACACAGAAAGATGCTCAAAATCATTACCCATTAGGGAAACGCAAATTTTAAAAAAACAATGAGATACTACTAAGCACTATTAGAATGGCTAAAATTACATTTAAAAAGGAAAAGGAAAAGGAAAAAGAATTGCCACACTGGCACTGGTAAGAAAGCAGGGCAACTGCGTTCTCAGACCTTGCTATTAGAAATAAAAAGTGGTAGGGGTGCATGGGTGCCTCAGCTGGTTGAGCATCCAACTCCTGATTTCTGTTCAGGGTCATGGGCTCTGTGCAGAGCATGGAGCCTGCCTAAGATTCTCTCTCTCCCTCTTTCTCTCTCTGCCCCTCTCCCCCACTCGTACTCTCTATAAAATTAACAAGAGTTGGCATTTCTCATGAAGTTAAACACATACTTGCCATACGACCAACAACCCCACTCCTAGGTATTTGCCCAAATGAAATGAAAAGTTTTGTTCACAAAGAGACCTGTGCAGGAATGTTTATGGAGTATTATTCATCTATAAAATGGAGCGATTTAGTGATAACACACAACGTCGATGAGTCTCAAATACATTATGCTGAGTGAAAGAAGCCACACTCAAAAGGTCAGTTACATGGCATTCTAGAAAAGGCAAAACTGTAGGGACTGAAAACAGACCAGTGGTTGCCAGGGGCTGGAGGGAGAGGATGACTAAAAGGGGCAGCAGGAGGAAATCCTTCTGGGGGATGGCACGGTTCCAGATCTTGATTGTGTTGGTGGTTACACATCTGTATGCCTTTGTCAAACCCACACAACTGTATACCAGAAGGGGTGAATTCTACTGCTTGTAAATTATACTTAAAAAATAACAGGAGTAAGATGCAGGAGGGACTAAAAAAAAAGAATGGGAAAGCCAGCCAAACAGAGAAAGAGCAGCCTTCCCTCTCTGAGGCGAGAAAGAGGGGCCAGAGTCTATTTCGGGACATGACCCCGAAGGTAATTATCAACTGGCCGCTGGAGCATCTCAGTACTAATCCTCCTGGTCTCTCCTGCTGTAATCTGACTCCTCCTGCAGCCAGAAGGCCAGTAGCCACAGACGGTGCAAATCCAGGTAAAATGATGCCCAGTAACCCAATAGGGGTCCAAATGGCTTTGCTCAGCTTAGTGTGTCTCAGTGTTTCTCTCTCTCATTCACTAAACACAAAACGGGGTGAGCAGTTACAGGGTGCTGGGGTGTGGGTCAGGGGTCTTGAGCAAAGTCATTGGGAAGGATGACTGTGGCAATTTCACCTGAGAGTGAAAAAGAGATCAATGTCTGTTACACACACATACACCACTCACCAAAAAAGCAGAAATCTGCTCCCCAGTTCTCACAGGTGCTAATGCTCCTGTGCAGACACTAATGTTATGAATGGAGAGGAGACATAGTAAAATCTAATGGAATTCTGCTTAAAGCCTTCTTCTAGGAAGGAGTTTGTAGCTTAAACCTGATCTCACACCTTGAGCACAAGGGTCCAAATGCTGACTGGCTCTCTTCTCCACTAAAAACAATTTTCAATTATTGAGCCCCTTGCAGACACAGTAAAAGTATAAACCCTGTCCTTATGTAAAAGAGTTGATTAGTAAATAGGAACAGGTATCATTCACAACAGCAGGGAAGCAAGACCTAACTAAGGGTTTGTTGGTTTCCCTTGCGTGGACCTCGAGGGATATATCTAACCACACAGAACATGTGCACACTCGAGTGTTTGTGTGTGTGTGTGTGCGCACCTACAGCAGGCAGAGTAACGAGGGGACCTGACAATACAGCAAACCTCAGCCCTGGGATTCGCCTCAGCATCTGCTTTTAAAACAAGCCCGGCAGATGGTTTGGGTCCAGGTGGTCTCAGGACCACACCAGGAGAAACCCCGGGGGAGGGGAATGTTTGGAATTCTAGTCTCTGCGTGGAAACCCAGGGGAGTTGCCTATGAATATTTACAATGCTGGCGGCAGTGGTGGCGGTATTTCTAAAACCCCAGCACTTTCAGAAATCCAATCTCTTTGCTGGCTGCAGGCTGCAGGCTGCAGGTTTGATTTGGCCCAGGGTGAAGTTACAGCGCTCCGTGGTTTGTGCAGCGCCTCCTCGCGGAGGCTGACAGAACTCCCCACAGCAGACCTCCAGCGCTGCAAACACCACCGCCTCTCTGACTTTTCAGGAGGCTCCCTGGATCCGCTGCCATAGGCTTGCTACTCGCCAATCCTGGGGCAGGCGCAAGACAAAGAGGAATGGGGAATGAACAGAAGTGAAGGAAATGAGTTGGAGACGAACCCCTGGCAATTTGTTACTTTGCATGGCTTCTGTTCTGGACAAGTCAGCTTGCCTCTTGCACCACGGTTCTCAGGGTGTATCTGCTGTTGGCGGCAGTGGCAGAGGTAAGGATCAGAACACCCCAAGGAACCAGATTTGGTGATGGGGGGAATGAGATGTTCAGTTAAATGTGAAATTTCAAATAAAAAATAAAAAAAAAATTTAGTATAAGTATGTCCCATGCAGTATTTGGAACATACTTACACTAAAAAATTATTTATCTGAAATTCAAATGTAACCAGGTATCCATATTTACCTGGCAATCCGATGAGGGAGGCTTTTCAAACCTGCCCTCCCCCAGCTCTGACAACCCCCTCCCCCTTGGCAAGGTCTCAGCACCTACTCCACCCTACTCCTTCTTCCAGATCGTCCTCCACCCTCTGTGGTTCCTGCACAGACCACAGTGCTTTCTCTTCACATTGAAGTCTGAAATCTTCTCAATTAAGTGCGAGCCAAAGCTGGGATTTGATTTTCCAAATCCACCCATCTGGCCGCAAGGGGCCAGACCCAGTCTGGGCCCCTGGGGGCCGAGGACCAGCTCTCCACTGCTCTAGGTATTAGGAAGGGAAGAAAGGTCCTCTTTTGGGACCCCAGCCCCAAGGATAGGCATAGCCCCTCCTGTTCTGGCCCTTTTTTCTATTTGCAACCACACAAAACTAGCAACCAAATGAGCCCAAAATCAAAGGAGCTGACAAGACTGACAACAGCCCCTTCCGCCTGTCCCAGATTTCATTTGTTCTACACGGTGGTGCTGGGAAGCTCGGGGGACCTCGGTGGAATCCTATTATGATATAAAATACAATAAATCAAGGAAGGATCATCTTAAATTATATACTCTTGGAAGTCCTATCAGCACAGTTCCGTGTATACTGCACCATGTTCAATGAGGTGTTAAATGGCTTTTTAACAATATTACATATTTTTAACTTTTTAAAAAATCATAGTGACACCTCTTAGAAATTTGTTCCCTACAAAGACTGCTGTATGCTTTTTTGGTGAGCAAAGCCGCATTATCTCTGCTTGGGGGCTTTTGTGATGAGGTTTTCTTTTGTGGAGGTAGCTTGTCTACCTCAGTGGCTCTGAGCTAAAAGGACCAGACTCTCTGCTGTCTTCATTCCCATAGGGTCCTGCCCAGAAGGCAGCCCCCATCCCCTTCTCCATCCAGAGAGAGTCTAGTGGCTCAGGACTTATCATTTTCTCCTGCTCTGAAATGCACTATCCCAGAGAGCCCCATCTACCTTTACACCATGGCGCCTCCTGCTCAAAAGCCTGCCATGACTCCCTATTACCAGTAAGACAAAGCCTCAATCTCTGTGCTGGCATTAGGCCTCTACAAGCCTCACTACAAGGCACATCTCCCTTATCATCTCCTACTTCAATCATACGGGCTACTGTCTCTGGGAAACACCAACCTATAATATGACTTTAAAAGTATAATGCTGGGGTGCCTGGGTGGCTCAGTCGGTTAAGCATCTGACTTCGGCTCAGGTCATGATCTCACAACTTGTGGGTTCAAGCCCCACATCAGACTCTGTGCTGACAGCTCAGAGCCTGGAGCCTGCTTTAGATTCTGTGTCTTCCTCTCTCTCTGCCCCTCTCCTGCTTGTGCTCTCTCTCAAAAATAAGTAAACATTAAAAAGTTTTTAAAAGTATAATGTTTACTTAGTACAATATCACTGTTACTAAAAGCAGGGCATGAAATATTAACAAATCAATAATTAACATCTGCTTAACACATTTTCAAGAAAGACGAGATAGACCAAAATGTGAAGAAAGACCATTATCTAGGAATGACATTTACAACATTAAAACACTGTGTGCACGTACTATTTCACTGCATCTTTATCACATCCTTCCAGGATAAGCAAGCCAGGTGGTATCATCCCTCTTTTGCTAATGAGGACACCAAGGCTCTAGGCAGGAGTCCTGTCTGCACTACCCAGCACGGCAGCAGCCGAGCTAAACCACAGATTCTCATTCCAAGTGCAGAGCTCATCCTGTTCTACTGTACTAAGCTGTTATTTATCCCAACCTAATTTAGGTCCATTTTTGCTTTATTCTATTTAATAAAGAGACACTCGACTTTCTTTCACTCTCATCCTAGGTGCCCCAGGCCTTCCTCATAGATCCTGGTCACATAAAATGGTGCTGATTAGGGACCTGCTCCCGGCCACCGCCTCCAAAGCTCTTTCCAAGGAACCTCCTCTGTGGGTGAGAAAGGCCCACACTGTGCCTTGGGGAGGCCACGCCTGTTTCTAGCACAGTTTCCCTTAATTACTTTTTCATTGAGATATAATTTTTATACCGTAAAATTCACCCTTTGAAAGTATATAATTCAGTAGTTTTTAGTGTATGTTCAAGGTTGTGCAACCTTCACCGCTAATTCCAGAGCATTTCAACATCTCAAAAAGAAATCCCACGCCCATTAATCACTGCTTATTTCCCATCTGCACCCCCACCCCCAAGCTCCTGTCAACTACTAATTTACTTTCTGTCTCGATGGATTTGCCTGTGCTGGACATTTCACATAAACAGAATCTCATAATAGCTAGTTATTGTCTAGCTATTTTCTTGTCTAGCTATTGTCACTCAGCATAATACTTTCAGGATCCATCTCTGTTGTGGCATGTATCAGTTCTTCAGTCTTTCATGGCCAAATAATATTCCGTAGTATGGCTGTGCTACATTTTACTTATCCATGAGTTACGGACATATGGGTTGTGTCGGTTATGTCACTATGAACGTTCATGTGCAAAGCTCTTGCACAGACGCATGCTTTCAGTTCTCTTGGGTATATACCTAGGAGTGGAATTGCTAGATGTTTTGGAATGAATGTTTGTGTCCCCTCGCCCCCAAATTCCTACGTTAAAATCTTCACCTCCAATGAGATGGCATTAGGAGGTGGGGCTTTGGGGAGGCGATCAGGTCACGAGGGTGGGATTAGTGAATGGGATTCGTGTCCTTATAAAAGAGATCTTGGGGAGCTCTAACTCCCCTTCCACCATGTGAGGACACAGTGAGAAGACAGCCATCTACAAGGCAGAAGTGGGTTCTCACCAGACACTGAATCTGTTGGTGCCTTGAACTTGGACTTGATAGTGTCTAGAAATGTGAGAAATACATGTTTGTTGTCTAAGTCACCCAGCTTGTGGTATTTAGTTATGGCAGCCTGAATGGACTGAGATGCTGGGTCACATGGTAACGCTATGCTTAACATTTTGAGGAACTGTCCAACTGTTTTCCAAAGTGGCAGTACCATTTTCTACTCCAACCAGAAGTATGTGAGGGCTCTGATTCCTCACACCCTCCTCAGCACTTGTTTTTATCCATCTTTTTGATGATAGCCATCCTAGTGGGAGTAAGGGGGTATCTCATTGTGGCTTTGACTCCCTTAAATTTTAAAGCAAATGGTGACAATAACAAGGGAGATAGTTTATTCTATCTAACTTGAATAGCTGTACCTGTAGAGGGAAATGGCCACACTGTATACTTTATTTTTGTCATCTTGGTTACTTATTCCTAGGAAGACCCCAGACTCTGTATATACATTCAAAAGAAAAACAGCAGCTTTCACAGAATAGTACTCACTTGAATGGGATATCCTCTTAATTCACTCAACAAACACTGAGCACCCAGTGCAGAGCATCGTGCTGGGGGTCTGGGAAAGCTCAGCCCTGGCCACCTGGCCCCTGCACCCCAGGACTGCAAGTCTGGTGATAGAGTCAGGCATTTTCAACTCCAAGTTAGCTTCACAAACACTCAGTTTGCAAAAAAAAATATGGCAGAGGAGAGAAAAGTCTTAATATATGAAGTGTTTTATAAATGAACAAGAATTAAGTAGAACTTAACAGAAAAATTCAATAATACAGATGAGCAAGCTATTCAATGAAGTAAAACTACAAATGACTGACAAATGCATGATGTGAAAAACATGTGAAACCTCACTAGCAAACAGTGAAATATAAATGAAAACAATATATGCCTATTAAACTAGCAAAGCTTTTTTCACGGTAATAATATTAGCAAGAATGCAACAGAACAAATATGCTCCATCCATCAGCAGGGATAAGAATTGGTACCACTCTTCTGGAAAGCAGTTTAGCAATATGGATGAAGGTTTATACTCTACCCTCGTGCACTGTTGGTGGGAATATAAACTGGTGCAGCCACTATGTAAAACAGCATGGAGGCGCCTCAAAATTAAAAATAGAAAAACCATATGATCCAGTAATTCCACTACTGAGTATTTACCCAAAGAAAACAAAAACACTAATTTAAAAAGACATACACGCCCCTATGTGTATTGCAGCATTATTTACAATAGGCAAGATATGGAAGCAATGCAAGTGTCCACTGATAGATGAATGGATAAAGAAAACACGGTATGCATAGGGGTGTGTGTATGGGTACACACACACACACACACACACACACACACACACACACACTGGAAAATTAGCCATAGAAAAAGACAAAACCTTTCCATTTGCAACAACATGGGTGGATGTAGAGGGTATAATGCTAAGTGAAATAAGGCAGCCAGAGATAAATACCATATGATTTCACTTAAATGCAGAATCTAAAAACCAAATGAACAAACAAACAAACAAAGCAGAAACAGACCCATAAACACAGAGAACTGACGGTTGCCAGAAAGTGGCGGGGGGAAGTTGGGCACAAGAGGTGAAGGGGAGAGGGAGATACAGACTTCCTGCTATGGAATGAATAAGTCACAGGAATAAAAGGTACAGTATAAGGAGTACAGTCAGTGGTATTATAGTAATGTTTATGGTGACAGATGGTAGCTATACTTGTGGTGAGGACAGCAAGGTATAGAGTTGTCCAGTCCCTATCTTGTACACCTGAAACTAATGTAATGTTCCATGTCAACAATACTCCAATAAAAAAATAAAATGTTTATACTCTTTGACCCACAGTGGGTCCCTTCCCAGGAATCGCTGCTACACAGAAACTCACTGGCCTGGGCAAGGCTTTATATGCAAGGATCATTAGAAAATTTTAAATGAGGAACAGCTAAATGTTGAACAACTAGAGAAGAGTTAAATAAATTATGGAGCTTCAAATACCCTGAAATATGTCAAGGCCTTTAAAATATTTTATTTGAAGAAGATTTAGCATCATGGGGAAATTTTCAAAATCTAATGTCAAGTGGGGGAAAAAAAGAATACAGAATTGCATATTCAACATGATCTCAATCTAAAAATATATACGTGTTAACAGTGGTAGAATGTCTCTAGGTGATGGTGGGATTGTAAATGTTTTTTAAGACCTTTTTCTTTAGACCACTGAATACTTCCCAACTTTTTTATTGTATGTATTATTCTTAGAAGAAAAAAATTATAAATTTATATTAAAAAAGAAAAAAACTACATGCTTTTACTGTGAGTAGGGCAGGCTGCAAGAACTTCTCGGCTAATAGAGGAGATAAGATGAGAATTCAAATGCCTACAAAGCCAGGCAGTATAAGCCAAATGGGAAAAGAGAGTCAAATCAGAAAAAGAAATCATTCTAGGCAGTGGGCACTAGGAAGACTTTATGGAGAGGGGTCTAGAGATGGAACTTGCAGTGTGGGCAGAACCCAGGCATCCAGGTGGGAGAAACCACATGAATAAAGGGGTGGAGGGAGTTCGAAGGGTGCAAGGGTGCCTGGGGAACTCCAGAAAGTCAATGCTGACTGGAAAAGAACAAGCAAGGGAACTGGCCAGAGATGAGGTGAAGCTCACGGACAGATCACAAAGAATATGCTATCCATGACCAGGTAAGGACGTGGCACATGACCCGGGAAGCATTAAAACTCTGAGTGGCTGCATTTCCAAAACTAAAAAGTATACTCAAATTTCCATTTATAATATGTGCATTCATTAAAGAAAATTTCAATTTCTATCCAACAACAACCAGTGTTAAGTGGTTTATTCCTCTTTTTTAATCTACTCACAGGTTTTTGTTTGTTTTCATGCAGCTATGATCTTACCACTTATAGTAGCCTACTTTTTTCATTTAACATTATAACATAAGTATATATTCCCCTGTTATTACAACTTCTAATGCTGCAGGCTTTTAGTAGGAAAATGTGATCAGAGCTGCACTTTGGGAATATTAATTTCATGGCTGGAAAGGGGGCGGCAAAGAGGAAGGTGCTAGAACTAAAGAGGCCAAAAAGAGAGCTGGGCAAATGGCACAGATGAGAAGGACCAGAGCCTGAGGGAGGCTAGGCACCCTGGAAAGGGGGGAGCAGTGTTTGGGCTGTCCCAAGCAGGGCATCGTGGAGGAGTGAGTCTCCAGGGGGTAGGGAAGGGCTTTGGGTCTTAATCCATGAAGGGAAGTCTAGGGAGGGACTGGTTTTAGGGTGAGTGGAATGAGTAAGACAGTGTCATAAAAGCTAAATGGAAGGGGGAGATTCAAGCAAGAGTCAGGTGCTGTGGGAGAGGCTAAAAAGATAAGGATGAATCAAAGGTTGTCAGGGGCCCCGAAGGTGACCTCTGAGAGAGATTAGGTAGAAGAGGAGTCCAGACTGCAAGGGAGTAAGTCATAAGGGGCGATGAGGGGGATGGTAGTGAAGGTGGCTCTTTCTCAGGATGCTTGGGAGAAGGCATGGGTTACAGCTTGAATGGATACAGCACGGTGTGGTGGGAGAAGCCAGAAAACCTGGTTTATCCAAAGGCAGAGGGAGGGGGGCCTAAAGGACAAAGGACAGACGCCTGTTGAACTGCAGGGCGGTGCTGTCCATGACGGCAGTCACCAGCCACAGGTGGCCACGAGCGCTGGAAATGTGGCTAGTTCGCATTGAGATGTGCTGTAAGTGTAAAATTCACACCACAGTTTGAAAGATTTTTTGTATTAATTACCTGTTGATATGATATTCTAGATACATTGGGTGGAACAAAAGATATTGTTAAAATTAATTTCATCTGTGTTTTTTGTTGTTTTTCTTTTTTACTTTTTTGGCTACTGAAAAAATTAAAATTATGCATGTGGCTCTCATTACATTTCTGTTGAACAGCATGGCTGGCTGAAGAACAAAGAGAAGGCAAATCAAGAGGGACCTGGAACATGCCATCATTACAGGCTGATTTGCAGAATATCAAACCGGTGTTTTGGAAACCTTGACAATCAGTGAATTTATTGACAGCCCCACCTTTGGGCCTCAGAGAGATGGGCCTCCCTCTCTGCCCTTTAGTGGGTCATTTTCCAAAGGCTCAGATTCATACATCTGCCAGGCTCAGAACACACTTCGGAGGCACACCCTACAGCAGCCACTCCCTCTGACTTTTGGGAGCATAAAATGTAGAGGAGGAAAGGGAAGGGGTGTGTGGGGGCTGAGGTTCAACCATAAGACCCCAAGGGATAAGAAGGTCTCGGATGGGAGCCCAGGCATAGTCTCAGGCATTAGGACTATCTAGAGAGCAGATCAACTTCTCTAGCATGTCATGAAACCTGAGGGCTTCAGGAAGGTATATAAATTTGAAACCATGGGGAGAAGGGGCAGCCTAGGAGCAATGACTGAAGGTAGTGTAGAGAAGGGACTGGGCACTTAGAAGGCTAAGTGCTCATCCTGGATTTGAAAAAAAAAAATGTGTGGATATATATAAAACTAGAGAGGTGGGGCGCCCGGATGGCTCAGTCACTTAAGCGTCTGACTCTGGCTCATGTCATGATCTCACTGTTCGTGAGTTCGAACTCCACATCCAGCTCACTTCAGATCCTCTGTCCTCCTCTCCTGCCCCTCCCCAACTTGTGCACATTCTCCCTCTCTCAAAAATAAAATAAAAAACATTAAAAAAAATAAAACTAGAGAGGCAATGGGTGATGGCCAAGGTCTCTGCCACCTGGGACAATCCATGGAGCAGCCACAGCCTGAGTCTCTGGCTGCTCAGACAGAACACTTGTCCTGACCATACTACCATGAATGGAGATGCCACAGACAGGATTTTCTGAGAAATCCCCAATCTCAAATATTCTGTCCCTGTTCTCCTGGAATGCAACGGAACTCCCAACACTGCAGCACACACACTGCAGCTCTGAGACAGCTGGTTACACCTGGAAGTCATACCAGTCTCCTGTCCGACCCCATGCACCATCTGTGGGGAATCCTAGAGGAAGCTGGAGTTCTCCACAATCTGTCAGGCAACGGCCTCTCCACCCACCCAGGTGCAGGGATTACACGTACAAAGCAGTGTGGAAATGCAGATACATTCCCCTCCAAACCAAACCAAGGCCACAAGTTGGGGTGGAGGGGACTGGCCTGGTAGGAGAGGCTTAGAAAGGCTTTCTAGAGAAGCTGGGTGGTGGCTCTGCTCACCCATAAACTGCTTTTCATGCAGTTCTCTGATCTCCGGGGTAAGGAAGAGTTTGCTTTGTGGCCTGGCAAGAAGTTTTGTGGGCTAGAAGTTTATTTATAATCCAGTGCAAATGAAGTCTCTCTCATCCAAAAATCTCATCTCGGAGAACAATTATCCAGCCCCCCACCCCAGTTCCCCCACCCTCAGCTTCCTCCTCCCCCTTCCAGGAAAGCAGACAGGCTTGCATTGTTCCAGGTGAACAGTGGTGACAGATGAGGATGATGCCAGGCTGTGTAGGTGGAGGGAAGGGGCTGACAAGACGCTGGAATCGGATTCAGAAGGAGAGATGAGAGCACCACCACACACACAGCTCTGGTTCCCACCCTACACAGGTTAAGTGCAGCTTTCCGCTGTCTCTCCACCCATTAACCTCCACCCACCCACACCTCCTGCCCCCTCCAGGCCTCACCTCCAGGGCCCATTTTAGGTCTGCTGAATTTGGAAGGAAAACAGGAAAACAAAAGAGAAAGTAGAACTGCCATTACCCTGCTCACCTAACCTTGACTTGCGAGAGGAACATGTAATGGGGCTATGTCTGTCTGTCTGTCTGTCTGTGTGGAAGGCCCAGGGGCCCTGCGGATGACCCAGGACAGAGGGACACCCTGGTGCTGCTCTGGACAAGGCAGGCTTGCCCAGGTGCCTTGTCAGGTGCCTTGACAGGGATCCGGGGGCCCCAGAGGAGTGCCCCAGAGATTACCTGCATAGAAAGGCAGGGAGATGTAACCAAAGGAATGCTGTGCTGGAAGTCAGGGCTAGCCTTGTGACTTGGGGCAAATCCCATCACCTACTAGAATCTCAACGCCCTCATCTCTAAAATGGAGCTAAGGACACCTGCTAATAAAACACTGATGCCAACACACTACTGGCGTAAAGCACCGTGGTTGGGCTGGCCATGCCGTGAGTGGCTGAGAGCAGTAAGAGCTGGATGAAAGCCCCACAGGGCTGGCCATGCCTCCTTCTGCTCACTGGCACGTCCTCCTCCCCCAGGATGGAGCTGACACACAGCAGGCACCCATAAATGCTTGTTAAATGAATAAATGGATGAAAAGGAAGTTGAGGGCTGCAGGGCACTTTCAAGGCCTTGAATATTCCAGCACACATCAGAAGATAGTCGAGGCCCCCAGCAGTCTTTGATTCTGACACTGAACATATAGCACAAGGCAGGAAAGGGGGGTATAGGACCCCCATCCACAGGGAGGCCAAGGCTTGAGTCAGAATTACGAAACGCAGATGACCCAGCAAAAGACGACAAATGAAGGTAGCACTAACTGCCACACCAGTAAGGGCCTGGAGGTGGTTTCTCTCAGGAAGATGACCATGAGACAAGTCTGTGTGTACCTGTGAGCAGGATGCAAGCTCAGTTGAGCTGGGAACTGCACCTGGGTGTCCTGTTGGTAAGTCCCTTACTGGCTGGCTGACCTTGGGCCTATCACTGGGAAATCCCCAGAGGCTGAGCCTGTGAGGAGAGAAATAACGTCGAAATGGTGCTCGCAGAAAGGCTGGGTGAACAGCAAACGACCTGGATTACTGCAGGGCCAGCCCTCTCTTCCCTGGCTGGGTTATCTCAGCAAGTCGTCTGCGTCCCATGAAGTTTCTTCTAATGTAAAACAGGAGAACGTGACCCCATGGCTCTCAGCTACTTCCCAAGGGCCCTGACATCCTGGGAGCCTTCTCTGTAGTGTGACTCAGCCTCCCACAGAGAAAACCAAGAGTTGGCTCTAGTCCAGCCGCCACTCACTCCCAGCCATCCTGCTAACACAGGGCAGGAAGGGCAACCATGGCTGGCACCGAGGCCATGAGGTATGAGGAGTTAAAGTCCTCCCCAGGGCCAATGGAAACATACCCTTGGTGTTGAGGGGTGAGCCATTAAACTCAACCATTACTGGCACATGCCTATAAAAAGCACCCAGTGGGAAGAATGTGGCAAGCATTCATTTGCAGACTGCCCCCCCCCAACACCCCTAGCCTCCAGAAACACTCTCAGCTTGAGGTCCACCTAGTGAGCTCTAGATGATCACACCAGTACCTCTTACCACATCCCTTTAGAGTAGATAATTGAGATTAACCTTTTTATTTTAAAAATACATTTAAAAAAATTTTATTGGGGGAGAGGGGCAGGGAGAGAGGCGGACTGAGGATCCAAAGCAGATGGATGCGGGACTTGAACTCACGAGCCATGAGATCATGACGTGAGCCACAGTCAGATGCTTAACCGACTGAGCCACCCAGGAACCCCATAAAAATACATTTTTTAAAAGGCTATGGCAGACTATTCATTGTCTACCTAAATTCATTCTCCCCTTCTTCCAAAACAGCACGCAGTAGCTGGGCGCACAGCTGCCATCCTTGCAGCCACATGATGATGCTCGGGTCAAAGGAGCATGAGTGGAAGTGATGTGTGTGACTCTCCATCATCAGACAAGCCCCCTGCCCTACCTGGACCAGCACCTTTTTGTACTTCCTTCTGGCCTGGACCATGGACAGGCCCCCAAACCCAGCTCTGACTATGCAGATAGGAATAATGTCCTTGTGGGTGGTGGAACAAGCCCATGGAACTGGACCAGGTCACTTCGACTCTCACCTCCTTAAAGATATAAACTCTCATCTCCTTAAAGCCACAGTATCTTGGGGTCTCTGTGTTACGTGCCTTAGCCCTTCCCTCCAAGTAATATACTGCAAACAGGAAAGGTTTCCGGACCTGAGCATCTGATGGCCCATTGTTTCTCCTCCTCTGTGAATACTTGCTCCAGTACAGAAGGGAGAAACCACAACATGCAGAGCACATAAGATGAGGGAAGGCAGGAGGGGGCTGAAAGCGTGAAGACGGAAAGGCTGCTTGAAAAACTGCGGGAGGTTTCTGAGGTAGTGGTCCTGACAAGAGCTGGGCCTGAGCCCAGACACCAGACCAGAGACAAAGCAGACAGAGTGGCTGGATTCTCAAGGGCGGAAGGAGGTGTAGTGGCTGTGCACACTCCACAAGCTGGGAAACAGAGGCCGAGAGGAAAGAAGGAGCAGGCTCTGCGTTATCTCAAGGAGGTGAAGCCCGGTGTGTGGAAAGTGCGTGCGGTCTGGTGTCAGAAGACCTGGGTTCAGATCTCAGTTCAGTTACTTATTATTAGATGAGTGGTGGTAACTGAGTTGCTCCCCCTAGTGAGCCCTGGATTCTTCTATAAAATAAGAATGTACTATCTACTTCCCAGGGACTGTTCATAAACTAAATAGTGTGATGATATATAATGTCTGAAAAGCAATGATCTTCCACTGCTTATCTGGGTTTAGATACAGTGAAAGCAAGAAACTGAGGACCCCAACCAATCTATCCCCAGTCCCTGAGGGGGGTCAGGAGGGGAAGGACATCAACTGGTATTTGTCCAGTGTCTTGAAGCACCAGGAACACTGCTGGGTGATTTTCCCAGAACATCCCCCAGGGAAAGGGACACATGACCAGACCCACGAGGGTTCCAGTCTGGGGCCTCAAGGCACTGTGCACATGCAGCCTAGCCTCACGCACCCAGCCTTGGACGGCAAGGGCTGGGGGCAAGGCTGCTGCTCCCACAGCCCTTTGGGCAACACCTCAGGGACTCTGCCCATGAGGGGGAAGAGGCCCCCAAAGACAGGGACCACCCTGCTGGAGAAGGGGCTGCACTCCTCGGTCCAGTGGCCTCATCGGGCTCTTGCCTGGGGATAATAGCCCTTCACTACAGAGTCCGCATGTCCTCTGCCTAAAAGCAGGGGCACTGGGAGGTATTTGGAGAGCTGCTAACTCAGGAGGGAAAGCAAAGCCTGAAGCTTCTCAGGAGGCTCTCAGCAAGCTGCTGGGCCTGGGCTGGCACAGGCTATGGAACACCTCACATTCCTGTCTGATGGGCCCTCAGCATTTCCACACAGCAAATGCAGGAAAGCAAAAGGTGCCCCAGTACTTTGCCTCAGAAGCCTGGGCCTCAGGCTCAGGCTCTGAACTGGGGGCACAGTGAGGGATTTTTCCAGAGGTTGGGGCAGCGAAGTCCCTGAGGCCTGCAGTGGGACTAGAACCACCCAGTGGCTCCCGTCTCATCGTTGGGCCCGTTTTCCTCTTTTTCTTCCACAACCCAAGTTCCTCTCTTTCTTCACAAAATTACTAGAGCTGATGGAGGAAAGTGAGTGGAAACTCAGCCCATGCCTGGCCCCGCAAGGCCGTCCCCCATAGTCCCAGCACCACCCTCTGCTGAGCCCACCACACAGATCCTTGGCCTCTCCACCCATCTGGCCTGTGTTCCTCTGCCAAAGGGCACGTCCACGATCCTCTGTCTTCTCCTAAAGGTGACCTCCTATGTCAGCCTAAAGCCCTGTCTGTTCCTTAGTTGACCCCCATGTTCCCTGCTAGAACATCAACCTCTCTTAGTCCCAGCTGCTTAGACCCGCCCCAACCCCAATCCCACCGTGAAGAGCCCTCTCCTCCTCACCTCTCCCCAAAGACTCAGCACATTCTGCTCTGACCCTCCAGGACATAGGCATTTCCCAGGAACGCTTTGGGATCCAGGAAAGCATCGCGATGCCCTGCGGGGCAGAGTCTCAACCCCTGAATGACTGACGCCCCATCCTGAGAGTTCCCAGACCAGAAGAGCCAGGAGAGAGCTTTCTTCTCCCCATCTGGAGGAAGCAGAGTCCCTCCCAGGGCTGAGGTGGATGGAAAGAGCCTGAGTCCTTAGGAAGGCAGACTCGAGCGGAACCCAAGCCAGCAACACCAGATGCTCTCATTCCCCGGCCACGTGCCTGCGCCTGGGATGACAAAGTGTGAGAACTTCAGAGGAGAGGAACGCGGCAGCCCACATCCCACCACCAAAACCCTGAGTGCCCTGCCCCACATCAGCCACAAAGGCAGGAAAGCCTGACCAGGCTCACAGCTGGCATCCGCCATTCCTGATGATCTGCTGTGGACTAAGGCCTGTGCCAAGGGAGCCACCATGGGAAGGAAGCCTGGGGTGCATCCTTTGTAGTCCCCTAGTTGAAGCAAATAATCACTCCCCAAATAAATCAGCTTTGAGAGTTTGAATGTTTGTCAGCAGGCCTTTCTTAAAGAAGGCCACAGCTACAGCAGAAAGCAGAGCCCAGCAAGGCCACCTTGGACCCTGGGGAACCTGAACCCTGACAAACAGAGGAGAGGGCACACGTACCCAGAAAGGTGGGCACCGCAACACTCAGCCACAGGTTCTCTCCTGGTCGGTTAAGGTCTTCACGCTGAGAAGTATCCACAGCAAATTACTAAAGGATCAGCCGGGTGGCTCTCTGGGTGCTGAGACCACATCTCACAGAGCCTCAAAACCCCACACGGTGCCTGGTACGTGGCAGGCACTTGATAAAGGTGTGGTGAGTAAGAGAATGGGCAAACACGTCAAGGAATGACTGGCTTAGCCTAAGCACGGCCGCTTCCAGGCAGCAGTTATGTACACAAGGAATACAGACTGATTTGACCTCAGCATGAGCTCAAAATAATTGAGAGAGGAAGTCTGCTGCAAATCATCCACTGCATTCCCAGCTATCAAATGCATTTAGAAAGCCTCTGCTGCTTGGTATCATCCATGCTGCCGGCCTCCTTGCTTCACGCAGCTAACTGGATTGACACCCAGAGGGAAGGGGAACTCTCTTGGAGCCTCCCAGTCTCAGCTGGGCTGCTCCAGGAGCCAGAACAGGACTGGGAGAATGAGGGCTGAGGAAGGGACATATTCTCCCTACCCCGCCACCTCAGGTGTCACAGCATTGATGCCCCTTGTCCTGAAGGGCTTTCAGGAGTTGGGACAGAGGTCCTTTTGAGTATCTCAAGTGCTAGCATGAGCCACCTAAACTAAATTGCCCTTGTCAAAGTAAAGCCACTGCCTGGCACTTGCAGGGCTGGTCCCAGCTTTCATCACTGCCACTTGCTGAGCTATGGAATTTGGCCAGGAGCCCCCGAGCCCCCTGTCCCTCCAGGTAGCACACGATCAGGACTGAGGAAGCACAGGCCCTGGGCTGGAGTCCAATCCCATTTCTACTGCAGTCACTTGGGAATCTTAGGACACTTCTCTTGACCTTTTGGTTCTTATAAAATCGGCATAGGACTTCCCCGTACTTGATGGAGAAGTTTCCACTGATGGTTATGGTCAACTCCCAACTATCCATATTACGGGAATCAAATCAGTATTTGGCTAACCCCATGAGTCATGCTATAAGCAAAAAACATGGCCCCTGCTCAAGGCACTCTCCATTAAGGTAGGGATCACAAGGGAAACCACACAAAGAGATAATGAAGAGCAAGATGGCTAGGTTTAGACTGGAGATGCCTCCCGTGGGCTAGAGAGGCCAAGACAGGCTTCAGGAAGGGGTGAGGTCTGGGTGGGGAGCTGAATGGAATCTGGATGGGGAGGGGAAATTTTTGAACAAAAGCAAAACCTTGAAAAACTATGGCATGACCAGGGTGGTAAAGAGGATAGCCAGCAGGATCAGAGAGTGACAGGGGATAGATGCTGCATATTCAAGTGGCCCAGATGATGAACCACTGTCTACCAAAACAGGAAGTTTGGTATCACAGGCAATAAAGAGCCACTGCAGGTTGGGCGGGATAGGGGGAGGGATTTCATGATGAGATGATATTTAATAGTGTCTACTGAGTGCTTATAGTATGCAGGTAAAACCCATCTAATCCTCATGACACCCCACGAGGCAGTGCAATTAGAATTTCCATTTTACAAAGAAACTGAGGCATGAGGCACCTGGGTGGCTCAGTCGGTTAAGCGTCCGACTTCGGCTCAGATCATGATCTCGCGGTTCCTGGGTTCGAGCCCACACCAGGCTCTGTGCTGACAGCTCGGAGCCTGGAGCCTGCTTTGGATTCTATGTCTCTGTCTTTCTCCGCCCCTCCAGGCCTCGCGCTGTCTCTTAAAAATAAATAAACATTTTAAAAAGAAAATGAGGCATAGCAAGACTAAGCAACTTGCTGAAGACGACACAGCTAGGAAATGGCTAACCACCATACAACACTGCTCCTCACTGCCACCAGGAAGGAAGAATAATTTGTCTCTAGCTGCAGAGAGGGGTAGAGACAACGAGGTCTGCAGACTCTAGGAATACTGCCGCATTAGGGAGATAAGGGTGAGGGTGGACTGGAGAGATGAATCCAAGAGATCCCATGAGGGAGTACTGACAAAAGTACTGACTGACCCACATTGGGTCCATGGAGACCTGAACGCTCAGAAGACCTAGGACAGACATGGAAAAGTTGAGAAGGACACCAGTTATGGGGCAGATGCGTTGAGAGTCGTCCACACTGTGGACACTTGTCACATCTCTCCTTGGTAGAAAGTTGTTCGCCCACACAGCTTAATGCTCAGCTTTAGCCCAGGCCTTTTTGAGTTAGTCCCACCCTCTCTCTGCCCCTCACAGGCCCCTCCCCCCATGACACCTCTACCCCTACCAGAGCCCCTGCTCCAGGGCAGCACATCTGTTCCCAGGGGAAATGGACCAGCTCTGGTTAATGTCTGTTCACAGCCACAGAGTCCAAAGTGGGGGACTTGTTATGTCCGCGGCTGTGCGTGTGAAAGCATGCATACATGTATCAAGATCCTGCAGATATAAACAGCTCCATCTCTGAGAAGGAAGCATACTCTCATTTTTCCTCAGTGGACGACAAATAGAGATAAACCAGGCGCTGAGTTTTCCTAGGTCCTGCTGCCAGCAATCGCAGCCAAGAGGGCTTTCCACAGGGTGTCCTTCCTGGAAACTGGGCCCCGAAAGTCAAGTGTCAAGGCACCACCCCAGCATCACCCCAGACTACTCTGTCTCTAGGCTCAGCCACCCATTGGGACAGACCCCTCTGTTGCCTGTTTTCAGAGTAATCTGGAGACGGAAGGATATTTACAACCCAAGGTTAGCAGCCACCATCTTGCTTTCTTGAGAAAGAATGTCTGTAGCTAAGAATTTGTCCCAGGAATGCATGAGGGGCCAGAAGGATGAGAGGCCTCAGGCAGGCCAGCCTTTCTAAGGGCTGATTTCATCCTTCAGTGTCCACTGAGGGCCCACTGTGTGCTGGGCACTTTGGCATCCAGAGATGCTGGACCGGGCGCTCACACGGCATGGGGATAGCTGGGGGGCTGGGCAAGATGACCACAAAGGCGGTGTTTAGGCGTGGGAAGAGAACACTTTGTTCCTCTGTCCATGTCGACATCTGTTCTGGTGACTGTTAGGCACTTGCCATGAGGAAGACAGCAGAATTCCTTGGGCTCCCTGCAGGTCTTCCGAGTAGTAGCGGGAGTTCTGGTGGTGACAGTGATGTGGGGGTTCTTAACCCAAAGACTGGGTTCTTTCGTGGCTGTGGGAGACTGTGTGTGAAGCTGACCCGTAAGTCCTCAACGTGCCTGCTCTCCAGGGCAAGGGCTGCAGCGAGGTATGGGGGGACTCAAGGGCCGCTTGGTAGTTCTGCCTGTTTTAGCAGGACTGTCACTAAGGTGGTCCTCGGTCTGGAGGCCCACCAGACTGAAGGGCAAGGAGTGATTCCTTGCCCTGAGTGTAGCCAAGGTGGTCCCAGTTAAGCTAAGGGGTACAGGGACAGGCTCTGGACCCTGGCACTTCTACAAGAGAAATCAGAATTTCTTCTGAGGACTGTAAGTTCTTTCTGCCCAAGCCAGGGCCTCCCAGTCCAGGAACATCTCATTAGGGGAAGGAGACACTTGTTTCTAGAAGGCTTTCCTCCACTAGAGGCCTCAGGACATAACCTGCTAAGAGGAAATCACAGTCAGCCAATGGCCAGCCTGCCTACAACGTGCCTGCCCAGTGAGAGCTAAAACATGTAACAACAGACCCCTCAGTCTTCGCCCCACGTGCCCTCAGAGCAGAGTAGGCCAAGTGAACTAAGAGGATGAACTGGTCAGAAGGAGAGGCTGGCGAAGAGAAGTTGAGGCAGGCAGGTGGAAGGAACCAGCACTAAGTCCCCATCAGGAAAAGGGCAGGAAGAAGATGTTTCACTGAAATATTCCCAAAGCCGAATTTTAGACAATAGCTCCTTTCTCCATCAGCATTCTTCCCAGAATTAGGATTTGCATCTGGTGAATTCCCGTCATCCCCTGGGGAAGTTTCATCCTCTGGTGTTTCAAGCATGGAGTGCTTTTTATCCGTGCTGATGCAGACCAACAGAGACACGCCCCAGCAAGAAGAAGGGAACTCAGACCTTTCTAAAATTGTGCATGTATTCACCCACACAAACACATGCACCTGTCCACCGCCAGTTGACAAGAACAGAGCAGACAAGAGCTGGAGATCTACACGGCAGCCAAGATGATCTTTTCAAAACAAAGATCTGATCGTGTAAACTACACTTCCTCTCCCACTTCAAACTCTGATAACTTCTACATCTCTTGGAATAAAATCCAGTCTCCTTAACTCAGCTACGTGTGCTCCTGTCATCTGCTTCCTTCTGCCTCTCCAGCCTCATCTCACACTACCTCTTGCTATCAGTACCCTTGAATTCAATCCCTGCTCCATCCTGCCACAGGGCGTTTGCATATGCTAGTCCCTCTTCCAAGAAAACCCCACTGCCATGCTCACCCCTTTTTGCATAGTTGTCATCTACTCTTCCTTTAGAAGAGTGTAATCATTTCAGCCTGTAGGTAAATTTTCTCACATTTAAACTGTGGGCCACTTGGGAAGAGCTGATCCTTCAGAAAGAGTGAAGGGCTGCTATGCATGAAATTGACCTTACAGACTTCTTGAGTGAAGAACTGAAGGGTCACAGATAGCAAACAGAGAGGCGAAAGCTGCCCTTCTTAGTCTGTACTCAGTCTCTTTCAGACAAAGAAAGACAAATATTCAATTCCTCTGAAAAGCCTTTTCTGACCTCCCAAAGTGACTGCGACGTCCCCACAACAGCCAGCACAGGCCCATGTCTCCCTCCCTTTTGTGCTGAGCACAAGCGAAATTTTACCATTGTCAATGTGATTTCTCATCAGAGAACCACTTGCCCACTAGACTGACAGCTCCATCAGGGCAAAGCCCAACTGCTTACAGTGAAATATCAGCACCGAGCACAGCATCTGGCACAGAATAAATGCTCAAGAAACACTGTATGAATGAATGAGTAGATGGATGAATGGATGAATGAATGAATGAGAAAAACCAGTTCTGAGCTGGGCATTCTCCAAAGCTGGATCCTTAAATTACACCTCAAAACAAAGCTGAGAAACAGCTAGGGCATGGCAGTCACCTGCCTACCTCTTCACCCATAGGCAGGAAGCCTTCCTTCTCCAACATGTTCACCCACCGGTCATCTTCAAATTTCAGATCCTGAAAGGGCTTTTTCAGATGAGGAGACACATTCACTGCCCAAGATCACACATCAGGCAGCAGCACAGCTCCTGGACCAAAATGTGCCGCTCTGCTAGAGCAGGCCAGGCCTTGCCACAAATACACCCTGGAATCTCGGGGGCTTACCTCCAGACAAGCTTAGTTCTGGCTCATGAAATACTTGAAACAGGCTGAGTGGCTACTCCCTCTGGGTCACGTGGCCTCTTGGGTCACCACTGAAGGGCAGGAGAAGGCGGGGGACTGCCTGGATGGGCACACGTTGTGGTATACATGGCTCCTGTCCACATTCCACAGGCTACAATTCAGTCATCTGGCCCCAAACTCACTTTGAGGGAGGCTGAAAAACTCATGAAGAGGGGACAGTATGGAGAACACATCCCTACTACTGTCCTGCTGCTCCTCACTAGGGTTATTTCCAGCCAGAGTCCTAAAGTGACCATAGCCTCCACTGGCCAAGTGGCCCCAAATCCCAACCAGGAGGACAAAGCTTCCTACCCCGAGATGATATACTGACCAGGAGCCCAATTTCCCAGAGCAGAGAGCCCTCAGGCAGAGATCAGCAAGTGGTCTTCCAGATTGGTGTGGGGGCTGAGCGACAACAAAGACCACACCCTAGTCCCCTGACTATACTGACCTCACACCTCAGAGGCTCCAGATGGTCCAGCTGGTCCTGTCCCACGGGAGGGCAGCCTGACACTATCCTTAGGAAGCCCCGCTACCATGTTCAAACTATAGGCTCTTATTCTGGTCATCTGCCTGTCAGAGATGCCAAAGGAATGCCAGGAGGAGGAAGCCCTGGCAAAGGAAAGTAACCAGGAGCTCAGGTCCTGGCCCTAGTCTGATTGGGGAAATGTCTTAGTTGCACCTCTTCTGGCCTTTGTTCCCTGGAAGGTAAAACGAGAATGCCCAGCACCCCCCCCCCCCCTTCTACGGTCCGGGGTTAGGGTGCAGATCAAAGAAGGGAGGTAGAAAATGGCGTTCAGATCAAAGCGCCCTCAGTTATTATAGACAGAGTCACCTGAAGCTCCAGGGTGGCTCTTCTCTCGGCCCATCCTCTGACTCTGCCAAATAGGCCAGTGCTGCTGATGCCCTGTGCCACACTCTCATTTTCCAAGTATTCTAGCCTAGCTTCAGGAACTCAGGCTGGAATTCTCCAAGCGAAGTGAATTCCTGGTACTGGCTAGCTTCTTTGTCCTATGGTACATGGACACAGCATGAGACACAAACGTTCACTTTCAAATGTTTCTCCCACCCACCACACAGATGTCCACTGTCTCTGGTCAAGGCACTCTGGGATCACATCTGGTCTTATGCCAGTATTGGTTCTGGAGCTGGAGAGTGGGGTTGATGTGGGGTAGTGTTGGTACAGAGGACCCCCGGGGCAGGAGGAGCTGGGGGAGGGGCCCTCACAAGCCATTACAAGGCTGAGTCTGGGCCAGGGAACTCCCCTCCAGCAGGACTTCTGAGGCAAATCTCTTGAAATAACCCTGATTCTCTCCACTCTGGGGAGGGGAGCCTTATGAGGTAAAAAAGGAACAGACAGGGCAGGAGGCAAGAGGCTTCAGGCCCACAGAGCAGGTGGATTTTCCAGAACTTTGAGACAATCCAGGAGAGCAACTGCTGCTGCCTGGGGTGGGGGTGCGGAAATGGGGGAGACGGGAAGGGGAGGAGAAGGTGTGAGAAGGGAGTGGGTGAGGCAGACAATGGAGGCTGTCAGGAGATGCTTGTGTGACAGCACAGAGCGTGGGAAGGGCATGTGGGTGAGGGTGGGGTCGCCTCACAGGGGCTCAGAGAAGCAGGGACTTTGGAAGGGGGTGCTCAGTAACTGCAAAGTTTAGAAACCCATGGGGTTAGCCAACTGTCTAACTTCAGACAGGTCTTAGCCAACTGTCTGAAGAGCAGTCCAAAAAAGTTTCCAAAATTGCATTTGTCTTCCCTTCTTTTAAGGGTCTCACCATGGAAAGTTTCTACGTTAACTTTAGTAGATTATCCTTGCTTTTGCGGAAGAAGAAACAGACTCAAAGGAGAAACGAACTCAGCCCGAGGCTGCACAGAAGAAACAACAAATGCAGGGTCAGAATTCAAAGCCAGTTCCCTTCCACCCCAAAGGACACAGCCAGACATCCCTGGCTCTGAATATCCCCTCCCCACAAAGGGTCAGACACTCCTAGCTAGGGCTCCTTCCCTCATTAGATGTAATTCTTCCGTCTCCTGGTCTCCAAAACAGGGAGTTCAGGTTTGAACATTTTGGTCTCCTAGAAAAAAATAAGCCAGAAAAATCCCAGTTACGATGACCACTGCCATCAGCATGGCTATCAACCACCAACATTTACAGGGAGCCATGAAAATGAGCAAGAACTGAGGGAGTTGAGTGGGAAAATGACAATCATGCCCTCTGCCTTCCGGTGGACATTCTGGTCCCTATGGGAGAAACCAAGTTCCAAACACTGGTGTTTGGGGGACTGTAGATCCTGGGCCCCACCTCCCCAGAGGAGGAAGCACAGAGAAGAGGTGTGTGAGACCTGGCTGACAAGCCTTATCAGCCTCATTTACCAACCTAAACCACTAAACCATAGTGCTACAAACTATCTGCCACCGGCCTGGTCAGCTTCCTCTCCTGGAGTCTGAAATCAGGGCAGGCATGTACCCACAAGGCCAGGGCCTGGAGTCACCACCTCTGATGCTCCTCAGATACTCTCTCCCCACCATGAGCAGTGCAAACAGCAAGTGCCCTTGCCCCCCATGGCACTTCACCTCTATCCATGGCAAGTACCTGACTGTGCCCCAGTCTTCTGTGAAATGGAGATACCCTCTAGGCTGGCGTGAGGATTAAATGAGTTGTAAATGAGTTGCTATATTGGAAAGCACTAATAGTGCCAATAAAGATTGTTACCAACATAATTACTGTCTGAGAAAGGGATGAACACAGATGGGCCCCAAACAGGCATGATCTGCCTGTCTTTCCCCTTCCTTTGCTTCTCCAGGTAAGGGCAGGAAGCAGGAGCTCACGATTAGTTCTGTCCCCGAGAGGTCAGGCCCCAGCGCCCAGGAGACAGCAAACCTGGGTTCCATTCCTGGCCTCTCTACTTTGTGATAGGACTTTAGGCCAGTTACTTAAAGCACCTAAGCTTCAGTCTCCCGACCTGCAACAAAGAGATTATGACAGTATTTTCTCCATAGGGTGGTTTGAGGATTTTACAGGTAATATTAAGTGTAAACTGCTAACACATTTTTTTTAATAAAAACAGTGTAATATTACTGTTCCATTCTTCCATTACTGGAGGACAGCAGCTCTCTCCTTTCCAGCAAAGGCCAAGAATGTTCTCAGCTCCCTTTCCTCAGAGCTGAGGTCTCAGCCATATTGTGCCAGAATGTGGGGATGGGAGCTCACCATCTGCTTCAGCCACAAGACCACCGTCTCCACTCTCCTGAGAGTCTTAACCTGTGGCCTGTGCAGCAGGTTCTCACAAAACCAATCCCAGAAGCCTCTCCCCAAAGGTGCCGTGAAACGGGCTCAATGGCCAGAGGGTCTCTTCGGTGCAGCTCTGCTCATTGGCTTGGGAGAAGCTGGATGACTTAGCAGCTGGGTGCACCTCGTGAATGTGTAATCAGTGCAGTTGCACAGAGCCATGCGCTCAGTTTAATGATCTGTTATCATCTCGAAATTCTCAATACTTCCGGAACAGGGGGCCCGGGGTTTTCATTTTGCACTGGGCCCTGCAAATCACACAGCAGGTTTAGCAGGCTTCTCCACTGGTCTCCCAGGGACTTCTCCTGTCACTTCCAAGCGGCACCACTGTCACCAGGCTCAGGCTCCATGTTTGAAATCTTTCCTCCATATCAAGGCTCACCTGGATGCCTAAAACCCTCTCTGGCTTCTACCTTTGCCCCTTGCGGTTTCTTTTCAACAGGCAACCAGAGGATCCTTTTAAAATATGAGTCAGCGTACTGTCACCCCTTGCTCAAACCCTGTAATGGTTCTCATTCCACTCAGAATAAAAGGAAGGACCAAGTCCTGACAGTGGTCCTTGAGTCTGTATCCTTCCCTTCCCTTCCCTCACTGACTTATCTGGAGTCCTCCCCTTTGCTGCCTCCACTCCAGCCACACTGGCCTCCTTGCTCTGTTGCAAAAAGGCCACCAGGCACATTCCCACACCAGGGTCTTTGCTCTGGTTGTTCCCTCTGCAGAGGACCCACTTATTCCAGATATCCTTTCTAAACAGAGGACAAAACAGCCCTTTAATGCCAGAAAAGTCCTCTAAAATCATATCTATCCCTTCATCCCTAAATTGGACTACACTTAATCTGGCTTTTAAAAATGCATGGAGGGGGCGCCTGGGTGGTTCAGTCAGTTAAGCATCCCACTTTGGTTCAGATCATGATCTCACAATTTGTGGGTTCGAGCCCTACACCAGGTTCTGTGCTGACAGCCCAGAGCCTGCTTCAGATTCTGTGTCTCCCTCTCTCTCTGCCCCTCCCCAACTTGTGCTCTTTCTGTCTCAAAAATAAATAGACGTTAAAAAAAAATTTTAATGCATGGAATGTTGGTGAAGATGTGGAGAAATTGGCACCCCTCTGCATTGTGTATGTGTGGTGGGGGGGCATGTAAAATAAGGCAACTGCTGTGGAAAACAGTATGACAGTTCCTCAAAAAACTAAACATAGCATTATGATATATGATCCAGCAATTTCACCTTGGGGTAGACACCCAAAAAGAATTGAAAGCAGAGACTCAAATAGATACTTGTACCCCATGTTCACAGCAGCATCATTCAAAACAGCCAAAATGTGCAAACAACCCAATGTCCATGGGCGGATGGATGGATACGCAAAATGTGGTAGATGCACTCAATGGAATATTATTCAGTCTTAAAAAGGAATGAAATTCTAATACATGGGACAAGATGGATAAGCTTTTTTTTTAATGTTTATTTATTTATTTTGAGAGAATGAGTGGGTGAGAGGGGCCCGAGAGAGAGGGAGACAGAATCCCAAGCAGGCAGTGTGGGGCTCGATCCCACAAACAGTGAGATCATAATCTGAGCTGAAATCAAGAGTCAGACACTTAAACAACTGAGCCACCCAGGCGCCCCCGGATAAACTTTAAAGGCATTATCCTAAGTGAAATTAGCCAGACACAAAAGGACAGATGTTGTAGGATTCAACTTAAACGCTGTAAAATTCACTGGGACAGAAAGTAGAATAGTGGTTACCAGGGGGAAGGGAGGATTAGGGAGTTATTATTTAAAAGGTACAGAGTTTCTGCTTAGTTATGATGAAAAAGTTCTGGAAATGGGTAGTGGTGATGGTTGCATAACCTTGTGAATGTGCTTACGGCCACTGAATTGTACACTTAAAAATGGTTAAGGGGCACCTGGGTGCCTCAGTCAGTTAAGCATCCAACTTTGGCTCAGGTCATGATCTCACAGTTCGTGAGCTTGAGCATCGGGCTCTGTGCTAACAGCTCAGAGCCTGGAGCCTGCCTCGGATTCTGTGTCTTCCTCTCTCTCTGTCCCTCCCCTGATTGCTCTCTGTCTCTCTCTCAAAAATAAACATTAAAAAAAATTGTTTTTAAATGGTTAAAATAGGGGCACCAGGGTGGCTCAGTCGGTTGAGCATCGGACTCTTGGTTTCAGCTCAGGTCATGATCTCATGGTTGTGGGACTGAGCCCCGCATCGGGCTCTACACTGACATCACAGAGCCTGCTTGGATTCTCTCTCTCTCTGCCCCACTCCTACTAGTGCGCTCGTGCCCTCTCTCTCTCAAAATGAATAAACATTCTTTTTTAAAAATCCAGATAGTTTTTAAAAAATGGTTAAAATAACAACCTTCTTGTTATTGTATCTTATCAGAAGAAAAAAAAAGCAGGAGAGTAGAAGATTCAATTAGATATGGAATCTACTCCGGCCCCCTGAACTCCCTTCTGGCCTAATCAGCGTCCTCCACAGTCACCCCAGGGTCTGATGCTATTCCCACGTAGCAGTGACCACCGTGCACAACAGGTGGGAAGAGGGGTGCTCCAGGTCTGCTGTACCCCCTAGTGACACTGTAAGGGACACGCAGACGCAGATAAACACGCACAGCCCAGGCCACAGGGGTGAGAGCACACAGCCTCTGCTGAAGAGGTAGGCCTTGTGAATACAGGGGAACGTTCAAAGGGAAAAGCAGTCTTTGGTGAGGCATTTGGGGAGCTCTGAATTGGGGAGCTCCATCTGTACTGTTACGGATTCCATTAAAGCCCAGCTGAGGGGCAGGCAGTGCCCACAGTGTGTGACAAGGAAGAGAGGAGGAGGCCTCTGTCCTGTGTAGCCCAGCCGGGCAGCTGCCCGCATTACCACTTCAGGAATGTGAAGTGGGTCGGCACGGCCTTGCACTTGGAGCGAGCTCCAAGACTCTCAGCTCTCCATGCCTGGCTTTACCCACGATCGTCAAGGCTGGGAAGGGAGAGAGGAACTCTTCTAGTCTCCTGGAGAGTTTGAGATGCTCCCAGCACTGCCCCACACCAGAGTGGCGTAGGGGGTGGGGCTGCCTGGGCTCAGCTCCAGGTTCCCACCTTCCTGGAGAAAGACAAGCTCTTCAGGGAGAGGAATGCGGGATGAAAAAGTGCCCGCCCACTGGGCTAATTTTAGGATCACAGCAGGCCCCAGCAGCTCCTGGTGCAGAGCCCCCTGTACCTCTCCCCTAAGGAGGTTTAAACTATCGAGCCAAACAGAAGGAAAAGAAAATATGCAGGTGCACATGCTCCCATCCACATGCACACACACCCTTCCTCCAGGCAGGCCTGGTAAATGCTCTCTCTTGCCCTGTGAGAGGGAGGGAGTTGTCAATGCTTCTTACTCCCTGAAGCTCTGAACCCAGGAAGGCCCCACCAAATATTATTAGCCACGTGACCTTATGCTTCCCAGGTCAGAGGGCCTGAGGTCACTAGGCCTGGAGAAGAGACCCTGAGGGAGATTTAATAATAAACAGCCTTTAGCTCACAGCTGCAGATGGGACCAGCTGTCTCCTCTGAGAACAGAACAAGAAGGCTCAGCAGTACACATATTATCAAGGAATTTGGTTGGACTCGAGGATGAATCTTCCGACCAAGAGAAACCTAAAAGAGCCACAGGAGCTCCTCCCAGAGTATGACTGTGTCACAAAAGACTGCCTCTTCTGGGATAGGTCAAGAGTGGCCCCCATGTGGACAGGGGGTGCTTAAATGGCCTTCAGAGCTCTTGATAACACCTGCTTATATGCCCTGTGTATACATTACCTGGAGTTCAGAGATGTTGAGAGCCTTGCCCCAGATCACACAGCAGATAAGAGCCAGAGCTGGGATCTGAAGGCAAGTGTGTCTTTGTAAAGCCTGTCCACATGCACTATCTTTTCTCTGACCCCAGAACCAAGCCCCAGGGGACTACTGGGCTGTTTAAATTGTTCCTTCTTTGTCCTCTCCCCATTAAAGCCACAAGAGCTGGCCTCAAGCCACAGGGCACCTCTTCTGTCCAGCCTCCCACTCTGAAGCTCTGCTCTGGCACAATCTCTGAGCCCCAACTGTTCTAATTTGTGGACTATAGAGGCCACTAGCATCCACCACTTTGCTGTTCCCGGAGCCATCCTTGCTCCTCTGACCCATCAGCTGGGAGAAGGAGGGGACAACAGGACTTCAGGGATGCAGGCACCACACGGAGGACGAACCCTGAAGTCTCCTTGAAGTCCCTGGGGCCCCGCTCTGGTCCTCAGAGTCATAATATTTACAGGGAACACTGCAAAGCCAGCCACCCCGCAGCTCCGCCTGGCTGGCAAGTTACTGCAAACAGCAGATGTCTCTGAACAATGTGAACACGGCGCCCTGCTCCACTCCCAGTAAACAAATAAACAAATAAGTTGCCGAAGCCAAGATAGCTGCCCTTCCTGCAGAGGTCACCCTGGAGTCAGAGTTGCACACGCACACTCCATTTGAGAGCACATCCTTCTAGGGGCAAAAAATGTCCACTGCAGATGCAGACACACACACACACACACACACACACACACACACACACACACACACAGATTATAGCACTGTGTGTGTGTGTGTGTGTGTGTGTGTGTGTGAGAGAGAGAGAGAGAGAGAGAGAGAGAGAGGGAGGGAGGGACGCAGGGGGGAATGGAGAAAGGAGAGGGAAGAAATGTCAATAGAGTCAAAATGCTTATTTTATTAAAACCTTTTACAAATAAGCCCCACTTAGCCCCCGCCAGACATGCAGTGTCAGCGCCAGAAATCATGACTCTTCTACTTTCTGGAGACCTAGTTGGTGAGACAGAGGTGTGTGCAGCAGGGTGGGGAGACCTGCCGGTGTCTTGAATGCATATCCCTGTACCCTCCAGCCCCCCAGAACGCCTATAAGGAGCTCCCTCTATCCCCGAGTTATCTAGAAAAGCCTAAACCTGAGTTCCACTGCACCATTTACTTGCTGTGTGACTGTGGACAGGTTACTTAAGCTCTCTGTGCCTCAGTTTCTCATCTGTAAGATGGAGAATAACAATATCTACATTCGGGAGCTGTGGAAATTAGATACTAGCCCTCATGACAATGATCTCATTCTCCACGTTCCTTACTTCCCTTTCTACGGTCTCCAAAAAGACTTCCTTTGTGGATTAACAGAGAATCATCATGATCACCATCTTTCTCTCTTTAATCCCGAGACAGCATTCCATGGTAGCTGTCCTTATCTCCATTTTAGAGGCTCAGAAAAGCTTTGAGAGTGGCCTGAGGTCACAACATAAGTGACAGAGCCTGGGAAGGACTGTCCTAGACACAGGCAGAGACTCAGAGGCACCAGCCCTGTGGAAAGGCTTTCAAAAGACTCAGCCCTCTTCAGAACTCATGAAGCCAACAGAAAGTGAGGAAAGGCACATGGGTGTGAATGAGCCTGGGGTGGCTCAGCTGGGGTGGGTGTGAGGGCACAGGGCTGGCTGCCAAGCCAGGTGACTCAGCCTTGACACTTCACACTTCTTGGTGGCCAGAGCCCTCAGTTCCCAAGAAAGGGTCCCCCACAGGACGTTAGCAACCCAGGACCCTAACTCCTACCCTGGTAATCTCTCAACTTCTTGCAACACTGCCACACTGCTCCAGCTCTCTACCTGAGGGGACTCTCCGGACAGAACTGAAAAGCCCCCCAGAACAGGCCTGTCTTCCACTCAAGAGACCATACGTTCTGATTTGCCCTGGATGGTCCTGGTTTACACCTGCTGTTTTGGAGCAGTTATTGATAAAGCTCCCCTTCCCTTTCACTGTCAAAAATGTCCTGGTTTTGATAATTATATGGTCACCCCCAGGCTCGGGAGCCCTGGGCTAAAATCTGCCATCCAAGGGGAGCACCCCACCCCCCCTGGGGCAGTTCCAGGAACCTTCAAGAAACATTCCTGACCAGCCTCCTTTACTTTCCAGGCTGTAGAAACTTTCTTCCCACACTGCCTGCCAGCCCCCTCTGCCTGTGACTTCTAGAAGCAGCACAGCTGGGTCTCCTCAACACAAGTGACCAGAGGTCGTGAGCCTGTCAGTGTGGAAGGCAACTCCAGCAGCAACTGGCCACTCCAGAACAGAGAAAGGAGGCAGCCAGACACATCATCCAGCACCTCTTGTGGACACATTAGATCCTTGAGATCCATGGGAAATCACAACACCTTCAGCAAGAGAAAAGGCACTCCCTCAAGCTCTAGTCTGCTCGTTCATTCATTTGTTCATTTGTTCGTTCATTCATTCAACAAAAATTGAACATCCATGAGGTTCAAAGCTATGTCCTATAATCAACAAAACCAAAACTCGCAAAATTAAGATGTATAGAAAACCTAGAGAATTAGGATGAAGACACACACAGACACATGCATATACAGATTTAGTTATCTGTGTTTGCAAGTCGTGAGCTATCCCAGGAATAATCTGAAAATCACTGGAATCTGGCTTTGAAATGCATTAGGTGATCTTCTTCAATGCCTTTACCTCATGGGTGATGTTTCAGCCCATGTGATATGACACTGTTATTTAAATGAGCCTAGATTCTGAGACCTCTTCTAGATTCTCAGAAAATACCAGGAGTTGGGGAAGCTAGCCAGGGGGAAAAAAAAAATCAATTCAGCCAAATTTATCGATCTGGAAGTATGTATTAATTGTCCCGGATGTAACCAGCAGTGCAAGAAGCTGGGGGGTAAACCACAGAGGGAATACATGAGGTGAGAGTAATAAAAACATGCAAATCCAACAGCCTGCAGAGAGAAACCTGCCTCTTGCTGAGGAGGACATTCATCTCAGCCCAGCCACAAACACGAGACATTCAAACTAAGTGACACAGTAACCTCCCTTAAGAAGACCTATTAGCAGATACAAGGAGAATTTATCTTCATACAAAATTAATTAGACAAACGTACTGAGACCAGTGGCAGGCCAGGCACTCTGCTAGGGCTGGAGAAATCAGCAATAAATAAGGCCTGTCTCAGATCTTCAGACACACCCAGTCTAGGGGGAGAAAGACAAAGAAAACCAGGGAGAACACAACAGCCGGGGGAGTGTGGTCCCGGGGGCGGGGGGGGGGGGAGCAAGAAAGGAGGGAAAGAGCCCATTCCTGTGTATTGAGGCATGGTCCAGGAAGGCTTCCTGGAGGAGGTGATGTTTGACTTGGGCTCTGGAATGCAGATGAGCAGTGGCAGAGTGGGCAGGAGGAGGGAGAGAAAGCATTCCAGGGAAGCTTGAGAGGCAGCTATGCAAGCATACAGGGCAAAGGGGGCAAGCTGATACTGAGGGCTGGAATGGCCAGGAAGCAGTATGCTCAGACCTGAGCTATGGCAATGTAGCATTATAGCTGTGTGGCAGATGCACCCAAGAGGGAGAGGGCTGAGTCAGGGCGACCATCTAAAGGCCGTTGCAACGGTATGGATGAGGGATGAGGGGCTAAGCAAGGTGGGTGAGGAGGGGATGTGGAGGGAGGGGGTAGGGGGAAGAATGGAGAAGACATTTTAAAGTCAAAACCATCAGCCCAAGGGACACAAAGCTTGGGAGCAACAGACAGCTGGAAATCTGCGAGTGTATCTCCAGAGAGGTCTGGGTTGGAGGGATAGATATGGAGACAATTACTGAATCACAGAGGTAGGCAAGACCAGCTAGAAGAAAGTCCCATGTGGAGCCCTGGGAAACACTTAAATGCTTAAAGAGGAAGCAGAGGACCAGAGGCCAAGACAAGAGATGAAGCAGGAGAAAAGGTCAGGAAGGAGGCAGTAGACCAGCAGCTAAGGAAGCTCAACCATGTGGCAGCCAGGAGACCCCAAGATGTACCACAAGGGCCACTTTCATCATGTTGGGGGGTGGAAATGGGGAGTTGAGGGAGACACACGCTGAGAACCACCCTGTCGGGAGGGCTGATGGTAATGAGAAAGAAAGAGAACATGGAGAAATGGAGGCAGGCCTCGGCAGGGGGGCAGGAGGTGATAAGCGGGAGAACCTGTGCCCATACTCAGCCCCTGAGGGAGGGAGCTGGGCAGGGAGGGAGGCACTTCTGTCGGTGGAAGGAGCGCCCTAGGCAGCAGAAGGTACTGGGCTGGCTCTGGGAGGCCAGGAAGGGTACCCAGGAGGTCAGCTGAGAGAGGGATGGACAGAGGCTGAAGGGTGTTCAGTGAGGCACAGAGTTCACGTGCCAACAATGAGGGCCTGGTGGTGACACAGGACTGGGAGCTAGAGAGACAGTGGAGAGGGCTCCAGCTGGCCACTCTGGAGAGGAGGATGTGAATCAAACCACAAACCTCATTAGAAGATCCTTGCTAGGAATTCTGGCCCAGGAGGGGAAATGGTTCTAAAGAGTTAGGAACATGGCTAAGAGTTTCCTCTGGGCTCAGGTTTGCAGCCCTGTCCCTGAAATCTTTCAATCCCCTCTCCCCCAATACCAATAGGGTCCATCTGCACACGGAGAGCTTCCACCAGAGAATTCCCACCCCCACACACACTCCCTGCACATCACCGCCGAACTCCGGGGCCAGCACAGCCCACATCTGTTTCTTGCTTTTGGTGACGCCCCCAGCAGAGCACCACATGCAGAGAGGCATGTGACAAGCAGATGAGAGGGACACTAACCCAGAGGTTAGAAAAACCTATAACTTTCCCCCTCGCTGACCACAGGGTCAATCAACTCTCCCAGAATAAGTGCTTCACTGTTCGTGGTTCTGAGCAGGATAAACTCCAGAGTAAAGTGAACATGACCTAAACCTACTTTAACAGAGAGTACACAGATGTCCAAACAGGTCTCTGAGCCCCAAGTACAGAGCATGCTGGGGAGCCTGGCTCGTAGGGAGCTGCAAATGACCCTTGTCCTTCCTCAAGAGCAGTGGATGGTACAAATGGGGACAGGGCCATAGGAAGCGCCTGGGAAGGGGTCCTGCACAGGGCTGGACATGGGGGCAGAGCAGGTGGCCCTGGGTGATGGGCGGCTGCCAGTCCCTGAACAATCAAGATTCTAGCTTTGGTCGTAGGCTGGAAAGTTGGACAGACACTTGGAGCCATCAGCTCAGAGGACAGACCACCGCACCCCAGAGGAGCCAGTGGCCCAAAAGGCTGTGATTACGGCAAGTGCGGAGCAGCCTTCGGGGTCCACTAATCACCCGGTGCCGTGCCAGTCTTCTCCTCGCCCTCTATGCCCCCCACCCCATGTCTTCAAGCCCATTCCCCTCCTGCACACACTGGTGGAATGGGCGACAGAGGGCCAGCCGTGCTGTGTGCGATCTGGTTAGCAGGGGCTCTGAGGCGTGCACAGGTGGTCTTCGGGAACCCAGGACCCCCTAAGATGGTTTTGAGCTTTCTCTGTGTGCGAAGAAGTACGTTTCCCTGCAGGGAGGGTTTATAGCTCTGCTTAGATTTGCAGAGGGGTGGAGACCCAAAGGAGGATAAAAAGTTGTTTTAGGGGACTAAGAGGTGCCACGGAGCAAGTAGCAAGGGCTGGGCTGGGCTCTGGTGGCTGTGGGTGAAGCCACCAGGCAGACCTGGACCTGGCAGCTGGGTTTCCCAGTCACATCCCCAGGATGGACTCGTCCTGCTTCTTTCTCCCCCTTCATCTGCACAGGGTGGCAGGCTGAGGTCTGTATCCATGGGGGCTCATCTCTGTGGACTGTTCCCCCAAATCTCCAAATGAGAAGGGAGTATTCATTCCAACTTCAACCAAGTACTACAGAGACTCATGAGGGCCAGAGGTGGGCATCTTGAGGTTTCCCTCCTCTCTGGAATGAGGTGGCCAAAGCTGACTTTGGAAAACCAGAAGCAAACAGTACCAGCACACTGCGCTGATTCAGCCTTGGGCAGGGGCCAGCGCACTTCCCAGCTGCCCCTCCTGGGGCCTGGGGGCCGCCCAGTGCACCTGCACATGAGGACCAGCTGCCCAAACAGATTGGCCAAGGGGTTCCCAGAAGCTCAAAGAATGTGCAGGCACGCTGAGCCCTGCAGGGTGGGATGGGAAGAGATACATGGAAAAGGAAGCAAAAGTGTGTGGGTCTGGGATGAAAAAAGCTGTATTCTGAGAATTTCAAAGCATGTGCCATCCCTGAGGCCATTGGGCCACTGAGCTAGGCCAAACCTAGCTGGTCTGTGGTACTGCTGCCCAATGACCACAGACTGTCTAAACACTTCCAGATGTCCTTGAGGGCCGTGCAGGGGACAGCAAGTGCAGTTGGGACAAAATAAAGTGAAAGATCATCTCTTGGGAAAGAGAGGCTATAAATTACAATTATGACTTCCCACCCAGAAGGAGGGAGAAACCCCAGGGATGAGGACTGAGGGCAGACGATGGGGTTGCCCTTCCTGAGAGGCGGCCTCACCCAGTCAAGGAGGCTGAGAAGCATGGACACTCCCTGCATGGAGTCTGGACTCCTTGCTGCAGCCCAGCTCCCACCATCTCCCCTTCCCAAGGTCCAAATGCCATGGGATGGAAACAGGACCAAAATAACCTCAGCCCATGAAATGTGCTCAGCTGTCTCCAGGCCCGGGGCTCCTATTAACTCCAAGTGGTGACGCAGGCAGTCCCTTGGGCTTAGGCCCACCCTTGTCATTGCACAACTCCAGGGGACACCATTCATGGTGCAGACTACATATGAATGACCTCCTCCTTAGGCCAGGGAAGCTGTGCACCACAGCCTTACAGGCTAATGGGCAGTCACATCCTGGGGTGGCCAGTGACTCTACAACCAGCTCTCCCAGCCTCCAGAAAAGTAGCCCCATCCCTCAGGGGGAGGGATGGTCTCTGATCCCAGGAGCACCTGCAGCCCCCACTGGGGCCCCCTCTGTCACATTTCCCCATCAGACCAGGACTCGGAGGGTAAGGGCAGGGTCGTTTTCAGAAGCCCCAGCGGAAGCACTGTGCTGACACAGGCTGCATAAGGTCCGCCTGCTCTGGACGAGCGCCTCCTCCTCGCATCTAATTCACTTCATATAATTAAGAAAAATTCACTATGTAGTGGCCAGAGTGGGGGAAGCAAGTTACAAAACAGTATATCCTATATTATACTCGTTTTGGTTTTAAATGATTAGAAGGACGTATAGAAATGTCATAGAATTAAGGGTGATTTTAGTTTCTCCATTATACTTTTTTCCTAATTTTCCAGACCGTGTTCAAGAGCTGTGTGTGACTTTTATGATCAGAGAGAGAGGGCTACGAAAGCAATAAAGATTTTTTTTCCCCTCAGAGAAACACTGAATGGAAGGCTCTGTGAGCCTGCCAGGTTTTACAAAGACTGAGGGGAAAAGTTGAGATGGGCTGGTGTCTGCCAGTGAGGACCTGCTCCTTGAGGCTCTCGTAAACCCCACACATAGAGATCAAGAAACCATCTCCAGCTCTCTTATCTCATGAGTGGCAACCTGAGGCCCAGAGGGCATGAGGCTGATAAGGCTGGCCTAAGGTCAGTTAGCCAGGGGCTAGTGGCTAAGCTGAGTCTGAACCCAGCCCCTTGACCCACAGGCAGAGGACATGGATATTTCCCACCTCTGCTTCCCTCTCTGTGCCAGTTCCCCCCCCATCTCTCTCTCTTTCTCTCTCTCTCTCTCTCTCTCTCTCTCTCACACACACACACACACACACACACACACACACACACAGTGCCCTTCTGCGTCCCACCACCTGCCCATAGGACAAACTATTTGGACCGCGGGGGTGGGGAGGATACCAACATCCCCAGGGAGGCCACCATTGTCTCCCTCACCCCAAGTGGCTCAAGGGACACGTGACTCCAAATGCACTGGGCTTAGGAAGACTGGGAACTTCAGTCTCTGCATCAGGACACAACCAAGGCAAATGTGTGCGCCCACACAGAAACCCATGTTCCCACCACCTGAAACCTCCCCCCACCAACACACAGTGCGCCAACACCGTTGTCCCAAGAGTTGGAAAGGACCATGGGGTTTGGGAGTGGGACAGGCCTTAGTTCAAACCGGTTCACTCAGAACTCAGCTCTGTGGCCATGGGCATGTTATTCCTTTTCTCCAAGTCCTCATGTAAAATGAGGACAAGGACGTTAACTCCTAGGGGTGTGGTGTCACATGAGAACGAGATAACATGTACAAAGTGCCCATTTAGACTGGCCCGGCCAGGTGCTCACGAACTGGCAGCTATTGTTGTCACAAGCAGGGGCCCTCTGCAGACCAGTGCCAGACTCTAATTGCCCACCTCCATCCCAGCTTCCTCTCCACCCCCAGGTGCTGAGGACCCTCACAGACTACATACAACAACAAATTTTTAAATGGTAACGTTTTAAATCTGTTTTCTTAACTTAAAAAAAGTTTTTTTTTTTTCGGGGAGTCTGGGTAGTTCAGTAGGTTAAACATCTGATTTCGGCTCAGGTCATGATCGAGTCCCGCATCAGGCTCCGTGCTGACAGCTCGGAGACTGGAGCCTCTTTCGGATTCTGGGTCTCCCTCTTTCTCTGCCCCTCCCCTGCTCACACTCTGTCTTTCTCTCTCTCTCTTTCAAAAAAAAAAAAAGAATAAAACATTTTTAAAAATTAAAAAAATTTTTTCATTCACTTAACTCAATTTGATTTAAAATTTTTTTTCTTATCCAAATACAAAATAATAAAAAGATACTGCCTCCAATCCTACCACCTTAATAAATTGACTACTTTCATGTTCCCTTCTGGGGATCTGATGGTTTTTGAATAAAAAGAATGCGTATTTACAGAGGTACCTCATCCTTCCATAGTACAACTGAGAACCCAGAAATAAGCAAAAAGGCACCCCTATGGGACAAAACAGGCGTCACTTAGACTATGCACTCACATTCCTGAACTTTACCCATAAGTGATAATCTCAGGTTATCACTAAGTACCTGATAACTGTTAGTTTCCACAAATTCTAATAATACAGTTGCCAAGCTCGTGCAGTTTAGAAATAGCAAATTAGAAGTGGAGGTGGGGTGGGGGTGGGAGAGGTGAAGAACTGCCTGGGCAGGCACTGTGATAACTTTGAGAAGTGACAAGTGACAGTCTATTAACGATGAAGAAGACGCAAAGTGATTTTTTTAAAGCATGCTTAAGTTATCCAAAAGATCCAGCAGCGGGGGCTATCTAGTGCAGGAGCAAACATCCCTCCCCCCGACCTGGCCTGCCCTGTTCTGCAGCAGAACATGATAATATACTCACAGGATGGCCCAAATCACCCAGAAAAGGTTATATCAGGGACTTCTTAAGGAGGTGGACAAAGTACATATTTTAGGAAGATAGCATTAAAAAGTTATAATGATAAATGTTGGCATAAATTTTTAATTATCTGGGAAAAGGCCACACAGAATGGCGTGCTCCCTAAGGGTTCTGGGGGGCAGAGGGGTTACTGTGCAAACTTCATTTTTTTGTTTTGTAAGCGAAAATTGTCCTTTGCACTTTACCAACTTTCCCTGGGCTATGTGTGATGAGCAGAAGGGCTCCCCGCTCTCAAGGACATAGACTTCTCGCCACTCAGAAGGCCAATCAGGCCCGTACCCGGCGTCCAGACAGAAACCTCAGTCCCAGCGTCTCCTGGGCCAAACACGTGACAAATAGGCCACCCAGGACATGCAATGTCCCCCAATGGGTCTCCACTGTGGCCCCAGTACATACCCATGCTCCAACTCCTGGCTCCTTTCTCCCAAACACACACACCTATCTTCATGCTGCCTGGCCTCGTTTGCTCCTGGCGCTCCCTCAGTATGCCTCCTAGCACAGTGCCCGCTACCTCTCTCTGTTTCAAAACCCCATTCTGCCTGTTGAAATCTTCTTCACCTGGCAGGCCCCGCCTGGGGCTTCCCGTGAGCACCTCTCCATCCTGTATTGAGAACAGCTGTCCGCACACCTGCCTCCCCCACTCCGCTCAACGGTAAGCTGTGTGCAGACGAGAACGGGCCTGTGTGGTCCCTTAGTGGGCATTTGATAAACTTGCTGGATTTGAAAACCTGTGTCCAGGCCACAGCAGACCGGGGACTGCTTTCTAGAGCACACACAAGCGTGCACGCTTGTGCTGTGGGCACACTCCCATGCATGCTTCACCCTTCCCACCACTTTGGGGAAACTCACGTACAATGTGATCTCCCAGAATTAGGAAGGAAACAAGGAGGTCCAGCTGGGAAGGAATTCCCCCTTGCCCAACAAGGATTTTATGCTAATGTTTTTCTCCATAAACTCTAAAAAATAGAAGGACTAAATTTGTCTCTGTCCTGGTGTTCCTGAGAATGGGTGGAACTAGGTGGAAGGGAAAGGGGCCCTGCCAACAATTTCCTCTGTGCCTTGCCTCACTGACTTTTTCCTTACTCTATGTTGTGGCACAGAGGAGGGTGAAGCACAGAAACATCCAGAATCCCTAGGTCCTTCTTTTCTCGCAGGAGTCTCCCCTGTCCTCAAAGACTGCCGTGGAAAGGAATGGCTGACTCATCCATTCCAGCACTTAATCTTCAGATCTGGAAGTTCTTCCTCATGTCTAGCTTAAATCCCTCCTGTTCTGGTTGAAGGATCTTCTTCCCCACTCCCAATCACTTTTCCCGTCTGATCTTAAGCGAAGTGGGCTTTTTCCAGCCAGAGGGGAAAGGGAGGAAGAAAAGGGCTTAAACCAGTGCTGGCTCAAGCTTTGTTTTATTTTAGGGATAAAACAGTGAAGGGGACTGTGTGGGGGAGACGCAGGACCAGCAGTGCACCTGGCTCGAGAGGCTCCTGGGAAGAGTGAAGAGAGGACAGGAAGAGAGTAAGAAGGGAAATTTGAGGGTTAACTCTCCTGTGGCCAAGTCCAGCCAGCTGCTGGGCACTGACAAAGCTGCTCACAGGGGCTTGGGGTTCAAGCACCCCCTTGTCTGGGGTGCCCCATCCCCTCGGCCCTGCAGTACCTAAGCAGCCATAGGCTGCCCTCCTCCTCAGAGTACCCACTGCCGTGGCAACCAGCTCTCCCAGCACCTCGCCAGCAAGGCCCCCAGGTGACCTCTAACAAAGCCCAGGGCTTTCTCCAAAGCCAAGGGCTCCACCAAGCCTTGGGCTGGGACACACCACCCAGCTACAGAGTGACCGAGAGGCTGGAGTACACCCTGATTCAGGCCTGTTGTCCAGGCCTTTGCACGGTCTCGGGCGGGGGTGGGGGGGGTCTGCCTTGGTCCCAGGGCTGAGATGATACAGGGACACTGGAAGGTGCTCACTTCTTGAGATTCTGCAAGGATGAGTCAGTCCCTTATCACCTCAGCTCCACATCCCAGGCCAGGCTCCCCTCGTCTACACCATCAAGCTCACGGCCACCACCACCGGGATAATCTTCTTCAAATACTATTTTTATCCAATCACTTTTCAGTGCCTAAAATAGCTTGCTCTGGCTTATCAGATCTCATCTAAACCTTTATGGTATTTACGCCCCCACACACTCCAAATTCAACCCTAGGTCCTCACCACTGCAGTCATGCCAGTCTGCTCTGTACCAAAATTTCCTGTTCTGCCCTTTTCTCTGCTCGTGCCATTATCCCTCCTGAAGGTCTTTGCCTCCTGGTTCACATTCACCTCCACAACAGGCCACGCTGTAGTCTGTCACTGTAACTACTTGCAACCGCCATGATGTTACTGTGAATGACCATCAGACTGTGGGCTCCAAGTTTATAACTTCAAGGCCAACTCCTCAAGGGGATAACTTTCTCTCTCATTGGGCTGCGCGACTGGGACCTCCCAGAGGACCCACAATGCAGCTTCCTCCATCAGACCAGGCACTCCCTAGGGACCAACAGCACAGTGTCCCCCCCTCCACATAAGAATTCTCCAGGCACAGGGCTGGGGGCGCTATCTCTAAGCCTCACGCCTCACGCAGGGCCCTAGTCCCTCATTGGCTTCTCCATACCACAGCTGTGGCTTCTAAGGCAAGTTGAAGGATTTGAAGTCCAGGGCAGGGCTATCTGCTGGAACTTTCTGCAACACTGGAAATGTTCTGTAGCTGAGCAGTTCAAAATAGTGGCACTGGTTGCATGTAGCTACTGGACATTTGAAATGTGACTAGTCTCAAATGAGATCTATTGTAAGCATCATAGAGACACCAGATTTCAAAGACTCAGTCAAGATATAAAATATCTCACTGATGATTTGTTTTTTATACTGGCTGCACGTTAAAATGATAATCCTTTGCATATTTGGGGTGAGATAAAATACAGTGCTAAAAATAAACTTACTGTTTGTTCTCATTGTTTTAAATGTGGTTACACTAGAAAATTTTTAAAGTATACATGTGGCTCACATTATGTTTCTATTGGACAGGCCAGTCTAGAGAGCTTTGGGTATATCCATCGGCTTGTACCTTTGAGTTAAAATAGTCCCTCTTTGACCTCTGAAGGATGTAATGAGTGTCCCTTCTGCATTGTCTTCATATGTCCCCTTTTATTCCCCTCTCCCTATTGCTTATTGTAGTAAAAACCGCATAACATGAAATTTACCCTCGTAACAAATGTTTAAGTCTACAGTGCAGGATTACTAACTTCATGCACATTGTTGTACAGCATCACTTTTCTTAGTCTTATTTTATCTTGATGAATGCCTCTCTGGTAGACGCCTTCAATGTTCTGTGGAACAAAATGTCATTACAAATTAGTGACTTAACTCAGACCTCAATGCCCTAATGCTGCATCTCCCATCCTGGGAGTGCTTTAAGGAATAACCACAATCAAAACAGCACATTTCCTTTATATCGTGCCTTACTGTATCACGGTGCTTTCGGCACGAGCTAGTTCACATACCGACCCAAGCAGGCCAGTCACTAATATTAACAGGTAAGAGAACACAAGTCGGCAGAGGGGGTGGGGCAGAGGAGGGTGAAGTGAAGCGTGCAAAGGCCGTGCCAGGACGAGACCCAAACTCTTAACACACAAACACTCCCCATTGTGCACATGCACACATGCAGGCAGGGCAGTGGACGTGGTTCAGAAGCAACCGAGTTCTGTCTATGATATCTTTGCCCCTACAGAGAGGCTGGGACACAGCTCAAAACATGACAATGTTATTAAAGCAGAAGTAGGTGGTAAGATAGTTCATAGCCTGGGCCTGGGTTCCTGAATCACCTCTGCTGCCCAGGAGCCGTGCATCCTTGGCTCACCCCTTTCACATCCGTGTGCTTCGGTTTCCTCGTCTGTAACATAAGCAGCTGGATGCTTCGAGATGCAGCCGGATAGGCACCGCTTACCCAGCTAGCGGGAATGCGAACCAGCTCGATCCTTTTGTACAGCAATTTGGCAATATGTGTCAAGAGCCTTATAAATGTTCAAACTCTGACCCAGTAATTCCACTTCTGAGAATCCCAAGAAAATCAACCTAAATAAGGAAAAAGCTTTATGTGCAAGGACCTTCATCTCAGCACTACTTATAACACTAAAATACTGGAAATGAGCTAATGTCTAATAATAGGAGAATGGCTAAACTACGTATGGTAAATCCACTTAGTGAAGTTATACAGTTACATAAAAGAACAAAAGCATCAAGCAAGAGCATGCTCTCGGCTATGTGAAAACTGCAGGATACAAAAAGGCTAGTACTATATAAAAGTTTTGCACGCCTTTGGATGCGCTCACATACATATTCACAAAACTCGAAAGATAATGCCACAATGCCAATAGTGGCTGTTTAGAGTGATGGCACTCTACGCGCGCCTGGGTGGCTCAGTCGGTTAAGCGTCCAACTTCAGCTCAGGTCATGATCTCACAGTCCGTGAGTTCGAGCCCCGTGTTGGGCTCTGTGCTGACAGCTCAGAGCCTGGAGCCTGCTTCAGATTCTGTGTCTCCCTCTCTCTCTGCCCCTCCCCTGCTTATGCTCTGTCTCAAAAATAAATAAAGACATCAAAAAAATTTTAGAGTGATGGGACTCTGCATGCATATGCTTTTTTTCTACTTTTTGAAATTTCCAAATGTGCATAAATAATTTTGGAGAAAATTTATATAACGAGGATCCTGATTTGAAGTTCCCCAACATCACTTATGGCTCAAGCAGGTCTGGAGGGGTCAGAGAGATGGTAAAAGGGACACTGATGCTAAGGCCAGGCCCATGGCTGGGTTGGTCAGGGAAATGCCAAGCACATGAGGACTCCTCCGCAGGAAAAGCAAAATCCTAGGAGACCAGGGACGAATATAATTCACATAGAGGTGGGGAATGACCACGCCACTGCCCCATCCCTCTAATTAAAAAAAAAAAAAAATTGCAGCTTTTGCACTTAGGATAAAAATAAGCATACGTGTGACCACCGTATATACATATATCCTAGAGCCTATGATTTTCAACCTGTGTTCACTGGAGCCCAGTTAGTGTCTGGGATCTAAGTGGGGAAGGTGCGAATGGCAGGGGAGACCACCTAAATGACTATTAACTGGCCCAGGGACACCTATGTAAGGTGTCACTGAGCAAATGGTGGAAAGATCGAGGTGACTGTTCTTGCAGGGTGGGGAAAAAAGCCAGGATCAGCCTGAGTCCTGACCTCAGAGGACCATAGTTAGGGAGAGTGTTCAAAGAGGACACTAGTCATGCCTACAGTACTTTCTTTTGGGCAAAGAACATGAACTTATGTTATATTTATTATATAATCAAAGACTGGCAATGAAAAGAAAAACAAAACCATTAAAGCATTTCTCCATACTGATGTGATGGACAGTGAAATCAAAGGGTCTCTTTACCAGTACCTTCACATCTTGCAGAGTCTTGAGTAGCACAAACAGCACAGATTTAGAGCCAGAAAGACCTGGGTTTGAATCATGACTCCACCACCTATGGCATGCGGGACCTGAGTCCAGTTTCCTTATCTGTGAGATGGGGATGGTAATAACATCACCTAACATAACCACTCTGAGAAAAGTTCCAGCGTGTTCTTGAGTGGCTTAGCACAGTGAGCCATCGGGGCTCACCTCCATCTTCCTGAGGATGCCAGCTTCTCCCTCCCATCACTGCCACACCACTGCCAGACGTATGAACGAACTACATCAATCAAAAGCTCCCAAAGGGCTTCTGCTGACCATGAGATTAAGAACAAACCCCTGAGCCAGCCTTTCCCAGCCCTCCAGGGCCCTCTCCTCACACAATGCCCCTCAGAACGCTGGGTCCCTCCTTCCTCTCTGTCACTGTCTATCTCTTCTGCTTTCAATCCCATCTCTCTTTTGAATCCATACCCGTCCACAGTCCCTCTTCCATGAGGTCTTCTCTGACCCCTCCAGCCAGAAGGGAATCCTCTCTCTCTTACCACCTCCCTTACATGCTGCTTTGATGACAGTCAGCTGTATGAAGGTGTTCATACTCCCAAGTAAGCAAACATTTCAAGTTTGGTTAGTTTATGAGGACGCGATTCTTCCCTCGAAGAATCTGGAATCTGGTGAGGAAAAACAGAGATATGCCCACCCAAGAAACACTGAAGAAGACAGAACAGCTGATTGCAAAGTACCAGCAAAGGGGCACAATCAGCACGGTGTCTGACTCACAACCTTGCCCGGGCCAAGCTCAGGGATGCTGCCTGCAGGCTTTGGACAGGGACTTTCAAATGCAGCATGAATGCTGGTTAACAAGCATCACCCACGCACCCTGGTGCTGAGAACACAAGACCCAAACAAAGACAGTTCCCCCTTCCCATTGCTTCCAATCTTGGACAAACACTGTCTCAGACACAGGGTATGGACGTGATTATCCTTGAGCTGCTGGCCAGTTCAGAGCATCAAGCAGAGGGCCTCCTGGTACCTCTGGCCTTGCCTCACCAGCCCCACCCAGGACTTCCTGCCCTGGCGTAGCCAGTGAGATGGGGCCAGAAGGCGGGTGGTTGGCCCATGTCCCTGCCTGTGTTCGGGGCCTGGTTCCTGCCTTGTCCCTTCTCTCCAGCTGCGTTCTGGAGAGAAGAATGTGCACTATGCCCAGAACAAACACTCACACAGGCCTCCTGGGTGGGAAGGCAGCTCAGGAAAAGAAATGGGAACCTTCATCCCCTGCCCCCCTCCCATCAGACCAGGGCTCCTGGCAGCTCTGTGGGCTATGTGTATGTGCCCCCAGAGCCACTCTGAGTTCAGCAACAGGGGATTTTCAAATCAGATGGAACATGGTGAGAAAGTCACAAAACCAGGGCTCACTACCCCGGCACCCTTGAAGGAGTCAAGCTGAGCACAGACAAGTCTGAGCATGATACCCCTTGGCCGCATGGGAAGATGGCTGACACACATATTTCTGTCTTATTCCATCTTTTCATGTCCTATCTTCAATCGGCTCCCAAGAGAAGCCCGGTCAGAATGCGCCGGTAAATGTATTAATTAACTTCGGGGTTTGAGCCCCTAACTCTGGCCTCAGAGCCTCAGTTTGCCTACACAGCACAGACAGAAGTTGACAGACCCTCCCTGCCTCTAGGGTGCTTCTGGGACAACACAGAGATGCCAGAGGGAGAGCAGTGGGAAGTGAGCATGCTAGAATCGCCAGGAAGGGTTTCCCATCACTGCGGCTGCTGTTTGGCAGGAGCAGCCCCTGAAAGCAGAGCAGCTCAGTGAAGGCCTGTAAGCCAACCAGTGCAGGCTCCCCAGGCCTGTCTTCTTGGCTGCTGTGGCCCTGATTCTGCAGCCAAAAGACCTGGTGACCACAGCAGCCCCACCCCTGCACGCTCCTCCCTCAGGCCCTTGGGGAAGCTCTGAGTGCCAGAGCTGACAGAGAGGGACAGGCAGACATAAGTCAACTCAGACTGTAGTCTGTCCACCTTCCAAGTCCTCCTTATCCAGACACAGAGTCCATGCAGGCAGAGAAGCTGAACTCCAACTGTTCTTCCCTTCAGGATCAGAGAAAGCTGAGCACAAAGCACCAGGAGGACCCAGCTGAAAACCAGGTCCTTGACGTTCCCCACCATATCTATCATGTCTTTTTATTTTTCTGTTTTTCGGATGCTTTGACATCTTGCAGTCCAGTCAATTCCTAAAGAGAGCAAATGACCTGCCTCTCACCTGCCTGCAAACCTTTTATATGCAAACCAACCAATCCAGGGCCCAAACTGCCAATCACCTCCTTTATCAAGCTTTTATGCACCCACACTCCACACCGTTACTCCCCTGCCCTAATCACCCCAGGGACAGGCACCAGGCCAGGGACCGTCCCTACACCCAAAGCCCGCTGAAATTATTCAAACGAGCCCATCCCAAGCCTGCTTACTCTGCCTCGCCCATTCCTTCCCACAGAAATCCCAATAAAGGCTCTCGTCCACGAATCCCCCTCACTCTGTCTCTTGACCCACCACAGTGTTTCCGCACATGGCGCCCCCTCCTAGGGAAACTGTGAGGAACAACTGATCTTCTCAATGGCAATTGGCCTCGCCACACCTGGGGAATAATAATACCTACATTTTAAAACACTCAAAACAAGAGTTCTCCAGTCAGTTACAGAGATAATAACTGTCAGGTACCACTGACCAGCAAAGTGGTGTTTTCATTTGAGTTGGAGGCAGCAAAGAGGGGAGGAAAGGGATTTTTCCTCCTGAAATCGTGCTCTTGAGACTCAGGGTTGTTCCCTTTCCATTTCTCCTGTGATCACTCAAATGGCACAATGGTTTAATGAGCACTGACTGCTGTAAAGATGGGAGGGACAAGGACACTCGGGGGACATGGGGTTGAGCAAGCCAACATTCCCACCACTCCACCCAGCTGGGCTCCTTATAAGGCTCTTGACAGTGTCCAGGCCCTCTCCACCCCTGCCCCATGCCAGCTCCTCTCAGGGACACACGGTCACCCTCAGCCAGCCTGTCACTCACACACCCGCCCTGCAAGCCAGGCCATAGCTATTACTCCTGTTTCTCAGGAAATACAGGACCTTTTCCAACTGGGCACCAGGTCACCCCTTGGTATTGGATCAAAATTCCTCAATTTGAAACCATTCACATCCAGTCTTGGGGACATCTTTGGAGTTCAGCCACCACATTTCCCTGAACTGCCTGCTCCTCTGTTCCAGGAATGTGACACCCCCTCCCTGCCAGGCTTCCTCATCCAGCTCTGCCCACTAGATCCCTCCAGGCCACATACCCAGGCTCAACCCTGACCACCAACTCTAGACACCCTCCCACTCTCCCACTGTCCCAAGCAGTCCCCCATGTATAAACTCCTCTCCAAGGGGTGCCTGGGTGGCTCAGGTGGTTAAGTGTACTACTTCAGCTCATGTCATGATCTTGCAGTTCGTGAGTTCGAGGCCCGCATCTGGCTTTGTGCTGACAGCTCAGAGCCTGGAGCCTGCTTCAGATTCTGTGTCTCCCTCTCTCTCTGCCCCTCCCCTACTCTCTCTCTCTCAAAAATGAATAAACTAAAAAAAAAAACCCACTATAAACTCCTCTCCTAGACCCCTCTCTTCTCAAACATTAGCACCCAACATTGGCCCTTAGGTTTCTCTGGTCACCAACAACATGAGGCTGGACAGACAAAATGTGCTACAGCCATGTGACTGAATATTATTCAGCCATAAAAAGGAATGACATACTAATAAATGCTACAACATGGATGAGTCTCAAAGACATTATGCTGAATAAAAAGAAGCCAGACACAAAAAGACACACATTACATGATTCCATTTATATGAAATATCCAGAATAGAGAAGTCCATAGAGACAGAAAGCAGACTAGTGGTTGCCCAGGGCCTGGGGGGAGGGGAGAATTAGGAATGACTACTACCGGTTTTGAGGTTTGGTGACCAGAAATGTTTGGGACGAGACAGAGGTGGTGGTCGCACAGCACTGTAAATGTACTAAATGCTACTGAATTAATGCATGTGGAAATGGTTAGCTTTGTGTTATGCAAATTTCACCTCAATTAAAAAAATCAGATTGGATAATCCATCAATGATGTACGGTGGGCGCATAGAAATGTAAGAGGTGGCCTGGGATAGCGTTAAAAGCGCTGGACCCACAGTAACAATTCTAAACACCAATTCAGTCCTCTGTGCTTGGGAAACATTAAGCAAACCATGGAACATCACCTCCATGGGATGTTCTACGGCAGGAGTACAATCATAGTATGCGCCTTCAGTGCCACTATGAGAATTAGAGGAGATAATGCAGGGACGGCCCACAAGAGACACTCATTTGTACACTCAGCAGGAAAATTAGTATACAAGTTGTTAAGTTTAAAAACTCCAACAGACACAAAGTCCTAGCTATACAGGCTACGTTTACACACACACAAATGTAGCCCTGCAGGTATAGGAAAGACCTGGAAAACTAGCTGGTGTTCTAAGCTTACAGAATTTCTTTCTATAAAATGGTCTATACAGACAGTATATAATAAGAGCCCAAGAAGCCAGGTTCTAGTTCCGGCTCTGCCCCTAACCGGCCTGGGAGACTTCGGTGAAATCTCTCGCCAGCTGGATCTCAATTTCCTGGTTTTGAGAATGGCTTAACTGTGACAATGGCCCAGCTGAATCAGACCCACTTGGGCCCTAGTTCCTCCACGTGCCAGGGGCTGTGCGAGGTGCCATGGGGCACCCCCCACCCCCGACCCTGTTAGTGAGAGTGACTCCCAGTCCTCAGGGAGTGTGAACAGCACTATAAACCCAGGAAGAATGAGAAAAAAGAGGACAGATGGCCCAGCACACACAGTTCTCAGTGTGGCCACAGGGGAAGGTGTCCTTAGAGCCAGGGCGTTAAGGCAGGATGTGGCTTTCTCAGGTGGAGAGGACAAGCTCCAGACCACAGACCTGTCCAAGCAGCAAGGCTGGACGAAGGAAGAGGCACTACAAATTCTCACTCGATTGTCTAGCAAGACGGCTCTCAGGGAGGGATCCCCACACCAGTGGCAGCAGTGGCACCTGGGAACTGGCTAGAAGTGCAAATTCTTGGGCCCCATCCCAACCTTCTGATTCAGAAACCCCAGGGGTGGGGCCAGCAAGCCAGAGCACCTGCTTCCTTCACAGAGGCCCCAAAGGAAGAGTATGAAAACTGCCCCTGAAAGAGGCCTTTGGGGACCCACCCTGCCCACCCTCTAGGCCCCAGCCGGCAGAGCTAACAAAGTGTCCTGTGCTCAGAGGGGCTAATCTAGCATGTGGATAGAGATGAACTTTCCCTGTCTTCACCAGCCCACCGGCCCAGGAAAGGCAAACACCTAAAGCGAACAGAGCCTAAATAAATCTGCCTGCTGCTGCTGCTGCCGCCCCAGCTTTTTCCACACCCATTTCCCCTGCCCTGGAACCTGTGCTTTCCAGCCAGTGGCCCCCGCCCTGAGGTCCCCAGACAGCAGGAGTCCATGGGGCTGCACCGTACTCTCCCCACACAGCTGGGATCCCATCAGCCCAGCAGGAGGCCCCCATCCACCCCCAGTGCACCCTCCAGCGTTGAATGGATGAAGGAGGGAGGGATGAGGGCTAGAACACAGCTCATCACTCTTAAGCGTGGCAGAGCGATGAGGAGTTTCCTTTCTAGAACTCTCCAGGAAACAGCTCACAAAGACTCCCTCCAGGGAAGCTTCGCCCCTGAGGCAGTTCACCTCCCTTCCTCCTCCTCCTGGAGGGAGCACCCCCACCTCCCAGGTGTCAGGGGATGGCAGGGGCCAATCGCCTGGCCACTCCCTGCACCCAGTCAGTCTGGCTTTGGAATCACACTTCCACCTCTTGCTAGCTTGGGTGACCTTTGAGATTCAGGTTTTCTGGGAAAGCAGGATAACGATACCCTCCTTAGAGGGCTGCAGTTGAGGATGAAATCAGAGGACATAACACATAAAGTACACACAGGAAGGGCTCAATAATGGAAGCTCTGATATTCAGCATCACTATCACACCCATCCTTTATTCAAACTCCTGCAACGGCCAATCATCGCCCACCGGGTAAAGCCCAAATTCCTTAGCACTAGCCATTCTGGCTCCCACTCATCTCCAAATCAGCAGCAACAGGAAGACGTCCTTGATTCGTCAAATATGCCTTCCAACTACCAAGCCTGACCTCCACGACCCTCCCAGTCTATCTGTCAGAAGCTCTCCTTGCCTGCCCTGTGGCCCCCTCTCCAGACTCCCAGCGATCTGCCCAGGCCTCCAGGTGACAAGCGCTTGCATTGCAGAAGGCCTGTCGTCCATCATGGGTCCCCTCACAGAGGGCTGAGCAAGTCCAAGAGCAAAACAGATGCTTGGAAAACTGAATGGAATTCTTCCAGGTTCAGAAGAGGAAGCAGAGCCTGAAATCAGCAGAGAGCAAGTGGATGCCGGCTGACCCTCTCCCATTACTGTCCTAGCAGTCAGTTGTGCTTGGGGCCTGGCCTGGGCACTTGGGGCGGGGGGGTGTCACATTCTGAGAGGCTGTGTCCTCAGAGTTCCCAGTCTGAGAGAGAAATCTCCAGAGACAACAGATGCTGACGCAACTCTGAGGGGACAGAGGACAAAGGCCTGAGCTTGGCCCAGGATCTCAGCTCCTGCCTGCTCTCCTTAGCCTGCCTCCCATCCCTGGACTGAGACCCATCCTCTAGACATGCTCCAAGCCCTTGCTCCCACAGAATAAGAGCCCAGCACTACAAGCTCAGCCCAGGTCTTAAAAGTGAAGCAAGGCGGGGGTTTTAAATCTGCTCCTGAAGTCACTCTCTGGAGGCCAGGGCAGCCCGGGGACCCAGGCCTCCAGGCCTCCAGGCCTCCAGGCTCTGGCACACACACCTAAGAATGGTGTAACCTAATGGGGCAGCTGGGCTGACATGTCAATACAGGTGAGTGGGTCAATGCAGGGCTTTCTGCCTGTGTTGACTGCACAACAGAGTCCCAGGTGGACAGACTGCAGCCTTTATCACCCTTCTCCAAACACAGTCCAGTTCCTGTCCCCACACCCTGTGGGCCCACTTACCAAACCCACCCAAAGAGAATGTCCCACCTTCTGGACCATGCCCTCTTCCTGCAGGCAGAGCTTCAGAACCCCAGGTCCCTGCCCCTGTGTCCAGGAGTTCAGAACATCTTCCTCCCCCTCTAGAAGGTGCCAATAAGGCTCCCATTCCCACAAAATCTTCACTCACATAGGGGAGGACCAGAAGAGACAGAAGGAAAGAAGGAGGCTAGCCTTCAGGGAAACTTCTTGACCAAAAGGGGAATGTCATGGCAGGAGAGAAACATCTTCCGTCATGGGCCTTACTGGGGCCCAGCCCGGGTGCCCTGTCTTAGTTCAGATTCCTGCCACCAGACTGCCCTTAGAGAAAGCATTCTCCCCACTAGGAAATAGGGGAGATGGGAGAGATAAGAACAGAGTGACAGAGAAAGAATCCAATAGGACTGTCCCCATGTGTCTCCCTCTAGCTCTGAGTAAGTGTCAGATAATGCAACCACAACGTCCTCCAAAAGTCCAGGCACTCCTCAAACTGCGATTCCCAAAGGGGCCAGGCCTCATTCTTCGGGTGACACGTTAAGGGTATTAGGACAGCAATTCCAGTGCTGGTGGCGGAAAGTCTAAGAGAAGGTAAAAACAAAATCCCGAGAGGGATGTGCTTGAAGGTTGGTGGGCTCAGTGGGGAGGTCCAGCACAGAAGGAATTCTGGGCCCCCATGGAGGACAGATTATCAGTTGGTTATCTGTTATGTGGAAGGCTCTGAAAACCACCTCCTCCACACCCCTCATTTCCTATCTCTGCTCTTCGGCTTTACCACAAAAAAACATCTGGAGAAGTAGCAACATCTGGACCCTTCCTCAGGCTAAAAACAAAACAAAACAAAACAAAACAAAACAAAACAAAACAAAACAAAACAAAAAGGGCAGTCCTGGTTATTGCTCGTTTGATGAGTGCCCTAAATAGCCCTGTCCGTGAACACGCCTGTCACGATGGCCGGGGCCTTCTCTCACAGGGTTATAGACACCCAGCATGGCCCCACAGGGCAGGCCTCACAGCCCAGGCTTGGACTTTGTTTCCTGGCTAAATTGAGATTTGTAAGAAGTAACAGAGGCCCTGGAGACATCGTCAGCAGTAGAAGCAGTCACAGGCTACACAACACAGGCTCATCCAGGAGACGAAGAGCCTTTCTCTCCTGCTCTGTTTTCCCATTTTCATCTTGGAAATGCTGCTGGTTTGCAGGAGAGGAGCTACAGACCCTGCCAGGCTGTTTGCTTAAGTAGTGTTTTCTTAAGTAGTGACCTTTCTGAAGGTAAGCACTGAGTTTGCCTAAAACACAAAACACTTCCCCGAACCCTAATCTCAGGCAGGCAGGAGCACTTCCCGTCCCTGACGAGATCTCTGAGCTCTGAGCTCAGGCCCATGGGTGGGCTGGGGCCCAAGGAAGGATGTCCATTTCTGGGAGGCCTCTGATCTCAGCCTGAGGAGGGAGGGAGATGTTCCCTCCCAGACAGAATTTCTGGAGTCGAACCATAGAAAAATGCACTTGGGGAGGGCCTCCCCTGAGAAACCTGAGGCCTGAAGTGGGTCCAGACCTGCAGTGTATCCACTACACCCCACCCACATCCTAAACCAGTGTGGCTTTCACCAGAGAGGACAAGTGATTACACAGCCTCCAGAGACTCGGGGCGGCAGGGCCACCGCAGGAAGCTGATCTGCCTGACCTTACTGTCAGTCTAACCTAAATCCCTCTGGCTGCAACTTGAGGCATTTCATGTTCTATCTTCAGAAAAGACAAAGAGAGGCAGTGGTTCACTTTCCCTTTGATTTGTTCAACAAGCATTTGTCGAACCTGATGGCACTGAGTCCAAGACACGAAAGCCCCGGTGTCTGCCTTGAAGGAGTATACAGCAGCAAAGATTGCGGGGGACCAAGTACGGGGCAGGTTGTGCCGTGGACAGAGCAATGCCTGGGAGTCACGTTCCAGTCTCACTGTGGACTGGGTGCCCCTGGGCAGGTCACTTCACCTCTGTGCACTTAGCCTCATTCTCAGAGCTAAGGGAGTGACCTCAAAGGTGCCTGCCAGCTCCAATTCAAATAAAATGAAACTCAGGGGGGAAAGGAGAGAGGGATTGAAAAGGTGGTCTAGGTAGTATGTTGTGAGCTAAAGGCATATGAACTACTGGGGGACAGGGGCACCTGGGCGGCTCAGTCAGTTAAGCCTCTGACTTCGGCTTAGGTCATGATCTCACAGTTTGTGAGTTCGAGCCCCGCATTGGCTCTTGCTGACAGCTCAGAGCCTGGAGCCTGTTTCGGATTCTGTGTCTCCCTCTCTCTCTGCTCCTCCCCTGCTCAGGCTCTCTCTCTCTCTCTCTCTCTCTCTCTCTCTCTCAAAAATAAATAAACATTAAAAAAAAATTTAAACTACTGGGGGACCTAACCAGATGGGTGAGTGAAGAATGACTTTGTGGGGACACTGAACCTTCAAAGGCTTGTACCATATCTCATCTATCCCCAGCCCTCTCCACTGCGCACAGATCTCACCCACTAGCTGGTGCCTCACCCCAGCCCCACCTCCACACTTACTGTGCAACTGCGTAAAATCTTCTTAACTTCTCTGAGCCTCACTTTTCTAATCTGTAAAATGAGGATGACAATAAATACATCATTGACACCCCAATGAAATAATATGGGAAATGCTCCTCAGAAACTGTACCAACAATGATTTGTTTTGTCAATGTTCCCTGTGTCCAGAAGTGATGCCAGGGGGACACGGGAGCTCCAAGTCAGGAGAGAGAAAAGGCAACATTTCTGAGTACCGGTTCTGAGCTAGGTGCTTGGCCTGACAACTCCTCTTTAAAGCCACCCTTCTGAGGACTTACAGATGAGGAAGCTGAGGTTCTGTGGAGCTAAGTGACCCTGCCTGCAGGCGCACAGGCAGTCAAGGCAGGAAACAGGATTTGGGTGCAAGGCTGTCTAACTCCAAAGCTACTACTACATCAGCCTCTAGGACCCCCCAGAGAGAAGAGCCCAGAGGTGAGCCACAGCAGGGACTGAAGCCCCTTCTAGTGACCGGGGAGGAGACCCACGGGTTCCTCCACAGTCCCCACTGGCCCTGGGGTCTGACAGGAACTGTTTATTCTAGACTGATATTTTCTGTAAACATGGCTTAGTGTGCCAAGAGAGCGAGAAATTCATTTGTTAGAGAGGAATGAGATAGAATCATTACACTTCCCGTGGCTCAGCTGGGGACGGGGAGACAGCGTGGAACCAGACTTGGACAGAGCCCGAGCCAGCCTCCTCACCACCACCACCCCACCCGGCCCCACCCCAGCCGAGCACACCTCCATGCCAGGTGCCAGTGCACCTGTAGTCTCGTGGTCATGGTCAGAGCACTTCTCATCAGAACCCTGGGGAGGTCTTCATGGTGCAAGATAAAATGACCCAGATTCTTTCCAAGCTGGGCCATTTGTCCTCCCGGGGGTGACAGCGGCCCCTGGGAGGACTAATGAGCCACTCTTCAGCGTCTGGGGGACCATTTAGAAAATGATTACTTTTCCTGCAACCAGGGAGAGGGGGCAGCATGTCCCACAGAGCCTTCGTGGCTTTAGGGAGGAGCTCCAACCAGGGAGAATGCAGTTTAATTACAAAACCCAAGCCTCCGGGTATAACCTGGTGCACCTTCTTACTACACCGATCTTCTTTTTAAGTGCTCCTTTATTTTACCTTAACACCATACCCTTGGGAAGAAATCACAGTGAAGAAACAGCATCGAGGGCATTAGTGACTGACCCAGGAGGGCACAGAGGCAGAGGTCAGGTTCAGGTGCAGGTCTCTTCTTTTTTCCAAAACACATACTCAGTATATAGAAAGAAACTGACACGATGGCTGGAATTTGCTTTAATATACTTTAGCAAAGGGGGGGGGAGGATAAATAAAATAAATGTGGTAAAAACCATGACAGTTGCTGCATAAGTGATGGGTATGTATATGGGAGTTCACTATTCCCTCTACTTTGAAATGTTGCATATTAAAAAAAATCTAAGATGAAGGACCCACCCAGGGGCAGGGAGGTATAATGCAGAAACTAGATGAGGCGTGCAGGGAGGGTACCGGGAAAGGGAGATGGAGGGACAGGAGGAAAGAAGAGATGGTGCAGGAGGGGCTGGCAGAGATGACGACGTCCCACGGGGGGTGGCATTCTCCTCCAGGACCTGCTATCTTGATGGACAGGTCACCCCCACCCCAACAGCTCTCTTTCTGAGATTTCATTCTTCAGGACTCATTTCCAGACTCTTCCCTAGAAGGAGCTAATGGCATGAATCTCCTTTTCTGGAACTTTTATTTATTTTTAAAGTTTATTTATTTTGAGAGAGAGAGAGAGAGAGTGTGTGTGTGTGAGAGAGAGTGTGCACATGCACATGCCTGCTCCAGTGGGGAGGGGTAGAGAGAGAGGGAGAGAGAGAATCCCAAGCAGGCTCCGTGCTCAGCACAGATCCCAGCATGAGGCTCAGACTCAAAAACCGTGAGATCATGACCCAAGCTAAAGTCAAGAGTCGGACGCTCGACTGACTGAGCCACCCAGGCGCCCCTCTTTCTCTGGAACTTTCAGAACTAGAACATTTTGTCCAATTGAGTTGGGGAAGACACCAGGCTGCCCCACAGAGGGACAGCCTCACAGACCTCCCAAAGGCCTTCCCTGGCCCTGACCTGACGGGAGAGGAAGAAGCTCTAAGGTACAAGGGACACTCGGACTCTGACCCTCATCTGAGGTAAATGATGGAATGTGACAATTTGTTCACAGAAATTTGTAGAGACTTCAAGATTTTGAGCAAATTTCCTACAAGACAAGACTTTCGCACCCACAGAGAGGGCACCCTGATACTGGGGAAGATACAAACCTACAGCTGTCATTCACAAACCCTCTATGTTATGGACTGAACATATCCTCCAAAATTGCTGGGATAAAGCCCTAACCCCAGTGTGACTATATTTGGAGATGGGATCTTGGGAGGTAACTGAGATTAAAGGAGGTCACAAGGGGGGGGTGCCTGGGTGGCTCAGTCGGTTAAGCATCTGGCTGTTGATTTTGGCACAGATCATGATCTCACGGTTCGTGGGATAAAGCCCTGCACTGGGCTCTGAGCTAACAGTGCAGAGCCTGCATGGGATTCTCTCTCTCAATCTCTCTCTCTCTCTCTCTCTCTCTCTCTGCCCCTCCCACTTGTGCTCGCTCTCTCTCTCTCTCTCTCTGCCCCTCCCACTTGTGCTCTCTCTCTCTCTCTCTCTCTCTCTCTCTCAAATAAATAAATAAATAAATAATAAACATTAAAAAGTTAGAGGAGGTCATAGGGTGGGGCCCTCATCCAGTAAGGGCTGGTATTCTAAGTAGAGGAAGAGACACCACCAGAGTCTTCTCTCTCTCTCTCTCTCTCTCCCTCAAAAGCTCATGCGCAGAGGAAAGGCCATGTGAAAACCCAGCAAGAAGGCAGCCGTCTGCTAGCCAGGAAGGCAGTTCTCACCAGAAATTGCATCTGCTGGCACCTTGATCTTGGACTTCCAGCCGCTAGAACTGTGACAAAATAGATGTCTGTTGTTTAAACCACCAAGTCTGTGGTATTTTGTTACGGCAGCCCAAACTGACTAATCCTTCCCCTCAGAGAGAGGAGAGCCAAGAGTGCACTGCAGCTCTGTCTGACCCAGTAAGTAGACATGTCTGCCTCAAGCACCTCTGACTGCCTAGCATCCCCAAAGGTACAGGGTTCCTCCCCCTTCCCCACCCCACACATGCCTTGACCTCCTTGCAGGAGGCAAGAAAAGCGCACAGAGTTAGCCTGTCCAGGGAAGAAAAGGAATCGTTACCAGTGAGAGGCCCCCACCCTCTCCTCCTCCGCCCCCTTCCTGGGCTCCTCAACAAGGCAGTGATGGAAACAATCGCCCCATGGCCAAAGCCGGTGAACCCTCCTCTCTCACAGGCCCTTGACAGCCAGCCCCCCAGAGAGGACACTTCCTTAAGCCCTTGCACCTGCCACTCCCCAACTGAATAAATATTTGCATGTGCTAGACACTGTACTTCTTTTTATTCAGGTGACAAATTTTTATTAATGTCCACCTGGCTGAGTGGCAGGGATGGACATGTAGCTCCTGACTTTGAAGAGGCCGGAAACCCACACATAGGAAAGAGGACAGTATCTCCATTCAGAAGACAGGTCTAAATCCCAATCCCTTAAGAAAGGGCTAAACCAGCCCTGACTAGCCCCGTGACTTTGGGTGGTCACCTTGCCTGCCTGGGCATCCATTCATGCCACTAAAAATAAGAATTGGATACGGCAGCTAATGTTCTTGCAACCTCTGACATTTCAGAAACCTACATAGTGAAGCACAGAAAATGATCTAAATGAAGTCTTGCCAGGTAAGACAGCTTGAGAGGCCAGAAATGTGCTGGATAAAGACTCAGAGTGGCTCTCCAGCACAGGAAGACCCTGGACCCAGCCATGGCTACCAACTCTTTTGTGGGCAAGGACACAGCCACTGAAGGAATCAGAGCAGGCTCAGCTCCCTTGGGAGCCCTGGCCACCACACCCCTTGGCAGGTCTGAGCTACAAAGCACCCGGGGCCCCAGGAGCTGAGACCCACCCTGGCCGCTCATCCTGAGACAGCAAATGGCACATGTTCACCCAAGGATCCCACGTCACCACCATCCCAGGTTCCCCAGAGAGGGCTCTGCATCTCCCTAGCCCCATGATGATTCCTCTCATCACATCAGAGGCTCCAGTTCTGACCCCAAGCACACCGGCCCCCTCCCTCCACATGCCACAGCCACAGCCCACCCACCTCCCTTTGAATGGCAGCACTGTTCCTTTACCCTGGCTCATCTTCCATGCCTCCTCTTCCTCGCTTGCCAAATCTTCAATTGCCCAGAGAAATGTGTCTCCTTTCACCCTTTCTTCCCACTTCCACTGTGCTCCCCACTCGCCTCCCAGACCTGCTTCAGCCTCTTTCCAGGGCTGCATTCTCCCCAAACCACAAACTCTCCCTGTCCAACTCCCCTCTAAAGTACAGCCTGAACCATGCACTCTTGGCCTCAAAAGATCTCCTCTTACAGCGATATTACACAGACCTCCACCGCCAGCATCTGAGGCCGTAATGGGTTATTTTCTGCCTTCTCTCCCACCTGCCCCAGGGAGGACTCTGCACTTGGATCACCAGGAAGACTCCGTGTGCCCAGACACACCCTGCACACTCCCGCTTCCAGGACTTTGCTTCTGCATTTCCCCCTGCAGCAATGTCAGGGCTTCAGAGCCTCCTTCATGAAGGCCCCATGGGCTCACCCCGCCCTGACATCCCCAACTTTTCCTCCTCCCCAGGCCCTCTCCCCACTCCTGACTCTCAACCTGCACTTCTCCATGCTCCTTTATTTTATTCTCCCTAGATTTGTGTGCTTGCCTTAGACACTACCCACCCCTCCATCCTGCACAAATGACAAGCTCCCAGTGGTGAGGCCAGCACCTTCCTCATCGCTGGATCCCCACATCCTGCAGACAGAGGCACTTAAGACCTATCTGTTCCCTCAAGTGACACTGAACAACCCGTTCTCTGAAGGGAGAAGACAGGGGCGGGCTGCCAAGGTGGGCCGTGGAGGGCCTTGGCGCTGGCTGCTGCATCGGAAGCCGGCATCACCCACTCCGGGGACAGGTCTCCTCTGTCCAGTGCAGCTTGATTGTACGTTTATGAGTCATGGTCACGAGGCCCACAGCAGCTTAATGAGGGACATTCTTTATACACACACTCACACACACGCACAGACATACAGATACATCCCAGACAGGCAAGCCATTTCCCGCCTAGAGAACAGATTTAAGTCCCCAGGAGACAGGCGGGGAGAGGGGCAGAGATGTTCAGGCCCAAATCTTACCTTGGCTTGCCCTCTCTGGGGATTTATGACCTCCCTTCTCCATTTTCTCCTGCCTGGAGCAGGGGTGAGGTGGGGAGTGCTCTAAGAAGCAGAGGAGAGAGGCAGGAAGACAGGGTGGGAAGTGAGGGGTGGGCTATTTGTGTCTCAGGCCCTATAAATGTTTCCAACTCTGTTCACCTGCAGGCCAAGAGCCTGGGCCATCTGATACAGATTCCAGGTACCAGAGGCCAGCCAAACCTGTCTTCTCAGTGCCAACCCCATTCTTCTCCCCTGAGGGTAGCAGGTAGCTCAGGGTGGCAGTGGGGGTCAGTGGGCCATACCCTCCTCAGACCCTGCATTCGTTTCCTGGGGCTCTGCTCTAACAAAGCACCACAAACTGAGGGCTCAACAACAGAAATTATTGTCTCATAGTCCTGAGACCAGAAGTCCAAAATCAAGGTGTCAGCCCAGGGTTCCTCTGGACTATGAGGGAGAATCTCTTCCAGGCCTCCCTCCTAGCTTCAGGTAACCGTGGGCATTCCTGGGCTTGTAGATGAAATTTTCTGTGTCTTCAGGCCATCTTCCTCCAATGAATGTCTATCTCTTGGTCCAAATTCCCCCCCCCCTTTTTTTTTATAAGGAAACCAGTCATTGGATTAGGGTCCTCCCTAATGGCTTCATCTAACTTGACCTTATTTTCAAATAAGGTCATAGGTACTGAGTTAGAACCTCAACATCTTTTTGGAAAATACAACTCAACATATAACAGAACCCACAGGTGGGAGCTGTTGAAGGTATTTTATTGTCCCTCCCAAAATAATAATAACTATAAAAGAACTGACCCTCATGGGCTTACCATGTGCCACATACTATCATTAGCATGGATAACACCACTATGAAGTTACTTTTATTATTTCTACTTTCTGATGAGAAGGCTGAGGCTCTGAGAGGTTAAGGAACTTATCCAAGATCTTACAGCTGATGCATGACAAAGCCAGAATTACAACCTAGGCAGTCCTTAGCTACTGCACTACAATAATCATATCCTGTGATGTGAGCATGTCACTGTGACACCGACTCCTAAATCCAGGGCCTGGGTGTGGTCCACACTGGCCATTGGCCTGAACTATGGAAAGAGTTCCCACTGGGCAACTGCCCCCTGCTCTCAGACTCAAACTGCCACCCAAGAGTGGGCACAAGTCTACAGTGGGCGATGTCTTGGTAGGGGGCGTTCTGAGTGGGCAAGTGGAGAGCAGTGGGCAGGGGGTGCACAGGACAGATGGAGCCTGCTGTGTCCCTTTGTGGGACCTCCTTACCTACTCTGGGATGAGCACAAGATCATACCACACCAAACCCAACTGCTATGCTATCATGGAAGAGACTTATCGATTTGTCCAGAGGCTTTGTATTTAATGGGGGAAGACTGTGCGAGGGAGATGTGAGTATGAAAAACCTGAAAGCCGTTGCCTTCAAGCCCCATGGCCACCCCTCGTGCACTAACCACAGCTCTGGCCTGGAGCCAGGCCCTCAAATCTTGGCCTTCTCCATAATTATGTGTGCTTGTTGGTGTTGTTGCTGTTATTATTACTGTTGTAGTAATCATATTACTCGATGTTTCTTCCCTGGCCACTCCAGAGACAGCACAGACATTAGCTCATAATAATGCAGTCTTGCCTGGGAGGCAGAACTGTGTGCAGGCACGGGGACTGCCAGCTTCCTCCTGGGTAGAAAGGGGCCCTCAAAGGGTTGTGCTCAGCTCCTATTATGGCCACACTTTCTCCCCTTCTCTCAGCAAAGTGGCACCAAAGCTGAGACAAGATTCAGATGAGTAGCTAAAGCAGCCGGAAGTTAAAACACACAAGACCAGGAAAAAACATTTAATTGACTGAACTCCTCCTCTCGGCCTATCCGTGGCATTTCCATGACCAGCAGGGAAGGTCAGAGTGCTTTACACAGATTAGTGCACAAATCCTGAGCCACGGCTGTGGAGTAGATAGCAACAGCCCCATGTGATCAGATGCGGACCCTGAGGGTCAGGCATTGTGGTCACTCTTCCAAAGTAACTTGTATACAGGTAGGTGGCAGAGGTGGGTTTCAAATCCAGAGCTGCCTGTCTGTAAAGCCCAAGCACCTGCCATTAAGCCACACAGCAACAGATTCGTAACTACAGGTCAAGGGCAGTGAGCTCAGCTCATGATTGGGGGAGCTGCAAATCCCCCTCTCCTGTAGCCCCTACCAGGACAACCAGACCATATGACAATGGTTTCCCTGCCAGACCCTCCGGCAGCAAGCTTGAACCCCTTCTCAATGAGCGCCCCCTCATGCTACTGAGAGCCCTTAGAAGCCATCGTACTCCAGAAGAGTCCAAGGGCTGTGGCTATTCCAGGAGAGAGACAAGCAAATAAATTAACGAGACAGTCCCTTCTCAAGTAGGGGAGAAAGATACAGACACACATAGATCACAATATGACAGGAGCCTGGTATAATCTGGATGCACAGAGCAGAGAGACCTCCCAAATGTCCCTCCCGGGGAGAAGCACCAGGGTTGAGTTCGAGGACACAGAGGGGACAGGACAGTTACTAGGGCTGTCCCAGCCTTGGGCTCAGGAGTAAATCATGTGAAGCAGCAGCTCAAGAGGGCACTTCGTCTTGCCCACCAGAGGCACCAGGCCAGCCCCCTCCCTGACTGCCCACCCATCCCACACCTGCACCCACCTCCCTCACTCACGCCCTGAGCTTAGCACAAACACTTAGTGCTCAATTGCTATCATACTTGTGAAATCCTGGCCACCCCCTACCCTGCCTGTAAAACCCATCCCTACCCTACCACCAAGAAGAAAGGAAAGCAGAGGGAAGCTTCTCTAAGGGGATGTAATTCTTGGCTCTGACTTCCTACAGAAAGGTGAGAAATTTCTCCTCCTCCAGCATCCCTGGCTACAGCTGTGGAGCCTCCAGCATTCCATCCTCTTCCCAGATTTTCCAGGTACCAAGGACTGGGTACCTTTGTGTCCCACAACCCCACTGGGTCCTGAAGTGGGGAAGAAGAAGTCTGATTCCATCCTCAGGGAGTTCCCAGTCTGATGGGGATGCTAACATCTCCTGTCCTCAGGGAGTTCCCAATCTGGCAGGGACAGACTCAGCCCCTGACCTCAGGGAGCTTCTAGTCTGATAGGAGATGCATGGTCATTGTCCTCAGGAGCTCCTAGTCTTGATGGGGGAGATGCAGCCCGTGCCCTCAGCTCCCAGTCTGATGGAAGGGGCAAGCCCCCTGCTCTTAGGGAGTTCCCTGATGCCAACCTGAGAAGGGCTGGTACTGGGTCCCAAGGCAGAAAAGCCCCCAGCTGGCAGTCCCTCTGCAGTAAGTATCCAGTCTCAGGAAGGCAGTGTCTTCTTGAGGCAGAGAAGGGCCCTGGGGAATGAGGAAATTAGATGCCACATGCCCTACGAAGGGAAGGGTGGGGCTGGCCAGCTGGGTGGGAGAAAACAGGGAGCTAGCCCAGGACTCGGGACTGGTCACCATCACTTACGGGCCCTGATGTCCTCACTCCCTGCTGTGGCAGGAGTGTCATTCCCATTTCTCACAGGTGTAAGCCAAGGCCCAGGACAAGGCCCAGACAGACTCAGGCAGAAGGTCCCTGCTGTTCATTCTGTTCTCCCCCTGGCTCCACCGGAGCCATGGAGGGAAACATGGCTGGGGCCCCAGGCTCAGAGCAGATAGGCTGGTCCCGAAACAAAGAGACTGGAAGCAAGGGTGGGGATTATTGCATGGTGCTCTAGGTGCCCTTGTACCACAGGCAGTGCCCTGCACCAAGGACAGGCTCACAGGTCTGTGTGGCTTGGGGCTCTGTTCTGCTGCTAGCAACCTGCTGTCAGAGGGATCAAACGGTAGACACCTGTGTGCACACCGCCCCTCAATTCCAGCCTGTTCCTTCTGATGCACTTTGTTATCAGGTGGTGGGCCTGAGGACTGTTCATCTCACCAGCACAGCCCAGCATCGTCCCCACCAGGCTGCAAGCTCTCTGAAGGCAGGTGCCAAGTTTCCCTCCTCTGGAAGTTGGGGGCTTGGTGGAGCTGGACAGAGAAGTCCTAGCAAGGGGGCCCTTAGTCCTCCCAGGCCCCCTGCTTATCTCTCTGGAAAGATGGTTCAGGCAAGACCCACAATCTTCTCCCACATGAGCACTTCCTAGGACTGAACACCCCTGAAGGCGAGAGAATAGGAACAGAGATGCTTTGGGGGGTGGAAGGCATTTCTGGGGAATGATGAGCTTAGGGAGGCCCCTGCCTCCCATCAGCCCTTCCTCTACCCCAACCCAGCGACCATCCTTTTGATCCTTTCCCCCTTCTGCACACCATGTTCCACCTGGTGGGTGCAGGTTAGCTTTTCCAGTGGACTCTGGGTTGCAGGGCATGTGTACGTGCACGCACATGCATGTCAGTGTGTGTGTGCCCATCTGTCCTGGGGAGCAATAATAGTTAATAAATAAGTGAATGGCAAAAATAGCCTCAAAGGAGCTGACAGGCAGAAGGCCAGAGCAGCCGGGCACAGGGCCAGCACCCTGAAATGCCAAATGTTAATTTAGCCAAAAAGAAAAAAGGTCCATTTCAAGACCGCCTCCATTAGCCAGGGTCAGGGTCTGTTGTGGTTTCTGGTGCTGGCACAGCCCCTCCCCAGGCATTCTGAGTGCAGCCCAGGCACAGGGGGCCCCTTGCACAGTGTTAGGGTAGCAGGACTGGAGGGAAGGGGCCCAGTCTGGGGCACACGAGTCTATGAACAGGCAGGAAGCCGGCAGGCCACTTCCCAGCAGTCCTCCAACAGTCCACCCAGCTGGCCAGCCCTGCGTTCCGCCCCCCCCCCCTTCCCCCCTGAAAGGTCTAACCAGCTGGGGGAATGTTCTGGACTTCATCACCAATCTCTTGCCCAGGCATGGGCCCTACCCCACCTGGACACTCACTTAGGGGCAAGGGATGTGATTCAATGTCCTGGCTGTCACTCGCCCTCAGGCCAGATCCCTTGAGTGTCTCATTTGGCTTCTCTCAGGCCTTCTCCCCAACAGTCCTCACCAACCCAGAGCACTCTCCACGCTGAGGCCTCTGCTGGCCCGTGGGCGGTTTTGTTGTCCTTTGCTGCATGAGTACATGTCTTAATGAAGTTACAGAAAGAAGCACATCTGGGAGAAGCAGATGTGTGTCCCTCTCTTCCCCAGTGGCTTCTACTCTTTAAAAACCACTCTCAGTTTATTTACCGGCCTCTCTAGAACAGTCCTCAGAGGGATGCGAGTCACAGTCCTGACCTCCTTGCAGCCTCCCTCAGCTACAGTCACCTCTGAATTCAGGCAGGGGGACCTGGCTCAGCCCACGCCCCAGTTCACACTCACCCAGGAAGTCCTGTGCCAGCTCCCAGGCTGGTCCCAGTCAGTTCTGGAGGCTGCCTTGCTCCTAGTGGGTCTGCACTAGGCATTTGGTGGCCACCAGACAGAATAAGGATGGGGCAAGGGTGCGATAAAAACCCAGGACCCAGGGCCTAGCCCTCCCTCCACTTAGCCTTCCTTTTCTTCTACCCTGTTTACTACCATCCAAACACACAGGCATCTGACAGAAACACTGGGCTCTCCTGTAATGTGTGGGAATTTACAAGTGCAAACGATACGCAGCCAGGACAGACCACAGATCATTCGTTCAGGGCATTTTCCTTGGCAGTCCCTGTGCAAAGTGCTTTGTATATATCGTCACATACAGTGTTCAACACAACCCTCAGGGGTAACCATTCTTACTATATTCCATCTTCTGCAAAACAGGCTCAGAAAGAGCGAGAAACCTGCTAAGGAGACACAGCTGGGGCATGGCAGAGTTGGGATTTGAACAGTGGAGGCATAGGACACACAGTCGTAAGTATGACGAGGCCCCGCCTCGGGAAGTGGACACTCTCAGCGGGCAGGGGGAGGCAGGCAATGAACAAGCAGGTTCACTCTGCACTCTGTCAGGTGGCCTCTGAGAAAGAACAGTAGGTGGAAGGTGGCATACAGGGCCTGCAAAGCACCAGGAGCTCTGCTGGGGGTCAGGGTGGCCAGGATACCGGGCCCCAGAGAAGAGTAGAGTTCTCTAGGGCATGAGGTCTCTGGGCACCTGACAGGGCTGGCTGGGAGCTTCCAGAGGGAGGAGAGGCTAGGAGGTTGAATGTTTGGGTACCTAACATCCGGATAAAGGCTGGGCCCTACGGATTTGAAGGGAAGAGACTGACATGGGATATTTAAAGCCCAAGAAAAGGTAAAGAGGAGGGCCCCTGGGATCCATCCCAGGTCTCCCCAGGAAGGAGGTGATATCTCATTCCCCAGAGACTAGAGAACTGGTGTCCTGGGTAGAGAGCACGAGGGAACCAGTTTGGCACCACTGGTAACCAAGGCAAGAAGAAACTAATAGGTAAATGCCCAGATGCTCCCTGTGACCCTCCCCATCTTGTCTGAAGGCCCTGACCCTCAGCTACCCCCTGTCTTCAGTCTCACGGACAGGACAGGGCGGCAGGGTCCCCACTCATCTCCCACTCTTCCTCTCCCTGGAGGCGCTTCCCTTCACCTCCATACACCAACATTAACACCACCTTTCTTAACACACACAGGGCCACATCCACTTCCTCTCCTGCATGTGAACCTTCCAGCGATCCCCACTGCCTCAAGAAAAACAAAAAAAAACTTGGCCCAGAAGTCTATATTCTTCCCAACCTAGTCCCACCTAATAGCCAGCCTCCCCTCTGCTGCAAGCATTCCCCATTCCCACCAGGAAGAAGCTGGCATGCGCCGTCTCTGCTGCTAAAACTGCTGTCGCCCTACTGGGCCCTTGGGAGTGTGAGTTCCTGACCGTCTGCCTGGACTTGACAAGTAAGAGCCCAGACTTGGGACCAGGTTGCCGTGTTCATCGGTTCAGCCTGGTCTAACCTATATCTCAATGTGCCCATCTGCAAAATGGGCGGAACAACGTCAGCGCTTATGTCGTAGTGCTGCTATGGGGATTAAGTGAGTTAACACAACTCAAGTGCTTAGAAAGAGCCTGGTGCTCAAGACACGCTATTTACAGGTCTCCTCTCAGAGGCAGGGTCTGCGGCTTACTCATCCTGGTTCCCAGTGCCTAACACATGGGAGATACTTGCTGAATGGTCCCCCAAACATCTAACACCAGAACCCAGGCAAAGAGAGAGGTGACACTGACAAAAATAAAGCCAAGTTATGGATGATGATGAATTTTGGCTTAGGACATGCTGAGTTCAAGGAGGTGGAAGGAGACTGACCAGGAGGACTGGCAGACAGGGACCCGTGACAGAGGGTAAAGCAGGAAAGAAATGTCTGAGAACTGTACACTATTTGCTGAGTGACTTTTAGTCCCCCCACCCAGGGCTGTATCATTTCTTTGTCCCCAGAGTCACCAAATTACTTTAACAGCAGAGAGAACTACCTTCCTCCAAGACCACCCGAGGGATGGGGCTGGCTAAGGTGGGGGGAACGAGTGGGAGACGGCAGGGTGGCATGCTCTACCTGTGTGTGGCCAGCCTGGTAGCTTCTCAGCTCCTGGGAAACCCAAGGCTCCCAGCCTCTGCACTCTACTGGAAAGAGCATGACCCACCCTACCCCACAACCACACCAGCACCCAACTCCTATGGGTCCTCCCAAACTCACTTGCCCGCAGCCACTGTCCTGCTCCCTCCAGGCACAAGCTGTGCCTATTAGGCTAATGACAAGGGTGTGGGGGGTGAAGACCCAGTGGAAGTCTCAGAGTTGGCAGATCTCCATCGCCTGTGGTAAATGAGTAAGCGCCCCCCACCCCCATCATTCCAGGGCCAGCCTGGTGTGGGGAGGGGGCCGTCATAGCACAGGGGCCACATACTCTCTTCCTGTCCACAGTGGAACCTAAAGAGGACCTTAGGGGAAGTGGGGTGGGGCAGTCCACATCTTTTTGTTCCCTTAAGAGAAACCAGGTCTGTTCTTTAAATCTGGATTTAAGGTGATTTCCCTTTTACTTCCAGGAGAAGATACCGAGCAAAAGTAATGAAAGAAAAAAAAAAAAAGACTGCAGGAGAATGCAGGCTGGAACCTGTCCTATAGAGGTAGACACAGCCTCACCTGGATGCCATTGCTTCTCCCAAGGAGAAGCCAAGAGCAGCCACCCCCATAAGCTGTCACCAGCCTCCTCCACCCCAGGATCAAAGCAGAGAATGTCACCATTTCAGACCCAGCAGGAGTTCCCCATAGAGAACTGTTTGCCAGTGAAATCTCCCCAGAGGCCTCAGAGGGAGAGGGTTTAAACCCATCCTGCAGAAGGCAGGTGGGAAATAGGCAGGGGCAACAGCACCCCACATGGGGAAGATCTCATATGGTGACTAACTGGCTTTTCTAGGCCATTGTCACCAATGCCGGAGAAATATTCCACTTTAAAAATAAATGTAAAGCAAAATCCAAAATTAACTCTCCCCAGATAACCCCTTTCCAAAAAAGACCACATCGTAATCCACATGTGGCCATTCGCATACAGTTTAACCCAAGGACATCTCTCTGTCCTGGATTGGGATACTTCCCAGGCCTCCACCCCACACATCTGGCACTTTGCAATCTTCTCAGTCCTCCCATGGACCCCAATTTCATGTCTTTCTCTAGGTGCCCCCAGGGCACGAGGGCTGCCACAGAATCCTTGTGCTTCTCACCCCAATCTAAAGGTGCTCGAAAACAAGTAACTTCAAGGTGTCCTTGCCACACGGACTGATAACAATAAATGCATACAGGGAGTCACTAGCGATATCATTCCTTGCTTTTCACGAACTTAAGAGTCAAAGAAAAAGTAACAGTAGTTAACAGAGCTGGACTAACATTGCTATTTACCTGCTGTGTAACTTGGAGCAAATTCATTCATTCACCCACCTAACAAATATTTATTGAGCACCTACTACAGACACTGTTCTCATTTACATTCTAGTTGGAGGGACTCAAAAATGATAAACACTGCTGAGGGTGTTAAGGCCGCACGTTGGCACAATTTCCACCCATTCAGAAGGGAATTACCAGGTACAAAGAGAGAAAAGAGTTAATACCCATCAAAAGGCACTTGTTTGTAGCAAGCAGGTCCGCAGAATGTTGAGTGAGATTCACTGCCCTGCTAAGATGGCTCAGTCGAGCACATGGAGTAGTAATCATCATCTAAAATATTCTTGCAGTTATTCTAGCACTGTGCTAAGCCATTTATCGAGCCGTGTTTGGGGCTAATTGCTGGTGATAAGAGCAACATAAATATACTGAGCCACAGCCTTGCCTGACAAGATTTTATATACCAACCACCAACCAAGTTCTCTTCCCATTACACGCCTGCAATAATTTTTAGTGGCCATCACTCTTTACTGAATCACCACAATAAACCCTTTCGATATAAACAACTCGCCTTTCAATATAGCCATAAATCAGACTCAGTGTCATCCCCATGATCCCTGTGCTGATGGAGGGAGACTCAGGGCAGTAGTTCTGAGCCCTGGTGCATGTCAGACGCACCAGGAGGATTACAAGATGCAGATGCCCTGCACCGACCCCACCCACCCCCCCCCCCCCCCCGCCCACCCTCCCTTCCCCCAGATAAGCCTGGATACCAGAGTTATGTAAAAAGTCCTAGATGTGTCTTCACTTCCCACATATTAAGCTCTGTTGGGTTACTTGAGGTTAACCCACCCAGAGAGATGAAGTCTTAGCCCTGGGAGTTTGAGGTGAAACACGAAGCTGACACACGCACTGTAATGCACGGCAACCAGCTATAAGAAGTTTACAACGTGTTACGGGAACTGCTATTTCATGGGACTGCTCTCAAAGGAATGAAGAATAATTTTTGGAATTTGTGTAGTTATCCATGCCCATATTTATTACCCTTACAGTTATACTTGCTTCCTGGTGAGTCTCTGGGGTCTTCCCCACACGTTACAGCTGGAAAGGAAGAGTGAGGAAGGCTCGGGAAGCCGGAAAAGATACCAGAGGAAAGATAAGAAGAAGACACGGATCAAGGATGGGGTCAGGGGGCAAATGGGTGCAGGGGCCCCACCTGACATCACCAGAGAGACCAGTGGGAAATCCAAGAGAGGGAAGAGGGTACAGATGAAAAGCAGTGTTTCCTAAGGCCACGACCGCAGGCACATGGTCCCCTGCCAGTAGAGGACAAGCCCGTCCCGGTCCAGGGAGAGAGCACCATGAGGGACCCCTCTTGGCCAAGTCAGAAATCCCTGTGGGACCTGAGAATGGGAACTGTCTGCCTTCTTCCCACGATGCTGGGCAAGTAGGAATCGGAAAGTCAATAGCAGTCAGTAAGTATTCAGGTATTAAAACAGACCCCTGCCTTCAGAGAGCTGACTGTCAAGTAGAAAGATAGGTGAACACGCCCAGACACATTGCAAACCAGCATAAGTGTTACAGAGAAAAAGAAGAGGATGCTTCTAATTTAGATTCACAGGGTCCAGTGTTGCAAAGGCAGGGCCCCTGGAGGGGCACAAGCCTGCTCTGCTCACTGGGGTTCAGCTCTGGCACCGCTCCTTTGGCAGCCTCCTCAGCTGAGATGTCAAGGCCAAGGTACTGCCTGCCGGTGGTACCGACTGAGAGCCAGTCCAGGGCAGACGGGTCCCTCCCGTGCAGCAGGGTGAGTGAAATGTTTACAGGAAAAGGGACTTAGCCAGAGGAAGGCTGGGGACTTGGCTAAGCAAATAAGTACCTTTCCCATCCCTCAAAAGAAGATGTAAAAATAAAATCTTGAAAATCCTGGGGTGCCCGGGTGGCTCAGTCAGTTAAGCCACCTGGCTCTTGATCTCAGCTCAGGTCATGATCCCAGGATCATAAGTTCAAGCCCCGTGATGGGCTCTGTGCTGGGCGTGAAGCCTACTTTAAAATAAATAAATAAATGGGTGCGTGGGTGGCTCAGTCAGTTAAGTGTCTGACTCTTGATTTTGAGCCGGGTCGTGATCTCATGGTTCGTGGGATCGAACCCCGAGTCAGCCTCTGCACTGACAGCACAGAGTCTGCTTGGGATTCTCTCTCCCTCTCTCTCTGCCCCTTCCTCTCTCTCTCTCTCTCAATAAATAAAGATTTAAAATAAATAAAATAAAATAAAATCTTGAAAGTCCACTTAGCAAAAAGTGGCACTTAGGAAGGAGTTAACATTTTTCTTTAGTCTTCTTGACAGGAGGGACAGGGAGAGAAGCGAATGTGAAGCAGGACGTCTGGGGTACTTTGGAAGGTGTTGATGGTTGTGAGGAGCTGGGCTTTGAAGATACACGCTAGTAAGCGCTAACCTGCACATCTATTAGATGCTCCTCTCCAGAAAGACCCTGGGTCTGACCTCCAGGGTGTATGTACCAAGAAGTGACCCTGATGTGTCCCCAGCGCCTCCTCCCTCCTCTCCACTGTTCCACTGACACCACCAGAATAGTGGATACAAGGCAGCCTCACCCCCGACTGTGCTACTCACACATCCATAACCACTCAGGAGCTTTTCATTGGTAAACATCTGATCCCAGCCACCCCCTGAACACTTCAGGGCCGCCTTCCTTCACAGCATTGCAGGCTCAGGAAATGACAACTCACTGAATGCCCATCTGAGCCAGACACCATGAAGGAAGGACAAGCCATCACAAAGAAAACACCACGCATTCCAAAATCAAACCAAGACAACCGCGTGAGAACAGCTGTGCCTTCTCTAGCTTCTGCACGCACCACCAAGTAGATGCAGGGCCGGGTCCAATTGAGAAAAGAGCACTGGATTTGGAGTCAGAGATCCGAAGTTATATCGCAACTCCTAAGCTAACTAACTAGCTGTGTAACCTGAATGAGGTCACTTAACCTCTCTGAACCCCTACTTCCCCCTCTCCAACACAATCACAGGTCTGTAACTATGAGTGCATTACCTTGTTTTGGCCACCAAACATCAGATCCCGTCAATCAGGAATCTATTACCCCCAGGTAACAGAAAGGAAACACTGGGAGAGGCAGAGCAGCTCAGCCAGGATCATATAACCAGGGTTTTCCCCTGGGCCTCTGGACCCCAAAGCTCACGTCTGCCCCATCCTAACCCATCACCTCCTTGGAACCCTCATGAGCAGCAAAGGAGATCACACATGGTAAAGTCCTTTGTTATCTATCAAATGCTGATCAAACGGAAAAGCGAGTCTTTTGGCCAGTGTTTGAGCCCACTGTCTAGGAAACAGAAAGCCATACATTTTTAAGAAGTAAAAATTTTAAAAATAGTTATAGAGATAGATAGAGGTGTATATCATATATAAATTACATGTATATTTCTATAGCTATATTTAAAAAATTTTTATATTCCACGTCATTCCTCTACTCCAGCAACCATTCTACTTGTGACAAACATTATCAGATAAGAGTGAGGGACCCAGGCAGGACTAGGTTCTGAGCCTGCCATGCAGTCCTGCACCTGATGCATTTTTGCCCCAGTAAGCAGCCTCTCTCCCTACCTGGTGTTCAAGTCAAACCTGGGTTAGATTCCCTGCTTCTCATCTCTCAATCTGGATTCCTCAAGGGAAAAGATCCTGAGACAAAGATTTGAGTAGAAGTGGTTTACATGAGAGGTAACCCCAAGAAACACTAGAAGGGGAATGGAGAAGACAGCTGAGGAAGGGAAATAAACCCAGAGAAAAGGAATGCTATCAAGCCCATTCCCACCGTGGGCAACTAGAGCTGACTGTTTCCTGGGACAGGGAGCCAATGGAGAACACACATTTCAGAGCTGGAATATTCATCCACCAGCACACAATAATCATTGGCTGAGGGCTGCTCTGGAGGTGGAAACCCCCAACACTTCTGACCTGCCCCACGGGCGAGCAGAGAGGCTCAGGGCCGGAGAAAGCCCTCAGGTCCTGACAGCTGGCAAGAGTGGAGAGGTACATGCCCAGGGAATATGGGCAGGCACTGAACCATCTGCTATGCTCACTAGCTGTGTGACCTTGAGGACATTACTTACCTTCTCTTATTTCCTTTTCTGAGCCTTGAAATGGGGATAAGAATGTCTTTCTCACAGGGATGATATTATAATTCAATGAGGTCATGTATGTAGGGGATGAGCTCAGTGTCAGGCGTGCAGCAAACACTCAGTACATACTCACGGTTTATAATCAATAATCTTTAAGGGTTTCCTCCTCTGGGAGGGTTGAAGTGGGGGAAGGAAACAAAGAAAATTTGGAGAAGGATGATCTGGAATGACCCACTGCTAACTCCCCTGTGGGCACCAATGCAATCAGTGCCTTAAGTGAAAGGTCTGGAAAGACATTCAATGGACCCCAGACCCTCCAAAGGTCATTATTTAGGAGTCCAACCTGATGCAATGTCTAATGACAGCAAAAGGCCCTAAAAGAAACTAAAACTAGATTAAAAGAGGCGTCTCCCTGGTGCCTTCCATCATTTCATTTCATAAAGGATTTCAGACCCCGATGGGGAATGAGACTTTAAAACAGGCAGCCAGCCAGTGCGGGCTGAGAAACCTTCTTGAGGGAGGAAAGGCCCCAAATAAATGCCCCTGTCTAGATTACTTTACCCAAGCCTATCCCAGAGGCCCATCCCTAAGAAATTTCTAGGCTGCTCCCAGCCCCCTGAAGCAGTGTAGCCTAAAGTGAGTTCCAACAAACACTAATGACCCTTGTTATGCTCCTTAACCAACAGATTCAGGGATCATACATGCTTGATAAAGGATTCATGCAATATCCTCCTCTTGGCAAATTTTAGTGCCCATTAACATGTTCAAAGCTTTAAAGTCCTACAGTAAAGAATTCTGTTTAAGCCAGTATTTCCAGAGCTCATCTGACACAGAAGCAAATGTGTGTAGGTGAAACATCTATTGGCTAATGGCAGCCCTGGGTGCTGGGACGCAGGCTGGGTTATCTTTGAACTTCCATGGCCTCGCACAGTGCCTGGTATACAGTAGGCACCTAATAAATGGTTGCTCTCTGAATGAATGGGGAGAAGGCTGAAAGAATGACTTAATAATGGCTTTTAGATCTGTGAAGTGATATAGTATCGGCAGTGCCAGGCGACAGCTCTCTGTTTCCAAGAAGGCACACGTTTTAAATTGCAGCAGGAGGGATTTTGGAAGCCCTGCTCAGAGTTTAGGATTGCAATCCACCAAAATAGGCTTCCAAGCCAAGCTGCATCGCTTCCTTCTGTGGAGGTGTTGGTCTAGCACTTCGGCACAGCAGAGTCTGTGTGCAGTCGTCCACCCACCCCACCACCCATTCATTCATTCGTTCATTCATTCATTCAAACCCTCACTGAGCACCTACTATGTTCTGGGCACTGAGGTCCCTGAGGTCTCTGAGGACCCCTTCCAAAAGCCAACTGGGACCGCAGTGAGCTGTGGGATCAAGCCTCGAGACTCCTAAGGGGAAGGGAGAGGGGACCACCCAAGTGTGAGGTCAGGAAGCCTCAAGCCCAGAAGCAACAGCTCATAACCCACTCAGAGCAAGGAGGAGGTGGGAGGATTTCACGCTGACACATGAGGCTGGCCTGAAGAATAAAGCCACTACTGTATCCCCATGTTTGTTTGTCTTTCCCCCTTTTCTGGTAACTACATCCCATTGTTCCCAGAGAGCATCCCTGCCCCCACCTCCAGGCCTGTCCTCATACTCAGAGCTCTAATCTCTTCTTGCTTCCCTGAAGCCCTATTCCTCCTCCTTCAAATCATCTCCTAGTTCCCTACCTCTTGCTATGTTGCCCCACCCTCTTGATCTCCTCGTTCTCCACATTCTGTACATCCGTTCTGGACCAGGAGTGTCCTCAGTGTTTTTCGTATCCACTAGCAGACAAAGGAATGAATAAACCAGGACTCAAATCAAGGTCCATCTTTCTGCTGACCGCCCCCCCCCCCCACCAGCCTGCTTTGCCTCAAACTGGAGGCAGGGGATGGGGAAGTTTGGGAGGAGAATATGAGTCTGGGTTTGGGGCATCCCTCCCACCCTGTTTCACTATTACTCATCGCCTTCCAGATCTGCATCCTCACATCAGCACATACTCCCAGCCCCTCCTGAATGTCTCCCAATGGCTCATCAGGTCTGTAACGGTTTCGCTTTTTTCAAACAGAGCCTGAGATGGTCAGGACGACAGAACACCCTAACAGACTTTAGGAGATAGTCACGCTGATGCAAGGCACGAAACCACAACATCCTTGGGTTGAGGGTGACCTGGGCAGATTTCTTGGCCAATGTTCCCAAGCCTGGGAGTTGGTCAAGATCACCTGAAGAACTTTGAAACCTAGATCCAAGCTGTTTAAAAAACAGATCCATTCTTGGACCCCACCCCAGACCTCTCAAAGCAGAATCATTTCCTCAGTAACAATCTTAGCTGAGGCCATCCAGTCTCTATGTGAAAACCTCCACTTACACAGCTGCCTACCCCGGGAGACATGTGGTTTGATGGCTGCAACCCCAAAAGCTAGAAAGGTATCTCCTACCTGGAGCTGAAATGTGTCTATTGTTTCCACCCATTTGTCACAGCCCTGCCCTTGTGAGCAACTAAAAAGAAATTCAGTCTCTCTTATAATGTCTGGCCACAGGGGTCCCAGCAACAACGTCTTGCCCAGCTGCTTTCTTACCCTGCTACAGCCTGCTCTCCTCCCAGCTAAATATCCCCTAGCCTTTCAAATGTTCTCTCAGAAGTCAAGGTTTCCAGTCCCCTTACCAAGCTGGTCACACTCCTCTGAATTCTGGAATCAACCACAGTATTTCATAGGGGACCTGAATCTTCCTATGAACTGGGTATGCCTATCAACATACCCAAACAGCCTACTGGTGTTTTCCAACAGCCAGCCTCAAAATGCGGGTTCACCTGGGGTGCACAGTCCATTAACTAGAAATCCTGATTTCGCTTGCAACATTGTATGTAAAGAGAGATTTTCCCTGTCCTCCATCTGGACATTGCCTTGAGAAAAGCTGGGGGGGGGGGGGGGGGGGGAGAAGGAAGGCTTTCCAATTATCTCCATGAAGTTTTGAGTCTGGGTGAAAAAAATCATGCTGGGCCTGCCCTCTGTTAGCTAGCCATCCCCACCTGATAAGCACAGACGGAAGAAGGATATGCTAAAACATAACTTATGTAACAGCACCAAAGGATTTATGGGTACAATCATGTCAGAGTTCCTGGAGCCAACTATTTCCAATCCCAATACAGACTGCCCTCCTGGGAAGTAACAGGCCAGGAGCTGGACTCCCCCCACACACAAGACAGGTACAGTTAACTGAGGCACCAGGCAGGCATCATGGACAGGAAGTCTCCCACAAAGAGGCTGGTACAGTCACAGGAGTCTCCCACCTGGCATTGCCCAACACTCACATTCTGTCTCTGGCTGGGACCAAAGTGGGAGCCCCAGCCACACCACTTAGGAGAAAAAAGGCCTGGCCCAGCATGGGCCACGGCCCTGCTTCTGCTACCGGCTGCACCTTCTCACAGAGTGACTTGTGGCCAGGGCCCATCAGCATGGGAAAGCCTTTTACACGGATTTTTAAAACTCTTCCATGAGGTTGAGCAGGTTCCTGTGATGGGGTTTAATACGTCATCTGTGTCCTCTTTATAGACAAACATGAGCATGCTGTTCCATGTTCCAAAGCACACAGACCTCCTTCTCTTGCTCTAGATCAAAACTTAGATTGAATTATTAACACTGAACATTCCCACAAATACAGAAGCTGGTCGTTTTGCTCCTCGACTGGGTCTGTGCCCTTCCTGAAGTCCTCTCCGTAGGAATCGAGGCATCCCTGGGATCTGGAAGATGACCCCCTGCCCAGAAGCCCTGCTTGACCCCACCCCCAGAGGCTTCTGCCCCCACCCCCGAAACAGCCCTGCCCTGTTGCACAGAGGAGGCAACATAATCGAAAATAATTAGCAAATATAGTTGGCAAAAAAACATTAGACTTTAGGAAGACAAGCAGACCCTACTCGGCTCCAAACTCAGAGCCAACCCCCCACCCTGGGGTTCACTAAGGCCAGATTTCTCCTGTCCAGAAATGTGGATGACGGGGGGAACTGGTGGCAACTCCCAGCCACTGCAGTAGAAGCGTGTCCTCCTCCACAGCACCCCAGCGAGCAGGCAGGGAGTGGCTGTAGGCAGTGCACATGGGCCAGCTATAGTGACCCACAACACAGGCCTCTGGGCCAAGCTCCAGAGCAAGGAGGTGGCTTTGCAATGGGGTTCACTGGGCAGCTGAGTGAGTGGGCAGTAGGAAGAGTTCTTGAAAGGGAAGGATCGGATTCCTGTATTTCAGGGGAGCTGACCACTCAAGTTGAGCCCTCAGCCTCATTATGGAAAGTGGGGGGGTGTGCATCCAGGGTACCTCCCTGAGGAGCCAGATGTCAAGGTCAGAAGGGTGATTAAGGCCCAGAATCAGAAAGGCAAACGGCCACGGAAGCCAGCCACCAGCCAAGAATAAACAGGACAGAGCTGCAATGATCTCCTTTCAAAGTCAACACAAAGGCTTCCTTAGGCCCACCTCCTCCATTGCCCTGGTCAGCCCAAGCCACAGACACACACACACACACACACACACACACACACACACACACACGTGTGTCTGTGTGTGTGTGTGCGCATGAGCAGACATGCATGCACATGCACAGCAGTCAGTTCATGGTCTGTATCCCCATCCCCCTCCTTCCCCAGCCTCCTAGCTACAGACGCTCGCACGTGCACAGTCACAGAACATCACCCACACAGCGCCTGTGCCTTTCTGATCTCTGAAGCAACTGGTGACAGTTACAGGTTCAAACAGTCACAAAGGAAGAAATGCAGGAGATCACTGAGTTTCTCCAAAAGGTTTAGGGAGAAGAGAGGAAGGAGCTGAAACTCCGCTGGGGAGGAGGGTGGGTCATCCCACACCGTGACGGCAACTTCTAACAGCTCTCCCAAGCTCACAGGGACCCACATGGGGTCAGAATCTTCTCCTCTGAAACCATGGCAGGCAGGCTTAATGTGGTTGCAGAATAATAATAACCCACATTTGAACAGGACTCTCTACTTTTCAAAGAGCTCTTCCATCCATTATCACCTCCCGGAGTAACACTGGACAGTGGAGATGCTCATCCCCTCAGTCAGATAACCCCACAGGGCCCAAAGATATTTTCTCCAAAATAATCTTTAATAGTTTAGCATATGTAATGGTTGTGTGAGCGTGCTTGTTTGTGTGTGTGTGCGTGCAGAGGCTTTATGTAGCAGAGTGGGATACAATCAAACAAAAATGGGGTTGCTATGGCAACAGGCTCCGGCATCATTGCAGCCTATTAACACAAGTGAGGAATGTGTTTGGCAGATGCGAGTGTTATTTATGGTATGGGTGTAGCAGAGGGACTTCTAACAGGCCAAGAAGGAGAAAAAAACAACCCTGTGACGCTCCTACTGTACCCCACAGAGGAGACAACGGTGAGACAAGAGCACAGGAGAAGCTGCAAACAGGCAATAAGAGATGGGGAAGCAGAACAAGGAGGCAGGCAGAGGAGAGGAGAAAGGTGGGCAGAGAGCAACAGGGGACTGGCAGGGGCAGAAGGAGAAAGGAAGTGGGAGAGGAAGAAGAGGGGGAGAGGGACGGATACCGGGGGAAGAGCTAGAGCAAAAGATGTAGGAAGGGAAGAAACATCATCCCCCAAAGGGGGATGACCTCTTGGTTATCTCTTGAATAAAAACCATCAGGAGGCACTAGTTCAGAAACCAAATATTTCTCCTCATAACTGGAGCAAAGGGCAGAACCCCAAACACAAGAGGGGCTGGGGAAGAATAAAATACCCAGGTCAGACGATGATGTTGAGGAGTTGAGCTGTGGGAGTGAGGGGGCCAGCCTTGCAGGAGGAGAAGCAAAGAAATGCCAACACAGTTTACCCAGGGCCTATTATGTGTCCAAGGCACCACGGAGGGGGGGATTTCCAAAGCCCCAACATTAGAAACCATGCACTGCTGTTCCATTTCCCTGGACATGTGTCTTTATCAAAGAAAAGAACAAGGCATCTAATGCAAGCCATCCTCAAACACCTGCTGCTCTGGGGTAATCTGAGGCAGAGGTTAATGCTGCACTGTCCCACTATTTCCCAACCATCCCTCAGGGTTTGGTCAAGAAATAAAAATTCTATATCAGACATAATCAGAAAGGTAAATCATATACAAAAAAAAAATACAATTTTCTCTGAAACCAAAAGTCCCTTGTCCTGGACCATTCCTAACAAGCTTTGCTGTCCTCAACAGAGAAAAGTGTAAGAAGTTAAGTGTAAATCCACCCAGAAGCTTACAGCCAAGTCTAAAGACCACAATGCGGAAAAGCAGCATGGGATGGGAGGTGGTAAAGGTAGGGAGAGAAGGGAGAGAGGTTTGCCTGAGAAAGAAGTCAGACAGTCACTCTGCTGTTGCCACAGCATTTTCATGCGAAGATGGGGTTGGAGCTCCCGAGGCCCAGCACTCCTTTCCTGGGAACTGACTCCAGTCTCATGAACCCATGCATCCAGGATTGCCTAGGGCTGGTTCAGAAAAATAGCCCGAATGATCCTGGAAATCTCTGCTTCTCCATGTGGATGACATGCCCTTCCCTCTGTAGAAAAACTACACCCATCCGAGCAACCTGCGTCCCATCCAAGCCAGGACCAACACCCAAAGATACAACATCCATGATCGCCTGGGTCCTCAAGTCAGAAGGAGTTGGAGGTTTTATAAGCACTAACAATAGTAGTTAACATATATATATATATATATATATATATATATATATATATGTATATATCTCCAGGTATATCTCCAGCTCCCAAATCCCCAGCCTCAGACAACTGGCAGGGTTATCATTTCTCCTCCTTGAGACTGGGCAAGGAGGTATATGTGTGTGTGTGTGTGTGTGTGTGTGTGTGTGTGTGTGTACACACACACACATACACCTATATATGTATATGTATATATACATGCATATGTATATATATATATATATATATATATATATATATCACCTCTCAGTAGGTTCCTCTCTCAAGTTCAAAGCTGATCTCTGAAGATTTTTTTCCTTCTGATCCCAGATCATAAAAACTTCAACTAAGCTTCAACTACCCCTCCTACTCCACTCACTGGAACACCACCAAGTTGGCAAGTAGTTATTAAATCCCTACTAAGTATCCTGAAATGTCCTAGACAAGGGAGAGAGGGTAGAAAAGAAAAAAACATACACAGGATTCCTGCATCCAAGGAGCTTACGTTGGATGGGGAGCAAAACCAATGGGCACTGGAAAGTAAGGAAGTGCTCCACTCTGTGGTTCTGACTCTGTCGTTACCCATGCAGTAGGGGGAGAGGCCAGGGTGCCTGGAATGGAAGGAGGAGCCCCTGAGCAGGAGGTGAGGGGTGAGGCTTGGCACAGAGGTTGCAACTGGAAGGGGCATACACATTTCTTTCATTTTCGAGAAAATATCTTGGGGCTCAAAGAGGTTGCAGATCCCCTTCCTTTCAGTCACAGAGTACTTTGGAGGTAGAGCTAGAGCCCAGCTCCCTGAAGCCCATACTGTGCTATTCCCTGTGGGAGAGTATCACACCCAGGAAGCTGGGGGCACAGGAAAACCCGTCAAGGAAGAGGCAGTACTCAACATGATCAAAGTCTGAGAAAAGGCATGAGAAGTGGGGAGAAGAAGGAAGGCAGTGCCAACGGAGTATGGTTAGAGGTTCTCTCAGAGGACACACACACCCAGAGAGAGGTATGGGGTGCAGAGCAGGGTCCACGGTTGAGAGACTAGCCTGCATCAAGGGCCCCCTGACTCTCACAGCCAAGCTGCACTAAAACAACTAGGCTCAGCAGGGGTCAATGGATGAAGCCCCTGGAGCTCCAGACAAGGCAACTGCTACTGGGAGGAGTGCATGTCAGAGGGGCCAGTCTCACCAGCGGTCAGGAGAGCAAGCACACCTCTCTCCCAGAAGCCTTCAGTGGAGTCACCAGTTAACCAGGCAGAGGTTTTACTTCCTCCAGAGCCCACCATTCTGAGCTCATGGAACCAGTCTCAGCAGGGATAAAAAGCACTGCCCCTGCCACAAGCAATAACAAGGAACACCCAAGGGAAGGGGTCATGCCACCCAGCACTAGCTTTCCGCTCAGGCCAGAACACCGCCACACACAGAGGTTCCTTCCTACCTTTGCTAAAGGCAGCTTTTTTGGCTTTAGGGCACTTTTGTAAACAAAGCAAACTTGTCAGTCCTCCCACAAGTTCGGGTATATCTCCAGCTCCCAAATCCCCAGCCTCAGACAACTGGCAGGGTTATCATTTCTCCTCCTTAAGACTGGGCAAGGGGCACCCAGGGGCTCCCCTCCCCAACCCTCTATCCAGGAATCCTTAACAAACCAGGATGGAGAGGCTGCTGCAGGGTCCAAGCCACCTTTATGAGGAGCCTTTTCTACACAGGGACAAGGAAAGGAACGGGGACCTTTCCATAGAATTTTCTCCTCCAACTCTCCTTCCTCACTTGCATCCTCACAATGATGGCTACATGTCTTCTAGGGGCCAGGAACATTACAAATAATACAAGGACATCTTTTTTGTAAATGAACACGCTGGGGCTCAGAAAGGGTTAAAAGGCTCTGAAGACACCCCACAGCTGGCACAGCCGTGTCTCTCTGGCTCTTTTCACCACTTTAAAGGTGATGAGTTACTTCTCTTTGGCGTCAGGCCAAGGCCTGCCCACCCCACGATCTAGTCTCTGCGACCAGGTGGGCTCCTACCTGCTTGAGCAGGAACTGGTCCTGGGCGTTGGTGCGCAGGGCGATGGCCAGGTGGAGGGCAGACAGCAGCACCCCACTGAGTACCGCGGCCCGCATGCGCACAGGCAGCAACGTGTAGATGGTGTAGATGAAGAACACGGTCCACCAGATGCCCTCCGAGGCGCTGCGCGGCTGGGGCAGCAGCAGGCCCACCACCTGGACAGCCAGCACCACGGCGATGAGCGCGTAGCAGGCCAGGCCCATGTGGTCCTGGTGGAAGGCGGCGCGGTTACAGAGCACAGCCATGACAAGGATGACACCCACCGCGGCCGCCAGCACTGCCAGGTAGGGCAGCTGGAGCGGGGGCCGCGCCGCGTGGAAGGCCAACATGACGAGGCACACGAGCACCAGCACGGCCATAAGCATAGTGAGGCTGCTCTGGTTCAGACGGAAGAAGTAGCGCTGGTACAGCCGCTCCAGTTTGTCCGACGGGAACTTCTTGGAGCGGAATATCTGCAGCAGCGCCAGGCAGCAGGCGCCCAGCGACAGCACTGAGCCGGGCCCCGCGCCTGAGCCGGCCGAGCTGCTGCCATCCCCTGACCCTTCGTCGCCCTCGACGGCACCGGCACCGGCACCGGCCTCCAGCTCGTCCGCCGCGCGGCCCTTGCCTCGCCGCTCCTCCAGGCCCAGCTCCACCGAGCGAGGGCGCACCTCGGTCCCGCCCGCTGCGGCCGCAGCCGCGGCCGAGCCGCCACCGCCGCCCCCAGGGGGCGCCCGGGTGCTGCCCCCGCCGGCCGCGCCCCGCCGCTGCCGGCGGCTGCCGCGACCGCAGTCGTCGCCGCCGCGCTCCTGCCAAGCAGATTTGGAGCGGAAGCTGAAGCCGAAGCCCCCGGCCAGAGGGTCGTCACCACTCAGCGGAGGATCGTCGTCGTCGTCGTTGCGCCAACGATTAGCCAGGCGCTGCTGCTGCTGCTGCTGCGGGGTCACCGCCCCCCCGGGTTTCTTGGTGCAGCTGCGGGTCGAACCCCCGGGGGCGTGGGGGTAGCCATTGGCGCGGGAATCGGCCTCCCCCCACGCCGAGCGATGTTCCGGGCCTCCCCGGGACGCCGGCGCCGCCGCTGTCTGCGCCGCGTAGCCCGGGGGGCTTACGCTTTTGGAGCCGGACATCCCCCCCTCGGCTTCGTCGTCTTCTTCCTCCTCCCCCGGGGGCCGGGCCGGGGGTCTCCAAGGGGACGGCGGACGGCCGAGCAGGGGGACCAGGCTGGGGTCACACGTCGAGGGCGGCCCGGGGCCCTGCGCAGCAGCGGGGCATCTTGGCACCCCCGTCCTGAGCGGAGAAGCAGGGCAGCAGGAGGACAAGCGGGGAGGCAGGCACAGCCCCGAGGTGAGAAGTGGCTGAGAATCCGCGTCTGGAGTCCCAGGTCCGAGATGGAGTTGGCTCCGAGCTGGGGCAGCTGGGTCTGCTTGAGTGGCTGCGCCGCGCGCAGAGGGACGTCCGGACTCCTGGTTCGCGTCGAGCTCGACGAGGACCGGAGTTGCGGACGAGGCGGGACGGAGAGGTGTCCTTGCGGGCGGCGCCTCTCCCGGGCTGGCAATGCCGGGGCGCGGCGTTCGCAGATTCTGCCTAAGCGGGGCCCAGCGGCACACGCGGCGAGGCGGCGGCTAGGGCGGCGAGGCTGGGGTCCCGGCGTGGAGACCGAGCGGGCACCCTTTCCTCGCGGCGGACTAGGAGCGACTGGGAGGTGTGGGCGCCAGGCAGCATTATTTTCTTACGAGGGGTGGGGAGGTGGGATGGGGGGTGGAGAGGACGGGGGAGGGGGCGGCGGGCGGAGCAACAGCGCCGGGGCCCTGGGGGGTGGGTCCTAGAGCCCAGGGGGGCCGTCGCCCGCATCCCCCACCTCCCGCGGAGAGAGTGGGAGCGAGGCCCCCGCGAAAGCCGAGCGGAGCTTTCAGCGCGTCCGCGCAGGGGGCGGGGGCGAGGACCGGCTCCTGCGGCGCGGCCCTTCCCCTCTCGCCTCCCCCTTCCCCCAAACGGAGCGGGGCTGGCCCGGACCCGCTGGCCCAGGAGGGCTGCCTCGCCGACTCCGCAAGCCCTAGGCTCCTCGCCGCCGGCTGCGGGCCCACCGCGGCCGGGCGCAGAAGGACCAGGCGGAGGGCGGAATCCGGCGCAGCGCCGCCGCCGTTCTGCCCCAAAGCAGGCGGGCTTCTCCCGGGGAGTACGGCATCCAGAGATCGAGGGCCGGGGCTCAGATGCAGCCGGCCGAGAGGGGTCCGCCCAAGAGCTGCTGCGGCCCGGGGGCGCTCCGGGGAGGCCCGCGGGAGCCGGGCTCAGGGCGCGCCATGCACGCCTCGGGCCCTGCGCTGCTCCGGCCGCTCGCGCCGCTCCTCCCTTCTCGCCCGCTTGCCGCCGCCGCCGCCGCCGGAGAGCCCTCCGCATCCCCTCCTCCCGCCGCCTCCCCGCCCCCCGCGCCGCTCCGGCCTCGGCTCACAGCGGCGCGCGGCCGCCTCCGCCCCCCGCCGGGCCGCGGCCCCCGCCTCTGCGCCCCGCCGGCATCCTCAGGCCAGGCCCCGTGAGGCGCTCGGGGCCGCGGGGGCCCCAGTTCCCCTTCCTCACCTAAATTTCTCGCCGCGCCCCCTCCCTCCCTGGCTCCTGGAGCCTGGTCCAGCCCGCTGTCCCTACGCCGGACCTGGGTGGCGTGCGGTCCTCCCCCCCACCCCCGCTTCGGTTCTTGCGCCCCTAGTCCAAGCTCCCCTCTTTTGTATCCCCTTTTAATCCCCCTCCCCCCCCATTCAACCCAACTTCAGCCCCCGCGCTGCGCCCCCCTTCCCTGGCTGGGCTCGATTGGCCGCTTCCTGAGCTGTCAGACTTGACTCCCGCGCTCTTATTGGGCGATTCTCTGGCCGGGCGGCAGTGCCAAAGGAGGGCGCACCGGGCTGGGGGCGCCCCGACCGCGACTGCCGCTGGGAGCGGGAGACCAGAGTCCCCGGAGGGACCGGAGAGCCAGACCCGGAAATGGACGGGGGAGATGGAGAAATTGAGGATTTCTGAGACGCAGGAGGACGGTGACGGAAAAGATGGAGATGCAGTGGGTGAGGCTGATGCAGCCAGGGCGGGGCGGACAGGAACGCTTTGGTGGGTAGTTTCCGAGAGAGAGCCCTTCAGACAGCGCTAGGAACACCTGGCGTTTGTGAAGAGTTTTTGCCTGTTCACACATTTAAAAAATCTCATTTGGTTTCCCTCAGTAGCCCTGGGATGTGACAGAGACCAGGAGGCATGTGACTATTCCCGATTTATAGATCCGAAACAGGCTTCAGGAGTGTCATCAACTTGCCATGGCCACACGAGTTCCCTAACTTGCGACCGAAAGATCTCCCATCAGCACCAAACTGCCTCCCCTACCTAGCAAGCTGGTAACCCGGAGCAAAGCGGGGTTCCCGCTGGACAACGAATGACCAGATACTCCTGCCCAGCACTAGTCACAAAGAGGCAGGAGTGGAGAAAAGGACTTACTGCGGATCAAGGAGGATCTTGGTCTGTGGAAGATGCACCTACCCAATTCCCCTTGCCCCTAGGCTGTTCTAGTGGAAATTCTGTCAGTCCAAACAGTGGGAGGGGTGGGAGACCACACCTCTACTGGAGAGAGAAACAACCTTCACTTTGGTCTTCTTCCTCCAGCTCTCTCTGCAGAGCTTCTGACAAGGAGCCTGGAATCTGAATGATCTTCCCTTTCTCTCTCTCTCCCCCTCTCTGTTGGTCATCTCTTTGCAGATTGCAAGATAAGCCTTGCCAGAGTTACAAATTGGGAGGAGAAACATTTGGAGAGATCTGAATAAGATAACCCTTGAGTAATTCAGCCTTTGAATAATCAATCCATGGTTAGCTAAGTCATAAAAAAACACCATGAAATTTAGTCAACAAACATTTGCAGAGCACTGCTATGTGCAAAAAGCACTGTGCTAGGTGATCCAGGGATAAAGAGATTACCTAACTCTGGTTACAATCAGGGAGGGAGAGGAGCTGGCCACTAACTTCGGTTTAGAGCTCCAGTTCAGTCATTTTGGGAATTGAGAGAGGGGGAGAAGGGGAATTACTTCCCATTGTGAAGGAAAAAAAAAAAAAGACTGGAGGGGCGTCTGGGTGTCTTCGTTGATTAAGCATCCAGCACTTGATTTCATCTCAGGTCATGATCTCACAGTTTGTGAGTTCAAGCCCCACATCGGGCTCAGCACTGACAGTGTGAAACCTGCTTGGTTTTCTGTCTCTCCCTCTCTCTCAAAAAATAAATAAATAAACTTTTTAAAATGTTTTTTAAAAAGACTCTGGAGGCGAATCTGGGACTAGCAGAGGGATAAGTAAGAAGAAAGGAAGAATGGACTGATGTTTAGTAAGCAACTACTACATATCTGTAAATATCAATAAACATTTTGAGGAAGACATTATTCTCCCCACTGTAAAGATGAGAAAACTGTGACTTAGAGAAATCAAGGCCCGTAGTCTGTAGCAGAATGGAACCTAAGTACAGCCTGCCCCTTATACTCTACCTCACTTCCTGCAGCATATATGGTATGAGAGACGCCCAGAGAGGCAAGTGCATGGACCGAAGCCAAATGGCCAGAGGTATCAAGGTGATTGGGTTCCGTCCTTGATCCTCTTATTCTCTGAAGCTCTCCCTAGTTCATTCCTTTGCATTTGATTCAAATGTTTAAAAATAACCATCATCTTACCAAAAGAGCTATGTATGGTTAAAAGTAGAAAACCTAACCCCCCCCAAAAAAAGACAAAGCAAACAAAACACATTCATAATCATACCATGTAGATCTTAATTTTTTCCTTAACAAAAAATAGGGCTTTTACTGTGCAAATAGTTTTAGAATCTGTATTTTTCTACTTAGCTAAATACTGTGCTAAATATTGCATTTTTCATATTGGCAAGCATTCATCTATAATATCCATTTTATTGTCCAAACAGAATTCCATTGCATGAAAACAGCATAATTTAGTTAGCCAATCCCCTACTGTTGGACATTTTTCACTGTCACAACAGTTTATAAAAAGTTTCCACTCTTCTACTGTTATAAACAATGAGCATTTTTGCAGAGAAATCTTCACACCCATCTTTATATCCTTAGGAGAAATTCCTACAAGTAGAATTGCTGGGTCAGAGGATAAACATTTTTTTCCTTAAGGTATTTCTGAAATTCTTATCTTCAGCCCCTGCGTCCCTTGCCTATTCCAAGCTTAGCCCTGTCCACTGGAGAGCTCCCCGTGGATGCTCCTTGGTACCCACCAGGGGCAGATTCAGTTTGTTTAAAAGGTCAGGGAGTCTCCTAAAAAGTCTGCTCACCCTGTTTTTTCACGACTTGTGGAATGACCATCCCCCAATCTCCCTGGTCTTGGAGTGGCGAACCCTCCTCGATCCCTATCCCTGTCCCAGAGTCCTGCTGCGCTACCCTCATCATTACACATCTGTCTCCTTCCACATTCTCTAGCTACTATCTTCACCCACACCCTCCCTGCTCCTCGCCTGAACCATCTCCAGCTCTCTTCTTCCTCCATCCTTCTTGCCCTCAATCTGTCTTCCACTTTGTCCCCCACTTTGATCATGCCTGTCACACCCCCTAACTGAAAATTGTCCACAAAACAGCCTCTTCCTACCTGCCTGCTTTCACTGCTAACCACTTCCCCATGTCATCCAACCACCCTGAATTGCTCCTTAAGCCTCTGTAAAGATCACCTTTTCTACTCTGCACAAATAGCATTTATGGTACCTCTGTGAAACTCTCTCCAGTGCCTCACCCAGGCTGTTAGGCACTCCCTCCTCCTCAGCTCCCAGCACACCTTGCTTTTATCTCTATTATAGCACTTGTCACATTGTATCATCTTAAGTTGTTTTCAGAACTGTCTCCACTGTCAGCTGAACTCCTCAAGGAGAGTTGGCAGAGTTGGTATCTTATTCTTGTGCCCCGTGCTTAGCTGGGTGTCTGGCACAGAGGAGGCGCCCCATAACTGTTTGTTGGTAAACAAATGGTACATCTGAGGAATAGGGAGCGGAATGGAGTCTTCTGCAGGGGAGGGCAGGTTGCAACCGGCAACAGTGGACGAAGATGGAGAGGTGGGTTGGATTCTTGAATGCCTTGCAGAGGGAAGGTGGGCTTTCAGTTTAAAGAGCCCCGGAATTTGGGGACAAGAGTGTTCTGACCCATTATGTTTCAGGAGGCAAACTCTGGCAATGATGTAACTAGACTGGGAAAACAAGATCCAAGAGCTTAGGGGCCCAGTAAGGAAACGATTGCACAGCACAGGTAGACTGAGCCCCGAAGTGAGATGATGGGAGTGAGGTGCTGGTTGGCAGATACCTGTGGAGGGCTGAAACCCAGGGGTCAACCCCTATGAACAGGAGGAGTCCTTAAGGTCAGAAGAAAACCGAGAGAGGAACAAAAGGCAAAGGTTTTGATGACCACTTCCAGGATGTGCCCTCGGCTGTTGTCATCAGAGAGGGGCTGACCCAACGCCACTTTCTGAAATGAGTGCTTGGTTTGTAGAGGTGAGGTGACCACACACCTTAGGGCACTGCAGCTCCTTCAGGAGATCTGCTGACACCCCCTCCTCCCTCCAGCCATCTTCTCCTTTGTGCCTCAGTGACCCTTTAGGATTTCGTTCTTCACTCTCCCAGGTTTCTTTCTGGAAGAATATTTCTGTTTTGGACATTAGAATATTCATATTTTAGAATATTTGGAAATATTTGTAGAAGTGGGTATCAGTAAGACTCCCCTACCTAAAAACACCTTCCCTCACACTGCCTAAAATTCTATTAGATAGTCATGCTTTGGGATGACAGTCATTCTCTAAAAATGAAGGCAGGGGTGCCTGGGTGGCTCAGTCAGTTGATTTCGGCTTGGGCCATGATCCCACAGTTGTGGGATCCCAAGTGGGGCTCCATGCTGAGTGTGGAGCTGCTTAGGATTTTCTCTCTCTCTCTCTCTCTCTCTGCCCCTTTCTCCTGCTCATGCTCTCTAAAATAAAAAATAAATATTAAAAAAATATGAATGCAAAAATCTAGACACAAAAAAGCAGATCAATGGTTGCCTAGGCCTGGGGATGGGCGGGAATGGGGAGTGATGGCTAATGGGCACAAGAGTTCTTTTGGGGGGTTATGAAGATGTTCGAAAGTTAGATTATGGTAATGATTGTACAGCTTGAAAAATACATTAAAAGCATTGAATTTCACAGTTTAAACCACCAGGTGAACTTTATGGTATGTAAATTATATTGCAATAAAGCAGTTGAAAAAATGAATGCAGATACCTCTTGAAGACTGAAGGATTCATGCCAGGACTGTTCATTTTTATCAAGTCAATGTGAGTGAGTTTGATCAGAAGGCTTCCGCCACTAATGCCCAACCAAGGCTGGGGAGCACGAAGAGAATGGATGCTTGCTGTTTAGGATGAGTGAAGGAGAGAAAGGAGAGAATGCCTGGAACCACCGAGCATTTCCCAAGGCACGTGGAAGCAGAAAAGGGCTTGGGTGCCTGGGAGCAGGAAGAAAGAGGGCAGAAATGAAAGCCAGTTAGGACGTCAGGGTCACAAATGAACTTTGCCCTGCCCTGTAATGAGTTCTTCACAAGGAATTAAGGAACTCTAAGACCCCTAGGTCTCTATGTAGGGTGAAAGAATCTTAAAGATCACCCTTTCCCAAAAGCGTGTCACTCTCACCTGGATATTTGCCTTTTAACAGTAAGCCCCACCCTTCAAACTAGATGATTTACCTTTACCACAAAGAGCTAACTCATCAACAAATCAGAGAGTCGCTAACAGGATGGAGCACTGAGTGTCTTGAGGGTAGGTCATCCTTGGAGGCTCAGGACATGGGTGGCTGAAGTCCCTGAGGTCCCTGGGAGCCATTCTCCACTCTGGCCCACTCCCCACCAGGAGTTCTGAGGAGGAACCGAGGATATCAGCCCTCTGACTCTTGACCTCCGTCTTCCTTGGCTTGGAAATCCAGGATGGTAAGAAGTTTGCAACTGGCCGTAGGGAACCAGGCCCTAGATTCTTCCGGACCCTACACTCTTCCAAACCTCTGGGCCTCAGGGAATAGGAAATATTCAAAGAGCTCAGATTGTAGCTGAGGTGGAAATGGCTGATAATAGCTCGATCTGCCACTCTTCCAGGTGTTGACATTTGCATTTTAATGGAGGCGGTTAATGCCTTCAGAGCTGAAGAAGTGACTAATACGTTCTTTTAGTTGCTACTGGAGGTAAGTGAGAGACCCTTTGCTGCCCAGGGCCTTTTAATGCCGTCCAGTCAATGCTAGATCACACTTGACGGGCAACTGCCAACCCTGTGGACTCTAATGCCCACATTTCACACTTTATCTTGGTTCCTGTTCTTGATTTGCTTTCTTTCTTGCACTTTATCCTAAATGTCTGGAAACATTCCCATGAGTCATTTATTCTTTCAACACACATAAACCGATTCTCCATTTCAAGCAGAAAACTGTGCTGGGCACAGTTGAGTGGGAGGAGCTCAAGTCATGGGCCAGCACGATGGTACCCTCAAGAAGTCAAAGGTGAGGGAATCACAGAGCTGCACAGCAGGGCCACGTCAGCAGAGAGTATGTCATGCAGCTTGTGCCCGGTGCTTCTTGAACACTCCAAACAAGCGCTGTGAACTAATAGGAGAAGAACATCCCTAGGCTGGGGGAGCAAGAAAGACTTTGGGGAGGGTTGAGAAGGACCTTAAGTATGCATAGAAGTTGGATATACAAAGACTGGATGGAGTTCTGAGGATTTAAAGCATTCCTCCAGTCACAAAAGACCCCCTATGGTATGATCTTATTTATATGGGATGTCCAAAAGAGGCAAATCTATAGGGACAGAAGAATAGACCAGTGAGTGGTTGCCTAGAGCTGGGGGCAGGGGAGAAGGGGGACAACTGCTAATGAATACAGCGAGATGGAGAAAGCTGTCCTAAGATTGTGGCGAAGGTTCTACAACTCTGTAAAGATATTAAAAACCACTGCATTACACACGTGAAATGACTGAACTTGATGGAATGCAAATTATATCTCAATAAAACAGTTAGAAAATGGGGGGAAAGGTGAGGTCCAGAAAGACCATTCCTTCAGTAACCCTGCTTTACAATTACAGAAGTTTCTAGTTTTTTCCTGTGTGATGGTAACTTTTTTTTTTTCCTTTTGAAGGTCCATTTTTAAGGTAAAAAAATTTCATGGACCCCAATTTTAATTAAGAAAATACATAATGGGAAAAGGGTATTATAAATTTAGTAATTGATTTAAGTGAATTGATACTTTATTAATCACAATAGCATCCACATGTTAGAAAAATGGTTCTGTATCTGTAGGGGAAACATGTTTATTATGCCTACAGACAGGGTTTAGTGGTCCTCTTTTAAGATCTCCTCAGTTCTTCATAGTCCTCAGCCCACAGGTTTAGAATTCTGATCCATGCTCTACCAGGATGTTTTGGGATCATCTTCACTGTCAGGTGAATGCTAATGGATTGGGACCCACTTGTAAAAAACGTGATACAACCATCACCCATTGATGTTTCTGCCTCTTCAAGTTCTCAGCCAAAATGGCGCCCTTTCTTTTCCCAAACCAATGAGCTTTGCTGAGAGCGGATCCAGCAAAGAAGATAGCCAGAGCCATGCTGGTTGGCAGACACTTGTCTCTAGCAAATGTAATTAAAGGCAGCAGCAAGTAAGTGCCTATTAATTTTTCATTAGAAAAGTCAAAGGCAACCTTCTTGGAAGACAGCATCATTGAACTTCAGCTTTGGTAGTTAAAGCCAGGCTTTCCCTCACTGTGTATACACCCTTTCCTATGAGTACACACACACACACACACGCACACACACACACAGTCCATAACTACTTTATTGAATCTAAGAGAGAAGGCACAGAGGCAAGTGCCCCTATACCCTGCAGAGGTCATTTTGTCCCATCTTGTCTTAAATTATCCCAATGGCTATCTGCACACATAATTGACTATGTATATGAACCTTATACAGTATAATGATATCTCTCCAGACTGTGTTTACATTCCACTTTTATAGTTTGAACCTTTTTCAGATGCCCTTGGGGAGATTACTATTCAGAATTCTCTATGGCAAATCCTTTTGTAAAGAAAGTACACTGCTTACTCCCTAATGTGCTTGTTTTGTAAACCAGGAGCAATGTTGCAAGGTAAGAAGAGGGGAGCTGAGGGCTGGATGTGAACCCCCCATCTGGCCCTAACAGCTGTCTCCCTATTGGTTGGCAGATCCAATTCAACTAAGGAAGAGCTCTAAGCCTGGAGTCAGAACACCTGGAGGTTCTACACCAGTTCAACTAATTTCTGGCTGTGCTATATCCTATGGTGACTTCACCTCTCTGAACTGCAGACCACAGCCAGCAAGAATACCAATGCTTTCCTACTTCCCTTGATGACTTGTTATAAGGCTCAGGACGATGATGTGAAATTTCTTTTCAAATTATTCACCGTTATGTAAAATTGGAGTCATTCTTAATTTAGCCAAGTCATAAATTTATTCTTAATAAATAGAGAGGTCCATTTTAGAGGTAAGCATGGAATGAGGTACATTTCTAGGTCTCAAGTTTTTGCATACATTTATGGATGACTGTGATAAATATTTTTATGTCTGTACTGAGTGTGTACCAGTTCCTCTAGTAGTCTGGAAGATCCGCTCTTTCATCTCTGCTGTGTTCAAAGCAGGGCCCCCAGGGCCATGCAGATGAGGTCTCCACTCGCAAAAGACATTCCCTCTTGCAGGATTCTGACAGACCGCAGTCTGTCTGCTGGGCAGACTGGAGACCTGCGCCCTCCTGCAGGCGTGGGTGGTGATCACTGTGGCCCGTGAGGAGCTTGAGTGGTGCTGAGTGCTTTTTCTTCTCTCAGTGGCCACTCTGTATGGCCTTGGAGTGGTCTGGTCCCGTCTCTGTGTCACTGACTTTGGATCTGTGATTGGGGATGGCATGGCAAGCCAAGCTGTGTTAGAAATCTTGCTGGGGCTGGCTGACCTTCCCCAAGCTGGGATAATCTCTCTCCCTGGCAACAGGCAGAGGCACCAAGGGACAGTGACAGATTGTGAAATCCTGGGGTTGGGCTTTCTAGAATTACTTAAAGAGAGAAAATAGTAACAATACCTTGCATTTGTATAGTGCTTTTAAAAGACTGAAAGCAGCCTTTAAAAGCTATTCAAGGAGAAGGCAGCATTGGAATTGTCTGGTAAAGAATGAACCAGGTGGGTAAGAAATGTATTCTTATTCTTAACTACTCAATAACACTGAAAGTGTTAAGAGAAAGCTCCCCCCCCCCAGCCCCCACAGATGCAGAGATGGGGAGGCAGAGGAAGAAGTAGAGGGACTTGATCAATATCACACAGCATTAGGGGCAGAATTTGACCTAACCTTCTTGACTTTTTTTGTTAACCCAAAGCAGGCAGAGAGGATGAAGTTGAATGACCTAACAGTTTGCTTTGTTTGAAATCTGTGGACAGCTCTGAGTCAGACATTTTGCCTGGTCCTCTGGGGGCATACAGGAATATGCTCTTTGTTATTGGTCAGAAAGCAATAAAGAAGTATAGAGATGGGGCATGAGAAGAATTGTTAATCTTCTTGCAAGGTACTACCTGACGTGAGGTCACTAAGGATCTTCAAGCAAGGCAGGACCAGACCCGACAGACAGGCATGGATGGAGCTGCTTCTGTTGCCTAGGAGTTTCACTGGTGTTTGAAAAAGGGGTCAGCAAGCTCTGGCCAGTGAGCCAAATGTGTCCATTACCCTGTTTTTATAAATAAAGTTTTGGGGCGCCTGGCTGGCTTAGTAAGTAGAGCATTCGACTCTTTGATCTTGGCGTTATAAGTTTGAGCCCCATGTTGGGTGTAGAGATTACTTAAAAATAAAATCTTAAAATAAATAAAGTTTTATTGAAATATAGCCACACTCATTTATTTATTGTCTCAGCTTGCTTTTCCACTACATGACAGAGTTGAGAGGTTATGATAGAGGTCAGAGGAACCACAACACTGAAAATCTTTTACTACTTGGTCCTATCATAAAAAGTTTGCCAACCTCTGCTTCACACCATACACGCAAAAAATTAACGCAAAATTTATTATAGACCTAAATGTAAAACCTAAAGCTATAAGAAGAGTACACAGGAAAAAATATTTGTGACTTTGGGTTAGAAAGATTTCTTTGATATAATACCAAAAGTAAAAATCATTATTTTTCAGATTATTCAAAAATGCCTTGATAAATTAGACCTCAATAAAATTAAAAACTTTCAAAAGACATTGCTAAATGAATGCGAAGATAAGCCACAAACTGGGGGAAATTATTTGCAGATCACATTTCTGATAAAAGATTTGGTTTCAGCATCTATCAAGAGCTCTAACTCAATCATGAGAAAATAATCCAATAAAAACGTGCAAAAGATTTGAACAGACGCTTCACAAAAATGGGTGAAAATATATAGATAATGTATAAGGACATGAAAAGATGCTCAATATCATTAGTCTTCAGGGAAAAGCAAATTAAAGTCACAACAAGATACCACTACACATCTGTTGGAATGGTGAAAATTCAAGAGGGAGGGACCATACAAAGTGTTGGACAGGATGTGGGACACCTGGAACTCTCACACACTGCTAGTGTGGATGTAAAATGGTACAACCACTGGGAAACATCTTGGCAGTTTCTTAAAAAGCTGAGCATACACATGCCATATAATTATCTATTTCACTTCTAGGTATTTACCCAAGAAACATGAAAGCATATAAGCATATGTCTGCACAAAGTCCTATACACTAATAGTTATAGCGGGTTTATTTAGAAACAACCCAAATACCCATCAACAGTTGAATAGATAAATTTGGTATATCCATGTAGTGGAATACTACTCGACAATTAAAAGGGATGAACCGTTGTTATATTCAACAACATGAATAAACCTCAAAATGATTACAATTATCCTGAGTGGGACAAACCAGACAAAAGACAGTGTATACTGTATTATTCCATTTATAGAAAAATTCTAGAAAATGCAAACTAATCTATAGTGATAGAAAGCAGATCAGGGGCGCCTGGGTGACTCAGTCGGTTGGGCATCCGACTTTGGCCCAAGTCATGACCTCGCCATTCCCGAGTTCAAGTCCTGTGTCAGGCTCTGTGCTGACAGCTCAGAGCCTGGAGCCTGCTTCAGATTCTGTGTCTCCCCTCTCTCTGCCCCTCCCCTGCTTGTGCTCTGTCTCTCTCAAAAATAAACATTAAAAAAATATATATGCAGTTTATTTTATATCAATATACTAGCCATTTTAATAAATTCACTACAGCTAATAGTTATTTATAGCTAATAAAGCTATTTTTTAAATTGAGGTATAATTGACATAGAACTCTCTATATAAAACTTTTTTAAAAAGAAGAAGGGAGGGGCACCTGGGTGCCTCAGTTAAGTGTCCAACTCTTGGTTTGGCTCAAGTCATGATCTTGAGGTTCGTGAGTTCGAGCCTCACATCCGACTCTGAGCTGACAGCATGGAGCTTGCTTGGGCCTCTCTCTTTCTCCCTCTGCCCCTTCCCTGCTTGCACTCTCTCTCAAAATAAATAAACTTTAAAAAATTATTAAAAAAATAAAATAAAAAGAAGGGGGGAAAAACCTGAGGTTGTTATTTGTTTCTTTAACTGCTTTGTGTAGTTTGAAGCAACCAGCCTATACCCCAGGTTTTATATTCCTTATTCTCACCACAATGGTCTATCTCAGCAGTGGCTCTGTCCTCCAAAGCCTTACCTTCATCAAAGATGACCACAGAGGTTAACTGTATTATTATGTGATATAAACTACCAGAACGCTATCTCCTAATGTTAATAGGATCGTTGTTGCTTTCAAATCCAACTAGGTCAGGTATCCAATCTCAGAGAACAGCGTCCACTCTAAATAGTTGGAGCAGAAAGGAATGCATTAAAAGATGCTGGAGACAAGTTCAAGGAGGAAGGTCTCAGCCATTTCTGGATATAGGAGTTGCCTCAGTATGTGGGGAATGACCGAAGAATAATCAAATCTACATTAGAGATGTAGCTTCTTAACGGTGTTTGCCCCCTAATATGTCATGATTTCCCAAATCCTCTTCTTGCGAAACTGCTGGCAAAACTCAAGTTAGAACCAGGGATAAATGACTTATTCCAGGGATAATTTCATGGGGTATTGAAAGTACAAGGTGAACCTGGAATGCCTCGTTAGGCTAGAAAGCAAAGATGCCCTCCAAGATTAATGGGGACATGTCAAAAGAGCACAGGACACTGCACATCTATTAGAACAAAACAAAAATCTGGCAAGGCCCCAAGAGGTGACCCCATGCCCACTCCAGTATGGCTCAGGGCCCCAGCTGCCCACTGTGCAGTGAGATACCTCTGAGGACCTGGATATGAAGTAGAGACATATTATCAGCCTCCCTGAGAAATTTTTGAGAAAGCCACCAAGAAAGTATGCTGGTAGAAATCAAGAGCCTTGGATTCTAGTCTGGTACTTCTGTTAACCTGTTTTGTACCTGTCCACAAGGGCAGGCCTTTTCCTCTTCTGAGCTTCTATATCCTTGTATGTTCATTTGGGAGGTGGGAGGGGGGACCCTAAGTGTTTTCCAACTGGGCTTCCTGGAATCCTAGGGTTCCTTGTATTGCCTTTGGATATAGCAACGGTAACCAGGATTGGGGGGCGAGCTCTGCCTAGAACAGTCCTTTCATCTGTTTTATGTTTGACAGATATAATTCTGAGTTGACAAACTCAGCAGGTGCAGATAAACTCAATTCCCTTATTATCTAAATTTCTAAATTAATCTCTGACTCCCAGGACCCATTCCCAGAAGGTGAATGAAATTTTCACCCCAAGTATTCTTGGAATTCTCCTCTCAGATAGTGGCTCACTTCTGGGACGTGGGTGTCCACTCACAAGCCATGTCTCTGTCTATGTCCCCTGTGGGTCCAGCTACCTCTGCTGATTCTGTGTCATCCCTGGGACATGAGTGCCCTTGGAAGCTGACCGATGTCCCCTCTCTGCCTTTCTCTTCCTCATCCCACAGACCCTTCTCTCTAGTCCACCTCCCATCCCCCTCCCATCCCAGGAAAACCCTTCCGAGCCTGGAGAGAATTTTCTCTTGTGTGTGTGTTTTTTTTAAGGCGTTCAGTCAGTCTATGCCAGTGAGTCCCCGTTATAGATCGAATTATGCCCGCCCCCCGCAACCAAAAAAGGATGTGTTGGAGTCCTAACCCCCATACCTCAGAATGTGACCTTATTTGGAGATAGGGTCCTTACAAAGATAATCAAGTTAAAATGAGGCCATTCGGGTGAATCCTAATCCAATATGATTGGCATCCTTACAAAAAGGGGAAATTTGGACACAAGCAGGCATAGAAGGAAGATGACAGGAAGACACATGGAGAAGACGGCCATCTGCAAGCCCAGGCAAGAGGCCGGGAGCTAATAGATCTTGCCCAGCCCCCAGACAGAATGAGCACTGCGACACTGTGACCTCAGACTTCCGGCCTTCAGGACTGTGAGAAATAAACTTCTGTTGTTCAAGCCACTCAGTGGATGGTATTTGGTTAGAAGCCCTAGCACACAAATGCAGATTCCTTCCCTCTCTCTCTTTTTTTAAAAGATTTTAAAAAAATTTTTAAATATGTTTTTATTATTTATTTATTGAGAGAGAGAACAAATGGAGAAGGGTCAGAGAGAGGGAGAGAAAGAATCCCAAGCAGGCTCCTTTCAGCACAGAGCCCGATGCAGAGCTCGATCCCACAAACTGTGAGATCGTGACCTGAGCCGAAATCAAGAGTCAGATACTCAACAAACTGAGGCGCCCCTAAAAGATTTTATTTTTAAGTAGTCTCTATACTCAACATGGGGGTTGAACTTAAAATCCTGAGCTCACGAGTCCCCGAAATCATGAGTTGCATGCTCTCCCAACTGAGCCAGCAGGCGCCCTCCCTTTTACCTCCCTTGGAAACCCTTTAAGTTCTCCTAGGTGCTGCCAGTTCTCCTCACATCTGCTTGAATGGGAGAAAGGGATAGGGAAAACACATAAGTAAAGATTTCACAATTTCATTCAGCTACACATACATAAGAGAGCAGAGAATCAGAGGCTAAAACAGCTTAAAAATCACTAGGCTGACAAGTTGATGACTATTGCCATTGGGTGATGGGTCCGTGGGGGTTCATTGTACTCTTCTCTCAACTTTTGTGTATATTTGAAAATTTCCATTGTAAACCATTAAAAAAGGAAAAAACAGAGAGAGAGAGAGAGAGAGAGAGAGAGAGAGAGAGAGAAAGCATCACTGCACATCACTGGGCCAAAAGATGACTAAGGTGCTTCCATTTCTAGAGTTCCATCACAGGAGCATCAACCCCTCTCCTTGTCGCTACAGCTCGACTCTGTTGAAAGCATCCACCCCCAACTACTGCCACTGTCTCCAGAGCCCATGCCCGACATTTAGTCTGGAGACCTCCTTCCCCAGCCAGGCTTCAGCACTGAGGACTTTGCAGCCCTGAGCAGCTGCAGCTGAGCGGAGCAAAGATGGCGGGTAGGTCCTCCCAGATCCCAAATAAACACCCAGCAAACCTCCTCCCCACTTTCGCTGCAGAGCCGGGTCCTCTTGGATGGCTCCTTACTCTGGCTCCCCTCTCTCCTCTCAGGAGTTGTTTCCCTCAAATCCTGTTATCAACATTTAAATTACCAAATAACCACTCAAATATCCCTAATGATCACCCTAATGATCATTATCTTCTGGGACACAGCTGTAGTGGCTCTTGCCCTATGCTCCTCCTCATCAAAAGTTCTTCTTGACCCTCAACTCTGGGTCAGGGCAAAAGAACCCACAGGCACAGTATTCTTTGTGGAATTTCATTTATTATTATTTTTTTAAATATTTATTTGAGAGAGAGAGAGGCAGAGGCAAAGGAAGAGAGAAAATCCCAATCCAATCTCCACGCTGTCAGTGCAGAGCCCGACCAGGGGCTCTATCTCATGAACCCATGAGATCAGGAATCAAAAGTCAGACGCTTAACCAACTGAGCCACCGAGGTGCCCCGTCATTTCCTTTATATGTGAATTCATTTTATTAATATGTTTTGAAATAAACTCTCCCCCCAATGTGGGGTTTGAACTCATGACCCCAAAATCAAGAGTTGCATGCTCTATTGACTGAGCCAGCCAGGTGCCCCTATTTGTGGCATTCTAATTTTTTCTTAATGTTTATCTATTTTTGAGAGACAGAGCATGAGTGAGGGAGGGGTTGAAGGAGAGGGAGACACAGAATCTGAAGCAGGCTCCAGGCTCTGAGCTGTCAGCACAGAGCCTGATGCGGGGCTTAAACCCACAAACCGTGAGATCATGACCTGAGCCGAAGTCAGATGTTTAACCAACTGAGCCACTCAGGTGCCCCTGTGGCGATTTATGAGTCCAGGATACTGTTTGTACCAGGGTCACATTACTCTTAGTGCTACAGTAAAGTAGCCAATAAATGGCAACCCAGTAGTTCTCAACTTCCTCGTGTCCCATTTCGGGGGCCACTCTTTATTTCTTTTCTTTAAATTCCTCTTCTAAACTCACTTCTTCCTTTAGAGCCCACTAGTGTTGAAATTCCCACTGGCAAAACAAGAGAACAGAAATGAACTTCTCGTGGGGCTGATTCAATGACACTTAAGAAACTGTTCTTTTATTTTAGGATTATGTTCTTCCTATTTTTTGGCCTTAAATTATCTTTTCTTTCAAGAAATGGTGGTATCAGTGTATCACAATTTATCAGTCAGAGTTTAATTGCAGGTAAAGCAAATCACTCTAGCTATCTGAAGCAGAAAATAATTTAAAACAGGGATTTAGGACTTCACAAAAATCGCTGGAAGGGCTGGTGGAGCAGAGGTAGGCTGGGCACCTGGGAGTGCCTTCCAGAAGAACTGACCTGACCAGAGCTCTGCCAATTCTGCCATGACCCAGAACCGGGGGAGTGGGAAGCCACTGGCCCCATCTGCCAGCTCCAGGACCCCATCACCTCGGCAGCGATCCAAGTGATCCGCATCAGCAAATGGATGCCGCCTGTCCACCCCTTGACGCCCACGAAGCTAGAGCCCGGGCCTCGGGTCTCTGCCACTGGGACCCCAGGAGAACCAAACGTCCCCCTCACTGAGCCAGCCAGGAGAAAGGTGGCAGGAGCGAAAGCACATGCTTGGCCACACTTCTGCCTTCCCAATCTCACACCAGTGTGTGTGCCAGGCAGAGGGCGGGTCACGACTGACCTGGAGCTTTAAGCCCTGCGACGCTGGGGTGGGGGATGAAGCTGCTTGGAGCAGTCAGCAGTATCTGTCACAGATGGTAGCTTGTTTTGTTTTAATTGGCAATTCTGTGGCGGAACCACAGAAATCCAAACTCCCCCTTGGGAGTGAGGAAGGTCAGTCCTCTAGAGCAGCCCCATCAAGGACAGAAATTAAACTATTTAGATTCACACCCAACAATCCAATAAACATAGGAAGGGGTGCCCCTCCCCACTAGTCATCAAGAGAATGCACATTAAAATCACAGTTAACTCATGATTAAAATCACCACTACATGCCCATTAGAATGACTAAAACAAGAAAGTGAAAATACAAGTGTGTGCAAACACTTTGGAAAGCTGTGTAACAGTACCTACTAAAATTGCAAGTCTGGGTGACCTCTGACCCAGTAATTCCATCCTAAATCCACCAAATGAAAATAGGTGTAAGAATGTGCATGGCAGGGGCGCCTGGGTGGCTCAGTTGGTTAAGCGTCCAACTTCGGCTCAGGGCATGATCTCATGGTTTGTGGGTTCAAGCCTCGGGTTCTGTGCTGACAGCTAAGAGCCTGGAGCCTGTTTCAGATTCTGTCTCCATCTCTGTCTGCCTCTCCCCCACTCATGCACTGACTGTCTCTCTCTCAAATATAAATAAACATTAAAAAAAAATTTTAATAAAAAAAGAACGTGCATGGCAGTGCTGCTTTTAAAAGCCCCAAACTGAAGACAACCCAAAGGTCCATCATCAGTGGATTAATAAATAACATGGGGTATGTTCATACAGTGGAACACTACAGAGCAATGAGAACCAACAAACGACAACCACATTCAACAACACGAGTGAATATCACACATAATGCTGAGCCAAAGAAGACAGACACAAAAGAGGGCATACCATTTGTTTCTGTTTAAATAAAATACAAAAGCAGGATCTTAGAAGTTAGATGCATTGTGGATCCCCCAGCAGGTGGATAGGCATCGGAGGGGAACATGGAGCAGGTTTCTGAGGTGTCAATCATGTTTCGTTTCTTGATCGGGATGCTGATTACACCTCTGTGTTGTGAATTTTTTCTTGCTGTATGTACACTTATGATACATGCACTTTTTAATGTTTTTGGCTTCTGGTTTTGTATTTTAAGTAGGCTCTGCATCCAATGTGGGGCTTGAACTTACCACCCTGAGATCGAGTCACATGCTCTACCGACTGAGCCAGCCAGGCGTCCCTCGCGCTCTTTTTAATTCTATGCTTCCATAGAATCTGCAAAGCAAAACAGACTAAATGTTCACTTTTGGTCTTTCTCTAAGCCCCTCCCATCCTGATAACAGTGATGGTTCCATTGATGGAGCACCTACCACCTGCACAGCTATACTGCTGATTCTCACTACCTCTGGGCGAGGTAGAAATTCATTCTGTGGATGGGGACCAGAGGTGAAGAAAAGTTAAGCATCCTGTCCAAAGTCATCCAGCAGACAAATGGTTGAGCCACGAGTCAAACCCATGACTCTACAACATGTGCCTTTCCAGCACAGCCCCATCTTCTCTGCAGTGCTCAGTCTGGTGTGCAGCCTGGTCAGGCATATGGTCCTCTGCTGAGGATTCAGCCACCTCCTCCCCATCCCCTTCCCTCTGCTCTCTGCCCTGAGCCCAGGTAGGTTATGGTGAACAGCTGCTGCCATTGCCAAGCATGCAGAGGGCAACATGTTGCTCCTTGAAGACAGGCCTAAGGGAGCCACAGTCACTGTCACCACACGTGGTCTAGCATTCTGGAACTTGTCCTTAACTTTGTGCCAGCCTCTCCTGGGAATGGTCTGGCCAGTGTTTAGGAATCTACCAAGCCAGCATGCACAGGAGCAGGGCTGGCAGATTCGCACCCAGGACCAGTTACCCTGTGGTAACCTGCATTACTCAACCATCTGTGAGTAGAACAGGCTGAGAGCCAGCAGTGGTCAGAGCCCTTGGATACTCTCCAACCTCATGCCCTGGCTGGCTCACAGAGGACCTTCCCGATACCCTCCTGATTCCTTTCCCGCAAGCCTTGGGAACGCCATAAATGGCGTGCTCCCTGAGGGCAGGCCCTGTCTCATTCTTCCCCACTCCCACGCTGGCAGTCAGTGCCCGGCATCTGTGGAGTGAAAGGAAGTGCCAAGTTCTGAGAGATGTAATCAAGAGAGATGCAGGATCTCTTCCTGCAAGTAGTTACAGCCTTGGTGGTGACAGCAGCTAATAGTTATGGAGCACTTGTCGTTTGTTGGCCACTGTTCTGGTCTCTTTATGGGCATTGTCTCATTGAGGCCTAAAGTAAATTCTTTGAGGTAGGAACTGTATGATTCCCATTTTGTAGATGAGGGGACTGAGAGTCAGAAGTGAGTGAGCTGTGTGGTATGCCCTCTACACTTGCCCACTCTTCCCCTCCCCCTCACACGCATGCTCCTGCATAATTCCCTACCAGGTGAATGTGGCTGCACTTACGGCCCATTTCTAATGCATAAAATAGGGTACAAGTAATGGAAGGCTGCTTCTGAGACTGAGTTACAGAAAGACTGTGGCCTCCCTCCTGGGTGCTGTCTCTCCCTGTCTTGGATCACTCACCCTGGGGAAGCCAGCCTCTGGCCACAAGGCAATCCTCACATGTGGAGGTGTGCAGAGGTTCATGGGAGTGAACTTACAAGCAGCTCCTACCCCAGGTCAGCCTTGAGATGACCATGCCCTCGGATGACATCTTGACAGCAACCTCATGAGAGGCCCCAAGCCAGAACCGCTCAGCGAAGCAGCTCTCAGGTCCCTGATCCACAGAACTGTGAGATACTAAATTGTATTGTTTTAAGCAGCCAAATGCTGGGGCAATTTGTTATGCAGCAATAATAGATAGCTAATCCACTTGCCCATACTCACTGTCTGTGATAGGACTTGAGTTTGCCCTCAGGTGTGTCTGAGTCCAGCCCCCATGTCCTTACCCACTCACTGAGCTGCTTCCCCTGAATCGCGGGAGGTGCACAAACAATGCTTGAGCTGAACTGAGACTTCCTGGAATTGACGATGAGGCTGAGAGCTGAGTACCCTTGGGCAAGATTCTCAAACTTTCTGTGCCTCAGTTCTCACATATATAAAATGGGGATGATAATAACACCCAATTTCAGAGAGTTGTTTTGAAGATTAAACAAGTTTATACAAGTAAGGCTCTTAGAACATAGGGAACACTCATTAAGAGTTAACCATTATTAGTATTAGAGTAAATAACACATGTAAATATTAAATGAAATAATATTTGGCTCAGCCCAAGCTCCTCTGAAAAAAAATCAGTGTTCTCATTTGCAAAGTGGAGAGAACAACATTATGATTACTTGTTGTCAGAATTAGGTGAACTAGCACAGTGCCTGGAATATGCTAGATGCATAATAAATGTCACCCACAGTTGGGGTACCTGGGTGGCTCAGTTGGTTGAGTGTCCAACTCTTGATTTTGGCTCAGGTCATGATCTCATGGATCGTGAGATCGAGCCCTGCATTGGGCTCTGTACTGACAGTGCAGAGCCTGCTTGGGATTCTCTCTCTCTCTCTCTCTCTCTCTCTCTCCCTCTCCCTGCCCCTCCCCTGCTCCCTCTGTCTCTCTCAAAATAAACTTTTTTTTAATGTCAAAAAAATAAAATAAGATAAAAATGTCACCCACAGTTTGGTTATATTGACTAATATTCTAAGAGCAGCACATCACATGGAAGATGGTTGACCCGTAAGCACTGTTGCGGTCCAGCTGTTTTTAGTCCTACTCACCTGAGATACGTCACACTCCCTTGCTCTGGGGCCTGAGAGCCAGCTGAAGGGGGAGGGCAGGGTGAGAGTGCGGGATAGAGAGCATGTGGTTCATGGAGGAAATCCAAGAGGAAGCCTAGACCTTCCTCATGGTTCTTAGGAATGTGCCCCCTTGGAGCACTGTGATGGCCACTAATAGAACCCTCAATGCTCCAATTAGGGGATTATGTTAACAATCCCAAGAAGGAAATTGGCTCCATGAAAATCCCCAGGTCCCTGGGGCTGAGAGGCTTAATGAGTCCCAGCACAAAGGACGCCACCATTCTCGTTCCAATTGGATCTTTCTTGTAATTGCATGGTTTGTGCTCAAAAGGCACTCCAAAAGAAATAAATAAGTAAATAATACAAAAAAGATGGGCTTTACTCCGTAACCCTATGTGGAAATGTTTGAGAAAATGTGATGACCATCTTTGTTCAAAGATTTGGAGATTTGTGAAACATGTTTGTGTAACTTTCTTTGCCAATTTCTTGTTAGTTTTTTTTTTTTTTTGGCATATTTAAGTGCCAGATATCATAGAGGAGAAAACACAAAACGCATAGCCCCCAAATGGTACTGGAACATACTTTTATTTTTTATATTTTTAAATTTTAGAAGTTTATTTATTTATTTATTTATTCATTTTAGTAATCTCTATCCCCAACATGGGGCTCAAACTCACTGCCCTGAGATCAAGAGTCACGTGATCCCTTGAGCCAGCCAGTCAACCCTGGAACATACTTTTAAAAAGTACAAATGTTGGTGCGCCTGGGTGGCTCAGTCAGTTAAGTGTCCAACTCTTGATTTCAGCTCAGGTCATGATCCCAGGGTTGTGGGATCCAGCCCTGCATCAGGCTCTGCACTGACAGCATGGAGCCTGCTTGGGATCCTCTCTCTCCCTCTCTCTCTGCCTCTCCCCTGCTTGTGTCCTCTCTCTCTCTCTCTCAAAATAAATAAACTTTTAAAATAATTTTTTTAAAGTACAAATGCAGAGCACCCCAAATGTTGCCATTCCCACTAAGGTCTGACAATGTTGGCTGTGGACTTCAGGCAGGAAAGACCTGCGTTGTGGTCCTGGCTGGGATGGATTATGTCTCTTTTTTGGATTTTCTTGTCCACAAAGTGTCAGGCTTGGATCTATCATTGGTTTTCAAACTGGATTCCTTGGAGCTCCTGGGGTGCCCTGGGAGGGTTCCTAACCCCTATGTCAATCAGAGCACTCCCCTTTTGTTGGCCTCACATTTTAGGATTTCAGATCTGAATTTTTTGCAAAAGGGATTTTCCTGTTAGAAAAGAACTTCAAAGCTCCTTTCTTAGATCGTCTCTAAGCTCCTGTCTAGTTCTGATATTGTAAGAGTCTGTGTTCAAGAGGACAGAGAACAGGCAGATAAGATGGCATAAGAGGGGCACCTGGATGGCTGTCAGTTGAGCAAGCGTCTGACTCTTGATTTGGATTTGCATCATGATCCCAGAGTTATGAGATTGAGCCCCACAGCGGGCTCCACGCTGAGCGTGGAGCCTGCTTAAGATTCTCTCTCTCTCTCTCTCTCCCTCTCTCTCTCTCCCTCTCTTTTTCTCTCCCTCTCTCTCCCTCCCTCCTTCCCTCTGGCCCTCTTCCTTGCTCACGCATGCTCTCTCTCTGTAAAAAGGACAAAAAAGGGTGACTCAGTCAATTAAGCATCCGACTTTGGTACAGGTCATGATCTCACAGTTCATGGGTTTGAGCCCCACATTGGACTCTCTGCTGTCAGCACAGAGCTCACTTCAGATCCTCTGTCTCCCTCTCTCTCTGCCCTGCCCCCACTCATGCACATACACTCTCTCTTTCTTTCTGTCTTTCTCAAAAATTCATAATAAAACATTAAAAAAAAGATAAAGATGGCATAGGAAACACAGGAGTCAGATTCAGAGAAGAACTTCTCTAACAGCAAAGAGCACACATCACTGTCACTAGTAACATGGGAGGAGAGCTAAGGAACTTGCATTTGCAGGGATCTCTGAGAACAGCGGGAGAGCTTGGATGCAGGCAGAAGCTGTCCTCCCCAGGACTGGGGGGTAGATGAAATGATTCCACAGCAGGAGTATTCCACGGCCCTGTGAAATTCCTATGTGGGCTGAGCAATTCCTGGATGGGGAAAGGCCTGCAAACCACAAGGTAATAAAGTCTATCTTTCACATTTCTCTCCTCCTACCTGAGCTTACTCCTCCCAGCTTTCTACCCGGAGTTATGCGTTCAGCAGATATCCACGAGTGCCTACCACATGCCGAACACAGTGCATGTGCTGTGGGGACAGCACAAACAAGGCCAGAATCCCTGCCCTCTCAGAGCTGACACTGCAGAGGGTGAGACAGAAGGTGACCTACAAACCGTGCAATCATATAGTGACACCTGTACCAGGGCCCTGAAGGAGAAGTGCAGAGCAAGAGCAATCACAGGGGCCTGGGACCTAGGGGTTACCAGGGTGGGCTTCCTTAGAAAGTGATGTTTCAGAGAAAGCCTGGAACCAGATGGAGCGGGAATGCTCCTGGTGGCAAGTGAGGACCCCTGCCCCAGGGAGGAAGCAACGGTGATGGCTTTTCCCTCCGATGCACACACGTGGTGACTGTATGCTTTTAGCTCATTTCCAAGTTCTAGTTAATGAATTCGCTCTCTTGGTAATCTCACTGACTGGCTTAGCGCCCCCGCCACATCCAGATTCAGTGTTGGTGAGGCGGATGCTGCCACCTCCAACCATACTTGGGAAGCGCTGCCTGCTCAGGGGTAACCTCCCTGCCAGAGCCTGGCTGGATCTCCACTTTCAGAGAGGTGGGGGGTTCCGGCCTGGCCGGGAGGCTGGGCCAGAGGTCCCTGCGATCCTGGGACTGTGGTTTGGGGAAGAATTGCCTTGAGAGCAGAGCTGTCCCCTATCACGCAGGATGGGGACGTGGTGAGGCTGTGGACCACACATGAGTCACCACCTGCTACGTTTTGGGGCCTGTCTCGCAAGGGGTCTTCTCCCCTTTTTCTCTCAGGAGGGAGGCCTCCAGAAGATGGGTTCTCCAGTCCCGATTTGTAAAGGAGGCTATCTGATGTGGTGGAAAAGGTGTCAACTTTGGAGTGAGACCTGTTAGACCCAACTATTGTTTGCTCTCTGTGTGACCTCAATAAAATTACTTCACTTCTCTGAGATTCAATTTCCTCATCAGTGGAATGAAAAGAAAACATCTCTGCTCCCAGGGTAAGTCAGGGGCCTGATACACAGTAGTTACTCTAGGACAAGTAGTTCTTTCTAGCTAAGTCCTCACCAGGACTGCGTCAGGGTCCCTCTGGGGAAGATGTCCAGCCTGGTGCTTCTCTCTCCCGCCCCTCCCAGTGAAACCTCAGGCTGGGTCTGCAGAACCATGGGGTCAGCAGAGAGAGCCCCCTGCCTTTCCGTGGGAGCCCTTTGGGCTGTACCAGGTGGTTCTCAGAGGGCGGTGGCATCCCATCCTTCCACCTGAGTCCCCTCAGCAACTCTGCAGGGATGGAGGTCAGGCTGCCTGGCCAGCCCCCCAACCTCCGCATTTCTGCCTGCCTTTCATTAGCTCACAGATGTAGTCGTGGTGATTAGTGAATTTCCGTCAGGTGGGATGACAGCGAGTGGGGGGGTGGTCAGGTTTGCAGGCCCATTTTCTAGCTAGCCCAACGTCTGGCTGAAGGAGCCAAAGGGAAGGATGCTGGGGGAAGGGTGCCCCTCAGGAGGGCCAACCCAGCAGGAGGAAGGCCCAGGACGTGTTCAAGCTTAGGGTATGAGAGAGTCCCCAGGGAGGCCTTGAGACCCAGCATCAGCACCTTGCTTGAAGTCTGCTCTGTGGCATGCAGTTCATCCCAAATAACGTGCCTCCTTGGCTAGGAATGCAGTCGGTGCCACTGCACTGACCCCACCCTTGGCCCTTGGCAGGCCTCTCAAAGTCCCAGGAGAACAAAGCTTGTACACGGGTGCCAGGGGGCCCTGGGTGTAAGCCCCACAATGGTTCGTCCATCTCTGCCCTGTGTGTGGGTTCATCCTCAGTATCCAGAACATGGTCTGGCCTAATGGGATGTTCCGGAATATTTGTAGAATGAGTAATAGGACAGAAGGTGCTATAATGCAGTGGTTAAGAACATGGGATCTAGAGCAGGACAAACCTGGTCAAATCCCACCTCTGACCCTACCAGCTCTGTGTCAGAGCCTCATTCTCTTTATCTGTCCAACCGTGATGGTGATGACAACACCCACTTTGTGGGGCCCCTGGAAGAGCAAGTGAGACTAGGTCTGAAAGGGTTAGCCTAGCCCATGGCCACTGTGCTCAGTTAGTATTAGCTGCTCATATTGTTACAGGGACTGAGGACATGCGGTCTTGGTGTGCGGTGACTGGGGTCAGGGCTGGAGGCTGACCTGTTGTGAGGAGAGACCAAGGAAACAGCCCTATAAGAAAGATGAGGGTATGGGCACCTGGGTGACTCAGTTGGTTGAGCGCCCAACTTCGGCTCGGGTCATGATCTCACAGTTCATGAGTTCGAGTCCTGCATCAGGCTCTCTGATGTCAATGCATAGCTCCTTTTGGATCCTCTGTCCCCCTCTCTTTCTGCCCCTTCCCTGCTCTAAATAAATAAATAAATAAATAAAAGAAGGATGAGGCTTGGGGTGCCTGGGTATCTCAGGTAAGCTGCTGACTTCGGCTCAGGTTATGACCTCTCATGGTTGGTGGGTTCGAGCCCTGCGTCGGGCTCTGTGCTGTCAGTTCAGAGCCTGGAGCTTCCTTCGGGTTCTGTGTCTCCCTTTCTTTCTCTGCCCCTCCCCCACTCATGTTTTCTCTCTCTTTCAAAAGTAAATAAACATTAAAAAATTAAAAAAAAAAAAGAAGGATGAAGCTAGATGAGAGAAAGAACTTCTACAGTGGGAATGGATTGAAGGGCTGGCTGGACCCCACAGAGGTCTGGTGGGGCTCCCACAGGTATCTTCTATGTCTCCTGGAAAGGTCAAGATCACAGGTTTGCTGCATAGCTTGCCTGGCTTTTCTCTCAGTGGCTTCCTGCCCCTTCCCAACTTGGCTCTAAGGCTGGAACCTGAGGAGTCCACGAGCATTTCTGTGGTGCTCATCACTCAGGTACAGGAGAGATAGAAAAGGAATAAGACCGGGGCACCTGGGTGGCTCAGTCGGTTGAGTGTCCAATTTCAGCTCAGGTCTTGATCTCGCAGTTCCCAGGGTTCGGGCCCCACATCAGGGTCTGTGCTAATAGCTCGGAGCCTGGAGGCTGCTTTGGATTCGGTGTCTCCTGCTCGCTCTGCCCCTTTCCCGCTTGTGCTCTCTCTCTCTCTCAAAAATAAAAAAAATAAACATTAAAAAAAAGAAAAGAAAAGGAACAAGGCAATGTGAGGAAGGCAGGGGTGAAGAACCAGTGGAGTAGTGTCCATGCCTCTTGCCAGAGGCAGGGCTGTGAGGGTAGGGGCAGGACAGACCCCCTTGGAATGAACTCACACCCTGTGGGAGCCCTGAGGCCATTCCAACCATCCCCCAGGATAGAGCCAGATCCCCTCTCCCAGCCCAGGTAAGTAGAGGAGACTGAGCCCATCCTAGGCTTTTAGACACACCCACGCAGTATGCATGTTGGACACAAGACCCTTAGCCCAGGACAGCAAGGGCTCAGCACAGGACAGTACCTTTAACAATAGCCATGAGGACAACTATGGCCAGAGAACGGGCTATTGTGGAGGTGGGACCAGTTCCTACTTACCTTCTCCAATCGTGAAAGCAGAGGTGAGCAACGGGCCTTCAAAGTTTGCTTTGTTTTGTTTTTGCTTTGGAGGCAGTGGAGACTCACCAAACAGAGTTTAGCAGTATAATTAAATAAAGCTTATAACAAATTAATCTGCCACATAATTATATACATAACTGCTATTATGTACATGGTAATTAGTCATAAATAGTAAACAGTCCGCAAAAATAAAGGTAACTGCCGTGCATTTTGTACAGCTGAGCCAGTGGATATAGTGGGCCTCTTTTGCTTGGTTAGTGCTCTGGGATGTATCATGGACCGGGCTGAGCTTCCTGGAGGTCAGGCACCATTCCATCAGACTCAACTGATGACACTCACTGTGCCTCAGGCACCCTGGAGTCCAGGCCTTCCTTCCGTTCTCCCATCACCCTTCGGGACGCCCGTGTCCCCCTTATACGGGGGGTCCTTGGGCAGTATATTCAGCTGCTCCTTCATTTCTGCTCTGACTTCAGGCTGCCCCCCTCCTTCACTTTATCAGCTGATAGCTGGGCCCCAGCCCCAGGTGACAGGCTCTGTACTGGCTGCTGGCAAGACAGAGGTGAAGGGGACCAGTCAAATGGTCAGGGGGAAACTGGGAAGCATTTGGGCTTAGGATGGCAAGATATGTTCTCTCTATGATGTCTCTATACACACATTATTGCTTGTGATCAAGCTATTTTCGTATGACTCAAAAATGGTTATTTTTTTTTAAAAGAGCTGAATAAGATCCAGCTTTTTATAAACAGAGCCAATGGGCTGGCAGAGGAAACCAGCCTCCTCCCGCTCATACCAAGCCCTGGGATAAAGCTGGAGAGGTCTACCGAGGCCGTGGAAGCGGCTGTGTGGGCAAGGGCTTTTGTCTGGGTGAGGGGAAGGACAAGGGTACGGCTCAGAGCAAGTTCATGGGGGTAGCGTCTTGAAGAATGAGGAAGGATAGTAACAGCTAACATTTACTGAGCAGTTCTGATGTGCCGGGGGCCCTGCTCTGAGTGCTGAGCTTGTATTAACCTATGCGATCCTTACAGCGTTGTCCTATTTTATAGAGGAGGGAACTGAGTGTAGTGGGTTGGATGGTGTCCCCCAAAAAGATATGTCCAAGTCCTAACCCTGGGCCCCTGTGAATGTGGCCTTATTTGGAAATAGGGTCTAGAAAATAAAATTAAAGCAGTTAAGATCTTACAATGAGAGTACAATCTCATCTCAAGATGAAATCATTTTGGATTTAGGATGGGCCCCAAATCCATGACTGGTGTTCTTTTGAGAGAGGGAAAGAGAGGATTTGAGATGCAGGGACACAGAGGCAGAGGTTGGAGCTATGCTGCCATAAGCCAGAGAAACCCGGAGCCCCCAGAAGCTAGAAGAGGCAAGTAAGGATTCTCCCCCTAGAGCCTCCAGAGAGAGCGTGACCCTGGCCATAGCTTGATTTCAGCCTGTAATACAAGAGGAGAACCACTGGCTTCAGTCAGGGCAGCTGATCTCTTTTTCTTCCCCCTGACACCCCCCACCCTCAGAGGTCACATCCACACCAAGGGGTGGCCATCAGCCAACACAGGGAACCTGGTCCCCTCTGGCAAATGCCCAGCTGACCAGCCACAGCCTAGCTTCGATAGTGAGCAGGGCCTGTGATCATTGCGTGGAGTCCTACAGGCCTACAGAGCCCCTAAGTGGAGAGTCTGGGCTCCTGCTTTGGCGAGGAATCTCGGTCGCTTTTCCTGCTGCTAGCAGCAAACCAGGCTGCCCGGTCCTGTCGGGAAGAAGGGAGACTCACTGGGCAGGCTTGCCTGGCCCTAACATCAGCAGTCAGGAGACTCCTGGGCCATTCAGATGGACTGAGCTTCTAGTGGGGCAGGCCAAGTCTTCTGGGGAGTTTGGCAAGGGACAGACCTCTGTGGCTCCACCATGTTTTTGTTCCTGCCTGTGTCTTGATTCTCAGAGAGGTCTGAGGGACTGGTTTGCTTCTTGGAGGTAAGTCAGGTCTTGCTGGAGCAGGAAAGGGACTGTGGTACTCTCAGGAGAGACAGGAGCAGTAACCAAGGCCTGGGGAACCCACAGGATGGGGGGTGGCAAGGTTTTGGGAGGCTTGTCTCTGGGCCCCTAAGGGCGAGGGCTTGGGAAATAACACAGGGACACACTCGGATCAGGAAACCCTGGGTTCGCCAAGCAGCACCCCCAAGGCCCCGGTGGGAATCACTCCCTAGTGTGTAGAAGGCCAGCTCAGGGGCTCTGTAGGGCTCAGGAGGCCTGTCAACACCTAGCAGATTTTCTCCTGTCTTCATTTATATTCCCCCTCTACTGGCTCCTGCCTGGGATACCTTAGTAGGGCGACTACCAAACTTCCTCTATGGTCTATGCAAGGAGACAACGTAGCTCCTTTGGGTCAGCTTCTGTGAATGTTCTTTATGTGAGTGTAGGACCCATATCAGTGCTCTTGGAGGCCAGAAGGAGCTGTCTCAGGCATCTGAGTGAAATCCTTTTGGCTAGGACGGAGCAGGAGGACAAAAATGGGGAAGAGAGTCATGGAGATATTGTCATTTTGTGGGCACTTAAATGGGTTGTTTTGTTTTACCATGACAACAAAGGAAAGAGATTTCCTTGTTGGGCCCTTACTTTCTCTGTGTGGTGCAGAGGTTCACTTGAAAGAGGGTCCTTCACGGCACTTGCCTACTGTTGGTGTTGCTTGGCCTGCCATCACGTGGTGCTCACTGGTAATCAGCTTAGAAATTAGGCTGGGTGGCTGCAGCTGGACATAATTTCAGATGGCAAGGGGGTGGGTGCTCAGCGAGGGGCACCCTACAGCCTTGGAGCTCAAGCAAAAGCAGTATAATTAGTATAGTCACAAAGAGTGAGGGTTCTGGAATGCCCTCTGGGTGTATCTCCAGCTTATACCAACCCGGCAGGTGACCTTGGGCCATTACTTAAGCTTTCTATGCCTCAGTTTCATCATCTGTATAATGGGATTCTAACAATACTGACTTAATAGAACCGTTGGGAGAAATACATGGGTTACTACATGTGAAAAAATATAAAGTAGTGCTTGGCACCTAGTGAGTGCTATGCAGTATTGGTTACTCCCGCTCTTCATGGGTCACTCTTGCATGAGAGGCTGCACGTGGGTGTCACTGTGCATTCAGAGGATGCGCCTGTGGGTTTCCATATCCCTGGGTCCCCTGGCATGCCATCAAAAAACCTGGGATAGTGTTGCCTGAAGGCAGATGACATCCTGGGGAGACTTAGGGATGCTGGGAATGGACCAAATCACTTCCATCCCAGACCTCTTTCTCTGTTGCCTTGAAGCCTTAGGTCAGTCTTTCTTGGTTGTACTATAGTGTCGGCTTTTACTCCTGTGCTGCGGATTTGAAATCACATGAGCACCCCTCAAACATCAGATTCCTCCTCTCTGCCTAACTAAGTCACATGGCATCAGGGCCAGGGGGTGCCAGAGAGGTTCCAGCACTCACCCCTTCATTGTTCTGAGGAACGAGCAAGTGGGGGCAGGGGCGCATACAGTGACACAGCGGGACTCTGTGACCTAGTTCTTTACCAAGCCCAGTGCTCTTTCACCATGCTGGTGCCTCCCAGAAGGAGGAGAGGTGGGGACCATCACCCCTGGCTTCCTCTGCTTGTTCCCCTCGGACCCCATGACTGGGCTCCAGCTGGAAGGCCTGGGGTGGATGTGCCTGCCCTGGGCTGGGGCAGGCTCGGAGCCGGTAATTAGGAGGAAGGAGGGGAAAGCATGGCCTGGAGAACCCATCCACGGAAAGGGAACAGCCTCCCTCCTTTCTCTCACCATGTGCCCTACAGGACTAGGGCCCAGGGTTACCAGAACTCCAGACCCTTTTTTTCAAGAGAAGCAGGAGATTCGTTTTTTAAAATGTGAACTCTCTTAATTTAAAAGTGTTAGTAACCAAAACAATTTAGAATATCATTTCAGAAAAAGAAAAAAAAAAACCAACCGTGTTCAGCTTGCAGTCTGCTGGGGTACAACCTCTGCCTGATGGCGCCTGTTTCTATGAGGGACTTACCAACAGACTGTGAGCTTCTCCCAGGCCTCTAAAGACCACAGGAGGAGCAGCATGGAGTGGGGGTGGGATTGAGGGTTGAGGGCTGTGAGGCCATGAGGAAGAAAGTGTCCAGGTTTCCAGAAAGAAAGCAAACAGACTAAGATCAATGCATTGCTCCAAAAGATGCACAAGAGACATTCTGCCTCTGACCGTGGAGGCGCCTTCTGCCTGTCCCACCAGGTCACCGCGCTGCCGGAGCCTCCGGCTCCACGTGGGGCACAGGAGGAGATGGGCACAGGAGGGCTGAGTGGGGCAGAGAGGGAGGGTTGCTTGGAGGCGGTGGGAAGCAGCTCAGCCTGGTTGCTGAGAAGTGAATCACATTTCCATGTGATGGGTGCAGTTCACACTTTGTAAGGGAACAGGGAGCAAGTGGAGCCTGACTTTTCTAAATATACCCTGCAAGCCAACAGCCGCCTGGCTCTGAATTGAGATTCCTGACAGGAGGCTGGGGGAGCCCTCGGATTCCACTTGTGCGGGCTGCATCCCAGGCTGTGCTCCTCCAATGAGGGGACAGGGGCTGATGCTGGGAGCTGGGACTTCCCTTGCTGGGGAACTACCTGTAGGGACTCTGGGAAACCCTCCTAGGCCCAGGATAAGCTGTACAATCACAGGGCTTCTATGGCCTGGTGGGGGGAGGCACTTGAACCCCACTGCAGACTTCCCTCCCCGCTCACAGGGCTGCCTGGCACAGAGACCCCTGGTTGTGTCCTCCAGGCTTCCGGGTATAGGCAGTATCCAGGACACCCTCCCCAGGACCCTGATTCTCTGATCTCTTTGGAAGTGTACACATGAAATCACAGTGTGGGCAGCTGAGGGCAGAGTTGGAAGGAAGCTCAGGTTCCTGAAGGAGCATGAAGTCGTCTGATTGCACTCTCAGAAGTGCCCTGCACAGCTGTCCTTCGGGCTGGGGGATAGGGAACGAGGAGTAGCTCAGCCCTGCCACTGACCACCTGTATCCCTTTCTCTGCTTCGGTTTCCAACTCTGGACAAGTGGAAGCTGGAGGAGACAATGCCAGTCTGGGGTCCCTTCCGGCTCTGACAAGTCATAGTTCCCTTGTATACGACGTGGGCTGGAGATGTGGGAAGGTATGGGGGATCGTATTTGGTGACAGTCTGCCCGGAGGCAGGTGGGGTTGCTCACCTTCTTACTTTGCATATGGAGTGAAGCAGCCCCAAGCTGCTGGCAGGCTGTGATCAGTGCCTGAGCTTTTGGCCAGAGCTGGGGCTTGTTCAGCCGTCCTGAGGCTGGGTGAAGAGGCAGAGACAGTCAAGGAAATGCAGGCTGTAGGCTGGGGTCAGAGACGACCATGGCGCGTGGGCACACATCTGTATGCCCGGGGAATGCGGGCCCGGCCTGGCCCAGCCTGGGGAGGGGCTCGGGTCCTGGGCTGCTACACTTATGCAACCACCAGGCCTGTGGGAATTCCTTGTACCCAGACTCTCAGCTGTCAGCAGCTTTGCTAATGAGAAGTGCCCGAGGAAGAGGCTGAGGCTTCAGGAAAGTTCCAAGCTCAGACCAACGGTGCTCTGACTGGAAGCATGTGCAGGGTGGTGCCGTCTGGAATGAGGAGGCGGAGCCCTCCTCGGACCTCAACCTGCCATTGCACCTGCTGGGCTTCTCGGAGGGCACAGAGAGAACTAAAAGTCTCTAAGGAGCTGGCACCTGGGCCCTTTGAGAAGCTGTCTGGGCAGGGTCCCCACATGACATTCATCCTAAATGAATCCTCTGCACCCCGCCCCCCCGCCGCCAATGCCCCTGTGTTCCAGGGACTAGGGAGGCAGTGTTGTGGAGGGAGCCAACTGTGGGCTTTGGGTGTCTGTGGGATCGGGACCAAATTCTGCATCTATGGCTCCTCAGGCCACGCCTGAGTACACAGCCGTGGGTCCAGCCCCTTCCTACACATTGTCTTTTCTCTCAAAAAAACTTTTTTAACATTTATTTATTTTTGAGGTGGGGGGAGGGGCAGAGAGAGAGAAACACAGGATCTGAAGCGGGGTCTGCCCTGTGAGTGCAGAGCCCGATGTGGTGCTCGAACCCGTGAACTGTGAGATCATGACCTAAGCCGAAATCAAGAGTCCACTGCTTTTAACTGACTGAGCCATCTAGGTGCCCCCTTTTTTTTTTTTTTTAAGTTTATTTATGTATTTTGAGAGAAAGAGAGAGCCTGCATGTGCACAGATGTTCACACGTGAGTGGGGAAGGGGTAAAGAGAGAGGAAGAGACAGAATCCCAAGCAGGTTCTGCGCTGTCAGTGTAGACCCTGATGTAGGGCTCAATCTCATCAACTGAGATCATGATCTGGACCAAAATCAAGAGTCAGATGCTTAACTGACTGAGCTGCCCCTTGATCTCAGGGTTGTGAGTTCAAGCCCCACACTGGGCGTGGAGCCTACTTAAAAAAACATCATTTGTTTCTAAGTTTCCCGCTAGTGTCCCAAACCCCAGTGGAAAGCGAGGACTGAGACTACAGGGGTACACAGGCTGGGAGGAGTCCCTAGCCTCGTGGAGCTTACCGTCTTGAGAAGGTGAGAGAAGGTGGCAATAAGGACCGCGAGGGGGAAATACAGACCCCGTCACAGTGATTTGGCAAATAAAATATCGCCTGAGACATACTAATAAGAGCTTCACTTTCATCTGAAATTCTAATTTAATTAGGTGAGCTTTCTTCTGGCACCCCGCACTCTGGGAGCGTCCAGGAGGGGCACCAGAGCTGTCCTAGGACCTCAGAGCAGGGGCTTCCTGGGGGACCGGCAGGAATTAGCCAGGTAGAGAGGGAATGAGTCTCCCAGGCAGAGGAAATGTGGTGCACAAAGGCCAGGAGGTGGGAGCCAAGGGCACTGAGGGCCTGGTAGGCTTTCATGGAACATGGGGTGCACAGGCTCCCATCGGAGGGAGCTTGAAACCATGGCAGCCAAGCTCCTTCTCTCCAGCTCCTGCTTCAGATGCCAGGGGGGCATGGCTGGATGGGGGTGAACTGGAATCTCTGCCAGGTGGCCCTGGGGCCTAAGCTCCAACCAATGGGGCAACACTCCCTATTTCTCACTGATGCCCAACATATGGGAATGTGGATTCCTGCTGCCTCATCTTCTGATTTCTTGTAGATGGCTTACATGACATCTGTCAATTTTAGTGTTGCCAACTGATTCAATTTAAAAAAAACAATAGTGGGGGCACCTGTTGGCTCAGTCGGTTAAGCATCTGAGTCTTGACTTTGGCTCAGGTCGTGATCTCAAGGTCAGAGGATCGAGCCCTACATCGGGCTCCACACTGAGCACGGAGCCTACTTGGGATTTTCTCTCTCTCCCTCCCTCCCTCTCTCTCTGCCCCTCCCCCACTCAAGTGCGCACCCGCACTAGTGCATGTTCTCTCTCTCAAAAGAAATATTAAAAAAAAAATTATAAAACAACATGGGCCAACCAGAACATGTCCAAGGGCCAGATCTGCTCCAGGGGCCTTGGGCTGAAGTGAGAAGGAGAGTTAGGGTAGAACCCTCAAGACCATCAGCCCTTAAGGCAATATTCTGCAAAATAAGCCCTGAGTCATCCTTGGGACTTGTGTAAAAATGGACCCCCAACCTCTGTCTCTGCCGATTCAGATTTGGTAGGTCTGAAGGAGCCCAGGAATCTGATCTTGTCAAGCTCCCAGTGTGGTTCTGGATGCACTCAAGCTTGAGAGCCTCTGAGCTGGGGGCAGCAGAGGAGACAGAGCAAGGCTGGCCATGGAAGCAGGAGAAAACCAGAAGCGTGGGTTGTCCAGAGCAGCGACGGTCTCAAGAATGATGGTGGCTTCCTGGGAATGGTTCCTAGGTCTGTCCTCATTCTCCCCCGGCACATTTTGGCTCCTCCCCGAGAAAGAGGAACACTGAACTTAGTGTTCGATTTGGAGATTCTGCTGAAGCTGAGTTTGCTAGTGAGAATGAAAAGGGTCAGGGGGCAGGAGGGGTTGGTATGCAGGGGTGTGGGTCTCTCCTCCGGCTCCTCAAGCTGTAAGTGGTAAGCAGGGCGGGATCCGCGTTCTCCCTGATGCTTTCCTGTCCTTCCCGGACTTGGCCTTCACCCACCGGAGCCAGCCTCCTGCCAAGTGTGATGGCACATGCACTCAACTTTGAGTGTTTCTTCACTGGAGCTGGTGCAGGCTTTGGTCAGCCTCTCTCGTCACAGTGGGGAGACGGTAGTCTGGGGTGGAGAAAAGTGAGGTGGGCAGAGTGGGAGCTGAGTTGAGCAGGCCTCACAATTTCCTTTAGGCCCAGCTCCTTACTATCTCTTGCTAGTTTTTTTTTTTTGTTTGTTTAACTTTTTAAAAAATGTTTATTTATTTTGAGAGAGAGCACGAGTTGGGGAAGGACACAGAGAGAGAGAGAGAGAATCCCAAGTAGGTTCTGCATTGTCAGTGCAGAGCCTGATGTGGGTGTGGGGCTCAAACTCAGGGGCCCAGGATATGGTACTGCTGGGTCCCCCAGTCTACTCCCAAACCATACCATCATTTCTAACATCCAGAATGATGGCACCCCCAACTTCAGCCAAAAGACAAGGACTAACAAATGTACACTGGATTTCATAACAAGGTCACCAGTGGCCACCAACAGAGCTGTGTCATTGGCATGGTAGGAAGCACCAGGCGGTAGTGAGATGGGAAAAGAGTGGGAGGTGGGAAGCAGAGAAGTGCTTGTAGCCAAGCCTTCCAGGGAACAGGAGAGAGGGGAGTAGTGGGGTGCATGGGGGTCCAGGTCAAGATGGGGAGGCAGTTGATGGGAATTTTTGGCAAAGAGCACAGAGAGGGCCAGATGGCCAGAGTCAGGTCCCTGAGTGGGGGGGCGGGGGTGGGGTGGGGGGGGGAGGGGGCAAGGAAGAGATTGGAAACACCCAGAGCACAGAGGAGCGGTTAGCTTTGGTAAGAGGTTAGAGGGCCACCCCTTCCATTCTAACAGGAAGACACGAAAAGCCCTCTGGTACAGGCACATTTATAAATTTGGTGACAGAAAGTTACAGGAGTTGCTGTCTGGTGGCTGTTTTCTCTGTGAAATCGGGGGTGCTATCCTGGGTTGAGTGAGTCAGAGGTTTAAGGAGGATGGAGTTTGAAGGGAATCATGGACAGTGTGCCAGGCAAGCAGTCCCAGGCGTGAGAGGCACAGGCAAGGGTAGCAGCTGGACTGATCCCAGCTTGGGGTTTGGCCATGAGGGTGCAGTGGGAGGGCGGGAGGGCAGGGAGGTTTGTGATGATGGTGAGAACGATGGAGTCTGGCAGGAGGGGCTGATGACGAAGGTTGAGGCGTCAGGGGCGGGGAAGCTTAGGGAGCAGGGAGAGACCAGGAGCAGAGTAAGAGCTAGAAGCTTCAGCAAAGCCACGGGAGGATGTGGGCAGAAGAGGGCAGGACACAGACCTGGAGGGGCCCTGGTGGGTGTGTGTGGGAGGGGAGGGCCTGAGGGCTACTCCCAGCTCTGTGTCTCACTGTACAGCTTCTGTTTCCTCTGCACAGTGTTGAGTGCTGGCTTCTCGGGCTGCTCATAAGGGTCTACGTGGTGAGCTGACATGGGAGGATGCAACACAAAACAAAAGGAACTGGAAGGCTTTGTCAGGTAACAGTGCACACAAGGACAAAGCAGCCACCCCCTGGCAACATTCGGGAATGTGGGGGAAGTGTGGAAGACGGTCTCCTGACACCAGGAGTCTCAAGGAGGACACGAGCCTGAGTGAGAGGCTCTGACAGCAGGCACTTGAGTCTGCGTTCAGAAACCGGGGTGTAGGCGCAAGAGTGGTGGCTGGACTGCTCCCAGCTTGGGGTTCCAAGCCCACGTGGCCCTGGTCTTCTCAGGGTTGTTGGTCCCAGCCAGGTCTTCTCTGACACGTGAGTGCACGTCCACTGGCACCTTTGATCTTCACCGGAAAGCAGCAAACGGCAGCCTGTCCAGAGCTGCTGACACCTGGGCTTTCAAACAAGTCATTTAGCTACTTGATGATGGTGGATTATTAAAACAAAAAACGAGGAAGATCTTCCTAGATCCGTGGCTAAGCCCCCATCTCTTGTTTTGTTTTGTTTTTCTCCTGCCCCGTGGATGGGTTAACATTCCTCCACCAGGAAAGCTGCCACCAACCGATTAGTATTGTTCAAGGTGTTCCAGGAGCATCAGCCCTGAAGATGGTTCGAAGATGAATGCTGAAAATAGCTCCGGAAAATCCTACATTAGCAACCCCCTCTCTTGGAGATTCACAAATTGCATTCACATGCAAAAAGATCTGAAAAGTTTAGTAGGAGAACACACTTTTTGTTTCAACTTTTTAAATCACAGACTCCCACCCTCCCAACACACTCCCCCTCCTGTCATCACTCAGAACTAATATTCCGTGCAATTCCCTTTGACATACGCTAGTTAAAGAAACCACTTGCAGTCGACTATCTCTATGGGCCCCGGCACAATCAACTAGTGTGTTTGTTGAGGATTACATGTACCCTTGGTTATCTATCTGGTATGTCCAAAATTGGTGTCACTTAAACAGCTCTCTCTCGAGGGAGACTTGAAGCCCGTTAAAGAGTGAGAATAACCCACGGCATGAATAGGAGCATTTTGCATCTGTGAGAAAACCCAGTCCAAGAGTCAAGTTAACTCACACCCACAGAGTGTACAGGACATGCTGCAGACAAGCATTCTCGGGGCCAGACGCCGCCTTATAAGGTGGCCTGACATTTTCTCATGGCCCAGGCCACCCTCCAAAAATATCCGGAGACAGAAGCAGAGTGGGAACTGACCTCTCCGAACGTTTCAAAGATGAACAAGCAGGCTCTCCGGCTAAACAGGGGCGCTCTCACCTGCCTTACGACCAGCTCCAAAAGCCCCGCACAGTCCGTGCTGGGGAGGGTTCTGCAGTGGGAAGAGAACAAATAGATGGATCCTCAGCACACACATCCAAGCTGGTCTCTTCGTTGGAAAAAGTACCCCTCCAGAATATGCTTTGAGACCTGCCTGTCTTTGCTCTGTACGGACAACAGAGATCCGTGACTAATTTTCATTAGTGCACCTTTCTGCCCCAACGGCGATGTCCTCTGGTGTCCTCGGGTTGAAGCTTAGTTCCAAACGCCTCACGCCAAGGCCCCGATCGCTTGTGAGGTGCTGCCCCCCAGCGGGGCAGCCCGGCTACAACAGTACGGAAATGGAGTTTGGCCTGCAACCAAGTGCAGTATCTGGACTTGTAGCCACAAAGGTCAAAGACAGATGTAAAAGCGCTGCTGTGGGAGTAATGCTCTGGACCTAGTGAGCAGAAAACGCAATTTCCAAACGACATAAAAAGATCTATGAAATGGCACTAGGTACTTACATACACAGCCTTTCTCATATTTTATTTTTGCTCATCAAGTGATACTTTTAGGGTGAACTGCCTTTTGTGGGAGAAAAAGATTATTTTGGTAGCGAGATCTGCCCCAGTAACACTAAGGACTATCCTTCTAACTTTGAGAACTAAAAAGATTAAATAGTCTCTCACTTTAAAAACAAAGCATTGGTCAAAAACTCATACAGCTCTCTTGTAACTCTGGTTCTCAGCTGCAGGCAGGGGAATGTTAATAGGTATGGCTATTTTTGGTAAGAGTTGCTTAGAACAGTTTCTTCACCACTAAATTGTATGACAATGAGCCAGTCCATTTGTAAGGCTGGGATTTTTTTTTTTTTTTTTTAAATAATATGAGGAATCGCAAAGCTAGTCTCCATTCTTGTTAAAGGGAACAGAACAACACAGCGGTATTTTTGGAACAGTGTGTGTAACAGTAGGTCTCTTAATTATACCAGTGGTAATTCCTCAGGCTAGAGCTTATTATGTTAACATAGTACACATAATTGCCACAAAATAGGACAATGACAAATTAGAAAGCCCTGGTTTCCCATTACCACACTAAGATTGTAAAGGTTGGATTTTCTGGGTAGCCTCTACTATTAACTTTACCATCTGTTCCTTAGTGTTAGTGGAAATAATTCTTTTCATAAATGAAAAGCCTATCTGAAACAGACTAGACTGTACACAAGAGTGATTCTGTAACCACTGTGCTGGTAATGTCTAAGCCGTGACAGCAGGTAGGAAGAAAATGTTCCCTTTGGAACAGAGACCAACAGTGATGGTTAAGTCTGAGAAGGACCTGGCAGACCCAGCAGTGGCCACCTTACTGCTAGAGGCACATAAGAAAAGGTCACTCAGAGATCGCCTTCTAGAAAATACCCATCCCATGGGCACATCAGCACTTTCACTAGGAGGTGAAGAGGTCTGGGGTCTGTAACTAGCAGGCCAGAAGTGGCCAGGCGGGGCGTATCCTGTCAGCATCCCTGCTGCCACTACCTACTGTGAACTCGAGAGTGCATGAAGTGGTTCCTCGGATGGCTCTGCAGTTGGGGACATTTTCATGAGGCAGGTACTTGACCACATCTTGTTTTTCTTTCTTTGTCTTTAATGTTCATCTATTTACTTTGAGAGACAGAGACTGAGCATGAGCCGGGGAGGGAGAGAGAGAAAATCCCAAGCAGGAAGCAGGTTCTGTGCTGTCAGTGCAGAGCCCAATGTGGGGCTCAATCTCACGAACTATGGGATCATGACCCGGGCTGAAATCAAGAGTCAGAGGCTTAACTGACTGAGCCACCCAGGCGCCCCCACATCTTGTTTTAATATAAGATGAACTTTGGTAGGCAACAATATTTCCCCTCTTAACTTATATTAGAAAAGTGAGATTAAAAAAATATTGTAAAAGAACCCCCAAACCCCAAAACACTGTAAGACAAGGATCCTCGATTGTTTACCGATTTTCTTAGACTTCCTGGTCACTTATATGTGGAATCCCTCGTGTCCCTCTGCAGCCAGGCTGAGAGGGGTTTGGTAAGCTTGAAGATGGCCTGGCAGGAAGAATGACTTTTTGGAAACCTCTTAATATAATCTGTCTATTTCTCCTGTCAAGTGCAGAACCATTGTGAATAGCAGAAATAGATTTTAAACCTCTCAGAGAAAGAACTGGAAGCCGTGACAGAACGGAAACTGTTCCATATTCCTACAACGCCACGTTTAGGCCAACTTAATGTGAAAAATCACTAGACTCACTGGTCAGTATTTCAAATCCAGGCAGAGCACACACCAGTTTATTTTGAAATGCAACACAGATCCATATTTTATGAATACAACTTATTACTACGTTAACATTATCAGGTAAAAACAGCTTCCAAATGCATGCATAGAAAGTTAGATATAGTCTTTGAACTCCTTATTTCTAAATATACAAAAAATACATTTAAATTATATAATTTTAGTGAATCAAAGACTTATAAAATTACAATTTTGGTTTCCACAACATAGAAAAAATACAAAAATGACTATATATATGGTTGTATAATTTTTTACCCAAATTTCAAAGGAGCAGTATGTACTGGTTTTGAAGTTTTACAATGTTTTATCTAGAAACTCAGAGTTGAAAATAATTTGCAGGTTGTACCACGTCAACGCCAATCTTTTATTATAAATGAATAACCGAAACAAACGAGTAGAAATGAGGGCACAATCTTCATATGCCTCGTAATTTACCTCTACATCTTCTAAACCCTTCCCGTGGGAAGTCTGCTCCAGAGGAACAGCTTTCATCTGGAAGGACAGTGCTTTTATTCCATGACTAACTCTCCATGGTGCCTTTGATAACGGTCAGTACGTGTTAAGTGAGTGATCCCAACCTGAGCAAACAGAGCACAGCAGGATGCAGATCAGTGTCTACAAAGCACTACTGCATACCCCAAAGAATTCTCTGCTGGAAGGTGGTCCCTGAAGGGGGTAACCTGAGATACCCAATCAGGTGGGCAGCCGGGCAGGTGACGCCTTTGACTGTGTCCTGAAATGAAAACGGGAAGTCTGACAAAATACCCACCGAACACCACCTTCCTCATTCACACGTTGTTAAGGTGTGACAGTTGGTGGGGTTAGATGTTCTCAATTCATAAAAGAACACTGCCACTTCAAAGGAGAAGTTAATTCATGTTGGAGATAAAAGAAACCAGTTACGGAGGGAGGTGATGGCCGCACGCACGCCTCACTTATCTGCCATGAGCCTTTTGAATGCTGATGGACAGAAGTACACACAGGGGTGGAGACCCTTTTTGAGGAGGGAGTTGCGCGCTGTGTTCTTGCTGCCAAAGTTTAATTTGGTGCAATACCACTGTTTGCGACAGACCGTTCTTTGTAAATAGCGACAAATTATAACAGAGAGGCCCGAATAAAACCCCAGTCCAGCGATCCTGGAAAATCTACATTTTTTTTTTTTATCCCATCTTCTGGAACTATTCCAGAAAAGACTGAAAAAATCTTACCCAAACTAAGTAATAAGACTAATGTAACTCAAATTGTTTCTGTTTTACAGTAGAAGTACATTTTGGAAAAAGAAAAAGCATGAAAAATAGTCTTTCCTCTATATTTAGTTTATGAAGTACAAGAACAGATTCTAATCTCAACATGCCCAAGTTAAGAGTGCTGACTTAAAGAAGCAGAATTTTAATGTTCAATTCAAAAATAATTTTATTACGCATCTGCCTGCATTAAATTTTAGGCTGCATACTTTCTTCTCATTTTCATCTTAATTGTCAAGCTTTTATGAAAATAACACTTAAAAAATTAGTTTTCCATTATGACATTCTTCTGACATTAGCAACTATATTTTAAATAACTACTCAGTAAGCTAGTAAGCTAGGCTTTTAAAATTTTTTAAATCAACCATTAAAAAAGAAAGGTGGGGGGTGGAAGAAAGAATCCACAAAGAACATTCTGTGTTTAAAATCTAATGCACATCTGAACTTGGGCTTTACATTTTCATCAACCCTTTCTTGAAGAGTCTTAAATGCACAGCTGAGCAATTAAATAGCATGAAGATATGACAGTAATCAGTCCATGTCCACAGGACACTATCTCTTGGCTGCTCCAACACATGGGGATGACACTGCTTTTAGCTCATGGCTGCCCAACGGGAACATATCGCTGCCTCTGGACCTACACTTGGTGGGACTTACACAGGACCATAATTGGGAAAAGTATCCCAACAGAAGAGTTGAATGAAATTTAAAAATAAAATAATAAGGGTGTATAAACCTGTCCCTGAATGTTCTTCGGGATTACATTTCTGAAGTTACACCTTCCATGTGCTTTCAGTAACAGATTCTCTAACTCCTTATGGGACTTGACCGGCTTTGGGTCCACAAACGAGAATAGCTATTGGTAAATACATTACTCAGGGGTGTTCTGAGAATGATACTGTGAAAGGTACTTGTCATTTACTAGCGACTGAGCTTTCCCTTTCTGAGAACTGTCACTGTGTTAAAATATGATTGAGGCTGAGCCCTGGATAAGATAGGTTCTCTACGATGTACACATACTAAGTTCAAGCACGTTTCTTAGTGGCAGGCAGTAATGACTCAACTGAAAACAAACAAAAGGGTTCTAGTTGTTTTCAGATTACAGGTACTACCCCAAAGCTTCACAGACATATACATTGTATAATTAATTCACTAGATATGAGAGGATAGGTCCCAGCCATAATCTCAGAACATTCAAGAGAACAAAGTTTGCCACTTCAAAAATACAGAGTTTCCAGCATGCGGTCAAGCGCTTTGAAAAGGGAATGCTAATAAACACACTGCAGACTGAAACAGAACTCTACTGCAAGCCGGGCATTCAGCTGGTACAACGTCATTACTCAGACTGTAACTCTCAAGTATTTAGTGTTACAGATCTTTATTTATCAGATACAAGAAGGAAACAGGAGGATATAAAATGCCAAATCCCTTTCCAGAGCCATCATAAATATTGGGAACTTCTGGTTGAAAAGCATGCTGAAATGGACTTGCCAGGAGGTTTTATGTAACAGTTTTTGTTCTTTGTTTTTGTTTTTTGTTTTAAATAAAATCCCAGGCCTGTGTGACACTGGATTTTGGTTCTTGTTTTTATTTTTTTAATACTTTAAAAATAGGTCTTACTTATTTTCTATGAAACGTATTGGGAACTCAAAAAGTCTGCAGCATTTTTTGTCATTGAAAAGTTTGTTTTTTAGGGGTGTGCAGAAAGCAGGAACTATTCAAATTTCTTGTGTTCTTCAGTATGAGAAAGGACCTTTCTTCTCTGGTGTATCATGTGGAAGTATAACTGGGGAAAAGCTGAAAGAAAAGAGAGTATTGGTTAAAGAGATCACTTAGAATTGCTTAAATCTAAATCACTTAAAATCTAAAGCATGTGGACTTGAGGTCCTCTCTGACTCTCTACTTTCTCATCCCTTCCCCGAGGAAGGGAACAAAGTACGCCTGGGGAAAGGGAAGAAAAATGCAGAGGGACTTACCTTTTCCGGCTTTAGCTGAAGGGAAAGGGTGGTGAGGACCAGAGTGACACAGAGTACCATACTACCATTACCCATCAAGATGCCACAGAGCTGCCAAATAACATTCTACCCCCTCTAATATTATCTTCACACTTATTCTCCGAATTGACATTTAGTGACAGACTTAACCATTCCTGTTTACAGAGGAATTCAGGCCCCAGAGGGGGTAGGTGACTTGTCTGGTTTCACGGCAAATTCTTGGCAATCAGGACCAGTCTCTGGGCTCCTGACACTCAGCCTAGCCCCTTCTGTCACTGCTGTCACCTGAGGGGATCTCCCAAAAGTACTTCCTGAGAACGGTTGTTCTTTGAATGGGAAGACTGAGGAGGGGGAGGAGGGCTATGACATTTCATCTGAACGTGACGAAGCCAGGTTTGGATGTAGAAAGTCCTGATGAAAAGTAAGCTAGTATCTTAGGGACTGGAGATTCTGTTCTTGGTCACTTCATAGATTACTTTAAAAAGTACTGGTTCTCAAAATAAAAAAAAAAAAAAAAAAAAAAAAAAAGTACTGGTTCTCAAATAAATGGGGTGGCCCCTCCTCCCTTAGGAGTATTCGGAAATTGCGGGGAGGGGAGTGTATATTTGGAGGAGGAAGGTTACTGACATTTAACATACGAAGCAGGAATGCCAAAACCTGCAATGTGTGATAGTCCCCACAACTAAGAGCTGTCCCACCCCAAATGCCTATAGGATTCCTGCTGGGAAATGCCAGCTAAGCCACCTGCCTTCACAAGGTTACTGGGAACTGGGGGTTCAACAACTGTGTAATAACTCCAGTGGGATGGTCTTAAATGTACAATATGCTTCCTCCCCTTCCCTTCTCAACAGCTCCAATCTCTACTTTGTAGACAGTAACCTGTATTTCTGGGCGGGGGGGGGGGGTGGTAATTTCCACTATTCCCCTGACAGTTTCTTCCTTTTTAAATGGGTTCCACGTTGGCCAAATTTCAAACGATCCTCCCGAAGCACTCTAAGACATCAGGGGGTGTGCACACATGGATCTGGGAAACCGCAGAGGAGGTGCCGGTACCGACCAGGACTGCCATCCCCTCCACTCGCTACTTGTAGGCAGGAAGTTATTCGGAGAAAAGACCCAGCTTGTGCACAGAATTCAACAGGGAGAGAACTATTCTGGTACGAAAGCCAGAAAATTTGACAAGCTCTATAATCTAAAAACTGGAAGTAAAGATATAATTAAACCATAAGGAATGCTAATTGCAATCATTTAAAAATGTGGGGCCAGTCATTTTTCTATAGATATACTTTAGTAAAGGGAAACTTTGTGGCAAAGTACACTAAGGACTTTTGCACTGGTTGCAGGGCTGGCTAAAGCTTCCGCACTAGTTCAGAGGGGCTGAGGATGACCTGGAAGCCATTCATTAGACCCTCGGTGGCAGCAGCAAGCCGGCTGAGTATCCTCCTCCCCATGGGTGAGGGCCAGAGGTCAGAGATGGGAGGGCGGATATGGCCGTCTCATTTCTTTGCAACTTCGGAGGTTTCTCTGTGCCCGAGCAAAGGAATGTGTGTGGAGGTGGCCAGGAGAATGGGGGCCCTAGGGCTGGTGGTTCTCTACAGTTCTAGTAATGATTTCTTGGTGATCAGAACTTGGGTGATGCTGTCTCCATCTGAATTACCCACATGTTTAGGCTGAACCCAACTATAAATGGCCAAAACAATTCCAGACACATGGCTACTATTTTTAACCATGGACTCCAAAGAAGAAACCCCCCAAGACAATCTCGACCTGACAATAGGCTATTTTGCATTCTACCTTCTTCTCTCCCAGTTCAGCACACACGGAATGGGGATGGTTGCTGTGCACTCGAGGGTTGTGGTGGGGGTAGGGGTTCCTCTCGGGAGAGGAACACTGGAGGCTGAGAGCAAACGGAAGTACGCTGCCTGGGAAAAGTGTCTTCTCAGTGTCTCTGAAAATCGGAGGTGTGGTTATGCTTACTGATGACCTGGAGGGTGCCCAACTTCTCAGTGTCCTCACCCTACATTGGTGTTTCTCATTTCTCAGCACCCCCCTTTTTTGTTTTGTAAATCCCAACCCCTACAGCCAACTTTTATCAATGTAGGGGGTTTAGGAAATGTAGACAGGACTTAAACATCTACAAGTCCCACAGATACTATACACGGTGCAGCTGCAGCAAGGTGGGAGAGGGGCACCTTGCAAGGGAGTGAGGGTGCTTCCAAAGCACCCCAAGACAAGAAAATTCCCGGGGTTACAATTTGGGGTATATGTGCAACAATGCAACAATAGGTCAGGACCATAAAGAAAGGATGTTTTTTATATAATACATATTACCAACTTCCCATTAGAGAAGATAAAAAGAAACTGAAGTTGTAGAAAGAACACCAAATTTGGTCAAGGCTGGATGTCAACAGCAACCTCTCTTAACTCTGCATTTTCTTCTTATAAATACAAAGTTTTGGAAAGTTGGAAATGTGCTGTTGGCTGGAATGAACTGTACAAACTGGTCTCAACAACCTAAACAACTAAAAACATCCAGGGCAACTGGCTCAGGCCAAACCCATAATGAGTGCCAGCAGACACAAATGATTTATATCTGAAGATAGGGCCTGGGCTGTCATCTTGACCCTGGATTGGGGCGGGTGTGTGTGTGTGTGTGTGTGTGTGTGTGTGTGTGTGTGTGTGTCAGGGATTTGGAGAAAATCTGTTAATCTTTATTTGAAATCAGCCCTTTTTCTTGGTCTATAGGAGTTAAGCCACCTTAAGAAAGAAGTAATATAGACTTCAACCAAGCCAAGTTCTTAGCAAAACGAGGCTGAGAATGGAAGAAGGGGAAGGAACCCAGGTCAAGAAAGCCAACTTCTGTGGAGAACCCCAACCTACTCTTTGTGTTCTCTCCTATCTCTCAGTCTTAAGGCCCATAAGGACAATCCCACGGAACGGGGTTTGTTTTCCCTCGGGAATCACTATCACCTGTGCTTGACCAGGCCCCTTAACTAGATAAAGGGTTCAGTATAGGCAGAGGCAAAAGTCTGGGCACTGGTTGGCCACCAGACCACAAAAAAGACTAGGAGGTACAGAGAGACTCAGGCTGTCCTGGAATGAAGACATTCCTTCTTTGGCAGACTAAGATCTTATAGCATCTCTGAGGTAGGGGCTCCATAATTTGATTTCATGATACTATCCCTGCTCCTCTGCCAGTTATCCAATCTGATACTTATCTCTTATTCATTCAAAACCTTTTGCTGATTTAAAAATGAAAAAAAAAATTTTTTTAATGTTTATTTTTGAAAGAGAGATTGTGTGGGGAGAAGGGGCAGAGAGACAGGGAGACACAAGCAAAGCAGGCTCCAGGCTCTGAGCTGTCAGCACAGAGACAAAACCGGGGCTCGAACTCACGGACTGCAAGATCAAGACCTGAGCCAAAGTCGGATGCTCAACCGACTGAGCCACCCAGGTGCCCCAAAAACTTTTGCTGATTTTAAATAAATCCTGTGGTGCCCACTGGGATAACGTGTGCTACTCTGGGGGTGGCAACACTGCAACTAGGAACCGTGGCTCTAGATATTGGAAAATGGGGGGCACCTGGCTGGCTCAGTCGGTGGGGCGTGTGGCTCTTGATTTTGGGATTGTGAGTTCGAGCCCTTCGTTGGGTGTGGAGGTTACTTAGCCTGGAGCCTGCTTCAGATTCTGTGTCTCCCTCTCTCTCTGCTCCTATTTTGCTCATGCTCTCTCTCTCTCTCTCTCTTTTAAAAACAAACATTAAAAAATATAAATGAAATAAAAAATATTTAGAGACTGGAAAATGAAACTCGAAGGGAACGAAACTAGAAAGATGAACAACCATAAGCTAATTTAGACTCTTCTCTATTTGTCTTTTTTGTTTGAAAATCAACTACCTTTTTAATTTGAAGAGAAAGGGCCTTTGGCCACCACGGTTCCAGTACCAAAGAGGAGGACTTGATAATTAATAAAGAGTGGAAAATGAATCATGAAGCAGAATTACAGTCCAAGAATTTCTCCAAGATAAACGTTCACATGAAATCTGGATGTAGTTTTTGTTTTTTTGTTTTTTTTCTCACAACGCATGAAATGCAATTTTCCACAGAGGGACACAAACATGTCGCTTACGATTGTTAGGATGATTCATTCAGTTCACGCTGTGGGCTGAAGAAAAATCCAACCTTCCTGTCTGAATTTAACCTGAGGTTTAGGGGAGAATATAGCATCTTACAGACTAAAATAAAACTCACAGTCACAATGGCTATAAAAATAGCTAAATGAGAAGACACATTAACTTTACATATCCTCGCCTAGAACAAAATCTTTTTGGATATGTGAAAATCAATCATAGGATTTCAAGTGAATATCAGAATTTGAGCAAAGGACTAAACAACTCTTCCTCAGCAAACAGGATTCACTTCACAGAAGCCTCAAACATGGCCATTTCTCTTTGTTACCGAATATGCTGATAGGCACATCTGATTACCTGTATTTCAACCTTTAGCAGGATTATTAAAATAACTGGAAATCATCCTGAAGAGAACATATGTCCTGTTCAGATGATTTTAGTGATTATTTCCAAACAAGAAAATAAGAAATATAGAAAGAAATATATTTTTATTTTGCTATTTGTTTCTAGTTAACTATCGGTTCCTTAAAAATGAAGTAACTATTTTGATAAAATAAAAATGCAAAAATCTCTTTACAATGTTTTCCAAATACCTTAACAAGCAGTTCTCAAGAGACAGAAAAACTCACGGTAAGTCTTTAATGGCCTTTTTTGTTTTCTACTCAGCACGTTCCCTCAATAGGTAGTTAACCTTTCTCGGTATTCACTGTTCCAAACCTACACACTGAGAAGGGCTGCATTTTGGCAGCTATCTTGAGAACGGTTCATCTTTATTCAATTACTACCAGAGAAAATTCCCTCTAACAGTCAGCATTCAATAAAAACCAAAGCGTTCCCAATAAATCAGATTTACATTTATTTGGATATGGTATAAAAACATCCAAAGGCATTTAACTCTAGTTATTGTAGAGCCAGTTTTAAAAACATAAATAAATATATGTATAACTGTTTACTTACTTGGAATGTAGGAGATCATTATCAGAATTAGGAATGCATAATAGTCAAAGGAGAAATTGTACTTGTTAGGTAAACTGATGGAGTACAGGCCCGCCTGTCTGACAAAGGGCAAAGCAGCATATATTGTGAGCAGCTCTCCTGACACTCCCATTGGGTACAGCACAATGAAGAGTGTATACCTGAAACAAAACAGAATATTCATGACTGAGGCTCGAAGCCAGCACTAGTAGGATACATTCCCACCCTTCTAATCCGTACAGGTTTTCCAGGAAGCTACTGTTTCTACTTTTTCCTGTTTGCCCACTATTTAAATTCATGCTTTACAAGCCAGTCTTTGGAAAGGGCCTATAGCAGGTATGTCTCTGAATGTTCTAAAATAAAACATAATAAATGTGTTCAGTCAGCTTACAATTTGTTCAGTTTGGCCCAATAAACAACATTCAATACAACTCCCTAAAATAACAAGGATGATGCCAATCATTGGTGAAGTAGAGGCACTGAGTCATGGTTCATATAAGGATCCTGCCCTGTGGGGTAGAAGTGGAGCTGGGGGCTTTGCAGGGAGTTGGTGGGGGAGACGTTAGAGCATGTAGCTAGAATCCCTACAATGTATACCAAACTGGTCTGTGGACTGAAAAACATAGCGCATCCAGTGTGCTTTTAGTGCTGCTATTAGCCAAATGTCTGTACATGTTATTGTGAAAAATGAAATATATGCTAATTTCAAAAACCTTAAAAGTTCCTAACAGCTTTTGGTCACTATGCAATTTTTCAAAACCAAAACAAAACAAACAACCCAACCCTACAGTTACTATTACAGAGGAGAATCCACACAATTTTTTTCACTTTAAAAAGGAATTATGTTTCAAAAAGAATTCAGAGAGAAGTTCATCCTGTGGAACTAACTGGAAATCATTCGGAGGTGTTAGTATTGCTAAGGAAACCATCAGCTCAAATTTTAAAGAGGCTTTGGTGTTTGTAGCTGACAGCGAGCACTCTGGGTTCCAAACTTCCAGGTGCAGAAGTTGTGCTGAGGAATCTGTGACAAAGAACGGAAGCCGTGTTCACCGTGTTCCCCGCTGCCAGCTTCAGCCATGCTAAAGAGGTCAGTGGAAAAGGAAGATTCTTCCATAGGCCATGGACAACCATGGACAAGAAAATCATTCTCCACTGATAAGTTCAGGGCTGGGCAGCCAACTCTCCCTGTAACAGACCAGACAGCTTCCACGATGCTTGCCTGGTTAGTTACTAATTGCTATCTTTTTCCATTCTTCCCTTTTCCTAATAAAATTGTGTACTGGGGGGAAAAAGGAAGTTTGCATACTTGAAACGTTGGAAACAACTGATTGAGGTCTGTAATTTAACCATCAAACTCATAAATTGTCTAGGAAGCACCATTTTCCTTCTATGAAATGAGCAGTTGGGTCCCAAGGACAGTTTTGATCCTTTAGCTTTGTCACTCTCCCCACAGTCTTCTCCAACTCAGAACACTGCTCACAACCATCTCCTGAATTAGTTCAGATAAATGTATGAACTGTCAGCCCTTTACCCAATTCATAACAAATACTGCTGGCAAAAATTATCAAAGCAAAATAAAATTGCTAACATTCTAAAACCACATGTATCGTTTGTTATGAATTAAAAATTGAGTCATAGCCTCTTGGCAAAACTGAGACTAGGAGAATTGGACTTGGTCCAAAAAACATAAGGGCAGGAGCTCATCAGTAAAATTTGGTATGAAAAAAAAGAGATGTTACATCAAATCTCTACCGAATAATTTAAATGAAAATAATTGATCCAATAAAAATAAATATATACAACTTAAAACAGTATTTCTAATAATCAAAGTTAAGGAGCATCCCTTATCCTGATGAAATCCGAAGACCAGTCTCATATCACCAATCCCAACACCTGTCTCATACAATTAAAAAAAACTCTGAAGTATAGTTGACATCGTATATATATTTATTTTTAGGAGCTTGGAGACAATATTTAGCAAAAAAGGACAAATACAGTGATGGATCACTTCAAAAGTTAATCTTTATCCCATGTACTTTACCTGGCCCATTTGATGAGGTAAGGCAGATGGTTTAATAGACTGAAAGTATAAAAGGAGTAACGGATAATTTCTGTGATTGTCCAGGCAATAACAAACAGGAGGACACTGTCTTCACTCTGTACCTGAAGGAAAAGGAACAAAAGCAAAAGCAAACACATAAAACATTTTAACAAAGAAGCTGCACCAGTGTGCAGCACCAGCCACGCCCCCTCCCCCACCCCCACCCTCTTGCCGAGCTAGGGGACTGAACAACTGGACACAGCCCTGGTCTGTATCCTTGGGGGCCACGGCACAGCACAGGAAGAGCCTACCTACCATATATAGGAACACGTGCCTATCACAACAGCTGTGTAGAGCCGAGTGATTAAGGGCCAGTGAGAAGAACTCAGCTTACTGATGAGTAGGAGGGGCAGAAACAGGAATCCCACGAGTTATATAGCCCACAGGAAAAAACAAACACAGATGAGTGTTTTGTCTGCTGGCCTGCTGCGGAGAATGTGAACTGATGTTAGTGGGAGTCAAGACTAGTTAGATAAGAAGGTAGCAGGGCAAACTGGTGGCAAGCTTGGGGTCTGTCCGTTAACAAGAATTTTAATTTGATCTGCATGACAGCTAAGAATCTGAGGAAACTTCAAAGGAGGGGAACATAGTGCCTGAAATACAACTGAAGATGAGGCTAATTCACTGGGTAGGATGAATTCAAGTGAAGGAAGAAGAGCCAGAGACTGTCTGAAAGGCATAGCCCATTTATTCTCTCCCATTGGTGATTTCTTCCCCTGAAGAAGCCTGGTTTAACTTAAAAATTATAGAAACTTCCATGCTGACCACAGGAGGCTCTGGAATTTCCAGCCTCTTCTGGATTATTTTCATGATGAAAATAACGATAAACTTGAACACAGCACCCCCCCCCAGGTGGTTTTTAGGTTTTAGATGCCTTGGACTGCAAATCTCACGTGGAATGTATTTCTACCACACTGGCATTTGCTTTCAGTGCCTCCGCCATCCCCCCAGCCACATTTATAATGATCCTGGTCCAGGCTGGAAGACCAGTAACAAGAAACTACCTTGTACCCAATTCACTCATGGTTTCTTGAATCTAATACAGGCAGTCAGAGAGCTGGATGTGATTAAGAAATTCCACTGAGTAAACAGGACAGATTTGGACAAGATGGATGTTCTCTGCCTTATTCCTAACACCTAATACAACAAAGGTATGGCATTCTAACCTTAACTTTTCTTCCTTGCATTTGCAATGTGAATACTTTTTCGCACTTATATTCTTCCTCAGAGAGGGTACATGGAGCGATCCACCTACGCAATAAAATAACTAGTCATTTACATACCTATTAGCTAAATTGCTCTGACAAAGAATTTCATAAATGCATAGTTACTAATCCCTAAAAATAATAAGAATTTTGCACTGTCAAGAGCAAGAGTACTTTTTGTTTTCCTGGTGCTCTTGTATTAGCCCGAGTAAAACCTAAATACCTCTGAAGCTTTTACGTTTCATTTTTCAGTCTGTCCCCAAATCCTTGCTTAAAATCCACCTATACTAAAACATAATTTCAGAGCATTTTGCTTTTTGATGTATTTTGTAATCTTCCTCATCTGAAGATCTGTTTTACAGCTATGGGATGAAGGCTTGCCTAAAGATCTCTGGGTTGCAATAGGGAGCCCTTCCAAAATTTTGCATTCTAATCATCTTGAAAGCAGGGAACGTGTTTTATTCATCTTCTGATTCCTAAAAGCACTTTGTGCTTTTTGCTAAGTGGAGCAAACAAATTCAATTCTAATCAGGTCACTCCAAGATTAAGTTCCTGCTTTGGATACCTGATATTAGTTTCTGTATAGTCTTAAGTGGCCTTCCAAAAGACAGGTAACAAACAACCCCCCTTGCACTCTGGTCCAGCCTCGGGGTTACTGGACTCATTCTCTCCAGGCCCAAGTTAGATTTGAACCAAAAGAACGGTAACAAGCTCACACTCAGGCTGGATGTGAAAGCAGGTGCTCCCAGAACCCAGCTGTGAAGACCATGTTATACAAATGGTACCTTCAGATTAACAGGAAGGTACCTGGGTAAAGTCAGTGATCCAAGCTTATCTGATTTGTAAACAATTATCCAATGACACAAAACAGGGACAGAATGTAATGAGTTGAAGCTAGTAAGATCAATGAGACTCAAACGGCTATTTGTATACCTGTGTTCACAGGAGCGTGATTCACAATAGCTTAAAGGTAGAAACAGCCCAAATGTCCATCAACAGTTGAATGGTATATACATACAGTGGAATATTAGTCAGCCTTAAAAAGGGAGTTCTGACCCATGCTACAATGTGGATGAACCTTGAACACAATTTGCTAAGTGAAATAAGCCAGTCACAAAAAGACAAGTACTATATCCCACTCATCTGGTACCCAGAGAAGTCAAATTCAGACAGGAAGTAGGAATAGAAGGCTGCCAGGGGTGAGGGGTGGGAGGAAATAGGAAATAAATGTTTAATGAATACAGAGTTTTGGTTGGGAAAGATGAACAATGTTTTGGAGACGGACGGTGGTGATGATTGTACAACGACAGGAATGTACTTACTGCACCTGAACCATACACTTAAAAATGGTTAACATGGACAATTTTGTTATGTTTTACCACAATAAAAAACCCAGGAAGATAAAATTTAACCAGGCTAACTATTCAGCAGCAACAGAATGACTCCACCACAGAATGGAGAAGACTCAGCTTACGAATCTGGGAGATGAGCAGTTTTTAGTGAACTACAAACTTCATATGTGCCAACAGGGTGCAGGTGGTTGTTCAAACGACCAATCAGCCAAGCAACCAACCAGTATTTGGCCACATTAATAGTCTCATCCCAGTGATTCCATTCCAAATAGATTAGATCCCACCCAGAGGTCTGAGTAGGTTATGAGAACCCCTGAACAAGCAAAGCTTACTTTGGAAAAGGAGAAGGTTAACTACTTCAGAATATGTAAATGAATATTGTGTGCAACTGGCATATGGACACAAGACTAATGGCAAAGTTAACAGGGAGTAAAAATGCCTAGTTAAAATAAGAAGTGTGTAACAAACCAGTTGACTAATGAAATAGGCCGCCCCATGAAGCCGTGTGCTTCCCGACTCTGGACATAGTCAAACTGAGACTGCTCAGGAGAAAGTCCTGAGCAGGGTGGAAGGCTGACTTAGAAGCAGCCAATGAAAGCTTCCAGCTGCTGTTCTTTGTAGAGAGGGGTGGGGTGTGCATATAACCTGTACATGGGAAAGGCACAAGACTCTGGCTAACCCCAACCTCTTTGCATAAATGGAAATTTTTTTAACTGGAAAAGAAATGGGTAGAGTCTTTTAAGAGTACTTAAAAATAAGTTTCCTTTATCAAAGAAGATGAGGGAGGAGAGAATAATTTAAAGACCTCCCTTCATTGCTGACTACTGAGGGCATACCATGGGAATAGTTCTCTGGCTCTTTATCCCTGACTCTAAGGTCTTCAGGGCTCCGCTTCTCCTCTCAGGTGGCTTTCTCGGGCCCTGACACAGGTCTGCACACAAGGCATGTGCGGGGTCAGTGCCCCTTAACTCAAATGATACCATCTATTTTCTTTCTTTCTGGTTTGTTTGTTTTTGTTTTTGTTTTTAAAGCAGGAGTTGGGAACACTTTTCTAACACATGGGGAGCCTTTCTATCAAAGGCCAATGACTCAGAGAAAAAGATCACTTAAGGTAAAAAAATAAAAAAATAAAAAAAAATAAAAGCCAGTTTAGCTTTGGAGGGGTTTTTGGAAGGGCTAAGGCCTACAATTATAAAAAGTTCAACTTAGCTACTCTTTGAATTAGGAACTAGAAACACATGATTTTATTCATTATCACGAATAAGAGGTTTAATATGCCTACACAAAGATGTGCTGGCAATCGTCACACAGCATTACCCAGAACAGCTGAAAGTAAAAACAACCCAAATGTCCAGCAACTGGCAAATGGATAAACAAAATGTGATATAATCCATACAATGGACTACTATTTGGCCACACAAAGAAAGAAATATCGATACATGCTACAATATAGATAAACCTCAAAAACATGCTGCTGAGTGAAGGACGCCAAATGCAAACTATTTCATTTATATGAAACGTCCAGAAAAGGCAAATCTAGAGACAGAACGTAGATTACTGGGGCGCCTGGTGGCTCAATTGCTTAAGCATCTGACTTCAGCTCAGGTCATGATCTCACGGTTCATGAGTTTGAGCCCTGTGTCAGGCTCTGTGGTGACAGCTCAGAGCCTGGAGCCTGCTTCAGATCCTCTGTCTCCCCCTCTCTCTGCTCTTACCCCATTGGTGCTCTCACTCTCTCTCAAAAATGAAACATTAAAAAAAAAAGAAAGAACGAAAGTAGACTACTTGTTGCCATGGGCTGGGAGTGGGTTAGAAATGAACTTTAAAGGGCATGAAGGATCACAGTGAGGTGATGGAAATGCTCTAAAACTGGATTATGATGACGGTTACACAACTTGGTAAATTTACTAAACAGCACTGAACTGTACACCTAAAATGGGTGAATTTGATCGTAGGTAAATTATACCTCCATAAAACTGTCTTTTAAAAAAGAATATGACATTTAAGTTTTTTTTTTCTTTAAAGTAATCTCTATGCCCAGCATGGGGCTGAAAGTCATGACCCCAGAGATCAAGAGTCGCACACACTACTAACTGAGCCACCAGGCACCCTGATGTTTACTTTAAATTATATTATTGCCTTTTAAGAGAAAAGTAGGTATGTGGCGGGGGGGGGGGAGAAGAAGGGAGATAAAGGAGGTTTATCAAGGTTTACAAAGGAAAAGCAGGGGACAAAGGGTTGGTTGCCAAAAATGTCCGAAAGCCATGTTTCAAAGTTGCACGTTTGCAATCGTGGCACAAATGGGAGTGGGAGTGGGGCGGCTCTGCCAGTCTGGAAGCCTTCCTCTGCCCAGTGCAGTCAGTGAGCTGCGTACCGGACCCTCCGTGCTGCAGACGGCAGGTTTCCGTCCCCTGCTCTATGGCGAGGGTGTAGGCGCTTGGGTGTGGGAGGCTTGTGTAATTTAGCCAAGGGAGTTTACATAGAAATTCAAGCTGGAGAAACAAATGGGTGCAAGAGAAAAACCTTTACACACAAATAGCATCATATGTTTGACTTTAAAAGGCTCAGGGAGTATCAGTACATGAAAAGCTGTCATTTTTATTACATTCAAAGGAAAACAGATGGTGCCACATAAGAAAATCACTATTGTAGAAACCCTATTCTTCTTAGCATTTCGGAACCTGCTGCTTCCCGCTCTGATTATTTTAAAGAAATCCCAAGATCATGCTTTATGATAAGTGTTCTTTCTTCTCCTTAATACCCCCTTCATTTGTGAAGAGAGGAGATTTTGGTAAAATCTAGAAGGCAAGGACTTGAGTCTCTTGGCAGAGCTCTGAAGAGTATGTTTGTCTTAGTCTGCTGGGGCTGCTGTAATAAAATACCACAGACTGGTGGCTTAAACGACAGAAATATGTTTTCTCACAGTTCTAGAGGCTGAGATCAAGGTGCTGGCATATTTGGTTTCTGGTAAGGGGTCTCTTCCCGGTTTGCAGCTAGCACCTTATCATCACGTTTTCATGTGGCAGGGAGGGAAAGGGAGAGCCTTCTAGGGTCTCTTCTTATAAGGGCACCAACCTCCTCATGAGGATCCCACCCTCATGACCTCATCTAAACCTAAGTACTTCTTATATGCCCTCCAAATACCACAATACTGGGGGTTAGGGCTTCAACACACACATTTGGGGAGAACACAATTCACTCCACAGCAATGTTCCTGACCAGGTGTTGGCAAGCTTTTTCTGTAAATGGCTAAATAACAAATATTTTAGGCTTTGCCTCCAAATACTTTAGGCTTTGTCATGTATTCATCTTTGTTGTTTCTCACACCCTTTAAAAATGTAAAAACCATTATAAATTGCAGGCTAGATTTGGCCCACAGGTCAATCCCCATTCTAGGTTCATATGACCCCTCCCTCCAAATTTTCCCTTCATATGACCTGTGTACAGATATCATTCTTCAGTCTTCCTTTGACAGACTGTGTGTGTGTGTGTGTGTGTGTGTGTGTGTGTGTGTGTGTGTGTGTTCAGGGAGGGGATCAATTGTTTGTGTGTGGTAAAATATACATAACATAAAATTTACAAATTTAACCATTTTAAAGTATATAATTCAGGGGCATTTATTCACAACACTCACCATGTTGTGCTACCATCACCACTATCCATCTCAAAACTTTTCATCACCCTAAAAAAACTATGTACCCAGTAAGTAATAACCCCGTATACCCCTCTAGTCCCTGGTAAGCACAATTCTACTTTCTGTCTGTAAGATTTTGCTTATTCTAGGTACCTCACTTAAGGGGATTCATACAATATATGTCCTTCTGTGTCTGGCTTATTTAATTTAGCAGAATGCCTGCACGGTTCCTCTATGTTGTAGAATGTACCAGAATTTCTTTCCCTTTAAAGGGTGAATAATCCATTGTTTGTATACATTATATTTTGCTTGTTAATTCAACCGTTGATGGACATTTGCGTTGTTTCCACGTTTTGGCTACTGTGAATAATGTTGCTATGAAAATGGGTATACAAGTATCTGAGTACCTTGTTTTTAATTCTCTTGTGCACATATCTAGGAGTGGAACTGTTGGATCATATGGTAATTCTATATTTAACTTTTTGAGGAACTGCTAAACCAATGGCTGCACCATTGTATACTCCCACCACCAGTGCACAAGGGCTCCAATTCTTCACATCTTCATCAACACTTGTAATTTTCTTTCCTTTTTTTTTTGATAGTGGCCATCCTAGTGAGTATGAAGTAGCATCTCATTGTGGGTTTGACACACAGTCTCTAATGATTATTGATGTTAAGCATGTGGTTATTGGGTCATTTGTATATCTTCTTTTAAGTAATGTCTAGTCAAGTCCTTTGACCATTTTTAATTGTTTTAGTAATCCCTTTTTAATAATTACAGCGAGTAAATATAATTGTACTCAATAGTTACTGAACTCTTACTATATACAAAGTATGTTTTTATATATATTACCTCATTAAATCTCCATTTTGCAGATGAGGCAAGTGAGCCTTACAGAAATTGAACCCAGGTATGTGCCCCTAAACTCTGAACAGTTCTCTGTCTGTCTCTCAAACGTGTGCACGCACACACCCACCCACCCACACCTGTTGTTATGGGAAGAACACCTCTCTTACGAAATCAAGAAAACTTCAAAGGAATCCATATACAAGAGCCTAGAGAACAGATAAGGAATATCAAGAAAGCTATGACTTTTCAAAAAATGTGGCCCACTTCTCAAAAGGAGATAATGGGCGGACTGAACGGAATAGGCTCACTGAAAAGGATTGGATAAAGTATGAAAAATTCTAGGTCACTGCTGTCCAGAGATATCTTGAATATACCCATGAAATGAATTTAATCATGAATCAATTGACTTGAGATAGAAACCAACATAAGAATTTGAAACAAACCCTAATGAATTCCCTACAATTAGTGTGAAACTTCTTCCCTGAGCCTTGCTTTTTGCTAATTATCTTCAATGCTTTTTTGTTTTAGCCTTGTTTTACTTCCTGAGTTTAACTTACTGCCAACACCCCTAAAAATCTATCTCAAAAGCTTGTTTCTCTTTTCTATCTCTGCTCTGCAGAAATAAAAATGCAAAATATTATTTGAATTCAAGATGAAAACAAACTTATAAAGATAAAAAAGAAAATGAGAAAAAAAGAACAGAACACCTTTTGGGATAAGCCTCTAGTTTTCCAGAGAAGTGATCTTCCCAATCATTTCAAGTTTGTGTCTGGGTAGACATTAAGATTCACCTAAATGTCTCTTTCCTTTCCCCTCATGGAGGAGTCAGCATGGGGGATAAAAGCTCGATGTGGTGAGGGGTGGGGAGCCACATGGACATGGAAGGCCAGTGGGTCTGGAGGCCAATGACAAGGACAGAAGAGGGAAGGTTGGGGGGGCTGCAGACAGGTGTGAGCCAGAGGCCTAGCAACTGAGGATAGGGAGGGGAGGGAGACACAAGAGGTGATGGGTAGAAGAGATGGCCAGTGTGGTTTGGAAATCAGTTACATGGAGTAAAGAGTAAGCTCAGCAAAGAAATCAATATGTTAAAAAAGGGTGGGGGGGCTTCATATTGTTTGAGAAGTATTTACAAACAGGGAGGGAGGATGCCAGAGAGAAAACTAAGGTGTTGGATTGTAATTGAAGGAATCTGTATGAACTCATAATCAATCACAGATACATATACACACACCCACACAGAGCTATATACTTTTAGATGTATGTACAGTATGCATGTCTGTGTGTGTGCGCGCGCGTGTGTGCGTGCGTGTATATCTCCTAGCTTCCTCCACTGAAAGGACCTAGAAGCATTAACACACCAGTAGCATGAAGCATCTCAGCTACCCAGATCTTGGGTCCTTAAATACCATCTCCCACTAAAAGGAACCAGAGCTCCTTGGCAAAATGGCTGATTCCAAGGCTGGGCCAGGGGAAGTACAAGATAAGTCTGGAAATCTTTTTTGTCAGAAAGTAAGAAAATGCTCAACAAATGAAGAGATAAATCAAAAGGACAAGGAGAAAGGGCTCCCACTGGCCAAATCAGACAATTTTAACACCAAAGTAAGTAACAGATTACAATCCACTGAAATGCACAGGAATTCATGAGTCCAAACTAATGATATAAGTGAAATAAATGAATAAATTGAATAAATAAATGGGAGAAAGGGAAAGCTATTCCTTACAGTAGGAAGCCACCTAATACATGTAAAAGGGGTGACAGAAATAGAGGATCATCATCTAGTTACCACCACAGAGTGGCTGATACAGGCAGGAGTCATTCCACAAAATACACATCAATAAAAAGGGAAGACGTTACCTGAAGGTGGGAAAAGACCAACAGGAGCATGTGACTGGAGTCAACACCACTGGAGCAGGATGGGTAGTCATGGCACACTGCCACCTCAGGTGATGCCCTGAGAAGATCACAGCACCATTTCTCTAGTATTCTTGCCAAGAATGTATGACTTGAACTGGTTATGAGGGAACACGGGATGGATGTGGGTGAAGGGTCACTCTACAGAAGTTAAGGCCTGTACTCTTTAAAACTGTCAAGGACATGAGAAACAGAGCAAGACTAAGAAGCTCTCTCAGACTGATGTGTCTTAAGAGACCTGACATGTATGTGCCATGTATGTGCCAGGAATACCGTAACAACCACTCCTTTCACCAGGTATCCTAGTGTTTAGCGCAATACCCAGAGCACAGAAATACTTAGTAAATATTTGCCATTCCAGAAAAGAAAAGAAAAAAAAAAAAAACAGAGCAAAACCCAACAGTGTTTGGGCAGCTAGTGAAATCCAAATGGGGCTTGTAGAGGAGGTGGTAGTGTTCGATCATTATTGGCTTCTTGATTGTAAGGTTGTAGGAAGCCATCACCTCCACTGCAGGTGATGTAGGAGAATGTCTGAAACATGAACTTGAGTGTCGAGGGGTGACAGGACAGAAAGTGCAGCTTGCTTCAAGGTTCAGAAAAGGACAGATGATAATGGGTATATAAAGACAGAAGAAAAGGTGATGGAACAAATGTAGTAAATGCCAACAGGTGGGGAATCTGAATGGAGGGAATCAAGAGCTTTTGTACTTTTCTGGGGCCATAATTAGAAGCAAATACAACTATCATTTAGTTTCTAGATATACTGTTCCTGATAGGAAGCCTCTGAATCAGCTGGAAGAGGCAGGCTGTATAACCACAAAAAGATACAAGAACATTTACAACACAGCACATAAATAAGAGCACACTAAAAGAGGGTAAGTTGCAAAGGAGTAATAGACTTAATGCTACCTCTCAATTTGTATTGTTTCAGATGGCAAATACCCTGAAGGTCCACAAACTTGTTTTGAAGAGGTTAGCTTTAATTATAAGGCAAAATCTAATTTTTAATAAATGCTTTAGAGTAGGATAATAATGATGATTAAGATAATGATAACTCCCATTTGCAGGGCTAATTACTCCTTAAGTATGATAAAAGTAATTATGTGTAAATTTTCAACAGCTAACTGTGAAACTATTCAAGTATAAAAAACATTCATTTCTATGTGAAAAATCAATTATATCTCTGTCTTGGACCTCAGGACATGGAAAAGAATTCAAAACAGCTGCACAGAACTTGGTCACTAAAATTTTTTGACAAGTTTAGATTACATTACAGTGGATATGTAGCTAGCACTTACTGAGCACTTCCTAAGTGCCAGGCACTATTCTAAGTGCTGCGTATGTATTCACTGAGTCCCCAGGACCACCCCATGAAGAGAAACAACTGGGCAGAGGAGACTGGAACAGCTCCTTAGCAACCGAACAGGCTAGCACAGCCTTCAACTGGGGCAGCTGAAGTGACCACCTGGTCCCAGCAGCACCCTGTCCTCCCTCTGTCTTCTCATTTACCCCATTGTATAGTACTGCTGTCTGCTCAATTCTGCTCCTTGACTACACGGGAAGCACTGTGAGGACAGCACCCATGTTCTTCATTCTCTCATGTATCCTAGTGCTTCGCACAACGGCTAGAGCGTAGAAAATACTGAATAAATATTTGAGTGAATAAGAATGAATAAATGGTGACCCGTCTGCAGCCTGAGCCTGCATGTTCTCTGACTTGGTTGGAACAGCCCCAGGTGAGGAGGGCAGCTCCCTAATGAGAGTGAGGCTAAGGGTCACAGGGCTGGTGCCTGGTTGGTGATGTCAGCCGAGGGCTTGAGCAGGACAGTAGGACAATTCTGACGACAATCCCGGTCCTTTCCATAGCTTTATTAAGTTTTTGAACAAAAATATAACACATTTAGTTATCTACTTAAAAGAAATATCATGCTTGATAAGAAAAAAACCTGAAATGTACTAAATATGGTGGTTTAAAAAGTCTAAATCAGTATTAGTCTTTTCCCATGACAATTCATGTGTGAAGTGTCTTTCATGATTAAGCATTTATTAAAAATCCTTAATAGGGTAATATGGTAAACAAACCAGAAAATACTACTCCTTATTTTATGGAGAATGTGAGTTATGTTATAAAGAAATATTAATACATTTCCTCCTTACAAGAGAGAAAAAAGTGCATCCAAATAGATTTTCTTCAAACTTACAGTGACAAAGGAAACTGGTTTAAAGATTCTTTCTATTACAACACAATAACTAAGGGCTATTCTTTGATGTGGATGATGGCTAGTCAAACATTTTGGCCTACCAAAACAACTCTCAGTCATGAAATCAACTTTTCTGATCATGCAATGGAAAAAAATGTATAAGCATGCAGTCAACAAGCAATGCTCAATCAATTCCACACTTAGGACAAAGACATGCAGATCTGAATGCTAAAATGTCCCCATGAGCCCAGCTTTAATGTTACTATGTAGTCAGCCCATTTCCTAGAAAACATGAAGGGAGGGTGATAGCTTCCTCTTCTCTAATCATTATTGCTTGGGAACCAGAGATTTTCAGTCTTCCAGGCTGCATGTACCAAGGCAAGTTACTTACCCTCTGAGCCTCTGCTCCCTCCTGCGGAAACTGGGAGAACATTTGCTTTTGCATGGTTATTGTAGGGTCAGAAACACATAGCAAGTGCTTAGTAAACTGCTAGCGATTTAATAAATAGCAGTTGTTACTATTCCATGAAAAGAAAATTCAATTCAACAAATACTTATTAAGTTCCTACTACTATGCTAGCCAATGCTGTGACTCAATGATGGCTGCCCTCTTTGGCTTAATTACCAAGGTAATATTTTGTTTTGTTGTTGTTTTGCTTTTTGTTGTTTGTTTCAGTGTTGTTTAGGAGATGCGGTAATATGCTTCTACCATCTCTGGGATGTCTAAGGACCTCACCAGCTGCTAGGCTTTCCCAGGATCCCTCCTGAGTTCTGTTTGATTCTCTCACCTCCAAAGAGAATGTTATTAACTGAAAATCTTTCATGCAACTATTTCCTCCACCCCAACTCAAGCATGGGGATCTCATCAGACGGGTCATAGGCAGTCCCAACCTGGATCACATATATCTAATCCAGACTAGAACCACAGCAGAAGGTGACTGTGATCCTATGGGGAGATCTGGGGCATACTCACTCCACACAGTCTGCCCCCAAACCTCCATGAAATGTGCCTAACTCAACACTCTAGAGGAGAGACGGGAGAGGACTTATCATTGTCAGAAACCTAAATGACAGGTCAAAAGAACATGAACTTGGCTATATAATATCATGAAATGTCATGGTTCCTTTTGTTTTTGTAACTGCTTAATAATTGCAAAATCTTCAAGAAGACAGAAAATAAAAATAAAAGCTATGAATACCATTTCCTGGAGTAGAAATATTAAAAAGGTTGGTCCACAGTCCTGGACCACAGATGTTCTGTTTGTCCTTTTATGGTGCTTTAAAAATATTTGAGCTAGTTTTTAAAAGCTGGGAGATTCCACATAAAAAATAATCTAGATTTCTACCTTTTCTTTAAAAAATCCATATTGTATAACACTGGATCCACTTGGCAATCACTAGCTGAGCTGAACACTGTTGCTCTTGTGAGACGATACACCCTCCAGCCACTAGGTTCTTCTTGAACTTTCTCTTTAAACCCACCTGTGGGACAGACATCTGCTGCTAGTTCATAACCTCTAAACAGGTCACAAAACGCTACACAAATGTAACATTCTTAAAAGCTAAAGTCTTAAAAACTATAAAATATTATTTAAAAAAATGGTTAGCTTGATTAGCTTTTACACTTGAGGTTTTGAACACAGTTTCCTTTGAGGCAATGACCTCAACAAAAGATTTCCTAAAGTTGATCTAACAATCCAGCACCAAATGCAGAATGCAAAAGAGACGGACAATTTTCAAGGTTTTGGTTATTCTGGTCTTTTTTTTTTTTTTTTTTTGCCAGAGCAAAATAAGGTAAAAGGGAGAAGATGCCAAAACTCCTCTTGTTAAATCAAACATTTATGGCAGCAATCTGAAGGAAAAAAGTTAAGTCTTTAATGCATTAAGCCTGGTAATTAGTTCTCCCCTCCTTCTAAAATGCAAAGCATACTCTCAGCATGCACCCACACACATCCGCACATGTACATCAAGTCACATCTTACAAATTCCCGCAGTGCACCAGGGTTTCACTTCAGACTTGAAAAGGATCCTCTCTCTGGAAAATGCAGACAACTTATGCTTTATTTTATCCGTGATGCATCACAGCTTGTAATGAGAGGGGCCTATCTAGTGCTTCTTGATATGAATAAATATAAAATGTTATTGATCCTTCTTCCCTGAAGAAACTAAACTATATTTTATATATATTTCACAGGAACAGGGGGGAAAGAGGTGATTTCTTCAGGCTGCCCCATAGTTGTCAAGATTCCCAACAAGACCAGTTACCTGCTGCATTCTCTGTGCAGGCCAGCTGTCAGAGGGCTGAATGTACTGAATAAATCCTCGTTAATTTATAGATTTTTAATTAAACTATCTCATCCTCCATTTTCATGCTTAAAAATAAAGTTATACTGCAAAAGCTACAGTACATAAAAGACCGATTTGGCAAAGGAGAAGGTAATTTAAGAGATAGTTCCTACTCCCACATATTAAAAGTTTTCAAATGAATATTAATCAATGCTTTAAAAGTGCCACTCATTGTACTGTGGAACACACCTGTTTAAAAGCAATTTATAGGTAACAATTTTTAACTTTCCTTGACTTTGCTGACATATTTTAGCAATGCTCACGATGCATGTCAATCATCTCACTTTTATAGTATGAAATGAGACTCTTCAAGCTCATTGGGATAATAATGTTGACTGTACTTCTATGGCATCTTTTACCTCAAATAGAATAGAAAAGGCTTGTGAAATGGTTTCAAAAAGGGCAAACCTGGGACGTGTTATCATGGGTGAATCCACTGCAGGGGCCAAGCTACAGGCTTCTGAAAGGTGGGGCTCGCATGGCCTTCCGCCTCACCAGCTAATCTACTGCTATCTCTGCAACAGAAATACCAGCCACACAACATCCCACATCTGCAAGTAGGATTTTTGTTAACAATTTAATCCCAAGTGTTGAAAAAAAAATCCCTGGATCTAAATAACATAGCATACCAAGTATCTTTCATTTTTTTTTTTTTTTTTTTTTTTTTAAATCACACAGTTAGGACTGCCTGCCTGGCTCGGTCTGGCTTGGTTGGGAGAGCTCGTGACTCTTGACCTCAGTCATGAGTTCAAGACCCACGTTGGGTGTGGAGCCTACTTAAAAAATAAAATAAAATAAAATAAAGTAAAAATCACACAGTCATGTGCACTGGAGATCAAATATATGAAAACCTAATCGACTGAAATCAAGAGAATGGTAAATAATATTACACTGAACATCTACAACTGCACTAATACAGTAACCTCCAATCACAGGTAGCTATTTAAAATTAAATTAAATTAAATTAAAATTCAATTTCTCAGTCACACTTACCTTGTTTCAAGGGTTCAATGTGCTCACATATAGCTAGTAGCTACTGTATTGAACAGTGCAGATACAGAACACTTCCACTACTGTAGAAAGTTCTACTAGACAGTGCTGGGAAAGAGGAAATACCCAAAAGAAAAATGTTGGTAACCAAACTGTTACCTTTTTTGGCTTGGAATAAACAGTCTAAATAAGCACTTTACCGCATTTCATTTTTAAACCATGGTTGACAGTTTGAATGCCAGAATTCACTTCCTGGTAACTGTCCACTGACAATACAACTCTGCAGCATACTTCTGTGACACAGAGTTTTGCTTCCCCATGTTATTCTTTAATTCAAACTGATGCCGTGTAACCAAAGCTGAAACCACGTAAGCTCTAGCCCGTCAATCTCGTGGGCTTATTTGGGCAACTACTATTTTATACCCAAGGTAACTATTTTTCCTTCCTTCACTCTCATTCCTTCTCCACAAGTTCCCTAATGTCAAAAGTCAAGCATCTTTGTTAATCTCAGGACTGCAAGTAACCAGATTTGGCTCTAAACAAGCTACCTACTATTTGTAAAGAGCAGCAATACAAAGATTAAGATACTACCCAATAGCATAGAAATGTCTTATTCTTGAAGATGATAAATTCCAACAGTAAGTTGCTTTATCAGAAATTTCATTATGAAAAAACAGGAGCAATGTAGGTGACCCTACTGATGCTTCCAGAACATCACTTACAAGGGAGCAGGGGACTTTAGCATAACATATAAAAAGACTAACTAACTGTAAAATATACTGGAAAACCTAAGATCTGGAAGCTCTGGGGTAGAGGAAAAGGAAGAAGCCACTGCTCAAGCCTGAAAGGGCTGGGTGTCTCCAGGACAGTCTGCAATGGGGTAGGCTGACGCAGGTCTGGCCCTCACCCCTTCTCTCCTGAGAGAGATCCCCCCAAATGAAAATAACAAACTGTGCAGCCTTCCAGGGCATTTGTCTGATGTAACTGTTCCCTCTCAGGCCGGAGTTGACAACTGGGAATGGTGGATGTCAGAGTTAGCCCTTAGGGTGAGAGAGCAAAAGAAAAGGTCCTGAGAAGCTTCAAGTGCAGGGGTGTCTGTGAAGCAGGGTCACCATGGGGAGGAGAGCCCGGAGGAGACGAAGATTAACATTAAAGATGAATGAAACCAATTTCCTGATTTTGTTGTACTTGGCACCTATTCAACGACTAATTGAGAAAGGGGGCTATGTTCTGTAGGAAGTACTGGTGATGCCGGTTTGCACGGTTTAACATGTGTGCTTGCTTCTCCTTTTAACACAACTGACTTAATTACTGAAGAATTATACTATATTTTGAACAGATGAATCCAGCGAAGTTTTTCAAGGGCTACAAAAGCACTAAGACAATGGGAGAAAGAAGCAACATGGGATGGCAGAAGTGAACCTACAAAAATCTAAGTATTTTTCAATATTTTGAAATAAAAATCTTTATACTTAGCTCAAGAAAATGTTGGAAAGAGACAGGCATAAAAACATGGAGAGAAAAATAGGCAATCTGTGCCAAAATCACCTATGCTAAGTACAGGCAGTGGCAGAATGAACCATCTATGAAAAAAGTAACACTATCTTTAAGTGTCCATTATTAACAGACGTGGAAGTGGCAATATAGTGTGGCTGCATTTGTCTAGGAGTTGTCTAAAGTTTGACAGTGTCTGATTAACAATCAAATGATAATGGTTTCTACCTTTAAGAGAGGTGCTAATTTTAAAAGTGAAGGTGATGCAAATCCACCTACAGAAATATTTAAAATAGAAAGTAAGGGAAGATGGAATCAGGTGGAGAATCTGAGACATTCAGCATTCAAGGGGGCAAAAGATACTGAATGTATCCCAATGGCCTTTGCTAAGATGAAATGTCACTGTGGAAAGGGCGCTGTGCTACAAGACAGAGTGGCATGGCTTCTGGTCTAAGTAGAGAACCAAGTGTGCCCCAGACAAAGCACCTCAGGTCCTGATCTGATTGATGGGGTAAGAAGGCGCCCTTCCCACCTCGAGGAAACACTGTGTGCACAGATGGCCATTAGGGACAACAAGAAGCATGTGCAGCCACAAGAAACACACTAACAGGAGAAGCAACCTCATGAGGTGACTAAGAGCATGCGCACACTGCGAACCCAGCAGAGGACCAGGCAGAAAAGAAAAACCTGTAATGCAACCAAAAATAGGATAAGGAGTGTGGGAGTTAGGGTGGTACTTTACTTAGTATTTTAGCTTCCACAAGAGTGAAGGAGAAGAGAAGAGGAAGAAAAAGAAAACAGTTCATCGAGGAAACAAGGAGCATTCCTTCCGAGGTGGAACTGCTTTCTAAGGGCTTTCAGGAGCTGTTCAGCAAAAGCTGCATGCTCGAGATCTTGGTTTCTGAATACCGTTGTTTGTTTTTGCAAATCCTTCTCACTTCATCTTCACAAAACTCTGACATAAGCAGGGCAGATATTTGTATTACAGATGAGAAAAATGAGGTCCAGAATGTTGAAGTATTTTGTCATAAGCTACAGGATAAGTGTCAAAGTCAACACTTAACAACTCCTCACACAGTTATGGTTGCTAAGCCTCCAAGTTCTAGAATATTGAGTTCCAATTACCTAGAAAATAAAAAAAACTGTCCAAGGAAGGTGACATTTCTTGATAAATCCCAGGAAGAGGAGTGTTTAGTGTGTTTGCACAGCATTTCCTCCGTGCAATGGCCTGCAAATGACCTCTTAAACGATATGTCTGGTGGCTCTGGCAAGGCAACGTGACAGGCACATGCCCAGGACAGAGCCCTTCCCACAACCCACCCCAAAATGAAGCAGCTGGATTCCTTATCTTCTCTCTTAAAAACAAACCAATGGAAGTTAGTTTTGCTTCTTCAATGCTATGGCTTCTCATCTTCCTCTGCTTTCAAGTTGGGCCTCTCAAGTTTCTTCTTACATGCACACGAACTTCAGTTCAGCAGCTCTGGATTTCGGACAAGGCACCAGAAACTCCACAGTGCCTTTACTTAGCAGTGTAAGAGCACCCCATGGCTTTTATTCTTTAAGATCTGGTTAGGCTTCAAGTACATTAAGTAGAAATATGAAGGAAAATCAAGGAAAGAGAAGGTCAGGGGTGTTTGGATGGCTCAGTAGGTGGAGCATGCAACTCTTCATCTTGGGGTTGTGAGTTCAAGCCCCACGTTGGATGTAGAGATTACTTAAAAATAAAATAAAACAAAGAGAGAGAGAAAGCCAATCAATTAAAATTACAGTGCAACAAAAAATATCTTGGAGTGTTTCTCCAATCTTAGAATTTGTAAAATTATCTGAGGAGCTTAATAACAATGATGATACTCTGGCTTCACTCCCAGAGATTCTGTATCAAATGTGGGGTGGGACTTGGAATGTGCATTTTTATTTTTTTAAAAGTTTATTTATTTTGAGAGAGAAAAAAAGAATGCATATGTGCAAAGGGGAGGAGCAGAGAGAGAGAGAGAGAGAGAGAGAGAGAATCCCAAGCAGGCTCTGCACTGTCAATGTGGAGCCTGACACAGGGCTCAATCTCATGACCATCAGATCATGACCTGAGCTGAAATTAAGAGTTGGACGCTTAACTGAGTGAGCCACCTAAGCGTCCCATGGAGTGCTCACTTTTAATAAGCTTTCTGGGTAATTCTGTTCCAAACAGTCCATAAACACGAATAGAAATACAGTCTTGAAACTTTTTTTTAAGTTTATTTATTTTTGAGAGAGAAAGAGAGGGAGAAAGAGAGAATCTCAACCAGGCTGATTAGCTCAACCACTGATAGCACACAGCCTGACATGGGGCTCAAATTCACAAACCATGAAACTAGCCTTTCATGACCTGAGCTGAAATTAAAAGTTGGACACTTAACCGACTGAGCCACCCAGGTGCCCAGTCTTGGAACTCAAGGAGAAAGGCTAGTTAATCAGAGGGACTCATCACAGAGCCACTGCAGCACTGAAATAACAGAGGAGCAAGTGGGCAAAGGGCCACAGATGAGCACCCAGGGTCCACAGCTCACGCTGATGCTTCCCATTCGGATGATCTGACTGAGCATCCTACCTCAGCATATGCATGTGGCATGACAGAGCTGCTGGAGAGGCACGTGTTTTGGGGTCCGAGATGGGGCTTTTCAATTCCACACGAGATAGAGAAAGCATAGTCAGCACACAAAATAAGGTTGTGTTCACACCACAATTTAAACAGTGAGAAGGAAGCTCTAATACAGTGGGAAGACTTTGGAATCAGAAGTCCATCCCCAACTCTGCCATATGTTGGATGTGTGACAGTCACTTTGCCTGTCTAGCTTCCAAACTCTAATTGGAGGCTACAGCCTATCTCAAGGGACAGCTGTCAAGAGTAAATGATCACAACATACCTTAATAAGGCCTTCTGTAAGCTGTAATGCATCAAAGATCAGTATGATGATAAAAAACTGGAGGTTACTAAGTTTCTTAAACACTGACTACAAGCTTCTTGTAAGCATCTCACTGAGAAGTTGGCAATAATGGCAGTTTAAGTGTCACAAAGCCCAGTAGCATGCCAAAAAGAGGTGGGAAACAGCTGACTGGTAAAATCAGGAGAACTCACAGAACATTCCAGAAGAATGCAGGAAAACATCCCTTTCTCCAATGGTGGCAGAGGGTAAGGAAGAAAGAAAAGAAGGCTCTGCATTCCAGGGTATAGTTTTATTTTATGCAAACTATCCCTAGCAGACCATAGAGGGTATTCATTACATTTGGGCTAAAGCTACAGTGAGACTCCAGCAACTTCTTTCTCAACTACTGTCCATGTTAGTGATCAGCTTCAAGAACACGGTGATCTTACACTGAGAATTCAGACGAGGATTTGGGGTGGCTTCTTCAAAGAAGGCTGGGTCATGAAAAGGGACAGTGGCCTGTTTGCATATCTAGGAATCTGAGGCTCAGCTTAGCTACTTTTGGACAATAACAAGTGCCCCATGAAGTTGTCTCCTTTGGAAGGGGGGTTACAGTGAGGGATAGAAGGTGGTATTTTCTGTTGCAGTTCACTTTGAAAAATGCCAATCTTGTTTCAGTTCAATGAAGAGACAAAGAACAGACTCAAACAGAGTGCAAGGGAAAAGCCCAGGGAGGTCTGATGGGGAGGCAGCAGTGGCCAGCCTGGCTAAGGGATGGGGAAGGAGTCAGTTCAAGTTGGGGAGACAAGGGTGAAAACTGGAAAGGAAAGAGATCAGCTAGAAGTGCTGATTCCCATAGTCTACCTCCCACCCTGAGCTTATTGTTTTTGTCAGAAGCTTTACTATGCCATATAGGTGCTCTCTTTAAAAGGAAAAACGTGGGAAGGTTATTTGCTATGCTCAGTTTAGAAACACCTGAATAAAGAGACCTACCAATTAAGATGTCATACCAACTGGTGGGTGGGTCCTTACAATCATAAAAGAAAGCCATCTAGTCACCTTCTGGTCCTATAGGATACATGGCAACATTTATGTGACTAGCATGGCATGGGCAGAGAATTAAAATGATAAGTGAGATGTGTGTGCTAGAAGGCCTCTTAAAAGGAAATACATCCCACATATTAAAAAAGTAGCATCTAGTCTTAAAAGCCATTACCTTAGTACACCATGTACAATTACAGAAAAACAAAGGGAATGAGTATGGAAAACCTAAGCAGGCCAGAGTGGGTGGGGGTAGCAAGAGTCCAAATGCAAACATAACGCTAGGAACAAGAAGAATTCTTGTCCACTTTATTTTTAAAAAATGTGTGTTTATGTATTTTTGAGAGAAAGAGAGAGGCAGAGAGGGAGGGAGGGAGGGACAGACAGAGAAGGAGACAGAGAATCCCAAGCAGGCTCTGCACTGCCAGCACAGAGTCTGACATGAGGTTCAAACTCACGAACTGTGAGATCACGACCTGAGCTGAAGCTGGACACTTAACTGACTGAGCGCCCTCAAGGCGCCTCTCTTGTCCACTTTACAGGGGAATTGGATGTAAAAAGAAACTGAGAATGAAAGTATAGTAGTATGGGGCGCCTGGGTGGCGCAGTCGGTTAAGCGTCCGACTTCAGCCAGGTCACAATCTCGCGGTCTGTGAGTTCGAGCCCCGCATCAGGCTCTGGGCTGATGGCTCGGAGCCTGGAGCCTGTTTCCGATTCTGTGGCTCCCTCTCTCTCTGCCCCTCCCCCGTTCATGCTCTGTCTCTCTCTGTCCCAAATAAATTAAAAAAAAAAAAAAAAAAGTTGAAAAAAAAGAAAAAAAAAAAGAAAGTATAGTAGTATGAAAAGAATTTGAACATGACTATGAGAAAGTGAGATATGTATTACTACTTAAAAAATTTTTTTAAAAATGTTTATCTTTGAGAGAGATGGAGAGACAGAGCACAAACGGGGGGAGGGCAGAGAAAGAGGGAGACACAAAATCTGAAGCAGGCTTCAGGCTCTGAGCTATAAGCACAGAGCCTGATGCACGGCTTGAACCCAAAAACCGCGAGATCATGACCTGAGCCGAAGTTGCATGCTTAACCAACTGAGTCACCCAGGCGCCCCAAGATATATATCATTAAGCAGTTATTTCTGGTATCAATTTCCTTATGTGTTAGTTATGTGGTTCCCACCATTAAAGTAAATAGAGTTGAATGTAAAGAAAATAAGAGTATATTTTTTTAAAACTGTTTGTTTATTTTTGAGACAGCAAGAATGCGAGCAGAGGAGGGGCAGAGAGAGAGGGGGACAGAGGATCTGAAGCAGGCTCTGCGCTGACAGCAGCAAGCCTGATGTGGGATTCGAGCTCACCAACTTGTAAGCTCATGACCTGAATCAAAGTTGGACACCCAACTGACTAAGCCACCGAGGCGCCCCAAGTATATTTTAAAGATGTTTCAAGAAACAGAAGAATGGAAGTTTAGCAGGGAAGCTATAAGTAATGTTGTACAGAACAAAGTGAATTACCGCTAATACAAAAGTCTAAGGCAGGAAAAACAGCGTTGGCCTAGAGCAGAGACTGAGGAACAGGTGACAGACAGCAGACTGGCCTCTGAAATGCCACAGCAACAGGCTCTTTCAAGTTAGCTATCCATGACCTGGGGTGGGCCGAGAGGGCATCTACTGTGTAAACAAAATAATGAAGGAGTTTTGTTCAAAGAAAAGGGGAACAAGGAGAAAGGAACTATGATCCCAGGATAGCAGAAACAATGAATCCTATTTATGTGAGAAAGGAGCAAGTCAACTAATTGGGTATATATGTGAAAAGAGGAGGACCCAACTGGTGGCAGAAAGACAACAAAATTTATTACACCATGTTCTTAATATGTCAGTGACAGTGGAAACTGGGTAAGTGTGGCTGCAGAGAAACAATTTTGAATATGCAAATGTAACAACTGTATAACTTACTGTAAAGTTCAAGTATGACACTATATGTGAAACCATCTGAAACTGTCAAATCTATGCATCAGTCAAGCAACATGGTTGCTGAGGACAATGGCCAGGTCTGAGCACCTATAATCCATAGAAACGTTTTTAAACCAAGTAGCCTTAATGATCCCCCAGGGAATTCTGGCAAATATTGCTAACAGTGATATAGCTAACAACTGCTTGACCTGAATTAAAAGCATTTTAGATTTACCTACAACCCGCTTTGCCAGAGGCTATTAAGGAGAAGAGTGATCACCGAGGCAGAAGAGAGAAAAAGCAGAAGCCATAAATAATCTATCAGCTGGGGCACTGGCACCTCAACAATTATTATCTGATTGGGTGGGCAAAGCTATCACACACCCCATAGTTGACAATACTCTGTCTTCATGTACCTAACATTTAATTACTTAAACTACAAAATTACCTATTTAAGAATGTAGATGAGTTCCTAGCAGAAAGAAATTTTGGGTCACTTGAGACTCTTGGAAAGTTAATGAGTTGTTCATTAAAACAAATATTGTGAGTACATAAAGAAGGAAGGAATACAGGTTAAAAATGATTTGTAGAAAGAATTTGAAATGAATGAAAAGGTTACATGGTATTATAAATAAAGTAACTTCCTCACTCTATAAACAAATCAGACTGAGAACAAAGGGTGATATGCTACATTAGGATTTATTTGCTGGTGGTTGTTTTTTTTACAGAAATGTGGAAATGTGATCACGTTTTATTTTTTTTTTAATTTTTTTTTAAATTTATTTTTGAGACAGAGAGAGACAGAGCATGAACGAGGGAGGGGCAGAGAGAGAGAGGGAGACACAGAATCGGAAGTAGGCTCCAGGCTCTGAGCCATCAGCCCAGAGCCTGATGCGGGGCTCGAACTCACAGACCGTGAGATTGTGACCTGGCTGAAGTCGGACGCTTAACCGACTGCGCCACCCAGGTGCCCCTGTGATCACGTTTTAAAAAGTATTAAACAAAGAAAAAGGGGACAAACCAAAACCCAGACTCTTTAAAAAAATGTTTTTTTAAATGTTTACTTAATTTTGAGAGACAGAGGGAGACAAGAGGATCCCAAGCAGATTCTGGTCTAACAGCAGAGAGCCTGATGTGGGGGCTCGAAGTCACGAACCATGAGATCATGACCTGAGCCGAAGTTTGCCACTTAATGGACTGAGCCACCCAGGTGTCCCCCAAAACCAGACTCTTTTTTTTTTTTTCAAAACCAGACTCTTAACCACAGAGAACAAACAACGGTTATGAGAAGGGGATGGGTGAAAGAGGTGAAGGGGATTAAGAGCACATTCATCATGATGAACACTGAGTAATGCATAGAATTGATGAATCACTATATTGTACCTGAAACTAACAGAACACTGTATATATTAACTAACTGGGATTTTTTAAAAGTATGTGATTGTTCTTACATTCTTCTTGCATATAAAGTTTAGACATCTTCAAGAAGTGAGAGAGGTTAAAAAAAAGCCTTTGGATCTGCAACGTTCATAGAATGTAACAAAAATAATAACTTAGCTTAATCAGCTTTGATTAAAAACTCATTAGCCATGTGCATTTTTCTGTATGTATATCATATGCCAATAAGAAGTAAAAAAAAAAAAATTACCCCTCATTAGCTGAAATACAAATGAAACTGTCAAAATAAATCCTGAAAACCAAAATGTTTTGACAGGGATTTTAGAAGAATAGAAGAAGACAAAGAAAACATCAGAATAATGCTAATGGATAAGCACATTTCATGAACCCCAAAGATTCCAATAATGCTGGTGCTAGGTTATTGGGACTGAAAAACTGAAAAATGAATCCTCCTAGTGGCTACAGGTACTCTACCTGAAGATGATGTTAGCAAGAAATAATGGTCTTTCAAAAAGAGAAAAACATACAGAGAAATAATCCCCTTCTCCAAAACCAGAAAATGCAAGCTTAGTTGTGGAGTCACACCAATGGTAATGCTGACTTTCTCTCAGCATCCCTGGGCCTGCCTGGGTACATACGGCCCCAGCCCTCTGCACAGCACTCCCCCCTTCCAGAACCACTTGGCACACTGGGAATTCCACGAGTCCTAGTGGGCAGTGTGGAAACAAGTTTGTTTCTCCTGGTCCTATAAAAAGCAGTGCTCTGGACTGAATTAATATCCCCTACTCCCCTAATAGTCCCACTATAAGGGTGCAGATGTCGAGTTTAGTGTGCTGGATACAAACAAGATACCCCCAAAATACAACTGAGTTGCAGACCACATCCACATCATCCAAATCTCTATGGGAAGTAAGACTGCAGGACTTTATCATTTAGCCAGTCTTCTCTTTAATAACACTGTATATATCTGGACTGTGTTTCCCACCAGTAACCCAACTGCTACAGCAAATACAAATTTTATTTGGGCTATGTTGACGTGACCTAGAGTTCCATCTTTAGCCATAACACACATGGTGAGAGAGAAAAGTTGACCAGCATTTGTTAGTGGTGATCGGATTTTATTCTAGTCTACATAAATGCTTACCTCTTTTACGCTATGTGTTACCGCCCATATTAGAAAAACTCTTGACATCACCTGGAAAGAAGTCAGGACAACAGAAGATGGAACAATTCCTGAAAGATATTTTAGGATGGGTAAATAAACGTATATTGTACCAAGTTTCAACATGTCATAAATTTTCTGAAACATTCAATTTTAATGTTTAGACATAAAACCATCTTGAACAACTAAAACTTATCTATATTGGCATATAAACTGTTTTTCAATATTAAAAACTTTTTCCCTCCAAAACGATAATACTGCTTTTTTTTTTTTTCAAAACAATATTGTTAATGGCAATAGCATACCATGGAATCTAGGTACCTTTCTCAAGCCTGTCAAAATCCCTAACCAAGTGCAATATATTTTACACTTATCATATAGAGAAAGCAAAACCATTGCTTACCCTCTAAAATTAGACACTGAAAGGTCATTTTACAATATGGGTTTCAAAAATGAACAGGCACCTATGGAAGGGAAACCAACTGTATTTATATCTAATGAATGTTAGCAACTCCTGATATCGTATATACTGTCTATACTGTATTATTAGATACCGAACTAATAGTTATCTTCTATAATTTACTCAAATATTTTGCCAATAAGCATACCAAAATCAAAATTTGTGATCTATATAAGCCATTCCTCCTCACCTTGTTCATTACAGTAAGCACTGGTACAATTATCCTTCCAAAGTCTGAAAGTTGTAACACTGGAATCATCCTGAGTTATTTTAGATAATCATTAGATTCTGCTAAGTTTACATTTCTTTGGCTTTCCCCTTCAATTCTTACAACTACAACCCCTATAGAAAGATGAGCCACCACCATTACAAAAAACCCTTGCCTCCTTTAGGTCATCTTAGACCCAGCAATAAGCCAGTATCTGTAAGCCTCATTTTCTTGTTGTAACTTTATACTGGCAAGGAACTGCCCCTCTAAAATAAAATCCAGAGGGGCGCCTGGGTGGCTCAGTCAGTTGGGCATCCAACTTCAGCTCAGGTCATGATGTCACGGTTTATGAGTTGGAGTCCTGAGTCAGGCTCTATGCTGATAGCTCAAAGTCTGGAGCCTACTTCGAATTCTGTGTCTCCTTCTCTTTCTACCCCTTCCCCACTTGTGTTCTGTCTCTCTGTTTCTCTCTCAAAAATAAATGATTAAAAAAAATTGTTTTTTAATTTAAATAAAATTGGAAACAGAAGTATATGGGCTCCACTACCCTCACCTCTGCCATTTCTCTCTGGCCTTACAGATAACAACAACTAGACTTACCAACTTTCTGCACCTTTCAAGTTACACGTGGGCCACCCTACACCTGACAGGAACTCTCATCATGGCTGCAGATCCTCCTTTCACTCTAAAACTAACCCATCTTTGGGGCGTCTGGGTGGCTCAGTCAGTTGGGTGTTCGACTTCAGCTCAGGTCATGATCTCACAGTTCGTGTTTGAGTCCCACATTAGGCTTTGTGCTGATAGTGCAGAGCCTGCTTGGGATTCTCTGTCTCTCTCTCTCTCTCTGCCCCTCCACCACTCATGTGCATGCTCTCTCTTTCTCTGTCTCAAAAATAAATAAACATTTAAAAAATTAAAATAAAACCAACCCATCTTCATTACATCCACTGGACCATCCCAGACAAATTTTCATTCTTCTAAGCCTTCTAAAACATACTCAGACTTCTGAACATTTATAAAACAAACAACAACTTGCCAAAACTCTGTGTACAAATCGAAGATAAAATTGTCTCTATGGGTGTAGCTATGAAAGGAAATCACTTCACAACTCATTAAGAAAAAGAGATACTATATCCTGTTAGAATGAGTTTCTTGGAGAAGATTTGGGCTTTGGAGAGGAATGATTTAGTTTCCAAAAGCAAGTAACATGGACATGTCAACAATGCTTGCCATATAAAGATGCTCAATAAATCTTTGTAGAATGAATGAAAAAAAAATAAATAAAGGTATGGACTTGTAGCCCAATAGATAGAGTCTAGTAATAAACCCTCACATTTATAATTCTTGATTTTCAACAAGTATGCCAAGACAATTCAGTGGAAAAATAACTGTCTTTTCAATAAATGGTGCTGGGACAACTGGACAAAAAATAAAAAATATAAATAAAAAATAAAAACAAAAAATAAAGTTAGAACACTTCCTTATACCATATAGAAAGAAATTAACTCAAAATGGATCAAGACCTAAATGTAGGAGTTAAAACTATAAAACTCTTAGAGGAAAAAAGAAATGTGAATCTTTGTGATCTTGGATTAGACAATGGTTTATTAGCTATGACACTAAAAGGACAAGAAAAAATAAATAAATCAGATTTCCTCAAAATTATGTGTGCTTCAAAGGATACCAACACGAAAGTGAAAAGAGAACCCACAGAATGGAGAAAATATCCATGAATTGTATATAATAAAGGACTCATATCCAAAATAAAGAATTCTTACAATTCAACAATAAAAGAACACAGTTAAAAAATGGGCAAAGAATTTGAATAGATATTTCTCCAAAGAAGATATGCAAGTGGATAATAAAGACATGAAAAGATGCTCAAATCATTACTCAACAGAGAAATGCAAATCAAAATCATAATGAGATATACTTTGCTAGGTTGGTTATAATCATCAGATACATTATTACAGAGAATAGCAAATGTTGACAAGGATGTGGTGATACTGGAACCCTCACACATCGATGATAGGATTATAAGCTGGTGTAGCTACTCTGGAGAATGAACAGTGTGCCGGTACCTCAAAATGTTAAATATGGTATTACCATATGACTCATCAGTTCTACTCCTAGGTATGTATATACCCAAGAAAAATTTAAAAATTGCTCACACAAACACCTGCAAAGAATGTTCATAGTGGTATTCATACTGGCTTCAAATCGGAAACAATAAAAATGTCCAACAACAGATGAATGGATAAATAGAATGTGGTAGAGTTATACAACGGAACATTAGAAATAAAGTAAATAAAAGTAAAACATAATGAATAATAAATAAAAAGAAATGAACTACTGATACATACTGTAATATTGATGAACTTTGAATACATGCTGAATGAAAAAGCCAGTGGATAAAAGACCACATGTTACATGATTCGGTATATATGAAAAGTCCAGAACAGACAAACTATAGAGACAGAAAGTAAATTAGTGGTTACCTGGGTCTAGAAGGTTAGGAAGGGAACTGGGAGTGACTGCTAATGGGTATTGGATTTCTTTTGGCGGTAATGAAAATGTTCTAAAATTGACTGTGGTAAGAGTTTGCACAACTGTGTGAATTCTGAATTGTATACTCTAAGTGGGGAAATTGTATATGTGAATTGTTATATGAGTAAAGCTTTTATAAAAAAATTAATGTGTGAATTAACTACAAAGCCTGGTGATATATGTAACACTGCTAAAGAAGTTAGTCAAATATTAAGTGAATATACTTAGCCAGATTATATTATAGTTTACATTACCAGAAAAACTAAAGATCCATAATCAAAGGCTTTCCTAAGTGAGTTATTAAGCATTTACTACTTGAGGAAAGACCACCAGTATTTCTAGTTGTTTTTTTTTTTTAACTCAAAGACTAGCTCATCACATAAAAATATTATTTTCTCTTTCATTTCTGCTCTTTCTTCTTTTGCCAATGAAACAATGGGCTAGACTGCTAATGGTCTGAAAAGTGCTTCAGGGTTGTTGCTGTATTTTAGTGGGAATCAAGAAGTTCGGGATCTGGAACTCAGATTTCCAAGTTCAAAAACCCAATTTTATCCCATTCGTGAGCAAAAATCAGGCTCTGGGAGACTGACTCAAGACTAATCAAATTCATAAGAGTCTAGTTAATAAACCAAAATGTCACTTTATTTACTTATAAGAGAGGCACAGCCTTTGTAATAACTGAATGGTTGGGATTTCAGAGACCCTCATCTGGGGGCACTTTTTTCCTGCTGTCGAAATCAGAATGCTTATTAGTAAATGCAACTTCAACAGAGGGATCTGGTTGCCGTGAGGGGTGAATACTGAAATTCAGTAGGGCCTGGCTATAATTAATTACCCCTTCATTACTATAGAGTTCTTTTTCCTAGAGAATACAAAGATTTATATAGTTATATAGGTCTTCCCTTTGAAAATGCTAATCAAAAATTGTGATTGTTTTTCTTAAAAGTAAGTTTTAATAACCAAAAACATTTATTCCTTAGGTAATAAATGTTCCTGGTAAACATTTCCTACCAGTCTTTACTTCTAAGTGAATTTTTATTATTTTATTAAAAAATTTAATGTTTATTTTTGAGAGAGAGAGAGAACAGAGTGCGAATGAGGGAGGGGCAGAGAGAGATGGAGACACAGAATCCGAAACAGGCTCCAGGCTCTGAGCTGTCAGGCATAGCCTGATGCGGGGCTCAAACTCATAAACCATGAGACCATGACCCAAGCTGAAGTAGGATGCTTAACCAACTGAACCATTTAGGTGTCCTTAAGTGTATTTTAAAATACAGTTCAACTTCTATTATTTGTACTCTGTAATTTGCTTTCTCACTTAACATTTTAAGAAAATTTCTTACAACATATTCTCCAAAATATTTTAACTTGAGTCATAAGATTCCTTTGAATAGAATATATTTGTTTATCTATTCTCCTTCTGTAAGACATTTAAATTGCTCTAATTTCTTGATATTACAAATGAAGTAATGAAGTATTACAAATAATACTTAAAAATTTCTGAGGTTTAGAACTTTTTTTTTTTTTTTTTTTTAAGGATTATTTCCTTGGGATAGTTCCCAGAAGTAGAACTACTAGGTCAAATGCTATGAATTCCTTTAAGGCTCTTGAAATACATTGCCAAATTGCTTTCCAAAACGTTTGTATCAATATACACTCCCACCAGCAGCATAGAAGTGTGGCTGCTTTAGCCTACCCTCAATGGCAAATTTATTTATTTATTTATTTATTTATTTATTAGCGTTTATTTATTTTTGGGACAGAGAGAGACAGAGCATGAATGGGGGAGGGGCAGAGAGAGAGGGAGACACAGAATCGGAAGCAGGCTCCAGGCTCTGAGCCATCAGCCCAGAGCCCGACGCGGGGCTCGAACTCACGGACCGAGAGATCGTGACCTGAGCTGAAGTCGGATGCTTAACCGACAAAGCCACCCAGGCGCCCCCCTCAATGGCAAATTTAAATCTTAGTAAGTTAGGGGGTAAAAAGCCAGTAAATTTAAATCTTAATAAGTTAGGGAATAAAAAAGCTGATTAACGCTTTCTAATTTGATGCAGATGCAGAGATGTTTATGGCTTTGCTAACAGGTGCTCCTAAATTCCCTATTCAGGAAACTGCCTATTTAGGCACCTGAATTTCCCTCAAATGATGTCATTCACACCAATTCTCACTTGGTTTCTATGGCATATGAACCCACCTCAACCAGTCACCCAGCAAACAGAAGTTTTGGTCCTAGCCTGACAACCCAATCTCAAAATGCCTGCTCTACTGAACCAGATGGAATACCATTTTAGGGCCAGGGGCTCCAAGTTTATCCTTGAAGTGAAGCCAGACCAACAACAGAAGGCCACATAGATGGACCATATCATCTTTGCTCTGAACAGAACTGATATCACTGAGTTGGGTTTAATGTTATTATTAGCTGGATTTCATGAGGAACTGTTAAAAAAAAATCATTATTTGCTGTAGGAATGGTATGCATTAGCACAATATACACTCTATCATTCCATGCCCCTTACATAAAGCCCTAGGTGGGAAATATATTTTAGAAATCAATGCTAAGAAATATTTACTCTTCTCCATTGATAGGAGTTATATAACTCAATTGCCCTTTTTCTTTTATTATTTTCGTTTAATTTTAGTATAGTTAACATACAAGGTTATATTCTCAGTTGCCCTTTTTACAAAATGTTTATTTATTTTTGAGAGACAGCGCACATGCGCGCGCGCGCGCACGCACACACACACACACACACACACACACACGAATCGGGGAGGGGCAGAGAGCGAGGGAGACAGGGAATCTGAAGCAGGCTCCGTGATGTCAGCTCAAAGTCCGACGTGGGGCATGAACCCACTAACAGTGAGATCATGACCTGAGCTGAAGTCAGACGCTCAACCGAGTCACCCAAGTGCCCTTCTCAATTGCCCTTTTTTAATGTGGTAGTCAAAGTTTCAAGCCAAATCTGAAGTATACCACATTATTATATTTTATGTAGAAGTTATCACAAATTCTTGTGGAATGAAGCGCACAGACCAGATCCTCTTTCTTTTCTAGACTTCTTGAAGTCAATTTCGATGTGACTGCATTTACTATGCCCTTATCTCTTATTTGAACACATGACAGAGCATGTTAAAACTACCGAAACTGCAGATTTTTGGTTGTTGATTACTTAAATTGGCTGTTTTCAGAAAAGGAGAGTTTCTTCAATCTTACCAGTAAGCCATCGCTAGGCCAAATTCATTAAAAAAAAAAAAGACTTACTACGCATCTATTATTCATTAATTGAATTCAACAAATATTTTTGGAGTACCTACTCTGTGCCACATACTGTTTTCCTTGATGGGGATATAATGGTAAATGAGACAATGTCCCTGCACTCATGAATTTACACTCTCAGGCTGTAATTGATTTGTTTGGGGATATGTCTTGATTTTAGGACTTTTGCCTGAAGGTGATGTGAGGCAACTAAACATTTGTAAACAGCAGAATGGCATGATGGCTTCTTGTTTCAGAAAAGTATCTCTATCAGCAGTGCACATCTTTGGCAAGTGAGGTTATAACTTGAGAAATAATTATGGGAATTTATGTTGAAAGGGCAATGAACTTTTGAAGCAAAACATCAGCAGATTAAAAGAAACACAAATGTTTATATGTGTGGGGTGTGCATGTGCGTGTGCGTGTGTGTGTGTGTGTGTGTGTGTGGGTGTGTTAAGCAAAAGCTGTATAAAGGGAATCTGGCAATCAGTTTGATTCTCCAGAACCAGGGTGCTTTGAGGACAATCTGTGAGCCCTGCAGAGGTGGGCAGCACTGGAAATCCACCCTGCTTGGCACAGCCCTCAGATGGACCAGATTAATGGGCTTAGGAGACTGGCTACCTGTGACCAAGACTGGATTGAAAGTCAAGTATAGCAAGGCAACGTAAGTTGGGAGCAGAGCAGAACAGTGTTCAGCTGGAGCCCACCACCAGAAAAGGAGCCAATCATCAAGGAATACATACATAATGGAGGCCAGACCAAAGCAAGGCAGGAGACATAAAGTTGGTGCCAGAAATTAAACTAAATGATGGCAAGTGCAACCAGGATCTCCCTACCCAAATACCGTATCCACTAAACTAAAAATAGTAATATTCAATAACAAAAACAACACTCAACAGTAGCAACCAAAAAGGAATGGGGTAACAACTGTATGCCATATATTTTTAAAAGCTCTAGCCAAAAAAGGAAAGATTATTGCACACCTCCTACCCTATCCCCATCTCCCAAAAATGATATTGGTGAATCAACACAATCTTGAGAATTTTTACCAACAGGATCAGATTTGGAGAGAAACAAATTTCTGAGCAGAGTATGACAGACGTGGAGACTGGAAGGTGATGGTAAAGTGGAGGATGTGACTAACCAGGAGCCACCTCATGGATGCCAAGCCTTTCCGGCCCCACACTGAGTTTGAGGACTAGCACAAAGTTCCCTGTGGGAATGGGATACACTTTTTAAGAAATGGCAGAATCCTAGCCTGGAACAGTTATATCCCAGAAGGGAAGGAAGAGCTCATGTTTTTAAATAAGTCATTCATGCATTGTTCAAAATTTAAAAAGTATAAAAAGATACAGAGAGAAAAGTCTCCCTCCCAATCCCATCCTACTACCATTCAGGTACCTTTCTCACAGGCAACCAAATATTAATTCCTTATCTATCACTCCAGAGATATATTTTAGGCATATAATAGCAAATATGTAAGTGAATGTATTAAGATGTATTTATATGGATCCTTTTTTCCAACTTTTTACACAATGGCAGCACTTTATACACATTGTTCTATACTCGGCTTTTCTCCCCTTAAAAACTATCCTGAAAATCTTTCTTCTTCTATACATATATACACTGTTTTAATTACTGAGACTTTATGCCTTAATATTCATGCACTCTCCTAAGCCCTACCCCTATGCCCTCAGTGTGTAGAAAAATATGTAAAACAGGAAAACTCTGGTTCTAAACTGTAGCTCACAGGGGAAAATAACTGAATATTAAATACTGTAGAAAGGCAGCCAGGAAGAATTCAGTAACATCCATATCAGAGCAAATAAAATGGTTGGACAGGGATGCTCATACTTTAGAAAGATGGAGAGGCATGGCACCCATACAAACATAATATAAGGAAAAAAAGCATGCAGTGAATCTAGGGAGAAAGTAAAAACTTAGAGCAACTGGAAAGAAGATAATCATTATGGACAACAAAGGCAACCCAACACAAGGATAATTGCTACCCCAAAGTAGAGAACCCAATATATGGAACAGAAAATGTATTCAGGCACAATCCAAGAAATATAAGAACAAAATTTCTGAGAAAATACACTATGTTCCGGGGGGGGGGGGGGGGGGGGGGAGAAAACATAGTGAATGAAGAAAAATGAGACATTTCTTGGTTACAAAAATACTTCAGGGATTCAGACAAAAATAAATGCATGAATGAATAAATGAATGAATAAACGAACCAACCAACCAACAAGTTACCTACAAATTGGTAAAAAAAAAAAAAATCAGCCTGCTTCAGACTTCACAGCAACATCCAATGTCAGAAGACAATAAAGCAACATTACAATAGTCTGAAGGAAAGAATGTTCAAGAATATTATACCCAGACAAGGATGTCACTCTAGCACAATGACAAAAGGTAAACATCCCTAAATATGAAAGAACTTGCCACATAATGCCTATGCAACCAACCTTCTTAAGAAACACATGCGGTCAGAAATTCAGTCCAAAAAGAGATGAATCAAAATAAAGAATTCAGGAATGGAGAAGTCATGGTCAAAGGGCCCATAGTAGGCAATGAATCCATTCAAATATAAAGCTAAGATTAAATAATTATGGTAATTATGGTCACAGAACATTGGGTAAATGTTTATAAGCCACAATAATATGTTGGTAATATAATTTTAAAATGGGAGCCAGGGAATAAGACATGAAAGGAGAAGTGACCATACTTATTTCCTTAATAGAATTAAGAGATATTGCTTGAAACTAAATTATAGCCAAACGTAATTCTAATCTAAGTTTTTATATCTTTTTGTTAAGCTTTAAGAGACTTCTAATAAAATATCTCTCATGGTAAGAGGATTTTATACTTATTTTTAATAAACTCAATAATTTTAAGGAAAAGTAGCATGTAAGGCAGGAGCTATTTATCTTGATTCTTCCATCCATCTATTTTTTTCTTCCTTATATTAATATATATGTGAAGAAAACCCTCTCTGGAATGGTGTTTACCTAATAGTAATGAAGATTAGTTCTAATGGTAGAATTTGGAGTCATTTTTAAACTTTGCTCTTTGTACTTTTCCACATTGCTTGCACCAGTAAAATACATGAATTTGATTTCAAAATTAATAAAATCATTACTCTGACAAGAATTTAAACGTTTGGCACCAGCAAAAAGATAATTCTGAAACTGAGCTAATTCCAATTTTAAACAGGAATTTTCTTAAATATTTTCTCTTACAGTACAAGCTAATCTCAGAGAAATAAAATATTTCTGGCCAAAATGAAGAAAAGTGTCAGAGTATGGTACTCAAGGAAGATGAATGGCTTTTTTTTTTTTTTTAAAGAAGGACTGACAGAAGGGCAATTCTCTTTTCTATTTTCCCAGAACCTAGAAAACTGGCCATGCCTCTTGGGGTTGCAGTACCTAACCGCCCCCACCCCCAAAGCAATTTTCAGTACATTTTACTTAACTACACTTACTTTATTGAGCTCTGACAAAAGAAATTTGTGTATTACACTGTAATCAATAGCAAAATTATGGTATTTATATGATAAGCTCTGGATTTATTTGAGGTTAGCATTTCTAAAAGATGTACTAAACTGTAAGAGGGCATTATATTTCTTTGTGCTAAAAGGATAGTGGGACTAAGTGCATTCATGCTTACCTTTGACTAAACTGAAATGGATAAAAAGGGAGGGAGACATGAGAAAATCCTATCACCTATCAGTGATAAGTCATGTGTCTAACATTGGAAAGAAATGTACAGTTAGAATTAAATCTTTTCCCTTGATGAGACAAAATTTTAAGCACTGTAGTGCTTCTCAAACTGGGGCATGTATAAGCCAAAGATGTACAGCAGGGTCTAATCCAGTGACATCCTACTAGCAGTTAACTTACTCCAACTCAACTGTATGAACTCAACCCAAAGAAAATAAGATACAAAACTAGTGTAGATGACTCCACCCAGTATTTCGGTGTGACTGTGGGCACCAGAGTGAGTGGTGGTCTTAGGTCTCCTGGCTACTCACCACCCTGACTGTGATTTTACTGTTCAAAGATAATGTAAGAGTCACCCAACACAGGCCCTAAATGCAAACCAACTATTTCATCTAGTATTCAAATGAAGAAAGAGTAAACATTTTCAATACTGGAGGAAAAAGTGGCTCTGTTGGACTTATTGAAAGTCAATACTAAGTTGCATTGTGTTGCATGAACAAGTCAAAGTATTTTTCATTGGAATTTTACCCCTACGTAAGCAATTCTACTTTAGGAGATAAAGCCATAGCATGCATGCACATATCCTATATATATATATATATATATATATATATATATATATATATACACACACACACACACACACACACACACACTACATTGTCTTGGTTCACTCATTTTCCCTGAAAAAAAAGAATTTGGCGGGGGGGGGATATCCATTTTTACATTAAAACATAAAAAAGGGGACTTCATAAGTATTTCACATTTATGGAAGGCTATTTCGCCTTTACTCTCAAATCCCTGGAGTAAAACTATACAACTCTCCCCTCCCCCACCTTTACAGACATTAGGGAAACTTGAGAAGAGCTGGAAAAGCACAACAATACATAATAAAAATAGAAGGTAGGAAGCTAGGCTTAGAGGAAATAAGGGTAGGGAAAATATCTTGAAACAATGGAAGAAATTAACACCTAAATAGATGAGGAGAAAGCCTGTGTACTTGAGTTTGGGACAGACCACAAACTTGGCACTGAGCTCCTTGATGGCCAATGCAAGGAGAGAAAACAATCCAGTTGTAATTCAGTGTACACAAAAGAAACAGAACCAGGTGCTCGGTTTTTGAGCCATATCCCTACATATTAAATGGCTTTGACTACAGTAGTTTCTAGTTTACTAGAATGTCTTTCATACAGTCTACTGTTTTAGATGGCCAACTGTCAAAGTGTTTGCCACTGGCAGCTTGCTCTTCCATTTAATTGAGGTTCTCACATGTAAAAAGTAATTCTAAATTGGCTCCAAGAGAGGACTCAGAGGTCTTTGAAGGAAATGAGCTTTTTGAGGGCTTTATCAAATATCCAGAGGCTTTTCATTTGTTTACTTTTGGGGTCTCCCCTCTCTAAGAATAAGGTTACTGAAAGTCAAATCTCTGAATGATAGCAAAATACAGACCTGAAAAAAATGAGACCTATTTCCCACCTTTCTAAAGATAACAGAAAAGGGTGTCACATTTTGAAAAACATGCAAACATAAAAATACTAGAAACTGTTCTCTAAGAGAACACAATGAGTCAATTATAAGTCACAGAAACTCTTTCAAACTCTGTATTGTAGTTAGCATTTCAATAGTAAATTGCCATCTAGTTATTTTTATGGTCCACAGCATTCCAGGTGTTTCAGGCCAGATTGTTAATTGCAGCCTTGAACTATGGATGGCTCACATATATTTTACCATCAAGAACCTTGATGAACCTACATCATAAGCTTTTCACTAAAAAAAAAAAAAAGATTTAATAAAACTGTCAAAACCAAATTAAGATTGATAGTTGAACTCTTAGATTTATAGTCACTTTTTGCTTACTTATGCTAATAACCCATAAGTACTCTGGATATTGGGGATAAAAAATATTTTCTTGTATCTCTATCTTAAAATTTTATTAGATTTTGTCTCAATACACTCTGAAAATTCTTTTTATGTAAAGCTTTCTCAAAAGACTGAAGCTGATCCAATGGTCATTTACTTGAAATAACACAAGATCTAACGACAAGGTTGAAAAAGTAGAACCATTTCCTTATGACTTGAAAAAAACCAATAATCACAGGATTTCACTCAAGCAAATCAAGCAATACACTTCTTCCAAACCATGTTCTTTCTCAGAGTTCTCCCAAACCATATGGGCAGTGAAGGAAGACTGCAGAAGATGAAGTTTAACTGTACTCGGTGGTTGTGAAAAAAGACTTCCATGGGACAGATGCTCTATTAACGAGAGCAGGGAACCACATGGGCCATTTAATATGGTGATATGTAGCTAAGAAAATCTTGGCTGTTAGAACTGGAAAGGATCTATGTATGAGAGCAAGTTCAACCCAACATCTGACAGATGAGGAAAGTGAGGTCTGGAGAGATACAGTGACTTGCCAAGCTTACATACCTAGTTTTGAACACAACAAATTAATGTTTATGTGTAACATTTAGCAGTTACTCTCAAAGGTTAATTATTGGTCAATATGTAACTAGAATATAATTAAAATATTTACCATCAATATGACAAAAGGTTAGCATTCAAAGTATACAGAATAGAAATTGCTTTTGTCTTTTAAAAAATTAAGATCCTATTAGGCAAATAAGCAAAAGGCATAAATAGATAATCTACATAAGAATAAACATAATAAATATATGGAATTATATTTAACTTCATAGTTAGAAAAAAAGGGTAAATGAGAGTACCTTTGATTTTAGATGATTAACCCAGTAAGTATTAAAAGTAATTAGGGGCGCCTAGGTGGCTCAGTTGGTTGAGTGTCCGACTTCAGCTCAGGTCACCATCTCATGGGTTGTGAGTCTGAGCCCTGCATCAGGCTCTGTGCTGACAGCTCAGAGCCTGGAGCCTGCTTCGGATTCTGTGTTTCTTTCCCTCTCTCTCTCAAAAGTAAATAAACATTAAAATTTTTTTTTAAAAAGTAATTATAATACCTAAATGTTGGTATTGTGCTAAAACCACCATACTCACTTTGCAATAGGGCACAATCCTTTAGTGACTCCTTAACTGACTGAGCCACCCAGGCACCCCGCCCTGCCTTTAGTGATTCCTTTAGCAATCTGGCAATATTTTTAAGAGTTAAAAGAATATTCATACTCTTCGAATTAACAATTACACCTGAAAATGTATGCAAAGGCAAAAACCCAAAGACTAAAAAAGTCTATATATCAACAGAGATACTGGCTGAAAAATTATTAATGGGAACAACCTAAACATTTTCCACTAGGGGAGACATAATGAAACATCTAATTCAATGTTGTGTAGTGAAATTAAAATTTAAAAGTATCAATGAAAAAAAGATGAGCCTGAAATATCTTTTCATATCAGAAAGCAGGAAGTTATTTTTATGAAATATTTCAGTCTTTATTTAAATTGTTAAGTAGAATACGAAACCCAAGTTGTAGCTAGTACTAGGGAACGGACTTAACTGTTTGGAGAAAGCAAGGAAGTGATCAAAGATAATGGGAGTCCTGTCAAAAAAGACTTGGAAAACAACCTAACAATGCTGCCACAGGCCCAAGACAGCCCATTTAAGCATTAAAAAGCAAGTTGCTATGGACTGAATCACATCAAATATGTTAAAGTTCACGAGTTCATGATGATAAAATAAGAAGCAAAACCTTCAATGTCCCTTGGACATATGTGATTTTTGTTGTTTGGGAGAAGGGTTGTGTGTGTGTGTGTGTGTGTGTGTGTGTGCGCACACAGTGTCTATCAATATTAGTGTCTGCCTGAGTTAGGAAAATTACATCTCTGGTTCTGTATGAGGAGAAGGGTGTATAAAGCAACATGAAATACTAGCCTTCATTTTGTTTTAAATTACAGACTAATATCAATTGTTCTCAGAACTGGATTTTTTCCCTCAAAACTGAAATGGCTTTTCTTTTGGATTTAATAAGGTATTGCTAGCTGAAGCCAGTCTGACGTGCTGAGAGAGATGTCAGATTGATGAGAAATGTTGCTGCCTGATTTAAAACCAAACCCTGAACCTTTTTAAAGAACGATAAAATACATGGGAAAAAGCCCCCAAAACTTTTACTGGTATACTTTACAGGATTCTGGGAAACCAATACAGTGTTCTGAAAACCGGTATATAAAGGGAAAGAAGCTAAAAAAAAAAAAAGTGTGTGGTGTGTGTGTGTGTGTGTGTGTGTGTGTGTGGACACACACACACACACACACACACACACACACACCACACACACAAGTTATGTTATAAAAAAAAAAACAGGGAAAGCAGTTTTACCTCTAGGAAAGGGGATGGGAGCCTAGCAAGGAAACAAGGTGGGACAGGGACTTATTTTCCATTGTATACCCTTTTATATTTTTTGAATTTTGTACCACTTTGTACCATTTGAAAAACAAACTCATTGAAGTATTACTACAGACATTATGTAACAAAATGGAAAAATGATTATATTAAAAACTCTGAAATCAAATGATAGCCACTTTAACTATAACAATGTAAAAACTGCATATGCATATAGACTAGGCCTCTAAAAAAAAGAAAAAAATTGTTGACTAAAACTGCAGAATTTAGGGGCATTTTTTCCTTTTGATTAAAATGAATTCCAATGTTATATTTATAATGTTATTTGTCCAATAAATAATGTTAAAGTGGCATTTAAATGGAAAACATAGTATTTGCACTCACTCTGTTTTACCCATACTTACAGGAAAGCCTAGCTATTTGAACCCTGAGCCCATAATCAAGGCAACTAAGCACCATTTGGAGGTAACTTGACTCTTATTGTAGGCAAGAGATCTAAGAAGGATAAAAGAAAAGGTCTATTGAGGGCTGTTCATACAGTGGCTGTTAAAGTACAGTGACTCTGCCCAGCTCCGTTTGCCCATCCCTGCACTAAGGTGGGAGGCAGTGGTGGCATTCACTGAGTAGGAGGCCAGCGGAACATGGAAAGAGCCTGTAGACAGTGCATAAAAGACACACACTGAAAACACTGCTTGCAGGAGGAGTGAAGCTTGTCAAAGTACTGCAGAGGCTGGGAAAGTGAAGAGAAGAGAGAGAGCAATTATAACCTGAACCTAACAATTCCTCAGCTAAATTTAACTAGAGAGGTGGAATATATCTGCAGCTTGAAAATGATAGGCAAATGAATGCGCAGGTAACAAAAGGACCCAACCTACACAGACCTTTAAATGGTCACTGTTTAAAAAAAAAATATTTTCCTGTCAATCATTTGCTATTATTCTGAAAATATTTCAACTGTAAGCCCCCAAAATAAATAAATGGCCTCAGGGAGGAATAAGGAAATCCTAGGCTCAGGGCAAAACCTTTTATTTCTTGTTACAAGATAAATCAAAATCAGTAATGATTTATTAATGTCAAACTTTTCCATCAACACTAGTTTAAAATTTTTCAGCTATGAAGAATGAAAATTAAATAGTAACTTTTACTTACCTTTTTAAGGTTGAAATGCATTTATTTATCCAAAGTTTTCTCAAATTTTTATGTCAAGAGATATCTCAGTTAATACGCTCCTTTGTGCTGAACTATGTTCACAATTCCGAAATATATTATCTAAATACCTAAAATGCATTATTCTAAAATGCAAATACTTTATATACATAGGAATGTATATCAAAAAGGTAACAATAATTATTTCTAGATAAGTAAAGTCATATCAGCTATAAAACAGAGTGCATATCTTAAAAAAAAATTGCTAGTATTTTATGTCCAAAAACAAAAGCAAAAAAATAAACAACAACAACAACAACAACAAAAACAAAACTGCTTTCTTTTGCAATTTTGACATGTGGTATTCATGAGCATCTTTTAAAAACATCTTTCTGGAGCCAAGAATGTGGCAATGCAATGCCAGGTCAAGATCTAACAGATGTAAGTGAGTATTTACTGAAGTATTTAACTATCACAAATAGTTGATTGCTCTTTAATAAACCATTCTTTAAACGTGTTGGAAATGTGACTACCCCATTCCCCCTACACAGATTATATAAAGGAAAAACTTCAGCATAAGCACCATAGTCTCTATTGAAACAAATCAATCACAGATCTAAAATGAAATGTTATATGAAAAGAGGTAAACTCCAGAGAGCTAGAAAATACGTATTTTACTTGATTCTTCACAGTAAATAAACTACTATGAAGACTCACTTTGCTTTGAACTCCAAAGAAACATAATAAATATTGATGAGCTGAATATGTGAATGAACCCTAAGAGTATTGAACACGGATCCCATATCCCAGAGCAGGTTGCTGCAAAGTTTAGGAGAAAGCCCTTTACATGCCAGAATTTCAGCGTGGAGGGATACGCTTTCTTCATGCTGTGTCATTAGAAAGCTAAGGCCCTCACAGGCTGCTCTACAGGTGGACTCTACACTGGGAGGTCCCAGCTCACTTTGCTCCTATGATGTATCCATGCGTTCCTAAAGGACTTGCTAAGATAACCAGAAACTCTGTATTATGTGCTGTGGTTAGACCAAGCATTATGTTAGATTATTTGGAAATAAAGAGAGAAAAATACAAGGCTATGTTGTTGCCGAAACTGCAACAATAATACGAAATTCAACTATTTGAGAGTAATCTACACATCATAGTTCTACATCCTTCTCTTATATTAACTAATTTACTTCTCACATACTCTAATGAGGTAGAGACTATTATTTTCCCCACTGCATACAAGCGGGAACTGAGAGACGAAGAAAGTAAGTCATGTGAAATTACATGATGGGTAAGTGGTAAAACCAGAATCAGCCCTGGGCAGTCTGGCTCCAGAGTCCCTGCTCTTAACTGCTAAGCTGTACTACTTCCAACCACAGGAAGGAGAAAAATCAGGCAAAAAAGGCTGTGATGGTTTTTCAATATGCCCACAAATTCTTTGATACTCCTCCCGTCAAGAGGTAGAGACTGTCTCTTCCCCTTCCCACTGGACTTAGTGATTGGCTTCAAACGAACAGAAAAAATAGAAGTAATGGTGGTTGACAATAGGGACTAGATCATAAAAGGCGCTGTGGCTTCCTCCTTGCCTTCTCTCTAGGATCATCTACTCTGTAGGAATCTAGCTGTCCTGTAATGAGGGACACTGGCGCAGCCCTATATGGAGAGGACCAAGCAGTGAGGCCGAGGCCTCCAGCCAACAGCCATGTGAGTGAGTCATCTCAGCAGCAGACCCTCCAGTTCCAGTCAAGTCTTCAACTGACTGCAGTCCTGGCTGACACCTGACTGCAATTATGACACAGACTGAGCCAGAAACCCCCCAAGCAGCTCCTGAATTACAGACCCACAGAAACTATGAGACAGGAGATGTCTGTGATTCTAAGCCACTCTGTTTTGGGGTAATTTTTAAGGTATCAATAGAGAACATTTTGGCAGAATCACATTTTCAGTATAAATTTTATTTAGGTAAGCGATACCATTACATAATTACTTAATGATTTATTTATTTACATACATATTTATTTTTAAAAGGTTTTATTTTTAAGTAATCTCTACACCCAGCGTGGGGCTTGAACTTATAACCCCGAGATCCAGAGTCACATGCTCTACTGGCCGAGCCAGGCAGGCGTCCCTACTTAATGATTTTGAGTGTTCATTCTTTGGAAGCAATAACCGTTTTGATCCCTGCAGAAGGGTGGAACAACATATCCCTCAGGTCCCTTCAAAAGCATAATGAACTGAGCTAATTATTTTCTGAGATTCTTCTCAACTTACTTTATCAAAAATTAACCAATATATGTTAAACATATATACATATAAAAAGATTATTCCTGCCTTAGATTGTCACAGGTCTTTTGCTTTTTCTATTTTCCTATAAGTCAATAAAGAAACAATATATTCCAGCTCGAAAAATCTATCTATAAGAGCAAGCTGTCTATTTGATTCCTGACAGTCTATTCAAGGTGCTAATCTGCCATTATTTATAGACCCTTGATTCCTTTCTGAGCAGCTGTCACTAACAGAACAACTTAGAAGTTCAAAACACCTTTATTCAACTCAACTGCCTCCTGGAATTATTAGTCAGGTTCCTCAAGGCTATGACTGTGATAAAAGCTAAAGATGAACCAGGTCTCAAGAAGGCTGTGGAAAAGAGCCACCATTAAACACACAAAGACTAGTTGTTGTTCACTGATCGATATTCCTTTCAAGTTCCCATTCCTGATCATTCAGGTCTCTTTTATCAGGATGAAGGCTTTCTGGGCGTGATTTTTGCACCCAAGTTTTAACTATTTGTAGCTTTCAAGGCACCACAGAGCTGTCATTTGGGAACATATGTATATGCTCCGAAGATAAATATTGGCTATCTCTTAGGGTGGAAGAGGAAGGGAGAAAACAGCGAGTTGGCTTCTAGTCTAGAGGTATTTGATACTTTGCCAGCCCCATCTCCTCTGCCCCAGTCTTTAGAAATGGCACTCTGGCCTCAAGATGTCCCAACCAAACTCAAATTCTCCAAAGGAAGAAGAGCAGAGGCATGAGTAAGGCTCATACCTGGCAGTGAAGGCTGAGGAGAGTCTGAGAACAGGTAATACAGAGGAAACAAATGGGGAAGGAAGTGGAAAAAGAGAAATGGAGAAAGTGAGCAAAAATGAAGTGGTAGAGGGGCGCCCGGGTGGCTTAACCTCAGTGTCCAACTTCGGCTCAGGTCATGATCTCATGGTTTGTGAGTTTGAGCCCCACACTGGCTCCATGCTGTCAGCATGGAGCCAGCTTGAGATTCTCTATCCCTCGCTCTCTGCCCCTCCTCTACTCATGCTCACTCTCTCTCTCTCTCAAAATAAAAAAACTATTAAAAAAATTTTAAAAATGAAGTGGTAGGAAAAATAAATGGAAGGGAGAAAAAGCAAGAAGGAAGAGAAAGAAGGGTAGAGAGAGTTCAGGGTAGGACATGAGAGCAAAAAGAGGATAAACAGAGAGGCAGAGAAATAATGTTCCCTGAAGGGAGAAAGAGAGAGAGAGAGAGAGAGAGAGAGAGAGAGAGAGAGAGATTGAGAGGGCAAAAAGTCAAGGCTTATCTCCAGGTTTCTGATTCTGTAACTAGTAGAAACGGGTAATGCTACTAACAGATCCAGAGAAAAGGAGGCAGGGCAGGCCTGGCATACAGTGATGAGTTAAGCGTTACACATGTTGAGTCTGAGGTTTTTTCAGAGTAACCAAGTAGAGATTCCAAAACAGGCAGCTGGGACAGAAACTCAGAAGATAGATGTGGCCCAGAAGTGAATATGTGGGAGCCACTGAAGCCACAGAACAGATATGATGAAGTCAAACAGAGAGATTGTATAACGGAAGAAAAAGAAGGCTAAAGGTCAAAACCAAGGGAACACTAACATCTGAGAGGCACAAGGAAAGAGAAGAGCCCATGAAAGAGTCGAAGGACAGAGGCAGTCTGTGGCCTAAGGCACAGAAAGAGCTTGGAGAGAGACCGGGCAGGTGGATGAGTGAGCAGCTCCACCTTGAGGGGCAGCAGGGGAAACGTGTCCTCAGAGGGAGCCAGCGTTCTATCAAGGTAAGAAAGCTGAGGAAGAATTCTGTGAAGATAGAGGGGAGTTTGTTTATAATGGAAAAAGGTTCCAAAAAGTACTCTTGCCTCTCCTGTGCTCATGTTATCTGTTTGGTGTTACCCTTTGGGCAAAACTTTTGTCCCATTGTGCTTCACGTCTGTGTCCTTAGCTCAAGAATACGACGGGGTATTTGTATTCTCCATGCTTAGTCAGTGCAGTGTCTGTGACCCGGCAGAGATGCGATAAATGCTTAGAGGTTTTCTAAAGGCAACTGAAAAGTATGCATTAGGAGAAGTCTTAAAAGGAGATATTACTCTTAACCTATTTCTAGAAATTTATCTGTAAGGATTTATCACAGCAGTGCAAAGATTTAGCTAAAGGTAGAGTTATAATTTGCACATTTTAGAACTACCTACACATTCAACAAACACTAAATAACAATCACAATACATCTATATAACAATACTATGCATCCTCCAAATATCTATACAGATAACAATAACCAATCAATACAAAATGTCTAGCCTCATTACAACCAAAAGATATAGATGACTGCGGGCTCTACTCACCTGGAAGTGGAAAAACAAACACCAAATTCCAACAGGGCAATCTTTTGAGCTGCCACTGCAAACCCTTGTGGAAAGTGAGGAGTTTGGACAAGAGGCATGGAAAAGAGAAGAGAGGAACAGAGGGCCTAAATCTGAAATAAATAATCACCCCAGAAAGAGGCAGTCCACTCTTCGTACGAAAACACTGAAAAATCACCCTGTCAGTGACAGCCAGCTAGAGAGAAGAGACTCATGTCTGTGGGACTCCTGAAGGGCAACCCCAAAAGGCATTGCTTCTGGGGAGAACTAGGCAAAAAGGGAAAAGACAGGTACTTTCTAATTACTGGATGGTGAAAGAGAAGAGACAGGGGGATATTTAGACTCCCAAAAGACAAAGTAAAGCTTAAATAGTTGATGGCCATACAATATCTCCCCCCAATAACCTCCTCAAATAAAGGAGTTCAACTGAAGGGGCTATACATCACTACATTTACACATAAAAGTTTTCTCAAACTAAGAATCTTTAAAAATGAACATAAACTTCTAACCCTTTCTACAAAGTGAATAGATGAAAGCAATTTACAACTATGCAAAGCTATTATCAGAAGAAAACAAACAAAAAAAAGATCAAAACATTTCAGCTAATGAAAATGCACTCCACAAAATCAATCACAAGGAAACTTAAACACAACACTCCAAACTGAATTAAATATGCTTAAATAAGCATTTGGGGATATGAAAAATTATTTTTAATAAGAAGTTCAGAAACTCAGAGAACAGAAATGGACAAAAGCAGGCAGAAGCAAAACAAAAATTGATTGATGCACGACAGAATGAAAGAAAAAGACAAAATCATACCTGAAATGAAAACTAATTTCAAGGTGATCAAAGGAGACTAGAATCAAATGAAAATTTAATAAAGGACACTGAAGAAAAGAACAACAAAGAGAATGAAAATGAGATAAATAAGTAAAAGGAATCAGAGAAACAGTGGTTGGAAGAGAGACAAAGAAGATCCAACACAGAGACATACCTTACTTTATTGTGTTTCACTTTACTGTCCTTCACAGATGTTGTGGTTTTGCAAAATTAAAGGTTTGTGGCAAACCCTATGTTGAGCAAGTCTATTGGTGCCATTTTTCCAACAGCATTTGCTCATTTTGTCTCTGTCACATTCTGGTTATTCTCACACTATCTCAAACTTTGTCATTATGCTATATTGGTTACAGTGATCTGTAATCAGTCATATATTTTAGCTGTTTGTTTATTTATTTAGAGAAAATGCTAGTTGGGGAGGGGCAGAGAGAGAGGGACAGATTTATTTATTTATTGAGAGAGAGGGACAGATTTATTTATTGAGAGAGAGAGAGAGAGAGAGAGAGAGAGAGAGAGAGAAAGTGCTAGCTGGGGAGGAGCAGAAAGAGAGAGACACAGAGAGAATCCCAAGCAGGCTCAACACTGTGAATGCAGAGCCCGATGCAGGGGTTGGATTCATGAACTGTGAGATCATGATCTGAGTTGAAGTCAGATGCTTAACTGATTGAGCCACCCAGGCGCCCCAATTAGGAAGATTTTGTGATCAGTCATCTTTGCTGTTACTACTGTAATTGTTTTGGGGCAACACGAACTGTGCCCATGAACATGGAAAATTTAACTGGTAAATGTGCGGGTTCCAACTGTTCCACCGATGGGCTGTTTCCCTATCTCTCTGCCTCTCCTTGGGCCTCCATATTCCCTGAGACACAGTAATATTGAAATCAGGCCAACTAATAACCCCACAATGTCCACTACGTGTTCAAGTGAAAGGAAGAGTTGCACGTCTCTCACTTTAAATCAAAAGCTAGAGGGGCGCCTTGATGGCTCAGTTGGTTAAGACTTTGGCTCAGATCATGATCTCGTGGTCCATGAGTTCGAGTCCTGCGTCAGGCTCTTGTGCTGACAACTCAGAGCCTGGAGCCTGCTTTGGATTTTGTATCTCCCTCTCTCTGCCCCTCCTCTGCTTGCGTTGTCTCTCTCAAAACTAAATAAACATTAAAACAATTTTTTAAAAAAAATCAAAAAGTAGAAATGATTGAGGTTTGTGAGGAAGGCATGTCAAAAGCCAAGACAGGCCAAAAACTAGGACTCTTGAGTCAAACAGCCAAGTTGTGAATGCAAAGGAAAAGTCCTTGAAGGAAATTAAAAGTGCTACTCCAGTGAACATACTAATGATAAGAAAGTGAAACAACCTTATTGCTGATATGTAGAAAGTCTGAGTGGTCTGGACAGAAGGTCAAACCAGACACAACATTCCCTTAAACCAAAGCCTAATCCAGAGCAAGGCCCTGACTCTCTTCAATTCTATGAAGGCTGACAGAGGTGAGGACGCTGCAGAGGAAAAGTTGGAAGCTAGCAGAGGTTGGTTCGTAAGGCTTAAGAAGCTGTCTCTATAACATAAAAGTATAAGCAGCAGGTGCTGATGTAGAAGCTGCAGCGAGTTATCCAGAAGATCTAATTCAGGTAATTAAGGACAGTGGCTACACTAAACAACAGATTTTCAAAGTAGACAACACAGCCTTCTATTGGAAGAAGATCCCATCTAGGACTTTCACAGCTAGAGAGAAGTCAATGCTCCAAGGACAGGCTGGCTCTTGTTAGGGTTAATGCAGCTGGTGACCTGAAGCTGAAGCCAGTGCTCATTTACCATTCCGCAAATCCTAGGGCCCTTAGGAATTGTGCTAAATCTGCTCTGCCTGTACTCTGTAAATGGAACGACAAAGCCTGGATGACAGCACATCTGTTTACAACATGGCTTACTAAATATTTTAAGCCCACTGTTGAAACCTACTTCTCAGAAAAAAGACTCTTTTCTAAATATAACTGCTCAATGACAATGCACCTGGTCATCCAAGAGCTCTGAAGGAGATGTACGACAAGATTAATGTCATGCCTGCTAACACAACATCCATTTTGCAGCCCACGGATCAGGGAGTAATTTTGACATTCAAGTCTTACTACTTACGAAACACATTTTGTAAGGCTGTAGCTGCCCTAGATCTGCAACTGATAGATCTGAGCAAAGTAAATTAAAAACATCCTGGAAAGGATTCACCATTCTAGATGCCGTAAGAACATTCATGATTCCTGGGAAGAGGTCAAAATAGCAACGTTAACAGGAATTTGGAAGAAGTTGATTCCAACCCTCAAGACTCTAGTGGAGGAAGTAACTGTAGATGTGGGGGAAACAGCAAGAGAACCTGAATCAGAAGTGGAGCCTGAGGATGGGGCTGAATTGCTGCAATCTCATAGTAAAACTTTAATGGATGAACAAAGAAAGGGGTTTCTTGAGATGGAATCTACTCCTGGTGCAGATGTTGTGAAGACTATTGAAATGAACAACACAGGATATAGAATATTACGTAAACTTAGTTGATAAAGCACTGGCAGGGTTTGAGAGAATTGACTCCTTTTGATTCTGTGGGTAAAATGCTATCAAACAGCATCACATGCTACAGAGAGACTGTGAAAGGAAGAGCCAACCAGTGTGGCAAATTTCACTTGTGTCATATTGTCAGAAATTGCCACAGCCACCCAACCTTTGGCAGACCACCCTGACCCGTTAGCAGTCATCAACACTGAGGCAAGACCCTCCACCAGGAAAACAGATTACAACTGAATGCCCAAATCATGGCTAGCATGTTTTAGCAATGACATATTTTTAAATTAAGGTATATACATTATTCTTTTAGACATAATGCTACCACACACTTAACAGACTACAGTGTAGTGTAAACATAACTTTTATATGCACTGGGAAACCAAAAAATTCATTTGACTCTCTTAATTGTGATATTTACTTTATTGCTATAGTGTGGAAACAAACACAATACCCCTGAGGTATGGGTGTACATATATTTGGAGTCCCTGAGAAAGAAAAACAGAAACAGAACTAAAGTTTAAAATCAGAATCCAATAAAGCTTTCCAGAAGTAAAAGAAAGCCTGAATCTACATATCAAAAGGGCATATTAACTACCTATGAAATTGCCTTGCAATGGTCAACTCTAAGGCATATCTTTGTGAATCTGTTAGACTTTACTTATTTAATTTACTTACTTATTAATTTTTTTATATGTTTATTTATTTTTTGAGAGACAGAGCATGAGCTGGGGAGGGGCAGAGAGAAAGAGAGACAGAATCTGAAGCAGGCTCCAGGCTCTGAGCTGTCATGTCAGCACAGAGCCCAACATGAGGCTCGAACTCATGAACCGTGAAATCATGACCTGAGCTGGATGAAGTAGGACACTTAACCAACAGCCACCCAGGTACTCCTATTTATTTATTTAAAGATTTTATTTTTTAAGTAATCTCTACACACAGTGTGGGGCTCAAACTCAACAATCCTAAGCAAGAGTCAAATGCTCCCTCAATTGAGCCAGCCAGGTACCTCTATTAGACTTCAACTATAGAGAAAAAATCCTCAGTGTTCCCAGCAAGTTAAAGTCTAATAGGGGCGCCTGGCTGGCTCAATTGAGGGAGCATTCGACTCTTGCTCCGGATTATGAGTCTGAGGCCCACACTGGGTGTAGAGATTACTTAAAACATCCAGTACAGCTCAGAGAGAGATACTCTTTGTTGTGGGGTAAGGCAAGTGAAGTAAACACCCAACTTTATCTCAGCACCAGGCCTGCACCTGTGGCCCCACCTGTAGAACCCAGCACGAGACCAGTCCCTACTGACCTAAGCTCTAGAACTACTCCAATACAAGGCTAGCCTCCACAGATGTAGGACCCAGGCCCATTCCTAGATCCATTCCAGTGCCAGACAGACCCCTGCAGCCCCAGTTTCCAAGCTGGCCCCATGGACCCACGTTCCAGGCTCGACATAGCAGTTCCAGGTGCTAAGCCCACCTCTCTGGACCCAGATGCCACGGTGGATCCTGTGGACCCAGATTCAGACCTCTCCTAGTGTACCCAGGTACGAGGCATACCCATTCACTAACCAAGGCACCAGGCCAGCCTGCCTGACTCCAGCAGCAAGCTGCCATGCAGACATCCACCAGACAGCCTGCCTAGAATCTCTGGCCAGGTTGACTGGTAGAGGGCTTTCCCTGTCAAAGACAGTCTATAAAGACCAGAAAGAATGACTATTTCTTCAAGTGCACAGATATTAATGCAAAGCCACAAAGATCACAGATAATCAGAAAAACATGATACTGTCAAAAAAGAACAAACTAAGTGACAATAATTGACTCTAAAGAAATGGAGATCTATAAACTACCTGGCAAAGAATTCAAAATAATCATTACTTTAAGTATAAATGGATCACAATCTACAATGAAAAGACACAGTGACTGAATGCACTTAAAGACCCAACTATATATTGCCTACAAGAGACTCACTTTAGCTTTAAGGACACATAGCCTGAAAGCGAAGGGATGGAAAAAGATATTCCAATGAAATGGAATCAAGAGAGCAGAGGTGGTTAAATTACAACAGACAAACAGACTTTAAGTCAAAAACTGTCACAAGAGATAAAGATCATTACGTAATGATAAAGGAGTCAATTAATCAAGAAGATATAATAACTGTAAATATATACATACCCAACAGTGGAGCATCTAAATGTATAAAGCAAGTATTAATAGAACTGAAGAGAGATATAGACAGGAATACAATAATAGTAGGGGACTTCAATATGCCACTTTCAACAATAGATAGATCATCCTGACAGGTATGAATATGAGAGAACAAAGGACTTGAACAACACTACAGACCAAGGGACACTCGTATACATCTATAGAACATTCCATCCAACAACAGCAGAATACACATTCTCTGCAACTGCACATGGAACATTTTCCAGAACAGATCACAGGTTAGGTCACAAAATAAGTCTTAACAATTTCATAAGACTAAAATCACATTAAATACCTCTTCTAACCACATGGTCTCAAACTAGAAACTAATAACAGGAGTAAAGTTGGAAAATTAGGAGCCAAAATGGAAATCAAAAAATATCTTGAGACAAATGACAACAGAAACACAACATACCAAAACTTATGGAACACAGCAAAAGCTGTTCTAAGAGAGAAGTTTGTAGCAATAACACTTACGTTACAAAAGAAGATCTCAAATAAACAACCTAACTTTTACCTCATGGAACTGGAAGAAACTAAACCCAAAGTAAGCAGGAGGAAGGAAATAATAAAGATCAGAGTAGAAATAAATGAAATAGAGACTAGAAAGACAACAGAAAAGATCAGTGAAACTAAGAGTTAGTTTTTTGGAAATATAGGCAAAATTGAGAAGCCTTTAGATAGACTGGGGGGAAAAAGAAAACTCAAATAATAACATTATAAGTGAGAAAAAAGGCAGTACAATTGATTCAACAAAAACACAAAGGACCATAAGAAACTACTCTGAATATTTATATGCCAACAAATTTGATAACATAGAAGTAATGGATAAACTCCTAGAATATGACTAAGACTGAATTGTGAACAGAAAATCTCAACAGACCAATAATAAACAAAGAGAATGAACCAGTAATCAAGAACTTCCCAAAAAAGAAAAACCTGGATTTGATGGCTTCACTGGTAAACTCTACCAAACATTTAAAGAACTAATACCAATACTTCTCAAATTCGTCAAAAAAACTGAAGACGGAACACTTCCAAACTTATTTTACAAGGCCAGCATTATCCTGACACCAAAGTCAAACGAGAAAACTACAATAAAAGAAAATTACAGGCTAATATCCCCCATGAATGCAGACGTATAAATTCTCAACAAAATATTAGCAAACCAAATTCAACAGCAAAAATCATACACCATGATCAAGTGGGATTAATCTCTGGGATGAAAGAATGGTTCAACACATGCAAATCAATAAATGTGATATAGCACATTAGCAAAATTAAGGATAAAAATCATATGATCATCTCAACAGATGTAGAAAAAGCATTTGACAAAATTCAAAACCTTTCCATGATAAAAACTCTCAACAAATTAGGTATAGAAGAAATGTGTCTTGACATAATAAAGGAAATATATGACAAACGCACGCTAACACCATACTCAATTGTAAAATGCTGAAAAACCTTTTCTCTAATATGAGGAAGAAGACAAAGATGCCCACTCTTACCACTTCTATTCCCTAGAGTGCTGGAAATCCTAGCCAGAGCAATTAGGAAAGAAAAATAAATTAAAAGGCATCCGAAACAGAAAGGAAGAAGTAAAATGGTCTCTGTTTACAAAATGATCTGTTAAAACCAATAAATGAATTCAGTAAAGATGCAAGATACAAATTAAACATATTAAAATCTGTTGTGTTTATATACACTAACAACAAACTATCTGAAAAAGAAATTAAGAAAACAATCTCATTTAGAACAGCATAAAAAAGTACTTAGGAATAATTTTTAAACACAGGGGTGAAAGCTCTATACACTGGAAACTATAAAACACTGATGAAAGAAATTAAAGACACAAATAAATGAAAAGGTATCCTGTGTTTATGGACTGGAAGAATTAATATTGTTAAAATTTCAGTACTACCCAGATCAATATACAGATACAATGCAATCCCTATCAAAATTCCAATGGCATTTTTCACAGAAATAGAAAAAAATCCTAAAATTCACATGAAACCACAAAAGACCCCAAATAGCCAAAGCAATCTTGAGCAAAATGAACAAAGATGGAGGCAACACATTATTTGATTTCAAAATATACTTCAAAGCTGCTGTAATCAAAACAGCATGTTATGGTCATAAAAACAGAGATACAGACCAAAGTAACAGAATAGAAAGCCCGAAATAAAGCCACACAGATATGGTCAACTGATCTTTGAAAAAAGTGCTAAGGACTCATACTGTGGAAAGGATTCAATAATGGTGTTGAGAAAACTGGATATCCACATGCAGAAGAATGAAAATGGACCCCTATCTCACACTATTAACTTAGAATGAATGAAAGACTTAAAAGTAAGATCTGAAACTGTAAAACTGGTGGAAGAAAACATGGGGGAAAAGCTTCTTGACACCGATATGGGCAATTAATTTTTGGACATAATTCCATAAGTACAGGCAACAAAATACAGACAAATGGGATTGCGTAGAACTAAAAAGCTTCTATACAGCAAAGAAAACAATGATCAGAATGAAGAGATAACCTATGCAAGGAGACAAGATATTTGCAAACCATACATTTGATAAGGGGTTAATATCCAGAATATATAAGGAACTCACACAACTAAATAGCAAGAAAACAAATACCTAATTAAAAAATGGGCCAAGGCCCTGAAGAGACCTTTCTTGAAAGAACACACACATACAGCCAACAGGTATATGATAAAATCAACATCACTACCATCAGCAAAATGCAGATCAAAACCATAATGAGACATCATCTCCACTTAAGAGAACTATTATTAAAAAGCCAAAAGATAAGTGTTAGAGAGGATACAGAGAAAGGGAACCCTCGTACACTGTTGGTAGAAATGTAAATTGGAACAGCACTTATGAAAACAGTATGGAGGTTCTTTAAAATTTTTAAATAGAACTGCCATATAATCCAGCAATCCCACTTCTGGATATATATCCAAAGGAAATGAAATCAGTATCTTGAAGAGATTGTCTGCACTCCCATATTCACTGCAGCATCATTCACAACAGCCAAGATAGGGATTCAACCTAAGTGTCTATTGATGGATGAATGGATAAAGAAAATAACATTCCCTTCACACACACACACTATATATATATATATATATACATATATATATATATATGTATATATATATATATATATGTGTGTGTGTATACACATACACACACACATATATATATATATACACATATATGTGTATACACACACACACACACACACACACACACACACACACGGGATATTATTCAGCCTTAGAAAAGAAGGAAATCCTGTCATTTGAGAAACAACATGGGTGAATCTGGAGGCATTATGCTAAGTGAAGTAAGCCAGGCAAGAAACAAAAATACTGTATGATCTCACTTAAGGTGGAACTCATATAAGCAGATAATAGAATGATAGTTGCCAAGAGCTGGGTAGATGGGGAGATGTTGGTGAAAAGGTACAAAGTTTCAGATATGCAGGATGAATAAGTTCTGGAGAACTAATGTACAGCATGGTGCCCACTGCTAATAATACTATTGTACAATTGAAATTTTCTAAGTAGATCTGAGTAGATCTTAATGTTCTCACTCCAAAAAAAATAACTATATCAAGTAATATGTTAATTAGCTTAATTGTGGTAATCACACTTCAGAATGTATAAATATATTAAAACTTCACACTATACACTGTAAATGTATATAATTTTTATTTGTCAGTTATACTTTAATAAGGGTGGGAAAACAATCTTTAGCGCTTTCAGGGTAAAAGACCAAATATCTTAAAAGAGCAAAATAATTAGGTTGGCATCAGACTTCCCAAGAGAAACATATAAGGCAAAGATGGAGCAAATGAACAAAAAATTCAGGGGAAGAAATTGTAAACTGAAGATTTTACCTCTAAATCAGTCCTTCAAATATCAAGGCTACAGAAAAAAGTCTTAAAAGCATGTGTGAACTAGGGGAGTACTGTGCCCACAAGCACTTCTTGAGAAGCTGCTTTCTGGGAAAGGCAAGCTGACACGGGCCCTGAGCATTTCTGTACTTTCCTGCTGGGCATGCCAGAAAGGCAAGGTGCTGACTGCGTTCTAACCAGGTCATTTCTTATGTTTGTGTCTGCATGGAGTAGCTTTAAGGGGTAAGGTAGCATCTACCCAAAAAAAGGCAAGTTGCTTCCACTCACAGTAAAAGCAGTAGGCTCCCAAGCTCCAGGTTTCTCCCTTCTGACACAAACCACCGCACACTGTCCGCACCCACCAGTCACAGACTAACCTCCCAGGTTACACGTGGGGTAAAATCTCAGACAGCCCTCATAGTCCCTGACACTGCTAGAGGTGACTTTCCCTCAAGTACAAGGTGACAGGAAACCTCAGCAAAGGACAATGAGTATTTAACACATTTAAGTGTAGACTTAAGATTCAGACAAAGGTGAGGCCAGGGCAGAAGAGTAACAGAGACGTTACACGTTTGGACAAAGTGAAAAAAATGCAGGTAAGAAAACTGAGAAGAAAAGGGAGTGGGAAAGACAGAAGTAGAAGAAGCTCCCGGACTGCCACACAGGCCATGGGTGGGGCTCAAAAGAGATCTTCAAAAATTGACAAACTAGGTCACAAAAGTTTAAATAAGAAAACAGAGAACTAAGAGCCTTTTAAAAAGTATAAATACAAAGGTAACTACTAGAACAAAACCTTCTAAATACTAAAATAAATATAAAAAATCCCAGCAACACAACAAACACATCATGTAGGTAAACATAGCAAATATTACATAGTATATGTAGCAATTATAACACAAATGTGACAGAGTAAGGTCAAACATCTGTCATATCGATAATTGTGAATAGGCTTAAGTCACTTATTAAAGGAAAGAGATTTTCAAACTGGCTCCCACAAAACAAGACTCACTTCTATGCTAATACAAAAGTGATTCACAAAGGCTTCAAATAAGACATTTTTTAGTGCTAAAAGTCACAGTTCATACTGAAGGTATAACAGTTACAAATAATTATCTGCTTTGCTAAAGCAGAGGCTATGGGAGAAGGAAGGAGAATTAGAGACACATTAATAATTAGAGGCTTTAATATTCTCAATCTCAGTGCAAAACAGACCATGCAAAGGTAAGGGTAGAGAAGATCTACAAAAAAAAAAAAAAAAAAAAAAAATCCTGAGTGACCTTACAAATATTGTTTTATACCTTGTTAGTAAATATGAAGCAGAAAGTATATATCTCTTCAGAGAACTGGTTGTGGAGAAAAACTGATCTGGGAATCGCTTTATTTTATCAAGTAATGAACATTAGGAATGTGAACTGGAAACCTGGCCACTGCAGTAAGAAAAAAAAAACCTTGAAAGTTAGGTTGAAAAGGAAGTCACAGATGGCATGACTGTCTATGTACAAAATCTACAAAATCACTACAAAGTCACTCCCAGAACTAAGAGGCAAGTAGAGCAAGGTTGCAGGATACAAGGTAAATATATAGAAGTCCACTGCTTTCCTATATACAAGCAGTGAACAATTACAATTTGAATTTAAAAAGACCAATTATAATAACATCCAAAAAAAAGGAAATATTTAGATATAAATCTAACAAAACATTTTGTTTGAAGAAAACTGCAAAATGATGAGAAAAATCAAAGATCTAAGCAAACGGAGAGCTCTTCCATGTTTGTGAATTGAAAGACTCAATATTGTTAAGATGTTCTTCCCAAGTTGATCTGCAGATTCAACACAATCTCATTCGACACCCCAGGAAGCTATTTTGTAGGTCTTAACAAACTGGTTCTAAAGTTTTTATGGAAAGGCAAAAGACCCATACAATACTAAAAAAAAGAACAAACTTGGAGGAATTGAACTACTGGGTTTCAAGACTTAACTATAATCAAGACAGCATGGTATATGCAAAATAGTAAGACGTAGATCAACAGAATAGAACAGAGAGCCCAGAAACAGACCAACACAAATATAATTGGCTAATATCCGACAAGAGCACAAAGGTAATTCAATGAAGAAAGGACAGTCTTTTCCATAAATAGTGCTAAACCAACTGGACATACACATGCAAAAAAATAAACACATACTGGATTTTTTTTTTTACAAAAATTAACTCAAAATGGATCATAGATGCATAGGGGCACTTGTACCCCAATGTTTATAGCAGCACTCTCAACAATAGCCAAATTATGGAAAGAGCCTAAATGTCCATCAACTGATGAATGGATAAAGAAATTGTGGTTTATATACACAATGGAGTACTATGTGGCAATGAGAAAGAATGAAATATGGCCCTTTGTAGCAACATGGATGGAACTAGAGAGTGTTATGCTAAGTGAAATAAGCCATACAGAGAAAGACAGATACCATATGGTTTCACTCTTATGTGGATCCTGAGAAACTTAACAGAAACCCATGGGGGAGGGGAAGGAAAAAAAAAAAAAAAGGAGGTTAGAGTGGAAGAGAGCCAAAGCATAAGAGACTCTTAAAAACTGAGAACAAACTGAGGGTTGATGGTGGGTGGGAGGGAGGGGGGGGTGGGTGATGGGTATTGAGGAGGGCACCTTTTGGGATGAGCACTGGGTGTTGTATGGAAACCAATTTGACAATAAACTTCATATATTGAAAAAAAAATAAAAAAATAAAAAAGATAAATAAATAAATAAACCAAAATGGATCATAGATCTACCTGTAAAATGCTGGAAGAAAGCAAAGGAGAAAATCTACATAAACTTGGGTTTGGTAGTGGATTTTTAGATACAACACCAAAAGCAAGATCCATGAAAGAAAAAAACGTAGTTAAGCTGGACTTTATTAAAATTAAAAACTTGTGCTTTTGTGAAAGGTGCTATTAAGAGAATGAAAACGCAAGTCACAGACTGGGAGAAAATATTTGCTAAATATATATATCTGATAAAGGATTCGTATCCAAAATATAAGAATTTTGAAATCTCAACAAGAAAACAAAAGACCCAATTAAAAAACTGGGCAAAGATCTGAACGGATACATCACCAAAGAAGATACATAGCTGGAGGAGGGGAAGGAAAAAAAAAAAAAAAGAGGTTAGAGTGGAAGAGAGCCAAAGCATAAGAGACTCTTAAAAACTGAGAACAAACTGAGGGTTGATGGGGGGTGGGAGGGAGGGGAGGGTGGGTGATGGGTATTGAGGAGGGCACCTTTTGGGATGAGCACTGGGTGTTGTATGGAAACCAATTTGACAATAAACTTCATATATTGAACAAATAAATAAATAAATAAATAAATAAAAAGAAGATACATAGCTGGCAAATAGGAGTATGAAAACATGTGCAACATCATTTGTCATTCCAGAAATGAATATTAAAACAAAAGATACCACTACGCACATTAGAATAGCTAAAATCCAAAACTCTAATTGCTGGTGAGGATGCAGAGCAATAGGAACTTTCATTCATTACTGATGGGAATGCAAAGTGGTACAGCCACTTTGGAAGACAATGGCAGATTCCTACAAAGCTAAACACAGTCCCATGACACAGTCCAACAATTGTGCTACTAGGTAAATACTCAATAGATTTAAAAATGCAAAATTATTTTTTTTTGTCCGCATGAAAACAGCACAAGAATAATTACAGCATCTTTATTCATAGTCATCCCAAGTTGGAAACAACAAAGATGTCCTTCGATAGGTAAATGGATAAACATACCAGTGCATCCGTGCAATGGAATACTATTCAGAAATCAAAAGGAATGAGCTATCAAGCCATACAAAGACATGGATAAATCTTAAATGCAGACTGCTAATTGAAAGAACATAGTGAGACAGAAACTGTTATTGAAAGGAAAAAATTATCGGAAAAATGTTCACTATGAACGGAGAGTAAAAAAATCCTCTCCCAAGAAAGCTGTACAAGCTATAAAAAAAAGACATACCAGTGTCATACAAATATTCCTAAGCATTTTTGCTCCCTTTATTATTTATTTAACCAGTCAACTCCTCCCACAGAGTCATAAATCAAGTAATTCTTTTGCTAAAAGAGAACTCAAACTTTCCCCTTTTGGCTCAATGGAATTTACTCCACTTAGTCACTAGACGGTGCTTCCAGCTTCCTTGGACCAACCTGCTTCTGAAGCAAAGAACAGGTTTATTGACTTCAGGTTGCTACTAACCATCTCACCAGAGAACATTTGGGAAATAGATTTTTTTTTGCCCAGCCTTTTAATGAAGCAAATTAATTTTATTCTTAACTTTAAAGACACTTTGGTGCCTTATAAAAAGAAATATAAGATAATTTCCTTTAGGGCAATGTAGCAAGTTCTAGTTTTCCATTACCTCCGATATTAATGATCAAATCATCAGACTTCACAGAAAAACATCCATTTCTCTTTTTTCTAAAAAAACCTTCTCATTCCTCAGTTTCAGCTATTGATTCTTTGCTATCTATTTTTATTAGAAGTCTTCCAGAAGTTCTGGAACTTCCAAGATAAAAATCTCCTAATACAAGGGTGCCACCTAGTGGTCACTATGGGTAAATGCATGCCACAGAAAATGTGCAAGTGCGCATCTCCCATTTCAATTCTGCTTTGTGATGTGGATTTCAAAATGCATCGGGAGGAAAGATTTACTGAAACTACCATACTTGAAACAAGTTTCCTAATACTAATACATAGGTATGTTGTAAGATCTATCCTATCCTCCTTTTCTATCACTACTCAGATAACCAAAATTCATCTCTGAAGCTGCCTTAGTTAATTTCAAAGAATGTCAGAACATCAAGGTGCAAGAACATTAATCTATTAGCTAGGCCAACCTCTAGCTTTTCAGATGTGAAAACTAAGGCCTAGCGAGAGGAAGCCTGACTTGTCAACTAGTTGTGTTTCCAACACACCTGGTTTGCCTTAGCTTGGTTCCTAAGGGACTGGATGGTACAGTATCTTATAGAGAAGACACTTTAAATAACTCAGTAACAGTTCTACGTGCAAACCAACCCCCTAGCTGCTCCTACAAGGATGGCAGAGGGTAAAATTCCCCATCTAGGCTCTCTTCATGGCTTTCCCTTCTGAATTCTGACTGGGAACAGAAACCCTCAGAATTGAAGTTTTCCCACTAGTCACCAATGGAGATGCTGCTACAGCTTACTGACTGCTGGCCAGGCGCCAGGCGGTACACATGAGCTCTGGGTAAGTCTCCAACCTTCCCTGCTCAGGCACTTGGGGCTCCTAATGAGCATGCTCTATTTATTTCTCCCTTCCCTTCATCTCAGTACATTCACACGGAGCAAGAAACAACTGACAGAGCTGGGTGTTCCAGGCAAAAGAGACTGTACGTACAAATTATGGAGGTGTGAAAACAAAAAGTTTATTCAGAGAACAAATGCTTTAGCTTTGGGTGCCAGGAGCAGAAGATGCAGGTGCTAAAACTATCTGTCCTTCCTCTTGGCTTCGTGTCTGAAGGGAGGACGCAAAATTTGATCAGGAGGCAACACAATGAACGAAGAGCCAAGGCAGGAGACTGAGCCAGGTTGGTGTGAAGGGCTTGACTGATTTGGGAAAGACTACGGTTTGACCATGGTCAGTCTTCACAGAGCTCTGGTTGTCAGACACTGGGAAATGACTGTACTTAATAAATGACAAAGGCAGAATTGCAAAAATGTGAAGATTGACTTTGGCAACTTCCTGCCCAAGTCTCTAACCCTCCCCCTGCACGCTCTCCAGTGGGAGCCTTGGAAGCCTCTGGGCAGGGGAGACAGGATAGCCTGACGGGAAAGGTTAAGTCCATTATCCCACCTCAAAGGGCTCCTTCTTCCCTCAGCCATTAGCACCACTAAGCAGGCCCCCCAGACAAAAAAACAAACAAAAAAACAAACAAAGAAAACACCTGAATCTCAATCTGAAACATTTTTTATTCATTTTTGTGAGGGGGTTGAGCACACTAGGAACAGGGTGGAAGAGAGTCAACGAGGTCCATGTGAAGCTGTGTCAGCTCCCAGTAACAAAGGCGGGGGGGGGGGGGGGAGGTCTCAGAATTCAAAGTTTGTACTTTGGAAATATGGTTATTTTTATACTGTTTGTAGTTTGATACTCATTCCCTTTCTGCTCTTCCTATTTGGTAAAGTTCATTCAAAAAATGTCAACTAACCTAAGTGGAACTAGAGAAAGCAGTTTTTGTCCAAAGCCATACCCCTGACGACTGGGCAGGTACAGGGGTGGAAACAGAATCAGGTAAGTGAATCCAGAGGAATTACCCCTTCCCTCCGGGATGCTTCCTTCCGGAGTTCTCTTACACTACAATTTGGAGGGTCCTGGGCCTGGTTTTAATAATATGTGATGACAGTTCCTTCACAATACTGCACTGTAAATGACTGTTAGCTTAAAGTGGGGGACAATAGCGTTAACGGTTTGGAGAGGAGCTAGTTCACTCTAATTGGTGGAAGGGAAAAGCTTTCTGGCAGGAGATGTGGTCTTCTGGTGCTCATCTCCCTAACAGCTGCTCCTCTTCCTCCCTGGCACCATTTGTTACCTAGTAGAATCGGTTTTCAAGCCACATGCTACCTACTAATATTAAGGCAAATGCAAATTTCTTAAAATTCACTTTTTAAAAATAAGTAAAGAAAACGTGCCATTAGTTTGAAAGAAGAGGGCAAGCCGGCACATAGAACAAATATTTGAAACCAGAAATACAGAATATTTCAGGAAAAGGGGTTCTGTCCTTGTCTATCAAAGTGCTAATACTCAACTTTAGACCTAGTACCCTCTGGGCTATGATTGAGCTCCTGTTCTACACTTTTCAATCAAGAGAACTTCCAAAGCTATTTATATTGACGGTATAATTTTCAACATGAAGGTTCACCAGATGCACAATGCCGCATCTTACCAAGAGTATCTTCAGCTCCAGTCCCTCTACCTCTACTTTCCATCCCAACAAAGAGGGAGAACCATACTCCGTAGTTAGCTGACAGCCACCCATGTCCCATATAACTCTTCCACAACCTAATTTGCAACACAATACAGGAAAACAGGTAATGCCTTCTTTCAGTACAAACTATATACCACATGAATAAAGAAATCAGAACCCTTCTTGGCAGTCTTGTGAAAGGTAAGTCTCAAAGTGGTTGTTTGTTTTTTTTAATTCTCATTTCCAAAAAGAAAAGTATTGCATAAACATAAAGCACTACAAATCTTGGGTTGAGGGCTGCAACCACAGCATTTACATCTTGTCCCAGAGAAAAGCAAATACTGCATTGTTTCACACATACATGGAATCTGAGGGAAAAAAACAAAAAACAAAACCAAACTCACAGATACAGAGAACAGATTGGTGGGTGCCAGAGGCTGGGGGTGGGGGAAATCAGTGAAAGAGGTCAAAAGGTATGAACTTCCAGCTCTAAGATAAAGAAGTCCCAGGAATATAATGTACAGCATGGTGACTATGATTAATACTATATTTTTTATCAAAGTTACTAAGAGAGTAATCTTAAAAGTTCCCATCACAAGAAAAAAAATGTAACTATGTGAGGTGAGGGACATTAACTAATAAACTTATTGTGGTCATCATTTTGCAATGTATACATATATCGAATTGCTATGTTGTACACCTGAAACAAATACAACGTTATATGTCAATTGTATTTTACTTAAAAAAAGAAATACATTCCCAATACGTGTTCAAAATCATTCCCCCCAACCTCAAAAAGAACTCCCATCTTTACATTATCAATGGAGAACAAACAACCTACTTGGAAATAACTGGGGCGTGGGAACACTTCTGCACAGACAGAAGGCTTGACTTTTCAGAAACAAGCCCCTCATACAGAATTTTAGTTTATTGTTTCTGGAGGCTGTTTTTGCCACGTTGCATTGTCACAACCATGAATCAGAAGCAGCTCCAACCCATACTGAGAATAAACAGTCCTGAAGCACTCACTTACACAGAAACTATAATTTAAGAAAACTAGGAATATGGAAGAATTATACAGATATTCAACCTTACATCAGGGACAGAAACTTCTAACATTCTATGACATTACTGTTGTTTTAGTTAGTAACAATAGCTCCCATTTGGGGCTGGGCAGTTTTCAGTATTACCATGTTTTAGACATCATGCTAAGTATTTCTCATGCATGTCCCCTTTCGTTTGCACAACAACCCTACAAGATGGGTATCATCCCCCTTTAACTGATGAGGAAATAAAGATGCAGAGATGGAGTTACTTCCTGGAAGTCACACAGCCGATAAACAACCCAAGACTGACTGAGGTCCAGACTTTCCATGTATCTAAAGGTATCTAAATGTAATCTAAAAATATCTCAAGGCTCCAAAACAAGTTGTAAAAGCCGAAATTCTCAGAGTGAAAAGTTTTACAAAGCCACAAGAAAAGAACCAGCATTCTAAAACTAAACTTAAATTGTAGGAGTGAAAAAAAAGGACTGCCTTTAGATTAATGCCAGAAACAGCTTATTTATTATTATTTATTTTCTAAAAGAACTGAACACATTTTGAAACCATTTTTGGAAAATGTCACCGGAATTTGGTAAGAGTATGGTCAAATGTTCACCGAGCTTCCACTTAGGCGGCCTGTATTGTGAGGTGGCGGGATACAGAAATCAGTAAGAAACAGTTCTCATTTCTCAAAGACTCAGTGGTGCTGGTGGGGGATACAGGTACAGTGACAGACCATAATACACAGCAGAAGGTACAACAACAGCGAGGTGTCGGCTATTAAAGAGAAGTGAGGAAAGGTACCTAATGTAGCCAGTGGCTGGTAGGAAAGTTTACTGGAGGAAAAGCGGCAAAGAGCTGCCAGCCGGAGGGGGTGGGCTGCTCATTCCAGAAAGCAAGGCCTGGCCACAGACCAGAGGCAAGAAGCAGTGGGGAGACCCACAAAAAGGCCAGGGTGGCTGAAGCATGGAGTGAGAGGCAGGGCACAGGGAAGGCTGGGAAGGGTGGGCAGGCTCCAAATCATGAAGAAGTTTAAACCAGTGAACGGTTTTAAGCAAGGAAGCCACAGGCTCAGAATTATCTTTTAACTAACTCCCTCAAGGGCTGTGCATGGGCTTAGAGTCACACAGCCAAAGGTTCAACTTCTGGCTCTAGGGCTTATTAACTGTGAACTTTGGCAAGATTGAAAACCTTCTAAGCTTCAGTATTGTCACCTGTAAAAAGGGAAGTAAATGAGGTAAAAGCACTAAAGCACTGGAACATAGTAAATGCTCAATGAAGGGTAGCTCTTATTATTACTGTTAATATTGCAAGCCTAGAAGTTCAGGGAGATCCAAAAGGGAGTCCAGATGAGACACACTGATGCCCTGAACAGTGATGAAAAACAGGACAATCTGAGAAATATTCAGGAAACAGAAATGATAAAATCTGATGACTACCAGGTTATGGAGATCAGCCCTGCATCACACTCTGCACTGACAGTGTGGAGCCTGCTTGGGCTCCCTCAATCTCTCTCGATCTCTGGTCTCTCAATCTCTCTCTCTCTGCTTGGGCTCTCAATCTCTCTCTCTCTCTCTGCACCTCCCCTTCTTGCTTGCTCTAGTTCTCTCTCTCTAAATAAATAAACATTAAAAAAATATATGGTAAAAGGGACAGAGAGGAATTAAGTAGTGATAAGGGAGGAATGTAGGGTCAAAGGTTAAGTTTATTTTTAGAATGGGGCACCCCTGAGCATTTTGTGAGCTGAGAAGGAAAAGGTAGATGACAAAGAATGAGGATGCAGGAGACAGAATCACTGACAGAGCAAGGTGCTTGAGGAATTAAGAAGGAATTTTCTCTTTTTAATTTTTTTTAATGTTTATTTTTGAGAGAGAGAAATATAGAGCGGGGGAGGGGCGGAGGGGCAGAGAGGGAGACACAGAATCAATCCAAAGCAGGCTCCAGGCTCTCAGCTGCCAGCACAGAGCCTGATGCAGGGCTCGAACCCACAAACCGTGAGATCATGACCTGAGCTGAGTGAAGTAGGGCACTTAACTGACTGAACCACCCAAGCACCCTGAATTAGGAAGGTATTTTTAAGTATCTACGATGTGTCAAGTACCACGCTAGGCCCTGGGGACACTTGTCCACAAACCATCAGAACAGAGTGTAGCGTGAACACTAGTCTGCAGAGTGCATCCGACCAGCGGAGCTCAGAAGGCTGCCCATCTGACTGTGGGTTTCCTGAACCCAAGCTGGTGCCTGCTCACATTCTACTCTCACTGTCCAATCCACTGTCTGGCACCCACCACCTGCCAGGCATTCAGTAATGTTCTTGGTGCGAATAAATATACTGGTCAGAAACTTTATTTCTAGGGATAGAACTTTATTATAAACAGGTATGAAAATACATTGTAAGATAAAGGGAATTGGGGCATTAAAATACAATGAAATAATAATAATTAAAGTGTAGCACACATGCTTAGAAAACATGCATCTAAGAGCTTTGTACAGGGGCAGCTGAAGGTTAAGAGAATGGGGAGATTGGGGCACAGGGTTCAATCATGTGGGAAAGGCCTAAAGTGATTCCAGAACTCTCTCGGGCCAAATGTGGCCCCTCATCTACAAGCTTATGCTTGTAGTTAAACTGGTTCATGTTGAACCAGTTAAACTTCATTCAACCATCTAAGAAGGGGCAAAATTTTTCATCTCAAAATTGTAGATAAAGGATTAAAAAGGAAATGTGTGTGAAATTACACATCAGCTAAAACCCATTTACTGGCTATGTGACATGGCCCAGGTCCTGCAACTTCTAAGAAAGCAGATCATGTGACAGATGAGACCCCCCCCCACAAGCCCCTTTCAAATCTCTTGCTCAAAGGTTTAGCAAGCAATACTTGATAAAGCAGTATTTCTTAACTTTTTGGGGATCACACATTCCTGTGGGAATCTAATGAAAGCTATATATTCTATCCAGCTGCCCCTAAAATAAATATAGACACATGCACACAAAATTCTGCAAATCACTGGGACAAACTCCTGACTGTAAACCTCTGTCCTAGCAGGAAATTAGCTGAGGTGCAACTCTTTACAATGAAGATGCTTTGTCTTCCTTAAAAGTAATGGAGCCAGATATCAGAGTCACCGTGCAAGACCTAAGGTAGATAGCTTGCTGTGTGTCCACTTGTGTGTCCTTTTTATTTTTTAAAGTTTATTTTTATTTATTTTTGAGAGAGAGAGAGCGCGCACAAGCAAGTTGGGGAGGGACAGAGAGAGGGAGACACAGAATCCAAGGCAGGCTCCAGGCTCTGAGCTGTCAGCACAGAGCCCGACATGGGGCTCAAACTCATGGACAGTGAGATCATGACCTGAGCCAAAGTCAGATGCTTTATCGACTGAGCCACCCAGGGGCCTCCACTTATGTGTCCTTTTGAACCAAGTCTCCTCATCTCTAAACTCCACAGTGCCAAGTGCAGTGCCCGGAATATAGCAGGTACCCACTTAATTTGTGAATCTGGATCCATGGTTCTTGAGTTTTCAGACCTGTGGCGCTTTCCGAGGTCAACTGCACACCCTCCCTCCCTTTCAGAGACAAATCCAGATACACAGCAACAACTATGGGCTTACTCTACAGAATCTGTCAACTTTCCAGAATTCATTTCTATTTAGAGGGGTGTAATCCACCCCAGACAAGAAGTTATACCTCAGTTCCAGACCAGAATTTGATGACCCTCTCCTCCCCCGCAAAACACACTGTATCTGCTTTTCATAGAAATCCCTTACATTTATATAACTTTATATTTATATTTTTCCAATCTCTCTCACACACATTCAATATTCATTTGGGACACAGGCAATATACCTGGTACTCCATTTTAAACATAAAGAAAGAAAATATAATATTTAAGTGATCATAAAGAGGGCTTTCTACATAGTCCAGAACCAGGACTCCAAGTCACATTTTAATAAATATGCTAGTGTTTCTGTCACCCGTGAAACGAGACTGACAGAGTGAAATACTTGTGACATTTAGTAAATTGTTCAGTGATAACATCTAAATAGTACCTATCATTTCAGAAACCAAGAGCCATACCAGTGTAAGCAATTTTATATACAATGATTAAATAGTTTAGTTTTTCCAATATTCAGTAATAATCAAACCGACCTATTATTTATGACTTCAAAAAAAAAAAAAAAAAGCAAAATCCACTGCATAGTAGGGGAAAAATTCCATACTTACCTACTGCACAATGTAAAATCTAGAGACAAAAAAGGGAGAGAAAAGAATTAGTAAAGATCAATAACAATATAGTTTATATAAACTAGCCTTTCAGTATTGAATTTGAAAAATAAACATTCCATTTTTAAACCTGGCTATTTAACAAAATGTAAATTCTTATTTATTTTTGTTTGTTTGTTCATTTTTAGTTTCTGTATCTGTGGAAATTTTTGTAAGGAGTAAATCTGACCCAGTAGTCTACCAGATGTCAAGGATCTCTTTTTTAATACATGAACTTGTAAAAACAATAGATGTACATCTCCCATGTCCCACATTCTACAGAACAGAACTGTCAGACTATAGAATACAGGGTTAGAAGAGCCTTTTTTGGCTCTTCTTATCCAGCAGGCCCTTCAATGCAGACATTCATTCAACCTACAAAGCTCCAAACTCAGACTCCATCTTGTCTCATTTGGTGACCTCATTACAGGCATATTCCCAGTCCAATCTGCTACCCTTGATCTCTTTATGCTCCAAGCCCACACTGCAAACTGCCTTTGCACCCCTCCATCTAGGTGCACCAGCAGTGGCTCAAACATGGCATGCCTCTTCAAGAAACTCATGCTTTTCTTCCTTCACGACTGCTATGCCTCTTGATCATCAACTTCTCAGTCTCCCAAATTCAGCTATTTTCCTTTCCCTCACCTACAAGTCCTATTGATTTCCAAGTCCTGCTAATACTTGTGGCATCTGCCTTCAGGGTTTTTATTTCCAGTGCTTTGGGTGTGATTGCTATCTCTTTTCCATCTCAGTGGCCATCCAAGTGGCCAATTTGGTCATTCTAAATTGCCTTCCTATTCATCCTGTATGTGGCATTGCTTTAACCCTGGTGATGGTTGTGGTAAAGAAGTAATCTGAGGAGCTGGGTTCAAGATGGTGGTGTAGCAAGATCCTAAATGTACCTCTTCCATGGACACAACAAATCTAAAACTAAATGTGGAATAATTCCTTCTGAAAGGGACCTGAAAGTTCAATGAACAGAGCCTCCACAATAAAGGATAAAAGGATAGCATCAAGATGGGAAAGAGGGGGCAGAAACACAGACTTGCTAGGGAATGAAACAAACCCTAGCTATGGTGATCATAACTGGGAGGGACATTAAAGGAACAGACTTTTTCCCGGAGGATCAAAATATCTGAGGTCTATATCTGGCACCAAATCCTTAGATCTTGAATAGGAGTGATGAGCCCTCAAAACACTAGGCTCTGAAAATCAACAGGGATCACCTTCAGGAAGACTATAAAACTGCAGGGAATAGAAAATCTGCTCTTAAAGGGCTGATATGCAGACTCACTCAACCCAGAAACCAGCACAAAAATACCAACTTGAATAGTACATGGACCATAGGTAAAGGAGAATCATTTGATAACCTAAAACGGCAGGAACTTTCCCTGGAAACAAACACTGGTAGGAGGAATTTTTGTGATTCAAGTCTGCCTTACTAATATGGGCACTGGTAGGCACCATTTTGGAATCCTCTAACATACTAGTGACAGTAAACACAGCCAGCAGAGAACCCTGCCCACAGACACACTGCAGCAGTTGTGGACACAACGTGCAGCCCAACCAAGTGCCAGCCCAGCCCACCAACATACCACAGCCCTGGGCCCTGCCACAACAGAAGGACAACACAGCCCACACAGGGGACACTCCTTGAACACCTGGTTCTAGTGATTGGGAGACTGTGTTTCTGGGCCCAATAGTGCATCTTCTATGTAAAGCCACTCATTCAAGACTGGGAGAGGTAGGTGACTTTCCTAATACATAGAAACAAACACAAAGAGTTAGGCAAAATGAGGAAACAGACTATGTATCCAAAAAGAACATGCCAAAATCTCAGGGTAAGAACTAAACAAAACACAGATAAGCAATCAACCTGATGAAAAGTTCAAAGAAATTATCATACAGATGTTCAGTGAACTCAGCAGAGGAATGGTTGAACAGAGTAAGAAGTTCAACAAAGAGACAGAAGGTATAAGAAAGTATCAAACAGAAGTTTGAAAAATACACTAGAAAGATTCAACAGAAGACTGGACGAAGTAGAAGAATGAATCAGCAAGCTGGAAGACAAAGCAAGGGAACTTACCCAGACAACAGAAAAATGAAAAAAAAAAAAAAAAATTAAGATAAGTGAAACAGATAAAGGAGATTAAGAAGTATAAATTTCCAGTTATAAAATAAATTAAGTCATGGGGATGAAAAGTACAGCATAGGGAACATAGTCAAGGTGATATTGTAATAATGTTGTATGGTATAACCGATGACAAAAGAAGCAAGAATATACAGTGTGAAAAAGTCTCTTCAAAACAGGTGCTGGGAAAACTGGACATCTACATACAAAAGAATGAAACTGCATCACTTTCTTACACCATACACAAGAATAAATTCAAAATGGATTAAAGACCTAAATGTGACACCTGAAACCATAAAATTCCTAGAAGAAAACATAGGCTGTAATCTCTCTGACATGTGTGGTAGAAAGATTTCTCTAGATATGCCTTCTTTGGTAAGGAAAACAAAAGCAAAATTAAACTATTGGGACTACACCAAAATAAAAAGCTTTTGCCCTGTGAAGCAAATGGTCAACAAAATAAAAAGACAACCCACTGACTAGGAAAAGATATTTATTCGCAAATGATGTATCTGATAAGGGGTTAATATCCAAAATATATAAAAAGCTTATACAACTTAATACCAAAAAACCCCAAATGATTCAATTAAAAATGGGCAGAGGAGATGAAGAGACGTTTTTCCAGAGAAGATACACAGATGGCCAACACACAGAATAAGATGCTCAACATCACTAATCATCAGGAAAATGCAAATCAAAACCACAGTGAGATATCCCTTCACATCTGTCAGAATGGCTAGAATCAAAAGGACAAGAAATAACATGTATTGGCGGGGAGACTGAGCAAATAGAACCCCTTGTGCACTGTTGGTACGAAGGTAAGCTCATGCAGCCACTGTGGAAAACAGTATGGAGGTTCCTCAAAAAGTTAAAAACAGAATAGAATCACCATATGATCCAGTAATTCCACTACTGGGAATTATCCAAAGGATATGAAAACACTAATTCAAAAAAATATATGTATTCCCTGTGTTTATTTCTGCATTATTTACAGTAGCCAAGATATGGAAGTAACTTAAGTGTCTGTTGATAGATGAATGGATAAAGACGTTTTATATATACACAGTAGAATATTACCCAGCCATAAAAAAGAATGAAACCTTGCCATTTGCAATGACATGGACGGATCTAGAGAGTATTATATTAAGTGAAGTCAGTCAGAGAAAGACAAATACCATATGATTTCACTCACATGTGGTATTTAAGAAACAAAACAAAGAAAAAAAGAGACAAAAACAAAAAACCAGACTGTTAACTATAGAAAACAAACTGGCGGTTACCAGAGGGGAAGATGGCCAGGGGAGATGAGTGAAATAGGTGACGGGGATTTAAGAGTACACTTATGATGAGTGTAATGAATAGAACTGTTGAAATATTATGTTGTACACTTGAAACTAATATAATATTGTATGGTAACAAGACTTGAATAAAGCTACTTTAGAGAAAGAAAGAAAGAAAGAAAAGCCCAAAGGTATCTCCCTAGTTCGTGAAAAAAAAAAAAAAAAAAAAAAAAGTTGCATGGTAATAGATGGTAACCAGATTCATTGAGGTGAGAACTAAATAATACATAAAATTGTTGAATAACTATTTTATGCACCTGAAGTTAATATAATTGTATATATCAACTATACTTCAATAGTAAACATTGAAAGAAAAAGGTGATGCAATGGATAAATGTTAAGAAGCTCTGGAAGGTTTGGAGCACAAAGGAATCAAGGGCAGAATGAATAGCAAAGGAGCTGCAGCAGTTATTTAAGTGTGGTATAATAATGACCTGCACAGTATGAGAGTTGAGAACACAGGAAAGAAAGAATGTAGCTGCGAATTACTCTGATAAAGAAGTGGTGGGGCTTGGTAATGGGAGTAGGCAGTAGAAGGGGGAAAAATTCCCCAAACTCCAATCTGAATCAAAGAATTATAATGTATTGGCTCCCAGACACCTTAATCACAAGGGCTAAAAAAAATCCACAATTTTAAAAGGGGAGGGAATTGATATAGCTGTTTATTTTGTTAACTGCCCATTTTTTAACTAAATACCAAAAACTACCACAATCATTTAAAAAAAATTTTTTTTTAATGTTTATTTTTGAGAGAGAGAGAGAGAGAAAGAGAGAGAAAGCGCACGCACAGGAGAGGGGCAGAGAGAGATAGAGACACAGAATCTGTAGCAGGCTCCAGGCTCTGAGCTGTCAGCACAGAGCCTGATGTGGGGCTCGAACCCCCAAGCCATGAGATCATGACCTGAGGTGAAGTTGGATGTTTAACCAACTGAGCCACCCAGGTGTCCCCACAATCATTTTTTAAGGAACAAAAAATTAAGAAGAACATACCTGAAAACAGTCTTTTGAAAAAAGAAGAGAAGATAGGAAATTAATTAGAATTCTAATTTTAGAAACAGTTCTGAGAATGTAAATTCAAGAAAAAAAAAACATTAGCAGACATGTCTCTATACTCTGACACTTTATCTGGCTACTTCCAAAATATCTTATAATAATTAACACTTTTGCCAGGTTACATAGCACCTTTACAAATGCGGTTTAAAAAAAAAAGGAAAAAATTAAGAAAAGTGAAGACACTTAAGGGACCTTTAAGACAACATCAAGTGGGATAACATTCACATTGTAGGGCTCTCAGAAGGAGAACAGAGAGAAAGGGCAAGAAAATTATTTGAAAAAATAATGGCTGAAAATTTCCCTAATCTGGGAAAGGAACTGAACACCCAGGTCCAGGATTCCCAGAGTTTCAAATAAGGTATCCCCAAAGAGATCCACACCAAGATACATTATAGTTAAAATGGTAAAAGCTAAGGATTAAGAGAGAATCCTAAAAGCAACAAGAGAAAAACAACTTGTTATGTACAAGGGAAACCCTACAAGGCAATTATCAAATTTTTCGGTAGAAACTTTACATGCCAGAAGGCATATACAAAGTGCTGAAAGCTAAAAACTTCCATCTCAAATTCTCTGCCTAGCAAAGTTTTCATTCAGAATTGAACAACAGATTATGAGCTTTCCATGTAAGTAACAGCTAAAAATATTCATCACCAATAAACCAGCCCTACAAGAAATACTAAAGGGACTTCTTTAAGCTGAATAAAATTGGTACTAATTAGTAAGAAAACATATGAAAGTAAAATTCTCACTGGAAAAGGTAAATACATAAACAAGGTAGTGAATCAATCACTTATAAAGCAAGCATTAAGGTTAAAAGACAAAGTAGTAAACTTAACTGAAGTTACAATAATGAATTAAGGGAAGCATAGAAGAAAAAGATACAAAATGTATCATCAAAAATATAAATGTGGGGGAGAAGAGTAAAAAGGTAAAGCTTTGAATTGTGTTTAAAATTAAGTTGCTATCAAATTAAAACAGACTGCTATTTACACAGAATATTTTGTGTGAACCTCAAAGTAACAACAAGGAAAAAATTTAGAGTAAATACACAAAAGAAAATGAGAAAGGAATTTAAACCTAACACTAAAGAAAGCCATCACACCACAAGAAAAGAGAAAAAGAGAAGGAACAGAGAGGAATTACAAAGATAGCCAGAAAACAATTAACAAAATGGCAATAAGTTATTACTTCTTAATAATTACTTTAAATATAAATGGACTAAATTCACCAATCTAAAGACACAGAATGGCTAAATATATAAAAAAAATGAGACCCATCTATATGCTGCCTACGAGACTCACTTCAGAAGTAAAGGCACAGAGTGAAAGGGAAGGGTTAGAAAAAGATATGCCATGCAAATGGAAATGAAAAGAAAGCTGGAATACCTATCCTCCTATCAGATAAAATGGACTTCAATACAAAGACTATAATAAAAGACAAAGAAGAGCATTATATAATGACACAGGAGTCAATCCAGCAAGAAAACATAACATTTATAAATACATATGCACCCAACATAGGACTGCCAAAACATATAAAACAAATATTAACAGACCTAAAGGGAGGACCTGAAATCATAAACACAGTAACAGTAGGAGATTTTAATACCCTACTTTCATCAATAGATAGATCATCCAGACAAAAAATCAATTAGGAAACACTAGCCTTAAACAACACATTAGACCTGATGGACTTAATAGATATACACAGAACATTCCATCCCAAAGCAGCAGAAAACACATTCTTCTCAATTGCACATGGAACATTCTCTAGGACAGATCACATGCTGGGCCAAAAAGCAAGTCTCAATAAAATGAAAAAGATTGACATCATATTATAACCATTTTTTCTGACCACAATGGTATGAAACTAGAAATTAATTACAAGGGAAAAAAAACCCCACAAAAATATGGAGATTAAGCAGCATGCTCCTGAGCAGTCAACAGTTCATCCAAGAAACCGAAGGAGCAATGAAATACCTAGAGACAAATGAACACAAAAATCCAACACATCAAAATCTACGGGATGCAGCAGAAGTGGTTCTAAGAGGGAAGTTCAGAGCAAAACAGGACTACGTCAAGAAACAAAACACCTCAAATAAGCAATCTAACTTTGCACCTAAAGGAACTAGAAAAAGAAGAACAAACAAAGGCTCAAATTAGTAGAAGGAAGAAAATAATAAGATCAGAGTGGAAATAAATGAAATAGAGATTCAAAGCACAATAAAAACAAAACAAAACAAAAAAACAATGAAAGCAAGAGCTGGCTCTTTGAAAAGAGAAAATCAACAAACCCTTAGCTAAACCAAGCAAGAAAAACAGAAGAGAGGGCTCAAATACATAAAATCAGAAATGAAAGAGAAGTTACAATTGAGACCAAGAAATAACAACCTAGAAGAAATGGGTAAATTCCTAGAAACATATAATCTGCCAAGACTGAAACATGAAGAAACAGAAAATCAGTAGATTGATAACTAGCAAGGAGACTGAAACAGTAATCAAAAACCTCCCAACAAACAAAAGTCCAGGACCAGGTGGCCTCACTGGCAAATTCTACCATTCAAAGAAGACTTAATACCTGTCCTTTTCAAACTCTTCCAAAAAACAGGAGAAAGAAAAGCTTCCAAATGTATTTTATGAGGCCAGCACCACCAACACCAAAATCAGACAAGGACATCACACACAAAAAAGAAATTACCAGGCCAATATCCTTGATAAAAATAGATGTAAAATCCTCAACAAATTTTAGCAAGCTAAATCCAACAATGCATTAAAAGGATCATACACCATGATCCAATGAGATTTATTCTTGGGATGCAAGGATGGTTCAACAGCTGCAAATCAATATGATACATTACATCAACACAGTGAAAAATAAAAATCATATGATCATCTCAATAGATGCAAAAAAAAAAGAGCACTCAACAAAATTCAACATCCATTTATGATAAAAACTCTCAACAAAGTAGGTACAGAGGGAATGTACCTCAACATAATAAAGGGCATAAATGACAATTCTACAGCTAACATTTTTTTTCTTGTATTCAGCAGTGAATAGTTGAAAGCTTTTCCTCTTAAATTTGTTTAATGTGTATTTATTTTTTGAGAGAGAGAGAGCAAGCACGAGCAGGGGAGGGGCAGAGAAAGAAGGAGACACAGAATCTGAGGCAGGCTCCAGACTCTGAGCTGTCAGCACAGAGCCCGATGTGGGGCTCAAACTCATGAACTGCGAGATCATGACCTGAGCTGAAGTCGGATGCTTAACCAACTGAGCCACCCAGGCACCCCAAAAACTTTTCCTCTTAAGAACAGGAAAAAGACAAGAATGCTCACTCCCCCACAAAATAAATAAATAAATGAGGAAAAAAAAGGATAAATCTACCATATGACCCATCTATTCCACTTCATATTTATGCGAAGAATACAAAAACACTAATTCAAAAAGATACATGCACCCCTATGTTCACTGTAGCATTATTTATAATAGCCAAGATATGAAAACAACCTAAGTGTCCATTAACAGCTGAATGGATAAAGAAGATGTGGCATATTTATAAAATGGCATACTACTCAGCCATAAAAAAGAATGAATCTTGCCATTTGCTACAACATGGATAGACCTTGAGGGCATTATGCTCAACAAAATAAGTCAGATAGAGAAAGACAAATATCATATGATTTCACTCATATGTAAAAAACAACAAAACAAGTGAACAAAATAAAACAAAAACAACTCACAGAGAACAGACTAATGGTTACCAGAGGGGAAGGGGGCTACGGGGTGAAGGGGGTCAATGGTATGGTTGGGAACTAGACTTATGGTGACCACTTTGTAGTGTATACAGATATTGAATTGTAAAGCTGTATACCTGAAACTTATATAATAATAAAAATGTAATCTGCACCCATCCATAATATTATTTAATGATCAAAGCTTTTCTGGATGATAAGACCTATCAGCTATTGTAGTACACTTTAGAATTCACATTTCTGTAGCAGTTTATTATTTGGTCCTAACAACAACCCTGGCAGAATGTCACGACAGTTATCTCTACTTACAGATGAGAAAATCAAGGCTAAGAAAAGCTGTTCAAATTGTCCAAAGTAGTAACCAGGGTCCAGAATCTAGGCTCTATTTCTACTCTACTGATTTTTTTATCATATTATTTTATTGCACATTAGTTAGAAGATATCTGCTGAAGTTATAACTTGACAAGACTTACCTCATCTAAAATATAAGACCATATACTCAAAAACTGTTATTTCACTAAATTGGGGTGGGGGGGAGTGAAGGAGGCTTGGATTAAAAAAAAAAATCAAGCTTCACAAATTTGTTGATAATTGACAAGAAAAGCACTATTACACTGCAAATCTTATAATCTTTTTCAAAAGAAAACACTGCTAAGAATCTCAAATGTGTGAATATGACAAGATAAACTGGACCTCCCGCTGCAAAGTTGAGGAAAACTAAGATGTCTATAGATTTAAATGAGGAATGAAAGACATGAATAAAGAGCATGCTGAGACAAGACAAATGACAGTGCACAAATAGAAAACCTATCCACATATGTGGTAAGGCACCCATCCAGGCAGCTGATTAACAATTGGACATTACAGCAAAGGATATACAGTTGATCCTTACACAACAATAGTTTGAACTGCATGGGTCCACTTACACTCAGATTTTTTTCAATAAACACATATTTTATATAGTGATTAAAAAGACAGAGGTTGCCAAATATCTAGAAGTGAAGAGAAGGTGGAAGAAACATATGGAGAAAGCTGGGACAGTAGGGCTCTTGCCTGCTCCTGGCACTCCTTACCATACTGCCCACGTTGGGGAAGCTGGGTTCATTGAAGTCTTCAACTGAGACGCAAAGGAACCAGCTCTGGGGAGGGATTCTCAACAAAGTGGCAGGGCCAGTCACTGGCCAGAGTGGTCCAAGGACCACAGAATGATAACCTGGAGTTCCAGAAGAACTCTGGGTGCAGGATAGCATCAGGCAGAAACCTAGGTTGCAGAGAGAAAAAGCAGGGAGGGGGGGGGCGCTGTCCACGGTGCTGAAAACTCTCTAAGGCTGGGAACCAATACCCAAGGGGAACTGGCCTCTCTTGGCTTGCCAGCATTTCCCACAAGCAGAAACTGTATTAGAACTATGTAAAGGGGGGTCAGGTGAAGCAAGTGACCTACAGAGAAGGTCTAAAAGTGCTCTGCCTTTGCCAGTTCTCTGACTTCCCCTGAACTGTGCTTAGAATGAGGTTTCCTACATTCCTGGGAAGAGGAGCACAGACCGGGTATGACTCCAGGATCCAGCTTTGCTAACTTTGGGTGGGGATGAGGAGAGGTGTGGTGCCTCACTCTACTAATGTACTGTACAATAACTGCATTTTCTCTTCCTTATAATTTATCAACTGTTTATGTTATTGGTAAAGCTTCTGGCCAATAGTAGGCTATTAGGAGTTAAGTTTTTGGGGAGTCAAAAGTTATACATGGATTTTCAACTGCATAGGAGGTTGGTGCCCCAACCTCTGTGTTGTGTAAGCATCAACTGTAGAGTGCTTAAGGGCTATCACGTTTTCTTTGTGTGACAGAATAGCAAGTCTTAGTCCTAGTAGACTCTATCTCCCCTTTTTAATCACATATATTTTATAATACCTCTTCTATCCTGAAATGAAATTCACAGATGATATCATTTATCCACCCAAACATTTTTAAAAAGTATGATGTTCTAACTGATATGCAAAGACGAAATAGAAAGTAATTTACTTTTTAAAAAATGTATTTCAGTATACAAATGTTTGGGTACATAATGAAGCAGTCAGATGTATGTGACAATTTATGATAAATAAGTTTGGATTTAAAAATAAGAATATCAGGGGCGCCTGGGTGGCTCAGTCGGTTAAGCATCTGACTTTGGCTCAGGTCATAATCTCCCAGTTCGTGGGTTCAAGCCCCACGTTGGGCTCTGTGCTGCCGGCTCAGAGTGGAGCCTGCTTCGGATTATATGTCTACCTCTCTCTCTGCCCCTCCCCAGCTCATGCTCAGTCTCTCTCTATCTCTCAAAATAAATAAGTGTTTAAAAAATAAAATAAAAATAAGAATATCAGAAAGCACTTTGAACTAGCACAGAACAATAAGAAAGCAGAGATACAGACCAACACTAGAATAAAAAATAGTATTAATATAGTAATGGACATAGAGAAGTAATCTTAACTGAAGTTAGAATATTCACCAAGATAAATAACAGCCAAAGTAAAAACATCAAAAGAAAAAAAAAGAAAGTACAGTATCATCACAAATGAGCCAGGTCTTATTCATTTGTAAGTGCGGTGTCAAAATAATCCTCTAGGTTATGTCATGAGATAAGGTAGGAAGAAAGTATCACAGAAAGCCTATCCTTATGTCCACATTCTTTGAATGGTGCAACAAGGCAGAGATGGATTAGATAAAAACAAATAAACCAATAATGCAAAAGGCAATAAAGCAATTGTGTAACAGATTGGATACTTTGAGGATATAACTGAAAAACTATGGTAATCCCCAAAAGACAATTAATAAGAAATATTAAAATAGTTATATTTTAAAAATCCAAGGAGATCCCTGTATTTCATGTACCTTCACTAACTTAATAACTGAAGTCTGAACAGGAATCTCAAATCCCGTTACATCATTTCAATCCATTTCATTGCTTTTGCAATAACAACACTATCGCACTGAAATCCTTTTCAACTAAATAAGCAAGTTGGAAATGGTGTTAATACTTACAGAGTACAATGGGCAGAGTGAACAAATTACTCAATTATTTTGTGATGATAGCTTTATTTCACTCAGGTTCACTTTTTGTATCAACTGTGGTAGGCAAAATTCTAAAGATGATTCCCCATGATTCCTATTTGGTGGTTATCCAAACACTAATCTAGGTACTTTTACAAATGTAATTAAAGTCCCAAATCCATTGATTCTAAAATATGGAGATTATATGGATAGACCTGATCCAACAAAGTGAGCCCTTTAAAAGCAAAGCTGGTGGCAGAAGCAGGAAGTGACCTCCAGCTGACAGCAAGGGAAGCGGGATGTCAGACCTTCAACCACAAGAACTGGATTCTGCCAACAAGTTGAATGAGCTTATTAGCAGATTCTTCCCTAGAGCCCAGAGATTAGAGCCAGCCCGACCCACACCTTAATTTAAGTCTTATGAGACTCTGTGTGGGCAATCCAGCCAAGTCCAGCTTTTGACTTACAGAACCATGAGTTAATAAATGAGTGTTATTTTAAAAGCAAGCTGCTAAGTTTATGAGATCTTTCTTTATTTTTTAAATGTTTATTTTTGAAAGAGAGAGAGAGAAAGAACGAGGAGGGGCAGAGAGAGAGAGAGGGAGGCAGAGGATCCGAAGCAGGCTCTGCGCTAACAGCAGAGAGCTTGATGTGGGGCTCAAACTCATAAACCGGGAGATCATGACCTGAGCCAAAGACAGACACTTAACTAACTGAGCCACCCAGGTGCCCATGAGATCTGGACTTTGAAGCAGCAATAGAAAATTAAGACAACGACCTTCTTCTAACTTAATAAGCTTTTTGCTTAATTTCTCATGAGGATATTTTAATATCAATATGTACTATAAAACTATCAATTTATATTTACAGAGTGGTTAGCCTGGGGGATATACAAAAGTCAGGATAGATGCAAGAAAAATCTTTACTGAGTTGGACTCCCTCAGGTGTTGTAAAACATCTAGTCACAACTCTACTGACTATGGCAATCAAAATTTGCTCACAATAAAGTTTAGCAAATCTCAAGAGGAATCAGAACTGAGGCACCTTTGGAGACCTCAGCTGTAGCTCATAGATTTAATGTGACTAGGCTACAATGGGCCCCAATATCTTTCAACTCAAAATTCCAAATTCTTGGGAGAAGAAAAATCTGGCGAGTGTAGTGTGGGCCAGGTGTATACCCCTGGATCAGCCAGTCATGGCCTGAGAGGCAGTAGAGATTTCATTGCTATCAAGCAACAGAGGTATAGCCATAGAACTGGGAGAATTTTCAGTGAGGACAAAATCTCCTGAGCAGGGCAGCTCCCCAAGAAATGTCTACCACATTCATGTTACTGTGGAGAGGTCCAGAACTAATCTGAGTTATGTTTACCAGTATCTGGTTAGTTTTGAAAATCATCATACCATATGTATGTATGATTCCATTTTCTTAAAACATTGATTCCATCCATTTTCTTCTTTATGCTTATCTGTTTTTTTTTTTTTTCTAAAATGAATATATAGAACTTATGATTAGAGGGAAACACCTTTTCATCTCTTCTGACTTCTATGAGAAGGGTTATCTCCCCAAATATTTCTGCTCTCTCTCCACCTGCTAATCACTTCACCCCAGGAAAGGAAGAATGACTCATCTGAGCAGTAAATTTGGGAAGAATAGGTGGGGAATGCTCGACTCAGCTCTACCCTGGGGTTTTCACAAAGAACTTCAAGTTCTCTATTTACTCCTCACCACCCGGGGCCGCTGCTGCCTAGGATAGGGTGGGTGGTGATCTAATTCTGGAGTTCAGTTAGCAAATCGTTTAGCTTGCACACTAACACACAGCCTCCATCATAAAATCCATATTCTTCCCAATAGATCTACATGATCCTGATAGGGTCTTATAAAAGCTAAATGCTTTCTGGTATCAACAGGTGCAGCAGGAGACCCGGAGACTCTCAGATTCCTCAGTATCTGCTTATGGGAATTGATTTTCTAATACACTTAAAGTATATGTTTATTTTAGCAATTGTATGTTCACGTTTCACTGTTTGAAATAGGACATCCTTGACTACAAATACTAGAAATTTGCCAAAAATTGACTACAACAATAAACAAATGCACTACATGCAGTAAGACAAGTTTACCTGTCTTACAGCTACTATCAGGCCTTTATTGCTAATAAAGTTTTTAGGATCCTGATTCAATTCCTTTGAGTTATTTCCCAATGTTCAGAACATAAGCAAGAAAAAGGGGGTATTTATTGGACTCTCTGAAAGACTCCAATCTAAACTTGTTTTCAAAACCCTTTTATGTCATTTTTAAAGGAGAAAACAGGTGAAATTTCCTTAATTACCATTATCTTCTCTTTGTCACTTAATTTTACCTTTCTTACTATACTAACCTCTATAATTTATCAATTCGTTACTTGCTTTCTTTTTTTTTTTTTAAGAGCATGGAAGCAGGGGACGGAAAGTGAGAGGGGGACAGAGAATCGAAAGTGGAGTGGAGCTCGAACTCATGAATCGCAAGAGCATGACCTAAGCCAAAGTCAGATGCTCAACCAACTGGACTACCCAGGCACCCAATCTGTTTTATTTTTGTAATCTGATAATGAAATGCTGAAGCCTCACTGAACTTAAAACTGGGAAAACACTTAAGGTAAAGTCTCAGTACCCAAATTTCTTGTCTCCAGTGTTCTTTTACATATACCGTGACACTTCTTAAGTACAATTCTAATTTTACTTCTGTAACATTTCTGCCAGCTTTTCTATGATAATCATTTACCCATCAACTAATTCCACCAACATGTCTGCCATGTTCCTCCTGCATGACAAACTGTGAACTCTGCCAGTTTCCCTTTGGCTTCTGCTCTGCTATCAACTTTATCTTATGCTGTAACTGGGAGGTCCTGTTTTTCTTGTATGCTTGGTCACGGCATGCTGGTTTGTCCTTCAATAAGCTTGTCTTTTATAGGCAACAGGTTGCTGAATTTTGTTTTTTAAAATGTTAACCATCACTATACCTTTTTATTTTGATAAAATTAATGAATCTATTTGTATAAATAGTAGAAATGATACATTTGTGCTATACTTGGTTATCTTGTAGGTTTACTGTTATTGTTCCTTTTTTATTTTTTGCTCTTTTTTTTTAAGAGTAGGGGGAGAGGGGGAGAGACAGAGAGAGAGAGAGAGAGAGAGAGAGAGAGAGAGAGAGAGAAAGAATCTTAAGCAGGCTCCACACCCAGCTTGAAGCCTAACAACCTTGAGATCATGACCTGAGCAGAAATCAAGAGTCAGGCACTCAATCAATTGAGCCCACCTAGGTGTCCCTTTCCTTTTTCTTTTTTAACAGCAGATGTAAAATTCTGCACATCATTTTAAGTCACAAGGTAATCTATCTAAGCTGCATATTTTCTTCTTTTTTCAAAAAATGTTTTAATCTTATTTTTCTCTTTTTGTTTCCTATTATATTGTATTACGTGTTACATTTATTTTTTATTTTTATTCATTTTTTTATTTTTGAAAGAGAGACAGTGAGCGTGAGCAGGGAAGAGGAGCAGAGGGAACCTTAAGCAGGCTCCATGCTCAGCACAGGGCCCCATGTAGGGCTCAATCCCATGATGCTGGGGTCATGACCTGAGCCAAAATCAAGAGTCAGATGTTCAACTGACTGAGCTACCCAAGTGTCCCACATGTTATGTTTATTATACCTTCCCTTTTATTTCAAGAGTCACAGAAGTGATATATAAGCACACATTGAAGTATAGAGAGTAAAAAGGAGAAGTTCCCTTTCATTCTCCCCCAAATACCACACGCTTCCATGGGGATAAGCACCAGTAGCAGCTTCATACATACCCTCCATACCTCTCCCATTATCTGCAATTTGCTTTTTTCCTATTTTTCCTAACCTAAACACATCAACATAGTCTAATAATTGTTCTTATTATTTTCACCTTATAAATTAGGAATTTAAATTCTGGAGTGACACAGAATTTACACTGTTAAGTTTGTCTCCCTTTGCTTCTTTACTCTCCTTCCTATTTCATTCTACTTGGGTCAGATATGAATTATCTTATCAAATGCCAAATGGACACCTTGCAATCCGGATCATGCTCTAAAGCTATGCTGTCCAGTGGAGTGGCCACTACCCACATGTGCCTATTAAAATTTAAACTAAAAATAAATAAAACTTAAAACTCAAGTTTCTCAGTCCCATCAGCCCCATTTCAAGGGCTCAATAGCCACATGTGATAGTGGCTGCTGTATCAAACTGCACAGATTCAGAACATTGCTACTCTAAAGACTTAGTTAATTTTATTTACATAAGAGCTAAATACCCTTTGATAAGGCTTTTCCAAAGTTTTATTCCTTTTTGTAGGTATTCTCAAATTGTCTCCATCTGTAGGAAATTGCAAGGTTACCCAGGAACCTAATGCTTTCTCCTAGCTTCATGTGAATTTTTTTATTTTTCAAAGTCTAGGGCCTTAGGCTGTTTTACTGTAACATTTTAAGATCTTTTTTCTGCTGGAAATTGCTAATCTTTGTTTTGCGTTTAAAAATTTAACAAATAGGTGCCTAAAAAGGGAAAGGATTTTTTTTCTTGAAAAACAGCTCCAATGTGGAACTCCAAATACTCTCAATAAGCATACTGAGTTGGTCTTTCAGTTTCAGAAAAGTTTTCTAGAATTTTTCCTGATTATGAGTTACATGTTCCAACCTTTTCTATTGTTGTTGTTCCAACCTTACTTTTTGAACAAGTTGTATACCCTCAATCCAGATACATCAGTTCTATTGCATTATTATTTGTTTGTTGAATTTCACTACTTTCTCATATATTTCGCTTTCCTATTGTTCAATCATTCACACGTTAGCTAATCCACCAACACGTAATATTTCTGATCTGCTTGGCACTACATATTTTATAATGTTCTTTTTTATATTCGAAATGGTGAATTCTGAACATTCTCAATGGCTTCTGCTCTGCAATCTATTTAATCTCAGCCTATAACTGGGAATTCTTGCCTTTTCTTGATCTTTAGTATCACCTACTTTCTCTGCACTATGGCCTCCTTCCTGCCCTGTACTGACACCACCTATATTTTTAGTTCACTTAAAAAAAATGTTCTGTCCATTCCTTTCTGTAGCCATTAGCTGTCTCACCTGTTTGAATGTCGTATCAATTTTCTTCTATTTGCTTGAGTCATCAAGCAGGAAGGCCTGTGTGGGTGGGCTCCTGTTTCCCACAGGATCCCTCTTCCCTTCTAATGTTGTGACATTAATTACACCCAAGTTCCCTAGTTTACCTCTGGTTTTCAGTGTTTTTGAAGCTACTTTGTCTGAGGTTTGTTGTCATTTCTGTTTTTGTGAAATATCCCCACTATGACTGCTCTGTGAGCATTTCAGAGGTCTCTTTTATAGGTCTGTTTTCTCAAAACAAGTCTTCAGAATAAAGGTAGTCTAAAATGTACATTTAGCTTGTGTTTCAAAATTTCCTTTTTAAATTATTATTTGTGAGAAGTTAGCATGTTTTCACGAGGAGGAAAAATATTACAGATGGTGGTCATGTCCCCAGACAAGTACACAAAAGTAAACTTAACCAATGATGTTCCTGAAGCATACTACCATATTAATACTACCATATTAATAATGCCAAAGAGGGGTGGGCACCTGGGTGGCTCAATCGGTTAAGTGGCCAACTTTGGCTCGGGTCACGATCTCACGGTTCCATGAGTTCAAGCCCCATGTCAGGCTTTGTGCTGACAGCTCAGAGCCCGGAGCCTACTTCGGATTCTGTGTCTCCCTCTCTCTCTCTCTCTCAAAAATAAATAAACATTAAAAACATTTTTTTTTTTTTTAAATAATGCCACAGAACGTAACCTCCAAGCATCCCTATGGGAAAAAAGTCATCTAGGGGAGCCTGGTGGCTCAGTTGGTCAAGCATCCAACTCCTGATTTCAGCTGAGGTCATGATTTCCCGTTTGTGGGATCAAGCCCCATATGAGCAGCATGGAGCCTGCTTGGGATTCTCTCTCTATTCTCTCTCTGACCCTCTTCCCAGGCATGCACGTGCTCTCTTTCTCCCTCTCAAAGATAAATAAGTAAACATTAAAAAAAAAAGTCATCTACCATTTGAGGTAAACAGACAGAAAAACTGGCAAGAAGACAAGCTGGGAGCCCCCTTCTTCTTATGGACACTACAAGTTCTTAACATTTTGCTTTATTTTAGAGAAATAATCAAAATCAGCTTCCTGAATATGTCATTAAAGGGTCTGAAGGCAGTTGAAAGATGAAGCACGATGAGTCAGAACAGATTACAGAGATGGGGCTTGGAAAATGGTAGTAGGGTAAGAAGACACAACAAAAACTGTCCACTCTCCTCCACTGCTTCTCTGGAACTAGTTATGCCACTGCAGACTCAGCCCTAGACAAACTCTAAGAAAAGATCACAAGTGAGACTGGGTGTTTTCTCTCTTTTGTTTTTTTTTTGTTTTTGTTTTTGTTTTTTTGTAGGTTAGGGGGTTCCAAACAATAGAAGGATCTGGAAGAGAATGGGAAGAAAAGGAATTCCTGTGGTCCAGTAGGCATTCCCAGCTGGACAGTGGTAGGTAAGTGATATATATAGTGATGTACATATGTTGATGACGCTCTATTTCAGACTCAACAATTAATGTCTTTGCAGAGCCATTCTTAAACCACTGGAATCACACTGCCAATCACTGAAGTATATCCAATCATGAGTATTTAAGTGTCTTTGCTATAATTATAGTCTTATGTTAACTGAATCCAAATTCTCTCAGAAATAATTTTAAACTGTCATAATACAACATCAATCTACTAAATTCTAACCTTTAACTCAACTCTAACAAAGCTGGAAAGGCAGTCTATCCTTATCAATAAATATCACAGATCAAAAACAGAAATGAAGAAAATTTACTCACAGCTTACTATAGATGAATTTTTAAAAACTTGATGCATAATTTACATACCACAAAATTCACCATTTAAAGTGTACAATTCAGCAGGTTTTAGTACATTTGCAAGGTTGTGCAACCATCACCACTAATTCCAGAATACTGTCATCACCTTAAGAAATCCTGTACCCATTAGCAGTCACTCCCTATTCTGTCCTCCCCACAGCCCCTGGCAACCACTAATCTACTTTCTGTCTCAATGGATTTGCCTCTCTGGGCATTTCATATAAATAGAATCACATAATGTGTGGTGTTTTGTGTCTGGCTTCTTTCATATAGCATAATGTTTTCAAGATTCATATGTGTCATAACATGTATCACCAATTCATTAATTTTATGGTATGGAAATTTGTTTATCCACGAATGACATTTTTAAAATATATTTTTCCTACATATGTTAATTAGCTCTCAGGATTACTCAAGATTCAATTCAAGACACACTATATTCATTCACTGACCTCTTGGCTCATAAGATTATCAGTATATTTCATCTTCTGTCAATTTATAAATCATTTCAAACGTTATAATTTTGGTTGTACTGTGTTTCAGTGCCTTGGTAAATACTGGGCTTTCCACCTCGTACCTTTTTTCCTAGAAATTAGCCCTTCCCTCCAACTTCTGTATGGTTAATATGACTAATTGCTCCTGTCTACCAGGTGACCAGGAATGAGAACCTGATTCAAGATGGACAATTCAGGCCCTTCACTGGGAATGTGGAATTGGGAGTAGGTAGGATTCTATTTCCAATTAGTTGCTCCCTTGTTTGCAGGAGCAATAGTCTCAGAAGCTTTTGGCTATTACCATTATTTGCCATGTAGATTAAGAAACCAAGAAAATTAGTGTGCAAGATGGGAAGAAAGAATCAGAGACAATTAAAGTGAGAACAGCAGAGATAAGAGTGCAGCAAGAATCCCTGGGTTCCCTGAAGGGCTCTGGGTGCATCCTTGTCCTTGGATTCCATAGGACATCTTACAAACTTATAAAAAAGTCCCCTTACAGTTCAAGTTGGTTAAGGAGGTTTCTGTAATCTCCAGCCAAGAGCCCTAATATAATCATCTATCCAACAAGACTTTAAGCTCTCTATTAGTAAGGGCTCAACCTCCATGGCATACATTACAGCAACTCAAACACATACTTATTTAAATAATCACCTGTGGAATAACTTGCAAAAGTATCTATAAAATACACTCAAGACACTGTCCAACAAGCATGCAAAAAAATTAGGATTTGTGTTCATTTTATAAAAAAGACACATTATTGTATCACTGACTCAGTATATCTATACACCCATTTTGCAAGACATTATTTAATTTCCTCAGAAGCAAAATCGTTTACTTTATTATACTACTTCATCCCATTTGCACTTGCCTGGCATATGTTTTTAAATCTTTTGAAAAGCATAGTGTTACATTTTCCTAAAAAAATTTGAAGTTTGTTGCAAACAACAAGTAATCTCCGTTTGCTTTTTAAGCAAACTCCCACAAAATCTAACATTCAGCATGCAAAGATACAAGTAACCTCATTTATAGTAGTATACATATACAATGATATAATATTATGTATACATATAATATTATATACATATATACATTTACATATATTACATTACTCAGCCATAAAAAAGAAAGAGATCTTGCCATCTGCAACAACATGGATGATTTTAGAGAGTATTACGCTAAGAGAAGTAAGTCAGGTAGAGAAAGACAAGTACCATATGATTTCACTCATATGTGGGATTTAAGAAACAAAACAAACAAGCAAAGAAAAAAAAGACAACCCAAAAAACGGACTCTTAATTAGAGAGAACAAACTGATAGTTACCAGAGGGAAGGTGGGTGGGGGGGAAGGGTGAAAGAGGTGAAGGGTATTAAAAGTATACTTATCATGATGAGCACTAAGTAATGCACAGAATTGCTGAATTATTATATTGTACACCTAAACTAATACAACATTGTGTATTAATATACTAGAATTATAATTTAAAATAAGGCAAAAAATGCAAAAGAGATAGAGGAAAATAAAAGTCAAAGACACAGGATATTAGGAAATAAAAAAACCGCCAACAGACTCTTGAATATAGAGAACCGGTGGTTGCCAGAGGTTGGGGGGAGACGGGTGAAACAGATAAAGGAGATTAAGAGTACACTTATCTTGCACTAAGTACTGAGTAATGTATAGAACTGCTGAATCACTATATTTCACACCTGAAACTATTAACACTGCTAATTATCCTTTAATAAAACAAAATTATAATGACATTCAGCATACAGAGGTATAAATGAGCAACCTCCCTGGGATCATTTTCTCCTTTTCTCCCCTTGCAAAAAAGATATATTGTCAAACACTAATAATTCCCATGAGGATAACTAATCTGTAATTCAACAACACTGTGCACACGTAATTATTCTAGGATGCAAGTGGAGTAGACATGAAATAGCCTTTCACCGACCACTCAGTAAATGCACTTTTCATAAGCCTGCTCTCTTGCCCCAGGCTGAGGGGTCTACGGCCGTGACTGACAACTACACAGCTAATTCCCTGCTATTCCTGGGAGCCCTCACTTCATTTTGCAGAATCCTTTCCCCAAAATTAAATCCAGGATTTGTCACCTAATTGGTTCTGAGTGAGGATAACAGAGATAAAACCAAAAATCCAAAATGTTTTCTTAAATCCCTGTTCAAAATTCTATAGGGATAAATGAGCTAATCCTTCAAAATGTAAGATTTGGTTCCTGAGTGGATTTTGTGTATAACATATTTAATGTCACTACCTTCCCTGAGACATACTGAAATTTTAAAAATTATACCTCTATTATTACAAAGTCTTACAGAGATAGAACCCCTTTAAATTAATGAAATATTCTTTTTTTTTTTTTTTAACGTTTTATTTATTTTTGAGACAGAGAGAGACAGAGCATGAACGGGGGAGGGGCAGAGAGAGAGGGAGACACAGAATCGGAAGCAGGCTCCAGGCTCTGAGCCATCAGCCCAGAGCCCGACGCGGGGCTCGAACTCACGGACTGAGAGATCGTGACCTGAGCCGAAGTCGGACGCCCAACCGACTGAGCCACCCAGGCGCCCCAATTAATGAAATATTCTAATTGGGCACACCTGCGTACTGTGTCAAGCACTGGGGCAAGTTTCTCATGGTCCTGGCTCCAAACTTGCTTCTTTACAGCTTGAGAGAATTGTGCTGGCCAAAGCTCTGAGAGGCAAGGTACTACTTACTTTGGCTCTTTCCAAAAAAATTCAAAACTGGAAGTTTAACAAATGGCCCACACAAGGATTTGCTGAAGTTTCCTCAGACTCAAACTGTTAGGGCAGGAAGGGGCTTTGGAAATCGACTTTAATCTAGTTATTTCAAATGAGAAGAAGCTGTGGACAAGAAGTAAATGACTTGCTCAAAATCACAGAGTTAGTTGGTAAAACCAGCAGAGTTACAATACGGGTACTTGGATTCACAGCTGGAAGCTCACTTTTCCATACCATCTGCCTAAAACATGTACATATGGACAGTATTGAAACCTCTGCTGAGAGGAAAAAAAAATGAAAACAACTTTCTGCTTTCAAATGTGAAGGTGGGAGCTTAAGGTGTTGCATGTCATTTCCTGGAGGTGAAAGGTAATAACCTTCCAAATGACATGATGGGCTTGTCCTGGAGGCTAAGTGAAATGAAACGGAATACCAGATCTTTGTTGCAACCGTAATTAACTATGCGCCCAAAGCTACCCTATACCTCCTTTTCCATGAACAAAGCTTACAGTCCCTTTGGCCAGAAGGATGGGCTTATATCCTAGACCTGGCTAATCAACTAACTCACATCACAGGCAAGAGTGACTGGTCTAAGTAAGGTCAACCAGAACCCTTCCCTAGAACTTCTCCATGTGGAGAAAGCAGTCTATAGTAGGGGAGCCTTAGACCAACATTCAAAGAGAAAACAGACATAAACACAGATGAGAGGTGGAAAGAGTCTGACAAAGTCCAATCCAATCCTGGGGTCTCATAACTGAGCTGGTCCCTTTGATTCTGTAAGTTAACCCTTTATTTTTATCAACTATAAAGCCAGTAAATTCCTTTTTTGCTCAGAATAGTTTGCATTGAGTTTTTGTCACTTGCAACTCAAAAACTCTAACGTATACTGAACACAGGAGACAGGACTAGATACGTGTTATTCTTCATACAGGGAAATTAATGAACATTTATTTAAAAAATTTTTTGATGCATTTATATAGGCTCTACTGTTTCTTAGATATACCATTCCTAACATCCTACACTTACCAGCTTCACTGTTTCCATCATAAGCTGGCTGCTGAGAGGATCTGAGTTTGCTAACACTTCCCTAGGATTTCCCTAGAATTAAAAACAATCCTCTTATAAGCTTGTTTCATTTGATTTCCAATAGAAGTTGGATGTAAAATATATTCCAGGTAATATAAATTCAATGAGAGTTTGCTTTATCCAGAATGTCACAAAGATAAATCTGGTCATCAACATTATAGAATGCTATGAGGCAAGTTCTCAAATTTAAAGGAAATCCAACAGAGTTATGGCTCCTTCAATATAATTCAGTAGCGTGTTTCTTATTTTATCACGATAGAAACCAGTAACAACAACAAATCTGAGTACCTACCTCCAATAAGGCTCCAGTTTGGAAGAATTTCAAAGGCTTTTCAATGGAATAATAAAGGCTATGATAGCTACCCTTAGCCAGGTATGCTCTGACCAGACCAACTGCTATAACAAGCCACCTGTGAAAAAGATGGGAAAAAAAAGAGCCATTAGAGAAAAAAAAAAAGTGGGGATCTGAGGTAATTGAAAATTTGGCAACAACAGATACTGCTAAAGGCGACCTGAAGAATCAGCATCCTGGATTTATCAACTATAGCCCTCAAATGCCAAGCTGTAATGCACCACCACCAACACCCAACCAAGAGTGCTCTGCAAAAGCACAGTGGCACCTCACCCATCTGGAGCTCAGCTTTCTGGCAAACTTGCCTGTTGAGAACAAGGCCAAAATGAAGAGAATAAGCTAAATTGGTCCTTGAGCAGCTAAATTAAGTGCCAGAATGTCTAAGACAAGAGAAAAAAAAAAGCTGTTAAAGGAAAATTTTAAATGGCCTGTGCAGTCAGAGGGTCTGTAATAATAATAGGGAGGAGAAAAGAGGTTTTAAACTATTGTCACAAGTATCTCACAGAAACATACCTATACCCTATTCTTTTAAAATTGCAAATGAAATAAGAATAAAAGGTGGGTTTTTTAAAGAAAAAAGGATTTTTAGCTCAATTTCCCAAAATCAATTAATCCAGATCAATACAAAACACAAAACAGGGAAACACTTAGGCCTATCACTAGGAATGTTACATTTCTGTTGTGTCCTTCTCAAAAATGAATTTCTCAGGCCCTGTAGTTTTTTGTTAAGCTCCACAGTGAAACAAATGGACGTTTATTATTAAGGTATGTCTCCTTGAAAGCAACAATAGGTTTACCTAAATAATGTACAATCTCAACCAGGCAGTGGGATATATGATCTATGTTATTTCCAGAAACTATCATACAAAGACATCAAATAAGAATTTGTAAAAGAAATGAATTCTTGAATGGTGTAACTGTCTCAACATTAGCAGCCTACAAAAAAAAAAAAAAAAAAAAGCCTACTTTATTCTCAAAATCCCAATTTCTCTTCTTGGCTTAAGACACCACTCCCTACTCTCTATCACCTAGGAATAAAGGCTTCTTTCCTTTTTCCCCAATGAACCTTAAAATCTCTTTCCAGTCCAATGTTTTCATTAATGCCCTTGCTGATAAGAATTTACATATAAATACACACACATTCCAGAATGTTCTTTTAAAAGTCACTCTGTGACGATTTATGTGATAAAGAAAACTTGCATCTGTAGTATTTCTTCACTGGCCTGTGAGTCAAGAGAAATAGGTTCTAGATATAGATCTCCGGCTAACAAGTTCCATGATCTCAAGCTAGTCAAGCAAGTCACCATCTCTTTGAAACTACATTTCAACACCAGCCATTTCTAATAAAACAATCAAGTCCACAAACCTCTCTCTATATATATTTGGGTGAAAAATGCAAGGTGCTGAAATGCTAACAAGACATTAGCATTTTTAAAAAAGGGTGTGTGTGTGTGTGTGTGTGTGTACATATTTGCCTGTATCAGCATGTGAAGATGTGAAAGCATCACAAAATTAGCTGCCTCCAGGGAGGGGATCTGGGTGGAAATGAAGGGTGAGAGGGAAGGGTTTCACTGTATGCTCTTAGGTAATATTTTGAATTACGCACCTGCCAATGTAGTACCTATTTTAAAAATAAATAAAACTAGATGTTCACCATAGAGTTCTTTAAACTTTTCTGCATCTTTAAGTATTTTCATAATAAAATGTTAGGGAAAATCTTTTATAAATGAATACGAATTAAAAACACGTAACAGGGGCGCCTGGCTGGCTGCTGGCAGAGCATGCGACTCTTGATCTTAGGGTTCTAAGTTTGAGCCCCACCACGTTGGGTGCAGATCACTTAAAAATAAAATCTTAAAAAAAAAAAACAACAACAAATAGTCTGATCCTGTGATCTTCCTCACCAAAACTATGGGATCAAAGAATTGGAGGAACCTTGGAGCCCACCTAACCCAAATTCTTTAGTTTTACAGATGAAAAACAGAGGACAAGAAAAGCAAAGTGATTTATCCAAGGTCACATAGCTAGTTAGTGTCAGAACTAGAACTAAACCTGCTGAGGCAAGGGATGGGCTGAAATGAGGGAGAAACAAGAGAAGGTAAAACCAGTTTGGAGGGTCTATTGCCCTCCTCCCCAATTCCTTCTTCCTTACCCCAATCCCTCCTAAAAAGTCTCAACTCATCTAAAGCACAGCTCTGCTCATGTCACTGGTCAAAAACTTTGCACGCTTCTCCACTACCTTTCAGATTAAAGCTCAGTCTGGATTTTGAAAACAGCCGCCTAAATATATGGTCACTCTGCAGCCACAGCTCCCTCCACTCCCCTTGGGGGAAATGGCTCGCATTCGTGACTTGCCGCCAGAGCTCTCCTCCGCGCTGCAGGATGGCCGACCCCTAGCCAGCCCACCCGTCCTTCCAAAGGCCCTGGGGACCAGCCCCAGGGCGGCTTTCAAACCCGTACCCCCTTGGTGCCCGGGAACTCCAGCTCGGGCACACCCAGTCCCTGAGAACTTGCTCGGCCCCTCGCCCAGACGGGAGTTCCGGGCAGGCACCCGGGCAGGCTCAGCGCTCGGCTGCCCACAGTGCCCCGGAGCCTGGACCCAGACACCCACCGCCCGGGCTGCGCTGCGCGGGGGCCCGGAGGCCCCGCCGGCCGCAGAGCCCCCTCCCCGGCCAGGCTCGCTCCCCGCCTCCCCGAGCCCTGGCCTCACCCCGCCGTCATCACCACATTGTAGATGACCAGGTACGCCGTGGCCAGAGGCCCTGGGCCCTTCTTTTTCCGCGCGCCGCCAGCTTCGCCGGCTCCGGCCCGTCCCCCCCCACCCCCATTCCCCTTTGTCGCTGCAGTAGCCGCCGCTGTCGCCATGTCAAGGGCCCCGAGCACGCTCTCCCTGCGAGAACACCACCGCCCGGACTCGGCACTGAGAGGAGGCGGAGGGAGGGACGAGGGAGGGGCGGGGCCGAGACCGTGGGGCGGAGCCAGAGACAGGGCCCACGACGGCCGCCATCTTGGAAGAGGGCAAAGACACTCCTGGCACCCCCCCGCCCGTCACCTCCCTTCAGACGCCAGCGCCATCTTTGATCACCGTAATCACCGCCTCTTTTTGCGCTCCCGGTTATAACCTCTGGAGCCTTTTTGGATTAGGTCAGTGTCGCCTATGGCCTCCCTTGCCAAGCCCGCAGTTTCTGCCATCTGGATGCTTCCTCGTCCCTATTCTCTCACCTATAACCTCTGCCTCCATGGTGGGTCAAGAAAATGATGCTTTCTTTCTCCCTTCTCATCTTGCTTCTTCCAGTGGCTCTAGCGTCACCGCTGTGCACGTGATCTAATAACCTGCCATTTTGGGTCAGGGTAATACATACGAATATTGCTTCCCATCAACCCCAGGGACCAGTAGAGAAGAGCCTTTATGGCGAGTGCGCTCTGCTCTTTCCCCAGAAGCCAGCTTGAAGGTTCAGTCTCTGAAGGTTTCTGCCCTGGCTTTTAAATTTCAAGTTACTGGTACAGTGAAAGTCAACGAGAAGTGTCCCTTTTTTACTATCCGACTGAAGTCGCACGTGTGGCCAAGGATCCAGTGTCATTTGTGAGGGTCTGGAAGATTCAAGTGCATCTTCCCACCCAAGCTATGTGTGCTCACCTGTCGCCAAGGCGGGACCACGACGAGGTGATTAGGCGGTCGGCTAAGGGTGAGGTGCGGAGTGGAGCGAGAAACTTTCCACCCACAGTGGTCAAGAACAGAAGGGTGTTGGCTTAGACAGAAAACCTGTCCACTGAGGGAAACAGGGAAGGCTTATGGAAACTGCTTCAACCATCTGATCCCACTCGCTCATTCATTGCTTTTTTTATTTGTAAAAGGCTCCTACAACTAATTTTCACACAAACATCTTAAATGAATTGCTGTGTCTGTGGCTCCATTCTAGCAAGTGGAGCGTCAGTGAGGTTGCATTGAGGGTTCACGGCACTAAATGAAAAAGATAAAGTCTTCTGTCTCCCAGAAACCATGTAGAAGGAGCTAGTGGAAAATAAATATTTATTAGTTGGTGAAAGGTGTTATCAGGAAGTTATTGCAGTAATCAGGGTCATAGTGATAATGGTTTAGGCTGGAGTGGTCGTGATTGAGATGATGAAAACTGAATTGAATTCTGGACATATTTTAAAAGACCTGATAAGATTTGTGTATATATTATATGTGGAATATGAAGTGAAGGAGATGTTGTGAGCACCTTGGAGGAACTGAGTTACAAAGGAAACTGTTATGAAGGCAGAAATCAGGAATTTTGTTTTTTATGCATTGAATTTGAAATTTTTATTAGACATGCAAGTGGAGAGGTTAATTAATCAATTAGATTTAGATAGGTGCAGGCAGAGCTGTTCCTTTTGGAGGTTCCAAGGGAGAATCCATTGCTTACCTACTCCAGCTTCTAGAAGTGCTGGCATTCTTTGGCTGATAGTTGCATCACTTCAGTCTGTGCTTCTGTTACTGAATTTGTGCTCTCTCAATTTCCACTTGCTGTCTTATAACAAACAACCTTGGTTTTACATTGGGCTCTAGCGGATAATGTGGGAAAATTTCCCCGTATCAAGATCCTTAACGTAGTCATACCTGCACAGCTGCTTTTGCTATATAAGTAACATCCTGGGGATTAGAATAGGGACCCATTTGGGGTGCCTGGGTGGCTCAGTCCATTAAGTGTCAGACTTGGGCTCATGTCATGATCTCACGGTTCGTGGGTCCAGGCCCTGCATCGGGCTCTGTGCTGACAGCTCAGAGCCTGGAGCCTGCTTTAGATTCTATGTCTCTCTCTCTCTCTCTGCCCTTTCCCTGCTTGCACTCTGTCTCTGTTTCAAAAATAAACATTAAATAAAAAAAAAGAGTAGGGCCCTATTTGGGGGGCCATTATACAGCCTACTACATTCCATTACCAAAAAAAAAAAAAAAAAAAGACAAGAAAACCCCCAAAGACTGGAGAAAAATGACATTCTTTTTAAACCATTACTAAATATGCAGGAAAGTAAGGGATCTCCAAAGGGGGAGCTAGAAATGGGGAACGAGCTTCTGTTGGTAGTGGTTAAGAACAGGACATTGAAATTATAACAGTGATCAGTTAGCAAAAGCCAAAGCCAGGATTTCTCTGAGGGTAAACTCTAGTACCAGAGCTAAGATTGAGAGACTAACGATGGGAACTTTCTAGGGCCTCTCTTATAAGGGTGCTAATACCACTCCTAATAACCCCCAAAGGCCCCACCTCAAAGTACCAGTGTGTTGGAGATCAGGATTTCAACATGTGAATTTTGGAGGGACACAAACACTCAGATTATAGGTGTTATTTTCCTTAGCAAAAGGGATTTTGCATGTGTGATTAAATCAAGGACCTTGAGATGTAGAGATTGGCCTGTGTTATCTGAGTGGGCTCAGTGTAATCACCAAGGGAGGCAGAAAAAGAATCAGAGTCAGATGGGGATGTAACTGTAGAAGAAAGGCAAAGAGAGATGTAATGTTTCTGGCTTTGAAGATGGAGGAAGGGGGTTTCTAGAATCTGGAAAACATAAGGAAATGGGTTCTCTGTCTAGCAAGAAACATAGTCCTGCCAACATCTGACTTTAGCCCAATGAGATCTGTTTTAGACTTCTGACCTACAGAATTATAAAACCATATGTTTGTATTGTGTTAAGGCACTAAGCTTGGGGAAATTTGTAATAGCAGCAATTGGAAACTAATACAGCAATTATATCTATATTGATATTAGTCAAAAGGCATTACTAGAGATAATCATGATAAAGGTTCAGTTCATAAGGAAAACATAACAATTTAAAATATGTGTACATAATTACATGGCCTCTGTGCTAATGTTCCAATTCTATGTAGAGAATAATAAAACATTGGGTGACATTAAGGAAGAACCAAAATAAGTGGAGACATTCTGAGTTGGTTACTGGACAGGGAACTAGTTCTGAACTCAGACTCAGCTGCTCGCCACTCAAAAATCAATACTTGAGACAAGTGATGGTGGGAGAGGAAAGGTTTCTTGACTCAGGAAGCCAGCAACTTGGGAAGATGGTGGACTAACATCTCAAAGACCATTATCACTGTCCACATGAAGTTGGAGGGTTTTAAAGGGGGAAGGCAGGAGAAAAGGGAGTGAGGCTATATGCAGGAGCAGCAAGTGCCCAGGCCGTTAGTCCTATGTTGACATGACACTGAACAGACTTGTTGGGATCATCAGCAGCTGTTTTCAGGTGTAGTCAGGCATTATCTTCTGGGAGATTTGGTCCTTCACTCCACAAGGCCAGTGGTCTGCAAATCCCAAGGAAAGTAATTTAGTTCTGCTATAGACCAAGGGACTTAGGTCAGCAAGCAAGAAGTACATAAGCTTGAAGCAAGTTAACCCTTAAGACTGGTTTGAATGCTGTTATAAGTCATAAATTGAAAAACCCAATATGGTAAAGATGACAGTTCTCCCTAAATTAATTTATAAGTTGCATGCAATCTCAGATCAAAATTTCATCAGGTGGTTTTTGTTATTTGTTAATTTTTGTTTTTGTGGAATTGGATAAGGAAATTAAAATTTTACATAGAAATGTGAAGGTTGAAAAACTGTCAAGATATTGGGAGAATTTGATCTGTATCAAGATTTATTATAAATTATAGTAAATAAGATAGTATGGTAGTGGCAAATGGATGGCAAATAGGCTGATGGAGTGGAATAGAGAGCCTACGAACAGACCCAAATATACATAGACACTTTGTGTATGACAGAGATGCTGTAGGGAAAAGATGGGTTTTTCTTTTGTTTTTCTTCCAACATTTTATTTAAATTCAAGTTAGTTAACATATAGTGTAGTATTGGTTTCAGGAGTAGAATTTAGGGACTCATCACTTAAATACAACACCCAGTGCTCACGCAACAAGTGCTCTCCTTAATGCCCATGACCCATTTAGCCTATGTCCCACCTATCTCCCCTCCAGTAACCCTCAGGTTGTTCTCTGTAGTTGAGTCTCATATGGTTTGAAGATGGGCTTTTCAATAAGTGCTGCTGGAACAGTTGGATATCCACATGGGATGTCCCTTTCTCACAGCAGAAGCTAAAATCATTTATAGGCTTAAATGTGAAAGACAATATTTAAAGCTTTTAGAAATTAATATAAGAGAATATCCTTATGACCTCAAAAGTAAAGAAGAATTTTAAAACAAGAAAGTACCAACTATAAATGATACTAGATTTGACTAGATTAAAATAAAGAGCTTTTGTTCATCAAAAGATAGCATAAAACCAACAAAAGCCCCCACAAAGTACAGAGTGGACAAAGATATTTGCCACACACATAATTAATAAAGGACTAGCCTTCACAACATATGAAAACTCTTTCAAATCAGTGAGGGATAATCACATTGAAAAAGTGAACAAAAGACTTGTATAGGGACTTTACCAAATAAAAAATATGATGAATAAACATATGTAAATCTCCTCAAGTTCATTGTTAATCAGGGAAATGAAAATTGTAACTGCAGTGAGATGCTGTTTGTCATCCTCCAGGGTGGCTAAAATGAAACAATTTGATAACACCAGTTGTTAGTCACAGCTTAGTGCAGGAGAAACTCCTGAAGCCTGCTGATGTGGTGAGTTGGTGCATTCAATTCAGAAAATAGTTTGGCATTATCTAGGAAAGTCAAAGGTACACATAACCCATGATTGTTATTCTGCCAAGTAGATGCCCTTGAATGCCACTTGGGCTACATATACCAGAATATTCAAAACAGTTTTGTTTATTTTAGCTTCACACTGAATACAATGTCTTATACACAGTAGAATGAATAGATAAATCTTGATATGTTCTTACAATAGGTTACTTTATAGCCATGCAAATGAACAAATTGGAGCTGTACTTGAAAACTTGGATGAATCTCATAAACAAATACTGAGTGAAAGTAAGGCACAAAAGAACGTATACAGTATAATTTGGGATATATACACAGGTAGTAAAACTATAAAGAAAAGTAAAGAAGAGATTAGCACCCAAATCTTAATAGTGGATATTTTTGGATTAGAGCTGGCCACCTGACTTAGGAGCAATTGCTTAGGAGGCACTTCTCTCCCTCATCTTTTTATCATAGAATAGGTAACTTCCATACAAAAGGGGAAGGTATTAATCATTTCCAGGTTCCCACACAATGGAGATCAACTTAGGTTAGTTAGAGAGAAAAGAATGTATGGTAAGATCAATGGATAGCTCACAAAATTGATGGAAAATCTAATGAATGAGGTTTGGAACATGGACAGGAAGCCATGGGAAATTAGGCAGCCAAAAAAAGAGACCAGATCAATACACAGGAAGAATCTAGTTAGTATCCAGCAGCTTCTGTCATTGGCCTGGCCACAAATGGACATTGAACACTGCCATTACTGTTTCTTCCACTACCCCTGAAAGATTCAAAACTGTCATTTGCTTCCTGTGATACTCCAGGGTCAGATTTTTAGGTTGCGGCACTGCACTGATTGGAAGGTCAGGTTCTCCTGAACTGATTGGAAGGTCACATTCCCAAATTCTAGGGAAAGGGGCTACTTGCCTACATTTGAGCTGCTTTCTCTGAATAGGAAGTGTGTTTAGAACTGGATGGCCAGAAATGAAAAACACCTACCACAGGAAATATCAGAAATAAACACATCTGGTCCCCTCTGGAAAGAGGAAAAAGAAATGTAATTAGTTAAGATCTGTGAAACTCACTGGGACATGTTTTTACTGGGGGAAAAGACATTGTGCACAGTCATTGAATTGAAAGGAAGCCAGCCTTTCTCTTCCTTCTGCTTTGCAGTATACCATTCTCTCTCTTTTTTAAAAAAAAATTAAAAATTGAGCCTGAGTGGCTCAGTCAGTTAACTGTCCTGCTTCAGCTTAGGTAATGATCTTGCAGTTCATGAGTTTGAGCCTCATATTGGTCTTTCTGCTGTCAGCTCGGAGCCTGGAGCCTGCTTTGGATTCTGTGTCTCCTTCTCTCTTTGCCCTTCCCCTGTTCACGCTTTGTCTGTCTCTCTCAAAAATAAATAAACATTAAAAAATTTTTTTTTAATTCCAGTAGAGTCAACATATAGTGTTATATTAGTTTCAGGTGTACAATATGGTAATTCAACAATTCTATGCATTACTCAGTGCTCATCATAGTAAGTGTACTTTACTCTCATGCACTTCTTGTGGTGAGAAGGCAAGCTGGTGCAACCACTGTGGAATAGTATGGAGGTATCTGAAAAAAATTAAAAATAGAATTACCATATGATCCATTATCCACTACTGGGTATTTATCCAAAGAATATGAAAACACTAGTTCAAAAAGGTATATGCACCCTATGTTTATTGCAGCATTATTTCCAATAGCCAAATTATGGATAAAGAAGATGTGGTGTATACACACACACACACACACACACACACACACACACCATGGAATATTACTCAGCCATAAAAAAGAATGAAATGTTGTCATTTGCAACAATGTAGATGGAGCTAGAGAGTATTATGCTAGGTGAAAGAAGTTAGAGAAAAACAAATATCATATAATTTCAATCATATGTGGAATTTAAGTAACAAAATAAAAGCACAAAGAGAAAAATAAGAGACCAAAAAATAGACTCTTAACTATAGAGAACAAACTGATGTTACTGGGGAGGGGGGCCCTGGGTGAAATAGGTAAAAAGGATTAAGAGTACAGTTTTTCTGAAGCACATTTATCAGGCACATATCAGGGCAATTTATCAAGCACATATCAGGGCAATGCTGGCTTCATAGTATTTTTTGGTTACCAATTCGATTTCATTGGTAATTCAGTTTGGGGAGGGTTATATGTTTCTAGGAATTTATGGTTTTTTTTTTTTTTTTTTTTTTTTTTTTTTTTTTTATGAGTCTGGCTAAAGGTTTATCAATGTTGTTGATCATTCTCAAGAACCAGCTCCTGATTTCATTGATCTGTTATACTGGTTTTTTTTTTTTTTTGAGTTTCTATTTTGTTTATTCCTGCCCTAATCTTTATTATTTCCTTCCTAACACTGGTTTTGTGTTTTATTTGTTCTTTCTCTAGCTCCTTTAGGTGTAAGGTTAAGCTGTTTATTTGAGATTGTTTTTTGCTTCTTGAGGTAGGCCTGTGTTGCTATAATCTTCCCTGTTAGAACCACTATTGCTGCATCACAAAGATTTTATTTATTTTTTAAAAATTTTGTAAGCTTGTTTGCTTGTTTGTTTGTTTGTTTATTTATTTATTTATAGAGCACAAGCTGGGAAGGGGCAGAGAGGAGGACAGACAGAATCCTAAGCAGTCTCTGTGCCATCAGCGCAGAGCTCGATGCGGGGCTTGAACTCACATACTGTGAGATCATGACCCAAGCTGATATCAAGAGTCAGATGCTTAAATGACTGTGCCACCCGGGCGCCCCTGCATCACAAAGATTTTAGACTGTTGTGTTTTCATTTTAATTTGTCTCCAGGTTTTTTTTGATTTCCTCTTTTATTTCTTGGTTGACCCATTCATTGTTTAGTAGCATGTTATTTAATCTCCATGAATTTGTGGTCTTTCCAGATTTTTTTTTTTGAGGCTGATTTCTAGTTTCATAATGTTTTGGTTAGAAAAGATACATGGTATGACTTCAGTTTTTTTTATTTTGTTGGGACTAACTTTGTGGCCTAATATGTGATCTATTCTAGAAAATGTTCCATGTATACTTGAAAAGAATGTATTCTGCTGTTTTAGGATGGAATGTTCTGAATATATCTGTTAAGTCCATCTGGTCCAGTGTCTCATTCAGAGCCACTGTTTTCTTGTTGGTTTTCTGTTTAGGTGAGTTATCCATTGATGTAAGTGGAGGTTTTAAACACCCCTACTATTATTGTGTTACTGTCAATTACTTCATTTTTGTTATTAGCTGCTTTATGAATTTGGGTGCTTCTATGTTAGGTGTCTAAATAGTTACAATTATTATATCTTCTTGTTGGATTGTTCCCTTGTTAGATTATATAATGTCCTGCTTTGTCTCTTGTTACAGTCTTTGTTTTAAAGTCTATTTTGTCTGACATAAGTGCTGCTACCCTGGCTTTCTTTTCACTCCCATTTGCATGGTAAATGCCTTTCCATCCCTTCACTTTTAACCTGCATATGTCTTTAGGTCTCAGGTGAGTCTCTTGTAGGCAGCATATGTCAGGGTCTTACTTTTTTATTTTTATTTTTTAAAGTTTATTTATTTACGGGGCACCTGGGTGGTTCAGTCAGTTAAGTGTCCAACTTTGACTCAGGTCATGACCTCGTGGTTCATGAGTTCAAGTCCCACATCAGGCTCTGTGCTGACAATTCAGAGCCTGGCACCTGCTTCAGATTCTGTGTTTCCCTCTCTCTCTGCCCCTCCTCCACTCATGCTCTCTCTCTCTCTCTCTCTCACTCTCTTTCTCTCAAGAATAAACATAAAAATTTTTTTTAAAAAAATGATCATATTTATTATGAGAGAGAGAGAAAGCACAAGTAAGGGAGGGGAAGAGAGGGGAAAAGAGAGAGAATCCCTAGCAGGCACCACATTGTCAGCAAAGAGCCCAATGCAGGGTTCAAACCCATGAAATATGAGATCATGACCCGAGCCAAAGTTGGACACTTAACCAACTCAGCCACCCAGGTGCCCCTGGGTCTTGCTTTTTTAATCCATTCCATCACCCTAGGTCTTTTTATTGGAGCTTTTAGTCCATTTATATTCAAAATAATTATTGATAGGTATGTACTTATTGTCATTTTGTTATTTGATTTTTGGTTGTTTTTGTAGTTCTCTGTGTTTTGTTCTTCTCTTGCTCTCTTATCTCATGGTTTTGCTAGCTTTCTTTAGTGATATACTCGGATTCCTTTCTCTATTTTTTTTTTTTTTTTTGCATATTGCTGGTTTTTGATTAGTGGTAACCATTAGGTTGATATATAATCAGGGATGGAAGTCTGGTTCAACATCCATAAATCAGCCACTGTAATATACCATATTAATAAAGTGCAGGGTAAAAATCATGATCATTTCAATGGATGCAGAAAAAGCATTTGAAAAAATTCAACATCCATTTATGATAACTCAATGAAGTGGGTATAGAAGTTACTTCAAAGCAATAAAGGCCAAAAAAGGCAAGCCCAAAACTAAAATCATTCTCAACAGTGAAAAGCTGAAAGCTTTTTATCTAAGATTGGGAACAAAACAAGGATGCCCACTCTCTCCACTTCTATTCAACGTGATATTGGAATTCCTTGTCAGAGCAATTAGGCAAGAAAAAGAAATAAAATTCAATAAGTGGGGTTGGGGAAATTGGACAGACACATACAAAGAATGAAATTAGACCACTGTCTTACATGACACACACAATCCAAAATGGGTTAAAAGCTGTTGAACACAAGATCTGAAGCCATAAAGCTAGAAGAAAACATAGGGAGTAAGCTCCTTGACATAGGTATTACCAAAACAGTATTTTTTTTAATCTGACACCAAAACAAATGTAAAAATAAATAAATGGGACTACATTAACCTAAAGAGCCCCTGCACAGCAAAGGAAAACATCACTGAAATAAAAAAAGGAACCTATTGAATGAGAGAACATATTTGCAAATCATATATCTGGGTAGGGGTTAATATCCAAAATATATAAGAAGCCCATATAACTCAATAGCAAAAAAATAATCTGATTAGAAAATGGACAGAAAATCTGAATAGACATTTTTCCAAAAAAGATATACAGATGGCCAATAGGTACATGAAAAGACACTCAACATTGTTAACCATCAGGGAAATGCAAAACAAAACCATAGTGAGATATCACCTCACACCTGTTAGAATGGCCAGTATTAAAAAGACAAGAAATAACAAGTGTTGGGAAGGATGTGGAGAAGAGGGAACCCTTGTATACAATTGGTAGAATGGAAATTGGTGCAGCCTCTATGGAAAAAAATTTTTGAAGTTCCTCAAAAAATTAAAACTTAAAACTATATGATCTAGCAATTCAACCTCTAGGTATTTATCTGAAGAAAATGAAAACACTAACTTGAAAAGATATATGCACCCTATGTTTATTGCAGCACTATTTATGATAGCCAAGATGTGAAAACCACCTAGTGTCCATTGATGTATGAATGGATCAAGAAATTATGTCACAGATAAACAACAGAATGTTATTTACTCATAAAAACGAATGAGTTCTTGCTATTTGCAACAAATGGATGGGCCTGCAGGACATTATGCTAAGTGAAATAAGTCAGACAGAGAAAGAAATACTGTTATGATCTCTCTTGTATGTAGAATCTTGGAAAAAAACAAACAACAACCTCGTAGATACAGATTGGTGGTTGCCTGAGGTGAGGGTGGAGAATGGGAAAAATGGGTAAAGAAGTTCAAAAGTTAAAAAAAAAAAAGTGAGTATTACATCTTGGTAAATTTGTAAATCTACCAAATCAGATCCGGAAATTGAATTTAATAGTTTAGGGAAGAACTGGGTTTTAAAATTTGTAACATTTACAGGTAAAATATTAATTAAAAAAACAAAACAAAACAGAATGGGGCTCCTGGCTGGTTCAGTTGATGGAACATGTAACTCTTGATCTTGGGGTCATAAGTTCGAGTCCCACATTGGGCATAGAGCTTACTTAAAAAGCCAGGGGCACCTGGGTGGCTAAGTCAGTTGGCCATCCGACTTCAGCTCAGATCATGATCTCACAGTTCTTGAGCTTTAGCCCCACGTTGGGCTCTGTGCTGACAGCTGAGCGCTTGGAGCCCGTTTCTGATTCTGTGTCTCCCTCTCTCTCTGGCCCTCTGCTGCTCGTGCTCTGTCTCTCTCTCTCTCTCTCAAAAATGAATAAACATTAAAAAAAACCCAGAATGGTTTCCAATGAATCTTTTTTTCCACACAGAAATCACCCTCAAATGCATAAAATACCCACATTGATAGTTGGATGAAAATTGGGCTGTTTTATTGAGAAATTCCTGTATGACAGCATGTGTGGGTTATTTCTTCATGCTGCCCAATTTTCAAAGAAAAATGTTCCAACCTCTTGCCTGTGCAGGAATACCCTGCAGCAGGGCTGGCTTCACGGGTGCACACTTGTGTAGTCACCTGGGCCCCATGCTCAGAAGGACCTCACACTTGTTTAAATGCCCTGATGTCACTGTCTTGAAATTCTTAATACTTTTTTCTAGCACTGGGCCCTGCAAATTATGTAACTGGTCTTGCCTGGCAGTCAGAGTACTGGCAGCCACACAGGGGGAGAGGGCTGGAGTTTCAAGGTTTAGTGTGTAGCTTTCCCCTGAGCCCTGTGTTTTCCAAGTTGCTTCACCCCCATCTCACTTGGGCCTGTTGTCCATGGCCTCTCTAGCCTAACTTTAGAAAATCCTCTTTTCTGCCAGGGTTGTCAGAGGGCCATATGGGCTAGGGGAAGAGATGAGAGGGAGTCAATCTAATTCCTCTACTTTTGCCTAGTTCTGTGGTAGGACTCAGCTTCCTCTTTGAGGCTTGCTCTCCTGCAGACAATTGCAGAGAAGAAAAAGAGCAAACATAATTACCAATTAGTCTATCCCCAAATTTTGTCAACACTGATGTCTACCGTCTCACCTCTTTTCTTTGCCCTTGTGGGTTTATGCCTTTGTCCTTTCATCTTAGTGGGGTTTGGGGAGGCAGGAAATAAATGTTGAGTGTTCAGTCTGCCATGTATGGCCACTAGTCTTAATTTGCTTTCCATAGCAGAAACTACTTTTCCCTTTATCACTCAATTTTTGTTGGTTTATATAATAATCAAATTATGTGATTACAGTTGCAAGTAGAACTGGCTAAGTAAGTTTAAGAACAAACCCAATTGACTGCTGGTAAATGTACAACTCAGAAGTGTGATGGGCATCTAATTTATTTTACAGAGGAATGAAAATTGTGGTTAAGTTGGGCAAGTTGGATTAAATGGAAATTAGTTAACTGAGCTTCTATTGTAAATAAATGAATATAAGGCATCCGTTAAGAAGGTTCATTATGGAAAGTCTAAACGATTTGGCTTCTTGGACAAACAATTTGAAGAAGCTTATCTGTCTTTAAAACTGCTTGAGCAAGAAAATGTCTTTCTAGGATCGGCCTCATTTCTGCACTTTTTGGGTGTTAAGGATGTGTTCAGACTGACCTGGACTCTGGACCTTGGTCTGTCCTAATTCATAGTTATTCCATCCCACCTGTCTCTTAGTCTTCTAGTTGGACTTTTGACCTTCTTTGACCTAAAAGACCTTGGTTTCCATCTGTGAGTTGATACCTTATATCCCCTTTAAGGACCCCCTCATAGGTACCGGGTTCCTCCAGTCTTTAGCGTTTTAGGAATTCTTGAGGACAAAACTGGCCTGCTTTCTATGGCTTCCTTCTCTGTAGGAAGTTAGGTTTCAGCTTCTGTGCTCTAAGTCAGGTGCCCATTTATCGTTTTGCTTTCTGTCTTCCAAAAATCTGTTATTTTCATTTGTCTTCTCCCATATTTGTCTGTGAAGGGTTTAGAGCTTTAAAAAAAAGTTACTATCCTTTTACTCTCAGCTTAGTGCGGGTTCCAAAGAGAGCAGAGCTACTGCTTATTTTCAGTAGGTCCTGTTTGGCCCTCACTCCTACTATGGTGGCTTCTCATTTTCTAAGCCCTTGGTCTTCTGATTCTCCAGAAAATAGGATCCTCCATTTTGAGCTTTCTAGACACTTTAAAAAAGATATCTACCCAGCCTTTTCCTGGGACTACCTAGCAAAGCCCTATTTGTTCTGTAGTTAATATGCAGTCAGAAACAAGTCAATGTGAATTAACTTTTGTAAACATCAATTAAAAGTTAGGAATTTGGGGTGCTGGGTGGCTCATTTGGTTAAGCGTGGGGCTCTTGAATTTGGCTCAGGTCATGATCTCATGGTTTGTGGGTTCAAGCCCTGTATTGGGCTCTGGGCCGACAGCATGAAACCTGCTTGGGATTCTCTTTCTCCCTCTCTCTCTGCCCCCCTCCCTCTCTCTTTCTTCCTCAAAAAAAAAAAAATTAGGAATTTATCCATTTCTTCTGAGTTGTCCAATTTGTTGGCATATAGGTTTTCATAATATCGTTACAATTGTTTGTATTTCTGTGGTATTGCTTGTTATTTCTCCTCTTCCTTTAGTAATTTTGTTTATTTGGGTCCTCTGTCTCTCTTTTTTTAATTGGCTACAAGTCTATCAATTTTGTTGATCTTTTCAGAGAACCAGCTCCTGGTTTCATTGATCTGTTATACTGTTTTTTTTTTGTTGTTGTTGTTTCTTTTTTTAGCTTCTATATCACTTATTTCTGCTCTAATCTTTATTATTTCCTTCCTTCTGATGGTTTTGGTTTTGTTTATTCTTTTTCTAGCCCATTTAGGTATAAAGTTAGGTTATTTGAGAATGTTCTTGCTTCTTGAGGTAGGCCTGTATTCCTGTACACTTTCCTCTTAGAGCCACTTTTGCCATATCCCAGATTTTGGACCATTGTATTTTCATTTTCATTTGTTTTCGTGTAATTTTTGATTTCTTCTTTGATTTCTTGTTTAACCCATTCATTGTTTAATAGTAGTTATTTAACATCCATGTATTTATATCCTTTCCAGATTTTTTCTTGTGGTTAATTTCTAGTTTCATAGTGTTGTAATCAGAAAAGATGCATGGTATGACTTTAGTTTTTATGAATTTGTTGAGACTTGTTTGTGGCTAATATGTGATTTGTTCTGGAGAATGTTCCACGTGTACTTGAAAAGAACGTGTATTCTGCTGTTTTAGGATGGAATGTTCTGAATATGTCTGTTAAATCCATCTGGTCCAGTGTGTCATTCAGAGCCACTGTTTTCTTGTTGATTTTCTGTTTGGATGATCTGTCCATCATTTAGTGGGGTATTAAAATACCCTGTTATTATATTATTATTGATTATTTTTTAAAGATTTTTTTTAATGTTTATTTACTTTTGACAGAGAGAGAGAGAGACAGAGCATGAGTGGGGTAGGGGCAGAGAGAGAGGGAGACACAGAATCCAAAGCAGGCTCCAGGCTCTGAGCTGTCAGCACAGAGCCCGACGCGGGGCTCGAACTCACGGACTGTGAGATCATGACCTGAGCCGAAGTCGGACACTCAACCAACTGAGCCACCCAGGCGCCCCTTATTATTGGTTGTTTATGTTTGTTATTAACTGTTTTATATATTTGGGTGCCACCATTTTGGGTGCATAAATATTTACAATTGTTATATCCTCTTGTTGGGTTGTCCCCTTCATTATTATATAGTATCCTTCCTAGAAGGAAGTATTAGCAAGGATGTGGAGAAAAAGGAACTCTCTTGCACTGTTGGTGAGAATACAAATTGGTGCAGCCATTGTGGAAAACAGTGTGGAGTTCCTCAAAAAGTTAAAAATAGAATACCCTACAATCTAGAAATTGCACTACTGGGTATTGACCCATAAAATACAAAAAAACACTAATTCAAAGGGATATATGCACCTCTGTTTATGGTAGCATTATTTACAACGGCCAAACTATGGAAGCAACCCAAGAGCCCATTAATAGATGAGTGGATAAAGAAGATGTGACACACACACACACACACACACACAAAATGGAATATAACTCAGCCATAAAAAAATAATGAAATCTTGCCATTCGCAATAACATGGAGAGAGCTGGAGAGTATCATGCTAAGCAAAATAAGTCAAAGAAAGACCAATACCATATGATGTCACTCATATGTAAAATTTAAGAAACAAAACCAATGAGCAAAGGAAAGAGAGAAACCAAGAAACAGACTCTTAACCAATTTTTAAAAATTAAAAAAAAAACATTGATTTATTTTTTTAGAGAGAAAGAGTGACCAAGGGAGGGACAGAGAGGGAGACAGAGGATCTGAAGCAGCTCTGTGCTAACAGCAGAGAGCCTCATGCAGGGCTTGAACTCACAAACCACGACCTGAGTCAAAGTCGGATGCTTACCGACTGAACTACCCAGGCGCCCCTAAATCTTTTTTTTAAGTAGGCCCCATGCCCAGTATGGGGCTTGAACCCATGACCTTGAGATCGAGTCACATGCTGTAGCAAATGAGACAGCCAGGCCCTCTAAGAAATAGACTCTTAACCAGAGAGAAAAAACTGATGGTTACCACAGGATATGTGGGTGGGAGGATAGGGGAAGTAAGGGATGGGGATTAAAAGGGACAGTTATCATGATAACAAAAAGATTAAATGACAAAAAAATGAAAGGAGCTATTGATTTTTATAGAGGAGCACTCTATAAACTGGAAGGTACCACCCAAAGATAATGCTTGTTATATCAAAAAAAAAAAAAAAATGACCTTAAGATTTTTTTTAGTAATTATCAATCTATGTTTATCTCCATAACATACTCCTCATTTAGCAAATCAGACTGTAGTTATTTTGCCACATGGTTCCCACCCTCCCCGTCCTGCCTGTATAGAGCTATTGACGTTTACAGTTTTTTTCATGGGAGTTGGTGTTATTTAAATGGCAGATAGATCAAAGATAAAGAAAAAAATTAGGGAACTCTTTGGGATAAAGGTATTCAAGTGAAGTAACTCTGAGAAATTTCCTCTTAATTGTGAAATAAGACTCATAAGGTAGATGAGTTTTTCTCTTTTGACTATGAAGAGGAGAGTAGCGACTGGGAGTTAAAACTTTCCCCTTAGAACAAAAGGGCAGTTGTAGCATTTCCTAAACTCACAGCAATTATTTTTTGTACAATTGCATGGGCACTTTCGGATTCAAAGGTCCTTTTTGTGGGAGGTAGGTGAATTTAGATAGTTCTTTTCATCTTTCATTAGTATATAACTTTTTCACATACGTATTTTGTTTCTGCAGGAGTACAATTTCTTGAGGGTAGAGCATGTTTCTGACACATCTTAGCATCTCTGAGTGCCAGAAAAAATAGGTGCTTACCATCAGGATCAGGTAATGTGCATAAGTTCATTTAATTAAAAAAAATTTTTTTTAAACATTTATTTTGAGAGAGAGTGAGAGCGAGCAGGGTAGGGGCAGGGAGAGAGAGAGAATCCCAAGCAGGCTCTGCACTGTCAGCACAGAGCCCAATGTGGGGCTCGAATTCACGAACTGTGAGATCATGACCTGAGCCAAAGTCAGGAGTTGGATGCTTAACCGACTGAGCCACCTAGGTGCCCCTCATTTAATTTTTGTAACAACTACTAGAGAAGAGCTATTACTCTCATTTTATAGATGAAGAAACTGAGGCACGAGATACAGCTCCAATAAGAAGTCCAGCTGGAACTGACTTCACTTGGCTGATTAACCAGATTAGGTAAATCCTACCCTAGTATCCTGCAGCATCTGTCTTCAGTGAACAGGTCAGGTACTTTCTGGAGAGAGATCTGCGACTTGACAGACCTTGCAGAATAGGTTGTAGGACTACTTGCTAATAAATGACGAATTTGGACCGAGGCCATCTTTCACTTTAACACACCATCTGAGATAAGATGGTGGAGGAGCCCTGTAGCTCAACTTACCTCTTAACTATTGGAGGCTACTTCTGTCTGCCCAAAAGAAGCTAGTAAGTGTGAATGACCAAATTGACAGGTTACTTTATAATTTCCTTCTCCTTAGTTATCTCCATCTAGAAGAAATCTAGTCTCAGAGAGTCTAATAATGTCTTGTGAAGATTTATCATACATTTCCATGTGGTCGCCACTGGGGCTATGGTCTCTGACGTGGAGCCCTTGCTGCAGAATGTTAGCCTTTGGAACACAGTGGGGCCTGTGGGCTGAAATTTCAAGGAAGCAGCAGTTAGAAATTTGATGTCTCCAAACACTGCAGATCTCCTGGATATTTCCAATATCAATGAACGAAGCCACTGAAGTTAAATGATTGCAGCTGTTGCAATGGCCCCTCCCACCTTCCTTTTGGTCCACTGTCAAGGAAATCCTGTGTTAGCGACCCTGTCTCTCCTGTGCATCTATCTCATATGTCCCCATTGCAAGCTCCCCTATCTCAAGTAGCTCCATGTTCCAAAAACACTGGAGATTTTTGTCCTAGCTGGTTGTTCGGTATCCCAAGTAGTCTCGTAATTGCTTGTGAATCACAGGTCTATTTAGATTTTGTGGTGAGAAACACAGAATTGGTACTTTTAAAATGTTTTAAAAAGTAAAAAAATATATATGAATATAAGCAGTGAATCAAAAACTATAACCTAGGTATAAAGTTGGTTATTCAATATAATTTGTGAAACCATGGACCATGCTCTCCAGACTGATTTCATACAAACATTTAAGTTTTCATTTCACAGTAATTTGAAAAGTAATATGCACGGTTAGGGTAAAATTTGGAGTTCTTGTTTATTCCTAATTCATCTAGAACAGTGCTGATGGAACTTTACAGTAAGTTTTAATCTGTGCTGTCCAATAAGGTAGCCACTAGTCATACCTGATTATTGAGTACTTTATTTTTTTTTAATTTTTAATGCTTATTTATTTTTGAGAGAGAGAGAGAGCAAGCAGGGGAGGGGCAGAGAGAGAGAGGGAGACACAGAATCTGAAGCAGGCTCCAGGCTCTGAGCTGTCAGCACAGAGCCCGACGCGGGGCTCCAACTCACGAGCTATGAGATCATGACCTGAGCTGATATCGGACGCTTAACTGACTGAGCCACCCAGATGCACCGACTATTTAGTACTTTAAATGTGGCTAGTGCAACAGAGGAATTTTTAAATTGTTTAAATAGTCACTTGTGACTCATGGCTACCTTATTAGTCAGAACAGATCTAGAATACAGTGATGACCTTGTAACAGGATAGTCTGTTATGCTGCAGCCACAAAGAACCCTAAAATCTTGATTTATAAGAACAAAGATTTATTTCTTACTTGTGTTATCTGCCCATTTGGGGTTGGCTGGGGACCCAGGCAGATAAAGTAGTCACCATCTCACATGTTGCCAGTCATCATGGAGAGTCTTGCACTAGTACTTAAATCCTCTGGCTCAGAAGGGACGCACATCACTTTCTACTCACAGCTTACTGACCAGGACTAGTCACAGCCCCATCTAGCCAGGGAGCCAGCAAAGCTGTGCCAGGGGGCAAAGAGCCTCAGTAATGACTGGCACAGATATTAGCCTCCCTTTCAAAATACGGAGGAGTTCCTAAGGGGTAAAGTAGTATTACCTTGTGTTTCTTAAAAAGTGGGAGAATTGAATTTCTTTAGAATTATCCTTTATCTCCTTGATACTCAGTAGCATAGATTTATTAAAAGCAGGTAAAATGTGAAAAGTAAAAAACTCAAACACTTTGATTAAAAAGAAAAAAACACTAAGGATACCTGGATGGCTCAGTTGGTTAAGCGTCCGACTTCGGCTCAGGTCACGATCTTCAGGTTCATGAGTTCGAGCACTGCATTGGGCTCTGTGCTGACAGCTCAGAGCCTGGAGCCTGCTTTGGATTCTGTGTCTCCCTCTCTCTGTGCCCCTCCCTCACTCATGCTCTGTCTCTCTCTCTCTCTCTCTCTCAAAAATAACTTAAAAAATTTAAAAAAGAAAATGGCTTTAAAAAAGAAAAAAAGACTATATAAAGTTAGAGCTGACAATAGCATGTCTTTTTTTTTTTTTAATTTTTTTAACATTTATTTATTTTTGAGACAGAGAGAGACAGAGCATGAACAGGGGAGGGGCAGAGAGAGAGGGAGACACAGAATCTGAAACGGGCTCCAGGCTCTGAGCTGTCAGCACAGAGCCCGACGCGGGGCTCGAACTCACGGACTGTGAGATCATGACCTGAGCCGAAGTCGGACGCTTAACCGACCAAGCCACCCAGGCGCCCCAATAGCATGTCTTTTTAATTACACACAGAAATATCATTTAATATGAAGTTCTGCAATGTAAGCAGCAACCAATGGATTTTTATATGTTTGGGATGAAAATGGAATGGGAGAAAATGTATTTATTTTTCCTGGTGCAGAACACGTATGGTACATTTTTCCCTAGCAAGGAATAAAAAAATCCTTGTCTTTAAAACTAGTAATTTCCTCACTAGGAACATTTGTGGATTGTAAATGCCTTTAAAAAATGAAAAAAATTAAATATTAACTGACCAATGGATTGTTTCCTTCCAGACTATACCATAGAATCATAGAATGATCTAGTCCAATATTTATTAGCATGTCTTGATTGTTTCTAGAGTATCTATAATATTGTTTGAACACTCAAGACATAAGAGGCTCACCATCTGATAACAGATTTCCTATAAAGCAGGAGCATTATCAGGAATTTCCTCCTAACAAATGTTTCAATGTCAAGACACGGAAAGATGGAACTTGGTTGCCAGTAAGAAACTGCACCAACGTTACAAATGCAAACCAAGCCCTGGTAAATAATATTAATGATGATAATGATTTTGTCACATGCCAAAAATGTCATATAGGTTTTAGCATTATGAGGATCCTATAGATATTAAATACCTGTAGAATGTAATTGAACCAAATGACACTCAAGAGAAATTTTGAACATGTGCAAATCAAGCTGCCTATTAGCAACAAGAACTACGTCAGTCATCCTGTTCCTTAGTGAATCACAACCATCTAAGCCATTCATGCAGCACAACATTTGTTTGTTTCCAGGATCCATCAGGGTAGTCTACAGCTGGTGACATGGCAAGAAAGAGGAGGCTGCAGAGACTGAACAAACAGCATGCACTGTGGTATCCTTTATTTAAAAATTGTGAGCTAACTACAGTTGTAGTGTTCTCATTTACCATTCTGATGGCATAATAAACTGCGAGAACATTAACACAATTTCAAGACATTAAAAATCTGTAACAAACACACCACACATGCACACACACACACAACATACATGCACACAAAGGTTATAGTCTTCTAAACACAGTTAAGTGAAGAAAAGCTTCAAAAGCTCTAAATCAAATTTTAAAACCCTTTATTATAAACCGTGGCAATACTGTGGCTATTATGAAAAAATTGTAACTGCTAAAAAAGCAAAAAGAAAAAATACTGGCAAATTTGAAACTAGCAGCAAAAAGCAGATAAAAATAGAATGGAAGGTAACATAAGACTACTATCAAAGTTCTGAAGTTGATCCTGTGTAGGGTTGCACTGAAGTCATTTCAAATTGGTTATTGAGGAACTATTAAAAAGTCCCCTCAAATATTAAATTGCTGCACTTTACAAACAGTGGAAAAGAAAAAAGTATTTGGAATGTTACACACACACGCTCAGAGGAAATGTATTAGGCATATTAGTTTATAGTCTTTGTTTATGACCTTCAAAAAGTTTATAAAGAAAAATTTAAGTGCCAATGTAGTGAAAGAAAAATTTCTAAAGATGCAAGTCTGAGTGCATTTATCAGGTCTAAGAATACATTTGAAGGCTGGGGGGCAAGGCATGACTGATGCACATTCAAGAAGAAAACATCGTGGAACCCATAAGGTAGGTAGAGTCCTCTGGAGAGTGTTTAGAATTGAAGGCGTGTTAAACTCAGACTACCCTGAAGGAGATTCCAAAGTATGTGCAGTTCTACAGCCCTTCATCAGTTGAAATCTGTTTCACAGCGGCCAATAAATAATTAAGACTAACTTTTTAGGAAACTGGTTTTTCATACATTCAAACACAGAAATCTTTACCACACATGCAGAGCTGATCTTCTATAACAGCACAAATACGAATCCTGGTTTCAGAAGAAAAGCACATTAGCAAGGATTTTTTTTTTCACAGGTTCTTACAAAAATGTCTGAAGCTGCTAGACATCTGCAAAGAGGGGATAAGTTTAGATTTCCTACTGATTTTGGAAGAAAAGAGATTCTATTCTCCTAAAAAAGCCAGCCACCCATGAGCAGGGGACCTGTCTTCAGAATCTAAGAAGCATAATGTCCTTAGTGCTTAAACTCATGGCAAATTCAGATCCAGAAAAACGGGTAGATACATCAGGGGAGAGAAATGAAGTTTGAATGTGTACAGTATACTTTGGAATAAAATGTGCCTCATATGTTCCAATGGCTCAACTGCTCTCAGAATGGCGTGCTGCAGGGCTGGAGGAGACTCGGTTCTCTGCAGTTAGGAGCTGGGAGAGAGAGATCTCTGTCTCCAGGGACCTTCTGGGCTGTGACCACAGGGCCTTATTTTTCATGAGTGCTTTCAGTTAGGGAATTTATGACCTTACCCAGATAAAGATTTCTTTTGGTTACTTTCTCTTTAAAATCAACTGATCAGGCAAGTTACTGGTAGTATCTTAAGGTGCCAGCTAATTCAAATTAATGCCCATCAATAACTGCTGCTAGGTGTCAACTGCTGTTGCTGAACAATCAACCCCCAAAAGACCTAACTAAATAATCTATCACACTAGGTGCTTTTACTATCTTGGATTTTTTGAGCTTTAGAGAAATAGTCTTTGTAAGACGACTTAGAAACTGCTTCTCTCTGGCTTTCACTCTTCCTCTTCTTCCTCTTCTCCTTCCCCTTCCCCTTCCTCCATGGTTTCCACAATGAGCTCTGCTGTGCAGGTGGCTTCTCCGAGACTGTTGACAGCCTTGCAGGTATACTTGGCATCGTCATCCCCGCAAACATCACTAATGATTAAAGAGCAGTTCCCATCCTCGTCGTAGTCTATCTGGAAGTGGCGGGACTCCCGGATTGACTGGTCATCTTTGAACCAGACAACTTCAGGGTCTGGGTATCCTGCAGCACAGGGAGGGAACACAAGTTTCTTATCAATTCATGCAAGCAATTCGTAAGCAATCTCTATTGATTAACGGGGTACAGGGAAAGTATCATGATGTTGGCTTTTAGCATCTGTTTTGAGATTTACATTTGGATATGGGCATATATTGTAAATACTGATATCCAAAACCCTGCAAAAAAAGGTGTCATATAGTCATGTCACTTACCATCCACGTGGGGCTTGTACTGCCTCCCACCTTTATACAGATCTAGAGTACTACCTGGAACACAGCCTTGACTCCAACTGCACTCCTAGAGCTAAATAAATAGGTCCTTGGATGAAAAGAAAATTTCTTGTATAATAGTTAAATAAATTTTTTTAATGTTTAGTTATTTTTGAGAAAGAAGGCGAGAAAGCACAAGTGGAGGAGGGGCAGAGAGAGAGGGAGACAGGATCTGAAGTAGGCTCTGTGCTGACAGCAGAGAGGCTCGAACTCACAAACCATGAGATCATGACGGGAGCTGAAGGCAGACACTAAACTGACTGAGCCATCCAGGCGCCCCTGTTCTCTTATTTTTTATTTAAATGTGTTTAAGTTCGGGGTGCCTGGCTGGCTCAGTTGGTTGAGCACGACCTTTGGCTTAGGTCGTGATCTCATGGTTCATGAGTTTGGGCTTTGTGCTGATAGGGCAGAGCCTGCTTCGGATTCTCTGCCTCCCTCCCTCTCTGCCCCTCCCCTGCTAGTTTGGGCATGCTCCCTCTCCCTCTCTAAAAAATAAATAAATATTAAAAAACATTTTTTAAATAATAAAAAAAAAGCAAATAGGCACGAGAGATCTTTGGAGATGATGGAAATATTCTAAAATTGGTTGTGTGATTGCATAATTCTGTAAATCTAACAGAAGATAATTTAACTGTACACATAAAATAGGTAAATTTTATGGTATGTAAATTATAACTCAAAGCTAATAACAGCTCTATAATAAATTAGAGGAGCTGATAATATTGCTTAAAAGAAAAGTCATTATTTGTTTTAGTCTGATCCAAAGACAGATAAACTACTTATGGATAACTGGAAATTGGCCACATGGGTTAGCCTCATTTTATATATTAGTCATGTTTATGCAAAGTTCAGCATTTAAAAAATATTATATATATATATATATACACACACATACACACATCATATGTATGTATTATATATGATATATATACACACACACATATAGGTCTTTACAAATATACAGGGGCGCCTGGATGGCTCAGTCAGTTAAGCATTCAACTCTTGATTTCATTCAGCTCAGGTCATGATCTCATGGTTCATGAGACTGAGCCCCATGTCCAGCTCTGTGCTGACAGTGAGAAGCCTGCTTGATATTCTCTTTCTCCCTCTCTCTCTCTCTACCCCTCCTCTGTGCTCTCTCTCTCTCAAAATAAATAAACTTAAAATACACACACACACACACACACATATATATATATATATATATATATATATATATATATATATATTTATACAATCCTAAATTTGGGAGAAATATTTTTATAGGAAAAAAATTACACATAAGAACTTAAGAATTCTAGGGGCGCTTGGGTGGCTGAGTCGGTTAAGCGTCTGACTCTTGGTTTAGACTCAGGTCATGATCTTGTGGTACATAATTTCGAGCCCCGCATCGGGCTCCAAGCTGAAAGCACGGAGCCTGCTTGGGATTTTCTCTCTCCCTCTCTCTCTCTGCCCCTCCCCTGCTCACTCTCTCTCTCTCTCTCAAAGTAAACTTAAAAAAAAAAAAAAGAATTTAAGAATTCTAACATTCTTTTCAAGTAGAATTTTGTTTTTATCAAAACTGCCTCCATATGCTTTAATTCCTTCTCAGTGTTTCAGTGGAAGTTATGCAAATATGAAGGAATAATCCCAGACAGAAAAGTACAAAGATGATAATCATTATGTCGTAATAATGTTTAAAAAGGAAAAAAAGGAAAAAGAACTTCAGAAGACCAAAAACAGTGTGGTGATGGAGAGAATTCGGAGCTTCTCGCAGCGCCCCCCAATCTGCACACTTCCACACTAGCAAAGGCAACACATCCACCTTTTTTTTTTTTTTTTAATTGAATGAGAACAGAGAAAGATTATGATAGGCACTGCATTTACAAGGCAGTTTGAGAATATGATGATGCAGGAAATAAACTGTTTCCATTCTTCACTTTGGATTGCTTTACCCAAAAGGCATTATCTAGTCATACTGCTGGAGAATTTTAAACTGTAGGAGGCACGATTTGTTCTGACTGCTATCCTGTGCTATGCAGCCTTAGTAAAGTTGCTTAATGAACTTCTGTGCTTTATTTGGTCAGACTGAAATGGGAGATAACCCTCCACTTGAGTTGGCATGCAGTAGTCACAAACTGGAAGCAAAGAACCTGTCTTTTTTTGCCCTTATCTTTCTAGAATGTTGCAGTCTGTGGAAACTGAAATGCTTTGTGTCACCAACATTGCTAATTTCTCAGGTGCTATGCTAAGATCCCTTAAGTTCTCTTGAGCACTGGCAACTCAATTCTGCTGCCACATTATTCTTGGCAGGCGGAGCAGCATGGGGAAGATGGCATAGGCGTCTGGATCCCAGCTTCCCTCACATTGAATGTGAATGAAGTCACATTGCATGCTCAATCTCTGCACTTGCCAATCCCACACCTTTTTCCTGGACTCCATGACACCTTGAACAGACGTAAAAGGTTTCCCCCTTTCACCTATGTCCTCTCCCAGCATCCCCAGAATGACTCAGGCATTAGACATCATCAGGTAAGGGCCAGAAGCTCAGAAGAGTTAAATCACCACCCAAGTTTACACAGCCCACAGCTGAGCAGAAGGGCCTCCGACTCCACATCCTCTTCATGCCAGCCTTCCTTTGAAGCTTCTTGTGGGCAGTTCACAGGCTTCCCAGAAGCCTGCAAAGCTCATTTCATTAAGCCTCTTCCATAGCCAAATAGGTCTGTGATGAGCCACTCACATCAGTGGTTGATATGAATACGTAGAATATCAGAGGCGCCCTAGGTGAGTCACTGAACGGCACCAACCTTCAGGAGGCGGAGTGGGGGCAGTGGGCCAACTCCTCCTGACCCAGTTATCTTCGCTTGCGTCCTGGCCGCCCAGAACTGACATTCTGCCTGGGGCACACAGCAGGGCCCACCCGCCCACCACGCCACACTTTTGTGTGGTCAAAGTCAAGGGAAGAACCGCTACAACTTACCTTCAATCTTGCAGTCAAATCTAGCAGCGCTTCCCTCCACAACTTCTAAATCACGGATGGTCTTAGAGAAATAGGGTTTTACATGGGGCTTTTCCTCAGCAACAGCCTCAAGGAAAGCTTGGGACACATCTTCTAGGAGACAGGGAAGGAAACACGGTCAGTTCTTCATTTCCTGTTCTCTTCCCTGGTTTAAAAAAGTTGATTTTTTTTTTTTTTAAGTTGCTGTAATTCAGCAAATAATGTGGCTTAGGGGATTGAGTCAAGTACACCTTTCTCCTGGGGACAGGTTGGCCTGCCGCCACATGGTTTTGGCAGAAGAGAGAACTGTGACAAAACTGTGGAAATGTTTGAACTCCCTCCTTCCTTTATGCTGACACACTGAAAAAGGAAATAATCTTTAAAAAGGATTTTTGGCTGCATTCCATGCTGTCTCAGGATTCAGTGGAAGGGATCGAAGAAGGACAAACCACACCAGCTGTCCAAATCTCTGTCCCTGCTTTGCCCTCCCTCCTAGAGCAGCAGGCCCTTCACCTGCTCCTTGGAAAGGGGGTCCTAGACATGCCTTTGATTTACCAGTAGTTCTGTTCTCCACACTCCACTCTCCCTGCCTTCACAATGTATGACTACGGATGAGGATCTGGGATTGGTCCAGGGAAAAGCTGTGACTTGGAGGGGCTCCTATATACTCTCCCTTCCCTTCAGGCTATTTCTGGGTCATCTGGGGAGTGCGGATCAGGAGGGACCAGGCCCACGTGTTGCAGACTCTGCCCCCAGCTGCATCAGAGCAGCCCAGCAAGCAGCCTCGCCAATTACCCTGCTTTTATGCACAAGAGGGATCTAGACCTAGCTTCTCACCTTTGGATGCCAAAAACACCAGGCAGCGGGAGTTAGGGGGGTGTCTTTGGCCAAATGAGGTGCCTCAAGAAGGTAAAGGCCAGACCCTGCATGCACCTGGAGCTTGGAAGAGGCCAGAGCCGTCACTGAGGAGATGGTCGGGGCAGCATTTCAAAGGCGGTGTGCAAACAGCTAACTGGCCCTACTGGTCTCCAGGAGGAGCCCTGTCACGCGCAGTCTACCCCATTCAAACGGCATGTTTCAGCATCGTGACAAGTGCCAAAGGAATATGGACTAAAGGTCATTTTTAAAAAAAAAGAAAAACACAAAGGCAGTAAGAATATGGAAGGATATTTTTTAAAAAGATACTACTATATGTGATTTTTACGTTTACCTATCAGTATACAAATCTCACTTTTCTAATGAGAAAAAAGGAAGCTTTTAATGAAGTCTTCACTAATTCTTATGTAAAATATAGGGAAAAGAACATCGGAGGTCACCTGGTCCTATGAGACAATAACTTTCCCTCTGAAAGTAGCTAAACTTAACGTTGAACAATTAAAGAATAACTAGCAGACTTAGTAATTTTAGGGCAACCTAAAAGTAGTTCTGAATTTTATCCTTATAGTTTATATTATCAAAAAAACCCAAACCCCCCTTAAAACCTCAAAATGTCCCTCCATCCCTCAACCCTTCCTTTCTTGCCAACTAGAGCAAATCTTCCTGGAGCTCCTTACCTTCAGATTCTAATTTTTCTGCATTGAGCGGGCTGGTTGGTGATCCTGTTGAGGATTTCCTGCCACTGAGCCCTGAGATCATTGCCATAGAGGACAGTCTTCCAATGGCTCTCACAGCATTGCCCGTTTTCTGGAAAATAGACACTGGCGTTGGACTCAGGCGGTGTCCCTGGTTCCCGTTGGGCAGTGGGGCTCGGGGAAAAGAGCCTAGCCCCAGAGGTGCAGCTGTCCTTGAAATGAGGACCTCCCCAGTGCCGAAGTTCTGCCAGAGGAGTGAGCCCAACCTTGCTCTGCTCAGCACTATCAGCGTGTCAGAAGATGTTCGGAGAATGGAATGGGGCCTGGAACCAATGTGTGCGTTAATGTGACTAAACAAGGTCAACATGAGACAAAAACCCTTTTCATACTGTGCTTCAACTCCCATAAAAGGGATAGTTTATATAAAGCAACTGCAGGCTGAGACAGCTCCAAAGACTTATTGCTGACGAGGCCCAGTGGGGCTGTTTCTCGTAAAACAATACTAGCAATAGGATTTTAATTGGTCCGGAGAAAGTTACTACGGATCCCACAGGTCCTGATGCAAAGGGGAAAAAAAAGCATTCCATTGACCTTGGGCAAGTCGCTTAACCTCTCTGGGCTCCAGTTTCCTTCTCTGTATAAGAAGGGGGTTGGACAAGATGATCTCCAAGGTCTCATTAGTTCTGTTTATGATTCAGATACTTAAGAGATTTCCAGAAACACTCTGGCTGGCCCCAGCACAAGTCTGTGAATGCACAGTGAAGTTCTGGAGGGGTGCTCTTCCCTGATGTACACCCAGCCATCAAAAAGAAGCGCCCGAAGAAATGAAAAGCAGCGGCGCTTTGCTTTTCTGAGATGAGGAACCTTGGAAGAAGAGAGAATTTCTGCTGAAAAGGATGCCAGAACTTGAGATGAAAATTTTCTTTGTATTATGAAAATTCTACCAAGCACAGGATTTAGATCAGGAAATCCCCAATAATACACAATCGTGTCTATGTTTCTCACCTTCAAGTGAAGTTTCTTGCCCCTTTTCTAAGGTCAGTGGAAAGACGAGGTGAGAAACTAAGGCATAAGCAACTCTTTCCACCCCTACACCCAAAACATCTTTTTAGGCACCCAGATACTGTATGTCCAGAGTGCAGACGTTACCACAGGCTGGCTGCTCAGAGAGAAAAGAAACAGCCTGTACATAGGCCAGTGGCTAGCACTCATCTACTGGACTGTAAACTGTCCCTGCAAAGCCATCTCCTCCTGAACTAACTTCATGCGCTCAAGTATTTCAGTAAAGCCTCACAATTTTCGACTATCAGGAAAACCAGTATATCTCCAGAAAAAAAGATTATTTTGAAAGTAAAGGATTACAGGGCACTAGGGACTCATAATGGTGTGTGTGTGTGTGTGTGTGTGTGTGTGTGTGTGTGTGTGTGTGTGTGATTTAAGTGGAGATCTGCTATGACCACAGCCACTTTTCTGTTTGTCACATGCCATCCTTATTGCAGACTATTTTCATGCACTTTGGACATTCAATCCTGCTCTGCCCTCTGGCCATCCACCCTCTTGCACACATACATCACTGCAGTGTGGTAATGTTTATGGCCCTCTGTCACCATGGTGAAGCTGGGTCACTCTGAACAGAGCACAGAAAGCCCCAAGTGGAGGTGATACAGTGGGTGGGGGAAAAAGGTGAGAGATGACAAATGACCAACTTAACTGTGTGCACAGGCACTGTGGCCTTGCAGGCAAAATACCTGCAGACTGAGCCCACTTGGCAGTCTTTTCTGCTCTTCTGGGAGAGGAGGTTACTGGTGACATCACTGACCTGTTTGTTGTGCTAGCTGGAGAGACCCAGCTCTTCCCCTGGGAGCTTATCCTGACCTCAGGAATGGGTAAGAGGAGGTGCCAGCCATGGCAGCCCTCCCTATGGAGCTGACGTCAGACCAGACTATTTCCTGGTCAGCCAAACTCTCAGATCCAGCCCTTCTGGCTCTTGATTCCCTTTATCCAACACAGATTGGTTTGCCTGGGCCAGGAGTCTGTCAAATGAGAGGGTTCATTCTCAACAAAGGTATGTTACTGTGTGACTCTGGGCAAATCAGTTCCCCTCTGTGCATCTCATGTTCTTGGACCAGAAGATTCAAATCTCCCTATAGCTCTAGTCTTTTGCAGAAAGACTAGGATTCATACGTGTGACTGTGTAGCCCACGGGCTCCCTAATTCCAAATGCCCAGATTGTGACTGATCAGGACTGTCTTTAGGTGTGGAATAAGGAAGTCTTTCCTCTTCCACTAACAAAATGACTAACATGACGTTACCAGAACAAGGCAGATAAAAGAGAATATTTCAGAGAAGGGATCATATACACATTAACAAATAGGCTATACATAGGAGGAAATTTTCCATCAGATGGAGTGATACAGCATATAATTTCTAAGACAAGGACAAAAGTAAGAAGTGCTTAGTAACGAAAATCTTAAAAATAATCTCCATCAGAATTCAATCTTTGGGAACTAATTTATGAAAAAAAAAATCAGTAGGGAAATTGTCAGAACTAGAAAAGAAATATATATCTATATGTTCTAGTCTTTAAGTTTCATGACTCTGAGCTGAAAATTGGTTGCTGCTTTATTAAGACTTCTGGAAATTTTTAGAATACCAAGAAAGAAAGTTTCAGTTCCCCAAGTTCCATCCTTGTTTGGAGGAAGTCTTTTTCTTGTCTGAAGGCCATTGCCAAGGCTGGGTTCCTGTGCTCCAGGCGGGCGGTGTCTGTACTGGCCTCCCTAATGCCACTCAGACTCCCTCCCCTGGAAAAGCCAGCCAGGGTGACTAACCGGCCTGGTTTGCCCAAGACTGAGGGGTTTCCCAGAATGAGAGTCTTTCAGGGTTAAAGCCAAGACAGACCTTGGCACACTGGAGCAAGTTGGTCACCCTGGAGCCAGCCAACCATCCTAGACCATACATATATATCACCAGCTCCAAGACTCCAGTTTTCTCTGAGAAGTGCATAATATCCAAATGTGATGGCCAAGAGTACTCTCTGCTATCCTGAGTCAAAAGCTTTCTTCTCTATGGCCCTGTGGTCCATACTGCAGAAGTCTTTGTGGTTCTCAGAAAATAAAGATGGCTGCCCACAGGCCTCTACTTCCTAGTCCTTAGCTTCCGGGTTGTTTTTTTTTTTTTTTTAATTATTTTTAAATTTACATCCAAGTTAGTTAGCATACAGTGCAACAATGATTTCAAGAGTAGATTCCTTAATGCCCCTTACCCTTTTAGTCCATCCCCCACCCCCCAGCTTCCAGTTTTACAAGCAGAAGCCCTGTTATCCTGCTCAACTCACCCTCAGTGCTACTGCTCATCACATCTTTTGAAAATTCTTTTCATACAAATAAAAAACATACCCTCTTTCAGAATAACTTCATTCTAAGATCAATAATATGATTAGTCATCTAGATGTTGCCCCACTTGTAGGGATTTGCTCTCATGTTAGTTCCTTCCTCCCGGGCCTTTTATGGAAACCACATCAGGATGATAGCAAGGAACCTTCTCTTGTGCAACTGTAGAGATCTCTGGGCCACCCGTATCTCGCCTGGCCCTCTCCCTCCACCACAGTCTACCCCATTTTATTCCATGGCACTCTGCTCCCGACCACACAGAACCTCAGCTGCTCTGAGAGGGAACCCCCTGGTCCAGGTGTGCTAAGGTCCTGATATCTGGGGTAAAAAATGTGGATGGTCAGATGCTGCTGAACCATTATCAGTGAAATTACACTTCAGGGACATCATGTGCCACGTGGGATTCTATAGACTACTTTTGTGTGTAATTTTGTGAAACCTAACCACTATTTTTGTGGAAAAACCATTTCCAAATGCTCCTACCTATGTTAAGATATGAAATCAGGGGTGCCTGAGTGGCTCAGTCAGTTGAGCATCTGACTTTGGCTCAGGTCATGATCTCACAGTGAGTTTGAGCCCTGCATAAGACTGTCTACAGTCAGTGCAGAGCCTGCTTCAGATCCTCTGTCCCCCTCTCTCTGCCCCTCCCCTACTCGTGCTGTCTCTCCCAAAAAAGAATAAACATTAAAAACAAAAAGACAGGAAATTAAGGTTTCTCCTCTGAATTCTATCCTTTTCTTTCCCTTCTCACTTCCAGAAAACCTTATGGCCAATAGCACTGTTAACAACAAGAAAAAAATTTAAGCAATTTAAAATATCAGCACAATTTATTGTTCCCTGACCCATTAGATTAAAAAATTTCATTTATTTCCTCTCCCATTTCCTTTTCTCTGCTCCTGTCCCCTGCGTTTAGGCGCCCCCTGGCTTTGGTTCATCATTCAAGCAAACCCCAAAGAGACTCACTGCACTGAGGACAGCCCCACCCCCACACCAGCTACCCTATCCATGCCAGAAGTACCACTATTTCTTTGAGATCTGTCAGCCATTGGATCATTAATAAAGCCAACTTAGGTTTTGTGGACCCCTTTTTGTTTTTTAGAAACTCAGCTACTCTGATTTCACTGGATTCAAATGACACTAGAGGGTAAGGTAAGCGGCACAGGTGTTCCAACTCGCCTGGCACTTGAGGGAGCCAGGAGGTCCACCTAAACCTTCACTGGGGACTAACCAACAACGGACTCCCATCGTGGGGGAGTTCTGGCCGAGCCACTCAGGGGAAGTGGTCCCTTAAACCCACATGCCCAAAAGCTGCCCCTTTGCCTCTGCTCCTCTCACCCTCCATGTGAAGTTGTACTTTTTGAGGATTTAGTCATCACGTATGGTAAATTACCAGCGTCCCAGTTGCCCCTAAAACAGAGATCTCCTTTTTCTCTGCCACACAGACAAGTTTTACATGCCCTAGTTCCCCCGACTGCCCAGCTAAAGGACTCTGCTCCTGTCAGGGTGAGTTCCTCTGTGCTTTCTCCTCTGTGCAGTTATGCCCTCTTCTCTTCTTCCAGCCCATTTTCCATGACCACTTTCAAAGTTCTGCCCCTGGCAGCATTTCCTCACAACCACATCCAGCCTCTGGTGTGACTGGCTCCATTCTCCCATCTACACTCACATATATGGGTATGGTAGGCTATACTGATCGTTTACGATTCTTGGTGTGCATGGTGTCCTTTTATGTCCATTTGCTTCAGTACCCTACTACACTATACATTCCTTGAGTACCGAAACCATGTACCCTCCAGTAGCCCAGGAATTTTGTAATACTAATAGTGATAATAAAAATAAAACAGCTGATGACAAATTCTCTATGGTTTTGGATGACAATTTCATGCATCTGTTAAAAATCAGAGGCAATTTTACATCATTGTTAAGGCTGTACTTTGGAACCAGGCTCTGGGTTTGAATCCTTTTCCATTTACTAGCTACATGATCTTCAGTAACATTCCTAACTGTTCTCTGCCTCAGTTTGTCTGAAAAGTGGGGATAATAATAGTACCTGCCTCCTAGGATTAAAAGACTCACTGCATAGAAAGTGCTTTGAATGTTCCCTGACATATGGCCAGCCAGCCATAATATTAGCTACTGGTGTTATTTTCAATCACTTACTATGTGCCACGCAAATTGCTCAAAGCCAGATGAAGATTATCTCCCGTATTTCCCACAATAATGCTGTGTGATGTTGGTGCCACTATTATTCCCCACTTTACAGGTGGGAAAATGAAGGCACAGTAAGGTTGTCACTCGCCCAAGGACACATAGTAACATATAATCTCCCTATGGAGAAGGGTGGGGACCGTATCTCTCTTTGTAGATCATATGCCCTCCTCCTTCACTATAAAGAAATATAAGCCTATCCCACTACCTTTAAGGAGATCACATTCTCCAGGGTTGCCAAAAAGTCTTAAAGATGACATTGCTCATCCCTAGCCACGAAGACATGAAATGTCACTCTTGGTCCCAGACTATTTTAAGATAGACGTAAACACTGTTGGATTGAGGGTAGCTTGAATAAAGCAAATGTAAAGGGCAACATCCAAGTCCAAAGTGACTCCCTCATTACCTGCCATTTCCTCCTTGCCATGTACTTCTTCATCCGGTCCTTTGAGAGTTTCTTGGCCTCCATGTTCTTGGTGTCTTTCATTAGCCACGGATGCTGAAGGCACTGGGTGCAGTTCAGGCGGTTTCTGATGGAGGCAGAGATCAGAGGATTTCTGAACAGGAGGGGACCTCAGAGACTGCTGGTTAGATCAGAAATGGGAGGTCACCTGTCCTCGGTCCATCCACCATGATCAGGGTTACTGTGCTCCTGGCATTTTTCCTCTCTTGGTCTGGGTTACACTGACTAGATCAGAATAGGTTAGTGTTAAGGCCTAACCACCAAGTAAGCAGGTGGAGTCTCATGACCTGCCCTTGGGTCTAATACTCGGGCACCTGGGTGGCTCAGTCAGCTAAGCGCCTGACTTGGGTTCAGGTCATGATCTCACAGTTTGGGAGTTAGAGCCCCGCATCAGGCTCTGTGCTGACAGCTCAGAGCCTGGAGCCTGCTTCCCATTCTGTGTCTCCTCCTCTCTCTGCCCCTCCCCTGCTCATGCTTTGTCTCTCAATAATAAATAAACGTTAAAAAATTAAAAAAAAAAAAAAAAAGAAGTCTAAGTGCTGGAGGGCAGATATTCTAGGGTGGGGTCATTCTACTGGTCACGTGGGGAAGGGGCTGTAGAGGCCTAATCCTTTAGCCTTCCTATCTGGTGGAAAGGAAGGTAAAACATGAAGCCTAAATCTCTGAGAATCACTGAGTTTTCATGTCTTGTGATGTGGTTGAGTATCAGATTTTTCTTGTTAAAACTCAGAAGTATGTCCTGCATACAATCTATGCATTATGACAACCTTACAAACTGTACTCAAACTCATTTAATCTCTCTGAAAGCTCTGGGAATCTAGAAATAATTCAGGGCCATCACCTTAGTTATAATAGGACTAATAAAGTCCAAAGAACCAGATGCTAACACACATAGAAAAAAGAGTATGAGGGGTGCCTGGGTGGCTCAGTCAGTTAAGCGGCCGACTTCGGCTCAGGTCATGATCTTGCGGTCCGTGAGTTCGAGCCCCGCGTCGGGCTCTGTGCTGACAGCTCAGAGCCTGGAGCCTGTTTCAGATTCTGTGTCTCCCTCTCTCTGACCCTCCCCCGTTCATGCTCTGTCTCTCTCTGTCTCAAAAATAAATAAACATTAAAAAAAAATTTTTTTTTAAATAAACGTTAAAAAAATTTTAAAAAGAAAAACGAGTATGAGTAAATTTGCTAAGTATAACAAAATGTAGTGATCTTTAGATAAAAGGATCGTGGATTATTTTAATTTTCCTATATTCAAATTTTCTACAACTTACATCATTAATTTTATACTAGATGAATATTTTTCAAAGTGCTGAAAGGTGATTTCTGGTTAAAGAGATGCTAAGTTCAAGAGTTTATAGGAATCGAGTATCTTGACATTTGAAATCAGTTCTTTGGTGAATCCATTTTATGAGCACAGAGGGTCTAGTACAGCTCATTACTGAATTAATTCAAGGTCAGATGAGAAAACAGATATATCCATATTGCCCCATTTACCAAATCTTCAGTGAATGAAGCTTGGTGAACAAAAACCATCCTGGACCAGAGTTATTAGGAAGGAGGTCTGCATCTCTGCAAAGCATCTTGGGAGCAAGGATTGCTCACACTGGAAGGGAACCTAGGTCCCCACAACATCCAGATTCTACCTGAGTAATGTCTATTTCTAACAAAGGCTGTGAGAGCAAAACACTAAGACAGCCTCACTGAAGGAGTGTGGATGTAGCCTCTGGAGGAGTTTGGCCTGAGGTGGTTACAAAGGACTGAGAGGTGGACACATATCGAGAAAATCAGAGCCATCTGAGAGATCTTTCAACACTGTTATTTTAGCAACTGTGCTCTTGGTCCCAAACAGGGTTTCTCCCAGAGGGGAACAAGATAACTGGTAGCCTCCAGGGGTCTGTGGGCCAGGCAGACAGGGCAGAGCCTGCACCATAATAAAGTCACCTGGCGAATGCAGTCACCTACCTGTGGAGTCGGGCAGCCCTTCCCCTTTTTATCCTCTGGTGTCTGACCTATTTCAACACCACCCTTCTTCTAGGGCAAAGTGTAGAACTGCTCCCTGGTGCCAAATGCTACTTGGGTTGGGAGGTGGGTGGGGGGGTGCTGGAGCCACACCCTGCCTCATCTGGCCACCAGTTTACAATGGGCCAGGCACCCAATAGGCCAGTTACTCCCACCTGACAGCTTGCGGCTCCCTTCCCCCAGGCAGGCCAGCTTTCCCCACACTGGCACAGCCTCCAGCCTACCTGCTGTAATCCCGCAGGTTCCCTCGAGGGGAGAGTGCTCACCCATGGATTCCGCTTTAGCCTCCCAGCTGCACTCTTCTCTCATGGGGACACTTACCGAGCACCTTATGCAACTGTTTTATGTGTTCCTCCACCAACCACAACGGCAGCTCCCAGCAGCCCCCAGGGTGGAGGTGGGGAACTGCACAGTCTGCGTGGTGAATGGGGGAAAGGGCGCAGGCTGGGACAGAGCTGAGCCAGAGGTCTGAAATCACGGCCTCACTCTGGCCAGCGGGAGAAGGTACCATGTTCAGGCCATCAGTTGTTAAGTAATTTAGATATGGAAAACACATCAAGCCAGAATAGCCTGGGGGTATGAGTAGGTCCACAATAGGGTACTTGCAGAGTCACCCCTGAAGAGGGGCTGAGGTTTCAGCATGGCATCCCCGGCCACAGCACACAAGAAAATAGAAGTTGTCAATATTCACACACACAAGCTGCCCCTCTCCCTGCAGCATCCATGAAGTGTTGCTTTTCAAGTGGGGTTTCTGTGCTTCTAAAGACCAGTGGAGTGTTTGGAACCAGGGAGCTGGGGGACCTAGGAAGACCCCCTTCGCCTCCCCCGTTCTTGCAGTGCCCGCCCTCCACTCCTCAGTGAGAAGGGGCCTGCTTCTGGACACCAGTCCAGGGAGTGGGGAAGCTGTAAAGATGGAAATCTCAACTCATTACTTCATATCTTTCTTCAGTAAATTGCTGATAAAATCTTTAGCATCATCAGAGATCTCATCGAACGCTTCATCGTCGAAATCCCAGGTGGCTGAGGTCACGTTGGCTAGGGTTTCATTATCGTTGTCACCCATGAAGGGGGAAAGTCCACTAACCCTGGAAGATAAAAGCAGGACAAGAGGTGAATGGGAGTGGCTGATGGCAGGAAAGGTAGGGTGGGAGGATCCCCCCAAGTGAGTATTGAGGTCAAAGGTGAGGGCCCTCAAAGCCCTGTACCCCTAATACCCCTGTGCCTGCCTCTCCTCCCACCTGAGGAAAGGAGAGAGGGTGTAGCTCACAGGCTTCTGTGGCCCAGCCTCTTCTCAGTGCTCACTGTACTTCTGGGGTGTCACCTGCCTCTTGTCACCACCTGCCTGTGAGGCTGAGGGGAACGAATTTACTTCAGTTTACAGCTTCCACAGTACACAGCAGGGCCCCTCTCCCTGTCCTCTGTTTTCCCTCAAGGCCCAGAACCTTCTCCACGGCTCCCTTTATCTCCGTGCTGTGGCCACCCTCGTCAGGGACTGGTCACATGGTACAGCACTCACCACTGCACCCGCTGTCCCTGCCCCCTTCTACCTCTCATCTTCATACCCGTCAGCACCAATGAGAGGGCCCAGCACACTCAGGACACTTGGCAAGCTCGGACAAACAGTAGACTTTGAATCAGCAACATGGGTTTGGTGATCTGTCTACACCAGTAAGCCTGAGGCACTTAGGCCAAACCAGAAAGCTTGCGTTAAGAGATACTAAAGCTGAGGAAAGAGCACAGTATTTTCATTTGTGGGTGACCTTGGACATTTTCCTTCTCTATGATGGAGAACCTACTACTTAACTATACAGTAGTCACCACTTGTACCAATTCTCCTTCTCGTCTTCCTCTTTCTCCTCCTCCATCAACATCATCATGGCAGCAAACATTAACCAAACATTTACTATGTGCCAGGCACTAGGCAAACAGCTTAAAATAGATGAACTCATTCCATTTTTTAATCTTTTTTTTTTCATTTGAGAGAGAGAGAGAAAGTGAGCAAGCATGAGTGGAGGGGAGGGGCAGAGGGAGAGAGAGAGAGAGACAATCCCAAGCAGGATTCACCCTCAGCACAGAGCATGACATGGGGCTTGATCCCACGACTGTGAGATCATGACCTGAGCTGAAATCAAGAACTGGACACTCAACCAACTGAGCCACCCAGGCGCCCTGAACTCATTCAATCTTAACACCACCCTGTAACATTACTCATTACTTTAACAGATGAGGAAATGGGCATTGATTGGGGTTAGGTAACTTGCCCAAGGATTCAGTCAGTGAGCTCTAAACCCAGGCATCTAGAGCCTAAATCTTCATTGCTCCTTTATATAAACACCCCTGTGACAGTGAAGTAAACCATAGTTTACAGCTCTGGCACGAGGCCTGGTCCATAGGAAGGGGCTCTGTCTGTGACTGTGGATATTGCATGCTTCTTCTGTGTACAGTTCACCCCCATGGGCTCACTAATCTGTGACCTTGGGAGTGACACATTTACCAATAGTGTAAGCCAAATAAAATGTGTAAGACAAAGTACCTTAAAGCCAAGGAGAACAGATTTACAGCTTACTGGCCTCGCCTCTTACTCCTGTGTACCTCCTCTTCATTCCAGCCATCCCCCTGCCATTCGCCTTGACCTGGGGCTGGCCGCATGGGAGTCAGGCCTATGCGGATGCACAGAGCCCCACCCTTAGAAGGCCCCACTGTTGGTTTAATACTCTGCTGTCATACAGAAACTTGTAGTAATATTTGAACAAGTCATTTCACCTTTTTATTTTGCCCTGAGCCCCACAAATTATGTAGCTGGTCCTGCCCTGATCCCACCTGAGTCCCATGAGATAGATCCAGGGCCCTCATGCCATCAGTGTTCCAAACTAAGGCGTCACTAATGTCCCTGCCTCCCAAATCCATATGAATCCATCGTCATAAACAATAACACAAACCCTTCTGGGACTGTCTCTACATTCATAATGTAGAGACTCAGCTTATGAAATGTAATAGCACCTGAAAACCAAGTTTTGTAAAACAAAACCCACTGAAATATTGTGAGGCAAGCTTGCCATGGGGGGAACCTTCTGGTGAGAACTTTTGTAAAAAAAAAAAAAGAAAACTTTTGCAATGTGAGTGATCTTGCCCTGGTCAATATATTGGTGTTTTAGAATAACAGTTTTGCAGATGGCATTAAAATGTCTTATTTCTGTTCTGCTTGAAGAAGGCACGGGGCTAATTATTCTCGATTGCATGACAATGAAGAAAGGGTGGGAGTGTACCACTCCCGAGTCTGTGGGGTTATATGCTACTCCCTCCCCCATCTCTGGGCCTCAGTTTCCCCTTTTTACACCAAGGGTACTGGGCTAGAATTCCTAGGAGCTCCCAGCTGTCCCCATCTCTGTGATCCTGATCCTGTGTGACTTCAGCTAGTCCCATGGAGAAGCAGCCTGACCCTTGCTTGTCAGCTATCTGCCTCCTCCGGTCTTTCCATTTTCCGTTTGAAATGAAGAGGGGTAAAGTCCTGCAGCATTCCAACCACTACAAGAAGGGCAGACAATCCTGCTGTGGAATGCTGAAACGTCCCCTTCTGTAAACTTCCTTTCCTAATTAGGGACTGCAATCCTGCAAAGATAGGGCTTAATCTCTGTAAAGTTCACAGCTGGGGAGAGCCTCCTCGCTCCTCCTTCCTGGCAGCCCATCCATCTGAAATACCCCCAGCCCTGGCTGGCTCCTTGCCGGCAGAGCTCCCACAGAATTCCTCCTGTTAAAGAGTATGTCTCTAAAATAAAACTTGCAATATACGCAGAGCGTGATGACAAAGAGAGTGTTGGAATTTCAGTCATGTTTCTTGGTGGTGGAATTTGGCAGGATCTTAACAAATTTTTTTTGGACTTTTTATTTATTACTAGAATTTGCATAAGGATCATGTATGGTTGGGTTGATCAACCCAATCAACAAACATAATAACATTAGCATTCAAAATACAACTATCCACCTCTCTTCCTAGTTTTATCTCATTTTTTAACTGAAGGGGATCAGAGTATGCCACTCCAAAATATGCCACTTTGGCATAAAGATTGTTTTGAGCTGAAGGCATTAGCTCTTTGCCCTCCCTTTCTGTCTAAAAGCAGGACAATGATTTCTTTTTTATTAAGGTGACATAATTTCCGGGGCACCTGAGTGGCTCAGTCGGTTAAGTGTCTGATTTCAGCTCAGGTCATGCATGATCTTGCAGTCTGTGAGTTAGAGCCCCAGGTCAAGCCTGTTTCAGATTCTGTGTCCCCTCTCTCTCTGCCCCTCCTTCACTCATTCTCTCTCTCTCTCAAAATAAATAAACATTTAAAAAAAAGTGACATAAATTTCCATTTGTAAAAATGTTTTCTCCTTTACCAGAAACAGACTCATCTTAACAGACCTTGCAAAACAACCTTTATTTACTACACATTGCCTAGTCACCTTCTCACAATTTACCCCTCCAGAAGCCCCAAACCCCTTTCCTTTGTCTAATAACAACAATAATCGCTTGCTCTTTGTTAAAATAGTATGTAAGCCCCCAAATCTAAACACCTCTTGGATCACATTTCTTTGTGAACTCCTATGCATCTTTTTTTCCCCTCGTGTTAATCTGTCTCTTGTCAGTTTGATTTGCAGGCCTCCAAGAAAAGAACCTAAAAAGGTGGAGGAAAGTTTTTTCTTCCTCCCCAACGTAACCAATGGATTCATCTAGTTTTTACAAAACTATAGTCAGAGTGGGCAAGTTTTTAGATGCTCCACTTTTCTTGTCACTTGACATTGCTATTCACAAGTGTGTGCACAGTCTTCACATTCATTTTTAATGGTCGCTGAGAAGTCACAAAGGTCATGACTGCAGGGTGTTCTCATTTAATTCTTACTCTCTCACTGAAGCAAAACGTCACCCATGGAATCTGATGCCCACGACTGTTCTGCTTGCAGGGCAGAACATCAGAACAGAGAAAGGTACAGAAATGCCTCTTGCACTATACTTTCTTCATGGTGTTTTTCAAGCAGCAGGTGACCCCACTGCACGAATGGCCCATTGAAACAGACCACACATCTGCCAGCAGAACTACTGAGTGCTTGGGAAGGTGTTAGTCTTTTGTCCCATTTTAGCCTTCAGATACTCATTCTCTGGTGCGGTGGGAAGATTCGAGAGGGCTGGGCAGGTCCCAGAGGAAGAACTGGGTATCCTTTTGTGCAGTGGCCTAGAAAGTAGACACCCTGGGTTAGTCACACTAACCACAGCCCACGTCTCTGGAGAGAAAAACCTGCAGTCGTGGCTGGGACTGGCGTGGGCTCAGGGCACCTGGAGGATGCAGAAGCTGGAATCAGAGAGCATGTCTGGGAGGGCAGGGGCAGCTTTTAGTGGGGCTGTCTGTTCCCTCTGAAGAACCCTGCACCAAACCCCAAGTCTGAGTATGTACCTGATGCTTGGGCACTGGGTCTTCTCCCTCGTTCACTGGGCTCATGTCCCCAGAAGTTAGATTTTGGTTGGGGATGGCCCCAGCTCTCTGGATCACAGTAGGTGCTCAACAAATGAGCTGAAATAGGAAATCTGTCACTGAGCCCAATAGGAAGACGGTAGGAAGAAAGCAGAGGAGTAACTGCCCTCTACCTTGGCTTGAAGCAGGAGAGGGAGAGAAGGAATTCTGGAGTAGGGGTGAGAGAAGGGCACACAGAAGGTTTCTGGTGTCCCCACAGGCAGTAAGGGGATGCTAAATCCTCAGAAAATAGGGGAGAGAAAAGCAAGAAAGGAAAGGAGGTCTTAGAAAAGGAGGCAAGGCTTAGAATACCTTCCATGTTGAAGTGTGGCCTAGAGCACTCCTGTCCTCTCTCCTCCTGCCAGAAACCAAATGGACATTACTAACACCAGAAGAATCTCCAGGAAATTCAGAGAATCTACCATCTCCCTCCAGAATCAGGGATGTGAGGGTAGGGGGGCCTATAACCCCAGCCACCGCATTTATACTCTGCCTGGAAAACCTGGGGCAGGCCACGAGGCCAGGTCTCCAGTGCCAGAACAGGATCTGCCTTGATATCCCTGAGGGGTTTCAGGAGCTCCTCCAACAAAGTCAGAAAAACCTACAGGGACAGAGCTTGTGGCTCAGGGAGCGCTCACCAAATATGCATTGAATAGTAAATGAGTTATCACTTATTTCCACAACTCCCTGGCCTCTCTCACTGGCCCCAGAAATGAGATGGAGGGGTTCCTCTGGTACAAATGTGGAAGGTGGCCCTGACAAGGGCTGTCAGACAGACAACCAAGCTCCACAGAGAGGGACAGAGGACAGAACCTCTTCTGGGGACTTCCAGCAACAGCTCCAGAATTTTGCAAAGCAGGGTCTGAAAAAAGCCATTTGGCTGGCTCCACATTTTGTTTTGGGTGCCATGTGCTCTGCTGAGAGCCCTCACTCAGGAGAGGAGCTCCCAGTCCTCAATCCCCACTGTGAGAGCCAACAGGAAAAGTCCCAGAGGGCAGGGCAGCCCACAGTGGGGTACGCAGGAGCCAGGATGTTGCAGGAGGCTTCGCAGGGCCGGCCTGTGTCCATCACGTCTGGCCCTCACCTGCCTCCCTGTCACACACATCTCTCCCCTCTTCTTGCACTCTGCTGCCCAAACGCCCTTAGGATGGTGCCCCAGTCATCAAAATTATTTTCTCCCTATTTCAAAAAGCTCTCCCTTATTTCTTGGTCTTAGCTTTAAAAGTAATCTAGTAAAGCAATAGAACATATTATCCAAATTATTATGTTTCTCCACCTGAAATAATTTGCATTTTATTTATTTATTTTTTTAACTTTTTTTTTAAATATTTATTTCTGAGACAGAGACAGAGCATGAGTAGGGGAGGGGCAGAGAGAGGGGGAGACACAGAATCAGAAGCAGGCTCTAGACTCTGAGCTGTCAGCACAGAGCCCAACGTGGGACTCGAACTCACAAACCGTGAGATCATGACCTGACTCGCAGTCAGACGCTTAACCAACTGAGCCACCCAGGTGCCCCTGCATTTTAAAATAAAGTACTCTTATGACTCAATAATTCTAGTTCTAGATTATACATCCAACAGAAATGCATAAATGCATTCACTAAGACACATGTAACAGAATACCTGAAATATCCCGAACTGGCATCTATTAAAAACCCATCAATGTGAAATGGATAAATAAACTGGATGATGTTCCTACAGTGGAACACTACATAGCACCGAGAATGAACAATCTACAGCTACATACAATAAAATGAATGGGTCTCACAAACAATGTTGAGCAAAGGAAGCCAGATATTGCTCACTGTATGATTTTGTTTACGTAAAGTTCAAAAACAGGCAAAACTAGCACGTGACGTTAGACATGATGATGGTTACCTCTGAGGGATAGTGACTGGGATGGGCATGGGGAGGGCTGCAGGGGCCTGACTAGTGTGGGGGTTCTTCATCTGGGTACAGGCTACACAGGTGTGTTCACTGTGAAAATTAAAGGGCAGCCCAGGCCCTGCCCCGTCCCTGACTAGTTGGACCAACTGTCCTAATTTCCTGGACTATCCTTACTTTAGCACTGAAAACCCTATATCCTGGGCAATTCATCAGGATCTGGGAAGGCACTGGGGGAACTGGGAAGGCTGGTCACCCTCTAGGACCGTGGGAAATGGGCAGTCACGTGTACTTCCTTGGCCCCGGTCACCTCCGAGCCAAACAAAGATCAAATCCCTGCCCCGATTCACTCCCAGGTTTGTTCTGAGGATCAGACAGGAGCCCAGGTGAAAATCTGTGGGAGCAGATGATCCCAATGTGCAGCAGTGGGAAAACCGATGGAGACAGTTATGCAAATCTTGATGGCTGCAGAAAGACCCAGGGACTGAGCCAGGATACGAGACAACTAGATCTGGACATAATAAACTGACTGAAGACTGTTTCTCAAGTGCCAGGTGTCTCCCCTGGGGCCAGACATCCAGTGTGAGCACCGTGCAGCCTGGGGCAGCCCTAGAAGAGGTGACTGGGCCCACTGCCCTGATGTTTCTTATTTACCAAGGGAGCTAGGAGTACAGATTGGATGCAGTTTTTGTTACTCATTGCTCCCTTACTCCTGGAGTGAGGCTGGGGTAGGAAGACACAGGTACATGCACTACTGGCCAGGGAGTTTCTTCTCCGCGGCTCTGGGGGAAGAGGTGGTGGTGGTGGTGCTGGGGTGACCCTGGGCCGGGAAGAAGCTGACTCTCTGGGGTACGGAGTCCATGACACAAGTTTAACTGAGGGAGGCTATCCTGACACACCACAGTGAGACTAAAACTCCCGAGCATGTGGAAAAGCCACAGGGCACACACACAAGATCACTCCATTTCTGCTAAAGCTTTTGTAACGGTGGCTACTAACTAACCCTGGCTGTGCAGCAGAATAACCTAGGGCCATGTATCATACTGGGGTCTAAAAAAGCATTCTTAGGCCTTCCTCCAGTTTTCAATGAAAACATAAACATTTCTGTTTGCTTCAACAATGAAAAATATTATTTTCAAAATGAATGCATGTGTATCTGCATCTTCAGAGGGACTATCCCATTACTGTGTGTTGCTACATAAGATCAGGGGCTGCCTCTGCGGCAGGTGACTATCGGCAGCCGGGGCTTTCAGAGACTCAATCACTAAGATCCCACCAAGGTGTGTTCTAGAGACTGCTACTCATAAGTGTGGTCCTTGGATCAGTACCACTGGTGACCTGGAACCTGTTAGAAATGTGGTTTGTAGGTCTCCCAGACCTTCTGAACCAGAACCTGCAATCTAAGGAGAGGCCTAGGTGATTCATGCATATTATTATTTACAAAGCACTGGTCTACATTACTGGCCTCCCCTCTTTGTTTTTTGTTTTGTTTTGTTTTTTAAGTTTATTTTGAGAGAGAGAGAGAGAGAGAGAGACACAAAGAGAGAGAGAGAGAGAGAGAGAGAGAGAGAGAGGGAGAGAGAGAGAGGGAGAGAGAATCCCAGGCAGGCTCTGGGTTGTCAGCGTGGAGCCCAGTGCAGGCTTGATCTCAGGAATGAACCGTGAGATAGTGACCTGAGCTGAAATCAGGACACTTAACCTACTGAGCCACCCAGGCGCTCTGGCCTCCCCTCTTTTTCTCCAGCATTGTTAACTGAAGTGGCTTCATATTTTCTACCTGATTTCCCAGTTCTAATTTCTGTGTGGCTTTCTGTTGTCTGTTGACCCCACTTAAGGCTCTACCATCAAAAGTGCTTATTAATTGGCCCATACAATAGGCTCATGGATGAGGCTTGCAGTTGGGGTCCCCCTGCCATGAGGATGGGGTGCTATCTTCTGAAGATAATGATGACACCCACAGGAGATGTGCACCCGGGCTCCCTGCCTCCATGGACCCACCTACACAAGTGAGGGTAAATTACACCAGTCACATTCCATCCTCTTGGCCAAAGGCCCCAGCCTGGCCAGCATTAGGGACAGTAAAGGGCCCAGAATGGGGTCTCAGTGTCAGAGCTAGCCACTTCTACAGAAGTGCGATGTGGGCTGCTGACTTCCTCGGGAAAAGAGGAATCGGGCAGGCTGGTGGGAGGGGAATAGGAGCTGCCGCCCTCCTAACTCTGGGGTGGGCCCAAACCATGACCCATCCTGGCCCCTTCAATGTCAGGGCACCCTGGGGGCCCTCCTGTGGAGCTCTCTGCCCCTCCCCGACGTGCCCTGAGACTCACAGGATGTAGCAGATGACGCCGATGCTCCACATGTCCGTGGCATAGCCGATGGGCTCATAATTGATCACTTCAGGTGCCACAAACTCTGGGGTGCCAAAGAGGACCTTCAGAGATCCTGCATTCTCTGTAACCAGGATGGAGAGGGATCAACTGCCAGAACATTCAGGAGCCAACCAGTGGTAAGCAAGTGCTATCTCTGTGCATGGGAGGGACACAGACAAGGCCTGGCCCTCAGCTGCTTTCTGGGACAGAGACACTCAGCCTCTTTGTAAACAGAGGCATCAATGTACCAGTGAAACTGACAAACTGCACACTCACCAGGGTGGGATGGGGAGAGGAGGCCTATTCGTCCCTGCCCCCAAGTGAGTTTCCATGTGTCTGTCTCTTCCATGAGTTCCCTGAAGAAGGGACTGTGCCTTGTGCTTGGCAATAATCTCTCACATTCACTAAGTCCTATGTACCCTGCTACCTGTTTTATAAGGACTTTCCTATTTAATACTCTCGACAGCCCTGAGGGAGGTATGACCCTCATGTTCCTGAGGAAGAATAGGATACCCAGGGAAGATGGTGATTTAGCACTTTTCACATGGCAGTCAGGACCTAAACCCAGGTGGTCCCACTCTGAGCCACACCCTCCTGCCCCCACCTTTCAACCCATATCGTCCTATCTCCTCCCAGAGCTGGCAGGAGGATAGCCAGGAAAGACCTTAACCCCTTGGTCTCCCTTAAAGGACCAGAGATGCCCAGTAGGATGCACATAGATACCATCTCCTGGGGGATCTATCAACAAAGGGGTGGGTGGCACACCTCTGGCCTGTGGGCCACACCTGGCCTTGTTCACGACAGAGCCCACAGCAAATATTCTAAGACAAACCATTTAATGGCCTTCAGATTGAAAGCTCTGCTCCAGCTCCCAGCTGAACCCTTCCTGCCTCATTTTAGCTCGTCCCAGTTCTCAAGGCCATGGTAGACACGACTATCCCCACGTCTCTCACCAAGGGAGCCTGCACATCGTGTCCCTTGGGCTCTGCCAGCTCCTGAGGCCAGTGGTGCCCTATTCATTCAAATTAGGAATGCTTCCTGCCTGAAGGCAGGCCCTGTACACCAGCTGTTGCCCCCTCAGCAGGTGGAGCAGAGCAGGCTCGCGTGCCCAGCATTGGCACTGATTCCCATGCAAGTCACAGCCTGGCAGAACCTGGCTCCCTCAGTATCCTCTCTGTAACAGGGCGCCCTGGCACTCACTCCCCTCAGGGTGGTGAAAAGCCAGTCTGTGCCAGCTCTCAGGTTCCTGTTGACAGGGAAGTGGTCAGGAGGTAGAGGGGGAGGCTGTTGCTGAGACATTGAACAGCTACACAGGCAGGGAGAATGTGGGCAGGGTATGAGGCAGCTGGTTACGGACCGAAATGGCTTCAGGGCTGGGTACGAAGGTCCCTACCACCTTCTCCCATCCACCCACCTTCCCAGGGCAGGAATAGCAGAGAGGCCTCAGAGAACCCCAAACTAGGTCTGGGGTCCTTGTTCCAGCCCCAGCACCTCTCCTGGCCGGTCCAGGTGGAACCTGCTGGGCAAAGCTACAGTTTCCTAGTCTATAAACCAGGGTTCAAAATCTGCCCTGTTTCTCTCACAGGGTTGCTGTGAGAACCAAATGCAAGTATGAGAAAGTGCTCTGGAAACTGTAGGGTAGGATGCAAATGGGAACAGGCGCCATTGCCAAAATGAGGTGCTGCTGCACCAGAGTGGAAGCTACAAGAGGGGACCATGACAACAGCCACAACAATAACGAAGAGCTAACACCTACACAGTGCTCACTATGTGCAAGGCACTGCTTGCATCACCTAACCTATATTAACTCACTTGACCCCCTAATAGCTCTATGAGGTGGGTATGGCTCTTACCCCATTTTACAGATAAGGAATTTGAGACTCTCAGTAAAGTCTATTTAGTGACAGGGGCAGGATCTGAGCCTCAGCAGCCGCCACGGTTTCCGATTTCAACTCCAACACAGTGCATTCCCTCTCGTGCCCAGTGTGTGGAACACAAACGGCCACTGCCACTGCATGTGGGTGACAACAGGACAGGCGGATGGCCTTACCCAGCTTTCTGGCCAGACCAAAGTCGATGAGCTTGATTCTGGTGCCAGTCTTATTGACACACATGATGTTCTCAGGCTTGAGGTCCAGGTGGACGATGCCCTGCTTGTGGATGTACTCCACCCCCTCCGATATCTGCCTCATGTACTGGATGCATTCCCGCTCCGTCAGCTCAAAGTCCTCGTCAATGATGCGCTCGAACAGCTCACCCCCCGACACACTGCGGGAGCAAAAGGGATGGTCAGATCACAGGATTGCGGGGCCCAGGGCTGGCAGGGGGTCTGGCCAAGAGCAGGCTGGGAATGGGGTGGGGAGGATGGTAGGGGGACTGGCAGGAAAGCCTAGGCTAAGAGGGGCCTGGCATTTCTGCAGCTTCCTGAATTCCAGTCCCCTGCCTTGTTATGTTGGTCCCAGTTTCCATTGTGTGAGGAATCCCTGGACCTCCTGGTTTCCCTGCTCGGGGGACCTTGTTTGTGCCCACTGAGCTGCTGGGGGATTCAGGGGAGCATCTGGGCTGGGCAGTTTCAGAGGTGGTCATGAACTGAGAGATCTAGACATCTTCTCCTCGACACAAAGGGTAACCACCAGCCAGGGTGTGTAATGACGACAGGTGTGTAAGGAATCGCTCTTACAAGAGCTGAAGCTTGAAATACTCACGGCACCCATAAGCATCTGTTTTGCATAGCCAGGATCAGAAAAGTATCTGCAATAATAAGGAGCCTTGGCACATTTTCTAAAATTCACTGGCTGTAACCCATTACACTCACAGTTGTGATCAGCTGGCCTCCTCTGGCCAGGCCTATAGTTCCAGTTACTTCCTCCAGGTAAAACTGTTACACCTGTTCCCTTGCCCAGGCTGGAAGTATAGTATACCCTCCTGCCTGGATAGACTTTGGATCCTGACTGTGGTGTTTCTGGAGCTCACAGTGGGCATCTTCTGCTAAGGACTGGCCCAGAGGCTATAGCCAGACAGCACATCGCCCTTCAGGGCAAAGGCATGGCCTTGCCTCCTGAGTTGCATGGGTCCTTTCCGTTCCCGTCCCAGCCCTCTGACCCACCTTCCTTCCTTGCTGCTCAGAAAGTTTAAAGCATCTCCCCAGTGACTTTTATAGCATCCAGATATCAGTAAGCTCTGTTCTGCAATGGCCTATAGGTCCACCAGCTGAACACGGCTGAGTAGGCTTCCTTCTGGGCCTGTCCTCTTCCAAGGGACTTCCCTCTTCTTTTTTGCAGGGGAGGGGGAAGGAACATTTCCTCTTCTAAGGGGAGCCATCATGAAGAAGGGAAAGAGCTGAGTGTGGATCCTGTCCCTGCCTTTTATAAGCTGTGTGACTTTGGGCACATTACTTAACCTTTCTGAGTCCTGGTTTCCTTACCTGTCCCTACCTCATAAAATTGTTAGGAATGAAGGAACTTCTGGAAAGCATCATTCCTGACACACAGTAGGTGCTCAGCACATATTAATTACCATTTGACAACCTGTAGTGAGTCAGGTGGATCTTGTCACTGACCCCTGCTGGAGGGACAGACAGGGATGCAGCGTGGGGCCCAGCACACCACCGCCTCCATCACCAACACTTCCTGGGAGGGCTGAGCCAGTGGCCACTGGGGACGCTAGAACTGACACTCTAGCAGGAGGTCCCTGGGTGGCCAGCAGGTGGCGCCTTTGTACCAAAGCCTTCCATTTCTATTGCTCTCTACCAAGGCTCCAAGTCAAATTCTAATCTACATTCCCAGGTCTCTTGGGAGCCTTACTGTCTCTGTTCCTCAATGTCCTCATCTGGAAGATGCACATAAAAATAGCACCACCTCACAGGGTTGCTGTGAAGACTGAGTGGATTAATACAGGTAAAGTGCTTAGCAGAGTGCCTGGCACATAGTAAGTGCTCAATAATGTTAATTACCTCCCCCCCCCCCCCCCCCCCCCGCCCCTGCCTAATCCAGTTGGGACCCTTATTGAAAATACAGACTCCCAAGCTCTTCCCCTGTAGATTCTGATTTAGAAAATCTTGGGAGGATCCAGATGTTAGCCAGATAATTCTTATGATGACACAAGCTTGGGAAATACCGGTTCCAGCTTACCCAATAGCTGCCCTTGGGATGGCAGCTGAAATTCAATTCACCAAGAAATTCCTTTGAGAAAGCACTCCCGATTTCCCCATTTGAAATGATCTTTCCCTCCCTGGGTTTTCCACAGTCTTGTCTCTGAGCTTTTTGTATCAAGTCTGCCTTAGCTTATGTTTGTTTGCAAGTATGCGTGGAAAAGGTCTGGCTCATCTCTAGACCTTTATTTACACCTGGCCATATCTGGCACCGACAAGGTGCCCCAAAATGTGTGCTTTTAAATTTAAAATATTCTGGAAAAGCAAGCAACCATCATTTTCAGTGCCTTTGGGAATGTCTGAGGCAATGTGTAGTGGAAATCTGAGCCACGGAGGTAATTACTACTGCGTTTCTAGAGGTAACCTATTCAGTGTAAGTTCAAATAGGTCCAAACCTATTCAAATATACTTAATGTATTTTGAAAACTGTTCCGTGGTCCATTTTCTAGGATGGAAGGGATTACATAAATAGGATTAATGGTTCTGTGTAGGTTTCTCTTCAAAATACTCAAGGTTAGGGTGGAAAGAAGCTGCCACCCACAGAGATGATGCCAAGGGCCAAGGCTGGGCCAGAGGGAATGTGCGCTTAGTAAATGGACAGTGAGCCAGTGAGCCAGTGAGTGAATACCTACTACCAAGGCTACCTAATCCCAAGGGATCAAATTCATTCCCCAAACTGTAGACGTTGGCCAGCCCTCATTGGCAGCCAGAAGGTATGGCGTTTCAGGGGACTCCAGACTCCATACCCAGACCCTCTACTCCTTGCTGAATATTCTTTGCTAAATTTTGCCAATGGTAGCACAAAAGTGAGGTGGGCGGCGGATGACTTGGTCTAAATTGCACTTCTGCTTCAGTGCTGAGGGTCCCACCGCCCCTTGGAATGTCCCGAGCACACCCAAAGGACAAGCCCAGATTGCAGGCCAGGAGCCTGAGGGAATCTCCATGTCTGGGCAACACTGCTATAAAGGTGGGGGCTTGTCCTGTGATCAGAGGTCAGAAAGGCTGAAGGCACACATTACTTCTGATTTCTCACTGTGTCTGAGGCAGCTGAACCGACAGAGAGGCCCCTGGAATACATTTTCACTTTTCTACATCACCAGGCATTATCTTTCTCTTCATCTCAGTTTCTCCATCAAACAAGGAGAATAGCAAATGGTACCCTCTGCAAGCTAGCCTTTGCCCTCTCATGGCTGAGTCTGTTTAAGCTGGAAGAGAAGTACAGACCGAGTGTGAATGTGCTCCCACTTCTTTGGTTGAGCTCCTATCAAGGGACAAGCTCTTTATCCCAAGTGCAGAAGAATCATCTGGCATCTGTGCGTGTCAGATTGCTCCTGCCCCTGGGAGAGACGTGGGGAAGAGGGATGAAAGCCAGGCCAGCCGAGGCCTTCTTACGTTTTCTCTCAACATTTTCCATCCAGCTTGCCAACTCGCATTTCCACGCTAAGTATGGTATTCTGCCCACTGGTGCTGCTGCCCGGCCTCTCCCAGGCTTGGCTGCCTCCTACCCCACTCCCACACCCTCGCACAAACTTGCCCAAGGCTTAACATCTAAACATAAGACATTTCTCCGCATGTCCACGCATGCCCACACTGCCTGGACCCAGCAACTTGTTCTAGAATAAATGTGAAACGTTGCAGCCCAAAGGGCTATTGTAAGGCTGTGATCGGTGAGGCCACAGACACGGGCTACTCTTGCCTGGAAGTGGGGAGGTAAGCTTAGACGGGGGCTGAAAACCGATTGTAAGATACAAATTCTAAGACACAAATGCAGCTTTTCTTTGGATCGTTTACAGTTCCACAGAATTGCTGAAGTTTAGATGCTGGAAGGACTTAATAATTAGAAAATCACAGCTTGGCAGTAACAGGACCAGACTCCAGCTCTCCTGAATTGTAGGGTTTGTTCCACAACACCTAGTTGTATGTTAAATGCTCACAAAATAATTTTAAGTGAAAAAATAGAAAAGACCATGGCACAGGAAAAGCCAATGTATCATACTATTAAGTCCTAATTATACAGCACAATGCCTGACATATATTATTCCATTTAATCCCCACATCATTCATAAAGCAGCTTATATCCTCTGTGTACAGATAATAACACTAAGGATAGGCAAAGCTGAGTTACTTATTCAAGGCCACACAACAGGTAAGAGGCAGAGCTGGATTGACGGGAGATTTATCGGACTCACTTTGGACTCTGTGCTTTTAACCCACTATAGCGCTTCCAAATGTACATAAACCGAAAGGAAACACACCGAAGCCATCACAGAGAGAGGAGAGGCGGTCACACCTCAAGCCTGGGGAGGCCTCACTGGCCTCACCCTTCCTGGGGAGGAAGGTGTTGGTAGAGTCCCCTCCAAAGGACAGAGAGTCCTGACGCTCAAGATGAGCAATTCAAGGATGCTGAAGGCTATTTCACAATAGCTCTAAAGATTTCAGATGCACATGCCCTTTGATCTAGCACACCCACACTTCCAGGAATTCACCCTACAGACGTACACAGGAGTGAGAAGATGCAAATACAAGGTTACAAACGCTGCTTATTTGTAAAAGCAAAGGCCTGGAAACTGTGAAACCGCCTTTCAAAAGAAGACTGCTCGAGTAAACTGTGGTTTATGCATGGAAGGAAATTCCACGGGCAGGGTGAACGAGGAGGGCCACCAGCTACTGGTATGTTCACAGCAGTTCATACCCAGGTGAATTGTTGAATGAAAAGAAGCAAGACACAGGATAGTGGATATGAGTTAGCTTTGTGTGAAAAGGTGGGAAATATTTTTTAAAAATATATGGTTATATTTTCATAAAGAAACTTTGGAAGGATACAAACAATAAAATAAATAAAAATGGTTACTGGTGGCAGTGGTGAGGGCTATGGGGGACAGGGGTTGGAACGAACTCTCCATTGTGTATTTTCTTACATTTTTTTTAATGTGATTGTATAACATTAAAAAATTCTGATTAAAAAATAAAGGAAAGGAGGGGCGGCTGGGTGGCCCAGTTGGTTAAGCATCTGACTCTTGACTTCAGCTTAGGTCATGCTTAGGTCATGATCTCACAGTGTGAGAGTTCAAGCCCCTTATAGGGCTCCGTGCTGGCAGTGGGGAGCCTGCTTGGGATTCTCTCTCTCTCCCTCTCTCTCTGCCCCTCACCTGCTCACTCTTACTCTCTCCCTAAAATAAATAAATAAACTTAAAAAGAAAAAGGAAAGGAAACTGAAAAACACAGACACCTCTGCAGAGGACACCTGGCTTACTGAGAACAATATGTGCATTTGTGTTTGTGTGTGTGTGTGTGTGTGTGTGTGCGCATGTGCACCCGTGTGTGCGTGTGTGCACACACATGGTCAGCGGCTCAGAGGTGAGACAAGTGGAGGATGGGGACTAGAGGAACCATGGATCCCAGGAAGCCTTGGCGGGAGGTCATGTGATATATGCCTCCGCCCATGTACAACTCAGCCCAGGAAGCACTACTCTCTGCTGAGGGAGCAGTGGAGAACACAAGCAGGCATGTATGGGGGGCATGCAGGGCACAGGAGGAGGACAGGAGCAAGGGTTACGCTTCCGTATCCTGAGCCCCCAGCCCTGGGCCCCTCTTCTTTTGAAGGCCAATCAGGAAGTTGCTGTGTCCCTCCCCTTCCACTCCAAAGCTACCTCTAGGTGAGAATGTCCCTGAAAGAAAGGAGCCTACAGGTAACCTTGGCCCTTTCACAGGGAGGTGAGGGTGAAAAGGGGGCAGGGGTCCTCAGAGATCCGCCAATTTGTTATGGCAGTGAACAGGGCTGCTGTGGGCTGCTGGTCATGGGTTAGGGCCACAGGTGAACACAGATCTGCTGTTCTGAGTGGGCAACACCCGGTCACGTGGGCTGGGGAGTGTCCTTCATGTCATAGCCCCGCCTGCAGGGCTCTCCATTTCCAGGCAGAGGGGTTTGGGTGTGGGCACACACAAGGGGCCCCCAGCAAACCACTCACATTTCCAGGACCATGACGATGTTGGCCTTTTCTTCAAAGGCATCCACACACTGGACCAGCTTGGGGTGGTGGAGGCAGTTCATAATGCTGATCTCCTGCCGGATATTCTCTTTCTCTTTTGCTGAATATGCCTTGAAGAATTTCCCTGCCCAGATTTTTCCAGTTTTCTTTTCTACAAGTCGAAAGACCTGTCCAAATTTCCCACTGGAAATGAAAGGAGGAGGAGAGGAAAGGCAAATTTAGTCAAGCTTTCCACTAAATTGGGGCTGACAAATGGTGGCCTGTGGGACAAATCTAGCCCACCTCTTTTTAGAAATAAAATTTTATTGGGATGCTGCCACACCCATTGGGGCGCACACTGTCTACGGCCACTTTTGTGCTTCAATGGCAGAGTGGTAGCTGCAACAGAGAGCATATGGCCCACAAAACCTAAGCTACCCATTATCTGGCCCTTTATAGAAAAGTCTGCCGGTCCCTGCTCTGGATCATGAAGGGTTCCTCTAACACAGACAAACCTCCTCTCCCTCACCTGTCACCCCAGCCTGTGCCTGGCCCCGCATCCCTGCCCAAACACTGCCCAGGTTTGCTGTTCTTTCAGGGCCATCACTTCCTTGGGCTGAGGCTTCCACCCTGGCTGGTGGGCTTCTCTCCCCTTCCCCGAAGACAGACCCATGAAGCTGGGTGGAGAAAGTCCTCCCCAACTACAGAGAACTTCCGAGTGGCTGCTTTCCTTCTGTTCCACTGCTCAGCACTGGTCCCCTGGACATGGCCCAGGAAGGCCCCTGCCGTCCACTGCAGGGGAGGAGAGTGAGGTATTCCTCTGACACAGCTCCTCCCGACAGAGCAGGCTCCTTGTGCAGAACTGTTGAGGCTGGTGTCACTCCTTTCTTCCCCAGGAACTTGCTAGAAATCAAACCTGAGCCCTGTCCCCTTTTCTTCCATCCTGCTCCTATAGGGATAGTTAGCAGGAGACAGTCGGCCCTGGGTGCTGCTGCTGGAGGGGACGGTGTGGCTGTGACGAGGGCTCAGGGTTGGGGTCTCCACACTCCAGCGGAGAGCCAGAGCTAACTAATAGTGTGGGCCAGATTCATAGAGTGAGCAGCTGTGCCTTTCAGCGGTGTGCATTTTATGGATGCATTAAAGCTACGGTTGCTGAACAGTGAGACTGATCAGGCTTGACTGACTCCTGCAGATGACATGAAAGGTAGCCTCGGACAGTCTGACCCAGACCCAGTCACCTTATCAGCCTGGTTGGAGTAATGCACAGGAAAGGCAGGGCTTGCTCAAGCCTCTCATGGAGTTGAGTCGGTTGCACAAGAAGCTCCTAAGAGCGCCCTGGCTGAGGTTGCCCTCTTGGGGTGCTGACCCAGGTCAGCACCTCCTGCTTCTGCAGGGGGCCTCAGCGTGGGAAGCTGGCAGAACCCAGGAAAAGATGGGAAGACAAGGCACGGAATTTAATGATGGGATCTGCGCCACCCCCACTCTGGGGGCCCCAAAGGCACTTCCTGCACCACTTACGAGCCTAGTCTCTCTTCGATGTCGTAGAAGTCAGACACTTTGTGTTCAGTATTGACAATCACCGTCCGGTAGTCGACCTCAGGTTCCTTCTCATCTGCAGGGTGGGGCGGGGTGAGTGTGAGCCATCCAATTCCTCGCTCACCCCCCTCCCCGCCTCGAGTCTACCTGAGGACAGGTGGCCAGCACTCACCATCATCTGACACCTCCACTTCGTCCTTTGGCTCTGGGGGTGGAAGGAGATGGGCAGAGACACAGAGGACACAGTGATTAGTACTGAAGACCCACTGAGAGTGAAACATGCTGGGGCCTCCATCATGCCTCAGCCTTCCCAGGCCCAAGACCACCAAGCCCAGAGCTGTGGGCATGGCTAGGCAGTGGGTCAGTCTGCTCTGCAGCCGGGCCACGGACACATGGACACACCAGCAGGCCCTGGCCTCCTCACCCCACCGAGCAGCTTCCCCCCCAGCTCTTGCTTCCATCCCTTCCTCTGTGACCTCGTGGTCCCCTGGACACAGCCTTCTTCACAGAGCTTCCAGGCTCCAACTTTCAGAACCCACACATGACTGTGACAGCCCCTTTCTGCTCTCGCTTGAAAGTCAGCAACATAAATTGCTCCTAGTGTCAAATCTATTTATCCATTTGATGGTTAATGGTACGTGGGATTCCAGCCCTGGACCAGGTATCTTGCCAGGTATTGTGGGCATACAACCAAAATACACAGAAGGCATGATCTCTCCTTTCTTGGGGCTCATAATTTAGTGGGGGAGGCGAAACCACATATCCTAGAAATATCCGTTGCAAGTGTTCTATAATCAAGCACATGATATTAAAGTACAAATATACATATACATATGTAGGAAGTTGACATGAAATGAGGCAATTATAAAGTCAGAGCAATTATTCTGGGAAGAAGGAGCCCTCGAGTTGGGTCTTAAAGGAAATGCTGGAACACAACAGGGAGGTGGGTGAGGTCACACAGTGAAACCAGCAGGTGTTAAGAGGTAGGGCGAGAAGGGACATAAGCAGCACATACTGGCTGCTCATATGGATGTATCAGACAAGAATGGCAGGGTGGGGGGCGGCGTGAGGGGACAGGCAGGTGCCCACCAAACACATCCACTTCAGAGCTGCAGGCTTTCCTTTGGCATAGGTTTGTCCCTATCAGGCCACTATGGCTTCTTGACCTTGGCCAAGTACCTTTCCCTTTCTGGGCCCCAGTGTCCTCATCTGTAAAAGGAGGGAGTTGTACTTATAGGTGATTTCTAGGGTCCTTGGCTAGCTCTGGATGCCATGTTCTGTGACATGCTTTATGCTCCTCAGTCATGATGTGGGCTGTGGTCCACTGGTAGAGGGAGCCAATGTTGGTTTCCTGAGACAGAACAAAGACCTAAGAAAAGTTGGAGAAGGAGGACAGAGATTTTACCAGTGCAAGTGTGTGTGTGTGTGTGTGTGTGAGAGAGAGAGAGAGAGAGAGAGAGAGAGAGTAAGACTTGGGGGGATAGAGTGTGTGACAGGGGACAGCATGTGGGTGAATCCCCCAGAAGCTGTGATTTGTTTAGGGTCCTTACAATGCTGTTGATGAAGCTTAGCTTTAAACAACTAAACAGAAGTGAGACGGAGAAGAATAGTCTGTCGCAGGAAGGAAAATGCCCCGGAAACATTTAGTAATAAGATAGATGGGAACCCTCAGATCCGTGGTGGGGTTTCACAGATAGTGCCAGGACAGGAGTCTAACTGGCCAAGTCTTCTAACTCGCATATTTGAGAGTGGAGAATGACCATGTCAGTTCATAGATGATCAGAAAACATCTGGGAACAACACCTGGAAGACATGATGGAGTCACATTTCAGAGAGAATGGAATCATTCAGCCTTCTGGGGCGAACAAGCCCCAGGGCATCTAGTGAGAACCCAAGTGTGGGAGCCCCGTCCCTCAACTTACTGCTCTAGCCAACAGAATGTTGTCACGGGTCGGGGGTCTGGATCGGGGTGCGGGGAATGCACTGGCCACAAGCAGGTATTATTCCTCTGCTCTCAGCAGAGCCTGGGGCCATCTGCTCCTGGAAGCAGGGCTTTCGGCACTTAGGAAGTCGCCCTGGGGCTGGAGAGGTATGGAAAGCCACTGAAAGAGCTGCTGTGTGAAGATGGTCAGAAATGGTTAGGCCTCTCTGGTTAGGGAAAAATGTCTGTAGCAGCTATGATTTAAAAAAAATCACAATGGCCAAGGGTAAGATTAAGGTTATAGACTTTTACCAACTAATAAGTACTATAACTGGAGAGAACAATTTAGTGTTATGCCTCACATAGGAGGAAGGCGGTAGGCATATGGAACTCACATCTCGAGATGTACCATAAGGATAATAAATAGGTTTAACAGATGTTTAGGTCAGTTCAACAACGGCACTTCAGACAGGGCTGTAAGGGAAGCAAGGGGTTCAAGTCAATGACGAAGGATGCTGTCACTGGCTGGGCCTTGGAGATAAAATACTAACAATGATAACAACATTTACTGTCAGGGAGGCCCAGCGTACTGGTCCATGGTGCTCCTGTCTGAGAGAGTGGCTTCACCCATTCCCATGCCACTCACCGGGGTGTGCAATGGACAGCAGGACGAGAGAGGAAGGAGAAGGCAGACTTCCCTGGCCTGGCATCTTTTTTTTTTTTTAATTTTTTTTTTTTAACATTTATTTATTTTTGAGACAGAGAGAGACAGAGCATGAACGGGGGAGGGTCAGAGAGAGAGGGAGACACAGAATCTGAAACAGGTTCCAGGCTCTGAGCGGTCAGCACAGAGTCTGACGCGGGGCTCGAACTCACGGACCACGAGATCATGACTTGAGCCAAAGTCGGACACTCAACCAACTGAGCCACCCAGGTGCCCCTGGCCTGGCATCTTTAGGAAGAGCTGTCTGTACTTCCCTAGTGAAGGAGCATCAGCCGTACTGTAAGCCCATAAGGGGCTTTCCAATGGCCTGGCACCAGGGGCATCTTCCAGATGGCCCTGGAGAGGGCATGCAGTTCTACAACTGGCCTCTCCCAGTGTCTCAGACACCAGTTAGAGATTATACAGCTGGCCTTCTTGCTCGCACCACAAACACCACACCTGTCCTTCACCTCTGCCTTATTTTCCCTTGGCAATTAAGATGCAGAATGTTCTCCTGATGCTATGGTTGTGGGGACCTAGGCCATTCTCAGGGAATTCATGCCCTTATTTCCTGGCTCACTGCTACCACACAAATCTTCCTCTGTTTGAAACAGGCCAAGACTCCTGGCTGAGATATTTCCCTTCTTCCTTTTCCTTATCACTCTGCCTCCATTCTGCTTGGAGTGGGAAGCGGCCACAAGGAGAGGGGCAGGATAGGAGGTGGGGAAAGGCCATGGTCCAATTAGCCAAGTTCAGTAATAAAGGTCTGTAGTAACAGCAGAGGTGAGCCACTCGGTTTCCATCTCTCCACCACAGAAGGAGCTGCGGCTGGAGGAACTTCAACAAGACATTTAGAAACTATTCAGAAAGAGCTATGAGATCCAAGAGCTAAGCACAAGAACTGTTTGGAAGATGGTTCTGAGATATTTCTGCAAATAGATGAGTCTCATTTCCCTGGAGTAGTGTCTCAGACAAGACCAGATGAGCACTGGGGACCCTCACGTGGCAGGCCTCTAGGGAGTCCCTTGGACTGAGCTGTCCGTGGCTGAGGGCCGTCACACACCTGGTGAGCACTAGAGGGCACCCCAGCCCCAGAGAGGCGTCTATAGCCCCGGACCGGGTGAGCAGCACTATTTGGCTCATCTCTGGCCCTCAGGGGCTCTACATCTCTAATTGCCCTCAGGCTTGCAAGGAAGCCCCAACTCTGCAAGAAGCCCTTCTCATAGCTGTTTTGCTAACAACTATATATTCTAGAACAAATTAGGATCAGGAGCAAGGACAGAGTGGATTTAAGACTTACAGTATGGATAGATAGGGTAGGGCAGAGATGAAGGCCTGGCTGGGATGGGAGAGAATGTTGTCTTCGGGGCAGTGCTTCTGCTTACCCAGGTTTGGGGAGACAGGGAGGGGAGCTGGCTGGGTTGGGGATTCTAGTCTGAGGGGCGGCTCTGGCATAAGAAGTCCACTGAAGCTGGGTGGGGACACCTGTGCTTTGTCCTGTACCACCTGGAATAGTGCCAGAACACAGGAGGAGTGCAGAGGAGTGCAGAACACCGTGTGAGTGAATGTAGCATGAGGGTCGGGCGCTTAGCAGGGACAGAATGGAGAGGTCAGGATGAAGCAGAAAACCCAGGCTGCTAGGGCAGAGGCAGGAGGAGTACTGGTGGCAGTGGGGAAGGCGAGAGCCCTCATAAGCTGCACTTAGTGAAGGGAGGGTTCAGTAGCCCTGCCGTTATGATGACCACCGTACCCCACAGGCTCCCTAGAGAGAAACTGCCATGACCACCCCTCCCATCCCTCCTCTACACGCACACACATGTGTGCACACACACCACACTTCTCTGAGAGCCATTTCCCTTTTAAGGTGGACAGAGATGACCTACCCAGGTTATAACTAAAAGCATCTGACCAGTGCACAGAGGTCTTCACTCGGAACATCCCTACACCCCACCCTCCCACCGCCTCCACCCTCTGCCCCTCAGGCCTAATGCTTGCCAACTGTTCTGTCCTCCGCCCCCCCCCCCATCACTCCCCCCAGCCATCCAGCTGGCCCTGAGCGGTGGGAGCAGCATCCAGTCTGGAAGCCCTGGGTGGCCTGGACCCCTCCTCTGGCTTGCAGGCTATTTTTGCATTTCCTTTTGTGTGCTCTCAGCCAGGAGGGGCCCTAGGGGGAGAACTGAGGACCACAGTGGGATTTGGCTGGCTGTAGGGGAAGAAGGGAAAGGCCACCTGCCCAGAGCCTGGTGGTCCTCGCCCTTGTCCCCACACACTCTCCCTACAGGCCTGGGAGCTGCTGTCCTGGCCTCCTGGGAGCCACACCTTGCAGCTCCGAGGGCCTCTGTCCTCTGCATGGGCTTCGTCGGGGATTCTACCATTTCTCCTGGTGTCTGCCATAGGGGCCCTGGATACTTTCCTTTCCATCTAGGGAACATCTCACTGCAATGCTGTCTCTTCCCTTGTCACTTTTCAAGAGGTAGGGAGTGTTCTTGAACAAAGCAATATGCTACAAACATAAAACTAAATGCATGTCCTGGCACCCCCACGCTAACCTGCCTGCTCCCCACAAAGAAGGTCAAAGGGCGGCAGATGGCAGTTTTGTTACCCCGTTTCCCTCAGCAGACATTTGTGAGCAGCTAGTGGGCAGGAGCCCCAGGACAGCTGCCCGGAGGCTCAGCAGGGCCATCCTGGGGGCCAGGATCCATGCCCCTGTGGCTCCCATGTCCCAGAGCTCAGGGGTAAAGGCCCCCAAGATAGGGCTGCACTGGCAATCTTGTAAATTTGGAGTGTTTTCCACTGGCATCCTCCAAATTTCTTTCTGGAGCCCTCTTTTAATATGAAAGTAAAATGGGGCACCTGGGTAGCTCAGTTGGTTGAGTGTTCAACTTCAGCTCAGGTCACGATCTCGTGGTTCATGGGTTCGAGCCCCACGTTGGGCTCTGTGCTGACAGCTCAGAGCCTGGAGCCTGTTTCGTGGATTCTGTGTCTCCCTCTCTCTCTGCCCCTTCCCCGCTCGTTCTCTCTCTCTCTCTCTCTCTCTCAAAAAATAAATAAAACATTTAAAAAATAATAATATAAAAGTAGAGTTCATGTCTATTTTATATCTAATATTTTCACTAAAGAGGGGGATCAAACTATAATGACAGTTCCATACTCGTGATGCCTCTGGTTGCGTGGGGACTTCAGACTGGCCCTGTCCAGCTCCCTGTCCTTCACTCTCCCCTCTTCTCTAAGCCTCACACCCTTAAGCTCTCCCTCTCCCAGTGCCCTTTCCCTTGGTGTCCCTCCACCCTCCTCCCCGCCCACCACCTCTTCTCCACCTTAAACTCACGGCACTCTTTTCTTCTTTTCACACTGAACTTCCTGAAATAATATTCCACACTCCTGGCCTCTCTTCTCCCACTTATTCCTTAACCCCAGGGCAACCATTTTCCACCCTGTGGAAACGCTTTGGACTTTCCTCTCAAAGATCGCTGAATATCAAAGGGATAAATCCCTGAGTCCTCATCTCTTTCTGTATTTAGCACTGCTGCTGTTCAGGGAGCCTTCTCTGCAATCTGTGTTTCTTCAACGCGGCTCCAGCTTCTGTTTCTCTCTGCCTCATCCTTGCTTCTGGCCTTGCAGGATTCTTCATCTCGGTATCCACACTGACTTTCTCTACCACTCTCAGTGACTTCATTGAGCCCATGGCTTCAATAATCAATTAAATATATATAGCGAAACCCCCAAATCTGTAGTTCTGGCATAAACCCTTCTCCTGAGCTCTAGATTCAGCCAGTCAGCAGTCTGAAGACGCCTGGATATCCCTCAGACACCTCATCTGCACGGGACTGAGACCAGAACTTGCATCTTCTCCAGGACTCCCGGCTGCCTAACGTCCAAGTCTCTGGGAGGCAGCCTGACCTCCTCCTTCAGTTTAACCAAAGGACTACAGGCTTTAGGTCAGACAGCTTACCATTTACATTACATGCTTTGGGATCTTGGGCAAGTTGCTTCATCCCTGTAAACCTCATTTCTCCTATCTATAAAACGGGGGTAGTAACTATCTACTTCGGTGAGTTAGATGCATAAAATGATGCATATAAAGTGCTCAACACACTGTTAGCATATAGCAAGTGCTTGATATATGTTAGCCACCAAGAACTATGATAATAAATGCCTCTTAAATTTGTATTCAGTTACCCAAGCTAGGAACTGGAAGTCATCCTGAACTCTTCTCATTTTTCCTTCAATTCTACCCAAAAAGTCATTGAGAATAGTCAGTTCTACCTGTTGAGGGTTTAGTTCATGCCCTTACCTATCCCTCACCTGGAATGCACCACAGAAGCCCAACTGGTAGCTCGCTGACTCCAATGTCACCCCCCCAGTTCCACTTGGGTACTTCCCAAACTGTCACACACATCTGAATCCATGGGGGTGGATCATGTTGAAATGAAGGTTCAGAAGGGACCAGAGGAATGGAGGGACGGAGAGTCTGCATTTCCAGCAAATCCCAGGATCCCAAGACTCTGGTCCAGACCACACTTTGAGTAGCAAAACTCTACTCTTTCTCCAATTCTCTTTCTAAAAAAACAGATGTGGGGCGCCTGGGTGGCTCAGTTGGTTAAGTGTCTGACCTTTGACTTTGGCTCAGGTCACAATCTTGCAGTTTGTGAGGTTGAGCCCCACGTTGGGCTCTGCACTGACAGCATGCAGTCTGCTTGGGATTCTCTCTCTCCTCTCTCTCTGCCCCTCCCCTGCGCATGTGTGCTCCCCCTCTCTCAAGATAAACTTAAAAAAATAAATAAATAAATAAAACCAGATGTGATCATATCAATCCCCTGCCTGGAATCTTTGATCAACTTCTCAATTTCACCTGAACTGCCCCTTCAGGGTTGCTTTCTTCTGTTCTGTCTCGCACAGCATATGCCCTGGCCACACACAAGCTCCTCAAAATGCCATGTATTTCCATCACTTTGCACCTTTGGACATGCTGCTTTCTCTGGGAGGAATGCCTCTCCTTATTTCCCTGCCTTTTGGAAGCCCGTTCCTTTTTCCAAGACTCAGCATATGTGTCAACTCTTCTAGGAAGCCTTATTCAACCTGCATGGCAAACTCAATCATGCTTTCTGCTGTGTCTCCTTTGTTTACATCACTATAATCTCATGTATCCCCTCTCATTATAGCTACTGTCTACACAGCTGTGTTCCTAGTTAAGATTTTAAGCCCCTTGTCTAATTTGTCTTTGTGTCCCTAGAACCTGGCACTGAGTAGACAGTGCAAGAGAAGGAGGGAGGCGGGTGCAGGGGGAAGCTGAAACTTCAGGCCCATCTGAACTCCTGCCTTCCAGGTCTTTGCTCCTGATTAACACACTATTACCCCCTGGTGGCAGTGTACCAAAACTGCTGGTTCAATGTGTTTTGAAGGTCAAAGGTACTTCTAAAGGATGGATCAGCATCACAACCCTGGAAATCAAGATCCCCAAAGACTCTGCCAGCCATCATTGATGTCTTTCAGTTCTCAGTACCCCTCTCAGTACAGGTTTCTACAGGCACAAGGTAAGTCACACAAACTTACTTCAAGCCAGTGATAAAGCAGAAGATAGCCTACCCTCTGGTTTCTCTCCCACTGCTGTGAGTTCAGACTCCTGGCTCGGCTCACTGGTTCCGTACACGTTGACTGCACGCACACGGAACTTATACTCTCGGTCTGGCAGCAGGTCCTGGACGTTAAAAGAGGTGCTGCGGCATGTGGCTAGTTCCTTCCACGTTTTGTCCACTGAGTCCCAGATTTCGACGCTGTAGGACTGCACGGCACTGCCCCCATCATATGAGGAGCCATACCAGGACAGGGTCAACGAGGAGCTCCGGATGTCAGAGGCGCACGGTGTGCCGGCCGGGGGGTCTGGCTTATCTGGGGACAGAGAAGCACAACATCACACAAGCCTTCAGGATTACGGGGGGGTGGGGGGGGGTGGAGAAGAATTGCACAGAAAGAACATTCCTGAATTAGCTTTGTCTTGGGGGAGAAGCCCGTAGATCCCCAGCTGCCAGCCCTGGTCCTGGCTTTCCTGACCTCATCTACACAGTCACACCTATGTAAAAACACACCTACATGAAAAGCCACACAAAAACCTACTTGCTGGAAAAATAACCCTCCTTTTTTGGCTAGTTTTCCAGTCTACAAGTCATGATTTCCTGTACTCTGCCTCAGTCATAAACATATTTCTTTGAGTAAACAGATCTAGGAAGCTGCCCAGAAGGCGTGGACTGCTTCCCATCAAAAATATGTTTTGAGAGAGAATTCAGAGTGTGTGTGTGTCTCCGTCAGGCCCTAGGCCAGTGGCCTGCGACATAACTAGGGTCAGTCTCCACTTTCTCTGGGACTTGGGAAACATCTGCCCCCCTGACAGGCAGTATAGCACAGTGAGCTCTGAAGTCAGACGGATCTGCGTTTGACCACAGCCATGTCTACATTCACTACTTGCTCAGTTCTCTGTGCCTCAGTTTCCTTATCTGTAAGCAACGTAGATAATAATAGCACTTGGATCACAAGGTTGTTGTGAGGAGTTCCTGGAAAAGTGGCTGGCTTGAAGAGCCATCACTATCATTATTGTAGGAGTTTATTTCTAATTTTATAATCCATAAAAAGTTACTCGCACCCTACCTCTTGTATCCTCATAGGGCTAGTATAAAATGAGGTAAAGAATTTCAAAACCAAACCGCAGTAGCAAATCACAACCATCCCTGACTGAGGGCTGGGAAAAGAGCAGAGGACACAAGCTAGCAGCAGCCCCTTTGGCTGGCTGCCTTCCCATTCAGACCAGTAATGCTGCCAGCTTCAAGGCAAATCACGGTAGCCAATATTTTGATGGGGTTCTCGAGTTTTGCTGATCTTGTCAGTTGCTCATCTGAACAAAATTCTATTTTCCAGATTTAGTTTTTACAGGTGGTTGATTTAGCTACAGATAGGAGTATTCAGTAACCTCCACCCCCCACCTCGCTCAAGGCAGCTTGAGGTGTAGAGTTCCCCACACTAGCAATTAAAACCATGCTTGTCATGCTATGTGATTTTACAAGCTATGTGAACTCAAGCGGATTCCTTAACTTCCAAGTTTCCAAACTCCTAGTTGGTCTTTTTTATTTGGAAGATGGTGCTAATATGTATCTACCTTTTAGGGGTTTTGTAAACAGCAAGCAAGCAAACCCAGGTAAAGTCCTTGACTCCTACTCTCCCTCCCTGCCTCAGCAAGGCAGGAAGGCCAAAGAGAATTTCTGCAAATGACTCTATGCATACAGCGAAGAAAAAAACCTGTTGACGTGTGTATGTGTGTGTGTGTACATGTACATTCTCACCTCCCCCCCCCCCCAGGCCCCACAGCTTCCATGGCCTGGAAGCCATTCACTGCCTTGCAACCCCAGCCTGGACCTCGCCTGGAAGGACTCGGATTGTGACAGGGCTACTTTCCACCGTTGGCAGTCCCTCTGGAGGCCTCCTGTGATGGAGCCGCTTTCACTGGTTGTTTAAAGTGTTCTCTTAGAAAAACCATTTGTTCTGAAAGATGTATTGGCCTTTTTAGAAATATTTCTGGTGTTGGCTAAGATGTTTATTACTTTAAACTCTTGTAGAGGCAAGTGGTTCAAGTCCTCTCAAGACCCAGTGAAGGAAGTAAAAAAGCCCAAAGAGGGATGAAAGACAGACTCACTGCTTCCCCCAAAGAAACCTGCCTGGAAAACATCTGATTGGACACGTTTCGAGTCATGTAGGTTTATACAACAAATGCAGACACACTCCACTGACTGATTTTTCTCCCTTCTGCTTTGGTTAAGGAAAGAAAATGTTGAGAAATGGGTATTGCAGAAGAGGTACTATTTGTACCCTACCCTGTTCCAGATGTTTCTTGGCTGAAAGGATGAGAAAAATGGACAAATGATATACATTCACCTCCTGCAGCACAAGAGAAGATGTGAAATTGGTGGGGGGAGCTTTAATTCCGAGTGAAACTTCAATGCTTTCAAGGAATCTGATTCCAAATTGAGGGGTTCAGAAAAGACTCACAAGTCTGAAGTGGTCAGAGAATGGAAGCGCCCACCCTCACCCCTGCCCTTAGGGCCATGGGCTGTGTCTGATGCCCTCTGTTCTTTCCAACTGACAGCCTCACACAGAGGCTGGACTAGCCAGGGAGGAAAACGCTTGGGACAAGAGAGACGTCCTCAGAACAGAATGCCTGTGAGCCTCCCTTCCACACTAAGCACACAGACGCACTCGGGTTGGGAGGGGGACCCTGGGCATGGCCTGGTAAAGACAAGGCGGGCTCAGTGTCTAGAACCCTAAGCTCTACGCCGCCTTGGAATTCTCCCATGGCTCCCTGGAGACTTGACTAACAGAATGGGAAATGCTGAGTCTAAGGGAAGAGTCTCAGATGGCACCAGCTTCAGGATTTTCTGTTCAGTCCTGGGAAAATAGAGGATCTCCTCTCCACTACTTCTCAAGGGAGCAGGTGCCCTGGCAGTCTCCGTGCACCTGTGTGTCTGAAGGTGCTCTGTGGCCTAACCCCACCTGGACCTCCCTTCACTGCACCTCAGCAGCTGCCTGCAGCTTATAGACAAAGGCAGGGGATGTGACCCCTCGGAGGCATCGACCTGGATCATCCAGCCCTTGAAGGCCAAGGTACTTTGCTTACCCAGAATACCCAGCTAGCTGGTGGCAGAGCCAAAAGGAGACTCCAAAAAAATCTCCAGACCCTTGTTCCAGGGGCCTGTTATTCTACAGGCCATCAGGCAGCATATGATCAAGAAGCATCTTGCTTAAACCCATGCCAAGCATTACAAAGGGAAATCTCCTGGCTTTAAAAACCTTGCAAGTTCCAAGCTCTGGTAGTTTTGGGGGATTACCGGGTATTTGGAGACTCTCTCTACTTTGTTTTTCTCCTTTAAAGATAGGCGAAGTGATGTTTTTCTCAGGCCGGACAAGTTACAGGAAGGAATGCATCTGGGTAAGGCTCTCTCGGGGGCCCCTCTCTCACCCCCCTGAGGTAGAGCTGGAGGGGCAGATGTCTGCACAGTCCCTCCCAGCTCCACACACTCCGGTGCTGCCTTTTAAAATATAAACCTTTCAATTAGTTAAACATCACTCATTGAAACTACCTGAGGGTAAGGCTACTTTTTATTATCATTTTAAAAATAGGAGTCATGGGGCGCCTGGGTGGCTCAGACGGTTAAGCATCCAACTTCGGCTCAGGTCATGATCTCGTAGTTTGTGAGTTCGAGCCCAGCGTTGAGCTCTGTGCTGACAGCTCAGAGCCTGGAGCCTGCTTCGGATTCTGTGTCTCCCTCTCTCTCTGTCTCTTCCCCCCCCCCCCGCCCACTCTCTCAAAAATAAATAAACATTGAAAAAAAAATTTTTTTTTTTTAATTTTTTTTTTTCAACGTTTTTTATTTATTTTTGGGACAGAGAGAGACAGAGCATGAACGGGGGAGGGGCAGAGAGAGAGGGAGACACAGAATCGGAAACAGGCTCCAGGCTCCGAGCCATCAGGCCAGAGCCTGACGCGGGGCTCAAACTCACGGACCGCGAGATCGTGACCTGGCTGAAGTCGGACGCTTAACCGACTGTGCCACCCAGGCGCCCCGAAAAAAAATTTTTTTAAAAAAGGAGTCATAGACTATATGAAAAGAAAATGACATTTTAAGGGACCTGCAGAAGTTTACTGCTAACAAGTAGCAGTTGTGTTCAATAGGCCTGATTTAGCTGGCCTGCAAATGGATGCCTCCAAAGTGCTTGAAACTGCGCTGAGTAGGCTGAATGATTCCTGTTTCATCTCATTTATATTTGACATCTACTTAATAAGCCCTGATCAGATAATACACAGATGTCCCTAGAGACACGCAGGTAAATCTGGGCCTAATCCAGGTTTACTTTGACTAATTCTAAATCCATGAGCTCTGAATGAATGCTGCTTTGCTGGATCCATCAATGCGAGTGCTCCTTTTATTGGGCAATTCTATTCTTAGCTCTGAGAGGGGGAGGCAGACAGAAAGCCCGTTCCCCTCCATTCCATTCCCCTCCCAGGACGGCATTTAACTTGCTGCTCCTGCCAGCTGGCGGGCAGCCACGCCAACGGCCCTGTCAGCACTGGCCGGCCCGGGAGAATGAGAAACGAAACCATAAAAGGCCAGAACTGCAGCTGCGTGGTGGTGCTGGGGGGAAGGGAGCGTGTGGCACTGCAGAGCCAGCCAGAGTGGGGGCAGGGGCACTGGTCACGGAAAAGCAGTTCAAAGGAGCTGACCCCCAGGTTCCCCAGATAAGAGGAAAACTGGAAACCAATGCTTGCTGACAGCTGGGGCGTGGGGCCAAATCAATACTGCGGGTACAGGTCTAAAAGGATAAGCAAACTGGGTCATTAGCATCAGTCCCCCAAGCCCCCAAAGGTTCTTGACTCCTGGGGGAAAATTCCTGAAACAAATATCTGGTGTCACTGAAGAGAAAGAGTGAGAAAAAGGTGTGTCCTGTCATTTATGGCTAAGAAACCTGTTCCCTGTCCCTTTAGTACACTTGGCCTTCCCAGATTTAAAACTCCTGGTCTAGGTGCACCCGGGTGGCTCTGTCAGTGGAGTAACAGTTAGGTCACGCTCTCATGGTTTGTGGGTTCAAGCCCCACATCAGGGATGCTAGGGATCCTCTGCCCAACCCCCACGAACCTCCCCTACTCACGCTCTCTCTCAACAACAAATGAACATTAAAAAAAAAAAAAATCCTGATCTAAAGAAGCAAAAAAAAAAAAAAAAAAAAAAAAAGAAAGAAAGAAAGAAAGAGAAAAAGAGGATCAGATCAGAAACTGTCAGGCCAAAGTCCTTCACACGCATGGTATCTGAAAGCCCACAAACGCACAGGGACACAGCCTGCTACCCACCTGCCCACTCCTTCATTTGCTGTTGCTTCATTGTCCTGAGCACCTGCCATGTCAGGGGTCAAGTTGCTGAGCACAACCCACAATGTAAGACCAGTTAGGAAGGTATTTTGATATTTCAGGAAGTTCACCAGGACATGAAAAACAGTGATTGGGATGGAAAGGAAAAAGTGAACTTGAAAATCAGTCTGGAGACAGACTCAACTCCATACTGGGATGCAGAAGGCGAGAAAAATGAGTGGATTTAGGATTGGGAAGTCAGTGACCTCAGAAGGGTGGTCCCAGAAGATTAATGGGGGTGAAGGGAGGCTGCAGGGAGGCGAAGAAGCAGAATCAGAGCAGAGACTGGCCCCTTTCAGAGGGCGAGGCTGTAACCAGAGCAAGAGAGAGATGGTAGGGTGGCCAGAGCGAGCCAGGATATTGCAGTGTTTGGCTGGGATGAGAGAGCCCTGGCAACATTTACAGAAGTAGAGGAGAAGGTGAAGACAAGAAAGAAGGGGGCACAGATATGGAGACACCCGTAGGCGTGGGGCACGAAGTAATATAAGATCATGCCTGATGCCTCCTGTTTCTCAGAGCAGCTGGAGGTGGGGCCCCACAGGGTGACAAGCTATCACAGAGAGTGGGGGAGGACACTGAGCCTACTGACGCCTCCACCTGGACCCCAGCCGAGTCCAGCACTGAGTCTGCGGGTTGTGATCTTCCCGAAGTGCCCCCAAATCAGGTGCAGGAGCAGTACAGTGGAAGGCAACAGTGATTGAGGCTGAGGATCTGCAAGGAGACTGAGTAGCTGGGGAGCAGGAAGGCAGTGGACCAGAGGAGAGGGAGCAAGGGTGCTAGAGGTGGGTCTGGAGCAGAGTGGCTCAAGGTTTGCAAAGGCTAGAGAGGGAGAAGCCAGGAGGAGATTCGTGGCAACAGGAAAATGCTGCAGCGTGTGTGTGTGGGTCTGGGCTTCCCCAGGAGTAGGAAGCACAGCAAGTGTGTGAGAGCAGGAACAGGGAACGTGGGAGCATGGGAGGCTGTGGGCAGGGTGCCGAAGGAGCAGGTCCTGGGGAGGTGAGGCCCTGAGGCCCACCATCCTGCTGGGGGCCTCTGTCTTTCCTGTCCTCTGACCTCCAGGCCACCCTGTCCCCAGACTCACCCACAACAGTGAGGTTGACCTGGGCCTGTCTGCTGCCCAGCTTGTTCTCCACCAGCAGAGTGTAGCAGCCACAGTGTTCCTGGCGTGCAGCCAGGATGGTGAGCCTGCTGCCATTCTCGCTGTTCTCCACCTTGATGTGCTCGCTCTCCTGGATCTGGGGGCAGAGAGTGGGGCAGGCGCTAGAGACTTGGGCCAAGAAAGGAAGAGGGCTCTGACCTCCACTCCCTACCACTAGAGAATGTCACTGGACAAGCAGTATGGGGCTCTGTCTCATCTGAACTCTCGGCTTCCCCTTAAGGCCCCTCCTCTCCTGCATCCAAAGCCAAGTGTCCCTGAGGTGGTTCAGATCTGGGGTGAGCAGGGAGGGTGCCGAGCAGGGTCTGGCAGACCAACCATGTCTGCGCTTCCTGCTCCAGACCAGAGTTAAGGAGTGTCCTGTATCACCACGGCTTTGGGAGGGATGGCAGGAAAACACATCTGAGCAAAGTTACCTACAAAGACCACCTTTGTGGTCTGACAGAAGGTTCTGACCTCTTCTGTCCTGTCTAATACTGTAGCCACTAGCCACATGTGGATACTTAAATTTTAATTAAGTGGAAACAGCCCAAATGTCCATCAAATGATGAACAGATAAACAAAATGTGGCATATCCAGACAATAGAATATTATTCAGCCATAAAAAGAATGAAGTACTGATTTATACTTTAATGTGGATAAGCCCAGAAAACATTATGCTAAGTAAAAAAAAAAAGCCAGATACAAAAGAATATATACTGTATGATCCCACTGATATGAAATGCCCAGAAAAGGCAAATCCATAGAGACAGAAAGTAAGTTAGTGGTCGCCAGGACCTAGGGGAAAGGGAGGAATGACTGCTAATGGGTCCAGGGTTTCTTTTGAGGGTGATGGAAATGTTCCAGAATTAGATCATTGTTATGGTTGCACAACTTGTGAATATACTGAAAACCACTGAACTGGACACTTCAAAAGGGCGAATTTTATGCCGTATGAATTTTATGGCTATTGTTATAAAGAAAGCTGTTATCATAATTTTTAATTAATTACAATTTAAAATTCAGTTCCTCAGTTGTACTAGTCACACTTCAAGTGCTCAACAGCCACATATAGTGGTGGCTACCATATTGGACAATGGAAATAGAACATATCCATCACTATAGAAAGTTCTTTTGGACAGAATGGGGACCTGGCCAAATGTCTCTGAAAAGGGAGGGATTCCATCTTACTTCAGATGACGCTAGCCCAGATATAGCAGAGAGCCAGCATCCTTTGGGATGATGCTTCATCTTTTCACACCAACCCTCCATTCCTTCCTGGTTAACTAGCCTCCCACCTCTGGGCCTTAGGACAGTCTGAGTGGTTTGGAAATAGAGCACCAGAGAACTCAAAAGAAACCTTCACATCTTCTCCAAATTTCCCGATTCAGTGCCAGCCACGTTTTGGGGCCTCTGCTGATGATATACATGGGCACACACTACCAACACGGGCTCAGTGGAACAGGTGGGTTCCCCATCTCCCTATAAAAGCTGGTTGTTCAGAAATTCAAACATTTTTTTCATAGGACCATTCTTTTAAATGGTATATTTCTGGACCAGTAAGCCAAAGTTCTATTTAATGTACAATTTATCTATCCAAATACTCAGATTCACTTTTATTTATTCAGCACATGGTAAGTTTAAGCTGTTGCCACTGATAGGGTTCAGTGGGCTGGCACAGAATCACAGAAATCTACAGAGTCTGAGAGGTCCTTTTGGTCACTGGTTCAATTTTCCTGACTCTGAGTAGAATTCTGGACTAAAATATCAAAATCAGATGGGGGGCATGGGTGGTTTCTATTTTTTCCTTCATACTTTTCTCTATACACAAACTATCAGTAAAGCAAGTATTAATGGCAGACTCATAAGAAATGATCATTAAGAACTCAGATTGGTGGGTGGTGACAGGTGGGGGAGGGGACCCTCCCATTTCTAAGGCCCTAACCGATCAAGAGCCATGCGGCCTCTGTTAGACGGCATTTTTCATCCCTTCCCACCCAGGGGTTGGGAGGGCTGTTCCCCTCCATCACTGACCTGCTTTCGGAACTTCATCCAAGTACAGGTGATGGGCTGGGTGCCTGCCACTTTACCAAACAGCTCCACAGACTCTCCCGCGCGCACCTTTTGGTCTTCGGGAAACTGGATGATCTGAGGGGGCATGGCTGGGAGGGGACAAGTGACAAAGTGAGCAATGAAGAGGGAGCTTCAGACAGACTGACCTCACTCAGTGCTGCTGTCCACGCTGGTCTGTTCCTCTCATCTTCCAGAGCCTTCAGGGCAACACTGAGGACAGTGGCCGCTGCTCCAGAATGTCTGCGCTGATGGACCCTGCTAGCTCTCTTCATTTCTTCATTTTGATTCTTCAGAAGTGGCCCACACAATTTACATGGCATAATTCTCCATCTGTCAATTGCTCTGGAATTTGCATCTTACCCTAAATGTTTGAATCTACCTCCTAACTCCTTTATTAATTAAGCAGCACCTTGCTTTCTAATCATCAGGTTACCCTGGCTGACAGGTTCAATATGGTTCATGTCCTCAAATATCTTTCACTGGGAAACAGACAAGGGCTCTATGTGACAAGGACAGACAGAACAGAGTATTAAGATAGCGTAAAGTGGATCACCGCCTTAAGGGCAGTGTGGGGGGCAGAGAGCGAGGCAGAATTTCACAGAAGGGATGGGAAAGTCTCTAGTACTGCATGATGCCACATGATGTCCCTACAGTGAGGGACACTATAAGGGGAGTAGGAAAAAAGACAAGTAGTGGAAAAGGGTAGGGGACGAGGCTGTGCAGAGGCTCTTGGGGAAAATTTGGCCTGAATAATACAGAGCTTGAATCAAGGAGGGCCGTGGTCTTTTGGGATCTCATACCAGTGGTCAATCTAGCAGGACAAAAGAAAAACCCCTCATGGCAGAGGACTCTTGCCCCCAAATGCTGCTGGTGACCAATTACCTGCCTTCGGAGGTGTCTTGGGGGCAGGTTTCTTTTTCACAGTTGCATCACCTGAAACAAAGAAGTTCACAGGTTATTTTGTTAATCCTGGCTTTTCACAAAGCTCCTAAATCCTAGGAGCCTTGCCCACTGGTCCTCTGCCAGACAGAGCTCTCACCTGAGTGTGGTTTTCAGGATATCTTGCACTCCTACACAGATGACCTTGTGACTGAATGAATATCAGTTCTCAGGGGGCCTCTGGAGGGTCTCTGGAGCCTCCATTGAGATAAAAACTAAAAAACGCTTGATTCTCCATTGTCCATTTCAACAATGATAATCCCACACTCACTAACTATTCTCTTACCCTAATGTCAGGAAACTCAGAAAGGAAATTATGTCAGACAAACCACCTAAAATCAGCCTTTGGTGTGGATCCAAGGGTCTCAGGCTTCCTTTGGATCACAGACTTGGACTAGTGGCTTTCATTTTTTTTTTTTTAATGTTTGTTGAATGGATCCATGAATGAATGAACAAATGAATGGACCAACCAACAGTCTCTTCCATTCCTACCCTATTCCTTCCACTTTCTCCAAATAATTCAAAAAAGGAAAATGACGCAAACAGACCAATTTCACAGCAAAAACTTACTCATTTGGCTAAATAACAATATGATGAATATGCAAAAATACCCTCAGCTATCTTCATGGCTTATTTTCATCTTTTTTGAAGTCTTTAATCAAAACCTATCTATCCAGGTGGAATGAAAATCTATGCACACACAAATATCTGCATGTGAATGTTTACAGTGGCTTTATTTGTAATTGCCAAAAGCTAGAATTTATCCACTTGCTCCTCAACTGTAGAACGGATGAACTTTGGTATATTCATACAATGAAATGCTACTTATCAATAAAAAAGGAACAAACAACTGATACACAGATGAGTCTCAATGATTCGTCTTTCTCTTTCACTAAGAGAAGCCAGACTCAAAAGGCTACGAATATATAATTCTATTTATATGCCTTGTTCTAGACAAGGCAAAACTATAGAGACAGAGAACAGATCAGTAGTGGTGGGTGGGGGCAGGGGTTGACCATTAAGGGGCACAAAGACATGTTATAAGGTGGTGGAACCATATCCTGATTATGGCAATAGTTATATGACTATGTGCGTTTGTTAAGATTCACAGAACTGTGCACTAGAAAGGGTGAATTTTACTGTATAGAAATTGTACCTTAATACAAAAATGGGAGTCACTTAACCAATGAGATCTTCCCTAACCACTCTATACCAAATACCAACCCCCTGTCCTCAGCACTCATCACCATTACCCCACTTTATTATCCCCCCCCCCGCCAACCCATGGCACTGAACAACCATAAAACAAACCATTTACTTGTTTATTTATTGTCTCCCTTCCTCTATCCATTAAGTATAAGGATTGTGAAGGCAGGGATTTTTTCTTTTTTGTTCACTGCTGTATACCCAATGTGCCTGGAACAAAGTAGGCACTTGGTAACTATTTATTGAGTGAATGAGTGGAGGTAATGTTAGTAATGTTAGCAATCACTCCTCCACAAAGCTTCACCTTTGCAAGGTTACAGAGAAGAAGCAATATGTCCTGGCTTGGGCACTGCTGTCTGCCCATAGGCAAATTATATAATGGTGTGGATTATCAGCTGTGCCTCTGTAAAATGGGGAGAGGGCTGCTACCTGAGAAGCTGAGAACTGCACAAGGACTGTGTAAGCAGGTGATCTCAGATCACAGAGCTGATGGCTACTCGTTATGAGGTTAAGCCCAGGGTGAGGCCTGCTTCCACCAAATTCACCCTGGCTTGTCACCATTATTGATTCATCTGTCCATCTCAAGAAACTTATTGAGGGCCTGCTATTTGCCAGGCAAAGGCCAGTCAGTACACACTACTAACGTATGTACCAAGAAGAAAATCAAACAAATGTAAGAAATCAGAGCTTGTCTTCAAGGGTTTAAATGTCAAGGCATGTGATCCACAGGAAAGCCTTTTTTTTTTTTCCCCATCATAAAGGACATTGATGGGACAACTGGCAGAATTTACGTAAGTTCAATAAATTAGATGATAGTATTATATCAGTGTTAATTTCATGTTTGATGATCAAGCTGTGGTGAGACTGTCCTTGTGGTTTTTTATTAAAATAATGTTTATTTTATTTATTTTTGAGAGAGAAAGAGAGAGAGAGAGGGAGAGACAAGCAGGAGAGGGGCAGAGACAGAGGGAGAGAGAGAATCCCAAGCAGGCTCCATGCTTTCAGTGCAGAGCTTAATGCAGGCCTAATCCCACGACCATGAGATCATGACCTGAGCTGAAATTAAGAGTTAGACACTCAACTGATGGAGCCACCCACGCACCCTGAGACTGTCCTTGTTTTTAGGAAGTATACACTGAAGTATTTGGATATAGAAGATATAGAAGATATCCTAGATACAATTTACTTTCAAACTACTCATAAAAATTATATATACACAGGTGTACATATGTGTATATGTGTGTGTGGAGAGGTAGGGGGGAGAGAGGGAAAAAGCGAGGGAGAGAAAATATAATACAAAGCAATCATAGTAAAATGTTAATATTTGAGGAATCTGAGTGAACAGTTTACAAGAATTATTTGTACTATTTTTGTAACTTTTAAGTCAGAAATTACTTCAAAATAAAAGTTAAATAGAAAGTTTTTTTAAAAAAGTTTTACCCAGGGGGCACCTAACTGGCTCAGTCCATAGAGCATGCAACTCTTGATCTAGGAGTGGTGAGTTAAGCCCCACACTGGGAGTATAGCCTACTTAAAAAAAAAGAAAAAAAGTTTTATCCTTCCAACATGATGCAGTTGCTCAAATGAAGGAGTGCACTGTGGGCTGAGGAGATGGTTAGGAAGCACTCAGTGGTGGGACACAGAATGGATCTGAGGGCCTGAGAACATCTGAACTGGAGAAAGAAGGGCCCCATGGCTCAGGAACAGAGAGGGGTTCAGAGTTGAGGGTCAGGGTGTTTGGTGGAGGCTGTCCAGAGTGTAAGACTAGGATTAGAGAACAGTGGTGTGGAGGTAGTGTGACAATTTAAAGAAAACAAAAAATTCAGTCACAGCAGTCACGTTTCAAGTGCTCGACAGCCACACGTGGTTCGTGGCTACCATATTGCGCAGACACGGAATATCACTGTCATCACGGTGCTGGTCTAGAATCCCAAGTTTGAGAGTTAGGTCTTTGTCCTGACTGAACAGGAAGTCCTCACACAAACGGCAGTTGGGTTGGGCTCAGGGACCCCTGGAGGTCTCTCCACCTCCTGGGGGACAAGGCTATCCAATTAGGAAGCTACTGCCATCCTTTGGGAAGGAAATGGTCAAGGTCCAGCCTTGGTAAAGGCAGTCGCAAAGTAAATACAAGTAGGAGACAGAAGAAAGTTAAAACAATTTAGGGGCTGAAAAAGAGGGAGGTACAAAGATTCCTTAGAGATTTCTGGCTTGGATAAATGGGGAAAATTAAAGTGACAGAATACGAAATTTGGAAGGGAAAGATGAGGCATTTGGTTTGGTCCAAGGGAATATGGCAGACGAAAGAATTTAACCCGCTTGTAGGCTAGATGCCCAGGATCAGAATTCTAGAGAGAGGTTGGTGGAGATTGGAAGTGCAAGACTCCAGAATCAAACATACAATCATAATGGAAACTGTGAGGATGGTTCAGTTCCTTGGGGCAAGAATGCAGTCAAAGATGAGAAGGGGCCAGGGTCTGATCCCAGGTGATGCCCATGGTGAGGAGCTGGGAATTAGGAGAGGACTATGGACCCCGACAGATGGAAGGACTGTCACTGCAAGCAAGGGTGGAGAAGAATAGGCACTGGGAACTAGACTTCAGGTATGATCAGCACTGAGTGATGGGTAAGGTTTGAGAGGACAGGTGCCATGAGACAGTGGGGTCAGAAGTCACTCCAGAGGAAATTCTCAAGGAAACAGGTAGGGAGTCAGCTAATCTGATAAGAATTCTGGAGTTGAAGGGATAAAGACAAACAGGGTGATGGAAGAGGGAATGTCAATCAAGCAAGGTTTCTTCCCAGGTGAGAGAAGAGTACAGGTTTGAAAGCAGAAGGCTAGGAGTCAGTGGAGAGGGGGAGCCCCAAGATGGAACAGCATGGGAAAGACAAACCTCTTGGAAGTGAGTACCAGATGGGCTATGGAACAGCCATGACAGGTCAAGCCACGAAGCCCCTGCCCCTCTTCATCTAGGGCTGCTGGGAAGGGAGAGGCACAACTGGGAGAGGCCCGCAAGGGAAGATAAGGGCTTCTACGAGAGCCAATGTCTGACCTCCCATGGAGAACAAAAGCCACCTGTTCAGGGTTGCTTTGTGGAGCTGCCGTTATCCCCCCAAATTTATATGTTGAAATTCGAGCTTCCCAGTACCTCAGAATATGACCATATTTGGAGATAGGGCCTTTAAAGAGGTAATTAAATTACGGTGAAGCCATGGGGCGGGGGTCCTAATTCAACCCGCCTGGTGTCCTTATAAGAAGAGAAAATGTGGACACACAGAAACACCAGGGATACATGCACAGAGACGAGGCCACGTGAGGACAGTGAGAAAGTGCCCATCTGCAAACCAAGGAGAGAGGCCTCAGAAGAAACCAACCTGCCAACATGCTGAACTTGGACTTCCAGCCTCCAGAACTGTGAGACAACATACTTCTGTTGTTTAAGCCACCAAGTCTATGATACTTTGTTGTGCAGCCACAGCAGACTAGAGCAGCTGTGGATGGGCTCTGGAGGCCAGTAAGGAGCTTGACAGCCCCAGGAATGGCTGGCCAAGAGCTAGTAAGGAGGATGGCAGTTAGCATACCATGAAATCTGATGACTCCAATGTCCCACTCTTTACTAACCTTGGCAGCCCTAGTAAACCTAGAAGTAGGGTCCCAACTAGTACCTGTCTTCCTCTGTCACGGTTAAATGGATTGAGGCCAAAGTTTCATGTTTGTTCTATAAATTTGCATCTTCTGCTCTTTGAATTGGTTAGCATTTAAAGCTGGTTTAGTTCCTGTTAGTAAAGACAATTTTAAATGTTAATGATGTTCAATATCCTATGCTATACATATTTTATACGAGCCTCTGCTGAAATCCATTAACTGTGTTCGGGGCTTAGAAGAATATATTTAATAGGTTGGAAAGCAGAATCCCCTGATCCTAAAACCTGGTTTCTCACAGTGAGCTGGGCTCAGTGCATGCAGTGTCTAACTCACGATCTCATTGTCCTTTTTCCCCCTGGGTTCCTTCCCCAACCACATACAAGCAGGGCACCTCACATTGTTTCCATGCCATGAAAAAGGAGAGAGATTCCCATAAAAGCCAGGTGATTTGTGAGGCTCATAACACCAGGTGGGGCCAAGTTAGACACAGGAACCACGCCTCCTGATGTCCCATGTGGCTGCCTCTGTAGCAGCTCACTCTGTTCCATCCTCATATCCAAGCCCTCAACGCCCTTCTCTGTCCCCCTGCAGGAATGCAGTGGGCACAGGCTCTGGAGCTGGGCTTGGGTTTAAATACTGCCCTGTCGCTCCCTAAGCTGTTGATTTAAAGCATGTTACTTAATGGGGCGCCTGGGTGGCTCAGTGGGTTAGTCATCTGACTTCAGCTCGGGTCATGGTCTCGCAGTTCCATGAGCTTGAGCCCCGTGTTGGGCTATGTGCTGACAGCTCAGAGCCTGGAGCCTGCTTCCGATTCTGTCTCTCTCTCTCTCTCTCTCTCTCTCTTTTTGCCCCTCTCCCACTTGCACTCTGTCCCTCTCATAAATAAACATTAAAAGAAAAGTAGGTTACTTAGCCTTTTGGAGCTTTCGTTTCCTCATCCAAAAAATGTGAAGGGGATAAGTAAAATTTGTTGTAAAGCATTAAGCTACGTTGTAAAGAAGGTAGAGCACAGGGTGCATGCTCTAATACCAGGCCCTCACCCCAGTCGCCCCTCTTCCCCAGATGGATCCCCAGAGGACTTCTCTGTCCACTGTGTCACCTATTTAGTATGCCACCTTGTATCAGCTGAGCTCTGCACCTACATGATATCTCTCATGCTGCTCCTGGAGTTCCTTCTCCCAGTTCAAGTCCTCAGGTAACCCTCTTGCTGGTCCAGATGCTCAAACTCTCAGCTCTCCTTGGGTTACTAACTAGTTTCCTCTTCTCTGGATTCATCCATCTTACCACCTTGTTGTCTTATACTAATGTCAGCCCTTTGTCTCTCATTCCCTCTCCAACACCTTAAACTTTTGCACCACCCATTGTCAAAGAGGAATATTCTAGAAGGAAAATAAAACCCAACTATATTTGCGAATCCCATGGCAGCTACCAACCACACTGTCAGGCTAGGAGGGCAAAACATCCTCCCGCAGCCTGCCACTTGGTCTGTCTCTCAGGGGAGGAGCTCAGTCCCCTCCCCCAGATAGTCAGCCCCAGGACGCACCCCCCTCCTGGCATAGCACTGCTGTCAGGGTACTTTGTTCACTGCTTAGAGTTCCTCTTCTTCTTCTTCCTTTTTAAAGTTTATTTATTTATTTTGAGAGAGACACAGAGAGACAGAGCAAGCAGGGGAGAAGCAGAGACAGTAGGGGACAGAGGATCTCTAGCAGGCTCCCCGTTGGCAGCAGAGACAGCAGAGAGCTCGATGTTGGGCTTGAAACCATGAACTGTGAAATTATGACCTGAGATGAAGTCAGATGCTTAACTGACTGAGCTACCCAGGAGTCTCTACAGTTTCTCTTCTTATCCCTCTCTCTGCCAGCTTTGTTCAACCTGGGGCCCAGACCTCTTTCTCAGCCCATCTATACATCCCACTACCTGACCGTCCCTTCTCCTGGCACATACTGCAAGCCCAGCATGTCTAAAAGTAAATCCAGGATCTTTTCCTCAAACCTGCCGTTTGCCCCTGTTTCTCCCAAGACCCCCTCCCTACCATCCCCAGTCACTAGCATCGGTCAATTCCATTCACTCCATACCTCCTCGGTCTGCCACCTTCCACATCCCCACTGTCACCATTCTAGTCCAAACTACTACCGCTTCAGCCCTGTCCCTGTCCCAATACGGCCATCATTCCAAGGCCATCACTCCACTGTTTAAATGTCTCCAATGGCCACCCACTGCCACTTAACATAAAGTCCAACTCATCTTACAAGGGCATCTGAGATGTGTCCCCAGCTTGTGTCCCATCTTCTTTCTTACTCTTCCCTCTTAGGGAATACTGTCACCCAGGCCCTTGGCGCTCAATGTCAGCCGTTTGCAGAATGGAGTGTGCATTATGAACACCTGAGAAATTTGCTAGAAACATAGTTCCTGGCTGTCCAGGGCATGCTGATGCTGTTGGGCCCTGCGTCACCCTTCAGGAGGGCTGCTCTATCCCCCACACTGAATGCCTTTCCATTTCTGCAGTACCGGCCATTGCCGCTGGCTCTTTGCCGATTCAGGTACCTTCTTCCAGTAGGCCTCACCTCATCCATCACTACTGTCAGCCTGGGTTCCATGCTGCTTGGAGGTGGTTCTTTCTTAGCACTCCTCACAACGCATTACAATGCAGAAACACCTGTCCAACATGCATACCTCACAGTACACTCCCTGGAGACAGGAACAGGGGCCCATTTTTTTCACCTGTTGTACTGCCAGTGCCTAGTGTGGTACTTGACATATGCTTGAAAAGCTATTAAAGGAATGAGTGGAGCCCCTGAGGATCTCTGTTAACCTGGGAGTTTCTAAGAACAGTCCACCTCCCCACTCCACCCCTGGGGCTCTGATGCTGAGAGATAAAGCCCTGGGGCTTGAATCCCTCTGCAACTTCCCATTAAAAGCAGATCCTCTTTGCTCTGTCACCAACTAGATCAAAGCCGTTGGGCGCTGCGTCTTCCACTCTAAAGAGGAGACAGGCTGGAAGAGGTGCAGCAGCCCAGTGAAAACATCATGAACAAAGCACTGAACTTGGATGCCTGCTGGGGGAACCTGGGGCAGCGATGGGGAGGCCAGCCTCCCGGCTGTCTGCGCAACCCAGCATTTTGCTTCTGCACCAGGCCTGCCCAAGTCCTGACCTACTCCTGCTGAACCTTCCTGCTGCCCTGAGTGGTGGTGGGGGGAGGGAGCTAGAGGGGAGGAGGTCAGTAGGCACAGGAGTTTCCAGACTGCTCAGTCTGAAAGCACAGGAGTGCCTCTCCCATGAATCAGCAGGGCAGAAGACCTGAGCAAGCTTTTGGGAGATATTTGCCGAGACTAAAGGTAGGCCTCTTAGCGTCAAAAGGGTCTGAGATAATGGAGAGCCAAGGAGAATTAGGGAGGTAGCATGAACAGCCTCGGGTACAGGGAGGTCCCTGGATGTCTGCTTCTCTGGGGACATTTCCCTTTTTAGGTAGTTAACTAAAAATAGACATCAAACCCTTCACAATTCCCAAAATCAGCATTAACTTTCTACCAAAGGCTCCTGAAGGTGACTCAGGCTGGGTGAAGTGTGGAGGAAGCATTCACGCACAGGGCTGTGTCAGAGAAGGGAGGGCGGCTGTGAGGACTTGAGGATGAAAGGTCGAATCCCACCACCCTGCACTCAGGTAGACTCACGGCTCTGGGTGACTTGACAAGCCCCCAACACTTCCCTGCCCCTTGCACACACCAGGCCCTTCCAGTATGTCTAATAGACAGACCTATGGAGAAATATTGGTCATATTCCCAGAATTAACATCTCTGGGCAAATTTCGTGAACTCATCTCCTCCTATCAAGGGCTGTCACACGAGAAGATTCCAGAGGAGCACTGCTCTCCTTGTTACTGCGAACGCTTATCCCCAAGCCCCTAGGATACAGAATGTGGGGATGGTTGTGAAAGAGGCAGCCTGGCATGGCCAGGATGGCAGTGCCAATGTCCTCTCTGGGGAGGACCCGTCCTCCCACTTAACAGGATCATGGGAGACAACGGAAGAGCTGGGGAAGGAGCTGGAAGCAGCAGCTCAGGGATGGAGGTCACAGGGTCACATGCACGGCAGGGTGGGGGGTGATAATGGGTACTATCACTCCTCATGGACAATATTTTGGTTGAGAGTAACTAGTAGTTGGCACCAGCTTTCAAATTCGTGGAATTCATGGAAGTACCCCAGCTTCTCTTTCAGGGTCCCACATCTTCCAGTGTCAAGCAAGTATTGATGCCAAACCTCCACCTGTCCAGCAATTCCTTCCAGCTCTTTGAATACTACGGTGACTTAACATACCCCATGACTCCAAGAGAATATTTATTTATTTATTTATTTATTTTTAACGTTTATTTATTTTTGAGACAGAGAGAGACAGAGCATGAACAGGGGAGGAGCAGAGAGAGAGGGAGACACAGAATCTGAAACAGGCTCCAGGCTCTGAGCTGTCAGCACAGAGACCGACGCGGGGCTCGAACTCACGGACCGTGAGATCATGACCTGAGCCGAAGTTGGATGCTTAACCGACCGAGCCACCCAGGCGCCCCTCCAAGAGAATATTTAAAAGAAAGATATGATCCTGAGGGAATCTTCCAGGAAAACTGGATGCTACTTTTGACATCCAAAGATGCTTTCAAGATGATATGACTTTTGGTTTCAGAGAGACACCCATATGGAGGGCCAAGGCAAAGACATCTAAAAGCAAAATCTGGAATGGTCCATCGTGGTGACTGAAGCCAAAGTGACCAATGTCAGGCCAACGCCAGGCAAGGAATACACAGGGGTGTTCTGTCTGCATCATCCCCAAATCCCACAAGTGCAGTAGAGGCAGGGACCCTTAAAGCATGGGAACTCATGAATCAATGTGAAAAATCACATGCTCATTATGGGCTGGACACTGACATTTCTCAGACAAACAGGCCCTGGTTCCTGTCCTCAAGTTATAAAAGTGACTTCTGCTCATTTACCCGTTTTCAAAACAACATCAGCTCTACAGACTGACAAAGAGGAATCCCTGGCATCGCCTCATCTGTATTTTGTTTTAAGTTTATTTATTTATTTTTGAAAGAGAGACAGAGAGACAGTGGGAAATAGAAAATCTCAAGCAGGCTCCACATTGTCAGCACAGAGCCCGATGTGGGGCTCCAACTCACGAACTAGGAGATCATGACCCAGAGCCACCCAGGTGCCCCTTCATCTGTATTTTCTAAAACCATTTCTTAAACCCCATCAATGCCTCCCTCACAAAAAATTCCATTCAGATACCCTCCAGCTGGAATCCCCTAGAACTGGACCTTCTGCTTAAAGCCTCCTTCTTATAAGGATGTTTCTGCTGCTGTGCAACCTAAGCCACACTTGCTGTAGTGTCAACCCATCACATATTGGATGATATAAGGGGGAGTTAGCTGACCTCACCTGAACAATGTCAGACACACACACACACACACACACACACACACACACACACACACACACAAAAGCATTCCATTGAACGAACTGCTATCAGAGATGGAAAAATTCTGGGCTCAGTTGGAGTCCCCATCTGACAGGTCTGGAGACGAACGGCTTTGACCAAGGCCATCTGTTCAATGAGAGGCAGAACCAAGACTTTTGTCCCTTGCTTTCCAGCCTAGTGCTTTCTGGCTATGTCTTGTGCTGGAGCACTGCCCCAGAGCCAGGCGCAAGAAATGCGCATCTGGACATCCAACAAGGTGCCGCTGCCTCCCCGTGCCTACTCAAATCAGGCAGAGTCTTGGGTGCTTCACCCTGGGCCTGTGCACTTCTTTCTTGCTCTTTCTCCAGAGGTAGGGGATGACCATTCTGAACTGGAGGAGTGGATGAAGTGTTCCAAGAGTGCTGACAGTAAATTCCCATCGAGGGGGGGAAAGGACCATTAAAGGATATCAGGACAATTGACAAAAACTGAATGCAGACCCTGCATTAAATAGTAGTATTGGTTCAATGTTAACTGTCCTGATTTTAGTAACTGCATTGTGGTTATGTTCTTAGGAGATACACAATGACATATTTAGAGGTCAAGGGCATGATGTCTCTAATTTATTCATAAATGGTATCTATATACCTACATGATGCATGGTGAATATATATGAATATATACATAGTGTGCATACATATGTATGAATATCTGATAAACGGTGAATATATCTATATGAATTCATACATAGAGAATGCGAGGACACTGGGAAAAAATGTAAATAATTGGTGGATCTCAGTAATGGGTACATACAAGAGTTCCTTATACTATTCTTGCAACTTTTCTATAAATTTGAAATTATATCAAAATAAAGTTATAAAAAAATGCCTCTTGAGAGGCATGCAGCAAACACCGTGACAGGTCTCAGGACCCAGCTGTCACTCTCCTTGTCCCCCCAGCTCTCAGGGCATCAGACTCCTGCCCTGCCGTGGCCTGGGGGCAGCACTTGCCCAGGCTTGTGTGGACTGCACGAAGTACAGCTCTGAGACCGGCAAGGCACATTGCTGCAGCAGGAACATGGATCAGGTTGTCCTCACAGTTCCAGATCTTACCAGCTGTCAGACCCTGGGCAGGACGATCTAGCTCTCTGAGGCTCAGTTTTGCCCATCTGTAAGATGAGAACTACTTGTAGCTCAGTTGAATGAGACCTGCCTGAAGTGATCTGTGACTAAGCGCCTTAGAGGATGCCTGCTGCATGGGGGCTCAGTAGACACTAAGTGAGCACCTGAGTGGGGGGCCTCACAGTATCCCTTCCAGTGGGATCCTCCCTCCAGTGCTCCAGCAATGTCATCATTTCGCTTCAAACCACACTCCTTTCTCCTTCATAACCTGGCCCAGAGTTTCCTTGGTCCCAAGTCACCCCAAACGACCACTCCTCATTCCTGTACTTGGGAGTTAGTGTCGGCAGGTTAGCTTGTACTTCTGTCTGTTTTCTCTCACCCTGCTACCTGGCTTGGCAGATGGAACTGGCTTTTCCCTCATGGTCCCCAGCAGCACTCCCAAGGGCCCTCAGGCCATTGTGTGGACATGTACCCTCTACTCTTATACCTGACAACTCACACACAGGACTGAACAACACAGCTGGGGGTGGGAAGAGGTCATCCAGGGAGGGATCTGGCTATGATCTGTTTGGCAAGAAAACCACTTGGCCTTCCCTCGATTACTGGCAGGAGAAATGGACTTCCTGGTTAGATTAGGTACTTCCCAGCCCTTGAAAAAAATGAACACATGTTATAGCCAGACAGCTCAGAGACAAGAGAATCAATTGGGCTTTCTCATGGGATCAGAGATGTCTGGGACCAGGGATGGCCATGCTAAGAGAAAAAGGCAAGTTGCAGAGGTGTCCAGGTTACATGCTGTATTTACATAAGTATATGTAAGTGCATAGAAAAAGAATAATTGTGACTATATTTGAGGAGGTGAGTGGAACTGGGGGTAGATGAAAGAGGGCTTTCATGTTGCACCTGGTGTATTTCTATACTGTTTAGAATGTTTTAAAGAATAATGCATGCATATTTAATTTATGTAATTAATAAATAATACAAATTAGCCCAACAAGTGAGAAAAGGATTGGGGGTACAGCCCTAAAAGACACCTCCTTCATTTCCTATCTCTGAGCAGCTGTCTTCTTAGGAGCCTCTGGGAAGGAAGCCCCATGGTGTTCAGGAGGCACCCAGAGAACTCTACAGGTTTCTGAAGGACACGAACACAGGTATGCAAGCAGGTGGAGGGGCCACCAGAACCACCCGGCTAATGTCCTCAGTGCCCAGCGGGTGATGTGTTGGGGTGACGAGAGGTTGGGTGGATGGGCCATTCAAAGTGGTCATTACTGTACACGGAGACACACATTTCCATCCCCTTGGGGGGTAAGACATCTGTCTGTAACTGCAAGACAAAGACTAGAGTAAAATTCCCCTTCCACAGACAAGTAGCGTCCTCTGGACTTAATCTAGATATGGATGTATTTGTTTGCTATGGAAAGGGAGACCAGCACTTTCTGCCAGCCCGCCCCTCTCCCTAAGCAGTGCCACTGACTGAGCCCCACTCCCCACTCACTGTGTAGGGGTAAGAACCTTGGCTTCCAGCTCTGCTTCCAGCATCTTGCTCCTTCCTTAAAGAGTAGAGATTGTGGGCTGGTGCCAGAGATACTCTGAGGACCTGGGCATGAGGGCTCCTAAGGCAGTGCCACACTGAACAGAGGCAGAAAGGGAGGCCCCCTCTGTTCCTGAAGACCAACAGTGTGGGCACAGGGTGCTTCTAGGCTTCCAGGCTGACCTACCACACCCTGGAATAGCTTAGAGGCTTGAACAAGTACTGAAGCCTGGATCCTACCTCTGGAGATTCTGATCTAACTAGGCTGGGTTGCCCCAGCAGCAGAGGTTTTAAAAGCTCCACAGGTGTGTCTAATATGCAGCAGGGGTTGAGAGCCACCACCCCAAGTCAGATGATGACAACTTGTTCGGTGTGCCCCACAGCCCTCTCTCCCCCAGCACAAAGGCCCAGCTCCCGGGGCTGCTCACTGTCCCCAGATTGTTTTCTCCTTCACAACCTTCCCCTGGACCCCACCTCACTGCCCCCAGGATCTGCCTGTAATGGATGTGCCAGAGCTGAGGGCAGCAGGCTGCTGATGGCCCGGCTCAAAGTCCATGCACTCCTGCCTCTGCCCTCAGGAGAGGCAAATGACTGCATCGGTCCCTAAGTCACAACCACCTGGTGCTCTTCAAAGCTCCCATTTTGCCGTAACTAACAGAGCATGGGTCCAAGTGATCGTCTTGGAAAATAAAATCACCAACCCATTTTTACTGGGTTTTTCTTACAGTTATATACGCATTTCCAGCAACTTATTAAAGGTCTACTCCTGATACTCTGAGCTCCCCACTTTGGTTAAATATCCACTAGACATTATAATTCCAATTTGGCTGCCCCAACATACTGAAGGCTGAGCATCCCCCTGGAAGCTGGCTGGAGTATGCACAAGGAACCCAAGCTCATCATTAGGAGGGTAAATATGCAGCTTTGAAAAGAGGAGAATAAGGGGCACCCGGGTGGCTCAGTCAGTTAAGCGCCGACTGGATTTTGGCTCAGGTCATGATCTCACGGTTTGCGAGTTTAAGCCCTGCACTGGGCTCCGTGCTGTCAGTGCAGAGCCTGCTTAGGATTCTCTATCACTCTCTCTTTGCCCCTCCTCCTCCTCCTCCTCTCTCTCTCTCTCAAAATAAATAAACTTAAAAATACACAAATAAAAATTTTAAAATATATATGTATATGCACACATAACTTATATTTTACAACTGCACTGGTATAAAGATGAATATATTAATATTGTGAATTAAAACATTTTCTTTGACCCAAAAGTTTATTTTTTTCTAATTCTATAAGATATTGAGATATTTTTGTGGGGTGTTGTGCCTGATACATCAGTGGGCCTTGGGGGAAGGTGAGACCAGGGAGAGGGAGACACTTTGTAGAGTCACACAAGTCCTTCCCTGCACAGTTATTTATACCACAGCTGCAACTCTTGCACCTCCCTCTACGAGCAAGTCCGGGTCCCTCTATGAGCAAGGCCCAGCATCCCGGAAGCCCCAGGGGCAGCCCTCAGGGGACTCACAGTGGAGGAGGGGTGAGCCACAGACACATCACCAGACACTGGGCAGAAGACAGTGGCAGCAGGGAGGTGCTGACTGCTCCAGGAGCACACAGGAAGGAAGGGTTACTTGCAGCTGGGGCAAGGACAAACTCAGGGATGACGTGGCTTTTCAGTGCGAGTCTGTCCCATGAAAGAGGTGTCTCACGGAGAGAGGTGCTCCCAGAGCAGAGGCATGATGGAAGCGGCACGGGCACTTCCATCGCACATGGAGGAGCTCGGCCTGGCCTGAGCATAAAGTAAGGATACAGGAGTTGGGGCAGACTCGGAAAGAAAGGCCAGACCACACGTCAGGACAAGTGTGCACAAGTGCAATGTCTGTGAGGCCCACTTGAATGGGACTGGTAGGCTCTGGGGACCACCGGGCACCGCAACCAGGAGTGATGAGAGCAGAGCCACGGTTTGGAAAGCTTCTGCCCAGCAGGACTCACCTGGGAGAGATCAGGAGGAGGAGTCTTGGTGAGAAGCACAGAGGGCCTGAGTGAGGTGGCGAGTGGACGTGGGTATGCACCACTAAGGCTGTGCAGAGGCTGGGAGAGGTGGGCAGTGCCAAACGGCCACTGGCCCAGTCACCAAGGCTTCACGGGGTTCGCTGGGGTGCAGGCAAGGAAGCTGGGGCTCAGTCCTGGGGTTGCCTAGGAAAGCTGAGCAAGTACTTACTCTCTGTTCCTAGCACTGGGGGAAGAGAGCTCTTGGGCCTCCGGGCTTTCATCTCCGGGGCCTTGGCATTCTCCCTGGCAGGAGCATCTGGAACAGAACAGGTAATGACGGACATTAGTTGGCTGCTGCCCAAGGAAATGAACAGAGGAGGTGTCTTAATAAAAATCCCACCCCAACCAAAATTACAGCACTCCCCCCCCCCCCGCCCCGTCTCCTCTTTCCACTCTGGGGGCCCTCCGTGCCTGCCGAGCAGACGGCGCCTGCCTCGGGCACCTTCCTCCACCGGAGCACCAAAGAAGGAGCGTGTGCGCACTCCACTGCGCCTTATAAATCAGGTGGAGAGAGCAGTCACCCAGGCAAGATGGATGGACAGGCTATGCTGGGAGCTATTATGCATTCCCCTGCATGGTAGGCACGGGCTGCCAGGAATCACATCGCTGGCAGGGTCGGAGGAGCGGCGGCACCCCTGTGCTCACTTCTCTCCCATCTTTTCCCTTCACTGGGTCTTTACTCGCTAGCGCTAACTGCTCTGTATTTCCAAAAGCCTGCTCTGTATGGAGAGGTCTCTCCGACAGAAGAAAGAGGGGACAGGGTCCATGCCTCAGCTCATGGTCTGGAAGGGGCCTGCACCTTCTGATTTCCCAGACTTCTTTCTACAGTTGGTCACTGACAGACTTTAAGACCAGATGAAGGCCTCTGAGCAGGCAGCCGGCATGCCTCACCCCCTCTGGACTGAGCCTTGGACCCATTATGGGAGGCTGTGCACTCCTCCTCAAAGTGGGTCCAATGAAACCGAGCCTTCTGGGTGGACCTGAAATGGCAGGTGGATGAGTGCACAATGCCTTGGTCCTCTCTTCCACGTTCCCTATTCCATTTTAACGTCGAGTGTGGACATCACCACACTCTCTCCCTTGTTGGGGCAGAAGAGTAACATCACACTGGGCTGGGTGGTCAGAAAGGGCCTTACTGGGCCCCAAGGAGACTAGACTTCAGGAAGCTTTGGGGAAACCACCCAGGAACTCGGATAAGAAGGAGCTGGTTAAACAGCTATCACTGTGTTCCAGCATTTTCCCCACAAGGAATTCTCCTCAGGGATGTGCTGAGAGGGAGCCTCCCTGTCAGAGTCCCTTCCTGCCATTCATTTTCCGGCTCCTGAAGACAGGAAACTCAAAGGGAGGAAGGAGGGGGTGGGACTTTCCAGCTGAAGCTTGAACCACATTCCTGTGGCTTGGCTAGGGAGGAAGGGCCATCTTGCTGTCTTGCCTCCTGGATGGGGCAGTCCTAGCTGCTAACACATGCCCTCTCCCAGACTGGTTCCTGGAGCTTTGTGTGGTGGACACAGGTTGCACAGAACTAGGGCCTAGGGATGAACACTTCCCTAGCACACGGTCTCCTGATGCTCCCATCTGGATGCACTGCTCCTTCTAGATGGCATTTGGGTCTCATTTCTGCTTCAGAAGGTGGATTGGCCCATATAAATCCTCCCACAAAGAGTCAAGCTTCCTAACCTAAAGCCTGCCCACTCTCAGTTCTAGCTGGGTATTTCAGGAAAGGAGGCCCAGTGTGGGCATTGTCTAAGCTCACCGGCAGCTCCGAGGCACAAGGCCTCTGGGGCTATGGGGGCAACTCCCTACTGAAATCAGCCAAAGCTGTACACATGTAACTACAGGAATGGTTGAGCGTAGGCCTCATGAAGAGTTTCCTAGCAGTATATGGCAGGGAACAGTGTTGAGGGAACCAAGCTGGAAGCCCCTACCCTGCCTCCACTATTCTCCTTCTGCCACATTCTATAAGAGCAAACAGAATCCTACATGGTGAGTCAGGGGTCCGTGCCTTCCGTCGCTGACACTGCCTGTGTCCTGTCTCCTCAGTGGCCACCCACACACCAGGTTCCATGTGGATACAGATGGAGAAGCAGAAAGTCCTGTGGGGAGGGGATGATTTCACTTCCTCACACTGGGTATTTTCCCCTGGCCTAATGGTCATTCTCAGCTACAGAAAAATCCTCAATATTTGTCAACTTGTGTGGTTCTCAGCACTGGCTGCCCATTAGAAGCAGCTGTACATAGGTGTCTCACCCTGTAGATCCTGGTTTAATTGGTCTGGTTAGGGCCTGGGTGTCCATATTATCCAGAAGCTCCACAGATGACTTTCATATGTCACTCCCAGTCTGTGTGTGACACAGGCCGTGTGTGTGTGTGTGTGTGTATTTGTATGCACATGTGTGTACGTGCCTGTGTGTCTAAAGGTGGGCATGCGGTACATGGAGGGTCTCAGGGACTATTCTGAGAGACAGGAACACCTATCGTATCTCTTGATGTCTGGGGACTAGGGTGCCATAAACCAGGGTGTAGCAGTCTATGTTTCTTTCTTCCCTTCCTTCAAGACCTGATAGGCACCGATGACAATTTACAGGAAGGTACACTCCAAAGTGTGTTTGTTTTCCCCTTTTTTAAAGAAGAAGAAGAGACAGCCAAGAGTGTACAGAGCTCTGTGCTTCTTGGCTTGAATACTCTCTTTGCCCATCTTTCTTCTGGTGAGTTCTGGGGACATCGCAGGAGAAAGGTGAAGAAGGATCGGGGTTGCTTTGTTTTTTTGTTTTTTGTTTTTTTTTAACTGGTGTGTAACTTGAGGCATAAGCAAGCCAGGGATGAGAGGCTGGTCTTCCTGGGTTCCTAAGGAAGGGAAACAAGGACGGAGATTCCTTCTCTCCTCGTGGGGTCGCATGGGCCTTTGCTTCTAAGCGGCATTAGAGTAGAGACCAGGGAGGAGGGTACCAGTTTTGGCTTTGTCATTAGCAATCTTGGGATCATGAGCAAATCATGTCAACTGCCCTGGGTCTCTATTTCCACACCCGTGCAAAGGAAAGTACACTTATTCCTTCTACCGTAGTGTTAAGATGCTCAAAGGAGAGAATGTATTCAGTAGTGCTCGGGAAAGGAGAAAAATGGTCATGTACCTATTAATTCATTCCTCCTGCTCACCATATTTCCTCAGCTCCCTCCCAGTCTGCTTTAAAATTCTCCACTTTCAAAAGCCCTGCCTGACCAGCCCCCACCCGCATGTTTCCCGCCTCCGCATCTGTATTCAGCTTTTGGGTGCTGGCTTTTACACTGATGTGTGAGTGCACTACCCTGTCATGTGCTTTGAGCTTTGTTTTTAGAAGTTCTGTGTACTTTATCTTTCCATCTGACCATGAGGAAAGGGGCTCAAGTTTCCCTTTCAAACCAGGCACACCTCCAGACTTGGAGCCCCCCCAGGGGTGGGACTGAGCCCCCACTTCCCTCAGTCCTCCTGCCCCATGGGGGCTGTGCCTGCGCCAGTAGCCACCGGCCCTCTGTGAGGGCTGCAGCAAGGGGTGGGCTGGAAGGACCACGTGCTTAATCAGAACCAGCTCTGTGTTCACATGGATGCCCAGGGGATAAAAATAATAGTAATACAAGACTAAGAGCAGCTTGTATTTTCTATTTTAATCAGTTTGTGATGAAATTGAACTCCATTTCTAGATCTCGGCCCCAGGGCTGGAGTCCATTGCTGGCCGGGTTGTGCCCCCAAAGAAGGATGGGAAGATGGAAATATAGGGAGGTGGGGGGCCTCTACATAGGGAGGAAAATGTGTCCTTATATGGACAATACCTCACCCCCATCCACTCCTGGGCTAGCTCTGGACCTGACCCTTCAGGGCAGCATTTTTGCTTCTGTCTTCCCCAGGAGGTTGGTTCCCTGAATTACAAGCTTAAGGCAGGGGGAGTGAGGTCTTGGGAGGCTTCTGGGGGTGGGAGGGGGTCAAGCGTCCAGGAGCTCCACCAGGGGGCAGAGGGGGTGGCCTCTCTCTGCCCGAGGGCAAGCAGCAAGCTGGCTCCATCAGAAGACCGGGTGCTCTAGTCAGGAAAAGAGCTCCTTGCTGGCTCTACTCTTTGGGGCCTATGAGTCCTTGGGCAAGTTCCCTGAACTTTTTTGAGCTGACCTTCACCAGGAAAACAGGAGTAACACCCCAACAGAGTAAATGAGATGTAAAGTAACAGTGGGCATTCACTGGGTTACTTAGCCCGTGCCTGGCACGATACTAAGTGCTTTGTCTACTTGTTTCACGTGGAACCGTATCGTTTGCCAATATTCAACTGTCTTTGGCCTACTGGGGAAGCAGTTTTATTCAGTTCAATTGAATGCATGTTGGCTGCCTGTGGTGACATGACAGACAAACGTGAAAGTGGGAGCAGACTTGTGAATGTGGCAGGAAGAAGGGTGCATGGCTATCAGCTCAGGCACAGTCAGAGGTTCCTGATGGCCATGGGGGAAGTTAAGCATGGTAGTTAGGAGCCAAGGCTTGTGTTTAAATTCCCACCCAGTTAGTTATTAGCTGCATGGATTTCAGCAGGCCCCTCAGTTTCTATATGCCTCAGTTTGGGCTTTTTTACTATCGCTCCACTAAACCCCCTTGTCACAGCCACAAAACCCCTTTGAATTGCTAAAGCTGATGGTCTCAGGCTCATCCTGTTCTCAGCGGCAGCATCTGACACACTGATGTCATCATTCCTTCCTTATTCAAATGGCTGTCATTTGGCTTCTGGGGCACCCCTCTCTCCTGGATTTCTTCCTGTCCCACTGTGGCCATTCCCTCTTGGTCTCCTTCCCAGACCTCTGTCCTGCCCTACTCCTCCTCCTCCCTACTCCATCCACATCCACCTTAGGGACCTCATTCAGTCCCAGAACATTCAATGGCCTATTATGTGGACAGCTCCCCATACCCTGCCTCCAACCCTGACCTCCTTACTCAACTCCAGATTCATCTAAATGCCTGCCTATGTGACATGCCCACCTGGACGTCTAACGGACATCTGACACTTCACAGGCACTTGATTGGCCCCTGCCCCTTACATGCCTATCTCAGAAGGTGGTGCCACCATTGATCCATGCTCCCCCATGAAAACTAAGTCACTTTGACTTCCCCTTCTCTCCATCTCTTCTTCTTCTTCTTTTTTTTAATGTTTGTTTATTTTTGAGAGAGAGAGAGAGAGACAGAGAGAGAGAGAGTGACAGAGCATGAGTCGGGGAGGGAGGGGCAGAGAGAGAAGGAGACACAGAATCTGAAGCTGTCAGCACAGAGTCCGACACAGGACCTGAACCCACAACCCTGAGATCATGACCTGAGCTGAAGTCAGACGCTTAACTAACTGAGCCACCCAAGCGCCCCTCTCTCTCTCCATTTCTAATGCATCAGCAAATCCTATCAGCTCTACTGTGAGAATAGATTATGAATCTTATCACCTCTTACCTCTTCTGTGGAGCCTAAGCTGACATCACCTTCTGCCTGGGCCATCACAGGAGGTCTCCCTGCTCTCCCTCTCATCCACACAGGGACTGGGTGACTCTGGTCACCAGGGTCACCTGAGTGACCCTTCACCATATCTAGAGCTGGCCCACCACACTCAGACAGATCTGGCTGCTGGTACTCCTCACCTCGTTTCCCACCACTCTGTCCTGGCTCACAGCTCAGCCACCCTGGCCTTCCTACTCCCGGGAATGCCTCAGGTATAGCCTCTGCTCGGGCTTTGCTCTCACCAGTACCTCTTCCTTCTTACTTCGAGACTCCTTCACACTTCCTTCAGGCCTCTGTTCCAATGTCACTTCCTCACAGAGGCCTCACAGCCACCTTCTCTAAAAGTAACATCTTCCCCACACCCTACTTTGCTTCCTTCGTAGCACCTGGTATTGCCTGAGATTACACGTCTGTTCATCTATGTTACTGTTTCCCCCTCACAAGAATGTAAAGTTCCCGATAACAGGACCTTCTGTTTTGTTCATTGCTTTTAACCCAGCCCCAAGAGCAGTGCCTGGCACAGAGTGGGATGAATGACCACGGGATGCCCGCTGGAACATCACCTCTTACCACACAAATGTACGACCCTCCATGGCCATGAAGCCCTTGATCTCACTGGTAGCTGTGGCCAGGGTGGCTGGGGGAGGGTGGCCTAAGCTGCCCTGTCTTGGGATTTGGGCCTACAAAGGGTTTTGTTTCCCTACCTCTCACCTGGAGTGAGAGGGAATGGGTCACTCAGGCCAGGTGAGCAGAGGACTCCCCGGTAGGAAGGGCTGTTACTAAGGCAGCCCTGGATCTCTCGGACAGTGGATACTGCCATGCTATTCACTAGACAGAGACGCCATACCAAGTCATGGAAAGGGTAGGCTGTAGAACTGACACACCCAGGTGTGAGCCCTGTCAGGGTAAATCCTGTTCTAACTCCCTGCGCAGGGTGGCTCCAAGGGCAAGAGCTTTGGGATCAGAGATATCCAGAGAGTCTGCATCTCCTGTGTACTGTCTGCATGACCTGGGGAGGATGCTGACCCTCGCCGAGCCTCTGTTTTCCCACCGAGAGATACCCTGCCCAACTGTTGTATGAGCTAAAAATGCACAAGAGCCTCTAGCCAGAGCAAACCTTGAAGGTCAGCTTTGTCCCCCTGGAAGAGTTCAGGCTTCAGGTGCTTTCTGGGGTACAAGGTTGACACTGGCCCTTCTGCTGCACTTGGAAGGAACAGGGGTGTGACCAGATCAAGAAAGTGCACGAGAGCACCCTTTTTCTTAGGGAAAAGACACACAGCATGATGATAATGGCCAGATGTGCTCAGTTATAAAAGCTACCTCCCTTTGTCTTTACTCTAAGTGGGAAAAAACAGGAATGTGGCTAATACAGAGTGGCCAATGAGCCAAAGTCATTTTCATGAGATCCTGAAATATATCATTATATTGGCCACAGATATGGTCTTCATGGTATTTGGCACAGGCTGTGTGACTGATAGCTAGTGACTGTCAGGGGGTAGGGCCAGCTCATGTCAGCATGAGCTATAGTGGAGAGGAACCTCACTGCCCCTTGGGAAGGAGGGACACAGTCCTATCGGGAGGTTAAGCAGGCAGCTGCAGATGGAGAGAGAAATCAGGAGACCCCACGCGATGAACGAACTTGCAAATTCAGTAACAGTCCCTTTTTAGGGCAAGTCTGATTAAAAACTATGGGGGCTCTCTTCAGAAAAATGCTCTGATTTAAAAGCACACAAAATTCTGCCTATAATTTCAAAGAGTCCATGGACCCCCTGGGATCTTTCAGTTAGGTACCACTGCCTTGGGGAGAGCTGGGAGCACCAGGGGATGGAAGGAGGACAGGAAAGCAGCTGGGCTGAGGGGAGCACAGGAGGGGAAACGGTGAGGCAAGGTGGCAGGGGAGCAGTTAGGGAAACTGCAGTTCTTTGTGAAGAGGTGGCTCATGACTGAGAAATAAAACTCCATGTGGCAGGAAGGCCACCCACTCGCAGGACACTAATATATCTCCAAGTCTAGCAACAGGGGAAAGAGTGGGTGTGAAGGGGCTGCCCTTTTTCTCTTTGAAAAACAAAACCAATTAACTGAGAGTCAGTCCTGTTATCTCAGCTGGTCTCCCTTTGACCTCTTTGCTAGCTCTTCTCCTAAGACCCAGATCTCAGTCAGCAGCTCCAAGGCCAAACTAGAGATAAGTAATGGTGATCAAGATTAGTAGACAGTGGGGATCCTGGGTGGCTCCTTCAGTTATGCCTCCTTCGGCTCAGGTCATGATCTCATAGCTTGTGAGTTCGAGCCCCACATCGGGCTCTGTGGCGCCTGACAACTCAGAGCCTGGAGCCTGCTTCGGATTCTGTGTCCCTCTCTCACTCTGCCCCTCCCTGCTCATTCTCTTTCTCTCTCTCTCTCCCAAGAATGAAACATTAAAAAAAAAAAAAAAAAAGATTAGCAGAGAGTACAAGGGAATCTAGTAGAGGGAAGCCAACTTATGGGTAAAAAAGTCCCATATGTTGCTGAATGAATTCCCCAAACCTTAAAAAAGAAAAAAAAAAAAAAAACAAAACCAAATGTATTCTATAGGGAAAAAGAAATTTTTATTTTGAAAACTAAGTTTGGTTTTCAAAATAAAACATTTGCTGTTTCTCAAAAAGGTGTTGACATTTCGCAGATAAGGAGAATGAATTGCTGTCCCGCCTTCAGCTAGCCCTGTAAATAGGACCCAAAGAATCCAGGGATCCCCAAAGCAGCTATTAGCAGGTGGGGCTTCCTTCTAGATTGGTTGGATCTAGCATGCTTCTCAAGTGTGGGCTGTTTGGAGTCAAGTTCCCAGAAACACTTTTTTTTTTTTTTTCTGTAAACTGCAGCACCTGTAGGGAAAGCAGCAGGAAACGTGACCTGGGCAGGTGACAGCCCAGGTCACACACCACAGAGTACCTGGCGGCAGCAGCCTCTACCCAGAGCCTCAAAACATGGGTTTCAAGCCCATGGCTCTGAACTGACCCATCAAATCCACTCCTTGGACCCAGAGCCCCAGTGACAGATACATTCACAGAACTCCTCCAGGGAGACACACACACAATAGTCTTCCATTTCAGCTTTACTGCCGGCTATTGACAATTTAAGCTGTTTTGCCATTGTGTGTATATGTTTTTTAACTTTTCTTTTCAGCGCTCTTTTTTCTTTTATTATTTTTGTTAAAGTTAAAAAAAAAACTTTTTTTAAATGTTTATTTACTTTTAAGAGAAAGAGAGAGAGAGACAGAGACATGAGCAGGGGAGGGGCAGAGAGAGAGGGAGACAGAGTCCAAAGCAGGCTCCAGGCTCTGAGCCGTCAGCACAGAGCCTGAAGTGGGGCTCGAACCCACAACTGTGAGATCATACCTGAGCTAAAGTCAGACGCCTGACTGACTGAGCCACCTCAACATTCTTTTTCTTAAAAAAAAAAAAACAAAAAACAAAAGACAAGACTTTCTTTTCTTCCATTCCTAATATACCACGGATCTCAGTGTTTATGATCAAGAAATCAGATTATAAAGCCGAGAATGGGGACAAAGGTTCTACATCTTGTGGAATGGCAGGGAAACAGGACTTTATACCCCAAGTGATCATATTCAGGAGTCAGAAGAGCAACAAAGTTGGTCTTTGAGTTGCCTTATTTGGACACCAGTTTTTCACGTGTCACTAAGAGTTACTAACCAGGCATTTCAAGAGCAAGAAATTATTTCCCCCACACAACATTTTCCGACAGTTCCAGGCAAGTATCAAAAAAGAAGAAAGCACTCTGGATTGTGAATCCCACTACAGCATTCTGGCTCTAGCTTGGCCCTCAACAGACCAGGAAACCTCATGTAGGACATGTTCCTTCTCAATGGCCTTGGTTTTCTACTCTTCAAAATAAGGGTGGTTGCCTAGACCATCCCAAGGTCTGTTCTACTTCTAAGGCTCTAATTCTAAACTTCACAAAGAAGAGAGAAAGAAGAGTCACAAACACACAGCCTGCACTTCTTTAGGATAAATCTCAACCCCTCACTGCCTGGCCTCCCCCTTTCCTCACTCAGAAACTCCACTCAGAGGGAGCGGAGTGGCTCAGGAGGTTAAGCGTCCGACTTTGGCTCAGGTCATGATCTCACGGTTCATGGGTTCCAGCCCCATGTCGGGCTCTGTGCTGACGGCCTGAACCTGGAGCCTGTTTCGGATTCTGTGTGTCCCTCTCTCTCTGCCCCTCCCCGCTTGTGCTCTCTCTCTTTCTCTCTCTTTTTCAAAAATAAATAAACATTAAAAAAAAAATGAAACTCCACTCCGACCAGGCAGCCCTCTGCCCCCACGTTTCTTCCTCTCCCTCTGCTGTATTACAATTACTTTCTCTTCTTGCAGAGGGCTTCTCCCCTCTACCCAAAGATGCAGCCCCAACTCACCTCCTCAGGGAAGTATCCCCACATGGACCCCGCTCTACTCCGTCCTCACCTCACCACGGGTCTGACCTGCCAGCACTGACACTTGTCTGCTGCAGCTTGTAAAATACTATGTAGTCATTTTCCTGTGGGTGTGTCTTTTCTCCTCCAGCCCAGTGCCTGGTTTCCCCACTCAGCAAGCTTCTGCATCTGGGGGTCAGGACTGGGGACAGGGCGGGGACAATAAGGTGAGCGGCCCCTCCTCTCAGCCAGGGGCAGGGCTGCAAGGTCACATAGGGCCATCAAGTAGAGCTGCCATTTTCCTTTCTGGCTCATTTTGTGCAAAAGATGGCTTGATACCCACAAAACAAATGCCTCAGGTAGGGATGGCAGTCTTGGATGCAGTTCTGTTTAGGTATGGTTGGCCAGGGAAGGGCTGAGAAGGGGGACTACTTTGTGTGGCAGTGATGGGTGGGCACGACCTACCATCCACGGTGACTTGGCAGGAGCACTCAGCCTGGCCGGCGCCATTCTTGGCTATGCACTTGTATACGCCTCTGTCTTCGGGCAATGCCTTCTCGATGGAGACAGAGCACAGTGAGCCTAGGAAGGAAGAGGAAGAACCATTGAGTGGACCCAGTATAAGCCCAATACCTGCCCTGGGACCTGGGACATGGCAGGTGAATGTTATTCACATGGATAGCCACTGGGAGCCCAGAAGTCAGACGTCCTGTGGGAACCAACCCTCTCTCCCTACCAAGGGTCAGGGTAGTTTTTTCTGATAAGCCAGGTCCAAAATAACTGATCCCTAAGTATATTTCCTCCTGGTACCCTCTTCCCAAATTCCAGCAAGCTCTCTTATAGGGACATAATGGAAAGGCACAGAAGAAGAGAGCAAAATAATATCAGCTTTTGGAGAGCATCCAATACAATAGAAGGAGCAGAGGGACCCTGGACCTGCACCCTGGCATGTCACCAAGAGAGATAAGTAGTAGCCAGGCACAGGTTTATAGACCCATGTTAGGAACAGTGGCAGGTGAGGAGGCTCCGCCCAGCATATAGCAATTATTTATCCTGGGAATCTTAGAAAAGGGAGTCCTGAACAAAGAGGTGGGTGAGAGAGGCAGGGGTCCCTGTTGAGCAGGAACACTGACCTGTGGGAAGGTCTGCTGGGAGAAGGAGGGAACTATAGCCTGGGACCCTGGAGCTAGCTTCTCAGGAATAGTATCTGAGCTGAGAAGCACGGCCAACGAGGGGCACTGGGCTGGGAGAGGGGCACTTTGGGGCATCTCCCTTCAGTGCAAGGTCTTTTGGTGACCTCAGAGATGGGTAGAGTCTCTCCACCCCAGCAACCTCTTCTGGCCTGGTTAGGGAAAGGAGAAGCCACGCTGGGCACACACAGGAATCGGGGGTCTGGTCCCTGCCCACCCTAGCTCTCTCATCCCAGAGCTGGCTACTTCCCTGGAGTTCCCCCCTTGGGGGATTTCCCTCAGGATGTGGGGCGAGGCCAGCTGAGGGCTGGGACTGCTGGGCCAGGCAGGAGGGCAGTGGCACTGTAGTTCCTGCCTTCAGACACACAAACAAGTCAACAGCATGGCGTCCTGCCCAAAGCTGCCCTGTTGTCAGGGCGGCAGTCATTACAAAAAAGAGGAGGACAGAGCCAGGGCCACGTGCATCCTGCTGCCTGGAGCCACTGGCTCCAGCTACTCCACTCCCCCTGCCAATTGCTCAGTATAAGCCACCAGCCCTACATGGACAGAACTGTGTGCATCCCAGGCGTATGTGCGGGGCAACATGGCCAGAAGGGAGGTCAACAGGCACTGCTCCCAAAGGGTCTTTGATCTCAAAAAGTACCCTCACCCCCATTAGGTAGAGGCACAGACTTGAGAGCAATGAATACAAGGGTATTCAGAGAACCTCACTAAAGCTAGGAAGGAAGGCAGAGGCATTTAACAGTTCTCTTTGCTTCTTGGCACCTGGCTTATGTCTGAACAAGGAAACCTTAGTCCTCTGGACCACCTCCCTCCTATTCATATAGACCTTACCTCTCAGGAAAGGCCTCCCTACATTCTCCCACAGGGGAGGGCAAGGGATCAGGATCTCTTCTCACTGTAGTTAGGAGACAGAATTTGCAGAAACTGCAACAGAAAGGGTTGGACTCACTCTCATGAGAGTGACACCGTGAGGCACAAGAATCTGGGATTGAGGGTGACTGTCCTCTCTAGAGAGGACCTTCCACTCATCCGAGAGGGCAGGGGGCTGCTAAGATGACCTCTGGCATCTGATTTGAGGCTTAGAGGAAACACACCCCCTTTTGTCACTTCCCTTCAGTCTGAGGCTAAGGCTCTGGGAGCAGACACCCCACTCCCAGTACATATCCTGCTTGGATCCCTGACTGTGCTTCAGCTTCAGTCCCCTCACTGCTTTCAGCCTTAAGCCCAAATGGCACAAACTGCAAAGACAATGGTGAGACCACCAGGAGAAGTCGGGGCCGTTAGACCACAGCCCTCACCCCCTCACCAGGGAAAGTAGCAGAGCAGGCAGCTCATCAAGCCTCCCAAAGCCTGGACCCCTGGCCATGTGCTTGTGCTTGCGTGGGCTGGGGGAGGGCCCCCAGGCAGGCTTGGAGGCCCGGCTAGCCCAGATTGAAGAATCTGGTATTTCCTGTGGGACAGCTTATTCCTGACCTCCAGAAGAAAAACCGTTTCCCAGAGTTTTTTTTCCGAGAAGCCTCAGCCTGGTGGGGAATTTTGAGGGAGGTGAGGGGGATGGTAGCAGTCACCACAGAACCAAAGATCCAATAAATGGCTCAGCTAGAACTGTCCCTGGGAGAGCCCCTCATGGCCATGGAGTCTGAGGTCTCCCATCTTGCTCCAAGTGTGAGGCAAGAGGGGAGGCCGGGGTTGGGGGGTGCAGGGTGAGAGGGGGTGGCCCAAAGCCCTAGAGGCTGTGCTCTGAGGATACCCTCAGTGGGCAGTGCCTCCCCACCCTGGTCCCCTAGAACGTCTGGACAGTGCAACTCAGCTCCAGATCACCTCCTCGAGGACAGCGCCTTCCCTATCACCCATAAGCATCCCCAGCCACAGACAGACCTCTTCTGTGCCCCGAGTTTCTCTTTATCAGAGCATGTCTTCCAAGGCTGTTGCTGAAACACATGTCTGTCTCCCACACTAATTCTTGGAGGGCAGTGACTGTGTCTATTACGAATCTTTTTCCTCAGCCTGGAATGCAGTCACAATAAAAAAGAAAAAAAAAATTGCCATCTGAGATGACCAAGGCACATTTCTGTAGCAGGTGATCTGGGAGGATCTATGCAAGAGCAAGTCACGAACATTTAGTCAAATATAACCTACCATTGAAAAAGGTAAGATAGTTTCTGAAAGGAAAAAATTCCTACGTCAGAGTTCTTCAAATGGATTATGCATATAACAATATTGCCTTGCATATTGCATTTATGCACTAGGATGCATAAATCCTAGTGTTTTGTACGATGAATTCACATAGGTTTTTAAAAAAGCCTTTTCAAGATCTCCCATTAAAGGTGATTAAAAACGAACCATCGGTTGACAACGGCAACAAAAATAAATTCTCGTATTAGGCTAGGAGACATGTTTGCCAGGGAAAGAAGCCTGGCCTGGGGACAGGAAACAGGGCATAAAGATGAAAACACTTCTCGGGAGGAGTGTAGGGCTCCCCTTGGCTCACTGGCCATCCCTCCCAGTCCTCAGCCAAGGCCAAAGCCTGAGGAGCATGGCTGCAGGCCTGAAAGGGCCTGGTGTCATCCCTCCACAGGCCTGGAGGCCAGGCCCAGCCACCATAAGTGGCCACCATCTGCCTGGCAGCTCTGGGGGGATGCAGGGAGGGGAAGGGTGCCTCTACATGTCCCTTCAAGAATTAGCAGTCAATGCCAGCCGACTCGTTACACACCTCTTCTGCTCTCCTTGGTGCTGTATGGGGGGAACAAAACCCTGTTTTTAGGGGGCCTGGAGGCTATAAGCCTTATCCAAGCCACAGGGGTTCAGAGAAGCCCCCTGAAACCTGTAAACACAGCAGTAGGGTGTAGATGTATGTGCGGACCGTACTCCACGAGGAGTTTCTCGTGGCCAAAGGCTGGTGACAATGGTCTGACAAGACCTAGAGGAAGCAAATTTTGATCTTAGATGACAACAGCACAGGATTCAGAGCAGTGAAGGAAGAAGGATTCCAAGCCAGTGAGGTGGGGGCAGAGAGGATGCAGAATGGGGTGGAAAGGACAGGGAGACCCCCTTAGCCACTCCCTCCACCTTCACCCTCAGACCACCTCAAACCACCAGCTTCCTTATTTCCATCAATGTCAGTAGAAATGTGACCCCAGTCACCCAGACACTGGCACACAGTGGTCTTCCACTCCTTCCTCTTCTTTATCTGCCCCCTGCTCCCAAGCCAGGCAACAGGATCTATTAACTCTGTCCTTGCTTCTTGAACTGGTTGTTTCCTGTCTGTGCCATGGCTACCTTATTATATTAGTCCAAGCCTTGCCACCTTTCTCCCTGACCTCTTCAGTAGGCTCCTTACTTGTCTTTGGGCAGGGGGTCAATCAAAACCCCTAAACCCTTACCCTAGCTTTGTGTGCGCTGCTCCTCATTCCACATTCTTACATGGCTCCCTATTGCCTTGAGGATTGAGCTCTTTAGCATGATATAGGATGGCATGGGACATGCCTTCCTCTCCAGCCGAGCCCATGCTGTGAGCAGACCTGCCTTTGCTGCTGCCAGAGCCCCTGCCTGAGAAGCCCATACCTCCCCTCCTTTGCCTGCCATGGGTCCTGGCCCAGCTCATTCAGCACCAGCCTTTCCTGTGGCCCCAGCACTCAGCTCCTTCTTCTACACCTACTAGCTCAACTTCAGCACTTGGCTGGAATAGTTTTATCACTGTGAGTGTGTGCCCCCTCTTTCCAGATCTATGGGGAACAGATCCACTCACACCTCCCAGAGTGCCCTGCTCCCTGCAGTGGGGCCTGCTGAAGTGGTCACTGATAAGGCTTGAAGACAGGCTTTCTTCCTGGGGTCTGTGTCCAACCCAGGCTCTTGAAGACGTAGAGGGAGAAGCTCTAGAGAAGGGACGGACCGAAAAACGGGGATGGTATTTTTAAGACCAGGCACTCTTGGGGCGCCTGGGTGGCTCAGTCGGTTAAGCGTCCGACTTCGGCTCAGGTCACGATCTCGTGGTCCGTGAGTTCGAGCCCCACGTCGGGCTCTGGGCTGATGGCTCGAAGCCTGGAGCCTGCTTCCGATTCTGTGTCTCCCTCTCTCTCTGCCCCTCCCCCATTCATGCTCTGTCTCTCTCTGTCCCAAAAATAAATAAGAAACGTTGAAAAAAAAAAATTAAAAAAAAAAAAAAAAAAAAAGACCAGGCACTCTCCCTACCGTGGCAAGGCAGACAGGCCCATGTCAAGGTCTGCTTCCTCCACTGCAGAGAAAATGCCAGAAACCTGGCAAGCCTAGAGGGCACCGCCAGTCTTGCAGCCTCTTGACAACTACTGACAGTGTCGAGGAGTAAACAGCCATTAGTATTTTCTCCTGACAGACAACGCTCTGGGTGAGCGCATCATGAAAGGTTTCTCAGCTGTACCAGTGTGCTGACTCCTAACAAGAGTTAACTATGAGGTAAGACGGCACGGTGGTCTAGGCGCCTGAACTCAGCTGCCTACCTTCAAATCCCAGCTCTGTCACTAACCCGTTGCACAATCTCGGGCAGGACACCTCACTTCTGGAAACGGGCAGGATTAAAAGAGTGAAAAGCGTAAGATGCCTAGAGCAGTGTCTGGCACATGGTGTTTGTTCAGTGTGTGCAAGCTATTCTTAAGTTTTCAAAGGAGAATTACAAATATTTAGAATATTTTTAAAAGTTGGACTTGGGGCTGTCTCTACAACCCCTTCCTATCCACCTCCCTTAGACCTTCTCTATCCACTCCTTGTGCTGGCCTTCTTTTAATCATTTCTTCTTCCTCTGATTTGGACCTAAACTGTCCCTTTGAGGTGGTTTCTATGGGAGGTGATACCGGAGTAGCTGGGTCTCTATGCCCTTTAATGCTCAGTGACAGGCGATACCACACACTCAAGACCCTCTGGACACGAGTAGCCAGGGTCTAATGGCTCAGGCGTGTTTCTGAGACCAGAGCTGAGGTCTGCTTACACTGCTCAGTCGAGAGGGCTGTATATAAGCTGCTATTAGGGACCCTGCAGGTTCCACACAGGTCTCCTTTGGGCACTGCCCTCAGCTATCTGAACACTGGCTTCCCTGAGGCTGGTGTGGCCATGGGCCTCACATTGTGCGGGCCTGTGTGACCGCACATGTCCCAAGGGCGGGCGGCTACCCACCTTCCATCCTTCCTGGAGAGATCACCACAGGGTAGCCTGGGAAATGTTCCCAGTCAAGGTTTCAGATCAGTTCTACCAAAGGCTTTCCAACTGGGAGGGGTCCACAGGGGTGACAGGGACAGCTGTGACATCCACTCCCCTGGACATCTCACCTCACTGTGGTGATTCCCCCATGCTCACCTGTGTGTGGACCACAGGCAGGCTGGACTAGCAGAGGCAAGGTGGGGGGGGGGGGTGTGTGTGTGTGGATGAGATGCCTTCCCGAGGACCCTGCCAATCTGGAGATAACCACATAAAAACATTCTCCTATCAACACAGCGGCAGAAAATAAAACACTTTCTCTCTCCTGGTCAACTTCCCCTTTACTCTTTTAGCACTTAGATTCAAAATGCTCAGCTGCTCCAGATTTGCTGACTGAGTTACAGGATAAAGAGAGAAATTTTATTGTGGGCTGAGAGGGATACTGCTTTCTTCAAATGCTCCTCCATTCGCCTTTCATGAGGAAGGAAGAAGCCTGATGAAGGGGGCAGTGGGGGAGGGGAGAGGGGTGTGCAGTCAGAGGACAGAAAGGGGAGCAGCACAGTTGGGGGTGTTTGTGACATCTCAGTGGATCAGGACTCATAGGACCTGTCCACCTGGGCCTCTGCTTGGCTGCCGCCCTCTACCTCTTAAGGGTAAAATGCTATTTCCTGGGGAGCATTGTGCCCTGTTCTGTCCCGAGCCACCAGCATCAGCCTCAAGCTCGGGCCGGGCTCTGTTCCAGCGCTGGCCACCAGAGTGGGGTGTGGGAAGTCTGCTGGACTCAGAGCTCCCCTACAGCCTTGAGATGCTTGGCTGAAACATTTCAAACCAAATTGAGGGTCCAGGGAAAATGTCCCTCTCACCCCCATCTCTTCTCTAGGTATAAACTGACCCATCTCAGAATTCCAGACCCTGAAAGGCCCCAGATGTCAGGATTTAGTGCCCCCCCTCTCCCCATAACCCAAGAATGTGAAATACCAGCAAACAAAAGTCTCATCCAAATTAGGAAGCGAGTGGCTCTGTCCGCCCAGGAGTGTGTGCCGTAGGGGCTGTTTGGGGTTTTTGGCTTCTCCGACAGAGCCCTTCAAACCCACAATGTTATCAAGTCTTAAGTTGATGTTGACCCCAAACCATAGTCCTGTGCCACCCCATCAGTGCACACCCTTCTCCTAATCCAAACTGCTGCTGCAAAAGCAGCTCTCAGCTCAGAGCTGCTGGTGGGCTCCAGCCCCAGGGTCCCGTCACGTCCACACACACAGCCCTCTCCACACCAGAGCTGTGGGGCACGAGCTCAGGCCCAGGGCAGCTCTGAAGAGCCACGGCTGGGGCTGCCCTGAGGCAGCTCTGCCAGACAGACGCCAGGACTTGGGCACGTGCCACAGGACCAGCCACCCACCTCTCACCGCCCAGAGACGGAGTGTGTGCCCGAGGGCCCTGAGCAGGGCGCCTGTCTTGTCAGCGAGGGGGCACAGAGGCTGGGCATTCCAGCCCAGGCTCTGGGCTGCAAATGGCAGTCAACAGGCCCAAGGCTCCATGAGCCTGCAGTGGCCCTGGTACAGAGCCCCCTTCTTCCCAGCCCTCGCCCTTGTTACCTTCTTGGGAGAGGATGATAAACTTGGTGGTCTTGAGTGTCTTTCCATTCAGCGTCCAGGTGATGGTGGCGGGGGGGTCAGAGGACACCTGACACTGGAGTAGCAGCTTCTGGCCCTCCATCACGTGGACATCTTGTAGCTTCTCCTTGAAGGTTGGGGCTGTCCCATGGCTCTCTGATCTGTTTTCATTATCTGTGGCTCCTGCATGCCCCCTCTTGCAGTTCACATCATTCTTAACCTCCTTCTTGAGTTCTTCCTTCCCAGCTGTTTTTCCCGTCTCAGCAGGCTTGGCGTTGCCCACGGATTTCGGGGTCTCAGCAGGCTTGGCGTTGCCCACGGATTTCGGGGTCTCAGCCGGCTTGGCGTTGCTCATGGATTTCAGGGTCTCAGCCGGCTTGGCATTGCCCATGGATTTCGGGGTCTCAGCAGGCTTGGTGGCACTAATGGATTTCGGAGTCTCAGCAGGCTTGGCATTAACCACGGATTTCGGGGTCTCAGCAGGCTTGGCGTTGCCCATGGATTTTGGGGTCTCAGCAGGCTTGGTGGTGCTCACGGATTTCGGGGTCTCGACAGGCTTGGTGTTGCTCACAGGTTTTGGGGTCTCAGCAGGCTTGGCATTACTCAAGGGTTTCAGCGTCTCAGCAAGCTTGGCGTTATCCACGGGTTTGGGGGACTCGGCAGGCTTGACGTTGCCCAGAGGTTTTAGGGTCTCGGCAGGCTTGGCATTGCCTGAGGGTTTCAGGGACCCTAAAGCCTGGGCATTGCCCACAGCCTTTGGACTTTCTGCTGCCTTGGCATTCAAGGCCTCGGCATTGTTGCTACCATTCTCTGCTGGTAATTTTTTCTTGCTGCCTAACACCGAGCGGAAATCTGGGGTGGCGGGTTTCGGAAGCGGTGCCTTCTCAGGGACCGGGGTCTTAGGAGTCCCCTTCTTGGCCAGAACCGAGCGGAAGTCTACCTGCTGAGGGCTATGCACCTTCCTCTCTTCCTCTGACACAGTCTTTGGCTTCACTTGCCGTTGCAGGTTGGCGCGGAAATCCATCTGCTCGGCTGGGATCTCCTTTAGGTGCTCTTCTGACACGCTCTTGGTGCTCACCTTCTTCCCTAGGAGGTCACGGAAGTCCAGCTGTTCCACCTCCTGCTGGCGGATGGCCTCCTCGGTGTGCTGCCGGGTCTCCACGCGTCTCTTCAGCACTCCCCGCACGTCCTCACTGTCTTCCTCCTCCGGCCAACCCTGCCCTCTTGCTGGCCAGCTGGGCCTCAGGGTCCCATAGCGGTCACCGCCACCACCATCAGCACTGGCTCCCCGGCCACAGAGGCCCTCACAGCTGGCAGGCTCCCTCCCCCTGCAACCAGTGAAGGGAAAAAAGGAAAGTAGCAAGAGGAAAAGGGGCCGGGTAAGAACAAAACGTCAGGGGAGAGCAAATCCCTGAGGGAGGGAGGGTAAAGGGGAGGGAGAAGGGGAGGTTGGGGCTGGCCAGGCTGTGTTTATAGAAGGGAACATTGGTGAGAGGCTCTTGCTTGCTTACTTGGTTTGTTACATCGGTAATGACTTCAGTAGCCTTATAAGGGTGTGTGCAAAAAAAAAAAATAATAATTCCCCCCCCCCTCCTCCCCTGCGTTCCCTCCCTCATTCCCCTTCCAATCTCTCCCTCTTGGCTCAGCAGCCTCAGCTGGAGGATACGAATAATCTGGGGCTGCTGGGCTGGGCCTGCAGGGGCCAGGAGAATGGTGGGTGGGTGGTGGCATGGGGCCTGGCCAGGCACCTCCTGGGGGCACTCACCGCAGGGGGGCTCTGGTAGGGCTGCTCTGTATCATCAGTGACACCTGGCAACTGCATTCGCCAACCCGGTTCCTGAAGAATTCGAGAGATCAATACAGATCAAGAGGCTCTCTGAGCCAAGGGCCTGCTCAGCCGAGGGCTGTGAGGAGGACAGGGTAAGCAGGAACTTGGCCAAAGGCTGGCTGGCTTGCTCCAGGGAACAGGGAGTCAAGGGCTTAGCTGTGACCCCACATGCCCACACAAGCCTAGATTTAGGGCAGGGACCTTCTCTTTGGTCACCTTTTTTCCCCCCCAGCTCTTGTATAAAAAGGAAAAAAAAAATCTGAACAACAGCTTAGACAGATATCCAGAAGTAGGAATACTTTTCTGTAAGTATATTACAAAAATAATACAATCACTCAATAAATAAAAGAAAACTAAAGTCTAAACCTGCTAGGGTGTGATGGATCTGCTTGATCTAGACTGTGCAGCCCTGGGCAGTGACCCTGAGTCTGACTTCACGCTCCCTCAATACAGAGATGGTTATGTCCTCTCTGCAGTGTCCTTCCTCCCTGCCCTCCAGCTGCTACTTCCCCTCTCCTGCTCGCAAAATGAAAACACCTTCCAATCCCCACGCATCAGCCAATGCCCTCAGATCAGAACTTTCTGAATTAAAAACCGAACAGGTGTCTTCCTCTGTGGATGGCCCTTTCTCTCCTTCCTTCCGGTAGGGAGAGCTCTGGATTCCTCAACCCACAATGAAAACTTTACTGGGGTGCCTGGGTGGCTCAGTTGGTTAAGTTTCTGCCATTGGTTCAGGTCACGATCTCACAGTTTGTGTGAGTTCGAGCCCTGCCTCAGGCTCTATGCTGACAGCTCAGAGCCTGGACCCTGCTTTAGATTCTGTGTCTCCCTCTCTCTCTGTCCCTCCCCTGCTCACGTCTGTCTCTCTCAAAACTAAATAAACATAAAAAAAATGTTTTTGAGGGGTGCCTGGGTAGCTCAGTCAGTTGAGTGACCAACTTCGGCTCAGGTCATGATCTCACGGTTTGTGAGTTCAAGCCCCGCATCAGGCTCTGTGCTGACAGCTCGGAGCCTGGAGCCTGCTTCTGATTCTGTGTCTCCCTCTCTCTCTGCCCCTCCCCCACTCATGCTCTGTCTCTCTCAGTCTCAGAAATAAATAAACATAAAAAAGTTTTTTTAAAAATGTTTTTTGAACTTTAGCATCCCTTTAGGTTGAGGCTCCTCTGCTCAGGGAGGGGCTGTACCATGCTTGGGTGCTGCAGGGACTTGGGAGCCCATCAGCTCTCCAACCCCACAAGGCTGCCATCTGCTGGCGGTTCTGAGCTCTGACCAGCCAACGTTGCTCAGGCGGGGTGGGGGCAAGGGGCGAGGGTGGGGGTGGGCAGGACTGAGAGCCAAGGGTGACTCTTCAAGGTGATAACCTCCCATTTTATATAGTGACCTCCAGCTTTCATTCACAACCATTATCTTCTTGTGCCTATAGCATCCCAGTGAGGTATGGAGCACTAGTATGCCTATTTGAAAGGTAAGGAAAGGAGGCTCAGGAGTTTATATGAGGCAGTGCTGGGACTCCCATGGTCTCCCACTCATGCCCCCTGCATGGCCATCTTATTAGCACTTCATGGTCCGACATGTGCCTCAGATCCCACCACAGATGAGTGCCAAGTTCTGTGACAGGTTCCTTACATAATCTATCTCACCTAATCTTTTGACATCTCTGTAAAGCCACCACTGTTTTTATTTTAAAAAATAACAATAAGGCTTAGAAAGATTAAATAATTTGCCTAAAAATAGCAGAAAAAGGGATGGACACCCGTGTCTACCTGAATCCAGGATCTGTAACCTTCCCACTCTGCCCCAGTGCTTGTCAGTACAAGTCTACTCATGTCTCTGTGTGTATGTACATATCGACCACACGCATGCATACACACATACATGGGATCTTACCTGGTGGACACTGCACCTGCAGGTCTGTGTCTGGGAACAGGTGTACAAACACAGTCATCCCCACGTGCACAGACATCTGAGCATGTGTTCATTCAGCTCTGCTGATGTATGTGGGTATCTACCTCGCTTTGCCTGGCCTCCCTCCCAGTGGAGGGCCAGGTCCTGATCAGACTCGGGAGGCCCATGGCGTGGCAGATGATATGCAGGGGAAACGGGGGGTGCTGCTCACTCCCAGGCACGAAGACCCATTTGAAACAAGGATCGGTTGATCTGTGCTGTCCTCCAACTCTCCTCTCATCTATTGGGGTCCCCTCCTGGTCACCTTCCTCGATGCTCAGGCTCTCAGGGGGCCCAGATTCAAGGTTCTGGGGGCCTCCTGTCCAAACAGTTTGAAGGCTCAAGGTTGTTCCTTTGCTCAACAAATAGCAATCAGGTGCCTCCTTAGTACCTGGCCCTGGGAAGGCTAAGAGGCCCTCAGAACATCCTGAGCACTCAGCATAGAAGGGCTCATGGGGCTTTGGATCAACCTGTAGCATAAACATGAGAGGTCATTTGTGGGTGAGGCCCAGCCCCCTGGCACCCCACTTCTGCCAGGCTGCTGGTCAGTATTAGGCTGTTCTTTCCCCCACTTTTCTTTCAAGCGCAGGGTGTGGGGCCCAACGTTGGTGAGGAGCAGCAGGACAGGATGGCCAAGGACCGTGTCTTCCCAGTAGCACTTTCAACATTGCCTCAGCTGAGTTTCTTCTTGCCACAGGCACAACACAGCCCGGATGCAAAAATCAGGAGTAGACCCTGACCAGACGGCTATGCTTTACCCCAGCCATACCTTTCAGAGGCTTTATATGGTGGGGTTCCCAGTCCCCAGAGCTGGAGTAAGCTCTGTCTCCCATGGGGAAACTGGTAAGAGCTTCTGTTGTTTTCCATTACCCACCCTTAAGAAGGGAGCACAGGTAGCCTATTGCTAGACCTGTCCACAGGCCTCACCCTGAAGCACCTGGAGAAGTCTGAGGGGCAGACTGAGGTAAACGTGGGATACCATGGCTGCCCCACTAAGTGGTTCATCCCTTGGGATGACCTGGGGGTCACCATTTCTGCAGCCATAAACTTAAATCTCTGCGAGGCCTTTAAGAAAGTCATGTGTTCGTTCAGAGTCTACAAAGGTCAGAAAGGCCTGTGGCCTGGGACCCACACACCAGATAATATAACCAGCCAAACAGCCCCTTGAGGCCGTCTTTGGTGTCTGCATCTACATACTCAGTTATAAAGTCAGGCCTGGGGCTGAGGATGAGGCCTTATGCCCAGCCCAGCTGCTGCCACAGCAGGTATGGGGCTATGACCTCACAGGCTGCACCTTTCACAAACTAGCAAAACTCTTTTTGCCAACCTCCCAAACCCTGAATAAGAAGCCCACTCTGGACCCTGTCCCACTCTGAATCACCCTTGCCTGGAATGGATTTTATAGGCAAAATTAGTTTAAAGAACTAATTTCCTGGCAAGTCTCAATCTTTCAAAAATTTCAGCTGAAACTTGGAACTTTTTGACACTTCCTCTTTTAGTTCAGGAGATAAGAGCTAAGGAAGGGGAGGCAGAACCCATCTAGCCACACCTATCCCGCAGCATGAGCAGGGATAGATAGGAGCTGTCACGTCACCCACCCCCCCTGCATCCCAGCCATCGGGTCTCCCTCTTTGAAAGGCATTCTGTCCTGGGTCTAGGTCTGATTTCTGCCAGCATGAGAAAAGCTGGAGGGGATGGGGCCCCTGGTGGACCTGGCACATACTCCCCAGCCAGGGACAAAGCCAAGGCAGGGCAACAGCTTCCCAAAGGAATGAAGAGGCTGGACTTTGGGGAGGGGCATGGGACAAGGGCTATGTGGATGTGGACCCCAGCGCAACCTCCCGGATTCCCTAAGTTCTCGTGCACTTGAGAGAAACAAGGAATGGAAGAGAATCTGATTAAAAGACAGCGATGAGGGTTCCAATCTGGGCTCTGCTACTTGTCTTTGGGTGGCCGTGAGCAAGTCTGTGACCCTGAGACCTCAGTTTCCCCCATTATTAAACGATGAGTCGGCTAGATAACTTCTGAAGTCCCTTCCAGCTGGGACAGTCTAAGTTTTATGACTGTCCCCAGCTGGGCCCAGACAGTCTGCTTGCCGACCTCCCAGTGCAACCCTCCACTCTGGCCTGGCAGACTTCCCACAGCCCTTGCTTTGCTCTTCCCTACCCTTTCTTGTTCAGCCTCTTCAACATGCCTTTAACAGCCAAGCCTTTACTCATTTGCTAAATCTCAGCCTACTGTCCTCAGAATCCCACAAAAAGCTCATCTCTTCTAGGATGTTTGGCTTGATTAATGTGAGTATTGTCCCGCAGCACTACTCCTTCCATGCAGACAAGCTCTGGTCTCACACGTCATCAGTTTCCATTATTTGTACTGGCCTGCGGGAGGAAGACAGTATCTTCTTCCTATTCTGGAAGCAGATTTGCCTTCCTGATAACTGGTTTGGGTGCAAGACAAAGGCTGTTGGTGTCTTCTGTGCATACTGCTGATGGCAACAGGATGAGCAGGCAGCCCACAACCATGTCAGCAACTGACCACAGACACTCCATTAACTCAGCTGAGATTCGCTAAGCCTTGCCCAGCTAAGCTGAACTTCCTAGAAAATCCAAAGAAATAACAGATGACTATTTTTATAAAGCCGCTCAATATTGGACTAGTTTATTATGCAGCAAAAGCTAACTGATACAAGCATAAAGCGCATGCCCAGAAAGGACCTAAGAAGTGAGGCACAAACTGGGTTTTGTTATTATTATAGGAATAATGCTCTGTCATGCCAGTAGCTCTGACATGTAGCTACAGAGTCTCTCTGTAGCTCAGAGCCTTGGACATGGTACACTCAGTACTTAGGAGAGCAAGCTCCTTACAAAGTGGCCAGGCACCCGAGCTAAGGCAGGACCAAACATCTTTGGCATGTGGCATAACCTTCTGTTTTCAGGGTTGAGGTGCAGACGAGTACTCTTCTTCTGCTCACATCAACCCTAGGGGCTGGCATTCGGTCTCCATTAGCCCATGGCTGGCATGGAATTTTAAGAGTTAGAGCACTTTAAAGGTAAAAGAGCATTTCTGGATCACTTTCATTTAACAGACACTAACTGCTGGCTCTGGGCAGCACTGTTCTAGGCACTGGGAGCAAAGCAGTGTGTCTTCATGGAGCTTTACCTTCCCCTGTAACCTAGAAAGACCTTAAACAGGAGAAAAAAAGGAATAGGCATGGTTAACCTGCCTGTAGTGGTTTTAAATGTCTACAGGTTCTTTGACATTCCTCTCTCCAAGAGATGGAACCCTCTTGGGCTGCACTTAGTGACTTCTAACAAACAGAATGTGGCGGAGGTAACGGTGTGTGACCTCCAAGGGTAGATCACAAAAGACACTGCAGGTTCCAACTTGTTCCCTTCCATGGATCCCTAGGTCTGTGGAAGCCAGCTTCCGTGTCACGAAGACACTCAAGCAGTCCCAGGGAGAGGTCCACATGGCAAGGAGCAGAAGCCTCAGGCCCCCAGTCCTGTGAGTGAGCCATTTTAGAAGTGGATCCTCCAGCCTCAGTCAAGCCTTCAGACACTACAGTCCCTGCCAACATGTTCACTGCAAAATGATGTGGGATGTGCAAGGCATATGATGTAGAGATCATCCCGCAAAGCAGCTTCCAGTTCCCAACCCATAGAAAGTGTGAGACAATAACTTGTTTTAAGCTGCTCAATTTTGGGGTAATTTGTTACACAGCAATAGACAACTAATACATTCCCTCTATCCTGCTGCCTTTACGATTTTAATCAGTTCTTTCCTCCTTCATATTCTCCGCACACCACATAATGAGAGAACAAAAGCTGGGATGTAATAAGACAGAGGACTCTGGGCAACTGAGCTCAGTGGGGAAGGTTCTCAATGAGCACCTTTGCATTTAGTGGAAAAAGGAAAGCTTGTTGGCAGCACCAAGGCTTCTCTTTACCTGGAAGCCCAGCTCCACATTATTTCAGGTTTCTGCTGGATTCCCAGTCCTGGGTGGAGACTTTGACAGGAGGTAGGGATCTGGGGGTTAGTGGGCTAAAGGAGGTCGGCAGGACACGCAGACTCACTTGAGCAGGATCTCGTACTGGCCGGCATGCCAGGCCTGCACATTCTTTAGAACCAGCGTGAACACGTCCTCATTCTGCAGCACCTCGAAGTGGCCAGTGTCTTTGGAGAGGGCCTTGCCATCTCGGAGCCAGTGCACGGTAGGGAAGGGGTCTCCAGCTATGGCACAGGAGATGAGGACACTTTGGCCCAGGGAGGCTGTCACTGAGCGGGGCTTGCTGATGAACCAGGGCTGGGTGCCATCCTGAGGCTCTGGAAGTTGGCAAAAGTTTGGATTAGAGAGGAAGGCCTTTCAGCAGACAGCATCTACTCAGCTTTCCGTGGTGGTGAAGGTCGAAAATTGCACGTTACCCCAATAACAGCATGTCCAGAAATCACTTTCACTGGATGTACATTTACAGCACATCCTTCTCGTGGTAAATCTGTCATGGTTATGTTCTCTAAGGATCATATTGACATGAATTTGTATATCCAAAGCAAGGGGAGGTAGCCCAGAAGGTACAGGTGCACTGGGCTAGGTGCTAATGATCTACAATGAGATGTGTGTAATTAACAGTTGTTCTTGCTTTATGTGTCCTTACCTTGTCTCTCTTCTTAAATAAAGGTTCTCTAAAGGCAAGGACTCTAATAGGCCATAAGTCACCTCAAAAGCTATCACTACACTAATGTAGCATTGGGTGTTAACTATACTTCAGTAAAGGGGGAAAAAGCTATCACTATCCAGCTGTTAAATGTATCACAAGATTTTTCTCCTGGCACTCGATGCAGCTTGTCACCAGTAACTCAGAGAGGGAAGGGACTTCAGAAGGCAGGGAACAGTGGCTCCCCTCAGCCAGACCCCCAGACAAAGGTGGGAAGCTGGCCTCTGGGGCTGGAATGGGACCAAAGGGGCACAGGGACTGCAGGGGAGACAAAGTAAGCTCACATGGTTTCCTCACCTCCAAATTGCCTATGGAGAGACCACAATGGTCTATTCCCTATTTCCCACTTATTTCCCACCCCTGCCTGCCTCCACCCTGGTCAGCCCAGCAGCCACACCTTGCACCATGAGCACTGCCTGGGTGCGGACCTCTCCAGCGCTGTTCCAGGCTTCACAGGTGTAAGTGCCCGTGTCCTCCGGGAACACTTCCTGTATACAAAGGCTGTGCCGAGTCCCTCTTTGTTCAAAGTGGAAGTCTTCGGACTCCTGGATCTCATTCCCATTGTGAAACCAGATGACCTCGGGGGGTGGATTCCCTGCATAGGCAGATAGGGCAGGTGGACTTGTCAGGAAGGTGCTTCCCTGGGCCATGTGGCAGCTTTGCACTTAATCCTGTGACACTGTACTAAATGCTAACCTCTCTATGCCTCAGTCTCCCATCTACAAAACATCCTAACCATGTCTTCCTTAAAGGTTTGTTGGGAGGACTGAATAAATTAATACGGTCTCACAGAGCAGCCCACTAGAATAGCAGATGAGAATAGCATCTGGCACAAGGAAAGTGCTCAATGCATGTTCATTATAATTATTTAACAACAGATTTGCAGAAACTAGAAAAGATCAGAAGTGAAAAAAATCAGAATTCAAATTGCTTGGTAATACTGAGTAGTAACTGGCTCACTGGGTGTGCAGCAAATGCATATCCTGTCCCCCCCTCTCCACCCCCAGTGCACACACGATACGATGGTGACTTCGCAGTAGCTCCTCTGTCCATTTTCACCACAAGGAAAAGTCAGTTAGCATTCCATTTTGCTACCATGCAAATGTCGTCTGAGGGTGGAAACGGGCACCAGCTCGTACAAGTTTCCAAGCACAGCTCAGGGCACACAGCATTTTCAGTTTTACCAGCCTACTTTCCTGGGTAGGTTCTAGCAATTTGGTGGGTCATAAAACAAGGGCCACCTGTGGGGGTTTCCCCTGCGGTAGCATTATGCTCTGCTTCCCGAGGAGCACGGCCCCTGGGAATGGCTGCCGAGGGAGGCTGTGTGGTGTCAGTCTGTCTCAAGGACAGAGGAGGCCGCCATCTGTCTCTGATGGGTTAGCCAGCACGGGTATGGAGGCCAGGTGCAGAACACCTCTGATTTCTGTCAGCTCGAGGAGTATGCACAGGGGAGGCAGCCCGCCCTTGGCCTGGGACTGTCATGGGACTGCCTCAGGCCTGCAGGAGCAGGAGGGGATTCATTGGGGATCCCTGAAAGGGGGAGCCCATTGGTTCTTACACAGCTCATCTTTATTACTTCTGCAGCTCAGGAGCAACTACACCCCAGGAGGATGACCTCTAGGCTGTCAGAGGGACTGACCAGTGGTCAGCAATGAACAGGAAACTCTGGATGCACTTGGGCACAAGTCTGTTTAGAAAGCCTGTGCCAGCAGAGTCCCCAGGCTTCTCTTGCTGGCCTCTAGCAAGGACTGTGACAGCTCACAATGGGCTGCTGGTCACATGCTCTTGTCGCCCTACCCTGGTTTTAGAAGGACCTCTGCTCTGTCTTCTCACTTTAACCTTAAATACAGCAACAAAGACCATCTCCCAGAACTGGGAAGTTCTCACATCAGCTGTGTTCAAAATCAGTGTTCAAAATCTTCCAGCTACATTGGCCCCATTATGTCTTCCCTCGAATCCCCACCCTTCTGGCTGTGGTCATTTTCTTCCCCTGGGCCACCCTGAATTAACCTTGAATCCAGAAAATCCTGCCCAGAGGAAGCAGAACAGGCTCCACTTCTCTGGGTCCACTGACTGACTGTGCCATGCTGACTTTCTGGTGGGTCAAAGATCTCGGTGGGATGTTGGGGAGCAATGTCCATGCTGCAACGACACCTGTTCTCACATACACCCCAAGGAGAGAGATGCAGACACAGACCTGATACCTGGACTGTCATGGTGACCTGGCTTCCATCCATGACTTTGAGGTCAGAGAGGCCCTGCAGGAAGAGGGGTGCGACGGGCTTGCTGGGAGCCGCGGGCAGAAGATATCCACTCTTCCTGTCGCTCTTCTTTTCTGTGTGGCAGACAATAGAATGTGGGGTGAACAGTCATTTATTCACTCAACAAACGCAGACTAAATGGCTGCTGGACAAATGACTGTGTTGAGGCTCAGGCTCCAGCTAAAGGCAGACTGCTAACAGATAAGGAGTATGGGGAGTTGCTGGAGATCAGTAGGAACAATGAGAGCCTGTTGCTCTACCTGGCATGCCAGAGCTCTTGCCTGAGAGCAAGGGGAAGGCGGGGCCTCCACAGGGCCACGCCCCATGTGGGTTCTGGTTCCTGAGAACTTCAATAACTGGCATTTGAGGGTTTTTTTCTTAAATTTCACTCACTTTTTTTGAATAAGTAATACACTTACATGCACAAAATTTAAAAAGTCCAGAGTATGTGAGGTCTCCCTTCTATCCCTGACCTCTGGCTGTCAGGCACCTCTCCCCAGAGGCAGCCAATTTTCAGTTTCTTGTTCATCTTGCCAGAGACAGTCTATGTATATAACACAAAGGAGCAAACAAGTATATTCTTCCAGTTTCTTCTCTTAAGGAAACGATAGCACACTATACACACTATGGACAGCTTTTCATTTAACAATACACCTTGATGCCTCTCATAAAGCAGAAGTAAAGAGCTTCCCTGTCGTTTTCTATGGCTGTGTGATGCTCTACTGCCATCCCAGGAGATTTTAAACACCTCAAGAAAGCCAAAGATGCTCTGCTCATGAGAGTGACCCAAATAAAAAAGACCGACCATCTCAAGCACTGGTGTTGGCAAGGGTGTGGAGCTCCGGGACATCCCACACACTGCTGTACCACGCGTGGTACAGACCCTTCTGAAAGCAGCTTGGCAGTTTCTTAAAAAGCGAAACATGCATTTACCACACCATCCGGTCATTCTACCCCCAGGTATTTACACAGGAGAAATGAAAGCACATATCCAGACAAAGATTTGTATACAAATATTCATTGCAGGGTTATTCCTAATGACCCTAACTAGAAACAACCCAAATGTCCATCAACAAGTGAATGAATAAAAAAGTGTGCTATATTTATGCAGTGGAATACTACTCAGCAATAAAAAGAAACAGACTAGGGGCACCTAGGTGGCTCGGTCAGTTAAGCATCCAACTTCGGCTCAGGTCATGACCTCGTGGTTTGTGGGTTCAAGCCCTGCCTCAGGCTTTGTGCTGATAGCTCAGAGCCTGGAACCTGCTTCAGATTCTGTGTCTCCCTCTCTCTCTGCCCCTCCCCCACTCACGCTCTGTAACTCTCTCTCTCTCTCAAAATAAACATTAAAAAAATAAAAAAGAAACAGACTAACAATAGACACTACAACAGAGACAAATCTCATAAAAATGACATCGAATAAAGGAAGCCAAAGAAAGAGCACATACTGGATGATTCCATTTATATAAAAGTCTAGCAAATGCAAAATATAGTGACAGCAAGCAGGTCAGCGATTGCCTGGGGCTTATGGGGATAGATGGTAAAGGGGCACAAGGAAGCATTTGGGGTTGATGGAGATGTTCATTTCTTAAGATTGTGGTGAAGGTTTCATGGGTGAAGGTTTCAGATTAAACACCATGAATACATGCAATTCATTGCACATCAATATTAGTAAAAACTGGGGAAGAAAGTCTCTGAGGGAGGGAGGAAGTACACCAGCTAGCCAAAGATAAAAACTAGAACAACTCTCTGGGTTAAGGGCTGGCCCACTCACTCCTGTTCAGTTCTCCGGGGAAAAGGGTTAATAAACAGGCTTTCTGTTATTCTTGGAATACTCCCCAGGCTGGGCTTTGACCTGCCTCATGTGAGCAGGAGGGGAAGGGGCAGCAAAGTGGCTGAGCTGCTGGTGTCAGCTTCCCACACAGAATAGTTCTGGTACAGGACAAGCTCATGGCTGCTCAGTCTCTGATCTTGCCCTTTGCCTTGCGAACCAGGTGGCTTCAATAATTCTGTAGCTTTTTTGTTTTTGTCTTTTGGTGGGGGCAGGGAGAAGGAGGGAAGGGGTTATGATATCTCTATCTTAAACTCTAAGTTTTGGGGGAAAGGGACTGAGGTATTTTGGGTTCTTATTAGCAAGGGCCACCTACATCAGATTTTCAGGAAGCCCATAGCCACAGGGATACATCTCCAAGGTGCCTTATATGCCTGAGAAAAGCCGAACTCCAAATTTGCCACCGAATTTTTCTCTTTTGGCACTAAAAACAGAATACAGCCCACTGCAGAGCTCTCCTGGCACAGCCTCTGGGAATGAGGAGGGGAGAGGGTGAGAAGGCTCAGGATGCTGGAGGAAAACTTCCCCCAAGGCAGGTGCATTGTGAAGGTTATGAAGCCAGAGCACAGGGGCAGTTGAGGCAGGGCAACCCGATGTTCTGTGACCAGAGGATGTGCTCTCAGGTCCCCACTGCTTCCTTCACTCCAGCCCCCAACATCGCTGCCTTTGACAGAGGGGCAGACAAGGTAGGCTTGCCTTTGACATGAGGCCCCGGGACTGGGCTCAGGGAGGTCCAGTATGGAAAGTGTAGAGATCTCGTCTCACTGGCTGGGCTACAGTGGCCAGGAAAGCAGCCTGCCTCGGGAGAGTTGAGGAATTTCCTGTCCTGCACAGACTGAGGCTTGAGGACAAAATGTTTTTGCCTGTCCAGATTCCCCCCATTCCTGCTTCTCTGCTGCCTCAGCCAGCCCCCAGCTTCAGAGGTCCATGTAGATGGGCATTCCTATGGGCTGCGGGAACATCAAAAACTCCTTCGAGCCAGTGGTGGCTCTTCCTTGGCCACCACCCTCTCTCTGGTCTTCCCCCTGCCAAGTTTCCTGGCCCACACCTTATGGGTCTCAGCCAGTGGGGACTAAAAGTAGATCTGTGCCTCCCTCTCCTGTGAGGGTAGCCTGGCCACTGCCTTCCACGCAGCAGCTTACTGGTGCTCTGAAAGCCATGGGAAATGTAGGGTCTGAGGCCGGGGCCTCTCTCTGAAGCTCAATGTCCTCCCCTGTATTTAAGGTAATGACAGTATAATCCTGGGACTTAGGGAGTTTTAAAGAGATAACATGTGAACATACTTTGTATGACTATTCAACACCAATGAGACCTTCTGTGTGAGGCTGACACGGGTGTTGACTCACACTTCCTCACCTGGGCTCCACTACTTGTGGATTATCAGCTGCAAAGGAACACAGATGGGGCCCTCACCCAAGGATCACAGACTCATTTTTACATGACCTGAGGCAAATACTGTTAGGAATACAAATGTATTGCTTAAAGCTCTCCTGGGATAGAGGTAAAATAATTAGAGAACAACCTGGCTGCACCCACTCTAGGAGAGACATGAGTGGATGACTATCTTGTGGGTGCCTGGCCTACGAGACACTGAGTCCCATGCCGCCATAGTCCCAGGAAGACCTGCTCTGTCTTCCCCAGGCCCTGAGCCTGGACAGAGGGCAGACAGAAGTGATTGGAAGTAAGTGTGCAGAATGAACCTGGCCTCAGACCTGCAGTCTGGGCTCACATGGGACCAGTGTGACTGAATCTAGGCTAGTGAATGGCTGAGTCATCCCTAGCATTCAATCGCCCCAAGTTCTTCTCAGGGTGAGAAACCAACCAAGCCTCCCTACACACACACTCCGCACTGGGACTAAGGAGCCAGTGAGGATCTCAGTTCTGGGGCAAGTAGTTTTCTGTATGCAGCCCAAGAAAAGCAGCCCTCACTAGAACCCTGAAGTCCCAGTCCCAATACCACCACCCCACTTCACTGATAGAGAGGCCAGGGCGTGCTCAAGGTCACGGGGCCAGTTACAGGCCGACCTAGAGCTCATACCCAGGCCTTCTGGTGGTAAGACCAGATGCTCTGGAGGCCATCTCTTCCAAGGGAGCCAGGCTTCTCCAGTGGTGAACCCTCCACAAGGACAGACGTCTTACCTGCTGACCTACGACCTAGACCCTGGCCAGGGGAGGAAAGCTAAAGCAAAGCAAGGGCCAGCCAGGTAAAAAGAGCCAGGCGTGTGTATTTCATTTAATTCCAAAGCCAAATTGTTCTGTCTCACTGTGGCCTGTGCACTGTGCATCAGTTTATGCTCACTCTTGCACAGATTTAGATAAAATAAGAAGACAGAGGGAAACTGGTGCTCTGAACTCCTAGCTCCAGCTGTGTGATCTGAAGCGAGCCCCCTGACCCACAGTTATCATCAGTTTTTTCTTTTATTTTTTTTTAACGCTTATTTATTTTTGAGGGTCAGAGAGAGTGTGAGCAGGGGAGGGGCAGAGAGAGAGGGACACACAGAATCCGAAGCAAGCTCCAGGCTCCGAGCTGTTAGCACAGAGCCCAATACAGGGCTCAGACCCACAAACTGTGAGATCATGACCTGAGCTGAAGTCGGATGCTTAATCGACTGAGCCACCCAGGCACCCCAGTTATCATCAGTTCTTGATGATGATACAGTGTTGATAAGTGTATAATGTATGATAAGCACTGCTGGGTTTTTAGATGATTAAAAGAAGCAACATGCAAAATGTATAATAAGTATATTTATAATAAGTATAAAAATAAATAAATTTTAAAAAAATTTTTGCCTTTCCTAACCCATCTTTTTGGTTGGGTACACTCAATCTGACCATAACTAAAATGAGAACCATCCTCCAAACTAGGGCACTCCCATTTAACCAGACAGATGTCTGGAAGGGCATTAACAGCCGCCTCTCTGTTGTGACATCGTCACAACAATGCTTTGCAGAGTCCAGCACTTGGGGGTTTAGAAAGATGATCGCAGCTGGTTCAGTGTCACCCTCAACATCCTCAGAGGGAGGGCAGGTGGTGTCCTCATTTTATGTCAGCTCAGAGAAGGGAGGTGGCCTGTCATAAGATACCGGGGCTGACATGGCCACCAGGGATCTGGTCTCGATGCTGCCCTGCTGCCCTGAGAACAAAGGCCAGCCACCTAGATTCCACTGGGAGCTCTCTGCTGTTGTTTGTGTCCATGCCCAGACTCACCAGTTACCTGAGAGAGGTGGGCCTCTGGGGTCGTCCTTTAGCTATCATCTGGCACAGTCCTGCTTTGAAGCAGGGGGACAGGGGCCAGGGTCTGAGATGAAAGGCCCCCAGTGGCCCAGGGAACCTGAGCCTTCTTCATCTGGGGAGGGCAGACACTGGCTGTGGCACACAGATGGCAAGGGAGAGGTCCGGGGGACCCAGTGACAGATGCGCTACCCAGCTCAAATGGGGCTGGACTAAATACACTCAGGTTTCCCCCATATCTGTGCTTCCTGCTGCTCTGCTGAGACCAAGCCCAGAGAAGGCCTTCTCTCTGGGCTCCAGGAAGGGCCGAGCCCCCTTGATTTACTGGCACAGGATTAAAGATTGAACATGAACTCATCCATGGCTCTGGTACCTGGTCACTTGGCTGATGACTCTCTAGTCACTCATGGACTCACTCTGTCATTTAACTGAGTAGCTAGCTACTGGGTGCCCCGTTCCATTTGGAAAGAAAGGGAATGAATCAAACCTGTCTTCCATGGAAAGACAAGGACTGAGACCAGGAATACTTAGAAGCAGTTTGTTGATAAGCCAAAATGATGCCGTATCGATTAAAGCTGGTAGTGGGGAAGGGGGAGGAGCAGGAGAGAGGACAGAGCAAAAATGGATGGAGGGAAAAGGAAGGGCCCTACTGACCCTCCGGGTTTTTCCTCCTTGGCCATGCTCTGTTTTGACTCATCAGAAACTGTTTTTGCAGAATCGTGTCATGAACTTGAACATGAACTTCTTTCTCCAGTGAAGAAGCATCCAGCAGAGAACTTGTCGAGGTCCCCAAGAACCAGAGGGGGTGGCATGGGGGCTGAGCAGCCGCAGGCCTGGTTCTGCAGCTAACTAGCCAGGTTTGGTGGGCAAATGCCTCTCCTCCCAGCAAGGGCTTCCTCCACCTGTCACACAGAGTTAACTCAAAGGTGGAAAGTGGACTTGTTACTGGAATTAAGTAAGATGAGCCAGCTTTTCTAACCGATTAGACTTTGTCTATTAAAAAAATGTTCCTCGGGGCTCTTGTGTGGCTTAGTTGGTTAAGCGTTAGACTCTTGTTTTCGACTCAGGTTATGATCTTACAGTTCATGAGGTCAAGCCCGGTGTTGGGCTCTGTGCTAACAGTATGGAGTCTGCTTGGGATTCTCTCTCTCCTGCTCTCTGCCCCTCCTCCGCTTGCATGCATACACTCTCTGCTCAAAATAAATAAATAAACTTAAAAAAAAGGTCCTCCTTAAAAACATTAATTGATAGTTTAAAACACTCGCATGAACTGGTATTAATACAATATTATATTTTGAGAAGCTCCTATTCAGAGGAAGAGTTAAATACCCACATAGCAGGTGTACTTTGTTACTGTTCTCACTAATTCTTATACAATAGCCTGTATAACTCATTCCTCAAACCTGGAGACATGAGCAAGGCTGTTAGCTTTTCTTGGGCTTGAAATTAAGAAACCTCTGCGGCCTCAGTCCCAGTGGCTGGCTGTGATCTCAGCCCTCCCTCTGTACTACAATGATCCCCCTATTCTTCCCTTTGGCTCCTTCCTTTCCTTTCCATGGGTTTAACAGGAAAAACAATTCAGAATTCTCTAGAGAAGCATTTTCTGGGGTGGCTCAAAGCATTTTTTGGCGTGGCTCAGTTGGTTAAGTGTCTGACTCTGGATTTTGGCTCGGGTCGTAGTCTCATGGTTCATGAGATCAAGCCCCAAATCAGGCTCTGCGCTGAGTGTGGAGCCTGCTTGAGATTCTCAGTCTCTCTCTCTCTTTCTCTCTGCCCCACCCCCCAATACTCACCTGCCCTCTCTCTCAAAATAAGTAAATAAACTTTAAGAGGAAAAAAAAGCATTTTCTACACCTGTCTTTTATTAGCCCACCTGATGCTCTTCAAAGGCCCATGTTTATGGATCCAAACTTGCATTAAATACATATGTTTACACTTTGAGTCGTTTGTCTTGAAAATGGTCCCCAGCAGGCTCCCAGCTCATTCAAAACTTATTTCCGATTACAACAAAAAACTGTGGTAAAGTGTTTAAACAGATGACACAGACCTATAAAACACAGACAGTGTTGGTGGGAAACACCCTACCATCTAAAGAGCCCCCAGGACTCTCCCCTATGGAGGGAGCATCGCCTATTGCTGTCGTGGCCATTTACTGAGTCCCACTCTCAGAGCCTCAGGGCTTGTCCATCAGCAGCTTGCCCGCATCCCTGGATTCACAGGTGGTCACCCAATGAAAATGGACGTGGAATAGCCCTCCCCTACTTCCTAACACCCCATCTCCTAATGCCTCCATGCACAGACACACAGACCTCTTGCAACTGCACAGCTGGAGGGAAAAGGACTGGCAAGCTGTTCTGCTTAGTCACTACAAGGCACAATACCATTCCAGCAGCAACTCGGATTCACTCCAAACCCTGTTATACTATGGAAATTCAGTAAATCACCAACTGACGGGGAGTTCTGGAAGCAGTCTTCCCTTCTTTCTTTATTTGGTGCTCAAAGTCCAGCATGGTCCAGGGATCACAGACTAGCCTCCTCCTTTCCCTAAATGCTAACACTGTTGACTCTACTCATCAAAGTAAGTACTCATCAAAGTACTCATCAAAGTACGCTTACTTTGATCAAAGTACTCATCAAAGTAAGCTTACCTTCACCTAGCCCCTTCCTATATGCAAGGTGTGAATCCTCGGGAAGGTATGTGAATTCTCTTCCAACAAAAGTCTGTCTCCTCAGCACATAAACCTACTTGGTGATTCAACAAAACTTCTGTGTCGTAAAAAGAGATTCTTCCCTGCAGAGCCTTGCTCAGTTGGCTTTTCTTCCCCCAACTGACTTCTCTAGAACCTAAGAAACAAGTGGGAATAGAAGTGTGCAAGGAAAAGAATGAAAGGAAACAATGACATATGACACTCCCCAAAAGATTTCTGACCAGTAATGACGGGGCTGCTGGATGGGAAGCAGGAATCATTGCAACCACAGCCTTCTTACTGACTCAGAGGTTATAATCAAACTCTAAACGTAAAGGTACAGCATCCAAACCACCCAATCTTCCCTCCAAACGAGGGCCTGGGAACCACATTCTCCACCACACTGTCATAGCACAGATCACATTTTGCTGTTAGGGACACAAAGCTGTAATTCTGGATGGCATTTTGACCAAGGACTCCAAGCAAATAAATGACAGATATGACCAACAGTGGGTTGGAGAAGTAGACAGTTCTACATCTTTAATTGTCCAATTAGTAAAATAAGGCCACAGTTCAATAATATGGACACATATGTACACATGTGTACTCAGAGGTCTTTCTGTGACATGAAGAACCCACATGTTGCACAACCCTATTTCTGTTACAGTCAGCCTATATAAAACTAGAATACTGCGGGGCGCCCGGGTGGCTGAGTCAATGGAGCGTCCAACTCTTGCTTTTGGCTCAGGCCATGATCCCAGGGTCGTGGGATTGAGCCCCGCCTTGGGCTCCTCGCTGAGCTTGGGCTGCTGTTTGGGATGCTCTGCCTCTCTTCCCCACGCTCTCTCTCTCTCTCTCAAGAATAAATAAATAAATTTTAAAAAAACATTTAAAAGACTTTTGAACAGATGTTGCGGGTGGACCAAGGTTCTTAAAGGACAAAAAAAATCAGAACTCATGTTTATTCTTCTTCAGTAAGTTTCTCTTGAGCTAACGTAAGTATTACAAATGTTTTCAGTGCTTGTAAGCTTACAGATGGTAGGGTCCGAGCCCGACACTACCATCCAGAGTACCTGAGCATAGACCGGGAGAGAGGTGGTGGCAGGGGGCTGTCCGGGCTCCGAGCTGCCCCACAGAGTGCCTGCCATTCACCTGAAAGCAATCTGGGCTTCTACTGATGCTCTCACTGTCCAGCGATGGCTGACCTCCCTGGCACTAGTGTTTTCATTAGGGTATCTTCACCAAAAACAAATACTCTAATAAATATGCTTCTTTTCTTTTTTTTTTTTTTTACTCTAGAAATCAGTGTGTTTGTTTGTTTTTAATTTACCAACAGTTCATGTCCTGAGATGCCTTTAAGAGGCCCAGCAAGTGGGGGCACCTGGGTGGCTCAGTCGGCTGTGTTCAACCTCGGCTCAGGTCATGATCTCAAGCTTCATGAGTTTGAGCCCCATATTGGGCTCTCTGCTGTCAGCAGAGAGCCCACTTTGGATCCTCTGTCCCCCTCCCTCTTTGCCCTTTCTCTGCTTGTGTGCTCATTCTCTCTCTCAAATATAAATAAAAACATTAAAAAAAGAAAAGAAAAGAGGCCCAGTAAACTTTCAGTTAAATAAACAACCATTAGGCTGAGACACTCTGTCAAAACGGGCACAGTTAGCAAGTTAGCAAATCTAGTCACTTAAGAATTTTAGCCTTGACAAAGATACTTCAGGGGGAGATAAACTAAAATATTCTAGCCTAAGGAAGTGTCTCCCTAACCCCAATGACTCAGTCCAAATACACTGAAATATTTACTCTCCCTCAGATCTTCCTGGGCTTTGCAGGAATTTAGATTAATCACCCTTTAGTCTCCATCCTGGGTCAGGGTGGTGAGGGAGGGCTTTCATTGTCTGGTTAACTACTGGGGATTTTATTTCTAGGGAGGGTGCAGGAAAGGAGGAATATTTGTTGAGGGTCTCTTGAGAGCTAGTTTGTGGATTTCTTGCACATGCCAATGAGCACTGAGCACCCAGGCAAGTGGGGAGGCAGAGGGGTACCCTGGGGAGATCACTGACCTCCGTGTGCCTTTATCCATTCACTGAACACATGCTCACAGAGCAGGCCCCATTCTACACGCAGTAATGAGTAAGACACGGTCCCTGCCTGCAGAGAGCCAACAGTCTGGCAGGGAAGACAACGAAACAGCAATTAGAGTAAAATTCCACAGTAAGAATAAAATTGCGAGCTCCTTACCCATAGAGGCCCTGCTTGATGCGCCCCTGCGTCTCTTCCTGAACTCACTCTCTACCGCTGGCCACCCACTCACCATGCTCCAGCCACATGGTTTATCTCACTGTTCCTTGAACAGGCTGATCTCGTTCTGAATTTTAGGGCCTTTGCACTTACTGTACTGCCTGCTTTTGGAGCACTCTCTCCAGCTCACTGAAGTCTCTGTTCAAAAGTTACCTCTGCCTAGAGCCTTCCTTCACCACCCACCATCCAAAAGGACCCCTTGTACCTTTCTATGTCAGTATTGGATTAAACCAGGTGCTGGTTGTTGGGTGTCTCCCCATCAGAATGTACACACCATGAAGGCAGAGCTTATCAATCCTGCCCATGGCAGCCTCCCCAGAATGATGTCTGGCACAAAGCAGGGGTTCAGTACAGATTTACTGACAAATAAGCACAGTGATAAGGGTGCTTCAGCCAGTAAGATAACTCATTCTGGGGATACCAGGGAGGGCTTCCTAGAGGAAGTGACATCTGTTGGGGGAGATAGAGTTTGGAGAAAGGGGTTGCCGTGGAGAGGAGGCAGAGAAAGCCGGGTAAGCTGGCTGCAGAAATCATGTCAGAGTGCTGGGCCAGCGATTTCTGGATTACAAAACCTTGGCTAAAGAGGTGACAAAGAGCACATCCATGCCTGGCCTTCCTCAGCATCTGTGGGACTCTCCCGCTCCTCTTGCCTACGGCAGAGCCGCCCTGGAAACCACCTCTCCCTGGAAACCAGAGAGGGCACTCTGCTCAAGGGCGCCCTCTCGTGGCCAGAGTCCCTAGAATGGCTTGCTCCTCTGGTTCTCCTGTCTGGCCCAATGCCTCCCTTCTCTGATTCTGATTTTCTCCCTTCACTAGAAACCGACGAACAGGTATGCGGACCGTCATACAATCACCTATCCACTGTCGCAAAGTTGGTCCTTTGGTAAAACTGGTTAGACTTGGCATTTTACCTTGTTTAAAAGTGGGGGTCAGCATACACTGAGCACGTCCTCCGTTCAGAAGACATTACATGCATTCATTAACTTAAGCCTCACAGTACTGGGGACTGTGACTATCAGTGTCCCCACTGCACAGAAGAGGAAGATGAGGCCCGGAGAGTCGAATGGAACTCAGGTCACTGGGCAGCCTGCTGCACAGCCACGATGAGACTGTGGCCCCCAGCACGTTGAGGGTAGCAGAAAGGCCAGACCCTGGGCAGCTACGCGGAGGCTGGAACAGCACTTGGTAGAGTAGAGCCTGCAGCCGCCCCCAGCCCTGAGCCGAGCCGCCTTGGGGCAGGGCCTGGGGTGCCACGGCGGCAGGCAGGCTCAGCCCACCCCACTCCTGTGCAGATGGCCCAGCCCTGCGGCTCGAGCGCGTGGCTGCGTCTCTCAGCCTGCTTCACCATTTATGGTATCTCAGCCTCTGTTTGGCCTTCACAGGCCAGTAAATCCCCACACCGGGAGGGAGTTCTCACCCACGCAGGGCTGTCCTCAGAGCAAACCCAAAGGGCTCTGGCAGAGTTCTTGCTGAGGACCTGTTTCTGCTTTAAAACATGTTTGGATAGGCAATCACCCCAGCCTCACTCCTCCCACAGACCTGGGGACATGGAGGACAGCCCCAAAGACCCCTTGATCCTTTGGGGACCCCCACCTCCAGTAGGGCTATTAGCCCAGCTGGGTCTCTTTAATCCAATCTAAAGCCAGGCAAGTGGGGACAGGCACTGGATTAGCAGGGTCGCTGGCTGAAGCTAGCCAGGAGAGTCTCAGACAGTAGACTCATCACACGTCATTCTGGCCCTCTCGCCTGTTACTAGACTGTGGGGTAGGCCGTGTGGACCTCCAAGGAGAGTCCCCTGTCGGGAAGGTGAGGGCCGCTGCCAAGGAGAGAAGGCTCAGATCTCTTCTTGTTTCATTACTACAATTTCCCGAGGCCCCTCAAAGAGCCATGAAATGAGATCTGTGAGGATAAAGGGGATAGATAATGACAGCCAGAATTCTGGCTGACAAATTCCCAGGAGTCAGACTCAGGCTCCCACCTGGGTGTGAACAGCTTCCTGAAAGGAAGCAGAGGCCAGGTCCCGAGTGATGACTCCATGCCAGAGAACTTCAGAGATATTGGGGAGGACAGGGCATGTGCCCTTTCTTGGCAGGGCACCTCACAGAGCCAGCCTCACCATGAGTCCCTTAATCCCTAAGGGGTGACACTGCTGAGCCCACGGGGCCCAGACTCTCCCTTTGGGCCAGAGGATGCATGCTCTAGAAAAGGGCCAGGCATGGGAATGAGCACAGGCTTGGGGTCATGAGGATGTGGGTCTGAAAGGCCAGCTCCACTTGTTAGCCTGTGTGCGTAGGCAAGTTGCATTAACTTTTTGAGACCTCCAGACCCTTCTGTGTAAAAGAGGGAGAGCACTGCTCTCCCCAGGGCTGCTGAGGTCTAAAGAAGAAAGCATTTAAGGTAGTAACCAGCACATGATTTTCCTCTTGCTCTTTTCAATGAAACCATGTCCTGTGGCCTCCCAGAAGGTGGCTGTTCATGTTACAGGGAGACTCTCCCCATGAGGCCTGAACCCTGGGGGATGGAGAGAAGAGACATGGTCTCCTGCCAGTCTGCTGGGAAAACAGAGCACAGTGCACCCGGTTCAAGCACCCAGGCCCCAGTCACACCCAGGAGCTGGGGGCCCAGGCTGGGGTGAGGGTGGGGAGGCAGGCTTACCTGAACACCCTGGCCCTGGGAAGCATTCCCCAGGCACTGTCACCATGCCTGCTGACACCACAGCGCAGACAGCTGTGTCTTGAGTGCCGTGGCTCCCCTGAAACTTCCTGGGACTAAGGGCTTGGCGAGGATCAATGGATGACCATGATAATCAGATTACTGGACACCATGCTGGTGATGTATGAAAATGAGCCCAGGCTGGTGGGGAGGAGCAGGGGCAGAAGGAAAAGGGGAACAACCTGCAACCCTCTCAAAGCCTCAATACCAGCACTCTGTTACCCAGTAGCCCCCAGCACGGGAGGTGGCATTTGTGAGACACCTAAGTCCTAAGGGAGTACGTGAGTACTCCTCCTAAGTCATTTTTCAGTGTGCAAAGTCTTCACACTGGGAGCTTCTTCAGCCAAGGGAGCCCTTGCCTCCTTCCCTTGAATCTTCCCTTAGCCCAGGTCGGCTGAGGAGGTGGGGAATTGGCTTTTGAATATTCATCTGCCCTGGCAAACCCCTGTCACTGTGAGGCCATTCTAGAGGCTATTTCCTCCACCTGCCTGCCTTCAGGTGCAGTGCTCTTTCTCCAAAGCAGATGTCTGCAGCAAAGGTGCTTCTAGAGAGGTGCCCAGAGGCTCCTACCATGGACAGTGACCCGGGCGCTGCAGGACACCTGCCCCAAGGTGTTCTTGGCCAGACAGGTGTAGATGCCATCGTCCTCCGGCAGGGCGTCCTGGATGTGGAGCTCGGCCACGCCGGCCTCACAGGAGGAGTGAGCGTACTGGATGGGCTGCTCTGTGGAGGCAAGCACAGGAGGGCTCAGGCCAAGGGGTTTCCAGTGGAGGGGATGTGAGCCCTATCCTCTGCAGGGCTGCTGCTGTCATGTCACCACGCTTGCTCAGATCCACCGGGGGCCGATGACATGGCAGGCCCACTCCTAGCCAGCTGGACAGAGGCTTGCAGGTGCCATGGAGGGAGGTGCAGGAGCAAGGCTGGGGCAGGCAGGACTGTGGGGGGAGATTCTGGAGGCATTGAGAATGCAGAAGGGAAAGGGACATAGTTCTGTGCATTTTGTTTAAACAAACAGTCCTTACATCCACATCCTGGACTTCACAGAATTCTGAGCCTGGAAAGAATCTTACAGGGTCATCTGGCCCACAGCCCAGCTTCAGGCACAACAGGCCTCACCCAGACAACATGAGGCTCCTGGCTCCTTTTAGACATCTCCAGAAATAATGACTTCATTCCCACTGCAGATATTCATCAGAAGGCAGTTGTGTGACCTCCACCTGATGTTGCAGTTGGGTCCATTTCAGTACATTTTAGGGTCCATGGAAAAGATAAATATGGGAAACTAAAATGACTCTAGTCCCTTCTTCTCAGAGTCCCTGCTACAAGATGCCCTTTATTCCGGTCACATAAAGTCCTTCATGGAGATAGAGGCACATGCTATGAACGTCATTGGTTTCCTTAATGCTATATGTTCCTGGGACTTTATCATTCCAGGATGTCAGCTTTCATTTCCAGGGGGAAAAAAGAAATCTCATTACTGAATATTCTGGCCTTAGAACAGGAATGTGTCCATTCACCATATAGGAAGCAACTGTCAATTTCTTCCCTTGTCAGGCCCCAGGGTCCTGGTTTGCATTTCATAAAATTGAGGATGGGCGGTAGGGGAGGGACAAAGTGCAGAAAGAAGTCCTCTCCCTGCAATGCAATGTTTTCTTATGCACATAGCAACACTTTGTGTCTCTGGGACAGTCTGCAGAGACTGCCAAGCAAGCATGCCATAGGGCAGGAGAGAAGAGATTCTGCCCTACCTACTGCACTTCATGAAGGGGGTCAGGATCCTGCTACTGAGATGACTGAACACTACTCTTTGCTTTTTGTGAAAATGACGCCCTAAAACCTATCTTCCTTGAGAATACCAGTACATTCCATGACTGCCATCAAAGGGCCTCTGCTGTCGAAATGTGCCAATAAAATGTTTGAGACCTCTTTTGTTACTGGGGGGTAACTCATTTTGGCCCTACAAGCGTGGGATGGAATGGTGGCCCCCAGAAAGGAGCTGTTGGCTCAGGGCACTCAGAATTATAGAATTGGGAGACCCAGAACTCTCGGACCCCAAGACTGGGAAGACCAGAGTCAGCAGCCAAGGGAACTTGAGCACGCTCTCCCTCTAGTGGTAATGGTGTGGAAATGCCAAGATTCACCAAGAATAAGAAGGTGGGGTTGCTTTTCCCAGTCCTGAGGGGTGCAGACCAGGGGTCAGCAAACTATTGCTCATAGGCCCAATCTGATCTTCGGCCTGCCTTTGTATGGTCTGCAAGCTAAGAATAGTTCTTACATATTTTAAATCGTTGAAAAAAAATCAAAGGTAAAATATTTTGTGATCCGTGAAAATCATATGAAATTCACATTTCAGTGTCCACAAATAAAGTTTTATTGCAACACTGCCATACTTATTCATTTACAACTTGCCTCTGGCTGCTTTTATGCCACAGTAGCACAGTTGAGTAGTTGTGACAGAAGCTGTATGGCCAGCAAAGCTGAAAATATTTACTATCTGGCCCTTTATAGAAAATGTGTCTGGACCTCTGGTCTGGATTCTGAGCCAGATGGAAGTGAAACTCTCTTACTCAGATCCTTGACTAGTCTTTTATGCCCATGTTCTGTTCCAGCTGCAAGGAGGCTGCCTGTTTGTAGTCAGTCACAGGATCCGACAGAAGCTCTGTCCATAGTGAGGAGTGGAGGGAAGGGCGACCTCAATTTTCACTTATTTGTCCAAGAAGATGACACATAGAAAGACTACATGGAACCTTCTCTCACTCACTAGAGATAATTTCTACCACAGCCTAAGCAAACCATACCAACTAGGAAGGTTTATAAGTAACACGTCAACGGGATAAACAACTAGGGGCTATTTGGTGCGTAGGTGACAGGTGCCGCTGTCCCTTGAGGGGCATATTCTATCAGCCCTGAAAACTGGCTGAGGTCCCAAACCTTTTGTTCCAGCCCATTTCCTCACCCATAAAGAAGCTGATGCCCAGAGAGGTAAAGTGGGGTGTCCAAGGTCATCCGACCACTCGACAGTAGAGGAGAAGTGCCCTTTGTCTCCTGATGGGCAGGGGCCCCTTCACCCTCCTTGTGGATCCCCAAAGCAGACGCTGCTCAATGGCATCAATGTTATGAAGTGTTGTTAGTTCTAAAATTAGATTCCTCCCATAATTTTGGAATTGAAAGGCTTTTTTAAAAAGAGAAGAGTGATAATACAAGATAACCAATTTTTTTCCAAAAGACCTTACCAGGCAAAAACAAACAAACAAAAAGTTGGCATGTCTCTCTAGGACTATACCATTAAAAAAATTACTGGTCTATGAATCCCCAAACCAACTGCCACTAAATAAAAGGTGAGGTTCCATGAGTAACTTCTAGTGTGGTTCACTAATTTAATTTGTTCATTTATTGACTCAACAAATGTTTATTGAGGGTCTACTATGAGCCTGGCCACAAAAATGAACCAAATTGCCTGTGCACCCATGTACCAGGCACGTTAACTTTTTTGTATTACGGAACTAACTTAATTTTCACATCTGCCACTCTGGAAGGTAGTTGATGTTATTCCCATGTTTCCAGAGCTCAATGCTCAGATAGGAATAGTAACTTGTCCAGTGTCCCCAGCCGGACAATAGTAGGCTGTGATCTTTCTGCACCCTGTGACCTCTGTACCCAGCATTTCCTACTTATGCATAGATGGTTCTGAGTAATAAATGGGGGAAAGCCAAGTGAGAATGCAGGCAGGGCCAAAGGACCCAGAGGGCTGGAGCAGGGGGAACTCACCATTGAGCAGCCAAGTGATTTGGGGGACCGGGATCCCCTGCACTGAGCACTGCAGCACAAAGTCCTGGCCCTCAATGACAGTGCAGTCCTTCAGGACACTGGAGAATGAGGGAGCCACCTCCATCACGGCCAGCTCTGCAAGGGCAAAGAACAGACAGGCCACCTCAGACCACCCTGGCCTGCTCTGGTGACAGACTACAGTCACCCTGAGCCTCACAGGCAGATACCTCGCTGCCCCAAACACCCGGAGCTTCCTTAGGAGCCTGGCTGGACCTTAACCTATCTTCACACTTGGAGGCAGGCAGCACCACAGGTGTGGAGACCTGGACTGGGAGGCAGAGAAAGCGGCAGGGGCTATTTCACAGTCACAGAACAGCCCAGGTCTGGGAGTGCTCAGGACACGGGCCTGCACCCCCTCCCCCAAACCCCGCCCCGCACCCGGGACTCAGGCACCTCCTAGGTTGGCTTCCTTTTGCGTCCTGGAGCATCCACAAGACTTCTTCCCCACTTTCTCTTGCCCCTTCTCTCCTTTAACATATTCTATCAGACCTGCACAATCTGGGGAATATCTTTGTACTTGTAGAGACAACATGCCCACTGGTAAGGACATTTCAGTTTTAATTACTATTTTTTCCAATTCCAGGACAAAGACTCACGTGTGTTGTAGTTTTCCAACCTAAGCCGATGGTTCAGGACCACTGGGGGCCTGGGACTATGCATTACTAAGTTCCCTCATGACTCTGATGCATATTCGAGAACAACTGAGCTGAACTTTCCAGAAGCCCTCTACATTGGTGAATTGGGGAGCATTTTGTAGTTTGGGGATCTTAACTAAGAGCAATAGGAATAGATAATCTCTTCTACAACTGGAACATGCTGCAGAAACGTCAAGGTGGCTGACAGCTGAGAAGAGGAAATGGGTTTGGTGATTAGACGAGGCCTCAGCAGTGGGGTGGCTCAGTCGGTTCAGCGTCTGTCTTTGGCTCAGGTCATGATCTCACAGCTTGTAAGCCCCGCGTCAGACTGTCCACCGTCAGTGCAGAGCCTGCTTTGGATCCTCTGTCTCCCTCTCTCTCTGCCCTTTCCCCACTCTCTCTCTCTCTCTCTCAAAAATGAACATTAAAAAAAAAGCCTCACCAGTGCTTTTCAAGAGAAGCTAGTCTAGGCAGTGGTGAGGGGTAAGCCATATTATACTGCAGGAGTTTAAGGGCAAACACGGGTACTTGAGGGCTTACTATGTGCCAAGTACTTTTCTAGATGTGACTGTGGCAGTGCCATGAGGTTGCTATCTTAAGCTCACTTTACAGACCAGGTTAAGTCCAATGGTGAAGACAGGCTTTTTGCCCAGCTACATCCGCCCTTCTACCCCCACACCAGAGCTCCCCTACGGGGAGAGAAGGCCGCAGGAGAGCAGCTACAGTCAGAATGATGGTGCATGTGATCTTCACTGCCACTGAGGGAAGGGATGAACAGACTACCTCGAGAGCTGTGGAAGGCACTTCTATCCCTTTTCCCAGCCAACATCAAATTCCCTCCCAGGGAAATGCCGTAGACAGCCATTGAAAAAATACGGACTTCTTTGTCAGACCAACATGGGTAAGAAATATGCCACCTTTCACAAGGTGTGTGACCTCCAACAAGTCATTTAGCTTCATTACAGCTTAGTATTCTCATCTGGAACATGGGTGTGACTACAATGATCTCACGAGACTGTTGGGATAACTGAATGGAATAACAGAGATAAAGCATTTATTTATTTATTTATTTTACATTTATTTTTGAGAGACAGAGACAGAGCACAAGTGGGGGAGGGGCAGAGAGAGAAGGAGACACAGAAACTGAAGCAAGCTCCAGGCTCTGAGCTGTCATGTCAGTACAGAGCCTGACGCGGGGCTCGAACCCACGAACCATGAGATCATGACCTGAGCTGAAGTCGGACGCTTAACCGACTGAGTCACCCAGGTACCCAAAATCAAAGTCATTTAAAACAAAAATTTTTTTAATGCTGATTTACTTATGAAAGAGAGAGAGAGAGAGAGAGAACGAGTGGGAGAGGGGCAGAAACAGAGGGAGACACAGAATCCGAAGCAGGCTCCAGGCTCCAAGCTGTCAGCACAGAGCCCGACGCGGGGCTCGAACCCACAAACCACGAGATCATGACCTGAGCCGAAGTCGGACGCTCAACCGACTGAGCCACCCAGGCACCCCCAGAGAGAAAGCATTTAGCACAAAGCTAGCACAAATGCTAGCACAAAGCCTGGCACGTTGAGCAGGCCTTTGCGGAGTGTGAGCTGTTGTTATCAAATGGAAGCTGTGCATCAATACTACAGCTGCAGCAAGTTTGGGGTGAAAGTGGAGAAATCAAGGAGGAGCTTCAGGGGCCGTCGAGCAGAAGGAAGACTTTCTTTCCTTTTTCAGCATAGGGAAGACCAGAGCATGCTTCTAGGGAGAAGTGAGAGAGACTCTGGATAAAGAGAGGGAGACAGATTGAAGAAATGATGGGAGAGTAAATCATCATTAAATAAGATCTTTGTAGAGAGAGGAAGGGATGGAGAGGGAAGTCCAGGTAAGAGAGGCAGACAGCTCTTCTGCAGCAACGGGACAAAAGGGAGAAAGAGGGTGTTGCAAGAGAAGGTGAAAAGACACGTGTCAGGTGACCTGCATGCTGGTGAAGTCATCAGGAACGGTTTTAGACCAGCCAGTGTCTCCAGGAGGAGGGGGAGTTGAGAAGTACTTTTGCAATGACAGCATAAGGGCTTCTAAAATCCACTCCTCCATACAAGTGACAAGGACACTGGCAAACACAGTCAAATTCAACTTTTTCTGAACTCTGGGCATTAACCAAAGACTTACAACATTCTGAGCAGCATTCATTCAAAAACAAACAGCTGACTGTTGGTGAGAAGAGCCAGCTTTGTGGCAGGCTTAATTCCCATCCCGTTTGCCCCGGGGTCTGTGGTAGCTCTGAAGACCACATTCTCTTTCATCCCCACCTGACTGTAAGGAGAGTCTTGATGCACAGCTTCCATTTAATAATAATGCTAGTTAACACTCCAACAATGTTGGTTGGCAAAATGATGCTTTTTAACTTTCGGTGGACATGATGCCATGTGTCCATCCCATGCATAGAGCCTGGGATGATGAGGCTCAGGCTCTTGCACTTGTGAACTCTATAGGAACTCCCACCTCCAAATGAAACGGATACTATTTCTTATGAAGAAATTCATGAACATAGGAAAAATCCCAATTGAGAAGTAAATCAACTGTATTCATGTAGTGAGAAGTAAGATTACCCCCACCTCTTCCTAAGAATCCCCAGTTTCCCTTCCTTGAGACAAGTCGTGGACCCTTCCAGAAATGTTTTATGCACACGTAAGCATCTGTGTGCACATATCTAAATAGATTCTTTTCCTTTTGTGCAAATAGCATATGATACACACAGCTCTGCACTTGGCTCTTCTCCCTTACTGGTATATCTTGGACATGCTTCACCATCAGAGCCCACAGATCCGCCATATTTGTTTTACTGGCTGCATGGAATCCTACTGTATGGATGAAGCACTAAGTTCTTTTCTTTTCCTTTCTTTTTCTGGAAACATTTATTATGGCAAATTTCAAACATACACTCTAGTAAAGAGGGCAGTACAGTGGATTATCATATACCTGTTTCTCAAATTTAATAATTATCAACTCATGGCCAATCTCATATCATTTTTATGCCCACCAGCTCCCACTACACATGGATTATTTCTGAAGAAAATATCAGAAATCATATTATTTCACCAGTAAATAACTCAATTCATATTTCTAAACTGCACAGACTTAAAAAAAAAACCCACAAGACCATCGTATCTTAAAAATAGCACTAATTCCTTTATATCAAATATCTTGTGGATGCTCAAATTTTCCTTGTGTTGTCATTTAAAAAACATTTTTAAAGGTGTCTCAATCAGGATCCACAGAAAGTCCATGGATTACAACTGTTGATATCTCATGTATCTTTTCATCAAAGTTTCCAATTGGAAATTTTCCTTCCTCCTCTTTTTCTTGCAATTTATTTGTTGAAAAAAATAGGCAAAGGGTATTTGTCCCATAGAACTTCCAACAGCCTGAAATTTGCTGACTCTATCCCTGTGGTTTAATATGTTCCTCAATGGGCTGAGGGTCCCTAAGTAGCATTCAAAATAAGGAGGAAATTTTATAGAGATAGATGGGTATAAGGATATTTATCACAGTTTTGTTACGACAGTGAAAAAATGGAAACAACATAAATATTCAATGATAAGAGCAAGCCTAAATCAGATACGCTATTCTATGAAATATCATATGACTGTTCAAGTCATGTTTTTGAGGTGTGCCCGGATGGCTCAGTCAGTTAAGTGTCTGACTCTTGGTTTCGGCCCAGGTCACAATCTCATGGTTCGTGAGTTTGAGCTCCACGTTTGGGATTCTGTGTCTCCCTCTCTCTCTGCCCCTCCCTCTCTCTTTCTTAAAAATAAGTATGCAAACACTTTTTAAAAATCATGTTTTTGAAGAATATTAAGGTAATATAGAAAGAAATCGTATAGAAAGATGCTTATGTAACATGAACAAATTAGAATAGAAAGCAGTATACAAACAGCACAATGCCGATTTTGTTTTAAAGACATTAAAATACCTTTTAATGTTTCTGAGTCATAAGACCATCTTGTGTTTAAATCCCCCACCGTGAACATGCGTAACTTTTATAAACAGATATTTCAGTAAACATAAAAGATGCGGGATCCCACATCATCTCCTATGACTCTGAATGTGTATATTTAGTGAACATTTGGTTCTCTGTGGTTACAAGAATGAGTCATGGCACTCCTTGGACAGCTGAGGAACCCAGAAAAGGGAGCTCTGGGCAGGGCTGGGCATGGGGTGTGGGCATGCTTATTCTGAGGGGACTGTGGCGTGAACTCCTGATCAGGAGTCACAGTCCTGGAGCAATGACTTTGGCCTTGGCATGTGGGTGGGGACGGTGCTTCTGTGGGGTTGTACACCCTGCGTGGGGGTGGTAGGGGGCGACACTCCTGTGGTGTAGGAAGCACCCCATGGATGGCCCCACCCCGGAAAACCCAGGGTGACTGGAGGAGTGTACTCACGTTTCACCAAGAGAGTCCAGCCACAGGACACCTGGCCTTGGACATTGGAGGCCGTGCAGCTGTAGTTCCCACTGTCCCTGGCCCGCGCTCTGAGCAGGCAGAGGTGATGGCATCCGCCTTCTTCATAAACCTCAACGATGCCTTCTCGTCTTCTCACGGGGGCACCTTCCAGGAACCAGGTCACTTCAGGCTTCGGGGTCCCTGAAACTACAGGGCCAGGCAAAGGGCATGAGGCTCCCAGAAAGCATACTGTGCCAGCGGGGCGGGCGGCATGCTGGGCCCATGGGAGGAGCTAGGGCTGGTGTGAGCTGCCCTCCCACTGAAGAGGCTCTTACCCCTCACCCTGCACTGTGCAGGAGTAAACATCTCAAGATGGAGGCAGGGTCCTTGGGGAGGACAGACATAGGAAGACAAGCCAGGTCTCCAGATCAGCCAAAGCCAGCAGAAGGGAGAAAAGAGGAGCCCCTGTGGCTTGTTTTTTGATGGTGATATTGATGATGGGTTGTCCCCTCTAGAGTGGTAAGAATTAGGGCACAGGGCCGAGGCCCTATCCAACAATGAACATCGGGCCACTGCTGGGTGTTTCTCCAGAACAAGGCACATTACTAGACTGAGTCCTTCCTGAGGGAAGACCCCTGTGAGGTGGCTTCTGGGCCAGGTGGGAGGGAGTAGCCACCCAGGGGCTACATTGGTGAGGTGGGCTGGGGCAGTGACCCTCTTCAGCTCTACTCACCCTCACATCTGAACTTGACTATTTGATCTTCACTGACTTCCTGGCTTTGGGGCTTGCTTTCAAATTTGGGGAATGTGTAATCCCTCCGGCTCTCCATGGGGATTTTCCTGGTAGCAACCTTGCTCACAACCTCCTGGCTTCCCAGGCCAGAATGCCTGGTGGGGAGGGTGGCCGGAGGAGGGGCAGCTGGCCTCTCCCCGTCTTCTCCAGAAGGAGAGAGGGCGCCCGAGGCCAGTGCTCTTGGTTCCGGCTGGACTTTTGCGGCCTGCAGGGTGATGGTGCTGGAAGTCTTCTGCAGGATGGGGCTGCTCAGGGCTTTCCTAGGTCGGTCCCCAGACGGCTCCAGCTTGCATGCATCCCGAAGGGGCTGAGGATGGCTACCTGTAGCCCAGGTCGGGGAGCCACCTCTCTGGGTGCCGGAGCAGTTTTTTCTTTCAGCTGCAGGCTCCAGGCTGCCCAGTTTCGGCCCCTGCGTCGCTCCATTGGTCACTTCCTTCCTGATATCTGATTTGGCTGCCTTTGTTCCTCTCACAAATGACCTGTGTGGTGGTGGTTTGGCAGGGGGAGGGGCGGGCAACGGGGAGGGAGGAGGAGAAATAGAATGATCTGGTTACCCACAAACACTACTCTTCACGGCACAGACTCCAGGGATCATGAAAGCCCACCAATTAAGACAGAGTACAGGCAAAGGTCTCTCTCTGCAGCTTTCTCAGCTTCCCAACCCAGAAGGCAAGCAGTCATTCCTGACACTTCCCTGCCCCTCATCCCAATCCAGAATGTCCTGTCTGCACTTACCCAATCAGCCTTTTTTCTCCCCCTCCACCCAAGTGCCACCCTAGTTCCCACCACACAACTGGCTCCCCCTTGTCCCCGCTGGCCCCCTCTGATCCATTTGGTTCTCTGCATCCATTTTGGATTCTGCATGAGAAGCACAGCTGATCTTGGGTGCACTGAGAATAAAAGTGAGCTTCTCAAGATGGCCCATGTGAGCCGGCTCCTGCTGCCTCCTGGACCTCACGAGACTATCTTCGACGCCTACCACGCTACAGCCACACACGTGCTCTTGCGGCTCCCCTCCGTGCCACCCCTCTCCTGAGAATACTCTCTCCCTGAGCTTTTCCTCTTCTGGGTAATACCACCCTTCAAGGGCCTGAGCTCAATGTCAAGTGTTCAGGATGGGCTTCTCTGAACCTCTAATCTAAATTAGCGCTGCCCATTACCCTTCCTCAGATGCATGGCAGCTGGTAACTATGGCAGCTCCACTGAAAGCCCCTTCTCTCCACCAGATGTCTGCCCACCTTGCAGACCCAGCGTCTAGCCCCGGGCCTCACGCATGGGCAAGGAAGCTCCTGGTGAAGACGTGCTACATGGGCGAGTGGATTCTGCCTGGCACAGCACCCTTCCTAATGACTGCTAACTGGTAAAGGCATTGGCCAGACTCTGGGAAAGATGACAGCATTGTGTCTTCAAGAGTCTCACCACGATGACAAGCCTACTACAGAACCTGTATGGCCTACTGCAACAAGAGAATGAGACCAAACACAACCATGTCCCCCAACAGTCAGTTCTCCCTCCTATATGACGACTCGGAAATTCGAGGCATTTCTCCATTACAACCTCTTTTCTTGCAGGGCATCCCAAGATGGAAATGACTACAAGCCTAGACATACCTATTGGCATTGTCCAAACCTGGAAAAAGGGAGAGGGGTAGACTGTTAGTGGAATATTACAGGTATCGAGAGGAGAAAGTGATAAGACAACACTGTTTTTCATTTCTTATGGAGTGTTCATGTCCCCAGCTCCCACTCTGCCCCTCACCTCCACTCCTACCTCCCTCACTCCCTCAGCTTCCTGGTCCTGAACTACTCAGGTGGATCTGATGAGCTCCTCTGAGCCCTCCCCTGAGACAATGTCAACATTTCCAGGGCTTCCCTGGGCCATCTATGGTGGTCTCAGTGGCCATACTCTGCGCCACGGGACCTGTCCTGTTCACTAGCCACAGAAGGAAACCAATTATGGGACAAACAAAAATAAACATCTGAAAAGTTCAAACCCAAACAGTTTAACTTACATATGGCCCTAGAAAACAAACCTCCCAAAGTGACCAGTTTTCACAAATACTTGCTTTAAAAATATACAGGGATGGGGCGCCTGTGTGGCTCAGTCGGTTAAGCATCCAACAGCTCAGGTCATGATCTTGTGGTCTGTGAGTTTGAGCTCTGCGTCCAGCTCTGTGCTGACAAGCTAAGAGCTTGGAGCCTGCTTTGGATTCTGGGTCTCCCTCTCTCTCTGCCCCTCCCCCGCTCATACTCTGTCTCTGTCTCTCAAAAATAAACATTGAAAAAAAAATACAGTCAGTTCTTCAAAGAGAAAAAAATACCATATATTTTTTCCTGCCACATTGTTTTTTTAAAATTTTACTATGGAAAATTTCAAAACATACACTAGTAGAGAGGATATAACAAACTCTGAAAGCCATCACTCAGATTTAAAAAATAGTGACATTTTACCAGTCTTTCTTATCCCTTTTTGTTTTGGTTTTTAGAGGAATTTCTTCTGGGAGTATTTTTTAATAAGTTTATTTATTTATTTTGAGAGAGAGACAGAGAGAGAACCAGAAGGGGAAGGGCAGAGAAAGCGGGGGACAGAGGATCTGAAGTGGGTTCTGCTCTGACAGCAGAGAGCCCGATATGGGGCTCAAACTCATGACCCATGAGATTATGACTTGAGCCGAAGTTGGACGCTTAACCGACTGAGCCACCCAGGTTCCCCCGGGAGTATCTTAAAACATATCCCAGGCAACATATCATTTTGCCATTAAGAATCTGAGAAGGGAGCAGTTCTTTAATTCAGTGCTAGGGCAGGTAGAGGGAGTGGTTAAATCACTCTTCTCAATGTCCAACAGTGAGTCTCCATCCCATGGTGAGCTGTAAAGTCTACTTCTTTCAGGACCAGGACTTTTGATAGTATAGGATGGAATAGAGAATACCAGCACATACTGTACATAGTACAACTCAGGACTGTTTTATGAAACTTGTTTCGGTTTGATATGTTTATATATATATATATTATGTCCTGGGTTGCAACGTAGAACTCTCTGTGAGTTGAGAAAAACACCTGAGACATCAATGGTGAAGAGAGCAAGGAGGAATCGTTTCTGAGACAGGAAGAGGAGATTGAAGGTCATTTCTCTCCCTGACCCCCCAAATCCCACCTTGCTCAAGGTTCCCACTCTGCAGAGTGATGCCAATCCCTTTCCCTGCCCACACTCCTGCTTCCACAGGCTGGATGTGGTGGAGCAAAGGGAATGCAAAGAGGAGACATATTCAAAGAGATTTCCTAGGGAGAACTGATAGGGGCTGATGCCTACAGCAAGGAGGAGGCAAGAGTCAAAGGAGATGCTGAAATGCCCAGCCCGGGTGAGAAGGAAAAGCAGAATCCAGGGGTAGAAAGAGTTAAGTTGAGGGAAGACTTGAAGAGAAGGACAGAGTAGATGATAAGTTAAATCTTAGGCAGGTTAAAGTTGAGGTGATGGTGAGACATGAGCAACGTTGACTTTTCCAGTGGCAATTAGAGATACAAAAAGGAGTCTGAGCAAGAAGAAAAGGCTGCAGACACAGGCGTGGGGCACAGTGCAGTGACTAAGTTCAAGATCTCGCCCCTAGGGAAGGCATGGGTATGTGGGCGGGTCAGTGTCACACAGATCTGTAATGAACAGCAGCTCCTTCTAGGAGGGGCCTTCTGCACTGGCCCGCCCACCAGTCGATACCTTGGATAGAAAGCTCGGCCGACATGGAGGCCTTCCCCGACCCATTCACCACCATGCACGTGTACACTCCCACATCATCTCGGCTGACCTCATGGATTTCCAGAACTTGTACCCCATTCTTCTCAGACATAGATACACGGGCACTTGGCTTCAGGGGAACATCTCCCTGTGGATGGGCAGAGGGTAGTTTGGTCAGAGAAACCTGTTTACCTTTTGGCACTATCCTACCTCCTGCCAATCCCGGGGGGACAGACGCCAGGCACAGGCAGAACCCTTTGCTCCGGGCTCTGTCAACGTGCTCAGAGAGGAGTCCTTGGACAATCCAAGGGCCCTGACTTGAGGTCTATGTGTGTGGTGCGGCATCAGGTCCAGCTTAGAGCAGGCATATGGAAGTTGTTCCAAAGGAGCCCTAGTTCCAAAGGAGCCTAGGACATCCTACATTCCTCACTTTGGTTCTGCTTTGCCTCCCTCTCCTTTATTCTTTTTCCAGGGTCAGTCCAGGAGAATTAAGAAATAGCTAAAAGTGTCCCATCACTCATTTTCATCCAGGAGTTCCATCTATGAAAGCGACTCTCGCAGGCCTTGACCCCAAATGTTCCCCACATCTCCTCAAGGCCCTGATCCCCCTCTCCTCTGCTCTGCCTTCACCTTGTCCAGCCCTGAATGAAACACTCCAGACAGTATTTTGAGATAGGTGGGATCATCTCTGCCTCACAGATAAGGAGACCAGGGTTCCAAGAGACAAATGACTTGCCCAGCATCACATGTTTCACGAATGACGGAGCTGTGGCTTGAAACCTAGTCTCATGACTTCAAATTCCACTCTCTTGACATGGTCATGTCTGCACTGACTCAGAAGTTTAATGCTATTTGGGGAGTATATGGATTATAGGACATTGATGGCTGAGTAACAGAGGCAGAGTGTCCAAATAGGGGCAAGAAGAAGCATGACTACTGACCTACAGAGAACCCTAGAGAACGACTAGAGTTGAAACAGAAGGAACTGATTGGAAAGACAGACTCCTGTCGGTCCAAGGGTCTAACCCTCCACATTCAGGGTCCCCAGGCCTGGGCCAGAGTTGGGGCAGATAAAACCTCACCTTGAGCCACGTGACCTGGGGTTGGGGCCGGCCAGTGATCTTGCAGGAGAACCGTCCCATCTGTCCCTCTTTGACTATGGCTCGGCCCAGCTTGGTAGCAAACTTCGGTGGGCACTCTCCCCAGATGCTGGGACGGGTCTCCACCGCAGGGGCTGCAAATCTGTCCCTGGAAAGAAATCAGCAGAGTGCAGTAGCAATTCAGATATTCTCTCTGCCCTCCACCCCCATCACTTAAGTTGGGTCAGATACCAGCAAAGGGCAACCTTCCCAATTCCGTGCCTCAAACACATTTCTCATGTACCCTCTGGAAACGTCTGTGGCACCAAAGCCTATGTCTTCTACCTCCTGAACATCCAACCAGACTTCATATAAGAGCCTCCCTTGAAGTAAGGTATACCTGAATTCTACTGAGCTCTGGCCAAAAGCCTGGGTTCTGGCCAACAGACTGCAAGCAGAAGTGACGTTTGCCACCTCTCAGCTCAACCCACAAAAACCTCCTGTGAGATTCTCTACACTCTCTCTCTGGATGCAGAAGACCCAAGAGAAGCTCCAAGGCCAAGAGATGATGGAACCATAAGAAGGGAGGAGCCTGGGTCCCTGAAAGATGATGGCAAGGTTTTCCACCTGTTCAAGAATATCTAAGTGGACTTTGCTTGAGTAAAAAAAAAAATCAACTTTCCCTGCATTAAACCATTAAAGTTTAGGGGCTTGTCTGTTATAGCAGCAACTGTTACTTATCTTTACCAATACAGGTTTACTTTCCATAAGAGGTGTCACATATTGATTGCCTCTTCTAGGTCTGCTTACTTACATCTTCTGACTATTGCCTTGATTGTCAGTGATCCCTGCAGACTATGGCCACTTCTTCCTCAGCATTTAGCAGTTGAACCAGTCAAAGGGGCTATCCACAGGCATTGTGTGAGGGCCACCTCACATCCCTGTAGGCTCCTGTGTTAAGTTATTATAGCCCAGGATGTCTAAGAATACTCACACCCTAGACCTGGTTCTGCCAGGTCAGCAGGAAAAGCCAATCTGGCCCTTCCCTTGGTTTGAATATTCCACAACTTACCCCAAGGTTTTGGAAACAACAGGCTGACTGTGCTTCTTCACAAAGGTCCCTGCAAGTAGAAAACAAAGAGAGAGAGGCTTGAAGAGTCGGGTCTGAGCCACCAACTCAGAGCAATGAAAGTCAGAAGAGTCAACAACAGGAGTGGGGATGGGATACTGACAGAAACAGTTCACCCCGACTGAGCCTGTCCTGGGCCAGGCACTATGGTGGGCACTTGACATAACATCATTTAAGGAGGCTGGTACTACATTATCCTTCTATGTTTTAAACAGACGAGAAAAAAGAGATTTAGAAAAGTTAAGTTGCTCGCCCAAGTCACAGAGCCAGTAATAGTGCAGAAATGCATCCGGGTGTGCCTGTTGTAGAACACTCAACCATTCTGCTGAACTATCCCATGCCACTGGACCTTCTACTTAGGGGATTATCTTTGGTGATCCAGGGCCTCTCCAGAAGATGAGCCTGTGGAAGGGAAGGAGATGCACACGCATCTCTCGCACTAGATCTATTCACATTTGATACAATCAACATTGCCGCCAGCACCTCACCAGAATCTGCATCAGCAGCACCGTGGATACTACAGGTCCTGGGTAAGGTGGACAGGAAGTAGTTAAATAGCAAACCCAGTCAGGCAGCTGCTACTGGGGAGGGACAACTCCTAATGTGACCAGGAAGTGACCTGAAAGTGGTGGGGTGTTTTTCAGGAATATGGAGGTTTGGGAAAGGAGGACATTTCTGAGACAGTGATCAGCCTGGAAGTTGTTCTCTTTTTGCCACAACCTGGGAATGTTTATAAAACCCTGCCCAAGGCACACATAGAAGGTGTGGAAGTCATTCCCTGAATATCAGCAGGCAGCTGCAATGGGAAATCTGCAGGATGTTTACTGGAAGAGGGGTAAACTTCCTTAAATTCTAGCACCGATCACATCTGTAGGAAGGCACAGGAACATGGGAATGGAGACTGCGTATTTCCCTTGGCCGTATCAGGTTTACGGATGAATGAACCTTCGTGGAAAAGGATTAACAGCTAACACCAGTATCTCATGTAAGTTATGGTTCCAGTGGATTGTCAATTATTGTACATGTATTTCTGTTTAACACAACTATTCAGTGAATTGTGTATAGTTTTCATTCCATAATGTCAGTTTGGTTCTTGCCATTCAATAGTCTATTCAAGGTTAAAAGAACTTCTAAGCAGATAAAAGGAGAAACTTGTTCTGGGAGGACCCAACTGACAATTGCAATCAAGATGCTGGGGCCCCTCAGACACCTTTGGAGGAAGGGCAAACCATTCAGTCCTTTTTGAAAGTATTAGAGCGAATAAGAATCATAAGCTCTAAAGAGACTCTGGTCTTAGACCAGCACCTTCCTTTCTGTGCCTCCAAATCAAAGGAAGTGATGCTAAAAGTAGAAAAGAAAGTTTACAAAGCTTTTCATTTCAGTCTTCTTGGTAACAGTAAAAATTAGAAACTATAAATGTCACACAGTAGGAAGATAATAAGTGGTTAAGTAAAGTGTACAACTGAACATCTTATTCTGCCATAAAATTATGTTTAAGAATATATGAAACATGCAGAAATACACTGCAGTATTTTATCATTTGCTCTTTGGCATACTTCACTTGGGTGGGCTGTGATCCTCTGTACTCTAATGAACTCATCCTGACTACTGTCTTGCCAGACGCAATGGATAATTCTGTCCCCCATCACTCAGGTGCTCAACAGCATTTGACATGGGGCTATTCCACTCCCAAGTACATGCTCCTCCAGACCCTCTGGCTTTTGCCAGGTGCCTACTCTTCGTCAACCACCTTCTCTGTTCCACCTTTGCACGTGGGAGGGCCCGCATGGCTGAGTGGGTCCTAGTTATGCACTGCTGATTCTCCCTCCCTACCCCCCCCCCACCACAGGAAGTTTTAGATATCATTTATAAGCTGATGACTCCCAAACCATATCCCCACCATAACTTGTTCTTTTTTAATTTTTTTAATGTTTATTTATTTTTGAGACAGTGAGAGACGGAGTATGAGTGGAGGAAGGAAAGAGAGAGGGGGACACAGAGTCCGAAGGAGGCTCCAGGCTCTGAGCTGTCAGCACAGAGCCCCATGTGGGGCTCGAACCCATAGACTGTGAGGTCATGACCTGAGCCAAAGTCAGACACTTAACCAACTGAGTGACCCAGGCGCCCCTCCCCACCAGAACTTCTTATTCATTCATCAGAAGTATCCAGAACAGTGCCCAAATCCTTGTAGGATTCAAATTCTTGTAAAATAAATGAACTTTATGGAAAAAAAAAAGAGAGAGAGAGAGAGAGAGAGAGAGAGCATCCTACAATATTATGAACTCAATGTGATCTTAACTAGGAAAAAATAAAGCATCCAAGCACAGGAAAACAACCAGAAGAAAATACATCAAAATATTATTAATAGTAATTATTTTTGGGTGGGAGAACTATGAGTAATTTATTCAGCTGTATTTTTTGAAACCTATAAATATAATGGTAAAGAAAAAGCAAAATGTAATCTAGTTACCAAAAATAAGGGGGGAAAAAAAGAAGGGGCAGATGGAGAAAGAAAGACAAAAAAGGAAAAAGATTCTGCTACCCCAACAGAAGACTACTATCGGCTAAGCACCATGGTATTAGCCACATACCCAATCGCTGAGACGCCCTCTGAAAAATATCAATGTACCATTCACTGCCCTCATCAGGCTACTGTATCACTCATTTCATCTCGGAGCAAAGATTTGATAAAAATTAGACTGATTATCTGATGAATGGATATGCAAAATGTGGTCTATTCCTAGAATGGAATATTATTCAGCCATACAGAGGACTAAAGTACTGCTACATGTTACTACACAGATGAACTCTGGGGAAATTCGCCAAGTGAAAAAAGCCAGACTCAAAAAAATATATGTGATTCCATTTATATGAAATGTTCAGAAGAGGCAAATGGATGGGGACAATGCACATTAGTGGCTCTCCAGGGCCTGGGGGAGGCAGATGGGAGTAACTGCTCAGTGGGGATGCCGGGGGGGGGGGGGTCTCTGTTCAGGATGATGAATAGTTTTAAAACTAGATGGTGGTGGGGTGCCTGGGTGGCTCAGTTGGTTGAGCGTCCGACTTTGGCTCAGGTCATGATCTCACAGCTCATGAGTTCCAGCCCCGTGTTGTGCTCTGAGCTGCAGCTCAAAGCCTGGAGCCTGCTTTGGAATCTGTCTCTCTCTCTCTCTCTGCTCCTCCCCTGCTCTCTCTCTCTCTCAAGAATAAATAAACATTAAAAAAAATGAAAACTAGATGGTGGTGATAGTAGCACAATATGGTGAATGTACTTATTGCCATTGAATTCACTTTAAAATGATGAAAATGGTAAATTGATGTGTATTTTAACCACAGTAAAAAAAAATAGACTAAGCATTTTTTTTTTTTTCAACGTTTTTTATTTATTTTTGGGACAGAGAGAGACAGAGCATGAACGGGGGAGGGGCAGAGAGAGAGGGAGACACAGAATCGGAAACAGGCTCCAGGCTCCGAGCCATCAGCCCAGAGCCTGACGCGGGGCTGGAACTCACGGACCGGACCGCGAGATCGTGACCTGGCTGAAGTCGGACGCTTAACCGACTGCGCCACCCAGGCGCCCCTAGACTAAGCATTTTTAAGACTCTCGGGAGCTAAACATCTTAATCCAAAGGCTAAAATTCCTGTATTACTTTAAAAAAATAGAGCAAAAATATGGCACTGCCTAAAAGAACAGCAAAAGAATGCTGTCTGGAGGAACTTTTATATCAGGGTGAGAGCAGTTTATAGTATGATCCAAAGGTAACACACCAAGCAGGCAGCTAGAAATGGAACGGAGTGCTTATTTTAATGTGAGTTAACACTGGAGAGTGGACATCAAAACCAAAAGAGAATGTGGGCTAAAATAACCAACAAGGTCTATTTATAGGCAAAAATTTGAAGTTGCAAGTTGTCAGATAAGGCAAAATTAATTTTGTGAAAGTATGAAAATCTGGCAGAACAGTAAGGCTAGGGAAGAAAATAAGTGGAAAGGGGATTAGGATGGAAATGCCAAAAATAGAAGAGTAGGTTAAGAGAACTGGTGAAGACAGGATCGAGTTAGTGAGGGGGGAAGAAAAGGCCAAGGCACTGAAAATATTGAACCAGTTCTCTTAGATTTTTCAAGGACGAGTAAAAGAGAACGCTGGCAGGTTTTAGGAGTGAAAAGTTCAACAGTGGAGGGAACGAGGGTTTTTTTGTTAAAGGACACATAAAGACCGGGTTGAGACAGAGAATGCTACCGACAAGGGGAGTAATGTGATCAAGATGGCAAGGAGAAGTGATGCTTCCAAAATACGTGATGATTTAACTATCACCCAGACAGGGACTCTCTGCACTGGAAGTGACATAAGTAATAATTCTGCCAGGACAACAAAAGTAAACCAGGATTGTTCTAGGCAAACCAGGGAGCAGATGCCCTACTTTGCAGGCAACGTCAGAGTGGATTTTAAGGACTGCTTACAACAGTGTTGTTGTTGTTGTTTTGAAGTTATCTATTTATTCACTTACAGACGAGGGGAGGGGCAGAGAGAGAGGGAGAGAGAGAGAATCCCAGGCAGGCTCCACGCTGTCAGTGCAAAGCCCGACACTGGGCTCATCTCACAAACCATGAGATCATGACCTGAGCCAAAATCAAGAGTCGGATGCTGACCTGACTCGGCCACCCAAGTGCCCTCAAACAGTGGTTCTTATCAGAAAAAAATGCCCATTTTTTATAACAGATATTTAGTAATGCCCCCTGTGCCATCCTGAATCAAAGTTTACTGCTAACTCCCATATTTCATCTCAAGAAGAAAATAAATATAAAGCCCCAACTAAAATATTAAGGGAAAATAAATTATAATGATACCGATTTCAATATGTAAATGTCCAACCATGACTATTTCAGTATGTAAATGCTCAGGTGCACTAGAAGACACGATGAGGTCACACCGACTCATGGGCATATTTGGATTTAAAAGCAAATGATGTAGAAAAGCACTGTACGAGCAGTCCAGGAAAATGAAAGGACACAGGTAAACAGGTGGACAACTGAAAAATAAAAGAGTTGAAGAAAGAATTACTTCTCAATAAAGAGAGAAAAAAATAAAAAGAAAAATGCTAATATAGCCTAAAGAAAGGTAGTGTTAGGATAAATGGCAGAACAGACATGTTATATACAAAAAAAAAAAAAGGCATGAAATGACCTTAAAGGAAGATAATAAAGCAAGACAGGTTACAGACACTGGGGTAGAGAAAATGAAAAACACAAGACTGTGTATGTGTGTGTGTGCATGTGCTCGTGTGTGTGTGTGTGTGTGTGTGTGGTGTACGTGCTTGTGTGTATGGTGTCACTAACTCTCTCCCCTTTCCTCCCGTCCTCATCTTCGGAATCCCAATCTGTGCCTAAATCTGACTCGTTCCTCCAGGACTCGCCCAAGTCTGTCCTCCAAGAAGACACCGCAGACTATTTCAGCCTCCAGGGGTCTCATTCTCCTCTGAGTTTACAAAGCCCATGTGCCGATTATTGGGCAAATAAACCCGTGCTGCCTTGGCTGGAGTTCTGCTTTGACTTAGCTTTTAATGAGCCTAGGTCCTATCTGACCAACCAACTTCCTGCAGAAAGGGTCCGACAAAGTACTCTGTCTCCCACATGGCACCGCACAAAGTCAGCACCTCATAAATACACCCACATGTTGAATCATAACTGCAATATAATAATGAAATGTGAGGTCAAGAAAGTCAGTCTCTTGAGAGCAATACCAAACTCTCTTGCTGCCCTGAGAGCCCAGCACAAAGTCAGCACATTCAATACAGTCTGATGAGAGCCGTGGACTGCTGGCTAAGGGCTGGGGACAGGTCGGAGATGGGGAGGAGTGAGACCCGTGAAAGGGGGCAATGTCAGCAGGGACAAAGCCGGGCCAGTCAGGGGCACTAGCAATACTGTGGAGGGGAAAAGAGGGGAAAGGAGAGGGGAGGGTGAAAATAAAGGAGGAAAGGGAGTCAAGGGGAAGGGGGTTTGGGAGTCACCCTTCAGGAGCAGAAAGGAGACCAAATGATTTGCATGTGGCTCTTCCATATAGCAAGTAAGTGAGGCTTCTGCCAAGGCCGTCTTGACACACAACTGTTTCACTACCAAGAGATCTGTGGGGCAGAAAGAACAATGTTCATTTCTAACACATTTTTATTGTTAACTTTGATGAGACAGAAATGGACAAAAACTCAGAGCTTTTAAAATCCTGGCTGAAATTTAAAAAATAATTTTTAATGTTTATTTATTTTTGAGAGAGAGAGACAGAACGTGAATGGGGGAGGGGCAGAGAGAGAGGGAGACACAGAATCTGAAACAGGCTCCAGGCTCTGAGCTGTCAGCACACAGTCTGATGTGGGGCTCGAACTTGGGAATGGCACGATCATGACCTGAGCCAAAGTCGGAGGCTTAACCGACTGAGCCACCCAAGTGCTGCTGGATTTTAATGTTTTTTATTTATTTTTGAGAGACAGAAAGAGACAGAGCAAACAGGGAAAGAGAAGAGAGAGAGGGAGACACAGAATCCCAAGCAGGCTCCAGGCTCTGAGCTGTCAGCACAGAGCCCGACACAGGGCTTCAATTCATGAACTGTGAGATCATGATGTAAACCAAAGTTGAACGCTTAACCGACTGAGCCACCCAGGCACCCCTAGATAGGGCATATGCTCCTACAAAAAAGGAAGGGGCATCAGGGAGTGTTATAAACTGAGTTTATACAGAATGTCAATGGGAAATATGATTACAGATCTTTAGGTAGGTGGGAAATGTAGATATAAAAAAATAGTACAAAAGAAATAAGAGCACACACAGGCAAACACACACACAAGGAGAGGCACAACAGGCATTCTTGAGGAATACAAGGATTTAAGACTCAGCTGCTGTAAACAGACATGGGCTCAAAATCCATAATGTCATCAATCTAATCCAATGTGAAAATAAAGGGGATCTGAGAAATCTGTCCCTAAAAAAGGGTAGTGGCAAAAAAATGTGGCACAGGAGCATTTCCTACAAATTCAAAATCCCCCAGGAAAGCGGGTGTCAGTGGTGCCAGTATAACTGGAGTAGCAGTCACGAGGGCCACTCTTCTCCCTTAGGTCCCATGACATGGGGTCACTGTCCCCTCTGCTGCCAAACTCCCAGCAGCTTGCCGCCTGACCCTCTCTCTCCCACACTGTCAGGGGGCCTTGGCTTGCGGGACAGGGGTTTCATGGGGGTATAGAGAGTGGAGGCTGCAGCGCTGGGGAGGCTGGGGCAAGTGGGAAGTGTGCTTGGGTAGGAGGTGAGCAGGAGGCTGACCTTCTGGAAGAGGAAAGCCGGGCAGACCACAGGAGCACAAGCCTTGTTTGGAAGAGGGGCAACTAAAAGGCAAAGCAAACCCCTACAGCCCTTAGCACCCACTGAGCCAGCCAGTGGTGTGGATTAGGGAGGAACTGAGGAAAATCCGTATCTTTCTGGGATAAAGGACAAGTGCTAAACAAGCAAAGTGGAGGTGAGGGGCAGAGGGGAGCGGCTTTCTATCATTTCATTGGCTGGCATGCCATTAAAAGATCCAGCACACTGATCTCTCCAGTTTGGATCTGGAAAATGCTTTCTATGGGGAAATGGAAACAACTGTTTTCTCAATTTCCAGAAAATTGATGCTTAAAGACAGGAAACCAATGGCATCCTGCACCCCGCCCACCCTCCCCCCCCCCACACCCTTCAGTGAGATATTTTGCCCAAATCAAATCGTGTTATTTTCTTCCTTGATACCCTCCAGTGGCTTTCCGTCACCAGGGTCTAAGTCCTGCCTGCCTCTCCAGACATAACCTCTCTCTGCTGACCCCACTAACTGTCTCACTATTTCCCACTCTAAAATATGTCTGCAAATACTCCCACAATTTTTCGGTGCTTTATTTCTGGTCTCAGGACCAGATTTGGATCACATAGAGGCCAAGCCAGAGGGATAGAGAGTCCACGTCAGGAAGAAGCCCTCAAGTAACGACAGACGGGGAAATGGGAATACACACTTGAGCTCCCGCACCCTTCGGTTAGCTCTGAGTTCCCAGGGCCACTCGTCTCCCTTAAATCCCAGGACATGAGGTCACTCTTTGTCCCGCCGTCACATTCCAGGCAGCCCGCTACCTGGCCCTCTTTCTTACACATGGTCAGGGAGCTCTTAATTCTACTGCCAAAGTTATATTTGTTACTTAGTTATAGTCTCTCTTTCCCAATAACTCCAAGGAGGCAGCTACTCTGTCTGAACTGCTCTGCTCTGTCTCCAGTGCCTAACACAGACAGGAGCAGAGTGGTGCACAGGGCAGTGGAAGGAGGCAGAGGAGGAGGAATCTGCACGAAGGATGGGGCACCTAACAGAGAGAGAAGAAAGACTGATGGCCAAGGCTGGGTCCAAAAAAGAGGGGGAAGCTAGGTTTTTGACCTTCCTATTTATTTCAAAGAAAACTCCCCAAGAGGAGGGAGCTCCTGGCCAAATCTATTCCCCAGTGAACACGTATTCGTTATTTTAAAATTTACTTTAAAAAATTGTTCCTTGCATTTTTAAAAAATTATTTTAAAAATTTTTTTTTCAACGTTTATTTATTTTTGGGACAGAGAGAGACAGAGCATGAACGGGGGAGGGACAGAGAGAGAGGGAGACACAGAATCGGAAACAGGCTCCAGGCTCTGAGCCATCAGCCCAGAGCCTGACGCGGGGCTCGAACTCACGGACCGTGAGATCGTGACCTGGCTGAAGTCGGACGCTTAACCGACTGCGCCACCCAGGCGCCCCTAAAAAATTATTTTAGAGAGAGAGCAGATGCACATGGGAGAGGGGCAGAGGGAGAGAGAGAATCCTAGACAGGCTCAATGCTCAGCAAGGAGCTCCATGGCGCTCGATCCCACGATCCTGGGATCACGACCTGGGCCGAAATCAAGAGTCGAATGCCTAGCTAGCTGACTGAGCCACCCAGGCGCCCCCAAAACTGTTCACTGCATTCTAATGCAGAGTGGTCAATGGACTGGAATGTATGTTTCAGAGACGAAAGTAAACTTTATCTACGTCCTCTGAAACTACTGCTCTTGCTACTCCTCTTCTCCTAAAATAACCCTTTATTTCTCAACATTACCTTTATAGCTTTCTCACTGCCCATTGCACCGGACACGTCAATCGTGGCTAGGATAACCATGTAATTTATTATCTACACTGGGACTCTTTCAAAAGTCAAAGAAGGCTCCATTTGTAATCACACTGGCAGAGTATAAGCCACACCCTAGTGACACCTGCCATGACCACAGGCCTGCAAAAGTGACAACCACCTGCAGCCATGTTCTATACCCATTACCTGCCCTGTACCAGTGCAGGTTGGAACATGGTGGCACCTGTCCCAAGGATGACCAATCCTAATCTTGCCAGCAACATGGAGGAAGGATAGTTTGAGAGTTAGCTCTGGTTATGTTATACCTGGTCTCTGCATGTCTTTTCTTGGCTTTGTGGCTGCTTTCTCACAACCTATGTGCACATGTTCCCATTCTGCCTTTCCAGACCATATCATATACCACTGCTAACTCTCATAGAAGCTTTGTGTTACTTAGCTGATATTCCTAATGAATAGCTTAAAAAAGAGAAATATGTTAATCAGATTCCATGAAATAATTCAGGAATATTCTAATAAAGTATTTAGTAGGTGTGATGGTTAATTTTGTTTGTCAATTTACTGAGACAAAGCTTGCCTAGATATTTGGTCAAACACTATTCTGGATGTTTGTGTGAGGGTGTTTTTGGATGAGATCAACATTGAAATCAGTAGCCTGAGTAAAACAGTTGCCATCTCCAATGTGGGTGGGCCTCATCTAATCAGTTGAAGATCTGAATAGAATGAAAAGGCTGACCCTCCCTCAAATAAGGAGGCATTCCTCCTGCCTGACTACCTTTGACCTGGGACATGGGTTCTTCCTCTGTGGTTGACTCCATCTGAAATATCAACTCTTCTGGGTTTTGAGCCTGTCGGCCTTTGCACTGAAATGACACCATCAACTCCCCTGGTTCTCAGGCCTTTGGCCTTGGATTGGAACTACAGGGTTGGCTCCCCTGGGTCTTTAGCTTGCTGACTGCACATCTTGGGACTTGTCAGCCTCCACAATCACGTGAGCCAATTTCTTGTAATGAATCTCTTTCCACGTATATATGTACAATCTATTCCGTCTCTCTGGAGTACCCTAACCATAGGTATAAGCAGCAGCCCACTGGTTCTCAAAGTATTGGTCCCAGTATGCAGCAGTATCAGCAGCATCAGCATCACCAAGAAAACTGTTATAAGTGAAAATTCTTGAGCCCATCCCAACCTCCTAAATCAGAAACTCTGGGGCAGGCCTAGCATTTTGTGGTTTCAGAAATATCCTTCGGGTGATTCTGATACATGCTCACATGTGAGAATTACTGTATTAGGCTAAAGATATCACATCGGTAATTGAATCCTTCTTTGCTACTCAAAGTGTGATCCACGGACCAGCAGCATGGGCATCCTCTGGGACTGATTACAACGGCAGACACTCAGGCTCCCACTCCAGACCCATGGAATCAGAACCTGCATTTTTAACAAGTTTGCTAGGGGGATTCGTGTGTCCCTGCGTTTGCACCAAACAATCCTGTAAGGTGAGTATAGGCCATCCTGAGGCCTGGATTTCCTCTGGGCCTGCCAGTTTGGCTTACCCTGGGCTCCTGAGCTCAAGTCTTAAAATGAACCCTTTATTACTTGAAATGAGCTAAGTGAATCCTTGGTCCCTGGAACACAAAACTCAGACCACCAAGTATGGGGCACCTCTGTCATTTCAGCATAACCCCTCACTCCACCCCAAGTTCTAGACTCACTCTGTGGATGTCATTGCCCAGGACTACTCACCACCTTATTCATATAAGGTGGGTTTTCTTTCCTTTTTTTTTTTTTTTTTTTTTTTTCCTGCTAAGCCTTGTTTATCCCTATTTAAATGGGAGCTTCTGGAGCTGTGCTGTCCAACGATAGGCATTAGCCATATGTGGCTATTGAGCTCTTGAAATACAATTAATCTGAATCAAGATGTGCTGTAAGTGTAAAATATACCCCAAAGGCTGAAGACTGTAAAATATCTCATTAATAATTTTATACTAATTATATGCTGAAATGTTAGTATCTTGGATATATTGGGTTAAGGAAAATATTTTAGGAAAATTGTCTTCACCTCTTTTATTTATTTATTTATTTATTTATTTATTTATTTATTTTATTTATTTTTTTTTTTCAATATATGAAGTTTATTGTCAACTTGGTTTCCATACAACACCCAGTGCTCATCCCAAAAGGTGCCCTCCTCAATACCCATCCCCCACCCTCACCTCCCTCCCACCCCCCATCAACCCTCAGTTTGTTCTCAGTTTTTAACAGTCTCTTATGCTTTGGCTCTCTTCCACTCTAACCTCTTTTTTTTCCCTTCCCCTACACCATGGGTTTCTGTTAAGTTTCTCAGGATCCACATAAGAGTGAAACCATATGGCATCTGTCTTTCTCTGTATGGCTTATTTCACTTAGCATCACACTCTCCAGTTCCATCCATGTTGCTACAAAGGGCCATATTTCATTCTTTCTCATTGCCACGTAGTACTCCATTGTGTATATAAACCACAATTTCTTTATCCATTCATCAGTTGGTGGACATTTAGGCTCTTTCCATAATTTGGCTATTGTTGAGAGTGCTGCTATAAACATTGGGGTACAAGTGCCCCTATGCATCAGTACTCCTGTATCCCTTGGGTAAATTCCTAGCAGTGCTATTGCTGGGTCACAGGGTAGGTCTATTTTTAATTTTTTGAGGAACCTCCACACTGTTTTCCAGAGTGGCTGCACCAATTTGCATTCCCACCAACAGTGCAAGAGGGTTCCTGTTTCTCCACATCCTCGCCAGCATCTATAGTCTCCTGATTTGTTCATTTTGGCCACTCTGACTGGCGTGAATTCACCTCTTTTTTTTAATGTGGCTACTTAAGATTCTATACATGGCTTAGAAAACTTAGGATTCTATACATGGCTCGCATTATATTTCTATGGACAGCTGTGCTGGAGAACAGGCCTGTGGCCCCGCAACTAGAAGGAAAGCTCCCAGAGGGCAGGAACTGTGTCTCTTCTTTGCTCTGTGGCAAGTCTCTGTGACCAACCCCCTGGAGGTGGGTGCATGTCAGGACTGGCTGCGGAGAGCCTTTCCAGGGCTCACACTGGGGCTGCATTCCACTACATAAGGTCATTGTATGAATGGTCCTATCGTTAAGGCATCTGTGCTCATGGAGGATGTTGTATGTTTCCTGGCCTGGTGACCAAACAGGCAATCAGACGAGAGAGCATATTCATCTATTCTCCATGCAAGGATTTCTCTCTGGAAGTAGTGCTCAGGATGTTGATACTGGGTTCAAATATCACAAGGCTACATTTACCCAGTACCTACTATTTTCCAATGCTACACTGATCCTTACACAGCTCTGTGGGGTAGCTGTTAATTCCAGTGTACAGAAAAGGAAATAAGGCTCCAAAAGGAGAAATTCCCCATAGTTAGAAATGAGTGGAACTAAATTCCAAGACCATTTAACAATGCTGCCTTCTGAGTCTGACCACTAGGGGGTCAAGAGTCTTCACATATGAATTCTACTCTTAATTCCAGGACCTCTGATCTTTCCAAGTAAGAAGCCTAACACAGAGTTGGTGAGAAGGCAGGTGGCTGCTAGATCCCCTTTGTAAGAATTTCCATTCCCCACCAGGCCCATGATCTATAGGGTGGTCCTAAGCCACAGATGAAATGGCCCTTTGATGCAGAAGCAGAATGCATACACGGCCATTCACATTTAAAGACACTGCAGCTTTTCGGCCATTCTCTCTCCTAGGATTAGAACCTAAAACTTCTCAAGTGGTCTGAGCCTAAGTCTCCCCAAATTAAAACCAAATGGGAGGGGACAGGATTGAGAGCCTTAGTCTTCTCTCCTTCCTCTGTAGCTCTCCTGTCTTGTTTCCTTTCTGTTGCCCACATCTCAATTATGCAGGAAAAAATTTTAGTAGATCATCAGCTCTAACTTCCTCAAAAGTGGGAGTTGAAAAAAAAGGTTTCATATTACTTGGGTTTTAGGTACCTCCTCTGCGTGCCTAACCAACTCCATTCCTTTAAAATGGATCACAGAAAACAAAGGCTAGCCCAGGATATAGAGATCACTGAATTTAAACCCTTTATTCTGTAGGAACAGAGGTCCAGAGGTTTAAAGTCACACATATGATTGGTGAAAGCTGGGACCAGAACCTTGGATCTCTGACTCATAAATCCCCATTTCCCGGCAATAAACAGAAAGTCAGAAAAGGAGTATTATAGACTGAACTTTTGTGTCTACCCAAATTCATATGTTGAAGTCCTACCCCTCAGTGTGACTGTATTTGGAGAAAGGGCCACAGAGGTGATAAAGGTTCAATGAGGTCATAAGGGTGGGGCCCTAATCCAGTAGAGCTGTTGCCCTTATAAGAAGAGGAAGAGACACTGGTGCTCTCTCTCTGCCATATGAGGACACAATGGCCATCTGCAAGCTAGGAAGAGAGCTCTCACCAGAAACCAAACACACCCTCCAGAACTGTGAGAAAATACATTTCTATTATTTAAGCCAGATAGTCTGTGGTATTTTGTTATGGCAGCTTGAGTTGACTAATACAAGGGGGGAAAGTAATTTTTATTTATGGATATTGAAAAAGTGCATAATGTAGGGGAAAGCACAGCACCAGAACTGTCCAAGATGAGGGCCACTCAGAGACTCTGATCAGGTGCCACTTTCCATTTGGAATGCTCCAGCCCACAGGCACTTGAAGGTCATTAAAAGGAATGAGTCACTCAGTTAAATAATTTGGGGAAAGCATCCAAACTATGCACATTCTGTTCTGTGAAACAGCCTGTCTTTCAATGATGTAGGGAAGCAGGGAAAACATTGGCCCGGGTGCACCTCACCCCCTCTGGAACCTTCCCTGGCTACCTTAATCCTCTCATACAGTGTCCCTCAAAACCAGGTTGGGAAGACTGTCTCCTGAGAGAGGAGAAAGTGAGTCTGACCTTCTGGTTTATAAGCCCCTGGAAAGGCTTATAAGCTGAGGTCAAGGGAGCCTCGTCATAACTCTGAGGGTCTGACAAACCCCCATGTCCTTTCAGACATCAGGCCTTTAAGCAGCAGCCAGTGGCCTGAACTGGAAATGTTCTCCTCAGTGGAGGGGCTTCAGCATGTGGGGGATACACTAGCAGCAAAAGAAACAGTTTTACTTATGGTCAATGTTTTTCCTGGAAGTTTTACAGTCAATAAAGTTGACAGAATTTTTTAAGTACAGAGGGGAAAAGGAAGACAAAATAATTAGTGTTAACACATTGGTATGTTTATCTCCTATATATTTTTCTGAGTTTTACAAAATTTTTATAAATGAGCAAGTATTACTTTATAATGATGATAAGAAACACTGCTCATTCATTCTCCAAATATTTCAGTACCTATCCTATGCCAGGAAGTTTTCTAGGTGCTAGAGATACAGCAAAAACAATATAAAGTCCTTCTCTTCCTAGCATTTCTAGTTAGAGGTTCAGGGGGAGTGGGAAGATGGAGAGTTCTGGGGTTAGGGTGGTCAGAAAGGGTCCTCTAAGGAGGGGACCTGGAAACAGAGACCTGAAGGAGGACAGGGAACGGCAGGGGAAGGCCCTGAGACTTGCTGAAGGAAGGGCGGTGGGGAGCAGGGAGGTGACAGCTTGACCACAGTGGAGGGAGCCTGGCCAGGAGTGGTTGATGAGTCTGGAGAGCCAGGTGGGGCCAGTCTGGCTTCAGTCTCAGTGTGAGGGGAAGCCATAGGAAGGCTAGAGCAGGCAAGTGAGGTGATGTGAGGTTGACCGTGTCTCCTGGGATGCCTCCCTTGTTCTCAGGAACCACATTTCCCCCATTAGACTAAAAGGTCCTGAGTTCAGAGCTCAGCACGCTTTCCCTTGCGGGTTTCTCTTCTGCCCGAGAGGGGCAGAAGCAGGAGCTGCAGGCCTTGGGGAGACTGACAGCTCATCTCCCACCACGATTCTCGCTTCCTGAAACTCACCTTCTACAGTCAACTCCACTGTCACCTGGCGGGCACCACTATCATTGGTGGCTTCACAGGTATACTTTCCCTTGTCGTCCTCATGGACAGCATGAATCACAAGGCTGAAAGTCCCCCGGATACCGCAATCTAGCAGGAAGCGGCCCCCACCGGTGATGGGTTGCCCATTTCGGTGCCACGTCACCTGGGGCTCTGGGTAACCCCGGACCTTCAAGGAAAAGAAGAAAGGGTGAGAGCTTATACTTAAGGAGTGCTTCTTATGTGCCTGGTGTTGTTCTGGGTGCTTTTGCACGTATTAACCACTTAATCCTCATAACATCCCTTGGAGCAGATACTACTTTCACGGCATGAAGAAACTGAGGCACGGAGAGTCTTTCGGTAGATTTTCCGAGGCCTCAAAGGTAGAAAGGGGCAGAGCCAGGCATCCTGGCTCCAGAGCCCACTATGCAAGTGACTCAAGCCTGGCTACATATTAGAATCACCAGGGGAGGCTTTAAAAAAAATACTAGTGCCCAGCTCCTACCTTGGATAGATTAAATCAAAATTTCAGGGGGGGGGACTAAGCCTGGGCATTCTGGACCAGGGCTTCCCATTTGGATATTCAAATAAATCACTTGTTAAAATGCAGATTCTGCTTCTCTAGGTCTGGGGTGGAGCCAGAGATTCTTCAGTTCAGACAAGGTCTCAGATGGTGCTGATGCTTCTGGTCTCCAGAACTCACCCTGAGTGGCAAGGTTCTAGACTGGAGTCACCCGGGATGGAAGCCATGGTAGCCACACATGGCAACGGAGCACTCCAAACAGGGTTAGTCCTAACTGAGCTACACCATAAGTGTGAATTACACTCCAGTTTTGAAGACTTAGTGCGAACAAAAGAGTGGAAAATTATCTTGATCATTTAAAAATGTTGATTACACATAGAAAATATAGTATTTTTGACATGTTAAGTAAAATATATTGTTAAAATGAATGTTACTTGCTTCTTTTCACTTTCTTAATGCGGTACTAGAAAAGTTACAACAACACATGTGTTTCTGCTTGATGTGTTCATGGAGCTGTGCAGCTCTAGACGGCTGTCTCTAATAACAGCCGCCAACATCTATTGAGTGCCAAGTGGTAAGCACTTTCCTAAGTACCTGTAGCCTTATAGTAACTTGTTCAGAGAGAGATGTTTCCCCATAGATGGGAAGATTAAGAGGGACAAATTCCAAGAAAAGAAATCACCTTGAGTTTCAGAGAAAGAAGTTTCCCCAAGGGCCCTCCAACCCCTGAAACTCAACAGGCTCTTCAGAATGGACTCATCTTTGGAGGAGCAGGATTCAGACCGGCCCATCAATGCACAGCCTTGGACCCAGAATTAAGGGATTTTAGCACTGGAAAATGCACAGAAAACATCACAAAAACCTCCCGAGAAAGAAAATGTTTGCATTATAAACTGGTGGTAGCAACAGCTTTTTTTTTTTTTTTTTTTTTTTCCTACCCATGTATCCACTGCAAGACAAAAGAGAATGGACATGGATGGGACAAAACCACAATCTGCTGGATGACCCCAAACTGCATTTACAAAGAAAGCTTTCAATGACCTATAGCAATAATCCTCCTCACATCCCCAGCAAGGTCAGAGAGATGCTATATCGGTACAAAGGAGAGAGGGGGAAAGCAGGTACATGCATTGCACATCGGCATCCAAACACAGCGACTCCCCTAAGCACGCCAATGCAGAAACAACCATGCTAACAGCTTCAGGAGCTGTCTTTGGACTGTGCTCGTTTCCATTCCCAGGCATCCAGCCATCAATTCATCCTCAAACCCATTTCTCAGCAGCCAGCATGCAAATGTCTTCCTAGGAAAGGAAGCCTGGAATCACAAAGAAAAAAGCCCCAACGTGAATAATCCCCTCTCTGGTTATTCCATAGTCATCCCTTCAATGACACTTTATGAACCTCACAAGGCCTGTCTCCCCATCCTCCCTAATATGTAGTCTGGCCTCCATGAAAAACGCAAAAAAACAAAAAAACAAAATCAAAACTTCAAATCAATCCTACCCATCTTATCTATTATTTCTGGAAACAAAAAATCCCTCTCTCATTGAAATCTAAACCATATTCGTGACAGAGACTGAGTATCTGTGAGGGAATGCTCAGATTCTGAAGTCACTTCCCCCCGAAGCAGAAAACAATGTCTGAAGACACTGCAGCTTCACCAAAACACATCCTATCTTTTGTTTTTTTAATTTTTTTAATGCTTTTAATTTTGAGAGAGAGAGAGAGAGAGAGAGAGAGAGCAAGGGAGGGGGCACTGAGAGAGGGAGACAGAGAATCCAAAGCAGGTTCCAAGGCTCTGAGCTGTCAGCACAGAGCCCGATGCGGGGCTCGAACTCACGAACCATGAGATCATGACCTGAGCCAAAGTTGGATGATTAACTGACTGAGCCACCCCTGTCTTTTTCTTTTTTTTAAAGCTTATTTATTTTGAAAGTGACAGTGAGTGAGAGTGGGGGAGGGGCAGAGAAAGAGAGAGAGAGAATCTCAAGCAGGCTTTGCACTGCCAGCGCAAAGCCCGACTTGGGGCTCAAACCCAGAAACAGTGAGATCATGACCTGAGCCAAAAACAACAGTCAGACTCTCAACCAACTGAGCCACCCAGGTGCCCCTCAAGTCCTATTGTAAGGTTGATGGTGCTGAAGGGGGCCACATTCACTTGGACAGATAAGGTCTGACATCTATTATAATATGAAACAAAGTGTTAACAGTGGTTATCTCTGGGTCTCTCCTCTTTTTCTTTACTGAGTATTTTCTGGTATTTCTGCAAGTAACATAGCTGGCCTTTGTGAAGTAGAAAAAAAATTTTAAATGAATATATGTATTTCTTTTATATTACTATGTATAACAAATATATAAACATTCATTAATCTGTCAAGGCCCTCAAGGTACTTAAATCTAGCAACGGAAATAAAAGCACTCTGCAAATAAACATTATGCAACTTTGATGGTGATAAATGTTGTGTACCCATATAAAATCACATCATCCTGTGACGCTATCTTGGCACAAAGGTTCACACAAAGGAACATCAGACAACAATTACTTTGTTAAAACATATTTTTAGGAAACAACTAATGAAAGACACTCTTTCCTACAAAAGGAAGCCCAGCCCGTTGGAAGTACTATAGTGATTTTGCAAACCACCATGGTCTTCTCCTCCACTCTGTTAGACACAGCCAGCCTAACCTCCAGAAGATGATTAGACAGCCTCCTGACAGTGTCACAGAAAGGGAGTGCAGAACCCTGTAATGGGAGGAGATAAATCATTAACTGCACCAAAGGCATCCCTAGCATTCCATTAGCAAGTACTCTGGCCCCCTGCAGCCAGGCCACCTCTGGTGGCCCATCAGGCCCTGGGGCATCAATGATTAACTGGGACTTTGCAAGTATTCTAGACCTCAGGGACCCAGCTCCCTCTTTCAATGTTCCTCTTGCTTTCTACACCACCCTCTCCTCCTCTGCCAATTTACCCCTGAAATGTCCTGTTGAAATAAACATCCAGGAATTTTTAAATATGCTGAAACTGGGACCTCTTAGAAAGTTGCAGTTTGCAGTAGGACTTTTGTAGCACCTTGCACCTGAAGCACACACAAGGATTTCTGGGACCTTGCTCAGTTCCAAGGTCTAAATGATTTGCAACTCCAATTCTTATCTTCCTAATATGAGAAAAACCTTCCACCACTACCTAACATTACTTAAAGACAATCAGCTTTATGTAAACCCATTTTTACTGTCTGTCCACTATCCTGGACTCCTGGGTGAGAAAAAGAGAGAAGACTGGGTTCACACCTTTGGGATACAAGACAACAGCCCTGCCTTCCCTGGGTGCCTTATCCGCCTTCATCACGAACCTTCAGCCAAGAACCCACAGCTAGAAATTTTGCAGTTTGGTCCCAGGTCACACTAAACACCCACTGATACTTCAGTTTTTAGAGGGCCTTCACATACTGAATCTCATTTCATTCTTGCAACACTAAGAGCGAAGTGTCTTGGGTTGGGGTATCCAGAAGCAGAACCCAAAATAAGGGCTTAGGGAATCCCATTTGTGAACCCTTAGCCAACACAGTGGCTGGGAATGGGTATACAGGCCTGGTGAAGGGGGTCTGGGTAGGGCTCCAAGAGTGTCAGTGACACAGCACACAAAGCCAATCATATTATTAAGTCCAAAGGGCTGAGGAAAGAGGCCCAAAGAAGTAGATGATTAGTCAGTAAATGGCACATTAAGTGGAGATCTCTCTATTCCTCATTGTAAATTCATGTTTTTGGTAGGACAAATACTGTAGAACCTAAAACACTGATACATGTCTTTTCTTTCTCTAATAGACCCTGAATCTCTCATTAAAGTAATATCTGCTCTCCACTTTGAGAAAAAGTCAAAGAGTTCATAAAAGATATGGCCAGGCCAAAAACAAGTCTTGGGTGTGCCCCCAGAGTAACAATCAGGCAGTGCTATAGAGTAAATGCTTGTGTTCCTCCAAAATTCATAAGTTCAAATTTAACTGCCAATGTGATAGTATTAGGATTGGGCCCTTGGGAGGTCATTAGGTCCTGAAATTGAAGCCTTCATGAATGGGATTAGTGCCCTTAGAAAAGGGATAGTGAAAAGCTCCCTCACCTCTTCCATCATGTGAGGACACAGCAAGAGCAAGGAAGCAAGCTTTCACCAGACACTGAATCTAGTGGTGCCTTGATCCTGAACTTCCCAGCCACTAGAACTATAAGAAATAAATTTCTGTTGTTTAAGCCACCAAGTCTATGGTATTTCTGTTATGGCAATGTGAACAGTCTAAAATAGACTGGATTAGTGCCATACGTGTGCCCAAGATACCCCCCAGGACATTCAGTGTGATACAGGGAGGGCAGCTTGAGACCTGAGGCCTGAGTCCTGGGACTGGTTTAGCTACCTAGCCTCTTCAGGTTGTATTCCTTCTTTCACAGAAGAGAAAACAGCTCCTGATACCTAAGGCCATTTGTGAGATAGTATGTTTCTGAATAGTGACCCACTTAGCTTCCTGTCTCTCCCTCTAGTCTCCTCTGGGTCCAGCCCACAGCCTTCCTACCCTCTAATCCTCCATACAGGAAAACCAAGTGACCACAAGGAGACATGCTCACGAACATGAACAGCTAGCCTTGCCTTTTTACCATAATGAGTTTTTGGAAACAGCCCCACAGAGGGTCATTCTAAGGAGAATCATATTTTTGCCACAGTAACCACATTTAATTGGAGGTTGTGTTCTTGAACAAAAGCCTGGGATCAAATAAATCAAGAGCATAACCAACAACTTGTCATAAAAATAAAGATAGAATAACCATAACCCCTATAATAATTTAAAATAGTAAAACTGTGCTCCAGTTCCATAAAACGTCCTCACGAACCTTTATGTCCTCAAAAGGCCTGTAGAGGGAATGGGGGCTCGTTCTGTAAGTGTTGGGAGATGAGGAGAAAGCGGGCAGTTGCTCAGCTGCTATGTTACACCCACCTGTTATACTCGAGAGACATTTTTTCAAAAGCTGGTGCTGTTTTGAAATTTACTTAATGACCGAAAATGAAACATTCTTAAAGGCACTAAGACTCTTGATTTTTCTCTGCCATGTGTGAAGGGCTTTCAGTCTATTCCAAGGTGCTCAGGACAGGCTACCATGGCCTACCACAGCCTAAGCCCAGAGGAGTGATAAGCTCCCTGTCTCCACAACCCTGGCAAGACTCGGGGCAACATGTCTGTCTTCTTAGCTTGGGGAGTGGTAGACAGGGGGTGATTTTGCTGTTTTTGATGATCTCCTGCAAGTCCTTTGTTTCTGGTCAGGCCTGTCTCCACATGCACACTGCAAGCCCACACAACTGAAGGCTGATGTTATCAGCCAGGTCGGGCAGGAGATGTATCTGAGAGTCCGCCCCTGTTGGAGCCGGAGGGAGACCAAGAGTAGAGAAACCAGGATTGCACTGAGGCCAGGGTGAAAACAGGCCGCCCAGTGGGATGCTAGAGAGCTGAGAAGGTAGGTAGACAAAGCAACCATGAGCCGTGAGCTAAAAAACTTCGGGGCTGGGAACAGTAGACTCGAGGGGTTACCCAAGACTATCCATTGGAATCTCGTTGAGTCACTGAATCGATGCTAGGAATGGCTGAGCCCAGCAGATGGACATTTCAGAAACCAGTTAGGCGGAGTTTCTCCCCTGAGCAGGACAATACCGACTCTGCAACATGACTGTCTACCGGCTTATAATGCCCTGACTGCCTGCAACACAAGATTCTGAACTTCTTACCCTATTTCAAGGCTGTTTCTTACATAACAAACAAGTTCCCCTATGATAAATTACTTGGTCAGGGCTGGTGATTTGAAAACTAAAAAATAACGGGAAATAAACCAATGGTGCCGAGGAACTGGTTGAAGAGGAATCCTCTGCCCCAACTCCAAGTATAAGCTCACTCAGATAATAAATAAATGCATATGATGCACAGAAAGGAGAGTGAAAACATTAACACCCCAAACAAATTCAACCACAAAAAATGTCTATAAAACTGACATCATGGATGTATTATGAGGGTGAAGAGTGAAGGGTGAGCCACGGGCATGGCATGACCAAGCTTGGGGGTCTGTGTCTGTGTTAGCAACTGGCACACAGCCCTATAGACAGGCAGGCACTTTGAATAATCCCGTTGCCAAAAGTCAAAAGCCTTAACTGAACACACAGAATCCATCAGGAAGAGATCAGACTAGCCAAAAACAGCAGTTAGTGAGAAGCTGAAATTGCTGGCACACCCTGCCCCTAGTCCAAGGTGAAACAGTGAGGGCAAAAGTGGTTCCATGAGAAATAAAATCAGAATGTAAAGAACCATTCCTCAAAGTGGCTCAGCAAATGCCACATATGTCTTCAGGGACAGATGCCGAAAGTCTCCCTCTGTGATCAGCCACTTCCACTTTTTATGGCAAGTTCCATGGCCCAAGACATGGGCACCCCTGCACCCCTATATGTGCAAGTCTGAGAACTTCATGTTTCATCCCACTCAGAGCACAAGGCAGGCGATGTCTTGGCAGCCTTGGGTTACACCTCAGGCCCTTCAGAATCTTTCAAAAAAAAATCTATTTTCCTTTATCTAAATCAAGCTTACCAATGCATGCAACTTTTTTTATTTGATTCCCTTTTAATGATACAAACACCTAAAAACACCTGAAGCAGTCCAACAAAGAAACAAAATCCTAAGTGTAATCAGGACTCCTTACATATTTGCTCTCCTAGTTCCCGTAACTTCATAGTTTCCTTATGACAGCAAGTGTCCTTCTGTTTAAACTCCCAGTTGCTCCGGGGTGGCTGCAGGATTATTAAGCCCTACCAGTAGCCTCTCTTCACAAAGCCCTGGGGTTCTCGGTTTACTCGTTCTCATGATGACTTTCAAGGACATGGCCTCTCCAGCTGATGAGGCTGGCCCAGGAGCTCTCCATTTCTGCTACTGGGTTGAGATATGCTCTCAGACATATTAAAATATTAACAGGAGGCATGTGGCATTGCAGAGATTTTAACAAATATGTGCTGTGGCTTGGTTTTGTTTGACTTGCTCAAGATCTCCTGCCCACCTTCCCCAGTGTAAGCCGCACACCCCATGCCCCTCTGCCTACCACACGGTGGGAACACCAGTCAGTCAGCTGCCTCCTGGCCAATGTGCCTGGGCTCCAAAAATGGACACATGATCCAAGCCACCCAATCAGAGCTCTTCACTGCAGTTTTAAGTTAGAATAAAGGGAGACCAAAGCTGTCTCTTTTCACAGAGATCTCAAGCTGGGAAGATGCAAGCCTGAAGCTATCTACAGCTATCCTCTTCTCCCATCCCCGCCCCTGTGTCCTTGCCCCCACCCAAGAAGAGGAAGTCACCTGCTGAATAAGACATTACACGCACAGTGAAGAAAAGAGATGGAGACCTTGCCTGACTGAACTGTGTTGGACTCAGGATTCACTCAGTTGTATAAGACAACTGATCTCTTTTGCTTAGGCCAGGTAGAGGTGGTTTCTGTCACTTGCAAACAAGAGTCCTAATTTGGGAAGGCATACAGTCTCTGGAATCAGACACATCTGTGTATGAATGCTGCCTGCACCGATTACCAGCTGCCTAACCTGGGCCAAGTTATTTAACTTATGTGGCCCTCAGTTTACACAGCTGTACGATGGGATGATACCAGTATCCACTTGCATGGAAAAGTTAATGATCAAATGAGATAAGCACATTAAGAAAATGTACAAGTTAGATCTCTCTCATCTCCTCAGAGTAAATAATTCTTCATAGTAAGGTACCCCAGAACCCATTCAGCTCCCAGCTTTATTGACAGTGTGAAAATGCCCTAAGAAACATGCATACTTGTAAACCTCCAGGCTTGCTGGGCTTCGTCCTATACAACTCACATCCTTAAAGACACCCTCAAGGTGTTACACTCTCAATTAGACAAAAACCTAATACTTTGAGAACAGCTTCTGCTTTAATTGAATGGACTTATTATATTTACTTGAGAAGCGATCACTGTTCTTATGTAGCATCACAGAGCACATCTCACAACAAACACGCAGTCTGTACTTTTGACTGCACCACCATTCCACTCCTGTAACACCACGTGGACCCTGGAGACAGAGACTATCCCCTGATTTCTGCCTCACTGACTAATGCAGGCCTGGAATTTCAAGGGCATGGGTGAGTGTCAGAAAGGAAATAAATCTGGGGTAATAAATCTGGAGTTTCTAGCCAGTCGTGGCTGGACCTGGAAGGAGAGACAGACATACCTCACTGGCAGAACAGATGCATCTCGGGACTGCTCCCCAAACAATACGCAGACCATTTGGCAATGCCTCCTTGCCCCTCAAAGAGCAGAGCCCAGATACCACAAGACTCTAAAACTGGCCACAGGTCATACCGGAAAGGTCCTGTATGATGAGGACCCTCTGAGAATATGAAGTATTCCGTTTAAAAGCAGAGGTGGGCAAAAATGAGCCGAGGGTCCCAACAACCCCAAAACCTCTTGACTCGGTCCCCTTGTCTTGATTTCCAATTTTTAGTCTCTCCAGGCTGCCCCTGTGACCCAACACCTGCTCCACATACACGTTACCACACAAAGCGTGCATTCTGCCTGGATTCTCCCAGCTGGCAGGCTGTGAGGAAGGGAGGGAGCAGGTGGGGTTTTGAAAGTGGACCTTTCAGGCTGTCTGCATCAATATGGCCAGGAGAGTGTCTCTGCGATACTGTCAGAAAACACCCGGTACAAGGGGCAGAGAGCAGACATAGGAGCTTGCTACTTTATGGCAGAATGTCCTCTCCAGGCCCCAGTTGCCCCAAAGTATCCTGATCCGCATAGAGAATCATGCCGGGTAAGGAGTCCAAAGTTGCTCCTTGTTCAATGTCAGTGTCTGACTGCCTGTTGGGCAGAAAAACACGATCAAACATGTTTTGCTTTTTTTTTTTTTTTTTCCCCAAACATGTTTTTTTTTAATGGTTTTATTGTTACCAAGACAATACACGTACATGACCAAAATATCGGTTGGTACTAGAAGTCATAACAACAACAACAACAACAAAAAAGCAAGCCTCTGCTCCACCCCTCCCACCCCCAATTTCTACCTCCTTTAGAGAATCATCTTCAACTCTTGCTGCTATTTCTTCTGGTATTTTCTCCCATATTTCTAAACAACAGCCATACATAACTACTACTTTATTCTTTTTAATCTTAGGGATTATTTCCTAACTTCTCTGTATGGAATCTGAGCTTTTAGCTCTCAAATCCCCCTCCCCCTTAAACACCTCCCCTAACCTCCAATAATAACATCACACATTTTTTATGTCAATGTATAGTACTTTTTCATTTCAACTTTGCTCACTGTCCAGTTGCAGAGTATATTACAACTAAATGTTTTGAACTTTTCATTTTTTCTAGGGTTAATAACTGCCATACTTTTGTTTTTCTTAGCTTTTTTAAGAACCTCAACTTCTTAGGAGAACTATCAACTTCTTCTCAGTAATGATCAAACACATCAGATAATTAATTCACCACTTGCTTTGATTTTGTTCTCCTTTGGAGATATCCTTCCTGGAATATTTTGTCCTCCTCCTCCAATCTAAACTGGATGCTTTCTAAGCCTGATGGATAGTGGTCCTTCCCCATCTCTTGGACATTTCGTGGTGTCTATCAACATTTTGACTGAATATATCCTCTTCCAGTGGTTTCTTAAGAATGAATGCATAGAAGGTTACAATTTTTAAAGCTGGCATTTTTGAGTGTCAATATTCTAACTTTATGCTCAACTTACAGTTCATCTAGGAATGGAATTCTAAATGGAAAAAAATTTTTTCTTCAACATTTTGAAGGTATTATTTCATGGCATTTGAAAGCAATGTCGCTGGCATCCAGTGTCGCTACTGACAGGTACAGTGCCACACCGATCGCTCATCTCTGATGTGCTGCACACGCACATGTGTGTATGTTTTACTTCTAAACTTTTAGAATCTTCCCTTTTATCTCTGACAGTCTAAAATGTCATGGAGATTTGCCTTTGTGTGAGTGCTTTCTCTCTTTTTAAAAATGTTTACTTACTTTTGAGAGAGAGAGAGAGAGAGAGAAGGAGCAAAGAGAGAGGGAGATAGAGGATCCCAAGCAGCCTCTGTGCTGACAGCAAAAAGCCTGATGCAAAAAGCTCAAAATCACAAACTGGGAGATCATGAGCTGAGCCTAAGTCTGACACTTAACAATCTCAGCCACCCAGGCGGCCCTGTGTGGGTGCCTTCTCTGTTCACTCATATTGGATCTTTGGTAATAGTCTCCTCATTATTGGTAAACTTTGTCTTTCGATTTTTAGGAATTTGTGTTTTGACAATTCTGGCTCCACTGTGTTTTTTTTAAATGTTCTTTTTCTAGAACTCTTATGAGTTGGATATTAGCCCAATTAGTTGACCCTCTACATTTCTTTTTTTTTCTCACTTATTTCCTTCTTCCTTATTTTTGTTTTCTCCAGGAGATATGCTCAATTTTATTTTCCAGCCTATTGAAGTTATTATTTTGGCTTCATTAACTTCAAAAAACTCTTTCTTTTTCAGTTTTTCAAAGCTGTTTTGAATAATAGCCTCTTCTTGTTTAATGGAAGCAACATCTTATCTCTAAGGTGAGATTAAATTTCTTCAAAGTCTTCTGTTTTTTGTGGCCTCTATTTCTATCTGGTTCCTTTCTTGGTTCTTTTTGTCTCTTTCCTAACAGAGGCTTCCCTTGAACATCTGATGATCCTCCACTGATGTTCATATGTATAAGTGAAGAAATTAAAAAGCTCCATGCACACAGGTGGGGCCTTGGCAACTTGTTGGGCCTCCCAGTAAAGTGGTAAAAACCCTCAACTGTCAATTTTTGTGGAAATTCTCTCTCGAGATGATCTGTTTCCACAAAGAAGAATCTTCCCATTTGCTGCTTTGATGGTGGTGATGGGGACATGGTAATTACATCTGTCTACCAGCATTGAGCACTGGGAATGAGGGAAGGCCATGAGGCTCTTATTTAGTATACTGACTTGCCCATAGACCTCTGGCTTCAGCTGGGCCTTGTGTCCAGGAGTTGAGAGTTGGTCAGGTTCAGTCTCTCCATAGAGAACCTTTGGTCTTTCAGAGTGTAGAGAAGGAGTAGTGGTCTGGTGCACAGAGCACAGGAGGGGATCCAGGCCTAATTGATTCTTATTAGACTTTTAATCAACCCTCCAGTTTTCAGCTTCACTGCACAACCCAGGCTTTGAAAGTACTTGATGCCTCCAATTCCTCAGCCCTTTAGGAATTTTCTGGCACAACCTAGCTTATTTTTCTTGTTGCCCATTCCCCTAACCACAGGCACTGCACAACACAAAATGCTGAAGCCAAAGCCAGTCAGTCATCTATTCACTTTCCATTGTCTATCAACCTGTTGACTTCTCTCATCTGCTTTTGTTTATGTTGCCATAATTTTACAAGTTTCCATTTTCTTTTTTATAAAAGCACATTTTAAGGATGGCCATTATAAAAAAAAAAACACAGAAAATAACAAGTGTTGGCAAGGAGAAACTGGAGCCCTGTGCACTGTTGGGGGGAATGTTGGAGGGAATATTGTGGGGGGATGCGCATTGTTGGGGGGAATGTAAAATGGCGTAGCTGCTGTGGAAAAAAAGTATGGAGGGTCCTCAAAAAATTAAAAATATAACTACCATATAATTCAGCAATTCTACTTGTGAGTATAAACCCTAAAGAACTGAAAACCAGGACTTGAATGGTTATTTGCACAACCACGTTCGTAGCAGCATTATTCACAACAGACAAAAGAAGGCAGCAACCCTGGTTTCCATCAATAGATGAATGCATAAAACAAAAGGTGGTACACACATAGGATGGAATATTATTCAGCCCTAGAAAGGAAGGAAATTCTGATACACAATACAATGAATGAACCCTGAAGGCATCAGGCTGAATGAAGTAAGCCAGTCACTAAAGAACAAATACTGCTTGATTCTACTTTTAGGAGGTACCCAGAGTAGTCAGAAAACACAATGGTGGTTGCTGGGGGTAGGAGGAGGGGGCATGCGGAATTATTATTAATAGGTATAGAGTTTCAGGTTTCTAAGATGAAAAAAGTTTGGGAGATTGGGTGGTGGGGAAAGTTGCACAGCAGTGTGAATGCACTTAATGCCGCTGAATGGGACATTTAAGCATGGTTAAAATGGTCAACTTTATGCTATGTATATTTTACACAATAAAAAAAAAATCAATGAGTCATATGTATGTAGACTTATTTCTGAATTGTTTTGTTTCAAATACCTATAGGTGTATCCCTTTGCCAAACACTACATTGCCTGTAACACAATAGCTTTAAGTATTAAAATCAAGAAATAAAAGTTTAAAAAATGTAATCGAGACCAAAGTTACTTCTCTATTTAAAAATTTTCCAACGGCTTCTTATTGCACTAGAATAAAATCCAGTCACTATGGCTCACAAGGCCCTGCACGACCTGGTCCCTGCCTAGTTCTGCCTCACTCTGTCCTTACCCACATAGGCTTTCTCTCTGGGCCAGGCAGTAAGATGAATACAGCAAGTTCTCCAGCCAGGAGTGGCTCCCGGTGTGCTGGATGACAGGGGTGTGCAACCTGTCAGAGCATAGACAGCGCCCTGAGAGAGGCTTGTGTGGAGGACTGTGGGAGCATGTAGAGAGGGAGGATCATTGTGGTTACTACAGCAGGAATCCCAGGCCACCTCTCAACACAGTGCTGTGCTCCAAGGGAGCTGGGCTGGGCGACTGAAAGGGCTGGGTCCTTAGAACAAGCCATTCAAGCTTTACCAGAAGCCAGATGGTCCCCAGTAGCTCTGCTGATCCTTCTGGCAGCCCCTCAGGGACCCCATGCTGGGATGGGCCAGCAGAGGTGACTCCTGAACCAAGGAGGATCCCAGGCGGGGCAGTGCAGGTGCAGGCCAGCAGAGCCCTGGGGCTCCCTCCAGTTCTCTGAATGTCCCTCCACAGACAGTTCCGGTATAACCAGGGCAGCTATTTTGGCTTGATCTAGTCCGCGGTGAAGTTCTTACACAAGCTCAGGAATTTCAGGGCAGGACTCCAGGGGACACAGGAAAGAGAGAAGACACAACTGCCAAGACCCTCAAATGAGGTCCTACTGTGAGCATGCCTGTGCATGTGGTGCTTCACTGGGTGTGTGTTGGGGGCGTGTTGGGGGCAGGGGAATATCAGAGGGGTTTGAATCCTAGTTCAAAACACTCATTTACAGCAGATTTAGACTTCCCAGTCCAAGCCACTGAAATTTATTTCTGAAGAAGCATCTAGAAAAAATGGAGGGGAAATGCTGCCCAGTTATTTAGTCAAAACAAAATTCAAACTTTCTCCCCCTCCCCCAACCTGCCAATGTCCCTTTCGCCTATGTGATCCTCAGGGATCCAGAGGGACTGGGGCCCAGCTGAGCTGGTACCAAGTATGTTCGTCCCCAGAGGAGGCCAGCCCTGCAAATGGCAGCTATAGTCATTGCCTAGAAGTCTAGGTGCCTCCTACACCCCCAGAGCCAGTGAACAGGGTCAGTGGATCCTGCTTTGGCCTAAACAACCCCCAGCTGTTAGAGAGGGATTCACAGCCAGTCCATTTCCAAGATTACTGTAAGAGAAGCTCAAAGGTTTGCTATGCGGGGAGTGCTGCAGCCCAAATAGGCCTTCTTCCCCAACCCCTAGAACATCCCTAATCCAAGAAGGATGGTGAACAGACATCTACAGAAAGCTGGAGCATCTGCTCTCCTTTTCTTGTCACAGAGAACTGGAACAAATAAAAACAGTGCCACCGTTACATAAAAGCTCTTGTTACTAATGTGGGTTAAGGAGTCTGTAGGCAGGGCTTGCCCCCACCTCAGTGTATGTAACTGCTGAGGCCAACCAGCTGAGAGAATTCCAGGTGCAGTCCAAGCAGCTGTTAGACACGCTGGCAGGCACCAGGGTCACCCTACATAAGGCCTTTACTGAATGAAGCAAGTCAGCCATAGTCACCTCCAGGCCTGACGAGAGGGGTGGGGAAGAGGTAAAGATGGGTGGGGTTGGTCCCCTGGGGAGTGGCAGGAAGTGGCAGGAGAAGCAAGTTCTAGGGAAGAATGTGCTGATGGGATGTTTTGGGGGGAAGCCGACTGTTGGGAGTGGTCCTGGGGGCTCCTGAGAAATTGCTTGGTTCATACTTTCTGTTGTTTGTTAAAAAAGGTCATCTTCAGGTTGGGTATGGGAAAAGGATCTGTAAACTTGTTATGTCCCTAGAGAGCCCACGTTATTCCAGAAAAGCTTAGCTCCTTCTACCCACACCACTCACCTTCTCAGGGAGCCCCCAGACTCTGGGAATTCCTGTAACACTCCCTGCCCCCTCCACCAAGCCTGCTGCAGCCTGAACAAGTCAGGGGGTTCCTGCCCCGGAGACAGAGGGGAGCCAGGCCAGTCTACAGCCTAGAAGGAATGGGCACGCCTGGGGCCCCAGAACTCCTGGCCCCCAGAGAGCTGCAGGACGCAAGCATGAGAGCACTGTTTATTCCAAAGCCGTTTTCTGTTTTAAGAGCCTCACAGCTGGGTCCAGGGCCAGGGTCCCATTTCCAAAGTCGGTATTTTTTTCCTTCTTTTTGCTGGACAAGGAGAAATGGAAAAAACCAATGTTGCTTTGGCCCTCACTCAGCTTCTTTTGAACTGATTTTGTTGCCCCTGGCAGGATCTGCCACCAGGGTGCAAGCCACGAATGCGGGCCATGGCAGAGAGAATTCTCGGCTCTGACTGCCCTGCTGGGTCATCTGAGGGGAAGACCCATGGAACACAGGGAAGTCTGACTTGCGCGACTCACCAAGGCCTGCTCTAAGTCAAAGACCCCTAACAGCACTCAGGGCTCAGACCACTGCTACTCCTGACCCCTGGCCACAAGAGGGCCTAGTTCTCCAAACACACCTGCAGATTGGATACTGGGGACAGAGCTCTGTCTCTCAGTAGGTAGTAATTATTTATAAAGCCCAGAAAAATATCCCAAAGTCAGAGCTAAATGTCAATACAACCAATTCTCTGTTATCTCCCATTTGCAAAAGGAGATAACTATAGTTTTTATATTTGCATATAGGATGTGTCACACATCAGCTTTACCCTCCTAATTTTGCCCTTTCAAAAGCACACACCATACACTGCTAGGTGAATACGACAGACACCCTAGCAATGTGCACGGCTAGTAGAACCAAGTGAGGAGAAAGTCCAAGATGCTCCATCCCTCCCCTCTGCCACTCCCCTAGGACCACTCCCTCCCTCTCTAGAAAGCCTCTCCAACTATCCAGCCCCCTCTGATCTCCCCCACCTCCCAACTTCCTGCACCTACACTATTATCTAAAGGGATTACATTTTTAAAGCCAGCAGACATTTATCTGATCTCAAAACAGACCGTTTAAAATCAGGCCTATCTCAGAAAATCTGGGGCAACTAATTGCCATTACATCACCTTTCATATTTCTTTCTGCCCCACAGCAAGCACGGTGACCATATTTTCCATAGAATCAGGACGCATTATCTGACAAGTGATTTATGGGCAGCCTCCAGGTGCAAGAAGGAGTCGGTGTTATAAAAGTTTCAACATCAAAATATTGGAACTCCAAGGATAGCTGGATGACTTTACTGGAAAAAGTGAGAATACTTTAAGTCAGAATGGCTCATAACAATCTGGGATGACAGCACCTTTACCACTAACACAGGTTATGATTTTGTTTATTCCAGGCACATTTGGCACCACTCCCTGTAAGACTGTGAGTTACTCAAGAGGGGGAACTAGACATTACACCTCTTTTGAAGTTCTCTCCATACCCAGCATGACTACTAAATCCACTACTGAGTGGATGGATGGTTGGCTGATCTCTCTTCTCTCCCAGCTCAAGTGTCATTTCAGAGACACCTTTCTTGATTTCCCAAATGAGGTCATGCTGTTATGTTCTCATGGCACTGTGTGTTCTTCCTTCAGGGTCTTATCACACTGTATCATTCATTCTATGCATGGTTACTCTCATCTGTCCCAGCAATAGGCTGTATCTGCTGCCCCCAGAAAGAACTATAATGGTTTGGTTCACCGATGAATCACCAACTGCTAGCACTCTGCTTGGCACACACTAGGTGATCAATAATACGTATTTTTAAATTAATGACACAGTCTCTTTGGTAGGTCCCAGGACTCCATATTTCTCCCTTGCATCAACATTTTTATTAATTACTTGAACGAAGATTCCACAAGTCTGCTCAGGAGAACTGAAGTTGGCATCAATACTGGCCCCCAGAGAGCTGCAGAGCATAACATGTTAGCTAACAGAATCAACATTCTAAAGGACCAAAGGCCCAAATAAATAGAAATGAAAAGAGAACAAGTCATGTGAAGGTTCTAAATCCTCAACTAGGCAAAATCTGAGGTGGCGGTAGCTCACGTGTAAAAGGAGCTGGGCCAAAGTCTCCTAAATGTTACTCACTCTCAAGCCACTAACAAAGCACAGTGTCCAAATAAGGAGAAGGCAGTCCCATTCAGCCTGACCACCAGATACAGGTGCCACACATTAATGGGACACTGATGAAGGGGCTCATGATCTGCAAAGTGGTCACTGCCCTGCTGGCACCTTGCAGGTGTTCAACAGAAATTTACTGAAGGAACATAGAGATTAACTGATGGAAGTAGATATACTTAGCCTGAAATAAAACACACCAAATAAGAGCGTATCTGTTTTTAATATATGAAGAGCTCTTATCTAACAGACTCTCTGTGTTGTGCAGCTCCAGAGGACAGAACAGGGATATATGGGTCCATCATGTAGGCAGGCAGATTTAGGCTCATACAAGGAGGGATAACATAAATGTAACATGGTAGATCCCCACCTGCACAAGCGTCCACAAGGAGGCTAGAGAACCATCTGGCTGGGATGTTGTCAGTCAGGGATACCTTCCAACCCAAGTCCCAGTTTTCTAAGAATTTAATGGAACTGAATGCATTAAGGTGAGAGAGGACATGAAAGAAATATTCCATTTGCAACATAAATAACCTTTGTGCTACAAATACAGAGCTTAGAATGACGCATTCCTTGAAGGGTTTCATAAACTCACTCACGAAACTATCTGGTCTAGCATCTTTTCAGGATGTATTTCCTCAACCTTTCCAGTTTCTTCCACGAAACTTTTCACGTTTTCAATTTCTTTTTTAGTCAATTTTGGCAGCTCCTATTTTCTTCGAAAAATCTGTTTCTTTCAAGATTTTCAAGTGTATTATCAAAGTTAAACATGAAAATGTCATTTTTGTCAACTCCAGATCAGTGGTTAGAGTCTCATTTCTACATTTTGTGTTTTTCTTTGGTTGGCCTGGTTAGGTTTACCTATGTCATATTGCCAAGAATAGTCCTTAAATTTATTAATTAATATCATTTTCCTACTTCACAATGAACTTACTTCTTCTGTATAAATATCTTGCTTCTGTTTTTCTTCAGTTTGTTCTATTCTTTGATTTTATGAGTTGAAAGCATGGTTCATTAATTTTTAGTATTTTTTTTGTTCAATAATAAAAGCATTAAAGTCTACACATATATCTCTGATATTGGCTTTATCCTGTTATAAACTAACTACTCAAAAAGTAAGACTGTTTTCATGTGTAGTAACTATTACCAGTTAGAAAAAGTACACACACACACACACACACACACTTCATCTAGGAATAAACTTAGTAAGTGCAAAGTTCCCATATAATGACAGTTTCAAAACTTTCTAAACAACGTATGTTTTGAATCAATAATGAAAAGTACTTTGCCCTTGGTTTCAAAGTAATCAGTGGGATTATGCTATTAGATATGGAAATGTTAAAAAGCTATAATAATAAAAACCATTTTGGTTCTGATACAAGAGTATACATAGTGGTTAGTAAAACAGTCCAGAAAATCCTAAAACAAAGTTTATACATGAGACTTTAGTATATGATAAAAGTGGCTTCAAATTAATGGGAAAAATTGGATTATTAAATATGGATCACTTGAAAAAAATCTTAGTCAGATCCCTGCCTCACACTATACATAGAAACATCCATTTTGGTTGAAATAAAATATTAAAAGTAAAAAAAAAATGAAAAGAAATGCAGATATAATCTTAGAGATCCCAAGCTTGACACTAACGGCAGAACCCATAAAGATATGTAACTACAAGGGTGCCTGGGTGGCTCAGTCAGTTAAGCGTCTGACTTCAGCTCAGGTCATGATCTCACAGTTTGTGGGTTCGAGCCCCGCATCGGGCTCTGTGCTGACAGCTCAGAGCCTGGAGCCTGCTTCAGATTCTGTGTCTCCCTCTCTCTCTGCCCCTCCTCCACTCATGCTCTGGCTCTCTCTGTCTCTCAAAACAATGAATAAACGTTAAAAAAAAATTTAAGAATGCTCAACATCACTCCTCATCAGGGAAACAGAAATCAAAACCACACTCAAATATCACCTCACGCCAGTCAGAGTGGCCAAAATGAACAAGTCAGGAGACTACAGATGCTGGAGAGGATGTGGAGAAATGGGAACCCTCTTGCACTGTTGGTGGGAATGCAAATTGGTGCAGCCACTCTGGAAAACAGTGTGGAGGTTCCTCAAAAAATTAAAAATAGACCTACCCTATGACCCAGCAATAGCACTGCTAGGAATTTACCCAAGGGATACAGGAGTAGTGATGCATAGGGGCACTTGTACCCCAATGTTTATAGCAGCACTCTCAACAATAGCCAAATTATGGAAAGAGCCTAAATGTCCATCAACTGATGAATGGATAAAGAAATTGTGGTTTATATACACAATGGAGTACTACGTGGCAATGAGAAAGAATGAAATATGGCCCTTTGTAGCAACATGGATGGAACTGGAGAGTGTGATGCTAAGTGAAATAAGCCATACAGAGAAAGACAGATGCCATATGGTTTCACTCTTATGTGGATCTTGAGAAACTTAACAGAAACCCATGGGGTAGGGGAAGGAAAAAAAAAAAAAAAGAGGTTAGAGTGGAAGAGAGCCAAAGCATAAGAGACTCTTAAAAACTGAGAACAAACTGAGGGTTGAGGGGGGTGGGAGGGAGGGGAGGGTGGGTGATGGGTATTGAGGAGGGCACCTTTTGGGATGAGCACTGGGTGTTGTATGGAAACCAATTTGACAATAAACTTCATATATTGAAAAAAAATTTTAAGATATGTGACTACATAAATTTAAACCTTTGTACAAAAGTAAAGCCATGACCATAATTAAAAGGTAATCAAACTAAAAATATCTAAATTATATACAGAATACAAAGGTGGAGATCCTCCATATATAAAATGTCTATATGTCTAAATAAAAAGAACACATAATGGGAAAAGTAAAGGATATTACCAAGAAGTTCATGAGGCATCCAAATATACAAAGAAATGTTTAATTTAAAGGCAGCAAGCAAATGTAAAATAAAATGTAATATCTTTGATTAAAGTGTGTTAATAAAGTGATTACTAATACTTATGAGAGTCGGGGAAAGTTAAATTTTTAAATGTTACTGATGTGAGGGTAATAATCTGATCTTCATTTTTCTTTCTTATAAGATTAGCATAGTCATGCTGATTGCATATGGCTACCTTAACAGTTTGGAAATAGCTATCAAAAGACTTAACAAGATTCACTAAGTCTATTATCTGCCTTAGGAATTATCAAAGATGTCCTGGAAAATGGATGTAAGTTTAAGTTATTTAAAAGATTAAATACTAGAAATCCAAAGCCTAATACAGTCTATTTAAAATAATTACAATACATGGGGCGCCTGGGTGGCTCAGTCGGTTAAGCGTCCGACTTCAGCTCAGGTCACGATCTCGTGGTCCGTGAGTTCGAGCCCCGCGTCAGGCTCTGGGCTGATGGCTCAGAGCCTGGAGCCTGCTTCTGATTCTGTGTCTCCCTCTCTCTCTGCCCCTCCCCCGTTCATGCTCTGTCTCTCTCTGTCCCAAAAATAAATAAATGTTAAAAAAATAATAAAATAAAATAAAACAAAATAAAATAATTACAATACAACAAGAAGGTAAAATACTATATACATTGCTAAAAATTATAATCTTGAGGCATGTACGAAAATGTTCATTAAAAAGTAAAAAGGGAGCTTACAAACTATAGTTTTTTAATATGGATAAGATGTCATTTAATAATCACATACTTTCTTCCTGTTATAAAAGAAAAAAATTAGCAGGAAATCTACAAAAATGTAAAAGCTATTATCTCTAGTGGTGGGATTATTTGCTTTTCCATGTTTTCCGTATTTTCAATTTTTACTTTTACAATGAATATATTCTACTTTCAAAGCACCAAAAAAGTTGAACAACTTAGGTTCAAATTTGCTAGGAGCACATTTTGATGAGACTAAATAAAAAAAGAGACTAGCTGTGAGTCCCCTCAGAAAGGAAGGCTGAGAGAATGACACACCATCCTTTATGAAAATTTGGCTGAAGTCAGCATGGCTGGTGACCATTTGGAATGAGACCAAATGGGCTCTGGCTGTAGCAGAGCAGGCAGCGTGCTCCATGGAAGGCCCTTCACAGCGGTGGGCGGGGTGGCTTCCACATGGGTGCCTGGAACAGCGTCCTCATTCCCTAGCTGGAGCCCAGCAGGACAGCTCAGAGGACTTCAAAGGACAATGGAGTCCATGTGCCACTCGCCCAGCAGGCAGCCCTCGCCTCTGCCCAGAGAACCTCACAATAGTTAACTCATCCTGCAAGGACTCAAGTCAGTGGTTAACTCCAAGCCCTGAAAGAAATACTAACTGGCAGTCCTAGCCAAATCCTCTGTGGTTTAACTGGTTTCAACCTTTAAGCTGGAGTCTGCAGCTGGGCAGAGCCACCGCCTGTCCCCAGCTGAGGCTGCCAGGGCCCTTGGCAGAGTCCTGGGGCTGAGCTCTGTCCACAGAGCAAGACAGCTCTGGGGCATGGAAAAGCAGGGAGAGGCTGGGCGCCAACCTCCTCCCCAGCTGTTTTCAATAAGGCTCCACTTCTGAGGTTGCTGGCAGACCTCTGGAAAGATCTAAACCAACTTCACATAATGTTTTCCATCAAGCCCACAATTAAGTGATATTCTCTTAACTCATGAACTGCACACGAAACCTTTTTCCTGTCACTTCTCAGCTCCTCTCCTAAGCAACATACAAGCAGGTCAGGCTGGGGTTCTAACACTTTTGCAGGGTCACAAAGACCACAGCACAGGCCTTCCAAGGCCTTCCACTCTTCCTCCTGCTACACAGGATGGAGGGCATGGACATTTGACCTCACTGTGCACATCATTTCACTTAATCCTCCCAATAGCCCTGGAAGGTCCGCATTACTATGCTAATTTTACAGGTAAGGAAAATGAAGGTCAAAGCAGGTAAGTAAGTTATTTGTACAAGGTCTCTAAATTCATGCTTTTTCCACTGTAGCCTTTCAGGGGAGTAATAGGATCACAGGCAAGAAGGTTCCAGATATCAAAAAGCTATTCCAATACCACCTAGTCTTTTGACAAGATTTTTCACCAGTGCCCCTTCCCCAACTCCCACAGGAGTATTCTTGAGAGCATAATTGAGCACCATGTCCTTCTTTTGTGACTGAATAAATTAACGATATAAATTAATAAATTGATAAATTAACCAGGACTGGGAAGCCAGCACCAGGAGGTGAAGTCAGAGGACAGTTGCAGACTGAGGCCCAATGAAGGATTCTGGCTCGGAGAGAAGTGTGGCAGAGACGGGGAAGAACCAGACTGAGAGGTGAGGCAGGAAGATGCTGGTAGAAGGGCATGCCACGAGGACAGAGTGTGCACAACACAGATGCAGGAGCAGATGGGTCCTAAAGACTGGGGCTGTCTCATCCCTCACTGATGCCAGTGCCAGCTGAAGACTAGCCTAATGGAAAGCATTTGAACTTAAAAATGCCCAAAGCCTTTCTTCCACGAATCCCCTTACTATAAACTAAACTAACCCAGGATATGGCATTGAAAGCCTCATATAAAGATGTTCATCAGAATTTAATTTGTAAAAGGAAATATTAAAAATAATCTAAATAACCACCAGTAGAGAAATGTCTCAGTAAATGGTAGTATGTCGAATTTAATGGAATATTAACCATTAAAATTATGTTGACAGTGATTTGAAGAACGAAGTGTTGGGTTGAAAAAGCAGGATACAAAACAGTATGAATGATTTTAATTATGACTATCAGTGATTAAGCACTTATTTATATGACATATGCAGCAAATATACTTTCTTTAAACAATGCCACCATATGGGTAGTAGTATTCCTATTTACAGATAGGAAAGTGACTTCCAGAGTAACTAAGCAAATTACCCAAGGTTACAGCTACAAAAAGATGGGACTGAATTCAAAATCAAGTCTGGCACCTGCCCCTATAAATCCTATAGTTATCCCTACCTTGACAACAAAAGAAACCCCCAGCTTAACAAAGGAACACAAGAACCATCAAACAAAATTATAATATAGCAAGGTGGAACGATGAGTAAGTAGTTTTAAGCTTTTTTCTACTTTTGCTTTTCTAAATGTTCTTAAATAGCATATTATATTTTTACTTTAAAACATTCTTAGAACAAGACTTTTAGAGTGGTGTTATGGCAGACCAGTGATCCTGATCATATTACTGATATAATGCCTATCATTTTATTAGGCAACTACTATGTGCTGGCACACTTCTATTGTATCAACCCTCCCTCCCAATCATGCTGTGAAATGGGAATTATTATTCCCAGCTCATCTGTGAAGCTTAGAGAACTAAGTAGAAGAAATTCAAACCCAGATGTCCTGGCTGCAAAGCCCATGGTCTTTCTACTCCTCCCACGGCCCCACTGCACAAGGTATGCACAGAGGTCTCTGTGTCCTGCCCTGACATTTTATGACCATTTGAGCCTTGGCAAGCACATGCTTATGAGCACAGGGCTGGCCACTTCTTCCTGAAGAAGTCAAGGTGAACTAGGCCTCCCAGAGGCACTGATGGCCTTCAGCCACAGCGGGAGTTCTGTCTACTTACCGCACCCCCCCCCCCTAACTTCTACCTCTGGAGGCCACACCTCTCACCTGACTGGGGGCACTGAGAGGTTCAGGGAGCATGAAGGAATGTAGAACAGAGAGATCTCAGGGCCACAAAGGAGATGAGGTAAAGAAAAACAGGTGAGCCAGTTTGGGAAAAGGCAGGGCAGATGACCATGGTGAGTTTTAGGAGAGAATCACAGGAGAGAGGACTGTGACAGAGCCAGGGTCCTCTATTCTTCTGCCCAAATAGCATCTCTCACTGCTTTAAAAATCTAGATCGATCCCCTTATTTGCACGAGGATAAGTACGTACATATCCATAGGCACACACCATCTTGAGACCCCCCTACTACTTATGTCCTGTGATGGCACCTCCTGAGCAACCAGTTTACTTTTTTTTTTATATGCTTATTTATTTATTTTGAGAGAGAGCAAGAGAGAGGGAGGGAGGGAGGGGCAAAGAGAGAGGGAGAGAGAGAACCCCAAGCAGGCTCTGCATTGCCAGTGCAGAGCTCAACATGGGGCCTGAATTCACGAACCATGAGATCATGACCTGAGCTGAAATCAAGAGTCAGATGCTTAGCCGACTAAGCCACACATGCACCCTGAAACTGGTTTACTTTTTGAGGACAAAATGGTCCTTGCGCCTGACCATGATTTTTAGGAAGCTTATAGTCATATTAGTAGCCCATCTTTTGCAACTACACAAACTGTAGAGCACTCATTTCTGTGTGCTATTCTTACCCCATATTTTCCCTTTGCTCTTTTCTGATCCCTTAACTCCATCCCAGTCGAAGATTCTAACCATTATAAAACTTAATCTTGTATGAGGGTACACCCCAGGGGGGTGAAATCGGGTTTAGGGAGGAGAGGCAAAAATCTTCCTTTTTATGTATAAGGCACAGATATGCTCTGTATCTGCTTATGTACTAAATGTATATACATGTGGATAAGCAGGTACAGTGAGAACCACTGATCTATATGAGTCAACCATGTGCTTGAGCAGCCCATCAATTAAGAGAACATCTTCTCAGAGAGCCTGGGTGGCTCAGTTGGTTGAGCATCTATCTGACTTCAGTTCAGATCATGATCTCATGGTTCGTGAGCTCGAGGCCCACATCAGGCCCTCTGCTGTCAGCGCAGAGCCTGCTTTTTCGGATGTCCCCTTCTCTCTTTGCAGCTCCCCAGCTTGTGCTCTTTCTGTCTCAAAAATAAATAAACATTTTTTTAAAAAAAGAGAGAGAACACCTTCTCAATTGTCAGATACATCATTCCCAGAAGGAAGACTGTACCTCCTTTTCCACTGCTTTGGCCATTCCCACATGCTCCCCAACATGAAGCAAAGCCTGAGGTCATGACCTTTGCTTCCAATGGTCTCCCTTTGGTGGCTTAAAGAATAACCTGTATGGGATGTGAATGTGTTCAGATGCAAATTGCTTGGTCTCACCCCCTTGGGATAAGGTGTGGGAGACTTCAAGTGCCCCAGTGGGTTCTGATGGACCTCTTGTAAGAAACCACTCTACACAGTGTCTCCATCAATGACTCAGGCACCTAGATGTCCAGATTTCACCCCAAGCTTCCAATAGCCATACCTTGGCTGCTGGAAATGAGCAGGTAGAAGTGTAGTGGTGGCTGACCTGACTTCATTATAAAAGAGCTTTGCCCCAAGTAAGTCATTAGTCAAGTGCCAGCACCGGTTATATGTGTGTGTGGCTGACCGGCACTGGGCCATTATGTTCACCACTTCCAGAGACCAGTGTCTCCCCTCCTTCCTGGACTTAACCTTGGCAGGTCACCCTGCCCTCTGGTATTCCGTGGAGTGGCGTCTGCCTCTGAGTGGCCTGCTTGTGGGGGCTGCAGCCGGGGGAACCAGTCCCCACGGCCTCAACCTCCCCTCGCTGCTCACAGATGATGCAAGCCCTGCATGACAGGCTGTGGAAAGTATGTTCAGGTGCCCGGCTCTGCTCAGCCTAATGCCTTTTAAATCAGGATCCAGATTTGATTTGCTTTTCCTTGCCTTCCTGGCTCCAACTCTCCCAGTCTCATTTTTTACTCCCCTGTCAGCCTTCCCAGGGTTTGGGGCTGAGCTTGCCAAGTCCTTCACATTTCACAGGCAGCCCTGCCTCCCAAGCCTGTGCCTGCCATCTCAAACACCAGCACCCAACAGGCCCCACCTTACTCATGCTGCCTTGGCCTGCCCTAAACCCTGCTGGAGTCTTCTGAGAGGGATGGACCTGCACCTCTTAGGAGTCACTCAGGGACTCAGTGCGCCACCAGATGAGAAAAAAATGAGGCATCAACCTTACCACCACTCAGACAGCTCTGTCAGGAGGATACAGGTGTCTAATCACTGTCACTGAGCCCCCACACCCTCCCTTTCATTTCAATGTGCTCTTGAGCAGGGGCAGGGCACAGAGCTCAAACTTGAAGGAGCTCTCAGGTCTGACATGCAACATCAGAATTCACTTCTTACCTTCCCAGACAGCATCCCAGCATTCAAGGCTGGTGTGTGTGGAGTGGGCGTGGAGGGGCAGATTCACAGCCTCAGCGATTTGAGAATGTGAATCCCTTGAATGTAGGGAAAGACTCTTGGTCCTCTCTGTCATGTTTTTATCCCAGGTATACATCCTACCTATAACTACTGTTTGCTGAACTAAATTAATCTGTATACCAGCCATTGGAGTCGTCCTTCCTGAGTGTCAAAGCTTCATGGAACACCGGACACACTAGTGAAACCACTAGGTCTCTACCCTAAAACCTCATTTAAATTTTATTTTGATGGAATCATGGACTATTACAGCAGGAAGAAGCATGAGAGTCATTTGGTCTTATCTCCTCATTCATAGATGAGGAAACTAAAGCTCAGGGGCCAGAGAGACTTAGAAGTAAAGACCCAGGCACCTGAATGCCAGCCCAGCCCTCCTACTGTCACCCTGGTCCTAAGAGAAGCCAGCTCCCCATGATAACCAGCAAATCGCCAAGCAAAGATGTTGCAAAGGATGGCATCTGGGCATCACCAAGGTGACTATAGTGCCCCAGTGTATTTAAATCCATCCTTGTTAGCCACAATCTACTCAGGCCTTACTGAAACCTGAAAACCTACCATGGGCAGAGCACCATCCTAGATCCTGTGGAGAGCACCAAAACGAGTAGGAAATCACCCTCAAGGGGCTCTCATTCCAGTGACAAGCACATAAAGCCAAAGATAGACAATGTGAGAAAACCTCCGGTGACTTCAGAAGGGAGGAGACAATAACTGGCCAGAAGCAGGATGGGCTCCCTGGTAGCAGCAGAGTAGAATCTGGACAGCACTCTTGTGGGGTCCAGACTCTAGTGGGAAGATATTATATATGTGTGTGTGTGTGTGTGTGTGTGTATGTGTGTGTGTACACACACACACACACACACACATATATATATTCTCATATATGAGAATATCATCCAGCTATAAAAAAGGAAATCCTGTCATTTGTGAAAACATAAGACAGACCCTGAAGGCATTATGCTAAGTGAAGTAAGTCAGGCAGAGAAAGACAAATACCATTTGATCTCACTTATATGTAGAATCTAAAAACGAGTTCACAGGTACAGAGGACAGACTGGTGGTTGCCAGAGGCAGGGGGTGGGAGGTGGGTGAAATGGGTGAAGGCAAACTTCCAGTTATAAAATAAGTAAGTCATGGGAGGTAATGTATAGAATGGTGACCATAGTTAATAATACCATATTATATATTTGAAAGTTGTTAGCAAGAGTGGATCTTAGAAGTTCTCATCACAAGAAAAGGAATGTTGTAACTATTTATGGTGATGGATGTTAACTAATCCTACTGTAGTGATCATTTTGCAATATACACAAATATTGAATCATTATGTTGTGTACCTGAAACTAATATGCTATATGTCATTATATCTTAACTAAAAAATAAGACATGATCAAAACAAAATACAAAGAAAACTCCAAACCAAGTTGTTGGAATGGAATAAAATAATAAAATGTTAAAGATGGGAACAACTGTCAAGATTATTTGGTCCAACTCCCAATCTGATTTGTAGATCCCAAACACTATAATCTTCACAAATGAGGGTCTAGCCTCCTTAAACCCTTCCTGTTCTAAACTAACACAGTCCCTGACTCATAGTAAAGTGCTCAATAAACATTAGTTAAATGAATCAACTCCAAACACTTGAAGTCTACCATAAATAAAAGCGGAACATTACTTTAATGATGTAAGTGATTAAAATTCAGAAAATCCAGAGGCCAAACAAATAATCCTTCTTTACTCGGCACTTACCAGGAGGTGGGATTGAGGTGTGTTTTTTAAAAATTGATATATGAAGTAGGGAACACACATGACAGTATATAAATAATTGAATTTCAGATCGCAAAGGGCCTAATGGACACCAAACTTGTGATCTGATACGAAGGGATCTGAGACTCAGGGAGGTTGAGTGGTTTGTTGAAAGTTTTAAGGCAACTTCATAGAAATGAGAACCCAAGTCCAGTGTTCTTTCCAAACATGTTATGTTAATCATCTAATTACATTCTAAATTGCAGAGTGCAGAATATAGCCCTTTTAGAACGTGGCAATGGAAAAGAACACAGTGAGCTGGAAGAGGCTTCAGAGAGGAGAAGTCTAATTTTCTGTAACCAAAATTGATAATCCATTAGTTGCAAGACTGCTGATCATGGGGATCACATTCTATTTTTCTGTGTAGTCCTGGTGTCCAGGGCACAGAAGAAACTCAACTCATGTTTGCCAACTTTTTAAAAAGTAGCATCTCAGTTATTAATTTAAAGTTGGAAGGAAGTTGCATGTTATAAGGAATGTGAACATCTTGGGTCCTGCAGAAACTATCTATGCCAGGCCACACTGATGTCTCCTATGCCTCTGCACTGATGAATGCCAAACCTGGCACTTCATACCTTGCCCTTTGGGCCACCGTGAGCACACAGAGTAAGAAGAGCCTAATTTGGTCTCTCCATCTCTCATGGCTCATTTTGCCACAGAATCTTGCTTCCATTTCAAGTCAAGATAATTGGAAACATGTTAAAATAATAGGTGTCTAAAAGCCTCCTTAGTAAGGAGACAGATGCATCCAGATGGCACCAGCCTTCTCTATTTCTCCCTGATAAGTAAACTACCACTGTGAAATTTAAAAAATAAAGACACGATTTTTTAAATTGTTTTCAAATGTTTATTTATTTTTGGGGCACTTGGGTGCCTCCATCAGTTAAGCATCCGACTTTGACTCAGGTCATGATCTCATGGCTTGTGATTTCAAGCCCTGCGTTAGGCTCTGTGCTAACAGCTCCGACCCTGGAGCTTGCTTCAGATTCTGTTGTCTCTGTCTCTCTCTGCCCCTCCCTCCACCTCAAAAAAATAAACATTAAATTAAAAAAAATTTTTTAAATAAATAAAAAAATGTTTACTTATTTTTGAGAGAGAGAGAGACAGAGTGTGAGTGGGAGAGGGGCAGAGAGAGAGGGAGACACAGAATCTGAAGCAGGCTCCAGGTTCTGAACTGTCAGCACAGAGCCCAGTGCAGGGCTTGAACCCACAAGCTGTGAGATGAGGACCTAAGCTGAAGTCAGATGCTTAACTGACTGAGCCACCCAGACACCCCTACCTGTTTCTTTTGATATAAATTGTGTATTCATCTATGACCATTTATTAAGTGGAATCTGGACACTGAGCTCAGATAGATATACCTAGGCAATTTCATTGTAGTTTTTAGAAACTTCAGAAGTAATTCCTATCTATTGTTTAAAAATTCAAGCAATATGAACATAGATAAAAGGTGAAAGTTGAGAGCAAAAAGTTTTCTTTCCCCTTCGCTCTTTCCCCTCCCTGCAATACTATCACTTTCCAGATATAAGCACTGAAATCATCTTTCTATTATCATTCTTATCTGTAATTCTAGATAGTATCCTGTGTCTATTTCTTGATTAAGGAATTTAGGTAGCATTTAGTGAATTCCCACTCTGAATGATGAGGAATTTCACTGACTTACACTGCCTCCCCCTTGCCAGTCTTGTTTTGACTGTTAGATCTTCTATTGGACATTGATGACAAGATCACAAACTCAAATGCCTATGGAGTCTGGTCAGAACACACAAGCACAGGGAGTGGGTGGACAAGAAGTGTCATGAGGGCCCCTCCCTGCCTACCTTTTGCTCTCCCACTATTAACACGAACGTGGCTAGGGAAAAGGCAAAGTCACAACTGGCAACAGACTCTTGTCCATGTGCTAGGACATGGCTAGGGATGGGGAGGACTGTAGCAACCTGGCAAAGACACCCTTGGATGCAGGCGGTAACACCCACTGCCCAAATGCTGCTACGTGGAAGCATTGCCAAAGCTTACTTTTTGAACAAAGCCATTCAGAAATGAATTGGATGTGTAAGCTTTCCATTTGTAAATCTTAGCTCAAAGTTTTTGAGAACACAGCTGGCCAAACACAAAAGGTCTGTGTGCCGAATATGGCCAACTGGCTGACCACTTTTTACCTCTGGTATTATGGTTTTAAGTCATATACTCAAACTTATTTTTTTTGTTTTTTTTTAATGTTTATTTATTTTTGAAAGAGAGACAGAGCACGAGTGGGGGAGGGGCAGAGAAAGAGGGAGACAGAGAATCTGAAGCAGACTCCAGGCTCTGAGCTGTCAGCACAGAGCCCGACATGGGGCTCGAACTCACAAACCACGAGATCATGACCTCAGCCAAAGTCAGTCGCTTAACTGACTGAGCTACCTAGGCACCCCTCAAACTTATTTTTTGATCCATCTGCTTTAGATGGTATCTCCTCACTTCTCAGATAAGAAGTAATGCCAGATGAGGACATTAGTGTCCTTAGAGTTTTCTCTTCCTCTCTTTTCCTGCCCCTATTTTACCACTCATGATCCCTTTACTTTTGGCTTTGCAGAGCTCACGGAGTTTACTTCCTATTCTGTGACTATAACTAACACTTTTGAGCTTTGTCTATGGGTTGATTTTAAAAACCGGGCAATTTTTTTTGATAACAATATTCTATTGTATAAATATTTTCTTCAAACATCTGGTGGCCATGAATGAACTGTTCATAATCTATAACTGAAGAACTAGTTTCCAAATGTAGGTAGCTGGTGTGGGTTTTCCATTCCTTGGGTATAGTCCTGTCTCCCCAGATGAGGGGCCTGTGAGCTCAGTGCTCCTGAGTGGGGCACACCTACTGGCAGGCTTTACTTAGAAAGTTCGGGCACAGAGCAACTAGACAGACAGCCCATCCAACCATTTCACCTGCAGGCAAAGTAAAAAGACATTCTTCTGAGATCCTAATATCCATACTAAGAACTTTAGTTTTCTCTGTATGGATATTAAGTAAAACATCCTTTAGTCACCCTGACCTCTGTCCTACAGCCCACTCCTAATCTCTGCATGGTTTTACTTCACATACGTGGCTCTCACTGCTGAAGCCTCACCACTCATCTGCTATGGCGGGAGGTGCTGATACAGCCTTCCATGCAATCCCAAGAAAATCCCTCACCCACTCACATTCCCACCCCTGTTCTCAGTACGGCTCAGAATTCATTCTCTTTTTAACCCTATCTGTTCATTTCAATGGCATATTTGGGGGGAGGAGAAGTCAGTAAGTCTGTTCAGTTCTGACATTTTGAACCAGAAGTGGCTATGTGCTGACAACGATAGTTTGAGCGTACTTGCCCCATTCTGCTGCCTTTCCATGGAACACTACAGGAACTCGGTAACACCCAGGCAGCCCTCTGCCAGCCTCCTTGCCCTGAGAATTTCTGAGCCACCTGAAATGGACAGCCAGGGAACCTTTGGGAGCATGTTCAAGTCTGCTGGATAGTAAGATTACCCTTCTTCAATGAAAATGGAAGACAGAGATTCTTTCATGAAGAGATTACATTTTTCTTCGAATGAATCTTATGCCCTAAATAAATGCTCAAGAATTTAATGTCTTATCTCTAATGTAAATGGAACAACTATTTTTATTTGTTTATTCATTTAGGAACAACTATTTTTAAGATCTCTTCTGGCTCTGGGTCTCTGGTTTATGGGAACTGAATTAAATGTAAGAGTGGTCTCGACCAGCCCTGTCGAACACAGCACTTTCTGCAATGACAGAAATGTTCAATAATCTGTGTGGCCCAACAAAGTAGCTAGTAGCTCTGTGTGCATACTGAGCACTTAAAATGTGATTGCAGTGGCTGAGGAACTGAATTTTAAATTTTATTTAATTTTAATTAATCTTAACCTAAACTGAAATAGCCACATGTGGCTAGTGGCCACCCTACTGGATAATATCGCTCTAGACCTTGGGCAACTCATTCTCACTGAGGAAACAAAAGACAATAAACAATAACTGATAAAACTGTAAATTGATAAAGGTAAAGATGAATCATACATGTGAGCATTACAGAAATTCAGAGAGGGAGCAAGTGAGTATTAGAAAGTTCATGTTTAGATCTATGAGGTAGATCTATGTGCTAATGTGAAAAATAAATGCCAAAAGATGTGAAGTCAAAAGACCAAGTTGCAGATAGGTATGCATACATGGGCCCATTGGTAAATATAAAAGCAAATGCAGATACACGCTTCTATGTGCATAGAACATTTCTGGAAGGATGCCCTAATTGTTGACAGTGATTACCTCTGGAGAACAGAAGTAAGGGTCAAGGCAAGGAACTTGCTTACATTGTTTGAATTTTTCACAGTTTAACAATTAAACAATTTTTTTTCTCTATAACAAGGTTATAAGCAGAAATATGATTAACAAATAATACATTTTTAAAAGGCCAAAGAAGACAACTCTTTCCTGTGGTTATTACTCACTAATGATTTTATGTGATTATTGGGAATATTCCACATCCTATGACCATGGTTCTTCTGTACTCTAATAAAATGCTTTACAAAGAAAGCATACTTAAGGAGAGTAGCCTGAAGGAGGCAGAATTTAATCTGGACTCCTATTCTGGATGAGATGGAGAAGAGAAGAAAGGGTATTTTTTTTAATGTTTATTTATTTTGAGAGAGAGCGAGAGAGCGAGTGGTGGAGGGGCAGAGAGAGGGAAACAGAGAATCCCAAGCAGGCTCCACATTGTCAGGGCAGAGTCTGACACAGCAGGGCTAGGACCCACAAACTGTGAAATCCTGACCTGAGCTGAAACCAAGAGTCTGACACTTAACTGGCTGAGCCACCCAGGTACCCCAAGAAAGGGCATTCTTGATAGAGGCACGGCCTGAGGAAAGGAAAGGAGCAGGGACGCACGGGTGTGGGTGAACAGTGAGGGGTCTAGAAGGGCCAGAGAGGGACTGGGATGGGATAAGGGGAGATAAGACCCTATAAGAAACATAAGACAAAATCCCTATGAACTTGAGTTGGCAAGAAGTCTAGAGTCTTAGGCCCCACCAACTTGGTTCTTGGGGGAACCAAACATTTACTGAGCACCTATCATGTGCCAGGCACTGTGTTACTCCTGGGGCACAAAGATGAATAAGAAACAGTCACTGAGTTCAAAAAACCAGATGAGACGTGTGACAGGGATGGCATCATATAGTATGAGAAATGCCATATTTAGACCCAAAAGTACTGCCTCCATAACTTACTGACATCACCGTAACAAGTTTTATAATTGCTCTGAGGCCCCAGTTCTTCCTCTATAAAAAAATTGGGGCTGACATTTTACATGCCCCACAGGGTATCAACAAATGCTACCTCCCTTCCTTTCACACTCTGCCCCATTCCTAACCCCAGATTGACAGGGAAGATAAAATATTTTCCTTATTTATCCTTTCTCCATAAAAGTGAAAGCAGAATGAAGTCCCCGTTATGTGTGATGTGGGCTGGGTGAGCAGGGCTAGGGCTGGCTATGTTAGGAGGAGGAAGGGAGGAGAGCAGGACAGTGCTGGAGACCTAGGAGCTGGTGGCAAAGGCCTTTAAGGCAGTGCTGAAGAGCTGTACACAAGGCTCAGGGACACACAGCAGGGGGTGCACGGTCAGACCTGCACTGTGGAAGGACAAACTGGAAGCCCAGGGGTCAGAAAGTGGGAAACAGGTTTCCAAGCCACTGCAAACTTTGCCTTAATCTCCTCTCAATTCCTACAGTACGGGCAATTTGTTGAACTATTTCAAGCCTCTAATTATACACTGTCATATCCTACTGTTTTATATATACACATTTGTCTCCAGAACTACATCAAGATTCCTAAGGACAGAAAGCACAGAACAAATCAGGTACTTCCCTCAAATTTCTCAAAGTGGTTAAGCACTTCTGAGTTAGAAGTGAACTACAATCCAGCAATGATTCTATCAGGTATTTACCCAAAGGATACAAAGATACAGATTCGCATGAGAACATGCACCCCGATGTCTATAGCAGCACTATCAACAATAGCCAAACTATGGAGAGAGCCCAAATGTCCATTGACTGATGAATGGATAAAGAAGATGTAGTGTGCGTGTGTGTGTGTGTGTGTACACATACACAATAGAATATTACTCAGCCATCACAAAGAATGAAGTCTTGGGGTTCCTGGGTGGTTCAGTCGGTTAAGCATCTGACTTTGGCTCAGGTCATGATCTCACAGTTCGTGAGTTCGAGCCCCGCATCAGGCTCTGTTCTGATAGCTCAGAGCCTGGACCCTGCTTCGGTTTCTGTGTCTCCCTCTCTCTCTGCCCCTCCCCTGCTCACACTCTCTCTCTCTTTCGAAAATAAACAAACATTAAAAAAAAAAAAAGAATGAAACCTTGCCATTTGCAGTGATGTGGATGGAACTAGAAGGTATTATGCCCAGTGAAATAAGTCAATCAGAGAAAAGCAAATACTACACGATTTCACTCACATGTGGAAATGTGGAATTTAAAAACAAAGCAGTTGAACATATAGGAAGGGGGGGGGGGGAAGAAAAGAGGGAAACAAACCACAAGGGACTCTTAACCGTAAAAAGAGAAGAAACAGGATTGATGGAGGGATGTGGGTGGGGGATGGGCTAGATGGGTGATGGGTATAAGGAGGGCACTTGGTGTTGTATGTAAGTGATAAATCACTGAATTACACTCCCGAAACCAATACTGCACTGTATGTTAACTAAAATTTAAATTAAAAAAAAGGGGGGGCGCCTGGGTGGCTCAGTCAATTGAGCGTCCGACTTCGGCTCAGGTCATGATCTCACAGCTCGTGAGTTCGAGCCCCGTGTCGGGCTCTGTGCTGACAGCTCGGAGCCTGGAGTCTGCTTCAGATTCTGTGTCTCCCTCTCTCTCTGCCCCTCCCCCACTCATGCGCACGCTCTCTCTCTCTCTCTCTCTCTCTCAAAAATAAACATTCAAAAAAAATTAATTAAAAAAAAAACCCAAAAGAAGTAAACTGGGAAGAAGTTAATGTGGGCTGGATACTACCATTGCTAAAGTGGAAAACTGAGGAATTATTCATGCTTTTGTGGGTCAGGTCTTCTCCGTTCCCTTCCTCCACCCTCCATGACTTAAATATAAACATGCCTTGATGAGGCCAGGCTGGCTCTTCATTTGGAAGCCCACTTCAGTAAACACAGAGACCCTCAGTTTGGATAAAAGCCTCACTTGGGCCGGACTTCTCAAGAGGCACTGAAGTATCAGCTCATTTGATTCACGGCACAGCCAGGGCTTATCACCATGTTTGCTTTTTCTGGTAAGAATGAATTCCAGGGCGAAGGGGAAGAAATCTCCAGTAATTTCAGTATATTTCCCCACCAGCTTGCTCCTTTCATATGTGACTCTGTGCTGGGGGAAGCAGTCCATCGGCACTTCAGCTGCCTGTATGGGCAACAGGACAGCTGGAAGGGTTCCCGTCAGCCCCTGGCACTGGTGGGGCCCTGGCTATCTGCCCAAAGAGGCCCCCGCGCCTGGGGTCCCGGAGAGGTTCATCACCAGCAGCACAGTCCAGGCTACTACTGTTCTCACCCTCCCGGCAGCCTGTGCTGTGGGGGTCCCCCATGCATGTGGGCAGACAACAGAGCCCCACATCTGAGTTTTGTCTACGGACTTGTTCCCCCAAGCAAGCAGCTTCCCCTTGACCACCCCATTCAGGCCCAGCAGGCCTTCTCACGGGAAGAGGTCTACACAGGCATTGGAGTGGGGTCAGGGTCATTGGGTAGAGAACCCTGGGTGCCTGGGTGCTCAGAACATGGGGGATGGTGTGGCTCCAGTGGGCACATCCCTGGGGCAGACAGATGCCCTGCTGTGAGGTGAGGGTACAGCCAGATGAAGGAGCCGGGGTTTCTAGAATGTGGGCTCACTGCCTGGATCTAAAGGTAGTACTGAAGAGATAGAGATCCAAAGCTTTACGAGTTTCTGAAAATATAGTCTCCAGTTGACAGAGCCAAGAAAATTTTTTAAAAGGTAGGCAGGTTTGGCCTACTCAGTAGACCCTGACTGAATAGTGGTTTTCTAGAATGATATTACAGAAAATGTCATTAACAGTTAAATGATATTAACTTACCTCCTAAATCCATATGACTGACTTCCTCTCATAGATCCTAGACCCTGTCAGTTCAGGCCAAAGGCTACAGTCAGGAAAGAATGAATTCTTCTAGAATACTGTTAACTGCAAGGCCACCTTCAACTCAGAATAAGGTACTCTCATCACTACTGGTCGATTTGGTAAGGATCTAAAGAAGTTTTTTATCCCTTTTTTATTGCAATATAATTGACCTACAATATTACGTTAGTTTCAGGTATACAACCCAATGGTTGGATATAAGTATATACTGTGAAATGATCACCACAGTAAATCTAGTTAACATCCATCATGACACACGGTTATAATTTTTTTTTCTTGTGATGAGAACTTTTAAGATCTACTCTCTTAGCAACTTTTAAATATACAATACAGTACTGTTAACTATAGTCACCATGCTGTACGTGACATCTCCATGACTTATTTATTTTATAACTGTAACTTTGTACATTTCTGCCTTTACCCATTTTGCCCACACCCCACCCCCACCTCTGGCAACCACCAATCTGTTCTCTGTATCTATGAGTTTGGGGTTTTTTTTTTCTTTTTTTTAGATTCCACATGTAAGAGAGATCATACACTATTTGTCTTTCTCTGTCTGATCTGAAGGAGTTTTTTAGTTCTTCTCTGTGCTATGTCTTCTTCCTTATTTATTCCCATCAGTTAAAGACAGAGTATCTCCACATGCATCATTGGGTGTTTATCAGTTAGGAATATGTTTCTGTAAAATTTCTTGTGTGAATAACCACAGTCAAAGATCCTATCTAATAAAGTGTTTAAGCCTTAGGACATTTTGTCTCTTAGTTGCTGGTCATTATGCTCCCCCACCGCTGTATCCCCATCCTATGCCCAACCCAACCAATCCTCAGTGTTCTGATTTGTTGCCTCATGGTTTCAATATGGCTGCTGAGCATCAGGCATCATACTTGCATTCAAGGCAGGAGGCAGAGAAGGGGTGGAACATGAGAGCACCAGTGATTTTTTTTAATCAGAAAAGCAAACTAATAATGATAATAATGATAATAATGATAATAATAATAATAATAATAATAATAATAATAATAATAGGGCACCTGGCTGGCTCAGTTGGTTAAGTATCCGATTCTTGATTTTTGGCTCAGGTCATGATCTCATGGTCATGAAATCAAGCCCCACTTTGGGTTCTGCACTGGGCATGGAGCCTGCTTGGGATTCTCTCTCCCTCTTCCTCTGCCCCTCTCCTGCTCTGGTGTGGACATATGCACCTCTCTCTCAAAATAAGAATAATAATAAAATAAACCTGTTAAAAAAAAAAAAAAAGAATGAAAAGCAAGAGCTTTCCCAGAAGTTTCCTAGCCAACTTCAGCCAGAATGTGTCACTGAGCCACCTCTATCTGCAAAGGAAGCCTCTACAGTAGCTTCTAGAGTAGAAAAGATCAAGGGCAAAGGGAATTGGTAATGGGTCAGCCATAATAAAGAGCAAAAGCCCTGATGGATGGGAGGTACTGAGACCTACAGAGCTGAACATCTCATAGTTTGGAGCTTCTCAGAAAGATATAAGCCCCAGGAGCACCTATGGTCCTACCTTCATGTCAACCAAATCTTCTTAATAGAAAGAGGGGCTTTATTGGAGGAAAGCATTCATTAAATCCTTGGCCTAAATATAGGTATAATAAGGAAGTGAGGGCAGGGTAGCAACAAATTTCTCTCTTTCAGGAATACGACCAAAAAGTACAAGCTTGAACCAACTTCTAATTACCAGCTTCAGAAGGCAGCAGGAAGCAAACCTTTATAACTTTCTCACATCCTGGTGTCCACAGTGTTTCCCTGAAGTGATGGGAGGGTCCTTGTGCCCTGAGCTGAAGAAGCTGGGACATCCTGGCACTTTCCATGCCAGGCTTTAGGACTCGAGCTGGTGGTGGCAACTTTAAAGAGGGGAGTGGATGGAGCTCTTAGGGACTGCCACTACGAGAGGGGGGGTTCATGCCTGCTGCGATGGGCACCAGCCTGGACCTGAGAAGAAGCTTAATTTTAAAAAGTCACTCACTCATAAGAGATTCTGCCAGAGCCCAGATACTGAAGAGCAGAGATTCCCGAGGCGGCTGTGACAGACACCAGGACCGGTTTGTGCAGAATGGGCACCTAGAACAGGATGCACCCTAGCTCCTGGAGGGAGAGGTCCGCTGCAGGCAGGGTCTAGTGGCTGCAGCAGAGTAACATGCCCTGGAGGCAGAGAACCACTGACTACACTCAGTGGGTAACCCTGCTCAGTCTTTTATAACTAGCAACTCCTGCTCAAAGCCCAACGCCACTCCAGGCCCACACCACCTTACCTCTTCCTTCTCTGAGAGCATCAGGTCAGTAACACTCCCTATTCCCATCTCTGCTAGCAAAACAACCAGCATCCTCATTCTGTAATCTTTTGAGTTGGTTCTTCCTTGATGCAAAACATCCCTCTGTGCCCTTTGCTATGGAGATTACACACACTTGCAGCATGTTAGTTTCAGAGTGCTTTCTATGACAGCCTCTCCCTCTGCCTTTCCATATGCAAGCTCTCAGATGGAGCCAGACACTCCATCTAAGATCTCTCTGGAATTGTCTTCCTTCTGTGTCCACTATCCATCACATGCCTGCAAGGTGTTGTTCTGTGTTCATTCCAGGCAGGTTGGAAGGGGTAAAGTAGCTGTGCAGGCTGACTTAAGGAATACATTCATTTTGACATATAATCCACATGTAATATAGAAAGTCAACTTTCGGGGTGCCTGGGTGGCTCAGTCGGTTAAGTGTGTGGCTCCGGCTCAGGTTATGATCTCACAGTTTGTGGGTTCAAGCCCTGCATCAGGCTTTCTGCTGACAGCCTGGAGCCTGCTTCCGATTCTGTGTCTCCCTCTCTCCGACCCTCCCCTGCTCACACTCACTCTCTTTCTCTCTCTCAAAAATAAACATAAAAAAAATTTTTAATAAAAAGAAAGTCAAGTTTCATAAACATTAGCAAAATAAAAATTTCAAATAGAGAATGCTATACTACAAGAATACTGCAGGTCTACAGTGTGAATGCATTAAATCCACTGAATTGTTTACTTTATGATGGTTAAATTTATGATGCATGAATTTCACCTCATTTAAAAAAATACTACTGTATTCCTACACTTGTTAACTTTATGAAGTGGTTTTACCATTTTCTTCCTCAACTCATTTTCTTCACACTCATGTAGGCTAGTTGTTTCTTCTCAGATAGGGAAACCTATCTGGTCCACAGAATGTATGAAAGCCACCTGGAAAGCCACCAGGTCCACAGAATGTATAAAGCCAACCGAACGATGACCAAGCAACAAAGAACTCAGTGTGCCGATTCCTGGGTCAGCACTCATTCCACAAAGGTTCCAAATCAAGTAACTCAAGGGCCTGGTTCCTTCATGGCTTTCAAAGGCAGCAAAGGAAGCAGAAGCACCACCACGTATAAAGGAAGCTAAGTCCTCTCTTCCTCTCCATGTCTGCCTGAATTTGAGGAGGAGTTCGTCTCTCAGAGGCAGTTGGGCAGGAGTGTAGGTACTGGAGGTGAGATCAGTTTGCTAAGCTATTTTTCAAGTTCATTTTTTATGTTTTGATTTTTAAGTATAAAGTCAGTGTTTTAGAACACATTCACAAAGTGGAACAGCCACCATCATGATCTAATTCCAGAACACCTCCATCATCTCCAACAGAAACCCTCTACCTATTAGCAGTCCCTCCCCACTCCCCCCTGACCCCCAACGATCACAGATCTATGATAGGTTTGCCTATTCTGGACATCTCATACCCACGAGGACATTCACCATGTGGTCTTTTTTTGTGCCTGGCTTGTCTCACTTAGCATAATCTTCTCAATGTGCATCCACATTGCAGCGTGAATCAGTATGTCACTCCTTTTCATGGCTTTAAGCCATTTCTAAATCCCCAGGGATTCTTCTGTTGTTTCTTTCCTGCCAGCTGTGGGGATGCAGGGCCCACAGTCAGGGCAACAGAAAAGATCTCTCATTCCAGCAGGGGCCCAGAAAGAAGAAACAGAACCCTCAGCAGCATCACCAACATTCCCCCACAATCTTCTTCAGGGGGAAGGTCAGATTCACTGGCAAACAGTCTTAACCATAGGGCCCATGAAAAGCGTCCATCCCAGGGCACCCTGCACAAAGATGGTGAGGGCCATCCTGCACAAAGCCAGACCTAGTGCTTAAACAAAGGCAAGGTCCGGTGTCATCTGGGACGGTGATGCACTTGACCCCATCCTTCCCACAAGCACATAGGAGCCTGCTCTTAAATTGTAGATTTATAACGCAACCTATGAATTTCTCATCACCTCAGCTGTCTTTTGCTCAATCAAAGCCTTCTAGCCTCTAAAGTGTTTCTTGGGGTAGATTCCCCACGTTTAATCCCAGGACAAATATTACTTGCAAACATTCCTGACTTGCACATGCATCTCCATGTCAGGTGGATAATTTGACGTCCTGGAGGCCTGAGCCAGCAGCTCACCACAGGTCCCTTCACTCAGGCATAATAACCTCAGGACTCTCACAGCTACTCTTCAACGTCCTCATCTTCTTCTCCTTTCTAGTACAAGGTGGGCAAGGAATTATCACACCCATTTGCAGAAGAAATGGAGGCCCAGGAAGAGCAACAGACCAATATTAATTAGCACAAGGGGACCAAACTGATAAGGGGTCTTATCTTCCACCCCACTATTCTGGATGTGCCAAGATGACACATGAGAGGGCTAGTTAATGAAATACTCCTTTGAAGAAGAAAGTGAAAGAAAAGCTACAGTCGGTTCTCAACTGTCCAGATTTGAGGACACATATTTAAACCCAAGCTGTATGGTTCCTGCCACCAGCCCATGTCATCTTCTATAATTAGGCAGCACATAATGTAATGACCTACATTAACAGCAAAACACCTCAGTGCCACTTCCCACCCTCGAGCTGTCCGACACAGACCAAAGTCAATCATAAACAAAAGAAGTCGGTCATACTGAAATATATTCACTTTATGTGTGGGTCCAAAGAAAACCAGGCCTTCCGCCAGATCCAGCCTGCTGAGGAAAGGGCTCGAGAAGCAGTGATGACCTTGCCCATCTCTTCTCCAGCCTCCCCTCCAGCCATGCTTCTTACCCTCCCTTCAAACTTGGCGGTGGCTCCTTCTCTGATGCAGAGGTTCCGAGGGGGCACAATGAAAGCAGGGGCCTCGGTCAGGGGCATGGAACCGACTCTCGAGTGATCCACACTGATGGAGGTTTTGGAAACCTGTGTTGAGGCAGCCAGCTTCACATCCCCCATGGTCTGCAAACAGGAAGGAAGACCAGGTCAGATGAGACAAAGTATAAGCCCTCATCCCTATGCGTGGCGAGCATTCCCAGTGTGCTGGTGGGGCCCCTGTGTCGTGGGTTCTGTGGGGAACAGGCACCCCGTTACATCAGGGTCTATTAGAGCTCCTCTCTGGGAATGAGAAGCTCTGTTTGCTCCACACGCAAGGCTGCCAGGGTAAGTCCCAGCCTGGCCCAGACACCAGCACCAGGACCACATGCTGGCCTCCTCAGAACCCAATGGAGAACTTCTAGGAAAGGGGCAGGTAGGATAAGAATGGAGAGACCAGCTGATCTCAGCATTTCTACAACTGACAGCTAAAATCAGTAGTTAATAGTCATTGGCCTTCAGGATCAACAAGTACATCAGGCACTCATGGCAGAAAGTAAAAGCTGCTTTTGCGTGAACTATGAGAGTTCACAGGCTAAAGAAAAACAGGATCCATATTCCCAGAAAGGAAAGAGTTGGGGTTAAAACAGCAAGAATCCCGGCCGAGGTGAAGTGAGGTGAAAGTGAACAGATGAATGGAGAGAAGGAAGCACATCTAGGGAGGACATCCCACATCTAGGGACTAGATCGTGGAAAGCCTCGAAGGTCACAGAACATTAGGGAAGGGAACATTCTAAGATTATTCAGGCAAATTCTTCTGTTTATAACTGAGCCCAGAGAGGGTAAGTCACTAGCCCAAAGAGACAAAGCAAAATGATGGCATCACTGGCAAGAATACCTCAGGCTCCCGGCTCCTGGCACAGGGCCCAGGTGGGACAGGACAGGATGTAGATGGGGACTGGCATGTTAGCAGGAACAAAGGGACTTCCTTAGTGGAATTGGTAACAGGTGTGAATCTCAGATCTTGGTGGGAAGCAACAGAAAGAGACTCAGGGGTTCTCATAAGTAAAGAAGGGATTTGTGGGAAAGATGGGGGAGGAGGAGTTCCCCAAATGCACAGGAAAGACTGGAGGACAAGGCTGGGAGAACAAGCAGCAGCTGAGAAGAAGCTGGGCGGTCAGACCCCAGTCAAAGTCACTGGATACCCAAGGGCACCAGGTGGAATAACGTCTTAAGTATCCCTGCTCAAGGTTCCAAGTCCAGGTGGGAGCCTCACCAGGCTGGAACAACTCAAGGTTGGGGACCACGTCTTACTTGCCATGGAACAGCGGTATCTGGGGCATGTAATTAGTTAGTGTAAGTTTGACAACATTTAACAACAATAAAGTAGGCATGTGTCTTCTGAAGCTCAAGTTAAAGTAACAAAGACTTAGGTTTGTTTGTGACAGGGCGCATCCCCTGCTTGACAAACCTAGCTTTCTCTTTTGCTGAAAAGGTATTAACTTTGCAAACAAAATCCTTTCCAAATGGTAAGATTCACAGGCTCACGGCAGTAGATAACAGTAGAAGCAAAACTTATGTAGCACTATCTATCAGGAACTATGCTAAGCACTTTTAAATAACAACTCATTTGCTCCTCACAACACTATGAGGCAGATAATCTTATCATCCCCATTTTATAGATTAGAAACTGAGGCACAATGAGATTAAGAAATTTGCCCAAGGTCATGGCGTTTAGTAGGGGCCAGAACTGGCATTTGAACCCAGGAGTCTGGTGCCAGGGCTCCTACTCTTAACCACTGGCTCTCTTGCCTCCTGTAAGCAGTCAGTTGGCTGGTGGAAACAGGGTCTGAGGTTGGGGTAACAAGTGAAAAAGCAGACAGCCGTTAGCATATCACATATAAAATTAAGATTTTTCTGCATGTCAAACAAATGTCCAGCAACTGATAAATGGGTAAAGAAGGTGTGGTTTATATATATAATGGAATATTACTCAGCAATGAAAAACAATGAAATCTTGCCGTTTGCAACAACATGGATGGAACTATAGCGTAGTATGCTAAGTGAAACAGAGAAAGACAGATATATGATTTCACTCATATGTGGAATTTGAGAACCTCAACAGATGAACATAGGGGAAGGGAAGGAAAAATAAGATTAAAAAAAGAGAGGGAGGCAAACCATAAGAGATTCTTTTTTTTTTTTTTTTTTAAACGTTTTTTTTTTTTTATTTATTTTTGAGACAGGGAGAGACAGAGCATGAACAGGGGAGGGTCAGAGAGAGGGAGACACAGAATCTGAAACAGGCTCCAGGCTCCGAGCTGTCAGCACAGAGTCCGACGCGGGGCTCGAACTCACGGACCGCGAGATCATGACCTGAGCCGAAGTCGGCCGCTTAACCGACTGAGCCACCCAAGTGCCCCAAGAGATTCTTAAGTACAGAGAATAAACTGAGGGTTGCTGGAGGGGAAGTCGGTGGGAGGATGGGTTAAATGGGTAACGGGCATTAAGGAGGGCACTTTTCAGGATGAGCACTGGGTGTCATACATAAGAGATGAATCACTGGGTTCTACTCCTGAAGGCAAGACTATACTGTACATTAACTGACTTGAATTTAAATTAAAAAAAAAAACAAACAAAAAACATACCATCAACAACATTAGAAGATGGATGATAGTCTGGGAACAATTGTTTGCAACAAAAACAAAGGACTGGAATACTTTACATCTGAGAAGAAAACAGCCCAGCAGATAAACGGGCAGAGGCTATGATGTGGGTGGCTCACTGAAGACACTGAATGACCACTGAACAAATGGATACTGCCTGGTCTCAGTAAGAATGCAAGAGTGCAAATTAAGAACAACCTATCTTCTTTTTCAAAAACTGACCAAACAGGCATTTAAAAAACAAGATAACATGAAGTGCCGGGAAGACTGTGGTAAGGTGTTTCACTCACACCCTCCTGGGGGAATGTAAATTGGTGTGATCTCTCCAGAAAGCAATTTGGCAGAGAGATTCTGGAAAAAAAAAAAATAAATAAAGTCTATCTCTCCTCCCAGAAAGCCTCCATTTAGAAAATGTATTATTAGGCAAGAATCAGAGACGCAGCACAAAATTTATATCTAAGAAGGCTAATCACATTATTTATAGCAGAAGAAATAGAAAAATTATCCTGTGGAGTAGAAATAGAAAGAAAGACCCAGTTAAATATTCAACAGTGGGAACTGGTTAAACACAGTGGAATATCAGGGGGTTATGCGAGTGTATATTTACAAGGAAGATAATGATAGGAATTGAATGATATAGGAATTTTAAACTCAAAATAAGTTTTACTATGGAAAATTTCAAACATACACAAAAGTTGAAAGAATGCGAAAACAAGCACCTCAAATACCCATCATGTAGATTCAACAAAGAACATTTTGCCATATTTATATCATCGTGTTTGTATATGTTCACACAACAATTTCAAAGTAATTGTGATATTTTAATGGCAAAAGTCAGGATATATTCATTCAGTCAAGTAAAATATATCTCTTGAACATCAACCATGTGCCAAGTGAGGTGCTTGGGATACAGCAATGAACAATGACATGTGCGTGGCAAGTGTGGTTACACGGTGGTAGGGAAGGAATGGGGTTCTTAAGTCCTGCACAGCTACCTAGGACCATCCCCTAGAGGGGACACTGCTCGCTGTGCCCTCCTCTGATACCACTGAGGAGGGGACAGATACACTCTGTTGCCAGCAGGGGGAGGTGGTAGGGGAGGGCATAGGTTTCATGAGGATCAGACCCTGCCACAAATCCAGGGGCACTGTTACTTTCCAGCTGTGAACTGTAAGGTACTTCAAGTCTCTCGGCCTCAGTTTCCTTTTCTGTAAAATGGCTGTGATAACATCAGCCTCAGAGTGTCACAGGGAGGATGGGATTTGAGTGAGAGCACATATAAAACACACAGAACAGCATGAAAGGGGTTCAATCAGTGGTAGCTAATCACCATTGCCATCATCCAGGTCCCAAAGGGAAACCACTCTCCCGACCCTGCAGGACACCAACCCTCTCCACTGAGAACAGCAAGGAGCCCAGGCCAGCCCGGTGACCTTCAGGGCAAAAGTATCTGAGCAGGATTACTGTGACCGGTAGTAGGAAGTAGACGGCAGCACTCTGTGAGGAGGCAGGGAAGGAGGGCTCCAGGACCACCGCAGCCTCCCTCAGCAGCATCACGTCTGTTCCAGCACTGCCACAGAATGGGCAGTCCCCATAGTCTTACAAGGCAGTTCTGACTATGCTCCTTTCACAAAGGAGGAGGCAAGCTCAGAAAGCCAATAAAGCTTGTCCAAGGTCATAGAGCTAAGAGGTAGAAACCAAACCCAAGTCTGACCTCAGTCATACCCTGCAGGCCTCCTAGAGGGCCCCATGACCCAGATGAGATGTTTCCTACTGTCCCCAGTAAAGGGAGATGTAGTAGCAGAAGCTTAGGAACCACACAGAGGACAGGGGACAGGGAATGTGCCTCCCCTTCTGCTCTTAGGTCTGGCTTTGGAAGACACAAGACTGTCCCCCTTATGCTTTCTGGGCAGCTGGAAACGAAGAGTGGTGACATCAGGCTCAGGACCCTCTCTACAAACTGTCCTGAACCAAGATCTTCTGAGATCCCTCTAAATCTCCTGAAGGCCCTGGATGCTATCATCACTGGGAAAGTGCTTGGCTCCAAGAGCACAGAGGATAAAAGTCATCTATATGTAGGGGAGGTCTGGCTTCATGGTTAGAAAAGGAACAGGCAAGTCAATATAGCCAGGAGACATCCAGTCCCCCATAGGTGGTGGTAGGGGGTGGGGTGGTTACTTAACTATTAGGCGAGCAGGACTAGAGTCCAGTCCCAGGCTGGCCAGACACACCAAACAGCTTCGCTCAGCCCATCACCCCACCCACTGGCATCAGCAGCATAAACAGAATCTGTCTACATTGAGAAGTAATGGGTACTGACATATTTGGAATGTTCTATCAAAAAATAATCATAAATCAAGGGTGCCTGGCAGGCTCAGTCAGTGGAGCATGAGACTCTTGATCTCGGGGTTGTGAGTTCAAGCCCCCCGTTGGGTATAGAGATTACTTAAAAAAAACCTTTAAAATGATAATAATAATAATAATAATAATAATAATAATAATAAATCAAACCATACCATTCTTATTCCCTCCTAATCTCTCTTGCAGCCTGATGACCACATTCCAGTTGAGAATACCAGAGGGAGCTGGCTAACTCTGCAATAATTTCTCTACTGGCACGCAGTGCTCAATTGCTGGAAACACACCCCAGCTCAGAGATTCGTTCAATACCAGTTAAATGCAGATCAAAGGACAGAGAATTAAGAAGAGAAAAAAATGGAGGAGGGGGGTCAAAGAGAGCGAGAACAGCCCCCCGCCTCCCTAATGCTCGGGCCAAAGCTCACCTCCAAATAAGGTTTTTACGAGTAACATAATTAATCATCCAAAGCAGCACTAAGTTAACTTGACTTTAATTTGATCAAAAGCACTCTAAATTGTCTCTTGAACCCAGAAAAGAACATTTTCAACTATGGCCCAAAGAGAGTGAACTCTGAGGCAAAAAGACTCCGAAGAAAAGTTTACAAATTAGGGACCAAGTGATACAGCAGAACAAGTTTAGAGAAACCAGCTGTCCTCTTCTCTACCCAAAGTACATACATTTTAAATGACTGTGGTCTCTAGGCACCTGAGCTAGCAGCAAGGCATCCTGGAAATACCATACCTTCCCTATAGGGCCAGGCTCCCAGCAGGCTGTGCACTGGAAGCCTGGCAGCCGGCCGTGAACCCGCCCTCCAGTCCTGGCACGCAGTGGGGGCACCAAACCACCCAGGTGCAAGGGCCCCAGGCAACGACAGCTTTCCTCCTCCCCCCCGCCCCCCCCCCAAACCTTAATCTTCTCTCTGCTGTGCACTCAAATCCTGACCAATTCCCTAATCGCTTCTAATACCGGAGTGAGCTTCTCCTTGGCTGCAGGCTGTGCCAGGTGGACTTGCTGTGACCCACAGAAGCAAGCGGTGGGGCAGGGCCATACACCAGAGAACTGACATGCCTTACCGTGGCCTCTTCCCCGGGCAGCTCTCCCATGAGTCGGGCTGCACGGGCAGCCACGCTTTACCAGTGGACTGCAGAGATTCCTGTCCAAGGTCCGTCTGAGAAGGAAGACGGTGACGGAGAGCCAGGGACGCTGTGGAGCCCAGGGCTAGACTGAAAAGCTAAGGGGCGTGTGCCTGACTCTGCTCACAGATGTTGCAACTTGCCTTCCGCCGGGGCAGCCAACTCCGCTCAGTCAGGGAGATCTGTTGTTCTAATCCACCCAGCTGGGGTGACCTTTGAAACCCCTGGCCGCCAGCTGTAGAGGCTCTCAGTGGAGTCCCAGGGAGTCCAGGAGAGGAAGCTCACAGGTTTTTACTCATTCGGAGCTGCCGATTCCAATCTCAGTGTGGAGGGAAGGGGGGAGGCTGTCAAGCAGAGAGCTGAGCCCTTGGAGGGGCGATCCACAACCTGCCTGGACTGTCCAGATCCACAACCTGCCTGGACTGTCATTCACCCCTTGGCACATCTGGCATGGGATTACCATACAGGACTCGTGGGACATGTGCCTCCTGAGACCAGTTCTTTACTCCTTAAGCTGGAGAAGCCCTGCATACGGTCCCTGTAGTGAGAGGCAAGCCCAGGGAACAGATGGATGGGGAACCCCGTGCTGCAATTATCTTAAGGAATCTGGGCTGAGATGTGAGCCAGACTCCGAGGGTTCAAGTCATGCACAGGACCTAGCAGGGCACATCCTGACCCCTGTGGAGCTGCAGGACCGGTCCTTGGTGCATGCCTCTAATACATGGTAGCAAGGTGATGCCGCACCCAGTCCTTCTCCTCCAGGGGAGAGGATTTCCATAGTTCCAAAGGGATCTCTCATCCTATGCAACTCACGCCATGGGACAAACTGCAGATGTCTCAATCAGCAATGACATGACTTTAAGCTTTTCCATTGGGCCCTGTCCGATCCTTGAGTAACTGGGATTCCTGTAACACTTAGGTGACCCCTTACCCTCTAGCTCAGCAGTTCTCAAACTCTTTGGTCTCAGAGCCTTAAAACTTAGTGAGGTTCCCAAAGAGCTTTTGTTTATGAGTTATTGTTGACAGTGTTTACAGCATTCAAAATCAAAACTAATAAACACTAATTCATTCAAAACATCAATAAGAAGCCCATTATATGTTAACATAAATAACACTTTTAAAAGAAATAATATATTGGGGCGCCTGGGTGGTTCAGTCAGTTGGGCATCTGACTTCAGCTCAGGTCATGATCTCATGGTTGGTGAGTTCGAACCCCACATCAGGCTCTGTGCTGACAGCTCAGAGCCTGGAGCCTACTTCAGATTCTGTGTCTCCCTCTCTCTCTGCCCCTCCCCTGCTCATGCTCTGTCTCTCTCTCCTTCAAAAATAAATAAACATTAAAAAAATTTTTTTAATAAAAATAAATTACTTTCCAAAATAAAAGTTTAGTAAGAAGAATTGTTCATTTTTGCAACTTTCTTTAATGTCTGGCTAACAGAAGACAGCACTAGATTTTCATATCTGCTTCCACATCCAGCCTTCTATGATATCATAGTATTTGAAGCTGCTGGAAAACTCCACTTGAGAGAGAAAGAGGGTGAAAAAGGCAAATGCCATCTTATTACAAAGATGATTTGGACCTCTGGGCCCCTGAAGGAGTCTTGGGGATCCCAAAGATCCCCCACAGGCACACTTGAGAACTGTTGCTTTAACCCAGCCCCTTGTTCTGCCCATCACCATGTGCTCTCATGTCTACCCTCCTAAAAATGCACAACTGGAAAGGGAAAAGTGGTTTTACAGGAATAGTAGAGTGTGGCTTTGAAGAATGGGTGGGAAGATGGTGAAACAATATCTAATTTGATTCTACCTTTCCTTCCAAAGACAACGGTTGAACAAATGTGCCCCAGAGAGATTTGAAGTTAAGACAGATACTGATGAAGAGAACACCCCTAAGTCAATTAAGTCCTTGGCCAAGACTGAATATAAATAAACCCCAGACCTCTGGAAGACATGGCAAATATCTTAATACTTTATGGCTAATAAAGGAAGAAATAAATCCAAAACACAATGCTGTTCACCACTGAGGAACAGAGTGAATCTGGTTCTAAGTCTTAGATGGAGGTCTCTGGTGGTGGCAACAAGAATGGAAACTCGTTTTGAACTGGACAGAACCAAGGACAATGGTGTGGACAAAAACATGGGAGGCGTGTCCATCAGTCCTGTGGGTTACACTAAGCAAGTAGGAACAGCTGACATGCTGGCTGTTAAATACAGCCCTGAAAAGTCAGCAAAATGGACCAGAGCTTGAGAGGAAACTTAAAAGAACAACTGTTAAATTCCAGTACTGAGGCTCGAAAGCAAAATCAAAACAACTGTCCAAGTGCAAAAGGGCTGATTGGAAACACTGGACACAGATCTCTGGCCCCATGATTAGGTCGGGCCCCATGTTAGCATGAGCAGCATGCATCAAATCCCTTATGTCCTCTTTGTCCCACAGACCATAGTTGACAGTCACGTAGTTGTGCATGTATAGGACTAACATCTGTCTCCCCCACTAGAACACAAACTCCACCAGGTCACAGGCCCCATGATTCACTAACTACCATGTCCCCAGTGCCTACAATATGATACATTCTCAATAAATACCTGTGGAATATATGAATGAATAGAAATTTGAGCTAAAAAAGAATTTAAAAAATCTCCTCCAAGCTATGACAGCACTTAACTTTATTGCATGGAATCTCGACAACATTAGAGAGAGGATGTAGGAAAAGAAATGGGTGAACAGATCACAACAATAAAAAAAAAAAAAATCTACCCTCTGGAGCCCACAGGTACTTGGTTCCAGACACATGGGTGCTAATCTGGCTTTAAACCAGGCATGTAACTCGTGTATCTTTCCTACTCTGCTTCTCAGTCTTCCAGTGTGTGAAACAGGCATGATGATGTCCTGCCTTGGATAGACCTTCTGAGTTTCCTGCTGGGGTGTCCTGCCGGCATTTCCAGGTGACTTGGATCCAGGTCCTCAGCTTCCCAAGTGAGAGTACTCAAAGCCAGCCCACTGTGTCCCCCATGGTGGAGTTCTTCCCTGAGCCACCAGGCAGTCTGTCCCCTCCCTTGGGCTTCCTGGGTCTTTCCTCTTGAAAAGCACATTAAAGGAGGGCTGGGTGTCCACAGGCAGATGAGCTGCCCACGTCAGCCTGGCCACATCAGCAGAGCAGCAGACCACGGGCGGGAGGAGGATGTCGGCTCAGCAACACTACTCTGAGTGCCCACATCTTTGGCAGAAAGTTATTTTTAAATTTTCTTAAAAGGGGACACACACACACACGCACACACACACATGCACACACACAGATCAAATCAAATAAACACACCCAACCACATACACAGTGTGAACGAGCGAGGCCTGGTCTCCTGGAGCTGTTCTCTTCCTGTTGGGATTCTTGCTTAATTTGGGATTTAATGAGAACAGGCTGAGAGAAACTTTTTGCAATAGAAGTCACATGCAAAACAAAAAATATATCAAAGCCAGAACCAGAGACCCTGATCATAACTAAATTAGCAAAAGACACATTTCTGTCACAATCTAGCAACAATCCCAATGTGTGTTCATTCTATTATCAGGTATTATTGCTACAAAAGTAAGTCTGGGGTCACAAGTGTGTTGATCCAACCACCCCCTTCTCAAACACCATGCCTCCTCCCTCCATTCTGTTAAGCCATACCAATTGTGCCCAGTTTCCTAAAGAGATGAGAGTTGTGATGCTCATGTAGGGGCAGCCCTATCACCCTAAGACCACGGGAGCCCAGAGAATCACCTCAGGGAACAGGCACAGGCTTCTGTCCCTAGGATGCCCCACAGAGGAAAACAGAGTGCTCTACAGTCAGATGTTGCATTCACCACCGCTAAACTGTGTGGCTTCGAGCCAAGCGAAAACCTCTGAAAGTTTTAGTTTACTTATCTGTAAAACAGGTTCCTACTAAGACCCCATTCTCTGCAGGGCTGCCGTGGGGATCGGCAGTGTGTTTGAAAAGCAGCCCCAGCCCCGTCTCTGACAGAGAAGAAGTGCTCAATCCATGGCAGCTGCTGTGGTTAACATCATTGTTGTTGTTTTAAGATTTCTTTCAGGAGCTCGGAGGATAGAAGCAGCCTCGGCCGTGGAAGGGGCCACAGGAGAAACCAGGAGGCATCACTGGAGGGTAAAACGGCACCAAAGAGGCAGTCAGCAACTCTGGTTCTCACTGTGGCTGCACCTTAACCAGCATCTTAAGAAAGTCACTTCCCTTCTCTCCCTGTGGTCTTCTCTCTGTGTGGCCTGATGGGCCTCTCTGGACACTTCCTGCCCTAGTGCACCTGTGTCTTCTGGACTGCTGCCAGCCCTCCACGGGGCACCTGGACAGGTGGGAAAAGGTACAGCAGAGGGAGCCAAGCCCAGAGCAGGAACATGATGCAGGATACCAGGAGAGGAAGAAAGAAGCTTCTGTTCCCAGCCCACCACACAAGGCCTCACAGGCTGGACAGCTGAATCAGGCAGGCACACCAGTCATCAAGGCACACCTATGAGACATCAGCACTGCCATGAGGACAGAGACTGGGCCAGTGCTAAGAACGGGCACTCTATGGTTATTCCAGCTCTGCTGGCCTCTGGCCAGCTCCCAAGTTGAGCCTCTGGTTTTAGGAGGTCTGTCCAGAAAGAAACTGGGGTTGAAAAAGCTGGGAGGAAACCCCAGGTGGGGAGGAGAGGAGAAAAAGAGAGAACCAATAATAGCTACTATTTAGTGAGCACTTACTATGTGTCAAGAGTACTACTGGAGTGCTTAAGATGACTTACCTCATTTAGTCCCTTAGAGTGGCATATATTAACAGCAAAATCAATGGGGCAGAGTATTTTCATTCACTTATAAAGTAAATGAAACATATTACTTTGCTTTCTATTGCTTTATTCTTCTCTCACTCTCCTGCCCCAGTTCAGCCAACGTTTAGTAACTTAGTGTCAGAGGGATGAAGGAAGATCTAGAAAGGAGAGGGGGAGGGAGTAAAGGAGAGGTCACCACTCTGTGCCATGAGTGTGCCCCCCGCCTCCTCTCCTGATCTTCAGAGAAGTCCAGAAAAGCTCTGAAAAAGAAGGCCCAGGAAGGAAGTGAACCTCATGATGTTGCTGACCGCTCCTTGCCCTAGAGGGGGCTCTGAACAGCTGATTGAGCTCCAGACTGGCATGCCCCACCCCTTCTTTCTGAGTCAGCCTAAAGCACAGGTTACCTCTCTGCTTTCTGCAGGGAGCAGCGGTGTGACAGAGATCTGAAGGGACAGGCCTAGAGGACGCTGTGCTGGGAGGGCCTGTAGATTCTAAGAACACAGATATACATGAGGGTGAGCATAGCCTGCCTAGGCCTGGCTGCTGAACGCAGTCCCTGCTCCTCTCCTCACGGTTTAGGGGAGCTGCCAGCATCCCCAGGCCTGTTTCTCCTGGGAAAATAGCTCTGTGGTTGGACTAACGTCAGGCTGATTTGAGGACAGACCGATCTGAGGAGACAGAATGAGGAGGGCCACTTTGTGGGAGCCCCGCCTTTTGGTGCGAGAGCCTCAGGCATTGGGCTAGAACAGTGTCTTCCAAGGACAAGGGCAGCAGCAGGAAGCCCCACCAGCAGGAGGGGCTGCGGAGATGTGACATGCTGCTAAGAACCAGGGCAGGGTTTGAAGCTCATCTCTAGCCACAAGCTGTCCACAGCCCCTGCTGGACCTCCTGGGGCCCAGGGCAGTGCATCTGGTTCTAGCATGTGCGTGCTTTATGCAAGCTCTCCTTACTTAGAGGCCTGGGGACACTTCTCTTGCAAATCCTCTCCCTTGTGACACAGCATAGGAAAATGAGGCACGAGCCAACCTGATGCGTCAGCTCCCATGGGCCCCAACGCTAAATTCGAGTGTACAGCTGTTTTCCAATTACTCCCACCAACACATCGTGTCTCCTCTGGCTGAAGCCAAAGGCCTGGCAAACTGTTAGGGATTTCTAGTGTTCCTGCCACCCTTGACTAGCATGGAGACCAGAGGGCAGGTGCGAGGGAAGCAGAATGAGGAGGGAGCCAAGGCTGGGTGTCTCCAACACGCCAGAGGAGGGAGTGTGCTAATTCCAGTGGGGTTTTCCCCACACAGTTTTTAGGCCGGCTGCCTCAGCTAGACAGAAAGGACCAATTCCCACACTGAATCAAAAACACAGCTGCCATAACCACCAGTCCTAAGACACGGGTAACAACAGATGGGCAGTTTAAGAGCAAGCTAGGTAGTGACAGCCAGCCAATGGACTCCAGTGAGGGGTCTCATCACAGGTCATCACAGGACCTGTAGTCAGACAAAAATGCCCGGACTTGAACCTGCCTCTGCCACTTAGTAGCTAAATGACCTTGGGCAATTTACTTAATCTCTCTAAACCTCAATTTCTCTGTAAACCTGTTTTGTAGGGCTCTAAAGAGATTAGAAGTGACTTCAAGTATCTAACACGGAGTATATACTTGGAATACCCAATACTTTGTAACTATAATATGCAAAGTACTTCTAACAATGCCTCACACACAGCAATCCCTCCCTCAAATATAAATATTTCATAATTATCAAATAATTGATAATTATTTATCAATTGATGAAACAATTATTATGAAGAATAAGAGATCACACTTAATTTAGATGTTCTAATTTATTTTAAATATTGCTGCAAATATTGCCCTCTTGCAAAGAGTAGATTACTAATGCACATTTGAATATTGATTTATTTTTATCAGTTGTCATCGGCTAGGCAATATGCATTGCTCTCATCTTCCCAAATTCTGACTTACTGTAAGCACTCTGGAATATGGCTGGATCACAGAACACGAGGGCTGGAAGAGGACCTAAATCATCTAGTCCAACCACCTTTTCCCCTTATTTTACAGATGAAGTAACTGGGTCCCAGAGTGAACCAATGTATCTTCAAAGACAGGTACAAGGATCTCTGAGGTTTGCATGGCACAGAGAACAGTCCAGGGCCATCTGGGCAGGTGAGCCCTGCAGTACAGAGCTAAACTAGAAGTGGGGAGATGATAATCCATGTCTAAGAGCAAGGAAAGTCCTCTGAAAAAGGGATGTTTTTGAGTTACAAAGGATGATTTGAATCAAGAGAAGTTTAGAGAGTCACAATCTTTAAACTCATTAAGACAAGGTTGTGGAGGGCCTAGAAGATAGCAATCCTCTTTGTTAATGCTGCCAAAAGGGTTTTTATTTGAAATTAACATTAGGGGCACCTGGGTGGCTCAGTTGGTTAAACATCCAACTCCTGATTTCGGCTCAGGTCAGGCCTCATGGTTCATGAGATCAAGCCCCACACTGGGCTCCACGTTGACAGCCAGGAGTCTGCTTGGGATTCTCTCTCTCTCTCTCTCTCTCTCTCTCTCTTTCTCTCTCTCTTTCTCTCTCTCTGCCCCTCCCCTGCTCAAGCATGCATGTACTCTCTCACTCTCAAAAATAAACTTACACAAATTAACATTATGCTATTGATAACTTACAAAATGATTTCCCAATCCAGAACATCACAATATATTGAAATATATTATAACCCCATTTATTGATGGGAAATCTGAGGCTCTAAGACAGAGTGACTTGCCTGAGGTCATAACAAAGCAGAAGCGGAATCCAATCCTTCTTAACGCCAAATCCTAGCTCTATTTGGTAACGTGCTCAGGAAGAATTCATCTAGATATGTTAAATCTTATTATTATAATAAATACCATGCCCAACAGGACATTTCCAGTGTAACAACTTTTGTGATATTCTCTTAGATTTATTGGAATGCTATCTGATGGGTACAAATTTGACTAATGCAGTCAATCCCTTGCCCAGGGAAAGCCCCTATACTTGTCCTAAACAAATAGGTGACTTCATTTCAATCCCTCATGCCTGAGAGAGTCCATGCACATCTGTCTTCCACACCCCTGCCCAGATGCTCTCTCTTCCCATTCACAGGCCAGAAATCTGTGTTCTCCCCCAAAGCCTGCTGCTCTTTTCCAGGCTCGCCTCCACTCTCCTCCCATTGGCTGGGCACAACCCCAGACCTTGGATGCTACATCAGCACTGCCAGGAGGATGCTTTGGCAGTGTGGCAAGCCCTATGTTTCCACATGCAGTTCACCCCTTGCCCTCACCCACCCTTCCATGCCCTGGACAGCTTCCAGCTGGAGATGAGAAACAATGGCTTAGTGTTTCCTGCAACTTACCTGGGGTGGTAGAGGGCTGCCAACCCAAACCGGCCAAGTTTATCAGCCCACGGGCCAAAAGTCAGGCTCAGACACAGCCCTGCTCCTCCAGCCTTCTTCGTCTTTCACTTCTAGAGACTGCATCTTCTCCCTCCCTTCTGCGGCTTCCACCCCTACCTCACACTGCCCTGTCCCACTAGGGGCAGGGGCATAGGGGAGCCTGCCCATCTGAGGTTCCTTCAGGATTCCTAGGTACCACTTACCCCAGGAACATGGGATGCCGGAGCTGGGAGGGATCTTGGAAATGATACAATCCCACCTCCATCCCCACGGGCGTATCACTCTGTGCCCTCTGGGGATACTCGAGGCCATCTCATCCCAGAACATCAACTATACTCAAAGATGTGGGGGAAGCATTTTTATATTAAAACAATAAAAGCAATAATGCATTCACATTATTGTATAAAATGACAATGATAAGTAGATTTACAAATAAATCTAGGACTTCAAAGAAATGTGATGCTTTCCATAAGCTTCTTCAGACTACGCCCCAAGCCCCTATCACTGAGCACATGTTCTTTCTCCACTTCCCTTGGGGACGGCAAAGTCAGAGAAGCACGGGTCCAGTCCAACACTACTGTTTCACAGAAAGGAAACCTCAGGTCCGGACAAATGAAGTGATGCACACTATCTACTGTTACAAACAAAAATAACCTATTTAATTGAATGCATCCTGGGGGCCAGCTACCATAGTGAGGGTTTTACCTAGTTAACTTCCATTTTCAAAGCAACTCTGTAAGATGGATATTATTTTCATTTTGAAGAGAAGACTCAGGAGTTGAGCAATACATCCAAGGTCGCAGAACTAACAATAACAGCTACTTCTTATCAGTTGGCTTTGAACCCAGGTCTCTGGCACCAAGGTTCAGACCCTTGGTAACAGTGTCACACAGTGTTTAAAGATGCCATGGGAAGGACCTGGGAGGTAGCTGGAGTCCAAGGTCCTCGTGTCTTGTCCTGGTTCTGCCACTAGATTGCACACAGTCCCAGACACAGGGGGACATTTGGTCACCTTCTCAGTTTATAGTTAAGAAAACCAAAATCCGGAGAGAAGGGCTGGCATAAGGCTAGAGCCACCAAATTTCAGGGACAGGACCTGCTAACAGTGGCTCCTGGAAAAGTGTCCTAACCTCTCTGGGGTTAGAAGACCTCTAACATTTCTCCTGGATGTGTATTATCTGTATATACAGATGAACATAATTTATAATATGATGTTCACACCTTGTCTGCCTCTTGTGAGCCAAGCACCTGTGGGGCCCTCACATACTTTGGTCTGCGGACAGCAGCTCAGACAAGCTACCCTTAACTATTCCTCAGGGACCTGGATGAGCGTGTTAAGGGAACTTGTGTGACAGTAGCTAGTCACTTCTGGTTCTGAAGTGATGAGCTAGTCTGCTAGTAATTAGGTAAGTCTTGTGCACCAGGAAGCAGAACGTATATACAGTAGCCAAAAGCCACAGCCACAAGCATGCACACCCTTCTCAGCAAGGAAATTCCAGAAGTTCATTCATTCCTGTGGTTCACATCTATAAGAATCTTCTTCCAGATCCCAACTTCTTAGGCCCCGGATGTTTGTCTTATAAAGCCTGTTCCATGGCTGGACAAAGACACACTGACACAATCAACTCCCTCTTGACTACTTAGAACATTTATGTTATCAGAGCCACATGTTGATCATCTGGGCCAACCAAGCCAGGTTCATCAAGTTTGTGCTCCCAACAGAGAAGAACCCCCACTTAAGGGTTAAAATGCACATAGCCTGTCCACATACACACCGCTGTGTGTTTCTGAGCACCTGTAATGACCACCACAAGCATAAATAAGATGAGAGGTTCAATACAGCGTGTTAGACACTACATCCTCCCAATATGGTGACATAAACACTGCGGGAAGAGTGAGAACACATGCCTTCCTTCTGACTCACTGCCAGTGGCCTCCATTTGCTCCCATGATCTCCCTCCCTCACACCCTGGCTGTCCTCCCCACCCCTGCCCTGCCTTTCCTTCCCCATCGAGGTGGAGAGTTCTGGGTGAAGAGTTCAATCTGTAGTCTGAGCAACACAGGTGGATGGGGCATCCTCGGGTCTGGCACTGGTGTTTGCCAGGCCTGGGCCTCTCTGAACCCCAATCTCAGGTTTGCACTGGCAGTGTGTCAGCAGGAACATAGCAAACTGTAACTGACCTTCCGGAGAGAGGAACCTCTGCTCAGAGGTGTCAGCTCAACTGTCTCTCAGTGGGGAGGAGAGAGCCTCTCTCTCTGCCAACCCTCTCTCAGGAACAGGGACACTCACATGCAGGGGGAAAGCCCTTCCCCACATCAGCTACCAGGGAAGGAAGTGCAAGGCAACAGGAAGATCAACAGGCCACCACCAAGTATTAGCTGGGGGACCTCGAGGACATAAGGTCTGGAATCCTATTGAAGAGGCCAGATTAGCAAAAGACAATAGAACCACAGGGACTAGGAAAGTGGGGTTGGAAACAAAATAGCTAGTGAGGCAATGGCCTGTTCACAGGCCCTAAAACCCTTCATGGCTTTCCACTCCTGGACCCAACAATCTACACCCTGTGTGGGACACTCCGCCGACACAAAAGCAGCAGTTTCTCAGCATCAGCCTAGAGGGGAACATGGCCCCAACATCTGCTGGGTGTTAAATGTTCTCTGCCCCACAGGAACAAGATTGGCACAGGACTCTGAAGAGAAGTATGCTCTCTGCCTCCCTGCAAACACCCATTCTAGTTGTTAGAGCATTTTCTTCTAAGCACCTCAGGTAAGCTTCTATCCAGTGGGCACAGCCACCAACCAGCTAGGCCTCTCCAGCCATGGCTGATTAGGCCCAAAACAGAGCTTGCTGCGTGCTTATCCATACCAAATATAGCCACTCAGTTACGAGTGCACTTCTAATTACTAACCTCCATTTCTCATAGTTATAGAACATTTAACAAACTGCTGTCATCTGGAGCTCTTACCATTAACGTGTAATGCAGAGAATCAGTTTTTGCTCTTAGCCTGGTGTTTCAGCATTACCCGGTGTGCCGTGTCACTTTTCTTGGAGAAAGCAGTCCCTAGGACTTCCCAGAGCCCAGGACCTGATGTGGGGAGATTCAAGACATGAGATACTCAAGAACCCTTGCCATCAACTTTGCTCTGCCTCACAGCTATCGGTCAGGGCTGGGTGCTACCTCTCTAATGGCTTGTCCCTCTTGGTTTCTGGGCCCAAGTGAAAAATCGGACTTTTCTTTTAATGGGATCTGCTCCCTGTGGCATAGATAAAATGAAACGAGAGAAAGATCAGCGCCGTCTTGTTTACACCAGTTTCAGTTTAAGTCTTCACAATGGTACTTTCTCCCCCACGGAAAGGTCAGGTTCTCCCACCAGGCCACTCCAGGGAGCTGGGATTTGGCATGAACACCTGCTTGCTCAGGGGTCCTCTCTTAGCTGACCTCGGAAGGTTCCTGTCAAGTATATATATCCTGGCCTCCAAAGCAAACCTCTCTCTCTCAAGTGAGGCCATGTTTTTCTTTCCCCTTATGTCTTAACCGGAGAGTTAAAATAGTATTCATGTGCTAAAAGGTAACTTCGGGCTTAAGTCCAAAAACAGTCAAAGGGAGCTTGTCCCCACACTCACCACTTGTATTCCTCAACCAAACAGCAGGACAAAAGATTCACAAAAGGCCCAGCTATTTCTTCACTTAGGCAATCCCCAAAGCATTTATCTGTTTGTTCATGTACAAAGTGAGGGCATCTGTCTGGCTCCTCTGTGGTCTGGAACACCTCTGGGCTGAGACTGTCTGTAAGAGATGCTGCCTAAAGAAGGTCCTTTGCCTCTTCTGTTGCAGGCAGGCATCTTGGGGCACTCAGGGTCACACTAGTTCTCCTGTGGGCACAGGGGAGGAGGCCTCCTCCACAACCCAACCCCATTTTTCCTGCAACCCAAACCTAGGCTTGGCTTCCAGGCTGAATCGCAGCTGGTCAGCTTGGTGCTCTGCACAGCAACGGGCTTCCCCATAAGCCTGCCTTGACAGAGGCAACAGAACAGAGGGTAGACACCAAGAGGTAAACAGAGCCCACCCCAGGCCAAGCCCCGATCTGCTTAAAGTTATCATCTTCTGCCATTTGAACTTATTTCTGCACTAGCCATACATGAGCTTTTCTATTAAAACTCAAGAACTTCTCTGAGGAGAAATGCTCCCAGGTACACAAACAGGGGAAGGCTCGGCTGGCAAATTATCTACTTGTACTGCTTCTGCTCACTGAAAATTTTAATAGTCATGCACCAGATCTGTGGGATGGGTGAAGAAGGAATCAAGGAGAGAGGAGTTCCTGGCCAGAGGGAAATACAAATTCCAGCTACAGGTGGGGAAGCTTGGGAATAACCACCCTGATTAGCCTTCAACTAAACAGGAAGTGGGGCAGTATTCAAATGTTACACCTGGGCCACCTCTCCATCGGGCTGGGCCCACTTCAGCATCAGGGAATCTTAATCCATTCACTCTTAAGTGCTTGAGGTGACCAGCAGAACAATTATCATCAACCTAGAGTGGCCTTCTCCTTTCTTTTCAACATCTAAGGTGACCATGTGACAGATTATCCAAACCAGGACTCTTTTGACAATGAAAAGGGATCCTATTAATCCTTTTGCCGGGACTGTCTAGGGGAACCAGGATGAATGTGTGGCCACTCCCATCCTTCCACAGTCTTCCTAGTCTACATGTGAGACGTGACTTCACAGACGTCTTCCTTGGCCACATTCACCCTATTCATGCTTCACCTGCCTTCAGTTCAGGAAACGGTTATGTTATTTCACACACTGGGTTATATTTGAACATGTTCTCATATTGTCCTTCCCCCTCTTCTAGACAGTGTCTTGATTGCTGACTCCCTGCATGAACTTTGAACTCACTCCAGTCCCCCTCTTCCAGACTCTTTTGTCATTGTTCATAAACAGTATCTGCTAAAGTCTAGTTGTGGAAAGGGTTACAGATGACTTTTTTCCTGATGCAAATACTATTTTTTATGTACATTTCTCCTGGTTTTTTTTCTATATATGTGCCTTTCAAATCAAAATTATATTCATATAGGGGCACCTGGGTGGCTCAGTCAGTTAAGCGTCCGACTTCGGCTCAGGTCATGATCTCATGGCCCATGAGTTCAAGCCCCGCATCAGGATTTGTGCTGACAGCTTGGAGCCTGAAGCCTGTTTCAGATTCTCTCTCTCTCTCTCTCTCTCTGTCTGCCCTCCCCCACTCACACTCTGTCTCTGAGAAATGAATAAACCTTAAAAAAATTTTTTTTAATTATATTTATATAGTATCAATGCCTTCATTTTCATACTTTTCTTCAGGCTAAGCCACAAACTTTTTCCTGGTTATGGAACACTCTTTGTAAGTCTCATTTTTAATGACTTTGCAATATTCTGCCAAGTGGATGAACCATAATTTACTCAGTCGTGCCCCTGTTATTTACCATTTAGGTTGCTTCCAATTTCACTAAAAAGAGATGACCTCACAAGTCACAGTTTCATGCATATAACTTTTCCTTCAGTCTAGATTATTTCCCCAAGATATATTTTAAGAATTTCAATTACCGAGTCAAAGTGCATGAAATTTTTATGGCTTTTGCATCTGGGTCCTCTTGATTCATGTCAGCCTACTACCTGGGCTGGCTCATGGCCCCCTAAATATTTTTCTCTCCTTCTTCAGCTCCAGTTTGAGCTTGAGCTCCTTGATCTAGTGCCAGGCCTTAAGCAAGGGCCAGGTCTAGGGATTCCTGCACAGTTTGGAGGGATGTGCGCTTAGATATCCAACCAAGTTAGGCAAGGCTTGGGAAGTGAGGCAAGTGTTGAGCAAGACGGGAAAGGATCCAACTGGAAGGAGTCATGAAGTTCAAGACCACTGTTGTTATCAAGCAAAACCTAAAGGCCTTCCGCCCTCTCCTATACAATGTTGCCAGTACAGGTAGTTCTGGAATGGCATGGGCAGTCTTTTCCATGCAGCTGAGTCCTACTCTAATCTCAAAGTCCCACTGCTCTGAGGCCTAGATCTAGCAGGATCTATAACATGGGGTCACAGGCACCTATCCAGGACCAAGTTCCCACGAATCTGTGAAAATATGAAAACAAGGATGGTGCATGGTTTTGCATACACTCAATGTATATAGTTTAACAGGCCATCCTTCAATCTAATTACCTTTTTGGTAATTAAAATATTCTCTCATTCATTTGTAAAAATGTCCACAGCTTTGTTTAATTGGTAGTTTGTTCATCACTTTTTTAAATGTTTACTTATTTTTGAGAGAGAGAGACAGACACAGAGCATAAGTGGGGGAGGGGCAGAGAGAGAGGGAGACACAAAATCTGAAGCAGGCTCCAGGCTCTGAGCTGCTAGTGCAGAGCCTGACGTGGGGCTCAAACTCACAGACCAAGAGATCATGACCTGAGCAGAAGTCAGATACTTAACCGACCCTGGAAACAGCAGTGAATGCCACAAAGGCACTGTTGGCAAAAGCACCCGACAGCTTTTCTGACTGTAATGTAAGGTCCTGACGTTAAGCTTTTGGTTACTGAGGCATCCACTTCAAAGACATCCATCTCAAACAAGCACACCGCCAGCTACATGCTAGATGAAGAGCCAAGTCGCCCCACCCTCCAAGTTCGCTTTTTAGAGAGCTGTGGTTGACTTAAACCACTGGTCCTTTGACCTTTCCCTTCCCACACTTTAATTCCCACTCTTAGGTTTTAAATTTACCAATAAAGAGTGATCCTGGGAGACCCTAGGCCCCCACCTTTGGCCCCAGAAAAGCAGAACCCCAAGACAGCTCTCGCTCTCTCCCCATGACCTCGCTGTGTGGCCCCAGGCATGCCATGTACCCTCTAGGACTCATACATAAGTAATAACCCCTGTCTTTTCCAAGTTCCCTGATGCTTGTTGCTAAGGTCTTATCTTGTAATAAGGACCACAAGGTCTGGTCCAGCCACAATGCTGGCTCTGGTCAGGGAAATGTCTGTGAGGGCTCACCACAAGCAGTGTGGGCCCAGGTAAGTGCTACCAGGCATTTCTGCTGATGGCGGCACCAGGGATAAGCTGACAGAAAATATGGCCCCTGCTTAGCAGAGCTCAGGCTCTGTCTGGCCACAGTGCCTGAGAGGTTGTGGGGGGAGGGTGGGAATCACGTCCGTAGATCTTTGCATCTCCATGGCAGAGTGGCCCGCACACTCAGTTCTCATGAAACATTTGCTGAGGACAGGGTTTTAGAAAGACAGGAACACTTCCTGGAGGGTTAGTGGGGACACTGGTTTCGTGCACAGCGGAGGGTCTGGAGGCAGTTAGTGGTGCGGGGTGCGGGGGAGGGGCGGTGAAGTCAGCCAGCTGCCTGGCTTCCAACCCTAGCCCTGCTGCAGGATCTTCAGCCAATTCTTGAATCTCTGTGTCCTCACTTGTACAATGGAGAGGATGGTAATAGTACTTGCCTCAAGAGGCTGTGAGGACTGGAGCCCTCAGCGAGTGCTTGGCATCCAGCAGCCCTCAATAAATGTGACCTGGGGAGATCCGGAAGATGGTGGCGTAGGAGGACGCGGGGCTCACAGCGCGTCCTGCCGATCACTTAGATTCCACCTACACCTGCCTAAAGAACCCAGAAAACCGCCAGAGGATTAGCAGAAGGGAGTCTCCGGAGTCAAGCGCAGACCAGAGGCCCACGGAAGAGGGTAGGAAGGGCGGCGAGGCGGTGCGCGCTCCACGGACTGGCGGGAGGGAGCCGGGGCGGAGGGGCGGCTCCCCGGCCAAGCAGAGCCCCCGAGTCTGGCTGGCAAAAGCGGAGGGGCCGGACAGACTGTGCTCCGACAGCAAGCGCGACTTAGCGTCTGGGAGGTCATAAGTTAACAGCTCTGCTCGGAAAGCGGGAAGGCTGGAGGACAAAGGGAGGGAGAGCTGCTGAGCCCCCGGACGGCAGAGCTCAGCTTGGCGGGGAACAAAGGCGCTCGCCAGCGCCATCTCCCCCGCCCATCCCCCAGCCAAAATCCCAAAGGGAACCAGTTCCTGCCAGGGAACTTGCTCGCTCCGCGCAAACACCCAACTCTGTGCTTCTGCGGAGCCAAACCTCCGGCAGCGGATCTGACTCCCTCCCGCTGCCACAGGGCCCCTCCTGAAGTGGATCACCTAAGGAGAAGCGAGCTAAGCCTGCCCCTCCAGCCCCCGTGCACCTTGCCTACCCACCCCAGCTAATACGCCAGATCCCCAGCAACACAAGCCTGGCAGTGTGCAAGTAGCCCAGACGGGCCACGCCACCCCACAGTGAATCCCGCCCCTAGGAGAGGGGAAGAGAAGGCACACACCAGTCTGACTGTGGCCCCAGCAGTGGGCTGGGGGCAGACATCGGGTCGGACTGCGGCCCCGCCCACTAACTCCAGTTATACACCACAGCACAGGGGAAGTGCACTGCAGGTCCTCACCACGCCAGGGACTCTCCAAAATGACCAAACGGAAGAATTCCCCTCAGAAGAATCTCCAGGAAATAACAACAGCTAATGAACTGATCAAAAAGGATTTAAATAATATAACAGAAAGTGAATTTAGAATAATAGTCATAAAATTAATCGCTGGGCTTGAAAACAGTATACAGGACAGCAGAGAATCTCTTGCCACAAAGATCGAGGGACTAAGGAACAGTCACGAGGAGTTGAAAAACGCTTTAAACGAATTGCAAAACAAAATGGAATCCACGATGGCTCGGCTTGAAGAGGCAGAGGAGAGAATAGGTGAACTAGAAGATAAAGTTATGGAGAAAGAGGAAGCTGAAAGAAAGAGAGATAAAAAAATCCAGGAGTATGAGGGGAAAATTAGAGAACTAAGTGATACACTAAAAAAAAATAATATACGCATAATTGGTATCCCAGAGGAGGAAGAGAGAGGGAAGGGTGCTGAAGGGGTACTTGAACAAATTATAGCTGAGAACTTCCCTGAACTGGGGAAGGAAAAAGGCATTGAAATCCAAGAGGCACAGAGAACTCCCTTCAGACGTAACTTGAATCGATCTTCTGCACGACATATCATAGTGAAACTGGCAAAATACAAGGATAAAGAGAAAATTCTGAAAGCAGCAAGGGATAAACGTGCCCTCACATATAAAGGGAGACCTATAAGACTCGTGACTGATCTCTCCTTTGAAACTTGGCAGGCCAGAAAGGCTTGGCACGATATCTACAGTGTGCTAAACAGAAAAAATATGCAGCCGAGAATCCTTTATCCAGCAAGTCTGTCATTTAGAATACAAGGAGAGATAAAGGTCTTCCCAAACAAACAAAAACTGAAGGAATTTGTCACCACGAAACCAGCCCTACAAGAGATCCTAAGGGGGATCCTGTGAGACAAAGTACCAGAGACATCACTACAAGCATAAAACATACAGACATCACAATGACTCTAAACCCATATCTTTCTATAATAACACTGAATGTAAATGGATTAAATGCGCCAACCAAAAGACATAGGGTATCAGAATGGATAAAAAAACAAGACCCATCTATTTGCTGTCTACAAGAGATTCATTTTAGATCTGAGGACACCTTTAGATTGAGAGTGAGGGGATGGAGAACTATTTATCATGCTCCTGGAAGCCAAAAGAAAGCTGGAGTAGCCATACTTATATCAGACAAACTAGACTTTAAATTAAAGGCTGTAACAAGAGATGAAGAAGGGCATTATATAATAATCACAGGGTCTATCCACCAGGAAGAGCTAACTATTATAAATGTCTATGCGCCAAATACCCGAGCCCCCAGATATATAAAACAATTACTCATAAACATAAGCAACCTTATTGATAAGAATGTGGTCATTGCAGGGGACTTTAACACCCCACTTACAGAAATGGATAGATCATCTAGACACACAGTCAATAAAGAAACAAGGGCCCTGAATGATACATTGGATCAGATGGACTTGACAGATATATTTAGAACTCTGCATCCCAAAGCAACAGAATATACTTTCTTCTCGAGTGCACATGGAACATTCTCCAAGATAGATCACATACTGGGTCACAAAACAGCCCTTCATAAGTTTACAAGAATTGAAATCATACCATGCATACTTTCAGACCACAATGCTATGAAGCTTGAAATCAACCACAGGAAAAAGTCTGGAAAACCTCCAAAAGCATGGAGGTTAAAGAACACCCTACTAACGAATGAGTGGGTCAACCAGGCAATTAGAGAAGAAATTAAAACATATATGGAAACAAACGAAAATGAAAATACAACAATCCAAACGCTTTGGGACGCAGCGAAGGCAGTCCTGAGAGGAAAATACATTGCAATCCAGGCCTATCTCAAGAAACAAGAAAAATCCCAAATACAAAACCTAACAGCACACCTAAAGGAAATAGAAGCAGAACAGCAAAGGCAGCCTAAACCCAGCAGAAGAAGAGAAATAATAAAGATCAGAGCAGAAATAAACAATATAGAATCTAAAAAAACGGTAGAGCAGATCAACGAAACCAAGAGTTGGTTTTTTGAAAAAATAAACAAAATTGACAAACCTCTAGCCAGGCTTCTCAAAAAGAAAAGGGAGATGACCCAAATAGATAAAATCATGAATGAAAATGGAATGATTACAACCAATCCCTCAGAGATACAAACAATTATCAGGGAATACTATGAAAAATTATATGCCAGCAAATTGGACAACCTGGAAGAAATGGACAAATTTCTAAACACCCACACTCTTCCAAAACTCAATCAGGAGGAAATAGAAAGCTTGAACAGACCCATAACCAGCGAAGAAATTGAATCGGTTATCAAAAATCTCCCAACAAATAAGAGTCCAGGACCAGATGGCTTCCCAGGGGAGTTCTACCAGACACTTAAAGCAGAGATAATACCTATCCTTCTCAAGCTATTCCAAGAAATAGAAAGGGAAGGAAAACTTCCAGACTCATTCTATGAAGCCAGTATTACTTTGATTCCTAAACCAGACAGAGACCCAGTAAAAAAAGAGAACTACAGGCCAATATCCCTGATGAATATGGATGCAAAAATTCTCAATAAGATACTAGCAAATCGAATTCAACAGCATATAAAAAGAATTATTCACCATGATCAAGTGGGATTCATTCCTGGGATGCAGGGCTGGTTCAACATTCGCAAATCGATCAACGTGATACATCACATTAACAAAAAAAAAGAGAAGAACCATATGATCCTGTCAATCGATGCAGAAAAGGCCTTTGACAAAATCCAGCACCCTTTCTTAATAAAAACCCTGGAGAAAGTCGGGATAGAAGGAACATACTTAAAGATCATAAAGGCCATTTATGAAAAGCCCACAGCTAACATCATCCTCAACGGGGAAAAACTGAGAGCTTTTTCCCTGAGATCAGGAACACGACAGGGATGCCCACTGTCACCGCTGCTGTTTAATATAGTGCTGGAAGTTCTAGCATCAGCAATCAGACAACAAAAGGAAATCAAAGGCATCAAAATTGGCAAAGATGAAGTCAAGCTTTCGCTTTTTGCAGATGACATGATATTATACATGGAAAATCCGATAGACTCCACCAAAAGTCTGCTAGAACTGATACATGAATTCAGCAAAGTTGCAGGATACAAAATCAACGTGCAGAAATCAGTTGCATTCTTATACACTAACAATGAAGCAACAGAAAGACAAATGAAGAAACTGATCCCATTCACAATTGCACCAAGAAGCATAAAATACCTAGGAATAAATCTAACCAAAGATGTAAAAGATCTGTATGCTGAAAACTATAGAAAGCTTATGCAGGTAATTGAAGAAGATATAAAGAAATGGAAAGACATTCCCTGCTCATGGATTGGAAGAATAAATATTGTCAAAATGTCAATACTACCCAAAGCTATCTACACATTCAATGCAATCCCAATCAAAATTGCACCAGCATTCTTCTCGAAACTAGAACAAGCAATCCTAAAATTCATATGGAACCACAAAAGGCCCCGAATAGCCAAAGTAATTTTGAAGAAGAAGACCAAAGCAGGAGGCATCACAATCCCAGACTTTAGCCTCTACTACAAAGCTGTCATCATCAAGACAGCATGGTATTGGCATAAAAACAGACACATAGACCAATGGAATAGAATAGAAACCCCAGAACTAGACCCACAAACGTATGGCCAACTCATCTTTGACAAAGCAGGAAAGAACATCCAATGGAAAAAAGACAGTCTCTTTAACAAATGGTGCTGGGAGAACTGGACAGCAACATGCAGAAGGTTGAAACTAGACCACTTTCTCACACCATTCACAAAAATAAACTCAAAATGGATAAAGGACCTGAATGTGAGACAGGAAACCATCAAAACCTTAGAGGAGAAAGCAGGAAAAGACCTCTCTGACCTCAGCCGTAGCAATCTCTTACTCGGCACATCCCCAAAGGCAAGGGAATTAAAAGCAAAAGTGAATTACTGGGACCTTATGAAGATAAAAAGCTTCTGCACAGCAAAGGAAACAACCAACAAAACTAAAAGGCAACCAACGGAATGGGAAAAGATATTTGCAAATGACACATCGGACAAAGGGCTAGTATCCAAAATCTATAAAGAGCTCATCAAACTCCACACCAGAAAAACAAATAACCCAGTGAAGAAATGGGCAGAAAACATGAATAGACACTTCTCTAAAGAAGACATCCGGATGGCCAACAGGCACATGAAAAGATCTTCAACGTCGCTCCTTATCAGGGAAATACAAATCAAAACCACACTCAGATACCACCTCACGCCAGTCAGAGTGGCCAAAATGAAGAAATCAGGAGACTATAGATGCTGGAGAGGATGTGGAGAAACAGGAACCCTCTTGCACTGTTGGTGGGAATGCAAATTGGTGCAGCCGCTCTGGAAAGCAGTGTGGAGGTTCCTCAGAAAATTAAAAATAGACCTACCCTATGACCCAGCAATAGCACTGCTAGGAATTTATCCAAGGGATACAGGAGTACTGATGCATAGGGGCACCTGTACCCCAATGTTTATAGCGGCACTCTCAACAATAGCCAAATTATGGAAAGAGCCTAAATGTCCATCAACTGATGAATGGATAAAGAAATTGTGGTTTATATACACAATGGAATACTACGTGGCAATGAGAAAAAATGAAATATGGCCTTTTGTAGCAACATGGATGGAACTGGAGAGTGTGATGCTAAGTGAAATAAGCCATACAGAGAAAGACAGATACCATATGGTTTCACTCTTATGTGGATCCTGAGAAACATAACAGAAACCCATGGGGGAGGGGAAGGAAAAAAAAAAAAAAAAAAAGAGGTTAGAGTGGGAGAGAGCCAAAGCATTAGAGACTGTTAAAAACTGAGAACAAACTGAGGGTTGATGGGGGGTGGGAGGGAGGGCAGGGTGGGTGATGGGTATTGAGGAGGGCACCTTTTGGGATGAGCACTGGGTGTTGTATGGAAACCAATTTGACAGTAAATTTCATATATTAAAAAATAAAAAAATAAAAAAAAAAAGATAAAAAAAAATAAAATAAAAAAAATAAATGTGACCTGGTTGTAGCAGTAAGAGTAGCATCAACCAGGTGCTAAGTAAACCAGCTGAGTGTGTTACCATGAAGTCAGATGGAAAGGTCACAGCCCAGAGAACCAAACTGAAACCAAAGATGCATCTGACTGGCCAGAGAAGTTAAGGATATAACAGGGAAAATTAAATTTGTACATGAAGGAAGAAGAAGAAGAAAAAAAAAAAAAACGAGCCACACTTTCCCTTCCTTCTCCATGGATGTCAATGATAGGAAGCAATGAAATTGCGTTGATGTCAATAATAGAAACACGATGAAATGCTCCCGCCAAACCCAGCTTTCTCCAATGATAGGCGCATGCCAAAACCTAACCACAAATGGCCGAGATGAGTTGGGGGAAGCAGAATTGGGATACACAGTTCAGGGACTTTCCTGAAGTATGGACATTCCACAGACAGATAATTTCCGGTGCCACAGAAAGCTCTGGAATTTAAGAAGTCTGAGGGAGGGTGGGGTGGACTGGAAAGCAGAACATTGGCCACAACCAGCAGAAGGACAAAGGCCCGCGTTTGCAGAGGCTGCTCCTAGCTCTGTGACTGAAATGGAATGCTGTACAAATTTAATATCAGTGATGCAGATAAAATAATGTCAGCAGACTGGATAATTAAAGAATTTTGGCTCACTTCATCACCCTCTCACTTTCTGGAGGGAGGTTAAGAGGAAGAGGAGATGGGTCCAATAAACCAAGAATTCCTCTGAGTTATGAGTATATTTTTAGTTACTCCTGACATCTGGGATAGCAGAGACATTATTTCAGGATCAAATCCTGATCATGCCCTTTACACTGGGCTAAACATCACTCTCAAAAACCCTTTGATGAAAATGTAATTATTTTAAAGATATGCACAGGCTAATTGAGACCATATTGAGGGAGTCTTTAGCTTCCAAAAGAAGACATTTCTGGCTGAGTGCAACAGATGCCATTAAAGCAGTTGCCACCATTCATTCCTCACCATCTCCCCAAGTTCCTCCCTGGACCTGCACTTGAACCAGACCTGCTCCGCTCAGGACCGGAGCTGCCCAAGACCAGAGAGTGACCACTGGGTCACAGCCAGGTCCTTACAGAGGAGTACTGGATCCAACCACTTGTTCCCACTTGCTTTTTAAAGCATGGGCTGTTGACAAAGAAAAGGTGAATCACAGAACCACAGATACAGTATAGGAATCCTGTTCTGTCCCAAACTGGGCAACAGTGGGTCTGGTGTGTGTGAGGCTACTTGCTAGAGCCTGGTCAAGCCAGGAGGCTGATCATTACAGGCTCAGAGAGGGATGGAACCAAACCCATCAGAGTTAGAGGCAGGACTGAGCCAAGATCCTGGTGGGTCCTTTCATGAGACAAAGCAGGCCTACAGCTGAGATGGACTTCTCCAGCCCCTTACGGTGGGCTGGAGTCCCCATTTAGGACACAGCCTCATCCATGCAGGAACTCCCTCTGGGCATGCCTGACAGTAGAGAATTCTTAGAAAGGGGACAGAAAGGGATGGCAGGGGAGGGAGTTTGGGTCACTGTGTTCAGCTGGGCCTGCTCTCTTAGGAAAGGTCTAGAATATCTCACTAGAAACCTCCTCCTCCATCACCTAGCTCCTGTAGAGAATAGAAACAGAGGTGCTTACTGAGGGGCCATTGACAGATCCCACCCACGGCATCCCAAAAGGCAATCTCCCAGAAAATCCTTCGAGAAGTTCCCACACTCACAAGCAGCCTATTCCATTGCAGGCTGAGGGATGATATGCCTCCTAACTGGACCCCATTCTGCTCCCCGGGGTCATGAAGAGTAAACTCTACTCTGCTACAAGACATGCCTACAAATATTTGAAGACAGTCACCATTTATCCTTTATCCTTCTGTAGACGAAACACCCTTGGCCCTTCCACTATTCCTACGCGGCATGGTTTCCAAACCCTTCCACATCCTCAGTGCATATGCTAGTTTCACCATGACCTTCCCTGTGTGACCCTGAGGGCTGAAGAAAGAACAGAGGAGTAGAGTGGTTAAACATGCAGGTTTGAATCCTAGCCCCATCAACTCACTGTGCCTCAGTGTCCCCCACAGTTTCCTCAGCAGCACCTGATAATCTTAGTTATGAGAATTACACAATGCATGGACAGCTCTTAGAACTGTGAGCCAATAAACATCTGACTAAGCTCTAGCTATTTTTTAACACGATGCTTCGCATATAAGAAGTATGTAATACCTACATAAGTCCTGCAGCTGGATGTCTCAGTCCCATTACTCACCAGCTCCTTACTGATATAACAACAGTACCACCTCTGAGCTCTGATGAGGTAAAGAATGAGGTCTCCTGCTCACTGCCTGGTGAGTAACAAGGAGGTGGTAACACCAGCTTCCTTTCCTATTGATGCAGCATGTGGGAGCCATTCTCCATGGTTCTTTCTCAGTTCTGCACATCTTCCAAGTAGAAGCATGGAGTGACCTTGTTCCAGACTATCTTTTCAAGAATACCTATGTCGTAAACAAGCGAGATCGTGTACGCCTTTGGAGCAAAGCACACGTACACTTACTGTCCATTATACAAGATTTGAGTTCCCTGAGCTCAAGATTTCTCTCTCCCATGTGCACAGGTGCCACGTGGCCCTCTGCATCACCCTGTTGGGACTGAAGCTCAAAGATCCAGTGTGAGAAAATGGTGGTACCCAGGCCACTGTTACCATTGTGAATCAAAAAGTCATTTATGCCTAACCCACAGGTCCCATGACACCGTAGCTAACTCATTAGCTTGCACGCAGGTGAAATCTCAGACCCTCCATGGTTATTAACCATAACCTAAAGAAAAGGTAGCAAAACACACTCTCCCTATAGTCTTTATCTTAGACTCTCATCAACCCCATCACATTCTGTCCATGTTTAGTTGCTTCAAAAAAAAATTGTAAGTGAAAAATATTTTTATTGCTTTTTCCTTATCTATTTTTATTGATTTTCATCTTCTTGATTTTCATCTAAAGTTCCCTTCATTTGAGGTCCTTCCAAGGCTTTGGTTTGAAAGAGGGGAAACATCTGTTGAGCGGGAAGACCTCCCTTTTGAGTTCCCGTGTCTGGAATGCACAGACCACGGTTTCTCCTCCCATGTCACTCACTTCTCCCACCTGACCAAGCAGGCCCTCCTAAATCCAGATGCTCGCCCGCAGTATCAGACCCTGGGCTTGTGTTGTATAAACTTTTGGACAAGCTTCTACCTGCATTCCATTTGCGGGCAAGGAAACTGCAAGTCCTGCCACCATCCCAGGATGCTTGTCACTCTCTCCTCACCCTCCACTGAGAGCACTAGGTGGGCCTCTCCATAACAACCATATCACCCCACAAAAGGTGGGGGATGCCTGACCCGAGGGATATGGCACGGCTGGAGGTCAGCGGGACGCGAGCTGGCTAGTTCAGAAGAAGAGGTAAGAACACCGCGGATGTCGTCCTGGAAATCTGGCCCAGAACCGCTCTAGCTGCAACCCAGAGCAAGCTGAGATCTGAGCAGGCAGCTGTATGAATGGGGCAACAAGGCGGAAATACTGCTATGAATGTGCTCCAGACTCACCCCAGGCACTGAGAAAAGAACACAGTCAGGGATAATGTTATGAATACAATTTCAACTCATCCACTACAATTTCAATTCACCCCAGGTGGCTTAATGGGAGGCTGGTAGATATGGAAGTTGTCAGTGGTTCCATATCTTCCTCAGGCACCATGAATTAATCAAACACGATCTCTTCCCCGTGCCCCCTGCACCACTTGTTCACATCAAGGGTTCGTGCACTTCACTAACTCTAGCTTGTAGAAACCACTGGCTAGTCAGCTAAGCCTCCAGTGACTTTTATAGTTTTCTCCCTTGGGTGCTTTCTTGCATTTTATAATTACCTTCCCTCCCCACTACAAAAGTGGGGATACCTAGGTCTTGGAATCTGGTATTAAGTTGTTAACTTTATATTCTTTTCAAAAATAAATAAACCAATAAATCTCTTGAACTACAATGCTTTTCCCTTATTCTTCTTTTTAATTTGGGGGGTTTTATTTTTAGGTTTTACTGTCTAAAGATTTCTTACAATATTTTTAAGCATGACAGGCTGTCCCAAGATGTCAACATCTGGACATAAGTTACTTGCAGAATTGTGGCATAGTTTTCTTTCTTTTGAAAATTAATTAATCTGTGATGGTTTTAATGGGTATCAAATTAATAAAAAGAGCTTTTATCTTAACGTAGTTTTAGCAGCAGGCTTGGGCTTTATCAAGCCCCATGATCAGGATCGCCTGGAAAAATTTAGTTATTAGGTTCCCAGGGTAACTCCAGGGGATGGACCCTTGGCTTGCAGGCTTATTACCAGCTTAAACTCTGGAGGGCCAAGGATCTGCCCTCATTCCACAAGCAGGGTCTCCTTTATGCTGTCGAGGACTCTCAACTTCTGGTCCTGTCTCATCAAGATGGCCTCCCATCTCTTCAAAGCTCTCACGGTGTCCCAGCGGAAACTATTCCTATGCTTTCCTATGATCCTATGAGTCCTCTGGTTTCATTATGTCTATGTAAGAAACAAGAAACAGGACAGAATCCAGTTATTATCCCAGACTCCTGATGGCCGGGAAACTCATCTCTCTCCTCATACACATTAACTCCTAGTGTGCCCAGCCCTTAGGGATCTTTGAGGCTGGTCTACCCCAGACACTACCCCCAGTCAGAGATGGCCAGACTTTCAGGCCCAGTTACTCCCCACAGATACAGATCGATGGAACTCAGTCAACAGAAGAGGCCATGACAGCCCCCGAGCACCACCACAGAACTCCTGTCCAGACTCAGGTCCCACTGGGACTCTGCTCTTTGTCAGGACCCGAACTGCTGGTTCTGAATCAGGTACCTCCAAGGGAAGTCATTACGGGCTCCTCCATCCTTCTTAAGCCACAAAAAGATAGATAGATAGATAGATAGATAGATAGATAGATAGATGCACCTATTTTGCAGAGACAGAAGTAAAGAATCCAACTGCTGCATCAATCAACAGCCATTCAAAGAGTTCCTGACTTTTCAGGGCCCCCTTCCTCATGAGGGAGCTATATGACTACATTTAAGGGGCTGATCGCTCCCCAAATCAGGAATCTGACAGTCCTGCTTCCTTCCTGCTCTTCCCATCTGTCTTCTTTGCCACCCAACTCCTTCTACTCAGAATTGGGATATCACTGGCCTCTTTGCCAAGAGCAGGACTCGTTCTGCCCCTTCCTCATCAACACTGTTCCCACAGTCCCGTTGATGGATGACTCTCTAAGCAGCTTCTACAAGTAAGTGTCCACTCAGTAGGTGGTTTAGCCATAGCTTTAAGTGGCTCCAAGTGCAAGCAGGAGAACAGTGAAATAATCCCTGACTTTGGTGAGTTCCCAGTCTAATGGGGGAGACAAGGCCCACAAGCACATAAAAACCCAGGCAATCATCTAGAGGACACTATTCTCAGGCTGGTAATATATTTAGTGCTTTCGACTGCACTGGCACAGTCACCTCGTCCATCTGGAGAGACACTCTTCTCTCTGGATGGGGTGTTGCACTCTCCTCTCTTTCCTCCTACCCTCCCCTCTCTTCCTGGTCTCTAAGTGATGGCCTGCTCACCCCCCGGGGGACCAACTCCAGTCCCATGGCTTTATATGTGGTGAGAGGCCAGAGATTGCCAAACCCATCTCCCATTCTAACCTCTCTGCCAGTCTCCAAAATTTTACATCCAATTGCCTACTCCACATCCCCACTGGTTTATCTAACAAGATGTAACAAGAACTCTCAACTTTCTCCCGTCAAATGTGCTCCTCCTGCAGCACTTCCCACCCAGACCAAAGGCTCCATCATCCACCTGCCTACCTTTGTTCTGGTTCTGCCTCCATTCTGATCACATGTCACCAACCCCATGCCACCAGCCATCCAAGCCACCAGCATCATGACCCTAGACCCTTGCAGCGGTCTAACTGCCTCCCTGTTTCCACACTGCTTCCCCAGTCAGTTCTCCATTCAGCAGTTGGACATGTCACTCCCCTACTCAGCATGCTCCAATGACCACCCGTTACCTACAGACTAAAATCCAAACTTCTACCACGGCCTGTAAGGCCCTACCTCACCCGGCCCTGCCTATTGCTCCAAGCTCACCTGCTATCACACTGGGCCTCACCCTCCACTCTATAGCTGGCTGGCCTGCCTGCTGCTCCTCTGGCCACATCAAGTTCACTCTTGCCTCAAGGCCTTAGCAGTGGCCAGTCTCTCTGCCTTGAATAGAGTTCTTCCTCCAGATCTCAGGACTCACTCGCTCACTTCACTCTGTCTTCTGCTGACGTCTCACCTCAGCAAAGAGACCCTCCCTGACCACTCGATGATCCTATGAAAAATAACCCTGTCCCAATCCTCCCATCCCCTTACCCTGCACTACTTTTCTTCACTGCACTTTAAAATCAACGACAGACATTAATGTCTTCCTCTCTCACTAGAAGGAAAACTACCCGAGAGCAAGCACTTTGCCTGCTTCATCACTCAAGGACTATATGATGAATGAATGAATGAATGAATGAATGTATGTCTGATACATTAATCAAATCATTGTTAACCAGACTGACATAGATTACGTTCTTTTCTTAGAAAGAAGGCTGACTTTCTCATAGAAACCATAGGATAAGGGATGTTACAATATTAATCAAGACCCTAATGCCCAACTTTTAAAGAAATATGATCAAACCCTACATTTAATTACAAGTTATATATCAAGCAACATAAAGCTCTCTAAATTACATGTGCTTTCAGTATAAAAGAAGAATTACAATGAAGCCTAGGTAAATACATTTTGATGTAATATAGCACCATAGTTCATTGTTCAAAGTTTATTTTATCAAAAGCAGAACAAATGTCTTCATTAAGAGTGTGGAATTCAGAAAAGAGATTTTCCACAGGCATCTCTGAAAAAAATGTATAGAGGAAACTAAAGGTTACTTGCCCTTCTGAGAAGTCTGTCAAGAAACATTTGCATCTTGCTAAAGGTGCCCGAATCATCTGTGAGCAGCCCATCAGCTCAGACTTGAAGGGACTCCAGAGAAGAGCACCAAGTTCCAGCCTGACTCTGCACCAACCAGGTGTGTCGCTGCAGCTCTCCTTCAGGGGCCCCCTTTCCTCATCAGTGCCGGGAAAAGAGTACTGGATGATTTCCACAGTCCCATCTGCTCTAGCTTTTCCAATGAAAATTTGTCCTCTTTTTCTCCTTGCAAATTTCCCTGCCTTGAGCATAAAATGGGTAACTCCACAGAAAGGGCTTCTTACACAGCCCTCTCCCCAGCACCCGAGCCTCTACCTTCATCCTGATTTTAGCCAAGGCAAACCTGCCTTCAAAATAAAGGACTTGCATTAATTTTTCCATCCTTTGATCTTCTGCTTCTGCTGCTTCACAATGTCAGAGTGCCTTAGGGCTCGCCTCTCAAGGGAGCAATGCTCATGCATACACAGTGCTCACTTTGATCCAGCCTTCCCTGAATCCTAAAATAATGCCCCCCATCTCAGCCATACATTCTGTACTTTCCTTCAGGCAGTAGTAAGACACTGCTTTCTCCCTTCATCAGCCACTTTAGAGTCCAACCTCATAATCACTTTTTAAAAATTGCTTTAAAATTACAAGATCTTTTTTTTTTAACAAAAGGACAGAACCCATGTATTTAGTTTTGTCTGCTAAAGCAGCCTAAGAGTATTCTCTCTCTCTCTCTCTCTCTTTTTAATGTTTATTTTTTAGAGAGAGAGAGAGAGAGAGAGAGAGAGAGCGAGCATGACGGGGGATGGGCAGAGAGAGAGAGAGAGGGAGACACAGAATCTGAAGTAGGCTCCAGGCTTTGAGTTGTCAGCACAGAGCCTGACGTGGCGCAGGAACCCACAAACCTTGAGATCGTGACCTGAGCTGAAGTCGGAGCACCTGGGTGGCTCGGTTGATTAAGTGTTCAACTCTTGATTTTGGCTCACGACGTGATCTCACCATTTGTGAATTCAAGCCCCACACTGGGCTCTGCAGTGACAGCACAGAGTCTGCTTGGGATTCTCTCTCTGTCTGCCCGTCCCCTGCTTGCTCTCGCTCTGTGTGTGTCTCTCTCTCTCTCTCGAAAATAAGTAAATAAACATTTAAAAAATAAAAATCTTTTAAAAATAAAGTAAAAATAATTTTTAAGAAAGAAGCTATTCTCCCACTTCAGTGATGGAACCACACTTCAAAGCAGCCTTAGAACCTTGGGGGAAATAATCAGTGTTATAAAATCACAGGCTATGCTTCTTTTCACGGATTGCTCTTTCCCCCTCCTCCTTCTCACTTGCTTTGCTTCACCGAATTGGTTAGGACCCCATCAGCCTCCTTCACAGTGAGAGTCAACAGACCACTTCCCAGGCTGACACTGGCTGAGGACCCCTCAAGTACTGTAATCACAAGACCCCAAGAAGAGGGAAGAGGGTAGCAGAAGGAAACCCATCTTCCTCACCAGTTAAAGCTACGAAAGCAATGGACCCCGACCCCTAACTTTCACATATGATATCCCAAAAGATCACCCAGACTTTTGAAATATTATTGATAATACTGACCATTGTATAGCTGCCCACAAAGGCACCATTTTTGTTGAGCAGACTCACTCTACACCTACTCTCAACGGGATTTCCCACTGACCAGAGTGACAATGATCACGTCTGTGAAGCAGGGCCAGTGGGAGCTCTTGGTCAGGACCTGGAACAGATGGGTTCCACAATTAACACAGAATTTGAGCTGTGCTCCACCCCCAATGATGGCTTCTTGCTAAGGAACCAGAGAGTCAAAGGGAAAATCGAAACCAAATGCAGTTAACCAGAGCACCTTCCTGGAGTAGCAGGAGGAAGAAGTCTGTGGACAATTTGGAAGGACGGAGCACCAGTTTGGCAGCATAACAGTTTCTAGCAGAAACCAGGGCACCCAGCAGATACCGAATCTTGTTTCCTGGCTGGCTTCAATGACAGTTCCCACCAACTCCACCAGTTCTAGAATTCTGACCAGCTAAGCCAGGGTCAACAGATAATGCTCAGTAAGGCATGCTGGCTTCACCCCCAGCTGTCTGGGCACCTGACCAGGTGTCATCTCACCTTGCGGGCACTATTCTGCCCTGGCTGCCCAGATCCCCTCTCTGTCATCTCCTCAGGGTAGGCTGGGGAGGAATGGTCAACGGCACAGTCTGAACCCTGCCCACTCACCAACGTCTCCTCTGCTGTTTGTTGTGGCAACTGGGCTGGGAGCACAGGGCAAGACGTCCTGGAGATCTGCCTCCCTGTGGGCTCGTGGGGCCCTTAGCCAAGAAGCTCCTGAAGTATTTCAGATGGCAGCAGGGGCAGCCCACTGGAAGCCTCCTGGCCGGTGCCTGGTGGGAAGGAGGAAAGGCAAGCTAAGTCAGGGACACATGTGCACAAGGGAGTAGGAGCAGCTGGGAGGAGGAGCACATCACTCAGAGAGGCTGTGTGGAAATGTCCCAAGGACAATAGGTGCTTTTATTCCCAAGTGTGGGGGGTTATGGGTTGAAAGTTCAGGACGAATAGTTACAAGGAGAACCAGAACTGAGTGCTTCCTTCCTCCACAGAGGACAGAATTCAGGAGAACTGAGGAGGGCAGAGCTGGGGTGAAGTCACAGGGTCAGGGGAGAGGCCCTGGCAGGGGTGAGGGAGGAAGGCCACAGAGCAGGTAGTGGCTGTTGGGCCCTCTGGAAAGAGCTGGTACGTGGGCGATCAGGGGCCTGGCTTCGGTGACAAGGCCAGGGTAAGGAGGAGCTCACAGGACAGGGAGACAATACTCACACCTGGGAGAGGACTGTTCTCAGAAACCAGTGACTCCCCCTCACTGTCCAGAGCTCAGCCCACACCTCTGCTCCCCCAGAACCCACACCAAAGCAGCCCACAGGGCCCACCCTTAGCCTGCAAGGGTTCCTAAACCTCACCCCATCTCCTCCCTTTAGAAGTTTCTGTTTTGGGATGCCTGGGTGGTGCAGTCAGTTGAGCATCTGACTCTTGATCTCAGCTCACGTCATGATCTCACAGTTCATGAGTTCAAGCCCTACATCAGGCTCTGCAATGATGGTGCGGAGCCTGCTTGGGGTTCTGTCTCTCCTTCTCTCTGGCCCTCCCCCTGCTTGTGCTCTCTAGCTCTCTCTCAAAAATAAACTTCAAAAAAAAAAAAAAAAAAAAAAGCTTGTTTCCCTCCAGCAGCACATCTCAAATACTTAAAGTAATAAATCCATTCTTTCAAATGTGCAAATTATTTGCTGCCTTCCCAGAAGGTGTATTAATCTGTAATGAAGAGTTTGTAAACCCGAAGGGAATCAAGCTCTCAAGATGGAATTTCAACCGAGAGACTTCTGGACGGAAAGGCCTTATACACCCAACTCACACAGGAGATCTAGAGGGTGGACACCCCAGTTTGGCGTGGTGGTCCCCTGACACTTTGAGGCATACTTTGAAGAGGAACTGGAAGGAACTGGACCCTCAGAGGAGGGGCGGGATGAGGTGGAATCTCTGCCCTGCTACAGTCCCCCAGATAGATGCTCTTTTCCACCCGGACACGGAGCTTCGGCAGAAGGCTGACCCCAGAGTGCCAGCCCCATCTGTACCCAGCCCCGTCTGTACCCCATCTGTATCCTGTTTGGCCACAGGATCAAGTGGGAGCCAAATCAGGATGGTGTTCCTGTAAGTGATGGTTTCTGCAGCTCTCATGGGCTAACCCAGTCAGTCCTGGCAGAATTTCTCTTGACCTGGCAAGTTTGGTCCCTCTGCCACTACTCACCTCAATGATTCTCCCACCTTGGTGAGGGCTCAGGGATACCTGCGGCTCTCTGTTCCTTGACCCTTACTTCACTTCCAGCTTGAGCACACCTGGCATTTCAGTCTCACCAGCGACACCTTCACGTGCTGCCAGCAAGAAGAGCCCCCTTGCCTGCTGCTCCTCCTGTGTCTCAAGCCCACGGCCTAGCTGGTGTCCACGTGAGGCCAGGACGTTGCACCACAGGATTCTTCTGCCCAGCTAGTTAGGCAACTATAATCCTTGGCTATAATCCTTCACAACTCAACCTGCACCAAGGTCTGCTTCTGAAGTCACCCACAAGAAAATGCAAAATTAATCTACTGAATGTTTAAAAATTAAAAATGTATAAAAGCTGATAATATAGGCAAAATGGTTTTCTACACTAACTTTGCATCCCTATTAAGCATTACAGGTGCAAAAGAGTTCCCTGACACTCATGGTTAAAAAAAAAAAAAAAAAAGGGAAATAGAATGGGTCACATTTTTCTCCTTGGCAGGTGAGGGTGCAAAGCCACTTCAGCAGGAAACAGGGACCCTCCAGTGCATTTCTCTATAGAGAGGGGACTGCACATCATGGGTAGACAATTCCACCCATACAGTTTTCCAAAAGAAGGATTCACCATTCAGTCACTTTTTAATATCGACATTTAATGAAAACCAGGAAAATATTAAAACACGACTCAGGATTTTTGCAGGGAGCTAAGGCAATGTGGTTTGATAAGGGGGTTCACTGATGGCTTAATACAAGACAGTGTTTTTCAGAAGAAAGCTGTGCTGCTCTCATCCTGTTCTCCAGGGACAGTGGGGAGGGGAAGGCTGGAGGAGGGGTGCACTGGGATGTGTGGTGGGATTACAGATCACCATGATAACCAAGGACAGGGAAGGGAGCCAAGGATGCTGAATATCCCACATTAAACAGAATTCTCATTATGAAGAACTGTCTCATCAAAAATGCTAATAGTGCCTCTGTTGAGAAGCACTGGAAGGTGAATCAGAAATTAGCATGACTCTTGATTCCAAGAATATCAGTTAAGTCTTCATGGGGAGATGACAGCAATGACTGTACGAATGTCCTCTCTGGCGAGCCCAGATGAAGGGGGATGCAGGCTTCTGATAGGGTCAGTCCTGCTAGTGGTGACATGCATATCAGCTTATGAAGGGGATAGAGCCTGACAGGCACTGTTGGCTAGACAGACAGATGGACAGTGGTGAGCTACACATATGCCTTTGGAAAGGGACAAACCTCTCCTGTTTTTTTATTTCTTAGGACACAGCTGGGGCACCAAAACTGGACAACACATCACAGAAGAAACAATTTTAGTCCAGAGCACTGGTTCTCAAAGAGTGGTCTCCAATTAGCATCACCTGGGAACTTGTTAGAAACACCTCAGACTTGGTGAATCAGAAACTCTGGCCCAGGAACCAATGTTTTAACAAGCACTCGAGATGAATCTGATGCAGGCTCAAGTTTGAGAACCTCTGGTCTAGAAAGTTTGGGATTAAAAATAGCAATCAGTCACAAGAAGTAACACTACCTCATCCCTGTGTAGTTTCTAGTACACTCTGAGAAGGAGGAGCATGTTGCAACATGTCTCTTGTAGGCAAATGATCAGACATGGAGGGCATGAAGAAGGAAGACTTAAGCAAGGAGAAATGAGGGAAAAGAGTAAATTATCAGGGCCAATCTAAGTATCAAGTTTGATAAACCATCCTAGAAGGATTTTTTTTAACTTGTTTTCCTCTTTGAATAGCCAATGCAATTATATGGTTCAAAACTCAGAAGACACAAAAGGGTATAGAGCGAAAGGTCCTCTACTTGCCCCTTCTCCTAGGTACCAAGCTCCAGCTTCCCTTCCTCAGAGTCAGGCATGTCATCAATATCTTCTTGGGCTATGTTATAAAAATACATATCTATTTTTATCCCCATTTTGTCTTAAATACAGATGATAGCATATTATACACATTATTCTATACTTTGATTTTTTTCATTTAATATGTTTTGGGGATTATTCCATATTAGAAACTTTAAGAACCACTGAGAAGACTTCTGAGTGCCTGGAAACATATAACACTCTCAGGGACACATGTGTCTTCCCTGCAAAGACGAAGGCCATCATGTGATTCTTGTGGATTTCTTAGTGAACCGCCTCTAGGAAAACTGTCCTGAAATTCTCAGCTTGGAGAACTCTCCACAAGTCCTACTTATATTCTGTTTTATGTGAGAAGGATGTGACCTGTAAACTCCTAGGTCACTAAAGTCCAATGGCAACACTACCAGACAATACCAGCAACTGGGGGGGGGGGGGGGGGGAGGGGGGTTAGGCATCCTAGAATACACAGTGGAGGGGAGGTTGGAACCCAGGAGAGAGCTCAAAGCAATGAGAGGACTTGGAACATTTTTATCTGTAAGACTAATAACCATAAATCACATTTTATCTATAGGAATTAACAAAATACATGAAAGGATAAAGACAGGAACAAGATGAGAACACTTAACAGAGTCAGTTTTCAACACTTATAATCAAATATTGAACACAGAGTAAATAATACATATAATCTCTATCCTTCTACCAGTTTGAGTTATAACCTTTCCTTTATAATTACTTTTTGTTCTCTTTCCTTCAGCACCATCAGTAAGATATCTTGTACTCCATCAGTAATTGATAAAACAAGTATACAGAAATAAGTAAGGTTATAGAAGGTCTGAACACCACTATCAACTAACTTAACTGAATTGACACTACACCCAACAAGGCAAGATATATATTATTTTCAAGTGCACATAAAACATTCGCCAAGATAGACTATATTCTGGGCCACCAAACAAACCTGAATCAATCTTTAAAAAGTAAAATCATGTACAGATGTCCTATAATCATAATAAAATCAAACTAGAAGTTAATAACATAAAGATACCTGGAAAATTCTGTAAGTTTCTGGAGACTAAACAACACACTTCTAAATAACCCATAGATAAAAGACGAAGTCCTGGGATACTGGATAATATTTTACATAGAATGATATGAAAACACAATGTCCCAAAATTTGGGGGATGCAGCTAAAGCAGATTAAGTGTACAAGGAAATTTATAGCATTAAACTTATATTAGAAAAAGAGAAAAACCTCAAACCAATGATCCAAACTTCCACTTTAGAAAACTAGGAAAAGAAGAGGAATTTAAATCCAAACTGATAAGAAGGAAGGAAATAATAAATATAAAAGCACAAATCATTGAAATTAAAAAGAAAACAAGTAATAAAGTTTTTGAAAAACCTGAGAAAAAAAGTTCTTGAAAATATCAATAAAATTTGAGCCTGTAGCCAGGTTTTCCGGGGAAAAAAAAGAAAGAAAAATTGTAACTGTCAGGAATGAAGGAGGGGATATTACTACAGAGCCTACAGACATTAAAAAGAAAATAAACATTATGAATGATTCTATGCCCATAAATTCAACAACTTAGATTAAATAGACAAATTCCTTGAAAGGCACAAATAACTAAAAATCAACCAAAAAGAAATAGTGGGGTTCTTGGGTGTCTCAATCGGTTAAATGTCCAACTCTTGATTTCAGCTCAGGTCATGATCTCACGGTTTGTGGGTTTGAGTCCTGCATCGGGTTCCATGCTGACAGTGTGGAGCCTGCTTGGGATTCTCTCTCTTCCTCTCTCTCTGCCCTTTCCCTGCTCATGTGTGCACTCTTGCTCTCCCTCTCTCTCTCTCTCTCAAGGATAAATAAATTTTAAAAAATTAAAAAGAAATAGATAACCTGAATTAAACAAATTTTATGAGGCCAACATTACTTGATATGAAAATTAGACAAAGATATTACAAGAAGAGAAAACTACAGGGGCACCTTGGTGGCTCAGTCGGTTAAGCGTCCGACTTCAGCTCAGGTCACGATCTCGCAGTCCGTGAGTTCGAGCCCCGCGTCGGGCTCTGGGCTGACAGCTCAGAGCCTGGAGTCTGCTTCCAATTCTGTGTCTCCCTCTCTCTCTGCCCCTCCCCCGTTCATGCTCTGTCTCTCTCTGTCTCAAAAATAAATAAACGTTTAAAAAAAAAAAAAAAGAAAAGAAAACTACAGGCCAAAAATCCTCAACAAAATGCTAATAAATTCAGTAGTATGAGATAACACATCCTTATAATGTGGGGTTTACCATGGAAATGTACAGCTGGTTCAACATTTGAAAATAAATAAATTTATTTTATCAATTGATTGAAGAAGGAAAACTACATAATCACTTCATTAGATGGGGAGGGGGGGTGGGAAGCACCTGACAGAATTCAGTTTCCACTAATGGTTCTGATCAACTGCTGTAATCAGAATGCAAAAAACTGAGATAACCTGCTAAAAAAGGTAGAAGCCTCTTGAGTGATCCAGAAGTCCTCTCATGAGAAAGGTCTCAGGTGTTGTTACAAGATGAGTATGAGGGGACAGATACACGGTAGAGTCTTCAACATGTAATGGAATTACATTCATCATATAGTTGGTCAAGAGAGAGATGGTTACATTTAGGCAGATCGCTACTGAATAAAGAAAGAGCTTCGTTATCATCACACCTCTGCACAAAGGCAGATGCCTCCCATTTGAGGTGGTGGGATTTCTTAAAACCACAAGTGTTCCAAATTTCCCAGAGAGCTGTCAGGAATGCTGTAAAGTCTTCTACTTTAGGTGGGAAAATGGATTCAATGACACTGAAAGTTCTTTTTAATGCTGAGACAGAGTAGGGAAAAAAAATTTAGTTGTCTTAACTAAATGTTTGTTCGTTTTTTAATTAATGTTTGTTAAGAGTCAGGTAAAGGAGTATGAGACTCTACATTTTAAAAATCATATTGCTTATCTTTATGCATTTTACACTAGTAATTTAGTAGAGATATATATTTTTATAGTACACCCTGTAAAAACATTTCTTGTTATACATTTCTCTCCCCCTGCTACTTGTTCTAAAGAGACTAAGTGATAGATTAGTCCTTGATCCCTTAATATCTTCAACCATTCACATTCTGTCAGTTCCTTTCTTTCTGCCTCCAGACATCCTTTCTTGAAAAAGACCCACAATTAGACCTACTGCTCTCCTTCTAGCTACCAACCTATTTCTAGACTTCCTTTCCACTTAAATGTTTTCAGTGAGTCATCAACACCTGCCACAATTTCCTTTCCACCCACTCCCTCTTTACCCCCTGCAATCAGCCCAGTTCTTTTATGTATCACGTAGATGGTCAAGATGCTGGAGTTTAGGGGGGCTAAGAATATCATGAAGAAGACACAGCATTTTCATTCAAAGAGTACCAAGAAAAAAATCAACATAAATTCTCCAAATACCCATTAGGCAGAGATTGGAGAAAGGACCTGCAAAAGAAAGCTGACATTTATTACGTATCTTCTACTATACTGTGGAGTTAGATTGTATCCCATCATACCCATCAACAATTTCTCCATTCCTGTGCACTTATTTCATTTCAACTTGAATTGTACCAGAAATAACAATAAATGTAACTGGACCAAATTCACCAGTTAAAAGGTACATACACTCACCCACTCACATAACTATTATAGGCTTTTTACAAGATGAATATAAAGAAGTTGAAAGAAATGAATGGAAATAATGAGAAAATATGCCAGGCAAAAACTAACCATAAGAGAGCTGAAATAGCAAAATTAATGCCAGACAAAATAGACTTTAATGTAATTAGACAAGAGAACCATTTCAAAATGATAAGAGGAATGAGATAAAAACATAGAAGATATCCCCAGCATTGGTTTTAGGAAGAGTCCAGTAAATGTAATGTAAATACAACAGCTCAGAATTAGAATTCTACACAATTCAATTCAATCCCACAATTATTTGCATAAAAGCATTCAAGTTTGTTACCATGAACAACAAAGCTTGATCTAAAAAGACATATGTAGGGTTCCGGAAGATGGCGGCGTAGGAGGACGCTGGGCTCACCGCGCATCCTGCTGATCACTTAGATTCCACCTACACCTGCCTAAAGAACCCAGAAAACCGCCAGAGGATTAGCAGAACGGAGTCTCCAGAGCCAAGCGCAGACGAGAGGCCCACGGAAGAGGGTAGGAAGGGCGGCGAGGCGGTGCGCGCTCCACGGACTGGCGGGAGGGAGCCGGGGCGGAGGGGCGGCTCCCCGGCCAAGCAGAGCCCCCGAGTCTGGCTGGCAAAAGCGGAGGGGCCGGACAGACTGTGCTCCGACAGCAAGCGCGACTTAGCGTCTGGGAGGTCATAAGTTAACAGCTCTGCTCGGAAAGCGGGAAGGCTGGAGGACAAAGGGAGGGAGAGCTGCTGAGCCCCCGGACGGCAGAGCTCAGCTTGGCGGGGAACAAAGGCGCTCGCCAGCGCCATCTCCCCCGCCCATCCCCCAGCCAAAATCCCAAAGGGAACCAGTTCCTGCCAGGGAACTTGCTCACTCCGAGCAAACACCCAACTCTGTGCTGATGCGGAGCCAAACCTCCGGCAGTGGATCTGACTCCCTCCCGCTGCCACAGGGCCCCTCCTGAAGTGGATCACCTAAGGAGAAGCGAGCTAAGCCTGCCCCTCCTGCCCCCGTGCACCTTGCCTACCCACCCCAGCTAATATGCCAGATCCCCAGCACCACAAGCCTGGCAGTGTGCAAGTAGCCCAGACGGGCCACGCCACCCCACAGTGAATCCCGCCCCTAGGAGAGGGGAAGAGAAGGCACACACCAGTCTGACTGTGGCCCCAGCTATGGGCTGGGGGCAGACATCAGGTCGGACTGCGGCCCCGCCCACCAACTCCAGTTATACACCACAGCACGGGGGAAGTGCCCTGCAGGTTCTCACCACTCCAGGGACTATCCAAACTGACCAAACGGAAGAATTCCCCTCAGAAGAATCTCCAGGAAATAACAACAGCTAATGAACTGATCAAAAAGGATTTAAATAATATAACAGAAAGTGAATTTAGAATAATAGTCATAAAATTAATTGCTGGGCTTGAAAACAGTATACAGGACAGCAGAGAATCTCTTGCCACAGAGATCAAGGGACTAAGGAACAGTCACGAGGAGCTGAGAAACGCTTTAAATGAAATGCAAAACAAAATGGAAACCACGACGGCTCGGCTTGAAGAGGCAGAGGAGAGAATAGGTGAACTAGAAGATAAAGTTATGGAGAAAGAGGAAGCTGAAAGAAAGAGAGATAAAAAAATCCAGGAGTATGAGGGGAAAATTAGAGAACTAAGTGATACACTAAAAAGAAATAATATACGTATAATTGGTATCCCAGAGGAGGAAGAGAGAGGGAAAGGTGCTGAAGGGGTACTTGAAGAAATTATAGCTGAGAACTTCCCTGAACTGGGGAAGGAAAAAGGCATTGAAATCCAAGAGGCACAGAGAACTCCCTTCAGACGTAACTTGAATCGATCTTCTGCACGACATATCATAGTGAAACTGGCAAAATACAAGGATAAAGAGAAAATTCTGAAAGCAGCAAGGGATAAACGTGCCCTCACATATAAAGGGAGACCTATAAGACTCGTGACTGATCTCTCCTTTGAAACTTGGCAGGCCAGAAAGGCTTGGCACGATATCTTCAGTGTGCTAAACAGAAAAAATATGCAGCCGAGAATCCTTTATCCAGCAAGTCTGTCATTTAGAATACAAGGAGAGATAAAGGTCTTCCCAAACAAACAAAAACTGAAGGAATTTGTCACCACGAAACCAGCCCTACAAGAGATCCTAAGGGGGATCCTGTGAGACAAAGTACCAGAGACATCACTACAAGCATAAAACATACAGACATCACAATGACTCTAAACCCGTATCTTTCTATAATAACACTGAATGTAAATGGATTAAATGCGCCAACCAAAAGACATAGGGTATCAGAATGGATAAAAAAACAAGACCCATCTATTTGCTGTCTACAAGAGACTCATTTTAGATCTGAGGACACCTTTAGATTGAGAGTGAGAGGATGGAGAACTATTTATCACGCTAATGGAAGCCAAAAGAAAGCTGGAGTAGCCATACTTATATCAGACAAACTAGACTTTAAATTAAAGGCTGTAACAAGAGATGAAGAAGGGCATTATATAATAATTACAGGGTCTATCCATCAGGAAGAGCTAACAATTATAAATGTCTATGCGCCAAATACCAGAGCCCCCAGATATATAAAACAATTACTCATAAACATAAGCAACCTTATTGATAAGAATGTGGTCATTGCAGGGGACTTTAACACCCCACTTACAGAAATGGATAGATCATCTAGACACACAGTCAATAAAGAAACAAGGGCCCTGAATGATACATTGGATCAGATGGACTTGACAGATATATTTAGAACTCTGCATCCCAAAGCAACAGAATATACTTTCTTCTCGAGTGCACATGGAACATTCTCCAAGATAGATCACATACTGGGTCACAAAACAGCCCTTCATAAGTTTACAAGAATTGAAATCATACCATGCATACTTTCAGACCACAATGCTATGAAGCTTGAAATCAACCACAGGAAAAAGTCTGGAAAACCTCCAAAAGCATGGAGGTTAAAGAACACCCTACTAACGAATGAGTGGGTCAACCAGGCAATTAGAGAAGAAATTAAAAAATATATGGAGACAAACGAAAATGAAAATACAACAATCCAAACGCTTTGGGACGCAGCGAAGGCAGTCCTGAGAGGAAAATACATTGCAATCCAGGCCTATCTCAAGAAACAAGAAAAATCCCAAATACAAAATCTAACAGCACACCTAAAGGAAATAGAAGCAGAACAGCAAAGGCAGCCTAAACCCAGCAGAAGAAGAGAAATAATAAAGATCAGAGCAGAAATAAACAATATAGAATCTAAAAAAACGGTAGAGCAGATCAACGAAACCAAGAGTTGGTTTTTTGAAAAAATAAACAAAATTGACAAACCTCTAGCCAGGCTTCTCAAAAAGAAAAGGGAGATGACCCAAATAGATAAAATCATGAATGAAAATGGAATGATTACAACCAATCCCTCAGAGATACAAACAATTATCAGGGAATACTATGAAAAATTATATGCCAACAAATTGGACAACCTGGAAGAAATGGACAAATTCCTAAACACCCACACTCTTCCAAAACTCAATCAGGAGGAAATAGAAAGCTTGAACAGACCCATAACCAGCGAAGAAATTGAATCGGTTATCAAAAATCTCCCATCAAATAAGAGTCCAGGACCAGATGGCTTCCCAGGGGAGTTCTACCAGACGTTTAAAGCAGAGATAATACCTATCCTTCTCAAGCTATTCCAAGAAATAGAAAGGGAAGGAAAACTTCCAGACTCATTCTATGAAGCCAGTATTACTTTGATTCCTAAACCAGACAGAGACCCAGTAAAAAAAGAGAACTACAGGCCAATATCCCTGATGAATATGGATGCAAAAATTCTCAATAAGATACTAGCAAATCGAATTCAACAGCATATAAAAAGAATTATTCACCATGATCAAGTGGGATTCATTCCTGGGATGCAGGGCTGGTTCAACATTCGCAAATCGATCAACGTGATACATCACATTAACAAAAAAAAAGAGAAGAACCATATGATCCTGTCAATCGATGCAGAAAAGGCCTTTGACAAAATCCAGCACCCTGGAGAAAGTCGGGATAGAAGGAACATACTTAAAGATCATAAAGGCCATTTATGAAAAGCCCACAGCTAACATCATCCTCAACGGGGAAAAACTGAGAGCTTTTTCCCTGAGATCAGGAACACGACAGGGATGCCCACTGTCACCGCTGTTGTTTAATATAGTGCTGGAAGTTCTAGCATCAGCAATCAGACAACAAAAGGAAATCAAAGGCATCAAAATTGGCAAAGATGAAGTCAAGCTTTCGCTTTTTGCAGATGACATGATATTATACATGGAAAATCCGATAGACTCCACCAAAAGTCTGCTAGAACTGATACATGAATTCAGCAAAGTTGCAGGATACAAAATCAATGTGCAGAAATCAGTTGCATTCTTATACACTAACAATGAAGCAACAGAAAGACAAATGAAGAAACTGATCCCATTCACAATTGCACCAAGAAGCATAAAATACCTAGGAATAAATCTAACCAAAGATGTAAAAGATCTGTATGCTGAAAACTATAGAAAGCTTATGCAGGTAATTGAAGAAGATATAAAGAAATGGAAAGACATTCCCTGCTCATGGATTGGAAGAATAAATATTGTCAAAATGTCAATACTACCCAAAGCTATCTACACATTCAATGCAATCCCAATCAAAATTGCACCAGCATTCTTCTCGAAACTAGAACAAGCAATCCTAAAATTCATATGGAACCACAAAAGGCCCCGAATAGCCAAAGTAATTTTGAAGAAGAAGACCAAAGCAGGAGGCATCACAATCCCAGACTTTAGCCTCTACTACAAAGCTGTCATCATCAAGACAGCATGGTATTGGCATAAAAACAGACACATAGACCAATGGAATAGAATAGAAACCCCAGAACTAGACCCACAAACGTATGGCCAACTCATCTTTGACAAAGCAGGAAAGAACATCCAATGGAAAAAAGAGTCTCTTTAACAAATGGTGCTGGGAGAACTGGACAGCAACATGCAGAAGGTTGAAACTAGACCACTTTCTCACACCATTCACAAAAATAAACTCAAAATGGATAAAGGACCTGAATGTGAGACAGGAAACCATCAAAACCTTAGAGGAGAAAGCAGGAAAAGACCTCTCTGACCTCAGCCGTAGCAATCTCTTACTCGGCACATCCCCAAAGGCAAGGGAATTAAAAGCAAAAGTGAATTACTGGGACCTTATGAAGATAAAAAGCTTCTGCACAGCAAAGGAAACAACCAACAAAACTAAAAGGCAACCAACGGAATGGGAAAAGATATTTGCAAATGACACATCGGACAAAGGGCTAGTATCCAAAATCTATAAAGAGCTCATCAAACTCCACACCCGAAAAACAAATAACCCAGTGAAGAAATGGGCAGAAAACATGAATAGACACTTCTCTAAAGAAGACATCCGGATGGCCAACAGGCACATGAAAAGATCTTCAACGTCGCTCCTTATCAGGGAAATACAAATCAAAACCACACTCAGATACCACCTCACGCCAGTCAGAGTGGCCAAAATGAAGAAATCAGGAGACTATAGATGCTGGAGAGGATGTGGAGAAACGGGAACCCTCTTGCACTGTTGGTGGGAATGCAAATTGGTGCAGCCGCTCTGGAAAGCAGTGTGGAGGTTCCTCAGAAAATTAAAAATAGACCTACCCTATGACCCAGCAATAGCACTGCTAGGAATTTACCCAAGGGATACAGGAGTACTGATGCATAGGGGCACTTGTACCCCAATGTTTATAGCAGCACTCTCAACAATAGCCAAATTATGGAAAGAGCCTAAATGTCCATCAACTGATGAATGGATAAAGAAATTGTGGTTTATATACAAATGGAATACTACGTGGCAATGAGAAAAAATGAAATATGGCCTTTTGTAGCAACGTGGATGGAACTTGAGAGTGCGATGCTAAGTGAAATAAGCCATACAGAGAAAGACAGATACCATATGGTTTCACTCTTATGTGGATCCTGAGAAACGTAACAGAAACCCATGGGGGAGGGGAAGGAAAAAAAAAAAAAAAAAGAGGTTAGAGTGGGAGAGAGCCAAAGCATAAGAGACTGTTAAAAACTGAGAACAAACTGAGGGTTGATGGGGGGTGGGAGGGAGGGCAGGGTGGGTGATGGGTATTGAGGAGGGCACCTTTTGGGATGAGCACTGGGTGTTGTATGGAAACCAATTTGACAGTAAATTTCATATATTAAAAATAAATAAATAAAAATAAAAAAAATAAAAAAAAATAAAAAGACATATGTAGAATTTTATACCCAATAATTATAAAACATGCATTGCAAGCATACACGTGGCTGCTAATTTTATTGTGCTTTGTTTTATTGCACTTAACAGATACTGTATTTTTCACAGTTGAAGGTTTGTAGCAACCCTGCATTGAGCAAGTCTGAGGACACCATTTTTCCAACAGAATTTGCTTACTTGCATCTCTGTGTCATATTTGGTAATTCTCACAATATTTCAAACTTTTATTATTATTTGCTATGGTTATCTTTGATGTTACTACTGTATAAGTTTTGATGTTGTAATTGTATAAGGGGTGCCACAAACCACATCCATATAAGATGGCAAACTTAACTGATAAATGTTGTGGCTATTCTGACCACTCCATTGACCAGCCATTCTCCTGTTTCTTTCCCCTCTCTTCAGGCCTCTCTATTCCCTGAGACACAGTAATATTGAAATGAGGCCAGTTAATAACCCTCCTCTGGCCTCTAAGTGTCTAAGTGAAAAGGAAGAGTCATATGTCTCTCACTTTAAATCAAAGCTAGAAATGATTAAGCCTAATGAGGAAGGCATGTTGAAAGCTGAGACAGGCCAAAAGCTAGGCCTCTTGTACCAAGCAGTTAGCCAAATCATGAATGCAAAGGAAAAGTTCTTGAAGGAAATTAAATGTGCTACTCCAGTAAACACAAGAATGATAAGAAAGCAAAACAGCCTATTGCTGATAATAAAGTTTGAGTGGTCTGGATGGAAGATCAAACCAGCCATAACATTCCCTTAAGCCAAAGCCTAATCCAGAGCAAAGCTCTAACTCTCTTCAACTCTATGAAGGCTAAGAGAGGTGAGAAAGCTGCAGAGGAAAAGTTGGAAGCTAGCAGAGGTAGGTTCATGAAGTTTAAGGAAAGAAGCCATCTCCATAACAAAAAAGTGCAAGGTGAAGCAGCAAATACTGACATGGAAGCTGCAACAAGTTATCCTGAAGACCTAGCTAAGATAGTTCATGAAGGCAGCTACACTAAACAAGAGATTTTCAATATATGTTAAACAACCTCCTATAGGAAGAAGATGCCATCTAGGACTGGCATAGCTAGAGAGAAGTTAATGCCTGGCTTCAAAGTCTCAAAGGTTAGGCTCTCTTGTTAGGGGCTAATGCAGCTGATAATCTGAAGTTAAAGCCAATGCTCATTCACCATTCTGAAAATACTAGGGTTCTCAAAAATTGTGCTAAATCTACTCTCCCTGTTCTCTACAAATGCAACAACAAAGCACGAATAACAGAAGATCTGTTTAGTGCATGGTTTACTGAATATTTCAAGCCCGCTGTTGAGACCTACTACTCAGAAAAAAAGGTCTGATGGAGATGTGCAATCAGGTTAATGTTGTTTTCGTGGCTGTTAACACAACATGCATTCTGTAGCCCATGGATCAAGAAGTAATTTCAAACAATCAATGCCATAAAAATACAAACAACTGTAACAGAATGTTATAAAAACTTATTTGCCAAAAAAAAAAAAACCCCTATATGCCAACAAATGGCACAACTTAGAGGAAATACATAAATTCCTAGAAACATATAAACTACCAAAACTAAATCAGGAAGAAATAGATAATTTGAACAGACCAATTATCAGCAATGAAATTGAATCAGTAATCAATAAACTCCCAAAAAAACTGTGAAGTCCAGAACCACATGGCTTCACAGGTGAATTCTACAAAACATTTAAAGAAGAGTTACTACCTGGGCACCTGGGTGGTCCGGTCGGCTGAGCATCTGACTTTGGCTCAGGTCATGACCTCACTGCTTGTGGGTTTGAATCCTGTCCGGCTCTGTTCTGACAGTTGGGAGCCTGGAGCCTGCTTCGGATTCTGTGTCTCCCTCTCTGTCCTCCCTCCTCCACTCATGCTCTGGTTCTCTCTCTCTCAAAAATAAATAAACATTAAAAAAAATTTAAAGAGTTAATACCTATTCTCTCAAACTATTCCAAAAAACAGAAGAAGAAGGAAAACTTTCAAATTCATTCTGTGAGGTCAGTATCACCCTGATACCAAAACCAAATAAAGACACCACAAATAAAGAGAACTATAGGGCCAATTACCTCTCATTAACACAGAAGCAAAAATCTTCAACAAAATACTAGCAAGCAGAATTCAACAATCCATTTAAAAGGGGGAGGAGTTAAGATGACAGAGAAGTAGGGGGGCCCTGGGCTCTCCTTGTCCCTCAAACACAGCTGTATTGAGGTCAGATCACTCGGAACACCCAGGAAATCAATCTGCAGATTGGCAGAAGGATCTCCACAGTTGGAGGGAGATAGCTTGGCAGGTGCGAGGTTCATAGAAATGAATTGGGGAAGAGAAAAAGAGAGGAGGGAACCCTTTTCGTGGAGAGACAAAAGGAAGAGAAAGAGAGAGGGGTTGAGAAAGTACAACATTGAGTTAGCACAAGCAGAAAACCTCTCTGGCCCATGGACTGGGTAGTGAGGAGTACTGAGTGTCCCAGCTCTTTTTTGAAGATAGTGTTTGAAGCTCAAATTCTGAGGTTCTGGAAGTGCATGACTTTCTTGGGAGCAGAGCTATGGCGTGCACTCCTGGGCAGGGAGGGGGCAGCTAGCCGGGAGTGCATAGGGTGGTGTAGACATCTCCAGGGCACACTGGGAGAGAACATTCCCCATCCCAGAGTACTTTTGGAAGAGGGCTTATTGCCTCCCAAGGACGAAATACCCTGCAGGTGCCAGCCAAAGGCCTTTCATCATCAGGGGACAGAGGCGTACCTAGAGTGAATATAAAACCTTTGCTGCCTTTAATGGTGGCACACTACAGATTCCATGCACTGTGCAGGCATGGGACTATTACGCAGGGACAGAGAACTTTACACAGCATGGAGAGGCTCTACTCCAAAGGAGGGGAGTGGATCCACATGGTGCTGGGTCCTTTAAGACTGTGGGTTTTGAATCCCAGCCACACGCCAGAGAAAACCTCAGGAGAGTTGTGGGACAGGGCAAGTTGACTGGTCTCACTATTCTGTGAGGGCTGCCTGAACAGCAAGGGGATGTGAGATCCCCAGTCTGGGGATCAAAGATTGGAGTGGTGCCATTTTCCCCCCAACACCAACATGGTGGGACTTCAGAGAGCAACACAGTGGCCTCCAGTGAAGGTAGGAGCCACTTAACACCAAACCCCAGCACCCCCATGCCTGGCAACTGTTTATTTTTTGGGGCAAGACTGACTCTGAGCCAAAGCAGTGGACCTCTCCTCCAGATCAGCACAGCCACCATCCCCCATCCACCAAGTGCACTGAAAATCCAGGGCTTCAAAATGACACCTACAGTTCTTTTTTCTTCTTCTTTTTCCTTTCTTTTTCTTTAGAATCTGCCTTATAGTTTTTTGATTCTCTGTTTGATTTTTTTTTTTGGTCCCCTTTCCTTTTCTCTTGCTTTGGGATCAGGCTCCCCCTCCTTTTTTTCCAGGGTCACTTCAACAAAGAAATCAAAGCACACCTAGTGAAAGGTCCAAACATTCCACCACTGCAAGCAAGGAGGAGCTCTGCAGAGGGCTGACCATGGGAAAGAGCAGCCAAAACGTAACAGCAGAGTGAACACAGCATACACCAAAAACACTTCCTGAAGTGCCAAGCTCTGGACAGTGTATGACCCTTTTTTAATATAGCAGTACTCTCAGGTGCAGGAAGCATAATAAGCTTTTAAAACATGCAAAAGACAGAAATGTAGCCAAAATGACAAGATGGAGGAATTTCCCCCAAACGAAAGGTCAAGAAGACATCACAGCCAGGGACTTGCCCAAAACAGATATAAGCAATATGCCTGAACAAGAATTTAGAACAACAGTCATAAGACTATTAGCTGGGCTTGAATAAAGGATAGAAGACACCAGAGAAACCCTTGCTGCAGAGATCAAAGACCTAAGAACTAGCCAGGATGAAATAAAAAATGCTATAACTGAGATGTAAAACAAACTGGATACAGTGATAATGAGGACTGAAGAAGCAGAGGACAGAATAGGTGAAATATAAGATAAAATCGTGGAAAATAACGAATCTAAAAAAAAAAAGAGGGAAAGGAAATTACTAAATCGTGAAGGGAGGCTTACAGAACTAAGTGATTTCATGATATGAAACAATATCCATATTATAGGAGTCCCAGAAGAAGAGTGGGACGAAGGGGCAGGAGGTTTATTTGAACAAATTATAGCTGAGAACTTCCCTAATCTGGGGAAGAAAACAGGCATTCAAGTCCAAGAGGCACAGAGAAGTCCCTTTAAAATCAACAAAAACAGGTCAACACCACAATGTATCATAGTGAAACTTGCAAAATATAAAAATAAAGAGAGAATTCTGAAAGCAGCTAGGGACAAAAGGTTTATAAGGGTAGATATGTAAGGTTTGTAGCAGACCTGTCCACTGAAACTTGGCAGGCCAGAAGAGGGTGTCAGGAAATTTTCACTATGCTGAACAGGAAAAATATGCAGCCAAGAATCCTTTATGCAGCAAGGCTATCATTCAGAATAGAAGCAGAGATGAAAAATTTCCCAGACAAACAAAAACTGAAGGAGTTTGTGACTACTAAACCAGCCCTGCAAGAAATTTTAAGGGGGAATTCTAAGTGAAGGGGGAAAAAAAAGACCAAAGCAACAAAGACTACAAAGGACCAGAGAAAATCACCAGCAACACCAATTCTACAGGTAACACAATGACATTAAATTTATATCTTTCAATTATTATCGTGAATGTAAATGGACTAAATGTTCAGATCAAACAACACAGGGTATCAGAATTGATAAAAAAAAAAAAACAACAACCAAGATCCATCTATATGCTGCCTACAACAGACTCATTTTAGACCTAAAGACATCTGCATATTGAAAGTGAGGGGATGGAGAACTACCTATCATGCTAATGGAAGTCAAAACAAAAAAAAAGCTGAAATAGCCATACTTATATCAAACAAACTAGATTTTAAAACAAAGACTATAGCAAGAGATGAAGAAGGGCATTATATCACAATTAAGGGGTCTACCCATCAAAGGTCTAACAATTGTAAATATTTATGCCCCCAACTTGAAAGAACTCAAATATATAAATCAATTAATCACAAACATAAAGAAACTCATTGATAATAATACCATAATAGTAGGAGACTTTAATACCCATTTACAGGAAATAGATCATCTAAGCAGAAAAATCAACAAGGAAACAATGGCTTTGAGTGACATACTGGACCAGATGGCCTTAACAGGTTATTCAGAACATTTCATCCTAAGGCAGAAAAATACACATTCTTCTTGAGTGCACATGGAACATTCTCCAGAACAGATCACATAGTGGGTCACAAATCAGCTCTCAACAGACAAAAATATCGAGATCATACCATGCATATTTTTAGATCACAATGCTATGAAATTTTAAATCAACCACAAGAAAAAAATTGGAAAGCCCTCAAATACATGGAGGTTAAAGAACATCCTAGTAAAGAATGAATGAGTTAACCAGGAAATAAAAGAAGAAATAAAAAAATACGTGGAAGCAAATGCAACTGAAAAGACAACAGTCCAAACCCTTTGGGATGCAGCAAAGGCTGTCCTAAGAGGAAAACACATTGCAATTCAGACCTATTTCAAGAAGTAAGAAAGGTCCCAAGTACACCACCTAACCTTACACCTAAAGGAGCTAGAATAGGAGCAGCAAATAAAGCCTAAAGCCAGTAAAGGAAGGGAAATAACAAAAAAAGCAGAAATTAACAATACAGAAACAAAAGAACCCAGTGGAACAGATTAATGAAATTTAAAGCTGTTTTTTTTGAAAGAATAAACAATATTGAATAACCCCTAGCCAGACTTCTCAAAACGAAAAGAGAGAGGACCCAAATAGATAAAATCATGAATGAGAAGAGGAGAGATCACAACCAACACCACAGAAACACAAACAATTATAAGAGAACACTATGAAAAATTTTTTGCCAACAAACTGGGCAATCTAGAAGAAATGGGAAGATTCCTAAAAAACTCACATACTACCAAAATGAAACAGGAAAAAATAGGAGATTTGAACAGACCTATAACCAGCAAATAAATTGAATCAGTTCTCCAAAATCTCCCAAAAAACAAGAATCCTGGGCCAGATGGCTTCCCAGGAGAATTCTACCAGACGTTTAAAGAAGAGTTAAACCTATTCTTCTCAAATTGTTCCCAAAAACTGAAATGGAAGGAAAGCTTCCAAACTCATTCTATGAAGCCAGAATTACCTTGATTCCAAAACTAGACAAAGACTCCACTTAAAAGGAGAATTATAGGCTAATATCCCTGATGTATCTAAATGCACAAATTCTCAAAAAGATACTAGCAAATCAAATTCAACAGTACATTAAAATAATTATTTCCCATGATCAAGTGGAATTTATTCCTGGGCTGCAGGGCTGGTTCAATATTAGTGAATCAACATGATACACCATATTAATAAAAGAAAGGATAAGAACCAAATTAATCTCTCAATAGATGCAGAAAAAGCATTTGGCAAAATACAGCATATGTTCTTGATAAAAACCTTCAAGAAGGTAGGGACAGGAGAAACATTCCTCAACATCATAAAGGCCATATGTAAAAGACCCACAGCTAATATCATCATAAATGGGGAAAAACTGAGAGCTTTCCCCCTAAAGTCAGGAACATGACAGGGATATCCAGACATTCTCACCACAGTTGTCTGACATAGTATTGGAAATTCTAGCCTCAGCAATCAGACAACAAAAATAAATAAAGGCATCCAAATTGGCAAAGAAGAAGTCAAACCTTCAATCTTGGCAGGTGACATGATAGTCTACATGGAAAACCCAAAAGACTCCACCCAAAAACTACTAGAACTGATACATGAATTCAGCAAAGTCTCAGGATATAAAATCAATGCACAGAAATCAGTTGCATTTCTATATACCAATAATGAAGCAACAGAGAAATCAAGGAATTGATCCCATTTACAATTGTACCAAAAACCATAAGATGCCTAGAAATAATCCTAACCGAAGAGGTAAAAGATCTGTGTGCTGGAAACTATAGAAAGTTTATGAAAGAAATTGAAGAGGACACAAAGAAATAGAAAGATATTCCATGCTCATGGATTGGAAGAACAAATGTTGTTAAAATGTCTATGCTACCCAAAGCAACCTACACATTCAGAGCAGTCTCTATCAAATAATATTAGCATTCTTCACAGCGCTAGAACAAACAATCCTAAAATTGGTATGGAACCAGAAAAGACCCCAAACAGCCGAAGTAATGTTGAAAGAGAAAACCAAAGCTGGAGGCATCACAATTCTGGACTTCAAGCTGTATTACAAAGCTGTAATCATCCTGACAGTATGGTACTACACAAAAACAGGCACACAGACCAATGGAGCAGAACAGAAAACACAGAAATGGACCCAAAACTGTACGGCCAACTAATCTTAAAGCAGAAAAGAGCATCCAATGGGAAAAAGACAGTCTCTTCAGCAAATGGTGTTGGGAAAACTGGACAGCGACATGCAGAAGAAAGAAACTGGACCACCTTCTTAGGCAATGCACAAAAGTAAATTCAAAATGGATAGAAGACCTAAATGTGAGACAGGAAGCCATCAAAATCCTAGAGGAGAAAACAGGCATCAACTTCTTTGACCTCGGCCACAGCAACTTCTTACTAAACATGTCTCCAGAGGCAAGGGAAATAAAAGCAAAAATGAACTATTGGGACCTCATCAAGATAAAAAGCTTCTGCACGGCAAAGGAAACAATCAACAAAACTAAAAGGCAACTGACAAAATGGGAGAAGATATTTGTAAATGACATATTGAATAAAGGGTTAGTATCCAAAATCTATAAAAAATTTATCAAACTCAACACCCAAAAAACAAATAATCCAGTGAAGAAATGGGCAGAAGGCATGAATAGACACTTTTCCAAAGAAGGCATCCAGATGGCTAATAGACACATGAAAAGATGCTCAACATCACTCATCATCAGGGAAATACAAATCAAAACCACAATGAGATACCACCTCATACCTGTCAAAATGGTTAAAATTAACAACTCAAGAAACAACAGATGTTGGCAAGGATTCAGAGAAAGAGGATCTCTTTTGCACTGCTGGTGGGAATGCAAACTGGTACAACCACTCTGGAAAACAGTATGGAGATTCTGCAAAAAATTAAAAATAGAGCTACCCTAGGGGTGCCTGGGTGGCTCAGTCGGGTAAGCATCCGACTTTGGCTCAGGTCATGATCTCATGGTTGGTGGATTCAAGCCTCGTGTCGGGCTCTGTGCTGACAGCTCAGAGCCTAGAGCCTGTTTCAGATTCTGTGTCTCCCTGTCTGTATCTCCCCCTCCCCTGCTCATGCTCTATCTCTCAAAAATAAACAAACATTAAAAAAAATTTTTTTAATAGAGATACCCTATGACCCAAAAATTGCACTATTAGGTATTTATCCAAAGGATACAAAGATACTAATTCGAAAGTGGACATGCACCCCAAAGTTTATAGCAGCTCTATCAACAATAGTCAAATTTTGAAAAGAGCCCAAATGTTCATCAACTGATGAATGAAGAAGATGTGGTATAAATACACAATGGAATATTACTCAGCAATCAAAAATAATGAACTCTTGCCATTTACAACAACATGGATGGAACTAGAGTATATTATGCTAAATGAAATAAGTCAGCCAGAGAAAAACAAATATATAATTTCACTCGTGTGAAATTTAAGAAACACAATAGATGAACATAGGGGAAGGGAAGGAAAAATAAGATAAAGACAGAGAGAGGGCAAACCACAAGAGACAAATACAGAGAACAAACTGAGGGTTGCTGGAGGTAAGGTGGGGAGATGGGCCAAATGGGTGATGGGCATTAAGGAGGCACTTGTTGGGATGAGCACTGGGTGTTATGTGTAAGTGATGAATCGCCGGGTTCTACTCCTAAAACCAATACTACATTGTATGTTAACTAACTTGAATTTTAAAAAATAAATAAATAAATACATTAAAAAATCATACCCATGATCAACTGGGATTTATTCCTGTGATGCAAGGGTGGTTCAGTATTTGCAAAATAATCAATATGATACATCATATCAATAAGAGAAAGGATAAAAGTATATGATTATTTCAAAAGATGTAGAAAAAGCATTTGACAAAGTACCACATCCATTCATGATATAAAACCCTCAACAAAGTAGGTTTAGAGGGAACATACTATAACATAAAAAAGGCCTTATTTGAAAAACCCACAGCTGGGGTTCCTGGGTGGCTTAGCATCTGGCTCCTCATTTCGGCTCAGGTCATGATCTCACGGTTTGTGAGTTCGAGCCCCACATCAGGCTCTGCGCTGACAGCATGGAGCCTGCTTAGGATTCTCTCTCTCCCTCTCTCTCTGCACTTCTCCCCTCAAAAATAAACATTAAGAAGGAGGAGGAGGAGGAGGAGGAGGAGGAGGAGGAGGAGGAGAAGAAGAAGAAGAAGAAGAAGAAGAAGAAGAAGAAGAAGAAGAAGAAGAAGAAGAAGAAGAAGAAGAATCCACAGCCAACATCATACTCAATGGTGAAAAACTGAAAGCTTTTCCCCCAAGGTCAGGAGAAAGACAAGGATGTCCACTCTCACCACTTTTATTCAGCATAGTACTGCAAGTGCTAGCCACAGCAATCAGACAACATAAAGAAATAAAGAAAAGGCATCTAAATTGGTAAGGAAGAAGCAAAACTCTCAGAATTTGTGGGGGACATGATACTGTATACAGAAAACCCTAAAAACTCCACCAAAAAAAACTATTAGAACTGATAAATGAATTCAGTAAAGTCGCAGGATACAAAATCAATGTACAGAAATATGTTGCATTCCTATACACTAATAATAAAGCAGCAGAAAGAGAAATTATGTAAACCCCACTTACAATTCCACCCAAAACAATAATATATCTAGGAATAAACTTAACCAAAGAGGTCTGTACTCTGAAAACTATAAAACACTGATAACAGAAATTGAAGATGATACAATGAAATGGAAAAACATTGAACGCTCATGGATTGGGAGAACAAATATCTACACATTCAGTGCAATTCCTATCAAAATAACAACAGTATTTTTCACAAATACTGGAGCATCTGGATGGCTCAGTCAGTTGAGTATCCAACTTCGGCTCAGGTCATGATTTCATAGTTTGTGAGTTTGGCCCCGCATGGGCTCACTGTTGTCAGCGCAGAGCCTGCTTTGATCCTCTGTCCCCCTTCTTCCCCAGCCCCTCCCCCACTCACTCACACACTCTCTCTCTCTCTCTCAAAAATAAATGAACTTTAAAAAAAAAGAAAAAACACTCCTAAAATGGGTATGGAATTACAAAAGACCCCAAATAGCTAAAGCAATCTTGAAAAAGAAAAACAAAACTAGAGGTATCACAATTCCAGACTTCAAGTTATATTCAAAGCGGTAGTAATTAAAACAGTATGACACTGGCATAAAAATAGACACATAGATCACTGGAATAGAACAGAAAACCCAGAAAAAAACTCGCAATTATATGGTCAATTAATCTTTGACAAAGGAGGGGTGAAAAGTCTGTTCAACAAATGGTGCTGGGAAAACTGGGCAGTACATGCAAAAGAATGAAATTGAACCACTTTCTTTCACCATACACAAAAATAAACTGGATTAAAAACCTAAATGTGAGACCTGAAACCATAAAAATCCTTGAATAGGGCATAGGCAGTAATTTCTCTGACATCGGCTATAGCAACACTTTTCTAGATATGTCTCCTGAGGTAAGAGATGGAAAAGCAAAAATAAACTATTGGGACTACATCAAAATAAAGTTTCTCCACAGCATAGAAAACAGACAAAACTAAAAGGCAATCTATGAACTGGGAGAAGATATTTGTAAATGACATATCTGATAAAGGGTTATTATCCAAAATGTATAAAGAACTTATAAAACTCAACACCCCAAAAACAATAATACAATTTTAAAATGGGCAGAAGACATGAACAGACATTTCTCCAAAAAAAACATTCAGATGGCCAACAAACACATGAAAAGATGTTCATCATCACTTATCATCAATGAAAATCAAATTTACAATGTAAATCAAACTTACATTGGGAAATTGTAAGTCAAAATTACAATGACATAGCACCTCACACCTGTCAGAATGCCTAAAATCAACACAAGAAACAACAGGTATTGGCAAGGATGTGGAGAATAAGGAACCCTTTTGCACTGCTGGTGGAAATGCAAACTGGTGCAGCTATTGTGGAAAATAGTATGGAGGTTCCTCAGAAAATTAAAAATAGAACTACCCTATGATCCAGTAATGACACTACTGGGTATTTACCTAAAAAAAAAATACAAAAACACTAAATCAAAGGAACAAATGCCCTATGTTTATTGCCCCATTATTTAAAAATAGCCAAAATACAGGGGCGCCTGGGTGGCGCAGTCGGTTAAGCGTCAGACTTCAGCCAGGTCACGATCTCGCGGTCTGTGAGTTCGAGCCCCACGTCAGGCTCTGGGCTGATGGCTCGGAGCCTGGAGCCTGTTTCCGATTCTGTGTCTCCCTCTCTCTCTGCCCCTCCCCCGTTCATGCTCTGTCTCTCTCTGTCCCAAAAAAATAAATAAAAAACGTTGAAAAAAAAAATATTAAAAAAAAAAAAATAGCCAAAATACAGAAGCAACCCAAGTGTCCATCGATAGATGAATGGATAAAGAAGATGTGGAGTGTAAATATATATATATATATATATATATATATATATATATATATATATATATATATATGTTATTTAGCCATAAAAAAGAATGAAATTTTGCCATTTGCAAAAATATAAATAGAGCTAGAGAGTGTAACGCTAAGTGAAATAAATCAGAGAAAGAAAAATACCATATGATCTCATTCACATGTGTAATTTAAGAAACAAAACAAATGAGCAAAGGAAAAAGAGAGAGAGAGAGACAAACCAAGAAACAGACTCTTAACTGTAGAGAACAAACCGATGGTTACCAGAGGGTAGTCGGGGGAGGGGGGGCCGGGATGGGTGACACAGATGATGGAGATTAAAGAGTACACTTATCATGGTGAAAAAAATCTACCTCCAAATTTTAGATCAAACTCTATTATGAGCTATCATGGTGTGAGTAAAACGCATATGGAAAAAATTTAAAAATTAAAAAAATAAAATAATGGTGGCCAATCTTCAAATATTTTAAAAAAGAAGTAATTTCAACTTTCAAGTCTTATTATTTAAGAAATACATTTTATAATGCTATAGCTGCCATAGATAGTGATTACTCTGATGCATCCGGGGAAAGTAAGTTAAAATTTTTATGGAAAGATTCACCTTTCTAGGTGCCATTAAGAACATCTGTGATTCACAAAATGAGGTCAAAATAGCAACATTAACAGGAGATCGGGAGAAGTTGATTCCAGTCCTCAGTTGATTTTGCGGGTTCAAGACTCCAGTGTAGGAAGTAACTGCAGATGTGGTGGAAAATAGCAAGGGAACTAGAATGAGAAGTGGAGCTCAGGCTGAATTGCTGCAGTCTCACAATAAAACTTTAACAGGTGATAAACTCCTTATGCTTGAGCAAAGAAAGCGGTTTTTTTGAGATGAAATCTACACTTGTTGAAATGACAACAAAGGAATGAGAATATTTAGTTGAAGCAGCAGCAGGGTTTGAGAAGATTGACTCCAATTTTTTTTTTTAGGTTGACTCCAATTTTAAAGAAGCTTTACTGTAGGTAAAATGCTATCAAATAGCATCGCATGCTACAGAGAAATTGTGAAAGAAAAGTCAATCAAGGCAGCGAACTTCATTGTTGTCTTACTTTAAGAAATTGCCACAGCCACCCCAACCTTCAGCAACCACTACCCTTACTGGTCAGCAGCCATCATCATTGAGGCAAGACCTTTGGCCAGCAAAAAAAATTACAATGCACTGAAAGTTCAGATGATGGTTAGCATTTTTTAGTTAAGGTATGTACATTGTTTTCTTTAGACATAATGCTATTACACCCTAAACAGACTATAGTATAGTGTAAACATAATATTTATATGCACTGGGAAACCTAAAAATTCATTTGACTTGCTTTATTGCAGTGGATTGGAACTGAACCTATAATATCTTGGAAGTATGCCTATATTCTTTGCAAGCATATAGGAAAAATTTTCAAAAATTAACCTTCAAGAGGCCATAAGATATATCTCAATGAATTCCAAAGAACTATACAGTCAGTATCAATAGAAAAGATCAACTTGGGGGCACCTGGGTGGTTCAGTCGGTTAAGCATCCAACTCTTGATTTCAGTTCAGTTCATGATGTCACTGTTTGCGAGTTGGAGCCCTGCGTTGTCACTGCACTGTCAGTGCAGAGCTTGCTTGGGATTCTCTCTCTCTCCCTCTTTCTCTGACCCTCCCCAGTACACATGCACTCTCTGTCTCTCTCTCAAGATAAACAAATAAACTTTAAAAAAAGACCAACTTGTCTGTTGGCTTTCTCTATCAACATCTCATCCCTCTGAAACTCCCTTGTACTTCTTTCTCTCTTCTGACATTGTATGTGGAAGTTTTATCTAGTCATTCATTTATTCAGCACATTATTATCAAACACTTAAATACCAGTTACTGTTTTTAGCACAGGGAATACACTAATAGACAAAGCAAAACAGGCAAATATCCTCCCTTTGAGGAGCTCACATTCTTGTGTCACCTCAATCACCAGACCACAAGTGTCTTAAGGTAGGACCACGTCTAGTACAGATTTGGCTAGCTCCCAATGTGCTGCTAGGCCAAACACTACATTGGTTCTGGAAGTGTAGGACCTACAGACTCTGACACTGAAGACAAAGAGTTTGGTGAGGCTTGAAGTACAGTCTTTGGCTATACTGCTGTGGGAGTGGAACATGGCTCATCAGGGAGACCTGAGACCAGGATGAGTGACAGAATCTAGACACCCCTCACCACCCCTCTACCAGTAACTCAACAGCTTAAGTCTCAGTGTTCCAAGGGTCAAAGCAGATCCAAGTCTAGAAACCAGATTATCAAAGCAGAGCTGCAGAAGGCCAGATCAATGTCAAAGGGGCTGGGAGCCATTAAGTTTGGAAGGAACAATCAGCCAGACAGACGAAACCAGACAGATTAGAAAAAAAGCAATCATGTCTCTTAATAAGTCCTTGCAAATTGGGGTGTAGTTTAAAGAGACCAGACAAGCCAAGTAACCAGTGGCAAGTAGCCATAGCCTACAAGTCAGCCTGGTTGTAAGGGTCTGTTATACTTCCCCTGTGAGGTAGTAACAGCTGGACTTTCTGAGCTAGTGGGATAAGGAGAGTATTGGTAGCCTACTGCAAATAAATCTATGTTCTAAGAGGCAAAAGGCAAGGTGACTGGCTTTTAGAGAACTCTGTTCAGTCCCAAAATGATAAGTTCACAGTATTCCCAAGAAAGAAAAGGGCCTGAAAAACAGACACATCTAACTGTTCCTTCTCTTCCTCCTCATTCTCCTCCTCCTCCTTAGTGTGTACTATGTGATGATTTTATATATGTATACATTGTGAAAGAATTGTCACAATCAATGAACACATCCCATCACTTCATGTAATTAGTGTGTGTGTGTGTGTGTGTGTGTGTGTGTGTGTGTGGTGAGGACACTTCAGATGTACCCTCTTAGCAAATTTCAAGTATACAATGCAGTATTATTAGGCAGTATATTAGGTCTCCAGAACTTATTCATCTCATAACTGAAAGTTTGTATGCTTTGACCAACATCTCCTATTTTCCCACCTAGGTCCTACCTCTAGCCCCTGACAACCACCATTCCACTCTGGTTCTGTGAGTTTGGCTTTTTAAGATTCCACATATAAGTGAGATGATACAGTACATGTATTTTTCTGTCTGGCTGATTTATCCTCCAGTTTCACCCATGTTGTCAAATGGCAGGATTTCTTTCTTTTTAATAGCTAACATTCGTGTGTGTGTGTGTGTGTGTGTGTGTGCGCGCGTGTGTGTGTGCGCGCGCGCGTGCGTGCGCACACATGCATGTTACATTTGCTTTATCTATTCATCCATCAACCAACACTTAGGTTGTTTCCATATCTTAGCTATTGTGAATAATGCTGCAATAAATAGAAATGCAGGTATCTCTTCCAGATACTGATTCCATTTTCTTTGGATATATACCCATAAGTGGACCTGCTAGATCATATGGTAATTCTATTTTTAATTTTTTGAGGAATTGCCATACTGTTTTCCATAATGGTTATACCAAATTACATTCCCAGCAACAGTGTACACAGGTTCCTCTTCCTCCATACCCTCACCAGCATTTGTTACTTCTTGTATTTTTTTATAATAGCTATCCTAACAGGTATGAGGTGATACCTCATTGTGGTTTTGATTTGCATTTCTCTGATGATTAGTGATGCTGAGTACCTCTTCATATACTGTTGACCATTTGGCTGTCTTCTATTAGAAGAAAAAATGTCTACTCAGGTTCTTTGCTCACCTTTTAATTGGATTATTTGGGGGTGGGTGTTACTGAGTTGTATGAGTTCCATATATATTTAAGATAATTAGTCCCTAATTAGATATATGGTTTGAAAATATTTTCTCCCATTCAATAGGTTGCCTTTACATTTTGTTGATGGCTTCCTTTATGGTACAAAACTTAAAAAAAAAATTTTTTTTTTAACATTTATTCACTTTTGAGAGAGAGAGACAGAGCATGAGTGGGGAAGGGGCAGAGAGACGGAGATACAGAATCCAAGGCAGGCTCCAGGCTCTAAGCCATCAGCACAGAGCCCAACATGGGGCTCAAACTCACAAACTGCAAGATCATGACCTGAGCTGAAGTCAGTCGTTCAACCGACTGAGCCACCCAGGCGTCCCTACGGTACAAAACTTTTTAATTTGATGTAATCCCACTGGTTTATTTTTACTTTTGTTTCCTGAGTTTTGGGTGTCACATCCAAAAATCACTGCCAAAACCAATGTCAAGGAGCTTTTTCCTATGTTTTCTTCTAGGAGTTTTATAGTTTCAGGTCTTAAGTTTAAGTCTTTACTCCATCTTGATTTGCTTTTTGTGTATGGTGTAAGATACAACACAATTTCATTGTTTTACATGTGGATATCCAGTTTTCCCAGAACCATTTATTGAGGAGACTTTCTGTTCCTCATTGCATACTGTTGGACCCCTTGTCAAAGATTAGTTGTCCCTATGTGCCTGGATTTATTTCTGGGCTCTCTATTCTGTTCTATTGATCTATGTGTCTGTTTTTATGCCAGAACAACACTGTTTTTTAAAATTTTTTTAATGTTTATTTATTTTTGAGAGAGACAGAGTGTGAATGGAGGAGGGGCAAAGAGAGAACGAGACACAGAATCTGAAGCAGTCTCCAGGCTCCCAGCTGTCAGCACAGAGCCCGACGCGGGGCTCAAACTCACAAATTGTGAGGTCATGACCTGAGCCGAAGTCAGAGGCTTAACAACCGAGCATCAAGGTGCCCCAGAACAACACTGTTCTAAATGCTCTACCTTTGTAACGTACTTCAAGATCAGGAAGTGTGATGCTTCCAGCTCTGTTTTTCTTTCTCAAGATTCCTTTGGCTAGTTGGGGTCTTTTGTGGTTTCATACAAATTTTAGAACTGCTTTTTTCTATTTCTGTGAAAAAATGCCATTGGAATTTTGATAGAGACTGCATTGAATCTGTAGATTGCTTTGGGTAGTACTGATATTTTAACAACAGTAATTCTTCCAATCCATGAACACAGGCTATCTTTCCATTTATTTGTGTCCTCTTCAGTTTCTTTCATCAATATCTTATAGTTTTCAGTATACAGGGCTTTTACCTCCTTGGTTAAATTTATTCCTAAGTATTTTACTATTTTTGATGTTATTGTAAATGGGATTGTTTTCTTAATTTCTTTTTTAGACAGTTCATTGTTAGTGTCTCCAGCTTCTGACATAGGTTTTAATGAAGACCAGGTCCATCTGCAGGGATGCACCCCTTTCCAAAGGCCACATCAATCCAGAGAAAAAGACCAAAACAAAAGCCCCACAGCAAGAAACAGGAAGGAAGGGAAGCTATTCAAACTCACTGCCTCTTGCCTTGATAGCACACAATAGCTGAGTCCTCTACTGGAGAATCATGGCTCCAAAGGAATCCTTATGACCTGGTGTTTTCTGGGATTTAAGCCTCTTGTATGAGCACTGTCACTATGGCGACAAGTCTGGGATGCTCTGCTCTAAGTGAGGGAGCTTATCCCTTCAAATATGCTTCTTGAGTTAGCAACAAAGGAATTCACTGAACCTCAACTAATCTCATATTCTTCTAGGAGACCTCTCTCAAGAGGCACTTTTCCTCCCTTGCCCCCACAAACCTCCCAGGTTTCCACTCTGTTCAGCCAAAAACCACATTTATGTAGTGATTTACAGTTTACTTTCACTCACATCACCTCAATCAAGCCCTGAGGAGTCCTCTTCAGTCACATGAGCCTCTTTACGTCAACCACAGAGTGAGGCTCTTGGTTTCAGAGAGGCCTCCCTGGGCAGACCAGCAGACATGGGCCCTGCAGCTGGGATGGGATGGTGGAATTAGGGGTGGGAGGAGTGAGCTGACCCTTGTGACTTCTTTTCCAGAGGGAAGAGTTTGCAGTGGCTTGCAGCCCTGGCAGGCCTGATGCCCACCCCCCTCCCACCCTGCACACCACCCCCCCCGCCCCCCCGCAAGTTCTTCTCAGCCTATTCCAAGCTGTTGTAATGCCTTGGCTCATGTTCTACATCATTCCTAGCCCCAGATGTTCCAAGAGCGGCAGTCAGCTCGGGAGAATTTATTCTCTCTGCCTTCAGAGGGGTCTTCCTTAATTATGAGTTCTTAGAGCCAGCCCTGGCTTCCTATAAGTGTAAAGGGAGAATGCTCCTTAGTTTTTCTGTACCTTATGACAACACTATTTCACTGCTGGTCACCAAATGTGTGTAGGTTTTTCCCTCGTCATCAATTCTCAGATGCTAGCTGGGTGTCCTACAATTTAACTTGATTCTGACACTATCTGCCTGGAGATAGCACCAGATCCCATAGACTGCTACCATTCCAGATGCTGACTGCGAGTCCAGGCTGTTACCTGTACTTCTGACTGACTGGCTATAAATCAGAGGTCCCCACAACTCCCTCTTCGGGTTTGATTATTGGCTAGGAAAGCTCACAGAACTCAAGGAAACATTTTACTTACTGGATAAATGGTTTATTACAAGGGTTACTAAAGGACATGAATGAACAGCCAGAGGAAGAGATACATAGGGTGAGGTCTGGAAGGGTCCCAAGCACAGGAGCTTCTGTACCCATGGAGTCTGGGATGCATCACCCTCCTGGCATTTGGATGTTCACCATCCTGGAAGCTCCCCAAATCCCATCCTTTTGGGGTTTTATGGCTTTTCATAAAGCCTTTTATGAGTTTTCATTACATAGACATGATTGAATATATCATTGGCCATTGATGATTTAAGTCTATCTCCAGCTCTTCTCCCCTCCCCAGAGGTCAGGAAGTTCAACTGAAAGTTCTAACCCTCTAATAACCTGGTTGGTTCCTCTGGCAACCAGCCCCCTTCCTATGGTTATCTAAGGGCTTGCCAAAAATCACTCTGTTAACATAAATTTGGGTGTGATTAAAAGGGGCTTGTTGTAATAACAAAAAAAAAATCACCCATTTCATCTTTATGGTCTAGAGCTATTTCAGGAGATGAGAACAAAGGATGCCCTTATAACTCCTGTCACTTATGAAATTACAAAGGCTTTAGAAGTTACTTCCAGAAACCATGCACAAACTCATATCACAATAGGCCTACCTCTTACTAGTTTGGTGACTTTGAGAAAGTCCCTTAGGTATTCTAAGCCTGTACCCTTTCTAAGCCTTACCTCATCTATAAAATGGGGGCAATTACATCTATCCAAAGGGTTCCGATAAGGATGGAGGCCACAGATGCATTCTACAACTCTTAGTTCCCTCACCACCCAGCCCACTCTGCCCTCAGGGGTAGGAATTCTCTAATCCTAAGAAGGTTCATAACAAAGAGATAAAAAGTTGTGCCAACCTGACCTTGACCTGTTCTGTTTCAGAGTCTACAGTCACCTAAATCATCTGTGGGTGATACATAACTCTTTTCCTCTGGTTTTCAAAACAAGCAAATAAGGAGGCTGTTCAACATCCTTTGTCTTTATTATGAGGGGCAATGAGGTGTAAACAAAGATGATTCTAGGAGGGGAAAACTTCTGGGTTCCAATCATCCCTGCTTACTGAGTTCCTCAGCCTCTCTGGCCTCCAGGTGTTCCTTCTGAAATAACTCTTCTGCCTTACCTCTGCATAGAAAGAGGCTAGATAGAGTATTCTTTCAGGGCCCCTTCTGGCTCCAAGATCCCTAAACCTTGGGTGACTACCAAACAACCCATTAAATGGAAATAAAGCAGACTTCACAAGGAGACCAGTTTTGCCCTCTCAGAGTGTTCTAAGTAGAGCTATAGATGTACAGAACACAAGCAGGCCAGAAACATTAAACCCAGGATGACCTCAGGGACCTTATCAAGAGTGAATTCACAGAAACAGAGGTCAGGATAGAGAGTGGGAAGGGAAGGAATCAGGGGAAATAGCTGTGAGGGTCATTTAAAAAAAATAAAATCCATCCCCACTTTTAAAAATAAATGTTCTATTTGGAAACAGATTTTTAGAAAAATTGCTAAGATGATACAGAGAGTTCCTTTAACCAATTTCCTCTAATGTTAATATCTCACATTACCAGAGTACATTTGTCAAAACTACAAAACCAACACTGGTACATTACTATTTACTAAACGCCCCACTTTATTTGGATATCACCAGTTTTTCCACTAATGTCCTTCTTCTGTTCCAGGATTCAATCCAGAACACCTCATTTCATTTAGGATAAAACATCATTTAATGGTGAAAGATTTCTAACATAGAGACAAACAGATCTTTAATAAAAAGAATATAAGATACACTTAAGGCTCTTTGCAAACCCTCTCTTCCCATTTTCACACCCTTTCCTTTCTCCCCAGAGATAATCGCCATCATAAACTCCCTGTTTATCATTCCCAGGCATGTTTCTATCGATTCATTAAAAAAGATAATATAAGCATAAACACCGTATTTTATTATTTTCCAGACTCTAAAATTTATGTAAATACTATTTTTATTCTATTTATATCCTTCTATATCTTGTTTCTTTCATTCAACATTGTTCTTGTGATTAATCTGTTATGAGATACAACTATAGTTCTTTTTGTTGCTATACATAATATGTATAGTATTTCATTCTATGAGTACACCACTGTTATCATTCTCCTACTGATGGACATGTAGACAGTTTTCCTATCTTCTTTTGGTTGCAATAAACATTTTAATGCAGGTCTCCGATTGCATATAAGAAAGATTCTCCATCTAGGGCTGGAATTTCTGGGTTAAAAGATGTAACCAAATTGTTTCCTAAAGCTGTTGTACTGATTTACATTCCCTTCAGCAGTGAATGAGTCTGTTGCTCCATATCCTCATCCATACTTGGAAGTGCATTTATATTATAAATTAATTTGGGGAGAATTGGCATCTTTATAATAAGTTTTTCAGTTTATGTACACAGACATTTTCTCCATTTATTAAGGCTTTTTTTTTTTTTTTTTTTGGTCCTCTCGGTAACTGTAATTTTCTACAAAAATATTCTTGTACATTTTTTTAGTTAGGAGTACTTGTAGATATCTTGAGGCTTTTACTATTATTGAAAATGGGCTCCTTTACTGATTTTTCTAGTTGGTTATTACTGAGGGATAAATTTTTGATATGTTGATTTTGTGTCTAGGGAAACTGGCAAACTCTTATTGTATAATTTCTACTTAAAAACCCCAGGAGGGGTGCCTAGGTGGTTTAGTCAGTTAAGTGTCCAACTTTGGTCAGGTCATTATCTCATGGTTCATGACCCACGTCATGAGTTCTAGCCCCACGTTGGGCTCCGTGCTGACAGCTCAGAGCCTGGAGCCTGCTTTGCATTCTGTGTCTCCCTCTCTCTCTACTCCTCCCCTGCTCATGCTCTGTCTCTCTCTCTCTCTCTCAAAAATAAACAGACATAAAAAAAAAAAAGAGGAAAATCATATTGTATGCAAATGAAAACATTTTGTCTTTCTTTCCAACATTCACATAATTCTCCTTATCTTACTGCATTGGTTAGAATTTCCCGCAAAATGCTGAATATAAATGATGAGAAAGGGCATCTTTCTCTTTTTCATGACTTTACTGAAAGAGAGCCTATAGTCTTATTGTTAAGGATAGTTTTTGCTATAATATTTTGATACTTGCTTTTTATCAAGTCAAGGAAAAATCTCTTCTATTCTTACTTTCCTGAAAAGTCTGTTTTAATCATGAATAAACACTAAATTCTGACAATTGCTTCATCTGTATTTTATAAATTGTAGGTATTACTGACCTATTAATATGCTTTATTACATTAATATGCTTTATTACATTAAGATATCTTCTCATGTTGGATCATCCTTAATTTCTTGCATAAACTCTACTCAGTCAAAATGTAATATTTGAAATAGATTGGAAAATATTACATAAGCATCTATGTTTATAAATGGGATTGGTCTATTATTTTCCTTTCTTGTATTCTTCTTGTCTGGTTTGGGTATTTAGGTCATATTATCATTGTAAAAGTAGATCACTTGTCTTAATTTTCTATTGTCTTCAATAGTTTTCAGTATTAGGATTATCTACTTCTTATAAGTTGAACAAAGTACAGGGGCGCCTGGGTGGCTCAGTCAGTTAAGTGTCCGACTTCGGCTCAGGTTATGATCTCACAGTACATGGGTCTGAGCCCCACATCGGGCTCTGTGGTGACAGCTCAGAGCCTGGAGCCTGCTTCGGATTCTGTGTCTCCCTCTCTCTCTGCCCCTCCCCTGCTCACACTCTCTCTCTCTCTCTCTCTCTCTCTCTCAAAAAAATTTAAAAAAAAATTTTTTAAATAAAGTACAGATAAAAACCATCTAAGCCTGGTATTTTGTGGGTAGGAAGTTTTTTGGTTATTAGTTTAAGTTCTTTAATGATTTTTCCTTTATTGGAGTTTTCTATATCTTTTGAAGTAGTTATGACAAATTATATTTACCTAGAAAACTCTCTATGTCTTTTCCCAATCCAAATTTTGGCATAAAATTCTTCAGAGTATTGTCTTCTGATTTTTATTATTTATTTCTTATCTGCAGTTAGATTTCCCTTTTATTCAAAATATTGTCTGTGGCTTTTGGGAGGGGGAGTCTTACTAGGGATTTATCTATTTTATAACTTTTTTTTATTCTCAAAATTGTTTTCTGTTTCATTTCATGTGTCTTCATTTGTTTCCTTCCTTCTATTTTCCTAAAGGTTTAGTTCGTTTCTTGTCTAGCTTCTTAAGATGGGCACGTATGAACAATAATAGTTGCCTACACAATATTTATTCTCCATTTTTTCTTACTAACATAGCTCCCATTTAGTTTAGGAAGGCAACATGCCAAGCTAAAAAAAACAGACAAATTATGCTTCCCAGACTCCCCTGCAGCTAAGAACTAGTGTATGTCATAGTTCTTACCACTTATATATTAAGTGGAAGTCACAGGGTAGGGCTTCCAGGAAAGTTCTTTAATTCAAGAGACCAGACCCAGCTGATACATGCCTCTTTTACAACCTGTCCTTTTTTCCATCATGCTTGGAATGTGGATACAAAGCTGAAAGTAAAGCAGTCATCTTTTCACTATGAGGCAGCAGTATGAGTATGAAAGCTAAGTTGAGGTCAATGGGAACTTAGAAGATCTAGAGGCCCTGATGGCATCACGGAACCTCCACACCTGCCTTGGACTCTTTAACTCCAAACTCCTTGTTACTTCTTGTTCTCCTTTATACACAGCCAAATACAACTTTAAATGACACAATATTTAACTTATTTTTCATATTTAAAAATTTCAATAATGCATTTAAGGTCATAAATTTTCATTAAAGAATAGCTTTACAGTCTATAACTGAGACATCAACTGCTGGCCCAGACCAGAAAGACCACCTAGCCAACCTAGAGAACAGTGATATAAACAAAAATGGCCATGTTTTAAGTCTCTAAGTTTTGGAATCGTTTATTACATAGCAAGAGCTAACTAATATAGAAAGTAAGAGAGGGGTGCCCTGGCTTTGAAACAGGGCAGTAGCTACAAGACCAGTAAGGAAATAGTTTGCAAAGCTGAAGAAAGAAAGAAAGAAAGAAAGAAAGAAAGAAAGAAAGAAAGAAAGAAAGAAAGAAAGAAAGAAAGAAAGAAAGAAAACTGCTACAACAGGCTTGGAAAATGATGACTCATGTTATATAGAGACAGAACAATTGGTAAAACTGAAGCCTACAGTAACTTGAAAGGGGGAAAAAAAATGAACTTACTGGATTTCCAGTTACAGCTAAGTATATCTCCAGATAGAATTTGGAAAGCATTAGGTGCTCTTAACTGCATATGACAAATTATAGCAAGACAAGAGATGAGCTAAAGAAGGAAATGTTCAGTTTGCAGCCAGAATTTAGATAGAATACAGAAGGCCCAGGACCTGCTGTGTTGGAAAATAAAATTGTCTCCTGTCTCCAGTCTCCTCATATTTAAATAGTCTTCAAGTAAATGATTCTCATAGTAAAAGGAAACCTTAGGACAAAGAGCAAAACAAGGGCATAGCCATTTGTTAAGACCGTTGATGGATTTAAGGAAATGCCTAGTATACTTTCTCAGCTAGACTAAAAAGAATCTTAAGGGCATGACAGAAACCTAAAGCCAAATTTCAGTGAATAAGTCTAGAGAAAAAAATAATTGTGAGTGTGGCTTTTGTTGAGTGAGGTGGACTATAGTCTATTAAACAGAAAGCCCAAAATGTTTTAAAGAAAACTATATTTGCTAAAGTACCATCAGCTCGGACTAGGGGGACTCAGGTTGGCTGAACAACAAAGAGGTCTCGGGACTCTCAACTATCTATGGGCAAGAAGTCAAGTGAGAAAGCTACTGAACTGTTACCATGGTCATTTCTTATGGAAATAAAGGAAAGACTTCTGGGGGTGGGGGGAAAACAAGAGGCTAGAGAATGGAGGTCAAGAGCCTCAGGAGAACAACGGACTAGGAGGATAACCCCAGGAAGCAGAACAGAGCCCTAAACAAGAGTTATTCATTGCCATGGAGTAGGGTGACCTGGCAATATCTGCCCAAGGGAATTCTAGACTAGTGATTTCTATGTATCCCTTGTTCTTCCATTTTTTGAAGGGAAGTGTCTATTCAGTTAACCTGCCTCACCATTGTATGTTAGGTGTGTGGGAAGCAGGTGACTTGTCATTTTAAATTCACAGATCTCTGGATCAAGAGGAGCCTTACCCAAAGAACTACATCTGAGGAGCCTCATTCACATCCTGATGTAAGAAAAGCATGAGGTCACAGGCTTCCAGCCTGATGCTGTAAGTAGAATGAGACAGAAAGCCTGGGATGAAGATTAGCACATTTTGCATGTGGGAAAATGTGAATAATTTGTGGCCACGGAGTGAACTGTGATAGATTCGAAAAGCAGCCACAAATTCTTTTCCTCTTATCGAAGGGTAGAGTCTATTTCTCCACCCTTTGAATCTGGGCTTGGCCAGGTGACTCACTTTGGCCAACGGGACATTAGTAAATTTATCACAAGCAGATGCTTGAAAGTGTTTGCACAGTGAGGCTTGCTCTCTGGCTCCATTTGGAAACCTAGACTACCATGTGAACAGCACTAGAACACAATGTGGAAGATTAAAGGCAACTTGAAAGAGAACTAAGGCATCCAGGAGACAGAAAACTGACTTCCAAACATACAAGTGAAATTATCCTAAATAACCTAGTCACCCAACTACCCATCACAGAACTTCTTATCTTGATGAAGTCCCAATAGTTCATTTTTGCTTTTATTTCCCTTGCCTCTGGAGACATGTCTAGTAAGAAGCTGCTGCGGCTGAGGTCAAAGAAGTTGATGCCTGTTTTCTCCTCTAGGATTTTGATGGCTTCCTGTCTCACATTTAGGTCTTCTATCCATTTTGAATTTACTTTTGTGCATTGCCTAAGAAAGTGGTCCAGTTTCTTTCTTCTGCATGTCGCTGTCCAGTTTTCCCAACACCATTTGCTGAAGAGACTGTCTTTTTCCCATTGGATGCTCTTTTCTGCTTTAAGATTAGTTGGCCGTACAGTTTTGGGTCCATTTCTGTGTTTTCTGTTCTGCTCCATTGGTCTGTGTGCCTGTTTTTGTGCAGTACCATACTGTCAGGATTACAGCTTTGTAATACAGCTTGAAGTCCAGAATTGTGATGCCTCCAGCTTTGGTTTTCTCTTTCAACATTACTTCGGCTGTTTGGGGTCTTTTCTGGTTCCATACTGATTATAGGATTGTTTGTTCTAGCGCTGTGAAGAATGCTAATGTTATTTTGATAGAGACTGCTTTTAATGTGTAGATAGCTTTGGGTAGTATAGACATTTTAACAATATTTTTTCTTCCAATCCATGAATATGGAATGTTTTTCTTTTTAATTTTTTTAATGTTTATTTATTTGAGAGAGAGAGTGAGAGAGAGAGAGAGAGAGAGAGAGAGAGACAAAGCACAAGCAGAGGAAGGGCAGAGGGAGAGACACACACACACAGAAACTGAAGCAGACTCCAGGCTCCGAGCTGTCAGCACAGAGCCCAACATGGGGCTCAAACTCATGAGCTGTGAGATCATGACTGGAGCTGAAGTCAAACACTTAACTGACTGAGTCATCCAGGTGTCCCAGCATGGAATGTTTTTCCATTTCTTTGTGTCCTCTTCAATTTCTTTCATAAGCTTTCTATAGTTTTCAGCATACAGATCTTTCACCTCTTTGGTTAGGTTTATTCCGAAGTATCTTGTGGTTTTTGGTGCAATTGTAAATGGGATCGATTCCTTGATTTCTCTTTCTATGGCTTCATTATTGGTGTATAAAAATGCAACTGATTTCTGTATATTGATTTTATATCCTGTGACTTTGCTGAATTCATGCATCAGTTCTAGTAGTTTCTGGGTGGAGTCTTTTGGGTTTTCCATGTAGACTATCACGTCATCTGCAAAGATTGAAAGTTTGCCTTCTTCTCTGCCAATTTGGATACCTTTTATTTTTGTTGTCTGATTGTAGAGGCTAGGAAGAAGTTGTTTCTACTGTCTTAACATTTTATGCTGCTGCTGAAACGTGACAATGTGTCATTTATTTATACATAATTTATATCTTAACTCTGATTTGTAGTTGGTTGTTATGGACTGCATGTTTGTGTCTCTCTGAAACGCATATGTTGAAACCCAAACCCTCAATGTGACTGCATCTGGAGACACAGATTTTAATGGAGGTAACTGAGGTTAAATGAGGTCATAAGAATGGGGCCCCAATCGGGTAGGGTTTGTGTCCTTAAAAGAAGAAACAGGGGAGAGCTTGCTCTTGTGTGAGGACAAAGTGAGAAGACAGCCTGGAAGAGAGCTCTCACCATACACCAAATCAGTTTTGAGCTAAGGCTTCCCTGCCTCCAGAAGTATAAGAAATAAATTGCTGTTGTTTAGGCCACCCGGTCTATAGTGTTGTGCTATAGCAGCCTGAGCAGACTCATACACTGGTTGGTCTTCCCTCCCGCCCCCCTTGATGTTCTACATTTTCACTACAATGCGTCTAGTTGTGGATTCGCTTTTATTTAACCTTCAGTGTATTAGGAGACATCTTTGATCTAAGAACTCATATTGTTACTCAAATCTAGAAAATTATTAGCCATGTATTTATTTTTTTTTATTTTTTTTTTATTTTATTTATTTATTTTTTAATATATGAAATTTACTGTCAAATTGGTTTCCATACAACACCCAGTGCTCATCCCAAAAGGTGCCCTCCTCAATACCCATCACCCACCCTGCCCTCCCTCCCACCCCCCATCAACCCTCAGTTTGTTCTCAGTTTTTAACAGTCTCTTATGCTTTGGCTCTCTCCCACTCTAACCTCTTTTTTTTTTTTTTTCCCTTCCCCTCCCCCATGGGTTTCTGTTACGTTTCTCAGGATCCACATAAGAGTGAAACCATATGGTATCTGTCTTTCTCTGTATGGCTTATTTCACTTAGCATAACACTCTCCAGTTCCATCCATGTTGCTACAAAAGGCCATATTTCATTCTTTCTCATTGCCACGTAGTATTCCATTGTGTATATAAACCACAATTTCTTTATCCATTCATCAGTTGATGGACATTTAGGCTCTTTCCATAATTTGGCTATTGTTGAGAGTGCTGCTATAAACATTGGGGTACAAGTGCCCCTATGCATCAGTACTCCTGTATCCCTTGGATAAATTCCTAGCAGTGCTATTGCTGGGTCATAGGGTAGGTCTATTTTTAATTTTCTGAGGAACCTCCACACTGCTTTCCAGAGCGGCTGCACCAATTTGCATTCCCACCAACAGTGCAAGAGGGTTCCTGTTTCTCCACATCCTCTCCAGCATCTATAGTCCCCTGATTTCTTCATTTTGGCCACTCTGACTGGCGTGAGGTGGTATCTGAGTGTGGTTTTGATTTGTATTTCCCTGATAAGGAGCGACGTTGAACATCTTTTCATGTGCCTGTTGGCCATCCGGATGTCTTCTTTAGAGAAGTGTCTATTCATGTTTTCTGCCCATTTCTTCACTGGGTTATTTGTTTTTCGGGTGTGGAGTTTGATGAGCTCTTTATAGATTTTGGATACTAGCCCTTTGTCCGATGTGTCATTTGCAAATATCTTTTCCCATTCCGTTGGTTGCCTTTTAGTTTTGTTGGTTGTTTCCTTTGCTGTGCAGAAGCTTTTTATCTTCATAAGGTCCCAGTAATTCACTTTTGCTTTTAATTCCCTTGCCTTTGGGGATGTGCCGAGTAAGAGATTGCTACGGCTGAGGTCAGAGAGGTCTTTTCCTGCTTTCTCCTCTAAGGTTTTGATGGTTTCCTGTCTCACATTCAGGTCCTTTATCCATTTTGAGTTTATTTTTGTGAATGGTGTGAGAAAGTGGTCTAGTTTCAACCTTCTGCATGTTGCTGTCCAGTTCTCCCAGCACCATTTGTTAAAGAGACTGTCTTTTTTCCATTGGATGTTCTTTCCTGCTTTGTCAAAGATGAGTTGGCCATACGTTTGTGGGTCTAGTTCTGGGGTTTCTATTCTATTCCATTGGTCTATGTGTCTGTTTTTATGCCAATACCATGCTGTCTTGATGATGACAGCTTTGTAGTAGAGGCTAAAGTCTGGGATTGTAATGCCTCCTGCTTTGGTCTTCTTCTTCAAAATTACTTTGGCTATTCGGGGCCTTTTGTGGTTCCATATGAATTTTAGGATTGCTTGTTCTAGTTTCGAGAAGAATGCTGATGCAATTTTGATTGGGATTGCATTGAATGTGTAGATAGCTTTGGGTAGTATTGACATTTTGACAATATTTATTCTTCCAATCCATGAGCACGGAATGTCTTTCCATTTCTTTATATCTTCTTCAATTACCTGCATAAGCTTTCTATAGTTTTCAGCATACAGATCTTTTACATCTTTGGTTAGATTTATTCCTAGGTATTTTATGCTTCTTGGTGCAATTGTGAATGGGATCAGTTTCTTCATTTGTCTTTCTGTTGCTTCATTGTTAGTGTATAAGAATGCAACTGATTTCTGCACGTTGATTTTGTATCCTGCAACTTTGCTGAATTCATGTATCAGTTCTAGCAGACTTTTGGTGGAGTCTATCGGATTTTCCATGTATAATATCATGTCATCTGCAAAAAGCGAAAGCTTGACTTCATCTTTGCCAATTTTGATGCCTTTGATTTCCTTTTGTTGTCTGATTGCTGATGCTAGAACTTCCAGCACTATATTAAACAACAGCGGTGACAGTGGGCATCCCTGTCGTGTTCCTGATCTCAGGGAAAAAGCTCTCAGTTTTTCCCCGTTGAGGATGATGTTAGCTGTGGGCTTTTCATAAATGGCCTTTATGATCTTTAAGTATGTTCCTTCTATCCCGACTTTCTCCAGGGTTTTTATTAAGAAAGGGTGCTGGATTTTGTCAAAGGCCTTTTCTGCATCGATTGACAGGATCATATGGTTCTTCTCTTTTTTTTTGTTAATGTGATGTATCACGTTGATCGATTTGCGAATGTTGAACCAGCCCTGCATCCCAGGAATGAATCCCACTTGATCATGGTGAATAATTCTTTTTATATGCTGTTGAATTCGATTTGCTAGTATCTTATTGAGAATTTTTGCATCCATATTCATCAGGGATATTGGCCTGTAGTTCTCTTTTTTTACTGGGTCTCTGTCTGGTTTAGGAATCAAAGTAATACTGGCTTCATAGAATGAGTCTGGAAGTTTTCCTTCCCTTTCTATTTCTTGGAATAGCTTGAGAAGGATAGGTATTATCTCTGCTTTAAGTGTCTGGTAGAACTCCCCTGGGAAGCCATCTGGTCCTGGACTCTTATTTGTTGGGAGATTTTTGATAACCGATTCAATTTCTTCGCTGGTTATGGGTCTGTTCAAGCTTTCTATTTCCTCCTGATTGAGTTTTGGAAGAGTGTGGGTGTTTAGGAATTTGTCCATTTCTTCCAGGTTGTCCAATTTGTTGGCATATAATTTTTCATAGTATTCCCTGATAATTGTTTGTATCTCTGAGGGATTGGTTGTAATCATTCCATTTTCATTCATGATTTTATCTATTTGGGTCATCTCCCTTTTCTTTTTGAGAAGCCTGGCTAGAGGTTTGTCAATTTTGTTTATTTTTTCAAAAAACCAACTCTTGGTTTCGTTGATCTGCTCTACAGTTTTTTTAGATTCTATATTGTTTATTTCTGCTCTGATCTTTATTATTTCTCTTCTTCTGCTGGGTTTAGGCTGCCTTTGCTGTTCTGCTTCTATTTCCTTTAGGTGTGCTGTTAGATTTTGTATTTGGGATTTTTCTTGTTTCTTGAGATAGGCCTGGATTGCAATGTATTTTCCTCTCAGGACTGCCTTCGCTGCGTCCCAAAGCGTTTGGATTGTTGTATTTTCATTTTCGTTTGTTTCCATATATTTTTTAATTTCTTCTCTAATTGCCTGGTTGACCCACTCATTCGTTAGTAGGGTGTTCTTTAACCTCCATGCTTTTGGAGGTTTTCCAGACTTTTTCCTGTTAGCCATGTATTTAAATGTTGCTTCTCTTTCATTCTCTCTGTTCTCTCAATAACTTTTATTAAAAAATGTTAAAGCCTGTCAGTTCACCTTTCATATCTCTGAACTGTTCTTTCATATTTTTCACACATTTACATTTCTGTGCTACAGGCAGGGTAAGTTTCTCTGTGCTATTTTCCAATTTGGTAACTCATGCTTCAGTGGTAGGTAGGCGTCAGTAATGTCTATCTATTACATCTTTATTTCAATAACTCCATTTTTTATTTCTACATTTTAATTTTTATATCTATCCAGTCTTGTTTTGTTTATGTTTTCCATAATTCCTTTTTTTTTTTTTCAACAGAAAGAATGCCTTTTTTGGAGGGGTACATCCTACTTACTACAAAGTCTTTTTCACACTATTCTATAAAATGAATTGCATCTGGGACAATTTTCTATTCTTACAGTTGATTCTATTACCTGTATTTCTTGACTTGTCATTTGCTATTTTGGTGTCGCAAGCTCCTTTTGAGTTTGTTCTTCTCCTTTTGTCATTTTGTCCCCTTGCTCCTCACCCATTTCTCCTTGACCCTCCAGGGCTCCAATGTAGAAGCAGGTTAGGTGTTACATCCCCACAGGAACACGGCAGCCACAGTCATAGAGCCAACACACAGGGGGCTCAGTCCCTGGAAGCAAGCCCATGTGCTTGTTCCTTGCTTTCCTCAGCCCCGAACTTCTGACTATTGTAGTCTCAACCAGAAGACTAACAGTCCTCCTTCCCTCCCATACCCAGGCTTCTTTCATAACTTGGTGAACTTTCCTTTAGCCCCTGCCTTCACATTTGACTCTGGTTTCTCAATGCCTGCAGAACACTTTTGATCGCTTTATTTCACAGCTGCCAAAATCTCAGCCACCACCTCCCTCCAACCCACAGCATAGCAAGCTTCAGTCCCTGATCACCTTTTTGCATTTCTCATTTTTATGGTCCACAGAGATGATGAGTTCATATCTGAGGCTGGTTATGCCCACTTTTTGTTTTCTCTCTCCTTTTGTTTTGTCCATAGAGATACGAGTTTAGAGCAGAGATAGTTTTCAAAATGTAAACAAATGCAAATTATCAATCTGCCCCTCCTTCTCAAAGTTGCATGTGTCCCCAAAATGAAACTTTAAAAAAGGAGGAGGGGACCACTTGTGAATGCCGATCTTTGTTCTCTGGGGCTACAGAAGCACTGTCACCTCATTAAAGGCTCTCTGTTCAAAAGATAAGCATGGTGACAAAGGCAAGGAGACCCAACCCTGCTCTCTGCCACCACCCACCCTGGAGATTTGGGAACTTCTCCTTTGACATCTAAGCTTTTCAGAGACTTTCGCAAGCACTTAAGAGATGAATATAACCTTTCTCATTCATTCAAGCGTAAAAATTTCGGGTAGAAAAATCAGATGGAAAGAGGAAGGAGTAAATATTGTGATGTATTGTATCTCAAAACTATAAGCCCATCTTTTTGGACAGAGCTTGGTACACTGGGGCATAGACACCTGAATCTCCAGTATCTATAATGTTGTCCTTATACAGTTGTAGACAAATAAAGAAACATAACTTAGTCTCGAACCAATAAATAAAGAACCCACGACACTGAAGTAGTTCTCCTTCCCTTTGACCTAAAAGGGAACTCTTCTTTGCCTGTGTATGTCGGGAGAGACTTAGCTTTCAGTTGGAATGTTTTCCTCTGTAATATACCACTATGACTCTCACATCTGTGTAACCGCTGGGATCTTCTCAGGATGGGTCTCGCTAATACACCAGGTAGGAGGAGATGAGGCACTTCAACCTCAGTGCTATAAACACCAGGAGGTTACTTGGTATGAGTACTTATTTTTGTTTTTGCTTTCTGCCAAGTCTATCCTAACACAGCCGGTTTTCCTGGCTACATTTAGCTATGCTACCCATTCAAATATTTATCAAGCACCTGCTGATAATGACAATAACAGCTCCTATTTAATGGGGACCTTCTGTATGCATGACAATACATTGTACACACCCATTTAATCTTCACAATAACTAGTCATGCAAAGCAGGCAATGTTATTCTCATTTTTCAGTAACAGAAACAGGCTTAGAGAAAGTCAGTGATTTCTCAAAGTCACACAGGCTGCAGCGTGAATTTGGCTAGTCCTCCGAAAACCCATACTGTTCTCATTATTGCAATGTGAGGATGCCTGTTCTTTGGTGTACAGAAATTGTGTGTTGTGGGATATGGCCTCAAGTTTTCAACACCAAGACAAGACCAGCCTAAAACAGCCTATGCTGGGACTGTCACCCTGGCCTGTATATATTCATTTCCCCCTCCCACCTCAATTCTGTCATCTGTGCTTCTGGGACATATGGCCTGACAACTCTAAGCCATGGGCAGAATGCAGACAGAGGCACCAAGAACTTTTGGGTCCCTACTGGTGTTGGATTCTGGGCCCTTCTCAGCCAGTGCCCTGAGGCTCAGTGGTTTTCTTGTGGCTGCTAGAGCTCTGGGGATCTAATTGTGTGAAGCTTATTTTTATCACTTGCAATGGTGCCCAGATCCTGTGGTACTGGCCTTGGCCCTGAAGATGGCATAACTGCAAAATGCAGAGTGGAACTTGGAAGAACTAAGAGGTCTCCAGAGTAGGAGAGGACTGAGTACTAAGGAAAAGAAACCTGGAACTGGTTGCCCAGAAATGTGGACGGGCTCTAACTTTTCACCCACTCCTTCGGCTTCTTTTGTAATTCTCTGGACAGCCTGAGATAGCCATAGCCCTCAGTTCACCAAAATGCTTCTCCCCACTGAAACTTCTTTTCCAGCCAAGTTGGCTTCAAGCTGCTTCCTTTAAATCTTCTTCTAATGACCTCATTGGATCCCAGGAGGTGGGCTGGGCAGGGGATATCAGTCCCATCCAAATACTAAGACTCAGAAAGGCTGAGATATTGGCTTATTAGCAGCAGAGTCTTAGCTAAAAACCCTGTCCTCTTGACCTAAATCCAGGGCTTTTGTTGCTCAAACCAGGACTTTATTTATTGCCTATCCTCCACAACACCCACCTCTACAACTGCTTTTGACTGGGGCCTCACTTTTCACTTGGATTACTCCAACAACCTACTTAGTCTCTCTGCCTTAAACCTAGCACACCGGCACCACTTCCCAAGTCATTTTCCACTTCAACCAAAGGATCATTCTATAAAGCAAATCTGGTCATGGCACTTCCCCATGTAAGATCTTTCCATGGTTCTCTACAGTTTTTCAGGATGAGGCCCAACTTCTCTAGAATGGTGTGATGTGACCTTAGCCCAGCATAGCTTCACCTAGTATCACCCACATCCTCACACATCCCCTGTGACCCACACACCACACACCTCCCCTCTGTACCTGCTGCTCCACCAACTTGGACAAACTTCTTCCAACTTGAGCTCCAGAAACATCCTTACTTGTTGTCTGTGTAACCTATCTTGTGGTTCTCCCAGAGTTCCCTCTGCCTATCTTGTTTAAGAAATTCTCATATGGGGGCACCTGGGTGGCTCAGTTGGTTAAGCGTCCGACTTTAGCTCAGGTCTGATCTCACTGTTCATGAGTTCGAGCCCCGCATTGGGCTCTGTGCTCGGAGCCTGGAGCCCATCACCTCCATGAGTTCCTTGAGGGTTGTATATTGTTTTGATCTGGGTCCCTAGAATGCAAAAGAAACTCTAGACTATACAGCAGTGGGTGAATAAATGGCATCTGGTTGAGGCCTAGACTCAACCTTACGTTAATTCGTGTGTCCTTCCTTATGAAAATATGAAGCTTCAGATTTGCCTTTCCCAAAACCTTCAGGTATTTGATGCAGGTCTTCAGACAAAACCAACACAACCTCTAATCCACTGATTAGAGGCTTGCCATTCTGATAGGCTTGGCAACATAATTACTGGAAATTCTGGCTGGAAGAGTCCAGAATCAGATTAAATTAACATGTCATGATCACCCACTGTGTGCCACAAACTCTTCTGTCCCCTCCAACTAAACAGGCATCCCTTAGAAGACAATGTATGGAAAGGTCAAAGAGCATAGTCCTTTCAACAGTCAAAACATGGGACAGGCCTGTTAAACCTCAATCCCTATAACTAATCCTATAACTAATCCTAAATCCTATAACTAATTATTCATGTGTGCACACAGATTTTATATCTATCTTTCCCAGTTTTTACTATGAGGTTATTTCTATAGCAGTTTAGAGTACAGCCTCTGCTTAGTTTCAAATCCTGGCTCTGCCATTTGCTAGCTGTGTAACTTTGTGTACATTGTAAAATTTCTCTCTCCCTTGGTTTTTTCATCTATAAAATAGAGATAATAGTACTTGCACCTCATCAGATGCTGTAAGGATTAAATGAAATAATGCGTACAGAGCACTTAGCCAACTGGGCATAGTAGACAATAAATGTCAGCTAGAATAGAAGGCTTTTTAAATAACTTCTGCTTACCAGAATCACCCTTGTAGCCAACACTTTTCATTACTCTCTATAAGAGACTGACTAATACCACATCATGCTAAATGCTCAGGGCTAGTAGTCTATTTATTCCCTAATTCTCTAATCTACCTGCACACTTGTGCCCCCTCCAGGGAAACCGTTTGCAAAAGTGAGCTGGTTTGTCCCCAAGACCCTTTGTGCCAATTGTATTCATTATTAAAATTATATAACCAAATGTATATATAATTTAAGTAGTATATAAAGTAATTAAAATGTGAATATAAAAGATGTTTCTGTGAAAAATGAGAGATGAAATGCTTATAAAACTGTTGAATTAGGTGTGGATGCAACAACTATAAAAATCTGAAAGAAAAATTATAAAAATCTAGAAGGTTCTACATTCCAATTGCTCTGAAAGTATCTAAGTTCCATTCCGCTCTAAAAAGATTCCAACTGGAGGGGCGCCTGGGTGGCGCAGTCGGCTAAGTGTCCGACTTCAGCCAGGTCACGATCTCGCGGTCCGTGAGTTCGAGCCCCGCGTCAGGCTCTGGGCTGATGGCTCAGAGCCTGGAGCCTGTTTCCGATTCTGTGTCTCCCTCTCTCTCTGCCCCTCCCCCATTCATGCTCTGTCTCTCTCTGTGCCAAAAATAAAAATAAAAAACGTTGAAAAAAAAAATTAAAAAAAAAAAAAAAGATTCCAACTGGAAAGTATAGAAAATGTGTTACAGACACGGTGTATCCAACAAAGGTAACACACACTCCCACTGGGGGGCTCACTGCCCCATAGTGAAAGTTCGGCAACAGTGAAATGTTTAATGTTACTTTTGAAGTTAAAATGTTTAAAGCGTGTATGCTTTAAGTTTTCATCAGCTGTTTCAAACAGTCGATCAATTACTCATCCTCGTCATACCTCCAACACAGTCTATTCCTGATTACTTCAGACTCCAAATCCATGACAGCCTTAAATTCTTCCAAACATATGGTTACTAAAATAACATCGCTGAAGTCAATTCAGCCTGAATCAATCATGTCACGTGGCAGCCATTTCTAAAAATCTAATCCAGGTTCAAAAGATGAAACCGTGCCATAATACAAGACATTAAAAGGACTGTCCAAATATCAGTATCATATAAACAGCTTCTATAACTTGAGACGAAAAAGACAAATAGTTTAATGGAAAAATGAGCCAAGGACAAAAACAGACAATTCACAAATAGCCAAAAAACACAGAAGCATGCCCAATTTCACTAGAGGTAAGTAAAAATTAAATTAACTACTTAATAGCTTGACAAAACTTTAAGTGAAGGATATTGTTGGGTTTTGGTAAGGTGTATTATTACCAGTCATTTCCTGTAGGTGATAGAAGCAATAAGTTCATACGCATATATAAATTAAGCGATGGGGTTTTCAGTATTTTCAGATGCAGCTCAATAAAAAGCAAAACTCTCCCTCATAAGGAAGAAGGTACTATCCTAAGCCTTAAACGCAATTCTAAAGCTGAAACTCCAAAGACATTTTGAACAATGGCAGCATCACTAGAGTCAGAGGTGGTAATACAGACTCTCCAAAGAGGACCATTTTGAAGGACATCAGTGGTGCGGAGGATGACTTCCGGCACACTGGATAACACACCCTCCTCCAGCTCTGCAGTCCTGTCGTGGAGGGCGGGGCAGCACCCATCCCCTGGCAGGCCTAGCACGGGGATCCTAACCAGAGGCGTGGCGGAAGCCACGCCCCTGAGCAACAGTACCCTCTCTTCTCAACTCGTGGCCCTTCCCACACCCTTGTGCATGAGGCTTAGACTGCCCTGTGGTGGACAGTATGCCTCTCACATCCTTTGATCAGAGCACTGCTATGTCTCTGACCTCTCATGCTTGAAACAGACTTGCTGGTATGTGAGCCCTTAGGACACTCAGCGCCTGCAATAAAACCGAGTCTCAGCTTCTCTTGGCGACCCACTGAGCCAAGGACATAATGTTCTATCTATACAATGAAATGCAGATTTCCCAATAAAAGGCAAAATTCTTGACTTCAGGAGGTTGAATAGGATGGAAAAGAATTCCAGCTGGTTAAATTTATGGCACTGAAAAAAGCCCTGTCTGAGAATAATTCTTGTGTCTGAGCCCAAGATGCTGTAATCTTGCCATGGATTGTTAAAATATTCACTCACAGCATGCTCCAGTCCTCAAAGCTGTGCCCTGAGACAGTCTAAATCGGTCCATAAACGTAGTGGTTCAGTCTTGCTGCCTCCGCTTCTGAAATTAATAATATTTTAGCTGAACTGATGCCAGGGCAAAATGTACAGGAGGCCATATTTAGTTAAAAACTGGTTGGATATGATGTGATTACATGTTAAGATCATGAAAGAAATGTCCTCCTTCTTGATCTATATTTGAAGGAGGAACACCATAAAATACTAACCAGCTGGGCCCTGCAGGCCTAACACTGTAGGCTCTGGAGCAAGACTGCTGGGTTCACACCCTGGCACCACTGCTTCCAGCTATAGGACCGTAACAGAGCTCACCTCACAGGATCATCATAAGGGGCAAATGAGTTCAGCCATTAAAGTGCCGCCCTCCCTGCAGGCACTCAAATGTTAGCACTACTGGAAGGAAGGAGACGGTGGGGTTGGAAGTGCTGAAGGGCCTGAGTGTCTGTCACTGTTTGGCAACCCAGGTAGAATGCATTTATTCATACTCCGCCCAAGCTGGCTTCTCACCATTCCACGTGTTTGGCCATTTACAATGGGCATTCACCACATACCTCTTTGTGAGCATGTCTTCTCCCTAACCAGATCACAAGCTCCTGGAGACAGGGGCAGTGATCTTACCAAACATGGGGTCTGGACCCCAGTAAGCACTCAATGAATACCTGATTGACTCTGCTTCCTGTTCATATGTGGAGTAGACTGGACTCAAACCATTAATCATACAAACTTCATTTAAACGGGCTTTTCTAGAAGTGCAGCTAGTCTGGCAGGACATGTTCATCAAAACCAGAGACAGATATGGGTTTCTGTGATTCCCTGGGCAACAACACAGTGGAAGGTGCCATCCTTCCTGCAGGCAGGGGTGTGCTCTTTCTCACTGCTGGGGAGCTCTCTGCCCTGAGCCAGAGCACCCCCCTTTGCCTGTGCCAGAGCTCCAGGCCCGGGGGACCCCATGCAGAATCTGGACCATCAGTAGGGGTCCTTCCCAGGAGAGTCTTTAAGGCCATGTTGGCTCAGTGCCGGCTATGTGGATGACCTCTTGTGCCACCCTGAATATTTAGAGATCGGCTCCAGGTCACAATCCTTCCTTCTGGCTTTGACTTTTGGGCCACGTGTTCTAAAACTACTGAATTGTGCAATTTAAGTTGGAGAATTCTGTGTCTTTGGAGGTCACTTGTTCATTCAGCAAGCTTCCCCGAGGGCCTACTATATTCCTGGTACTGACAAGGAGGCTCAGAAATTCAGCAAAATGTGTGAGCTCACATAGTGAGGGAGCAGCAGCAGGGCCTGCAACCAGGTTGGTCTGGACCGGTGCAGGCACTCTGATCAAGATGCTTGAGGATTCTCCCCGCCTCACTTAATCTCTCTCTCTTCTCCAGCTTTACAACTCTTGCTCATGTCACCCTTACCATCTAGATTCAAAAGATCTACTAACTGGATCTTGCCTGCTTCAAAGAATCTTCAGGACCAGGGTGGATGTGACGAGATACCAATCCCCTGATACCAAACAAAAAGCGGTTTAGTTCAGGCTGGGCTTAATCATGTCCCCTTTGAGCACAACCTGCTTCCCTCCTCCCCAGCTTGATAATGCAAATGCCTCCCTTCCTTTTCTGCTGTCTCCCCCATGTGCCCACTCAGGTATCCCACAGGGTCCCCAACTCAGCCCCAAACTGAGCCTCCCCTCCTCAGTTTTCTGCCATTGCCTTCCAGTGCACTGCCTCGGATCGAAAGCCTTGGAGTCTTCAGTATGAGAAGATATAGAGTACCATGATTAAAAATACAGGCTCTGGATGTGAATCCTAAATCTGCCTCTACCAACCGTAGGGCCTATGAACAAATCACTTAATCTACCTCTACCTCAGTTTCCTCATGTGCAAAATGAGGATAAACACAGAACCTAACAAAAAAGAAAGTACTTTCCAACAAATGGGGCAGAAGCAACTGAATATCCTTAAGAGGAAAAGAATCCTGATCCCCATTTCATATCTTACCCAAAAATTAATTGGAGATGGATGACAGATCTACACATTAAAAATTAAAGCTATAAAGCTTGTGTAAGATGGCCTATATGGTAAGGGAGTAAACAAAAGTTTCTGAGGACACAGAAAAAAACAGCCTTACCAAAAACAACGACAAATCAGACCTCATCAAAATTTAAACCTTCTGTTCATCAAGACACCATTAAGAAAATGAATAGGCAGGCCACAATTAGGAAAAAGATTTATGAATCACATAACTGACAAAGAACTGGTATTCAGAATAAAGAAGGACCTTCTACAACCCAATAATAAAAAGACAACACGGTTTTTAAGTGGGCAAAATATTGGAATAACATTTCAGAAAGAAAGATACAAGGACTATCAATAAGCACATGAAAAAGTGCTTAATATAATTATGTATTAGGAAAATGTAAATTACAACCATGTTTGGGACACTGCATTCTACCAAATAAGTGGCTAAAATTAAAAAGACTGATGACACCAAATAATGATGAGGATTTGGAGCAATCAGACTCTTATAAGCTGTTCATGAAGTGTAAAAATGGTACAACCACTTTAGCCGTTTCTTATAAAACTAAGCCTAGACCTATTGTATGGCCCAGAGATACTCTCCTCTAGGTATTTACCCAAGAGAAATGAAAACACGTGTCCACTAAAAAAAAGACCTGTACAAGAATGTTCATAGCTTCTTTATTCAGAATAGCCCAAACTGGAAACAGCTCAGTGCTCACTGACAGATGAATGAAGAAACAAAATACGGTATAGCCATATAATGGACTACCACTCAGAAATCAAAGGAACAAGCTACTCATGCACATGACAATGTGGATGAAATCTCATAAACATTACGCCATGAAAGAAACTGCAAACCAAAGAGTACATACTGTATGATCCCATTTATATGAAGTTCTAGGAAAGGTACAATAAACATATGATTTAAAAATCAAAACAGCAGTTGCTTCTAGAGAGTGGGGACAGAGGCTGGTTGGGAAGGGATATGAAGGAACTTTCTGGGGTGCTGGTAATGTCCATATTTGAAGGGACCTGGGTTGCATAGGTGCATGCTTTTGTCAAAAGTCATATAATGGTGGGCTGAAGAAGTGTGCATTTTACTATATGTAAATTTCACCTCAAAAGAAAAATGTAAACAACTATTGAATGCGAATTGATGGTATACATGCTTAAATATTTAGAGGGAGATGTACTAATGTCTGCAACTAATTTTGAAATGTGTCACAAAAACAAGATGGTCTGATGGATGGTAGAGGGATGGGCAGATGTAAATAGGTAGACACAGGTGGATGATAATGCAAATATTACAGCAAAATGTGGAGGGGATATAGGTATTCACTATAAATTTGTTTCAACTTTGCTGGACACTTGAAATTTTTCGCAATAAAAGTATAGAAAACTGCACCCATAAAATAAGATTGTGGTATCATTGCTTACTCTCTCTTTTCTGTCACTACTCACATGGTCTCCAATACCTGCTAACTTTGCAATCACTCATGTCCCTCCCCTTGCTCACTCTCCTGCAATCTCTAGCCAGGGCCAGGCTGTGGTCTCATACGTGGATTGCACACTCACCGTCCTTCTTAGCACTGCTATCTGCTACCTCCAATCCATCCTGAATGTCACAGCCAGATCAAATTCCTGGTTCACAGTTTTTAGTATGTGAACTGTGCTGCCTTACTCCCCATCAACTTATGACCTCTAAACACTCAGCCTGCAACAAGGCGGTGGCATTCTAGCTTTATTCTACTATTGTCCTACAGAAATGCAAATCTGCCCTACAGTCAAATCAGACTACTGCTTAACCCCTGACACAACAGACACCTCTCATTTCCACACCCCTTCCTCCTCACTAGAAATCTATTCCTGGGTGGCCAGAGGCCAAGCCACAGGTCTGAGCAGTTCCACAGATGACCAGAAGCTGCAGAAAACTTTTGGCCTTAACAGACACATGAAAAGATGCTCAACATCACTCATCATCAGGGAAATACAAACCAAAACTACAATGAGATATCACCTCACACCTGTCAGAATGCCTAAAATTAACAACACAAAAAACCACAGGTTTGGCAAGAGTGAGGAGAAAGGGAACCCTCTTACATTGTTGGTGGGAACCAAACTGGTACAGCCAGTATGGAAAACAGTATGGAAGTTCCTCTAAAACTTAAAAATAGAACTACCCTACAATCCAATAATTGCACTACTAGGTATTTACCCAAAGAATACAAAAATGGTAATTTGAAGGGGCACATGCACCCCACTGTTTATGACAGCATTATCAACAATAACCAAATTGTGGACAGAGCCCAAGTGTCCATGGATTGACAAATGGATAAAGAAAAAGTGGTATATATAATGGAATATTCATCAGCTATAAAAAAGAATGAAATCTTGCCACGTGCAACATAACATCATGGATGGAGCTAGAAAGTACTGTGCTAAGTGAAATAAGTCAGAGAAAGACAAATACCACATGATTTCACTCATATGTGGAATTTAAGAAGCAAAACAATCATGGGGGAAAAAAAAGAGAGAGAAAACCAAGAAACAGACTCTCAACTACAGAGAACAAACTGATGGCTACCAGAAGAGAGGTGGGCAGGAGAGACGGGTTAAATAGATGATGGGGATTAAGGTGTGCACTTGTGATGAGCGCTGGGTGTTGAGCCATTAAATTGTATAACTGAAACTAATATTACACTGTATGTTGACTAACTGGAATTTAACTAGAAAATTAAAAAACAAACAAACAAACAAAAAACTTTGGCCCAGAAAGACACAAGATCCAAGGCTCCTGCAGATACTCAACAGAGCTATGTGGCACAGAAAGCACCTACTCCCTTTGTTCATTCATTATTCACTAACTCACTTGCTAAATGCTTATAATGTGCCAGATAATCTGCTATGGGCTGCAAAAAAGGTAAAACGACAGGACTCTATTAGAGTCCTGAAGAAACTCAATTAGTGAAAGGGTGAAATCGAAGAATAGTCATAATTCACAGTAAGCTCTGGTCCGAAGGTGGCAGAAATTTTGCTCAAGGCTCACTCCAGATTGAGGCCGATGAGACTGTAGTACAATATCTGTAGAAGTTTTAAACATTTATTTATTTATTTATTTATTTTTGAGAGAGAGAATGCAAGCAGGGGAGGGGCAGAGACAGAGGGAGGGAGAATCCTAAGCAGGCTGCGCACTGTCAACGCAGAGCCCCACGTGGGGCTCAATCCCACAAAGCACAAGATTATGACCTGAGCCAGAATCTAGAGTCAGACACTGAACAGACTGAGCCACCCACGTGCCCCTCCCTGTAGCAGTTTTAAAACATGGCCTCAAAATCTCTGACACTCCTCCCATTGAGGTAGGCAGAATCTGTGTTCCCTCCCCTTCAAATTTGGGCAGGCTTGTGACTGCTTTCACCAAAAGAATATGGTGAAAGGGACACTATGTGACTTCTGAGGTCGGGTAATAAAAGACCAGACAGCTTCCACCTGGCTCTCATGGAATGCTCATTTTCTAAATCTCCTTCTGGGGACACTCATCTTCAAACCCAGTCACTGTGCTGTGAGGAAGCCCAAGCCACAAGGAGAGGCCACAGGTGGGCGCTCTGGCTCCATGTGCCTCAGCCTGGGCACCAGACTGTAAGTGAAACCGCCTCCAGATGATACCAGCTCCTAGCCATTTGAGGCACCAGAGCCATTCACATCTTCCCAAGCCATCCCCACCGTGTCCTGGTCAAATTCCTGACCCACACAACTCCATAAAACGAATGCTATTTTATGCTGCTAACATTGGGGGTGTTTTGCTACCAGTAATGGATAAATGTTGTGATACCAGTAAATGGATTCAAAAGCAGGAGCTACTCATGGCAGGGCCCTGAGCAGTCTAGGCTGGGGGCCTGGAGCCAACAAAGAGTGACACCCTTCCAAGATTATATCCCTTTTACAATTTTATCCCATCTATCAAGTTTACAATATCTCCATTTATTCAACATTCAACAGACATGTGTTGAGTGTCCAGTGTGTGATGGTCACTGTTACGGCATTACATAAAAATTCCTGCCCTCCAGGAGCTTGCCATCTAGTAGAGAAAACAATGAGTGAGCCAAATAGGCAAAATACAAATCATGCTGGACAGGGGTTAAGTGCAAGGAGAAAAATAAAAGCCAGGAGGGGACATGAAATATTAGGGGTGGGGGTGAAATTTTAGAGAGAGGGGCCAGGAAAGCGGCCATGGGGAAGGTGACTTGAAAAAAGTCCTGTTGGAGGCCTGGGCTGGGAAATACCAGGCCTCCTCTGGTTGTCCCCAGCCAAGCACCCCTCCCGTGTCAGCTGTTCACACCCTATTGCCTAAACAGATCTCACAACAATCCTCAGGGTGAAGGAGCTTGGGCTTCTCTAAAATGTCAACTCTCAAGTAAGAATGATGTGATGCCAGGGCACCTGGGTGGCTCAGTTGCTTGAGCTTCTGACTTCGGCTCAGTTCATGATCTCACAGTTTGTGGGTTTGAGCTCCATGTTGGGCTCTGTGCTGTCAGCTCAGAGCCTGGAGCCTGCTTCAGATTCTGTGTCTCCCTCTCTGCCCCTCCCCACTTGTGCTCTGTCTCTGTCTAAGAATAAATAAACATTAAAAAAAATTAATTAAAAAAATGATGTGATGCCAAAGGAGAAGGACCCTCCAAGTCCCCTTGTTTTTCAGTGAGGAAGCTGAAGCCATGATGTTCCAGCTGGTCTAAGACTTAACATGATTCCATTTCTGCCCAGTCCTGTGCTCTTAGTCCTTCTCTCTACGAGCTCTTTGAGAACCATGTTCGCTTAGTAACTAAGTTCTTTCTCCCTTGGCTGCATCACCCCAGCCAGATGCCCCTGATCCCCCACAGCAGTCACCAGACATAGTCTGAAACCAATCTTCAGTGGGAAGGGGGGGAGGGATCCAAGAGCAGAAGCAGCACTGGCCATGGACAACTGCCAGCATTCCCACCAGTGTTACTACCACTCCCTTAACATCTCATCAGAACCCCCTCCACAGTTCAGTCTGTGATATGGAATATGGGTATTTTCCATTTTCTCTTCTTAACTCCTCTGTTGTGGGTTGCGCTGTGTCCTCCAAAAAGTCATGTTGAACTCAACTCCACCACCTCTCTGTGACCTTATTTGGAAACAGGGTCTTTGCAGATGTAATCAAGCTAAGGTGAGGTCATACTGGATGAGGGTGTGTCCTAATCCAATGCTTGGCATCTTTCAAGAGTAAATTGGATACAGACCCAGAGAGAAGGCCATATGAAGATGGTGGCAGAAATTAGATGATGCATGCACAAGCCAAAGAATGCCTAGGAATGACAAGGATTGCCAGCACACCATCAGAAGTTAAGAGAGTCAAGGAAGTCTTCTTTTCTAGAGTCTTAAGAGGGAACATGGCACTGCTGACACTTTATTTCAGACTTCTAGCCTCCATAGCTATGAAAGAATAAATTTGTTGTTTTAAGCCTCCCAGTTTGTGGTACTTTTGTTATGGCAATACTAAGAAACTGTATACCCTCCTATATAAAAAGTCTGGAGCCACCCATCGTCCACAGATACACAGCCTTTCTCCCTGCATTTCCAGGCCCACAGCTCAGAAGCAGCTCCTGCCTCCCCCCACTCCTTCATATCTACCTGCAGTGCATATGCAAAGACCTCCCACAGATCCCGGAAGAAAGCCAGTAAGAGGCCAGCCATACCCAGGGTTTTCAGCACAGTTTGCTGACCAGCTTGGTCTGTGTCTTGCTGTGTCTTGCAGGGGCAACCTATTTTATAAGGTTTGGCTCCAACCAGTCTAGGATCTGTTTTCAACCCTCGTGAAGATTGACTGATGGGCCCTCTGAGAAGTACCACCCATGGGAGATAGCTCACTCTCATGGGTCTAGTAATGGCCTGTTAAATGGGAATCATCCCACTAAAAGGCTATTGGGCAACATGGAACAAAGGCAAACCAAGAGGATCATACCTTTCGACACGGTAATGCTGCTTTTGGAATATAATCCAAGGAAATGACACAACAGAAAAAAATAAACCATTTTCACAAAGATAATTATAGCAATGTTACAACTGTGGGATAAAAACTGGAAACATTAAGTGCATAACAGTTAAAAGAGAGTACCATAATAACACCTAACATTTCCTGAGCCCTTAGTATACAGCAGGCACTATATACTATGTCAAGCACTTCACTTGTATCGTCTGGTTTTACCCTCACGAAAACATTATGACGTATCTGTTTTATCCCCACTTTAGAGATAAAGAAATCTGTTGAAAGGTCACACAGCTAGAAAGTGGCAAGTGACTGTTCTTTTATGCCCTCTGCTTAGAGTCATGACTCTTGCTGGCCATGTGAAATTGGGCAAGTTGTTTTTAATTCTCCTAAACGTTCACCAGCCATAAAATGGAAACAGGAATAATTCCAAATGATTGACAAAGATTGAGTGCAAAATGTGCAAAAACATTAGGCAAACTTGAAAGCATTATCAAATGAAAAGTACTTACAGCCACTCAGTGGTAACTCCAACTATCTTACGTGGCAGGAGTTTAAACTGCAGCCTATTCTGCATGCCAAGCTGAACAGTTAGAAATATTATCTTTTATCATTGTTGCAGTACATGCTAACTAATTTGGATGTAAATTTAAAAAAATAAAATTAAAAATATATATAAATAAATAAATTTTTAAAAAGAAATGGTATCTTTTATGTAGAAGAGAATCAACATTGTTTTTTTAAAACAGGGGTGAAGCAGATCTGTGTTTTAATGGTGTTTTCGGGCACAACAATATAAAGTTATCTCAGAGTAACAAATTTGGAACCTTATCTAATCTGTAAACCCAAAAAAGTTTTATGAGCTCTCTTTAGTAAATGCCCTGGTATGATTCCTCCAGAAGGTGTGCAAACTAGACCTGGAAGCAGCATTTTTCTTAGTTCACTGACTTTCTGCAAGAAAGGAAGAATGCAAAGACCCCAGAGCACACAAAAAGGTGGGAAGGTTCTGAGGGCATTTGGAGAGGGCTCTCTCTCCTCACCCTTCCCTCACTGGGTGGTTGCAAGGATGGTGTGAACCTGTTCTGCCAGCAGTGAGAGGCTATACATGTATAAAGGAGGGCTTCTATTGTCATCAGGTCCTAGGGACCTGGCACCATCAGATCCCAGGCAATTTTGCAATTGGTTCCATTGATCAGAGTCTGGCACAGTCCCACTATCTCACTGCCATGCCAGTGAGTTAGGCTGAATAAAGAAAGGCAGAAGAACCAAATAATCCAGGGCATCACCCAGACCTGGCAGTTAGCCCCTCCTCGCTCCAGAGCAAAATCGGAGACTTGGCTCCTGAGTCATCCCTACCCACCCTCCAGTCCAGAAATATCTGAGGAGGGAGAAAGTGACTGACACTCTCTCTCCACACTCTAGTCTTCTGGTGGATTTTCCCATAATGTTTGCAATTTGTTTTACATTTCTCCATAGACTTGCCCACATTCCCTGCTTTATATCCTTTAAAGAATATCCTGCTTTATATCTACCCCAGCACAGGAGAGAGAGTGAGGAGCCTCTTATAAACCTCACAATGTTGGGATGTTGTGAGCATCTCCATGTTAAAAATGAGTAAATGAAAGTTCAGCATAGCTAAATAATTTCCTGGGGCCACCCGTCTAATAAGTTGTTGAGCTGGGATTCAAATCCGTGTCTGTTAGTTGCAAAGCCCAGACTCTTCCCATCCAGCATACATCCAGCTCTCCTGACCAATTAAGAAAAGTAGCTGATGGGGCGGCTGGGTGGCTCAGTCAGTTAAGCATCCGACTTCAGCTCAGGTCACGATCTCACGTTCTGTGAGTTCGAGCCCCGCATCGGGCTCTGGGCTGATGGCTCAGAGCCTGGAGCCTGCTTCCGATTCTGTGTCTCCCTCTCTCTCTGCCCCTCCCCCGTTCATGTTCTGTCTCTCTCTGTCTCAAAAATAAATAAACGTTAAAAAAAATTGAAAATAAAAAAAAAAAAGAAAAGTAGCTGAGATGGACTGTACAATAGGCCTGCACAATATCTGTCTGGTGCACCCTGCCACCACAGCACTATGTGGTCAACACAGAGCTGACCACAGACATGTAGGTCTGGAGTGTTCACATTCAGAAGCCAGGTGGGCCAGGCCCTCCTACTCCACCTCTCACACACATAGAAACACCCCTTTGCAGGAGACCATGGCCCAGGAAAGGGGATTAGTCAAGCCCTCTTGGAACAACAGCAATGGACCGGCATCTGGATGCCTGAGTTCCCGGGTCTGGCAGCCACTGTGCCAACCACAACCCTCAGGAAAAGGAGGGTAATTAGGAAGCACTGCCCCACAGACCAAACTTAGGTCATGTTTCCTCCAAAATGAGAGATGAGTCTGTACCTGCAGTGACAGCACTTGGGCCCCACTCCTCCACACAACTTCCATTTCCTCTGGGCCCCTGACATAACCGTAAAGGGAGTTTGGCAGAGGCACCACTGACGTGCATAGTTGTTTCTATCCAGCCATTAATGGTTTAGAGCCACCCAATATATGCTTTATGGGAGATGAGAGGTGATCCTATTGAGGCCCTCTTCCTGAGAAGTGCCCAGCTCAGTGACAACACAGGCTAAGAAACAAAGACCAGGCCAGGTACCGACCAGATGCTCTAAACTAAGTGGAGTTTATCTAGAGATCACAAGGCTGGTTCAATATTTGAAAATCAGTCAATGCAATTCACCATTAACTAAGGCAGAGGTAGGCAAACTATGGCCAAATCCAGCCTGCTGTCTATTTTTTATAAACAAAGTTTTATTGAAACACAGCCATGACCATTCATTTACATTATCTATGGCTGCTTTCCTGCTACAATAGCATAAATCAATACTTGTGACAGAGGTGTCACGGCCTGCAGAGTTGAAAATATTTACCGTCAGCTATTTACAGAATAAGTTTGCCCACCCTTGCAGGAGCCAGTGAAGTACTGACACACACTACCTAAGTTGCTTCCACAGGCCCTGTAACCCTCCTCTGCACTCCAAAAGAACCACCCTTCCCAGTCACTCTTGCCTCAGTCCCAGCATAGTGGGCACCCTCCCCCAGAAGACCTACCCAAACACCCACCCACACCGTGTCTCCTGACACAGGAATTTTACAAAGGCTCGGTTCTGGTGGCAGTGGTAAAGAAAGCACTGGAGGGAGAGATCAGAAGATGGCAGCGGAGTAGGAGGACACTAGGCTCACCTCGTCCCACAAATACAACTAGATAATTATAAAATCATCTTAAATACCCCAAAAATTGATCTGAAGACTGGCAGAACAAACTCCACAACCAAAGGTAGAGAAGAGGCCACATTGAGAAGGGTAGGAAGTGCAGAGACATGTTTGGAAGAGAAATGAATCATGGCTGCTGCAGTGGGGAGGGAGCCACACTCACAAAGAAGAGTGAAAGACAGACTGGCACACAGGGGAGTACACAGGGAAAATGAATCCCCATGGCAATTGGCTTGGAAAGTGAGAGGGGTCAAATGTGAGTTCTTGAAACCAGCAGGGCTTCAAGGTTTTAAGCCTAGAGTTTTAAAGGTCAGCGGGCATGGCTGGGATAGAGCCGGAAGGGCATTGTGCTGCTCTTGGAGAAAAGTCAGGCAAACAACCTGAGGACATACAGCATGGAAACAGCAATCTGAAGAACGCCTTGGGCACACAGTGGGGAGGTTATTCGCTCATTTCAGAGCATAGTTCCGGAAAGGCAGTGTTCACAGAGAAACCTACCTGGGAACAAAGGAACTAGTTGGCACCATTTCCCTGTCCTGCCCCTCAGCATAAATACAGAGCCACCTGCAGGAACCAGTGCAGCACTGACACATACTACCTAAGTTGCTTACACCAGGCCCTGTATCCTCCCTCTGAACTCCAGGTGAACCGCCCTTCCCAGTCACTCTTGCCTCAGTCCCAGCACAGAGGGCACCCTCCCCCAGAAGACCTACCCAAACACCTATCCACACCGTGTCTCCTGACACAGGGATTCTACAAAGGCTTGGTTCTGGTGGCAGTGGCAGTGTCTCATTTCAAACACAGACCAGAGCACACGTAGTTAAAATGTGCCACATTCAGGGCAGGGACCAAACATTGCCCATAACAGGCAAAGATAGCTTCTGCAGATGACTGTCCTGAAGGATAAAGTGGCCATGACAAAACAGAGCACATACCACACAAACTAGCGATATTCCCAAAAGTGCCAGGCCCTGGAGCACAGGGGACACCTTATGGCAGGGCACTATAGGACCTCTTCTTCATAAGGCCATTAGCCTCATGAACAGGAGACATAGCTGATATTCCTCATATAAATTAGGCACAGAGACTTAGACAAAATGAGAAGATAGAGAAGTTGATCACAAATGAAAGAACAGGACAAGAACATAGCCAGAGATCTAAGGGAAACAAGTATAAGTAATATGTTTGATAGAGAACTTAACGTAATGATCATAGGGGTGCCTGGGTGGCTCAGATCAGTTGAGCATCCAACTCTTGATTTCAGCTCAGGTCATCATCCAAGGGTTGTGGGATCGAGCCCTACTTTGGGCTTCATGCCCAGTGTGGAGCCTGCTTGGGATTCTTTCTCTCTCTTTTCCTCTGCTCCTCTCCCCCATTCATGCTCTCCAAATAAATAAAGTAATAAAGTAATGATCATAAAGATATTCACTGGACTTAAGAAAAGAGTGGAAGACATGAGTGACAGCCTTAACACAGAAGTAAGGGATAACAGCACAGATAAAGGGCTCAATAAATGAAATGAGAAACACACTTGATGGAATGAACAGCAGTATGGAAGAAGCAGAGGAATGAATTAGTGACCTAGAAGACACAGTAATGGAAAGTAATCAAGCTGAACAAAAGACAGAGAAAAGAATTGTGCAAAATAAGAATAGACATAGGGAACTCAGTTACTCCATCAAACATTAATAACATTCATATTATAGGAGTCCAAGAAGGAGGAAAGAGAGATAAGGGGGCATAAAATTTATTGGAGAAATAATAGCTGAAAACTTCCCTAATTTTGGGAAGGAAACAGATATCCAGATCCAGGAGGCAGAGAAAACTCCCATCAAAATCAACAAAAGCAGGCCCACAGCAAGACATATTGTAATTAAATTGGTAAAATAAAGTGATAAAGAAAAAAATTTTTAAGCCACAACACAAAAGGAAACAATAACTTACAAGGGAAAACTCCTAAGTCTAGTAGATTTTTCAGCAGAAACTTTGCAAGCCAGAAGGGAGTGGCATGATATATACAATGTGATGAATGAGAAAAATCTGCAGCCAAGAATACTCCACCCAAAAAGGCTATCATTCAAAATAGGAGACATAAAAAGTTTCCCAAACAAATACTAAAGGAGTTCATGAACTAAACCAGCCTTGCAAGAAATATTAAGGGGGCTCTTTGAGTGGAAGGGAAAAACAAAAGTGACAGTATAAAGATAGGAAACACAAAACCAGTAAAAGTGAATATTTCTGTAAAAGATCAAAGAATTCACAAAATAAAAGGATATAACAACATATACCTAAAATATGAGGAGAGGAGTAAAGAATGGGTTCAACTTTAAACAAACATCAATTTAACATAGACTGCTATATGCAGAAGAGGTTATATATAAACCTAATGTTAACCATATATCAAGAACCACTAATAAATATGCAAAGAATAAAAACAAAGAAATTCAAATACAATAAAACTTTGGATTGCAAGTAACTTGTTCTGTGAGTGTTCTGCAAGACAAGCAAACATTTCTAATAAATTTTAACTTGATAAATGAGTTATGTCTTGAAATATGAGTAGTACGTGATAACAACATCACATGATCACAACTGAGCCAATGGTTCTCTCTCGTGTGTGCTGCAAGATTGTGGGTGATCATCCATGCAATGTCACATTTCCGTGAAATCCTCAAAAGGAGGCAAAAGCAAGTGTCACTGGATAAGTTCCTTGTTAAAGTTGCACGAAAAGGAAAAGATTCCATTGAGCCAACAGATAGCAGTGATTCCATTAGTGATAGTGAAAGTCATCCTACACAATAACCTTCCTCTCTCTTTTCTCCCTCACACCAGCCACGAAGGTTTTCAAAGGTAAGTGCAGGTTAATTTGTTTATTTTTCTTTATTATTTTGTATTATATTGCAGTATTTTAATCATTTTTATATGAATATTTTTGGGTTGCGGAACAAATCATGTGAGTCTCCATTACTTCTTATGGGGAAATTCGCTTTGATATCCAAGTGCTTTAGATTACAAGCGTGTTTCTGGAAAGAATTATGCTCACAAACCAAGGTTTTACTGTATATCAGTAAAGGAAATCAGTAAAACGTGAAAGAGAGAAAGACAAGAAAGGATCAGAGAAAATCTTCAAAAATAATCACAAAATAAATACTAACATGGCAATAAATTTATATCTTTCAATAATCACTCTGAATGTAAATGGACTAAATGCTCTAATCAAAAAACATAGGGTGACAGAATGGATAAAAAAAGAAGACTCATCCATTTGCTGCCTACAAGAGACTCATTTTAAACCCACAGGCACCTGCAGATTGAAAGTGAGGGGATGGAGAAACATATATCGTACAAATGGATGTCAAAAAAAAAGTCAGAGTAGCAATACTTACATCAGACAAAACAGACTTAAATTTTTTTTTTAATGTTTATTTATTTTTGAGAGAGAGACAGAGACAGAATGCAAGTGGGAGAGGGGCAGAGAGAGGGAGACACAGAATCTGAAGCAAGATCCAGGCTCTGAGCTGTCAGCAAAAAGCCTGACATGTGGCTTGAACCCACAAACCGTGAGATCATGACCTGAGCTGAAGTAGAATGCTTAACTGAGTCACCCAGGTACCCCATAGACAAAATAGACTTTAAAACAAAGACTGTAGCAAGAGACAAAGAAGAACACTACATAATAATAAAGGGGATAATCCAACAAGAAGATAGAAAAATTGTGAATATTTATGCACTCAACATGGAGCGCCCAAATACATAAGACAGTTAATAACAAATATAAAAGGAATTCGTCAATTGATAATAATATAATAATAGTAGCAGACTTTAATACCCCACTTACATCAATGGACAGACCATTTAAACAGAAAATCAACAAGGGAACAGCAGTTTGGAATGACACACTGAAACACATGGATTTAACAGATATATTCAGAACATTCCATCCTAAAACAGCACAATACACATTCTTTTCAAGTACACACAGAACATTCTCCAGAGTAGATCACATATTAGTTCACAAAGCAAGCCTCAACAAATTCAAGAAGATCGAATTCATACCATGCATCTTTTCTGACCACAGTGCAATGAAACTTGAAGTCAACCACAAGAAAAAGTTTGGAAAAACCACAAATACATGGAAGCTAAAACACACGCTACTAAATAATGAATGAGTCAACCAGAAAATAAAAGAAGAAATTAAAAAGTACATGAAAACAGATGAAAATGAAAACATAATGGTCCAAAATCTTTGGAATGTAGCAAAAGTGGTCCAAAGAGGGAAGTATACAGCAATACAGGCCTACCTCAAGAAGCAAGAAAAATCGCAAATAAACAACCTAAACTTACACCTAAAGGAGCTACAGAAAGAACAACAAACAATGCCTAAAACCGGCAGAAAAAAAGGATATAATAAAGATTAGAGCAGATATAAATGATATAGAAACCAAAAAAAAAAAAAGTAAAAGAACAGATCAATGAAACCAGGATCTGTTTTTTTTAATCAATAAAATTGATAAACATTTAGCCAGACTTAACATGAAAAAAAGAGAAAGAACCCAAATAAATAAAATCACAAGTGACAGAAGAGAAATAACAACCAACACCACAGAAATACAAACAATTATAAGAAAAACTATATGCCAATAAATTGGATAAGCTAGAAGAAATGGGAAATTCCTAGACACATATAAACTACCAAAACTGAAATAGGAAGAAATAGAAAAATTGAACAGATTGAACCAGCAAAGAAACTGAATCAGTAGTCAAAAATTCCCCCCAAAAAAGTCTAGGGCCATATGGTTCCACAGGCAAATTCTAGCAAACATCTAAACAAGAGTTAATACCTATTCTTCTCAAACTATTCCAAAAATAGAAAAGGAAGGAAAACTTCCAAATTCATTCTATGAGGCCTGCCTTACTCTGATACCAAAACCAAATAAAAACACCACTAAAAAAGAGAACTACAGGCCAATAACTTCATGAACATAGATGCAAAAATCCTCAACAAAATACTAGCAAATCGAATCCAACAATACATTAAAAAAAAATAATCATTCACCACAATCAAGTGGGATTTATGGGATGCAAGGGGGGGTTCAATATTCACAAATCAATCAATGTGATAGATCACACCAGTAATAGAAAGTAAGAAACATATGATCATTTCAATAGGCACAGAAAAAGCATTTGACAAAGTACAACATCCATTCACAATAAAAGTCCTCAACAAGTAGGTTTAGAGGGAACATCTCAACATAATAAAGGCCGTATGTTAAAAATCCACAGCTAACATCATCTCTAATGGGGAAAAACTGAGAGCTGTTCCCCTAAGATCAGGGACAAGACAAAGATGCCCACTCTCACCACTTTTATTCAACATAGTACCAGAAGTCCTAGACAGCAATCATACAACCCAAAGAAATAAAAGACATACAAATCAGTAAGGAAGAAGTAAAACTTTCAATATTTGAAGATTACATGATGCCACATATAGAACAGAAAACCTTAAAGACCACCAAAAAACTGTTAGAACTGATAAATAAATTCAGTAAAGCCACAGGATACAAAATCAATGTACAGAAATCTGTTGCATTTCTATACACCAATATTGAAGCAGCAGAAAGAAAAATTAAGAAAACAACCCCACTTCAACTGCACCAAAACCAAGAAAATATCTGGGAATAAACTTAAAGAGGTGAAAGACTTGTACTCAGAAAACTATAAAACACTGATGAAAGAAATTCAAGATGACACGAAGAAATAAAAAGATATTCGATGTTCATGGATTGGAAGAACAAATATTGTCAAAATGTCCACAGTCCCCAAAGCAATCTACCAAATCTCTATCAATCTATCAATCTCTATCAAAATACCACCAGCATTTTCAAGGAACTATAACAAACAATCCTAATATTTGTATGGAACCACAGAAGACCCCAAATAGCAAAAGCAATCTTAAAAAAAGAAAAACAAAACTGGAGGCACCATAATTTTGGACTTCAAATTATATTACAAAGCCGTAGTAATCAAAACAGTATGCTACTGGCACAAAAAACAGACACATAGATCAATGTAACAGAACAGAAAACCTAGAAATAAACCCATAACTATACGGTCAATTAATCTTCAACAAAGCAGGAAAGAAAGCCAATGGGAAAAGGACACTCTCTTCAACAAATGGTATTAGGAAAATTGGACAGCAACATGCAAAAGAAAGAAACTGAACCACTTTCACCACACACCTAAATAAATACAAAATGGATTAAAGACCTAAATGTTAGACCTGAAGCCACAAAAATCCTAGAAAACAGGCAATAACCTTTTTGACGTCAGCCACGGCAATTTTTTTCTAGATACAATGCCTGAGGCAAGGGAAACAAAAGCAAAAATAAACTATTGGGACTACTTCAAAATAAAAAGCTTCTGCACAGCAAAGGAAACAAATCAACAAAACTAAAAGGCAACCTACAGAATGGGAGAATATATTTGCAAATAACATATCCAATAAAGGGCTAACATCCAAAATGTATGAAGAACTTATACAACTCAACATCCAGAAAACAAATAATCCAATTAAAAAAATGAGAAGACATGAAAAGACGTTTCTCCAAAGGAGACATCCAGATGGCCAAAAGACACAGGAAAATATGCTCGTCAACATTTATCCTCAAGGAAATGCAAATGAAACTACAAGTAGGTATCACCTCCACCTGTCAGAATGGTTAAAATCAATAGCATAAGAAGTAACAGGTGTTGGCGAGGATGTGAAGAAAAAGGAACACTTGCGCACAGTTGGTGGGAATGCAAACTGGTGCAGCCACTGTGGAAAACAGTATGGAGGTTCCTCAAAAAGCTAAAAATAGAATTACCTTCTGATCCCACAATTGCACTACTAGGTATTTACTAGTAAATAGTAGGTATTCACCCAAAGAATACAAAAATACTAATTCAAAGTGATACATGCACCCCTATGTTTATAGCAGCATTATTTACAATAGCCAAGATATGGAAGCAACCCAGTGTTCACTGACTCATGAATGGATAAAGAAGATGTGGTATACAGACACAGTGGAATGTTATTCAGCCATAAAAAAGAATGAAATCTTGCCATGTGCAACAACATGGATACAGCTACAGAGTATAATGCTATGAGAAATAAGTCAGTCAGAGAAACACAAATACCATATGATTTCACTCATATGTAGAATTCAAGAAAAAAAACAAACAAGCAAAGGGAAAAAGAGAGAGAGAGACAAACCAGGAAACAGACTCTTACCTATAGAGAATAAACTGATGGTTACCTGAGGGGAGTTGGGGGGTTGAGTGAAATAGGTGATGGTGATTAAAGAGTGTACTTGTAATGAGCACTGAATGATGTATGGAATTGTTGAGTCCCTATACTGTATATGTGAAACTAATATAACACTGTATGTTAACTAACTGGAATTAAAATAAAAACTTAAAATCAAATACAATATTGAAGTCTTAATGACCTTGAATTAGGTAAATAGTTCTTGGATACAATGCCAAAAGAATACATTTTTAAAAATTGATAAATTAGACTTCAAATTAAAATCTTCTGCTCAGCAATAGCAGACATTGTTAAGAGAATGAAGAGACAAGCCATACACAATGAGAAAATATTTGCCCAACATGTACCTGATAAAAGATTCACGTTCAGAATATAAAAGAATTATATCTCAAATCTCAACCATAAGGAAACAATCCAATAAAACGTAGGCAAAAGATTTAAACAGACACTTCATCAAAAAAGACTAATAAAGAATAGGCCAAATAACAAAGATGTTCACCATCATTAAGGAAATGGAAATTAAAACCACAATGAAAAAACTATACCTATTAGAATATCTAAAATGTTTAAAATCTGACAAATACTAAGTGCTTACAAGGATGTGGAAACTATAACCCTCGCACATTGTTAGTGGGAACGCAAAATGGTACAGCCACTTTGGAAAAAAGTTGGACATTTTATTAGAATACACTTACCATGCTACCAGCAATCCCACTCTTAGGTGTTTACCCAAGGGAAATGAAAATCTATGTTCACATAAAAACCTGTATACCAATATTTATAGTGAATTATTCATTATCACCCCAAACTGGAAACAACCCAATGTCCTTCAGTTGGTGAATAAATCTCTTGTGGTACATCCACACAATGAAATAAAAGTCAGCAACAACAAGGAGCAACCTACTGATACACCTAACAACATGGATGAATCTCAAACACATTGTGCTAAGTAAAAGAAGGCAAACTAAAAAGGCTACATATCATGCGACTCCATTTAAATGACATTCTGAAGAAGGCAAAACCACAGGGACAGAAAAAAGATCAGTGGCTCCTTGAGTCTCCTCAGAACAACTCAACATCCAGTTGGACTACAAAAGTATACAAGGTGGGGTGCCTGGGTGGCTCAGTCAGTTGGGCATCCAACTCTTGGTTTCAGCTCAGGTCATGATCCCAGGATGATGGTGGGATTGAGCCCCAGGTGGGGCTCTGCACTGAGTGTGGAGCCTGCTTAAGATTCTCTCTCTCTCTCTCTCTCTCTCTCTCTCTCTCTCTCTGTCTCTCTCTCTCCCTCTGCCCCTCTTCCCAACTCACATGCTTTCTCCCTCTCTCGAAAAATAAAAAAAAAAATTTTAAGAAATACAAAAGGCAATTTTCTGGGAAATGGAACTTCCTGCACCTTGACTGTGATGGTGCTTATATGACTATATATGTGTCAAAATTCAGAACTGCACAATGAGTGAATGAGTGAATTTTATTGCATGTAAATTATACCTCAAATTTTTTTAAATGAAAAAGAAAAAAAGATGTCTCTAAAGAGATTTCATCATGATGCAGCATTGAAAAGAAAAGTTATTGCATACCTAAAATAATGCTTACCACCTGTCAAGCAGTGGAATCAAACAGCAGTAAGAACTGCCAAATTTATCAGAATAAAGTATAGACTTTTCAAAGCTAGGAAAATGTGAACTGATCACGTGCAACACATGATCATTTGGGTACTGAACAATAAGTTTTTCAAAGCTGCTGGTTAACTGTCAGAAGATATGTAACTTTTAGCAACATTATTTACTTCTAATAAAACCTGTAAGTTTGACCTAAAGAAAGTATAGATAGAAAAACCTGTGAGTTTTACCTAAAGAAAGTGTAGATAAAATTCTGGTATAATTTAACATTCCTCAGAATTATTCTGTTAATCCTGAAGGGGTTAAGATGTTAAAATTGTGGTCACATATGCAATTGGCCAAGGACAGAAAAGACTATAGCTATGCTTCTCACTTATGACCATAAATGCAATAAACCCAATAAAATATTAGCAAATCAAAGCCAACAGGGTATTTTTTAAAAACTATACGTATATGTCATGACCAAGAAGTTAACCCAGGATTTAAGGAGTGAACATTGAAAACTCATGAGCACAGATTATGAAAAACAGCATTTCATCTTGAAATCATGTGTAACTGAAATAGACCAACACAATTCAGAAGGAGCTCAGTCAGTATTTTCATCGTGATAATGATGAAGAAAGTGACAGTTTTATGAATGAAGGCATATTGTAATTTAGAAAATTTCTAAAATTGTGTATATTAAAGGACGTGCTTTATTCCTAAGAAACTATAAAGTGTCTTACAGCCTATGGTAACTTGGAATCAAGAAAATATGCAATGTCATCTCCTTTTACCACACAACTATTATTACGTTTCTTTTCCTCATCAGCTAGCCTGAGTTGGTTTCTATTAATTTTAAAGAATCCTTCCTAATATATAAATCAAAGAAATAATTATACAATGAAAAATTGACCTAAACTGATTCCCAAATCTGGCTGACACAAGAAACACTTGGGAAGCTCTGGAAAAACAAAGATTCCCTGACTCCACAGGGGAGGCATGCATTATTTTGCAAACAAGGCTCCCAAAGGGATTTTGTTATCAGCTAGTTCTGGAACAACCACCATGAGAAAATAAAGGCATTAGGCATGTCCTTCCTTTGAAGTTTTTTCAATATAGTTATAGATCTAAAATTTACCATGAAAAAAAAAATGAAAACAAAAGATAAAAACATTCCATAATAATAAATGATGTATCACCACCAAAAGAATTTTGCAGAGACTAATTGCAACAGAAGTTGGAACAAAAACAAGAACCTGAAGCTAAAGAGGTCAGCTTGGCAGCACCTGACAGGTATTGGGAACTTAATTAATTCCCTGAGCAAATATTTAAGGATAGGACATGTTACTCAAAGAGGCAAGTGAAGAATATTGCAGAAGAGGATTAAGTCATAGTCAAAAGCAGAGAAGAAAGCGTATACATTGGCTTCAAGGACAATAAGTGAATCAGTCTCTCTGGTTTTGAGATCAGATTATGGAAGCCGCTGAACTTCAGGTTAAGGTTGTACTGTAAGATGTGGTGAGCCACTGAAAGTTTCTGAAGGTGGAGTGAGGCAGTCAGGCCGGGCTTTTTATCAAGTGTGAAATGTATTTGTGCCACAGAGAGGCTGTAGTTAATACTCCAAGTGTGAGTTAGCGAAGGTCTGGTTAGCAGCAATAACAATATGAAAATAAAACCAAGGGATTCTCTGTCTGGGAAAACTAGAGGGCCCATAGGAGGAGGGCCTGAGTGGCTGCGTTCATCTATGATCAGAAGAGGCCCTAGGTGGCTGTCCAATCACAACAAAAACCCTTAGAACTCCCCAAAACACCACTGGTTGAAATGCCATGGGGTAAAGTCAGTAGCAATTGCATTAATTTTATCATGCCCACCATGAGGCCCTATTGTGAAGACAGTAGCTTTTGGTAATAAGAGGCAACTTCCAGGCACTCTGAAACAACCTGTTGCCTCCTTATTTACATATTCATTTCCACAAGGTTAGCAACCAAGTGGCTACAGAAATGATCACTCTGCTGACACTAATATGAAAATATCAAATAGTAATTTAACCTGGTTAATGGGGGAGGGTAGGAATAGGTCCACTGTAGGCATGTTCTATGACTAGGCTTAGCACTCAGCTTGAAAAATGCATAAAGTTCAGGAGAAAAATTAGAATGGTTATACCTAACCATAAAGACATAACTGCAAAAAATAGGTAGATGAGTGGAAAGTGCCTTCTTATAGAGCAGCAGATGGGAAATCCCTTAGAATCTTTTGCCGAACACTTCAATTCACCCCATTACCAAGTCTTAGACCAAGGAAGGTGGCCTTCTAGACCCTGGAAAACCAGGTGGAGATGATGGAACCAAACTGCATCCACTCCTATCCACTGCCTAGATCAGGCCCTCTCACCCCATCACCATCCTCCATCAGATTGGGGTGATAAGAACACTGGCTGCTTCCAGTTCTGCCACCCAATTGCTTGGCCTCTTAGGCCAGGGTTTCCACCTCAATATAATGCAGGGATCAGGTGGACTGGTCTCCCCCAACCCCAATGCCTGCCATTCCAGAACCAGGAAATGAGCTATAATAAATGAATCACAAGGAAATAACACAAAGCCCTGGGAACCCAAAAGTCTTTCATGGGTCTGGGCTTTCACTGTGGCTGTGGATTTGTCTCTCATCATTTTTGATTCAGTATAAAATTAAAACAAAAATTTTCCAGGAATATTCTGGGCAGCAGAGGGAAAACAAGCCTGGAATGAAAACCATCCCCCAAAGAAATCTCAGAACAAGCAGGCCTGCATGGCTGAAAGCTCACCGCAGGGTCAAAGGTGTGGCACCAGCTTCCCACAAAGGAGAGGCTGGAGCTTTCAGACACTAGACACTAGAGCCAAGTAATCCCACCTTCCTCTCTCCTGGTCAGTACCCACCCTCCCTTCAGGGTCTGCTCATGCCCACCCTCCTACCTCATCATCTTTGAAGCCTTTCCTGACCACTCCAGCCCTGAATTTTTGGCCACCCTTAATTCCCCTGATTGAGTCTGTGCCACAGAACTTGTCTGTTTTCTAATTTCTCCGTATATGTTAGCTTTTCCCCCAAATAGACCCAAAGTCTCTTGGGCATACTACCTTTGTTTCATAAACCTCTACAGGGCCAGATGGAGGGCAGGTCCAGTAATTAATGTTTGTTGGCTGAGGTACAGGTCATTCTATAAAGAGAACACTACTCAATTTGCATGGTAACAGTTATTCCTTCTTTTGTGCCTCTTATATTCATATATTCATTTAATTTTTATAACTACCCTCGTTGTCAGATGAGGAAACTGAAGTCACTCACCAAGGTTAAATACCATGGTCAAGAACCAGAGCCAGTAAGGGAACAGGATGGCTCTGAACCCAAGTTTAAAGCCAAAGTTCACATTCTACCCTTGTGCTGCTTCCTCCTGCCAGAAATCTGAAGGAGAGCTACTCTGTACTAGAAATCTCAGTCCTGAAAATAAAGAAATAAAAAGCATCCTCAACTATGAAAATCCATAACGTAAGAGTTTGGTTCCCACAAGATTATGAGAAATAACTCATAAGATCCCAGATTAACAAATTAGCATCAGATCTGGGGGCCCAGAGTAGAGGTGGGGGTAAAGAGATCTAAAGAGGAATCTCTCATCATCCTTTTTGTCTCCAGAGGGCTCTGCACTCTGGGCCCAGGAGACGAAGAGAGGAGGGGAGGAAGGGGACAGAAGTACCAACGGTGGGGGGGATAGGGACAATGGTGGGAAATCTAAGAAGCTGGATCTACATAAAAATGCCCACAGCTTCCTAGTGAGGTGCCCATTGTGGGCATTCACCCTCAGACACCAAGGGACAGTGGGCAGGAGGACAATGAAAATAAGGTGGTGTGACCATCTGGAAATTCAGCCTTATCCCCATTAGCTGCAAACAGAGACCTATTCTTACTGGTCCTCTTCCTGCCCCAGCCCCACTGGGCTGGCTGTCACTGTCCATTTTACAAGAGCCTCAGCAGGTGCGTACAAGACAGGAAGGATGCATCTGCCCGGGTGTAGTGACAAACACTGAGGTCTGCTGACCTTGAGATTGTAAGAATTGCATTTTCTTGATACAATGACTTAAAACACATGGAAAGATACGAAGCCAAAACTCAATAAAGAGACAGGAATTCATCTGCAGAATGGCACAGGTGGGAGAGGTGAGTGGCTGGCTCAGCAGACCCTAGCCCAGCACATTCACTTTCTGTGCTTGTGGGGCAAGAAGATGGAGGAGTGAAGGGAAAGGGGGCAAAAGTCACATGGCATGGGAACCTATCCCAGTGACATGTGCGACATCCTCACTCTGGATTAATGCTGGATGGTTGCTTGAGTCTGAGCCTACATGCCACCCAAGTGTCCACCTGTACATTTCCCACACAAATGGTCCTATCTAGGCTTCTCTGGGTGCACCTTCTGTTGGTCAGAGAAAAGTGACACAACAGTCAAGATAGGCAAAGACAACATCTTCTGTGGGGAAAAGTTATTTTCTAAGGCTTGTTCTCTAAATTCTACTACATTTCAGAAAGGATAGATGGGATGCTTTCGAGAATGAATAATTTTCCAACCTGCTTGTGTTGGTCTGAATTGGGGTAAAGGCAGTCAGGCTTCCAAGTGGGCTTGGTGTATATTTCCAGAATACCAAGAAGTGCTGTTTCCAGAAAGATACTAAATAAAACTTCACGTGTTCATGGGTTACCTGGACCCCTACCTACATTCTGGGCTGCATTCTGAGCCCCTTAAAAGGCCAAGAGCCAAAAAACCAACTAGTTTCAAAGATTTGACTCATATTTTGGGGGAAAAAATCTAGGGGTCATTCTTGTGGACACTGAGTACATGATGACCCCAGAGTGTTCATGATCTATTCCTCTGAGACTGGTGAAGACCCCTAGCCAGGATCAAGACTCCTCCCACATCTTGTTGGCCCCTGGGAAAACAGTCTCTTGCTGAGGGGGTCAGCAAACCTCACACAAAGAAAAACTATTATAAGCCCCCAGCTAGCCCCCTCCTCAGTTAGCTAGCTATTGCACAAAAGAAACCAAATGAAGGAGGCTGGACCAGCACAAATCCTTCACCACTGTGGGGTCGTTCTCCAGGCTCATGCCTATTGGTGTGTGAGAATGAGCATCATTTTGCATCATCAGTGAATGAGGAAAAAGACACCTCCAGAGTACCCACTACCCAATCCAGCATCCAGTGTCCAGTCACTCCCCACCTAGAACCAACTCCCCAGACCCCTACCTGCTCTGGCTCAAAGACCCTGGTCCACTGTGGGTGGGAGACAAAGGGGGAACCTCACCAGGAGGGAACATTCCAAGCTGGCCTAGGGCACTGTGGTGCCACCGCATCAGACTCCACAGACCCTGGAGTGTGGGGAAGAGACAAAGGCTCACAGAAGAGAGAAGGGAAGGAGGTCAAGAATTTAAGGGAAAAGAAAAGACAGGGAAAGAAAGTGATAAAACAAAAACTTTATTTTACTAGAACCCGAAATGCCCTTTAGGAACCCAATAAGGTTAGCACAAGCACCTACACTTCCCCCAGAGACTTGCATTGTGGATACCTGATGCTTTGAAGTGCCAAGCCTTCCCCAATGGTCCTCTCAAGCCCCCCATTTGGACATAATTTATTAACAAGTTGTTCACTTTGACCTAAAGGATTTTATCTTGTCTGGGAAGAAACCATACCCCCACTTGGAAGAGGAATGCAGTTCTAGGGCAAGCACCTAAAGCCTGGAGGGGGGAGGGGAGGGTGAGGGGGATGGGGACATTTCACATACTGCTCTTGGCACCTGGGGAGAGGAGGGAAAGTGAAAAACAGTGGCCTGGGGCCTGGCACCATGCCCACTGCCCAACTGTACTCCACACCCCGACCCAATTCCCTGGACTGAATAGCTACTTTTACCCTTCTTTAGGTCCCAAAGGCCTGGGTCTTTCTCCTTCAGGTTATGATACACAGGGCATGTCCCCTAACCAAAGAAGGCCTAGTAAACCTCTCCCCATCAGTCCATCTTCCCATCTGGAGTATCACCCCTAAAAACAGTCCTTTGGGTCTTGAAGGGTGCTAGTAGTCACAAGTTCCAAGGAAGAGTTCTACCTCAACCACTGACATCTAACGCGTCCTGGGAATTAGTTATCCAAAACTCTCTAACCGCAATGATCTGCAAACAAGGGTCCTTCAACCACAGAACCCCAGTAGAAGCTAACGAGGAAGAGGGAGGGGAGGAGTTTGAGTAAGTAGCTGGGAGAGAAAGCAAGACCGCAATGCCCGAAGCGCCAATTTTGCCTGGGACCCCGCGGCTGCCTCTACTGCCTCACCTTCCCAGACTCACGTTTGGGCTGGGAGGACCTTCACGTGGCACCCTGGGAACTGGCAGATGAGCCCACACCCTTCTTCCTTGAGGGCTTCGGCGATTAGCACACCTAAAAGCAAAGGCACCCCCCTTTCGAAAGACGCCTGTCCAGACTACCGTATCACTGTTCCCCAGGACCTCACTCCGCAAAAGAAAACTCCCGGCTGTCCAGAGTCACTGCGGTCGTTCCCTTACGCTGCTCCCCCTCGCCCCGAAAAAAAATCCTCCTTGCTGCACGTAGGAGCCCCTCTACAACTGGGGAGTCAGGGACAGGCTTCCCAACAAGGGTCCCGACCCCCGAACCCCACCCTCAGAGACTGACTCCCAGGGGCCGCGCCGGGACAAAAGCACGGGGCGGGCTCACTCACCCGCGCGGCGAAGGCGGCCGGGCAGCCAAGGCACCGCGCTTGGCGAGGGCGCCCCGCTGCAGTCGCGCGGCGCGGGCCCCGAGCTCGCTCAGCCGCGGGCAGCCGACCCGGCAGCCGGGGAGACGACGAGGCGCGTCCTGGGCGGGCCGGATGGGACAGGGGGTGAGCGGCCGGCGAGAAAGCAAGTGCGAGAGCGAAGAGCGAATGCGCGTGTGTGCGAGAACTGAGAGCTCGGTGCTGGGGATCGGACTCGGACGGCCGGCAGCGGCTCACACGCGCTGATTTACATGTCATTTGCATAGCGCTCCGGGAATGGCCCGAGGTCCTTCCCGTCACGCCCACCGTCAATGCGCCTCGGAGCCCGGAGCCCTGAATCCCTGAATCCCCGGTAAATCCAGCGCCCGACGCCGAGCCGCCCCGGGTCTTCTGGCTGCGGTCAGTGTGTTTTCTCGATTTGTTTTGTATTTTCGCCTGAAGACCACCCGATATGGGACAAAAGAAGTCCGCTCACTGGAAAAACGCAGCGTAGGCTTCAAAATTAATTTCCTTTCTCTCTGATGTGGCGATCAAAAACAACGAATCGAGTAGATCCATCAAAGGGATACAATTTTATTTTTTGGATAAAGTATTAATGCGCCCACTTTTAAAATTAGAACAAGTTATGTGCCATTTTGTTCAATAAGTGAAGAAACACAAATTGTACAATCAGGATAACCTAGTTCTTAAGAGCACGGATTCTGGAGTTGAGAACCCTACTCTTTATAGCCGCAAAACTTTGGGCAAGTGATTTAGGATCTCTGTTACTCGGTTCTACCTCTCAAATAGAGTTAATCTAAGTGCGTCAAAGGAGTGTGAAGCTTCAATGAGATACGGCAGGTAGAGCTCTTAGGAAAGTACCCTCCATTCAGTTACTGTTAACTTTTTTAAAAATTTTTGTTAATGTTCATTTATTTTTGAGAAAGTGCGAGCGGGGGAGGGGCAGAGAGAAAGGGAAACACAGAATCCCAAGCAGGCTCCAGGCTCTGAGCTGTCAGCACAAGAGTCCTATGTGGGGCTCCAACGCAGGAACCGTAATATGATCTGAGCCAAGTCGGAGGCTTAACCAACTGAGCCACCCCGGTGTCCCCAGTTACTGTTAACTCTTAAATGTGCAAGCATGATCAATGTCTCTTTAACTGAGAGTCAGAGCAAGGAAAGGCACGGAGAGAGAAAAGGAAAGAAGCTATAGAAGGTAAAGAGAAAACGCCCTAAGGTTAGAGATAATATCTGGAAGATTCAGACCAGGGTTTCCCACCCAACTCTGCTGTCAGGCTAACTAGCCCTAGCTCTGAGAAAGCAGTTAATCTTTCTCCCCAGAAGATCCAACTTTGAATGCATTCTTTGAAACGTCCTCTTAGGAATGTTTTGGAGAAACATAAAAAGTTCAACTAGCCATTTCTTTAAAAAAGAAAGGAAGAAAAGAAGAGAAAAGAAAAAGGGAAAGAAAAGAATTAAAGTGTAAAGGTAGCAAAGTCTGTGCTCTGGTGGGAAAAGTCCCAGACTGGCAGACCTAGGTGTTAGACCTGCTTCTAGTACTAGCTTTGCGGAGCTTGCACAAGACACTCACTGTCTCTGGGCCTCAATTTTCTAATCGGTAAAATGGAGACTCCATGGGATTTTTTTTTTCAGGCATCTTTCATCTCTGAAATTTTAGCTCCAGGGTTCCTCTGACACCTTCCCTTCGTTGTGTGTTAAGAATCTCTTACTGGTTTGTAAGATACCTACAAAGTCTTAAAAATATATATATATATATTTTTTGGCTCACCTAATATTTAGTTTGCACCGGAAATGAAATATATTGTGAAATTTTCTGATCTGTTCACTTGGTGTGTGAGGTAAATATCTTTGCAGTGACTACCGCGATCAACACAGAGAGCTCTGCCAGGCACCTTGAAAGTCTCTCCATTATCCCAGCCTAATAAGAGCCCCCAGTCTCTGTGCTCCTAAAAGCAACCATTAGCCTCGCTTTTTATGTAACCACTTTTGTGGTTGAACATCGGACTTTGGCTCAGGTCACAATCTCCCGGTGTGTGAGTTTGAGCCCTGCAACCTGTTCACTGCTGTCAGCGCAGAGCCTGCTTCAGATCTTCTGTCCCCCTCTCTCTGCCCCTTCCCTGCTTGTGCTATCTCTCAAAAATAAATAAATCTTTAAAAAAAATTATATATATAGACATATATAGTGATTTTATATATGTAAAGTGATTATACACACACACACACACACACACACACACACACATTTTGCTAGCTTCTTTGCAGTGTTATCTCCTAAATGCATCTTGCGGCTTGTTTGGTTTCGCTTTTGTTTTTAGCTTGAGGTCCCTTTTAAGTCTTTGTTACAATTATTAGTTGAAGAACTTAGGCCTTTTGACCTGTGGAGTTTCCCACAGTCTGGGAATTGCACTATTATGGGGCAGTTCAGCATATTCCTGTCCTTTGCTTTTCCTTGAATTTGGCAGCTGATCCAGAGGCTTCACCAGACAGAGGTTTCATCCCTTTTGCAAGATTATAAGTAGTCGTGTAGTCTTTGATCAAGAGGCACATGATATTTGGTTTTGTTCTTTTCTAAGGTTAGCAGCTGTTAATGCTCAATTCTTAGATCCATGAATTCACCTAGGGTTGCAAAATGATGATATTTTAATTCTGTCATTTTGATTTTATCTATTAGCTGAATACGTTTATAAGGTGTTTCCTCTCATCTAATATCTGGTTGCTAGGAGGTAAGTTCATATAGGAAAGTCTGGATAAATATTTGCTTCTTTCTTTTAATTTACCCCATTTTCAAGATAATAAATTGGTTCTGTCATCCCCAGAAGGTAACTTGTAAGTTTCTTTCTTAATATTTTTAAAAATTCATAGATTTAAAGGTATTTGATGGATTGTCATCTATTGCAATTTTAATCCTTATTAAAGCAAAAATTGTCCCTCCCATCTGTAGCCAGTAGGTAACCTCCTTGCTACCTGATGTGACAGGACGTTCCAGGCTCATCATTACACACTTGTTGTCCCAGACATGGAATCATCCATTTCTCCAAGAAGCTCTACTTCCTTTTCTTGACATTTTAAGATGACAATATGGGAACTAGGGGTATTCATTACTACTAGATTGGTAACTGTCTCTAGGCCTTTTCAAAAGATAAAACTAGGATAGAATGCTTCATGAGTTCATATTAATATTTCAAATTCAGTTTCAGGACTATGGGGTTTTTACTTAACCTATTCTGTATTTCTATATTATACCCTTTCTTTCCTTTCTCACACGTGAAGAATTCTGGTTCTCAAGGATAATGGAATTAAAATATTTACTAATTTGAAATGTACTATTTACAGTGTTGTATAACCATTGCCACTATTTCCAGACCTTTTTCATCATCTCAGATAGAAACTCTGTACATATTAAGCAACAACTCCCCCATACCCCACCCCCTCCAGTCCCTGGTAACCTCCATTCTACTTTGTGTCTCTCAATTTGCCTATTCTAGATACCCCATATAGTTGGACTCATACAATATTTGTCCTTCTATGTGTGTTCGTTTCATTTAAAATAATGCTTTCAAAGGCCATCCATGTTGTACTGTGCACCAAAGAGCTTCATTCCTTTTTATGGCTGAATAACACTCCATTGCACTTTACCTATTCATTCATCTATTGACAGACACTTGGGTTGATTCTACCTTTTGGCTATTGTGAACAATGCCATTATGAATATTGGCATACAAGTATCTGTTTGAGTCCTGTTTTCAACTCTGTTGAATATATATCTAGAAGTGGAATTGCTGGCTCACATGGTAAGTTTATTTATTTGAGGAACCACTAAAAGTTTTAGAGGAAACACCAAACTTTTTCCATAATGTTTGCACCTTTTATATTCTCACCAGCAATGCAGAAGGGTTCCAACTTCTCCTCATCCTCACCAATGTTAAGATTTCTTCTTTCATCCATGTGTTATATAGAAGTGTGTTATTTAATCCCCAAGTATTTTACGATTTTTCAGTTATCTTTCGGTTATTGGTTCCTAGTTCAATTCCACTGTGGTGTGAGAGCAGACATGTGATTTCTATTCTATTTGTTAAATGTGTTTTATGGTCCAGAATATGGTCTTTCAGTGAATGTTCCACGTGAGCTTGAGAAGATTGTTTATTCTGCTGTTACTAGATAAAGTAGTCGATAGATGTCAATTATATCCCATTGATTGATGGTGTTGTTGAATTCAACTATGTCCTTACTGATTTTCTGACTGCTGATTTGTCCATTTCTGATAGACAGTGATGATGGCTCCTACTATTAGTAGTGGATTCATCTATTTCTCCTTGCAGTTCTGTCATTCTTTGCTTCATGTATTTTGTTGCTCTGTTGTTAGGCACATACATACACGTTAAGGATTATTATGTCTTCTTGGAGAATTGAATCGGCCATCATTACATGATGCCCTCTTTATCTCCAATGACTTTCTTTGCTCTGAAGTCTGCTCTTTCTGAAATTAATGTAACTATAACTGCGTTTGTAAATTGGTGTTAGCATAGTGTATCTTTCTCCAACCACATATTTTGTATTTATAAGTGTCTTTATATTTAAAGTGTGCTTGTTGCAGACAACATATAGTTGGGTCTTATTTTTTATCTACTGTGAAAATTTCTGTGTTTTAATTTGGCACATTTAGACCATTAATATGCAAAGTGATTGTTGATATAGCTGGATTAATAGCTACCATATTTGCTACTGTTTTCTACTTGTTCCCCTTGTCCTTTTCTCTGATATTCACTGTGAAAGCCACGTTGAGCTACGGGAGGTAAAACTCACAAAAGTGTGGTTCCTTCTTCCCTCCATGTCTGGGATCCTCTGAAGGATTTCGATAGGGATTACATGGATTACTTTGTTAGTGTCATCTTAACAATACGAAGTCTTGCAACCATGAACATAGGATGTCTTCCTATTTATTTACATCTTCTTTAATTTCTTTCAGCAATGGCTTATAGTTTACAGTGTACAAGTCTCACCTTCTTGGTTAAATTTATTCCCAAGTACTTTATGCTTTTTGATGCTATCAAAAATGGAGTTATTAATTTCCTTTTCAGATTGTTCATTGCTGGTGTATAGAAATACAACTGATTTTTTTGCTTGTTGATTTAGTATCTTGCCCTATTATGTCAATTTTATTCCACCTCTAAAAATTTCTTCTTAGAAAGAGTCCTGTCTCAAAAGGGAGACTTAGCTGGTCATTTTTAAGAGTTAATGAGAGCTAAACTGCACCAGTCCTTCCAAATTCTGGCTACTGACTGGAGATGAAGAGGTTTTGCCCAAAGTTCTAGGAAATATCTCACTTAGTCTGATAAAAATGCCATGGTCCAAACACACAAACCCAGCACATACTTCTGGTTTGTCAAGATGAAATAAATCTGCTTCGGAGAGAAACTTGTTTTTTGTTCCTTAAATATCCTGAAATGATGCACGTTAGCTCCTTTGCCCAAAAGCAAGAAACTAGTTGTAGAACACATTCCTTTCCTTGGTGGAGAAGGGGTGTTTTTTTATCTATACTGCCTTCCCAGGAAGTTTAATCTGCAAACCCTGGCCTCCATCTGTCTGTGCATATCCTCTACACTTCCTTCCTATCTCTGGATCCCTTCATTGGCCTGACCCCCTTTGCTACTGGGCCCTTGTTAGGAAAGCCAAAGGAGAAGGAAAGGGAAAGAAGAGAACATAAAATGTCACCATTTATTAATCTTTCATAAGTATAAAATAATAAATGACTCACCTTAGTTTCTGAATTTATTAAATCCACCTAGGTCAGCATTCGTGGATTAAGGCTAAAGACTTGCTGGCTCTCAGTTCTGTCTGCATGTTGTATTCACCTGTGGAGATTTTTAAAACTACTTATGTCTGGGTTCCTCCTCCAGAAATTGATTCAGTTGGTCCGGGGTGTGGCCTGGAAATTATTTTTTTTAATTCCCTGTAATTCTGATATGAGACCAGAGTTGAGAACTACTTATAGCTTAGGTAAAATCCAAAACAGAAAGAACAGTTTAGAAATCAACCAACTGTGCTTCTGTTTGCTCTTCAGTTCTTAAGGCTAATTATTTGTTTGAAGATCAGTGCCTTGACCAGAGGAATGAACATATGAAAATATAGACATACTGAACTCCATAATGTGCTTGTGGATTTGTTCCTGTAAATATTTACTGTAAATTGATTTTCTATTACAGTTGACTCTTGAACAACAAGAGTTTGAACTGCGTGGGCACACTTACATGTAGATTTTTTTTTTATAGTACAATACTGTAAATGCATTTTCTCTTCTTCGTTAATGACATTTTCCCCCCTCTGGCTTACTTTATTGTAACAATACAGTATACAATACATATAACATACAAAATATGTGTTAATTAATTGTTTATGTTATTGGTAAGGCTTCCAGTCAACAGTAGGCTATTAGTAGTTAAGTTTTGGGGGAGTCAAAAGTTATACATGGATTTTTGACTGCATATGGGGCTGGTTCCTCTGACCCCTCAGATTTTTCAAGGGTCAACGGCCTTTAAATCTTATTATTTCATGCATTATCATTATATAATTGAAAAGGTTAGTCTTTGGGGGAAAATATTTGACTACAAAACCAGAAATTAAAATATAATTCCTAAGTCCAGAAAAATGTTTAAATTAATTTTTTAACCATAAAAGTCACAATTCTAATTGGTAGGAAAAGAAATAAAGGAGAGAACAGTTTAGTAGGTAGAAAGTAAAAGGTAACCATCATATCCCCCACAGTTGCACACTGCAATCCCCCCAAGTATCCTGTAGTGAGTATTTCTTGGGTATCTTTCAGGAAAGGGCTATTTTATTAGGTCACTTCTTATAATAACAACTCTAAAATTTAGTCTGTGATGTTGTGGCTAGTATGTTAGAAACAAATTTAATCCAAGTCAATGATTTCAAACTGCAGAACCCCAGAATTCCAGAGGTGACTGGAGTGGATGGATTGGAGACGCAGGCAAGGTTCTCAAGTACTCATCCACTCCTTGTCCAGAGCAACTCTGCTTTTCTTCACTTTACGTATTAGGTTTTCATGTGTGACTTTGCAGAACACTTAAATCTTCTGTTTTATATAGTCAGAAAGAATAACAACAGTTTAAATAAACAGACAAATATGAACTCAAGTGATCACATCCTATTATTTCACATTCTACCTATCGTTCTCCCTCATATTTTACTGCTAAACCTATAGTTTCTCTGTTTGCTCCCCTTCCCAACCAAACACACTGTAGAGGTTTATCTTAGAAACCACAGAAGGAAGTGCTATAAAAATACAGCACAGCAAAGACCACATTTAAGGACCAAATGAGCACATGAAAATCATGGCTGAGAAATCCATCTATTATGTAAAGCACATTTGGGGCATCTCTATGTAAGGCCCTTGATTTACAAATTCGGTAAACTCAGTTTTCTGCATCATGAGAATCTACAACCAGATGATATTATCTACTAAAATTCCTGTGTTTTACAGAAAGGGAAATGGAGGTTAGAGGTAAGTTGTACGTGTCTGTCTCAAATTCTTTGTGTGGAGGGAATATAGTATAGTAGTAAGATCTGAGTCAGCCACTTGGTTTGCATTGAAGCTTTGCCATTAACTAGTTGTGTGATCTTTGACAAGTAACTTAAATTCTTCTGAGTCTTAATTTTCTAACTGTTAAAAATGAGAGAAGTGAAATAAACCATGACTGCTTTATAGGGTTGTTTTGAAGGCTGAATGAGAAGATACACTGCAAAGCATACCAGCAAAGTCCTTGATACCTAATCATTGTTCCACAGATGGTAACTATTATTCTGAAGAGTATCAATTAGTTATTCAATCCTGCCATGCCAAATTCAATACTCTGGCCTCTGATGGGCAGAAATTTTCCATTATTTGTGAATATACAAAGTGAATAAATGGGTATATTTATTGTATTACTTATCTGTGGAAATTTTTTAAAAGGTAGTCATTGCAAAACAAAACAACAAAACTGTATCATAACAACAAAATGGAATTTCTAAGAGGAAAAGAAAATAACAGAATAAATCCTTCTTTAGGAAATTTTTGCTCTGGATTTACCCCTGCATATTTTATAATGGCCTCCTATAGGTCCATGTACCCACTGGAAAAACTGGTCAATTAAGTCAAGAACCCTCACATAAACAGAAGCCTGACATTAAGAGGTTGGCTAAAACAATAATGTTCCAGATTCCTCTTCTTTGTAGGTCTTCCAGGACTCATCTGGTCATTCTTCCTACCACCAGCAAGACCATACCTAAATGGTCTTAGGTGCATATAGTCCTTTCCTTTCTGATAATATGAGAAGCAGACTTCAGTTATGAGTTCCAGTGACTGGACATTCTGTCTGGAAAGTTTTTTCTTATGTCTACGTAATCATTAATGCTGCTAATAAAATCCACTCAAATCATGACAGTGACAGCAATTCTAAATACTTATAGATTTAACAAGATAGACTCAGGATCTATACTGAAAAAAACTGGAAAAAGAACATAACTATTAAAACAAAAAAAAAACAAGATTTGAATACATTGAAAGTTATATTATGTTCCTAGAAGGAAAGAAAATATAAAACTGTTAATACTAATAAATTTATTTTTTAAGTTTATTTTGAGAGGGTGAGCACGTGAGCAGGGGAGGGGCAGAGTGAGAGAGAGGCAGAGAGAGAGAATCCCAAGCAGCCTCCATGCTGCCAGCACAGAGCCTGATGCGGAGCTTTATCTCACAAATTGTGAGATCATGACCTGAGCTGAAGTCAAGAGTCAGATGTTTAACCGACTGAGCCACCCGGGCACCCCTCTAGTAAATTTAATATATACATTTTATGTAGTTCCGATTATAATTCTAACAGTGTTTTTCTTGGAATTCGGTAAAATGATTCTAAAGTTCACATGGGAAATGAATGCCAAAGAAGAGCTAATACAACTAAAAAATGTAAGAAAAGAGAGTGTGTATGGGGAGGGGCTTACTAAGATATCAGTTGTATGATAAACTTTACGTATTCAAATCGATATGGCATTTGTGGAACAGAATAAATAATTGCTAATTACATGACACTGGTTATTAGAAATGTGCCAAAGTGGTAGCTCAATGGGGAAAAGATGAAGTATTAAAAAAAAAAGTATAGGCACAACTGGCTACCCATCTGAAAGAAAATAAAAATGGACTATATTCAAAAGTAAATTACAATGGATTAAAGATTTAAATATAAAGGGAAAATAATTTTAAAACTTGAAAAAAAATCTAAGAGATTACATGAACAATCTATGGTTTGGGGAGACTTTCCTTACTAAGAACCAAGAAACTATAAAATAAAAGACATATTTGACCATATACAAATAACTTTTTTCTTTCTGGTATAGCAAAAGGTACTAAAACAAAGTTAATAGCAATCAAGATATTAGGGAAAATGTTTGTGCAACTATATTCTTGCAAAGGATTCCTTTCTATACAAAGCACCCTTAAAACCTGATAAGATAAAACCAACAACTAAATAGAAAATTGTGCAAAAGACACAAACAATTCACTAGTGAGTAAAGTCAAAAGCCCAATAAACATGAATATGCCCAAATTCACTAGAAATTAAAGAAATAAAAATGAAAGCAACATAAAATGATTGTTACCCATCAAACTGGCACACATAAAAATAGCCATAGCAAAGCTTCCACTGATCAATTTAAGTATCAGTAAGAATCATAATTGCAATGAATTGAAACACATGAAATAAGTTTAATCCATGAATTTATAATGATACTAAAAAACATGTCGCCAATTGAAGAATGCCTGGAAACCAATTCATTATTTTGAAAACTGGTAAAAACCTGGAAAGAACCTAGCATTTTTCTTGTCTAATGCATATAAACTGTCTCATTGGGCAACCAAAAAGCAGAGTTGAGAAAGTTTTTACATCCTAAATGAAAAAGGACAGAATTGGACTATCATCATTTTGCAACCCTAATGTATCTTGACACAGAGCATCAATGGTTGCTAACATCAAAAAGGGAGAGATAATCAGATATCATGTGACTTTGATGGAGGAACAGATACCATCTATGAATTATTCTTGCCATAAAGGTCAAACCTGAATCTGACCAAACCTTTACATTCCACTAACAATTCGCAGGAAATAACTAGGACAAGGAATACACTCCATTATAACATAGGGGTGCAATCTGCAAAATTCAGACTGTGGGAAACTTTACAGCACTGATACCCTGGTTCTTCCAACAAATAAATTGTAAGGAACAAAAGATGGAGGAGGAAACTATAAATTAAAAAGGACATAAAGACTTTAATTAATTGCAATTTGTGGGTCTTATTTGAATTTCTGCCCAAACAAAATGTAAACACCATTTGAATATTTCAAAAATCATTAATTTTTAAAGGTATGATAATATTATACTTATTTTATATTTTAGAAATACATCTTTACTTATACTTATGGCTGGAATAATATGGTATCTAGGCTTTGCTTTAGCATATATGAAACAGGATAAATGGATGAGACAGGATTGGCCATGGATAGATGGTGGTTGAGACTGACTGATGGGAACATGAGAATTTATTATACTATTTGCCTACTCTATGCATATTTGAAATTCTCCATGATAAAAAGTAAACACACACACACATACACATACACAAAGCCATAGTGCCTATTGCTGTTTGCTGGTAGTGTGATGAAGGCAATTCTCACATGTTGTTGGCAGGAATGTAAAGTGGTACAGCCTTTTTAGAAGGCAATTTGGCAAGATCTATTTTGAAAGATACGTATCTCTGGTGACCCAGAGATTCTACTTCTGGGATGCTATTCCTTAGAAATAGAAATAGAGAATAGAAACACATGAGGCTGCATGACAAGTATGTTTGCTGTGAGAATGTTCCTGGGGGACCTCAAACTGGAAACAAAGTGAATCACAGAAGATTTGGGGACTGGCCCACTCTCCCTCCAATTAACACTTTTCTTTTTCTTTTTTTTATTCTTCTTTTTTTAATGTTTATTTATTTTTGAGAGACAGAGAGAGAGAGAGAGAGAGTCTGAAACAGGCTCCAGGCTCTAAGTTTTCAGCACAGAGCCCAACACGGCTCAAACTTAGGAACGGTGAGATCATGACCTGAGACAAAATCAGATGCTTAACCAACTGAGCCACCCAGTTGCCCCCAGTTAACACTTTTCTTGTGTGTCTATTTTGCAGAGACTGGAAAGCTAAAGACATATTTCCCAGACTCTTTTGAAGCTAGGGGTTTAGATTGGGATTTAATTTTGCCAATCATTAGTGCCAGTGCAGATCTGACTGACACAGTCTAGGTCTGGAGTCAAAAGTTCTGGTGGCAGCTACCTGATCCCCAGGTTACAGCTAAAGTGGAATGATTCTGGAACCAGCAACTGGGACAGCATCTTCCTGACTTTGATGGATACAGATGTCCCCTTGGGCGATAGGTTCTGTGGGACTGCTATGGGAGCCATTCCTGAAAGCCCAGCCTAGAGTTTGCCTCTTGGGTCCCTCTAATAATTTTTTAAGTCCTGAGTTCCCCACATTAAATCCTTTTCTACTTAAGATAACTAATTTCTTTATTTTACAATGAGTCAAACTGTTGAATAAATTATAGTATTATATTTCCATATCATGGAATATTAAGCAGACATTGAAAAGAATAAATTGGATGCATACTGAATGACTTTCTGGTCATCTAGAGGGATTTTCATAGGTACTTCTAAGTGTGAGAAAATAAAAATAGAGAAAAATGAGTATAACATGACCCATTTTTGTAAAATAATGATTAAGTCCCTGAAATCCCCATGAATCCATGTAAGATTTTATGAGCATGGAGAAAATACTGGGTTATGAATATAGGTTACAGGCATATAGCTAGGGAATAGAAAAGGTGCTAATATGGGAAGAGGAAGTGGAGAGGGAAGGTACTGATGAAAAAAATAGCAAGCACAATATGATCCTGTATATATATATATATATATATATATACACACACACATTTATTTGTCTATGTATATTGCATGCATAAAGAATGCTTGAATGGAAAACCAACATGTCTCAGGATGTCAGCATGATGAAATTTTAGGTGGGATTTACTTTCTTCATATATTTATATAAAGATCAAATTTTTACAATGACCATTTGGTTTTTTGTTTTTGGGGGTTTCTTTGTATGATCAGAAAAAATAAAAGTATTTTCACTGTGGGAAAAAAAAAGTCCAAAAAAAGTGATTTACAATAGTAGTAAAAGCTATAAGGTACCTACAAATAAATCCCACAAAATTTTAACAAGATCTTTATGGGGCAAATAAATGGAGCATTATACAATATTAATGGATTAAAGTTCTCGGTATAATAAAGATGGCAATTCTCCAAATTAACCTATAAATTCAGAGCAATTCCAATAAAATCTCAAGAGGATTTTTCATAGAACTTGACAAACTGATCCCTGAATTCACACAGAAGAGTAAAGGGCCCAGAATAGCCAAGACAATTTACAAGATGAATGAGAAAGGATCACCCTATCAGATTTCAAGACACTATAAATCTGCAATAATTAGAAATGTCCTATTGCACAGAGGCAGATAATGCCTCAGTGAAACAGACTTGAGGGAGCAGCAAGGGACCCACAGATATTGCAGAACATGGTGAGTGACAGAGGTGATATTACACATTATTGGGAAGGACAAGATGACAAACAAACATAGGTTGCTGGCCTCCTTTCACAATTCACCCTAGAAATGCTACAGAAGTGATGGGTGGGTTAATGAACAAGAGAATATCATATTAAAACATTGAGAAACATTCAGGAAGAGAGGAAGTGGCTTTGTTCCAGGATATATTTGGACAATGGCACCTTAGAATAGAAGAAGGCAAGGCAGAGGACAGGTTGTAGAAGAACAATTTTATTGTATTATCTTCCCTCCCCCACACTGTTCTGGGTGTGTCACTGCTCACCTTGTCACTTCTGTGGAACAGAAGAGTAATGCTAGCACAGCACTACTGGATGGAAGAATAATACTATGGCACAGCTGCAGTCTTGCCGGTGGAGAGCGGCTAACACCAGGTGTAGATCAATGTTTTGACCCTGGAGCAATCCTTACTCCTATCCCAATAGTAAGGAAGGAAATCTTGAAAAAGAGCAGAGCTGAGGGAGAAGATACAGGAAAAGCCAGGTCACGAGGGTAGGTAAATAGGGAGTGATCAAATCCAGACTGAAATAACAGAAGTCATCAGTCTAAGGAATATTTCCTGCCACACATTGTATAAACTCATCACGAGAGGTCTTAGAGTATGGATTTCAGTCTCTTCTCCCAGGTATGAACTGCCTGTCTAGTAGCTAGTATTCCCAAAGTAATATGAAACTATAGGGGGAAAGAATGATACAAATGAGGTACACATGCTTAATGGTCCATGCTAAAGAGAACAGAATCAATAGATCAGACAAAGATTTACAATATACAGAATAATAAATATATTGAACAAGAAGAGTATTAGAAATATGAAACATGAATAACATAACAATTGAAATTAAGAATTCAATAAATGAATTTATCAGCAAAATATAGATGAAGAAAAAATTACTAAGATGAAAGACCAGATCAGGAAACTTTCCACATAAAAGTTAAGAATAGACAAAAAGATGGCAGGGGCGCCTGGGTGGCTGTCGGTTAAGCGGCCGACTTCGGCTCAGGTCACGATCTCGCGGTCCGTGAGTTTGAGCCCCGCGTCGGGCTCTGTGCTGACAGCTCGGCGCCTGAAGCCTGTTTCAGATTCTGTGTCTCCCTCTCTCTCTGCCCCTCCCCTGTTCATGCTCTGTCTCTCTCTGTCTCAAAAATAAATAAACGTTAAAAAAAAAAAATTTAAAAAAAAAAAAGATGGCAAAAATAAGAGAAAAGTTAAGAGACATGAAGGTTTGAAGTAAAAACTTAATACAGATCACAGCAGGAGACAGGAAAACAAATTATAAGGAAATACCAGAAGAAATACTGAGAATTTTCCAGAATTAGAAAAAGGTGTAAAATTATTGATTTAAAGAGTTCATAGAGCACTAATAGGGGACACTTAAAAACACACAGACACAGGGGCACCTGGGTAGCTGGGTTAAGCTTCTGACTTCAGCTCAGGTCATGATCTCATAGTTCGTAGATTTAAGCCCTGAGTCAGGCTCTGTGCTGACAGCTCAGAGCCTGGAACCTGCTTTAGATTCTGTCTCTCTCCCCACACCCCCCCTTCTCTCTGCCCCTCCCCCACTCACGCGAGTGTGCATGCTCTTTCAAAAATAAATAAACATTTTAAAATATTAAAAAACCCACACAGACACACACTATACTGTCATATTCATTAGAGTGAAATTGAAGATCAAATCCAGAGAAAATTCTAAAGGCTTCCAGAGAGACAAATTATATCACCTTCAAAGCAATAAGGATCTATGACAGGCTTCTTGCTAGCCACACTGGGAGCCAGAAGACAACGGTGTAGTGTAATATGCAAAGTGCTGAAGGAAAACAAATTTGAACCTAGGATTTTATAACAAAACTATCATGTTTTAATTTTATTGATTTTCCCTTCATTTCTGAGATGGCTTAATTTTTGTCTTTCTTTTCTTTCCTAAGCTCTGCTAGCATCTGCTTCATCAGCTATTGTCTCATCTTGTCCTTAAACTCTTGCTTCTCTGCTCAATGATCTTGATTTGAGTAGTTATTTACTATATAATATAATAGCTTATATAATACTATATAATACTATATAATACTATATAATATAATAACTTAATAGCTATTAAGTCAGTTTTAAAAATTCATGGTCAACTATTTAGTCACAACTTGTATCTATTCTATGGCAACATTTTTCTGGTGGTTTTCGGTTTATAATTTGATTTTCCTATTTCTTTCATTTTCTTCTCTCAAAATATTTTAGTATAGATTCTCTGCTAGTTCTTTTTGATGACTCATTTTTTGAAGCACATAAGGAAGTTTTCCCTGGATCAGCTATCTGCAGAATGCTTGTGTGTAAGAAGGGTTAGAATTTTCCTTAATGTTCAGAGTTCTGTGCAGTGATTTGTTAAGTGTTTCTTCTCTATATCGTTAATAGGCATCTGTGTGTTTTCCCCTAACATAAAGCCTATGAATCTTCTTCTTGTGTCATAAACTAAGGATTTAAAATTTCTCTCTTTTGGGTGAGTTGTTCATCGTTGAGAAGTATGCTTTACTAGCTCTTTCTTCTTCTATCTGGAGTCATAGCATCTTCCCTCTATTCCCTCTCATATGAACCCTGCTTGAAGACTATTACTTTTGGCAACACTTCTAATCTGTGGTCTGGTTTTAGATCTGTCTCCTGTTTTCCCCCACAAATGGTATTTGTACTCCTCTTGTTCATTTTGATTTCTACAAAAGAAGGGAAAAGGACAACTTTACACTACCATCTTCACACTGAAATCCAATGGAAACTCTTGTTTAAATGTGAGGGTGAAATTAAGATATTCAGTCATTAGAAAGTCACCACACAAAGATACTCTTTGAAAGTGACATCATCCAGAAGAAAAATAAATATAGGACAGCAATGCAAAGCTAAACTTCGATATGACGCCAACACGGTTTGAGTGTCTATCAGAGCTACATGCCTACTTCCTTGGAAATTCCTTTGGTATTGGGAGCCCTCTGCTCGGAAAATACAGCATTTTGAGCTGGAGAGTCTTCAAGATCTCATCTCCTCATTTGGCAGTTTCTGGGGCCCAAGGTTCCTCAGAGGCACACTTTGTGTGCACTTTGTGCTCAATGTGTAGAACACAGTAGAGATATAATAAGTTATAAATAAATGAAGGTCACATAGAATATGAAGAGTCACTTGATCATCTGACTCATGATGCAGAGCTCTTGCTCTTCTAATGCATTGTTATTAAAATGACGTTATCCACTGAAATATCCATGTTATCCCATGAAATATCACTGCTAAGTGTCTTATATTCATCAATGATCTCTCCTGACCTTTCCTCAATCTTTGGCCAAAGATACAAAACTACAATTTAAATTCTCATATGCTTTCTGGGTAAGTTAGGGGTTGAAGGAGTTGCTTTATGCATTAGTCATCCATTATTACAGAAATCTGATCAGATGGATTTTTAATACAGTTGGGATGGGGAGAGGGAAGAGATGATGACAGAGGGCTCAGTTCTCTGGTGAAAAAATGATCATTAGCATTGTGGTGTGGGAAGAATGGAGAGGTGGCATATAGGTCACTGCTCTAAATAGTGAAGACCTACTTACTCACATATTTATGTATTAACTTGTTCTAGTAGTGTCTCATCTTCCACCAATCTCCCTACCCTAAGACAGCAAGTCTGATGATACTGACCTAAAAAAAAAAAAATTAATTTTCTCTCCATCCAGTTAGTCTCTGGATTTGAAACTTTATTTTCCCTTTACTTCTTTCTTATCACCAAACCACAAACAAATTACTACCCTCTGAGAAGGTCTGTTCTGCTTGTTTTGGAGCTGCTTAGTTTGAAATATTTGATTCTCCTAGCCTACCCCATTCTAGGCCTAGAGCTCACAGCCAAGTACAGAATAATCTGGAAAGGATGGTGGGGTAAATATGTACCTTGGCTGTGTGTTCCCTACTGAGCAGTGGACATTTCTTGTTGTAGATCTTAACAAATGTGTACTCCTACAGCTCCAAAGGGCACCAAAATTTCCTCCCGGATAGTTTGTGATGCCTCTGCATATCTTTTTGAAGTGTTCATGGAGAAATGAACACTTTAATCCTTTAGGCTGAGTAGATGGTAGTACTGGGGTCCTGGAAATGTCAGAATTCACTGTGAATGCCAGTGTTGATAGGAGAAAAACTCATGTAACTTTCTCCACCTACTTTAAAAACAAGTTTAAATAGTGACTTCTGTTGAAATTAGCCAAGTGATTGGTTGGAGGATTGTCTTACCAGTATTATGCCAAATGCAAAACAGAGATTTTAAAAACATTGTGTGCCTTTCAGAAAGCAAAAGTAAAACCTTAAGTATCTAGTACAGTATATACACAGGTACATAGATCAACTATATATAGTGATCATTATCATCTATTTAGTGTTCATAATTCACAAAGTGGTTTTTACTTAATCCTTATGATAAATTCCAGGAGCAATTTTTATTTATTTATTCATTCATTCATTCATTCATTCATTCATTCCATATTAGACCATACTAGTAGAGAAAGAATGCCATATAGCTAGATTCTGGTGACAGATTTGGGGCCCTGGGACTCAAATGGTCATGAGAGTTAGCTGATATCAGGGAAATTTTGACAAAAGTAGACTGAAAATCGCAATATCTGTTCAAGGATTTAGTTGTGTGGCTTTGAGCAAGGGTCTTTAAAATATTTTTTTGGTTTCAGTTTCCATATTTCTAAAAATGAGATTGGAATAGAGAATCATAAGGTCCCTTTTATCTATAAAAGTCACTGTAAAAAATAAAGCAAAAATTATCCACAATCTTTTTTATACCAGGAGTATTTCAAACTTCTAAGTATAGAATGCTAATAGAAATGGTGATGTTCAAAAATTAGTCCTGTGATAGAATTAATAGAGAGAACAGTAATATCAGAATTTTTTTTTTTTTTTTTTTTTGAGACAGAGACAGAGCATGAACGGGGGAGGGGCAGAGAGAGAGGGAGACACAGAATCGGAAGCAGGCTCCAGGCTCTGGGCCATCAGCCCAGAGCCTGACGCGGGGCTCGAACTCACGGACCACAAGATCGTGACCTGAGCCGAAGTTGGACGCTCAACCAACTGAGCCACCCAGGCGCCCCAATATCAGAATTTTTGAATCATAGGTGACAAATAATGACCTCTTTTCTATAAATCTTCTCTAGAGTTGACAGGGCCATCCCATTGATAGGGAAATGGCCTTTTCACTTCATCTGAAGTTCTACATACCCTGAGCATAACCTCCACAGCTGACTAATTGAAAGATGTCTAGTCAAAATGCTAGAATACAATATTAAAAAGAACGTCAAATCATGGAATGACCAAAGAACTTTTAGTCAAATCCTCACATTTTATAACTGGAGAACAAAGTTCACACAGAGAAACAGTAGCAGAACCTGAATCTAGGTCTCCTGATGCCCAGTCTGCCTCTTTTCATGGTCCTTTACGGCCTCTATGAACAGTCCTGGCTTCAAGGACAAGTGAGTTTGTGGTAAATGTGAACTGTGGGGCAGCTGAGACCACTTGGTTGGTCAGAACCTCAGCTTTGAAGAACTGCTCACCAGCTGGACAGGAGCTGGGTCCCCCTGACCTGTCCTAATACGATGCTACTCAACACCAAGAACGACCATGTGAATACTATTTGGAAATGAACTATAGCCCTAATATGATCTGTAGTAGAATATAATGGCTAAAACAACTTTAACAAGATTTTAGGAAGTGATAATCTAATTGCATTCTGCTTGATAACATCACATCTGGAGTTCATCTGCTCATTGCTGGATTTAAGTTTTAAGATATTGACAAACTAGAGGACATCAAGACAAGGCAAGCAGGATGGCAAGGGCTCTCTAAATGTTGTTGTAAATCAGGTTATACAGTGCCCTCCAGTTTTCAAAGTGCTTTGCCTACATTTATCCCTCCCACAAGGTGGTAAAGTAGGCTGGTAGGATAAATTATCCCTGCAATGGTGACAGAGTTAAATAAACATTTCACCCTATCTCCCCTTCTAAATATTAAAAAAATCTGTGGCTTCTCCACAGCACAAGCAGTGTGCAGATGTTTGCTAAACAAATGAATTTTGCTTCAGAAGTGAATAAAGGGAATAAAGAATAAAAAATACAGGGAGGTTAATGCCAGGGGCTTAGATGTGTGTAATAAAGCTATCAACTGTTGCATGAACTTGCCGACATCAAGAGAAAATCAAGTGAAGCCGAGATGACCATTTGTCAGGGATTTAGTTAAGTCCAACAATTGTTATGAACTGCCTACTATATGACAGGCACCAAGTGCCATGAGGGGTGTCAAAAATGAATAAATCCTGGTCCCTACCCTTGAGAAGCATGCAGGGTAGGAAAGGTTGATATGTAAACTGATACATGCATCATTGGAGGCATATACAAGGTACAGGTACTACCCCAAGGTAGTACCAGGGGTTTGAAGAATGAGGAAGAATTTGTCAGGAGGAGCCTGGACAAAAGGGTGGTCCAGGCAAAAGGAATATATGTGGTATGCTTGGGATCTTACCAGTAGCAGGTATCCCTGTAGAAAAGATTCCTTCTTTGGGTGAAAGTGTGATATAGAGGACTTTTAAAGTTCTTTCAAAAACCCATCTTTAAGCCCCTCAGAAGTCCTTAACATCTTGCTCTCTCTGATTATAATTCTCAGGGAGGTCCTACTCAGGCCAGCTGCTTTAAATAAGAGTGCCAAATTCTCTACAAATGTTGTACTAAAACGTCAAAATATGAGGCACATTCAAGCAATTGTGAGCAGGAGGAAACCAAAAATTAACAGATCTAAAAAATGATTAAGGGAGTGTTAGCTCACAAATCAAATCCAGCTTTCTCTGGTGGTATGCTTAAATTCTAGATTCCTAAACAGAAGTCTTGAGAAGGGGCTTCTTACCCTAACAATGGAAAATTAAACCAATTCTATCATCTTTGTCCCCTTCCCATTTTTCTTCCAGCACTTAGAACTTCTGTTCCTTTGCTTGTGCCCCACTGTAATGTAACCTCCTTGAGGGCAGAGAAAATGTCTCATTTATTGTATTCTCAGAGCCCAGAATAGTTGCTGGCAAATATTAGAGCTTTCATTTCATGTATTCATTTAATGAAGGAATCCTTAGCTGAGGAGATCACCCCATGATGTGAGCAGTAAATACTAAGTTGTGATTTGGCTGATGCCCTTTCTCTCTAATTACACTTTGCAATTCTGCCCTCCTCTCCATGTGGTTGAAGCAGGCCTTTATAACTTTTAAGGCACTTGACATAAATGCCACCATTAGTGAAAAGATTTTTGCAAGACTTGCTAAACTCCAAAAGCGGCAGGAATAAAGGCAGAATGTGTACAAAGTACTTCTTTGGCTTCTTTGGCCCTTAGGATCTCTACACTTGGTCAGACAGAACCAGATGCTCTTCAGTAGTATTCACAAATACTAAATCCATGTTGACATTTGCACATTATCTCCACAGATCCAAGACAGGACAGACAGTGACAAAATGTTGGAGGATGGTTCTTTCCCATTCTACACTGAGTTCACCTTCTCAGAGGCTGTGGAAACCTCACTAATCTGCTTTTCACATTCTGGGACATATGAAAAGGCTGTGTGTGGGGGTGCTGGGATTTGGGGCCAGACTGACCCTTCTGAGACTTACACTGACTTCTTATGTGAAGATTTCTAAAGAGGACTACTGAGAACAGGCATGCTGTCTCTCCTTTTTATCCCACTCTCCATTATCAGTATTGTTATCAAGACTTAATTTAGAACTTGACCAAGAATTTTATTTTTCACTTGAGACATTGCTCAGTGGACTCAAACTGATCAAACTGGAAAATTTGGGAGTCATCTTTGATTTCTCCTTCATTTTCTATCAAATCACCAAGCCAACTGAAAATCTTTCAATTTCTCTCTCCTTTTTCACTTTTATTGCCACTTTTATTTGTTTATTGATTTGTCTGGACTACTGCCACAGCTTTCTAGGTGGTTTCCAGCCTCCTCTTCCTCTAATCTTTGTGTATGACCACTCAATGCAATTTTGAGAACACCCAGTTTTATCTGGTGATCCTCAGTTAACAACGACATAAAAACCACCACCACCAAATATTCCCAAATACCCAATGACTTCATGGTTAGTGATTATTCCTCAGCCTGGAGCTCAAGACATTCTAGTCTGACCCTAACTATTCTAATTGTGCTACCATCATCTACTGTTACCATTATCATATACATTTGACCCTTGAACACAGGTTTGAACTATGCAGGTCACCTTATACGTGGATTTTTTTTCCCGATAAATATAGCACTGTGAATGTATTTTCTCTTCCTTGTGATTTTAACATTTTTTCTAGCTTATTCTGAAGATACAGTATATTAATACATGATAACATACAAAAAATATGTTAATCGATTGCTTATGTTATCAGTAAGGCTTCTGGCTAACAGCAGGCTGTAAGTAGTAGAGTTTTTGAGGAGTCCAAGTTATACATGGATTTTTGACTGCAGAGGGGGGTTGGTGCCCCTAACCCTTGTGTTGTTCAAGAGTTAACTGTAGTAATCTTAGTCCCTCTATTTTATAGTCAGGTTGGTATACCTATCATGTTTTTAATATACTACTCAACTCCATGTTTTGATGGTACTTTATGGGTAAACATTTTGAGGATACCCACACAATTATTCAGATCCTATATGTTCTTAAACATCCAAGTGAAGTTTCTTTTCTTCTAGGCCTTCCTCGACCATTTGTTGGCTTCCTTGTATTCTAAACTTCTATGAAGCTCACTGTCTATCTCATCCTTTTTGCTAGAATCTTATTCCACCTTGAAATTTAACCCAATTTTTCATGTTTCTGTGCCATATGTGTGTCTTATATTAAATAAAGAGTAAGCTCCTGGTAAGGCTTCTAGAGGATTTTCCAGTCTCTTCTTTTTCAATCACATTGCTAACCCTAATTAAGTGAAACTTATGGAAGCATTTAATAATTTTCTTTGCACATAAGAATGCCCATCCTGTTTTAAGGGGAAAATTCGATGCTCTTCTTGCATTATCATATAATAATCTTAAGAATTTACTTCTGCATAGGAATAACAATTGAATATTTGGGCGTGGGCAGATGACACAATTTTCCTCCTTCCTGTATTTTATGTTTCTGAACTGTACTTCTGAACTTATATGTTAAAGAGTTGTGGCCTATTGCCTCCAAATACATCAATTGATTAATTTATGAATACTGGAAGAAAAGTTAAAAATAGTCATGGACAATCCTGTGAAAATAACTGAAGATTCATTTAATATTTTTAGACTTAAATCTCTATAAAATCTGGACATGCCAAAGAGATTATATCTGGGTCCACCAGAAGATGCAGCACCAACACTTAAAAACTAATAGGGAGAGATCCTGCAGTCAGCAGAACACTTTAATGCTAAAGCCTGCCCAAGCACTCTGCAGAAAGGTACCAGGCAGTGGACCTGTAGGAAGTATTAGTGACAGGACAACCCTCAGCCTTCTAATTGCTCAAATGTGCTGCTCACACAGATGGTGGTGATACTGAATAGTTAAGAACTGCTAGTAGAGAGAAGCAGAAACTAACTTAATTCATATTATTTACAAATAGAGAATGTTCTCAGCTAATGGGCTGAAAAAGAGTTATTAGTGCAGAAACGCAGGATTATAACCAGTGAAAGATTTCAAAACTCCTTTATGTTCAAATATAATAAGGACAAAAAAACCCAAATAAACATTTCTCATTTATTTAAAAACACAAATTTCCCAAGCTATGACTTATCTACTAGCATTTATCAGTCTGACTTTATTTTTAAAAGGTCTTAAACACCTATTCAGAATAAAACAAATAAAAGTGCCAAAGTTTTAAGAAACCATACGCTAACTGAGGATGTTATCTATATTTTCTTGGCCCAATCAATGTTTTTTAAGAGGTGGAGATATTGGCATTTTTCTCTTAAAAGAAATGTTTATACGTAACACTAGCCTGTAGCACAGAGCATCCCACAGAAAAACACGATGCCATTAAAAAACAAACAGGAATCCTGAAAGAGAAAAGAAAGCCTAATTTGAATACAATAAATTGTACCCAGAGACTCCCTTCCCATTATTCTTTAGGACAACCAGAGAATCCTGACCTGGACCCTTAGCCCAGCTGGGTAAGAAAAGACCTCAAACTGCTAAGTACTAAAAATATTACTTGTGATACTTTCCCAATTACCTGTAATTGTCTTCTCTTAACAAATGTCAATTTCTTAAGATGACTTGTTTGTATAAGCTCCAGACTGTCAAAATATTCTAACAATAAATTTTATTATTCATACAATTAATTATAATACATAATTAATATCCATTTCGCTAAAGAAATTTAAAATATACATTCAATTGTAGCCAAGTTCTATTCTTAAAAAGAGGTACTCAATCCCTTTTCTTCTGAGTTCATTTCTCCAGAAGACCAGTCCTTAAGGACTTCTGGAGTCGAGCGATATTGGCATCCAGCGCTGCAAGGCCATTTCGGAAGTCTTGTTCATCTCGAGAAGTGAACGTTGAGAAAGAGGAGATGCTCCAGTCAGACGTCAAGTCAGAATTAAAAAAGCTACCATCGGAGACAGCACTACTTTTCACTTGAATGCTGCCGCTCTGACAAGCAGAGGGGCCATGACAAGCCGCCAGTTCTGGTGGCTCCTCAGGGGCGGCAGGTATCTTGCAGATGGCTTCCTTTATTTTCTTGAGGAGCTGCTTGTCTTCCATATCAGGTGTTCTGGAAAGTTTCTCAGGGGTATCTTCTGCTTCCTTTTTGGAAGAGGAACCAACTCCGGGTGCACACGATTTAGTTTCTTTTTCAGAGACAAGTCCACTGTTGCTGACCAGCTGCGGTGAAGCCACAGTGATCTGTGGCTGGGGGGATAATCTCTTAGATAATGGTGATTTCTTTTTAGAAGTGCTTCTAGCAAATGGAATGTAAATTGTATTATCCAAATTACACTCATCGTCTATTAAAGTTGTGACTTCACTCTCATCAGAATCCTGTTTTGAAAGGGTAGGAATGATCCCAGGGGCTGATACTTCCTCCTTGTTCCTTGTGTTACCATGCTGAGGGCTTTTGGAGGGCAGAACATTTTCGTAAGGTCTACCTGGTTCTATGTTCTCCTCATTGTTAACTGTAGAAAGTGGCTGTGAATCTATGAAAGCGTGATCTGTTTCTAACTTATTTAGGTAGCTCATTATGGAAGTGTGAGCTGGGATTGGGTCACACTTGGGTTGTTTTTCATAAATGTTCAAAAGTGATTTGGTAAGATTATTTCCAGACTTGCAGCGAGCACTGTCCATACTAAGATCTGAGAGAAGCTTTGCCATACTGCTCTGTAAAGTTCTGTTAAGAAGAATTCAGTACACTAATTATTCTTTTTACCGGTTTCTTTCATTTATTTCTTTATACAGCTTCTTTAAAAGAAAGGATCTGAGGCAAGCCCCTGGTTCATAACATTGAAAAAAAGTAACTAAAAGCAAAATTCAAGGAATGAACTCTGGAATGAGTACATTACAATAAAATCAATCAAAGATCTCAGTCTGTATCAAATCTAATATTATGATATTTAGAAATAGAGGCTCAGTATTTTTTTCTCTTAGTGTATCAAATGCTTTATTTTTGAGCAACATTGTAAAATGGTGTGAATTCTGTTAGTAATTAAGCTATTTCTCTCCATTCAAAAGATATATGCAAAGGACACTGGAACAATACTGGGAAAAAAGGATAGTTAGAGATAAATTCTGGTATAATTAGGTATGACCAGCAGCTAGGTACCAGAAGTGTGGCATACGAAAAACCACTCAGGGTCACATACTATCATCGCTAGCTGTGATCTTGGGTAAGTCACTCAACCTTTCTGAATCTCAAGTTCCTCAATTGCAAAGTGAAGGTATCCACTTCAGAATTACAACGAACATCAAATAAGATAAAATATGAGGGTTATGTGCTTATTACCATTAGCACAGCTTCAGGCTATATGGGTGTTCATTTGATGGCAGCTTTTATTAGCAGACCTATTAAAGCCATTTTCTATCAAGCTTTTGGACTTTTTGAATTGAATCATATATATATTCTTACGTATCGATAAAAAAAGAAATACATCAATTTTTTAAAAGATACAAAGGACATTAACAGGAAATTTTGAAAGATTAAAAGTAGCCAGTAAGCATATCTTAAAAGTTCAACTTTTAAGTAGAGAAATTCAAATTTTGAAAATGTGATTATTTTGGAGGAGGCCTATCAAATTAACATAGTAAAATAAGAATAATACCCACTGTCAGAGAAGCTTGAAGAAGCAGGTACTATCAGTGGGACACGTACACTGGTATAACCCTTCCCGAGAGCAAACTGGCAATCCATCAAAAGACTTAAATATTTGTATATCTCACATTTTTGGATCCACTAATTTGCACTTCTAGGAATTCATCCTATATATATATATATATATATATATATATACCAAGAGGCTGTACCCAAGATATACTTGCAAAGATATAATTTGTAATAGAAAATAGGTGGATTTAGTATCTTTATCTTCAAATAAAGTAGAATGATTTAGGTAAATTATGCTCTAATTGTACCATAGCTATTTATAGTTGTGTTGTAAGGAATATTTGTTGGGTCCATTATATAAGGTTAAATTTAAAAGAGCAGTCCATAAATAACATGGATACAATACTATTTTTTTGTAAAAACAGTCACACACGGCCAAATAAAATACTAAGAGGAAATCTATATTAAACAGCAGTGATTATATCTCTGGATATAGAATGAATGGGTTTTTTCCTACAGAAGGAAAAATAAATTTTTTTCTAACCTGGCTTACTTATTACACTGTCATCTTAAACATACTTTGAGTTCTGACTGCTCTTCAAATGGTTATGGTTCTTACCACTTTTCTTCATGCCTTTTCAAAAAGCCAATGAGCTATTATTAAAAGAAAAAATATGTTGTATGAACATATCTTTAAAAAAATTCTGAAATGATCCACTAATTAATTCGATCAGACTACATACTGGAACTTTCATTTTTACTTGTTTTTAGAAAAGGAATACTTATGTTGAGGTTTCTTTCCAGACTTAAATAAAAGTATTATCTTCACTGTGAACAAAATCAGTGATGAAAAAAGGGAGAAAGGGACAATGACATTAATAAGAGTTGAATCTCTGGAAATTAATAGCAATCATTAAGCATCCGATTTATAAACAAAATGTGACTCACCATTATCTCTGAAACTAAAAGAAAAATCTCTGTAAGTAAAGACATGACAGTATGTCAAAAATTTAAAGGAAGCAATACGAGCACCTGAATAGCTACAAAGTAGATATATTTCTGTTTCTATTATATGGGATACACTATTTATTTAATTTTTTTTTTAAGGTTTTATTTATTTTTGAGACAGATAGAGACAGAGCATGAACAGGGGAGGGGCAGAGAGAGAGGGAGACAGAGAATCGGAAGCAGGCTCCAGGCTCCGAGCCATCAGCCCAGAGCCCGACGTGGGGCTCGAACTCATGGACCGCGAGATCGTGACCTGAGCTGAAGTCGGACGCTTAACCGACTGAGCCACCCAGGCGCCCCTGGGATACACTATTTAAATACACTGATTTTTAATGCTTAGAAAATGGACACATTTTTACAAGAAATTCAAGGTTCTCAGCTACTTATAAAAATATACTAATTTAAATAACTATCAGCACTAAGAGTGCTCTTAGAAGCTATTAGAATATTTACTACTTATTTACTGAAAATCTATTAATTTCCTCACATTTTAATGGTTTTGTAACATGTGTTGTAGTGAATTTTTGAAAAAGTGATAAGGATATATTTCAAAATTATTCAAGGTTTCAGAAAGGAGAGAGAGAGACGGTTTAGGGTGTTTGTTTAAAACTCCTATGTGTATCTTCTAGTCCCACTATCCTTCTCCAACATTCTGAAAAAGGCATTTAGGGATTTTTTGAAATCTTTAAGAGGTTACTTAAAACATGCAAAAAAACATCCATCCTTCTTACTGCAGTGTACGACTACAGGGAAGATGGAGGGGAGCTGAACGTGAAGATTTAGCTGTGCTGTCAGATGGTGCCGCTTTACCCTCTGGCAAAAGTAAAACTAAAGTGGTCACAGTAGCCCAGCTATAGTATTGGAGACGTTCCTAATTAACTGAATTGCACAGGGTATCACCAAACATAATGTAAATCACCAACGTGGGTGAATTTTGATATAATTAAGCTCAACTACCAACTTTTTGTTTTGACAAAACAAAAATTACCATCCATGGGTATACTTGGCATTTTGAAGTTCTTACTGAATCTTCAGAAAATGTAGGGGTAGTACTAAACTCTGTCAGACATTGTGCTAATTTAAGCTTGCCCACCATGTTTCTATAATCATTTAAAGAGACCCGCTAATCTAACAGGTGAGCTAGTAGTCAAGACACAGGATTTATGCCCAGAGTAAGAAGAAAACGTCCTTGACGACAATGGAAAAAACTGACAGGAAAAATCTTGGAGTCTTAAGAGTGTAAAACACTTACACCTAACATTTCAGACACAGTCTTCTAAAAGTAGATAATATACAAGAAGTAATAACCTTTTTCATTTCCTATGCTTCTATGTTAGGGTGAGTGTTAAGAAAAGGCTCTACTTGCAAACAAATCCTTTTTCATTCCTAGTGAAAAGGCAGACTGTGTTATTTTGAAAGAATGAGCAGGTACAAAGTTAGAAGAATCTCTCAAAAACACATCCTCTTTTCTCAGAGAGAAGCTGTCCTTTCCAAAAGAGAAAGCAAGGCTCAAGAGGGAAACTAACATCTTGGCTCAGGTCCCAGCTTGGGCCCCAACTAGCTGTGAAAGGCAGGCAAGTCCTTTCATTTCTTTGCGCTTCCATTTATGCTAATTTCTCTAATAATTAAACTATTACTTACTCTGAAAATTGCCCTTACATCTTTTTTATCAATTTTCTCCACAAATGGACCACTATGTTAAATAGTATTCAGTCAGGGCGCCTGGGTAGCTCAGTCAGTTAAGCGTCCGACTTGGGCTCAGGTCATGATCTCACAGTTCTCGTGGGTTTGAGCCCCATATCGGCTCTGTGCTGACAGCTTGGAGCCTGGAGCCTACTTCTGATTCTGTGTCTCCCTCTCTCTCTGCCCCTTCCCCACTTGTGCTCTGTCTCTCAAAAATAAATAAATGTAAAAATTAAAAAAAATTAAATAGTAGTCAAGTTAAAAAAAATTTTTTTTTAATGTTTATTTTTGAGAGAGAGAGAGAGAGGGGCAGGCAGAGAGAGAGGGAGACACAGAATCCAAAGCAGGCTCCAGGCTCCAAGCTGTCAGCACACAGCCCGATGCGGGGCTCGAACTCCTGAACTGAGAGATCATGACCTGAGCTGAGGTGGGATGCTTTACCGACTGGGCCACCCAGGCGCCTCTTCAGTCAAGTTTATTCTTAAAAAAGGCTGTATATGGGGCGCCTGGGTGGCTCAGTCGGTTGAGTGTCCGACTTCGGCTCAGGTCATGATCTTGCGGTCTGTGAGTTCGAGCCCCGCATCAGGCTCTGTGCTGTCAGCTCAAAGCCTGGAGCCTGTTTCAGATTCTGTGTCTCCCTCTCTCTCTGCCCCTCCCCCGCTCATGCTCTGTCTCTCTCTCTCTCAGTCAAAAATAAATAAAACATGGGGCACCTGGGTGGCTCAGTCGGTTAAGCGGCCGACTTCGGCTCAGGTCATGATCTCACGGTCCGTGACTTCGAGCCCCGCGTCGGGCTCTGTGCTGACAGCTCAGAGCCTGGAGCCTGTTTCAGATTCTGTGTCTACCTCTCTCTGACCCTCCCCCGTTCATTCTCTGTCTCAAAAATAAATAAACGTTAGGGGGGGGTTCCGGAAGATGGCGGCGTAGGAGGACGCGGGGCTCACAGCGCGTCCTGCCGATCACTTAGATTCCACCTACACCTGCCTAAAGAACCCCGAAAACGGCCAGAGGATTAGCAGAAGGGAGTCTCCGGAGTCAAGCGCAGACCAGAGGCCCACGGAAGAGGGTAGGAAGGGCGGCGAGGCGGTGCGCGCTCCACGGACTGGCGGGAGGGAGCCGGGGCGGAGGGGCGGCTCGCCGGCCAAGCAGAGCCCCCGAGTCGGGCTGGCAAAAGCGGAGGGGCCGGACAGACTGTGTTCTGACAGCAAGCGCGACTTAGCATCTGGGAGGTCATAAGCTAACAGCTCTGCGCGGAAAGCGGGAAGGCTGGAGGACAAAGGGAGGGAGAGCTGCTGAGCCCCCGGACGGCAGAGCTCAGCTTGGCGGGGAACAAAGGCGCCAGCGCCATCTCCCCCGCCCATCCCCCAGCCAAAATCCCAAAGGGAACCAGTTCCTGCCAGGGAACTTGCTCGCTCCGCGCAAACACCCAACTCTGTGCTTCTGCGGAGCCAAACCTCCGGCAGCGGATCTGACTCCCTCCCGCTGCCACAGGGCCCCTCCTGAAGTGGATCACCTAAGGAGAAGCGAGCTAAGCCTGCCCCTCCAGCCCCCGTGCACCTTGCCTACCCACCCCAGCTAATACGCCAGATCCCCAGCACCACAAGCCTGGCAGTGTGCAAGTAGCCCAGACGGGCCACGCCACCCCACAGTGAATCCCGCCCCTAGGAGAGGGGAAGAGAAGGCACACACCAGTCTGACTGTGGCCCCAGCAGTGGGCTGGGGGCAGACATCGGGTCGGACTGCGGCCCCGCCCACTAACTCCAGTTATACACCACAGCACAGGGGAAGTGCCCTGCAGGTCCTCACCACGCCAGGGACTCTCCAAAATGACCAAACGGAAGAATTCCCCTCAGAAGAATCTCCAGGAAATAACAACAGCTAATGAACTGATCAAAAAGGATTTAAATAATATAACAGAAAGTGAATTTAGAATAATAGTCATAAAATTAATCGCTGGGCTTGAAAACAGTATACAGGACAGCAGAGAATCTCTTGCCACAAAGATCGAGGGACTAAGGAACAGTCACGAGGAGTTGAAAAACGCTTTAAACGAATTGCAAAACAAAATGGAATCCACGATGGCTCGGCTTGAAGAGGCAGAGGAGAGAATAGGTGAACTAGAAGATAAAGTTATGGAGAAAGAGGAAGCTGAAAGAAAGAGAGATAAAAAAATCCAGGAGTATGAGGGGAAAATTAGAGAACTAAGTGATACACTAAAAAAAAATAATATACGCATAATTGGTATCCCAGAGGAGGAAGAGAGAGGGAAGGGTGCTGAAGGGGTACTTGAACAAATTATAGCTGAGAACTTCCCTGAACTGGGGAAGGAAAAAGGCATTGAAATCCAAGAGGCACAGAGAACACCCTTCAGACGTAACTTGAATCGATCTTCTGCACGACATATCATAGTGAAACTGGCAAAATACAAGGATAAAGAGAAAATTCTGAAAGCAGCAAGGGATAAACGTGCCCTCACATATAAAGGGAGACCTATAAGACTCGTGACTGATCTCTCCTTTGAAACTTGGCAGGCCAGAAAGGCTTGGCACGATATCTACAGTGTGCTAAACAGAAAAAATATGCAGCCGAGAATCCTTTATCCAGCAAGTCTGTCATTTAGAATACAAGGAGAGATAAAGGTCTTCCCAAACAAACAAAAACTGAAGGAATTTGTCACCACGAAACCAGCCCTACAAGAGATCCTAAGGGGGATCCTGTGAGACAAAGTACCAGAGACATCACTACAAGCATAAAACATACAGACATCACAATGACTCTAAACCCATATCTTTCTATAATAACACTGAATGTAAATGGATTAAATGCGCCAACCAAAAGACATAGGGTATCAGAATGGATAAAAAAACAAGACCCATCTATTTGCTGTCTACAAGAGACTCATTTTAGATCTGAGGACACCTTTAGATTGAGAGTGAGGGGATGGAGAACTATTTATCATGCTCCTGGAAGCCAAAAGAAAGCTGGAGTAGCCATACTTATATCAGACAAACTAGACTTTAAATTAAAGGCTGTAACAAGAGATGAAGAAGGGCATTATATAATAATCACAGGGTCTATCCACCAGGAAGAGCTAACTATTATAAATGTCTATGCGCCAAATACCCGAGCCCCCAGATATATAAAACAATTACTCATAAACATAAGCAACCTTATTGATAAGAATGTGGTCATTGCAGGGGACTTTAACACCCCACTTACAGAAATGGATAGATCATCTAGACACACAGTCAATAAAGAAACAAGGGCCCTGAATGATACATTGGATCAGATGGACTTGACAGATATATTTAGAACTCTGCATCCCAAAGCAACAGAATATACTTTCTTCTCGAGTGCACATGGAACATTCTCCAAGATAGATCATATACTGGGTCACAAAACAGCCCTTCATAAGTTTACAAGAATTGAAATTATACCATGCATACTTTCAGACCACAATGCTATGAAGCTTGAAATCAACCACAGGAAAAAGTCTGGAAAACCTCCAAAAGCATGGAGGTTAAAGAACACCCTACTAACGAATGAGTGGGTCAACCAGGCAATTAGAGAAGAAATTAAAACATATATGGAAACAAACGAAAATGAAAATACAACAATCCAAACGCTTTGGGATGCAGCGAAGGCAGTCCTGAGAGGAAAATACATTGCAATCCAGGCCTATCTCAAGAAACAAGAAAAATCCCAAATACAAAATCTAACAGCACACCTAAAGGAAATAGAAGCAGAACAGCAAAGGCAGCCTAAACCCAGCAGAAGAAGAGAAATAATAAAGATCAGAGCAGAAATAAACAATATAGAATCTAAAAAAACTGTAGAGCAGATCAACGAAACCAAGAGTTGGTTTTTTGAAAAAATAAACAAAATTGACAAACCTCTAGCCAGGCTTCTCAAAAAGAAAAGGGAGATGACCCAAATAGATAAAATCATGAATGAAAATGGAATGATTACAACCAATCCCTCAGAGATACAAACAATTATCAGGGAATACTATGAAAAATTATATGCCAGCAAATTGGACAACCTGGAAGAAATGGACAAATTTCTAAACACCCACACTCTTCCAAAACTCAATCAGGAGGAAATAGAAAGCTTGAACAGACCCATAACCAGCGAAGAAATTGAATCGGTTATCAAAAATCTCCCAACAAATAAGAGTCCAGGACCAGATGGCTTCCCAGGGGAGTTCTACCAGACGTTTAAAGCAGAGATAATACCTATCCTTCTCAAGCTATTCCAAGAAATAGAAAGGGAAGGAAAACTTCCAGACTCATTCTATGAAGCCAGTATTACTTTGATTCCTAAACCAGACAGAGACCCAGTAAAAAAAGAGAACTACAGGCCAATATCCCTGATGAATATGGATGCAAAAATTCTCAATAAGATACTAGCAAATCGAATTCAACAGCATATAAAAAGAATTATTCACCATGATCAAGTGGGATTCATTCCTGGGATGCAGGGCTGGTTCAACATTCGCAAATCGATCAACGTGATACATCACATTAACAAAAAAAAAGAGAAGAACCATATGATCCTGTCAATCGATGCAGAAAAGGCCTTTGACAAAATCCAGCACCCTTTCTTAATAAAAACCCTGGAGAAAGTCGGGATAGAAGGAACATACTTAAAGATCATAAAGGCCATTTATGAAAAGCCCACAGCTAACATCATCCTCAACGGGGAAAAACTGAGAGCTTTTTCCCTGAGATCAGGAACACGACAGGGATGCCCACTGTCACCGCTGCTGTTTAATATAGTGCTGGAAGTTCTAGCATCAGCAATCAGACAACAAAAGGAAATCAAAGGCATCAAAATTGGCAAAGATGAAGTCAAGCTTTCGCTTTTTGCAGATGACATGATATTATACATGGAAAATCCGATAGACTCCACCAAAAGTCTGCTAGAACTGATACATGAATTCAGCAAAGTTGCAGGATACAAAATCAACGTGCAGAAATCAGTTGCATTCTTATACACTAACAATGAAGCAACAGAAAGACAAATGAAGAAACTGATCCCATTCACAATTGCACCAAGAAGCATAAAATACCTAGGAATAAATCTAACCAAAGATGTAAAAGATCTGTATGCTGAAAACTATAGAAAGCTTATGCAGGTAATTGAAGAAGATATAAAGAAATGGAAAGACATTCCCTGCTCATGGATTGGAAGAATAAATATTGTCAAAATGTCAATACTACCCAAAGCTATCTACACATTCAATGCAATCCCAATCAAAATTGCACCAGCATTCTTCTCGAAACTAGAACAAGCAATCCTAAAATTCATATGGAACCACAAAAGGCCCCGAATAGCCAAAGTAATTTTGAAGAAGAAGACCAAAGCAGGAGGCATCACAATCCCAGACTTTAGCCTCTACTACAAAGCTGTCATCATCAAGACAGCATGGTATTGGCATAAAAACAGACACATAGACCAATGGAATAGAATAGAAACCCCAGAACTAGACCCACAAACGTATGGCCAACTCATCTTTGACAAAGCAGGAAAGAACATCCAATGGAAAAAAGACAGTCTCTTTAACAAATGGTGCTGGGAGAACTGGACAGCAACATGCAGAAGGTTGAAACTAGACCACTTTCTCACACCATTCACAAAAATAAACTCAAAATGGATAAAGGACCTGAATGTGAGACAGGAAACCATCAAAACCTTAGAGGAGAAAGCAGGAAAAGACCTCTCTGACCTCAGCCGTAGCAATCTCTTACTCGGCACATCCCCAAAGGCAAGGGAATTAAAAGCAAAAGTGAATTACTGGGACCTTATGAAGATAAAAAGCTTCTGCACAGCAAAGGAAACAACCAACAAAACTAAAAGGCAACCAACGGAATGGGAAAAGATATTTGCAAATGACACATCGGACAAAGGGCTAGTATCCAAAATCTATAAAGAGCTCATCAAACTCCACACCCGAAAAACAAATAACCCAGTGAAGAAATGGGCAGAAAACATGAATAGACACTTCTCTAAAGAAGACATCCGGATGGCCAACAGGCACATGAAAAGATGTTCAACGTCGCTCCTTATCAGGGAAATACAAATCAAAACCACACTCAGATACCACCTCACGCCAGTCAGAGTGGCCAAAATGAAGAAATCAGGAGACTATAGATGCTGGAGAGGATGTGGAGAAACAGGAACCCTCTTGCACTGTTGGTGGGAATGCAAATTGGTGCAGCCGCTCTGGAAAGCAGTGTGGAGGTTCCTCAGAAAATTAAAAATAGACCTACCCTATGACCCAGCAATAGCACTGCTAGGAATTTATCCAAGGGATACAGGAGTACTGATGCATAGGGGCACCTGTACCCCAATGTTTATAGCGGCACTCTCAACAATAGCCAAATTATGGAAAGAGCCTAAATGTCCATCAACTGATGAATGGATAAAGAAATTGTGGTTTATATACACAATGGAATACTACGTGGCAATGAGAAAAAATGAAATATGGCCTTTTGTAGCAACATGGATGGAACTGGAGAGTGTGATGCTAAGTGAAATAAGCCATACAGAGAAAGACAGATACCATATGGTTTCACTCTTATGTGGATCCTGAGAAACATAACAGAAACCCATGGGGGAGGGGAAGGAAAAAAAAAAAAAAAAGAGATTAGAGTGGGAGAGAGCCAAAGCATTAGAGACTGTTAAAAACTGAGAACAAACTGAGGGTTGATGGGGGGTGGGAGGGAGGGCAGGGTGGGAGGGAGGGCAGGGTGGGTGATGGGTATTGAGGAGGGCACCTTTTGGGATGAGCACTGGGTGTTGTATGGAAACCAATTTGACAGTAAATTTCATATATTAAAAAATAAAAAAAAAAATAAAATAAAAAAAATAAATAAATAAACGTTAAAAAATTAAAAAAAAAAAAAAAAAAAGAGAAAGGGGAAAGAGAGCAGACCTAAAATCATTTTTGAAGTCATAAGTAATCTGACAAGAGGCATGTTATTCAAATGAAATCAACATTACCTTGTTAATTCTCTCAGTCGGGTCACCTCAGCGTCACGCTGACGTAATGTTATTCCCAATATTTGATTTTCCTTTTCAGCAGCTTCTAACTTAAACCGGGAGCTTTTCACATTGACTAAGGCTTCCTCCAATTCTGAAACCACAATAAAATTTCAGTTTCCTTTTCCTTTTTAAAAAATGTGACCACAACTATAGTTCAAATACATACCAATTTTTATTCTTGTTGTCTCAATGTCAAATTGCTGTTTATTTTCAAGTAAAGTTTGCTCTTTCTCTTTAAATATACCAGCAAATTTTTTGTTTTCATCTTTCTGATTTTCAATCACTTTTAAAAGTTCTTCATTTTTATTCTGTAGTAATTCCTGGCTCTTCAGTGACTCCTGTAATTGGTTTTGCAGGGACTTGTTCAATGACTGAAGAGAAAACACTGCAAGACAAAACAGATCAAATCATTGTTTCCCTAATTTAAAAAGCACAAACCTGAAAAAGATCTGTGTATAAAAAGGAAAAGATCTGGAACTTATTGATTTGTTTAACCATTATATGTTTGAGCAGTTCCACATAAATATTAAATATATTTCTAAAATTTGATGCAGAGATCATACCTTTCTTCTCCAACTGATATTTTGGGCATTAAGATTTTTTTTTTTAACTTTGTTAATGAAAGAATAATACATGCACAAAGTAAAAAGAATTCAAACACGACAAAATACCAATTACCAAATTATTCTCAGTGAAGAATCTCCCTCCCCACCCCACCTCCACTCTCCTCCCAAAGGCAACCACAATTAACTTTGGTATCTTTCTGGAAAAACACTTGTGCATATAACATATATATTTAAACAGAGATGAATAACACTTTTTCTCCCATAAGATTAATATGTAATTAGCATATAGATCTATCACATTCTTTTTAATGTCTGTAAAAGTATACAGCACCATTCATTTAATAAATACAGCATTGAGTGAAGACTTACTATGTGTGAGGCACGGAATTAGAACTTGGACATACAGTAGTGAATAGCAGAGACATAGCTGGTGCTCTCAAAGAGCTGATAACAAACAAGTAATCATAAATAGCGATAAATGCTTTCAAGAAAACAATAAGGCAAATGGTCAGAGACTAAAAAGATATAAGCTATTTAGAATGGCAACTACCAATCTCCTCATTTCCCTCTTTGCCCCTCTCTCCCACATATCTCCACCCCCACTGTTTATTCATAGTGGAATCAGAGTGACTTTTTCCAAGATTACTCTGGTAAAATGAACACTTTTATGAAGTGTGTGTTCTGTTGGGTACTCGTATTTTTCTTATTGCTTTGTAAGAGCTATTTATATATTAAGAAAATTAAGCCTTTGTTATATCATGTATTATGAAAAAATTGCCTCCATTTTATTAATGCACTTTGAATGTGTTTACAATATTGCCATGCAGAAAATGACAAAAAATTCTGAGAACAAATCTTATCAGTCTTTTCCTTTGTGTCATCTGAGTTTTGTCAAGCTTAGGAAAAGATCCCAAGAATAAAAAAACAAAGAAACAAATTGTTCTAATCTTTTCCTTGTTAATAGTAGTTTTTTTCTTTTTCCTAATATTTTAAGCTTTAGGATCCATAAGCACAATTTGGCAATATCTGTCAAAATTTGACTGACTCATTAATTCTATAGCTATTATCTACAAAATGCTCACACATGTGCACAAAGACACACGTACAAGATTTTCACTGTACCACTGTTTGCACTGGGAAAATACCTAGATAGCTATCATCAGAGGACTTCAAATGCATAATGCTAGAAGCAACATAAGCAGAATATTCAAATAGTTCTTAAACAGAATCTATGTATTTTGATACAGAAAAATGCGCACTACAGGTTTTACTGGAAGGGGGAGCTAAGATGGCAGGATAGCAGGAGGACCCCAGGCCTGCCTTATCCCTCGAACATAGCTGAGTAACTATCAAATCATTCTGAATACACAAGAAATTGACCTGAGGACTGACAGAACAAACTGTACAACTGGAGGGAGAAAAGAGGCCACATGGAGGAAGGTAAGAAGTGCAGAGACATGGTTTGGGGGAGAAACAGATCACGAGTGCTATGGAGGCAAAGGAGCCCTTACATACAAGGAGAACACTTTCACAAACCCATTGGCTGGGAAAACGAGACGGGCTGATTTTCATGAGTTTTTGCAATCAGTGGGGCACAAAGACTGGAGTTTTAGAGGTCTACCAGCTTGGCTGGGAAGAGAGACCTGAGGGAGCTGCCCTACTCCTGGAAAGAAGGCAGGCAAGCAACCCTGGGGCAAATGGCATGATCTGAGGATCGCCTAAGGCGCATTGGGAGAGACGGTTCCTACTTCTTGGAGCACATCTGTGAGAGGTGACGTTGCTTCTCCCGGGACAAAAGAGCTGGTGGGTGCCATTTCTCTCCCTTGCCCTCAGCACAGGTACAGACACCTGCTGAGGGAAGCTAACCTTGATACCGGCTGTTTAGCCTGCTCCAAATCCCATGCCCCTGAGCTCCGGCACAACTGCCCTTCTCAGTCAAATCTGCATCACCCCAGCGAGGCAAGACTCTCACCCTGAAGACCAGTGCAGGGCCCCCTCCACAGCACTTCCTTGAAGTTTGGAATTTTAAGAGTCAGCAGGTTTGGCTGGGATAGAGACCAAAGTGCACTGTGCTGCCCCAGACAGTCAAGCAAACTACAGACAAGCAGTGTGAAAACAGTGACCTGAAAAACACCTGAGAGGTACAAGGGGAAATCACTCACTCTTCTGGGAGTGCTTCTCTGAGAGCACCAAGCACCGAGCACCCTCTCCAGGACAAAGGAGCTGGCTGGAGCCACTTCCTTCCTCTACCCATAGGCATAAACCAACTTAAAAAAAAAAAAAAAAAAAAAAAAAAAAAGCACAGCACCAACACTGGCTGCTTAATCTGCTTACACGAAGACCTGTCCTCCTGTGCTCTGTTTATACTGCTTTTCTCAGGCAAGTTTAAGAACCAGTGCAGTAGGCCCTTCCCCAAGAACACCAGCACAAACCCCTGCACACATCAGGTCTACTGACCATAGAGTTCTGCAAAGCATCAGTTCTAGTGGAAGTAGAATCAAGTCTCATTTAAGAAGGAGGCCAGACACCTAGATAAAACTGACCACACTCTAGCCAAGGTCCAAGCACTGCCCACTGCAGGTAAGGAGAACCTCTGCAGAGGACTGACCTAAGGGACAGAGGAGCCAAAACACATTAGTGGAGTGCATGTAGCACACATCAGAGACACTCCCTGAAGCACCAGGCCCTACATACTATATAACCTCTTCATAAAGTCATTACTCTCAGGAGCAGGAAACACAACAGGCTTTTCTAACACACAGAAGAAGACAGAGACCTAGACAAAATGCCAAGATAGAGGAATTCATCCCAAAAGAAATAACAAGAAATGGTCATGGCTAGAAATCTAATTGAAACAGATATAAGTAATAAGACTGATGGAGATTTTAAAATAACAGTCATAAGGATACTCCCTGGGCTTGAGAATAGCATGGAAGATATCAGGGAAACCCTTACTACAGAAATAAGAGTTAAAAACCAATCAGACAGATATGAAAAATGCAATAACTGAGATTCGAAACAACCTGGACGTAATGACCACAAGGATGGAAGGATGAATAAGTGATACAGAAGAAAGAATTATGGAAAATAATTGGGCTGCCTGGGTGGCTCAGTCAGTTAAGCATCCGACTCTTGATCTGGGCTCAGGTCACGATCTCATGGTTCGTGAGTTTGAGCCCCACATCAGGCTCCATGCTGTCAGCTTGAGATTCTGTCTCTTCCTTTCTCTGCCCCTCTCCTGCTTGCACACCCACGTTCTCCCTCAAAATAAATAAATAAAAACTTAAAAAAAAAAAAGAATTATGGAAAACAATGAAGCTGAACAAAAGAACGAAGAATGATGAATCATGAGAGTAGACTTGGGGAACTCAGTGACTCCATTAAATGTAGTAACATTTGCATCGTAGGAGTCCCAGAAGAAAAAGAGAGAGAAAAGGGGAAAGAAAGTTTATTTGAGGAAATAATAGCTGAAAACTTCCCTAATCTGAGGAAGGGAACAGACATCCAAATCCAGGAGTTAGAGAGAACTGCTATCAAAATCAACAAAAGCAGGCCAACACCAAGACATATTATATTTAAATTTGCAAAAATAGTGATAAAGTAAAAATCTAAAACCAGTAAGACAAAAAAGTCCCTAACTTACAAGGGAAGACCCATAAGGTTAGCTGTAGATCTCTCCACAGATCACTCCCTTGGCAAGCCAGAAGGGAGTGGCATGATATATTCTACATGCTGAATGGGAAAAATCTGCAGCCAAGAATACTCTATCCAGCAAGGTTGTCATTCAGAATAGAATGAGTTTCCCAGACAAACAAAAACTAAAGGAGTTCATGAACACTAAACCAGTCCTGCAAAAATATTGAAGGGGCTTCTTTGAGTGGGAAGGACAGATCAAAAGTGACAAAGACTAGAAAGGACCAGAAAAATCTCTACAAACAATGATAAAACAAGTAATAAAATGGCACTAAATACATATCTATCAAAAATTACTCTGAATGTAAATAGACTAAATGTTCTAATCAAGACATAGAGTGTCAGAATGGACTAAAAAAAAACAAAGACACATCTATATGCTGCCTACAAGAGACTCATTTTAGACCTAAAGACACCTGCAGATTGAAAGTTAGGGGATGGAGAAAGATCTATCATGCAAATGGACATTAAAATAAGCTGGAGTAGCAATATTTCTTTTTTTTTTTTTCAATATACGAAGTTTATTGTCAAATTGGTTTCCATACAACACCCAGTGCTCATCCCAAAAGGTGCCCTCCTCAATACCCATCACCCACCCTCCCCTCCCTCCCACCCCCCATCAACCCTCAGTTTGTTCTCAGTTTTTAACAGTCTCTTATGCTTTGGCTCTCTCCCACTCTAATCTCTTTTTTTTTTTTTTTCCCTTCCCCTCCCCCATGGGTTTCTGTTAAGTTTCTCAGGATCCACATAAGAGTGAAAACATATGGTATCTGTCTTTCTCTGTATGGCTTATTTCACTTAGCATCACACTCTCCAGTTCCATCCAAGTTGCTACAAAGGGCCATATTTCGTTCTTTCTCATTGCCATGTAGTACTCCATTGTGTATATAAACCACAATTTCTTTATCCATTCATCAGTTGATGGACATTTAGGCTCTTTCCATAATTTGGCTATTGTTGAGAGTGCTGCTATAAACATTGGGGTACAAGTGCCCCTATGCATCAGTACTCCTGTAACCCTTGGGTAAATTCCTAGCAGTGTTATTGCTGGGTCATAGGGTAGGTCTATTTTTAATTTTCTGAGGAACCTCCACACTGTTTTCCAGAGTGGCTGCACCAGTTTGGAGTAGCAATACTTCTACCAGACCAACTAGATTTTAAAACAAAGACTGTAACAAGAGATGAGGAAGGGCACTATATCATGATAAAGGGGACTATCCAACAAGATCTAACAATTATAAATATTTATGCCCCCAAATTGAGAGAACCCAAACATATAAAACAATTAATAACAAACATAAAGGAACTCATTGATAGTAATACAATAATAGTAAGGGACTTTAACACCCCACTTACACCAATGAACAGATCATCTAAGAAGAAAATCAACAAGGAAACAATGGCTTTGAAAGACACCAGACCAGACTGATTTAACAGATATATTCAGAATATTTCATCCTAAAGCAGCAGAATACACATTCTTTTTGAGTGCACATGGGATAGTCTCCAGAATAGATCGCATACTAGGTCACAAATCAGGCTTCAACAAGTACAAAAAGATTGAGATCATACCATGCATATTTTCTGACCACAATGCTATGAAACTTGAAGTCAACCACAAGAAAAAATTTGGGAAGACCACAAATATAAGGAGGTTAAACAACATGCTACTAAAGAATGAATGGGTCAAGCAGGAAATTAAAGAAGAAATAAAAAAATACATGGAAACAAATGAAAATGAAAACATGATGGTCTAAAACCTTTGGGATGCAGCAAAAGTGGTCATAAGAGGGAAGTATATAGCAATACAGGCCTACCTCAAGAAGCAAGAAAATTCTCAAATAAACAACCTAACCTTACACCTAAAGGAGCTAAAAACAACAACAACAACAACAAAAAATGAATCCTAAAGCCAGCAAAAGAAGGGAAATAATAAAGAATAGAGTAGAAGTAAGTGATAAAGAAACTGAGAAAAAAAAAAACCCAAAACCAGAACAAATCAATGAAACCAGGAGCTGGTTCTTTGAAAAAATTAATAAACTTGATAAATCCCTAGCCAGACTTATCAAAACAAAAGAGAAAGGACCCAAATAAACAAAATCATAAATGAGAGAAGAGAAATAACAACCAATATCACAGAAATACAAATAATTATAAAAGAATATTATGAAAAACTATATGCCAACAAATTAGACAATCTGGAAGAAATGATAAGTTCCTGGAAACATATAAACTACCAAAACTGAAACAGGAAGAAATAGAAAACTAGAACAGACCGATACCAGCAAAGAAACTGGATCAGTAATCAAAAATCTCCCAAAAAGCAAAAGTCCAGGGCAAGATGGCTTCATAGGCAAATTCTAGCAAACATTTAAAGTTATAAATTTAATAGTTATAATATAAATATATATAATATAACTATAAATATAAATTTAAATTTATAAAAAGAGTTAATACCTATTCTTAAACTATTTTAAAAAATAGAAAAGGAAAGAAAACTTCCAAACTCATTCTATGGGGCCAGCATTACTCTGATTCCAAAACCAGACAAAGACTCCACTAAAACAAAGAACTACAGGCCAGTATCCCTGATGAAGATGGCTGCAAAAATTCTCAACACATTGCTAGCAAATCAAATCCAACAGTACATTAAAAGAATCATTCACCATCATCAAGTGGGATTTATTCCTGGGATGCAATAATGGCTCAATATTTGCAAATCAACCAATGTGATACATCACATTAAGAAGAGAAAGGATAAGAACCATATGATCCTCTCAATAGATGCAGAGAAAGCATCAGACAAAGTACAATATCCATTCATAATAAAAACCCTCAACAAAGTATAGATGGAGGGAACATACCTCAACATAATAAAGGCCATATACAAAAAAACCCACAGCTGATATCATCCTCAATGAGGAAAAACTGCAAGCTTTTCCTCTATATAGTCAGGAACAAGACAGGAACAAGTCCACTCTCACCCTGTTATTTAACATAATACTAGAAGTCCTAGCCTCAGCAATCAGACAACACAAAAAAATAAAGGCATCCAAATCAGCAATGAAGAAGTCAAACTCTCACTATTTGTAGATGACGTGATACTCTATGTAGAAAACCCAAAAGACCACCAAAAAAATTGCTAGAACTGATACATGAATTCAGTAAAGTCTCAGGATACAAAATCAATGTACAGTAATCTGTTGTACTTCTATACACCAACAATGAAACAGCCAAAAGAGAAATCAAGGACTCGATCCCATTTATAATTGCACCAAAAACCATAAGATACCTAGGAATAAACCTAACCAAAGAGGTTAAAGATTTGTATTCTGAAAACTATAAAACACTAACGAAGGAAATTCAAGACAACACAAAGCAATGGAAAAACATTCCATGTTCATGGATTGGAAGAATAAATATTGTTAAAATGTCTATACTACCCAAAGCAATCTACACATTTAATGCAATGCCTATCAAAATACCACCAGCATTTTTCACAGAGCTAGAACAAAAAATCCTAAAATTTGTATGGAACCACAAAAGACCCCGAATAGCCCAAGCAAAGCAAAGCAAAGCAAAGCAAAGCAAAGCAAAGCAAAGCAAAGCAAAGCAAAGCAAAGAGGAGGCATCACAACTTCAGACTTCAAGTTATATTACAAAGCTGTAGTGATCAAAACAGTATGATACTGGCAGAAAAACAACACAAAGATCAATGGAACAGAATAAAAAACCCAGGAATAAACCCACAACTGTATGGTCAACTAATCTTCAACAAAGCAGGAAAGAATATCCAATGAAAAAAAGTCTCTTCAACAAATGGTGTTGGCAAAACTGGACAGCAACATGCAAAAGAATGGAACTGGACTGCTTTCTTACATCATACACAAAAATAAATTCAAAATGGATGAAAGGCCTAAATGTGAGACAGGAAACCATCAAAATCCTAGAGGAGAACATAGGCAGTAACCTCTTTAACATCAGCCATGGCAACTTCTTACTATATATGTCTTCTGAGGCAAGTGAAACAAAAGCAAAAATAAACCATTGGGACTACTTCAAAATAAAAAGCTTCTGTACAGTGAAGGAACAATCAACAAAACTAAAAAGCAACTTACACAGTGGGAGAAGATATCTGCAAATGACATATTGGTTAAAGAATTAGTATCCAAAATACATAAAGAACTCACAAAATTGAACACCCAAAAAACAAATAATCCACTTAAAAAATGGGCAGAAGAAATGAGTAGACATTTTTCCAAGGATGACATACAGATGGCTAACAGAAAAGATGCTCAACATCACTCATCATCAGGAAAATACAAATCAAAACTATAATGAGAGGGGTGCCTGGTCAGTTAAGCTTCTGACTCTTGATTTCAGCTCAGGTTGTTCTCTCAATGTTTTGTGAGTTCGAGCCCCACATGGGGCCCCATGCTGAGAGTGCAGAGTCTGTTTGGGATTCTCTCTCTCTCCCTCTTTCTCTGCCCCTCCCCTGCTCACACATGCACACTCTCTTTCTCTCTCTCAAAATAAATTTAAAACACCCAATGAGGTATCACCTCACACCTGTCAGAATGGCTAAAATGAACCACACAGGAAACAGGTGTTGGTGAGGTTGCAGAGAAAGGGGAACACTCTTACACTGTTGGTGGGAATGCAAACAGGTGCAGCCTATCTGGAAAACAGTATGGAGGTTCTTCAACGAGTTAAAAATAAAACCAGGAGTGGATGGGTGGCTCAGTTCGTTAAGCACCCACTTCGGCTCAGGTCATGATCTCACGGTTCGTGGGTTTGAACCCCGCATCAGGCTCTGTGCTGACAGTTCGGAGCCTGGAGCCTGCTTCCGATTCTGTGTCTCCCTCTTTCTTTGCCCTTCCCCCACTTGCACTCTGTCTTTCTCTCAAAAATAAAAATAAACATTAAAAAAAATATAAATAAATAAAATAAAACTATCCTATGATCCAGCAACTGCACTACTATGTATTAACCCAAAAGATACAAAAATACCGATTCAAAGAGATACATGCACTCTGTTGTTTACAGCAGCCTTATCAACAACAGCCAAATTATGGAAAAAGCCCAAATGGCCATCTACTGATGAATGGATAAAGAAGATGCGGTGTGTGTGTATGTATACACAATGGAATATTACTCAGCCATAAAAAAGAATAAAATCTTGCATTTGCAATGACGTGGATGGAGCCAGAGAGTATCAATGATAAACAAAGTAAATCAGTCAGAAAAAGAAAATACCATATGATTTCACTCATATGTGGAATTTAATAAACAAAACAGATGAACATAGGAAAAAAAGGGAGGCAAACCAGGAAACAGACTCTTAACAATAGAGAACAAACTAAGGGTTACTGGAGGAGAGGCAGGTGGGAGAATGGGTTAAATTGGTGATGGGTATTCAGGAGGGCACTGGGTATTGTATGTAAGTGATGAATCACTAAATTCTATATCTGAAACTAACAATACACTGTACACTAACAAACTGGAATTTAAATAAAAACCTGAACAAGAAAGGAAAAAAAAGAAAAATGCTCCCTACATGTTAAGTGAATAAATGCAAGCTACAGAAGAGCATAACGAGTGTAATCTCATTTTTAAAAAAGAAAAAATAAAATACATATATAGTTCTATTAGTGCCTGGCATACAGCAGGAACTCAGTATTTATGAAACACATTAATTCTATATGAACAGAAGACATGTGAAAGGAAGTACAGCCTTTTAAAAAAGAAATAGGGGTGTATTATTGGGACATAATAGCACAGATCTTTTATTTTTGTTTCTGTGCTATTTTAATTTTTAATAAGGGTATTATTCCTATTTTTTCAAATGTAGATTAAAAGAAAGTCCTCTTATGACAAAATAATTAAGAAAGCTCAATTCTTTATCAGTATTTCCAGAACCACAAAGAATTTATCATCAGTTCTTAAAGTTCTTTTACCTACATTCAAGGTTGCATTCCAGAGAACCAGGCGCCTTTTGAGTTTTTTCTTGTTCTCTAAGTTGTCGGTTCAAAATTCTCAGTTGCCTAAACGAAATAATAAATAAACATGATTCCCAAACTCATTTAACAGTGTACATCTAACAGCCTGTTAAAAAGGATAACACCTCCCCTCTCCTAACCATCAGTTTCTTCTCTGTAATTGAGAGTCTGTTTTTTGATTTGTCTCTTTTTCTCTCTTTGCTCATTTGTTTCTTAAATTCCACATGAGTGAGATCATATGGTATTTGTCTTCCTCTGACTGACTTATTTCGCTCAGGGGGTGGGGATTAAAGAGTACACTGATGTTGAAAAAAAAAGATTAAAACAATAAAAAATAAAAAAGAGCATGAAAGACGGTACCCACTTAGGATAGCAGAAGTCCATCTCATCCCCAGAACAAAAGACAAAAACCAAATAAACAAAACAACAAAACCACATCACTGCTACTATGTATAGAGCTTTTTTTTTTTTTTTTTTTTTTTTAAATGTGATATTTTTGAAAAGATTGCCTGGGACAACATTAAACTCTCCCCTCACAAGAAAAAGGCTGACATTTCTCTTATTCTTCTTTTTTCCTTTTTTTGTTCTCTCAATGATTTCTTTGTCTTTTTTTTTTTTCCGTTTCCTATCTCCTCTTGCTATTTTCTTCTTCTGTCTTCCTTCTCTGTATTTTCATTACTGTAGTAACAATGTACTCTTTAAAAGATCTAACTATGAACTAGAACACCTACAGGGACTGACTGTTATCAGACATGTATTTGCTTGGTCTGTCATACATTGAAAAAATTGGGAAATGCAAATCTATGTTTCTAATAATTTTCTTTATTAGATGGAAAATGTAATGGCCTTATTTTAAAAGACAGAATGCTAGGAAGCAGCAACTTTGCCCTACAGTGAACTTCACAATGTGTAGTCCCCTCACAAATTGGAACATACAAAAGGAACTACAAAAATGTTTACTTCTAGGAAGTTAATGCTGAAAAAAAGTTGTCTCTATTATCCTTCCAAAATTAATTACCTGAACATATTCTGTACTAAAATATTTATTTTTGTTACTGAATCTAAAATGATAGTGCTCTACCTCACATCACTTGCATGTATTAATTCCAGATAGATGAAAGAGGTATACAGAAAATATACAAACAAACAAGAGCATCTATACAAGCTTTAGGTAGAAACCTACATAATCTTGAGGTGGGGAAGGCATTTCTAAGCAAGATTCGAAACCCAGCAACCATCAAGGAAAAGAATAAAAGATTTAACTGTATCAAAATTTAAAACGTGTTCTAGAATTAACATTCTGGAAGACAATACCTGCCACATATATAAAAGACAAAAGATCCATAACACTTAAAGAGCTCCTGCAAATCGGTAAGAAAGGCAATAAAAACGGGCAATTCACATAAGAAATAGAAATGGCTTATAATCATATGAAAAATGCTCAGCTTCACTAATATGAAGGAATGCAAATTTAAAACAAGAGATATTTTATGGCCACAGGATTGACAAAAATGAAAAGAAATAACATTATTTGTTGGTGAGGCAAATGAATTCTCTCGACTGGTGAGAGCCTACTGATATAACCAATTGAACGGCAATTTGACAGTATCCAATGTGATACTGTGAAAATGTATTATCTTTAATGTGAAATGTTAATGTGAAATGTGAAATGTTTATTATCTTTAACAAAATAATTCTAACTCTAAGTTATCTAGCCTAGAAATATAATTGAGCCTTGAATAACATGGGTTTCAACTGTGCAGGTCTACTTATCCACAGATTTTTGATAAACACAGTGCAGTACTGTTAATGTATTTTCTCTTCCTTATGATTTTCTTAATATTTTCTTTTTTCTAGCTTACTTTATTGCAAAAATATAGTACATAATACATATAACATACAAAATATATGTTAGTCAACAATACATTCAATGTTATTGATAAGGCTTCTGGTCAATAGTAGGCTATTAGTAGTTAAGTTTTGGGGGAATCAAAAGTTACACACAGATTTTTTACTTTGTAGGGTGTAAGGACCCCTAACTCTTGCATTGCTCAAGGGTCAAAGGTAGTACATGTGCAAAAGCATCTATAATCTTTAGATATATACAAAGATGTTCACAATAGCAATATTTAATAGCGAGAAGTTAGAAATAACTTAAAATGCCACATAAATTATGGTACATCCATAATAAGAAATACTAATACACAGGTGTTGTTTTTAAAAAGAGATATCTACATGTACTGACATGGAAATATCTTCCAGACACATTATAAAATGAAAAAAAGCAAGCTACAGAAGTACAACAGTATTATACAATCCCATGTTTGTTTCAGTACAATTCTACTTTTCTGAAATTTCCCGTTTATAATAAAGAGTGAGAATCTAGAAAAGGCAACAGAGACTGGCAATCTGCAACTCCAACTAGAATGCTGCTTTTGGTATTTTCTAGGAAAACAGAAGGTACTGAGGTCCTCTTACACATCAAGTATGTGACAGAAGCTTTGCTTGACAATCTTTTTGTACATCCATGGTCAATTTCTTCTCTTCTTCCCTTATATGACCAGCCTAAACTCTCATCCCTCACTGTAAGCCTGTCATTCCTATCCTCCAACTCTCAGTAGGATACTTTCCTGTTTTCACTAAAAATAATATGGCTTGGGGACAAACTGTTATCCTTCTGCCCAGGGTGTACAAATGTATCCATATATATACACTAATCCTCATCTCTTTCTTCTAGTCTTAGAGAAGGGGAACCTCATCAACTTCCTCGATCCCATTTCTTCCTCTACCTTAAAGGACTCTGCTCCTATTCCACGCCTTTTCTCTTCTGAACCTACAGCTTCTCACTCTTTACTGGCTCATGTGCCTCAGCTGAGAAGATTAACAAAACAGCCCCCATATTTAAGAAGATATTCCCTCCAACCCAACTGTACAGTTACCTATTCTCCTTCCCTCTCATTCCCAGTTTTCAAAGCCAGACTTTTAAAACATAATTGATCTAGGGGCACCTGGAGTGGCTCACTCGGTTGGGTGTCCGACTTCAGCTCAGGTCATGATCTCACAGTTTGTGAGGTCAAGCCCTACATCGGGCTCTGTGCTAACAGCTCAGAGCCTGGAGCCTGTTTCGGATTCTGTCTCCATCTCTCTCCTCCCCTCCCCCACTCACACTCTGTCTCTCTCAAAAATAAACAAACATTAAAAAAAATAAAACATGACTATTCTATAAAAAATGATATGACAAAAAATCTTTTTAAATAGTTGCACATGTTTTTAGCAAATATTATGTATTATATTTTCATATACTTGATTTAAACAAAGGAAAAGAACTGCTGACATTTAGGCAAATATTTCTTTTTTCAGTGTACTTATTGTTTTTAAATATAGCTTTATTAAAATAAAACATATTAAACTGCACATATTTGAAGTATATAATTTGATTAGTTTTTAACATATGATGTGGTGGAACCATCACCACAATTACTATATTCATCACACCCCAAAATTTCCACATGCTCCATTTCATAATATCCCCTTCCCAAACAACCACTAATTTATAAATTAGTTTGCATTTTCTGGAATTTTATACTATATATTTATATAGTATACAATTATATTAGTTTTTGTTTTGTTTTGTTTTGTTTTTTTGAGAGAGAGAGAAAGAGCATGAGCAGGGGAGGAACAGAGAAACAGGGAGAGAGAGGATCTCAAGCAGGCTCCATGCCCAGCATGGAGCCCCATGTGGGGCTCCATTCCATGACTGTGAGATCATGACCTGAACTGACATCGAGTTGGATGCTTAACCAACTAAGCCACCCAGGCACCCCTACAATTATATTGTAAATGGAATCATATGATACATACTTATCCCACCTTCTTTCATTCAGCATAATGATTTTGAGACTCATCCATGCTGTTGCACATATCAATAGTTCTTTCCTTTCCACTACTGAATGGTATTCTATTGTGTGAACATACCACCATCTGTTTATCCATTCACCTGCTAACAGACATTTAGCTTGTTTCCTTATGGACATTCACAAGTAAGCGTTTATGTGGACATATGCTTTTACTTCTCTGAATACATACCTAAGAACAAAATGACTGGATCATATGGTTTATGTTTAATTTCTAAGAAACTACCAAACTATTTTCCAAAGTATTTGTACCATTTTATATTCCCACCAGTAAATTATGCAAGTGCCAGTTCCTCCACATCCTTACTCACATCTGGTATAGTCTTTTGAATTTTTAGCCATTCTAATGGATATGTAGTGTTATCTCATCATGGTTTTAGTTTGCGTTTTCCTAATGATTAATGATGAGATACTTTCATATGCTTATTTGATATCCATCTATCTTCTTTGATGTAGTGTCCATTATAATACTTTGCCAGCTTTTTGAGTTGTAACAGTTCTTCATATGTCCTATATGTATAAGTCCTTCATTAAATGTATTGCAAATATTCTCTGTTGTTTGCCTCTTCACTTTTAGTAATAGTGTCTTTTGAAGAGCAAATTTTATATTTTGATGAAGTCCAACTTATAAATTTTTTCTACTTATATTTTTCGTTATATTTAAGAAATCTTTTCTAACCCAGAATGACTAAGATTTTTTTTATCTTTTCTATAAGTTCTGTATATTTTAGTTATACATTTAGACGTGATTTATTTCAAGTTAATTTTTATATGTGGTGTAAGGTAAAGTTTGAAGAGGTTTTTTTTTCTTTCCTTTTTTTGTTTTTGTTTTTGTTTTGTATATGGCTCTCCAATTGTTCCAGCACTGTTTATTGAAAAGGTTATTCTTTCTTTCCCCATTGAATTTCCCTGGCATCTTTGTCAAGAATTGGTTACCTTTGTGTGTGAGTTTATTTCTGGACTCCATTCTGTTTCAATTATACATGTCTCTCCTTACACCAATGCCACACTGTCTTGATTACTATAACTTTATGTCTTGAAATAGTATAGTACCAATTTTATTCTCCTTTCCTTAAGTTGCTTTGGTTTGGTTATTTTAGATTCTTTGAATTTCCATATAAATTTTCGAATCACCTTTCTACAGAAAAACCTCTTGGGATTTTGACCACAATTACATAGAATCTATAGATCAATTTGGGGAGAACTAACATCTTAACAATAATAAGTCTTTTAATCTATGCATCTGGTTTATTTCTCACTTATATAGGTCTTCTTTAATTTCTCTCAGCAATGTTTTATAATGTTCAGTATACAGGTCTCACACGTTTTTAATCAAACTTACCCCTAAATTGATCATATTTTTTGACAATACTCTTAAAAGTATTGTTTTTAAATTTCATTTCAAATTGTTCATTGCCAGTATATAGAAATATAATTGCCTACGGTATATTGATCTCATATCCTACAACCTTGCTAGACCCATTTATTAATTTTAGTTGCTTTTTTGTAGGTTCTGTAGTATTTTCTACAAAGACTATCATGTCACCTGTGAATAATACAGCCTGTACTTTAAAAGGCTTTTATAGGGGCACCTGGGTGGCCCAGTTGGGTAAATGTTGGACTTGAGGATCCTTAAGTCAGGTCAGGATATCACAGCTCATGAGTTTGAGCCTCGCATGGGACTCTGTTGTGGACAGCTCAGATCCTGGAGTCTACTTCCAATTCTGTGTTTCCATCTCTCTCTGCCCCTCCCCCAATCATGCTTTGTCTCTCTCTCTCAAAAATAAACATTACAAAAACATTTAAAAAATTAAATAAATAAAAGACTTTTATTTCCTTTTTTTGCCTTATTTTACTAGTTAGAACCTCTAGCACAATTCTAAGCAGAAATAATAATCACTACTTGTTGGATATCATTTAGACATTTTTTAAGCCTATAGAAAGAGGAAAAAATTAGCCAAACAGAATTTTTAAATAATAGGATAATATTACAAATACTATTTTATAGGTGCCTGGGTGGCTCAGTCAGTTAAGTGGCCGACTTCGGTCCAGGTCAGGATCTCACGGTTTGTGAGTTCAAGCCCCGCGACGGGCTCTGTGTTGACAGCTCAGAGTCTGGAGCCTGCTTCAGATTCTGTGTCTCCCTCTCTCTCTCTGTCCCTCTCCTACTTGCACTCTGTCTCTCTTCTCTCTCAAAAATAAATAAACATTAAAAAAATACTATTTTAAAATATTATGTATTGAATTTAGGATTACATGATTTTATCTGAAGGAAAAAGTAACAAGTAAAATTAGAACTAATGAACTTTAGACAAATATTTCTCTACCTCATGAAATATTATTCCTAGATAACTTTAAATAAAGGAAATAGGATATAAAAACATTAATTTTGGAATCTATATTGTGAAGATTACTAACACATTCTACTCTGTAACCTTAATTCCCATAGTTGTCTTAGTTCTATGTATAGATTCAATGTTCATCTCTAATCCACTCCTTTATTTGAATTCATTTGTTGGTTGACTGGAATTTGCCATTCAATGATTTTTTTGTTCGTTTTAAAGGAGTCCAAGAGTGCCGTATTTTCTAAGTTCTTGCACTCCTGAGATTATGACTGCTGACTTTACATGGAAAGGACTGCTGGGTCACATATGGGATTCTTGGGGCATCCTTACTTTCCCTTAGCTCTTTGTAAATAATGTTCTAAGATCTTCAGGCAATGAATATTCCTATGAAAAAAAAGGCTGAGGCCAGCCTGATATTTTTCTTTTTATATATTTGCTTTTATTTTGAGTGTCTATAAAAGTTAATTTTATTTTATCCTTATGATATAGTGACTTTATTAGCTTATGTGTTGGTGTGGATCATTATAATAGTTTTCCTGGGATCCTGAATGCCCTGCTGATCCTCTGACACAGATCTTTAGATTACTAAATTTCCCATTATTTACTTATCTTTAAAAAAAATTTTTTTTATAAATGTTTATTTATTTTTGACAGAGAGAGAGAGAGACAGAGACAGAGCATGAGTGGGGGAGGGGCAAAGAGAGAGGGAGACCCAGAATTTGAAACAGGTTCCAGGTTCTGAGCTGTCAGCACAGAGCCTGACGCGGGGCCCGAACTCACGGATTGTGAGATCATGACCTGAGCCAAAGTCGGACGCTCAACCGACTGAGCCATCCAGTCACCCTTACATATCTTTTATCTTTAATCCATTTGTTCTGTTCTCTTTATCAGGAACGCTAATTATGCCAAATTTTGCATTCTTTGTTTCTCTTCCATATGTATCTTCTTTACAATAATTTTTAATTATTCTCTATTTTGTTTTGTTTCTTCAAGCTTATCCACCATGCCTTCAGTCATTTAACAAACATTTATCAGAGTGTTAGGCACAATTCTCAGCACTAGAAATACAGCAGCAAATAAAAGGGACAAACATTCAGCCTTCTCAAATTCACATGGAAAAGAGAACAGACATTACCAGAGGCTAAGGGGAAGGAAGAAAGGCAATTACTGTTTAATGGGTACAAAGTTTATGTTGGGGATGAAAAAAATTGGGGGAAACAGATAGTGGTTGTGGGAACACAGCATTGTGAATGTATTTAATGACCCTGAAATGTATACTTACAAAATGGTTAAAAAGACAAATATGTCATATATATTTTACCACAAAATTATATATATGTTTGCTTACCACAAAATCATATATATATCAATTATATATATAGGTATATATCAATTATATTTATATATATATATATATGTATGTATATATCAATACTTTTTTTGAAAAAGGGTTTGGGAAGAAGAATAAGTGAAGGCTGGTTGGAGCCACTGAACTATGAATTTAGTAGTAATTGAAACCAAAAGATTTGGGGGGAAAAGAGCAAAACCTAAAAAAACAACAAAAATGAGCGCTCATATTACTTAGGTTCTAATGGAATATAAAAAATATCCTAATGGAATATAAGGTCCCTGACTTCATATTTGTTTATTTTGTTTTCATTTTTGTGAGATTTTTTGCTTCATTTTCCTGACCTCATCTAATTCACTTTTCTTCTCCTTTTCCTGTCTTTTCTCCTTTAAACATTCTCTCTTTTCCTGCCTTTAAGAAGGATTCTATTATCCTTAATTTCCTTAAAACTATGGAATACTGTTTCAGGTTTTCTTGGGTTTTCTTTGAGCAATTCATCTGGTGATGTTTATTCTCGACCCTCTTTTATCTCTTTTGTCAGTCTGTTTAGTCTGAATGCTATGCAAAGATCTTTCCTATAAAGTCTTCCTTCCCATGGCTTTTGTGACATCCCTCTCCCAGCTTTCCTGCCATATCCTGACTTGCTCCTTCTTGGGTTTCTCTCACAGTCTCCTCCTCCTGTGTCCTTTCCCTAAAAAGCTGTTATTCCCACCAGTTCACCCTTGCCTACGTTCGTACTCTATACCTTCCTGATGAATTTACCACTTACACGCTGATAACAAATCACTTGTTCTTTTTTTTTTTTAATTAATCTATTTAAATTTAAGTTAGTTAACATACAGTGTAGTATAAATTTCAGGAGTTGAACCCAGTGATTCATCACTTACAATGTAACACCCAGTGCTCATCCCAAGGAGTGGCCTCCTTAAGCCCATCACGCATTTAGCCCATTCCCCCAATCACTTCCCCTCCAGCAACCTTCAGTTTGTTCTTTGTATTTAAGAGTCTCATGGTTTGCCTCCCTCTGTGTTTTTATCTTATTTTTCTTTCCCTTCCCCTATGTTATCTGTTATGTTTCTCAGATTCTACGTGGGTGAAATTATATTGTATCTGTCTTTCCCTGACTAATTTTGCTTAGCATCACTCTAGCTCCATCCTAGGTCACATCACTTCACAAATCACTTAGGGTTTTTTTGTTCATTTTTTTTTTAACAAATCACTTGTTCTTAATCACCGTTTTCTCCAGTGCCTACAACAGTGCCAAATCTATAACTCAACAAAAATGTGTTCAGGGAGTAACTCCCAAGTCTGCATTTCTATCCTGGATCTTGTTCCTGTGCTCTACTTATTACCGTATAGATCTCCAGATGGTCTAAATGACAAACTCTGCATATCTAAATCTTAACTCACAGGCTTTTCCCTATCTTCGAACTCAAAAATAACATGAATAAACAAATAAACAATATATTCTTCCTCCAGTGGCTTCCATCTGAGAGAATTATGTACCATCTGTCAAATGACTAAGCCCAAAGACCAAATGCCACCCATGTCTCCTCCCACTCACTTCTATTTCATTTTTGTTGTTGTTGTTGTTCTATTGTGAGTACATAGTGGTCTCAGACTTGAGTCTAAAGTCAGGAAGTGGTCATGAATTCTAACCTACCCTATAAATATTAAGGAACTCTCTAGCTCAATGGTTCTTAACTGGAAGTAGTAACCCTGCAAAACCTCATGCAGGAAATCTGGGAATGTGCCAGGGCTTTTGGGGGTCACAATGAATTGGGCACTATAGATATTTCATGGGAAGGGACGAGGAAGGCTAAATGTTGAGCATTTTATCAGAAGTTCCAAATAAAAATTGTGCAGCCCAAATTGCCATGCCCAAATACCATAGAATCATTGCACCTGGCTATTTTTTTTAAGCCACAAGATGGCAATAAACTCCAAGAGAAGTCCTGAAAGATCACTTTTCTGGCTAAATAGAAACATGTAGTTTCTAAATGTCCGGACAGAAAAAAAAATGTTTTTGATTGAAAATGCTGAAAAACACTTTTTAATAAACCTATGTATAATGGAAATTACAGATGACTCTTTCCAAATAAAGTTACCAAAGAGGCACAAAACTTCCTATACCTCTGCTGGAAACCTCATTCCACTAAAAAGACAAACAGACAAATTCTTTATTTTTCAATATTTTCATCTTTAGAAGGTCAAGTAAACAGTGGGAATAGTATGCTATATAATCTTTGTCCTCTAAGGACACAGAACCAAAAAGATCTGGTGCCATGTCTGAAGAAAGTGGTTGAACATCAAACTAATACCTTTTTAAAAAAATTAAACACAAGCAGTGACCAATAAAGTAGTATGTCTCATTTTCCTGAGTGGCTTGTAAATTAGCTCCTAAAACAATTCTAAAATGTTCTAAAGAAGGAAAATAAATAAGAACTCCTGATACTTCCCATCGGCACATGTTAAAACAGACAATAGTCTGAGACTAAGTTCTGGTATGTTTATTTAAGAAAAAAAAAATTACTTGACAGTCATACCTTTAAAAACATATTTCTTTCAAACAGCTTACAGTACAGTTTTGTTCCACAAAATACACTTAAATATTGAAGTACTGAAGTATAAGTAAGATAGATTCTACTTCCTAGCAAAAGCAATGCAGAAGTGTACAAATTAAGATAATTTGGCCTCTAAAAGCAAACGGCCTGGTTTGAATCTTCTTATATACATGACATTGGATAAGTTATATAACCTCTCTGTGCATTGGTTTCCTCATGTGTAAATGAGAATAACACAACAGAGCCATTCTGAGAATTTAAAGAGATGACATATATAAAGGACATAACCTGGCACATCAGAAACATTCAATAAATGTTAGTAGTACTCCTGGCTATTACCATTACTATTATTCATACTTGTTTTTTATTTTGAAAAATTAATGCTATCGCCTAGGTCAGAACTGAAGACGTTATTATTAAAATTTAAAACCAGCAACCTCATCTTATATCATAGTATCTTAGAGACTAATGACCATTAGAGAAATAATCCTAAGCAAGCAAATCTCACTAGGTGTCATGCCTTTGCAGGCTCCAGATCTATAAATTTAAGCTGCTCTCCCAACTAGGAGTCCTATTTTACTGCTTTCTGATTTCTTAAAAATGTTTGTGCAGGTCCTTGCAGGTCCTACCCAATACAATGTCTACAGCTCATACAACTCTTAATACCTTCTCAGGACGCACTCACACTGCAGTGCTGCAGAAGCACTGAAAATGGATTCTAATTCTCTGCAAAGTATAAACCCTGGAGTAGTGGCCTTGGTGGTCATCGCTGAAACACGCAAAGTTAGGATATTGCTAATAATATGTAAATGGTTTCCAACATAAGTTATGATAGCCAAAAGACAAAATATCTAAGAATTTAACTGAGTGTTTTCTGTGACTGAGTGTGGTGGAGCTACTGGTGCTCACCCCGATCAGGTTCTCCTTTCCTTCCGGGGTGCACGGGCAGTATGGGAAAATGTTATGTCCCAGACCTTTACATTAGGCACGACCATATGTGTCATTGCCCCATTTTAGCCCACAAAATAGAAGTGGAAGTGAGACTGTCACTTCTGGGCTGGGAGGTACAGAGACGGTGTGCCAGATCCATGTTCTCTTTTCCCTGAAAAACATTATCTCATGAGACAGTGGCCTCAGAAGATAGAGGGAATCTAAATCCTGCGTCCTAGGATGACGGCCCATGCTGGTCTCGGCATGAGGGAGAAAGAAACTTTCACCGTGCTATACCACTGAGATTCTTAAGTTTCATATTGCAGCAGAGCCTAGACTAGCCTGACAAATACCTTGAGGAACTTCATTTTTCCTCTGTACCCTATGACCAAGTGACGATGGAGGTAAAGGAGGTGGGAGGAAAGACGTACCAGTGAGCAGAAGCAACAGAAGAGAAGTTAGAGAATGCTGGCAATGTTCAGAAATGGAGAGGTAAAAGTAGAAACACAATAAAATACTAAATCTATTTTTCACACAGAGTCCTAGATATCTCATTTTGCACCTTTGTTCTGGCCATGGGACATCTCTGCAAATGACAAAAATATGCAAAGAACAATGCTTACCTGCGTAACTGGGCATTTTCACTTCTTAGTGGTTGCATAGCCAGTGCTATTTCAACTTGAATATTTGTGTTTCCACTTATTGCTGGAAGCAGAGATATACACATCTCCAATTCTGTAATCAATCTCTGAATTTCTGAATCCTCTATGTACGGGCAAAGAAATAATAAAAACAATACCATTAGTTGCTTTTGGATAAGATTATTTATGTATATTACTAAAAAAGAAAATTTCCCAGATATGTACATACTTGCTATAAACAACTTGATTACTTATAAATTTGATATATAAATTTTATTTTCCTCTTTTCTGCTGCCTGAATTTGCTTACTCAAAAGAATTCTAAAAAAATTCAGTAAACTAAAGATTAATCTTCAATCACAGGATTATTAGTGTTTTGGTTTTTTTTCCAGTTAAAGAGTCTAGTAAGAAGATAACTATGTTTCCCAGTTCATATTCATATTCCCAAAGGACTACTGGATTCCTTATCATTGCTGAAGGGATTCCTAGAATTGATTACAGTATTAACGTTTACAACACAACCTTTGATCCTGGCATAAGCAAATAATTCTCTTTAGGTGATTCAATTTGGCAAAATATTGAGGGAGGATCTTCTCTGATAAGGTTTTAGTATTTAATATTATAAAGTAGATTTAAAACAACCAGTCACACCTTATTTGGTGTTGCATCAAAAGCAGTACCATTTCTGCTATTAATTGTGGAGAGTGCATGGTTTTAGAGGTGGCAAACAGACAGGTAGGTGGATTTTAGATCTTTTGTCCTTTTATATTTGCCCCTTCATTTCCATTCAAATTTTCTGTCGACTAAAAACATTTAATAATTATAATATTAACTCTCTTATACCCTAAAGAAGTAGAAAGTATATTTTAAATTATAAAATGTGACTCAATCCCATGGGTGTTTTAATGTTTTATTATTTATTCTTGAGAGACAGAGAGAGACAGAGCATGAGTGGAGGAGGGGCAGCGAGAGGGAGACCCAGAATCCGCAGCAGGTTCCAAGATCTGAGCTGTCAGCACAGGGCCCAACTCGGGGCTTGAACTCACAAACTGTGAGATCATGACCTGAGCTGAAGTCGGACACTTAACCACTGAGCCACCCAGGCGCCCCAATCCCACGGGTATTTTAGGCCCCTAATGTAAAGTATATGTACAAAGTAAACATCTGAGCACATAGTAAACAATTACTGAGAAGTTCCCTACCAATCCTTTGTAGAATGGTTTTGATCATAAGCATTAGAGGCAGAGACCTGAGCTCTGCCATTTTCTAGCAATAGAGTTTTAGTCAAACTTCTTAACTCTTGAGCCTAGATTTCTTCTCCATAGTTACCTGGAGATAACAACAATACCTCATAGGATTGCTGTGAGGATTAAATGAGATAATGCATATAAAATAGCACAGTGCCAGGCACATGTAAGTATCCAATAAATGATACCTAACATTATTACTCTTATTATTACTGTTATCATGATTCAGTATTTGGTCAAGAGAATAGTGATAAATTGAAAGTCTGAAAACACAGAGATTTTAATATATTGAGCCTTCAAATTAATAGTGCTATGTTCTTCCTATAAGACATTTTAAGATTTGGAATTTCTTTTTGTCTGAAAATATTAGGTATTCAGTCAGTGCTTCCACAATCAATTACTGTGTTTTCTAAGATGCCAAAACTGTGACTCACTCCAAGTGAAAGCCATTATTTAGCATATACACAGAATGAAAACAAATGAATACAACTTGGCTCAAATATCTCATAATTCCATCTGAGACATTTGTCTTGATTTAATTAAAAAACCCACAAGTAAATTGAAAAGGGCATTAAAAAGTTTGGATTACTCCTCCGAGTCAGATTTGTTAAACCTTTGCAACAGTTGGTTATTAAAGAAATTATAGGAAGAAAATCTCTGCATCTTTTTAAAATAGGAAAAATTACCAGTCTATGCTAGGGAGTTAATCATCTTTAGGGGTCTTCTAACCCCTAAAAGTTTATGGCTATAAATTCTCTTTGATTGAATCTTTCCAAGGTCCTTCGGAATCAAGTAGAATGAATACATGCTTGCAAGTAAAAGACTGTTTTGATTCTTTCTTGTACATTTCAAACCCATAGGAAACATGAGGGATCAAAATCTAAACAATAAAATAGGCAGAACTCACTTCCTTATTAGCTCAAGACATATTCCTATGGAAAATATCACAAACTCTGTTGATTTTTCTAAATTTAAATGGTGACTAAATAATATGATACTGCTATTTAGCATTACCACCACAGAAATTCATTTTAAAAGTGCTCATATACCTTGCTCTGCTACCAGGGCCTTGAGCTCTCCCAACAAATACTTTATAGTTCTGACTTTTTCAGCACTCTGGTTCACATTTTTTGCTTTCTGCACATCCTTTATTCTTGAATCTTGCATGTGTATGTTTAAATCCTTTCTTTCACTTGGGACTTCTCCAATGTGTTCTTTGGCACATCTATCTTCATTACTGGACAGGAAAGCTGGTGGAAACAGAGTGGGGCTTTGGTGTGTCTGACTGTGCTGACGAGAATGCAATAGATTCATATATGTTTGAAAACATTTTAGTAGGTCTGGTTCCTTAGGAACTTCGTGTTGTGGCAGAATCCCACTGACAAGACCCAGCTGCTGGAATGGTGGAAGAGGTGGCCTGTCACTTTTGGGCAGGCTGCGTGGAACTCCAAGACCAGTACTGAAGGAATTCTGTAGAACATTTGTACAGTTCATAGAAGCAGTTTTACCTTGTGATGCAAACTGGTTGCCACCATCAGTCTGAACTTCCTAAAGACAGAAAAAAACAAGGTAAGCCTTCAAAAATGTGAGCAATGACTTGTAGGTATTAACTATAATCAACTCAAACCAGAAATATTAGAAAATGACTTCTGCAGAATGGAGTTATAGATCACCAGTGAGGAAGCCAGATTTCCCCTCAGCACAATATTCTAGTTTTTTCAAGCTTATTAATTAGTTCCCCCTGCAATATGGGAACATTATAAAGCCATGACTACAATAAATTGTTTACAAATATCACATATGGTTTAAAGGCATCAAAAAACAGTCCACCTTGGGACTGAAACAAACTTCCACTTTGGGAAATTGCATTGCAAGAAAATAAGCTCAAACATACAAAAAGCTTTTGCACAAACATGTTTACAGAACTGTTATGGTAGTAAAAAGCTATTACTTAAATGTCTAACCATAGGGGAGCAATTACATAGAACACAGAATATCCACTAACTAGAGTATTCATTCACTTATTAAAAATTTACAAAAGGTATATATTAATACAGAAACACGTTCACAGTAAAATGCTAAATAAAAAAAGTAGTATATAAAACTTATAAAATTTAATTATGACCATATTCTTAAAAGAAGGTAAACTTAAATAAAAACCAGAAAACAAAATCAGAGAATTAAGTGATTAGAAAGTGCTCTATCAATATGTTAACAGCAATTGTGCTTAAGTGGTAGTTATGGGTGATTTCTTTTTTCTACTGATCTCTTTCCCTCCCCCTCCCACATTGTCCTTAATGAATGGGTAAAATATTTCTAGTAAAAAGTAATTTGAATAATTAGTATTTACATCCTAGGGCATTACTACAATCAGTAAATTCAAATTTCTCTCTCAAGGTGACAATTTCTAAAGGCAAATAATTATTTGTAGAATGTATAAAATGTACCCACAGAATGAACCATAGGAGGGCAGGATGGAGGCTGAAGTAACTGGACTGGGGTGGAGGTTGGTAAGCCATAACTAGAATGTGGAGTTGCCTGAGACTCTAAAAGGTAAGAGGGGGAAAAGTTATCACATCTCATATTGCTTTTACAAAAAGTAGGAAACTTAATTAGAGTTTATATTCATGCATTTTAAAACATCATTCATACTAACCAGAACCAGACATGGTATGGTAGGGTATAGCAGGAATTCCATCAGGGTTGTTCTTTGAAGCCAAGTTATTCATCAGTGACATTTGGGTCTGCACATGCTCACAGAGGGCTTGGTATATTATCGGTGAATACATTCTATAATGATCTTGAAATGACCAATTCTGTGGTATATCTGATGAGTCTCTCTCACTTCCAGCAGAAGTTTCATTAGGTACATATTTCTTATTATCTGAAGATACTAATGTGGAAGAAGGAAAAAAAATTCTTGAAATAGGATTCTTCAAAAACTTTTATCATAAAATACAAGGGAAGAAAAAGACTCTCAGAAATAGCTCAATTCACCATATACTTTACAGAAGGGCTTTACCACTATCACCCCCTAAAGAAAATCACCTCAAATTCTCTTTTAAAAGTAGTTAATGAATTGTGTAAGCTCTCCAGTCAAAAATTATCTATACTACATCTTTAAAGTCTCTATTAAATGGTATTTGTGAAATCTCTCCTTCAATTATAAGACCCCTCTTTAAGGGTGTTATTTTAAAAATCCAGTAAAACTCTTTCACCTTGCTCCTTGTCCAGTTCATGCTCTCAGGGGAAAACGGAATAGGAGAGACAGAATAGTCTGTAAAAATTTGAATGCTTGGATCATTTTTTTAAAAAATCAGAGCTCCAAGACCAAGAATAAAAGTGTACTTAATCTAGACAATGGGCCCTCAAAGAAAATCTTAACCTGGCATTTAAAGTTTCCAAAGCCTGACCACAACCAACTTTTCCCACCAACTTTTTCCAACTCAAATTTTCATTCCAGTCAAGTCAATTTAGACACACAAAAAGCTTCTCTCACCTTCCTATAACATTACTTGTGATGAACCATTCTTCCAACTCAATTCTACCCACGCACCAAGGCTCATCTGAAGGCTTCCCTCTTCCATGAAGCCTTTTCCAATCATTCTACTCCAATGACCGCTCTTCACCATCCCAGAGCACATAGTGTCTATATGAGTTATATGTCACCTGCACATTACACTATATTGCTTATCTTTCATTCTCTTGTCTATCTGACTAAACTGTAAGCTTCTTTAGGCAGGGCTGTATCTTGTGCTTCATTATTTGCCCCCATAGAGTCTCATTATTAGTCTACCTACAAAGTAGTACAAGGGAGAAACCTGGAATTAATAAACTAATACATGAAAAGCAATGTTTTCTACATAGCACTACTCTAGAGATCTAGAGAGAAAAGTATCAAGATCTATTTCCCTAATGAGATCCCCTTCACAAACTTTTTCTATAAGATTATTAACAGAAATGAGAGTGTTCTTGGTAGATCATTGGTTATCAGGGTGCAAAATAAATTCAGAAAATATCTAGATTTTGGTAGTAGCTAAATATATATTCTAGATACAGCAAATGTATTCCCAGGTGTAAGTGTTCATGGTTACCAAAAGATCTGTACAAGGGTATTCACAACAGCTTTATTTGCAGTAGCCAAAAATGTTAACTTCCAAATAGCCATGAATAGTAGAAATGGATAAACTGTGGTATACTCGTACAATGGAATACTATGCAGCAATGGAAAAGAACAAATTACTCATTTTTCAACTGCCTCTATGAATCTGACAGACATAATGTATGAAAGATGTCAGACACAGACTACATAGTATATAAGTATATTTATATGAAGTTCAAATATAGGTAAAATTCTCCAATGCAGAATAGGTAAAATTCTCCAGTGCAGATAGAAGTCAGAAAACTAGTTACTTAAGGATGAGGGTAGGTGGTAAGGATGATGATGGGGCAGAAGCATGGTAGGGTGCTAAAAATGTTCTGTATCTTCATCTGGGTGGAAGCTACATGAGTGTATACATACGCAAAAATTTGTCAATTTGTGCAACTGATTTATGCAAGTTACTCATTGTTTAAAAAATGAAGTTTTAAAAAATGGTATGGAATTCTCCAAATATATATAGCTTACTAAAAATAAAAACATTGCCAAAGCATACAACTTACATGTAAAAGCAAAAAGTTAAAGGCAGATTAACTAATATAACCAATGAAGATTGAAAAAAAATCTAAAGAAAAAAACTACTAAATTATTATTTGACTATGAAAATGGATGAGATAGTAGATGCTTCTATTTAGACTTGGGGTATGCTTCCTTTTGAGGTGATCTATTCCTGTGAACATATTTCCCAGACTTGAGTACAAGTTCTAACAGTTACTAGCTGAGTAACTTTTGGCAAATTAACTTAACCTCTCTTGGCCTCTTCTTCCTCATCATAAAAATGATAATAAAAGTATCACCTACTTCTAGCACACAGTAAGAACTTAATGTTAGATCTATTACCAAATTGCTACAAAGTCTTAACTCAGACAAGTAAATATTTCATATTCACAAATATTCCCATCCGATATCAACACTATACCTCTAAACATGTGCCCTCTGAGGTGATTAAAACGAAAAAGAAGTTATTCTTCATTATCTGAATAGATGAGCAACAAACTGGTTAATGAACATTTCTGCAAAAAAATTATTTCTTATTGGAAATACAATTTTATAATTAATCAAGTAGAAAAGTATCTCTAAAATATTTTTAGCTTTGAAACCTAAAATGGTGGAGGATGAGATCACAGGCAGCCCATGGCTATCCTGCACACTGGTCTTCCTTTCCTCCTGATTCCTGGTCTCTCTTCTGCACTTGTATTTTCTTTGGTCCTATAAGACAGAATTGCCTGGTTTGATGAATTCTAGATTTTACAGTTAGGGGTCCCAAGCATTGGCTCTCATTCACCTTCTTTTCAAGGAGTAGTTTTCACAATCTCTGATAAAGCCGAGCTACACTATTATGCCTCTGCATCTGCTAGAAGATGTCATCATGCAACATAAATTAATAAACTTCAAACATATCTCTTAAAAAATCAAAGCCTTAGAATTAAAATGACTCAATCTATTCCTTTATTAACTTAGTCTATACAAAACTCTATCGATAATGCTAAAGATTTGTATTTAAGAGGCAAATCTTAAAGCAAATTATTCAAGACAAGGTAAAAACCATAAATTCATATAAAAGATTGCATTTAGGGGCACCTGGGTGGCTCTGTTGGTTAAGTGGTCAACTTTTGATTTCAGCTCAAGTCATGATATCATGGTTTGTGAGTTTAAGCCCCCTTCGGGCTCCTTGCTGACAATGTGGATCCGGCTTGGGATACTCTCTCTTTCCCTCTCTCTCTGCCCCTCCCCTGACCCACCGCCCCCCCCCCCAAAAAAATAAACTTAAAATTTTTTAAAATAAATAAATAAATAAAAGACTGCATTTAAATTACTACTAATTTTAAAATTAAAAAAAAAAAAAAAAACAGCCAAACCACCACCAACAAAATGAGCCTGTTAATACACAAACACAAATAAGATATATTTTCTTGCTCTTGTTCATTACACCAAACCACCCTACATGAAAATGTTACCTAACACATTAGGATGATGATATGTCTAATTGGTGTCAGTTGATAACTAGAACTCATGAAAGGAATGTACTCATTATTCAGTCCACAAAACTTCTTTAGTCCTTGAATCCTAGCTTCTATACAAGCACTACTGCTTGGATGTACAAGCATTGTCCAGTGGTAAGATAATTTCTGCCACTCATATAGAACAAATAACCACTACAGATAAGAGCTGCTGGATGCCTATTATAATTTGAATGTAAAAGAACACCTAGACTTGAAGGGGGCAATCAATGCTCTCCCTGTAGCAGTTTATTTCCCCAAGGTGAGGGCAGCAATAGATGTATGTTACTGAAAGCAGAGCCATGTGCCCATAGCATTCAACAGCTATCAAATGTAAAAAGTTGCTTATTAAAAAAATGTTTTTTCTTTAAATGTCGGGAGCACTCTCAAGAAGCTCCATGCATTTCTGGAACTGCCTTTCTGCCTCCTTACTCCCAGTCTGCATAAGGTGGGTGAGCTTGACCCCACAGACACTCAATGATCAGGCAGGTTCCAGACAGAAAATACATAAGATCACACCCCAGGAGACAGTTAACATAAAATAGTAAGATAATGTATCTTAAAACTGAAATAATACATAAGATACTAGTTAACATGCTGTAATAAATTCCTTAAAATTCTAGAGTCTGAGGATCTAGAAAGCCAGGTATCTCTCATCTGCTCCTCCAAATCCATCCTCTACTTGTCTCCACACTGCTCTTCCTGGGATGCTAATCCATATGGATTACACTGTTAAGAGACAGTCCTCATGGGCCTCTTGTGCTTCTATGTGTCTTGCTCAGTATACTAAGAAAGTAAGGCCTTGACCTAAGCTCTTTATCTGGGCCATTTCTCTTGGTTGTGTTTGTAGTGAATAACCTCAAAGGATAAGGTAATGTTTCCCTGAGACAAGTGCTCACTACCAACACAATGGATTTCCCAAGCTCAGTGTTCCTCAGCTGAAAGAAACCTACAGGATGAGCAGCATCCATCTGGGTCCATCACATTACCCCCACAGGAATTGGGAGTGAGGGGGAAATAGGCTAACATACATGTTGCTTACTTTATTTACTGTGTGAGTAATAAAGTCCTTTGTCTCTGACCCAGGAATCTTGTGTCTCCTGCCAGCATCCATGACACAGTAAGGCTAACTTATTAGCCTGTAAGAATAAAAATCAAGTCCCAGACTTGATATACATCAAAAGGGGTCCAATTGGGTCTGACCCACTGGGAGTCTTGCAAGTACCAAAGAAAGAAGAAGCATGAAGTCAGAGTATTTATTCCCAAACCCCTCTCTTTGAAGAAACTTGGGTCAACTTTGTTCCTTAAATGAAGCTCACCGCTCTTCTCATGGCAGTCTACTCTAAATAACAGTGTCTGGGTCCTAGTAACCTCTCCCTAAACTCATCTCTTAAGGCCTCTGCTGCTGCTGCTTGCACTGGGCTAGCATAATCCCTTGTGGTTTCCCTATACCCCACTCATTCCTTTGTAATGAGTTCCTCTGTAAATAAACCCTCCTTGAATTATCTTAGAGTGTTGCCATCTCTTTTCTGTTGCAACTGTGACTAGTAAGCAGTTAAGCTGGGATCCAGAAAGTTGCTACCATGGCACCATTGTCAGCAACATACATTCCAAATGAGAGTTCCCTAAAGAGGAATGCCCTGGACAAGAAATAGCCTGCCTTGAGAAAAAAAAGAGGAGATTAGAGGAATGAGCAATTGGTGCTACCATTCCTTTATTTGTCCATTGGGCCCCAGTAAATAGACCTTGGCTTTAAGAATTTGGACCAGGGGTTAGCACACTTTTCCTTAAAAGGCTAGAGAATAAATATTTCAGGCTTAGCAGACAAGATGGTCTCTGTCACAACACTCAACTCTATTGTTGCAGCACAAAAGTAGTCATAGAAAATACGTAAATGAACTAGCATGGCTGCACTCCAATAAACCTTTATTTACAAAATAAATAACAAAACATTACTTATAAATAAACCAAGCTATACTCTGCTTGTCCCTAGTTTAGATCAGTGTTGCCCAATAGAAATATAATGTAAACCATGTATGCAATTAAAAATTTTCCAGTAGCTATATTAAAAAAGTAAAAATAGGTAAAATTTCAACATTTTATTGAAATCAATATATCCGAAACATTAACATTTCAACATGTAATTAATGTAAAATTTTTAGATATTTTTGTATTAAATCTTTTAAACCTAGCACAAAGCACATCTCAACTTGGATGCAAAATTTTCATCAGAAATATCTGATCTGAATTTAGATTTAATAAAATTGATAGTTGAAAAAGTAGATTCATATATCCAAGTTATTCCAAACATGCTTAAAAGTTTTCTAATAACTGGGTCAAGTATCTGTTTTCAAATTTAAGTTAATTAAAGTAAATAACATTTGCAATTCAGCTCCTTGGTTGTACTAGCCATACTTCAAGTGCGCAATGGCCACATGCACCTAAATACCTTCTTGAACAGTGCAAGTCAAGATAATATGAAGCTAAAAATGACTACCCTCCAAGATGGATTAGTAAGTTGTTCAGTTCTCTGCCTTATTCTCCAACTCATGACATTCTGAACATCAACCTCTACTCCTATAAATGCTCTACTCTCATTTTCTCAGCCTGTTTGCCTGGATCCAGATCTCTTAATATTCATGGCTGTTGCTGTGGATAACTTTCTAGACTTTACCTCTTGCCTAAGCTGATTCTAATCATGCACTGCTGCGCTGATATTTTTGGCCTGCCTGAACCACAGAACTAGCTAGTCTCATTCTTGTCTATCTGAATTCCCATTGTGGATATTTTCATCTCCTTTTTGGGCTATCTTGTTCTACAGGCCTCCAGGGGGCAACATAATCAAAACTTGTTTGTTCTAAACTGAATTATTGTTTGCTGAATTATTACACTTTATAAAGTTAGCAAAGTTAACAGGGAGGATGTAAAATATTCTTGGCTACATTCACCATTAAGCAGTGGAAAGCTGTCTTTCCTTACTTACCTACCCAACTTGGAATTTTACCTTCTTAGGTACCATGTATTCTAACTGTGCAGCTCAACAAGTTGAGTTGCTAAACCTACGTAGGATATATACACATAAAATGATTTTAAATCAATTAGTATCTGTAAGTATGCACATGAAACAAAACCAATTTGTGGTTATCTATAGAAAGAAGTGGTAAGGAGAACAAAGATAACTCTATATACCTCCCAAATGTCATTCTGAGTTTGAACCTTTTCTTCTACAAAACCCAGTCAGTCACTTTTTCTACTTTTCTTCTTGGGAAAGTGATAGTAAACAAAGTAACTACCCAGTAATTAGAAGCTGAATAGAGAAAGAGAAGCATAAGCACACACATACACCTTAATAACCACATATTATTAAAATGAAAGACCAACTGCATAATCCCAATAGTTTATCAAAACCCTCATAATTAAAGATTATATATATATATTAAAGATTTTATTTATTCTTTAAGTAATCTCTGTATGCAACATGGGGGTCACTCAACCCCACGATCAAGATCCAACCCCACGATCTCATATTCCACTGACTGAGCCAGCCAGGTACCCCAAAGCTTATATTTAAACAAAAAAAGGGGCGCCTGGGTGGCTCAGTCAGTTAAGTATCTGATTCTTGATTTGGGCTTGGGTCATAATCTCATAGTTTGTGGGATCAAGTCCTGAGTTGGGCTCTGCACTGAAAGTGTGGAGCCTGCTGGGATTCTCTCCTTCTGCCCCTCCCCGACTTGTGCGCGCTCATGTGCACGTTCTCTGTCTCAAAACAAATAAATAAACATCAAAAAAAAAAAAAAACCCCAAAAAACAAAACAGAGAAAATACTTACAAATTTCTTTCCGGACTCCTGAAGAAACATGTTTTTCATGTCCTTTCTTTTTGGATCCAAATCTTTTGCCTTCTAAAGATCTGGGATTATATCTATTTTCTGAATATGCTATTTCTGAACCTATTAATAATTAAAACAAAACTTCATTTGTATTAAGAGAATTATTAATTTAGAAAAGGTGGTTAGCAAAGGGCGTTTAAAAAATCAAAAAACCTGAATCTTCATTTCTTAAAATGTCCCGCAGCAAAGAAGCACAACCATCAAGCCCTTGCACAGTTTCAGTCTGTAAGGAGAAACTCATTTAGAAATTCATATATAAAATTTTGGCACAGAAAACAACAAATTATATAGTTTTAAAAAAAATTTTAGAAGCAATTTATTATTGGTAGAAAACATGTTTTAAAGCAAAAAGCCTTCATATGTCCTTAAGGCAATTAATACTTAACCTCTGCACTTTTATTCCTACTTTTTAGCTTTTACCTGAAGACTAATTAAGATACTGCGTATTGTAGGGGCATCTGAGTGGTTCAGTCAGTCAATCTTCTGACTCTTGATTTTGGCTCAGGTCATGAACTCATAGTTGGTGAGATGGAGCCCCACATCAGGCTCTACACTGATAGCACGGAGTCTCCTTGAGATTCTCTCTTTCCCTATCTCTCTGTCCCTCTCCCACTCTTGCTCTTTCTCTTCCTCCCTCAAAAATAAATAAACATTTTTAAAAAGATAGTATATATTTTATCTATTCAGTTTAATCTTACCTGACTTTCTGAGTCAGAACGGATAAGATAGCCAGAATCTGCATTAAAACGTGATATCTTTCTTAAATGTGTCCTAGAAAACAAGTTCATTAATGTTTTCACATACTACAAAATTTGTTTCTAAAATATAAGTAGTCATTTTCTTCCCAGTAAAGGTTGAATAAGGAAGCTTGTCCATAAGATGGGATTTATATAAGATTTTATAATGATTATAAAGATTATTAAACACTAAGATGACCAACATGGGTAGATATGGAAGGTTCCTCCCCCGAGTCTGTGAAGGTAGATACCTATCTAGTTTTCTGGGATAGGCAAAATTTAGTCCAGCCCAAAAACTCATGAAAAACTCTCTTGACATTTTCTCAAGTGGTGAACTTCTTTAAGTACTTACCCTTTCTTTCCATTTGTTAATTTAGCAGGCCCAGTGTGTTTCACTGAAGATATCACCTATGGTATAATGCATTAAATTATAGTAAATATACACATATTTTTCTATTATATTCTCAGTAGGTTGTCTTGACAAAACCTGAAATGTTGTTTCCTTTCTTTTTGTGATAAAAATATAACATGAAATTTGCCAGTGTGGCCACTTTTTATTGCACAGCTCTGTGGCATTAAATATATTCAGTGACATTAAATATATTCACACTGCTGTACCTAACATCCATCTCCAGAACCTTCTCATCTTGCCAAAATGAAATTCTGTATCCATTACACATTAACTTCCCATCCACTCCTTCCCTCAGCCCCTGGCAACACGCTTCTACTTAGAGTCTCTATGAATTTGACTACTCCAGGAAGCTCATATAAGTGGAATCATACAGTGTTTCTCCTTTTGTGACTGACTTATTTCACTTAATCTAATGTCTTGTAGTAAGTGTCAAAATTCCCTTCCTTTTTAAGGCTGAATAATACTCCATTTGATGTATATATTATGTTATTAATTTTTTTAAAGGTGATATATCATACAAATCCACAATTACAATTGAAATCAATAAATTATTTGTTCTAAGTAAAATGTCAAGCAAACAAGACATACAAGACATATTTGTTCCTTAAGTTTAAGCTGAAAATAAGGTAGAGATATTATTTTAACCAGAAGTATCTACTACAGTAAATTTGGACTAAACTCAATCTCTGAACATGTTCTATATTCCCCAGTCTTCAAAACATGTAAGTTAAAGAGAGCGCAGAGTTCATAACTCTGATTCTACTTATCTACATTTATTTATTTATTTATTTATTTATTTATTTATTTATTTATTTATAAAATTTATTGTCAAGTTGGCTACCATACAGAGTATACAGTGTGCTCTTGGTTTTGGGGGTAGATTCCCGTGATTCATTGCTTATATACAATACCCAGTGCTCATCCCAACAAGTGTCCTCCTCAATGCCCATCACCCATTTTCCCCTCTCTCCCACCCCCACCCCCGCATCAACCTTCAGTTTGTTCTCTGTATTTAAGAGTCTCTTATGTTTGCCTCCCTCCCTGTTTATAACTATTTTTTCCCCTTCCCTTCCCCCATGGTCTTCAGTTAAGTTTCTCAAGTTGCACCTATGAGTGAAAACATTATATCTGTCTCTCTCTGACTTATTTCACTTAGCATAATACCCTCCAGTTCCATCCACATTGCTACAAATGGCAGGATTTCATTCTTTCTCATTGCCAGGTAGTATCCCATTGTATACATAAACCACATCTTCTTTATCCATTCATCAGTTGATGGACATTTAGGCTCTTTCCATAATTTGGCTATTATTGAAAAGCACTGCTATAAACATTGCGGTACATGTGTCCCTATGCATCAGCATTCCTGTATCTTTGGATAAATTCCTAGTAGTGTTATTGCTGGGTTGTAGGGTAGTTCTATTTTTAATTTTTTGAAGAGCCTCCACACTGTTTTCCAGAGCGGCTGCACCAGTTTGCATTCTCACCAACAGTGCAAGAGGGTTTCCATTTCTCCACATTCCCGCCAGCATCTGTAGTCTCCTGAGTTGTTCATTTTAGCCACTCTGACCAGTGTGAGCTGGTATCTCAGTGTGGTGTTGATTTGTATTTCCCTGATGATGAGTGACACTGAGCATCTTTTCATGTGTCTATTGGTCATCTGGATGTCTTCTTCAGAAAAGTGTCTATTCATGTCTTCTGCCCATTTCTTCATTGGGTTATTTGTTTTTTGGGTGTTGAGTTTGGTAAGTTCCATATAGATTTTGGATACTAACCCTTTATCCGATTTGTCATTCGCAAATATCTTTTCTCATTCTGTTGGTTACCTTTTAGTTTTGTTGTTTCCTCTGCAGTGCAGAAGCTTTTTATCTTGATGAGGTCCCAACAAGGGACTTAGGTTTTTCATGCATTTTGAGTTCATTTTTGTGTATGGTGTAAGAAAGTGGTCTAGTTTCATTCTTCTGTATGTTGCTGTCCAGTTCTCCCAGCACCATTTGCTAAAAAGACTTTTTTCCATTGAATACTCTTTCCTGCTTTGTCAAAAATTAGTTGGCCATACATTTGTGGGTCCAACCCTGGGTTCTCTATTCTATTCCATTGGTGTATGTGTCCATTGGTGTATGGTGCCAATACCATACAGTCTTGATGATTACAGCTTTGTAGTAGAGGCTAAAGTCTGGGATTGTGATGCCTTCCACTTTGGTTTTCTTTCTCAACATTATTTTGGCTATTCAGGGTCTTTTGTGGTTCCATACAAATTTTAGGATTGTTTGTTCTAGCTTTGAGAAAAATGCTGGCACAATTTTGATTGGGATTGCATTAAATGTGTAGATTTGCTTTGGGTAGTATTGACATTTTAACAATAATTATTCTTCCAACCCATGAGCATGGAATGTTTTTCCATTTCTTTGTGTCTTCTTCAATTTCCTTCATAAGTTTTCTATAGTTTTCAGCATACATATCTTTTACATATTTGATTAGGCTTATTCCTACGTATTTTATGGTTCTTGGGGCAATTGTAAATGGGATCCATTTCTTGATTTCTCTTTCTGTTCCTTCTTTATTGGTGTACAGAAGTGCAACCAATTTCTGTACATTGATTTTGTATCCTGCAACTTTGCTGAATTCATGTATCAGCTCTAGCAGCTTTTTGGTGGTCTTTCAGGTTTTCCATGTAAAGTATCATGTCATCTGTGAAAAGTGAAAGTTTAACTTCTTCTTTGCCAATGTGGATGCCTTTTATTTCATTTTGTTGTTTGACTACTGAGGCTAGAACTTCCAACAGTGTGTTAAACAAGAGTTATCCACATTATTTAGAATGCCTGACAAGACCAGCCCATGGAAACTCTACCATTCTTCTTTACCTACAGCTCATTCCCTCACTTTTTCTTTTCAAACTCATATAACAATATTGTTTTTGAAAAAACAATTTTATTTTAAAAGTAAAATAAGTGGGCTAATTTTTGTGTAGAAGAAAAAAAACGCACTTGCTTTTACATGCATCCATGTTATCTTGAAAGTTAGGCAACAAACAGTTCGTTGTGTTTGCCTCTGGGGAGGGAAACTGAGAATCTAGAGGACAGAGCAAGGGAGATTTTCCAAGGTATGCCTCTTTATATCTTAATAACTTATATCAATAAATATAATCTCTATTTAAAATGTAATTTTTAGGGGTGCCTAGGTGGCTCAGCCGGTTAAGCATCTGACTTCAGTTCAGGTCATGATTTCACAGTCATGAATCTGAGCCACAAGTTGGGCTCTGTGCTGACAGCTCAGAGCCCGGAGACTGCTTCGAATTTTGTGTCTCCCTCTCTCTGCCATTCCCTAGCTTGCACGCGCGCTCTCTCTCTCAAAAATAAACATTCAAAAATTTTTTAATTAAAATACAATTTTTAAAAGACATAATGGGGTGCCTGGGTGGCTCAGTCGGTTGAGCGTCCAACTTCAGCTCAGGTCATAATCTCATGGTCAGTGGATTCAAACCCTGCATTGGGCTCTGTACTGACAGCTCAGAGCCTGGAGGCTGCTTCAGATTCTGTCTCTCCCCCTCTCTCTGCTCCTCCCCCACTCACGCTCTATTTCTCAAAATCGAATAAATGTTAAAAAAAATTTTTTTAAAGACATGAGTTAAATTCCCTACTCACTCCCTCATTTCACCCTTCACAAGTAGTCACTGTTGGCAGTTAACATTTATGGTTTTTCTTTACATGTTGACATATTTCATCCCAAGATAGCTTTGAGCAGTAACTATTAAACTAATCTGGAGTTATATGCTACTGAGAATACATTTTAAAAATTGGGTTAATGGAGTTATATTTCTTCTTGAGATAACTTGGGATATGATAGAGTCATGAAGCCAGTAAAGAGAACCAACCTTATAGGAAATAAGATCCTACGTAGTACTGCTCCACTGGTCCCTGCATGACACCTTCAGGGTCCTTCCCTTTTATATATACATATGTTGGTGTCCTGGCCAAAACCGTAATAAAATTCCAAACCATGGTATTTCAATACACTGGACCAAGTCCAAAAACAGCTACTGCAATTATTATCTTTCAAAATTAAAAACAAAAAGTATACAGAGGTAAATGTATGGCATAATTGTAAGATTACACGTGATCTTTCTCCAAAAAACATGCATGAGCTTATATAACAGAAAGTCAGGTAATGAAAATTACCCAGGATAAAAGCACCCTAAAAAAGTAACTATCATATTGGCACATTTTCATCAAAACTCTCTTTTGTAATTTTCATTCTGAAATAACAGTACAAAGAATTTCTATATACACTTTACCCAGATTCCCCAACTGTTGACATTTTACTACATCTGCCATGTTCTCTCAAAATATATGCAAAAACAAAATATATACAATAAAAACATAGAGAAATACTAAGTATTAGTGGTTTTCCTGAACTATTTCAGGCTAAGATACAGATATGATACCCCTTTATAGTAAATATTTACTCCTAAATATTTTCTAAGAACGAGGTCACTTATATAACTATGATATAATTATCAAAATCAGGAAATTAATATTGACACTGTATTATAAACTACAGATTTTATTCACATTTTGCCAATTATTCCAATAATGTCCTTTATTAAAAAAAATATTCTGGTCCATACCCAATGCAGGATCATATGTTGCATTTAATTGTCATACCTCATTAGTCTCCTTTAATCTGGAACAGTTCCTTGGATTATCGCTCATTGTCTTCCATAACCTTCATATATTTAAAGAGTACAAGCCACTTACATTGTAGAATGTCCCTCTTGACATTTAGACTTGTCTGATGTTCCCCCATGATTAGATTCAGGTTGTGCATTTTTGGCAGGAATACCACAAAAGGGAAATTTTGTCCTTCTTAATGTAAGTAGGCATATGGTACCAGTTTGTCCCATTACTGGTAATGTAAACTTTGATCATTTAAGATGGCATCTGCCAGGTTTTTCACTGTTAGTATTAAGGTTAGTATTTTCAACATTGTATTAAGTAATTAATGGGGAGATACTTTGAGATTATGCAGACTTCTATTCATCAGATTCACCCAGTAGTTGTAGCATCCCTTGATGATTGCCTTAATCCCAACTGTTTGTGAAATGGTGATTTGTGTAACTTCCATCTTCCTTCTATAGTTATCAGTCGGCATTCAACTGTAGGTAAGCACTTTTCCTTTGTTGTTTGTTAGTATGGATCAGTGATTCCTGTTATGCCATGGGTTATGATCCATCATCATCATTATTTAAAATACTTTGATGCTCCAATTGTCCCAGATTCTATCAGTGGTAGTCTCTTAAAACTAGCTCCTGTATCATTTTAACATGGCCCCATTATTTTTTGAGCAATTCCTTACTTTATGCAACAAGGTGCTCTGGGCTCATCTTTTGTTGTTGTTTTCATTGTAGTAAGAATACATAACACAAAATCTACTTTCTTAAATTTTTAAGTGCACAATACTATACAGGTGATTACTTGTATGATATTGTACAGCAGATCTCTAGAACTTATTTATCTTGTATAACTGAAACTTTATACCTAGTGGATAGCAACTCCCCGATTCCCCCTCCCTCCAGACCAGCCCCTGGCATCTACCATTCCGCTCTCTGCTTCTGAGTGTGACTATCTTAGGTCCCTTATGGAAGTGGAATAATGCACTGTCTGTCCTTTTGACTGGCTTATTTCACTTAGCATAATATCCTCAAGGTTCATCCATGTTGCACATGGCAGGATTTTTTTTTTAAGGCTGAAAAATATTCTATTGTGTGTATATAGCATATTTTCTTTACCCATTTAACTATCAATAGACATTTAGATTGTTTCCACATCTTGACTAATAATGTGAATAATGCTGCAATGAACAGAGAAGTGCAAATATCTCTTTGAGATCATGTTTTCAATTCTTTTGGGAAAAAAATCTGGAGTAGAACTTCTGGACCATACAAGAGCTCTATTTTTTATTTTTTGAGGAACCGTCATACTGTTTTCCATAGCAGCTGCACCATTTTTCATTTCTGCAAAAAGTGTACAAGTATTCCAATTTCTCCACATTCTCACCCATGAGACTAGCCATCTAAAGAGGTGTAAGGTGTTATCTCACCATGGTTTTGATTTGCATTTCCCTAATGACTAGTAACGTTGAGCACCTTTTCATGTGCTTTTTCATGTGCCTTTTATGTATCTTCTTTGGAGAAATGTCTATTCAGGCCCTTTGGTTTTTTGCTATTAGGTTGTAGGAGTTCCTTATATATTTTAGGTGTTAACCCTTTAGTAGGCAGAGGGTTTACAAATCTTTTTTCCCATTCCATAAGTTGCCTTTTCACTCTGTCGTTTCCTTTACTCTGCAGATGCTTTTTATTTTGATGTATCCAGGCTCATCTTATAATTTTCCTGTTCCAGCTGTGGAGTTGACCATTCCTCCTAGAAGTCATGGTTCCTTTTAGCAAATGATATTTAGAAACCAGATCTAGACACTAGATTTTGCTACTGGGTCTTCCAATCTTTTCCCATATGGATTTTCTTAGTCATAATGACTAGCTAGTTGCAAAAAAGTAAATCTTATGATTTTATTTTTAAATATTTTTCCATATTAACATAACTTCACAAAATTTTTTAATGGTTGTATAATATTTTCTTGAGTGGAAGTAATGTAACACATCCTTGGTTTGCTTCTATTTTTCACAATTGAAAAACAAGCCTGAAGTAAACATTTCCATGTACAGAAAAAAGCGTTTTCATACTCAGGATTAAAAGCTTATTTATTTGGTGAAAGGCTATAATTCATTTAATAACTCTTGATACAATTTACAAAAACACTCTCAAAAAGGAGTGCCCCAAACCACAATGCATGAGACCATAATTTTTCTTTATCTCACATTTACTTCTACTGGGTATTATCATTAAACTTTTTTTCTTTGCTATTTGAGAAAAATATATGCATTTCTTACAAGTTGTATCTCCTACTAACAGGTGCAAAGTAAGATTACATTTGTAGAATAATTTAATCCACACCCTATGATTTATCATTTCTGTGAGCTAGGAACCTAAATTACAGAAAGGAGGCTTGTTCAAAGTCATACATCTAATTATAGTATAATGTTTAAAAGAAGGGACTCTGGGACCAACTATGTGGGTCTGAATCCTGCTCCACTGCTAACCAGTTTTGTAACTGTAGGAAAATTATTCGAAGTCTTCATCCCTCAATTTCCTCATCTATATGGAGATGATAATAGTATCTACTTCATAAGGCTATTATGAATATTAAATGAATTAGAAGTACTGTGGAAAAACACTTAAGAGTAACATCTACCACACAAGTGCTACCTCAGTGTTAGCTATTCTTTTTTTTTTTTTAATTTTTTAAAATGTTTATTTACTTTTGAGAGAAAGAATGAGAGAGACAGAGGTGTGAGCATGGGAGGGACAGAGAGAGGGAGACACAGAATCTGAAGCAGGCTCCAGGCTCTGAGTGGTCAGCATAGGGCCCGATGCGGGGCTTGAACCCACAGACTGAGAGATCATGACCTAAGCTGAAGTCAGAGGCCCAACCGACTGAGCCACCCAGGCGCCCCATTTTTCTTTTTTTTTTTTTTTACGTTTATTTACTTTTGAGAGACAGAGAGAGATACAGCATGAGCAGGGGAGGGGCAGAGAGAGAGACACACACAGAATTCGAAGCAGTCTCCAGACTCAGTTGTCAGCACAGAGCCGATGTGGGGCTTGAACTCACAGACCACGAGTTCATGACCTGAGCCAAAGTCGGACACTTAACGACTGAGCCACCCAGGCACCCCAGTGTTAGCTATTCTTACCATTAAGATGGTCGTAAACTGTTTTTAAGGGGACCAAATTTTGTTGCACATTTATGCCAAGAGTGAGATAGATGTTTTACCAGGTTCTCTCATGTAATTCTCCCCAATTCTTTGAGGCAGGATTTTACACCTATTTACAACTACTTTATGGCTAAGGGAAAGGAGGCTCAGAGAAGTAGAAAGCACTTTGCTTAATATCACTACCATAGTAATGGCAGAATTGGAATGTGAATCTTGAAGGTGACCATGATTACAAAAACCACGTTTTCCCCTTGCTGACTGCACATATTCTGAGTTCATTCAATGTAAGAGAAAGATCTATAAGGGTGAGGATGCTCAGGAAGTACTCATGAAGAAAGTCTGAGCCAGGTATTTTTTTAAAAAGCATTAAGATTAATATTAATGGGGAAGACAGTATCATAGGTGAGTTGATATCAAGTGAGAGAATGAGAGACGGGGATATATTAAAGAGGATAAGATCACTCCAGGTAGTGAGTCTGTGTGAGAAATAGTTGATTCATTACCTAGAAATCTACTATATGCTATGTGCTATCCCAGGCCTTGAGGATATAGAGATAAATTGTGCAGTAAGGGAGGTATATAGATTAGGAAGGTCCCTAGTATGAAAAGCAGTTTAATAATGGTCAGCACAAAGCACAAAAGGGGGAAGCAAGGAGCACCCAAACAATGGGAAAGTGAGAGGGGTAGGGAAGGCTCTTGAGTGGCTCCTGAGCTGAGGGAAAAGATAGAAAGTGGAGGTACCAGGAACAGAGGTGCATTCCAGGCAGTACAGAAAGGAAAGTGCAAAGACATGGAAGCATGAGAGGGCATGGGGCATCCAGGACACTGAAGAACATATCAGTGAACAGTGCTGGATACACTTGGAGTGGGGGCGGGTCTGGTAAGGAATGCACTAGGGGAATCAAAAAATAGCTGTGTTGACAGGCCAAATAACTGAGATTTTACCCTGAAAGAGGATTCGTGTAGATTTTAAAGCAGAAAATAAATCATTTAGTGACAACGAGGGGGTGCTTTTGGAAAGGGTAAGGCTGTCGGTGGGGGCACTAACTGGGAGACTTTAGTTTTTACAAGTAGTTGTAAAATACCAGTAATTGTGACGGAAGACCAGCTAATAGCAACACTTGGTGGAAAAGCCAAGGAACTGTATTTGATGCAACAATATACTGAGCGTTGGAGAGGTTAAGTCACCCTACCCAGGACGGAGGCTGGCCTCGAACCGGCGCCCTACACCAAAGCCAACGCTCTGGAAGACTACAATTAAAACAGAACATACATCTATGGACAGTGCGGCTGTGTTAGGATGTTAACATTGGGTGTCCCCCCAACTCCCCTCTCCCAGCATTTTTAACGCCGCCACATTGTCTTTGCTTTTATTTTTTTCAGAGTTTTGCACTTCTCCTGGCCCTTGCCCCCTCAGTCCCTCTAAACCCCATAGTGGACGCCTCAGGTCCGCAGCCCTCACCTGGCCCGATCGAGATCCGGACCTGACCATCTCTCGCAGCCTCAGAAAAGCCCAGACGGAGGGAAGCAAAGCCAAACGATAAAAGAAATTAACCGCCGTGGACTCCCGGATCCCCTTGGCCCGCCCCCCGAGCTTCCGCTTCCGGGAAGGAGCCCGCCGAATGTCGCGCCGCATAGTCTCGTGAGTGCTGCCGGGTCGTCTCCAGTACTCCCAGCGCAGCACCCTGAGTTTGCGCAATAGACCCCTCCCGGCGCCTTGCTCGTCACACACTGGCAGAGAAAGTGGGAGAAGTCCACAGAACGCCGCAGGCCGGGGTTGGGGGGGGGGGGGGGGCGGGGCGGGGAGGGTCCGGGGTAGTGGGGGCGAGGTTGGCAGGAGGGGGCGGGGGTCAGCCGGGAGGGGCGGGGCCGAAAGGAGCCGGGCTCCTGAACACTTGAAAGAACTTCTGAAGAACCGCTACCCTGAATGAGCTGAGGGAAGAGGCGACAAGGACTCTCAAGGGCCAGAGGAAGGGACTGAGGGAGAGGACCAACCCGTTTCAAAAAGAATTGGCTCGGCTCGGTGTTTTGTGTGCCATTTTGAATGATTTTGGTTTTGATAGTCAATAAAAGTCAATCCTTGGTCTGGTTAGCTTTGTGTAATTCTGATTGCAATTTCAGAATTATTCACTGTGGCCCTTGATCTCAGAATGGTGCTCATTAGTTGGGATTTTGTTTTACTTCCATGCATAGTTGTTTGCTCTTCAGTCGAGGTAATTACTGTTAATGAAGAATGACTCCGTATTCTTACATTAGCATGCTTCACGATTTTTAATGGAAATTAGTTTTTGGTGTTTAAGACACTGAGTTTGGGGTTAATGTTTTAAATCATATGAGAAGAAATTAAATAAGCCAACTAATTACATTTTTTAATAAGAAGGGCTAGATTTTGAAAATCCTAATTACAATTAAAATAAAAACTCAGAAACTAAAATCATACTGATTTGGGGAAACTGGGTATTTAATAAATTTAGCTTTGTATTGAATTAGACCTGAAAACCTCTCCCGTCTTCATCCTTCTATAAGTGTTTAACATATTTACTTGAGATTACAGGGTTTTTTCCTTAAGCTGACTTGATTTTTTTTAGAAGCTTACATGGATTTTTCTTAATACATGCTTATTTTAGAAAATATAGATAAGAAATACAAAATCACCCATAATCCCAAAGAGTACCACTCTTAGCAGTTTGGTACATTCCCTTCTAGACTTTTCCCAACTGTGTATATATGTATAAATATATTACAACAATAGGATATGATGCATATTACTGTGAGTGTTTTAATATCTCATCAACATCGCTTCTCAGTAATTTACAATTACAAAATGGCTGCCTGGTGTACCATTTTTCTACTGTTTGGAATTTTATGCTTCTCCCCTCCTTTTTGTTTGTGTTTTTTTGAGTTTTTCTTTTTTTCTCCCTTTTTAAATTTTTGAGGTAATCGCTTCCAGGGTTTTTTGTTTTTATTTTCTCAAATGTTTTTTTATTGTGGCAAAATACACAAATAATAAAATATACCATCTTAACCATCTTTAAGCGCACAATTCAGTGGTACTAAATACATTTATAATATTGTACAACCATCACCACCATCATCTCCAGAACTTTTTTCATCTTGTGAAAGTGAAATTCTATATGCATTAAACAACACCCCATTCTACTCTCCCCAAAAGCCCCTGGAAACCACCATTGTACTTTCTGTCTCTATGATTTTGACTAAGTACCTCATACGAACAAGATTATACAGTATTGATCCTTTTGTAACTGGCTTATTTCACTTATCTTTTTTTTTTTAATTTTTTTTTTTAACGTTTATTTATTTTTGAGACAGAGAGAGACAGAGCATGAACGGGGGAGGGTCAGAGAGAGAGAGGGAGACACAGAATCGGAAACAGGCCCCAGGTTCTGAGCTGTCAGCACAGGGCCCGACGTGGGGCTTGAACTCACGAACCGCGAGATCATGACCTGAGCCGAAGTCCGACGCTTAACCGACTGAGCAACCCAGGCGCCCCTATTTCACTTATCTTTAAAAGTTTGTCCATGTTATAGCATATATCAAAATTCCGTTCCTTTTTAAGGCTAAATAATATTTCATTGTGCGTATATAACGCATTTTGTTTAGTTATCTGTTGATGGACACTTGGGTTGCTTCCATATTTTAGCTATCATAAATATTGTTGCTCTGAACATGTGTGTACCAATATCTCTGCTGGACCCTGCTTTCAATTTTGGGGGGGGTATATATTCAGAATTGCTGGATCATATGGTAATTCTATTTTTAACTTTTTGAGGAACTGCTATACTGTTTTCTATATGGCTGTACCATTTTATATCCCCGCCAACAGTGATAAGGGTTCTAATTTCTCCACATTCTCCCCACCACTTGTTTTCCATTTATTTTGTTGTTTATTTTTTGGTTTTGGTAGTAGCCACCCTAATGAGGGTGAGGAGGTATTTCATTGTAATTTTGATTTGCATTTCCATAATGGTTAGTAATGTTGAACATCTTTTCTTGTGATTATTGGTTATTTATGTATCTTCTTTGGACAAATATCTGTTCAAGTCCTTTGCCCATTTTCTCTTATTCTGTGGGTTGCCTTTTTACTCTCTTGATATTGTCTTTTGATGTGCAAACTTTATTTTCATGAAGTTTTCAATTCATCCATTTTTCTTTTGTTGCCTGTGTCTTTAGTGTCATATCCAAGATATCCATGGCAAAGCCAATATCATGAAATTTGCCTTATGTTTTTTCTAAGATTTCTATAGTTTAAAGTCTTATTTGTAGGTCTTTGATCTAGTTTTAGTTAATTTTTGTGTACAGTATCAGCTAAGGGTCCAACTTCATTCTTACACGTAGCTATCCACTTTTCCTGGCATCCTTTGTTTAGAAAATTATGCGTTTTTCATTGAATGGTCTTTTGACAATGTATGTAAGGGGTTATTTCCGGACTATCTACTCATTGGTCTGTATATCTGCCATTACCCCTGTACCACACTGTTTTTATTACAGTTTTTGTAACAAGTTTGAAATCAGGAAGTGTGAATCCTCCAGCTTTTTGTTCTGCTTCAAAATTGTATTGGTTATTCAGGGTCTCTTGAGATTCCATATGAGTTTTAGAAAGAGTTTTTTTATTTCTGCTAAAACTGTCACTGGGAGTATGATAGGGATTAAGCTGTAAATCTCTTTGGGTAATACTGACATCTTAACAATATTAGGTATTTCAATCCATGAACATAGGATGTGTTTGCATTTTTTAAATTTCTTTGAGCATAATTTTAAAGTTTTTATTGTACAAGTCTTTTACCTCCTTGATTAAGTTAATTCCTGGATATTTTATTCTTTTTTGAAGACTATTGTAAATGTAATTGTGTTCTTAACTTCCTTTTCAGACTGTTCATTAGTTGTATATAAGTGCAACCAATTTTTGTGTGTTGACTTTGTATTCTGTTACTTTATTGAATTCATTTATTAGTTCTAACAGTTTTTTGGTAGAAACTTTAGGGTGTTCTACATATAAGATCACATACTCTGTGGACAAAGATTATTTTACTTCTTCCTTTCCAATTTGAATGTGTTTTATTTCTTTTTCTTGCTCAATTGCTCTGGCTTGAACTTCCAGTACTATGTTGAATAGAAGTGGTGAAAATGGGCATTCTTGTCATGTTCCTGATCTTAGAGGAAAATCTTTCAGTCTTACCATTAAATATGATGTTCACTGTGAGGTTTTCATATATGGTTTTTATTATGTTGAAGTAGTTTCCTTGTATTTTGTTGAATGTATTTATCATAAAAGGATGTTGAGTTTTGTCAAATGCTTTTCAGCATCAGTTGAGATGATCATGTGTTTTTCCCCCTCCATTCTATTAATGTGATAAATTATATTGATCATTTTTCATGTGTTGAGCCATCCTTGCATCCCAGGAATAAATCCCACTTGATCATGGTGTATAATACTTTTTTTAATATGGTGATGAAATCAGTTTGCAAGTATTTTGTTGAGGATTTTTACATCAGTATTCATAAGGGATATTGGTCTGTAGTTTTCTTATAGTGTCTTTGGCTTTCATATGAGAATAATGCTGGTTTTATGAAATGTGTTTTGAAGGGTTCCCTCCTCTTCAGTTTTTCGAAAAGCTTAAGAATGATTAATATTAATTCCTATTTAAGTGTTTGGTAATATTCACTAGAGAAGCCCTCAGGTCCAGGACTTTTCATTATTAGGAGATTAAAAAAATAATTTTTAATGTTTATTATTTTTGAGAGAGAGACAGACAGAGAGCAAGCAGGGGAGGAGCAGAGAGAGAGGGAGACACAGAATCCGAAGCAGGCACCATGTTCCAAGCTGTCAGCACAGAGCTGGACACAGGGCTTGAACTCACAGACCACAAGATCATGACCTGAGCTGAAGTTGGCCGCTTGACCAACTGAGCCACTCAGGCGCCCCTGTCAGGAGATTTTTGATTGCAGCTTCAATCTCTTTATTACAGGTCTATTCAGATTTTCAATTTCTTCACGATTGGTAGTCTTCGTAGGTTTGATTTCTGGAATTTGTCCCATTTCGTGTAGGTTATCCAATATGTTCAAAGTACTCTCTTATATTTATTTCTGTAGAATCAGTAGTAATGTCACTACTTCATTTCTGATTTTAGTAATTTCAGTCTTTTCTCTTCTTTTCTTAGTCCATCTAGCTAAAGTTTTGTCGATTTTGTTGATCTTTTGAAAAATCAACTTTTGGTTTCATGGATTTTTTCTAATGTTTTTCTGTTCTCTATCTCTGCTTTAATCATTATTCTTACCTTCAGCTAGCTTCAGGTTCAGGGTTTTTTTTGTTTTTCTTTTTTGGCTCCTTAAGTTGTAAAGTTAGGCAGTTGATTTGTGATCTTTCTTGTTTTTTAATGTAAGCATTTGTAAATTTTTCCCTTAGCACTACTTTTACTGTATCCTGTAAGTTTTGCCATGTTCTGTTTTTTTCATTGAGCTCAAAGTACTTTCTAATTTCTCTTGTGATTTCTTTTTTGATCCATTGGTTAAGAGTATGTTGTTTAATTTCCACAAATTTGTGACCTTCTCAGTTTTATTTTTGATATCTAACTTCATCCTGTTATAATTGGAGAAGAGACTTTGTATGATAATCTATCTTTTTAAATCTATTGAGACCTAATTTGTGGTCTAACATCTGGTCTATTCAGAAAATGTCCCATGTGCATTTGAAAAGAATGTGTATGCCGTTGTTGGATGGAATGTTCAATATATGTCTGTTAGATTTACTTGGTTTATTGTGTTACTTAAGTCCTGTATTTCCTTATCTTCTGTCTAGCTGTTGTATCCATTATTGAAAGGGTGGTATTCATGTCTCCAACTATTATTATATGGCTGTTTATTTCTCCTTTCATTCTGTCAGTTTTGCTTTATCTATTTTGATGGTCTGTTATTAGGATTATTCAGGACTCAGCCCTTTGAGCCTGTTATGGAACTTTAGGTCCCTCTAGTGTCATGGTTAGTGACTCTGCTTAGTCTAGGCAGTGTTATAATTTACAGCATTGGATCAATGGCTTTTCCAACTGGCTCACTTTTGAAGTGTGAAAGTGTCTGTTCATGTCAACCCAATTTCAGTTTATAGAAAACAAGCAAAGTTGCAAAATACATGAAAATCTAAAAACACAGTTATGATTTCTAGCCAGGATATAAGAATCAAAAAGTAAGAAGCTGTGGACTGGATTATAAATTACATGTTGGAAGTATGGCTTGGTTCTGCTTAGAAAAATCTGAGACTACCCTGTTGCTTTTCCTCAAGCCATTTAGTGCCTTGTGGAATTATTTGTTACCCAAAGGTTCTTAACCTTTTTTGATCATATACAATTTTGAAAATTTGCTAAAAGCTTTGTATTTTTTCCCCAGAAAAATGCTAATGTGCACATTTCATATATATATATATATATATATTTATAGTACTCATATATATATATAATGTGCACATTTCATATATATATATGTGTGTATATATATATATATATATATATATATATATATAGTTATCAGAAACATTCAGGAGCCTCTCCAAGGATTTTAGGTTAAGAATCCTAGGGGCGCCTGGGTGGCTTGGTCGGTTGAGTGTCCGACTTCAGCTCAGGTCATGATCTCACAGACGGTGAGTTCGAGCCCCGCGTCGGGCTCTGGGCTGATGGCTCAGAGCCTGGAGCCTGCTTCTGATTCTGTGTGTCCCTCTCTGTCTGCCCCTCCCCCGTTCATGCTCTGTCTCTCTCTGTCTCAAAAATAAACGTAAAAAAAAAAATTAAAAAAAAGAATCCTATTCATACCTAATTCAAAATCAACTTTCCACATGTGAGTGTCCAGCTCTTTCTATTGTAGGACCCCGGTGATCTTGGATGTTGGTTAACTAGGGATGGTGAGGTGTCTGATTAAACAGTGTCAAGGGGAAAGAGGGCATGAAGCACAGAGAAAATGGAATTGAGCCATAATCTTTGCATTTTCCACTGAAGCTTTAAATGTATCTGCAGTCTTCACTTTAATCAAAATAGCTTAATTTAGGAAGGAAAGAGCCCACTTCTTTTTCTTTATAAAATCCTGATTTTATTGCTTCCTGAATGTTTTTCTTTTTAAGGAGAAATATAAACCATATGTTACAGGGGTCTCAGTTTGACAGCTTGGCTGAGGTCATGCTAGGATTCAGTTATTTCTGGTTATAATAGGAAGGTTAATGGAAAGGATCTGACAAGGGTCTGTTGGCATCAAGGACCAAGAAAACCCCCTTAGAATGATCTCATCACAAGGAAGAAACCATTGGTTTGGGACCATGTGCCAGGTTTGAGGGTCAAGTGTGATTTTAACACACACTGTCAGTCACTTACTGCCCTGCTGCCCCTACGGACTTGTGCCTAACCCAAGGAGAGAAACAATAGCTATTAAAATGCTAAAAATTTTTTTTTACTGAAATCTCTGTAAGGTATTGCAGCAGTTGTTGGTGGTACCCCATGCAAATGCCTTCAAAAGCTGCTTATTGTAAACACCTAGGACTTCCCACCTGAGAGCATTTTTTTTTTTCTGCAGCAAAAGGAGTGAGCTCAGGCCTTAAGCCAGGCAAGTAAGTTAATGCCCCTGGAAACAGCCCTCAATGACAGAGGAGAACTGGGTGAGGAAGCAGCCTGTAGCCGACGATGAAGAAAGAGCTTCCTCGTCCCTCAGATTGGGATAATCCTTACATGTGTTCCACCCTGTCTCCCAGAGTCCTCCAGCACAACTGGACTTTAGGGATAACTGCCTGGTAACACACTGTCTATTGGCTTTCTTTCCTTCATTATATTACTTTTCCTACTCCCTTTCCACTGTTCCTGAAATCACCTCCCAAATAAGCTATTTGCACTTAAATTCTTTTTATTTATTTATTTATTTATTTATTTATTATTTATTATTATTATTATTATTATTATTATTTATTTTTTTTTTTTGCACTTAAATTCTTATCTCAGAGGCTGTTTCTGGGGAGATACTACCAAAAGCATTGAGCAAACAAGACAGCACAAGGTTGGAGTCAGACAGGCCTCGATGCAAATTCCTTCTCACCAGTGGCAGTGAACAATTTAATTTCTCTAAGGCTGTTTCTTCATCTATAGAATGGGGAGAATAGTACTGACTTTACAAGGTCAGGCTGTAAAGAAAATTTATATAAAGTGTTGTGCATAGTGGCTACCCATAGTAAGTGCTTAATACATGTTGGCAATTATCACTGATATAGTATTTATAATATTGTTACTACAGCACAGCACAGGCCGAGGCCAGCTGTTTTTCACCTTTGGGGTGACTGCTGAAGTAGGTTGATTTGGCTGACGTGCTATAAAGGCTGTCTCTAATGAGCATCTGTGGCTTAGCGGTATCAGTGGCTTAGAGGAAGCATCGCCGCAGTGAGCCAGGGCAGGAGAGGAGGAAAATGGCAGACATCAAGTTTAGAAGATGAACTAGTGGCACTGCCAACTGTGTTCAGTTTCAGTGGATGGCTACAGCACCATCAGTGACTTCATATATGGGTCCAGTATTCACTTTGATGGCTGGGGTCACATTGCCTCACTCTTGAGGGATTATGCTCAGGGCTCCTGAGGTTTAGTTTCTAATTTCAGTCCGTTTTCTCAGACATACAAAGGCCCCTTCTGCTTTCGTCTACGACCTTAACTTGTCTTAGGTCCTTTTAAATTGGGGCTATTCCCTCTGCTCCCCTTCATTCCCCACTCCCAGGCAAGATCCTATTTGAACTCTTTGGTCACAGTGAAAGAGAAATGGAGAGACTGAGGCAGGTTAGAGGACTTCACACTCATTCCCTAATTCCAGTTCATCAGAGTGCCAGGTCTCACCTGCAGGGCTTCAGCCTTTTCCAGCAGCCTCGGGTCCAGGAGTGGATAGACATGATAGGCCGCTTTGGCTAAGATGGCAGACAGCAGGGACAAATTGCTTGTTGCCCACCCCCTGCAGGTGTAGCTGGATGACCGTGGGGGGAGAATGTGCTTCAGCTCTTTGTTCTTTACTCTAGGCCAAAATAAAAGACCTGCGGTGACGTCCCTTCACGATCTTCTCTTACTTATTTATCTTTACTTATTTTACTTTTACTAAATAGACACATTTCTCCCCAATTCAGTAGGAAGATATGTGTTTATGAAAAGTCATGCTAACCTGATTGTTACACAAAAACAACTTTTATGAGAGAAGAGTATTACAGAAGGAAGGAATCCAGCAACCTTGGCTCACCTGGCCTTAAGAACAATGACCCTATAGCCTGTTCATCTCGTCTGCTTCCTGGAAGAAAGAAAAATCTTTCAGTGACCATGTCAGAGGTCTTAAACTCATGCAGGGCAATTCCCAAGAGGGACCCATTATATCTGTATCTGGTGTCAGAGAAGTCTGCTGACGTTGACACTTTAATACTGACCTCTGAAACATGTTATAGTACATCTCAGGGTGACTTACATTAAAGTGATTTAAGTTCGAGGGCAGAATTCAGATATGATTTATTTGTATATGCCCAGAAGCCAGCATATTTCCTAGCTGGGTTGCCAGGTTTAGCAAGAATACAAAACAAAACAAAGCAAAAATACTGAAAAGTTATCTGTTTATCCAAAATTCAAACTAAACTGGGTGTCCTGTATTTTGTCTGTCAGTCCTATTCCTCACATAAAACACGTAGATCCATCTAATCCTCTCAATAAATATTGGAGAGTGAGTGAGTGAATGAATGAATGAATGACGAGCATCACACCCACAAATGGAGAACTAAACTGGTAAAAATGTGGGCTGACCATGTAAAAGATACTTATCTAAGTTATGCCTGATAGTCACAAAACATCAAAACTGTGTCTGGTTAACATTCTACCTTTGAAAATCTGCCAGCCTGGCTCTGACTTGAGATACATTTTCTATCCACGCTTTGTTAGCCACTTTCATTCAGTGTCCATATGGGAAGAATACTAATCTTCTGTTAATGTAGGTGTTTTGTTCCAACAATTTTACATCTCAATTCCACACATTTCTGGTTTCGCATGTTTGCCTAATTGTTTATTAGTGTGTACCAGTTGTACAAGAAAATTGACATTGGATGGCACGTGGGATTCAGTCATTCTGAAGCTCAATCATCTCTGTATCTTCCTTTAAAATTGCCAAAACTGCTTTTACTCCAGCCGAACCCTGGGGTTTTGGGTAAAGTCGTTGACCTTGATTAAACCATCAGGACCAATTCTGTTTGGGAAAAATATATATCTGGGGTTAGTTCATTTAACAATCAATCTTAAGAAAGACAATATATTAACTCTCTCACTCCAAGTGAAATCTGCTGTGGCTTCTGCCCTTATCACCCTCTTTTTCTCTGACCTCTTGGCCCCCTGCTCCTCCTCCTCCTCCACTCCTACCCTACTCGTCAAATCTGAGTGTGAGCCAGAATCATCTGGGGGGCTTGCTAAGACACAGATGCCTGGGCCCTGCCCCTGAGTTTGTGACTGGGTATTTTAGGCAACAGCCTGAGAAGTAGCATTTCCAACCCCTCACCAGAATCACTGTCCTATGCCATTCTTTTTGCCCTTTCCCCTTTGCTTTTGGGTCCTTATTTCTTGTTCTTCACAACATTTCTCTGTTCCCAGGGCAGTATAATGTAGTAACTTCCCTATATCTTGGCCTGCTATGTTTGTTTTATTCGTAGTCTTTCCCCTTCAATGTGTAACAGTTACTTACACTTCCTGTTCAATGTAGTTCAGCATTCGGCTGACGTGTGAGGCAGAGATCTCCCCATCCACTTCGGCAATATATGTGTACAGAAACTGGAACGTGCTAAATGGGATCCGGGGAGGTCCACAGTCATGGTCAGATGATAACACTTCGCACACTATCTTGAGAGTTTTGGCAATGGTCTATAAAGCCATAAGATAAAATGAGAAAAAAAGTCACTATTCCAAATTAAATTCCTAAGATGAGTTTAGAAGCCAGAAAGAAAACAAAAATATTGCTCTCATAAAATGAAATCAGAATGATGTAATACTCTGGAAAGCTTAAATATTTTTTACCCCCAAATGTCATTTAATTCGATCTAAAAAATATTGATATCCTGGGTGTCTTTCTTTTTTTCCTTTCCTTTCTTTGTTGGAGGGATACTCTCGAGGGACTAAGTTTATGAACTGCTCAATACTTTACGATATTTATTACTTTAATCAGAATAACCTCACAATTTTTATATTATAAAAAATTAAAATTATTCTTATTGCTCTCCAATCTTACCTCTAAAGAGCTGAGGTAATTAGTCTAGTTTATATGCTCCAGCAGTCTGTGGAACAATGCCACAGTAGGGGCAAGGAGGGAGGAGAAGGTGAGTCCCTGGGAAGATAGGAGTCCCGGATACAGGAAAAGTGACACTGAACATTAAAACCACATCTTCCAAAACACGTAGATCCATCTAATCAGAACACCTAGTATTTTTTTTTTTTTACATTTATTTATTTTTGAGAGACAGAGACAGCGTGAGCAGGGGAGGTGGAGAGAGAGAGGGAGACACAGAATTAGAAGCAGGCTCCAGGCTCCAAGCTGTCAGCACAGAGCCCGATGCGGGGCTCGAACCACGAACTCTGAGATCATGACCTGAGCCAAAGTCGGATGCTCAACCGACTGAGCCACCTAGGCGCCCCAGAACACCTAGTATTTTATTTTATTTATTTTTTATTTTTTGAGAAAGAGTGAGAGAGAGTGTGCATGCATGCAAGCAGGGTAGAGATAGAAGGAGAGGAAGGGAGAGAATCCCAAGCAGGCTCTACACTCTGCATGATGCCTGACACAGGGCTCGATCCCACAACCCTGGGATCATGACCTGCGCCATAATCAAGAGTCGAGCACTTAACTGACTGAGCCACCCAGGTGCCCCAAAACACCTAGTATTTTATATGACATAACATTCACCTTGTTGCTGGGGAAAAATTAAGTAGATGATGGATTCCAGAGGGTTTATGGTACAGAAGCAAACACTGCTTACAATGAAACTTGACCATTTAAAAGATCATGTTCAGAACTGAGGTTTTACCTGTGTCTTTAAATAAACCTACTGTTTATATAAATTTCACAAGTGAAAAAGTGAAATTATGGGATAAAGGAAAGAAGTGATTCGAAGAAAGGATTGTTTAGTTCTGAATTAGCAAAGATAGGTCAGCATATATGTCTTGATGGTTTACCAAAACAGATGATGTGCAGATTAGCCTTAAACACCTTCCAGGGATCAGTGAAAAATGAGTCTGGAGTGGTGAACTGGGTGTGCCTGGGTGAAAGAAAAGGCAGCTGCACTATCTCCCCAAAGGCTGGCCAGCACAGTTCTTTCTTTGCAATTGCTATTAGCTGTTCTGTTCCCTTCCTCCCCCTGAATATAATGGAAGTCTCAATAATGGTTCTTTAACTGGTGTGTGTTACCCAAGGGTGTAAATGGGTATGTCAGGAGGTATATGGGGATGCTGAGTAAACTTGGCCATCTTCCTAACAGTGACAAGTGATTTAAACATTTTTTGCATTAACTATTAATTTTAATTGATTTAATATTTACATTTTGTTTCTCTGCATTTACAAACATTGCCATTTTATGAAACAGAAGCATCAATGCACATGAATTTTAAAATGATAAGCCACATTATGTCAAAGAAATTTTGGTTTGCAGTAGGCCATTTTCATTGACTCTCCCCTGCCCTCGGGAGTCCTCACCTGGAAATCCTGTGAAGTGCTGTATGTGGCAGAGGGCCAGGCACTTCCAGAAAGGAGGGTGAGAGGCAGGCAGACAAAAGGCTGGGTAAGAGGCTGTCAGGGAGAGGGAGGGACATGTACGTGACAGGACGTCAAAGGGGTTTGGGGACTCTATGATCTCCATTCAGGGCTCATCCTCTCTGCTTCTCTTTAAATAAATAAAATAAAAAAAGAATCCCCTACTGCCTTTGTTCTGCAGACTCATCCAGGTGGGGGTGCTGTTAAGGGCTGAACTGTGTTCATCCAAAATTCATGTATTGAAGCCCTAACCCCAGGACCTCAGAATGTGACTATATTTGGAGATGGGGCCTTTAAAGAGGTAATTAAGTTAAAATTAAGTCATCAGAGTGGGCCCTAACCCAATAGGACTGCTGTCCTTATAAGAAGAGGAGATTAGGACATAGAGACACCAGATATATGCATACCCAGAGGGACAGCCATATGAAGAAACAGGGAGACAAGGGCTATTTACAAGCCAAGGGGAGTGGCCTCAGACACCTTGATCTCAGACTTCCAGCCTCCAGGACTGTGAGACAATAAATTCCTGGTGTTTAAGCCGCCCAGTCTGTGGTACTTCGTTCTGGCAGCTTCTACAAGCTAATGCAGGTGCTTTCTACTCTAAATAGTATCTTTTGCTGATCACTCAAACACAAACCTTTAAGCTCTATTGTCTTCATAAGATTTTAAAATATTTTAAAAGATTTAATACATGGATGAATGGGTAAAGAATTCTCTGGACAAGAGCTTTTTGGAAAACTTAAATAAATCTAACATAAACAGGGATCTGCCTTCTGTTGCATAAGATTTTTTTGGTCATGTGGGGCTCTACTTCATAAAGAGAGCCTTTATAAGCATCTTCTGAGACTCATTTTCAAACCCAGAGGTGAAAGGCTCAGAAAGTGAATCATTTGCTAACAAAATATGTCCTTCCTTCCAGTGAACACAATTACATGATCTTCCTTTTCTATAACCAGTCTCAGTGGAACAGGAGGTAATATATGCTAGTCTAACGGAAGGAGTGCTGAGAGAGAAGAGGAATATAAGTCTGCGTGCCACAGTCTTTTGAATCATGAGTGTAGAGCCAGAGAGCTCAAGAAAGTACCTGCTATCTAAAATTCCTGCCAGTAGACTGTATGGAGGGAAGTGGTTTTTCTAAATGGCACCAAGATCATGGCTGGCTGGTGAATTGGCAAAGGAAGGAGGAAATTCCTGGGCTTGCCTCTAAGGATTTATGACTTAACTAGAATGCAAAGCCTCCACCAGACTGATGGCTCCTACCTCCACTTTTAAGTTCCTAGCAATAGTCCAGCATGAAAAAAATGGGTAAAATGGGCCTATTCCTGGATTCACAGAGCACCTTTTATTTACAGATTAGCCCTTTAGGCTGACTTCACCTCTAGGTGTTCTATGATCTTGGGATGAGGAGGGGCACAGATACCTCAGGACCTCTCAGTATTGGAGGAGCCCACTGTTATCCAAAGCCAGGCCTGAGGGTATCTCAGTGGAAGCAGAGAAGGGGGAATAGAATCACAGAATGTTAAAGATGAAAGAACTTCATGGAACATCTAATTCAATCTCCTCATTTTAGAAGGAGGTAGAAAGATACAATTCCCCTCATGGTTTCCCCTCCCCAGCTTGGAGGCAGACATATCAAAGTAAACCTAAGCAGCTGTGCTGTGAGCTAAGCAGAGGGAGGAATGGAATTTAGCTTTCCATAGTTACTCTTGGTTTCTGTGAGGTATGTGGACAAGGAAAGGACTCACACACTTCACCAAGGGATGTGGGAATCCCTTTCTTTGGTGGCTTTGCAGTCCTGAAGCCACTCTCCCTATTATGCACTTTGCTGCCATCTTGAAGAGTGGGATGGTGTGAAGAAATCTGAGAGGCTGGGTCTTTACCTCAAAGCTGTTTCAGTTACTGCATCAGACTAAAATTCCTGGACTAGATCGAATCTACTTATTTTCTTACTCAACCCTTTGTGGGTAGGGTAGACCAGGAAAATCAGAATTAACTACAGACAGGGGTTCCCAGGTGGCTCAGTCGGTTAAGCGGCCAACTCTTGGTTTTGGCTCAAGTCATGATCCCTCAGTTCATGAGATCCAGTCCCGAATTGGGCTCTACAGTGACAGTATGGGGCCTGCTTGGGTTTCTCTCTCTGCCTCTCCCCCCTCTCTGTCTCTCTCTCTCAAAATAAATAAACATTGAAAAAATAACGAACTACAGATAAAATACAGTATGTTCCCCTCTCCTCACCCCAAACACTTCTGCAAGTAGTATGAATACATTTGTGACCCTATGAGAATTTAATAAAATGTGTCAATTTTTAATTTTCCCTTCTGGATTTCCCCCAATCTTTGGGGCTATTTCCACAGAAGTGTGATAGTGATGACAGGCAAAACATCTACTCTGGCTGCATTTTCCTCTCCTCTTCGGAGGAGAGCAATTTATTCATTATATAATGTTATTATTAGGACAATGAGACAAAAAACCATGAATGAATGGCCTCTCCTCACCTTGTCTCTGAAGAAATGGTTATAATGATGGGGCACCTAGGTTGCTCAGTCGGTTAAGTGTCCAACTTCAGGTCGTGATCTCACAGTCTGTGGGTTTGAGCCCAAGGTCAGGCTCTGTGCTGACAGCTCAGAGCCTGGAGCCTGCTTCAGATTCTCTGTCTCCCTCTCTCTCTACTCCTCCCCCACTCACACTCTGTCTCTCAGTCTCTCTCAAAAATACACATTAAAAAAAATTATAAAAAAGAAATGATTGTAATGAAAGTTGCAGGGGAAACCCATAGGAAAAGTTGAACTATGTAGTATTTCTCGTAACTTTTGTCAGAAACAAAAATGTCAGATACATATCCCAAGCATATTCAAGAACAAAGAATAAGATGGTGTTTAGATTTGTTGACTGATTCAAACTACCTCTGTGTACCATTTGCTTTTGGTGGAGGCAATGATTTTCTCATTAACTTCCAAACTTGCATGTATTCCAGGGATTTTTAAAAAACCATGTTTCTGATTCATTTTATTTATTTTTATTATTTTTTTTTAACATTTATTCGTTTTTGAGAGACAGAGATAGAGTGCAAATGGGGGAGGAGCAGAGAAAAAGGGAGACACAGAATCTGAAGCAGGCTCCAGGCTCTGAGCTGTCAGCACAGAGCCTGATGCAGGGCTGGAACACATGAACCACGAGATCATGACCTGAGCCAAAGTCAGACGCTTAACCGAGTGAGCCACCGAGGTGCCCCCAGATTCATTTTCATTTAAGCTATTATAACAGTGTTTAACAAGAGTGAGTCCACATCTGATACCTAAATATATATATATATATATATATATATATATATATATATATGAACTGTGTGCAGTATCTTTTTCTTTAAAACAGAAATATTCCATTTCCAATTGTAAATCAAGTCAAATTTGGAAAAGGCATGAATTTGTATGAGCATCCTGCATCCATGATGATGTCAAGACTATAAGTCTGGAAATAGCCTCATATCTCCTTTCCTGCTCTCTCATCTCTGATTTTTATATACAGTTAAGCTTATCAGATAGTAGTTTCTATAAGGCTGTACATCTTTTTAAAAGTCTCTATTGGTATATCTTCTAGGTATCTGAAACCCAAGTATAAGCAAATCTACAGCTGGCTCTTGGTTATCTTTAGGAATATGGGTGGAGTGGTGACAGAAATAAATCTGAGTGCAATGTCTGAAATTCACAAATAATCCAAAATCCACATTCTAGTAACCTCTCCCCAGGGTCTGATGACAGTTTTCCCCTCTCTCCTCCTTCCCCCTGCTTCTGGCTGATGAGCAGAGGAAAGACCTAACTCAGAGAGGAGGAGAAGTAGACAAAAGAGGTATGCTCATCCTCAGCCCAGGAGACTGACCCTGTGTGCAGAACCACTGCTCTTGCAGGCTCAGACAGAGCTTTTCCCGTAAGGAACAAAAAAGCAGTAAAGCTCACTTACAACTCCAAGAGAACTGCAAGCAAGGGCTAAAAACTTCAGCCACTCAATCTCCTCCGTGAAGCGGCCCACGTTCATCACACTGTTAAACAGATCTGTTGGGAGACTCAGCACCTTCCATATCTGGGCCAGCTCATCTACATGGATGATCAGTCTGCCAGCAACCTGCAGGCCAGGGCATGGACACAAGACAGAGAGTGAGGGACAGGATGAGAGGATGCCCGAGGGACAATGCACAGCAAAGCCCATGTTCTCCCAGCACACAGCAAAGGGTTTGGTAGGGGGTGGTGGTCAGGGGAGGACCCTGGCAGTTCTCTTTGTAGGGTAGAGAAACATTCAGTGGAGTGGAAAGCATGCTGAGGTATAATTCAATCATTTTAACTCTAGATGTGAAAATCATAGGGAAATAATACACTTATTACATTTTTGTTTTTTTCTGATGCTTTTATTGTCTGCCATTTCATCCCTAGTTTGTCCCTAGTTTGGCAGATAGGATAGCCTGAAAATGAAACACCAAGGGGCAGAAGACTTGTCTGAGACCACTGATCAGTGAGGAAATAAAAACTAGATATTAAGTCTCTTGCTCCTAGGGTCTATGGACATCTTTGCACTAGACTTCCCATGCAACCCTCACACTTTCCCAAGAATATTATGGGGTCTGTGGTCTGGATGCCTAATATTACTTGGTCCCAGGCATGTCAGATCTCTGTCACATCTGTTGCATAAGGTGCTTGATGGTTAAGAGGAGGAAGGGAACAAATGGCCAGTTGTTGGCCAATGATGTAAGAAGGCTACAGATGCCCCAACAAAGTACTACTGCACCTTCCCTGCCCCTCTCACTCTAGTGAAATGCTAAGCCTCTGGGAGCAAGGCAGTTGGCTGTCAATCCTGAATCACCGCAATCATCTCTGTCCTGGATTTTAAAGTGGAGTTTGGTGGTGCTAAACATTATTGCCTGAGAACTGGCCAAGCTGCAGCTTTGTTCAAGTCAGACCTTCCTCATCCACTCACTGGGAAGTTCCCAGAATTATGTGGCTGTGAAGAGAGCCAGGATTTTCTCCAAAAGCTAGGTTATGTCTGCACCTGAGATAACTGGGGAACTAAATCACGCTCCTCTCCAAACTGTGACCGGCATCATATTATGATCTTGATGAGTAAGGCAGACATTGTCAAGGGACTCTGGATCTGCACTCCTCTGGGGTGAAGGGATTAGTATTTAACTGAGCCCCTGGACATTCTGCCAGCTTCAGGGAAACCTGGGATGACTCCACTGATAACTCAGCTTACGGTCTATTTCATTATCATTCTTATTTCCCCAAGAGAAGATTCACTTCCAAGGCATCTTTAGTGAATTTCATGATACTGAGTGGCCAGCTGACTGGACAGAGGATGGTGAGCTTTTGTTTTTACCCACCTGGACTCAGCATTGCCCATCCTCCCCCTTGATGCTGGGGTGCAGCCCTTACCCGAGAATGCAGGATCTTTAGCAGCTCAGGTGTAAGCTCTGCCCAGTTAGACAAAGCCACTCGCTCAGACCGCTCTCTCACTGGAGGAATCTCTCCACGAGACATAGCCCCAAAATAACTACAAGAAAAAAAGTTAGGTGGGTGGGGAGAACATCCTATATGCCAGTGGCCTCTGGCTGCTTTGAGAATCCCCTTCCCCTTTTCTTGAGGGGAGGGGATGGAGAAAGAGCATTTGTTAGGAGCTTCTATAATGCCAGACACTTTGTTTCATTACATCAATGTACAGGGAAAGCCTGAATATGTTACTTTCCCCTCAAGGTATAAAGAACACTTAGGGAGTAAAAAGATTTGCTTCTCTCTAAGGATGAGGAATGATCAATAAAAATTTTGGTATGGAATTCCCTGAAGCATCTTGAGCCTGGGTTTTTTCCCCAGTCACCCCTCCTAAGTGTTTTACATACACGTGTGTGCACGCACACACATATACATACACACACACACATATATAATAGGAGATATATATGTGTTCTATATAATAGATATGCATATAATATATATGTAATATAATATATAACAGTAATTTGTTTCTCTCTCCTATCATATACATTACACATACTACATATAAGTATATATGATATGTATATACACATATGCACATATACATACATATGTACATAGACTATACGTATTATACACATTATTTATATATGTATATATAACACCACACACACACACACACACACACACATATATATATAATAGAGAGGAAAAGGTCACTGTTATTTTAAATCCACCTCTCTCTTTTATGGAGGAAGAATCCCAGTTACCTAGAGGACTGTCTTTCAAACATAAAATCTTTATTTTCAGAAAAATGGCTATTGACATACTAAAAGGTGATATTAGGTAGGGTGTAGGGATATGGCTCTCAGAAAAAAGCTGGAAGAGCACTAAAGTGACCTGTATAAGAAAGAGGAGGAGAGGAAGCCTCTCTAGGGGTGATCCAGGAAAGGTCTCCAGCTGGAGGTGGTGAGGCTTGGGCTTAAAGGAGGAAGGGAGAGAAGGTTGGCAGGGCACTAAGGGAGGCTCAGGTGAGAAGACAAGCCACAGAGGGTCAAGACCACCTTATGTGGGGTGTGTGAAGTAAAACTGTTCTCTACCTTCCCTCAAAATTTTTCATAAAAACTTGCCTGCTCATAGATGTTTTGTGGCGTGGACTTTGTTTTGATGCAAGGTGAAAAAAATGCTGAGTCCTGTTTCAAAACTGGCTTCAGATAAAAAGGGCTGCCTGCAGCAGGCATGGACATAAGCAGTTGACACACGGGTCACCAATGCTGTCGGGAAGGGACTGTCTCCTTCAAAAGCCTTGTTAGTAATTATCCCTGGATCACATGCCTCTGCCTCTCTCTGGTTTAGTTTTCATGAATAAATATTTTCACTATTTTTTCCCCAAATCCGGGTAGTATAAAAAGAATGCAGAGGGAATTTTGTAGAAGCCCATTTTAGGGTCAAGCCATACAATGATGGGAATGAAACACTGCCTGTCCCTATGCCACAGACCAATGCAGAGCTAAAGCTACAAGGCCTAAAACAATACCTTCCAGGTACCCCTCAGACGTCAACAGCAGAGAGGGCAGAAGAAATACTGTCTGGACGCCTTTTACAGTGTGCAGTGTTGGGGTACACGTGGGTTCAGACTGACAACAGGAGTGGACTAGAGAAACTTGGGTGGCATAAATGGGAGAGACAGAAACATGGCACCTCATTTGACAGAAGTGACTGTGCAGATAGAGAGTGAGACTCAGCAGCAGTGTCTTTGGACTTTCTGGCCAAGTTATTTAGAGAATGTGGAAATGAGGCTGTACTCCCGGATTTAGTACCCTGTGGGTCATTTAGCTTCTTTTGCAACCAACAGTTGCAGGGTTATTCGCATCTATGACCAATTCGTGTGGTCACACATACCATGAGACAAGTTTATGTCCTGCTGATGTCCAGGAGATGATTTCTTCACTGAGAGCACGTATGTAGGGAGATGCTTGCTTGTGATGAATTAAGCACAAAATTAAGACATATTTTGTCTTGGAAATACTTTATGGGGTTCCTAAAGTGCCATGGGCTTGTAAGTCACATAAAACCATCTGATAAGTGCTTTTCAGGTCTGAATAGATGGAGAGTGCTCTCAGGTCACGCTCTCCTTTTTCACTGCAGTTAAACTACAAACTGATTCTTCACGGATACTTAAAAAATTTATAGCACACGATACAAAATGGGAGCAAGCTGGCTACAACAGTGGAATGTTTTCTCCCATAAATGTCAGGGACAATCGCAAGAAATGTCATTTTCCTTGTTACAAAGCAGCAGCATAATAAAATGGGGCTTTAAACTATTGTATTGTATAAAACAAAGTCTGTCTGAGTATGCCAAAAGAAATTAGTCTTCTGATGCCAAAGTTCAGTCTGAGAGAGAATATATGAAATTTAGAATGGAAAACTAAACAGTGTTCGTTACTAGCAAAGCAACCCCATTATGTTCCCTTTTACGAGCACCACTGGCTTATTTTCCTTCCATCTGTGAAAGCTTCATCCTGACCCAAACCCGGAGCGGGAGCGGGAGTGCACCGACTCAGAGACTGAGGCTCCACTCAGATAACACTGTGCGCCTTCTCGAGGTGCCCACATCTTCCCACCTGCTCAGTACGCCTCATGCTGAAGACTTTCTCCCTTCCCCCAGCCGACCGGCGAGGCTCCACAAGCCTCTCCGACTCCCCTTTTCCCCCTGAAACGCTGCTGAGGAGGTCAGCATTAAGCAGTAAAACTAGCCTGAAAATGGTCCAGGAGGTCTGGTAAGCTCCCACCCCCTGCCTCAAGCCCCAGATCCCCAGTTTCGAGAGGGCATGTCTGTCTAAGAAGCAATTCCATAGCTGAGAGGCTTTCTGCGCAAAGCTGTTGCAATCCGGGCCAGCGGCTGGCTACCGCGGCGTGAGCTCCTTCCACCCAGCAGCCTCCGGGGGTCGCTCCCGAAAACGGGCCCTGAGCTAGAGGCATGGTGTTTTCAGCCAGGCCCGCGCTCCTCCGGCCCTCGGCACCCCGTTTCGCCTCCTTGCTCCTCAGTGCAGCGTGCACTGGGTGGACATCTTCACGTTGAGGGAACAAATTAGCTCCGAGAAACACTAAAGAAAATAACGATTTCCCCGAAGACAAGGTACAGAATGTCTGGCTGGGGCAAGAACGGGGCTGAACGGCCGCAGAGGAACGGGTCTCAAGAAAGCGCAACCGCAGAGGTGGACCAGCGTGGACTGAGCGCGCGCTGCCCGGCCTGCGGCCACGTCGCCTTGCTCCCCGAGGCGCGTTGCTGCTCTCTAGTGGTGAGACCAGAGACCCGGCCCTGGTTTAGACCAGGGACTGACTGCAGGCGCGGCTGCTGCGGGGCTCCAGGCGCCTGTGTCCTCTGGGACGGGGGAGGGGTGCAGGGACCGCCCTGGGAAGTGTGCCGCCGAGCTGTGGGACTCTACTCCTGCTGATCGCCCCAGGACACTTGGCCGAGTGCTTTGGCGGCCTGTCGCTCAGTCTGGGTCGCTTAGGGGAGGGCAACCCACCCCGGCCCGGTGTGTTTTCTTGCGGTGTGGATTTTAAAGCATCAAAGCAATTCGAGAGCTGAACATCACAAAGATTATGCTAATCAGTCCTGATTCCCAGTCTGCAGTCCTGACACCCTCCTCAGTTTTCCGGACGACCACCCCTCCTCCACCTCCAATGGGAACCTGGGGCTGAGGTGAGAAGGAGTACGTACTCAGCCGCCCACTGGATGAGATCCTGTGGCTGGGTCCGAATGGCGGCTTTGGTGAATTGCTTCAGCAATTCCGGCAGCTCCGGGGGGATGCATATTTGCTTATCTGTCTGAGGCATTGATTGGTTGACCTAATGGCAGGGGAAAGATAAATAAATTAATTGAGAATCTTTGAATCATAAAATGACAGGAATCCTGGACCAGAGGTCACCCAGCTTCTGTTTGATATTCTCCATCCTGGGGAGTTCATTACCCCACAAGGTATATACATTCCATTGTTACACAACTCCAAAGTTAGAAAATGGGCTACTAACCGCTGCTTTGTGTTCTTGTAAATAATTACGTCCTCTACTTAAAAACCGCACAATTCGTCTTCATTTAAAAAGTAAAGGTCAGCAAGAAGTAAGCAAAAATATCCCCTAATGATGTCACCCCAAAATATTGGACATCTTCCAGAATGTTTTCAATATAAATACATGTATGTTTGTATAAATAAAAATGGGGTCGTGCACAACAGCATATCATGAACATCTTCCACGTCACACACATACAACTCTTATGGCAGGATAAGTTGTAGCAAAATTTACTCTGTGAATATTATTTGATACTAGGCTATTTCCAAATAAAAATAATCATTAAACAGCTCTCTGGTGAACATCTCTCCCTACATCTGCATGTATTTATCTTTTCTAATTGTAAAAGACAAAACTTGTACATTTCATTCAAAAAGTTCCAGGACAAATTGAAACAAAACATAAAAATCCATAGATGGTACACAAACAGCAGATTAAAAGATTTTGTCTGCTGTTAGCAGAGAAAAAGAGACAAGATAATCCAAAAAGTCCCACATTGGGTGCCTGGCTGGCTCAGTTGGAGGAACTTGCAACTCATGATCTCAGGGCGGTGAGTTTGAGCCCCACGTTGGGTGTAAAGATTACTTACATAAATAAACCTTTAAAAAGAAAAAGCAAAACAAAGCCCCCCGCCCCTTCAAAACACATACATGTTGGACAAATCCCAGAAAACACACCTTTCAGATTGCCTTGCTGACATGGAAGAAAGCAAGGGATATCCTCAAGTGCCAAATAAAATGAGTAAAGCAGAAACCAAACTGGTAAGCAAATGAAGAAGGTAAGATGCAAATGTAGATGCCCAAAACTTGAAACTCTCAGACAAATGACCAGGCAAGTTGCAAACAAATCAGGTCTTAGGCCCACAAAAAGTGAACAACTGAACCAAAGGACTATCTTACGCCCACCCCACAAACCTGATACCCTCCCATGTTCACACACCCTCAACATAAACGGTGGAAATAGTCTGCCGGCTGGCAGGGGGCGGGAAACACTGAAATGTGTCTCCATTGTTGCTTCTTGTTGGGGGCAAGCTAGTCTCCCACCAGTTTGTTGCCACAAACTAGGTCTTAGTGTAATAGGTCAACTTATAAGATAGCAGAAAGCTTATTGTATGTAAGTTCGGCTTAACCTCACCTTTCATGAATAATTGAGATAAAAGCTTTTGTAGTTCCCTATTAGGGTTATTGGAAATTACTAACCACCCTATCTGGCTTCTGTAACTTAACCGGCTTGCTAAATAGATAACTTAGGTTGCAAAACGCTCCCCCACCCCTTCTACCAAGATCTGGCCTAGGCAAGACCAACATGTAAAAAGTCACGAACTCACTGCCCCACGGTATCTTAGGTGTCTAACTATGATTGGTCATTTTAAACCCTCTTAAGACAAAGAACTTTAAATTGATAGGTTCCCGCCAAAACTAATGTCTGTGTGTCACAATATAATTGGTTACCATGAAATGTTGTAAATTGTAATTGGTTAGCTAAATAATGACGTATTCTGACTTGCTAAAATCCATATAAGCTCACTGCTACCTTTGTTCAGGGCCATTCTCTGCACTTTTCTCCTTAAGATCAGGAGATCAGGTGTGGCCCGGCTGTGAATAAAATCTTGCCTCACTTCTATTCGGCGTCTGGTGGTTTTTTTCGACAGCGCCCTGTTTCATTAGTTGTAGATTTATACCTCCGACCCTGTTGGGAAGTCCCAAGACAAGAAACTAAAGTGGCCTCAGGTTGGTAGTACTCCATTATCATTCACTGTATGTTCTTTTATTTGGAAGAGTAGAAAGATTTGATTAATTTTAGACTTTGTAAAAACTCAAGTATGCATAGCAACATTTCAAGAGTAATTACTATGAAAATAATATAAACACCAAACTAGTAGAAAGGAGAAAAGGAATTAAAAACAATAGCAACAATGGGGCGCCTGGGTGGCTTAGTAGGTTGAGCTTCAGACTTTGGCTCAGGTCATGACCTCACAGTTTGTGAGTTCCAGCCCCGCATCAGGCTCTGCACTGACAGTTCAGAGCCTGGAGCCTGCTTCGGATTCTGTGTCTCCCTCGCTCTCTGCCCCTCCCCCACTTGTACTCTGTCTCTGTCTGTCTCTCTCTCGAGAATAAACATTAAAAAAAATTAAAAAAAAAAACAAAACAGGGGCGCCTGGGTGGCGCAGTCGGTTAAGCGTCCGACTTCGGCCAGGTCACGATCTCACGGTCCGTGGGTTCGAGCCCCGCGTCGGGCTCTGGGCTGATGGCTCGGAGCCTGGAGCCTGTTTCCAATTCTGTGTCTCCCTCTCTCTCTGTGCCTCCCCCGTTCATGCTCTGTCTCTCTCTGTCCCAAAAATAAAATAAATGTTGAAAAAAACAAAAAAACAAAAAAACAAAACAATAGCAACAAAACAACTTGATCAACCCACAAGAAGCCGAGAAAGGAGTAGGGAAAGCATAGGAAAAATGGGTAAACAACATGATAGAAAAGAACCCATATACAGTATATCCATAATCAAAACAAAAAGAAATGGCCTTAAGTGTGGCCATTAAAATTATCAGACCAGATTTTTCAAAAATCCAAATTTGGGCACATCTGAAAAGACGTAAGGACACAAAACAACTGAAGGTGAGAGGCTACATGGATAAATAGGCAAATAAAACCAAAAGAAATGTTCATACCAGACAGGAAACTTAAAGGCAAAATGCATTATTAGGAACAAGGAGGGTCAGCTCATAATGATAAAAGCTTCAATTCATTGAGAAGATGGCACAGTTCTCAGTGAGTATGCTACAGATACCATCAGGGGTGAATGCTGGATGGAAAGGAAATCTGTTGTTTAGGGTTACATATATATGTCATAATATTACAACAAATAGCAAGGGATGACAAACACAGATTCCAACTTTGAGTTTCCTCTTTTGGGGAGGGAGAGAAGGTCGTCAGGGAGATGCAACAGAGATACCAACACCATTAGTGATAGTCTATATTTTAAATTGGATGGTGGCTGCATAGATGTTTGTTTCATTAGCTTTAATCCTATATTTATGTCATGCATTTTATTTTATATGTATGAAATATTTCATAATTTAAAAGTTACCATTACATTTGTTTCTGATAACTTTTCAATCCATTTTATCTAGGAAAGGGCAGTGCCTTATTTTCTCATATTGTCTGAATATATGTATAAAATTGTGGTTAAGCACACATGACAAAATTTACCACTGTAACCATTTTTGAGTGTATGGTTCAGAGGCATGAAATGCATTCACACTGTTGTGCAACCATCACCACCATCCATCTCCAGGATTTTTTCATCTTCCAAAACTTAAAACTCCGTACCCATTATACAATAATTCTCCATTTCCCTCTCCCCTTAACACCTGGCAACCACCATTCTGCTTTCTTTATTTATGAATTTGACTACCCTAGGTACTTCATATAAGTAGAATCACACAACATTTGTTCTTTTGTATTTGGCTTGTTTCACTTAGCATAATGTCCTCAAGTTTCATCCATGTTGTAGAGTGTTAATATTCCATTGTGCGTGTGTGTGTGTGTGTGTGTGTGTTCAACCTGTTGTTGAACATTTGGGTTGTTTTTGTCTTTTGGCTATTGTGAGTAATGCTGTGATGAACTAAGTATACAAACACCTGTTCAAGTCCCTGCTTTTAATTCTTTTGGTATATACCCAGAAGTGGGGTCGCTGGATCAGATGGAAATTCAATTTTTGGTTTTCTCAGGAAGTGCCATACTGTTCCTTCAAAGAGGCTGTACTTTTGCCTATTTGTATTTATTTTGACAGGATATTTTAGGTGTGCAATTGTTTGATTTCTATTCTAAAGATTAAAATGGCATCATGTAAATGAAAAGATGGTCGAACCCTAATTAACCAGGCTTCCATGATAACAGTAAGAATGACAGCCCTTGGTCATTCCAGAGTAAATTTAAGCAAAGCCTTTACCCCATTGCTTCTTCTAAGAATATTCCGAGATCTCTCTCCATTTTTGGCCAATCTCTAGTGAGTTCTCCATATCTACAGTCTTTTCGGAATGCTTACTCCTTTTATAACCTCTTGCAATTCTTTCTGCTCTCACCACCCCATTTTTCCCTTAAAAGTCATCAATTATACCTATTAACTTCTGGTCTATGCCAGATACTATGTTAAGTATTCTGTATACATATTCTCACTTAATCCTCAAAATATCCCTATGAGGTAGATTATATTATCACCATTCCACAGGTGATGAAACTAAGGAGAAATAAAACTTTTGAAAGGACATGTAGCTCTTAAGAGACAGAAGCAGGATTTGAACACACACAGTCTGATGTGGGAGATGCCTGTTAAACATGACTGTCCTTTCCTTCTTGAGGTTTTCTCTTCCTTTGATGGCGTATACCATTCTTGTCTTTCTATTTTCGTCAGCACTCCTCCTCTGTCACCATAACTTTTTTTCCTCCTTCCTGGTGACAGACAAGTTTTCAATCTTCCCAAAACTCAGTCTTCAGCACCCTGAGCTCCTGTCTTTCTGTCCTTCTTGGAGAACTCACATCCTCTCATGACTCCATCTACCACAAAATGGCATTGATTATACTTGTCTGTCCATCCCTGACCTCACTTCCTACTATCTCCAGGACACATCTCTACTAAAAGTCACTCTCCATCTCCCAACTAAGTCCCATTCCTAAATTTGTTTCTGAACATCATGCCACTATTTTCTCAGTCATTTGACCTCCAAGCCCTGGGGAGAAGCTTCATCAACCCACAAGAAGGCAAGAATGGAATGAAGAAAGCATAGGAAAAATGGATAAAGGATAAACGACATGATAGCAAAGAATCCATATACAGTATATCCGTAATCACAATAAAAAGAAATGGTCTTAAGTGTAGCCATTAAAATACAGAAATTATCAGACCAGATTTTTCAAAAATCTCTCACTAAATCCCATTGATGCTTCCTCTGAAATATGTCTCCAAATCTTCCCTTGCTCTCTATTTCTACTCCTTTTATTCTGGTTCAGCCCCTCACCACCTGCTGTGCACTTCCTAACTGGCATCCCTGTCTCAGGTCATTCTCTGGTCTAGTCTGTGTGTCCAGCATGTCCACATCTATATTCTACACTGCTGTTAATAGGTCAGAGAGCCCTGCTCACAAAATGGCAATCATATCCTGACTTTCAAGGTTCTCTATGATTTATACACAATTTTAAACTAGAATTTTTCTACTAATGTTTACCAACACAAATTTCCAACACGTAGTCTACTCTGGCATATTTCCAAGAGATTATATATCTGAAGGTTAGCACTTGTTCATCCATTGTTAGTAGAACTCTATCTTGCTTTTCTATTTTCCTCAGTATTTTGCTAATTCTGGCTGGCTTACTTGAAGTGCTCTCTTTTTTTCCATCTATTCAAACTCTACACACCCCTAAGGTTCATCTTGCGTCCTACTATGCCATAGGCCTTCCTAGAAAACTTGAGAATCATCAGATAGTATTGTAATACACATTTTACCATTTCACCCCATTCTATCTTTTACAGATCTCTATAGCTGAGTTTTCCACAAGTGGCCAAAGCAGAATGGGCTACAGGTGTCCCCAGGAGAGATCGATGGTTGTAAACTTTTTATAGTGATACAAAATTTACAACCATTTTACAACCATTCACCTACTTATAACGGTTGAAATTATATGTGGATACTGTTTGGCTCAGTCAGTAAACTTCCATATTCCAGTAATTATTGTTTTTGTGCTTAAGGTTTTATGTGCAGCACCTGCCAGAGGAGATGATTGTATAGGGTTTTCCACTTTAACCATCATGTTAGAACCATCTCCATAAGTCTGATAAACATTGCTTAATTGTAATGTATTTGTTATTAGTGATAATCGTTTGTGCATATGTTTCAAATACTTAGGTCTTCCTTTGATTTAATTTGCTCTTATTTTTCACATTTTTTTCCCCAACAAAGAAGGTACATATGCCTCATCATTATCATCATCACTTATTCATTTTTTGAAATTTTGACTTGATTTGTATAGTTATTTATTCTTGGCTTTTGATGTAAAATATTCAAAATCTGATAATGAAATTTTATAATGACATTTGTTATAGAAATAAAAAACAATATTTATAAAAACAAATAATAATGGAAAATAATTTGTTTAGTTGAGGGGTTTGAACCTTTTTAATATCTTACAAAAAATAGTTTTCAAACTATTTTAACTCCATTTGATTATAAGTAATCGTTTATATTTTTAGAAATCTAACACTCTGATTATTAAATAATAGTATTTTCAAAATTCCCACTTTACTTATCAAATGCTCAGTTTTAAAAAATTTTGTGATTTATTTAAAAATACTTATAAGAAAATGGACCTTATTTTCTTTGCAAATTGATTTGTTATGGTCAAAAGACTTGTAGTCGCCTTAATACTTGAAATATATTTTTTATTTTCCTACCATAAAGTAAAATTTAAAATTAAATATTAATCATTTTTATTTATACCTATTACTATTTTTTTTTTTTATTTTAGAGAGAGAGAGCATGAGCAGGGGAGAGGGGCAGAGGAAGAGAGAGAGACTCTTAAGCTGGCTCCACACCCAGGGCAGAGCCCAACACGGGGCTGGATTCCACGACCCTGGGATCATGACCTGAGCCAAAATCAAGAGTGTGATGCGCAACTGACTGAGCAACTCAGGAGCCCCTGATATCTATTATTTTTAGTGTTATTTAAAATTTAGATTTGTTTTACCCTGATCATTTTTTGTCTATCTAAGTATCTTATTTTCATGGAAAAGTTATCAAATGAAGAAAATGGTGCCAGACAAATTATGCCAGGGACTTAGCAGAAAATACATTATCCAGACAATATCTTAAGAGACCAATTCTTAAAGTCTCTGGTCTCAGGATCCCTTAAAAGTTACTGAGGACCCCAAAGAGCTTTTGTTAATATGGGTTTTATCTATCAATATTTATCATTTTAGAAATTAAAACAAAAAATTTAAATATTAGTTTTAAAATAAAAATAAACCCTTTACATATCAACGTAAGTAACATTTTAATGAAAAATAACTATACCTTCCACAAACAAAAAACCCCATAGTGAGAAGAGTGGCATTGTTTTACATTTTTTGCAAATCTCTTCATGTCTGGCTTAATGGACGATAGCCAGATTCTCATATCTGCTTTGTACTCGATCTGTTATAGTATCACACATCATGTAGCTTCTGAAAAACACTGTACGCTCTTAAGAAAAAGAGTGAAGAAAGCATATCGTGTATTAATATAATTACAAAAAGTTTTAATTTCATGGACTCCTACTCCCCAAAGTCTCAAGGCTCCTCTGAAGTCCCTGAAATCACACTTTGAAAACCACTATTTTTAGGAAACTTTACAACAGTATTTACAATAGTAGTTTACATCAGATTGGATCCAAGATGCTAAATAAAAGGTCCCATAATTAAGAAATAAAGCCAACATGTCTCTCACAGTTGTAGAATTACTCATTTTACCAACCTGCCTGGGAAATGACCACATGTTTGGGATCAAATGAAGCCAAGGAAAGATATAAATGCTATTCTGGAATAATACTATTAGAAGATTCATTGATGACATTCTGTACAAGACTAATGAATCAAAGCATTTCCTTGCAGAGTGGTGAATCTGCAGTTGTTAAGTAACTGCATTCAGTTAATAGCACTAGTTAGAATCCCTGGAGAGGAATGCTTGGAAAAGTATTGTTTTGCCAAAAAGTACCAAAACTACTCAGGGCGATGTACATGGAGTAGTAACTAAGTACTTTAAAACAAATCAGATGTTCTAGATTATGCAAGCACAGCCGTTCCTATACCGGTGGGAAATCTGTGATGACAGGAAGGTGGGCAGGCTTTACACTCTATCTGCTCTCCATGTTCTCCGTGCCTGTAATGCAAGTAAGACATTATTTTGTTCACAATGAGCTCTTGTCTATACTTCCCCTGTAAATGTGAATTCCACATTAAAGTATGTTACTAATAAAATCCAAGCCATTCTGGTTCCGTCTGTTTTCAGCTTATGTGAAGAAACTGCTGTTTCCTACCAAGGTAACTATCAAAGGAAAAGCTTTTTCTCTGGAGATTAGGAGCTAAAAGAAAAATTGGAAAAAAAAAAAAAAGTCAATGATCTTTGCTGCAGAGTTGTTGAAGAGAGATTATTGCCTTTAGAAAACTGGCCTGCTTGACATTTTTGAGCACCAGAATGAATTTAATCAAAATCTCAAGGAGTGTCTGAAAATAAGTATACTAACAATCCTTGCAGATTGAAAGGAAATGTGAAGTTACATGATACTGATACTCTAGCTTCAATCCTAAAGAGACTAGCAGCAAAACATCTGTTAAGTGTCACATTATTTGGAAATAAATGATATGAAAAAGTTCAAGTGCATTAGAAATCTATTCATGTTATCATGAGAATTTCAATGAAAAAAAGAAAGAAGGTAAACGATCCAGGTTCTGGTTAAGAGTGAGAAAGGAGTTTCTGTCAACTGCAGAAAAATCAATAAATACCCTTCTACTATTTGCTAAAAGCCATATGTGAAGCAAACTTTTCCACTGATGTTAACTGTAAGAATTCAAAGAAAACATCATTAAAAGATTTTTGTCAGGAACCTCATGTATTCATTTCAACACAAAACTTGATATAAAGCAAACTCATGATAAGAAAACAAACTTGACTTCTCTTTATAAAGTTTTCAAATGTTTATTTGGGAGTTTTATTCAAATTAAACAGTTATATCTTTACTGTTACTTTGTATTTTACTTTTTATTATAGTTATGTAATAAAAAATGCACTGAATTTTTGTATAAGCTCCATAAAAACCTCCCAGTACCCTCCAGTTTACCTCAGTGTGTGCCTTCCATTTATTTCTTTGTGTGCTGTCACTTGAAAAAGGTTGAGGAAGTGCAAGCACTTCTGTAGAAAAACTTTTAAGTTTTCTTTCAATGTTTAAGTTTCAATGTTCTAAGATTATGTGTTACAGAAGAAATTCTGGTAACTATTGCGATTGATTTCTAGTAAAACCTGAGATTTCTATAACTTAAAAAGAATGTCCATTAGAAAACAAACTGTAAAAATAGTGGTTGTTAAAGGAAAAATTCGCTCCTAGTTTAAATTACTCACCTAGAGTATTAGAAGCCAGCAAGAAAGTTTGGGACAAATTAGCAAAGTGGATAGATTTCTTTTGATTGCAGGGAAATAGAATTCACAGAATATTCCATGGGCCAAAGACACCTGGGACTTTCTAAAGAAAACAGGAGCCAAGGGAAGAAAGTAGGAACATCTGGCTAATCACTGGCAGAACCTCCCTTACTGAGGAAGCATTCTAAGGCAGTGTAACCTTACACTAGTTTTATAAATAGGAGCTGGGATTCCCTCATGAGAATTGACGTTGCTTGCTGGGTTGTTAGAGGAGGGGTCTTTAAGATTTCCGACACTTATAAAACACCATAGCACGAACAAATTTTAAGATGGCCATGTGATTCTAAGATTGAGATCAGCTGAGTGCATTTGAAAGAACAGAAAAGTTCTAATCTATTACTAATCTATTCTTATTTTATAAAGCAGTAACAGCATGATAATCTTTACAATATCAGTGAGTGCATTACACTCCAACCATGCCTCACTTCTACTCTGGAACTGCTTCACTCCTGCTTCCACCTTGCTTGATTTGTGCGTTCTCCATCACTATAATTCTATTTTTTGTTTAATTTCCAGTGGACGACTTTCCCCTCAAGGCTGCATCCCACCCAACTATTACTGTCCCTACTCTCAGTACATGAAGTCATTACCTACCTGAGTGAGATGTCAGAATGAATTCACACAGCCATCCTTTGCCTACCTCAGTGTATCTAAACACATTTTCATGCTTCTTTGCATACCCAGTACTTTTTAAATTATATACCAGACATGTAAAAACTAAAGTTTCTAGTCTGTTGTGCCACTGGTGTTTGACTAACAAAAGCCTTATCAGTTTCACTTTCCCCCCAGGATAGTCTCTCTGCAAAGGGTCAAGCACAATCCTCAGTCCACAGCCAGAGTTGGCAAATAGCTCCAGGGGAAAAAATGGCTTGTGATCTTCAGCTCACCTTGGAAGGGCTCCACACTCTCCTGGAATTTTAATCAATCTAGTCCTCATTGCTTCTAAAGCCCTCTGCTGTCTTTACAATGTTTTCAAAACTATTTTCTCTAGATTTTTTAAAGTTGTCACAGTTGGAATCTTGAGCTGCTGCACCCTCCTGTATTCTAGCTGGAGGTCAGGCTGATTTTTGTGGCTGCAACCAGAGCTCTACCCCAATGCTTCCCAAATCTCCAGTTGTAGACTCTCAACCACGCTGCAGTCCTATCTACCAGCTACCCTTTCCTATCAGTTCCTCTTTCCCATAAAAGCACCTGAAACTTACTTTCTCAGTTGCCTTGTCTATCATGGCCATTTTAAAAAAATGTTTATTTTTGAGAGAGAAAGAGGGAGAGAACTAGTGGGGGAGGGGCAGAGAGGCAGGGGACAACAGAGAATCCGAAGGAGGCTTGTGCTGTCAGTGCAGAGCCTTACATGGGGCTCTAACTCAGGAACCATGAGATCATGACCTAAGCTGAAGTCAGACGCTTAACCAACTAAATCACCCAGGTGCCCCCATTATGGCCATTTTTGATTTATCCTCCTTCTCTTTCATTCCCTACTTCAGTCCCTGATGAGTTTTAGAAAACTGTCAAGAAAACAAAAAGGAGCACCTTTAAAAAAAAGGAAGGAGTTCAATTTGACTTACACTATTTTCCGTTTACAGATGAGAGAACTGATGTACAAAAAGGTGGAGTGCATTGGCGCAAGGTAACAGTTTTATATTGGAGCTGAAGCAAGAATCTGGGGCTACGTCACTGCTCTTTCCATACTATACTCCCTCCCTCTCTCTAAATAATGCACTTACACATTATGGATTTTCTCTAGGACAAACCTGGTCTCAAATATTATGTACTGCTGTCCCCCTAAATCACTGAAATATCCAAGATATTCCCATTTGTATCATGAAAAGTACATTTTTAGAACGTTGAAGTGGAACAAAAATTATTTGTCAGAGTATGTCCTAATTTTTTTGTCCTGGTGATATGGTAATTGTCTAACTACATTACACCCAGTTGCAAAGAATGAAAGGATGCCCAGCATAAGAAGGGCCTAAGAGCAGTCATTGTTCATTCATGATCTCATTTAATCTTTACAACACCCTATTTGTAGGTAATTTCTAATATTATAATCATTTTCCCAATGGCAGGAAACTCAGGCTTAGTTTTCCCACATAAAATGTCTTAACCACTCATCACATCACTCTCAAAAATCTTTAGTGGATCTTCATTTCTTTTCTTGTCAAAATGATGCCATGTCTGACTTCCAAGTTCTCCACAATTCAACTTATTCATATTAATTAGCTTTGCCTCTCCAACTTTATTTCACAGAAATCTGAATCTTTTTCCATCCTGGGCTTGATCCATGGTCAAGCCAATTTAGCATTTGGATGCCAACAGCAATATTGCTAAGAGCTGTCCTACCCGACCTTGTCCATTTTTTTGAGCAGTAGTTTTTGGCTTTGTTATCAGCAAATTTATCAAAATTGCTTATATATCATGCTAATACCATCTCTTGGAAGTTATGAGTTCCACATATTTATCATTTAACAGGTGAACAGGTATGTCTTTTGATTTATCTTAAACTAGCCATGCTAATATTTTAAATCCCTCAGGTTCATATCACGGTCCGCAAGCCCAGGACACCCTTTACAGACTGCTACATTAACTGTGCTCTCTAAAGTTGCATGACACGTCTTCTAATTTGGGGATCGGTGTACAAAACTGGGGTCACTTTAACACCATCTGTCATAAGTTTATCAGCCTTCATTTTTTCAGAATGAAGTTGTCAGAATACCCCCAACATCACGTTCATACTTTTCCTTGTCTTCCCTACCTCCCATTTCATTATAGCATTACTATGATTTAGAAACTCAAAATATGTGACAGCTCTGAGGGAATGCACCGCAGTTTTCCATATAAGATAGGGATCTATTTTTTTTCTGTTTCTTTTGTTATTCATGATGATGTTCAACATTGCACTTGTCTTTTCCAACAGAAAAACACTGTCCTTCACAGCAGGGTGAGGTATAACACCCATAGAGCAGAGAAAGCTCTAGTGAAGAGGCATTCTCGGCTATTAGACAGGAGACAAGGATTCTTGTCCTAGGCCTGTATTTGACTGATTATGTGATCCTGAGCTAATAATCCAATGAAACTTTATGGATCAGGACTAGTGCTGAATACTGCGATACAGAAATAAATGAGTCATACACCCTGCCCTCAGAGAGCTCATGGGCAGTAGAAGAGATTGTTAGGAAAATAAGTGACTAAAATAGGGTATGATAAGTGTTAAAAAGTCTGCACTAGATATAGGAAAACAGAATCTTCTAGGTAAGACATCTAACATTTACAGGTAGGAGAAAGTCATCAGAAAATTCTTCCCAAAGAGTAATGGCATTTGAACAGAGACTTCGGAAGCCTGGTTTGTTCATTGTTGTGTTGTCAATTCCCACGATAGTGCCAGGTATAGAGTAGATACTCAGTAAGCACCTATTTACTGATAAGAGCAAGGAAGGATTTTTTTTTTTTTAATGGCTAGGACTCCTTAGACAAAGGTATGGAAGTATCAGAGAATGTAGTGAATTAAGGGAACTGTGAGTAATTATGGAGGATTAGGGTGGGCAGAGGTGGAGTGGTTGCGTCTAGGCCTGGAACTATAGACCAAGTACAGAATATAAAAGGCCTGGTAAGCTTTGCTAAGGCTTTAGAACTTTATCTTGAAGGCAATAGAGAGACACTAGAGGATTTAAGCACTAGGGTCACACAATCAGATTTGGGTGTTAGTTTGGTATGCCTGTTACCAATTTATTGCCTCTCAGCTCCAAATTCACCCTCCATTGCTTCTCAGCAAAAACTGAACCGGGTTCTTTAAATATTTTTCCTTTGTTATCTGCCGTGTCAAACTCTGCTGGTAGAGTTTGACACTGGAGGGATACTGGAGGAAGAAAGTGTTTCTCTTGCAGTTTCCATATGCTCCACTTGCTAGGCATCAGGAGCATGAAGTTTCTCCAGTGATGCAATCCTGTAGTGCACAGCTTCTCCAGCCTCTGGTTCCTACAGGATGTGATCTCATGCATGTCTGACTGCCACAATGCATGGCAGCTAGCAGGGCCCAATGCCTAGCAGCTTCCCCTGGCACCTCTCTTCGGAAGCTTTGTAGTAGAGTGCTCCCACTAAGTTTGGGCAGAGAACAATATTCACCCATGGTCATATTCTTTTCGTAAATGACTTCTTCAGTGTCCTAGACTGTGGATTTTTGCCTGTCTGGCACCTCATCAATTTTTCTACCATTCAGTGAGTTGTGGCCACACTCTCTTTGACAAGCTCTTGGGAGGTCAGCTCTTTCTTGGGCAATCTATCTCGAGGGTAGCGGTTGCTCCTTATATTTGTGATTACTGTATACTTCAGATCTCTCCTTACATCTTAACTAGCCAATCTTCCATTAGTCCAATCCCATTATAGCTAAAAACTCTTAATGTTGAACGCTGTTAAATTTGTATATGATTTCTTACTCTTTCTTGGACTCTGAAACACATATTGAAGGATCAACAGCTGTGTAGATGGGCTGAAGGAAGTGGAGTGAAGCTCCAGGCAGGGAGGTTGGTTAAAAGAATATGGTGGCACATTTAGCAACAACTCTTGAGAGCATCATTGCCTTTTAGCAGTTACAATGGGGAGGGATAAGAGAGGCAGAAGTTAAGGACTTGGGAACCAGTGTAGGAGGAGGAGGAGAGAAGAGTATAGGGTGACCCCACTTTTCAAGTGTGCGTGACTGGGTAGATGGTAGTAGAAATGGAGGACACTGAAGGAGGGGCAGGTCAAATTCTCCTTCCATGTTTCATTTGACTCTCAGGAGTTCCATGTACTTTTGAGCCACAGAGACTTAGAATCATAGTCTCCTCAGGTTGAAGAGGCACCAAAGCCCAACTTTTCTGCCTTTGAGCAATAGAGACCATTTGTTCACATCAGATAAGTGAGGAAAGGTCCATTCTATCTTAATGTTCCATGATTCTAACATTCTACAAAGTTCTTTTCCACTCCTAAAGCTCTCAGTATGGTAGACCTTACTCAATTATTTATTCCAGGCCCCACAACTCTAAAATTCAATGGGTTTCCTTTTTTTCTGAAGCATACATGCCACCCAGTGTGCAATGGCAGGTCAACACATATGTGCTGGGTGCTGAAGAATATAGGACTTATCAAACGTGGAATATAGATTTGTTTCTGGAATTGCTCATTTGGTTTTATTGGTGTGGGCTAAGTAGAGCTTCAATTCTATTAACGAAAGGCCACAGTTACATGAATGAAAGGCTCCAGACACCAGAATCTCAGAGGCAGTTTCTACAAACAGCTCTTGGAAACAAGGACCAGGCAATCGTATACACTAGTCAGGGCTTGGAATAGAAGGTAGTGGGTTTGGGACACATGGTTCCCCTTGCTTGGAATTAACTCCCCACTTTTTCACAGGTTCTTAGATCTCAGGTCAGTTCCATTACACCTTCTCAGAGCACCACTTACCTGCCTCTCTCCTGGGCAGCACTCGTCTCAGCTCTAATTACATTATTTGTGCGATTTTTAATGAACATCTGCCACCCCCATTAGACTATATACTTGAAGGTAGGGACAGTTTCTGCTCACTATAGGAATAGCCTAGCCTAGAATATAGTCACTGATCAATAGACATTAGGAAAATGAATGATTGATAGCAGTTTTTTATAGTGCTACTCATGTCCACTAATCCTCATGACAATCCCCCCACAGGTAGGGAAAAAAAAAAAAAAAGTGGTTTGGCTAGTCAGTAGGGGTCTCTGATCCTAGATTCCGTTCGGTTTTCAAATCACCATCGTCTGTGTAAGAAATCATAAAATAGTAGCCCTGGGTACAAAATATACACATAGCTTGGGTACAGAGCAGTAATCTCCCAAGATCATATTCTCTTAAAGATCACAGCCCCCTCCTCTTGCTCGGTGAACAAGGAGGGATTCAGAATCCAGGTGAGCCCAAGGGCAGGACTCTTCCCTCAGACCCGCACAGCCCTCGGGGCGCTTGGGGCGCTTCCCTCCCTCTTCTTCCCCTAGGGGTTGCTACCTGAGGCTAGTTCTCAAACGGGCTGTCGGGGACGAGGCCTCACCTCGCACCTGGCCTCAGGCGGAAGGAGATGTGAGGACAGATGGAGGCCCACACACCCTGGGCGGGGGCTGGGGAAAGCCGCAGAACTTGGGCGGGGAAAGGCGGTACCAGCTTTGGCCTCAAGGGACAGGAGAGGTGGGGCGGGACCAGGCTTTGTTAGCGCTTCGCCTTCCCCTGGCAACCCCGACGCAGCGCTGCGTTGCCTGGCAACCACGGGGGGGGGAGGGGCCCTGGCGTGACGTCACAGAGCTGACCTCCCGCCGCCCTCCCGCCTCCCTCCCTCCTCCCTCCGGCGGCGCCCCGCCCCCGCGCCCGCCACCATCCAGCAGTCTGGGTGGCGGAAGTTCAGAACCTGCAGGGCCTGGAGAGTTGAGAACTGCTTAGGGTTAGCTTGTGGTAGGAGGACCAGATGGCTTGGCCGTTTAAGATTAGGGCTGGGGGCGTTAGGAAACCTAGAGGAATGTGTGGCAATTTACAGTGGGCTTTGTATATTAAAGAGCGGAAGTGGAGGAGCTTAAAATGATGTTTTACCTTGTGGAAAGTGGACAGGTGAAGCCCTTGGGAATAATAGTTGCGAGCACTTCTTGCAGTGCTTTTTAAATGCATGACACATATTAATCCTTACAATCTCCCCACAAGGCAAGTACTGTTATTACCTCCCATTTCACAGGTGAGGAAACAGCACAGAGCGGTCAAGTAACTTGCCCAAGATCACAGAAAGTGATAGTTAGGATTTGAACCATGTTGCCTGGTTCCAGATTCCTCATTCTTAATCTCTATAATGCTAAGAGAGGGAGCCCTTGTTAGTATGGAAATGAGCAGAGCTCGAGATGCCTGAGGCAACAGGGAAAGAAGAAAAATATTCACCGTGTAGCATGGCATTAAAGTCTCACAGTAACTCTGAAGGTACGTACTTACCTTTGTTTTAGAAATAAGAAATAAGTTCAAAACTTTGAGTAACTGGCCTGTGGTCAAACAGCTGACGATAGGGACAAATTTGATTCCATGTCTTCTGATTTCAATTTTTTTTTTTTTTTTAAGCTCCCAAGGAGACAAGAAAAGACCCATCTTTCTCTGCTTTACCTCTTGTCCCTTCACACTCGTTTTTAAAGATGTCCGTTGCATCATCCAGTCTTTTCAGTCCTTTTACATGGCTAGCGTGCGCTAGTCTAAATCATTGAGTTAGTTCATCCAGGGCCTTCAAAGCTTTCTCCAGTTGTGAGATGAAAGCCTGTTGTCTCTCCTTAAAGCAATTTCAAGCATCAGTGAGTAAGCGCGGGGGCTGGGTGTTTGGATTATGTATGCAGAAGGCTTCTCAGAACCTGCTGTCATCCATTTGTAAAGGGCCCAGTCTTTTGGCATTTGTCAAAGTTTTGCAGATCCCTCCATACCCTGAGAGTCCTGGATGATCTGAGGATGGCCACTTGCCCACGGGTGATTGGGGATCAAAGAAACCTGACGACCGCCTTCCTGAGCTCTCTGTGGAGGGGCCACCAGGAATTGATGCCTGCCCCTCAGGGTGTGCCTTAGGACGAGAGGGGGAGGCTTGAGGTTTGAGGACTTGCAGGAGAAAAAGGGTGCTACGGCCAATGGGGTCTGTTCTGTGTGCACATGAGTGAAGAAGATGTGCTTGTCTCTTCCTCCTTTCATGTGGAGGATGTGATACAGAGAGGAATGACTAATATGATCCTCATGTCAAAGAAGGGGTGTTTCTGGTAAAGCAGTAGCCAGCTGGAGATGGAAGATGAAAAATGGGCTTTTAGTGTGCAGGTTCAGTGTAAGAAAGGAATTTCATGAGACGGACCAAGGTGGTCTGATGTCTGTCTGCAGAAGGTAGGTTGAGGGGCAGAGAAGAGGTCTTCCTTGATCTATCATCAATAAATACAACAGATTATAGTGAAGAGATATGACTTTACAAGGAAATGATAACTGCAAAATTCAGGGAACTTGTTTTCTTCTGAGAGGCAGAGGGCTCGAGAGGGGAGGAGCACACATATAGATGTGATTGGTGGTGGTCCAGCTGTTGGTGTGGATGGTGGTTTTGTGGGTGTTCATTGTGTTTCAGAATTTACATATTCTCTTTTATATATGTCAGCTATTACATACAATCTAAGTAAACTCATCAAATGGGCCACACTATTTCTATTTTCTTGTGTAACAGAGAATTGACTATACACATTTTGTCATTATCCCTTTGCTCCCATCAACATACAGATATGCTCTAATTTCTCCCATCATAGTCCCGTGCAGCTCTGCCCCACTGCTCTACTCCTTTACTGCACAGCTCATTAAAAGAGTTGTCTGTACTTGCTGCCTCTAATTTCTCTCAATCCAGTCTCTCTTGATGCTAATTGAATTGGGCTTTCATCCTCATCACTCCATCAAAACTATTCTTGTCAAGATCCCAAATGACATGATGCTAAATTGAAGGTTCTTAGCCTCAACTAACCTGTCAGCAACATTTGACCCTGATGACCAGTCTCTCATCCTTGAAACTCTTGCCTTGGCTTCCAGAACATTACACTCTCTTGCTTTTTCTCCTTCTTTACTGCCTCTTCCTTCTCATCACTTTTGCTAGTTGCTGTGGACTCAAATGTTTTTGTCCCACTCTCCCAAATTCTTTTTTTTTTAATGTTTATGTATTTTTGAGAGAAAGAGGGAGAAACAGAACGTGAGTGGGGGAGGGGCAGAGAGCGAGGGAGACACAGAATCCAAAGCAGACTCCAGGCTCTGAGCTGTCAGCACAGAGCCCCCTCTCCCAAATTCTTATGTTGGAGCCCTAAACCCCAGTGAGACGGTATTTGGTGGTAGGACCTTTGGGAGTTAATTAGGTTTAGATGAGGTCATTAGGGTGGAGTCCCTACGATGTGCTTAGTGTCCTTATGAGAGAGAGACCATTGCTTGCTCTCTGTGACATGTGAGGATACAGCAAGAAGGTGGCTATCTGCAAACCTTGATTGGGGCCTCCCAGGAACCACATCTGCCAGCACTTTGATCTTGGACTTCCAGCCTCTAGAACTGGGAGAAATAAATGTCTGTTGTTTTAAGTCTCCCCAGTCTGTGGTATTTTGTTATGGAAGCCTGGACTCAGACACTGGTTCTTTCTTTTCTCTGTGATACCTTAATGTCAGAGGCTCCCAGGATTTACCCTCATACTTCTTAATCCACATATACTCCCTTTTAATCTCAGCTGATCTCGTGTTTTAGATACTAAATTTATATCTCCAGTCCCAATGTTTCCCCAAACTCCACACTGGAATATCCCACTGTCTACATGATAGCACCAATGGGTGTCCAATAGGCTCCTCAAACTTAACATGTCCCAAACTGCACTCCTGATATCCTTTTCCAAACCCTTTCCCTTCCAGCTCCTCTTCTGCTTTATTGTCACTCCACACTATACTTTTAGATTTTTGTTTTATTAACTGGCCTCTCTTCTTTCACTGGAGTGTATGGATTTTTGTTTTATTCACTGTGTGTTGCTGGGGCCTAGAACAGGGCTGCCCATGTAATGAGCACCATAAATGTTTGTTTGCTGAATAAAATTCTCCTTTTTTTCTTCTCCTTCCACCTTTCTTCCATATCCTTCCTGCTTTGAAGAGGCCCTCCTGAGAAGCGATACATCAGTGCCCATTCAGCTTCACTAGCTCAGTATCTGAAGAGCGAAAGTTATACTTGGCCAAGGAAGGGACAGATCTGGCACCAGGAGTAGGAATCCTGAGCAGACTTAGTTAGTGCCATGATGATCTCAGTTCAGAAAATAAGTTCTGCCTGTTCTGTGTGGCTTCTATTGTGTTTCAATTTCTCAGGTCTGAAGTTTGCCCTCTCATAGGAGGAGATGAGTTATGGCCCTATATGCTGTGGGCTGCTTGGGTCCTGGTGAAGCTGGGTCTGAGAAACAGCAAGGGTCACACCGTCTCAGCCTGCCCAGTCCCTGCATACTTGTGGGGCTCAGCTGTGGGTTGTGGTTGTCAGTCTCTTCATGGAGCCAACCCACCCTATGGACACAGTCTCTCTTCATATATGCCTTAGTTTTCTTTTGCTGCATAACAAATTACCACAAATGTAGTACCTAAAAACAACACAAATTTATGAACTCAATGTTTCCAGGACAGGACCCTCTGCTAAGGGTCTCATCAGGCTAAAATATAAGGGCTGGTTGGGGCTCTGAGCTTATATGAAGCTCAGGGTCGTTTTTCATGATCACTGATTATAGGCAGAATTCAATTCCTTGTTGTTACAGGACTGAAGTCCATATTTGCTTGCTCACTGTTGGCCAGGAATCACTCTCAGCTCCTAGAAGCCTCCGTCTGGTCCCAGTGATGTGGTCTTTTCACGGCAGTTCACAACATGGCTGCTTTCTCTTTATCTGTTTTAAAGGCTCACCTGATTAGGTCAGGCTCACCCAGGACAATATCCTTTTTGAGGAACCCAAAGTCAACTAATTAGGGACCTTAATTACATCTGAAAATTCCTTTTTGCCCCATAATGTTAATCATGAATGTTAATCATCACCCTGTCACATCCACAGGTTCCATCCACAATCAAAGGGATGAGATTACACAAGGCATGTACAGCAGGGCCTGGAATCTTGGGGGGCATCTTAGAATTCTGCCTACCACAAATACATCTTTGTGAGAGGGAAAAAAAATCCCCCAAGAAGATCCACCATTTTTCTTCACTTAGAAGGACGGAGACAGACAAGCAGGCTACCTTTGTGGATCTGGATCCTCAGGTCTTCCTACTACATTTGTGTGCAACCTCTCCTTCAGAACTCTAGGGGGATGACACTTCCTATAACTGCTCCCTCCCTGATGAAGAGCTGTTTATTCCACATAAGTGAAAATGTCCACCTAACCAAAGTCTCCTTCTTTCAGGATTTGAGTGATTTTAAAAAATAGAGGACTGTTAACTACGTGTGCGTGGGGGGTGGACAAGTCTCCTCTCCTGCCTTGACACTTGTGGCTCCCGTGGCATCTTTGATTCTCTTCAGGACTGCTCCTAGCCCAGCGGCACCTTTGTATATATTATAAAAGGTAGTTTCTTGTGGTAGACATAGCCCCTGGGGCATATGGACTGGTGAGAGGGTCTGGGGCTGGGCTTCATGACTTCCCCCCTCAGAAAACTGTCTGGTTTTCTTGCCTCTGGCACTTTCTATTTCTATCTCACATTATTCTTCTAAATATGCACATCACCCTGCCCACCCACCCCCCGCGCCCCCCACCCCGCCAAAAAAAAAAAAAAAAAAAAGAGTAAGAGAGAGAAAACTTCAGTGCTTGGCTTCTCTATCTTCCTCCGGGAGAACTTCTATCCATAGGAGGTTTAGAAGCCTGTCTCTCTGTGGATGACTCAAATTCACACCTCCAGTCCCAGTCTCCCTCCTCAAGTCAGTCTCTTATCTAAATATCCCAAGCTTCCTTCAAACAAATTCACAGAAGACACATCATCCTTCCCCAAGGCCAGCCCCACACATTTCTACCTCTTCAGTTAGAGATGTCATTCTCCCTGTTATCCAATCTACAAACTGAAATCACCCTCCACCACTCCCTCTACCCCTCCTCATTCAGCCTGCTTCCTCCTCCTTCATAGAGACTGCGACATTGGTCCTTGTCAGTGTCACCGTGCCACACTGGACTAAGCCCTTAGTGTCACCCGTCTGCACTGTATTTCAACAGTTATCTGCCTTCTTTGGTCTCTTTCCTTTCCTCTCCCAGTGGTTCTCAACTGGGGGCAATTTTGTGCCCTCCAAAAGATATCTGTCAATGTTTGAAGATACCTTCAGTTACCACTGCTAGGAGTGCATGCTGGCATCTAGTGGGTAGTGGCCAGGGATGTTGCTAAACACCCTACAGTACACAGAACAGTCCCCAAAAACGATCATCCATCCCCAGATGTCAATAGTGCTGAGATCAAGAAACCTTGCTTAGTGTCTTTTCCTCCAAGCTTCCTGAATGTTATAGCCTGACTTTTCTGTACAAAAAAAAAAAAAAAAAAAAAAAAAAGCACTTTGTGTACATTACCTCCTGACAGGAAAAAAAAAAAAATTCCTTACTTCTTATATATATATATGCTTGTCTTTCTCTGCCTCAGATGCCCTCCCCCTTCATTTTTTTAAATAAGTTTTTTAACATCTATTTATTTTTGAGAGAGAGACAGAGGGTGAGTTGGGGAGAGGCAGAGAGAGAGGGAGACACAGAATCCAAAGCAGGCTCCAGGCTCTGAGCCATCAGCACAGAGCCTAATGTGGAGCTTGAACCCACAGATGGTGAGATCATGACCTGAGCTGAAGTCAGACACTTAACCGACTGAGCCACCCAGGCGCCCCTATCCTCCTCCTTCATTTTTATGCCAAGAAATCTCGTCTTTCTCTTAAGGCTCGTAGCAAGGTGTCTAGCCTGGGTGCTGAGCTAGTCCATTTGTCCCTCTGGACGCACTCTCTGCTCTTCTCTCTCCTTATCTGTGCCCTAGGACTGTGTCTTCTGGCTCCCTTTCCCTCTAGTTTCTGGGTAGGCTTGGCTTATGGGAGGTATCAGCAGGGGATCGCAGGCTGGGTCTTTACTCCCCAATCCCAGCCTTAGTGTCCTGCCCCTCTACAGTCTCAGCTTGCGTGGGGCATCCCCTCTTCCATCGCACCAACTCTTGTGGGGCTCCAGTGACACCAACCTTGCCTTGCCTCAGCCCAAGAGTGGCGATGGCTCGCCACTGTTGCTAGTCCAGGAGTTCACCACTGTGATTAGTTGTCTTAAGTCTCCCCACATCTCAGTCAGTATTTCCTTAGTTAAACTCTCTCTAGTTAAATCCTTTGAGTGTGCCATCTGCTTCCTGCTGGATCCTCAGGGCCTTGGCAGTCACTTGAGGATTCGCCTTTCTCTTGGTTCCCACACAGAACTTATAGTCGGGACTGCTCCCATGTCATTCATTGTATACACCACTTAAACATCTATTTCCCAAACACATTGCAAACTTCTGTGGGTGGAGGCTGTTTAATATATCATGTACAAGCCCTTGGCATAGAGCCATGCTCAATGAACATTTACCAAGGAAAATTGTGATAAAATGTATTGAAAAAAATCACCTGATTTCATGAACAAAGTGTTCTGAATTTAAATTACTTATTTTCTTTCGTACCATTGGTATTTGGGGGTGATTTGACCTCAACTTTTACACAACATTTTAAAACCAACAGAGGCATGGGGTTTAAGACTTGAGAGTGGCTCTTCAGCTGCCTTCCTTCTTGGTTCCTGGTGGCATTCTGTGTGTTTGTGGCTGCTGAATAAGGGACTTGGAGTAAAATCGGGGCTTTCTGTATTGGCTCCCTCCCTTGAAACCAACATTCTCTCCCTTCAGATCTCTTTGATGTGCTCATTCTATTGCTGGTCTGCAGGGACCAAATGTTCTACTTGCTCCCTGAGCCTAAGACTTGGCCCTGCATTGTGCCCAAACATGTGCTTCATAAATGCCTTTTTGTCCCACAATTCACTTCGAGTTTTTATTTAAATATTTAATGATGCAAAAATTGGTGTAAGTGCCTCCTTGGGGAATCTTGGGAAAGTACAGGGATGTAATCAAATGGTTTGCAAATTGTACTTACTTATTTATAACTCTAATTTGAAAAGAAGGACCAGGCTTATTAAAGAGGATGTTCGCATTTCACAGACACCTTACCCTAAGGAATGAGGGATAATCATTCTTAAGAAAAAGGGGAAATGCCAAGTCATTTCTTAGAGTTATTGCTTCTTATTGTTGTAATGGTTGTTTGTGTGGGCAATTAAAAAAGCTATTTCTTCTTCTGTCTGCTAAATAGATCTTCATCTGCCTAATTCTGCTGTGGGGTTTCAGTTTGACCGAATGGTTAGTTATTTTCATGCCAAAAATCCACACCCAAGTTCTGTTTCTTTTGTACCAGAAAGATGACAAAGATGAATAGAGAGGAGTGGTAGGCATGCTTGTCCACAGTCCACCTTTATTTCATGGAAGGGCTTGGAAAAATGGGGCTGATATGGGCTGAGCAGGGGCATATTATGACTTTCACAGGCCTTAGGCACTTTTGCCTTCATGGGCAAAAAATATGAAAGCTTATATTGTACAACCATGTTGGCAAATATAAGATAAGGACAAATATGTTATCTGTTAAAACGTCGTGGACGTATAAAAGCACTATGGTCCCTAGGTACTGTGTCTCTTATGCCTAATGAATGTTAGCCCTATAAATGGGCCATGGGAAAAGAAGGTAGCTTGACTCCCCTTTTTCAAGAACTAAAGATACCTAGATGCCAGTCTGTTCTCAACAGTGCCTAAATCGGGAGATTTTGATCACAAATAAGGTGAATGAATCATCTTCCTTTGACAGGCATGGGGTCTTTGGAGGGGTGAGGAGAGGTGAATCATGCAGCTCAGCCACCTCCCAGATATGGGCTGGTTATCTCTTCATCTTGTCCAAGGACGGTGTGACATCTACAAAGGTTAGAGATGGTGTTAACAGTCTCTACTACGGAGGGTCCAGGGCGACTGTCCCATTTCACAGATGGAGAGCCTAAGGCATGATAAGATGAGCTTGAGTGGCCTCTTCACTGTAGCTGATTCAGATTCCAATGCCTTGCTGCTTTCTTGGCAGCCAAAAGAGGAAACACTTAAAATATTTTTTTTCTGACTATAAGAGTCATACTGGTTTATTAAGAAATTTGGCAAATAAAAGAAATCAAGAGAAGATTAAAAAACCAAACTCTTTTAATCCTACCTCTTAGACCAACTACTGCCCACTGCCCCATGAAATTGTATAAATAGGTGAACCAAACCCTTGGGATAGGACTACTCAAGTTGCCAGGAGCCAACCCAGCAGTGCTGGTCATTGCTGCCAATTCTGCCTGGTGTCACCCTCAATTGTAAGATGGCTAGATTTTACTGCACCCCTTACCGTCCGCCCCCAAGGCTTATAAGCTACAATGTTAACTAAAGGAGATAGATTATAAAATTTATATATAATATGATCTCAATAATATAGGACCATGCATAAAAAATTGAGCAAGTCAATATAATTATGTCAACAGAGGGACTAGTCCATAGAGGCTCCTGTATGGGTGAGGAACAGCTTTCTGGGGGGATGGCAGCTTTTTAGCACCACATACACTCACCTCACAGGCAATTTCCTGTGCATGGGAAATTTCCTATGCAATTTTCAAGCAGTTCCCTATGAATAACATTGCTGCCATTTCTACTCCCAGAAGAGTTCACTAGGGACAGTGACACCTCCATGCATAAACCCCAAACTTTTAGAGGTAGCTGTCCTCCCTGATGTCCTTTTCCCTGTGCCCATCCATGAAGCAGCAGTTTCAGCAGGCTCCCATTTGTATTCCAAGGCTGGCGATGGGGTTTCCTAGCTATCCTCTTGGGAACATGAATCTATTCTGTACATAAAAGCAAGGATGCAATTAAAGCTATGCATCAGAGAGCAATCAAGGGAACTAACAACTTCGCATTACTGTGAAAAGGATGCCATTGAGTGAGGACAGTTTCTGCGACAGCTTCTCTTACCACAAATGCAGAAGAACGGCTCCTGGTGCCTCTGCAGACCCTCAGAGGCAAAGCCTTCCCAGCAGGCAGGAATCTGGCTCATCCCAGAGAGATGGGGACCTGCAGGCAAAATATTTTGTCTTTCTTGTTGGTCTGGTCCAGTGTCTTATGTTTCCCTTAGTTCTAACCTAGATCCTGCCTGCTGAGCTTTCATCCCGTGTCTGTTTTCCTTGATGAAGACAGAGAACATTGGCCTGTGTGTCCCCATCTGATAATCTTCTAAAGCTTGATGGTGGATTTCCTCTAAAGTGTCTATATCAAGCCCAGAATGTTAGAATGTCATGCTAAGAAACTAAGCTGAAATGATATATCTGATAATTTAATTAAAATATTTGAGTAGCTACTATGTGCCAAACAGAAAAGAAATAGGCAGGGGGACACAGATTGAACCAGAGGTCATTAGCATGTGCTACCTTGGATGCTGTGTTCAAAGGCCCCAAATCTTCTTTAGGTTTTTGAAGTGAGCTTTGAAGGCAGATAGATTTGGGGTGAATCCACTTACTCTTTCTAGGGCAAGCTGCTCACCTACCTGAGTCTCAGTTTTGTTACCTACAAATGGGGATCAAAATCTTATTTCAGAGATTGTAGAATAAATGAAATAATTTAAGCAAAGCACCATTCCTAATAGTGGAAGACACCTTGTAAATGTTGCTCCTTCCTTTAGGTTTTATAATGATTCAGTGATGGGGACATCAGAGACGTTGGGTGTAATAAGAAACTGTTTTTTTTTTTAATGTGAATTTTTATATGTAATGTTGACTTTGCAGATCAGCTATAATTCTAAATTGGCTTCCCACAAACTCAGTTATGACCTGTTATTAACATGCCAACATTTATTCACCCAGCAAATATTTCTTAAGTATCTTTTATGGTGTAGCCAATGTATGTTAGGGAATCGCACCTACCTTTAATATAAGCTTGGTCTAGACATAATCAGGAAGGGAAATCTGCCAGGAATAAAATCCTATATGGAAGGAGTTTCCAGGACAGCGGAAGATGGGCTCAGAGAAACACAGCTGCCATCAGAGACATTTCTCAAATGCTGGCAAAAAAACTCCTAACCAATGCCTGACTGTAGAAGAATCCTGGGAGCCTGGACTTGTCTCTTATTCTTGAATTGCATTTATTCTGGGAACCAAGCAGAGTGCTGTGTCAATCTGCTAAGAGGGAGGCAGAATTATAAATAGGATATGTGCTGGAAATAGGAAATAAGATGAAAGATGGCATTTGGGGCTTTCACGGCTCATCCCCCCACTCCCTTAAGCAGAGGGAGAAAAGCCATCCAGTTCTGCTGGGGGCAAAAAATTCAGGAGCCATCCTTCCAAGAGAAGTGGAAGGGAGAAGAGGAAGTGGAAAGTATGGTGGTGAAAGCAGGGATGGGGAAGAACCCAGTGAGGTGCCAGCAGAGGGGTGGGAAGGTGAGCTGGCCCCCCAGGCAGATGAGATGACATCAAAGAGAAAAACTCAGTGCTAAAACAGAGTGTGAAGATTTTACCCAGCTGGACAGAAACCTGAAATAGCAAGATAGTAATCACACATGGCCAGAGAGAGGGATTAGGTAGGAAAAGAATTAAAAAGCTTAAGCCATAAAGATGGAATTAGGTGGCAAGGTGAATATGACTGTGGGAAAGAAGACCAGGCCTGATCAGTAGCATTCCCAGGTAGCTCCATTTACCCTTCTCCCTCAGCTCTTAAGCTGGATTTCTTCAAAGGCATTAGTGAATCTATAATCCGAGTGGGGAAAGGGTATCCCAGCTATGGTTAAGGGAGACTGGAGTAGAAAAAAGTCTTGGAATTGGAGGCAGTTCTAGTCTTGCTGTTGCCATCAACCAGACATATGGCCTCAAACAATTTACCTGACCTCTGTGAGCTGGGTTTGAATATAGACTCTGCTATGAACTGTTTGATCTTGAATGATTTTCCTCTCTTATCAACTTCCTTTTCTTTTTCCATATAGTGATATATAGTAGATTGTGTCTTAAAGCTGCTGCCATGTATAAAATTGGATGAATACTTAGGGTGGGAGAGAATAGTAACCCTTAATCTATTCTATAATAGGGAACAGCTCTCAAAGACAACATCCAGCTTAGGTGCTAGAAGAATGGATAGCCTTAAGTCCTATTATAGCCAGGGTGTGCCCCCTTTTGATATTACAGACAGTCATGCCTTTTACCATCTTTCTCTTGCACAGATGCCAAGTCTGGATCTGTGCTGCTTGAATCAGGGAGGCCCAGCAATGTTAGACCATACAAGAGAGTTTCTAGCAACTATCCATCCAAGATAAGGTGAGAAGGACGTCTATAGATAACACGAAATGGAGGGTCCTCACAGAGCCATTGAGGGAAACAGTAAAGAAGCACTCTGCCAAGAAGATGAGACATGCCTAGTTGTCTTGCAAATAGAAGGTATGGAACTGTAGGTATGGTTCTGTTTCATTGCCCTAAGTGATCTCTTTATGAGGTCAAAACAAGGATTTGGAGAAGTCATAGGTCAGAGTATACTCAAGTACATTAATATTCAGAAGGGTACTATGAAGTGGTTTTGCCCAAACTCATTAACCAAGAACGGCCACGTGTATATATAGAAACTTGCCTCCTTTAACCTTACAAATTACATTAACAATTCACTTGATAATATGACACACATAATGTGTCCTCCCATTGGTCCATGTGCTCTGTTAAGGTTTCATGGGCCCTATAAAGATTATCTACATTATCTATAGGGATTCTCTTGCTTCTGCTCTGCCCTCCTGCCCATCTCACCCCTTCAGTCCCCAAAGGACCTAGTATATAAATCAAATCCTCATTAGAGAGATAAGGTTGAATCTTATCAGCCATTTATTACCTTGTCTGGTAGGGGAATCCTCAAGTAGTTCAAACCTTACAAATTTTCAATAATAGGTATCAGTTTGGGGACTGGCTCTCTCAGTCACTGCCAGGGGACATAAGCCTTGGATGTTGGCCTACAAATCCTGGCCTAGGAGACAGGAGACTCATTATTATATTAAAGATTGTAAAATGTACCCCCCCCCCCATCGGGATGAATGTGAGTTTGGGTCAGAAACCATCCTTGTGGGAAACCATTATCAGTAGGCAGAGTGTCCCCTCTGCTACAGGTGTTTGATCATAGTGACAAAGTGTGGTGTTATGGTTAACATGTTGAGTACCATTACCTCTTGGGAGGCAAACCTTCATAAGGATGAAGGTAGAGTCAGACTGAATATTGTTTGGGATTAGAACTTCTTTTGAGTTAGGGTCTTGTTCCTCCACCTGCTATCCTGGATGGGCAGTGTCAGCATGGCCTGGGGGCTTGTCAGAGAAGCAGAATCTCAGGCCTCATGCCAGGCCTACTGGATCAAAATTGCAAGTGACAAGATTCCCAGGTAATTTGTATGCCCATTAAAGTTTAAGAGCTGGGTTAGGGTGCTCCTTTAAAACAAATATAAATGTCTCTTCTAGAAGGTTACTACTGGCCAGTCATTTAATGTAATGAGGACAGTTTAATCAGATTACTTCTCATTTATTCCTTAGCTAAAATAAGCCAGGGTGGGAATTTTGTTTGAAAGAGAAGGAAAAACTACCAAACTCCCAATCCCTAACCCCTACTGTAACCTTAGCTCTCACCACAGAGATCTGGCACATAGTAGGACTCAGGAGATTTTATTTGGCCGAATAACTGATTCACAAGAAGAAAGAATATGTGGTTTTGTGGTTTCACTGTTTGCCATATGTAGTAGGCAGAATACTGGATCTCAAAATGTCAATGTCCTAATCCCTCAAACCTGTGAATCTGTTACCTTATGTGCCAAGGGGGATTAATCAGCTGATCTTAAGATAGGAAGATTATCCTGGATTACCCAGGTAAACCCCATGTAATTACAATGTTCTGAAAAGTGGAAGAGGGAGACCGGAGAGAAGGTCAGAGTCAGGGAAAGAATGTGAGAAGACTTGCCTTTGGTGGCTTTGAAGACAGAGGAAGGGAGCCATGAGTCAAGGGATGTGGGCGATCTCTAGAAGCAGGAAAAAGCAAGGAAGCAGATTCTTCCATGGAGCCTCCAGAAAGGAAGGCAATCCTGACACTTTGTTTTTTGCCCAGGGACACCTGTGTTGGATTATTGGACTTCTTACCATCAGGGAACTGTCTGACACTGAGTTTATGTTGTTTTAAGCCACTAAATTTGTGGTACTTTGTAGCATCAATAGGAAAGTGATACACTACACTAGAAAAGTTTGTTCATTTTGAATATGAAAACAAACACAGAAGCAGCATGTGTATGTGTGTGTATATATGTATATGTGTGTGTATTTGTGTGTGTATGTTTGTGTATTTGTGTATGTGTGTATATGTGTAATGTGTATGTGTATATATGTGTCTATGTGTATGTGTTTGTATGTATGTACCAATCATCTGTCTATGTCTAACTTTTCTCTTTTTTAATTTTTTTAAGTTTATTTATTTATTTTTAGAGAGAGAGAGAAAGTTGGGGATGGGCAGAGAGAGGAGAGAGAATCCCAAGTAGGCTCCCACTGTCAGTGCAGAACCTGATACTGGGCTCAATATCATGAACAATGAGATCATGGCCTGAGCTGAAATCAAGAATCAGTCACTTAACCAACTGAACCACCCAGGTGCCCCCTAATTTTCTTCTTTCTTATATACTTTGGAAGTCAGATGCACATGCTTGCATTAATCCTCTTCTCATTTCACAGAATATCATCATCTATCCATGGAAGGGTTCTCTCTTTTCATAAGAAAATGTTTATTTTATTGTTTTTTTCCCCTTCATCCACCATTCCTAATCCCATGCCCTCCTCCCATAGGCATCCACTTGAATATATTTAATATAGTCTTTCCAATCCATCTGACAGATGTTTATTTAGCTATAAGAGCACACTTACAAAAATACACAAGGCTGTTTTATGTGGGTGTGTAATATATAAATGGAATTGTTCTATAAATCTCATTCTGTCTTTACTTTTTTTCTCACTGTTCTTGAGATCAATCCAGATTGCTATATGGAAATCTAGTTCATTATCCTGGTGTGTACATATTGTACATTTTACTTGTACATTTCTTAAAGATGGACACCTAGGTTACCCCCAACAGTGTGACAGTAAACTTCCTTAGATACATCTTCTTGTGTTCCTAGGAAGAATTTCCCTAGGTGGGTATCCATAGGTCAGCTTGCTGGATTTTAGGGTACTTGATTGCCCTTCAGAATCTGCACTAGCAGTGAGTGAAGGTCTGGTTTCCCCCATGTCCTTGCCAATGCTTGGTAATCTCTAACCCAAAAAGCACAAATAGCTGTGGGCAAAAACTAGCTGCGAAAGGAAGTATAGATGATTTGGTGGAAATCATGCTGTGAATGCACAATGGGCAGGGATAAATTAGAAAATAATTCTTGGAAGGGGAGAGTCTTGCAAGAAGTGACATGTGGCTAGGAAGGGGAAAGCCTTTCAGGCAGAGAGGATGTGTTCAGGGCACACAGGGCTCGGACTGATCACCAGTGAGTGGTCCTTAAGGTCAGAGGAGATCTCCCTTCTTCTGAACGGTCAGTCCACTCTGTTTGCAGACTCCTACTCACCTTCCCACCCAAGGAAACAGGTCTTCTCTGAACTTCCCTGAGGATATGAGGGCTCTCAGGTTCTAACTCCCTCTCTTTAACTCTTCTCTTTGTCACTTTGTAAATTTATACAGTTTGACAAAATGTATAAAATTGATGCGTTTTAACAGATACGTAGCCCTGGGACATCACCAGCACAATCAACATATAGAACATTTCCATCATCTCCCAAACCTTCCTTGTACATGTTTGCAGTCCACCTTTCCCTCTGCCCCTAGCCCCATGGATCCACTGATCTGCCTTTTGTTACTATAGGGAAGTTTGCATTTTCCAGAATTCTGTGTAAATTGGATTTTACAGTAAGTACTCTTTTGTGTCTGGCTTTTCCCCCCCCCCCCACTGAGTATAATTATTTTGAGATTCATTCATCTTAGTGGCATATCAATAATTTGTTTTTTGTTTTTTGTTTTTGTTTTTTTTTTTTTTGCTGAATGGTATTCCCTCATGTGAATGTATGACATTTTCTTTATTCACTTGTTGAGAAATATTTAAACTATTTTCTATTTGGGGCTGTGATGATTAAAGCTGCTGTGAATATTCATGTATAAACTTTTGTGTTTGTTTTAACTCTTTGGGATAAATAGGAGTTCATTGGCTGGATCAAATGACAGGTATATGTTTCACATTTTAAAAACCGACACTCTCTTTTTCAAAGGGGTTGTACAATTTTCACTCTTAACAGCACTGTAGGAGAGTTCCAGCTGGTCCACATTCTTGCCAACAGTTTATATGGTCAGTCTTTTTAAATTTTTACCATTTGAATGGTATTTCATTGTGGTTTTAACTAGTACAATGACCAGTGCACAATACCAAGTAATGATGTTAAGGATTTCTTTGGTTCTTGTTGGCCATTCATATATCTTCCTTGGTGAACTGTCACTTTGAGTTTTTGCCCCTAGTAAAATTGTTTTGTTTGTATTTTTATTACTGAGTTGTAAGAGTTCTTTATTTATTCTGGATATAAGTCCTTTGGCAGATTTTTGTATTGCAAATAATTTCTCCCATTCTGTGGCATAACTTTTCATTTTTTTTTTTTTTAACAATGTCTTTCAAAGAGCAACATTTAAAAATTTTGGTTACAGAGCTCCTGGGTGTCTCAGTTGGTTAATTGTCTGACCTCGGCTCAGGCCATGATCTTGTACTCTGTGAGTTCGAGCCCCGCATTGGGCTCTGTGCCAGCAGCTGAGAGCTCAGAGCCTAGGGCCTGCTTAGGATTCTGTGTCTCTCTCTCTTCTACCCCTCCCTGACTTGTGTGCTCTCTCTCTCGCACGTGCACTCTCTCAAAAATAAACATTAAAAATGTTTTTTGGAATAAACTCAAAATGGTTGAAGGACCTAAATGTGAAACAGGAAACCATCAAAATCCTAGAGGAGAAAGCAGGAAAAAACTTCTCTGACTTCAGCCACAGCAATTTCTTACTTGAAATTTCCAAAGGCAAGGGAATTAAAAGCAAAATTGAACTATTGGGACCTCATCAAGATAAAAAGCTTCTGCACTGCAAAGGAAATAATCAACAAAACTGAAAGGCAACCGATGGAATGGGAAAATATATTTGCAAATGACATATTGGATAAAGGGCTAGTATCCAAAATCTATAAAGAACTCACCAAACTCCACACCTGAAAAACAAATAACCCGATGAAGAAATGGGCAGAAGACATGAATAGACACTTTTCTAAAGAAGACATCCAGATGGCCAACAGGCATATTAAAAGATGCTCAATGTCACTCCTCATCGGGGAAATACAAATCAAAACCATACTGAGATACCACCTCATGCCAGTCAGAGTGGCTAAAATGAACAAATCAGGAGACTATAGATGCTGGCGAGGATGTGGAGAAACGGGTGGGAATGCAAACTGGTGCCACCGCTCTGGAAAACAGTGTGGAGGTTCCTCAAAAAATTAAAAATCGATCTACCCTATGACCCAGCAATAGCACTGCTAGGAATTTACCCAAGGGATACAGGAGTGCTGATGCATAGGGGCAACTTGTACCCCAATGTTTATAGCAGCACTTTCGACAAGAGCCAAATTATGGAAAGAGCCTAAATGTCCATCAACTGACGAATGGATAAAGAAGATGTGGTTTATATATACAATGGAATACTACTTGGCAATGAGAAAGAATGAAATCTGGCCATTTGTAGCAATGTGGATGGAACTGAAGAGTATTATGCTAAGCGGGGCGCCTGGGTGGCGCAGTTGGTTAAGCGTCCAACTTCAGCCAGGTCACGATCTCGCGGTCCATGAGTTCAAGCCCCGCGTCGGGCTCTGGGCTGATGGCTCGGAGCCTGGAGCCTGTTTCCGGTTCTGTGTCTCCCTCTCTCTCTGCCCCTCCCCCATTCATGCTCTGTCTCTCTCTGTCCCAAAAATAAATAAAAAACGTTGAAAAAAAAATTAAAAAAAAAAAAAGAGTATTATGCTAAGTGAAATAAGTCAGGCAGAGAAAGACAGATACTATATGTTTTCACTCATATCTGGATCCTGAGAAACTCAACAGAAGACCAGGGGGGAGGAGTAGGGGGGAAAAAAAAGTTACAGAGAGGGAAGGAGGCAAACCGTAAGAGACTCTTAAATACTAAGAATAAACTGAGGGTTGATGGGGGGAGGGGAAAGTGGGTGATGGGCACTGAGGAAGGCACCTGTTGGGATGAGCACTGGGTGTTGTATGGAAGCCAATTTGACAATAAATTTCATATAAAAAAAGAACATTACAACAGGGTAAAAATAAATAAACATTTAAAAAATGTTTTTTGGTTAGATAAAATTTATCAACTCACTTTTCTATTGTTCATGTTTTTTGTATACTAAGACATCTTTGCCTACCCTAAGGTTGCAAAAATTTTTCTCTTATGTTTCATTCTAGAAATTGTGTTTTAGATTTTATACCACTTGTGCATAAACTTAACTTCCTCCTTTGATCTCTGAGATCCTTGGATCCATTAGGTTTTCCTAGAAGGGTCAGTATCTCTTTTTATCTATAATGGGAATAAACTTTAAGACCTAGCTGAAGTCTCATAAATACATCATCATCCATTTGGGCTCACAGGTATAACAAAAGATAGAAGAAAAATTTTAGTTTCCAGTGAGTGGTTCTCTCACTTAAGTACCACACATGTAGAATATGACTAGTTGTCTGTTATGGAACCCAAAGGAGATTCATATCTCCCCAAAGAAAAGTGAGCAGTTATGACAGGGGCTGATTTAGCTAAAGGAAGAGGGAAGGTGTTTTTGTTCAAGTACCTGGGGGGAAAGGGGGGAATCAGGAGGGAGCATAGTGTCTCTCCTGGGTATTTATGATGAGCCATGTTCTAGCAACTCAAGAAGTATCTGATGAATATGATCTCACAATTGATGTTGTGAGCAGAGGAACATAAATATAGGTGCTACAGTGGTACCAATGGGGGAAAGTGTTCTATGCAGTTACAAAAGGCCCTTTTCCCCACTTCACATAGACTCAGTAAGGTTTTAACCCGGGAAGACTCTGGGTAGTATATGGCCACTGGTTCTGTGGGAGTTTGTGGCTCTAGGAGCTCCTAGAACCACCAGCATTGGCCCAGACACAGACATCAGTGTGGTCACAGAAAAAATAAGTGGGGAGGGGGATGAAAAACAAGAGAAAACCTTTTGAGTGCACAAGAGATTTCCCTTGGGAACTCTAAAAAATGTAGGAGTAGAGGGTTATTGCCAGTAACAAGACAGATTCTCATGTACCACCTCTAAGGGAATGCAGCTTCCTTCTACCTTGGCTTTTGAGAGTCACTGCTTGTAATGAGAAATATTAGTGATGAGGAGCCAGAAAAAAAGTCTGAGAGACACTGAATCATAGGAAAGAGAAGGTATTTTCTTGGCCTGGCACTATGGACTCAAGCTCATAAGAGACACAGAAGCAGACCCATATCCCTCAGGCCTTACCATTTCAGTGCGCTCCTTCTTCCTACTGCCAGTATCTGCATTTTGGTGCTTGAGGACTTCATCTGGAAACCTGGAAGGTCACTAGGCCTGAGGTACATGGCAGTTCAGACATTCTGAGAGATTAACTGTCCCCTGTCCCCTAGAGCATCTTTCAACCAATAAGTGATGGGAGATGATGTGTAAATATCCCAGCAACCTCATCCCTTGGGTGGGATAATTCCAAGGTATATGTTTTGCATTGTTCCCCAGCAGGATTAAGCTGTGGTTGTCCACTGTATAGTTGGCTTAATAATTCACTTTTTATTGGCTGTCTTCCCCTCCCTGACTCATTTCCTCATGCTCTTGCTGGTATTTCCTTGGATTAAATCCCAAATAAACTACTTGCTCTCAAATCTTTGTTTCAAGGTCAGCTTCTGGAGGATCCCAAACTAAGACAATTCTCCATGATAAGTTAGCATCATGGCACACACATTGCCAGAGAGCTGCTAAATGAGAGACACCCTTCCTCTTATTCCTCTCTTCTCATCTAAGGGAGTGGGACCGGCACCCAGAGACCTATGGGTGTGTTGTATGTACTGTCATCTGTGCAGGCCTGGTATTGTGCAAACATGTTCACAGGCATTGAGGAATCTCTCATTGTGATCTTCTCAATTTCCTCACTGTTAAATGGAAGGTGATCACCATGGAAAGAGTGATGAGATGCTGTTCTGATGGGGGATGAGGCGAGCCACCTTTATTGACAGTGGCATCTCTTGAACTGTGTTCCCTGGTGTTTTGGGAGATGCTTAATAGGAGACCCAAAAATCAAGTTCCTGAGGTCGCATGTTTAGGAATTGCTGAGTTAAGCAGAGACTATTTTATGGTAATACTTCTCAGGATCTTTAATAAGACAAGGTGCATTGTGATCTCTGAGAGATGGTGTTTTCCAAATCTCTCTGACCATAGACCTTTTGAGGAAACATCTATTAATACCCCACTGAAAACATTTGGGAAGTAATGGTAGAGAGACATGTATTTTCCTTCTTCCAAACTCATGTCTTTCAATCATGAGTGTTTTGAAATGAGTTCTGGCTTCCATCCCAGTGGTTGAAATGTCTTCTGTCTTCTCTCTTCCCTGTGAAGCTAGACTTTGGTGGGGCTGTTACTCCTTAGTATATATGTAAAGTACCATAATCATCATAAGACCCAGAAATTTCCTGGCTTTTGCAGTCTCCAGACTGTGTTCCTATACATTAATCCTCACAACATCCCAGGAGGTAGGTCTTCTAGATCCTTATTTAATCGTTTATTTTTTTAATGTGTATTTATTTTTGAGAGAGAGAGAGAGAGAATGAGCAGGGGACAGGCAGAGAGAGAAGGAGACACAGAATTCAAAGCAGGCTCCAGGCTCTGAACTATTAGCATGGAGGCTGATGTAGGGCTCGAACCCACAAACCGTGAGATCGTGACCTGAGCCAAAGTCAGGCTTAACGGACAGAGCCACCCAGGTGCCCCTAGATCCTTATTTAATAGGTGAGGAGTCTAGAGTTCAGAGGTTTTCCCAGGATCTCTTGGTAGTACCTCAGTGCAGGAAAACTGGGATTTGAAGAAAGCAACACAAGCAAGGGACTGTGATTTTCTCTAGATGGTCTGAACTTTGGGTAAAGATTCAGTTAACAGAGCAGACTTTTCTAAGACTTCGGGGTTTGAAAATGTCATTGGACCAGGTCCAGAGAGAGATGAAAGCACATCAGTTCTCAGAGGATGACATTTGGGATTCCTCCAGGTGGTCTGTGGGCTGGGTCCATGACACCACCAAAGGAGGTAGCATCCTGAAGAAGACGGGGTTTCCAAAGTGAACCTTGGGCTTGAATTTTTGCTCCATCATTTAGCAGCAGTGTGGCTTTGGGCAAAGTACTTAAACAATCTGAATCTCAGTTTCCTCATCTCTGAAGCAGAGAGAATAATATTTTTCATGGGGCTGCTGTGAGGATGAAATCAGATAGTATACCCAAATTTCTTCACACAGAAGGTGCCTGGCATATAATAAAATGAAAAAGAAAAATCAGCTCTTACTAGTAGAATAGTATCCACAATTTTTACTTTCTGGCATGAATTAATCCATTTAACAAAAACCAGACATCATTTTTGTTGGTGCCTTACTAGAAATAGTGCTGTTTTCTAATGACTTCTGGCAGTAGTTTTAAAAAATTGTTGTTGTTTGTTTTGGGTTTTATTTTTTGTAAAAATAGGATTAAGCGAGATAGGTCTTTGCAGTTTTTTTCCCCTCCAGTTACACAGCCCATCTACACTCCCTCACACTCCACCCTGCCCCCTGAAAAGAAGGAAAAAGAACAAATTGAGAACGTATGGAACCACAACTCAGAAACCTGAGTGTTTTCCATTTCAGCTTTTCTTGGAATAATTTGATGAAAAGCCTATGCTGTGGTTTTAAATGGCATTAGGGTGCCCATCTTCTGTCCCTACCCCTAAGCTCCTGAACATGATTTATATTTCCCTATTTTAAGCTAGTGCAGATTTATGAGACTTTAAACACCATACTTGGAGTTATTGGAGGTTTAAAGGGATTAAGCAGGTCCCACAGTACCTGAGGGGTGTACAGGTTGTTTGAAAGATTTATCAGTATTTCCATGTTAAAATCCACTTTTCAAGGATTCTCATAGCCTGGGTCTGAATCTATGTATTTTGGACAGAGGAATGAATTTTTAGGATTTCTCTTAGGTGGAAAAAAAAAAATTCATCCGTCTATTGCTTCCTGCTTTGTTGTATGGGTTGTGCCTCTGCCCTTCACCTCTTCATCTTTCAAGTCTAGCTTGCTTTGTCTTCTCTGGGGTTTCCTTTCTTGTCTCTGTCCCTGTCTTCTCTCAAGCAGTCTCTTGGTATTCCTCTATGTTCACGTGTTCACAAGCTCCGCCTCTAACCCATGAACCCAACAGCAGCTGGGAGGGAGTCTGATACTTCCCTGCTTGAGGGGGTCAGGGAAACCTGAAGGCAGGGGAGGACTGCAGCGGGTGATAGATATATGGCTGTGTAGGTGGGAATGCCTTATGCCACAGGGGTGACAGATCCCCAGGTTTACACCAGAGGGTGCAATGACTCCATTGCTGAGAGGGGCTGGCTGGAGTCTGGAGTTTCCAAATAAAGTGCCCATTCAAGGCAAAGAACACAAAATTCCTAGGCAGTTAGGTTTAAGACAAGCTGTATTGTGTGACATTGAAAATAGGTTCAGGGCACAAAGTGGGCACATGCTCTTTGTCATTTTCTACCAATGCTGTGAAAAGCCAACGTTCTTCTCATTGCCAAGTATTTTCTCATCAGCCTCCACTTCTTACCTCTCAGATTTCTTCCACATCCTAGCTCTGCCCACCCTGTCAAATCACTGTGGGTGTAGGGAACATGAACTCATTTTAATATCAGCCTGAACCAGACATCACTTGGGAAGGAAATCAGAGAAGCTATTCCAAAGTCTAGTAAAAATAACTTTAGTGAGTACATACTCTATGATTCCATTTATATGAAAACCCTAGAAGAGACAAATCTAATCTATAGTGACAGAAAGCAGATTGGTGGTTGCCTGGGCGAAGGTAGGGGAAGATTAACTGAGATGGGACACATGAAAATGTTTTGGGATGCTGGAAATGTTCTTTGTCTTGATTATGGCAATGTTTGCACACCTTAGAACTCATTAAAATGTACAGTTAGAACATGTATAAGTTATACCTTAATTTTTTTTAAAAAAATTTAATGTTTATTTTAGAGAGAGAGAGAGAGAGAGAGAGACTAAGAAAGAGACAGAGTACAAGTGGAGGAGGGGCAGAGAGAGGGAGACACAGAATCCGAAGTAGGCTCCAGGCTCTGAGCTGTCAGCATAGAGCCCAATGTGGGGTTCCAACTCATGTACCGCGAGATCAAGACTTGAGCCAAAGTCAGATACTTAACTGACTGAGCCACCTGGACTCCCCTATACCTTGGTTTTTAAAAATGTATCCTATGGGCATCCATACTCCTCACCCCTCTCTTATGATAGATAGGGGAAAGCTGAGTATAAATCTTAGAAGGTTCCCTAATCTGTGGCTGGTTGTTTACCCAGCCTATGCTATCTGTCTACACAGAGCATGGAGATAATCCAAAGCAGTAGATAAACACCTAATCAGTTTTAATTGACTTTGAAATGCTTTCTATGCCTTTACTTTCCCTGAGTACAACCTGACTGACAAGGGCAGAAGGGAGCAGGCAGCCAAGAAATGTGGTGGGGAAGCCAGATTAAACAATTACCAGGGAGAGACAAGAACAGGGTGAATGACCACACAGATGATAAAGAACTGTTGACTTTGTAATATGAACTGCGCATTGTATGAAAGTGTAAAGGGATTGGTGAGGGGGAGCAGATGCTCATTAGAAATCAAACCAACCACACTGAACGGTCCTGGCATTTAGATTACAGGAGATCTTCACCAACTTCATCTTTTCCACATCTCTAATTACATCTTTGATATTGCTTAAGTCAGGCACAGTGCCCTATTCATTTTGGCTCCAAATATCCACTTTAAAGTTGGCCAGGCTCACCCAAAGGATGATGTAAATAAATCAAGGATGGAGTTAAGATTTAGGACACTGGAGTTTTGTCCCTGGTGTGTGACCTTCTGAAAAATTACTTAACTTATTTATTTGCTCACTGATTCATTTATTCAATAAAATTATGGAGCACCTGCTATTAATCAGGTGTTTTGCAAGACACTGGGGATACATGGCTCTAGGCATAACTTTCCTCATTTGTAAATGTTCATTCTGGGATCCTTGCACCATCCCCCCACTGTGTCCATGGATAGTATGGGTAGTGATGTAGTCAGGCTCTGAGACCCTCAGGGCTGTGCCTCAATGATAAAGCTGACTAGGAGGTATAACAAAAATCGGACTCCCTAACTTCTCTGATCTGTATCTTTCCAAAGGATAATTCTAGGCCACTTAAAGCATCTTTGGCATAAAAAGTTCCATGGAAATGAAATTAAGCATTTTAGTTTTGTTTGTTGAAAAAATGCCCTTAAAAAACCTTCTTAGGCAGTTTTTAAATTAATTCCTCACTGCTTCGAAGCACAAACTCATATATAGTTATAAACTAAGTTTATGTTTGAGCTCATGCAGAGCAGTAGACCAAGGCTTTTGTCTAGCCTTCCCCTGATTTGCCACATCCCCTGTCCTACCCACCCCCTCCCCAAGCAAGATTTAGAAGTCAACAGACACAAAATTGCTTCTCTTCCTGAAGTTCTTCTCACACTTATCTTCAAGTATACAAATTCTGTTCCTTTTCAGGTCAGCAAACCAACTTTCAGAAGAGTCTGACAGAGTAGGACTCAAATTCTACTGTATAATATGTGACCCAGGGAAAGTTCCCTAAATTTTCTGTGCCTCATCTTGAAGTGGGAATAACAATATCTACTTTGCGTTGTTGTGCAGTTTAAATAGGATAATAGATATAAAAATATCTAGCATGTAAAATATCTAGCAATTGTAGAAAACAAATTTATGGTTGTTATTAAAGCCAAGCAGAAATGAAGTCTGGGGATTGAAGGGAAAAAATCCCCTGCAGAGATAGAAGTAGTCCATTGATTCTTGGAATGGAGGAACCAGGACTTTCAGCCTTATTGAGTGGGTGGTAACTATGGGGGATAGGACCATCAGGTTGTGAAACTCATACCCCCAATCTGGAAGAAGGGTTTACTTTTTTATGAGGTAAATTAAGTCATCCATATGCCCTTGACTCAAGAATGGAAGAGTTTTTCTCTTTAACCCAGTATCCAGCTATAGGAGAAATGCATATGGAACAATGATGGAAAAAAAGTCATGCCCAGCTAGCTGTGATGGCCACATCAGCAGACACAACAGTCAGATTACTTCCATATTCTCTTAGGAAAGGTTCAGATCTCCTGGCCCTTTCCAAAGAGCACTGTTCCACCCAACAGGTCAAAATTAGTGTCACAAAGAGGGCTGAGAACCCGAAGATAGAGTATGCCTGCTGATCCAAGAACAACAGACAACTGGCTCAGGCTGTGATTAAAGTTGGTTGGAATTCACAGCCGTCAGAACAATGGCCACATTCATGAACTGAACTTCTGCTTACTCTCCTATTCCAAAGTTCTTCGTCTTCCTTCCACATGGACAGCCAGCTGTGCTGGGAGATTTGTGTGTTAGCACCTGAAAGTGTTGGATGGACTTGATTACTGTGTAATAGAATCTAACATGAATGACTTGAAAGTATAGTTAAAGGATGAAAAACCTATCTGTAATTACTGGGGACCCCCCCCCCAGGCCCTTACCAAAGAAAAGCCCACTAGATTGTAGAGATCCTTATGAGCAGGGACTATATCTGTCTTCCTCACTGCTTTATATCCAATATCAAACACAGATCTTTGGGGGAAACTGACCATCTTGGTTTGCCTGGGACTCTGGTTTTAGCACTAAAAAATCCTGCATCTCAGGAAACCCCTATTTCACAGGCAAACTAGGATGACTGGTTATTCCAGGCTTGGCACATAGTAGATGTTTAAAAAAATTTAGTTAAACAAAAGAAATTAAATAAATAAGCAGTAGAAGTGTAGCTGGAATTATAATGCAATACATTGGATAGGAGTCTACCTTCAGCAGATGCTGGTTTGAAGTTGAGTTTGGTGAAACCAGCATACTATTTTGATTGTATATAGGTCCAGTCTTGCTTTAAATATCATCTCATTTCTGTCCCTCCTTTTACCTTTTTTAAATACATCTGGGCCATCAGTCAGCAATAGGCTGCACAGTTTCAAAACTGTCAAAACATGGTGAAAATATGACTAAGATTTCTAAAGTCTTTTCCCATTTGGCAACTTTCTCGCCCCATCTACATGGAAACCAGGTGTTTTAAACTGATCCATAATATACACTTGGGAAGGAAGAAGCATTTCCCCAATCAAAGTAAACAACCCTTTATTGAGTGACTGCTCTGGGCAATGTGCTGGGTGCTGCAGGGCATTCAGAATTAGTGACATAGAATCCTTGCCCTTAGCAGCTCTCAACCTAGCAGGGGTGTGTGTGAATAAACATATATATGTATTTATGACATGAAGCAGGCTTGACACATCCATGCTATTTTAATGATTTCAGTTGTGCCCTATGTGACTGTGAGAGAATGGGAGATCAATTTTGAGATGTCATAGAATGCCTTCCAAAAGGAGGTGGGCTTTAGGGTGGGCTTTGAAGAAAGCAACAGGACATCAAATACTGGCTATGTGGTGAGGAGAAAGCAACTTTCCAGGTGGAAGGAGTAGTATGGATGTGACAAAGAGTTACATTAGGCTATTCATCACCTGAACCTGTAGGGCTTTAACTAAATGGAAGCATCATATTCTTTGCAGGAGCTCCAAGGTGGCATCAGCATTCTAGGCTCCTTTCCTCCTTCTGCTCCATCATCCTTAGCTTGTGGCTTTGTTGTCTTCTGCTCCTAAGATGGTTACTCTACGTCCAGCCTCCTGTTTGTGGACCAGGCAGGAGAAAGAAGAAAAGAATGAAGGAACAAAAGGAGAAGAGAGAAAGGAGAGGCATGTGTGAGGGAAAGGCAGGGTCCATATGAAGAGGGAGAACATTTTCCCCAACTCCCAATCTGACTCTCAGAGTCATGTCTCATAACAAGAAATGGGTTACATGGCGCCCCAGGTATAAAGGAGTTGGGGCAGGGAGCATTTTAGCTGGGCACATTGCTCTTCTGAATAATATGGCAATTCTCTTAGTAAGGAGGCATGACTTTGGGGTAGATAACCAGCAGTGTCTGTGCCTTTGAGTAGAAAGCTAGGGATGGGGACAGGGCAGGGATTGCTGGGTAGAGAAAGAAAAGTAGAATCTTGGACATGAGATGGAGTGTGAGTGTATGTGTAGGCAGGACAAAATAGAATGGGATGACTTTGGAGGGTATGGAAAGGAGTAATTTGAAGAAGATAAGATTGGAAAAATATACACCAAATGGAGCAGACATGGGGTTTTTATTTGGCTCTTTAATTTCTCTGCAGAAGGTCCAGCACAGCCTAGATGATCCTGTTTCACATTCTGTGCGGTGGCTTTCATCCTTTACTCGCTGCCTTCGTCTTCCTCAGCCTCACGTTATCAAGCATCTTGGGTAGAGATATAAAAAACACCACTTTCACACTTGTCCCCTCATGTCATATAAAAAGATGATAATGGAAACATTTAAACCATTTTCTTTCCCTAAATTCACCTGTTATCCATATTTTAATTTTATATTATTATTATTCCTGTATTCTATTGATAAACTCCTTTAATTCCCTTGGGCACCATACTATACCAACTTTTACACCATGAACAGTTGTGAGTTGTGTACTGCTAAATACTAATTGGAAAAAAATGTGTATACAGAAACATTATACTTAGAAATATACACACATAGATTTCTGTATATAGATTTCTGATTAGTATTTAGCAATACTAAAATTGTATCTCTCTCTTGCTCTCTCACACACACACTCATGCACACACACATACACACACACACACATACACACACACACACACACACACACACACACACACACACATTTCCCATCCATAACTGTCTTTTGAGAGTCAGATTTGTTCTTCAGCTTTGCAATTTCTTTTGTACCTTGATGTAATTTGCTTTGGTCACTCTCTAAGCTACAATTCTGAATAATTTTCCCATTGCTTGGCTCCAGCCCTTTTTTCTTCCGGGATAATAGTTTCTGAAGATAACTTTAAGCATTAAGAACAGTTGAAGAACCACAAAGAGTTTACTAGTATTAGAGGAAATTATGACATTCTTTATTACTCTAAGTCAGGAGTCAGCAAAACTTTTATTGTAAAAGGCCAGATAGTAAATATTTCCAACTTTGCAGACCATATGGTGTCTGTCACAACTCCTCAGCTCTGCTGCTATAACACAAAAGCAGCCATAGACACTAATTATATGAATGGGCATGGCTGTGTCGGAATAAAACTTTATTTGTCAGACCCCTGCTTTAAGTGAACAGCAGAGATTCTCTCCCTTGCTCTACATCTCTCTCCATCTCTTTCTCTCTCCTTTTTTGTTGTCTTCTTATCACCATCTTTCTTCCATTTTTGTTTTTATTCCTTCTTCATCCCAACCTGTTTCTTGCTTTCTTTTCTACATCTTGATTTCCTTCTTGTCACTTGCTACAAGACATATCCCCAAGGGATGCTTGGCAGATCCTCCTTAGCCTCTTGAGATGGCATCAGAGAGGAAACTTTACTCTTCCTTGAGTCCACTTGGTGACACAGAGAGGCTCCTGGGGCTGACTGGATTATATGTCTGGTGACTTCTTAAGCATATGTAACTCTTCTTGGCTAGCTTAAGATATGCTTTAGTTTATTAGCTGCAGAATTCTTTCTGGCTTCCTTGGACCTGAATCTTTGAGATGACTAAAGAGGTCTTTCTTTTACAATGTCAGTGGAAATTGGCATGTATTTGAATGTTCTTTAATCTTTTTGAGTGCCCCTATCTTTTTAGGATAGGCAAGGCTGGCAGGTAACATGGGTGTACAGTCAATGACAACTTCCTTAGGATCTGGAGGAAATCCATGTTACTTTACCTGCTGCAGATTTCCTCATCCAGGCAGGCTTTTTGGCCATCACAGGCTTCCCCCGAAGACAGGATGAGAAGGAATTTGCTTCAGTTGGAGCAGGAAAGATTAAGAGTAGAGGTCAGGAAGAACTTTGGTTCTGTCACAACTGTATATTGAACAAGGCCAAGACCAGGGGATGTTTTGGCGTTCCCTTGGAATTGTTAAAAGAACAGGACAGATTACTTCCTATGCTTACTCTAAACAGAAAATAGTGTGACAAAGGAAGCAGCTTTGTGTTAGAAATTTCCTGTGCGGTATGGGCTGAGGGCTGGGAATCACGATTTGAGGCCCAAATATCTTCTACCAGCTTCCTCTATGCAGACCAACCCTCAGGATGCTGGCTGATCACTGCAACAGGGAGAGCCACCCACCCTTCCAGTTTCTGAATGACTCTGATAGTTTTCCTGCTTCAGAATTTTCTAACTCCCTCTTATTCTTTCAGTTGTCTCTCAAGTCTGCACAGCTAGCTCCATTTTGAAAACCAGATAGAAACAAACATTTGGAAACTTGATCGTAGTGTGGAACGACTGTCTGTCTGTCTGTCTGCCTTCGCTGCCCAAACTTCAGGGACAGATGATTCAGGTCTGCTGCTTCCATTCCCCTCAGGACACATTGGCCCCTGTCCTATCTGCAGCCAGGTTCTGCCCTCTGCTTTCTCTCTCCAGGCCACTTGTAGCCTGCACTGACCAAATCCTGTCTCCATGCCCCAGTCCTTGCTGCCCCTCACTTCTCTGTGACATCTGACATTTTGGATCTGTCTGCCTGCTGACACCACTTGTCTCCTATCTCCATGGCCAACATGCTCCTGTGACTTGTCTGTCTCTGTTTCTTTCATGTATTGGCTTTATTTCCACACCTTGCCTGGGAAAGCCAGTTGGCAAGCTATTGTAGAAATTCAAGATTATGGAGTCAAAACCTGGTTTGGATGGTGTTGGTGGGAAAGGAGGCAATGGATGCCATTTCAAAGGAAAACTTTGGCTTAATGAGAGCATGAAGGCAGGAAGTAGAGAGGGCAGAGGAGCCAGGCAAGTCTCCTAGGGTTCTAGTCTTTGACACTGGGATAATGAAGTCGGTAAAGTCAGGAAGAGGTGCTGGTTCCAAGGCAGATTTGATTTGAGTAGAAAGCAGGACATAGAAGTGGATAATATGTCTAAAGAGGGAAAGTTAATGGAAATGGATAGAAAACCTTTTATCTCATTTGCTGTTGCTGCTTCAGCCAACTTCTGGCTCCTTGATCAATATTTCCAGCTCCCAAGCTGTCCCAGGCTCTGCACTGACTGTTCTAATTGCTGGAAGGACACTACCACCTGGATGCCTATCATCCTTCAGACTCCTCGAGTGGGAGATGTGTTGTTATAGGGAAATAGCCTGGAAAACTGGCCTAGGAGTCATGAGTTCTGGGGTTGGCTGTGTGACTTGGGGCAGGTCACTTTACTCTCCAGTTTATAGTTTTCTCATCAGTGAACTGAGGGGTAAAACTAAATAACATCTTTTAAAAATGTTTATTTATTTATTTTGAAAGAGAGAGGGAGGGAGAGAGAATGGGGTAGGGACAGAGAGAGAGGGGGGAGAGAATCCCAAGCAGGCCTGATGTGGGTCTCAATCACACGAACCATGAGATCATGACCTGAGCTGAAATCAAGAGTCAGATGCTTAACTGGCTGAGCCACCCAGGCACCCCTAAAAGTAAGTAATATTTAATCACTTTCCTGTATTTCCCCAGTTTGGTTTCTCACCTAGATTGTTTTTTCTTCTGTTAGTGGTGCCGCCATTTTTTCAGTTGCCTAGTGCCCAGAGGTATCCTGAACTACTGTTTACCACCATTCCCTCTTTCCTGCCCACATCTTCTCCCCTCCACATATACGCTTTCAACACATGCTATTGCTCTGTCCTTCTTATTGACTTCCACAACCTTCTGCTTCAGTCTCACAGCCATACCCTCCTTGAATTGTTTACCACCTGCTCTTAGACTGTTGCTATGGACTCTGGATTGCCCCCTCCAGTCTCCTGGGCATGTCTACCTTCCTAAGCATTTCTTCCATCCTGTCCCATTCTGATCCATTCCTCCTTAAATCTTCAAAGAGGAGTGGAGAAAAGGCAGTGTCTGTCAAGACTGAGAGTTTTTTTTTCCAAAATACTTGTACCTTAATATCTCTCCTCCTTCCTCCACCCTGACATTCTTGTGCTCCATGTAAGAAAGACTCCCCAGGGGATGATTCTCTCTCTTTCTCCTCATTGTGAAGAATCATGTTATGAAGTTTTAAATATTTAAATATAATGTAAAAATTCTGAGACCATGAAAATCCCATATATTCCTCACATGATAACTGCTATTTCCTTGTAAGTACATGGAGCTTTACCACATTTTCCCCCACATTTTTAAATTAATTAATTAATTTTAAAAGTTTATTTATGTACTTTGAGAGGGAGAAAGAGAGAGCAAGCTGGGGAGGGGCAGAGAGAGGGAGAGAGAGAGAATCCCAAGCAGGCTCCACACTGCCAGCATGGAGCCTGATGTGGGGCTTGAACCCTTGAACCGTGAGACCATGACCTGATTTGAAGTTGGATGCTTAACCAACTGAGCCACCCAGGTGCCCCTATCACCTTCTTTTTAACAAAAATTATTTAAAAAAATAGCTTTATTGAGGCATGATTGATATTTGATAAATTGAATGTATTTAAACTGCACAATTTGATCAGTTTTGACATAAGCATACACCTAAACAACAATTGACACAATCAAGAACATACCCTTCACCTCCAAAAGTTTCAGTGTTCCTCTTCATTGTCCCAACTTCCTGCTCCTCCCCTCCCAGTCTCTGCCCTGCTGGTCATCTCTAGACAACCACTGATCTGCTTTCTGCCAGCATAGATCACTTCGCATTTCCTAGAACTTTATATAAATGGAATAATTTAGTATGTGCTTTTTTTTTGGTCTGACTTCTTTCACTCAGCATAATTAGTTTGAATTTCATCCACATATTATTGGTATAGCAATAATTCATTTCTTTTTATTACGAAGTAGTAGTCCATCGTGTGTATATATGGTAATTCGTTTATCCTATCACTTGTTAATGGATTTTTGGATTGCTTCCAGATTTTGGCTATTATAAATAAAGCAGTTATGAGCATTTGTGTACAAGTCTTTGCATGATATATGCTTTTATTTCTCTTAAATACCAAGAATGATTGAGTCATACGGCAGGTGCATGTTTAACTATTTAATAAACTGTCAAACTGTTTTCTGAAGTGGTTGCACCCTTTTACATTCCCACCAGAAGTGCAGGAGAGCTCCAGTTGTTTCACATTTTCACCAACACTGGAGATGAGCAAGTCTTTTTAATTTGAGACATTTTAATAGATTGTGGTATCTCAGTGGTTTGGAAATTTGTATATCCCTAATGACGAATGATGTTGAATATTTTCTCAAGTGTTTATTTGCCATCCACGTATCTGCGAATATGGGTTTCTTTTCAAATCTTTTACCCAATTTTTAAAAATTGGGTTGTTTTCTTATTTAAAAAATTTGAGGGTTTTTTATGTATTCCAGAGACAGTCCTTCATCAGATATGTGATTTTCAAATATTTTCTCTGATGGCTTGTCTTTTCATTATCTTAATATCTTTTTTTTTTTAAATTTTTTTTAGCGTTTATTTATTTTTGAGACGGAGAGAGACAGAGCATAAACGGGGGAGGGTCAGAGAGAGGGAGACACAGAATCTGAAACAGGCTCCAGGCTCTGAGCCGTCAGCACAGAGCCCGACGTGGGGCTCGAACTCACGGACCGGACCGCGAGATCATGACCTGAGCCGAAGTCCGACGCTCAACTGACTGAGCCACCCAGGCGCCCCTCTTAATATCTTTTAAAGAGTAGAACTTCTAAATTTTGTTGAAATTTCATAATTACAAGTTTATAATTTTTTCTTTTAGAGATTATGCCTTAGGTGTCATATCTGAGAAATCTTTGCCTACTCTAAGGTCACAAAGATTTTCTTCAATGTCTTCAAGAAATTTTATAGTGTTAGATTTTACATTTAGGTCTATGATCCATTTGGAGTTAATTTGTGTGAGATATTGATCTAAGTTTATTTTCTTTTTGCATATGGATATTATGTAGGCAGAATAATGCCTTTCCCCAAAGATGTCTATGTCCTGGCCCCCAGAACCTGTGGATATGTTATGTTACATTGCAAATGGGAATTAAGGTTTCAGATGCAATTAAGATTGGTAATCAGATGACCTTAAAATAGGGAGATTATCTTAGATTTATCTGGGTGGGCTCTATGTAATCACAAGGGTCTTTAAGAGTGGGAGAGGGGGACTGAAAGAGAACCAGAGAAATGGTAGTGTAGAATGGAATTGGCCTATATTGTTGGTTTTGAAGATGGAAGAAGGGAGACATAAGCCAAAAAAAAAAAAAAAAAAAAAAAAGGCTTCTAGAAGATGGGAAAAGCAAGGAAACCGTTCTCCCCTAGAACCTCTAGAAAGAATAGGAATCCCTTTTAATACCTCAATTTTAGCCCAGTGAGACCTGTTATGGACCTTTGACTTCCACAACTATAAGATAATAAAATGTGTGTTGTTTTAAGCCACTAAGTTTGTGGTAATTTGCTATTTGAGTCATAGAAACTAATACAGGTTTTCAGTTTTTCAGGCACCATTGTAGACTATCCTTATTATACCAAATTTCCTTTGATCTTTGTTGAAAATCACTTGAACATAAATGTGTGGGTTTGTTTCTGGACTCCATTCTATTCCATTCATCTATTTTTCTATCTTAATGCCAAAATCACATTGTCTTGATCACTCTAACCTTATAGTGAGTCTTGAAGTTGGATAGGGTAAGTCCTCCTACTTTATTCTTTCTCAGATTTTTGACTTTTCTAGTTTATTTGGATTGAACCAACTTGTCAATATCTACAGAAAAAATAAAAACAAAAAATGAAAAAACCCTACAAAACAATCCTCTGGGATCTTAGTTGGTATTGCATTGAATCCACAGATCAATTTGGAGAAAATTGATGTCTTAAGCATTTTGAGTCTTCTGACCCATGACACAGTATATCTTTTCATTTATTTAAGTCTTCTTTAATTTCTTTCAGCAGTGTATTGTAGTTTGCAATGTGTGGGTCTTGCATATCTTTAATCAGAGCTAGCCTTCATCTTTATATTTTTCCAAGCAAATGTAAATAGTGATTTTTAAAATTTCAATTTCTAAACCTTCATTGCTAGTGTAGAGAGATACAATGTATTTTAATGTTGGTCTTACATCCTGAAATCTTGCTAAACACATTATTAGTTCTAGAGGCATTTGGATAGATTTCATGGAATTTTCTAAATAACCAATCATCTTGTCTGTGAATAAAGTTCTACCCCCTACTCTTTAATTTGGATGCCTTTAACTTCCTTTTCTTGCCTTATCATACTTGTTAGAACATCCAATACAATGTTGAATAGGAGTCAGAGTGGACATACTTGCTTTGTTCTGATCTTAGGGGAAAAGCAGTCTTCTACCATTAATTTTAGTATTAGCCATAAGTTTTTTAAAAATGTTTTTATTTATTTTTGGGGGGTAGGGGCAGGGACAGAGAGGGCAGAGGATCTGAAGGAGGCTCTGCACTGACAGTAGGTGAGCCCGACGTGGGGCTTGAATTCACAAACCATGAGATCAGAATCTGAACCGAAGTCAGATGCTCAACAAACTGAGCCAACCAGGTGCCCTGGCTTTTTTTTTTTTTTTTTTAGTAGATGCTCTTTATTAAGTTGAGGAAGTTCCTTCTATTCCTAGTTTGCTGAGAGTTTTGATCAAAAACGAATATTGTATTTTGTCAAATGCTTTTCCTACATCTATTGAGATGATTGTATGGTTTTTCTTTTTTAATATGGTATATTAATTTTCTAGGGATGCTGTAACAAAGTACCACAACTGGTTGGCTTAGAAGAACAAAAATTTATTTTGTCAGAGCTCTGGAGGCTAGAGGTCCAAAATCAAGGTGTCAGCAGGACTGTCCTCCCTCTGAAACTGGGTGGAATCCTTCCTTGCTTCTTCCTAGCTTCTGGTGGTGACCATCAATTTTTGGCGTTCCTTGGCTTGTAGCTGCACCATTCCAGTCTCTGCCTCTATTGTCACATGGTGTTTTCCCTGTATGCCTCTTCTTCACAACACGTTTTTCTATCATAAGAACACCAGTCATATTGGACTAGGACCTACCATAATGACCCCATCCATAAGGCATTACATCTGTAAAGACCTTATTTCCAAAGTAGGTTATATTCACAGGTACTGGGGATTAAGATTTTAACTTATCTTTTGGGGGGGACACAATTCAACCCATGACATATGGTAAATTACATTGGTAAATTTTCAAATGTCAAACCAACCTTTCATCCTTGCAAAAAATGCACTTTATTATAATGTATTATCCTTTTTATATATTAGTGGATTTGATTTGCTAAAGTTTCATTAAGAATTTTGCATCTATGTTCACAAAGGAGAGTGGACAACAGTTTTGTTTTTGTTTTTTTCTTTTCTCCTCTTCATTGGTCTTTGTTTAGTTTTAGCATAAGAGTAATGTTGGTATTGGGGTGCCTGGGTGGCTGAGTGTGTTAAGTGGCTCAGGTCAGGATCTCATGGTTCATGAGTTTGAGCCCTGCATTGGGCTCTGTGCTGTCAGCTCAGAACCTGGAGCCTGCTTCAGATTCTGTGTGTCTGTCTCTCTCTGCACCTCCCCCACTCATGTTCTGTCTCTCAAAAATGAATAGACATTAAAAAAAAAAAAAAGAGTAATGTTTGCTTCATGCAAATAGCTGGGAATTATTTCTTCTTCTTCCCTTTTCTGGAAATGTGTGTGTGGATTGGTATTACTTTTTAAATGTTTCATAGAATTCACCAGTAAAGCCACATGGGTCTTGAATTTTCTTTATGGAAAATTTTAAGCTACAAATTTAATTTCTTTTATAGATATATGGCTATTTAAGTTATCTGTTTCTTCTTGAGTAAGCTTTAGTAGTTTGTGCCTTTCAAGAAATGTGTCCAGGGGTGCCTGGGTGGCTCAGTCGGTTAAGCAGCCGACTTCAGCTCAGGTCATGATCTCGTGGTCCGTGAGTTCGAGCCCCACGTTGGGCTCTGTGCTGACAGCTCAGAGCCTGGAGCCTGTTTCGGATTCTGTGTCTCCCTCTCTCTGACCCTTCCCCATTCATGCTCTGTCTCTCTCTGTCTCAAAAATAAATAAACATTAAAAAAAAAATTTAAAAAAAAATTAAAAAAAAAGAAATGTGTCCATTTTATGTAAGTTGTTGAATTTATTGGCATAAATAGCTCATAATATTTCCTTTTGTTGTTTTTACATCTCCATTATTTATAGTGATGTCACCTCTCTCATTCCTGCTAATAGTAATTTGATTCTTCTCTCTTGTTTCCTTATTTCAGTTTGGCTAGAGATTTATCAATTTTATTGATCTTTTCAAAGAACACAGTTTTGGTTTCATTGATTTTTCTCTTTTTTTTCAGTTTTTCAGTTATCTATTTCATTGATTTCTGCCTTTTTAAAATGCTGTTCTTATGCTTTGGGTTTCATTTACTCTTAAGGTAGAACAGGAGATCCCTGGTATGAGATATTTCATTTCAAAATAGGTATTTTACTACTCTAAATTCCCCTCTAAATACTGCTTTAACTGTATCCCACAGATTCTTATATGACATATTCATTTTAATTCACTTTAAAATTCTTTCTAATATTCCTTTCAAGTTCTTAGTTGAGCATGGATTATTCAGAAATATGTTATTAAGTTTCCAAATATTTGGGGGATTTCCCATATATTTGTCATTGATTTGTTTTTATTTTTCTTTTGAAATATGACTTTTTTATTTTAAAAATTTATTTATTTAAATTCAAGTTAGTTAGTACACAATATAGTATTGATTTCAGGAGTACAGCCCAATGATTTACCACTTACATACAACACCCAGTGCTCATCCCAGCAAGTGCCCTCCTTAATAATGCCCATCACTCATTCAGTCTAACCCTCTACTCACCTCCCCTCAAGCAACCCTGTTTGTTCTCTGACTTTAAGAGTCTCTTATGGGTTGCCTCCCTCTGTTATCTTACTTTTCCTTCCCTTCCCCTATCTGTTATGTTTCTCAAATTTCACATTTGAGTGAAATCACATGATATTTATCTTTCTCTGACTGACTTATTTCACTTAGCATAATATACTCTGGTTCCATGCACATTCTTGCAAATGGCAAGATTTCATTTTTGCTGACTGGTATTCCACTGTATATATATGCCACATTTTCTTTGTCCATTCATCAGTCAATGTCATTGATTTCTAATTTAACTCTATTGTGCTCAGAAAACATACTTTATATGATTTAAAAAAACCCCAAACAGGGGCGCCTGGGTGGCTCAGTCAGTTAAGCCTCTGACTTCAGCTTAGGTCATGATCTCACAGTCTGTGAGTTTGAGCCCCGCGTTGGGCTCTGTGCTGACAGCTCAGAGCCTGGAGCCTGCTTCAGATTCTGTGTCTCCCTCTCTCTCTGCCCCTCCCCTGCTCATGCTCTGTCTCTCTCTGTCTCAAAAATAAATAAAAACATTAAAAAAATAAAAAAAAAACCCCAAACAACTGAGGTATAATTTACCTACTAGTCTGCATGGGGTTAATCCTTTTAAATTTGTTAGAGACTTGTTTTATGGCTTAGCACATGATTTATCTTGTTACATGTTACCTGTGCACTTGAAAAAAATGTGTACCTGCTGTTGTTGAGTGGAGTATTCTATAAACATCAGTTGGGTTAAATTGCACTGTTCATATTCTTACTGATGATCTGTCTCCTTATTCTATCAATTATTGAGACAGATATTAAAATGTCTGACCATAATTATCAATTTGTCTGCTTCTCCTTATAGTCCTATCGGTTTTGCTTCATATATTTTGAAACTCCCTTATTAAATGCAAAAACTCTTTGAATTGTTACATGTATCTGATGAATTGAAATGTCCCTCTTGATCTCTGGTAATATTCTTTGCTCTGAAATCTTCTTTGTCTGATAATGATATAGCTACATACATTTAAGATTTTAATACAAATTGCCAAATTGCCTCTCAAAAATTGGTGTTATATAAGGTTTTCCCCCATTCTGGTTCACATTTATTGAGACTTTGATATGAAACTTCTTCTAAACATGTAATGTTTCTTCTGAATTTGGGATCAGCTAATACTCTTGCCAGACTTCTGGTTCTCTATCTGCACAAGTAGCTGTTAACAGCTCTGCCATCATGTGTATGGGGGAGTACAGGAAAGGGTTTAGGCATGGGGTCAAGCGGAGGCAAAAGTTAGAAAAGACAAATGAGAAGTACTTTCATTGTCAGAAAAGGTGGTAGGTAGGGGGGCATCTGGATGCTTTAAGGCAATTTAAGGTATCAGATGAATTAGATCTCATGGCAGTGAACTTGTGATCTCAGCGTCACTATTAATCATTTTTAAGAAATGGAGCCTGATAGATGTACCCAAGACTGGAGACAGGCAACAGTACTTATATTTTTAGTGGGTGAAAAAAAATGTGTGACATTCAGTAAAGAAAGTGATGAGTACTGGGAGCTAGAAAGGGTTCACTAAAATCTTACTTAATTCATTCTATTTGCTGTTAGAGTTACCCAGTTAATAGATCTGGAAAGGTCCCAGGTGCTTTGAACCGGAGAGAGGTGGAACCAAAGACGTTGTTAGAGATAAATACATCCAGGAGTGGGCCATCAAATTTAGACTAGGACCTGGTTTTCCTATTCCGTGTGTTTTAACACATTAGGTCAGGCCACAGCCTCTCCATCTGCCTGGATGAGGCAGCAGCAACACCTCCCAACACACCACATTAAGTACTTAGGTCTAAAGAGCCTCTGTTTTGTAGTCTCTGCAGTCACTAGAACTATAAACAGAATACTGGCTAATTATTGTTTAATTATTGCTTAAAAAACCAATTGGCACAATACAATCACTGCATTAATTACCCCATACAGCATCTGCTTTCTTTTTTGCCGTCATCCCCATTCCTCCCCAGCCCCTCTCCCCACTTTAATTGAAATTCAGCTTGCCGTAACACCTCCTTTCTCCAGGCCAACTGGATCTCTCCATTCACACGAGGGAGAGGAACAAAACAGAGAAGGCCCCCGGGGATTAGGGAGTTTTGACAGCTGTCCAAGAGGAGCTCAGAGATACGGGCCAAGTACAGAGGCAGGACAGAGACAAATGAGAGAGAGAAGAGAGTGACAGAGGGAGGGAGAGATGGGCAGGGAGACATCGCAAGAGGAATGAGTGGGACAAAGAGTCACAGAGACAGGCAGAGATGTTTAAAGGGGCGCTGAAAAGGGGAAAAAGGAAACGAAAGGCTAAAAACGAGAGGAACTAAGGCGAGACGGAGAGGAAAATGCGAGAGGCTCAGGAGGGGAGGGAGACAGGAGAGAGCTTTGTCAGGAAGGAGAGGGAAAAGTCCGGTCTCTGAGGACAGGTCAGTGCAGCTTGGGTACCGGTCTGAAGAGGAGGCGGGCAGGCAGCGTGGGGTTCCCCTCGCATACCTGGGCGCCGGGTGGGGCGGAGGACCGCCGCCGGGCCGGGAGCATCGCAGCGCGAGCGGAGAGCTGAGCGCGCGGGACCGCGGCGGCAGGGCCCCTGGGCGAGCCCGGCGGCCCCGCACTAGCCCGGCGGCCCCGCCCCCTCCTCAGCCGCCTCCTTCGCCGGGGCTTTTCCTGCGGGGCTCAGGAAGCCGGCCTAGTGCCGCCACGAACAATAGCTCGCTGCTCGGGCTCGGCTCCGGGAGAGGCCGAGGCGCGGCCGCGGGGGAGGGAGGCGTCCGCGCCGCCGGGGGCCCGCGGTGAGCGGCCGGCCCGGGCCGGAGCTTCAGTTCAGCTCCGCGCCGTCCGGGTCATTGTTGGCCGGGACTGAGGGAGCGGGAGCCGGGGGAGGAGCTGGAGAGGCGACGGCGGCGGCGGCGGCGGCGGCGGCGGCGGGAGCCAGAGGGGGAGCCAGAGAGCGAGCGAGCGAGCGCGGGAGGGAGGAGGTAGAGAGACAGGGAGGGTGGGAGGGAGGAGGAAAAATAAAGAGGAGAGCCGAGCAGGGCTGAACAATAGAGACAGGCGGACGGGCGAGGAGAAGAGCCAGCTGCCGCTGCTGGGGAAGAGCGGGCGCCCAGGCAGCGCGGACCCCGGCCCCGGCCCGGTCCGGCTCCGGCCAGACAGCAGGGCGGCCAGCGCCCGCAGGGAAGGGGTACCATGGGGGAGCCGGCGGCAGGCGCCCCCAGCCCGCCGCGCGCCTCCGCCTGAGGGAGGCTGGGCGTCCTCTGCCCCAGCCCCGCCGTCCCAGCCGCCCGAGCCGCCCGCCCTCGAAGCCGCGAGTCCTCCTGGTCTGCGGCCGCGGCCGCTGCGCCCCGCGCCCTCCGCCCAGCGGGCGCCCCGCAGCCCTCGGCCCCGGGCTCGGCCGGCCCCGGCTGCCCGCGGACGCCTCCCCCAGTCATGAACCCCCCGGAGGGGGCAGCGGAGGAAGGAGGAGCAGCCGACTCGGACGTAGATGCCTTTTTCCGGACAGGTAAGCTGGGCAGGGCGCGGGGGGCCCGGGGGAGGGCTGCTGCTCGGGACGCGGCGTCTCGGACAAGTTTGGGGAAGGAGGGCTGTTGCTGGGGTGTGCGTGTCGGGGGGCAGTCGTCCGTGTCGTCGGACTGGAGTTGCCGAGATTCTTGTTGTTATGGCAATGCTGCTTGCGTTTTGGGGAGGGGTGGGGGCTGGGAGCCCGGCACCCCTCGGCGTTCACCCCACTTGCGAGAGTCGGTGTTGGGGAGGCGGGAGGCGGTCCCCTCGGCCGCCTTCTCCTGGAGCGCGGGGATGGGGCGATGTTGGATCACTTTGCAGCGCGCGGCTCAGCTACCGGCGTCCCCGGCCCCTCCCTCGTCTCCCCCCTCCCCCAGCGCCTGTCAGCCAGCCTCCGGCCGCCCTGGGCTGGCACCCCATCTGGGGCCAGGGGCCCGGGGTCCTGACGTGTGGAGAGGGGCAAGAGGGGACCGGGAGTCGCTCACGCTGCAGACTGACAGTCAGGAGCCGGGCGGACCAAGGACGGTCATGCCTGGTGCGTGTGGGGAGTCGGCGTCTCGGACTTAAGAGGCAGACCGGGCTGGGAGGGCGGTGGGCGCCTTGGACCTCCTCCGTGTCCTCCTCTTCTCCAGTTCTGGGAACGGATGAGCTTTTCTTAGGAATCACTCATTCCTGGAAGTGTGAGTTAGCGTCCTCCTCATACACACCCACTGAATCTTTTGCTTGCCTGTGGTATAAGAGCCCCCAGATCTGTCTTTACAGCTGTTTGTTGCCCCTGCCACCTCCCATCCCCCAGGTCTATAGCTCTTGCTCCCGGGCTCCACAGCCCGTTCTCCCAAACAGACACCGACCACCCTCGTCTCCCACCACCTGTGGCCCTATTTCTCTGGCAGCCAGGGATTCCCCATCTCCCGTTTACCTGTGGCTTCCGCCAGTTCCTCATCTCCCGTGTCTGGAACCATTTTGTCTGGAATCTTTGTCCCAAGGAGTCCAATAAGTTATGGGGACCCTGCACATCTGCCCTGTCCTTCCATAAGTTGGATTAGAGGACATGAACTGGTGGGGTCAAGGATCAGGTTAGCTCTGAAGGCTCTCTGCACACCCATCTGTTTCCTAATCTCATTGCCTTGCCCTAGAGGTCATCTCTAGGGAAGAGGGTGGGGTGCTTTGTTGGGGAGACTTGTGGCTTTAGAAGTCAAGACTTGATTGGCTCATATGTTCATTTTCTGGTTGGTCTGAAGAGGAAAGAGCTGGAGGGCAGGAGATCATGCCAGGGCCTGGAGAAAGCAGAGGAAGCCTCTGTTATACGCTACTGCTTCCAAGGGCTCAGCACCCCCCCACCAAATCAGTCTCTATCTCTTGCACTCACACATACTCACACACACTGCCCAGGACCCAAAGCATGGATTCTAAAGAGGTGCCTGACCTAAGTTTATAACTTGACATCTAGGTTGTAATGTTCTGGGGCCTGAGTGATAACCTGAAATACTCATCAGGAGGTCTCCCCTGACACCCCCTGCTGCCCCACCCCCCCACCCTCTCTGTCCTCCCATCTCTGGACAAAGTCTGCCTTTTCTTAGCTCTAGGGAAAAAAAAAAACTCTTGGAGTGTGACCTTTCCCACCTTCCTTTTCTGGATCCCACTTTCATCTTTTGACAACCACTCCTCCTTCACCTTTCTTATTACCTAAACATTAGTTCCTGTCCATTCCTTGTCCCAGGCCCTTGGGCTGAGTTCAGTTTCTGGAGGTTTGATAATTTTGACAAATTCACACAGTGTTAATGGTGTTAATGGCCTATAATGGTCCAATGTGTTACTTTTCCCAGGGCCTTTCCAAATACAATGTGTGGCTTATGTATGGCTCAAATCACAGAATAAATAGCAGACTAGGGTCTGTCTCCTGTGGGACTCCTGTTGAGGATATTCCCCTTCCTCCTTGGGGAGCCTTTTTTTGGGGGGGGGTTAGATCTGATGTGCACTTAGAATCAGAGAAAGGTTAAATCTGCAATGAAGAAGGCTGGAAATGACTGATGACCTGTAACAAGTTGCAAGTGGGGATGCACACTGCTGGTCGCTAGGTCTAGGACTGCTTTCCTCCCAGCCCCCCAACATGGTCCTCTGTGCTTTGCTTCCTGATTTTACCCTCACTAGTCTCTAGCCTGGGCTCTTGCTGAAGATTCTTAAGCCTGGGATAAGGCCACATTTTGTAACCTTCTCCCTTCTGATTCTCCATCATTATGGACCATAGCACTGTACCTGGTAGCTAGACAGATTATAAATTTATTCAGTTGAACTGAGAAAACTTCAAACACATTTTCAAAGTCCCTAGCACCAAAGTTACCCCCTACTTTCTGGTGGAAAATTTTGCATGCACAAGGACGAGACTGGCAATTGCTTTGTCAAACCCTGGCATACTGTGCTTCTAATTAGGAATGTTTCAAATAATTCTGTCATTTTGGTCCCTTACTAGTCCTCTTCTGATTATTTTGGTATCTCAAGTCTCCTGACCAATCGATAAAGCTATATTCCCTAAATTTCAACTCCCTTGCACACATGTACATATGCACACACACAAACACACACACATACACACATGTACACACACCAGCCCACTATTCTTATTGGTGGATTCCATATTGTCTTCTTAGGAATTCTCTGTTCCAAGCCTGGGAGTGTGTCACAATAGTTTTATTTATCACTTTTATTAGGTAGAGGAGGGGAAATATGGGAGCTCAAAACTGGGAATAGAAACCAACTGGAATAGAAAACCAACAAGGACTCGGGGCGCCTAGGTGGCTCAGTCGGTTAAGTGTCCGACTTTGGCTCAGGTCATGATCTCACAGTTCGTGGGATCGAGCCCTGCATTTGGCTCTGTGCTGACAGCTCGGAGCCTGGAGCCTGCTTCTGATTCTGTGTCTCCCTCTCTCTCTAACCCTCCCCTACTCATGCTGTCTCTCTCTGTCTCTCAAAAATAAATAAATGTAAAAAAAATTTTTTTTAAAAAGAAAACCAACAAGAACTTTTCAACTCCTACTGGGAGTCTTCTGCTGTCCAGGGTGCTGTGGAATACAAAAGAAATATTCAGAGTGGTCTTTGACCTCAAAGAACTTTTAAAAGGAGTTTGACAATTATTGCTCAATTGGAGATTAATTAATTGGTAAACATGGTTCTATAAGATAAGAAGTTGACAGAACTATAGATGAGGTAGAACCAAAGGTAGTTCTTAAAGGGGGTGGAGAGGGAGGAATGCCATGGGCAAAAGGCACATAGGAGTTTGGGGCATGGACATTGAGGTTTCTGGGCTGACCAAAAAAAGGGGTAGGTTAGGGAGGAATAGGAAACAGGGATAGGTAAGTGGGGCAGGACAGATAGGGAGAGTCTGGGAAATCCAAGAAAGGATTTGGATTTGATTAAGAGTTAGTAGGGAGTCATTTTAGGTTGAGCAAGGGCATATCATGAAGAAAGTGGCAGTTGGAAAGGTTAATCTGGGGGTAATATGACTGATGAAGTGGAAAAGGGAGAGAAAGAATCCAGGGAGATGGAAAAGTGATTCAGAGCTGAGGGGGAGGGGGCTTGCTCTAGGTTGGTGGCAAAAAGGATGGGGAGTCAGGGACAGCTCTGAGAGACATTTTCAAAGACAGAAAAGTGGGGATTTGTTGACAAACTGGCTATAGGGGGAAAAGAAAAGTAAGCCCATGAGGAAACAGAAGTAGCTGGGTTGAGAGTGTAGAGGACTAACAGTGTGCCATTGACATGGTCTGATTGGGACAGGAACCGATTTGCAAGGCAGGTAATGATATTGGCTTTGGAACTAGTGAACTGGAGATGACTGATGGACATCCAGGTGGAGTTTTTTTTATGTGTGTGTGGGGAAAATGGGACTCAATACAGGAGCACAGGCAGGAGATTAGGGCTGGCGCTGTGGACTTGGAAAGCTTCTGGGTCAAGGTTGGATGCAGCTGAAGCTTTGTGAATACACCATTTGTCAGAGGGAGGGACTGGAGGAAAGAGGGGAAGAACTAAAGTTAGAATTTGGGGGATAAACCCTTATTTATAACATGGCAGCAAAGGAGACTTGATCTTGGAGACCCCAGGGAGTCAGCGTGGGTTCTGAGGTGAAGACAGGCTGCAGACAGGGTGAGCAAGAGGAGTGCTGGGTAAGTGTCACCAGATGTGATAAAAACAAGGCCACTGTGAGCTCTCAGGAGTGCAGTATTAGAAGAGGCAGTCAGAGTAAGGATTTGGGGTGGTGGATAGGAACCCATTACTTGCACAGTTGATCAGTGAAAGGAAAAAGAGATTGGGTGCCAGTCAGAAGGAGTGTTAGTATGAAGAAAAGGAGTTTCATTTTTTTGCCAGAGAGTCAGAAGAGGTTTGCAGGTGGAAGGGAGAAAGCTTGTGGACAGGGAACACTGCAGATGCTACATTAATTGTTGACTTAGATACCTGGAACCTGAGACAAAAGTAGGTTCCCTAACAAAAATAAGAGCTTAGCTTTGGTGAGCAGAGGAGAAAATTCTTTTTTTTTTTTTTTTGAGACTAAAAGGAAAAAAGTTAAAAGTTATAAGTGAAAAGAGATTGATATGGAAATATCTTCTACCTATATCTTTCTGTTGAGCTTTGGTCCTGTGAGTCCAGACATTTTCAACTGAAGTGTTTGCTGCTACTTGGACTTCAGCCAGCTTCAAACTCAACTCTGTGTGTCTTTCCAACTCCCCGCATTAACTTCTTCTCTTGTCTTCTTAGTTCTGTAAGTGACATCTCCCCCCCCTCCCAGTCATGATAGTTAAAACCTTGGTTTTGTCTATGAGGAGTTTCTTTCCTCTAACAAATCCTATTGAATTATCTGTCATCATCAGCCCTTCCTGTTCATCGACAGCCTCTGCCCTAGTCCAGGACCTGTTATGCTGCCTGTGACCTCCTTTCTTGTCCCTTGGAATCTGCTCTCTCACCCCCACTCCAAATTGGCACTGCAGGCAAGATGGCACTAATTTCATCACGTTGCTGCCTGGTTTATGAACCTACAGTGACTTCCTAGTGTCTTCAGGGTCAAGTCTGTACTTCATATCTCAGCTCCAGCCAGGCTGCTTTTCTCACTTCCCAAGGGCATCATCTACCTTTGCACCCCCACTTTCCAAATCCAGTTCATTCTTCAAAGGCTTGCGTCCTACCTTCTTCTGGGAGTCTTCACAGCTCACAGGACCAACTGTCTCCTCTGAATTCCTAAAACACTCACTTATCTATACTCATATTCTCACTGTATTAGTGGTATTATATTGTTTTTAGCCCTTTCATACGCATAAGGCTTGTCTCCCCCATTGAAGTTACTTGTTCTTTGCAGGTAAGGAAAAAGATATTTTAAAAACCTTGAAATTCATCAAAAACAAAAACAAATCACCTCCTCCTAATATAGATAAAACAAAATTGGTAAAGTATATGCAGTTGTTAAATCTAGGTGGTGGTATATTGATATTTACTATATGATTCTTTAAACTTTTGTCTCAGATGACAACCTCAATCTTCCTGGACAGAGGAACTGGACAACATCATGTCCAGATCATCAAGAAGATGTTATTTTGGAGTAACACCTATTTTGTGCAATTCTTTGAGTAAATATCACCTCTCCATCTGTGCAGTGCCAGGCACTGAAGGGGAGTGGTTTCTTCTGCAGGAAAGGAAAACATCTCTTTTTGACACTGGGCTTGATGCGATGCTCCAGAATCATGCTTAATTCATGTTTGTTTTCCTTTTTGATTCTCTTCTACTTCTACCCACCATGAATTGGGCTTTAGGTCACATCACTTTCCAGGAACTTCTTGGGGAGTATGGAGAGGACTTTTTTTTTTTATGGAGATGGAATGTTGTTAATATTTCTAATATTGTATTTATGCAGGCTATTTCTACATTAATATATTTTAGAACATATCAACGACAGCCAAGCACACTATAAGATTTGGGAGGTTTTGCTTTATCCTGTGCCACCAATCATAAATAGCTTGATTATTGACACATTCTGTTCAATTGTATTTGAAAATCCTTTGGGGGAATGGAAGAAGTGTTGGAACAAACTGAAGCTGTAGAAAGAAATTAGGTGAGAAGTAATAAAAATCTCTGTGGCTCTAAATATCAGTAAAACGCTAGAACTGGTGAATTAGGAGTCCTTCTCAGATGTTAGAGAATTAACACTTTTACTTTACAGACTTCTTTCTGCTTCCAGAGGTAGGCAGTATGGTATAGTCCAGTGGTTCTCAGGTGGTGACAATTTTGTCCCCCAGGGAACATTTGGCAATATCTGGAGAGTTTTTTGATTGGCACACCTTGGTATCTAGTGGGTAGAGGTCGAGTGTTCTGCTAACATCTTATAATGTACAGGACAATAAAGAATTTTCTAGCCCCCAGATGTCAATTGTGTTGAGGTTGAGAAACCCTGGGATAGCCTGAAGATCATGGGCTTTGGATCAGATAGGCCTGACACTAACCAGGGGTAGAATCTTGGGTAAATTATTTAATCTCTCTCATTTTCAGTCTTTTGCAAAATGGAACTAAGAATGCTTATTTCACAGGTTTGGAGGACTAAATAGGAAAAACGTGTTAATAGCATCTAGCCATTTCTGATACACAGTGGTAGCACAAGACATCCTAGCTGCCCCTGTTGTTCCTGTTTCAATTATTAGGTGAATATGCTTACACACAGGCTGGGGGATCTCCAAAAAGAGGTGTTGTGTAGGGCTTTTTCCAGGAGGTGGGAGAGGGTGCCAGAGAGGTACATGATGAAGTACAGGGAGCCTGTGTGTGGAATCAGAAGGTTAGGGTTTGGGCTTCAGCTGTCTTTTATTCATTCATTCAGTCATTTGTTTGACAGATATTTATGGCATACCTACTGCAGCCATGTACTGTTCTATGGGAGTGTATAAAATCATTACAACAAAGAATATAGAGCAGGAAGGGGAATGGATATAAATATACCCCTTCAGGGAGCACTTGGATATAAGAGGTGGGAAAGGAAGGAAAAGCCTGTGAAGGAGGCTGAGAAGGTCAGACAAGAGAGCAGGAGATGAACACTCCCCTTTGAGCTCTACTTCTCTGAATGACTTGGGCAAGTGACTTTAATATCTGTGTAGGATGAGGATAATAGCCCTCTCTCCCCTTTCCTGTATAGGGCTGCTGAGAGACTCAAATAAGATACTGTATGTGAAGGGTCTTTATAAGTTGTACAGTTCTATCCACATATATGTAGATAGTTCCTTCTAAATCGAACATTCTATTACTCTAAGTGCCTCTCCTGACAAATATTATTTTATTTAATCTGACCTCTATGAGATCTTTCCAGTCCAGGAAGAAAGCAGTCCTTTTCAATTTGGTTTCCCAAAGGGACTGGATGGGGCACCCTTCTTACAACAGGTCAGGACACTTCTGTTCTCTCTCCCTCCACAAAAGTATAAAGATGCCAACCCCCCAGCCCTCCAGACCCTGGCACATGGCCCCGTGCTTTCTGGAGGAGCCCAGTGAGAATGGAGTTCTTGCTTCTGCCAAGCCTCAGGTGGGTGCAGTGAATCAGTCCTTTCCTGCTCCTTCTCTGTCTGCATGCAGTTCAGACTCCTCCTGCCACTCCTTTGTGTGTGAATGACTGGCAGCAAAATAACTAGGAAATGATTGACGGCCACAGGGCTGTTGGATCAATAGAGCTGCTTGAAATCGTGTCTACTGAGGAGTGAGGGAACAGAAAGAATAAGCTGGGAGGACAGAGGAATTAATTTAAGGAAATAAAGAAACTGTTGGGGAATTAGCTTTGTCTCCTCCCCTTCTGCGTTATTAGAAGGGAACTGGAGACTAGCTAGAAAACATGGATACAAGGGATAAACAGGTGGGAAAATGAAAAGTGGCTGATGAGCTGTGCTGTCAAGGAAGTGGTTACTTATTGAGCTGAGGCTTGAAAGATGGGTGGGATTTAGATGGGGAGGACAGAAAGTGATGTGTTCCCATGTTGGGACAGTGTTAGAAGGAGGTATGAGGGCCCATGGCATGTTTGGGCCAGTAAGTGGTCCAGTTAATGTGACTCAGGGGATGCAGGTGGAGGGTCAATGGGAGATAAAACTCAGAAGGGGGTCGGGACGAGGTTGATTGATTGCTACATTTATCAAACATTTACTGGGCTCCCAGAGCCTACAGGGCTTTAAATGACAGGCCAAGGAGTTTGGTCTTTATCTGCAGTTTCCTTTTGGGAGCTGCTAAAAATTTCTGGATGGGATGGAGGCACGATCAGGAAGATAAATTTGGCAGCCCCACGGAGGGTCAAATGGAATGGGGGAGGAACTTTTGGCCAGTGCCGGATTAGGAGGCCACTGTGATAGGTCTGAACTTGAGATGCCACAGTGGAAATGGAGAGGAGGGGGTGGCTGTGAGGGACCTTGTGGACCTAGGGTCCATGGGACTTGACAACTTGAATGTAGAGGTGTCAAGGAAGAGGCAGTAATCAAGGATGATGCCAAAGCTTAGAGCCTGGGTGACTGGAGGGATGGAGGTACCCTAAATGAAAATCAGGAGTTAGGAAGAGGAGGAGCAGCTATAGGGAGGCAGGAGGAGAGGGAGGATTTGGGAGTTTACTTTGGGACATGTTGCATTTCAGGTGTCAGTGAAATAGCTAGGGGAGGTGTCGGTTCTGTAGGCGGGTAAGGAAGGGAATCTGGAGCTTTGGAAGGAGGCCAGAGCCAGAAATATAGGTTTGGGAGATATCCGTAAGAAGTTGTGGCTGGAACTATCAGAGTAGATGAGATAATAAATGAAAAGCATGTACAGACTTAAGGGCAGAGGGCCAAGGACAGGGCTGGAGGAGAACCAGGGGAGAGCAGTGCTTGGAGAAAAATGCTGCAGATGGGTTGAGGGAGATGAGGACTAAGCATACAGACTTGGTTCTGGAAATTGGGGGATCAGCGGTAACCTTTGCAAGAACAGTTTCAATCATGTAGGGGAGGTGGAATTCAAATTGCAAGGGGAATGGGGAGTGAGTGGATGGGAGGAAGTGGTGGGAGTGCATAGAGATGACTCTTTGGAAAGGTTTGGCTGTGAAAGGAAGGTTAAAAATAGTGAGGTAGTTGGAGATGGGTAGCAGTTGAGGGGAGGCTTTTTTTAGGTAGGGAAGATACATGAATACCTAGGGGTGGGGAGGAAGAAGAAGGCAGGCATGGGGAAGAGAATGAATATTTAGGAAAGAGAGAAGTGGTGGATGGAGGAAGGTCCTGGATGGGTCTGGAGAGGTGGATCTTAAGGTCAGCTTAGGGATGAGCCTTGGGCCAGAGAAGGGGGTGGGGTAGGCAGACCTTAGTAAAGTAGCTGGCCAGAAAGGACCTTGGCTGAGGGCTCAATGTGCCTGATCAACAGCCCCACTAGAGGGAGTATCAGCTGGTTGGAGGTCTGGGGGCTACTGGTGGCGTGCTTGAGAGGGTAGCACGAGCTGAGGGCAGCTGTGAAGTGGACAGGCTGGGTTGGCATGGCCCTAGGAGGCCCTTGGGCAGAGAAGATGGGGAGCCGGCTGGGAGATCCCAAATTAGCAATCCTTTTCGAAGTGCTGGTGGCTTCTTTTTGTAGACTGAGGTGGGATTTGCTTCAGCCAATGGTGGGGTCTGCATAATTATCTCCTGCAGAGTATTAGGCAGAGAGGCAAGTCCCTGGGCTGGAGGGTAAGTGAGTAGAGGAGAGAGGGAGGTAGACCCATGCAAGAAGGTGTCACACGGCTTCCTGAGGAGGGGTACAGGCCTGGTAATGAGGCAGTATGTCTGTCAAGGATGGGACCTGCTCTTGAATTTCTAGAATTTCCTTAGAATTTCTAGAAGTCTCAGAACAAAGAGGAAGCAGAGTAGGGATTATGGGAGAGCCTCTTGCACATTCTTCTCCATGAGTGGGAACCCTTCACACAAGAGGGAAGATGCCAGTAAGCACACCCATTTCTTTGGCCCCAAAGCACTCCCTCTGGCTCTCATTTTAGGGGCAAATCCAAGAGCTGTCATCAAGTGAGGGGTCTTAGGTGGCCCTCCAGAGTGAGGGGAAGTAGGAATCCAGGGGCTGCTATTACCATAAGGTGGGGTGTGTGGGACTGGGTTTAGAATCCCTAGACTTAGAAGAAGTGGGAGTTTCCTTAGGTATGGCTATAAACAGTAATAGAAAGGGCATTATAATAGAGTGTAATTGTATGTATATGACTATTTTACACATATATTACGATCATATTATTAGATAAATCTTTACATTGTCCAAATGATGAAAATTATGATGCTTCAATAATTTCTTTCCCTCTCTCCTTCCTTCCTTCCTTCCTTCCTTCCTTCCTTCCTTCCTTCCTTCCTTCCTTCCTTCATTCCCTAACAGTGCAGAGATAGATGAGGATGAAATTTTTGAGCTTGCAACTACAGTTATTCCAGGGCATGGCAGTCAGGGACTGGGAATGTAGCTAAAATCCCTGCCTTTTACACTCTTACCCTGCAGTGAGGGACAATGGCTGTATCTATTGGGGGGTGGGGGTGGGGAAACAGTATTGAGTTGGCAGCTGGACAGTGGGCCTAGGAAGAGGCCCAGGAGACTGGCAGATGGTTAATTGGATGTGACAAAAGGGGGCTGGGAGGAGGAGTCTGGGGTCTCCTGGGGGATTCCTGTCTCTGACTTCTTACTGTCCTAGAAATGATGTGAGGAGAGAGAGGAGTGGCTCCAGAAACAGTTGAGGAAAAAGGTTGGCAGGACTCCATGTTGGGTATGTGGCCATGGAAGGACAGAGTGCCATTGGGAGTAATGTCACAGCTTTAATTTGGAGGATGGGTGCAAGATATTAAGTCTCTTGTCTGTACCCCAGTGCATTGGCACATAACATGCTCAGATACTTAGATATAAAGAGAATACTTAACCAAATATTGGAACAATTTTCTAGCTATTCTTTCTGATCCCAACAACTGAGTTTTGACAACCAAATATCATTATTACTTTTGATAAGAACTGGACAAAGAACTGATTAATTTTAGCAGAATATCAGATTTCAGTGAGTGGATCTCTTCATTCATTCTTACACTCATTCATTTAAGTGTCAAACACCAGCTGTACACCTACTAAGTGCCAGGCACTGGGAATACACAAACGAGTTGGAAATAATCTTTTCCACGGGAGGGTAACAGTCTAGTGGGATTGACTGATGCATAAGCAAACAATTGTGTTGTAGCATAGTAAGTGCCATAAAGAGGATTGGGTGTTGTACATTGAATGTATAGAGGGAAGATCAACAGCCTCACCTGGATGGGTGTGGGATTCAATGAAGAGGGGGTGCCTAGGCTGAAATAGATGAGGAGGTGGTGAAAATGAAGACAGACCAGTGTTCAAGAAGTTTGGCAGTAAAAGTAAGGAGAAAATGAAAACAGTAATTGAAAGGACATTTTGGGAGTACAGTAGTGTTCTGTTTCTTGATCACAGATGTGATCTGTTTGTGAAATTTCAGAGACCCATAAACTTATGTGTACAATTTTATGCATACACATTGTGCTTCAATAAAAATCTTTAGGGGTGCCTGAGTAGCTCAGTCAGTTGAGCATCTGACTCTTGATTTCAGCTTAGGTCAGGATCTCACAGTCTTGAGATAGAGCCTCATGTCAAGCATGAGATTCCCAGTTAAGAGGTTATCTCGGGAATGGAGGGACAGTTCTTCTTCTGTGGCCATGGGAAAAGACCAGGTGGTTATAGGTCAAATGCTAGAGCTTTTATTAAACTGACCTGCATCTTCAGATAGCCAAGGTTATCTGACAGACTGAGGGATACTGAGAGCCTGAGAAGAGAGGAGATGAAATGGATCTATTTGCTGGAGAATGAGTGAGAATTGCATGAAAAATGATCTGTCCATTGGAGTTCAGAGTGGGCTGGGGATGCAGGCTTCTGCATCTTGCTCAGCCCTGGAGACTCTGGAGTGGATGTGACATCAGTGGACTCTTGAGTTCTTGGGTGGTGACTGGACAAGATGTCCGGGGTAGGGATGAGATGTGCAACAGACTTGTTTGGAAACTAGCCTCTTCCCTGAACCTTAATGAACATTGATGACCCTAATGCCTCTTGGAGGCCCTACCTTGGAAAATGGTCATGTCTAGTTTCCCCATGTAGGCTGTACATACCTTTTGCTTTGGACTTGTTTGTATTCTTCTCAACACCCAGATCAGTGCCTTGTGGTTAATACTTGCTTGTTTAGTATTTGTTGTCTTGCGTTTTTTTTTTTTTTTAAGAGCTATTTATTGGTGTGTAGGTCATTTGGGAGTTTCATAATAAAACACTATACTAAGGAAATAAATCATTTTTTTTGTGCGTGGACAGGCAGTTCTACCTTAAACAAATAGACTTATGAAATCAATATTGACTATGAAATATATCCCATAGCTCTTGTTGCTTCTGGATTAATTATAGGGGATCCCTTTTATTGCTTGCTTATAATATTCATATATTTCATAGCCACGGGAAAACTGAAACTTCACTCTTTCTTCAGAAAAACCCATGTAGAAAGTTCAAACACACAAATGGATTAGCTAGTCAATATTGAATGAGTGTCTGCTATGTGCCAAATATTATGCTAGATATTAAGGGTGCTTCTAAAGATGGGCAACAAATGGTCCCTATTTCTGAAGAGTTTATGGTCTTGTTGAGTTTAGGGGACTGAAATAGGAAAAAATGGCTAATTGGAGATCAATCAGAAAGGGAGTTTCACTCACTCATTGATTCATTTAATATGTGTTTATTGCCAATAAGCTAAAAGATCATTTAATTTAAATAAGTGGTAAACAAGGTCGCATTTAGAGAGATTTGATTTTTGGTATACCTTCATAGAACATTTATTTTTTATTCTACAGTTATTTTTCTATTATAAAAGCAATGCTGACTTAGTGTAGAGTATTTAGAAAATGTGATGGAGTGTAACGGATGGAAAAGCCACTGTAACCTTCTCGCCCAGAGAGAGCCCCTATGTTAATTTGAGATACTTCCTTGTGGTCTTGTTTCCTATGTGCATTCTCTCCCTTGATCTATGGTTTGTTTTTTGATCATCAAATTAAGGTGAAAAACAAATTGACGGGTGATAGACTTTTTCCTAAATGAGGCCATTTTTCCCAGTTAATATAAATATATGATGTACGTTTTTTTGTGTACAGTATACACATATCTGTTGAGCAAAGTAAGACACTCATAAGCCAATTAGCCTTTATATGGGGATAATGTAGGAAGACAGAGGATATGTTGGTTTTTTGGAGGGGTAAAGGCATTGATGCTTATTGTTAAAACAATAGTTATGCAAAACAAAAGTGCCGAATCTAAAGTCAAAAGCAAATACTATTTCTCCCTTCTCCTCCCTGATGTTAAGATAAATTCAACAGACATACATGCCTGTTGATTATACAAGTACATGTTTATACAAATGCATAGCTTTCTTTTTTATTGTACTTAACAAAAAGAGAATCGTGCTATACCTGTTATTCTGCAACTTGTTCTTATCACTTTATAATCATGGACATTTTTCCATGTCAGTACATATAACTCTACCTCATTTGTTTTAGAGTTGTGCTACTTTCTGTTGTATGGATGCGCCGTGTTTTATTTAACCGTTCTCCTAATGATGGACATTTATAACCTGGCTTTTCTGTGGACCAGTGTTTGATCTGGGACATTATTTTGTCCAAAGAGTAGCAAGAAGGGTCACCCATTATTTGATCTTTTTCAAAGGTGACTGTAGGACGACTAATCATAGGTTCGGGATGTTCTCTGCTTTTATCCTCAGAAGAGCGTGAGGACAGCTAGTCCCTGTTTTCTGAAGGGTACCACTCTATGTAATATTTAAGGATGCTTTTGTTAGTGACATTTAAATAAGTGGTCTAGGCCATTAGCCTCTTTTGCTGTGTGTCTTTAAGTGATTTAGGAGCCAGATTTGCAGTCATAATTAGCCAAAAAAACCCAAACCAAAACAAAACAAAAAAACCCACATGTGTTCTGTGGGCTTGAGTGAAAGTTAATTCCAATACCACAGGTATGGAAGTGTTGTGTTTTAGGTTGTGTGTGCAAAAGCCATAGTCTGCATTTGACTAGAAGAATCCAAGGATGTGATTTGAGAGACCTTGGTTTCCAATGCTCCCCACCATTAATTAGCTCTGTGACTTGGCCAGGCCAGTTAACATGTCTGTTTTTACAGATGGGGCCTCTCTTTCCTCATCTGGAGAAAGTGGTAAACATACTTGTCCTGCCATACCTCATAAGAAGAGTATGAGAGAAAGTGGGATAATAGAAGATCACTTTGGGCAAACAAAATTGCTGACTAAATGAAAGGAATTTTCATCAGCTGCCTTTCTCTGAGCTCTCCCTTGGTTCTAAGTGTGGTTGAAAGCTGAGCTAGGGGACTTGGATGGGAGTGACAGCCCGTACTGTGTTTGAGGACTGTACATTTTTTCATGTCTGGTAGGAAATTGGCAGCACTAGAGATGGAGTGAAACGTTTCATGATATGTTCCATTTGCTTTTGGAAGAGACACGTAACGTGTGTATAGGAATGAAGAGTGGCTGGTCTAACTGCCCAGAACAGGGGAGGTTTTCTTTCTGATGGGTGGCAGTGTGGCTCAGTTGCAAACTTTCTCCTTATTACCCAAATATGCAAAGAAAATGTAGCTTTTAAATTTTCTAACATGGAGCTAATCTTTCTCATGAAACCCTAACCCACCTTAACTAGTTTATAGTATATCAAGGTTTTTTTTTTTTTTTTCTTTTTTTTTCTGTTCTCTTCTGGATTAGTTTTTTTGGATGATTGTTTTTTCAGATAAATTGCTCAATCACTCAGATTTTCTCCCATTCTCCCACTTCTCTTCAGTATGGCGTCTGGGTGTGTAGAGGTGGGGGAAGGGAGAGAAGGGTGCTTGGAGCTACTGTGTAATGACTGGTCTGGTCTGATGCTTGCACTGGTATTTGCAAAGGTGTGGCTAGACCTGTCTTGCTTTTTGGGGTATTTTGTTGATACTCAGCACTAACATTCATATTCTAACTATTTGCCTATGGAGTCGAAGTCCCTGTACATGACAGCCTCAGTGTTCTGACCTCAAGCCTTTGGTCACTGACTCTCTGAGTACCTCTGAGTACCATTATCATAGCCTCTTCCACCATGTGGATTATGGTATGTGATTGATTGGTAGGCATTCTACAGGCCCATTGCTTCCTCAGGGGTGGCCTTAGGGTTGTCCAGTGTCATCACACCCATTGAGATCTTCTTTTCTAAAACTGCCTCCCTAAAACCTATCAGGTGTTCAGTTGCTCATGTAGGAGGAAACCAAGACCCTGGTGTCTGATTTCCTAGGCTGAATTTTCCTGTGTTCTCCTGATGTTTGATCCTTCCCTCATGGCAAGAATCTCTCTGTCACTCTTTTTAAACTTTATTTATTTATTCTGAGAGAGAGAGAGAGAGAGGGAGGGAGAGAGAGAGAACACATGCATGCACACATGCATGAGAGAGGGAGGGGCAGAGAGAGAGAATTCATGCAGGCTCTGTGCTGACAGCTCAAAGCCCTACACAGGGCTCAAATTCATGAACTTTGAGATCATGACCTGAGCTGAAAACCATCCAAGAGATGGATGTTTAACTGACTGAGCCACCCAGGTGCCCCCTGAATACTCTTTACCTCTCATTTAAAGTGATCTTAATGGTTAAGTCCATCCAGTGTGGATCTTGATATGTTAATGGGAGTTGAGAATTAAAGCTGCATAGTAAAAAAACTCGTATCCTGGACGTTAGTAGCTGAACATTGATGCTTTCTCTTTGTCTGCTACTGTAACTAACCTAAACTTCCATGAGACAAGTAGATGCTTCTGGCAGCGTAAAGGGAGGATAAATATATGTAATGACATATGAAAGAGAAAAATACATTATATTTTAAAGAGTATTATCCTAGTTAAAGCAATAACTTTGGGAAGAAAAGGTTTAGAAGTGGAGCTTCTAAAGCTGTCTTCTTTAGGATTCCATCCACACACGTGTGTTTCTGTGTGCACGTAAACATGCCAGGGTATGATGATGTTGATTCTTCCTGCAGGCCTTTAGTGAGCACTCCTGACATCCCTTGCACTGTGCTAGAGAGGGGAGTATGGTACAGCCTCTGTCTTCAAGGGGCTCCCAGTCTTCAGAAGGTGAAAGAGTGGCAATGGATTATACACAGAGCTGCACTGCTGAATCCTGCTTTTCGAGAGGTTGGTGTTTCAGTCTGGTAACGTGACTGATGTTTGAGTTAGAAGTCTTAATGGGACTGGTGTCCCCTTACCTTGCTTGGATCTGCTTTTCAGTCCCCTAAAATGGCCAGTTCTGGTTAGTTTTGCTTTTTCCAAAAAAAACTAATTCCTTTAGCATCAGTCTAAGTTTCCATGAGCATATATTCTATAGAAAGGCCATGGTAAACAAGATCAATTTAAATTGATAATAAATAAATAGAGAAATGAAGTCCAACTCGGGGCTGTTGCTCTGCTTCTTCTGTGATGGAGTTGTTTGTTGTTTATAACTAAAATTCTTTCATCACTTTTAGCACAGGAAAACTTCTGTGTTTTATAGGGTGTTTCCACTCCAAGGCTCTGGGGCTCAAATAGTCCTAGTGGCTATGAGCAGTGTTTCTATTTTGACCAGGGAAAATGGGAGCTTTGGTCTTTGTGAAGGTGGCAGAAACTGGGAGACTGGCAAGTCAGATGGGCCAGGAAAGTACAGAGCAGAAATAAAAAAGCAGGTAAATATGGTGCCAGATGGTTGGGTCCAAGAGGAAAGAGTAGTGGGCTAGGTGCCAGGAGAACAGTATTGTTATTGATAAACTTGGTAAATCCCTTTCCCTCTCTGACACTGCTGAGAGTATTGAGCTAAGTGGCCTTGAATGCACCTACAACATTCTGAGCCAACTGGACACCAGAAAAGTCAACAGGGATAGAAACCAGGTGGTAAGTAGTCTCAGGACATTTATGCCCTGGTTCTGTGAAGACTTTCCATCCTTCTGAGGCTTCCTGTCTGCAGCTTGAGACTGCTTAGTCAGTCCACCTGGTGCCAGAGCTAGTAGGTGACCCAGCATTCTTGCTTGGGGAAGAAGGGCTCTAATTTCCTTGGGGAGAATCATCCTGGTGGTTAGCAAGTGGCCTCAAACTATTTTGGCCCTTAGAATCTTTTGAAATAAGGACCAAGTTCTGGGATTTCTGGGCCTGTGTTGAAAAGGCTATACTTTCTCAGCTTGTTCCTTTGGATCCCAAGCCTATAATTAGAGATATACCTCAATACCCTAGATAATGCCTTCATCAAGGCTCCATCAGAGCTTCTCTGGCAAGGCACAGGGAGGACTAACTTATTGATCTTCCTGCCAGCTCATGTCCTTGAACTTTTCTTCTTTTGGGTCAGATAGTGAAGATAGTGAAAGCTACCCGAAATCTTCATTTCCTAGGACATGTGCAAACCCAGCCACATCATCTCAAAAGGAGGCATGAGGTAATTAAGCAGCTTTCTTGGCTTTCTTCTAGGTTTCCTTCCACCCAGAACTCCTTATCCTTTCCTGCACATTCTGTAGACCTTCAGAGAACTCACATTTTGACAGAGAGAAACATTCCAATTTTGAAAAGTACACTAAAACATTCCAGGTACATGGTATGACTACGCAATGGAATACAGGGACACAAACCAGGGAGTGGGGAAGCCTATTTAGGCAACTGTGGTGGTATGGTGGTCATAGAGTAAATGTGCTTCAATGGCAGTTGGAAGATGAGCTCATTATCCAGTGTGACATGGTGGAGAGGGGCATTCCTGGCAGAGGGAGAAGGGTGGGCAAAGGCAGAGAGTTGTACAAGGTCATGGAGTTAGAGGTTATAGGGTGAGAGAGACTGGAGATACATGTGAGATTTTGGATTTTCATATTCCAGGATTTGGATTTTATCCTGTAAGCAGTGGGGAATCATAAAGGATTGAAGTGATGGAATAAAAATTATCTTAGGCCAGTACAGTGTTGGAAGGGACACAATTGGAGATGAAAATTCTAGTTAGGAAACTACTGAAAGATAGTTGATGATACAAGGGATGTAATTGTGGTGGATTTCATGTCTAGTTGATGTAAGGTTGAAGGGGTGGTAAAGTGTCAGATAATCAACAGGGTTTTGGCTTTGGTTGTGGATAAAGGGCGATAGTGCTTTCACCAAGACTGGCACCACAGAAATCACACTGGAATCCTAGGAGAATTTCACAAGCTACCAGAACTTTTTACTGTGAAAGGGTTTAGCACTGCTGTATTCTTGCACTTCTTTCAACATTTTGAATACAAAACATAAACAAAATGACTGGAGGCTGGACAATTACACACCCAGATATCTTATTCCATGAGGATGGCAAGTGTGCATGCCTGTGTATGTGCATATATGTGCTTGTGTGCATGTGTGTGTTGTTGCTCATGCTCTGGATGCATATGTGTGTGCTGCTTCCATCATACTGGGTTCTCGACACAGTATCATTTTTCAGTATTATAATTCCCATCACCTCCCAGAAGTGCTCCCTTTAGGATCCATTTCTGCTTGGCTCAGTGTGCACAAACATTCCAGTGGGATTGATTGCTTGTGTCAAATTAATTTTTTCCCTTTCCAGGGAGTGTCTGCCATGTGCAAAATGGGGAAATCCCTAGGCCTCTAGCCAAATGCAAGTTCAGATAGACGAGTAAAGTCAGGCTTGGGTCAAGAATTGGCTTAGATGGCCACAGAGGCTGCACCTGTATACTTAAGACACTTTTCCCAGCATGCTTTGTGTCTGTTCCTAGGCAACAGGAAACTTGAGGCTGGGTAGAGATGGCTGCAGATGAGAGGCTTGGGTCTTTGTAGTATTAGCTGTGGTACCACTTCCTGATCTCTGCTCCATTTTCCTGTTACTGATTTATATAAAGGTTGCAAAAGCCTCTGGAAGCAAATGGAGAAAATGCTGACCGTCTTTCACCTGACTGCTGGGCAGTCAGTTTGCTGGACAAACTTTGGAGAGAAGCTCTGGGGTAGTTTTCCTTTCGGCCCCAATCCTGATGCTTCCCTGCCGGTTTTGGTGGATACTCAGAATGGACCTCCTAGGCCTTTCCCTAGCAGGTAGCCTTTAGTTGCATGGTGCTCAGCCAGCAGTCTTATCATATTATGCCTGTCTCCAGACACCAGACCAGGGACCTTTCCCACAGTTGGAACCATTGGTTAACTGACCTGTGTACACCAGGGTGGTCTAGGCTATGATGAACTAATTTGTATCTCAGCAGTTGAAGCTTTGTGAGATGTATGGTAAAGTTACCCTGAGGATGGTTATGTGTTCTTTTCCTATAACCTGAAATTCTGAAAGTCCTGATTAGCATTCATTTACTCTAAGTTCAGCTTTGTGGCTAATGGCTACCAGTAGTTCGAACCAAAGTTTCTTTAGAGGTTTATTGTCTATAGTCTAGTTGAATATAGCTCTTTAATTAGTGGGATTATGGCAAGTATCTTAGCTCATTCAGGTAACCATTAGCCTTCAGAACCTTTGGAACTTGAAGAAGTCTGATGAATTCCTCATCCCAAAGAGTAAAACGCTTAACTTCCACATTATCTCGTGTAACAGTTACTTCTTTTGGTGCGTGTATGTGGGATTTGGATTCCATTTGCGAAGAACTTTTACATAAATCAATAACAGAAATGATTTTTAGCATTTCCCAACAGATTCTGTAACGTATCACTTCTAGTGGAGGGCACACATCAGACTTGGTTATACAATTTAATTCTCTATAATCCTTATAGAATCTGATTGTAATGTCTGGTTTTTGAGCCAGGACAATTGGATTGCTGGAGGGGTACTGAGTTCACTGAAGTCTGCTAAACCGTTTCCAGAGTGTTTCCTCTTCCCCACCTCTCATGACACCCAACATGTCTCTTGAATCCAAAAGGAGGTCATCTAATTTCTTCCCTTTACCCAGTTTCTAAGCTCTTAGAGCCATTCAGTATATTCTACCTAGTTTGTTTTGATGTATTTATTTGATTTGTTATCCACAAGGGTAATTCTCTGACTGAGACTTTTTTCAGACCATCCTAATTATTTTATCTAGCATTATGCTAGTCGTGGAATAGGCATATTTGTGACTTTCCCTTTGGTTTTTAGTTTTCCTCATGAGAAAGACCAAGGTAGCTACTCAGATGAGGTCCTTTATGTCAGACCCAGAGCCAAATATGTAATCATGTGCTCCCTTAGGTTTCCCAGAGGCCCTAGGACTGTAGAACTCTAGATCTGGCAGGACCTGATGCCAAAAGTGGCACCATGAAATCCAACCCTGAATCTCTTTAATGTAGAGCAGAAGGACAATTCCTTTAGGACTCTGTCAAATACTCTGGTGGGTGCCATTTTTTCCATGTCAAGACTTTTAAATTCTTATGCATTTAAATAGTTCTGTATCCAGGTAAATGCTTTATTCATTCCTTCTGGGACTCTTGATATGTGCACTTGTGGGGCTTTGTTCTCTGGGACTTTTCCATTTCTGGGCTGTTGGATTCAATTTTATCTCCCCATACATCAGCTTATGGTGAGAACCTTGCAAATTCCTGGAGAGCCTTTGTGGAGGTTAAGAACAAAGGAGGTAATTTATCTCCTCAAGTGTCAGAGCTTTTAACCCTATGTTAGTTGTAGTTGGGGCTGTGCTTTCCAGATACTTCTCAGCCCTTGAAAGGAAATTTGCATATGATTGTTTTATTTTTTTTGGAGAGGGACTTACCCCAAAATATGAGCAGTGGAAGGCTGTTCTGTTTGGATGTCAGTAGAGATCTTCTCAAGTTTGCTGGCTGGCTTGTAGCACAGACTGTGGCTGCAGTATGGTACAAAGGCACATGTCCCCAGTCTGGAGAGCCCTGTGTGCTGCTCTTAGCTCTGCGCTGGCCTTCTGTGTGTTCTTGGACAGGCCACCTCACCTCCCTGGGCTTGAGTTTCTTCACTATAAAGTGAAGGTGCTAAAAGGGATTGTTACTGAGGTTCCCTAAGTCTCTAAGTCATTTTGAGGTCATTTTGAGAGTCTACTTAGGAGAAGGTCCTCCTTTGCTTATCTCAGCTCTGAGAAAATGCTGGCCTATAAAGATGGACTGGGGTGGGGGTGGGTCCTTATGTTTGCATATGACACACAACATTCAGAATAAATTACCACCGGCTGATCTGTTCCTAGCCATTAAAAATCCAACAATAATGAACTAGCTTGCCAATCTCTGGGTGAGTTGTATGAATAAATTCTGAGACAGTTATAGTATCCTTAGTTCATACTTTTATAGGACCTGCCAGATATTTATGGGCTTCCTAAGAAAGTACAGTCAACAATTTTAGGGTAGCTATAATCTATTTATAACAACTATCCTTAAACATGGTTTGTTTCCTCTCCTGGTCTGTAAAGAAGATTTTTAAAGGAAAAAAAAATTGTTTGAATTTTCTCAGAGCCTCCAACTTCTTTAAATTGGATATTTGGCAAATCTCTTTTCCCAGAGATACTCGTCTTGGCTGGCCCTGCCAGATCTTTTCCCTCCCTATTAGAGGGAGTTTTAACTTCCATTGATTTATCCTTTACCACATTTGGCTTGGTCAAGAGTTGGTGGGGAGAGCAGTTGTCAGAGTGCTCCTTCCTCTGGACATTATACCTCCCGGACCATATCCTGTTGTTGTTGTTGTTGTCGTCCTTCTTTTTCTCCTTCTCCTCCTCCTCCTTTTCTTTCTTTCTTTCTTTCTTTCTTTCTTTCTTTCTTTCTTTCTTTCTTTCTTTCTTTCTTTCTTTCTTTCTTTCGAGAGCATGATGTGGGGCTCAATCTGTGAGATCATGACCTGAGCCAAAATCTAGAGCCAGATGCTTAACTGACTGAGCCACCTAGGTGCCTCCTGTTCTTTTTCTTAGAACCTCCCCCACCACATCCCATCTTCTGCCACTCTGTCTTCAGATACAAGTATTATTCTGGAAGCTGGGCAGAGGGTGAGAAACTGGGACTGAGGAAACAGAAGCAAGGTTTAAAGGCCAAGAAATTCTCTAAGTTTATAGAATGGCCATCAGTCAGACCAGAGAGCATAGCAAGGTCAGAGTGTACTTCAAACCCAGATTCAGGACAGCAAGGGGCCAGGGAGGAGGAAGATAGATAAAGGCCAAGAAGATGAAATGGTAGAGGGTCAGTCAGGGAAAGCAGTAAAGGATCCACTCAGCATCTGGGGCATCTGCAGAAGTGAAGGGGCTGCAGGAGAGGGAGAGATGGATGGGAGTTCCAGCTATAGAAGTCTTATTGATTGAGGAATCTCTTCACTTTGTCCCTGTCCCCTGCATGTACAGGTGCCAGCTCCCAAATAGGAGGAGCCCAGTGACAGCACCTGGTTGGGCATGGTTCTTGCTGTCATTAGCTGCTATCCCCATACCTCCCTCTGGATCAAGTCATTCCATGAGGCTTTGCCATTTCTGCTGCTCATGGGCCTTCTGTTTTCTCCATTTAGTGAGCCTGCCTGTATCCAGGCTATTTTCTAAGCTTGGAGTTACAATTTGAAGGTTCAAACTATCTTACTGTTAAGAAAGTGAGACACTGGGCATCCACATTCCACACAGGACATTATCATTTAGTCCTAGAGGGTCTTCATATATGTAACTTTCCCCTTAAGTTCATGATAATGGAGCTACTACCTGTCTTTCTCTGATGCCACATCTTTGCGTTGAGTCCTTGGGTGCAGTTAACTCACTCTGATGGGTGGGCCAGGTGCTCTTTCTGGCCACAGATAAAACAGATTGTACCCTGAAGCGGCCCATTTATCTTTGTCCTTTTATTCTGTAAACACGGGTGACCCTTACTATTTTTTAATCCAAACTCTCCTCTGAGTTCTTCCCTCCCGAGCTTGCAAGTTTGGAAGTTATACACCTCCCTGTGGTGCCAGAGAGCATCAGCCTTATCTGTGGCCTGCCTCAGCACTGCAGGCTCTGTAGTCCTGACCTGCAATTGGATTTTTCTGGGATTTCCTACTAGAATTGATCCAGCCCAATGAAATCGTGAACTTCCCTGTAATATCTGTCTTTGCATCCTTTATCAATGGATTTAATGTCTTCTTCAACCTTTTCCAAATTGGCCCTTCCATCCTCCAGGCTGAAGATGAAAGTGTCTCAATTTATAATTTTTTTTTTTTTTTTTTTTTTTTTTTAGCATCTAGGTTTGAGTTTTGGAAGTAGCTTTTTAAAATGTAATGTGAGAAACGTCACTGTGCATCACTTATTGGTTAATACCTGGTTGAGTCCAGCTCTTGTTCCATTGGAGATATGCTCCTCATAATCCTCTTCCTTGTCCTCTCCTTGCAGAGACTTTCATTATTTGAAAAGAAGGGATTGGGTAGGGCAGAGGTTCCCAAACTTTCTCGGCTCATGGTACCTTCATGCCTCACTAATTTTCCCATGGCACCATTAGGCCAAACAAGACACTTAATAGATCTGTTCATAAAGTAGTTAGATCCCCAAACCTTAACAAGTACTTATGTACTTTACTAACAATGTAGTAGCCATTTGAAAAAGTAGTACACATAAATTGAGAGGAAAGTATTTTTATTTCATTCCTTAATAACCAAGGTTACTTACTACTGAGACATATGTACCTGTTGGGCACTGCACAACTTCTCAGACCTTGGAATGAGATTAGATATTACTCCCTTCATTTCCTGCTGTCTATTGGTTATTGTGTTATGTTTGTTTTTTATCATAGCAACTGCCCCAACTCCAGTTTTGCAAAGATCTGATGTCATTGAAAGGAATGAAGTACAATTTAACGTTGAAGCTGACAACTGTCTTTTGCTAGTAGCCGTGTGGTGTTTGACAGACATCAAACATTGATATATTTCCCTCAAACATTTAAACATCCCACAGAGAACTGATGAATTTTCTGTGGTGCCTGGGTGCCTTGGTCATAGTTTGGGAACCACGGGGATAGTGGCATAAGTGTTGGGGAATCTTTTCTGGGGGTGATTTTAGTGCTTTTTATCTCCTCAGCATAGTTGCCGTTCTCTAGCTTGCCATATATCTCCTGAGGATCCCTTAGATTCCAGGTGGCTGTGATTATTTTTTTAATTAAAAAAAATTTTGTTTAATGTTTATTTATGTTTGAGAGAGAGAGAGAGAGAAGAAGAAGAAGAAGGAGGAGCAGGAGGAGGAGGAGGAGCAGAGACAGAGAGGATTCAGAGCTGGCTTTGTGCTGACAGCAGCAAGCCCAGTGTGGGGCTTGAACTCACGAACTGTGATATCATGACCTGAGCCAAAGTCGGGTGCTCAATCGACAGCCACCCAGGTGCCCCAAGTGGCCATGATTCTTAAGGAATGCTTTCTCTCCACCCTCCATCTGCTCTGCTGACCATTCTTGAGACTGATTTGCACCTCTGATATAAGAGGCCTATATCAGAGGTCTCTTTCATGAGAAAGGGCTACATCTTGTTCCCCTTAAAGAGAGGAAGGGGAGATAAAAGCAGCATTAAGTAGCGGAGCTGGGTGGGGTGGGGCTGGAGGCTCATATTCAGGATGAGCAACATAATTTACAGGGCCCAGTACAAAATGAGAATGCAAAGCCTCTTGTTCAAAAACAGGAAAAAGTGCCATTAAAGGTGTCAAAATATAAAGCCTTTCCTTTCTCCCACGGTCTCTCTCTTGACCTGCCATGTGTTTTTTAAATGTTGTGGTCCATTAGCCAGTACAGACTCTCACAGGTGCCTGGTCCCTTCTCTCTTGTCATTTGGATTGCTGGGTCCTGTCAGCTGCTGGACTCACCCCCTGGCCAGGGCCAGAGAGGATGAGCCAGGCATCTCCCTTTTCCCATGGGCCCATGCCTCAACCTAGAATGGACAGTCCACCCCCAAGGATACTGCAAGCACAGGGACATGCTAGCTACCTAGATAGAAGGTGAGTGAGAGGCCTACTCCTGATGTTGCCTATTGAGCATGCTGTGGTATGGCCAGCTTGGAGGAGAAATGGCTGCCACCATGCCCTGTTTTGTCACTGTGGGTGTGTGTGTGTGACGCTGATTCCCCCACCCTCTGTGTTTGTGCTCAGGTCCCTGTGAGAGCCCAGGAATGGAGAGGCCAGGCAAAGCCCAGGGCCCCAGGGTATAGGAGAATGAATGGCTGAAAACCTGTCCCTGGAAGGTGGTCTGTGTATACGATTAGGCCCCAGTCCTCTGGCACGTGCTTCATTTCCCATCAGATTTCACTTACAAAACACAGATTCAAAGATTAAATTGTTAAGAATTTCAAGAGAGTGACCACAGAGCATTAAATCCCAAGCATAGGGCCTTCTGGATACAGGATCCTGTGTGGCTACACACCCATGAAGCCAATAGTGAGGGCTGCTAAGGACAGTAGTAAGTACCCAGACATGGCCAACAGTGCACACGTGTCCCTGTCATAGGCCACGTTGCCTATCAGGGAGTTGCCCCAAGAAAATAGAAAAGACTGAACCAGTTGCCTTTCTCTGTGTTTTGTCCTACAAGCAAAGGCCTATAAGCCTTTGAGAGCCAGGTTTAGCAGACAATGCTGCCTTGTGTCTGAGCATGTTGAGCTCCCAGGGGTTGAGGAATTCACTAACCTGTGGTTCATTGGCTGTGCTCACATCTCTGGAGATGTAACCAGTTTGTACTGAATCTCACCATGTGTCAGGAATCATGTGGAATCCTCATTTGATTCTCATAATAACCCCATTTTACAGATGAGAAAGCTGAGGTTAAGTGACTTGCTCCAAATCCCGTGGTCTGTAAGTGGCAGAGCCAAGTTTTGAAAGCAGACAGGATGGTCTCAGGGCCCACCTACGAGCCTGCATTCCATTCTCTTCTGGGTATAATTCAGCTTTTGTTCACAGTGATAGTGCTACGTTCATCTCTATTTCCTGATCCCAAACAAAACCTTTCCTTTGATTGTAGACGTATTTCCATACAAGGACATTTATTTTTAACTTGAAAGTTTTTTTTCAAAATGAAATAATCTCCTAATTTACTAAATGTGTTTAAATTTTTTTTATATTGTTTTTATTTATTTTTCAGAGAGAGCAGAGAGAGAGAGGGAGACACAGAATCTGAAGCATGCTCCAGTCCAGGCCCTGAGCTGTCAGCACAGAGCCTGACGCGGGGCTCAAACTCATGAACTGTGAGATCATGACCAGAGCCGAAGTCTGATGCTCAACTGACTAAGCCACCCAGGCACCCCAAAATGTGTTAAGAACAGCATGTGGCTATATTTTTTTTAAGTCCCCAGTTTCCATCATCCCATTGCACTTCCAACATGGATGTTTTTGTGGCAGGGCCTAGGCTTGAGGTGTGTTAGCCCCATTTTGTTCTGGGCTTCCTCCCTGCAGGCTGGCAGTCAGTGTTTAGTGGTCTAATCTGAGGCAGCGATGCAGCCAGTCCACTCCACACAGTGTGGCAGAGGAAACAAGGCTATGCTGCTTTCTGCAGCACAAGCGCTCACTGTAAAGAAATAGATTGTTGATTTAGAACAAGACAAGAATAGTTATTTTACTTTCTGAAACCTCACTACTTAACGGGTGGGTCACAAACCAGCCGCAGCATCATCACCTGGGAGCTTGTTAGGAATGCAGGATCTCAGGCCCTCCCAGACTTGCTAAATCAGTTCTGCATATTAAAAAGAGCTTCATGTAATTCATTTGCACATTAAAATTTGAGATGTACTGTTTTAAGCATGTGTGTGTGTGTGTGTGTGTGTGTGTGTTTATTTTGGAAAAAGACCTTTGTCATTTAGGTTAAACACTCTGCCTTGGACTTGTGTGGCTTTGGGTAGGTAGCAAACCTCCTCTGAGATTCAGTTTTCCTTTGTGAAATGTAGAAGTGAGACCAGATAATTTCTGTGGTCTTATCCTGGTTCTATGCTTTTAGTAGAAATCCCTATGCAACAGAACTTTGTAACAGTTTATTGTTTCTATTTAAAGCTACTTTGGGCATTTTTGCATTTTTAGCCTTGTCTACTTTATCTTGTACACAACTACTAAAACCCAGCCTTTCCAGAATATGACTTGTGTGACTATTTGCACCAGAATCACTTGGCAGGGGCCGGAGGGGGAGGGGCCATTGTTAAAATGCAGATTCCTGGGCCTCAGCCCAGACTTCCTGAATTGGAGTCTCTTGGGGTGGGACCTAGGAATCCACATCTTTAACCTCTGTGTTCCAGAGTGAGTGTTAACACTTTTCTGTTACTTTCTAAGTACAAAAATCTCTACTGGACGTCTATGATTATTTTCTCTTGCTTTCTTAACATCCCACACTTCCTTGGTGCCTTAGAAAAATGGAGCACAATGGAAGAAAGGAGGACGCTGGGAAAGGGAGCTAATTTGGAGAGATTTGACACTGAGTGCGTGGTGATAGCAGGGACTCCAATGCAGTTGTCTAGAAAACACTTGAGGCTGTGGGACTAAGCATATAGAAGAGAAGAGGGTTGAGCTCTGGATTTGGCAGTGTCTGAGCTAGGATTAGGAAACAGTAGGGCACTGAGAGATGTAAAAGAAGAAGAATGCAGTTCGTTCAAGTGTGAGAAGATATTTTTGCACAAGGCAGCAGAGCCTTCCCAGGAGTGGGAGTGCATGGGCAGTGGGAGGAGAGAGGTTGCAGGTGGCTCCATGACTCAGCTCTGAGAATGGCTCAGAGTTAGAGTTTGTGGGTAGAAAGGGGTCCATGAATGTCCAAGCTGCATTGGAGGGGCAGAAGGAGAGCTGGGACAGCTCAAGGTGAGGACACCAGGAGAGAAGAGTGTAGAGTGGTCAACAGTCCAACACTGGAGACCGGTCTATCTCCAGGACTCATGCATTTGTGGTTGAGGGCCTAACAGCACCATGGCAGCTAGAGTATATGTGATATAAGATGGTAGTGGGAAAAGAAGCTGAGGAAGGCAACAGGCCTGGGAGTGGGGCGATGGCACGGCTCGCACTTGTGCAGGGTAGGAGACCCACTGGGACACTGTGATGGTGGGCTTTTCCAGGAAGCAGAGCTGGTGGCTTGGCCTCCTCAGTGGGGTTGGGTATTTGCCCTTGGTGCCCACTTAGTGCTTACCCGGTAATGCCTGAGAAGTTGCCAGCTTGGGAAGGAAGTGATGGGGGAAGATGGTTGGTAAAGATGCAGATATTCTTGGCCAGTTGGCAAACATTGGGAGCAGCAAGCTGGAGGCAAACAGATGTCAGTATTTAGAACAAGATGTTTGGACATTTTGGAAGCAAGAGAGCCCTTCTCTTCACTCACTTCCAGGAAGGATTGGTAATTTTCTTCCTCCCTTGAACTTTGTCAGCTACTTAACATAATTCCAACACACTGTAGCTATATTTGGCAGATAGCCAGCTTCTCTGGGGAGCTCGGACACCATCAGGTCAATTCAACAAGGATTTCTTGAGGGGGGTGCTCTATGTAAAGCACTGACTTTGGTGGAGTGAGGATCAAAAAAGTCTGGGCCAACTCTTCAGGAGTCTTCGTATAAAGGGATTGATGTCCACAACTCTAATAATAATAATAATAACAACAACAACAACAACAATGACAACAACAAAGAGGCAGACTTACACTCTTTCTACACAGACACAAGTTTTTTTGGATGTGTGCTGTTTTCCAGTTGCTTTGATTATCAAGTAAGCTACTGAGGAGCAGTTGGGATTTTTTTTTTTAAGTAAGAGGAAGTAGGAGAAAGAAACACTCTAGTGCCATTAGCAAGACACAGAAGGTGGTTTTGGGAGGAGTGCTGGAATTCGGTTCATTTTGACCAACCAAATGACTGATATCTGACAGGCCCTGTGTTAAGGATTGAGGGCACAGTGATACATAAGACATGCTTTTGGCCTTAGGAGCTCAGAGTCTAGCAGGGAGACAACCAAGGAAACAGGTAATTACAGCTCATTCTGACACATCCTGCAAGTGGGTCATCACTGGATGCTAAGCAAGCAGAGATGGGAGCACCAAACTCAGGAGGTGATTTTGGTTAAGCCTTAAAGAACTAGGAGGGGTTTAAAGGGCTGAGAGATGGTAAGACACTTTTTTTTTCTTTTGTGAATCAGTGAATGAAATGATGTGATTCCTCTGGCAGCCCTTTAGCAGCAGGGCATACATTTAGGTATTTAGAGTTTTGCTGGGGACTTCCAGCTCCTGATTGTAAGCGGGGGGACTTCGGTGATGCTCTTGCTTCTGTACTCTTGTGCTTCTGTACTCTTCCCCCTCCATTTCTCCCTTCATTATGTTCCTCCTTCCTCAGAGAGGTCTGAAGCAGCAGTAATGATGACCCCTTCTGCTTGTCAACCCCCCACCGCACACAGTCTACCTGAGGCTGGGGAGGATGTCTAAAGGTTTTTGGGAGGGTGCCCAAAGATGACATCTGACCAACGAATGCGGTGCTTAGCTGGGAAATGAGGAAAAGATCGTGGTGTGTACATTAGGACTGCTTTGGGTTTGGGTCTAGAATATCAAAGGTGCCTCTCTGTACCTGTGAATGACCCAGTATTTCCCTTCTACCTGACACACACATTGTTTTCAGAGCAAGAGTGCCCCTTGAAGCCATGAAGCAGATTGTAACAATTTCCTCCCCTCTGGGTGAGACTCCTCACCTCAGAGAGACCCCCCTCCTTCCCTTCAGGAGCCTCCCCACCTGTCTGGACTTCCTTGAGTCCCAGCAGACAGAAGCAGTGCTGTGTCTCATGCTTGTTTCTGTGTCTGTTACATGGTCGCGTCTGCAGTTGGGCAGTAGCTACATTGGGAAAGTTGGTCTTTTCCAGTCATGAAAGACTGCTTTGCACTAAATTTATACAGAACTGTGTGGAAGGAGAACTGGAATAAGAGAGAAGGTTTTTCATTTTAAAAGACTATTTAAGAAGGAAAAAGCCCAGCAAGCAGCAGATAGCATAGTGGCGATGGGGGTATGTGCAGCATGTGAACTAAAACTGGAACAATTCAGACAAGGTCAACCTGGCCCACACAAACTCATAAAAAGCCCCACGTGTTGAATAGACTTGAATATAGACTAGTTATTAGATGATATGAAGGAATTATTATAATTATTTTTTAAATGTTTATTTTTGAGAGAGAGAAAGAGCACACTCATGCATGCCTGTGTCGGGGAAGGGGCAGAGAAAGAGGGAGACAGAGGATTCGAAGCCGGCTCCATGCTTTCGGCCTGTCAGCACAGAGGCTGACGCGGGCCTCTTACGTCATGAACCGGGTGAGATCATGACCCAAGCCGAAGTCGGATGCGTAACCGACTGAGCCACCGAGGTACCCCAGGAATTATTAAATTATTGTTTGGCAGGTGTGATAATGGTATTGTGGATAAGAAAATACCCCATATTTAAGAGATTCACGTTGTAGTATTTATGGATAAAATGTCATGCTGTCTGTAATTTCCTTCAAAATACTGTAAAAATGATGAAGCAAATGTGGTGATGAGTTAATAATTGTTTAATTTAGGTTATTAGTATATGGGAACTAGCTATACTATTCTTTCTACTTTTCTATATGATTAAAATGTTTCATAATAAAACATTACCAAGAAAAAAAAAAAAGAGTGAAGTCTCTGGAGCCAGACTTCCTGGCCTGAATCCTGGCGCATGGATTGAACTCTTTGTGCCACTTTCTTTCCTTTAAGATGGGGGGCGATGATAAAGGTACCGACTGCAGAGGACTGTGTGAAGATTGAATTGTGTAGCACATCAAATATTTAGATCAGTGTCTGGCAACCAAATAATAACTTTTATTATTATTACTATTATTATTGAAAAGAAACCATCTTGGGGCACCTGGGTGGCTCAGTTGGTTAAGTGTCTGACTTCAGCTCAGGTCATGATCTTGCGGTTCATGAGTTCGAGCCCCGCACTGGTCTCTGTGCTGATAGCTCAGAGCCTGGAGCCTGCTTCAGATTCTGTGTCTCCCTCTCTCTGTCCCTCCTCTGCTCATGCTCTGTCTCTCTCTCTCTCTCTCTCTCTGTTAAAAATAAATAAACATAAAAAAAAAATAAAAGAAACCATCTCAAGAAGTTGAGATATGAAGCTCAGACTGAGACTGAGAGAGGGTCATCTATCCAGAGGCTGAGGGACATCCTACCATTGGTGACAACTCAGATGGGCCTAGAGGGCTTTATGCTGAGCAAAATAAGCCAGGCAGAGAAAGACAAATGCTACATGGTATCACTTACCTGTGGAATCTAAAAAAAAGAAAAAGCCAAACGCTTAGAAATAGAGTAGGAAAGTGGTTGCCAGAGGCTCAGGGAAATAGGGAGAGTTTGGTAGAAGGGTACAAACTTCCAGCTGTTAAGATGAATAAGGTGGGAGTAGCTAATGTATAACATGGTGACTACAGTTCGAATACTGTATTATATGATTGAAATTTGCTAAGGGAGTAGAACTTAAAAGTTCTCTCACACACAAAAAAAGATACGTATGTGAGGTGATGGATGTGTTAATCAACTAGATAGACAGGAATCTTTTCACAATGTATATGTTTATCAAATCACTGTGATGTATACTTTAAATATCTTATATGTCAATTATACCTCAATAAAGATGAAATTAAAATTTTTTTCTCTAAAGGCCAGACAAAAGCATCCAATGTGGGTCACCTTTAAGTTTGCGTTGTGTCTAGGGGGGCAGAGGTGGATCTGGGCTTGATGGGGTCTAGGATCCCAGCTGACACCCTTTTCGCTATAGGATGTGTGGGGTGTTGTCAGGGAGAGGTTTGTAAGTAGGAAGACGTTGCTGTGAGGGGTGACAAGCCTACCTCCAAGGAGAGACGTTGAGTCACCAGGTTGGGTGGAAGAGCTTAGTAGACAATGACATGAATGTTATGGTGCTTATCCACACGTGGAACTGAGGTTTTTAAGCCATTGTGATGCTTTTTGTTTTCTGTAGAACAGGAAATTTTGCAGGTAGGCATGAAGAGGGCTACAGAGAAAAGCTTCTGTCTGAGGATTCAGTTGCACCAGAGAAAGTCTGGAATGTGAGTTGCCTAGTGCATAAATTTTCAGAATGAATGTATCATTGAAAGATGGGACTAGGGAGGAAATGGATTCATTAAGTGTACCAGTCAGAGCCCCAGCAGGAAATAGGTGGCTCAGGCATGTTGGGCAATCTGGAGAAGGTTATGAAGGGGCTCTTTACATAGGTGTGGACAGGGACTAATAATGGGGGGGGGGGAGAGTTAGTTTCTCTAGACATACTTGAATGAGGGAAGGAGTAGTTACTAGACCCTGGGGACAGAGAGTCTGTGTGAGAGGGCTACCTCAAAAGGAGCCATGACTTTTGGTCTAGGGACACAGCACATCAGAACCCCATAGAGAGCTTGTGGAGAGCTAGGAATTATCCCAGGCTCATTCTCCTTGCTTCTCCTGATCTCTTGCTAGGGCTTTCCAGTGTCTGAACTCAGCAGGGCACCAGACAGCAAAGAAGCCCTGATGCAATCCGAACATGTCGGCCTCCCAGGGTGTGGAACAAGCTGGAGAAGGGTGGAGGGTGTACATAACACTTGCTGGAGAGCGATGGAGGGTGGATCTGGAGGGGCAAACAGGAGACCTCTAGTCCACTAGGAGACTATGAAACTTTTAGGAAAAACATTTTTTCCCCTGACCTTACTCTTAGTTACTTCCCCATTGCTAATATAGGAGCCAAGAGGTCTCTTTACTCTACACAAGCACCAGCAGCTCTATGCAAACACCATTTCGAAGGATGCAATGTTAGCTATGGAGTATAAGCTGGAAGCAGAGTATATATTCCCAAATGGGAGATCCAGAAGAGATAATTTAGCCTAACTGTCTCATTTCTACAGATAAGAAAACTGAATTCTCAAGACCTAAAGTGATATGTCCACAGCTTCTTGGTGGCAGAGCTGGAAAGAGGTCTCTCAGTGAAATGATCTTTCCTTGAGGCCCTAATTCTACTCTGACTTCAGACATGAAATTGGCACTTTTCCTCCTTTTCTACATTGCCTGACCTTGATTCTTTTTTTTAAATTTTTTAAAACATTTTTATTTATTTTTGAGAGAGAGAGAGAGAGAGAGAGAGAGAGAGAGAGTGAGCGAGCGCAGGGGAGGGGCAGAGAGAGAGGGAGACTCAGAATCCGAAGCAGGCTCCAGGCTCTGAGCTGTCAGCACAGAGCCTGATAGGAGGATCAAACCCACCAACTGTAAGATCATGACCTGAGCTGAAGTCTGATACTTAACTGACTGAGCCACCCAGGTGCTCCAACCTGACCTTGACTCTTTAACGTCATCCCACCCACTCCTGTTATGATAAGAAATTGCCTTTATTCAATCGTGTCCTCTAAGTGTGCTCTACACAGAATGGGTCATGGAACTGAAGGCTCGTGGCCAAAGTCATGGGTTAGGTTTATGCACTTAGGATGGGTTACCTGTGGGTGGAAGGACCACATCCCTGACTTCTGTATTCTACAGGGTCATAGGTCCTGTTTGTCTCACTGCCGTATCAGCCTTCCTGCTGCTGCTGTGGTTCTGGAAACCAGAATTGAGAGGTGAACAAGAGGGCACAGAAGGCAAAAGTTGCCTGTGGCAAGTACATATTTGCTTTTTTGGAGAGATTCTAGGGAGGTAAGCCTGGCCGGAGCAATTTCAGTGAATAGCTATGGATCTTGTGTACATGGTTTAGGCAGAGGATCCATGAGGCCTCAGTGAATGCCACCAATGAACGGTTGATGTCTGACATGAATGTTAAGGTATATACTTGGTCCTTCCCTCCCTTCCTAGCTTCTCTTCAACAGATGTACACTCTGTTTTTTTCTAAATAGCTAAGCAAGTAGCTCACAAAGCATGTTAGAGATGCTTAGTTTTATCATCTTTATTTTGTTTTTGTTTGTTTTCTGTAGAGAAGAATTGAACATTCTTAAATAACAGAGCAAATACACATTACATTCTCTGAGTATTCAGGCTGAATGTTTATATTTTGTACCTTAGTTTCTAGGCTTTGGAGATAAACAAAAAATTCTTTAACTTCTAAAGATAAAAAGAGCTAGAGGGCCCTCAAGTGACTTTTCCTCACTAAAATTACTTCCACCTGCCCGTCTTCATAAGTCTCAGAATTGGATCATTAGATTATCTCCAACTATAAGATGTGAAGACACAGTCAAGAGGCTCCTTACATGGTCTGCTGACTGTCTACCTGCTTCTTGGTGTCTTACATGTGTCTCCTCAGGACCTGTATTGTTAGCTCAGCTGGTTAGCAGTGGCAACCAGGAGGCCAGACCACGGGTCTGATCCCCATAGGGCCCAACTCAGGTTGCACCAAGGAAGACATGGCTTCCCTTCCACAGATGGTGCCTCCTTTTAACCCTGGGAAGCTATTCTGACAATCCCTTTGTGAAGGGGGCAGTATGACAAAATTTGGATAACTTCATTCAACCAGATCTCAGCTCTAGGATCAACTAGAAGTTGGGGATGGGGTGTGGTCTTCCTTCATGAAGGAAACCACTCCATCTCCGTCCATGGAACTCAAGGCCTTTGTCAGCCTCCACTTAGTGTAACATTGCTTTTCCATATGTGGCTGCCTCAGTGACATTCTGATTGTGACACTGAAGAGTCCAGTGAAATTGGGACTAAAATTATAAAGGATGGTTGGTCCAGTGACACTGATGATAGCCCCAAACAGCACTTACTTTCTGAGTTCCTGGGAGAGGCTCTTTTGCTGAGTGTGCTATGGAGTGAGATTTAGCCCTTAGAGTTCATCTAGTACTAACCATTCCCCTGCCTTTTCCATGGAACACACTCAGTACTTCTGTTTAGCCCAGAGATACAAATATGAGGCAGCTAGAATAAAACCCCTTTCCCTGCCTGCCTGTATCACAAACTAACAGTTAATTTTTCATTTGGACATCGAGACCTCCTGCTCCCTGCCATGTCTGGAGATGATAGAGAAACTGATGGAGTTTAGGTTTTTACTGATTCAGACCCTTTCCCCCAACAGTTGAATAATGCTTATTGACAGAAGCATTTGGAATATATCATTTTTACAAAAGGAAAAAAAAAATCACGGAGCTTGGAGGATTGGGAGGGGTGAAGAGGTTCCCCTACTGAATGATGGTCTAAGGGAGGACTAGTGTGGCATTTTCCACTTGATGTATGAGGAAGCAATCCAATAGTGATAGGGGAAGGACCTCCAGGCTCTAAGCAGTGCCTGTGTTGAGACTGGAGACCATGGCCATGATGTGGGAGTCTGGCTTTCTGCTCTTGTCTTTTATGACAAGGAAGCATGAATAATAAGGTCACTAGCCATCAGTCATCATACCTAGTATTTATTGAGCACCTTCCAGTGTTTGGAACAAGGCTGAGCATTTCCACAAATATCTAATTTAATTTTTAAAATAACATTTGTGGTCCCTATTTTAAAGGTAAAGAAACAGAAAGGTCAGGAACTTGCCTAAAATCTCACAGCTATTAAATGGCAGAGCTAGAATTTGAACCTAGAAATTCTCTACATGTCTACTTTCATGGTCCATGTTCTTTCTGTTGCACTGCCCTAGGGGAATTAAATTCTTAGAGATCTAGGAGGAAGAGGAGGAGGAAGTGCTGAAGGAACAAAATTAAAATGTCTAAGGGACTGGGGATCTCCCAGAGCTGTGTCTACATGTGTGTCCCTCTAGCCAGTGCTCAGCCTGGGGATAGTGCTGGAGAGATACACACAAATCTTCTGCTCCCCTTTTACTTGTAGCATAGAATAGGACATGCTTGATGAGAAGCAGGCAGTTTGGATTATCAAACCAAACATGTCCCCAAAACATGTACACATCCACACACATTAGTGTGTAGGATGAAAATAGGAAATCAAACTAGGGTAAATTGGTAGTAAAGTGGGAGATTTGTTTACTGTGCAGTGTGAGAGCCATTGAGTGTTTTTGCGTGAGGGAATGACATGGTAGAGCTACTTTGCTGTAACAAAATTATTATTATCTTTTTAGTGTTTAGAGTGGATTATGGTATGGAATAGGGTATGTGCTGTAAGGAGGTGATGCCACATGCAATTGATCCTCATGAAGGTAGAGGTGAGTTAGGGAATAGTCTGTAGGAAAGGTGACATTTGGCTTAGGCCTGAAATGATGGGAGAGAAATACTATCCCTAGAGGAGAGACTGTAGAACCTCTTGTCAGATGGCTGTGCAAATGGGCTGACCAGCAGGCATGCATTTAGAGACCACCTTCCTTGTAAAAGGAGTTACAGCAGCTTATATAAAATATGCACTACAATAGAGTAAAATGAGGTGATGAAATAGTAGGAGAAAAAGTAAGGTAGGAAAAGTGAAAGGAAGGTAGGATTCGATCCCTATTTTCTGGGGACATGCCCTCCAAGATGTAGGACAGAGACTGCTATAAACGACAGAGCATATGTGCAGCAAAGACAGAGACAGTAGCACCAAGAATAGCTGGACAAACGTTTGTGGAGAGCAGGGATGAAGGCTGATTCAGTGACAGAGTGGTCAGAGCCTGGTGAAGTCCAGATGAGAATTCTCTGGGGTCAGAGAGCATGTAGGAAGAGAGAAATCTGAGCATCTGACTCCATTGCTGTGTTGTGTGTGTTCATGTGTGTGTGTGCTTGTGTACATGTGTGACCTCAGTGCCACAGTGATTGCTGAGAAAGTTGGAATCTTCAAGGTCTCTGCTTGGAGCACCAAGCTCCATGCTCTATGGTAAGAGGGCTAGGAAGCAGCCAAGTATGTAGTTACCAGGTTCTTGGAGAACCCGCTGGAGCTCTCTCATTACTGGCTTGAAAACATACCCATGCTGAGGTTAGACTCCAAGACTTCGCTCCTGCTGGAACCTTTGTTTGAATGTCCCTTCTATCCTAGCCATGCTGTGGGTAATCTATCCATTTTGTGAGGTTGCAGCAGTATCCCACTCCAGGTGGGAAAGAAGTCTGCTGTGATATCACTCTGTTCCCATCTCTGATCTCCTTGAATGCATCCCAGGACTTGTCATCACAAACCTTCTTTCATTATTGTTATTTCATATGCCAGGTGTTTTCTTCCCAGCTAGACAGATGTTAAACTCCTAGAGGACAGCTGGGGATGTTTTTGTAAGTCTTAGTGTTCTTATGCTAGTGTTGTTTATACAGTAGAAGCTAAATAAAGCTTGCCAGTCCCTTCCTCTGGTATCTTGTCTCATGTGTCAGCTTCAGGCATTCTGTGTAGTGCAGGATTGTGAATAAAGCCCTCCACCCGGTCAGGAGGTCTTGGTTTTAGGATCGATCTGTCCTTGCCTTGGATCTGTCCCTTCTCCTTTCTAGGTCTCAGTTTTCCCACCTGTAAAGTCACAGGGTTGCACTAAATGATTGCTAGAGTCCCTTCTACAATATAATTATGTGATTGAAATCACCTTAATTCTTGTTATTTTCTGCTTTGTCTTGCTCTCTGCACCACTTTTCTTCGCCTGTTCCATGCTAATGTCTGTCCTTGAAGGATTTCTATGCACATTTAAATCTATCCATTTTGTGAGAAAGTTGGAATCTTCAAGGTCTCTGCTTGGAGCACCAAGCTCCATGCTCTATGGTAAGAGGGCTAGGAAGCAGCCAAGTGTATACTTCCTGGACTCAGGAAGAAGCATTTCCACATGAAGGACCCCCAGGAAGGAGAGGGAGGCAGCCTTGTGTCTGGTTGGATGGCATGGGGGCATGGTGTTCCTGTGTCTTTAGGTGTGCTGGGATGCTTGGTGGTCTGAGCCCAGCCAGGTGTTACCTGGTGGTGAATTCTCCAAGTAGCATCCCTTATGGGTGTCAAGTTAGCTGAAAGTCCCCAGTAATAAGAGCAGCCATTGATTAAGCCCTTTGCAGATGTTATTGCTAGTCCTCTCCAAATGCTGAAAGGTAGTGGTTACTTCCATTTATAGCTGAGAGAATAGGTTCAGAGAGGTTAAGTGATTTGTTAGAAATTGTCAAAACCAGGTTCTTACCTAAGGCTCTCCGGGTCTAAGCATGAGCCCAGAGATATTGCCTTGCAACTCAATTAAACCCGGAAGAAGGGAACAGAAGACATCCATGCTGCAACCACATAGGAAGATGAGAATCCCCCAACTGGTAAGGTGTCTCCTCTGTTAGAATTTCCTTCAGGCACATTAGTCCTTGAGCCAGAGGGATTCCTGAAAGACCTCTTGAAGATCCTCTTTAGCCTAAGGAGCCTGTGGTTTGTGGAATAAGACATATTTCTATCCCAGGCTACAAATTTCTTTTTTCTAAACTAAAGCTGAATGTTCTTCCACAGGCTGTTAAGGCACCAGGGAAGGAAAAGAAGATATTAGCCAGGGTAAATGCAGTGGAAGAGGAGCTATTTCTTTTCAAGTAGTGGGCATCAATTTTCTAAATACAATCCAGGCACATGGCACATTTCCTTCTTTAATCCTTCTTCAAGTCCTTGTAAAGGAAACAGAGACAGCAGCTCAGTGCACCCTTCTTCCTGGTCTTGTTCTGCTCTGCTCTGCTCCTTGAGTCCTCTCCCCTCCCCCCATGCTTAAAAGTGGTCTTTTCCTGTATGAAAGCAAATGTCTGCACCTTCACTAACCAAGTCAGTCAATGCTATTGATGAGGTGTCTGCTGCTAATGAATTCCTCTTCTCACTGAAGAACCATGAAATAAAATAGAAGATTAGGATCCTGGTCTAGGGGAGTTTTGCCCATAGAGGTTTCATGGAGGTAACAGTGGAGTGTCCTAGGAACATGGAAACAACAGGAAGGAAGCTGCCTCTGAGAGTTAAATTAGGTGCATCCATGTCTCCTGCATGGGTGGATGTGATGTGTCATGTACAGCTTTGGCCTGGGAGATGTGCAGATGAGTGAAGGAAGAGAAAAGATGCCGTCATTGTGACCTGGGGATAATCAAAGGGTTGCTGGGCTGAAATGTTACTGTAATTTAGTAACCCTAAACCTAATTAATTGCATTGAGTGCAGTCTGGGGAAGACTGTGTGTAGAAGGTACTGGTCAGCTGAAGTACTTCTGAAAGGCAAGTTAAAGAGGCAGAAACTGATAGTGCCCATTTTGGCTCTGTCCACAGACGAGGGAACTTTGTTTCTCTGGCAGGTCTGTTCCTAATCTTGGGGTAGACACATCAGCCCATTATGGTCTTCTGCTACTGAGCCATGAATTATTCTGCAGACTCCCGTAACCTTGCTTACATGCTCACTAAGCAACTTTTGGATGATGGTTTGGTTTTCCTAGTCCATCAGCCTACACAGTCTATCAGCCTGCACTGACTTGAGTACTCCAGGTCCTATGACAGTTGTATTTTGCTGTTTGGGGACATCCAATAAATGGAGCTTCTGGTTTATATATCAGCTTTGTGAACTTGGTTGATGAATGTTATCCAACAAGGGAACTGCTCTCAAAGTGCTGTCAAAGTTTGGTTTCAGAGTGCACCCTCTTTACCTCGACAGCTTCACTGAGGACGATGTTATTTGTTGACTCTTTTAGAAGCAATTAGTTGTCTACTGGTAGAAACCAGGCTTGCTGCCTGTTCCCATGCAGGCTTTTCCAAGAGCAGACAGCAATGACATTGGCCTATGGAAGGGACTTACCAGTTTATAAAGCAATGTACAGACAGGTCTAAGCAAATGTTGCACAGAAGATAATAAAGAGACAACTGAGAACTGAGGAGTTGTAGAACAGAGGCAGCTAGAATCACTCACCTTTTGAAAAAGGAGCCTCTTGAAAGTTACATTTAGATTGAGAAAACAAGTAAGAACATCAAGAAAGGAATAAATAGATCTTCTTGGGAAGACATTGTTAGTACTAATATTTATCGAGTACTTATTTTGTGCCAGATACTGTATTAAGCTCTTTATAATCATGACCCCAATTGATCCCCAGAATTGCCCTTTGAAGTTGGTAAACATTATTATACCCATTTGACAAGTGAGGATATTGATCTCTGAGTTCACTCAACCAGTAATTAGTAGAAGCAGAATTTGCACCTATGCATATATCCCCTATATTATTAGAACAAACTTTTGCAGATGACACAATATAGAAATCTTTTGCTTCTACCTTCTTCAACAAGACACTGGCCTCAAGCACAGAATGGTAGAGGAAGTTTCAGGGTCCATGATGCTGGGGTATGCCTGTGGGGAGAAGTTGGGCCCTAGTTCTGACTTGGATAAGTGGAGATGGATACTGAGAAAGTGTAGCATGGACTCTTACCATGTGGCATTCATTCATGTGAGAAGCAGTAGGAGAGGCATAATAGGCAGATGGGATAGGTCATGGGGAAATGTGGGCCCAGAAAGGGATGCTGAGCTTCTTAGGTTTGCATTTCTGTCATCACCTCCTGCTATACGCTCAAGACAGAGGTGCTATAACAAAAATTATTCAAAAGAATAGGTAAATCCAATCATACTCTATTGTTTGTTTTAGAATTCTTGGTTCATAGCATCACATTGGCTTTTCTGTGAATGTCTGCCTTGGGTTTATAAACCTGAAGTTCTTTCTGTGTATTGCAGATGAGGGAAGAAGAGCTGATCCGTGGTGGGCCTGACTGGTCAGGGTTTAACCAAATGCAACGAACAGTCTCTCTCTTAGTCTAGCCAGAAGCATCTTCTTTGAGTTAAATCTGAATTGGTTCCACTCTTCCAGGAAAATGTAGGTTCTGAAGCTCATAATCATGAGGTCTGGGGAATGGATCCCTGAATTCATCTTATCTGGAGAAAGGAGACTAAGGAAATGTCACGGGGCAGGGAGATCCCATTTCACTGAAATTCAGTTGCCTCTTTTACATCAGCTCTGAGAACCTGAAAAGACCTTCCTATCATTCCTCTTGATCAGCAGTTCTTTTTCTTGCCTGGAAGAGTGTAGACCTGTAGAGTAGCTCATCACCAACACCCTCTAACGGATTATTTATAAGAATGTTATTTAAGACTAGTTCTAGTGTTGATGCCTTAACATCTTCATTTTTTTAATTTATTAACTTGAAGAAGTGTCGGTTTACTTTTTCCTTACGTTTCTGGTCTCCAACTCACTTCCATGAAAAAATGTTTTTCTTAGTGTATCATTATTCAATTAAAAAAAGTTTTTACTTTTGAAAAGGTACAGCATAAGGAGTATAGTCAGTGGTGTTGTAGTGTTGTATGGTGACAGGTGGTAGCTACACTTAAAAGTATAGATTTGTGGAATCACTATGTTGTACACCTGAAACTAATGTAACATTGTGTGTCAACTATACCTCAATTAAAAATTTTTTTTTACTATAATAATTTGCTAATAGTTTCTTGGAAATTTATGTAAATTTTACCCATAGATTCTCTTTCATTTGCATTCATATCTAACTCTTTCAAAAACTCTTATATATGTTCTCTACTCTTTTAAGAACCATCCTGTCTTTTCCTGTGATAGGTCATGCTTACATGCTCAGTGTTCTTGTTCTTCATATATTTTCTGCTGACTTTCCTGCTGTGAAAATGAGGATGCTCCCTGGATCCTTTCTTATGAATGGAGGCTACATGAGTAATCTGGCAGTTCTAGGGCACCAGAGACTTTGTAATAAGAGGTTACACATTTTGGCTAGCAGCTCCACACTTTCACCCTTGAATTCCTTTAGGACTCCCAGGTGGATGCCATATGGTCCTCATGATTTATTTACACCTCATTTGTCAGTCAGGTTCCTGAGCATTTACTGCAGTTTCAACCCTGACCTCACTCCTGTCCATTGAGGAGGGCAAGCTGGGAAGGACTTCTGTTTTTGAGGATACCTTTTGTACCAGGAATATCACCAACTGGTCCCCCTAATTCTCCATCTCATCTCCCTTTGGTGGAACAAAACCTCTGTGATTGACCTTGGCACTGGCATCCGTCAGTTTTATTTTTGGCTTAAGTTCCTGGGATGTTGTTATGTGTTTATGTGCCATTTCTTTTCCCATGGCCTCTTTGAATTTCTACCTAGTCATGCAAGGACGCTTTCTTGTCTGAGGGTCTGGTAATTTGGGCTCTAGCCTCCCCCCATCTATCCTGGAATTCTAGTACTGTATTTTAAAAGAGACTCCAAGTTTCTGTGGACTTGTGGCTTTTCAGACTCTTTGTTTCAATCTTCCCATACCAGTGCATGTGTCTCTCTCTAAGATTTGGCATTTAGGGTTGAGGGTGAAGCTTGAGCAAGGACTTGGAACAGGAGCAGGACAAGCTGGGCGAGGGAAGTATTGTGCATTCTACTGAGAGGCCCTCTGATGATGGGGAGCTGAGCTTGCTGAGTCAGGGCAGACCAGCCCTGAGACTTGTCCTCTGAGTCAGGATCTGTGCCCAGAATGTCCCAAGCGTGCCAGCCTTGTGGATTTACTCGCCTCCCTGAAGTGTGGCCTCTGTGCAGGCTTCCTTTCCACACCCCAACTCCCCAAGGGCCAGAGAAGTGATTGACTAGAGCACACTGGCCTGGTTTGCTTTGCTTCCTGTGATGGGACCAGAATCTCTACAGGACAGACTGAGAGGATGGGCTAAAGTTGTGGCAGGAGAAGCTGATTTTGGACACAAGGGGAGTTTCCAAGAAGTCCAACTGGGAGGTTCAAAGAGAATGTGGAGCCTCTTTGGAGGTATTTAGAAGATCTATCCGTGTGAGTGGCAGATGCAGACCCATCTGAAGGGAGGGCAGTTGGGGAGCGGGCTTCCCGAAGCTTCCCGAAGCTTCTAGGCTGAAGCTGCTGCTGATCCAGATCACTTCTCTGCTCCAGCAGCAAGTGCCTGACCAGGGTTGTTAAGCTAATTGTTAAATTAGAGTGGCTGGGGAAGCAAATTGCTTCATGATGGGGTTTCTCCGACTGTGTCCAAAGCTGATGTCATCCGCCTTGTTCCTCCTTGGTGGGGTGGGGCTGGGAGGATGGTGGGCGGGCCTGACACACGTGTTAATGAACCTTCATCAGCTGCAGCAAGGCTCTGATGCTCTGAGAAGTCTGCACCTGCCATTGTGAGGTGCTGATTGCCAGTTTCTCAGTACCCCTGTTTACTGTCCCCAGTTCCTGAGCCTTACACTGATAACATTTTAGATCACTTCTTAGGTTCCTAGAGGAGCCAGACTATTAGTAGGAAGGATCGAAGTGGGCCAAGCATAGATGATGAGTGGAGACTAGCAGGGAGCAGTAGGGGTGGCAGGGGACTGTGGCAGACTGGAGAGTGGTGCCTCATCGAGGGGACAGCAGCTCCTCAGCTCCAGCTGATTGATGCCATGTGGCAATGTAAGCTCCTTGTTGCCAGATTTTCTTATTTCAGAGGATTCAAACATGCCTTTTCTTTGTGAGATAGCTTGGTTTTTAAATTAAGTTTTCAATGAAAAGACATTGTATTGGTCAAAATCCATTTGCAGGATGAGTTTGGCCTGCTGGACTCCAGTTTGCAACTTCTGATTCTGGTCCAAACTGCTTGTCTTACAGATGAAGAAACAGATCCAGAGACATGAAGCTTCTGGCTCACAGTTACAGGGAATCAGAATTCCTTCCTGGGGCCTGTAGCTCCTATCTGGCACCCTTCTGTTTCTTGGTGCTGGTTTGAGGCCAGGCATTCTCTGTGCCAGGGCAGGCTGTCCAGAGGAGAGTATACCTGGGTGGACATGGTTGTGTGAGGCCTTATGCCTTGTTATGACTCCTCTCGGGGCTTGGATGCCCTGAGTGGTGGGATGGCCAAGGGAATTCTGGAAGTTTTTGCAAGTAGCAGCAATGCCTAGGGAGAGGTGGGGTGTGGGGAGGTTTTAGGCTACCTCCTGTTTAGGAGTTTCTGAGGACTTGCAGCAGGCTCTATGCCACCAGTGCAGAGTCCACAGAGCCCCATGCAGGGCTTGAACTCATGAAACTGAGAGATCATGATCTGAGTTGAAACCAAGAGCTGGATGCTTAACCGACTGAGCCCCCCAGGCACCCCACCAAGCACAAGCTTTGACCTTGGCATGTTCCTGATCAGAGTGGTTTCCCATTGTCCACTGGATAAAGTAATAACTCTGTAACTTGGCATCTCAGGTTTCAAAGTGCTGTGGATGACATTTGCTGCTATAGCAGGCTGGCATAGGTGTGGATTCCAGCTCTGCTGCTACTGGCTGTTCTAACTTGGGCAGTTTTCTTGACTTCTCTGAGCTTATTTCCTTCTCTGTAGTAGAAATGCCTTACATAGAATTATTTCAAGAAATGTAAAGCACTTAGCCTGGAACATACTATTGAATTAAAGGTATTGTTGAAGAACCTTCAGGCTCTGGCCCCAGTATTACCTGTCCTATAGCCTTAGTTCAAGCTGCTTTGAATTTCTTGGTGATCCCTGTGCCTTGGCCACTGGTTCTCCACTTCCTAATATCTATCCTTTTTGGTGTTGCTGTACCCACTTTGCACAGTAGGTATTTATGTATTTGTTTTGGCTTCCTTCCTCCACTGCATGTTGAGGACTGGGCCTGGGTTTGACTTATCCTGTATCATACCAGCACAAGGGACACTCAGGAAATGTTTGTAGAAGGGATAAATATTATCCTCAATGGAACAGCTGCCTGGACTTGGGCTTCACATTAATTAGTTAATTGATAATGTGTATGTTTATGATAGTCTCATGAATATTTATTGAGTCCTACTGTTTAGGGGATTCAGTTGTAAAAGAAACAGATACAGTCTAGGTCTTCATGGATCCTACAGTATAACAGGGAAATGGGCTGGTACAGAGGCCGTTGAAGTGCATGTAGTTAGGATGGTGGTAGGGCAAGTGCAGGGCTGTGACAGGGCAGGTGCTGGGCTATGGTAGGGCAGGTACAGGGCTGTTCTGGGGCAGTTACAAGGTAGGGTAAGGGCAGGTGCAGGGCTATGTTGGGGCAGGTGCAAGGCTGTGATGGGGGCAGGTATCAGGCTGTGGTAGGGCAGGTGCGGGGCTGTGATGGGGCAGGTGTCAAGCTGTGGTAGGGCAGGTACAGGGCTGTTATGGGGCAGGTACAGGGTAGGGTAAGGGCAGGTGCAGGGCTATGATGGGGCAGGTGCAGGGCTGTAATGGGGCAGGTGTGGGGCTGTGATAGAGCAGGTGCAAGGCTGTGATGGGGCAGATTTCAGGCTGTGGTAGGGCACGTGTGGGGCTGTGATGGACCAGGTGCAGAGCTGTGGGGGGCAAGTGGAGGGCTGTGACCAGGCAGGTGCATGGCTGTGACAAGGCAGGTGTGGGGCTGTGGCAGGGCAGGTTCAGGATTGTATTAGCATAGGTTCTGGGCTGTGACAAGGCAGGTATGGAGCTGTGGTAGGGCAGGTGCAGGACTATGGTGGGGTATGTGTAGGGCTGTGGTGGGGCGGGTACAGGGCTGTGGTGGGGCAGGTGCAGGGCTCTGGTAGGGTAGGTGCAGGGCTATGGTAAGGGTAGATACCCAGCTATGGTAGGGAAGGTACAGGGCTGTGGGAGGGAAGGTGCAGGGCTATGGTAGGGAAGGTGCAGGGCTATGGTAGGGCAGGTGCAGGGCTATGGTGGGGCAGGTACAGGACTGTAGTGGGGCAAGTGCAGGGCTGTGACAGGGCAGGGCACATATCAGGAGCAACAACGTAGTCTTAGGCTTCTGAAGTCTTCCTGGAAGAAGAGGTGTTTCACCTGAGACCTGAAAGAAGAGTAGGACCTTGACTCAAGCATATGGTTTATCGTGATGAACCTGCTTTAAATCTAAGTCAAAAAAAAAATCTTGTATCATTGGCATTAATTCACAAGCTCTTACCAGAATACTCCCTGAAAACTAGGGTTTCTAAAGTGATCTGTAACCAAGGCAGTGTTAACAGAGTTCTGGGTTGCTAGGGACTAGGACAAAGGTTGTTGATTGTATTCAAATTTTAGGCAACACTCAAGTCTACAGCTGTGGCTACAGAAGGAGAGTTTCTCTTTTCTCTAAGAGCTGGGTGGGAGATTATTCTCTTCTAATTGAGAAAAGATAATCATATACCTTCATGCTGTCAGGGTGGCGATTCCGCTACTTGGCTTATTCTGTGTTTATTTCTTGCTTGTTTTGTGGCTTCAGCTGTGTGGATATAGGGGCAGAAAAGATAGAAGCAGGAAATGGCTGGAGTGTTTCTCTGTTTCTCCCATTGGTCCCTCTCCTTGGGCTGGGAAGAAAGACTGTAGTAGCAGACATGGTCTGCAGCTGTGGAGGAGGCAGAGGGAATTTTTGCATTAAGAGGACACACAGGGATCTGGAACTGTGTACAAGTCAGGAAACTTGACACCAGAGAGAGGAGGCCACAGAAGTTAAGGGTCTCTTTGTAGACCGTGTACAAAAGAGATGCATAAGAGGGAAGCAAGTGATTAAGAATCATTGCAATGGAATCATCAGAAAAATTATGAATTATACTTACATGTATCCTTGAGAGGGGCTGCTTATAGGCTTAGTGCTTGCATCTGTTCCTTTATTATTATTTGTTTAATTTAAAAAGTGTTGGAAAACTGCAAACTTGAATTTTTCACATCTAGTATGTAGGACCCAGAGTCCAAGGCATCTACTGCCACCTGGTGGCAAAGTACACCACCTGTGGGATTTGGAGTTGATGAGGGTACATACTGATTGAAAATTGATTCTATAGTCAAAATATGGAATCATAGACTATTGGAGTTGTTAGAGATGTTAAAGTTTATATACTTTTGCTTCTAATGTAATCCAGTATCTCTCCCTATAGAATCTCTTACTTGAATGCTTCTAATGACAGGGAGCTCATGATCATGCCTGACAGACTATTCTATTGTCATTCATTCTTATTAGTTAGAATGTTTCTTTTTCAAATTTCTTTTTAATAGGAATAATAACTTGTATTTATTTGTCCTAGTATTTACCTCTGAAAAAAACCCAAATAAATGTTTACTGCATCATCTGTGTAATAACCCTCCACATATTTGAAGGAACCTGTCTATCTCCCCATAATCTTGAGGTTAAACAGTTGTGATTTCTTCAGTCATTATTCTTAAGTTATGCTTTTTCAAACTCTGCATAGGCATTTCTTTTTTCTGGTCACATTTCACTTCGCCAGTGTCCCTGCCTAATTGTGTTGTCGGGATTAGATCCAACCCAGTGCTGCAGACATGACCAGCTTAGTGATCCCTGGTACTTGCAGGCTGTCTGGGCACCAAGATTTGAATGCACTCTGTGTAGTATGAAATAGATTTTTGCAGTCTTTCCACAGTGCTGACCCCTATTAGGTTGTAAGGAAAACCCAAGAATTTGTGGCGTTTCCCATATTTTTGTACTTTTTTTAAAAGCTAAAAGCAAGACTTTACTTTAAAAAGGAAGCTAGGGGCACCCGGGTGGCTCTCAGTTGGTTAAGCATACAACTCTTGATTTTGGCTCAGGTCATGATCTCACCATTAGTGAAATCTTGCTCCACATCAGGCTCTGTGCTGACAGCGCAGAGCCTGCTTGGGATTCTCTCTCTCCTTCTCTTTCTACCCCCCTCCCCACCTGCCACCCAAAATAAATAGACTTTAAAAAAATAAAAAGAAAGCTAAATTACACAGTTTCATATGATACATTCTGAATTTCAGATGCTGTAGGTACCCTTTTTGACTCTGTAACAACTTAATTGTTCCCTAGAGGTAGATCCTGGTATCAGTTTTTAGGGACCCTTCTAGACATTTCTATGCATTTACATGTCTATCTATCTATCTATCTATCTAGATAGATAGATGTGTAGAAATTTTTAAATTTCTGTCTGTATGTCTGTGAGTAACATATCATGCTTTTTATATCATTCTTTTTCTTTTATATCATCAACGTTTCTTCATGCAGTGACATGTCTTGAACATCTTCTGCATAGTATTTCTCATTGTGGATATTCCATAGTTGTCTTAGCAATTCTTCTATTCCTGTTTTTTACTTTTGTTTATTTTTTATCATTATCAACAATGCAGCAGTGAATGTTACTGAACATGCATGCACACACACACGTTTCTCTAGGGTAGATACAAAGAACTGGAATTGCTAGGTGAGGGATGTGTACCTTTCTATTTTAAAATGTTCTCAGACATAAAATGTGCTCTTGTTAATTTTGACCTAGTATTCAAATCTGCTGAGATAAACTTACATATTGATTTTGGTCATCTCTTACAGTATTAAGTCCACTATACCAGTTTTGTACCATCTGCCCATACTATAAACATATTTTTCATCTTGTCATCTTGGGAAATAATTTTTTAAAAAGGTTAAACACAGGGGTGCCTGGGTGGCTCAGTTGGTTAAGTGTCCAGCCTCAGCTCAGTTCACGATCTCATGGTTTGTGAGTTTGAGCCCCACGTCTGGCTCTGCACTGATGGCTTGGAGCTTGGAGCCTGTGTCAGATTCTGTCTGTCTGTCTGTCTGTCTGTCTCTCTCTCTCTCTCTCTGCTTCTCCCCTGCTCATGATCTGTCTCTCACTGTCTCAAAAATAAATAAACATTAAAACTTTTTTTTTTTAAATACAAAGTTAAACACGACAGTCAAAGGAGGAGCTTTGTGGCCATCACCAGAGACCAGCATCCCACCTAATGCTCACTGTATTCCCCTAATAAACACTCTTTGGGCCCTGTAGTTTATCTGCAGCAATCCACCAATGATACTCTTATCCTGTTCATTTTTCATTATCTTATCTACAAGGATATTGTGGAGGATATTTGTCAAAGGGTTAGCAGATATCCAGACAGACGCTGTGTGACGTTCTCCTGACTCCTCATTCCAGTGGGCTTGTCATGGAGGAGAGTAAGGATGGCACTCATTGCTCCAAGACAGGTGTCATTTAGAAGAAGTCTCAGTAACACTTTAATGAGCAGTGTTTTTATGTACTTCCATGTAGGAGTGCATTCAGTCTCAAAGATATCGGGACAAAATAAACTATCTGTCTCCAGATTGCCCTTCTTACCTACATGTTTCCAAACCAGTTGGTCTTTTAGGGAGACTGTATCTGGTGGCAGAGACACAAGTGCCTTGGTGACAAACTCAGTGCCTAGGGTTATATTCCCAATATTATTCAGGCTCCTTTGTCTGCCCTGACACAGTATATGGAGGTGTATTCACATGGGCACACCACAGGCTGACGTGCATATGTATGTGCACCAACTGATACACAGCCATCCGTGCATGTTTTCTCTCTCTAGTGCTCATGGTAAAAGGTCATTCTCTGAGTCACAGTCCTTACTAGCTTACTCTGCATTATCCATGAGAAGGATGGAAATGATGGGGTAGACCAATTTCCAATTCACTTTCATCTGGCTTTGAAATTCATTATATGACATGCCACAGATAACCCTCAAAATGGTAGTGGTGGTGGGACCAGAGTCCTGGCATGGATGAAGGAAGACAGAGGTAGCCTAAGTCTCCACAAACCCTCCAGGATAGGTGCCCAGTCACACTGCTACAGCTGCATTGGGTGACAGTGCTCTGGAGTTCCCTGCTCCCAGGGCTGGGGATTGAGAACACCATTGTCCTTCTGGAGGCAGGTGGCTTTGGATTTTTCATTGAGGAAAAGATCTCTTGTTGCCTCATTTTTAGGGCACTCAGGATGGAAGACATAACCTCAAGTATCTATGATGTAATCTCAAAGGGAAAAGTTGCCTAGGATTTTTCTTACTATAAGTAGAAATTCTGTTTCTTTCTTTCTTTTTTTTTTTTTTTTTTTTTTTTTTTTTGCTTTAGTGGGCTTGAACCATCAAAGGCTTCTGGAAAAGTTATAGCCAAGTAGATCTCTTGCTCTGATCCTAGAGCAGGCTTCATTTTGCGGGTGCTGTGGTGGTGGTTCTTGTTCTGCTTCACTAGAGAAAAGTGGAAGGAACAAAAAATATTCCTTTAACTCCTGATGTTTCTTTTTTCTTTTCCCTTAAGCTGATAAACAAAACATAAAAAAAAAAAACATAGTGAGAAATGCAGAATGATAGAAATGATACAGAATGAGTAAACTTTTCCCTGTTTGTATCCTGCAATATTCCTTTACCCTGGGCAAGGCACCATACTAGGCCCTTGGTGCCCATGGCAGACAGGAGGAGTGGGATGGGCTATAAAAATACATGATAATAAAATAAACTAAGACTTCTGTCTATAGGAGTTTACAGTCTAGTGAGGATAGTTTGCAGACAGCATGGATGTGATGATTGACCAGTGTTTCTCTTGAAAGAGTTAGATTGATACTCAGATAAATAAAGCATTTTTATAAAGAAGGGTCTACCTTTTGTTTTTCTTAGGTCATGCAAAGCCACATCTATTCTTCACATGTAGGGATGATAAACAGAATCTTAGGTTCAAGGCTTTTGTTGCTTGGTTCAAGTTAAACAGACCCATTCTAGGCCATCCTGTGTTTCCCTCCAAGAACCATCCTTTCCTTCTTGGACTGGGCTACACCCACCCCATCTTTTTTATTGAATTACTGCTAGAAGGCAGAAACTGCCCCTCAGACTGTGAGTTTTTGGAGAGCAGCCTGGGTGTTCTGTCCTTCTGTATTTCCAAGCATAGTCCAGGGTAATGCACAGAGTAGGCACCTAGTAAATACTTGTTGAATGAATGAAAGCTGCTCTTCACCTGTGTCTTATTCATTTATCCATTCACTGAACATATATTTATTGAGCGTCTTCTCTATGCCAGGCACTAGGGATGCAGGACCTCGCTGAGGAGGTAGACATATAGACGATTGGAATAGAATATGATACTGAGGGTGTACAGATAATGGGTGCATATGCAGGACACGTAGCCCATATCAAGAAAGCCTTCCTACAGACTGGGAGAATTAGTCCAGAAAGCCAGGTGAAGACAGAGTGGGAAACAATGTCCCAAAGCGTGGGAGGAATCTATGCAACGTTCCAAAGGGAAGAGAAAGCGTGGAGAGTGAAGGCCAGACACATAATCATAATCATAATCATAAACACATATATAATATTTGTTGTGTGCCGGGTACCTTTCTAAGCCCTTTACATTTCTTATTTAAAAACTATTATTTTCATCCTCATTTAGGTTAAGTAACTCAATCAATTTTATACAACTCGTAAGTGGTAGAATTGGTGTATGATATCTTGGTGGTGATAAAGCATTGAAGTCTGTGTGTGGGCAGCATTGAGTTCTGGTGGGAATCCTGGAATGCTGTTGCATGTGCATAGGTCCCGGGTGGTAATCTGCTTGGAGAATGTCTAGTTAAGATTGACTGGGCTTCTGGGGAATCCTAATTGTTGAATCTGCTTTCATCAGGCAGATGATGAGACTTTCCTTTGCCTCAGTGGATGGTTTTGTTGTGGGTTGTCCTCTGCAGACAGACTGCAGAGGAGAATGTCCTCAACTACCTGGAGAGGATAGACGTGGGCAACAAAGAACAGTTTAACCATGGATGAGCAAATTGCATTCTCCATTTTTATCTATAAATGGGGAGAAGAAGGCAGAGTGGTTTAAAGACCTCTACCTGGAAAGTGGATGACCTGTGTCCTGGGGCTAGGCCAGTGTGTGATTGTCGGAGTTCTAGATTGTGAGGGATGGGTGAGGAAGAAGGATATTTGGTTAATGGCCAGCTCAGCCTCTAGAGAATGGTTCTGAAGAGGGGTGGAGGTATTGGCTCTGCTTTTTTCTTCCAAGTGTAGAGATGGGTAATCCACCCCAAGTCATCAGCACCATGGGGCCTCGTGCAGCCCCTCCTGGAGGCAAGTCATGTTGCCTGGGCCTCTGCTTCTAAAACTTGCATCCTTCCCCGAAGACTTCACCACAACCACTTCCTCTGGAGCCCCACAGGCAGACCCTGCATGGAGAGGCGTCCTCAGCAGCTCCCTCACTGCCTGCTGCCACTTGCACAGGAACAGCACTCGAAATGCACATTGGTGTTTGGAAAAATTAATGCTTTCAAGATGAGCTTCACACAGTCTTAGCGCGTCTCTCTCTCTCTCCTTCTCTCTCTCTCTCTCAGCAGCTGAAAGAAAAGAAGCATTCTTAGACAATTACTCCCTAAGGGAGCCCAAAGACTGGCTTTGTTTATTGAGTGTTTTTAGTTACAACATGTGAAGTTTTGAGATTTTTTTGGTTTGAGTTTTTTTTCTTCTTCCTATTTTTGCTTGCAGGGATAGGAAAGATGAGTGAATTCCCAGTTAATAGGGCACTTGGATGTTTCAAAATGGTGAGAGGCCGGTTCTTATGTGGGCATAATTGCTGAGTCCTCGGAATAAGGAACTCTGAATAAGACCTGACAGATGGAACCCAGACTCAGGGCTTTCTTCAGGCCTGCATTGTACCCAGATGTTCAGAGCCTTCCAGCTGCATCTGTTTGGGGCCACATCTCCACCTGTTGTTGGGGGCTCCTTCCCCTTCCTCAGACTCTCCACACCTTGACCCTGTCTTCTGACAGACATGGCACTTAATGACACAGTCACACTCAGCTGTCCCCCCCCCCCAGCCACCTCCCACCACCATCAGCTCCCCACAACCGAAGTCTAATAGTGTATGTAGAGAGAGTAGATTTGCAAGTGTCAGAGACTGTGAGTCAGAGCCCACTGTACAAGGGCAGGGGTGACAGGCTGGATAGCTTGCATACTTACGGCTCTTCCTGCCTTGTCCTGGCAGATGTCACTAATTGATGGCACCACTCTTTCCTCATCTGTCCTGGGTATGGCCTCAGAAATTTTCTTTTCTTCTTTGTCTCGAAGATATTTGTTAATGCAAAGGGAAAGATAGTGATTTTATTTAACACAGAAGCTCTGGACAATCACTGCCCCTTGGTTAGAACTGGGACTTGGCACGAAACATAGTTGCCATCTCTGACCAAAATCCCACAAGCTCTCTAAGTGGCCACTAAGTGAATGGGCTGAGAAGAGTTGGGGTTTCACTGAATGCTGGGGAAGTTCATGGAGCCACCATCCAGACTTGTGGTAAGCTGGGGTATGGAGCAAATGGGGGACGAACAGCATCTGCCAGCCGGTGGACAGGTACGTTAAGTCCAGGGAACTGGTCGTTATGAGCAGTGGGTTCTCTGGAGACTCACATTCCAGATCCTGTGAGTGGGGAGTGAAGAAGGAACTGGCAGTCCTGGCCCTGAGGAGCACTCATTTTCCAGAAAAGGCCTGAGCTGCTCTTTTAGTCAGCCTGATTAATTAAATGCCTTGAAAATTACCAAAGGTAAGAATGCTGTGGCAAAAAATTACAACAACATAAAATTTTATAAAATACAATTCTCTAGCCATCCTTCCCCATTCTCCAGGGATAGCCACTGTTAATGATTTGGTTATATCCTACCAGAACTCTGTGTGTTGAAATCCATTTTCCTGCTGTGTATGTGTATTTATATACCCATATCTATGTTCACACAAGAATAGGATAATAAGAATTATTTCAAATGATTTTCCAAATTGTGTTCTCCTACCCAACGATGTATTATGGGCATTCTTTCATGTCACTACAAATGAAATTCATGCTTGTCCTTTTTAATGGTCTCAAAGTATAAAATATTGTATTGTAACTGTATTGTAATTTATTTTAACTAGTCCCTTATTGTTGGGCATTGGGATTACCTCCTGTTTTTGGCTGTTACAGAACACACTGCATTGTGTGTCTAAGTGCAGTAGGTGAGAGTCTTAGAAATAGGATTGCTGGCTTGGAGGCTATCCACTTTAGAAGTGTTGATAGGTACTGTCATACTGAGTTCTGAAACATTATATCAATTTGTTCTCTTACCAGATTTTATATTTATATATATATATTTCCATCCAGTGTGATAGATCAAATGTGGCATGATGTTATTGCTTTAATTTGCATTTCTCTGATCATTAATAACATTAGCACCTTTTGTTTGCTTTTTAGCAGTCATTTGTTTTTCCTCTTCTGTGAATTGCCTGTTCGTATTTTTGACCCATTTTTATACTGAGTTGTTTAACTTTTCCTTAAGGTTTTTGAGCTCTTTGTACGTTAAGAGATTCTAATCCTTTGTATGATGTATTGTTGCAATGTAGTAGATATTTGTCTCCTAGATTATCTGTTAACATTATTCATGTTTTTGCAATTTTATCTATTCCTTTTTTTTCCTGTGAAGACTTAAAAAAAACCTCACAATTCACATTGTTCAAAAATTAATACAATATAAAAAGGTCTTTATATGATCCTATGCTTGTCTACCCAGTCCCCTCCCCCATAGGTAACTGTCAGTGTTAGTTTCTTGCTAAACTTCCCAGTGTTTCTTTTTGTAAATATAAGCAAATCGGAATCCATACTTATTTTACCCCCTTTTTTTTAATCAAAAGCAAGGGAATACTAACTATATTGTTCTATGCTTTGCATTTTGGACCTAAAAAATATTTCTGGAAGATCTTTTCATATCAATTTACAGAAAGCCTTGTCATTGTTTACCAATGGCTGCATAGTATTCCATTGTGTGGGTATACCACACATAGTTCATTGAGGTTTTAAGATTTTTTTGCTTATGCCTGCCTAAAAGAATATTGAAAACTATATACCACCCCACACACATTTAAGATGACATTAAACATTTTTTAACCATACATTTAAATGGTTGCAAATCATGTATTTTCTAGCATATTGTATATAGGCTTTTAATATATATATATACACACACATACATATGTATATATTTAATATGAAATTTATTGTCAAATTGGTTTCCATACAACACCCAGTGCTCATCCCAACAGGTGCCCTCCTCAGTGGGCTTTTAATATATTTTATTCAAACTTTTTGAGCTGCAAATTTAAGGATTAGAAAAGGCAGCTCTTTTTGTCAAAGCGTGCAACTAAATCAGACATATTTACTTCCTGTCAGAGAAAATCTGACTTCTTTTTATTTTTTTTTCTTTTTTTTTAATTAAAAATTTTTTTTAATTTATTTTTTTCACCATTTTATTTAATTTGTTTTTTAAAATTTACATCCAAGTTAGTTAGCATATAGTGCAATAATGATTTCAGGAGTAGATTTCTTAATGCCCCTTACCCATTTAGCCCATCCCCCTCCCTCAACCCCTCCAGTAACTCTCTGTTCTCCATATTTGAGAGTGTCTTATGTTTTGTCCCCCTCCCTGTTTTTATATTATTTTTGCTTCCCTTCCCTTATGTTCATCTGTTTTGTCTCTTTAAGTCCTCATATGAGTGAAGAAATCTGACTTCTTTTTAAAAATGGAAGCAAGCATGTTAATTAGACACCCTCTGTGACAACCCTTTCTTCAGGATTCTAATTCCAAGATAGGTAGATAGGTAGATAAAAAAGATACAGTCCTGAGACTAGCCATACTTTTGTAGATGAAATAAGGTACAATCCTTTTCAGTGCTTCCTTGGTGATTTCATCCAATCTTGTGGCTTTAATTGTTCTCCATTCACCAATGACTTCATTTTCATTTTATCTATTACACTCTGACAGGCCACCCCCAGTCTTAGTGGCTTAGGACAACAATTTGTTGTTTCTCATGATTATGAGGGTTGATGATGCAGTTCTTCTGTTTTACGTAGTGTCTGCCTGGGTGCTCGGAGGGCTGGAAGTTCCCCGGCTGGCCACACTCACACAGCCGCAGTCGGTGTGGATTCGGCTGGGACCAGCTGCAGTTCTTGTCCCAGGTCTTTGCTTCTCTTTCACGTGGCCTTTCCATGTGGCTTGTGCTTCTCACCATGTGGCAGCTGGACTCCAAGAACAGTCTTATTTATTTTTGACTTCATCATCTTAAGAGGTCTTTTAAAAAGTTAGGTGATGTAGTCCAAAGGTCAAAATTCAAAAGTTGTGAAAAGATATACAGTGAAAAGTATTCCTTTCACTGGTATTTTCCAGCCCTTATTTTTCTTAATTGATTTGTATATACATACAGAGATTTTTAAAAATGCCTATATAAGCCACCGTATTGAGTTTTGTGTCTTGCTTAGGAAAACCTTCCCACCCTAAGGCTATAAAAACTTTTCTTCTTCTTTTTTAAAGGTTTATTTATTTTTGAGAGAGAGCTTGCGAGTATGGGGAGACAGGGAGAGAGGGGGACAGAGTATCTGAAGTTGGCTCCACGCTGACAGCACTGAGCCTGATAAGAGGCTCGAACTCATAAACCATGAGATCATGACACAGGCTAAAGTCGGACACTCAACCGACTGAGCCACTCAGGTAACCCTAAAACCTTTTCTTCTTGAAGTTGTATAGTTTGTTCTTCTTCATGGGTATTTTTAAGTAGGCTTTCCTGTGTACATGCTATAAGACCAGACTGATGGGCTTTTAGGGAAGCCACATGGTTGAAGGACCTGGAAACTCCAGCAGGGAGCTCCATAAAGTTTCTCACCTCCTCAGTGCTGAGGGTCACCCACACCATTCATGTGGGCATAGTCAAAGGATTTTTGATAATTGAATCTTTCTTGGAACTTTCTTTTTTTAAAATTGTTTTTAAATGTTTATTTTTGAGAGAGAAAGAGACAGAGCATGAGGTGGGGGCAGGGAGAGAGAGAGAGGGAGACATAGAATCTGAAGCAGGCTCCAGGCTCTGACCTGTCAGTGCAGAGCCCAATGCGGGGCTCAAACTCGTGAACCACAAGATCATGACCTAAGCGGAACTCAGATGCCCAACTGACTGAGCCACCCAGGTGCCGCTTTCTTGGAACTTTCTAACCTGTCTTAGAGCAGGGGGAAAAAGCCAGATGAATTGGGGCAGTTGGGTAAGTAAGCTCTAGGAATCTGCCTCTGCCTGGCAGGTAGAGAAGCTGGGGGATTTGGTGTTGTGACTTTTCCCTAACTCAGGACTTCATAAGGGACATTTGGCTTAGAGTTGTCCTCAATGGCAAAACTGACACTGTTTTTTACTGGTTTATCTGTCCACTTAGGCTGTATGTAGTGAGAATTTCATACACTGATATGAGTTTTTTTCTATTGTAGAGAATGCACTAACTTTATTAAGCACCTACCATATATTAAGTATAGTGCTTCATATTTTGAATGTTATTTTGTTTTTTCCTCATGAAGGTCATTCCAATTTTATAACATCATCCTTATCTTCATCCAAAAGATGAAGAAACATAGATATACAGAAGTGATTTGTCTCAAATTACTCAGCTAGAAAAAGGGATTTGAAATTTGGGATTTGAATGCAAAGCTCAGGTCCTTTCCCAACACTAGAAGGTTTCAAATTAGCAGTATAAGCAGATTAGAAAGAGATTATTTATAGATTTACAGGAATTAGTTATTTTTGAGAACCATAAGCAGAATTCATTTGCTAAGAAGTAAAGTGATGATGGCAACTGATTCTTTTCTTTTTGAAAATAAAAGCCAAGGAAGTATGTAGCTACTATGGTTATCTATCCTTGGGGTGTGTGTAGGGGGGGGTGGGTAAGGGTATTCATGTGAGTCAAATATTCTGATGTGATAGTGGATTACCCTATGAAACACTCACAGAAAAAAACCCATTAGAATATAGAAAAAAATGTTTAGTTCTAGATACATGCTAACCAAAATTTAATATTTCTTTAATGGGACAATGGGCTCTTTTTGATCCTGTTTAACTTCACATTCATTATTATCAACCCCAGTCATTATAGCCTGGTGCCTATTTAGCCTGATTTTATTGGGGGGGGGGTGAGGGGAGGGGGGCTATTTGGAAAAATTCGTGTAGGAGATGGTGAAGGCATGGGATGAAAACAGGAGAGAGAAGGGAGAGAATTCTCCTCAGTGGGGCTCCCTGTGGGCTGGGTGAGGTGTGAGGTTTCTGCTGTGGTGACTGACAACTTAGGTTTTCCTGATTCTGTGTTGATGAACTGTGAGAATTAAGAGACGAGAGAAATGGTTAAGAAAAACCTCACCAGGGTGAATGGACCCCAAGCTTGAGGTGGCCTTTAGTTTTTTGAGTCATACCACCTCTCTTGATGGGTGAAGAAACTGTTCTTAGTGGAGGTAAGATGGAGGCACCACCATACTGGCTGTGGGAAACAGGAGATAATAAAGAACCCTCTGGATTGATTACCTAGGCCTCTTGGGTTGGGTTCTGAGGTGTTCTCTCCAAGTATTGATTAGCTTTTCTTTTTTGTCTTCAAGGAAAACTACTTTATAATGTAGGTGCTGTAGAGAAGGCAACCTACCAGGTAGTCATGTTCTGAGTAGGAAATGGGAGGTCATGGGAGTGAGTTAAGGAGAACAGCGGAGGCACCAGCTCCTGTGAGTTGTCTTCATCAAGATGGCCTAACAGGCTAATATCTATGAGACTTAGGGAAGATAGTCTTGGAATCTCCTCCTTGCCTCCAGTGTGCATCCCCACCTCTGCTTATCTAAGGCCTGGACTTCCATGCCCTTCCTTTTTTTTTCTTTAACAATGGAATAAATTTGGGGCACCTGGGTGGCTCAGTCAGTTGAGAGGCTGTCTTCAGCTCAGGACATGATCTCATGGTTTGTGAGTTTGAGCCCTGCATCGGGCTCTCTGCTGTCAGTACAGAGCCCACTTCAGAGTCTCTGTCTTCCTCTCTCCCTGCCCCTCCCCCACTTTCTCTCTCTTTCTCTCTTTCAAATAAATAAACATTAAAAAAACTTTAACAATGGAATAAATTTACTTGTCATTCCAGATCATAATTGGTACAAATTAAGCTTTTTGTCATCAGAACATGTACATATACAAAAATCCCCAAAATAAAATGTTAATTTAGCATCTCCCATGATGGTAGAAATACACCATGTTACTTTTTCTATTTCCTTTTTAAAAATTAAGATATGATTGGCATATAACATTATATTAGTTTTAGGTATATAACATAGGGATTCAATATTTGTATATATTGCAAAATGATCACCATGATAAGTCTAGTTAACATCACTCACCATATATAGTTACATTTTTTTTCTTGTGATGAGAACTTTTAAGATCCACTCTTAACAACTTTCATAATATGCAATATGGTATTATTAACTATAGTCACTGTGCTGTACATTACATCCCTGTGACTTATTTATTTTATTACTAGAAATTTGTACCTTTTGACCGCCTTCACCCATTTGCCCTCTCCCCTACCTTCTGAGAAACACCAGTCTGTTCTCTGTATCTATGAGCTTGCATCCCCCCCCCTTCCTTTGAAGCAATATCTTTTGCCAAAATGTAAATACTTCCCAAGGGCCTAAATGTAAAGATCTCATCATAAAGACCTTACAGGGGATGAGATTATCATGATACTCTTCACATGCCCGGGATGGGAAAGCTTTGAAGAGGTAGAGAAAGATGGGATGAGTCTGGCTCTTGGGGCATGGGGCGGGGGGAGGGGGGGTTGGGGATGGTGTGCTGTGGTTGGATATTCAGGGCAACATGGGGTTCTGTTGACTGGTGGGGGTAGGGGAAGTATAAATACTCAGAGCAAGGTAAGGGAGTTCCTCCATTAAACAGTTTGGTTTAGAACCTCGTGTGGTGAAATGTTGTGTGCAGTCTTCATGAGCTGGGGGCTCCCCAGCCAACGGATACTTAAAGATCTCAGCAGAGGTTGGAGGTGAGCAAGGATGAAAGTGACACAAAAGCCAGGGCAAACAGGCTAATTAGCTTCTGCCTTTCCCTCCTGCTGCCTGGCCTGATATTTGAGGTGACATTTAAAGTTATTGTACAGATGTGCGGTGGAGCCAAGGCAGAACGAATGCTTTCTGGAGCCTGCGGAGAGAGATGAGACTGATGATTTCCCAGCCTTCTGGCTAGCAGCGTCTCAACACCTCCGTTTGGGTCCCTCTAATGGACCTTGGGAGGTAGGACATCCCTTTACCATCCAGGACACTCTAGTCTGCTTTGAGACTCGGAAACTCCCTGCCTACTGGACTCTTAGGGTATATGGGGAGGTGGGTACACTCTAGAATTCAACCAGAAGAGTTAAATGAAGTCAGTGCCTTGTGTAAGAGAGGAGAGCTGGGGACAGAATCATCTGGGGAGCTTGTTAAATATGCAGGCCTCTGGGAGTGAGGCCTAGTTATCTGCATGGATAACAAACCCTCTAAGGTGATTCTGCTGCCCATTAAACTTTGAGAACCTCTGAGGTAGAGAATGAATGGGGTTAGCTGGAAAAGGCCTCTTGGGAGAGGTGGACTTGAATTTCAGTGTGATAGGTGATACTTGTCATAGGTGCTGTCTTCAGGTGCGGACCTAAGGAGCCTGTTCACCTGGGGATACTAGGCTCTCACAGGAGAGACTGGGGTGGTGGTGGGGGGTCCTTCCCATCCCATAGATGGTGTTGCTGAGAATGTGCTGCCACAGGCTCACTTCAACACTTGGGTGCTAATCGCCAAGGGGACAGAAGTGGTGTGGGAGGTGGCTGGGGATGGTGTCTGCTGGAGTGTTTGATTCATGTTGCAACTGAAGCACAGCTTGCAGGGCAAAATGGCAGCCTGATGGAGCTCACTTCCTGGGGCATGGTGGGGGGAAGAACGCCATGTCGACGGATTGTCTCCACTCTGGTATGCTACCATATGACCTCTTGTGTGGCCTCCACTTGTCTGAGAGCCCCGTGTGTCCAAGGAGCTGGCCAGTGCTGCTGTGGGATTGGTGGTCATTGTCCCAGGAGATGAGTGGGAAAGATTTGGGACATGATTGGTTCTCTCCTCCCTCTGTGCTGTTTGCCTTCTGCTCCATACACTGTACTGGCTTTATCTGATCGGGAACACAGTGTTTTCATGTTGGGGTGGGTGGAGAGAGGGAGAAAGAACAGTGCCAAGTTAAGAAGAAGGATCAGTGAAGAGAAGGCATCATATCTATGATGTGACATTGAGTAACCAGTGATCCTCCAGATGGGCATCAGTCCTCTGGAATGGACAGGCTGTTTGCTGGACTGAAGATGCTACTTGTCCCTGGAGAATATGTCCCTGTAGCCAGGTAGGTGGGCTGGAGGGCCCATGCCAATGGCAATGGCCATGCTTGTTTTGATCATGAGGAAAGAAGGAGCCACTGAGGAAGCATTGTTTAAGACAAAACAACAGCAACAAAAGTTAATAAAGCTCTGTCCTGGCCAATACTCTGTCCTTTCTAATTGCACTGCAGCTAAATGGAAACTCTCAGAGTTTCTTGGAACATTTTATTCAACTTCTGGAGGTGCTGCATTTACACTAAGGCTTATGAGGCTCTGTGGGGGTTGGAGAAATGAGCAGTGGTGGGCCAGCGAGCTCTAAGGAGCCCAGCTTGATAGGTTAGAGCTGATTTTAGTAAAATTCCTGGCTGAATGGGTTCATCCTGGGCCTAACCCAACAGGTGATGCTTATGTTTCTAGGTTCATAGTTGTGTGGGGAGGTGTTTACACCCATATTGTTCTTTAACAGATTTATTCCTTTTCTCTTTTTGAGGCTTTATTTATTCCCTTTCTCTTTTTTTTATTCTTTTCTCTTTTTTGAGGCTGTGTGGAATTGCCATTGATTACTAGAGGGAGGGGAACAGGGCCAGCTGCTTTCTTCTAGCCCAAGTGGGACATGGGATAGAGTACTCCTGTTCACACCGTTCCACACAGTCACTGGAACTGTCTTGCCACAGCCCATCTCTGTCTAGGTCTCCTGCATGGTGGGAGAGCCATGTGTGCCCCTCTCCCACCTCCCACCCTCCATTTCGGATTTCTCCCAAGTTGTGTTCTGGAAAGCCCCCTTTGGCATTCTTCGTAGGAGACGCTCTCCCTTGGCAGCCACAGCCAGGAGCTAAAGAGAAAGGTGAAAGGCCATTAATGAGGCCTGCTTACCTCAGTCTGTGCCCATGGTATGTCATCTGTATCCCGGAGGGACATCCTGTTGGGAAGTAGCCATGTTTCCCCAGTCCCTGCCCTACTGTGAGGGCTTCCATGGCTCTGGGAAAGATGTCACAGTTCCTCGGGGAACATTCCAGAGCCCCAGAAACTCTCTTTGGGAGGACACAGATGGTACATATCTCTTTCTCAGCCCAGCTACCTACTAGGCATTTGACTCTAAGCAAGTTATTTAACCTCTTGGAATGTGGGTTTTCTCTTCAGTAGACTGGGGAAAATGATCCCTGTCCTACAGACCTTGTGGGGCTGTTCAGAGACCCAAAGTAGATGATGGATATGAAAGTACTTTGTGAGCCAAAAAAGTACTGGCTACACCTGAATGATGGATTTTATTGTTTGGGAAGGAAGGGGGAGCCTCCGGGGTCAGTGCACTGCTGTCTGGAGAGAGGAGGGGCTTGCATTCTTGTGTTAACTACAGGCTGGAGTCTTGTCCATTTAAGGTAATAACAAAATAATACTATTGGAGCCAGAGAGGTGGCTTCCAGGCAGTCTGTCTGCTCAGTCCCACTACTGCCCTTTCAGAAGGAACCACGATGCAGGGTGGTGCTGGTGCAGGGGCCAGGGGGTGGGGAGGTTGTGTCTGCGCTCACTTTCTCGGCTCCCTCCTAGCTCTTATCCCCACCCTCCCCCAGCCTCCGCCTCAGTCTGAGTTCTGTCAGGATCTTTGGCCTGTCTCAGCTCAGGGGCCTAAAGCTCCCAGGAAGGGAGGACTGAGGGAGGATTGCTCCCACCGGCTGCCCAATGAAGAACAGAAGGCCTGGGAAGCTAACATTTCTGTTAGGACAGTGAGAAGGCATTACTGGTTTGGCTGAAGCTGACACAAAAGCTGTGATGGGTGTGCACAGGGCTGCCAGGTACTTTTTAGGCTTAGAGGACAGAGTGGTCCCAGAAGCTAGAGTCCCCTTGGGTTTCACTTCTGTGAGCAGGACTCCCAGTCACTAGGGGTGCAGCCTCACTGCATGGGTGGCCAGTCCACTATAGAATGGGCTCCCAGCAGGGCAGGCATGGGGAGCCCCATCATCTTCCTACGGGCTTTAGCCAGTGCCCACGAACTGAGGTGCCATAGTGCATTCCTCTCCTTGCCATGAGAATGAAATTGTGTGGCATTCCCAGACTCACTTGCCTGTTCATTTATTCAGTAAGTAAATACTCGAGCACTGTAAAGTTCAAGGCACTATGTGAAGTACATTGGGGGACACAACGATAATTACGAAGCAGTTCCTATGTTCGTGGAGTTTATGATCAAGTAAGGCAGCAGAGTCCTAGACAAGGAGAACGTGAAATGGAATATAAAGGGGAAGACCAGAGATGGCTGCCCAGTATGCGGTAGTTGAGTTAGACATTGGGAAAATCAGAGGAAGCCATGCTGTTGGCAGGAAGAGCAGGAGCAAAGGCAGAGAGGTAGGAAACCGTGGAATGTACGGACATGTGGGTGTGAAGGAGAGGGGTTGAGAGGTCAGGAGGATGAATGCTTGAGCACTGCTCTCCATTGAGTGCTATACCAGAAATGGCACATTTTTCCTTTCCTGGGAACCTCACAATGTTTCCGTGGGGCAGATGCTTTTCTCTCCAGTTTATAAGGAGGGAGCTGGGGCTAAGGGAGTTGAAGAAACTTGGTTGAAGCCAGGCAACTATTAAGTGGTAACAGGATTTGAACCCATGACTGTGTGACTCCAGAGCCTGTGCTATCTCCATGATAACAGGATCCACAAATGGACATAGGGAGTAAGGGGCTGTGGCCTTTTTCTGCTCATGTGGGTCTAGCATTCTTGGACAGGAGTGTCTCTGGTCCCTGTGGAGTGAGGCAGTGAGACTCTGGGTCTTCTGGGCAGGCCTTGGAATCCTGGATGGCTGAGCTCCTGGCTTCCCACCCCAGTCCTATTAAGGGAGCCACTGGCCTCTGTCGTGAGAGGCAGGGAAAGCCAGAATGTTGAGGTATTCTGGAATGAAATTTAAGACATGACCTAGAATGTGAATTTTCATTCCCAAGACCACCTCTAACCTTGCCTCTTTGTGACAGCTCTCCCTGCCTCCCCCCCGCCCCGCCCCCCACATCTCTGACCTCCTCTTGGGCCCCTGCAGACTAGGTCTGCACAAGGCGGCGGTGTTCTGCACTTGTTCCTTTGTTGCTGTGAAACGGCTCCGGCACAGTCAGCCTCTGTGTGGGAGGACTGGTGGCTGTCTTCACAGGCAGGCATTTGCTCAGAGCAGGCTGCGTGTGAGCCCAGCATCAAGTAATTCCGGCCTCCTCGAGTCGGAGGTGGTGGGATGAGGCTCTGCTGAGGGACTGGCTGTGAAGGATGAGTTCAGGGTGGGATGACGGACCGCTTCTGGGACCAGTGGTATCTCTGGTATCTCCGCCTGCTCCGGCTGCTGGATCGAGGTATTCCTGAGTGAGTGTGTGTGTGTGTGTGTGTGTGCGCGCGCGAAAGAGAGAGAGAGGCAGAAACATGCCCATGGAAAGACACAGAGTGTGGGGAGCAGGGAGCAAAAAGAACAGGGAATGAAACAGGGGAGTAGCCAACCCATGGAAAGTAAAGACAGGCTGTTTTTCTTGGGACATTTGTGACCCAGCTGGGAATTGGGATCACAGTGCCATTTGGGGAGCATCTGTATATCAGCATCTCATTTCTTGCTGTTTTTTTTTTTTTTTTTTTTTTAAATCAAGCTCCATACTATAGTCAAAGACAAGTGTTGCAGGGCTTTTGATAGATCACTTTGAGAAGCCATGTAACGAGGAGAATGGTCCCTGCATCAAGAAGCTGGAAACAAACAGATGTAGGCTCAGATCTCAGCTCTGCCACTTACCAGCTCTGTGACCTTAGGCTGATTCATGTGACTTTTCTCAGCTTGGTTCCCCATCTGTAAAATGGGCTTGGTAAAGACCTATTTGCTAGGGTTGTTGGGGAATTATTATTTAATTTATACCTATAAAACGCATAACATAATGTCTGGTGCACAATAGGTGCTTTGTAAGTGTTCATTTCCTCTTTACATGCCTTTCAGCATCATGGAGCTATATAGCACCTGTGCTGAGGACAGCTCCTTTTGTGGATTATCTGTAGATAGAGCCGGTTCAGAATTTGCAGTCAGTGGAATGAGAAGGGAAAGTCAGTTTTATTCCTCAGGTTAATCTGACCTTAATACATTTCACCCTCACATATTAATGTGTTTTAAATCTCTTGATAATGTGATGCAAATTCAGATACTCTGCTGTAAGGGAAAGCCACTACTAACTTGGTTGAGTAATTTTAAAAATATTGAGTGCTATTTTTAAAAGCTTTGGCTCCTTTAAGAGGTTTTGGCAAGAATGAGATCAAACCCCTGATGGAAAAGATGGTCCTGGGGAAGCCCTGCTGTATACCCAAGGTGTATTCATCTCCATTGGGAACATTCTTAGGTATGCCAGGAGGTCAGTATAAGGCAGAAGCAGAAAGCTGCACAGAGCAGGTGAACCAGGGCTCTTATCAGGGAGAAATTAAAGATGGAGGACACATGTGAAAAGCAGTCTCTCACTGGCACTGAGAAACAGGCCAGTGGGAGCCCAGACTGGAGAGGAGATGAGAGTGTTAGGAGAGCCAGAACTTCTTACAGGTGGAGGTCATAGACTGGGGGACAGGGAAGAAGATCATAAGTGTGAATCCCCCTTACCTGTGTGATCTCAGGCAAGTTACTTAAACTCTCTGTGCCTCCTTTCCTTCATTATAAACAGGGTGATGATGGTAATAATAGCACTGACCTAGAGCGTTGCTGTAAGGGTTGAGTGAGAAACTACAAGTGAAATACTTTACGCCAGTGCTTGGTATGAAGAAAGTGACCCGTAAATGTTAGTTTTTATTACCAGGACAGTTAATTCTCACTCTCCTACAAACATCCTGGGAAAAACAGGAGCAGGTGGTATGGAATAACCAGGAGCTGAGAAAAGTCTAATTAAGAATTATTAGAAGCTTAGAGACAATTTATACTTATGTGAATTAAAACAAATTCAAACTAACATATGATACTAATTAGAAGAAGAGATTAGATGTTAGTGTATAAGGTATAATAATAATTTATTTATTTTATTTTTTGAAAATGCTTGAATCCATGAATTGCAAACTTAGATTCAAGTTCTGGCTTCATTACTTTCCAAGTGCCCTTGAATAAATGGTTTACTCTCAAATGGAACCTCAGTTTGTTAATTGAAAACTGGGACTATTATACCAATACTTATATTATAGAATTTTGGGGAAATTTATTGTTAGTGCATGTAAAAGTATCAGTCATTTGGGGTGTCTGGGTGGCTCTTGATTTGGGGTCAGGTCATGATCTCATAGCTGTGGGATCAAGCCCCACATTGGGATCTATGCTGAGCATGGAGCCTGCTTGAGATTCTCTCTTTCTGTCTCTGTGCCTTTCCCCTTCTCTCGTGCATGCTCACTCTCTCTCAAAATAAATAAATAAATAAACATTAAAAAAAAGAAAAAAGTGTCAAACATTCTTGAAATGCCAGATTAATACATTTATGGATTTGTGGATTAACCTGTGCCCCTGGATAGCAAAAGTTGGTTGCCAGAATTGTGTGTTCTTCCATGAATGTTTTGTCATCATGTATGGCTGTAGATGAAAGTTTATGGTCTTTCATAAACAGTGTCTCTAGGGTTTTCTTTACTATGAGGCTTTAAATTAGCCCTTCTTGTGAAGGGTATTTTATTTCTAGGCTTCTGGGGTTGAATGTTAAGTTGCCCAGTTCTGGTTAGTGGGTGTCCTAGTACTATACGTGTACATGTGTGCACCCTCACATCTGTATTCAAGCAGAAGTTTTGGATAGAGAGCACCTCTCTAGCAGCTAATGTTACCTAACATTGTCTAGACAATGGCATGATTTCAAGTGGCGTGCTAGATTGAGATAACTCATGGGAAATGCTCAGTAAATATTTGTTGAATGGATGGATGGATGAATGATGAACCCCGTCCTCCCAGGCGGTGAACGAAGTTCTCTTAGATCTCTTCTTAGTGTATCAGAATTTAGCTCCCTTCATCTGTTTTAGGATTTCATGTCATTTCACCCTCATTATTGTCATGCCTCATGTCATCTTGAAAGTAACAGGCCTCAAGAAAGTGAGGAGAGGATAAGAAATGAGAAGAAGGGGGGAAATGATGAGCTTAGCCCAGGAAATTGAAATAATCGACAAGCTGTGTGCCGCCTGAGTCATTCTCTTGGCTGTGACTGGGGCATACAGGAATCTGTGATTTGACACATCTAGGAAAGGGGAGGAAACAGAACACATCGTGGAGCGGAAATAAACTTTACTGAGAAATGACAGTGATTGCTTGGTGATTGCAGATGAACCTTTTGTCTCCCCCATCATTTAAAAAAAGTTAAGGGTGAGGATTTTAAATAATAAAAGGGATTGTTTTTTAGGACTTGTAGTTAACTATGTGTAAGGATATTTTTAGTCTATATGTAAGGACCTATATGATAGTGAACTACCAACTTGCTCAGACATGGTTATTTTGATGATTTATTTTGTTAATAGCAGACGCAGTTTTTATGGTGTTTGTTACTGGGTGTTGGTCAATTCTGCTGACTGTTCTGTGCTTACAGACAGTGACTGAGGAGATGGTTCCTGTGGTAGGTAGGGCTGCTCATGGAAAGAAAGGAGCTCATGAAGATAAGAAACACGAGTAGTGTATAAGAGAAGAGAAATAACATCACTTTTTGTGGTTGTTGAGTTTTGGCATGTCCTTGGGGACCTGACATGCGAAGCGGGGGTTTACATTTCTTTGTTTACGCGTAATCATGTTGGAGTGAAAGAGGAAGAGAGGGAAGACTGGTGGCTCCTTCTTCATAGGGCATTGGCAGTGTTTCCACCATATGGAATGTCTACCACTGGTTGTCGTGAGATGATTTTAGGTGATTTACAGATGTCGCTGGAGGGTCTTTTGCTGGTCACTGCCTGGTGCTGTCCAGCAGACATTCTGTTCTGCCTGGTGTCTGTTTCTGTTGTGCTGTCCCCTGTCCCCACCCCCACTTCATCCAACGCAGGCCCTCTTCAGCCCCACTCATCTCTCAGATCGCCCCTCACTTCCAGCAGCCCCGTTTGGGTCTCATACTCTGCCTTGCCTTCATCTCTGACCCCAGCTTCTCTGCTTCCACAGCCTCTCTCTCTCCTTAGGGCTTCTTCTTTTTTTCTTTTTTCTTTTTTTAATGTTTATTTATTTTTGAGACAGAGAGAGAGACAGAGTACGAGCTGGGGAGGGGCAGAGAGAGAGGGAGACACAGAATCTGAAGCAGGCTCCAGGCTCTGAGCTGTCAGCACAGAGCCTGACACAGGGCTCAAACCCACGAGCCATGAGATCATGACCTGAGCTGAAGTTGGACACTTAACCAACTGAGCCACCCAGGCACCCCTCTCCCTAGGGCTTCTTTAAGGGCACGGCCTCCTATAGGCACTTGCTACCTGTAACCCCATTCTCTGGCATTCTTCTGTTAGTCTCCAACCTATCTCCAAGCTTCCTATTTTCCTCACCCCATGCCTGTGCCAGCTTTGCCCTGCGTCCTGGGTTTTCTGTCTTTCCCTGCCTCCTAACTTGAGTGCTTTTCTCTCTCAGGAGCAACTGTCTTTTCTTCTTTTGCCCCTGCCTTTTTATGTCACCTTGCCATTATCCTCAGTACAGTAGTTTCTTTTTAAAATAAATTTAAGTAAAATGGAATTGATTTAAAATACTATTGAGGAAATAACTGTAGGAGGTAATGGATATGGTTAAATGATGTCAGAAGTACATAAATGACTGATGTGTGGAAAACTTAAGTGATACATTGAATTTACAACATGGTTTTTAGACTGCTAATTTCTTCTTGGTGTTTTGTCCATATTCTTGTAGGTACCACACAGTACTTTGGCTTCTGGACCAGAAACCAACTGATTCTTACCCCTGGATATACATGAGAATCACCCAGGAGCTGTTAGAGAGTGCAGTGTCCAGTTCCTTTCTTCCCACCACCACCTGCAGCCAATTAAGTGAGACTTGCTGGAGCTGGACATTGGCATTTTTAAGGGCTCTGCAGGTGATTCTGATGGTAGCCAGGCTTGAGGACTGCTCATTGCCATCCTGTAACATGGATGCCAGAGAGGAAAGGCAAAAATGCCTCTTTAGCAAAATAACAAAATAAATGAGAAAATCAGCCACTACATGAGAATAGTAAACACAGGAGTAAGCATAGGAATGCACTAAGGAGTAAAATTTAAAAGAACATAATCTTTTGGGTATAATTCATGCAATTTTCTTCAAAAACTTCAACTGCAACCATTTTCTATCACTGCCTAGCTAAACCTTGACTTTCCTTATTTCTAGGAACAAAATTTTTCTTGTGTGCAGGATGTTGTCTGGCCCCAGCTTGCTTTGGGGTTTTTGCTGTCTGTTCTGGCTGCCTAAGGCTTTGGAGATTGGGATGGCAGTTTATCACTGCAGATGTCAAGCCCCTTTCATTCGTTCTTAGTATAGCCCCCAACAGCTGGGCCCTGCCCAGAATTTGAGAAACAAAAATCCCTTTCTCCTTTCTGATAGATGGGCAGTGAGGAGAGTAACTTCCCTTAAGCCTTCACAGTGTTGGGCTGTAGTTCAGCCAGGAATCTGTGTTTCTCACCAAAGTTCACCTCTTCCTGTGCAGCTGCTCTCTCTTGCCTCAACCTTCACATCTCCTAAATGTCCTAATCCAAGGATTGACTCTGCCCAGGTGCAGTCAGTACAGGGTCAAGAGGCAGCTAGCTCTAATGGCTGTGTCTCTCAGGCATCCTGATTGTAGATCTCATCCTTCCCATGCCTACAGCCCTCTTCCTGGCCCTTGGTTTCCCATCACTGAAGATGGCCTGTCTGTGGTCTGCTTGCTGCTCAGTAATCTGCCCAGCTCTGGTCCCTGACTGGGTCAGGCTTGGTGTCTCTGCTTAGTCCATCTGCTTGTGGCCAGTCCCTATTGCCATGGATAGTAGGATACCCAGGTGATCCTGGACAAATGGATACCCATTTTGTTTTGGCTTGTCCTGCTTTTGTTAACTGTTGCATATGTGTGCCCAGCTTGACGTATGTCTTCTTTGTGCCAACCTTTATGACTTGTTCCTTCCCTCCTATGGTCTGTGGGAAAAAGGAGAAAAGCACACAGCATGTGTATGAAAAGTGTTGGATGGCTTCCTGCACTAGGGATTTTCCAATTAGAGGAATTTAGGTTGTAATCACCTTCCCGTTTGAGCTGAATATTCCTATATATATATAAAGAAGTTACTTTAACTTAGCTTTTTAAGTTACAAATATGTATCTCTTATAGTTATTTATTTTTTAATGTTTTATTTATTTTTGAGACACAGAGAGACAGAGCATGAGCAGGGGAGGGGCAGAGAGAGAACAAGACACAGAATCCGAAGCAGGCTCCAGGCTCTGAGCTGTGAGCACAGAGCCTGACACGGGGCTCGAACTCACGAACCGTGAGATATGACCTGAGCCGAAGTCAGACACTCAACTGACCGAGCCACCCAGGTGCCCCTCTCTTATAGTTATTTAATTGGCTTTTGGCACAAGATCACTTTTCTAAAGGGACCAAGTGTCCTGTCCAATAAATAGTTTGAGCACAGCACCACTGGAAACACCATCCCAGACAATTCTTTGTTGCTCCGCTCCAGAATCTGCCCAGAAAGCTCCATATTTTCCTGTGCTTCCACTAGAAATGCCCCAAGCGTCTCCTTCTTATAGTTAATTCACACCCTTCCCCTTCTAAACCTTGAAACTCACATGTCTTCCGAAAAGGCTCCCCTAATTAGTCATACCTGGTTCTGTGTGGAGGCAGGTGGGCACTTAGGTGTCCATGATTAGGCGTTCCATGATACACAATGGGCTCCTGTGGGTAGTAACAGGACATGTCTCACGGGGTTGTTGTGAGCGCTGAAGGAGTTAATATGTGTGGCAGTGCCTGAGCTGAATAAGTGCTTGGTAGGTGCATGCTGTCCTCCCAGATTTCTGCTGCTGTTATGAGCTTAGTTACTTCTGGGTGAGTGCGTTTGTGGGGGGTCCTTTCCCCTCCCTGAGAGTGGATGTTCTCTGAGTTTAGGTCCTTGTCCCACTATCCCTTTGTGTTCTCACCCAGACACCTAGTTCAGGGTTGTTTCCAATAAATCACTTTGGCTAACAGAGTATCTGAACTCTCCAGGGAACAAAGAAAAGATACTGATTATCATGGTATTGTTAAGGAGAAAAAAAGAGAACTGTAATGATGTGACAATTCTAATGTCTTATATCTGTGGGTCCTCATTATGTATCTTTGAGATAGATTACTTTAGTCCCAATTTCCCAGATAGAAAATAGGCTTACAGAGGTTAGGTACCTTGCTAAAGCCACAGAGCTGCTATCCAGGACCGCTGACTCCCATCTGGGCTGAGTTCTCTCTATATGTGCTATGGTACAGGTGGGTGGGGAGACACTCACTTTTCCTCCAGCACACATGTTAAACTGGGGATCCTGTCCACCTCCCTTGTCAGCACATATAGAGTATATCACTGGGATGTCTTGTCTGTGGTGTGAGATCACTAGACAAGATATATCTAGGCCAAGTCCTGGGGGAAGGACACCGATAGCTGTCCTGTGAGGTGCAGGTGTGATGTTTCCATCCAGTGAGGTGGAGGTTACCGTGATGTGAGAACAGCAAAGCAGCACTTTTCTGGGTGTGGCATGGCCTCCCAGGGCCTGTTCTTCTCTTGTGACATATTCAGTGATTGCTGATAGCCAAGGGGTTGTGAGGTTGCTGTGTCCCTGGATGGTCAGAATGCCAGCTGGATTCTCAACATAAGTGAAGAGTTTACCCTTCACCTTGCAGATGGAGGCAGTTTGTTATCAAAGAAATGGCCACAGCAATAAATACTGTTGGTGTTATTGCTGGCAATAGTAATCATATCTACTAAGGGTCTACGCATAGCAGGGAGCATTTGGGGATAATAAGTAGGCTTCCTGCCCTCAGAGAGCTTACAATTCAAACTCCTGAAAGACCATGATCTATCAGTAATTTCTGCGAGTCTCTGTTGACCCCTCTATCAGATGATGGATTACTAGAAGGTAGATACCTTCTAGTCATAAGGTTCCATGCTTCTATGTGGACAGTACTTGCAAATACCTGCAAAATAATATACCTGCAGTACCTAAATATATCTACATGGTGCTGTCAGGTATTATTTCATAAGAGGGAGAAATAGTCTGAATGAAAGAAGAAATGTTTGCTCATTCAATGAATGTCTTCTGAGGGCCTACTATATGCTGTGCCCAATTAAGGCTCTGGGAATACAGTGCTGAAGAAGACAGTATTCTTGTATTCATAAGACTTTATAGTCTAGTGGGGGAAGTAGACAGTAACAAATACTACAGTGGCAGGTAGGATTAATAGGACAACACTGAGTTAAGCTTCAGTGGTACTTAACTAAGAGGATGGAAGTCAGAGAGTACAGACTTCCTGGATTGTGTGTGTGGTAAGAGTTAAGTTTAGAGAGATAGGTTGGGGCTGCCTTGTGAAGATTCTTGCTTGCATGTCAGGTTAAAGGCAGATGATGGCAGGGTAGTAGCATTTAATTTAAAAATGCACTGAACAATTTCTGCATACCAGGCAGTAGGGAATGTAGGTACTGGGAATATGGTACCAGTGCCAGGTGCTGGAAATATGAAGAAGTATAACATGATATAATGCCCAGCGTCTTTAGGTTTATGTTTCTAGAGAACAGTTAGGGTAGCAGATGCATGATTTTGATTTATTGGCCTAAAAGTGATCATGAAATTGATATTAGCTCAGGGAAGAGAGTATAGGGGGAAATGTGATTAGTGTCGACTGATCTTGGAAAGTGTGGACATGGGGAGACATGATCCAAGTGAGGAGAATATTCCCAAGGGTAGGAGGAGAGCCAGGACACAATAAATTCATGGGAGTAGAGGAGAAGGGACAGTTAGGGATCCCCATTTGCAGGGAGGTTGGGCAACTTTGAGGGGTTTGGTGACAGAAGGCTTTGGTGACTACTCACAGCCTTGTTTCAGCAGCCTTGGTGAGGAGAAACCAGATTGCAGTGGGAGGAGATGGTAAAGATGAGGCAGCAGCCGGCACATATTGTTTATTTGAGAACCATGTCAGAAAATGCAAGGTAAAAAATAGGTTGGTGAGACATTAAGGTCAAATGATGGTTTTGTTAAGGAAGGGAGGCCTGACTGTATTTGAGGATGGGGTGGGGCCAATGACAGAGAGAGGTTTGAAAATGATATACAGAAATGGATTTATTAATCCATTCAATAAATATTCATTGAGTACTGCCTATGTTCTGGGCCTGTGCTATTTTCTGGTGATACAGCATGAATAAGGCATGAAGTCTTCATGAAGTTTACATTCTAGTGAGTGAGACGGATAATACACAAGTCCAGCAACAGTTGAATTTCTAATAAGAGCTTGTGAGAAGTGCTGTAAAGTGCAGCAGTGACCTGGAGGAGGTAGGAATGGGCTGAAGGAAGAGTACAGATGGAAGTGGTAGACCGGAGGAGGGGAATGCTTCCTCTGTTGGAAAGAGGGTAGAAGGAGGTGCTTAGAAAGCTATTTTTAAGTAGAAAGAAGAAAAAAAAAGAGGAAATGCAGTTCAGGTGGCCTTGATATTCTTAGCAGAAGAGTAAGAAATGTTATGGGCTGAGACTGGAGAGGTGGGCTAGGTCAAGACCTTGGATAGGCTCTCACCTGCTTCATTCAATCCTCCAACAACCCCGTGATGTAGGCGGTGTTATTCTCATTGTATTGATGAGATAGCTGAGGGGACTCAGAGAGGATCTATAATTAGAAAGTACAGGGGTGAGGCGGTGGGGAGGTCTATCACCTGTAAATTCTGCCATTGAATGGTTTAGGGGAAACGATAAATGAGTGGAGAATCATAAGCCTGCCAGTGAAATTGAGAGATCAGTCCCTCCTCCCTCCTCTGATACAAAACCCTATGCTGGGTCCTGTGGGAAACTCTTGGAGAGGAGATGACACCTGTGCATGGAATGCATTAAAGACATAAATCAAGCCATCAGCATGTATTTATGAGTATTTGGATTTTTAAAGATTTGGGTACAGCAAGGGAAAAGGGCATTCCGGGTAAGAGAAAATGCAGTGCAAATGCTCTAGTGATTCAGAGGAAAGGTGTAATCAGAGAAGGCTGGAGCTTTATCAGATAAAAAGTGAATTTACTGGTTCAAGAGGTGGTATTGGGCCAAACAAGATCAGTGGTGAGAAGAGGTTTTGGTTTCTCACTCTCTTCACCTCCATAATTGTACCCTCAGCAAAAGAACAGACAGAATTGGAAGAGACCTCTCATTTAAGAGATGAGGAAACTGAGCCTGAAGAGAGGATTTCAGTTCCTGAAGCCATGCAGTTAGTTATTGGCTGAGCCTGCATATGAAAGCAGGACACAAAAACTCCTAGAGAGGCCTCTTTTCATTATATTCCCTGTGGTTTCAACCTCCAATCCTGCCCCCTTTAATAAGCTCAGCATCCCTGATGTAGTCATTGTATGTGGAAGAATGGGCAGGATGGAGAATTCATGGGTTTGAGGGGTGTCTAGATTGGATCCAGCATCTTAAGACTCCAGGCAAAATTTCTAAGAGCCCCCAAACAGGTTGTATTTCTTTCTCCATCCTCCCTTGTTATTATCATGAAAAATAAGCCAAGTGGAGTTGGAAGTGGCACCTCCTGGCTCTCCTGGTCTATTGCAGTATTGAGTTCTAAAGAACCCAGCCCAGAGCAAAGTCAGAGGAGTGTCTTTCTTATAAACTCAGGCTAGGAGGAAGAATTGGCATGGGGCTTTTAATCTACATTCATGCCAAATGAAATCTGTTAGATGGGATAATGAGCTCCATATTTTATGGACTATTTTAAGCCTGTCTCAAAATAAAGTACAGGACTAGGGGTGGAGGAAGGACGTAAGTCTTGGAGACAAAATGCCATGGCTTACTCATCAGTGTTTTCATTTTAATGATCCCAACCCCAGTACAAGTCCCTCAGTGACACTGTAATGGAAACCACATTCTTTTTTTCTGCTGGAAGTTTCAGGATGAACACAGCCAAATGCTTCAAGGCATAATTAAGGTTATAAACTCTCATCCCCGGTAAAACACAGACCTTTCACCCCAGGGGGCTCAGTTAGAGACAGTGTGGTTTGAAAGCAGTGGAAATTATAGAGACATTTCTTCTGCCAATCTCTAGCCCACCACAGCTTCTTTTCTGGGCCTTCCCTCTCTGTTCCTCCCCCCTCCTTTCCCCCTTAACCGCTGCCTCATCCCTGGGAAGGAATAAACCAACACATAAATAAATAAGAACACTGGTATTGACTCTTTCCCTGCCACAGGGAGAGAATCTCAGACAGCTGCTGCTGTGTTTGTAGAAGGCTGGACAGGACTGGCAGAGGCAGTCCATGTGTAGCAGGAAGGGCAGCTGGGGGACCCTGCCAGTAGATGTGGGGTACCGGAAAGAGGGAGGTGCATGTGTCATGAGTAGGTATGGGAGGAGGTGGAGAATGTTCTGCACAGTACAGGCTGGAAAATATACCTCATAGGAAGGTCTTGAGGAACTGAGAGAACAAGGTCGTCCCTTCTATGTTCGGACATGATGATGGGTTAAGAGCTGTCTTTGTTTGCATCTCCTTTGCCTTGACCAACTTTCTGAATTTGCAGAGATCAAAGTTAAGAAACTTGGCATGGCTAACTCGATTATGTGGGCTTATTTTCCCCCTCTCTTAACCACATCTTGAACACCTGGAATATATAAGATAGTGGGAATCCTTAGTGCATGTATATAAATTCTTTCTCTGGCCAATTTCAGTCCAGTCTTATCCACACAGGGAAGGATCTAGTTAACATAAGGAATAAGGAAAGGACTAGAATATTTGCCTCCCGCATCTCCACACCACTGTCTGCCTTGGTCCCATACTCTGCCCTTGAAGGTAGTGACTCTAGGATAGATCATGATGAGACCCAGCTAGATAGTCTGCTTGGTTCCTTAGAGGTCATATCACTGCTTCATTTCTCTTCTCACTAACCTCATCACAAAAAGGCAAGTAGTCATGTCCATAATATTACCTTCAGGAAGATGCATTAAATGAGGGCATTGTCAACTCATCTATTTAACAAGTATTAAATACTTCTCTGAGCCTTACCTTCCTCATTTGAAGAATTAGGGTAATACCTATCTGTGGTAGTCACAAGTATTCACTAATATTTACAGTTTTCCACCTTATGAGCACACAGTAAGATTACACTTCCCTATAGCTTCGGCCATGTGATTTTTTTTTTAGCCAATGAAATGTGAGCAATCAGGTGTTTCATTTCCAAATGGAAGTTTTTCAATGTTTTTTATTTATTTTTGGGACAGAGAGAGACAGAGCATGAACGGGGGAGGGGCAGAGAGAGAGGGAGACACAGAATTGGAAACAGGCTCCAGGCTCCGAGCCATCAGCCCAGAGCCTGACGCGGGGCTCGAACTCACGGACCGCGAGATCGTGACCTGGCTGAAGTCGGACGCTTAACCGACTGGGCCACCCAGGCGCCCCTCCAAATGGAAGTTTTAAAAGCCCCTTACTATTTACTTCATTCTACTTCACTGATCGTAGAAGCTAGCTAGGATAAAGTCTCTAACATCCTGGGACTGTGAATGACTATGAGCATAGCCCTCTGTTGAACCATGTTGAACTTGTAGTACAAACAAGAAATAATCATCTTTTCTGCTAAGCTACTGAGATTTCACAGTGGTTTGTATCCATAGTCTACCATGCCTGTATTGACTGATACATACTGCCTTGTAAGGCTTTGTGAGGAATTACAGAAAATAGAAATCTATATGCAATGCTTGCCACATGGTCAGTATTCAGTAAATGGTGGATACATTATTCTCACTATGAATATCATTTAGGATGCTTTTGGCTGCAGGGAATTGAACCCAAACTCAAAATAGCCTAAACAATAAATACGTCTGCCCCTCTCTTCTTGCTTCTTCTCCTGCTTGACAAGAAGTTCAGAAGGTGGGCTGTTAAATAAAAGGCTCAGTGGGGCACCTGGGTGGCTCAGTCGGTAGGGCTGCCGACTTCGGCTCAGGTCATGATCTCCCGGTCCGTGAGTTCGAGCCCTGCTTCGGGCTCTGTGCTGACAGCTCAGAGCCTGGAGCCTGTTTCAGATTCTGTGTCTCCCTCTCTCTGACCCTCCCCCGTTCATGCTCTGTCTCTCTCTGACTCAAAAATAAATAAACGTTAAAAAAAAAAAAAGGCTCAGTATCATCACCAGATTCTCTCTTTTTTAGTCAGCTTGGGTTCATTAGATTTCTTACAGGAAATCTGTAGATTGTTGCATTTCATCACTTTTGGGGAAATTCTCAGTGATTATCTCTGTTCTTTCTCTTCTCTCTTTTTGGGATACCAATTGATTAAAATAGAATTTTCTTGAATTTGAATCAATTTTGAAATTGATTGAAGTTGAAATTTCTCACTGTATCTTCTATATTTATTATTGTTACTTCTATATTTTTCGTTTTTTATCTCACCTTGGTGCATCCTAGATAGTTTCCTCTGATTTCTTTTCCAGTTTATTAATTCTCTAGCCAACTAAGTCTAATCTGTAAATAAATTTGTTTTTTGACTTCTTAATTTCAAATATTGTATTTTTCAGTGCTAGAATCCTTATTTAATTATTTTTCAAATAACTTTTTTTGAAGTTTTCAGTTCAATGAAAAACCTTTAAAATCTCGTCTTTTGTTTCCCTGAACATAGCAAACATATTTGTTTTATAGTCTCTAGTTGGATAATTCCAATATCTGGAGTCTTTGTGGTCTGTTTCTGTAGTCTTGCTGTTTGTGATGGTTCTTGCTCCTGGTGTCTTTTTTCCTTGTATTATCTTTGATTGTGTCCTGGTCATTATTTTTGAAAAATATTTCATGATAATAATTTGAAGCCTAGAATTGTAATTTCCTCCTATAATGATAATTTTTCTTTTGCCAGACATCTATAGATACTATCAGTGCAATTCTACGTTAATCCAATCTTTGAATGCTTGGGGATCCTTGGACCCAGATTATAGGTAGCTGTGTTTCAAGTTTCCACGAAAGCTGGTGTGTTTCTAGGTTACCTTTCCCTTAACGGTGAAGCCTTTTCTCTGGGTAAAAGCCCAGCTTAGAGTGGAATGTTATTTATCAGAGTTCCTTCCTTGAGAAGGCCTAGAATTTCGATTTTTGCTCCCCCTGCCCATGCTGGCTGTCAAAGGAACAGCTTAGTTTTGCCACAGTTTCTTGCAGATTGGCAAATATTCTGAGAGCAAAAGCTCCTTTGTGTTTTGGACCAATCTCTGGATTCTCCCTTTCTCCTAGGTTTTGGTCTAGTACTTCTTTGTTATTTTTCTTAGTTCTTTAATGCCTTTAAGAAGATTGAAAAAGTCCACAATTGCCATTAGTGGGAGGGTTGATCCTAATTGCCTTGCCTGCCATTAAAAGAATGGAGATCCCCAGGACCCCAATTTTTTTCATCGTTCCATTCCTTATAGTCCCAAGATGGCTGCCAAAATGCCATGTGTCACATGGAGAAGTGACAACTGAAAAAGCCTAGTTTTCATGCATGTATGCACATAGGTCTTTTTTAAGAGCAAGAAAACCTATCCCAGATATCCCTTGAGAGACCTTTTCTCATGGCTCAAAGGACATAATTTCCCCACCAATTCCTAAATAAGTCACTGGAAGGGGATATAATTTTCATGATTGGTATAACTTAATTAACATTTACCCTGTGGGGCTGGGAGCATCTCTGTTTCTCCTAAGGCTCTTGGATGCTGATTCTTGAACAAAATCTAGGTTCTGTAAGCAAGGAAGAAAAGGGTAAATTCCTACTCAGTAGGCAACCAACTGTATCAATCACACTCTGTGCTCAGCTAGAGTTAAGGATTAAGACATTTAGACATGTTTCTTGCCCTAATTGGGGGCCTACATGCTCTGAATGATGCAGAAAAATGCAGAGCCAAATTCTAATGAAAAGGATTCAGAAGTACTGGGGGCATGTCCCTTAAAAACACATTTTGTAACTTAAGAAAAAAAATTGAGATAGCCTGTGACCAAAATGTAATAAATTTATTTAATGAAAAATATTAAAAAATAAAATTCTATAGTAGAAAGGATGGCCTTATTGCATAAAAACTAATATATCTGATGGAGTCATATGGCTCCACTGAGTGAGCTGGGTCCTTGCAAATATTCCTGGAAGAAGAAGGATCATATTAAGGTTAAAGAATCCTCACAGACCTTGGGAACACAAGCATCACTTCCCCAGCAGGGCTGGAAGGCTGTCCTTGCTATAATACATGCCCTTGTTACCTAGGAACAGGGTTGGAGGGCACAGGTGTGAGGTATGAGGGTACCAAAGATAGCCTTTCCTGAGGGCTGGCTTGCTCTCTGTATTTGAAAAACCAGATGTCTCTACATCCTCTCTTTAGTTATAAGAGGCTCCAGAGGGAGGGACATTTATCCCCCTGCTCCCAACTGGACCCTCCATAGTTTCCACCTGAGAAGAGGAGGTCCAGTTTCTGAATCAATACCTTCTACAGGTTCAGGATCCATCTCTCCTTCCTCTCTTTTCCATATGCCATGTCTATAGCTTTGACCTCGTGTTAGATGTTCCCCTTACCAGTCCATCACTTGCTGAAGGTTGCTAGCTCTTGGAAATCCCTCAAAGAAGATACTCAAAGAAGATGTGCTAAGTAGGTTGAAAGTGTGCATGGAGTGATATTTTTGGTCATGGGGAGATGAATACAGCTAGTTTGGGGAGGTGGTTTCATGTGGGGTGAAATTAAGTTGAAAGTACACCTACGTGTATCTTCTGCCCCCTTTTATCACCTCCACACTATTTATCCTTAAACTCTATCAGTTAAAGCTATGGATTTGCCTGATGAGGCTCCTTTAAAAACCAAAGCAAACCTAAAACTTAATAAAGCTTGGAAGTTTCAAGCACAATGGTAGGCTTATTTTGCTGACTGACTTACTTTTTAGGCAGCGTGATGAGGCTTTGAAATCAAAATGGCCAGGGTTACCTCACACCACTCATCGCTGTGTATTGTTAGGCACCTCTGTAAGCCTCCATTTCCTCATTTGTAAGATGCTGACAATATCAATATTTACCTCATAGGGTTATTGTATGGGTGAAGTGGTGTCAAGCATGTAAAAAGCCCAATAAATGTTAGCTGTTAATTATTGACTGAAATCTAACTTTTGGATGAGGAGACCATGGTGGAATGGTCAGGGTGGGGGGGGGGGGGCGGTCTAAGGCCTGGAAGCTTAGGGGGGCAGGTTTCAATAAGCTGAGAAAGACAGAATGTGCCATAAGTGCTGGGTACTGGGGCTTTGAGAGGAGGCGACCGAAAGTTGGATGTGAAGGAGGGAACCAAAGACCAACCTCCACTTGCCTTGAAGTTTGGCCCCAGGCCTTGGGAAGAAACTTCAGCCTCAGGCTGCCCTCTGCACCTTATGACTGGGATGTGTTTCCAGAAGGAGCAGAGTCATCCATCAGTAGCTCCTTTTAAGGCCTTCTCCCTTACCTGGAGGCTACGTGCCAGGCCTCTGAGCTGGGCTACCTCCATGGGGGCCTTCACCATGCTGCCTCCTGCTGGCTCAGTCCACCAGCTCAAGGTGCTTCATGCTTTGCTGGAGTTCCTTCTCCATAAAGTAGATTAAGGGCTGGAACGACCCAGCCCAGAATAACGGACACACTAATTGGCAGTCATTAGAGGTCCTCAGCATTGATAAATCTTCAGGCCCTGGGCAGTATCTGCTGAAATCCATTTTTATCGACCACTTCAGGAGAGAAGGATTCAAGAGCCAGGGCAAATAAATGCCTGTCTAGATGCTAAGAGGGAGGGGCTGAGGCAACTGGTCCTCAGAGGTGCCAGATGGGTAGAGTAGGCTGTGTGCAGAGGCATTGAAAGAAAGAGGAAGGCAGAGGAAGGGCTTTGCTTTTTAACTAGGAAAGGTAGTAGTAGTTAGCACTTTTTGAGGACCTCAAACAGAGGCTGTGAGGGATGAGGCCTGAAACAGCAGATTGGGAGTGAGGTTATGTCAGAGGCAAAGGAACATAGCTTCAGTTTACTAAACTTCAGTTTAGTGAACATACTGTGGCAACTGTTGGCGCTGGACATGTCCTGGCCATTTCATCAGAGTCAAGCAGCCTGTTGGTCCTGTTTGTGTGATGGCTTTGAATGGGAGGAAGGGGAAAATGGGTTTTGGAGAGACCAGGTGTTCTCTTTCCCAGATGTTCATCTCCAGCCAACCCCAAGCCTGTGGGATGGCATCTGAACCCTCAGGAAAGGAGTGCTGTGCAGAAGTTGAAGGAACTCTTCTCATGAGGACTCTTTGTGGCATACAGGTACAGAGGATGCCACCTTGTGAACACAGAGTGGGGAAGAAGGGCTTAGCTTCCATCAGGGCTTAATCCTGGGGTAGTGGCGACTCTGGGGGCGCTCAGGTGGTTTGGCACTTGGAGTGCTGAGGATTTGAGAGCTCTGGAACAGCACTTTGGGTCAGAAGCTGGTACCCTCAGAGAATAGTACCTTATGCATCTTTCAGCAGCAGTGGGCGGCCAGAGCAGAAGAGGAAAGACATGGCAGATGTGGCCAGTGGAATGCTCAATGAGCACAGGTGAGCACAGGCTCCTGGACATCATGGGATCAGACTTTCCAGGGACTGAGATACCACATGAGGAATGAAATCAGGCCAATAGCAGAATTGTCTCTGCTAAGGGGAACTTCTTATCTGATGAGGACTAGAAAACTCAAGTTACAGAAGAATTATCTTGGCATTGAGGTAGTTATTAAATTGGCAAATATTTATTGGATACCTACTCTACAAAGGTACTATTATGATAGTGAACAAGACAGGCAGTCTTTGTCTTCATGGAAATTACAGTGAAGGGAAGGATTATTTAGTTGGAAAGTGCCATGGAGCAGAGAAGAGAATTCCAGCTGTGGATTTGGCCTTGAAATGCCTTGAAGGATGGCTAGAAGCTGCACTTGTGGAGATGGAGAAGAGCTACAGAGGAAAGGTACAGAGTGGGAGGGTTTGGTGAGTTTGGAAAATAGTCTTTATGTGGGGGTTGTGTGTGTATGTTCATTGCAAGTGCACGTGTAGGGGATTTGGGATAGTAAGAGACAAACGGGGAAAGGTTGGGTAAGTGGGCTTTATGTTCCACACTAGAGATTTAGGATTTTATTTAGTAGTTTATGGGCAGCTATTGGGAGATTTAGAGCAAGGAAAGTAACTTGATCAATCTTTTCCTGTCCCTGGTTGAGGTCACTTAGTAGCACTGGTGCTGGGCAGGGCTTCAGGCCATGATTGTTTCAATATGTTCTCTTCCTGGCTTTCTCACGGGAGCAGTCGTAATTTTATTTTTACCCACATCTATGTTTTGGGTGTGCGTCAGATTAGCAGCTCTATGCCTCCAGTTGGAAGAGAGCTTCTGTTCAAAGTGCTGTGTGGGTGGAGTCCTTCCGCCACTGTCCAAGGCCTACTGCCCCTCCTGGGTGTTGACCTTGACTGTAGAGGGTGTGTTCCTTGATTTAATGTTGTTTGCTTCCCCTACTTTTTCAGCTCCTTCCCTGTGCTTCTGAATGACCCAGGGTTCCTGCAGGGAGATTGAGCAAGGGGCAGCTTATGGTTTGGGTGTTAGCTAGGGGCAGCAACTAATAAATGAATGGCCAGTTATCTCTGGAATGTAGGTCTTTGCTTCAGCCAGATTTACTTCCATTTTATCATAAATACAAGCAGCTTCATAAATTTAAATTGGTTTCCTGAAACAGACCCTGGTTCTAGGAATATTTCTCAGTGTGGAAGACAGGATTGTCAACAAAGATGGGGATGCATTTTTAAAGATAAAAATCTATTTGCCAGGACATGGTCTACAGAGAAACAAATTTGGTGGCTTAAAACCCTGCTGTATCCAAATAAAGTGTATGGAGCAGATTTAACTTTCAGTGACTGTGATGTTTAAAAATATCCTTATGGATATGGCCTGGACACTTTATTCATGAGGGGAAAGCTGTGGCTCAGCTCTCATCCCTTTGTTGGACAGATAACTTCTCTCTGGCCATGGTTAAAGACTGCATCTTTCTTTCATTCCAGCTGGTAGTCTCTCAGTAGCTTTTGATTAGTCATGCAAGGACCAGCAAAAATAGCATAGACAGACAACAAAGATCTAGTCTTCTACTGGAAAAAGAATTCAGGGAAAATGGCCTGTTGATTATGGTTGTGTTGTAATTTAGTTTTTGGACATTAATTGTGTATTTCCTATGTGCCAGGAACTGTCCTAGGTGCTTATCTCGGACTTCACAATAGTACTATCCCTGTTTTACAGATGAGAAAACTGAGGCTCTGAGAAGTTAGGTGACTTGCCCAAGTCATTCAACATATATAATGGATTCTAACCTAGGTTTTCCACTCCTTCATCTGGGAACTGTGATGAGAATACCCTAGATGCCTGAAGGGAGAATCAGATGTTGGACCATTCAGTGACATCTTGGGGTCTCCTCTGGCTATGAAAGTACATTTGGCTATGACCTTAGGCCTCTTCTTGCTTTGCAGCAGAGTCATCTCTGTCCCGTTTGATGTCCAAGTTAACATCTGCTCATTGCCATGTGGACCTCTGGAGACCTTTATCTTCTAGTCCCCAGCTCCATGACGAATTGGGGAAGTGACAGATGGAAGAAGATCATATTTCAGAATTGAGGCTTCGTTCTGACCTGCAACCAGCTCAGAGGGAAAGGAGGGGTACTGGCCAGTGTGTGGACAAGTTGAGTTGCTACCCTGAGTTGGGGGTCCACACTGGGAATTTCTTTTATGAAAAAGAAAAAAACAGTGGTGTTTTTTCCTTAGGCATGTGGTGGGGAAAGAAACAGCAAATTATTTGATTATTTTTATAAATAAAATATTTATTAAACATTAGGTCTTGGAAAGGCAGAATTGGTGTGATTGGAAAGGTGCTAGGAAAGTGCTCTCTGCCCAGAGCCTCTCTTACCCTGGCAATGCTTGGCACTCAGAACAGTTCATTCATTCTTTTGGGCTAATAAACCTCAGCTAATCCTTTAATGAGTGCAAAAATAATGCACCCTGCTGTTAATTTAAGATTCCTTGGCTCCGGAAGAAGTAGAGGAACATTAGGCTGTGTGTGTGGGGGTGTGTGGAGTAGGGTGGGTGGTGTCTAGAGTGAATGGAATGAGTCGGATGTGGTGGGAGTGTTCTGGGATGGCTTCCTGGAGGAGAGAAATACTTAACATGGTGTGGTGGTAGAGGACTGTTCTTTCAGGAGCCATGGAAGTTACCGAACATCAGTTTTTAGTTTCTCAGATGATGGAATTAGCTCTAATAGTATAAGGTACAAAGCTGTTTTTAACTTCTAAGCTTTTATAATTGCTTTTTGGAAGCCCTTTCTGCTTTGGCATAGTAAATCTTTTTCACAGTGCCAGGGATTTAAAATTTTTAGAAATGACATTTAATTAATGTAAAAGGTACAATCTCTTTGGATTTCAAGCTGCCTTGGGATTTTACTCATTCTGCCCCCACCAGGGCCTTACTGCCTCCTCTCAGGTGTCATCCAGGAAGCCTCCCTGAGGGTGGCATGGAGGGAGGCAGAGAAGAGCACCTTCCCTGAGAGCGACTGCTGTACTTTCTGGACTAAAGAAACATTCCATGGGGTTGTGGGAGACACTTCCATCTGTGCCAGGAGCCAGATTTCAGGGAGGCCGAGTGATGAGCTCTCAGCTGGGGTCAGGACAGAGGGACCACAGATGGCAGACGGCTCTGGCTGCCACCTGACGGGGGCTGTTCTTGGGCTAAGGGGGTATGAGTGGCATCGACTGCTCCCTGTGAAGGACACAGGGGAAGCTTTTCTTCAGATCTAGGGAAGTTTTAGCAACAGAGTGGGGATTATGCTGTCTCTGTGGGACACTTACTTGAGACTGTGAAGACATGTATAAATATGAACAGTTTAAAGCTGTAGCACACACATACATACACAGAAAGTCTCTGCCTCTGACGTGGGTTCTGGATATTCCTAAGAGTTCTGTACATCTGTATATGGGAGTAATAGAAACATTCACTTAGGCCACATGTAGACAAGTTAGGCAGTGAGGCCTAAATAGTCACTGAGCTCTAATAAAAGTAAACAAATTTCATTTCTCATATTTTTTATAACTATGTCTTATTTGAGCATTTACTATATACCAGGTTTGTCCTAAATACTAGAAATGTATCTTTTCACATGTCATGACAGCACTGGGAGGTGGCTAAAATTCTTTATAGTTTATAAAACACCTCCATCATCTCATTTGATTCTCCCAACAGTATGTATTTGCCCATTATATGGGTAGGAAAGGGGCAGAAGTGGTGCCATTGGAATTGGAACTCAGAGCTCTTTACTGCAATTCCAGCCTCCTTTTTACCATACTGCAGTGCCCGGGGCTTTTCTTTGCCCCCTACCTTGTTCTACAAAGAGTTTCTTGGGATTCTGTGTCTGAGAGAGGTATCTGAGCAGGGTGAGCTTCCAGGTTGTGGTTTGAGGTTGAGAGCAAGGTAAGGGGGAGGACGGAATAGAGACTGACTGGCAGGGCCCTGGGGGATGTGTCAGGGGCAGTGCAACCATGGCTCAGGCTCCCCCTTCAGAGGGAGCTGGACAGGAAAACCTTCCACTTTGGGGAAGAACAAGGCTGTTCTCAAAGTCTCCTTATCTGTGGGGGGACTGATGATACAAAGACTCACTGATGAATGGGCAGAAGTTTTCGGACCCAAGAAGATATTAAAATAAATATTTAATTGGAACAAATTATGCTGTGAATCATTAAGACAAACATAAATCTCATGAATAAGGTTTCTCTTATTTCTCTGAATCTCAATGAAATATTTATTGAGGAAAATGAAGTGAGCTCACTGCTTTGCATGACTAAATGTCATTGCTGACTTTCAAGAGCAGCTTACTCAGGATCCATTGGGATCATGAGGATGGGGAAGGAGGCAGGAATATGTAAAGGCTGACCTAACATGAGCAGGGGTCAGACTGCTCAGATCTGGAAAGACTGAAGCAAAGTCTAGCATTGTGTCTGGGATAGAAAAGGGAATTCACTTTTGATTGGTCATTTGGTTATTTAATGTTGGTTTTGAAGGTCCCGGGATACTTTGTAATTTGGCGAATGGGAAGGATCGGCTTTAGGGTAAATGCTTTGAAGTTTGAGATGTTAAATCCTGAGACATCCTATGACTATGTCTGGAACTTAGAACTCTTTGATTTGGTGGGAAAAAAACCTCTCTGATTTGGATTAATGCCCTTGTGGGTGATACACAGATGTCCTAATCTGTGGCTGGCTGGTGTGGTGTGCTCTGCCAATGCTAAATCATGTAGTCATTGGCAGTATAGGTGGTAGGACCAATGGCCGCCTGTGGGGATTGAGAGGGCATCATCACCTCACCTGATCTCACCTAGGCTAGTAAAGGATATTGGTTCATCTCCCCACAGAGATCAACTCCAGCCCCTGACCTTGCTTAGCTGTCACATCCCTAAGGGTGCTCACAGCAGAGCTGGCTATTCTAGGAGGTGGATTTCAAGAGACGGAGCCAAAAGATAGCAATTATGGGTACCTGGGGCAACGAGGATACCCAAGGGCTCTGGTCTCACGGGACTGGTTTTGGCTGCAGCTGTCCCCCTGACAGGGTGGGTGGCCCTAACTCCTGGATTCATGATCTTTTGCCAGGCAGATCTTGTGTGGGTCGCATGATGGATGTTTCCATGGGTGGTCATGCTGTCCAAAGTCAAGGCTTGCTGCTCCAGTTTCATTCTGGTTTTCTTCTTGGAACGCACAAGTGGCTTATGTCAGCCCTCCTGGATGAAAGATGACTTTATTCCTTCCTCACAACAGTGCTCTAGTCTTGGAGAAGGCTCAGCCAGAATGTTAGAGGATTGTAGGTGACTTAGGACTGACTATATTGTTTTACTTGGCCTTAGGCTTCCCATTTTCTAAATCTAGGATATGATTAACAGGATTGGCATGGAAGGGGAACCCCCACTGCTAGCAGAACTACTGAATTCAAGTAAGTATGTACTGAGAATGAGCCATGTCCCAGCACTGGGTTGAATGCGCTCGAAGATAGAAATGTTAACAGAGAGATTCTTGTCTTTGAAGAAACTTAGCAGCTAGATGAGCAAATTATACACACACACGTACATACACATCTGTTTAATTATATATATGTATATTTATATATAAATATATACACTCATTTATATGTAATTTTTATATTAATTATACATATAACTTTTATATATTTATATATAAGTATATAGATGTTTATATATATCACATAGGTAAGTATTCATTCAGTGTTTATTTACTCAGCAGCTTCTTTTAGCAGACCATGAAGAAATCAGAAATGCTTAAGCTCAAGGTACTTAAGAAGACAGGTTCATAATTATAAAGTAAAGAGTAATATGAGTTTCAGGAAAATGTTCATTGTGAAGGGCTGTATTTAATGCAGAGGTATAAGCGTTTATTAGTAGATGAGAGGATGGAGCCACCAGACAGAGATTTTGACTGTTTAGATTGTTCTACCCCCCCAGGGGCACCTGGGTGGTTCAGTTCGTTGAGCATCTGACTTCGGCTCAGGTTGTGATGTCGTGGTTTGTGAGTTTAAGCCCTGCATCGGGATCTGTGCTGACAGCTCAGAGCTCTGAGCCTGGAGCCTGCTTCAAATTCTGTGTCTCCCTCTCTCTCTGGCCCTCTCCCACTCACTCTCTGTCTCTTTCTATCTCAAAAATAAACAAACATTAAAAAAATTAAAAAAATTTTTTAGATTGTTCTACCCCCAGGAGCTAGTATCTGGTACATAGAATGCTTAAATAAATGAATATTGAACAAATGAATGAATTTTGCTAGGCTGGAGTGATCAGAGAAAGTCTTGTGGAAGAAGTCCAGCTTGAGTGAGCCATTTAAAACGTGATAGAATTTGGGTAGTACTGGGGAGGGCATTTTAGATTTTTCAGGGGAAATCATTGCCACCACCACTGCACTCTGATACTGATTTCTCTTTCATGTTTATAAACTATTGTACAAATCACTTATGAGCACTCAGCCATTTCTTACCTTCTTTATCAGACTGTTAGAGAAGGGTTGACTCTGGGGCCCATGAATCTGATTGTATGATAAAGTGTAAAGGATAGTGATTTATTTTTACTTGAAACATTTTTACAGTTTGGAGATGCCTTCCAAGCCCTGTTGAATGAGGCTATGGATTGGAATTCTCCAGAAGGCCATTAGTTATTGAGTTGTGTTTGTTGTAAAACAAAGGAGATGTTTATAGGTGTCAGCTATTGAAGGCGCAGAGCGAGTTGGTATCACCGTAAGTGCTTCCAGTCACAGGCAGACCTGGTAGCAGACATGCAGGGAAAAAGACCAGACACTGTCAGCTCACTGCTGTGGGGAAGATGGGCCATTAGTGGCTTTAGATGTCACATAGCAGCCTTCTCTCTTTGGACTCCCAGCTGTTTCCTGTTGGGCGATCAGAGATTTTAGTTATGACTCTGAAAACAAGTGCCAATGAGAGATTATGGGCCGTTAAGCTTGCCAAATGGTGAGGTGAGTGGTGCCAGGGAGTTTGGTTGCAGTGGTTGTAGTGGACGTTCTGCAGGTGGTGGTGCTAAGGAGAAGGAGGGAAAATTCCTGGTGTCATGGGGACGACTTACCTCCTGGGAAGTGGGACTGGATGTCTCAGTGTGGCCTATGCTGCTGGAGGAGGCTTGCCACCACTTTGTTACTGCTATTGTGTCCTTGAGCAGGCTCTGAGGGGTGGATCCACTATCCTGTCTCATGTCTGGGAATACATGAGGCCAGGCTGTAGGATCCTTCTCAGTGGGCATTCACGGTAAAGCTGGGGAGAGGATCTCTAGTTAGCACTCTAGGGACAAGGAAGGCATTCAGTGGCAGTTAAGCCGAATCTGTGCTGAGCCTGCAGAGGGGGCACAACCCTATTTCAGATGCTGGAGTATAAGAAACAAAGTCTTTGCACCACCAACAACAGAAACAGCTACTTTACAATTTATAAAAAGTTTTCACATGTGTTATCTGATTTGAAATCCACAACAGCCTTCTGAGATAGGTGGGACAATGATTATTATCCTTGTCCGGATGAGGTAACTGAAACTCAAGCAAGTGAAGAAATTTTGCCTAAGGTTGCCCAGCTAGCAAGAAGAAGCCACGCCTTGAATTCAGTGCCTCTTGCTTTGTTCTGTTATTTCATGTTGTCAGTTCCTAGTCATGAGAATAGACAAATATGCATGGCATGACTCAAAGATGCTAATATTGTGAAGAGGGAGGCACAAGGTTAGAGCCAGTGTGGTGAGTAAGCATGGATTCCAGGAGCAGGTGACCTTGAGCTGTGATGCGAAGGAGAAGAAGCCATGATTATGATGGCAGAGGGTTGTATGCTGTCTTCCTGGGAATGCTGATAGGCATCAGCGTTCAGACCCACTCTTCATTATTCCTGGGCACGCAAGGGAAGATGGGGGGAGTCGAGGGCACTGAGGGTCTGAATAATTGAAATCAGAGGAAACACAAACATCTCTTTTTAACTTACAACATAATCCTCTTTTCCTAGAAATGCTTTCAACATACTACTCACAAATAGAAAAATGCTTTGGAATGGATTTCTTCCACACCTTGTCCTTGATTCCCCTGTGAGCAGAGAAATACTTAGGAGGGGAAAAGAGATGTGAAGAATCTGGATGACCTGCAGTTAGACCATCAGCCCCTCTGTTTGATTAGGACCAGGCTGTGCTGATCAAGTATTTATACTTGAAGCAATGGTGGCTCCGTGAGTTAGTGGCCCCATCTTGGTTTGGGCCCTGACTATGTAGCATAGGTGTGGAGAAAAAGGAGATAACCCACCAGCTTGTACCAAGAAACATCACATCTCATCTGCCAGTGCTCCCTGTTGACTCTGGCACACCCTTTAGCAACATCTCTTCTGCCTTCATGGCTTGCTTTCATGTTCACTATAGAAACATTGAATAAAAGAGGGAGTTTGTGGCTGAGAGTTGAGAGAAACTGCCTTACTTTTGCCGGGCCTCAAATGATTATGTTCTCTCCTTTTAAATAAATCATAAGTGAAAATTTCTCCACTTGAAAAGACAGACATCAGAAGGATTTTTCAGCAAGGTGCCCTTATTTTTTATTCAAAATTATGTTTAAAAATAATCCAGTATTACTCAAACTTTTTTCAGCCCCTGTTTATGAGTCTTTTCTCACTCAACCATTGGACTGTTTCAAATATCTGAGCAAATGCTTGAGAGCCCTTTCCACTTCCCACCACTGTTCCATCTTAGGAGAACCAGACAATGGAGGTTTGTCTGTGGTCTCATGACAACAACTGGCCACTCTTCTTCTTTGTGGTGATTTACCTCCCCGCTTTAAACTGAAGATAGTGGACAGGAATGACATCCAGTTACAACTTCCCCTTTCTAATTTGAGGGCACCAAAGCCAGATTCTCCTAAGAGACATAACACAAAGTTAAATGCTTGCAAGAATTTCTCATGATGTAACACAGAATGTAAAGGATATTCCCTCGCTATAACTTTGGGAAAGTTACTCATGGAAATGGAATGGCCCAGGCCCTGCTGTACCATGCTCTCCAAGTGACAGTTTCATCAAGTCCATATGTTCACAGATGAAGGAAGTGTTGTCACATGGCAAATGGCCAAGAACGCCCCTGACCCACTTCCACAGGATTGTCCAAGAGCGCCTGGCACATTTCACCCCTCAATTATTCCCATCGATTGTGAACAGATGGGCACAATACTCTTTAAGTCATAGTAAAGTGACTTGTATTTGGCCATTATCCAAGCAGAATGAAAGAAGGTGCTGTTGTCTATCTGGCTTAGCTACAATATAGGATTCATAAAATAATGACCCCTGGTTCGATAATGACAAAGTCCAAGGTTGCCAGGATGGGTGCTTTTATGGCAGCAGCTCAGAGACCATCATTCACAAGTTCCAAATTGGTTACAGATTTGTGGGATAGACTTGCCTTGTTGTTGGCTTCCTTTAATTTCAAACTCTATGGCCTCTCCACATTGCATCAGCTTGTTAAATATCTGGTAAGATTTTCACATTGCAGTTTGATCTAGTTTAGGATTATTTGCCAATATAGGAAGGTCTCAATTTACTCTAAACAGATGGTTCTGAGAATAATATGCATGGATCCTAAAGCATTCCTGACACAATTATTCTGGGTGATTTTTCGTATCCTCTTCCCCTTAGTGAGGTTTTTGGGTCTTACACTCCAATATTCATCGTAGTAATTAGACTAACTTGCCATTCTGTGTCACCTCCTTCCTAATTTCATCTTCCAGGAAGTCTACTTCGCTTGACTCTATTTACTTGTGATCATAAGTTCTAGACTAATAGAATCTTAGTTATTGATGAGATCTTAGAGTCCATTGAGTCTAACTTCCACTTGAAGCAGAAATTACCTTTGTACAATCTCTGACTGATGATGATCCATATCTTCTGTGACAAGGTGCTCATGACTCCACAAGATGACTCATTTTATTATTGGACAGATCTAATTGTTAGTAAATTATTTTATGTAATTGAAATCTGACTTTGTCTAATTTAGGCATGTTGATCTTAGTTCAGCCCTCTAGAGTAATACAGAGCTATGTAATTTCATTTTTACTTGAAGTCATTCAGGTAATTGAGGACAGCAGTTATTATTACCACACAGTCTATTTGACGATGCTTTATAGTTTTTGATTCATCCTTGTGTCCTTAATTTTGTTTTCTTTCTCTTATTCTTCACTTATTATTCTTATTCTACATTATTTTGTGTCCCTAAAGAATTTATGCCTTTGGGTGAGGATGTGGAGAAAGGGGAACGCTCGTGCACTATTGGTGGGAATGCAAACTGGTGCAGCTACTCTGGAAAACAGTATGGTGGTTCCTCAAAAAGTTAAAAATAGAACTACCCTATGGTCCAGCAATTGCATTACTAGGTATTTACCCAAAGGATACAAAAATACTAGTTCAAAGGGACACATGCACCCTGATATTTATAGCAGCATTATCTACAATAGCCAAACTATGGAAACAGTCCAAGTATCTACTGACTGATAAATAGATAAAGAAGATGTGGTATATATACACAATGGAATATTACTCACTCATCAAAAGGATGAAATCTTGCCATTTGCAATGACACGGATGGAGCTAGAGACTATTATGCTAAGTTGAAATAAGTCAGTCAGAGAAAGACAAATACCATATGATTTCACTAATATGTGGAATTTAAGAAACAAAATAAACAAGCAAAGGGGAAGAAAAAGAGAGAGAGGCAACCCAAGAAACAGACTGCTAACTATAGAGAATAAACTGATGGTTACCAGAGAGGAGGTGAGTAGGAGGATGGGTTAAATAGGTGATGGGGATTAACGAGTGCACTTGTTGTGATGAGCGCTGGGTGTTGTATGGAAGTGTTGAGTCACTATATTGTACCCCTGAAACTGATATTACACTGTATGTTAACCAACTGGAATTTAAATAAAAACTTTAAAAAAGAATTTATGCCTTTGATGTATACAATGTTTTAAATTACTCAATTCTTTTCATCACTCATGTATTCCATCCATTAATATTTAAGTATTTTTCTGTATGTGCAGGTCTATGGTAAGTGCTAGGAAAACAGCAATGACTAAGGCCAACTCCATGCCATCAAGAAGTGCTTATTGATGTGTCTCATTCTGACTTTTGTCAAGTTTTTCATTATACCTATAGTCAAAATGATCAGTGGAATAAAATCAATTAATGAAAAGAGAAAACCACAAGACTGGAATGTTGACACATACATGCTTTCAACTAATGTTACATTTGTTTAACTGATGACTACTCCTTGCCCCTCTTTCCACTAGTTACTTTATGTTTTTTTTTTAAATTTTTTAAAAAAATGTTTATTTATTTTTGAAGGAGACAGAAACAGAGCATGAGTGGGAGAAGAGCAGAGAGAGAGGGAGGCACAGAATCCGAAACAGGCTCCAGGCTCTGAGCTGTCAGCACAGAGCCTGATGCGGGGCTCAAACTCAAAAACTGTGAGATCATGACCTGAGCCAAAGTCGGAGCTTAACTGACTAGAGCCACCCAGGTGCCCCTACTTTTTGTATGTTAAAAGATGTTTGTCTGGGGGGTGCCTGGGTGGCTCAGTCTGTTAAGCGTCCGACTCTTGATTTCAGCTTAAGTCATGATCTCATAGATGGTGAGTTTGAGCCCTGCATCAGGCTCTGTGCTGACAGTGTGGAGCCTGCTTGGGATTCTCTGTCTCCCTTTCTCTCTGCCCCTCCCCTGCTCTCTCTCCCTCTCTCTCTCCCTCTCTCTCTCCCTGTTAAAATAAAGACATAAACATTTAAGAAAATAGATTTTTTAAAAAAGATATTTGTCTCTGAAAAAGATGTGTTTCTTACAAAGGTTATTTAGTTATCAGACACTATTGAGGACAGAAGCCTGTGGTGAAATGAACTTTTGGGCTGAGAATGGAAGTCTCAGCCCAATCCTGTTTTTCTGATTGGCCATTTAAAAGTGGTAGTTTTACTTTTGCTCCATGTAGAAGAAAGGTATTCCTTATGAGTTGACAATATAAGGAAAAATAAATGAAAATTTAAACCAAGTGATAAGATGTCATTGGTCCCTCAGGAATTGAATAAGTCTATAGATTCCTGACAAATATTGATTTGGGTCCCCAAAAGATACCTGGATAAACAGCTTGACAGAGGGGAACATTATGAACGAAGAACCCTGGTATTGTGCCCCTACTCAGATGCTGTCTCTGCCCTCTTCAACTGGCCCTGAAGGGTTCTGGGGTCTAGAGTCACCTCATGGGCCTGACCCTCCTGTGCCTGTTCCTTGTCCCTTACCCTACTCCCCAATGCTAGCTGCCCTGTCAACATGGTTACACCTCTACACAGCAACAGCATCAGCTTTCCAATCCAGAAAAGCCATGAAGGTGTTCTTGGTCACTTGCACTTGACATCTAGAGAGCCAAGCCAGAAACTATGAATTGAGAAATTGAGGGCTGTAGAATGCTGATGAGCAAAATTGTGCACAGCCTTATCTGTCTGCTTATGTGAGAGTGTTTCTAAGAAAGTCCCTAAAGTCTCTGTCACTCAGACAGCTTTTGTTTGAGTGAGAGAGTCAAGCCGTACTCAGGAGCAATAGCTGAATCATGTCCCAGCATCATAGTGGTGTGGAAAGCCACTTAGATAGGCTGGCCCTGTTTATAGACTCTAAAGGTCCCGTGTTTCTTCCTGCTCATGTCCTTTGTTCTCTTAGAGGTCAAAACACTCTCCATCACTGTTCCACTGTTCTGCCTGAAGTCTTACCTGCTCTAAGGACCAGCTGAAAACTCATCCACTCTGCCTGCACATGCCAGTCCATAGCTACTCCTTCTTAGATTTAGTGATCACCACAGATACGTTCTTTAGGTTTGGCATATTCTGTACTGTTAGGGAATATGTCTTGTCTTGGCCACTATACCTGGTGGTAAAGTGTGGCATGGGTAGCATGCTCTGCTTCAATCATTTGGGTAATGGCATCAAGAGAAAGTAGCTGGAGAAGCAGCAGAAGGAAAGCTGGAGTAGCCTTCCTTCTCGGAAAGTGGTGGTGGGCTGAGGTCAGGGGAGGAAGGGATAAGGTATAACTTGACCTAGTCCCAAGAGAAAAGTAGACATTGCAGTCATCACCTTCAATCACCCATTTACTCACCATGGCCCTATGGGCAGGACTATTTCCCTCTTCATTTTCGTTCCCTTCAGACTTGTTTTCCCCTGCAGGGCCAAGGCCATTACTGATGTTTGTTTTAACCTCATTTATCTGTGAAAGAGATTGGCTGCATAAAGTGAGGGGAAGAAGGCAGGTGACACCATTCCATGTGATTTACTCTAGAGCCCTGCCCCATCAAAGGAAGCCTTGTTGGTTTTCTTTGTGACTTCCAGAATGTCTAGCTCAGTGACATAAAATATGTGCTTTGTAAGTATGTGTTGATTGTTTGAGTAACATTTGCCAAGCTACATAAAACGAATGAAATGAATAATAACTCATTTATTTATGGGGCAACTTTCACCATTCAGAAGATAGAAATAGCCTTATAGCAGCAAAGAAGCCCATGCACATTGAGACCAGAACTTATTGACTTATGACTGTGCAAATTAAAGTTCCTGATTGAGCCATCTTCAATATTTCTTAGAACAGAAACTAAAGGGAGGTGCTATGACTTGCTGGTATGTTAGTGATGTCTACCCAGGAAGGAGGAGACAGTGAAACTCCTAGATATTTAATATGGGGGCAGACATCTCTCTGTACATCTCAGTATGGTCTGGCAAGGGTTAGGTGGTTTACTCTGTTCAAGAAGTAAAATTGTTTGAATATTCAAAAAAACTGCTTGAAGAGTAAAGTCAGGAAATCTACCTGGGATACCTGGTTTCCCAGTGAGACTTTAAAGAAAAGTCTTTACCGATAATACCAAGTGTTGGTGAGGATGTGGAGCTCCTGGAACTCTCTTTGCTGGTAGAGTATATATTGGTGCAGTAACTGGGAAAAAATTTAGGTGGTATCTATTATGTATCTCCCCATGACCCTACAATTCTGTGCCTGGATATGCTCAACAGGTATGAGGGTTTCTCTTCATTATAATATGTACAAGAATATTCATTATCAGCTTTATTCATAACAGCCCCAAACTGTAAACAACCATAATGTTTCTATATGCAGTAGAATGGCTAAATACATTGTTGTGTATTGATGCAACAGAATGTTATACAGCAACCAGAAAGAACACTCTATTGGCATACTAACAGCATGAAGGAATCTTACAAACAGAATGTTCAGCAAACAAGCCAGATATAAAAGTATACATACTCTACTCATTTATATTAAGTTTAAGAACAAGCAAACCTGTTGTGTGGGGTAGAGGTCAGATAAAGATTAGTCTTGATTGGAAGGGGGAGTGAGGGAACATTTGGGTAGTTGTAAATGTTGTAAATTATTGTCTGGATGGTGGTGACATCAGTGCATACATATGCAAAGATTTACCCAGCTCTTAAGATTTGTACACTTTGCTGTGTTCAAGTTATACTTTAATAAAAGAAAAAGAAAAGGGAGAAAGAAAAAGGAGCTGTTACTAAAGTATGACACTGAGTAGTTTGCCCCAGACCTCTGTATCTTTATTTATTGGCAGGTTATCAGTGTCCTTATGGCTCTTGCCTCTGAAGCTTCTGGTGAAGTTTAGCTTCTTACTCCTGTTCTCAACTTGCTCTGGAAAGAGTTCAGGTCTGGGAGTCAGGAGGCTTCTGCTATAGTCTCTCTACCCCTCCTGCCAGCTGTTTACTTATGGGTAGGATCACCAGAGAAGTCTATGAAAGAGGCATCTCAATGCCTCCTTCACCTATAACCCACAGAGTTTGGTGAAATCATGTTAGGTACAACATGTTAAAGAGTTTTAGGAAAAAATCAAAAATCAAAAGCGTCACCCAAATACCAAGATGATTATTATACTTGAACTTGATGAAGTTGATAGCAGCTACTGATTTTAATCATATGAAATGCTGCCATTAAAGACCATGTTGTGACTTCAGACAATTGGGCAGTGATTTATGAATCATTTTGGTACTCAGCCCAAGGCAGTCAGTTGCACACGAGGGTGACTTGTGTGTAGGGAAATGCGGTGATTACAGAAGTAGCTATTGCCATGAGGCCTGGGGGTCCTCCAGGCGACACACTGGTCAGCATCAGGGGTTCAGGATGATGTTCTTTTCACAGTGAAGGCTTTGGACCAATGTAGCTAGGTGAACAGTGCTCTACTCAGACAATCCAGTCTAGTTCTGGCTATTCTACCAAATGGCTGTGTGACAGAGGCAGTCCCTTCACTTCCCTGGGCCTTAGTTTTCTTATATATAAAATGGGGCACTAGATGTCTTAGGTTCTAGAGCTTTAACTTCCTGTGTGTCTTCCTCATACAGCTAACTCTCAGTTATTTCTGTACATGTATTATATGGTCAACTTTAAATCCTGAACTGACTTTCTCTTTTCACGTGGCTGTTTTCTGTCTATCCTAGTCTTTGTGTTCAGGAAAGGCAGATTCATTTTTGAACAAATAGATCTTTCATAACTCAGCTGTGAACAATCATGTTGTCTCCTACCAATTATTCTGGATTATTGATTATCCATCATTTTGATCACCCAGTATCTTTCTACCATTAGTGCAGGTGACTAAGTGCTGCTGAATGACACCACTCTGTCCCTGTCCCTCCTGCTTCCCTCTGCTCCATTGGATTCCTAGCCTGGCATGCCTTGATGAGCAAAGCTGAGCATTGGTAATGTTCTGGGTTTGGCCACGTTTTCCTAAGGATCGTGAGGGCAGCTCCGTCAGTGCTTCCAGGGCCTGGGGTCTGGCACCTGAGCCAGTGACAGTACTGGTGTGAGGAAGATGAAGCCAGGGAGGAGAGACCTGCCAGCGCTGGGGAGGTGAGCACTGAGGTGTAGCACGACATGCTTATGGGCTTCTTGCCCAGCCTGAGCTTTTTAAGGCTGAATGAAAATGCAGAGCCAAGGAGAAAATCTCTCATTCTCCCCAGGCCAGGCTGGGCAGAGGTCTTATTCTGCACGTGGCAGGACCTGGGGAAGGAAGAGGAGGGGTGATGGGGCCAGGAGAGGGTGACTTGGCAGTGTCTGGGAAGGAATCAGGCCCTAGTATTATTGCTCAGGGAACTGGAGAAAAGCTGCATGGCACCTTTATTTTTCCTGTTCCTTCATGACTGTTTCTGCAGGGATTTTTCTTCCTGTCTCATGTTCCAGATTCTTCTGTGGGGGTTCTGTGGGTCAGGGGCAGGAAACTAGGCCAGGCCTTGGCCTCTGAAGACACTGTTTTTTCCCTGGCAGCACCCCCCTCTTTGGAGAATAGTCCTGATTCCTGCTCTTGGGGTGTCTAAGCCCTTTTCTCTGAAGTTTTGTGCCTTCTTTTCTCTGTGTTGCCTCTGCCACTCCCTTATTTGGTGTGAGAGTTTGCTTTCTGAAGCCCCTCCTAGATGATGGCATACTGACACTTCCCTGCCCACTCCCAGCTGAAGCGGTACTCACTTCAAAGCAGGCCCCCAGTGGGGACTAAGGCCACTGATTCCACCTATGACCAAATCCTTTGGGTTCTGCATTCTGGGAACTGTTTTGCAATGTGGTGGTGCAGATTTCTTTTTTTCTAAATTATCCATAACAGTGGCAAAACCTTGTTTTTGAATGTTACTTTGATTTTTGGAAACAGCCCAGCTTCATTTGGGGAAATCTAGAGGAATAGGAAACCAAATCTGGGCAAGCTGAGTGATAGTGGTTTTAGTATTAAAAAAAAAAAAAAAAAAGCAAGGTTTGCCTGTGAAGTAATGATGCAATTTACTTATTGTTTATTTAAAAATGACAGTGAAGGTTACACTCAAGAAGAGACCAAAAATGTTTTCAGCATCTACTGGGATAAGCATAGAGCCCAGGGGGGCAACTACAAGGAAGTCCCCATTTTTCTGTTCAGTTTGGGTCGGGGGTTGCTTATGGGTCTGCAGCATCATACAAGGCCAGGGCACTCTCTGTGACTGCAGACACACTCCTGTGCCTTGTGGGGAGGGAGGAGTGGACTAATTTGGGGCTACTGTCAAGTCCTCTATAAATCCGAATTCAGATGTTGCTGGGGAGGGAGACTGAATGAGAGGATCTGTGTCAGAGAGGACCACCTGATGTGGACAAAGCTCACCCCAAGCCAGTGGACCTGCATAGAACCACAGGCAAAAAAAGCTTGAGAGAAGTGGGAATAGGTCAATGTGTTCCTTACGTAATTCAAGTGGCCTTTGTCAAGCTGTCTTAAAGAGCTGTTCTTTGAAAGAGTTGGGGCTGTTAGAGCCGGGGTCTGGGCTATGACCAGACAGTCTGGTTCCCAGTGACTCAGGCTGTTTTTCAAAACAGTGACCGAAGACATGGGGGAAGTTGAGATGGCTGCTGGAGAGAACTCTCGCCCAAAGCTGTCAACAACCAGGTTTTTCTTTCGTGGGTGGGGTCCTCGATGGTGAACTGATGTCGGGGACATTCTAAATACATCTATCCAGTTGCTGAGCTCAGAGTCAGCAAGGGGTCTATTCTGGGGTAGGGGGTAGGGCTGATGCAGATGGATCATCTACTGTGTACCAGGCATTTATATACATCATCTCAGGTAAGATGGACATTATGATCCCCAAGTACAGATGAGGAAACAGAGCTACATATAGTGAAGCCTCTTCCTATGATCTCCTCACTGCCTTCTCCCTTCTCATTGCACTCTTGTTCAGTCTTCGTGTTCTGCATGTTGCATTATGATTATTTTTCCACTCACAGCGATTCTAATGGAATTGGTTTAGGGTGGGGCCAGGCTTTGGTATTATTTTAAAAGCTCTCCAGGTGATTTTCATGTGCAGCCAGGGATGAGAACTGCTGGTCTAGATCATAGATTTTTCATTTTTGTGTATCCCCAGGATCTAGATCAAATTTGAGTGTGTTGCAGAATGAGTTGGAGAGTTTGTTAAAACACAAGTTGCTGGCCGCATTCTCAGAGTTTCTGATTCAGCAGGTCTGAGGTTGACCCAAGAATGTGCGTTTCTAACAAGTTTCCAGGCACTGCTGCTGCTGCTGCTGCTGATAGTGGTGGTCTAAGGACTAATTCTGTAAGAGCCCCTGATCCCTTGGAACAAGTGTATGCACTCAGTGGATGCTGATTGAACTGGTACACACCAGGTTGTCCAAGGATTTGAACCCTGGCTTGATTGGTAGCAAAGCCTGCTGTCTTACTATGATTCTAGGCCTACTGTCAGGGAACCTGGAAGGACAAATGAGGTGGCCCTGGTGTCTGCTTTACCTCTGAGAGGAGGGTAGAATGCAGCAGTCTTTAGAGTCTCCTCACAGGGAGAGACAATACCAGTTTCTTGCCAGAAAGCCTAGTGGCTGTTGCATGTTCAGAAATTCTGAGTGGAGGTTCGAGGCAACTAAGAGGTCCTAGAGTCCTAAGCCAGGACACAGGTTGCTGATGCAAGGTGTGACCTGACAAAAGATGGTCACGGAAGTGCACATCCCAGAGTGTTTGTTATACAGGGCTTGTTGAATCTGCTTTAACAAATTCCACCTTGTTTGTGCTCCACAGGAAATTCAGAAGATGGTTTAGTGATGTCAGAGGTTGAGGAGTGGGGTTCTGAGCCATCCTGAGTAGGGGAAAGGTTTGTTGGGGTAGAGCAGCTGTGACAGTCTGGGTAACTGGAACTGGAAAGGATGTTTCAGGCCAGAGCAGGAATATGGTGTTTAGAAGAGGGTGAGGAGAGGTATGTCGGCAAATGCAGCAGAAGATGTGGGGAGTTCCCTTCTCCTTCTGGAGGGATGTCTTGGACACCTGGAGACTTATGTTACCAGGTTTTGTTGAACAATGAATGATTTTTAAAAATCCACCCTAAAACAAATCTTCATTTAGTGCTTGCTAGGTGCACAACATTGTTCTAAATGCTGTGTGGGACCTCCAAAAAATAAATAATAAAATGCGGAGTATGATATGTCACATAATTGGTGCAGATGGGTCTTCAAGAATTGGGGGAGGAGTCCTTTGGGCTGTGCGCCTGTGGAAAGCTTTGGGAAGGCTGAGTCCACTGGTCCTGCAGGCTGAGTGAGTGTGAGATGGGCAGTGATAATGGACAGAGTGATGTTGGGATGTGGCTCCTAATGTATGAGTAGCTTAGGCTAGGTATAATGGAGATTTGTGGGGAGTGATGGTGAGGATGTGGATGGTAAGGGGAAATGAATGTAAGATCCTTGTTCTGGATTGTTGTTCTATTCCGCCCTCAAAGCATGAGAACTGGGACACTTGGGGACCCTCCTGGGGCCCCCTAACTTTGACAGTAGGGCTGCTGGTACTGACTACTTCTTAGAAGAGTTTCTCCAAGGAGTCCTCACACACAAAATTTCATCTTTTTGGTTTTCCAGAAATTTTGGAGTTGGAGGGAGGACAGGAAAGCTCCCCTCTACTACTTTTTACAGTTGGGAGGACTGGGATCTAGGGAAGGGAATGGGCAAAAATATGATGCTCTGGGTGTGGGTTGGATGCAGGGGATGGATGAGATGGACATGTGAATGGAATGCTGTTAGCTTAGGGCAGGGGTGAAGGGCACAGTCTTCCTGGAACAGCACTGGGACATGGACGCTTGATTCTAGCATTGTTTCTTGTGCAATTTGTATTTTAGTGGGTCTGGGAAGAAGTATGGAAAATAAGAGAGGTCAGAATGGCGGTGATGTGGGGACCATGGGGCTCGCCATGGCTACAAACCTGAGCCAGAGCAGGCTGGTGATGCAGGAGGCCTACATGTGAGTGGTCACCAAGAGTTCCTGACTGACTGGGCTGTCTTTACCTATGAGGGTAACAGCAATGACATCCATGTGGCTGGCACTGGCGAGGGGGACCTGGAGGAGATGGTGGAGGAGCTCAACAGTGGGAAGGTGATATATGCCTTCTGCAGGGTGAAGGACCCCAACTCTGGCTTGCCCAAATTTGTCCTCATCAACTGAACAGGTGAGGGTGTGAATGATGTGCGGGAGCATGTGCCAACCATGTCAGCACTGTGGCCAGCTTTCTGAAGGGGGCCCATGTGACAGTCAATGTGAGGGCCAAGGAGGACATGGAGCCTGAGTGCATAATACACAAGATAACCAGGGCCTCAGGTGCCAACCGCGCCTTCCATGGGGAGAGTTGCCATTTCCAGGACATGGGCCCCCAGGCCCCTGTGGGTTCTGTGTACCAGAAGATCAATACCATGTCTTATATCTGAGCCAGCAAAGACAGCTTCTGGGCCAAAGCAGAGGAGGAAGAGGAGGAAGAAGAGGTGGAGGAAGAGGAGGAGGAGGAGGAGGAGGAGGAGGAGGAGGAGGAGGAGGAGACTCACAGGCTGGACAAGTGGCGGGAAGAGGAGAAGTGGCAGCCACTGGAGCAGGAGCACCGGGAGCAGGAGCTGTGTGAGGCCTCCCTCCAGGAGCAGTGCTATCGGGAGGAACAAGGCGGTGAGGCTGGACCCCAGGGGAAGTGTGAGCAGCAGGAAGTAGTTTCAAGGAATAGAGAGGAACAGGAGCCTGTGTGTAAGCAGCCAGCACATGCATGGAAGATTTTCAAGCAGAAGGAAAAGGCCATGTCCACCATGTCTGTCTCCAGCCCCCAGCCAGGTGAACTGAGGAGTCCCTTCCTGCAGAAGCAGCTCACCCAACCAGAGACCCACCTCAGCAAAGGGCTGACCCAAGCCTCATCAAGGCCCAGGGTAGATCTCCATTAGGAATCAGTACCTAGCACTCTGCTGTGTGTGGTACAGACGGAAGAGGCCCCAGTGCTGCAGCACTAAGATGGTGGCTCTGAGCATGTGGACCATGGGGCTGAATGGAAAAAGGCTCTGTGCTCAGACCCTATATGACTACCAGGCAGCCAAGGACACTGAGATCTCCTTCAACACTGAGAACCTCATCATGGGCATTGAGGTGATCATTGAGCGCTGGTAGCATGGCTATGGGCCAGATAGCCACTTTGCATATTTCCTGCCTACTCTGGAGCTCATTGAGTGAGGACCCTCCACTGCTGGCTGCACCAAGGCCATCCTTCCTTTCTCCGCCCAGATGTGCTTTACTTATTGCTGGGAGAGGTGGTGTTCATGGTGTGAGAGCCATAGACACTTCTCCAGGAATGGAGGAGTCTTGTCTTCCCAAAGAAGATAAGCCCTTGGGCTTTCTCAGTCTCAGTGGCTCAGCCTCTGTCTTTCTAAATGCAGCATTACTCTGCTGATTCTCAAACATGCTCTGGCAGCTCCCAGGGCCTGACCAGCCTGGCCTTTGACCCCAACAGAAGACATTGAATCAAGCCCTGCCCATCACCAGCCCTTCAGTGGCCTCTGCCTGAGGAGAATGGCACTGCCAAGCTGGGCGGGGGCATTTGCCTTTTCTTTCTTTTCCTCTGGACTCTAAAGGGTGTTGGCTATGGCTGTTAGTGACCCTGGGAAGCGTGAACTTAGTAGAGTTTATGCCTGAAGTCAGAGTCAGTCATGAAAGTTTGGGCAACAGTAGATCATCTTTCTGGATCCTGCTTTGTGCTCCCGGTCCTCTCTCCCTTTGCCTGGGCTGTGGTCTGTGAGCAATGGGGACAAGGGTGACCAAGCCTCCATCTGTGTATATGAAAGAAGCTATGAAAACATCAGCAAACATGTATCTTTTCGTGTGGTGAGCCCTCTTCTGCTGGCCCTAGTGTGTGGTCTTAACTGATTCTGGTTCAGGAAAAGTAACCAGAGTGCCTGTGCCTGCTGTCTCGCCTATTTCTGTCCCAGCCCACCTGTGTCTGCTTTCAGAGTAAGAATTGCCCTACACAGGCCCAGAGGTAATTTGCCCTGTTGTGACCTGAATGCCCATGTGTGGAAACAAACTCTTTTCCTGGGTGTCTGTGATGTGTTTGTGTGCACACAGGTACCTTCAGACCTTGGGCCAACCACTAGACATCTGAAAGAGGCATAAACATTAAGATGTAGGGGGAAAAAAGAAGGAAAAAGAAGAGAGGGGAGGTCAGAGCAGCCCCAGGCAGAGCATACGTTTCCAACATCTCTTAGTGGCCCCAGCAGGCTGGCATCTCAGGGTTTGCAGGGCCTGTCCTGGTACTGTGGCTTCAGGAGTGTCCTCCCCCAACCAGAGTTCATGCTGCTTCCACCCTTCCAGCCTTCCCTGGGCCTCCATGCCCACCCCTGGGCCCAGTGAGAGCTAAACATTTAATCAGAACTGCAACGTCCTCTCTCCCTGCTGGATTGTCCATTAGACAGTGACTTAGCTGGTCTGGAGGAACCTCCTTGTGCCACTCCCCCTGCTAAAACCAGTCATGGCTCCCCTAACTTTGAAGTCTGCCAGATCTGACTAAAGGAGGAGGGGGAGGTGTTTGTGCTCTACTCCACCAGGGGTATCACCCGTGAGTATTTATACCAGAGAGGAGTGTTCTGTTGCCTTGGCAACTTTCTTGCATGGGTTCTGGTGCTCAGAATATCTGACAAATCTCAGTGTTTCACACTCAATGGGCAGAGATGGAGGAGCAGATGAAAGGGTGAATCTCAGTGATCAGGGCCAGGGCCAAAGATATAAAGGGTGGCTAAGATAGCATATGTCAGAAACTGCTGAGGTCACAGAGGTATCCTCCATTTCCTCCCTGTCTGCCATCTCTCCTTCCACCTTTTCCCCTGTAGTTACATCTCTCCCTTCGGTGATGCCCCTGGGGCCTCTTAGTTCTATGCATCGTTCAGTCACTGGCATGAACAGGGGTGCCCTCATGGGCAGAGTGTCCTGCTGGGTGCTGAAGGGAAGTGGTAGGTACAGAGGGAGGAAGAATCAAGGTCCAATGTGTGGCTTTTCACCATTGCTTTGGTCCTTAGAGAGCTCCCACTTGGTGGGGGAGAGCATGGCATCGTTGCCATGGCATTTCTGCTGGAAGGAAAGGGAAGACAGTGGGGTGATGAGGCCCAAAGTTTAGGAGTGTGGTGTTCTCTGATGTTGTTCTCTGATGTTTGTGTCATGGTACATATAATCAGATGTGGGATGGCAGAAATAGTTCATTGCAGAAATAGTTGGTGCATCTTGGGCAAGGCCAGGGTCAGGGAGGATGCTAGAGGGCCTGCAGTAGGAGGGTCTGGGGAAGCTGGCTCTGACGAGGAGAGTCCCTGTGTATCAGAGAAGCTCTCTCCTCTCAGATTCAATCCATGGGACCTTTTCCTGTGATGATGCAGTCTTCTGTAAGAACGCCTCCTTAGATATAGGAGACCAGAATACTGAGGAGGCAAAGGGCCATGAGGTTGATAGCACCCTTTTAGGTTGTTCTTTGGAGAAAATATGCTGAATAGGTGTTTGTGTGTCTAAGTCCAGGTGTCAATGTTGAATAAGTGGAGCTTCCTCAGAAATACAACCAAGAGCTGTACCTTCTGTGGCTTCCTATGATGGGATCCTTCTGACCCATAATTTGGCCAGCATTTGAAATGCATAATTGTCTCTATTACATCTGTAATTTATTATGTACCAGCCATATGCTAGGCTCTGTATGGTAGAGACTCTTTGGAGTGACTCTTTCCTGCTTTGCTGAGAACTGCTGGGCTATGGCTCCTCTGCCTTTTTAGGAACAAGGGGGTGAGTGCAGAGAGGAGCAAGGCAGAGCCTGGGTCTCAGTGAGAAGGAAAGTGAGAGTGGTCACACCAAGGTGCCTGGGATTCCCTCACACAGGGGTTTCAAGGAAGGTGTGGGCATTGGCTTTTAATCTGCTGAGGAGGTAGGTAGGTAGAACCCTGGGGTTTGAATGTTAGGACATCAGGGGTCATCTCTGAAGGAACAGTTTCAGGAGAGTAGTGGGGGCAAGGAAAGCATAGCTGAGAATTTTTGCATTATCTGGGACTGGTTCCTGGCTCCAACCTCATTCTCTCCTGGTGTCCCGTGATCCCTTTTATATTGGTTCTGTGGGCAGTGGAGATGGCTTTTCTATGGTGCTTTGCTGCCTTTCTGCTACTGGGAAGTGCAGGGAGGTACTGTCTTGCTGACTCTCATTTTATACCCTCAGGGTCCCACATTGTCACCTGGTACTTCCAGCCAGCAGGTTATCTCTTTTATGACCCCTCTCATTCAGTGATCAAGGTAGATCCTGGTGAAGCTGTGAGCTTGCTCTTTTAGGTCCCTTTACCCTCTGGTTTCTAGCTCACTTCAGTCTCCCCAAATAGGATCAGTGATCCAGCTCCAAAATGACCCCTTCCTCCTCTCCAAGGCATCAGAATTCTTGCTCTCTCAGGCAGCTAATAAGTTAATGTACGTTTTGTAACTTATGATTGACTGGTAATAGCTCAATGAGCTTTCCTCATGGGAGAATTTGATATTTAAAAGAAGAATGTTAAACTGAAGAAGTAGATCTCTAATGGTAGAATTTCAATTGCCATTGACAATCAGGTGGAGTTGATACTTTGGGAACCCTGAGCTGTATTTACAGAAAAGCAGTTATATCCGCCCCCCTTCTGCTTTAAGTCTGTCAGATTTTATCATGAGGATGGAATTTAGTTCATGGTTCCCCAAACCCAGCTCCAGGGGAAACATGCAACATTTGGCAGGTGGAAGAGGAAATTGACATTTTTTGTGCTATCTCAGAGCGTATAACTAACTGGGTCTTCTGAGTAGTATTAATGGAAAAACTATATCATTGACAACTGGATGGGAATGAAAAGGCCTGCTCTCAGGTGGAGCTGAAGGGAACTAACATTTAACTCATGCCATCTGTATGCCCTACATTATGCCAGGTACCTGACACTAAGACACTTGTCTTATTTACTTTTCAGACAGGGTGGACAGCCAGCCCATGTACACTTAGGTGGAGCAACTGTCATTTGTCCCCACATTGTTCTGACTCCAGAGTCTTATCCTGTGTCTGTGTACCAAAATGCTGGACAAGGTTCCCTGTGATCTTCTGTTCCTGGCAAGGCTGTGATTCCTCACTAGAGCACAGAAAGAAGTCCTTCTTGGGGAGGGAAGTGTACTAGATTCTTCTGGGCTTGACCCTGTTTGAGGGCCTCTCTTGCTCTATTGATGGGAATAATTAAATGTTGGCTCAGGGATTCTGTTTCCATTCTCTTCTCTTATCAGGACATACAGTTCCTAACTCACTGAGCAGCTGACTTGCCTTCCCTGGGGGCTTAGGGAGCAGCCGAGGGCTGTCTCACCCTGGGTGAATGGTGACCCCTCATGCCCTCCCCCCAGCTTCAGGTTTCCTTTTCCTGAGTTTGTGATTCATCATTTTTTCACTTGAATATCTTAGAGGAACCTTAGGCAGAATGTCTAATGTGAAACTGATCAACCTGATCATCACCCTTTCCCCCAATTTTATTTTTTGCTAGGCTTCTCTAGTTCTGAATATGGGACTCTGATTCTCTTGGTTTGAAGTTAGATTACTTTTGATTCCTCCTTCTCCTGTTCCCCAGTCACAAGGACTTTCATGTTCATCCTTGAAATAATTGGGAGACTAGTCCTTGCTTGCCATCCTCAGCACCATCCCCTAGTTGGGACCCTTCTCGTCCTATGCCTATCAGTCCCCTTCTCTGGCTCTCTGAGCACTGCTGCTTTCCTTTTCTTAAACTCCCCTGCCCGAGCACAGCCAGTGGTTTCTCATAGCCTTCTGGTCAAGGATTGGACCCTTCATTCCCTTAGCCTGGCCCCTATTGTCTCACACAACCCAACTGGTCTATAGTGTTTCCCACCAGCTCTTCTAAGTGAAATGGTCTTCCACAAAGCATGTTTCCTGCTTTTTCTCCTATGGATGAGATTTTTCCTGCCCCACATGCCCTCACTGTCTCCTTTCCACCCCCCCCCCCAATCCTCCCTCTGAATCCTTTAAGGCCTGCCTCTAGTCCCCTTTCTACACAGAATCTCCTGTGCCCACCAAAATCAGAAGCAACACTTCCCGCATTTAAACTGTGCTATGATTTATTTTTGTATGCCTTCTTTGACAATTTTTGTAACATTTCACTAATTGTTAATTTTCACATTTTATCACCCTGGTTGCAAATTAATTCAGGGCAAGGACTGTTTAATATACCATTTTCTTTTCCATAGCATTTAGCGCAATGCAGAGGGTTGGCCAGGGACTGCCAGGTTCTCATTCTTTCTATTCACTGCACCCTCCTCACACTCACAGCTCTGTTCTTATCCCCAGGAACCTTCCCTTATTAACCCTAGCAATTTTTCAGCCTATCAGTGTCTTTGCCCCTGTTACTTCCTGCAGTTCTTCTTATACCCAATTCTGATCCAAGTCTTACTGTCTTAGAGAAGCAGTGTGATCCAGTGCAAAGTGCACAGACCATGGAGCCAGGTGGGCCTGGGTTTGAATCTTGCATCTACTATTTACCAGCTGTGTGGTTATGAGTAAGTTAGTTAACCTCCTTGAGGCTAGGCTTCTTCAACTCTGAAAATGGGGGAACTATTTTTTTTTTTTTTTTGAGAGAGAGCTCTTGTGGGAGGGGTAGAGGGCTAGGGAGAGAGAGAGGATCTTAAGCAACCTCAGGCAGTGCTGAGCCTGAGGTTCAGGCTTGATCTCACGACCTTGAAATCATGGCCTAAGCTGAAATTAACTCAGGGCTTGATCTCACGACCTTGAAATCATGGCCTAAGCTGAAATTAAGGGTGGGACACTTAAGGGACTGAGCCACCCATGTGCCCCGGGGAAACTATTCTTTATCCTCAGGTAGAGGTACACAATAGACCTTCCAAAAAGATTAGACTCCTTCCCCCACTACATCCTCAATTTCTCCCTCTTCCATATAGCGTTTCCTGAGTATTCCATTTGATACTCAATTCTGCTATCTCTGCAGTCCTGTAGCATTTATAGTGTCAGGGACTCAGGTGTATAAAAACTGCTCATTTCAGAGATCCAGAGACTGAGGCCCAGAGAGCCTTGCCACAGGTTGTGCTGAGCCCATGTGTGGCCAAGCCAGGTCTAGCTCTCAGGCCTGAGTCCCCCTAGTTGTCTGTCAGCACCATGCTATCTGTCGTCTGCATGCTCTGACCCACCAGCATGAGCCCTTCCTCAGCACCACAGTGTCCTGCACTTTGCAGAAGACACATGGAGGAGGTACTTAATAAGTACTTGTTGATGCTGTGTTTATGCATGTATGTCTTACTCCCCTGATGAACTGTATGTTTCCCCAGGCCAGAAGCACGCCCAGCTTTATGCTGTTCTTTGTCCCTTTTTGGTATTCAGTACAGACCTGGATTTAATAATGGTAGGTTAATTTCAGGCCCAAGAACGAGGATTTTTGCAGCTGGGCAGGAGGCCTTCTCTCGGTGGTTCCTGGGGCTGTCCCCACAATATTCTGATTACCTCTGGTGAGCATGATTCTGTGCAGTGTCCAGTTGTTACCTGCTCCAGGGAGGAAGCCTGTGTGTGCAGCGGTGGTGCACAACGAGCCTCCCATTCGGTACTCCTGGGCCTCCTCCTTCCCCACTTCTCCTCCCCCCACCCACTCCCTGCACCACGCTGCTGCTCTGCCTGCTCTGGCTAAGAATATATCATCCTGGTTGCATAGCAACGAGTTTGGTTTCCTTTACTTCTTCTCCTCCTCCCACAAAACTGCCTGAGCTCTAAATTTAAGGTAGTGCGTCGGGAGATGTCACTACCCCACAAATGCCTCTGAAACCCAGCATTGTTCCTCCTATACTACTAGCTTTATGAGGACAGAAAATGACTCCTTTGTTTGCTATCCCCAACAGCTAGTATGGTTCTTGGCACATAGTAGGTGTTCAGTAAATATCTGCTGGGTGATGAGTGAATGAATTGTTTTCTCAGAATCCCTGAAGTTGAGAGGTGCTTCTGGGACTGGGAAAGGTTATCACTGACTCTGGAATGGTCTGAACACTTTTGGCTGGACACCTATCTCCTTTTTTTTTTTTTTTTCCTCCAGTCAGCTAAGAAGGTGGTGGAGGGCAAGAAGGCATGTATTTCTTCATATTTTACTGGCATGTGGATGGCAAGTATGTTTTCCTCTTTCTTTTCTGGAAGCTGGTGGTTCAGTCAATCCACAGGATTTAAGGAGCCCAGTGGGAGGTACCAGTGTAATGGGGCTTCCTGCCTTGGAAAGCTCACAGTCTAAAGGGCTGGGGATAGATCACTCTTGTTTTCAGGGGTAAGTTTTGAAGTCACAAAGTACTAGGTTTGAATCCCAGCTCTGCTAACTACAGGTTGTGTGACCCTGGGTGGGTCCTTTCACTTAGCTCATGGATTGTAAGATTTATATGAGAAAAACCATGAATAGAGTCTAATAGAGTGTCAGGAAACAGGGGTGCCCATATTAGTGCAAATTTTCTTTCCCATTTTTAGTGAGAAGACAGAAACATACCAGAAAATGCTTGTCAGTGCTAGTGACGGGATGCCATCAATATGCAGACCCTGTAGAGAAAGTGGGACCCAGGAGGTATCTGCTTTCGGGGGCCAGAGGGAATGCTCTCCCTGGACCTAATGCATTTCCTTTTTGATTTTTCCTGGTTTAAAAGATAAGTGTCGGATTTCACAACTGACTTCCCAGTTGCCCTGTATTCATTTCCTTCCAAACATCCCCACAAAACAACATTGCAAGATGACCTAGTGTAAGCCTCAAGGGGGAGTGGGAGGTTCAGGGTCCAGAGGCAGGATGAAAGTTCAGGGGCTTCTCTGGGGTCATGGAAATAAGCTAGAGAAGAGGAGGCTGGGAAGAGGCTGCTGTTCAGCTAAAAATAGTGTCAGCCGTGGCAGCTGCTTAGGGAGCAACCAGAGGTCAGAAGCTGTGGCAGCCCCAGGCACACATTCCTGGCGAAGAACTTGGTATGGCTAGCTGTTCCCTGCCCCTTGAGATGGGGTGGTGGGCAGTGCCTAATCACGTGTGTCACCTGTGCCTGCCCACAGTGAGCAGCCAGCATCTCATCTTCCCTTCCAGACCACACCACATGTGCACACCACATTGCTTCCTCCTCTTCCTGGTCACTTCACATGCTGCCCCCCTACCTTGCCTCTCTATAGCAGTACAACAGCAACATCCATTTACTAGACCTTTTACAAACCAGTCACTTTGTACTAAGTGTTCTCAGGCCTCTGTACTCTGGAAGTCTGTTGTCTGAGATAGCATCCTGGACCCATGGACTGCCAGAAAAACAATCGAAGAACAACCATTAAATAAACACAAAATAGATGAGATAACATGTTCCCATCCTGTATGAGTTGAGACCAGTGGTATTCATGGGGGCCTTCTGGGTGTGTATTTGAGAAAGCTTGGGAGTTTCCTGCTTGAAAAAGGTGAGGATGAGCTCTCTTAAGGCCAGTGATCCAGAAAAAGCCCCCCCCCCACCCCCCAACCAGCAAGAGAATGGAAGAGGGGTGTTTTCTGGCTGGAGTTTGAGGCTGGACCTTGGGAGAAGACGTACACCAGAGGTGAGGGGGCTGAGGAGACAGGAGTCAAAAGTGTCCACATTTACTGCAGACTCATTCTGATAATTGGATAGATCAATGGATTTAGATCCAGTTGGATCAAATTAGATTGATCAATGGATTGATCCATTGGTTGAACCATTCACTCAAACATGTAAGGAACATTTGCTAAACACCAGTGTGGATGTGAGGGCATTCCAAACCAGTGCCTTTTCATCCTAGCCGCACATTGGAATTACCTATAGAATCTGAAAAATGGTGATGCTCAGGTTTCACCCCAGAAAAATTACATAAAAAAACATTTCTGGGTCTGGGAGGCAGGCCTGGGTATTTAAGTTCCCAGCTGATTCCACTGTGTATCCAGGATAGAAAGTCACTGGACTAAATGAGCCCGAGGCTCCTTCCTGTAACACTGCCACTCATTGCTCTTTTCTGGTCATGGCTACCCTTGCCTTCTGAGTGACATGACTGAAAATATGACCTGCGGTCACTGAGATACAGCCAGCACTCTATGGCCAGTTTACACGAATGCTTATTGAGCAGCTATCACGTGCCTGGCATTAATGAGAGACACAGAGGTGAGATTAACAGTATCCCCTGGAAGTAAATTAGTATAAGCACTCCATTTCCTTGAATGTTTATTTGGTGAGCCAGAGCCAGATTTTCTGATGAATGGGATTTTATGTGATTTATCCTGTCTTGTCCCTCGGTGGAAGAGAAACAGTGACTATATCTGGTGCATTTCAGTTAAATGGAGTTAAAGCAGGTGGTGAAAATGACATAAACAGAAATAGATGGAAGGCAAATAGGGAAGGATGCTAAAGGCACAAAATGTGTTCATTAGGCAAGTTTTCACAAATGTGCAATCAGGTTGTCTAAATCATGAAAAAGTAAAAGTAACTAATATGCCTGTTTAATATTTGGATTATCAGCAAGGATTTGAGCCCCTGTGAACTACCTGTCCTACCCTTGGCATAGTGGACATGACCCAGAGAGCATGCAATATAGCTTGGGAATCTAAATTGATATAAAAAATAGAGATTTTAAAGTACTCACTTGTGACTAAAGCCATTAAGGAGCTTGGAGAAAGGAGGTACCAGACAGGTGCTACCTGAGGTGCAGTCCATGGCCCAGCTCTGTCAACTGTTTGTTATACAGTCAGTAATGAGAAGTAAAGAAATTGAAAGGAAGCATTTATAAACTTTTATACCAATTTCCCAGAGTAATTTTGTCTGAATCTAAAACATTTTTAAAGGGACTTATATTTTGTTTTTAAAATTACAATGGAATATTACTCAGCAAGGTAAAGGAATTAATGATACATATCAGACTGATAAATCTAAAAATATAGTATGTGAGGGGCACCTGGGTGGCTTGGTCAGTAAAGCATCCAGCTCTCCATTTGAGCTCAGGTTATGATCTCACAGTTTTGTGAGTTCAAACTCCACATTGGGCTCTACACTGACAGCACAGAGCATGCTTGGGATTCTCTCCCTCCCTCTCTCTTTGCCCTTTCTCCATTCACACTGTGTCTGTCTCTTTCAAAATAAATAAATAAATAAAAAAAAAATAATAAAATAAAATCATGTTTCTCTAGTAATTCATTTTTATTGTATCTTATGAAAGTACCAGTCTGTGACAGATTGGAATAAGAAATGAAAGAAAAAACAAAAACCAAACTAGTTCTTTACTGAATAAGATTTAAAAAGCACTGGTTGGGGTAGCTGGACATCTGAGATGTCATGGCAAACTAGAGAGGTACCAGCAAGTGGGAGAAGGGTAGAAGTTCTATCTGATGTTACAAAGGGAGTAAGAGTGTGTCCTGAAAACTAGACCTTACTCATGCAGAAGACTCTCAGACCATGAATGTTTTAAGTTTTTGGTAGCTGCTGGAGCTATATATGTGCTTTGTATGAATTATTTTATTGCCTCCTCTCATAATCCTGTGTGATAATAGTACTCTTCTCTGTCTCTGTTTTGTGGAGGGCTGAAGAAGGAAAATAATATGCTCAGGCCACTGCTGCTGGTGAGTGATAGGACTGCATTTTAAAGAAAGGTGTGTTGGACTCTGGAGCCTGATGATTCATGACCCCCCACCCCCACTCCACATAGCCCCTCCACATGCCAAGGAGCATGGATCACAGACTCTGCCCATCCAGATGTCCCAAGAATAGGAATGAGAAGGCCCTGCAGATTCCAATCTCAGAGGTCAGGGTTGTCCTTCCAGAAGGATGCCCTACCTCCTAGGGAGGGCAAGGTGTGGACCTTTTTCTGACAGTCTTCTCTCTTCTCCTTGGTGCTCATTTCCAGAGGTATTTCAGTAGGTGAATCCATCCTGGTTTGGGTCTTTTATTAGTCTTTGAACTGTCCCATTAGTAGCTTTTGTCAGTGGGAGCTCATCCATCCACTTATTTCTAAACTTTTAATTTTGAAATAGAGATTCATAGGAGAGTGCAAAGAAACATACAGGGAACTCCTGTGCACCCTTTGCCCAGCATCTCCCACTATTAGTACAGTATCAAACCCAGGAAATTGATGTTGGTGTAATCTACAGACTCACTCATCCACTTTTTTCTATTAATTTCTTTAAAAGACTTTTTTTTAGAGCAGTTTTAGATTGACTAAAAAATGGAGAGAAGGATACAGAGATTTCCCTTTTATACCCAGCCCCGCTCCCCCACATACAATACACAGCCTCCCCCATTGTCAGCATCCCGACCAGAGTGGTACATTTGTGATAATTGATGAACCTACATTGACGTGTCATAATCACCCAAAGTCCATAGTTTACATTAGGGTTCACTGTTGTACATTCCATGGGTTGGACAAAGGTATGATATGTATCCACCATTATGGTATTATACACAGTAGTTTCACTGCCCTAAAAATCCCCTGTGTTCTGCCTTTTCATCCCTCCCTCCTGCTAACACCTGGTAACTAGTGATCTTTTTATTGTCTCCATGGTTTAACCTTTTCCAGAATGTCACATAGTTGGAATCATACAGTATGTAGTCTTTTCAGGTTGACTTCTTTCACTTAGCAATATGCTTTTAGGATTCCTCCATATATTTTCATGGCTTAACAGCTCATTTCTTTTTAGCACTGAATAATATTCCATTGTCTGGATAAATTTGTTTATCTGCTCACCAACTAAAAGATTGGTTGCTTACAAGTTTTGGCAATTTTGAATAAAGCTATAAACATTCATGTGCAAGTTTTTGGGTAGACATAGGTTTTAGCTCCTTTGGGTAAATACCAAGGAGCACAATGCTCCCATCTATATTTTCTCCCACATTCTGGGTACCAAGCTTGAAGAGAGGCATCAACAAGCCATAGTGTATCTGGAGGAGCAAGAGGGTGAGTAGTCTGGAAGCCAGGTCACATCCAGAGTTCTTAGGGACAAGTGTGACCATCTTGTATGAAGATGCCATATGTTATTTAGTTCTCCTGTCTTAGCACCTAAACTGTGTGAGGCACATAGTTGACCTTCAACAGATGTTTTTTGAATTGACTGTTGATTTAGAGCAGAAAATGTGCATATAAATATAATAGTTGTCTTCCATATTGCTGGGCCTTCAATGTGGAAGAAAAGCGAGATTGATCTATGTCCCTTTGCTATTTGCATTGCTCTTGAGGACAGAACTAGAATTAGTGGATGGGATGAAGACATAAGGGGAAACATCCCAGCTGGATTTATGGAAGAACTTGACCGAGAATGGGAATAATGCAGCAGGGAAGTAGTCAGCTCCTCTATACTAGAAGACCATCATGATGCAGTAGAAATGATTCGTGTGTGTGTGTGTGTGTGTGTGTGTGTGTGTGTGTGTGTGTGTGTGTGTATGTATTTGACATTGGGAATAATGGCTTTAATGGAAGTCCTTCCAGTTTCTTGATTCTGAGAACATGCAGGCATGGATAGAAATAGGACAGTTGGGTGGGAAGAACAGTTTATGGGTAGAGGGTATTCATAGAGTTTGAAGTCACAGCAAAATATTTTTGTGGAAGAACACCTGCAGATTTTGAAAAGATTGTTTTTGCTTTTTAAGAGGAAAGTCGTAGGTAGTCAGATGTAAGACTCTCTCAGCTTCTCTGTGTAACCTGTGGAATTTGTCCAGAGCAACGTCTGGACTTAACCTGGCAATCAGACACTCATCTTTTCTTCCAGGCAGAATTTGGCAACATCAGTCCTAGAGAAAATCATGGGACTGGATTCTGACTACAGCTGACATGTTTTTGTCATGTTAATCTCTTAGATTGGAATTAAGGGGAAGATTATTGCAATTTCTATTCCAGGAAATGAAGCAGGAATGAAGCAGGCACTGAGTTAATCAGATAGCTTCCAGGTGAAAAAGAAAAAAAAATAGGTCAAGGTTCTTAAATTGGGCCATCTTAGGTTATTATCTGTTCATATATGATTATCCTGTAAGGTATGAATTTAGATGATTTATGTTTTTATTTTATTCTAGCTGCCAAGGAAGATGCAAACTGTTTGTAGCATATATTTTAAAAAACAAAAAGAAAACTTATTTTTTTTAATGTATGGAGTAGGGAAAGGAAGTAATATTTATTGCTCACTACATACAGGAACTTTACATATATTATTTCATTAATTTTCACAATGATTCTGATGCACAGGTATTATCATTGCTATTTTATGGTCAAGGAAACTGAAGCTCATCAGAGCAGAGTAACTTGTTCTAGGATGCATATCAAATGAAAAAGAGAGATGGAATTCAAAGCCAAATCTACTGGACTCTAAAGTTACTGCTCTTTATGCTGTTTGGTACTCACAATATACCATCTCTAGCAGAACCGAAACCTATCATATTCATGGATAGATTTCAGAACTATATCTTGTATGTTTCAAACCCACAGGTGTCAGTTCTCTATCTGCAGAAAAGCCCGCCCAGATGACACGTTTCTACCATTGCTGATGACTTTTCTATAATAGAGTCAGACTGAGGCACTCTGACCATTGTCACATTCAATAGCTAATTGCCCCTAGTCCTGGCTCCTACCCATGCCTGCTTTCTTCTCTCAGTGCCTCTGAATGTATGATCCTGAAGGTGTGAACACTATCCATGGGCTGGGGTACAGTTTCCAGCTTGCCTGCAGCCCAGTGTCTAATAATCCTAGACTAACTTTTTTTTAGGCCTTAGGATTGTGTTCTCATTGTCATAAGCAGGCTTGGAGGGGAGCCAGGAGACCTCATGGTACAGGAGTCAGAGCACGGTGCCTGAATGTGCTTTGTTCTTGCTGTGGACTTAACATTGCTGGGGCTGTGAGGAATCCCTCAGCTGTCTGAGTCTCAGTTCTTTCACAAGCAAAAAGGGGATTGTAATAACTCCTCTCTCTTCTTTTTAGGATGAGCGAGAGACTCATATTTGTATCTAGGAAACTTTGTAAACCATAGGCATTGTACAAATATAAGTTCAGTGAGTGAAAGAGAACGACCCCATCTCCTGGAAAAGCTTTCCTCCAGAAGGGGTGGAAGCCAGTGCACACATCTAGGTAGGAAACCACGAGCTCCTTCTGGCTGGCCAGGCTCTGTTTCACTGGAGCAGGTTTGGTCTCTGTGCACAATGCCTCCCCTCCTCCCCCCCGCCAGCCCCCCTTTCTCCTGAATAGCATGGCTGTGTTTCTTGGCCTGGATTACTGAGATAATTGCTCCCAATCTTCCCTTTCCAGTGAGCACGAGCCTGTTAGACCCGAACGATAGCCACTGGCTGAAGCCTTCCGAAGACTGATTGGATAGACTGTGTTTGGCTCAGTTGAGTTTGCTTGCTGGCTATGTAAATATTAGGGTTGTTAATCTTTATTAGAGGGTGCTAGCCAAGAAAAATTGCATTTTTAAAAACCCATATATTAACATGGGAAAAAAGTAAAAGTAAACCAAGCAAAATTGAACAATTTTGATGTCCTAGAAGCTTCCAGTGAAGACTAAAAGGCCTCTCTAGTGTGTATTTATTCAGTAAATAAGGCTGTGGCTTCCAATTCTTTTTGAGAGTGGGGCATAGATGTTAAATTAAAAAGCAAATTTTCATTTTAGAACAGAAAAATCTGAACAATTAAAAGTCTTAATCTTGCTGTCATTTAATAGGTTTGGATTTGCAAGTCAGTTTTCATGGATTTTTTTCCCCCACAAAGACTTTCTGTCTTAAATCTAATTTGCATTTATATTTTCATATTGTAAACTTTTTACTGAAGTATAACATACGTACAGAAAAGTACATAAATCCTAAGCTCAGTGAATTTTTACCTAGTGAACACACTTGAATAACTAGTGTACAGATCAAGAAATAGAACATTATTCCAGAACACTGGCCCCCCCAGTGTCCCTTTCCATTTACCAGGCCCTCCCATCAAGGGCAATCTCTAGGGTGACTTCCAGCATCTTAAGATTAGTTTGCCTTTTTTGAAACTTTATAGAAATGGAATCTTCATGTATGTACTATTTTGTCAAGTATATACTGTCTTCTTTTTTCCAACATTACCTGTGTGAGATTAATCCATGTTGACTGTAACAAATATATGTCACTTTCATTGCTATGTAATAGTGTACTGATTTTATGCTGCGATTTATTTATTAATTCATTTTACTGTATAAGGTATTTGAGTGTTGGGTTGTTTCCAGTTTGGGGCTATTATGAATAAAGCTGCTCTGTGTAGATCTGTTGATGACTACTTGCATCCAGTATTGTAGAGTATATATCTAAGAGGGTAATTAGCAAACACTAGGGTAAGAGTATGTTTAGCTTTCATTAAATACTGCCAAATAGTTTTCCAAAGTAGTTGTAACAATTTATATCTCCACTAGCAGGGGGGATACTTCCAGTTGCTCCACATTTTTGCTCCTAGTTGGTATTATTTGTCTTTTCCATTTCAGCTCTTCTGGTAGGTATGTGGTGATGCCACTTTATGGGTGGGTTTTGTTTTGTATTTGTATTTCTTGGATGGTGAATGAAGTCAAGAACATTTTCATATGTTTATTGACCATTTGGATGGCTGTCCTTTTGTAAAGTGAACCTTTAGTTGTTCTGCCTTATCTTTGCTATTGAATTATCTGCATTTTTCTTATTAACTTGTAGGAGTTCTTTATATATTCTAGATATGAATCCTTTGAATATGTATAGTGTTAATATCTTCTTCCAGTCTATGGCTTGCCTCTTCATGCTCTTCATGGTGTATTTTGTTGGGTATTAATGGTATATTAATACTTTTAATGTAGTCCAGTCTATAAAATATTTTCTTTTATGCTTAGTGCTTTATTTTGGTGACCTGTTTAAGAAATCTTTGTCTACTCTAAATTTTGTACTGAAAAAACTTTGCTGTTTTACTTTTCACATTTAGATTGATAATCCATTTGAAAGTGCTTTTCCTGTATGGTGAGGGAAAGACTCTTCTTTTTTCTTCCTGTTTTGCCATCTAGTTGGCTTAGAGTCATTTGTTTAAAAGACCATCCTACCCCCACAGCACTGTAGTGTCACCCTGTCATAAACCAAGTGACCATATATGTGTGAGTGTATTTTCAAGCATTAAAATTTGGAGGTGCTGCCAAGAAATTGGTACTACCTTGAGTTTGATTGCATTAAGTGGCTAGCTCAACCCTTGACACAGGCGTGGATGACTAAGAGAGGCCAGGGCAGATCAGGGCTCCAGAAATTTTCCAGATATAAAACCCACTGACTCAGACTGTATTTAGTTAGATATGCTGCTCCAAATAAAATAACTCTAACAGAATACTGTCCTCTCTATTGGACAGTATTAGAAGATGGATATGCCATAAGAAATGGAGTTTAAAGGAATGTAATACCTACTTTCAAATTATGTATAAATTCTCACAAGATTGAACTGAAAACAATCATTATTTTATCTAATGCTAGTTCTCATAATAAGGGAATGCTTTCTTTGAAAACAGGCTTAGCTGGTGCCTATTCTTGGGGTTCATCACATCTGCCTGGTCTTAGTGCTCAGGAATTAGACCCCCAGACCCTTTAATTACTTGCTTAATTTAATGACTCTGTGGAGGGCCTTTGGTTTGTGTCCGACTACTTCCAGCAACCTGAAATCTTTTAGGTTTTCTAAGATGTTAAGGCAGCTGGGTAAGGGGTATTTCTTCAGATAGATGAGTACCCCTTTTCCAACTTAGACTATGGAGGACATTGGCTCTGTGATAGATCCCCAGCCCACAGCTCCTTTCCATCAGTGGTACCCAGGGTGGTTGATGAAGTTCATTTCTCCTTCCAGGGGACATGAACCTAGTCCAGGCACCTTTAAGCTTAGATAGCTACCCCTCATTCATTCCCATTTCCCTCTCTTGCAGCTGACCTGGCAGTCTGAGCTGCCATGAATGGGAAATATTGTTCAGTGAACAATGAAGCAGTAGCTTCTTTTGTAAGTTTCCATTTGATCAACATGTACAGTTGAGCATCTTCTGTATACTAGCACTGAAGATCTTTTCCCAGCCCTTGAGGACTTAGTTTATTTCCCACTGTGTTAAGTGACAGTCTCTGCTTAAATTTGGGGCCTGACAAAACCTTTCTGATGCTTGATTGCCTAACCTCACCTCTCATCCATCTCTCTTTCCCTGCCATGGCCAGATTTAGCTGAGTATATGGATGAATCTCACCTGTCTGTCCCTATATTGTACACCCCTCTTTATCTCCACTGTTACTTGAACTAATCTAGGGCCTGTTAACTAGGATGACTTCAACCTGGAGAGCAGTTTTTGCATAGTAACATCCAAACTGGCCACCTGCTGAAGCCCTGGTTGCCTCACCCAAGTTCTTACGTATCTTGAGATGCTGTTCTGATGCTCCAGGGTCTGCCACTTAGCTGTGACTTTGTCAAGAGACAATGGATTTTTTTCACATAATGCCATCCATATGTTGGGATCTTGGCTTCCTTCTGTGCCTAATGGCAAAAGGTCTAGCAGTGACATGGAGTTAGGACTGTTGTATAATGTCCCGTAATTGTCATGTCTTGTTTCAATCAGCAGACAACCCAGTTAACAGTAGTCTTTGCCACTCCAGATGTTGTATAGCTTTGATCTCATCCACCCACTTTCTCTGTGTGTGAACACAGAATGGCTGGAGATTTCATTTTAGGCTCTTTAACTCTGTCCTTTAAACTGGGCATTAAAAAAGGAGTCTTCTGTTTGTTTAAATAAAAAAATTTTTTTTTACTAATCTTTACACATTAAAAAACCATTGTATATAATAGAATAACAGACTTTTAGAACCCAGAGATATTAGATATCATTAGTTCAATCTTCTCACGACTAAATAATGTGAGATTTCTTTCCCTGGAGATATTTTTAAATGTCTTTTACAATCACAGGAAGTCAGAGCTGGAAGAGAACTGAGAACTGTGTGAGGCCAGCAAGCTCATTCTACAGATGAGGAGCCTGAGACTCTGAGGACACAAGTGACTGGATCACAGTGCTGTGATAATATCCCGGGTCTCCAGACTCTGCAATCTAGGCGTCCTTGCTTGTGTAGACAAAGCTGCTTCTTACTTTCAATTTCGCTTCATTATTGTTACCTAGGGACAGCCAGGAATTTCTCATAGAATCTGTGAATGTGATTGTCATGAAACATTAATCTGTGCCAGAATTTAAGGTAACATAGAAATAGCCAAAATGTACTTTGGGCAAGAGCCACGAATCCCAGTGGGAGTGGGCTGGGATAAGTAGTTATGTTAATAAAACCTTTCCACATCAAAAGTGTGAGTCAGATTCAATATATGAATATCATCAAGAAGTTACACATAGAGGGAGTTAATTTTAGTACAAATAGATCACCTGTTTGCATCTCTCTTCAGAAATAAAGGGGGTGGAAGTTGTTATGTCTTTCAAATTAGATTGATTGCTAAAAAAGGGAAAACAATCTGGAGGATGGTTATTTTCCTTTGGACTCCTGTCCTGTGTACCATCTATTTCTAGCAAAGCTCGAACTTCCAGTTTAATAGCAGGTGGAAGTGGAGAGTGTGACTTTTCTCCCCTAGCGCCTTAGCTGCATTCAGGAAATTCCCATGCCTGCCCCTTTCCCCTGCAACCACCCTCCACAGCTCTTTCCTGATGCCTGTTGCTCTGGGCTGGTCTACAGCCTGCAAGGATGGCGGTGGTATGGGGCCAGTGGAAGCTTCCCGTGATGGTATACAAAGCTTTTCTTAAGGAGAAGGGAAGCCAAAGGAGTCAACCATCCTCCTGATCCTTGGATCTCCCTTCTTCTGCTTGTATTTCTCCAGGAAGGCCTAAGGCAGATGGATCAGAGATGTACCTTGTGGATCTAAGAAATTATTCTGCCCACCATATTCTGGTTTGCTCCTGCCCCCTCCATGTCACCTCCACTTCTCCCTCTGCTCCTTAAGGTGTTAAGCAGGGGAGTTTGTGGGTGAATGAGGAGGACAGAGAATATGGGGTGTGTTACAACCTCCCCTAGGCTTTGTTTCTGGTGATAGGAAGGGCCCTGATAGAGGGAGCCTTATGGGGAAGACGGTCCACCTTCTTGGGAAGATCCCAATGTAATCGCAGACAATAATCACCTATATGGTGTCCTCTGCTGCAAAATAGTACCTGAGCTCAGGTCACTTTGTTACCTCATAAATGCTAGCACCAGTCCTAGGGAAGTGCAACAGTGGGAAGAAACAGGATCTGAGCTGAGATCGTGATTCTGTCCTCTCTGGACAGACCATTGTACATAAGAGGTGTTCGTGTGTTGATTTGCAAAGCACTCTTGAGCTTCTCTTCAGGGATTTTGTCTGAAGGGGATCTCCATTCCTGGAATTCACTGAAAGCTCTGCCTGACATGCCCTCTGCAACTCATCATGTTAATGGGAAAGGAGGGCTGGAGGCCAGCCAGGTGCCCTGCCCCCAGCCATGTCAGGATGGCTGTATTGATTGCAGAGTCTGACGGAAGGTTACTGCAATGGATGGGGATTCACTGCTAGTGGAAGAATAAAGCTCTGGCCCTGGAGCCTGTCTTCTTAACTGGGCTCCCAGCCAGGGCTTTCTTGCCAACTTTCTACTCCTCCCAGTCCATCATCCACACCCAGCTAGCTCTGGCTTCCCTGAACACCACTTAGTCAAACTTCCCAATTGCTTCGAAACCATTAATGGGTCCTCTTGGCCTGGACTGAAGGCCCTATAGGATCAGGTACATATCCACCCACAGTAATCTTCACAACCGTGTCATTGATCCAGCCTACTCTCTGCAGCAAAGCCCATTGTGTAGTCAGATGTGTTCTGTTCACAGTCCCCAGAAGACTCCAGGGTTATTTGTATCTTCGTGCCTTTCCCCAGGTTGTCCCGTGTCATTTGCTGCTCCATCTGTGTCATCTACTCTATCCTTCAGTATTTGATTCTTTCACTTTCTCGGGTCATCTAGCTATGCAGTAGCTCACTTCTCTTACATGCACTAAGCCCTTTGAGGGCAGGAACACCTTAGCCCCCAGCGCAATACTGAATGTGAGGTGAGCACACATTGCTTCTTGGGTGAATGGGGAGAGATGAAATAATGAACCCTTCTGGGCAACTTACTATTATTTCTTTCTTGACCTGGTGTCCAGGCACCCATTTTAAAGTGAGGTCTGGAGATGTTTAATGGGGTAGGGGGAATGGAGGCAGATGCCTCAGACTGGTTTTCAACAAAGTGGTCAAGAGTAGGATTTAAATGAAACAGGTACTGAAGGTAAAACCCAAAAAACTCCAAAGAAAACAAGAAATTGGATTTAACCCATTTTAAAGATGAAAGATAGGTTAATGGCGGTTGAATAAGTGTCTTCTGAAAGTTCATGTCTATCTGAAACCTCAGAATATGACCTTATTTGGAAATAGAGTCCTTGCAGATGTGGTTAGTTAAGGTAGGGTGGGGTCATACTGGATTAGGGTGGACTCTAAATCCAATGGATGATGTTCTTATAAGAAGAGCAGAGGACACATATAGAAGAGGGTCCTGTGAAGGTGGAGACAGAGAAGAGTGATGTAGCTTCAAGCCCAGGAATGCCAGGGATTGTCAGGACCTACTAGAAACTAACAGCAGGCAATGAAGGATCTTCCCTAGAGCCTTAGGTGGGAAGGCTGACATGGCACTGCTGACACCTTGATTTTGGACTTCTGGCTTGAACTGTGGGAGAATACATTTCTGTCGTTTTAAGCCATCTATTTTGTGGTAATTTGTTGTGGCAGCCCTAGTAAACCAACACAGTGGGGTCAGGTCATGGCCAGTGCCACCCCTGTGAGGTGCAGGAAGGAGAGATCACACCAGGTGGAGTCTGTTGCTTGCTTCCATTTTTATGCAGAAGAAACTTGGTTAAAATGATCATCAGAAATAGAGGAGGTGTGTGCTGGAAAGAGGGCTGGAAGAGGGTGTTATTATGGTGATCTTGTAAAAAAAGTGGATGGGGTGTGGGTTTGCTTTGATGCAAGGGAAGGAGAGGAGAGAAAGTACTAAACTACCCCAATTGGCTTTTGTAATGAATGATGTGAATGAGAACTCCCCCCCCCCTTTTTTTTTCTGGGTCCCCAGACAGCTCTGGCTCTCTGTCCTCAAAGCAGTGAGAACCCATAAAGTAGAGGGTGGGGCAAGACACAGCTCTGCCCTTGGAGGATCTTGTCAAGCACCACTTAGGCGGGGCCTTCTCTTCTTCCTCCTTAGTGTTAGCGGTGATGAGGTGCAGTGGGATGTGCACTGGAAGCCTAGCTCGTTTCCCATCTATTGTCACTGTTGTGTTTGAGCAAGTCTGTCCCCCTCTCTGAGCCTTGCTCTTCTCCCTTTTGCAGGAGGCATATAAGTCGTGTGTGCATTAAAGAAGAACACTTTGTAAATCTTAAAATGCCATATCATGTTGTATCTTAGAATTCTCCCCAGGGCTGAATGTGAAGCACAGGCAGATTCCTTGTGTTTTGGGGTCTGGGGTAGCTCACAGACTGTGTGAAAAATAATACAGTTTTCAGTTTGGGGTGATGAAGAGGTTCTGGACATGGATGGTGGTGATGGTTATACAGCAATGTAAATGTACTTAATGGCACTGAACTGTATGTACACTTAAAAATAATAGTTAAAATGCTAAATTTTATGTTATGTATATTTTACCACACACACAAAAAACCCACAAGCACCTCCCCCACAAGAAATGCAGATGACGTTCAAGCAAATTTGACATTCGAGTGTTAGTACAAGACAATTATTGCACTTTGTGGTGAATGCTCATATTTACGGTCAGTGTGAGGAATTAGCCCTGTTTACCAGGACTCCATTAACACAGTGGATTATTGTTATTACTTTTGGATGGCTTTAGAAATTCCCTTGGGAGTGGATAAATTAGATCACAATAATTGGAATTGAGATGAACTGTAAACTGTACTTAATAACATGTGATCTGAGGTCACCTTTCTGGCTCTGACTCTGCCCCAAGGTTATGTTCAATCCTCAGCACTATTCTTTCCTCTTTCTTCTTCCCTTTGGTACCCTATTTACTTTTCATCCCAAGATGTCAGGGTGCAAATGGATTTACATCTACAGCACAGAAACATGGGAGTCCCATGTGGCTTCAGGCACTTGACCAAAAGTGTCTCATGCTATCACAGACCCCAGTCCTTTGGCCCAGACTTTGCTCCCAGAAGCCAGAGCTATTTACACACCCCCCAGAGCATTTCATTCTGCAGGCCTGTGGGCTTCCACATCAAAGCCTTATAGGATTACCTTCCAATTTTCTCCTCTCCTAGCTCTGAGCTGCTTCTGAAGATCAGAACCACAGGCATAAATATTGTCTGATAGCCTCTCAGTTTCGGAGGAGTCTCCCATAGCCTATGGGAGGCCTAAAGAATAACTCAGAAAGTGGCTGAAAGATGGACATGTTTTGGATTGAGAAGTTGTTTCATTTTAGCACAAAATAAAATGTTTACATTTTCATGTTCAAATATTGAAACCTGTATTGTGCCTCCTCTAAGTCATCTCCGAAAATGACACAACACTGTTTAATGTAGAATGCCCATGGTGCCAGATGATTTTGAGTCATGCACAGAGCCAGGCACAGCTCTCAGATGCAACAGCTACATGTGCTTCTGCCTTCAAGGCAGGAAGCCACTTTCCTGAGAGGGGGCTGGGGATAGGGAAAATCAGTGCCTTCCTTGTGGGCTTCTTCTTGTTGAATTTTGCTCCACAGGTTGGAGGACAAGTTCCTGTCCTCCTAACTAGGCCTTAAAAGTCTGGGTGGAGTGGACTCTCGCTGGAACCTGTGGAGATTATAAAACAAGAAGCTCACTGCCTTGCGTGGCAGGAGTAAGAGCCAGTGTGAAGTGTAGGAGTTGGAAGGAAGTTGGAAATCAGCCCCTTGTGGCCCTTCACTTTGAGATTCACAAAGAAAAAAGGGATGTCTCCTCTCTGAAAGGTAAGAGTTTAAATTCATCTGAACTCATTATAATCTGTTTTAGCTCTAGTGGAATATTTCCATAATGTATGTAAATTATTTTGAATTCTTGTGAATCCGTGCTCTAAGGCGAAGTCAAACACCCAGTCTTACTCCTGAGGTGGAGCCTTCAGAGGCGGAATACTGCCTAGTGCCCTCTGAAGGGGCGATTATTAGAGTTCTATATGATGGAGAAGATTGCCTGGAAACTAGAGAAGCACCAACTACAGTTTTGTCCTTTTTCTCCTTAGCAAAATGGAACTTCCGTCCTGCACCTGAAGACCTTCCTCACTACAGGTTATTCCAAAGGAGAAGAAGCTTGACTTCCAAATACCATCACTGGAAATAAGGGTGTCTGAAGGAGACAGAGATGACTGAGTGCATCTCATGTGTGGGATGAATCTGCTGTATTAAGCAGTTCTTCATGAGTGAGAAGGGGTAACCTCCTTCTAGCACTCCACATCTCTACTTCCTGCTGCTGCTCTGTCCGAAACCACAGTATCCTCACCAGGACCATACAGGGAACAAATCCAAGCCACCCACAGTCCCCTTAGCTCTGTTCAAGACATGGCACAGAAAAAGATGATGTTCAAAGATGAGAGGGACAAAAATAAATAAATATATAAAAATTAAAAAAGAGCTCTGTGTTTTCCTGGCATGTTGGTATGAGTCCCTGAAAGTGGATATTGGCTGGAAGGTTACATGTGTACATCAGTTCTGGCTCCAGAAGGCATTCCTGGCAAACCTCTTCAGAGTGAGGACATGAACAGGCAATGGAAGCATCCATGAAGACAAGTGACTCCTGCAGGACTGCTGATGGGTGGTTGATCACTTACACAGAGGAGAAGGAACCGTGAATTCCATGATAGTGACACTTGAACCATCTTTTGTTTCCAGATGCATTAAAAATAGAAGGGAACCACCATGCATGGAATATATGAAGTCTTATTGAGAAGAGTGGTAAAGTATTTGTTTTGACAAATCACCTTGCAAGTGATATAAAAGCAGTATGGAGAAAAATGTCCTCATCTGATGCTGCATTAGAGTGTGCATTCTATAGCCTGAATCTGTTCATGACATTAAAGTAGATTTTTTTGTTCGTGTTCCTTATAGGTGTTTACAAGCTGAATGCACTCCAGAAAATGGATAGAAAAGAAAAATAGTTTGTAAAACACATAATAGGCTCTAGAATTGGAGCTGCATAAGAAGTAAAAAGAAACAATATAGAAGTAGAATAAATGTATAAATATTGCAACAGGACATGGAACTATTTTAGGATCTTTACTCAGGGTTTAAAAACATTGGATAAGTCTACAAAAGCCTCTGCGAGTCTGTAGAAAAAACTAGATAATGTAGAGTAGTGATGTCCTTCTGGCAGTTTAAAACAAAATACCTAAGTTATTCATGAAAATAAGGATCTTAAAGGACTATAAAGTATGGTTTTATAGCTCAGAAAGATTACCCAGTTCTGGGAACCCTAACCTCTATTCCAGACAGCGGTAGAGTTCTGAGTATATCCTGAGAAGATGCAGAGACAATTTCAGAGGATTTCTGGCTGAAGAAAGCATACTGATGACTGTCCTGAAGTCAGAAGTGACCACTAGGGCTGGGAAGCCCTTTACCGAGGACTTCACACATTTCACCTCTAGGCTTGCTCCGAGCTAACCTCCAAGCTCTGTGCTCCTCCTTCTGAGTTTATCTCTATGTAGTCTTGCTCTTGGGCTACCTGACTGATTTTTAATGCCTGCAGATTTGCTTCCATCCAAAGATGGAAAAGATGACCAAAGATGACCAAGCCTTGGCCAAGCCACTGTTTCTGTTGACACAGTAGCATTATCTACCTCTGCTGGGGATGGTCATAGCTTTCAGAGCTGACACACAGTCTAGCTTGAACCCAGTCACTTCTTTGGTCATTGTGGTAGCAAAAAGCACCATCTCTTGGATTCACTGCAGAACTCACACACTTAAATGTACAAAGTCAGTTTCTATGGATGGGTATTGCTGCATCCAGATTGGACAGCGACCTTGGCTGAGACATCCTTTACCTCTGTTTTCAGATAAACTTAGCCGGCATTTAAAATCTCAGTGCACTTCCTCCACCTTGTCCAGAGGAAAGTAAAATGAACGACTTTATCAAGAAATGGAGAAGAACTACATGGTTGGTCATTGCTGCTCTGCGAATATTGGGTCTGGAACTCAAAGGTGGCAGTCAGTATAAATGCAGATGGCACTGCTGCTCCGTTTGCCTGACATACATTTAAAATGTACAGCATATTTCAGCTTTCAGTGCTGGGATGGTATTTCAACTATAGACTCAAAACATGTTCAGGTGTTTGATTCTAACATAGAGCCAGGGATTCTGTTATGAAATGCATCCTGCTGCGTGGGGAAAGGACTCAGTCTTCTATGTCTCTTGCTTCAAATACTTCTATCTTCCAGAGGCTGGAGAAAGATGTGGGTCTGCATCTTGAAATATGTGCCTTGAACAAGAATTGCTAACCTGTAGGAAACTTGTATTACTTTGAATAAATTCTCAGTTTGCAGAAGCCTACGGAAATAGCAGAAGAAAGCATGAGAAGAAGCAGTAACTTTAGCAGTCATAAACTAAGGGGATAACCTGAAAAATAAAGTTGTATGTGCACCAAACTGTATTTAGTTTGGTTTTTCCCCCCATCCTTTTCCTCTTTTATATTTCTCTTCTACAATTAAGTGCTCTTTCATGATCTACTTAATGTTGTGAAAGATGCCAAGTCCAGAAATTAGGATGGCTTTTCTTAAGTAATAAACATGCAGCATGGTGTGGTAGAAAAAGCTTGGTCTCCACTTCTGTCCTTGCTGCTAACCCTGGGTAACGTTGGCCTTGTCATGATACCTCTCTGAGCCTGCCCCTCTCTCTCTCTCTCTTTCTCTCCTTAAAAATATTTCCAAGGGTGTTTTTATTTTTATTATTTACTTTTATTTTTTTATATAACTTATTATCAAATTGGTTTCCATACAACATCCAGTGCTCATCCCAACAGGAGCCCTCCTCAGTGCCCATCACCCACTTTCCCCCTTCCCCCACCCCTCATCAACCCTCAGTTTGTTTTCAATATTTAAGAGTCTCTAATGGTTTGCCTCCTTCCCTCTCGGTAACTTTTTGTTCCCCCTTCCCCTCCCCCATGGTCTTCTGTTAAGTTTCTCAGGATCCACATATGAGTGAAAACATATGGCTTCTGTCTTTCTCTGCCTGACTTATTTCACTTAACATAATACTCTCCAGTTCTATCCACGCTGCTACAAATGGCCAGATTTCATTCTTTCTCATTGCCAAGTAGTATTCCACTGTATATATAAACCACATCTTCTTTATCCATTTGTCGGTTGATGGACATTTAGTGAGCCTCTCTTTTTATATCTATAAAATAAAGGAGCTCTCTGGAGTACTATTCTGGTTCTAAAATCTACCAGTTCTGTACTGTTGATGGTTTCTTCTGTTTAAAAGTTTCTGGGTTTCTCATAAACTGTCATAAGGGCCAGAGTTTAGGAGGAATGGAAACTTGTGACTCCATTTGTGACAATGTTCAGTACTTTTAGATGTAAATGTAGTGTAATTAATTTGTCATCATCACTTGAATATATTATACTTTAAAAATACTGTATTCTAAAATATAATCTTTGGAAAAACAAATTTGTAATGGAAAATAAATAATTGTTACTACTTGTCTCAAACCATGTAGGGCCCCTTAATCATCACCTACTGTGGTTCTCAGCCCTGACTGTACATTAGCATCACCCAGAGAACTTTTAAATATAATGGTGCCTGCCCTCCCACCTCAGAAGTTCTGATCTAATTGGTCTTGAGTAGGGCTTTATACCAGTATTTTAAGGTCAAGTTAAGAATCAGTGGCCTGCAAAATTACTGCAATTTCTGATGTCTAAGGTCTCCCAGGCATGGCTCATACCTACTTGGGCTCCATGCTGACTGACCACCTGTGGTCCTCTCCAGTGTGCCATCATGTTCACAGTGTTGTTTCACATATACACAAGTTTGCACCTGCTGTTATAGCCTGGAATGCTATCACACCATGAGTGATGCAGGTTTCCTTATTAACATAGTTCCTGTAATACTTTGTAATGGCCTGCTTTGTAGTCATTTTCCTATTATAAATATTTTATCCATAATTGTATGTATTTGTGTTATAGATCTGATCATCTCTGTCTCTCACATTTAAAACTCCCTAGTGCCTTCCCATTGTCTAGAAATAGCATCCACACCTTTTACTTGCCTATAATGCCCTATGTAATCTGCACCTACCTCTTCCTCAGAACTCTTCTCTGAACCACTACCCACTTGTTCACTTCACTCTGGCCTTACCAATCTTGTTCTCATCTCAGGGCCTTTGTACCTAGTGTTCCTTCTACCTGGGGCATTTTCTCTCATCCTCTCATTTGCCTCCTTCCCAACATTCAGACTTTAGCTCAAATGTCACTTTCTTAAAGTGGCCTTTCCTGACCACCATAGCAAAAGTAGCACATCCCCCACCCCACCCATCATGCTCTATCCTACTGTTTTTATTTTCTTTTAGGACTTATGCTATCTGAAATAATAGTTTTATTTTGTACACATGATTATTGAAAGCCTCCCATTACTGGAATATAAGTTCTATGAAGATAGGAACTTTGTCTAGTAGGGACTCAATAAATACTGAATGGATGAATGTTACTTGTCTCTTCTATAAGATATAAGATGCTCTATGCCTAGTATAGTGACTCTAAAGAAGGTATTCAATAAGTTTTTGATGAATAATGTTTTTATGTCATAGTCATTTCTCTTTAACAGTATGACCAAAGATCTCTAAATAACACTAATAAAAATTGGCCTATATGCATCTGTGTTCTTCTGAATTTCCAATTTAAAAAAATCAGAGAAAAAGATATTTTCTTTTTATAAGAAAATTAGATTTTTTTCCCTCTCCATAACTTTAAAATCTTCATTTCTAGGACCCACACCAATGGGGGCCCCCTTTCTTCAGGGACCCATTCAGCAAATAACAAAGGGAAAGAAATTGCTCTGGGAGCCAGTTTTGCCTAGAAGCCTTCAGTTTAAACTGAGACCACTGCTCTGAGCTCATATGAAAGGAAAACAGATTTTTTTCTGAATATCAAATCAGGGACTTTCCAAATAGGTGACTGGACAAGTGAAGATGGACAGTGGGCAGGAACCAGAGAGGAACTGCTGGGCTCTGCATCAGGAGTCTGGCCCCAGCAACCCCCCTCTCCATCCCCCCACCCTTACCCCACCCTCTACGCTGGCTTAGCTCTTTGCCTGCAGTTTACAAGGGTCTGACCTCTGGGCCCTTGTAAATCACTGAGGAGGAGATCCTGGTTGCTGATGGTGATGGTGGTGATTGTAATCTCCTCCCCAGCTTAGCTCTTACCCTGGTAAACACAGAGAAACAGAGTAACTGGGCAAGTTGTCAGAATCCTTATGAGCAAGTATGGAACTACACAGGAATTCCTAGAACACATGAGGTCTGTCAGGTACAGTCTGAGGAGAAAGATATAGCATGTCTGTTTTCCCATGTATAAAATGAGGGGGTTGAGCTAGATAGTCTTTAGCATCTCCTCTGTTTCTAACCTGCTCAGTCTGTAAGAATGTAAGCATTTTGTTATTGAAGTGATCAATATCCAAACTGTAGGCAAAGGGTAATCCAGTTAGCCTTTTCATCTTGTGGTTCTTTTAGCACATATGTTAGGTATTCTCTGTGTAACATTCCATAATGTTCTTTGGTCTGCGGAATACCATATAGCAAACTGAGGTCATAAATTACCATTGCCCATGAGGTCTGGTTGGGATGCTGCAGAACCACATTGTCCCATATAGTAGCCACTACCCACATGTGGCTATTAAAGTTAAAATTAAAATAAAATTAAAAATTTAGCTTCTCTGTTGCATTAGCCACATTTCAAATGATCAGTAGCTACGTGTGACTAGTGAATGGGGTCTGTATTGGACAGAGCAAATATATTCATTTCCATCATCATAGAAAGTTTCCTGGACAGTGCTGTTTTACAGGGCACCCCTGCTGAGGATAAGAGAAATCTAGTTAGAGAGATGCTGAGGCCCTATCCATCTGTAGGGTTGAGTGATTTTGTGGCTTTGTATTGAGAAGATCATATTCCTGCTTCTCCTCTGTTGAAAGTCTTTTGGTCTCTGAAGGTGCTGAGGCTGGTGGAGAGGGACAAAACAACTGTAAGGAGTTCCTGTCTGCCTGAGGACATTGTTATTCACCCCAAGAACTGCGGTGAGATTAAGAGATGATGAGATGATACTGGAAAGCCCTTTAAAAAGTTGAAGAGTTACATGAGTATAAGGCATGATGATTGTGAAGTGAATGTATTAGACACAAAGGCAGCTTGGTCCTGGCTCCTCCTCGATGTCTATACCTCTAAGCCGATCAAGGTGAAGTTGGATTTGCAGCAGTAGGGCTTGATTGCCATTGGCAACTGATTCTCTTGTCCAAGCTCTGGGAATGTCAATTAGACAATGTGGAAGAGTTCAGGGAATAGCATGGAGAGGTGACTTCTGCTAGGGAGAGTTGTGTTTGCCTTGGCTTTAAGGGAGCCCCCAGGTGGTGGTGACCTCCCTTTATGAGTGGTCATGTGGTGGGCCTGGATCAGGGCCCAGCTGGGTTCAAAATCTAGAGAAAGCTCCCTAGGGAGAGGGAGTGGTGTTATCTTCTTTCCCAGATGAAGAGGGAGCTCATAGAAAAGGTGACTCTTTGGGGCATCTGGATGGCTCAGTCAGTTAAGCGTCTGACTTCAGTTCAGGTCATGATCTCACAGTTCACAGGTTTCAGCCCCACACTGCACTCTGTGCTGACAGCTCAGAGCCTGGAGTCTGCTTCAGATTCTGTGTCTCCCTCTCTCTCTGCCCCTCCCTTGCTTGTACTCTGTCTCTCTCTCTCTCTCTCAAAAATGAATAAATGCTAAAAGATTTTTTTAAAATGAAAGGTGACTCTTTGTCTACCCTCTGTGCACGTCTCCTTGTTGGGCTTTCCCTCTCATGTCTTTTCATTATGGTTTTAACTCATGGAATCCTATCATGACAACATAGTGTGTTAAATATCGTAGAAGGTGCATTGCTTTTGATGAATGTGGCAACTACATTCACATGCCCTTTTGTTTTGGGTTAGGTTTCAGTGGGCCTCTGATGAAGAGGACTCTGGGAAGGATTTGGAAAGTAACTTTGTTTGTTGCCATTGTTAACACTACCTCCAAGCACATGACACTGTGCTGGAGTGTAGGAAATTAGCGGCAAAGGCGTGAACTCCTAAACAAAGGCAGGTAGAGTTAGAATACATGCTAAGAGAGTGCAACTCTAAATGTTGACTCCTGGGTGTAAAGTCATGGCTTTGAGCTACATGGGCCTTGATGCAGGTCTTATTTATTGACTGTGTTACCTTTGGGCTGTATTAGCCTCAGTTTACTCATATGTAAAGTGGAAATAATAATGCCTTACCCACAGAGATGTTGTCGGAATGAATGATGTTTAAAGAATCAGGCAGAAGGGTTGACACATTGAGCCACTTAACAAATTATTTCCCTTCCCTTTAGGGGTTAGGACTATCATTTGGATGGGAGTGATGGAGCAATTATGGGGATCCATGTTTGGAGATTGGGAGCCACCACACTTTACAAATGATAGGGTATGGATAGGGGTGGGTTTGGCTTACTGGGTCAGGGAGGACCCCCCTATAGGATGAGGTATATAGGAACTTATTTCTCTCCAATCCTGAGTTAGTGGTTGATGTTTTAGAACTATAGGTTCTCCCTAACTATAGGCTATGGTTAGACAGGGGCTGATACTCGTAGACAATGTGCAACTACTCATTCAGTGAATTTCCAGAGGTTGACAGAGGGGCAGCATGTGTACATTTAGGGGAAGGGGAGGACGATTTCGATGACTCCCTGGCGCCTCTTGTTCAGTGAAATGCTGCTTCAATCAATGGTATTGATTGATCTCTGATGGAAATTTCGTTCTGTTTGGCTTCCCATTTTACTATAGAATATGACTATGTATTTGTAGAAAGACAGGGAAAGAGTTATTACCAACAGTGGACTGACTTTCCTGTCAATAGGGGAGCAGGTAGGGGGAAAGGTGAGGGGCGATTATCTCTGGTACTTTGACTTGGCCTGGATGTGAGAGTGGTGTCTTGCTGGAGTGGCACTAAGAAAATGAGGCCTAGAAAGCTTCTTCCACTGAAGAAATGGGAGAAGGGGGTGAGAACAATCCCAATGTGGAACCAGTGTTCTGAGTACAAGAGGCAAATGCCCATTGTTGGGTATGAAGTGTAGGGTTAAGAGTAGGGTTGGCTTGGGACGCCTGGATGACTGTCGGTTGAGAGTCTGACTTCAGCTCAGGTCATGCTCTCATAGTTCATGGATTCAAGCCCCGCATCAGGCTCTGTGCTGACAGCTCAGAGCCTGGAGCTTGCTTTGGGTTTTGTGTCTTCCACTCTCTCTGCCCCTCCTCCGCTCAGGCTCTGTCTCTCTCGAAAATAAATAGACATTAAAAAAATTAAAAAAAAAAAAAGTAGGGTTGGCTTGGGTAAAACTCAATCAAGAGCATTTCTAAGTTCCCTTCTCAGAAAATGCTTTAGCAAAGCCTTAGTTAGATGCCTGATTGCTGTGTAGATGTACTTGGGATGTGCAGTAAAAACAAACAAAGGACACAGGGACCTAGTCCATCACTCTGGTCCCTTTTCAACCATATCCAACTTCAAGATAACTGTACCTCCTCCCTGGCATCTAACAAACTTTTCTGAAGGGATCTGTCTTCTCTGAGTTTGATGGAGGGTATTGAACCATTGGAAAGGAAGTTTACACTTAGACAACATCCACTGTGTACCAGGGGCAATACTGGGCACTTTGTTATGTGTTACTTTTCATAACTTCCCTGTGATCTATGCATGTGAAATCCCAGTTTTACAGATTAAGAAACAGATTGCCAGGGTGAATAAATGGCAGTGCTAGGATCAGAACTCCAGATCTTTAGCCCCAGATCATGGAGAGCCTCTAAATGTCAACTTAAGGAATTTGGAATTCTTTTAGAAGGCAACAAGGATTGGTTGACTATGACCAACAGCTTGATATATGAGAGAAGACATTTCCTTTTGAGTACACACAGAGAAGTTGTACATCAAGAAAAGCAGTCTCTAAACCTTTATCATTTTTATGAGCCCTTGTGAAACCCTTGGGCTTGGTTCTTCTTTATGCAGTTAAAACTATATGTGCTGTCTGGCTCCAGTCTTGGGGCTCTTGGAGCCTGCAGAGTTTCAGGCCATGAGCCACATCATCTGCCTTATCTGAAATATAGTTGACAATATTTTTCAGTTCCCACAGTTTTTATGCCATCCCTGCTCTCAGAGGTGATGGATTTGTGCACTGGAGTAATCCTTTGTAAGGTGATTTGGGAAATTGGACCCTGAGCTACTTTTCTGCATGTTTCCCATTTATTCACATGTCTGCCCACCATGGGCACATGCTGTGGTGCCCAGCTCAACTGTACACTTCACATTTTGTTTTGTGTTGCTATTGTTTGGGGGCTTGGGTTGTTGACATACGTAATAAGTTCACTGAGGAAAGAGTCCTCAACTTACACATCTATGAATGCCCTATGCCTGCCAGCACAATGCTGGGCTTGTAGGATATCTGCATAAATACATACAGAATGCAAGTGTTTGTTGGGAAGAAACTTCTGAGAGAAGTCCTACACAGGGGTTGCCTAGAACCAAAGGGGTTGCTGAGAAGGGTAGGTAAAGGAGGTATTCCTAGAGGCAAAGGGAAGATGTGTCAGTTATCTTTTGCTACATAACAAAATATCCAAACCTTGGTGGCTTAAAACAACTTCTTATGTGCTTATAATTCTAAGCCTCTGTCATTTGGGTTGGGATCATCTGGGTGGTTCTTCTGTTGGTCTTACCTGAAATCACTTATGTAGCTCTAGTCATTTGACAGCTTGGGTAGGTCTGGATAGTTAAGATGGCTTCATTCACATGTCTGGCAGTTGGTGCTACCAACAGCTGGGAAACTCTCTGTTCATCTTGTAACATCTCATCCACCAGAAGATCAGACTAAGTCTCCTTACATCATCGTAGAAATGTTCCAAGAGATGAAAGCAGTAGCTGTAACACCTTTAGAAGTTGAGGCATAGAAGTCACATAGTGTCTCTTCTGCTGTATTCTTTTGATTTAGACAAGTCTCAGACTAACTCAGATTCAGGGGGTAGGAAGATTAACTCCACCTCTTTATGGAAAGAGAGGCAAAGTCATATTGCAAAGGAGCATGCACAAATGAATGGGAGGATTGATGGGGCCAGTACTGGTAAACAGTCTATCATAGAAAGCCTTCTGTTTTTCTGACTCTCCCTTAGGTTTGAACTGCATGTTCCCTGAGGAATTTTTGGCTGTGGAGATCCAATTAAAATTTGGATTCTCAGGAAGATGGTTTAATAATTGCAAGTGTTTGCCATCAGGTTCCCAAATAAAATAATCTTTCTGGAGATTCTGAGGAAGGTTCTGATGGATGTCATAAGCATCCTCCCCATAAAACCTTACTCTACCTCCATACATTTTCAGACACTTAGTAAGGAGGGAATCTTGGTGGAGTGGAAAGGCATGGGTTTGGGAGTTGGGCAGACCTGGGTTTAGCCAATCCACCTTTAGTAGTGACTGGCCATATGGCTTTGAGTAGGTTATTTGACTTCTCTGAATCTTATTTTCCTCATCTATAATTTGTGTATATATATTTTATATGATTGATGTGAGGTGTCATTCATTCAACAATGGGTAATGATCTTCTAGGAATACTTAGAATCTATTCCATGGAAAGAATGAGCCAAGTTCCTCATTCAGAGTTCCTGAATCAATCCAGTCTCACCCCTATCCCCCTACCTCTTCTCCTTACTTTGGCATACTGGCCAAAAGATCACAAGTTTCCCCAGGTCTTCCTATTTTATTCTGTCATGATTGCTGTGAGCAGGGTAGGTCAGAATGGGCCCACCTACCTAATCCTGGTCCCCTGCAGAAAGGCTAGAGGAGGAAGTTTGAGAATAATAGCTAGACAATCTATCTCATACAACAAGAAATTCTGCTTGAGTACTGAATGGAACAACCAGAAATTATGCACAGAAAGCCAGGTCACTGCTTAGGGAAATATTGTGGGATTTGGGCGCAGAAGATTGGGATCCTGAGCCTTCTAGTTCTGAAGTCTAGTTCTGAAGTTCTGAATGCTCTTGAGTGAGCATTTTACTCTAGTTATCTGTAGGATGGGGATCAGAAGTTTGTTTTGCAAGTTTGTTTAGAACAGGAGGGAAAAAATTGCTAAGAGTCTAGCAGAGTTCCTAGAATATAGCAGGAATGCAGTAAGTGATAGCTTTGTGATAATTTTCAACCCTGTCAATACTGTGCATCATTGCTCCCGTGTACTGGGCCTGTGATATCCACAGGAAGTGATAGAATAAAACCATTCCATGCTTTGAATGACCTGCCTCCTGGGATGTGACAAATGTTTCCGAAAAGTTGTGTGTCATGTGAATTTTATAAGTTGAATCCTATTTCCTTATTGACTGATCTGATAATTGATTTCAGTGAAAGTTTATTGAAAAGCAGATGTAATAGGAATGACCACAGCTGCCACAACCAGCTTCCACCCCCAACCTCATTTTAGCCAGGAAATTTGGCTTCATGAGATTAAGTAAGTAACTCATCCAAGGTCATACAAGTAGTAAGTGATGTACCTGGGGGAAAAGGCTATCTGATCCAGCTGGGAAAAAAAAAAGGAAAAATGCACAGCAACTTGACTAGAAGGAAACACATAAAAATATTATTTATGCTGTTAATTTATGAAGAATGGGATTGAGACATTAGGTCATTTTATTTCCTCTATTTTTAAAAATTCCTATGATGAACATGCATTGCTTTTGTAATGACCAAAATACATTTGATAAAGAAGAAAAAGTAAATTTAGAAGGAGAAATTTTGGGAAAACAGAGCTTAAGTGGTGGCCAATGTTTGGATTCCAGATGGGTGTTCCAGACAGGAAGAGAATGTATTGGTCAAAGGGCACACAGCATCAGGAGTAGATGCTAACCTTCTCTTAGGCTTTGAGGATGGAACTACTTTGTGGAGGTGGTACTTAGGATGATTTGAAGTTTTGGGGTGATGAGGGGCATGTCGGAGTTAATAAACCATTGCACCAAAGCTTCCTCTGCTTCATTTGACTTTTTCTTGGCCTCGTGGCCTAATGATTAGGGGAAGGGAGAGTAGGAAGGAAGGGGCCAAGTTCCTATTGTTTTGGGTGGCCACATCTCAGGGCCAACTGGAAAGACTGGGGCAAGGCCTCAGAAATCCCCAGCCAGACAGAGATAAAAGTTCTCTAGGAACTTTAGAAGAAAATATATAAAACATATTTTTATTGATTCTGTGAAGTACAAAATGCCCCACTTTTCATTATTGCCAAGGGCATCTTGATGTTCCAGCAGACTTGCTGTAACAGTCAGGTGGGAACTCTTAAGAGTACAGCATTTGTAGGGTTGCCTGGGTGGCTCAGTTGGTTAAGTGTCTGACTTCGATTCAGGTCATGATCTCGTGGTTTGTGGGTTCAAGCCCCACATTGGGTTCTGTGCTGACAGCTCAGAGCCTGGAGCCTGCTTCTTGTTCTGTGTCTCCTTTTCTCTGCCCCTCCCATGCTCATGCTCTGTCTCTCAATAATAAATAAGTGTTAAAAATTTTTTTAAAAAAGAGTACAGCATTTGTCCATTTTAGGACAAGGTTTACATTCTTGTCAGTTGCTACCAATCTCCTCGTAGGTTTGGGTTGTCTCTTCTGGACCCCTCTACCAGAAACTCCTGCATTGGACTCCTTTCTTGGAGCCAGAAGGGCCCCTCTTTCACCCTCAGGGTGCCAGATCATTGGGCAAAGTTCACAGAAGTCCAGAATCATAGCTGTCTCCCTGGAGAAGGGCCCAAGTAGATGATTCCCCTCAGGTCCTGGTACTGGGTTTCTGCTAGTTCCCCTCCCCCTGTAGAGCAGGCCTGACCTGTTCAGACCCATAGTCAATGGAGTATGTCCAGAGAGGAGCTTTCCTATAAGAGAGAGGAATGAAGAAATCTATAGGCATGCTGGAGGTTTCCAGTGGGTATGTTCTGGGTATAGAGTCCTGAGTGTGAATGCAGGTTGTTGTTGCTGAGGTCTATTTCAGAGCTCAAGCTCTCGATTTTTGATCTCTGATCACATGAAGAAGGGGAGGGTGAACCACACTGGGACCCCATTCATCTGTTAGTGGGGAGCTTTATAGTACCCTCTGGAGAATGGATGCCTGTACGTTTCTTAGGCATTCCCTGACTCTAGTCATCCTTGCTGGCTTCTGCCTCAGACAAAAAGGAAAGAGATAGATCTTACCTTAAATATGTTCCTAAGTGACAGTAACTCTGTAGAAGTTGAATGCACCTGTTTGAGGAATATATCAGCATCTAGCTGTCAACTTGTCTGCTTAGCCCTTACCACATGAGTTGAAAGAGCTATGTGAGCCCTGCTATTCTCATTGTGGGGGTAGGTATAGAAAGACATATGGTGGGACTTTGCACCAGAGTCTAGGGAGGGATAGGAAGGTTACATGGTTGGGAACCGGAGTTGGACATTGGCCCAGGATAAACCTGTGTGTGTGGCCTCAGTTGAAGGTAGAAGGCTTTGTAGCCAAGGACTCACCCAAAAGGCCTGGAGCTTCCCTTGTTGGCCAGAGCCACTCTTTCTTTCTTGATTTCAACTCTTATTATCCTTGGCAGGGAAGGTATTTGGAGGATGGCTTGGGTCCTGTGATCTAGTCATCATCTTCAGAATTGAGAAAACAGTGGCAGGATTTAATTCACAGAAGAGACTCCTTTTTTTGCCTGGTTAGTCTCTGTGGATACCTGGTATTGTCCTCCCAAGAGACGGGGGAAGCTGGTAGGACCAATGCCCCATGGCCCTGGGCCAGCTTGACTTTTGTTGTCTTGAAAAATGATGTGGCAGGTGAGACAGTTTGTGGAGCCCTGTACCTGACATGAACTGCCCAGCTTGTGTGTGTAGCCAGAGGAGGTTTCAGTTCTGTGCTTCTCTGTTCCCTGTGCTGTGTATGGTAATGCACATGGAAAACAACATACCAAGTTCTCTGCCCTCAAGGTGCTTACAAAATGTTAGGAACAGAAGACACATGCACTTAGAGGCACTGAACCCCCAGCACAGTTTGCACAGCTGAGTGTCCAGGACTATCATGGATGTGGCCACCCTGCTCCCATCTTTAGATTTCTGGCTCTCTCTCTAGCTCTCAGCTCTGTGACCCTGTGAATATCCTGTTTAACATGTCTAAAATTAAATTCAGCCTCTTCTCCCAAGGTACAGTTGCCTTTATTCCTCAAGACTTAACACCTTGAGTTTCTTTGTGCTTTTCTCTCTCCCATGGCTGCCTCATCTCAGTCTTCAAATCCAGTAGCCATTTTTTTTCATTTTTTAATTAATTAATTTATGATTTATTGTCAAGTTAACTAACATACAGTGTAGTCTTGGCTTTAGGAGTAGATTCTCAGGATTCATCACTTATATAAAACACCCAGTGCTCATTCCAACAAGTACCCTCCTCAGTGCCCATCGCCCATTTTTCCTGCCCTCCCCCAAACCCCTACCTCCATTAACCCTCCATTTGTTCTCTGTATTTAAGAGTCTCTGATGGTTTGCCTCTCTCTCTGTTTGTAACTTATTTTTCCTTCCCTTCCCCTATGGTCTTCTATTAAGTTTCTCAAATTTATCATATGAGTGAAAACATGATATATCTTTTTCTGACTGACTTATTTCACTTAGCGTAATACCCTCCAGTTCCATCCATATTGTTGCAAATGGCCGGATTTCATTCTTTTTTCATCGCCAAGTAGATCTAGTAGCCAGTTGTAACCACTTGGCTGCATCCCTTTTTCCTTATCATCACCTTTTACCTTATCCTTAGGTGCTTCCAAAGCCTCCTGGCCAGCCTTTTTGGTCCTGCCTTGCTTCTGTTTAGCTTACCCAAATCCATCTTCTAATGCAGTCGCCTTCCACCTCCAAGAGTACTGGGACTGTATCAGGATTGCCTGGGAGAAGATCAAGTGGGATAATTGGGGTTACCAGGGAATCCATCCTAGGGAAACCCCCAATAGCATTTGGTGAAGTGATCATTTTTATTACCCGGGATTCTACACATAGATTACCCACATTGTGGTGCATTTATGGTGACTTGTAAAATCCAGGGCTGGTTTCTTTCTGCCATTCAATAGGTGGCCATGGCACCTGTCCTAAACCATCTGACTCAAGATGTGTCTCAGGATGTGTGTGCTCAGGATGTTGACTCTTTGGGATATTAGCTGGAACCAAATACCCCTAAGATGGTAAACCAGCTGCTGATGCCAAAAGTCAGGGCATATAGTGTTAAGCCAAAGGTGGTAGACCTAAATGGTGGAAGGGGACAAGCATGAGAATCCAGGAGTCCTGGGTCCAACCCAGTTCAACCATCAATAATATCACCTGTGTGTGCATTATTTCCCCAGTCTGGCCTCAGTTTCCTCAAATGCAAAACAAAGTCCAATTCTGGATTAATCATACTACAGCTTTCCTCTATTTTCAAGGGATTTTGGGAGGGAATTATATTTTCTGACTTTATGTCAATTGTCTCCTTACCTCATGCCAAAACAGCATCCTCAGGCCTTGGCTAAAAGGAATTATAGAGTGTTGGTATCAGGAGGGACTTTGCAGATCATCTGATTCAAACTCCTACCTGATGGATATCTGTGATATTCAGAAAGCAAAGGAGACAACAAATTGATTTTCTATCAGATTCCTGGGGCAGAGAGGCCCACTGGATCCGAGGGCTCAGAGCACTTAGTAAAGATCACTTGACCATCCCTGAGAAGGGATGGAGGTGATTTCTCTTGTTAGAGGGGGACAGAATGCCCAGCTGGGAAACATTACAGGAGGAGATAAGCTAGCTGGATTTCTTTGTTCTCTCTTTTTTCCCTTCCATGGGACCTGGGAATCTGGGCACTCTGTTCCGTGCAGATGGAGACCTTTGTGTATGTCATCTCCAGGGGAAGGTGAGTCACCTCCCATGCACTCAGGGCAAGGCTGTTGCTTGGCGAGTGTGGACTCAGGCAAAGCCCTCAGTTGCCTCTCTGCAGCATTTTAAACACAGTCAATATTCTGGTAACCTTGACTACAGCCCGTAGTCTAGTAAAAATATCAGGAGGGACAGTTATTTGGGGGCAACTTAGGGAGATGAGTGTCCCCAATGAGTCAGAAGCTAGGAAAGGGGTCATAAGGAATCAGAAGATACATGTGAAGTACTAGTAAGGAGTGGGTTTTGAAGTCTGTTGAAGGTAATTGTATTTTAGTGGCCAGTAGCCCAGAAGTTTCTTCTTATCCTCTGCAGTTTTCCCACAGTTTCCCAAGCCTCATGTCTTGCAGAGCTGTCACAATCTATTCAGTACATTGCTGTGTAATAAGTGCACTTTCCCACAGCTACTCGATCTAAGACAGTGTTTTCAGAAGTGTAGTGTGGACTACTTGCATCAGCTCCACTGGGGGTGGAGGGCTCTTTCAAAAGACAGATCTGGGCTCCACCTGAATGTGCAGGTCCAAGTAGTGGCATTCCAGTGTTTGCCTGAGATGAAAGAAGAACACAGGTTTTATATCTCTCTTGGGTTCACAGTATACTTCTTTATTAAAAGGGTGATGTTTAAACAACACTAAGCAAGCAGTAAAAGGAAGATAATCCTTTCAGAGCAAACATTTTAAAGAAACGAATGCCCAGGGTGCACAGCTGTGTCTTACTTATTAAGCCATAGCTTCCCTTTCCTCTGTTTTCCCCTATCATCATACATCCCAACATTGATCCACATGATGCTGAGTTTGAGTCTGGGGGGGAGGGTGTTTGGCCTTTCTTGGTTTCATAGTTTTGGCTTTTCAGCTGCTGATCTTGCCTTTGTCCTTCTCTGCCAGGGCTGTTCTGTGTTCACCTGTGGGAGAAGCTGTATAGTGGCTTTTGGAAAGAGTGCCCTGGAATTCTCTTTCTAGTACCCCTAAGTGGTTGCAGACCCAGCCTCTCCTGCCCTCCAGCTTCTACCCTGAAGGCCACAGGGTTTTCTGTGATTTGGGAAATACAAACTCTGGTTTCCCAGACTGTCTCCGCCAGTTTACTTTTGTGCTTTAGTATTTCCTTACCTTTCATCAGAAAAAGTGGAACAAATCCACCCTCTCTTTTTTGTTAACCTAGAAAAAGAAGGGATGGGTACACAGGGAAATGGCAAGAAGGTCTTGTTGGCTCTTCAAAAAGACCCAAGTGGAATCTTGACCCCAACACTTATGAGCTGTGTGACCTTCAGTGGGTTATATAAACACTCTAAGAATGAGTCTTCTCATCTGAAAAGTGGTAGGAGAAGATGACCTACCTCGCAGGACTGATGTGAAGATTCAGTACAGTAACAGTACAGTAACAGGGCTCTAGGTCAGTACCCCTCACGTATCAGTTACCCTCTGAATACCATCATCCTTCCTTCCACTCTCCTCCCTCTGGCTCTTCCCATAGCCAGCTTCACTCTCTGTTCTTTCTCTCAGCTCCACTTGGCCCCTTGATCATGTATACACATTACCCCTCTCTCATTCCAATGAATAACACCATCCTCACTCTACATGTATTTATAACCCCCATCTTATAAGTGGGTTATTTCTAAAAATTCATCAATAAGTCAAGGGCCAAAACTTGTCTTGTGCTTTTGGAAAAACAACAGCAACAACAACACATTTGTGTATAATGGTTAAATATTCCCAGGCTAGACCCAAAATAACTCACCAAATATCATACATTTGCAATGAAAAAAAAAAAAAAAAAAGAGAGACCAACATTGTTTTAATAGTAAGCATAGAAAAAACCTCAGCAAAGTGGGGCACGTGGGTGGCTCAGTCATTTAAGCGTCCAACTCTTAGTTTCAGCTCATGTCATGATCTCACAGTTCGTGGGTTCAAGCCCCGCATCAGACTCCACACGACAATGCAGAGCCTGCTTGGGATTCTTTCTCTTTCTCCCCCTCTTGCTGCCCTTCCCTCCTCCCCCTTTTTCTCAAAGTAAATAAATAAGCTTAAAAACAAACTCAGCAAAGGGAAGTCCTATTTTATTTTTTTGAAAACCTGCTTATGATCAAAAGCAGGTTAAATTAAATTAGATGATGAGGAGTTGGATAGTTGAAGCTTTTGTATGCTCTGATGTTGTTTTCGGGGTGCTTTCAAGGGCTTTAGAGTTGTTGGTTTTGGTTCTTTATTAGCTTTAATTTACTTCAAAATGCATGGTTCTGCCTTTTTTCCTGATGCAGGTGTAAATCCCTGGCATAGAGCTTGCACTTATCAGCCATGATTTGGATTATTTTTGGTTCAAAAATGGAACAAAGCAGGGAGGAGAAAGTACAGGGCAAGGAGAAAGAAATCTTTTCCTGAGGTAGTTTGAAAAGAGTTAGACATAAAGGAGAGAGACAGACCTAGAATGGGTATGTATGTGCTATGAAGATATAGTTTGTGGTGGAGAGTGATTACTCTGAGGGATACAGGAGCATAGTATCTATCCTCTGATGGGGAAGAAAGGAGGAAATAGAAAAGAGAAACCAAGTCAAGTGGAAGAGTGAGTGCCAAGTTTTATAGGAACAGAGTATAGTGACCCTATAACAGATTGTGGTAAGAATCTTGTCACCAAGCTAAGTTTGGATGTTTCTGCATTAGCTTTCAGTATGCCAGGAGTGGCTTTATAGTGACTGCATCCTTTTGCAGTAGGAAAAGTCAATCTGGTGAAAATCATATACAAGGTAAAATTATCCTAAGGGAATTAGATACAATTGTGGATACTAGAAGATATTAACTGGTCAGAAGTCAAAACAATAGGGTGGCAAATATTTGGGAGCTAGAGAGAAGACTTTAGGGCAATGTATCAGTTACCTATTGCTATGTAGCTAGTTACTCCAAAACTTAATGGCTTAAAATAACACAATTTATTCTCTTAAAGTTTTGTGGGTCAGGAGTTCAGGAATTGCTTATTGGGTCCTCATAGTCTCTCATGAAGCTGCAGTCAAGGTATTATCCAGGGCTGGGGTCTCATGTGAAGACTTGAGAACAATCCACTTCCAAATTCAATTAATGGTTATAGGCAGTTACTCAAGAGTTACTTGATTGAGGACCTTAGTTTCTAGTTGGCTGTTGGCTGATCTCAGTTCCTTGCCATGTGGGTCTTTCCGACATGGCAGCTTATTTCATCAAAGTCAAGAGGAAAGAGAGTATTCCAGGAGTTGGAAGTCACAGTTGTATGTAACCTAATCACAGAAGTGACATCTCATCACCTCTTCCATATTCTCTTGGTTAAGGAGCAAGTCCTTTAGGCCAGTGTATACTCAAGGAAAGGGAATTTCGTGAGAGTATGGAAACTAGAAGGTGAGGATCACTGGGCACAGTCTTAGAGTCTGCTTGCCACAGGTAGGGAGCATTAACCAAGACAAGGACTGGGAGATTGAAGGATCTGGTGTCCCAATCCCATGTGGTTCCATCTAGTGGCTCTTTAGCCATGTCAGTATTGGCCTCCAGTCCTGAGGGATATGCTTTCTGCCTGGGTTCCTTGTGCTGCTCTACCATGATGACCAAAACAGCATCTTTACTGATGTTCTTCCTCATTAAAGATTTTCATACTGCATGAAAAAACTCATAAGAAGAAACATAAAGGGATGGGGAAGAGGGGCAGAAATGTTAAAAATATTGAATATATATTTATATATACAGGATTTTATGGACTGAATTGTGTTTCCACCTTTCACATGTTGAAGCCTTAACCCCTAATACCTCAGAATGTGACTGTATTTGGAGATAGGGCCTTTAAAGAACTGAGGGTTGATGGGGGGTGGGAGGCAGGAGAGGGTGGGTGATGGGTACTGAGGAGGGCACCTGTTGGGATGAGCACTGGGTGTCATATGGAAACCAATTTGACAATAAATTTCATATTAAAAAAAAACTGATTGAGTTAAAATGAAGCCATCAGGGTAGGCCCTAATCCAAAAGGACTGGTGTCCTTATAAGAAGAGGAGATTAGGACACACAGACACCAAGAGCGAGTGTGTACACAGGGGCAACCATGTGAAGATGCAGCAGAAGGGAGGCCATCTGCGAGCAAAGAGAGAAGCCTCAGAAGAAATCAACCCTGCCAGGACTTTGTCTCATGCCTAAGGCCAAAGTTTATCCTAGGGTCCCCTGCTTACTCTAGACTCCTTGAGTTTCTCTCCCTTCTCTATCAGAAGCTTTGTATTTCTCTCAAAGCTCTAAGTAAAGCTGCTAGTTATGGGGCTTCTTCATTGGGCCCTATACCCTGTGATCCTCCTAGTTCCTAGGCTGAGGGTCTGCCCTCCTTGGAAGGTCTGTCTGGCTCGGACTCTTGGATGACTAGTAGTTGCTACACTGTTCCTTTCTGTTCTCTCATTAGCATCTCACCATAGGATGCTCTGGCCTGGGCAAATCTGGCACACAGTGCCAACTGCCTTCTGTCATGCCCTGGGAGGAAGCTGCCTCATAAACTCACAAGGCAGTCAGGGATGAGGAGAAAAGGGTGAGAGGAATACCCAAAGCAATCCAAAGGTCATGTGTCAGCCAAGAACAACTCATCTCACCTCCAGCACTCAGATGGTGGTAGTGCCCATCTCCTGCTGCCAGCTTCCCTTCTGCCTTTCATTTTCAAGGCCACTGGGTGTTCATTTTGACCTGGTTTGTAAGCATGTTCAGCAGTGAGTTGGGGACAGACCTATGGGGTCTGCCCCTGGGCCAACGTAACTGCCCTTTGAGCCAGGTTAGGAGGGCAGAGACAAAGTCTCAAATGGTTAGTCCCACTTGAGTGGTGACCTAGAATGGAGTAACTCAGCTTGAGGGCACAGTTTGTTGGCGTCGGTTGCCTCATCAGAGGAAAAAGATGTGTTCAGTGGAGGATATTCACAAGACCCTGCGGGACAATTCCTAAAGAGAAGACATAGGACATCTTTGAGCAATAGTAATACTATTAGAATAATGTTGCCTTCTTTGGGGTTGGCCTTGAGGAGTACACCACTCATGGATATTTTGGTGCCCCTGGTGTCTTAAACACATTCACCGTGTTGGTCAGATACGTGGATTCTGGAGCCAGATTTCCTGGGTTAAAATCCTTGTTCTACTTTCTTCTCCATTCCCCATTGTGCCCAATTGTAAAATGGGGATAATAGCAGTGGCAAACTCCATAGGATTTAAGTAAGGATTAAATGAGTTAATATTTTATTTTATTTTATTTTATTTTATTTTATTTTATTTTATTTTATATTTTTATTTTTATTTTTATTTTATTTTTAGTATGAAATTTATTGTCAAATTGGTTTCCATACAATACCCAGTGCTCATCCCAAAAGGTGCCCTCCTCAATACCCATCACCCACCCTCCCCTCCCTTCCACCCCCCATCAACTCTCAGTTCTCAGTTTTTAAGAGTCTCTTATGTTTTGGCTCCCTCCCTCTCTAACTTTTTTTTTTTCCTTCCCCATCCCCATGGTCTTCCATTAAGTTTCTCAGGATCCACATAAGAGTGAAAACATATGACTTATTTCACTTAGCATAACACTCTCCAGTTCCATCCACGTTGCTACAAACAGCCATATTTCATTCTTTCTCATTGCCACGTAGTATTCCATTGTGTATATAAACCACGATTTCTTTATTCATTCGTCAGTTGATGGACATTTAGGCTCTTTCCATAATTTGGCTATTGTTGAGAGTGCTGCTGTAAACATTGGGGTACAAGTGCCCCTATGCATCAGTACTCCTGTATCCCTTGGGTAAATTCCTAGCAGTGCTATTGCTGGGTCATAGGGTAGGTCTATTTTTAATTTTTTGAGGAACCTCCACACTGTTTTCCAGAATGGCTGCACCAGTTTGCATTCCCACCAACAGTGCAAAAGGGTTCCCATTTCTCCACATCCTCTCCAGCATCTATAGTCTTCTGATTTGTTCATTTTAGCCACTAAATGAGTTAATATTTTAAAGGTGATTAGAAGCATGCCTTGCAAAAGTAATAGATGTTACTTTAAAAGTCTTTTTTTTTCAATTGTTTTTATTGTGGTAAAATACATAAAAATTTAGCATCTTAACTACTTTAAGTGTACAGTTCAGTGGTATTAAATATATTCATAATGTGCAACCATCATCTCCATCCATCTCTAACTCTTCTTCTTATAAAAACTGAAACCCTGTACCCATTAAACATTAACTCCTCATTCTCCTGCCCCCAGCCCCTGGCAACCACCATTCTACTTCTGTCTCTAGGATTTTGACTACTCTAAGTACCTTATATAAGAGGTACATAGCATACAGTATTTGTCTTTTCATTACTGATTTATTTTACTCAGCGTAGTGTTCTTTTTTTTTTTAATATTTATTTTATTTTTGAGAGAGACAGAGTGCGAGGGGGGAGGGGCAGAGAGAGAGGGAGACACAGAATCCGAAGCAGGCTCCAGGCTCTGAGCTGTCAGCACAGAGCCCAATGCGGGGCTCAAACCCACAAACTGCTAGATCATGACCTGAGCCGAAGTCGGACGCTTAGCCGACTGAGTCACCCAGGCACCCCACTTAGCATGGTGTTCTTAAAGCTTATTTGTGTTGTAGTGCATGTCAAAATTTCCTCCCTTTTTAGGACCAATAATATTCCAGTATGTATGTACCACATTTTGCTTATCTATTCATCTGTCAGTGGACACTTGGGTTGCTTCCACATTTCAGCTATAGTAAATAATGCTACTATGAACATGGATATACCATTCTCTTTGAGACCCTTCTTTCTTTCTTTTTTTTTTTTAACAAGTGTTTATTTATTTATTTTGAGAAAGAGAACGAGCAAGAGGGGAGGGCCAGAGAGAGAATGCCAAGCAGGCTCCATACTTTCAGTATGGAGCCCGACACTGGGTGACTTGAACTTATAAGCCGTGAGATCATGACCTCAGCAGAAATCAAGAGTCATATGCTTAACCGACTGAGCCACCCAGGCACCCCTTAGACCCTTCTTTCAATTATTTTGGGTATATACCCAGAAGTGGAATTGCTGGATCATGTGGCACTTCTATTTTTAATTTTTTGAGGAACTGCCATACTATTTTCCACAGCAGACACACCATTTTACCTTCCCACAATGTGGCACAAAGTTCTCAATTTCTGTATATCCTCACCAACATTTGTTAGTTTCTGGGTTTTTTTTTTAAATAGTAGTCATCCTAATGAGTGTGAGGGGATACCTCATTATAGTTTTGCTTAGTAATTCCCTAGTGATTAGTGATGTTGAGCATCTTTCATGTGCTTACTTGCCATTCATATATCTTCTAAAAGTCTTCTTTTTCTACGATCCAGTAAATTTTATTTTTTATTTTTTTTAATTTGCGTTAGTTGACATATGGTATTATATTTGTTTCAGGTGTACAGTATAGTGATTCGACAATTTCATACAACATGGGGCTCATAACCACAAGTGCACTCCTTAATCCCCATCCCCTATTTCTCCCAGCCCCCCCCCCCCTTACTTCTGGTAAACATAGTTCTCTCTAATTAAGAGTCTATTCCTTGATTTCTGTCTCTTTTTACCTTTTGCTTATTCCATATATGAGTGAAATCATGGTATTTGTCTTTCTCTGACTGACTTATTTTGCTTAGCATAATACTTTCTAGCTCCACCCATGTTGTGGCAGATGGCAATATTTCATTCCTTTTATGGATAAATAATATTCCAGTGTGTGTGTGTGTGTGCGTGTGTGTGTGTGTGTGTGTGTGTGTGTGTGTGTGTGTGTGTGTATGCCACATCTTCTTTATCCATTCATCTATCGATGGACACTTAGGCTGCTTCCATAATTTGGCTATTGTAAATAATGCTGCCGTAAACATAGGGGTGCATGTATCCCTTTGAATTAGTGTTTTCGTATTCTTTGAGTAAATACCTAGTAGTGTGATTGCTGCATCATAGAGTAGTTCTATTGTTAACTTTTTGAGGAACCTCCGAACTGTTTTCCACAGTGGCTGTACCAATTTGCATTCCCACCCACAGTACAGGAGTGTGGCTTTTTCTCCATATCCTTGCCAACACTTGTTTCCTGTGTTTTTGATTTTAGCCATTCTGATAGGTCTAAAGTGATATCTCATTGAGTTTTGGTTTGCGTTTCCCTGATGGTAAGTGAGGATGAACATCTTTTTATGTGTTTGTTGGCCCCTGGATGTCTTCTGTGGAGAAATGTCTATTCATGTCTCCTGCCCATTTTTAAATTGGGTTATTTGTTTTTTGAGTGTTGAGTCTTACAAGTTCTTCATATATTTTGGATACTAACTTTTTATCAGATATGTCATTTGCAAATATCTTCTCCCATTCAGTAGGTTGCCTTTTAGTTTTGTTGATTGTTTCCTCTGCTATGCAGAACCTTTTTATTTTGATGTAGTCCCAATATTTTATTTATCTTCTAACAGTCTTCTTAATGTGTAATTGCCTTTGTGGTAGGCTCTGAAGGGAGGGGCGTTGTCTTAAACATCACTGAATCCACACAGTACCCAGCCACAGCCTGTTGCAAGTAGGTGCAAATATTTACTGAATGAAATGCTAAGAACTCTGATAACTTCCTGCATGTTATATATTCATTAGGCAGGGGCTAAGACTAATAAACTTGTTCTTTTTTCCTTAGGAATAAAAACTTTCTCCCTGTTTTTTCCCTTAGAGAATCTCTCCAACCAGTTTAACACAGCCCAAATTTCAGCCTTTAAGTAACATTCCGTTTATGTAAGATGTTTCCCTCAGAATGCCCGTGTGGTGTTCCAAGACTGAGTGCTATCAGATCCCTCCTCAGTGATGGTTTTGACAGAGGAGACTGTAGAGAGAATGCGGGGACAGTTATTGTGGGCAGGCATGGTAGAAGAGGGGGATATTGCTGGAAGAAATGGCTAGTAATTTATTATATAGATAGACCTTGATGACTTGGCAGCACTGCCCAGACAGAGCTCCCCGTGGTAGTATCTTTCTGAAAGGCACAGCAATTAGAACGTGGTGCATGTGGATTGTGCTGTTTAAAGACCGATTCCTGCTTCCAGGATGTGGAATAGATGCTCTGTATCATTCTCCTTTCTCCATCCCATAAAGAATTAAATGTCTTACATTAGAGATACCTAGGAGCCTTTCTATTAAGTGGTACCCTCAAGAGCAGAGTGAGAGAGAGGCAGGTTTTCCATATCAGACCTGGTGAGTTTAGTGTCTACATAGAGGTTTCATGGAATCCTGGCCACTCATCCAGACACAGGGATGTGTAGAGAAGGAGGGACAGATCTTCTACAACTGTTCAGACTCCACTTTATTAGTAAAAGCTCCTAAGCCTCTGGTGAGAAAGACTGTCTTCAACCCGGCTTCTGTTCCCTTTCAAGATCTGGGTGCTGAGGGATGCGTGCAGAGAGGAGGGAAGCACGAGGAACTGACCACGAATGGCAGGGAAATAAGCTAGGTTTCTGTTTCTGTAGATATCTTAGCAAGGTGCATAAGGATTGATGGGTAGATGAAGTGTAAATGGTTATTTGGAGTGCCAAGGTAGAGTAAAAGAAAGGGAATGGGCCTATTAAATTTACATCATGGGGGTAGATTGCTATTGTAGGTGCTTTTTAAAGAATTCCAAAGTGAGGGCAGGTCTTAAGATTTATATTTGAGAGGCTTCTGGGTGGCTCGGTCACTTAAGCGTCTGACTTTGGCTCAGGTCATGATCTTGGGGTTTGTGAGTTCAAGCCCCGCGTCAGGCTCTGTGCTGATAGCTCAGAGCCTGGAGCCTACTTTGTGTCTCCCTCTCTCTCTGCCCTTCCCCTGCTCATGCTGTGTCTCTCACTCTCAAAAATAAGTAAATAAACATTAAAAAAAAGATTTATATTGAAAGGGGGAAGAACTAAACACATTTGCTGAAAGGCTATTAACATATTGGAATGGAGGAATATTGGGAACAAAAGTCTCCATTATATGCATTTTTACCTGGTTTCTGTTCCCAGTAGGGTAGATAGATAGAAGATTCTCAACCCTGACTGCAAATGGAATCTCTTAGGGAATCATGAAAAAAAATCCCATGCCTAGCCTCACTCCAGAGATATTATTGACAGTCTGTGGGCTGGAGCCCAGACATCATGTTTTCATGTGCAGCCAGGGTTGAGCCCACAGTGTTTAGAACAAATTTTAGCATACTTAGGAATCACCTGGGGCACTTGTTTCAAATGCAGGTGCCAGGGCCCCACCTCCAAAGACTGATTCAGTTGGTCTGGGGTGGAGCAGGCATCTGCATGTTTCACTGTGTCCTTAAGTAACTCCAATTCTAAAGTACGGATACAGGACTGGAGGATGTGGGCATTTAAGACAATAAGAAAACAGTCATGAGGGGTCAGGAGAAAAGTTCTGTAGGGAAAAAGATGTTTCTGAACAGATTTCCCTTCAGAGCAAAAGCTGCTTTAGTTAGTGTCATTATCCCCTCAGTGTGGCTGCTTCTGACAGAAATTGGTGTCTAGCACTCAAATTAGTCACTTAATTACATTTACCTTCAGCTTCTCTTGTTTTGTGCCGGCACAGACAGTGGGTTTTGTAGTCAAGGGTATGGCAGAAGGAAACACTTTGAACAGGGAGAGTGAGAGAGCTGCAGCAGGTGTTTCAGAGGGGAGGTGTGTGTACTCTATTACCTAGTGTCAAGAACCAGGAAGGGTCTGAGGTGTTACCTACTTGCCAGCTAACAAGTGAGCCTGCCACAGTGTCTTGGATGCTGACAGAAGACATGAGACTCCTGGGTCAGAAAACATAGGACTTCATTTCTCATGGCAAAACAGGCAGCATGGCTTAGCATATTTGTGTTGGCACCCCTTACCCCAGCATGGCACAGGGGCAATGCACAGGGGCTCAGGGGATGCTACGTGTGTGGTGGGTTTGCATCCAGCTGAGGAACCCTGAGGAACCCTGACCTTAGCTAACATCAATCTTTAAAGGGGCTACAGGCAAATCTGCCCACCTTTATCCTAGAGGGAGATGTCTTTATTATGCTGGTCAGCAAACAAATCTGCTGTCTGCCTCAGAGGGAGACAATTTGTCTGTCTTCCAAGGCTATACACACTATATGAACATCCTCAAAAAGGAAGTTTGGAACAAAAGCTATCAGGGCCTCTACTCATAAGATGTGCAGATGTGAGAGGCTGCAGAGTCTTGTTTCCCAACACCTAACACCTAAGGTCTCCTGGTGAGTAGGTGTTGTAATGAGACTATCTTGGTCATGTCACTATACATTATAAGTTCAGGGAAGGCTAGGCACACAGGTTTGCCTTGGTATGGAGTGGAGAGTGTTCTGAGACTCTAAACCAAGTACCCATAAGTGTTTAAGTCTGAAGGTATTGATATTGTATGTGATGTTAGCTCATACCCTCAGAGCAGGCAAAGAATTCTAGGAGTTTTGAAAGAGGCACAAGAGGCAGGAGGTAGTAAATACTTCTCTCTCTAAAATTATAGCTTATATGTAGGTTATATAGACAAAGAGCTTGTGTGAAAGCCCAAAAGCTAAAACAAACAGGAATCTTGGGGGTAGTTGACACTCCTCTTCTGAACCCTTCCGAGGCCTCTGACTCTCTCCAGTAAAGTTATATGACTGAGCGCTGTCATTTCTCTTTAAGACACTACCTCTCCCCCTTCCCTTTATTGCTAACCCTGATTTCATCTGTGGGCAGGTTACTTGGATCACAGTCCTGGGGGTAGACCAGATCACCTCTGAAGACTGCCAAACCAGCCACGTGTTCCATTTATCTACTGCTGACCCCAACACATAATGATGTGAGACAACAACCAATTTATTCTCACAATTTTGTGGGTCAAGAATTCAGGCAGAGCACAGTGGGGCTAGCTTATCTTTACTCCATAATGCTTGGGGGCCTCAAGGGTGGCTCCAATAGTTAGAGACAGCTGGGACCAGTGCACTAGGGCCATATGTTTGGGGTTTCAATTTTGCCTGTAGCTAGATTCCTACCCCACTATATCCCCCCATTGTGTCTGCTGGGGCTAGAATATCTAAGATGTTTTCTTTTTACTATGTCTGATGCCTGGGGGAACAGCTGGGCTGGTCAGCCTCTTTTACTATCTTTTTCTGGTCTCTCCACATGGTTAGCCTGGGCTTCTTTACAGCACAGTGATGTCAGGATTGTCAGCTTTCCTATGTAGGAGTTGATTTTCCCAATTTAAATATTTGAAGGGTCCTGCGCATAAGCTACAAGGCCTCAAAAGTCCCAGAATGTCTCTCTCACTGCATCTATTGGTCAAGTAAGTCACAAAGCCCTAAGATTCAAAGGAAGGGGAATTGAACTCTGTCTTTAAATGGGAGGACAGCAAATAGTTTGTTACCATCTTCTGTCTACCACACTGGGCCTGGGTAGGTCAAATCTGTATCTCCAGGAGAGGGGCCTGGGAACTTGTGTGTGGGTTCAACAAGTGACCCAAGGGGACTTTTGTCATTAGGAGTTATTGAGTGTTGCTGTTAAACTAGAAGTTCTGATTGCCTTGATTTAATTATAAAGTGTATAAATTTATGTTCCCCAGAAAACTGTCAGCATCTGTGTTTTTATTCCTTAATGACCTCACATAGAATCTATTTGATAGTTGATCTAATTTTTACCCCTTTCATGCTGGTCCTGGGACAGTTTGCCTTCACATCTCCCTTACTGCCCAAAGTCTCCTGCCCTGTCCTGTTTTGTAGATGCCAACCTCTGCTTACTGCATTTCCCAGGCTCCATGAGCACTGGCTCATGGCTGTTTGCTCAGGCACTGACAAGAGATTGAAAAGTAGGGGAAAAGGGGAAGTGGAAGTATCTTACCCCCTCTCTTGATTCCCATATTTTCTAGGTGAGGGAAATGGTCTCGGCTCTCCTGGTGTTTCCATGGGTGACCCCAGCTCCTGGTAATCTCTGAGTTTCCCCTCCATCCTGTTAGGCTTCTTAGCTTTTCTATCACTTGGATAACCAACTTCTTGCATTGAATTCTCTCTGTTTATGGTTTCTGGAGTGATTTTTGTTTACCTGGTTGGACCCTGAATGATATATTCTTTTAATATTTTTTCCTAATTTAATGAACTGTGTATACCTCTCCACCTCTAAGCTCACTCCCACTAATTCCTGTACACATAGCATCCAATTTAACATCACTCTGGAATTTCCTTAAAGTGCAATTTCTGCCATTTCCAAAAGAAAGAAAACGAAATGGAAAAATAACAGTCTTTCGGAGTCCCACTTGTCAGAAATAACCCCTCTTTAACCTTTGGTATATTTTCTTCCAACCTTCATTTTTCCTTTTTCTTTAATATATTTTCTCCAATATTTTTATGCATGTTTTTCCATAGTTGAGCTCACACAGTGTATCTATTTTTACATCCTCTTAGCTTGACATTTTGTCATAAGCATTTTCCCATTTCTTTAAGTGGAACTCTTCATAGACACCACTTTAAGCTTGTGAAAGGGGACCAAAAAGGTAGAATTAGGGAGAATTCTGATTTTTGAAATTATATACTCTAAAAGGAGAGTTCTAACTAAGCATTGCATCTGTGTCTCTCAGACTAGTTGTTCAACAGATATTCATTGAGTGTTTGCAGTGGCCATGGCATTGTGGGAGAAGTAAGAGAAGAAATGATGCAGGAGGAGGGACTGGTCAGGAAGTCAAGAGGACATGTATGAAGCAATTAGAGGATTAAAAAAAAATCAATTGCTAGGTGGAATACTCGAGACTATAAGTGTGATAAAAGAGCATAGGAGGGTGTGCTCGCTTCAGCAGCACATATACTAAAGAGCATAGGAGGGAAAGATCAATATGAGCTGGACTGGTCCCCAAAAGTCTCTTTCTGTGATGCTATCTGAATAGTGAATCAACCATGGGCAGGATTTAGGTAAGTCTAGAGGAGCTCTAGGGGAAGGAAGGTACAGATTGAGGCCTTGGAGTCAGGCAGACCTAGGTCTAATCCTGGCTCTATCATCTCTTCTAGCTGTATGAGGCCTCCCTAGGCCCTGGGTGGTAATGATAGTGCTGTCTACTTCTTGGAGTGAAATGCAGTATTCAAAAGATTTATACCCTTATTTCTTTAATCCTCCAGGATTAAAACTTTCCTCTAGGTGAGCATGGAAATGAATAATCTTCATGTGAGCACTTGCTGTGGGTTATCATTTGTGGTTGAAACTCAGTGTCCATATTACTAAAACTGTGGATGGCCTGCCCTACAAGAACAGAGAAGTTGGTGTCTGAGTTGAGTTTGGAGATGTATCTCTTGGTGTAGCTGAACCCAAGGGATACTGAGCCTTCTCCCAGTGCCCCTTACATGCCAGATACTATCAGAGCCTATGGGTCAGCGTGGCTTCTCAGAATTCAGCCTTGTCCTATTCCCTTTCTGGGTGGGCCCTTATCTGCAGCTCCATGGGAAGAGTGTTGTGTGTTGAGAGTATGTTCGCTAAGGCTATGTATTTGAGGACCCTGAAATGATAGACCTGAGTGTCAAGGAGAGAAGGTAGTAATGGTCAGGGTGGGAGAATTGGGGGTGGATGACAAGCATGAGAACATGTGTATGCGGTTGTTGTGCATATTGCAGACTGATGCAAATGTCTGTGGGCCCAAAATACCTTAAGAATTTGTTTGCGAAACAACGTGGATGGAACTAGAGGGTATTATGCTAAGCAAAATAAGTCAGAGAAAGATATCATGTGATTTCACACATATGTGGAATTTGAGAAACACAACAGATGAACATAGGGGAAGGGAAGGAAAAATAAGATAAAACCACAGAAGGAGGCAAAACATAAGAGATCCTTAGATACAGAGAACAAACTGAGGATTGCTGGAGGGGAAGTGAGTGGGGGATGAGCTAAATGGGTGATGGGCATTGAGGAGGGCACTTGTTGGGATGAGCACTGGGTGTCATATGTAAGAGATGAATCATTGGGTTCTACTCCTGAAGCCAAGACTACATTGTATATTAACTGACTTGAATTAAAGAAAAAAAATGTTGAGCTCCTGGGTGGCTTAGTCGTTAAGCATCTGACTTTGGCTCAGGTCATGATCTCACAGTTCATGAGTTCAAGTCCCACATAGGATAAGCTTGAGCCCCAAGTTGGGTGAGCTCAAGCCCCACTTCAGGGTGAACCCCACTTGGGGTAAAACATGAGCCCCTGGGTGAGCCCTGCTTCTCCCCCTCCTCTCTTTCTCTCTCTGCCTCTCGCTCACTTGCACCCTCTCTCTCTCTCTCAAAAAAAATGTTAATGATGAAAAAAGCAAAGAAAAAAAAAAAAGAATTTGTTTGCAAAGATGGCTTGTTAATACTACTAGGGGAGACCTGGGGAGAAGAATTAGTGGGGAGGTTAAGACTGAGAGAGAAACCATATACACTCAGAAGGTATGACAAACATTCACTGTAGCCCCACATTAACCAAGTTCTCTCTTGGAGTTTAGCTCAGCAGATAAAGTCTTACCAGACTTTGCTGGGCCTCATTCCTCCCCCCACACTGTCAGTCTCCTTACTCAAGACCTCCTGCAGGACATGCTCCTTAGGATGCTGCCTGCTGTAAGCCCATCGGCTGCCCAGTTCCTGTGCTGTAAGGATCAAGCCCACGGTGCATGTAGAAGTGCTTTGTCAGTGGTGGGGCTGGGGCTCCTGGGGCGCAGGCCCTGATTTTCTAAGAGCTGTAATAGAGCATGTCGACATTTCCAGTACCTCCTCCTGAGGCTCCCCTGTGTGGGCAGAGTGGGGGAGTGGAAGAAATCTTTTCTTCCCCCTCTCCAAGGAGCTTAGAGAGCCACCATCTTGTCCAACCTGCCGTGAGAGGGGAAGTTCTTAAAATACAGAGCGCCAGTGAAGCACAGCTCGTGGGTGCGCATTTCTAGGCCCGGAATCAGTTCCACATGAGGCCCTGTCTTTCCTCTGCAGCATCTACCTCTTCACTGTATTGTTTGGGTAACAATGAGGAGCCGAGTTTAGCAGTGAGCATGGGGTGTTTTGTCCATGCTTCTGCACAAAAGGACAGCTGCAGAAGCCTTGTGAAGGCCTGCTGACCTGCCAGAAATCTAATTTCAGACACTTGCATCAGACCCACCTGCACTGTAGTGCACTCCTGTAATGTTTTCATTCTTGTCAAAAGTGCTCTTTTGCTTTGGGAGGAGGCCAACCTCCATAGAGCCAAGCAGAGGGAACCAGGGACCCTTCTTTCATGGCTAGCTTTGTCCTTAAAGCTGGGAACTCTTTCCCCAGCTGAATAATGTCCACTCTGAATAATGGGCATGCATGGGAAAGAGTTCTCATATTTTCCATGACTCCGCTGGTCTTTTTTTTTTTTTTAATTTTTTTACATTTATTTATTTTTGAGAGACAGAGCACAAGTGGAGAGGGGCAGAGAGAGAAGGAGACGGAATCCAAAGCAGGCTCCAGGCTCCGAGCTGTCAGCACAGAGCCCAATGTGGGGCTCGAACTCACAAACCGTGAGATCATGACCTGAGCTGAAGTTGGACGCTCAACCAACTGAGCCACCCAGGCGCCCCCATGACTCTGCTGTCTTAACTCAAGAGCCCCTAGAATTGCCCCTCAGCGATGTCTGCATAGTATATGTGGTCTTCTCCTAGTTTGTGTGATCCTAGTGTGCGTCCTTGAATTTACTCATTTGATTCCTGGTCCAAGGAGGTTTTGCCTCTCAGACTGAGACAAGCTGCAGGCGGGGTCCTACTCAAGGTCAACGCTCAGGTAAAGGTTGTTTTAAAGGCCATTTGTGTATGTGAAGGGCTCTGAATAAAGATGAGGTACTCTTCCCATGAGAGGTAATGCTACTGTTATTATTGATAATAATACCGGTAATAATGGAGACTGTTGCTGCCTGTTTCAGAGATTGGAGAGACCTAAATCCCTGTTCACGGACTGAAGATGAGAGAGAAGGGCAGGATGGGAGAGGGGCAGAATGACAGCCAGGAATTTTCTATAAGCTCACATCAAAGAAATTCCTCAGGAGCACATTCCCTTAGAGCTTTTTTTTGGCTGTATTGAAGTTGGTCTTTTCTTCATTTCTGAGGGCGAAAGTAATTTCCTGTTCTTCTTGGCTATTTATTTCTGAATCTTCATCTCATTTTCTTCATCATCTAAATATATAAAACACACACACGTATATGTGTGTGTGTTATAGATATATATAAACATAAATATATAAATATATGAAGAACAAAAATAAAGGATACATTGTGTTCATAATCTGCTTTCTAAAACCTAAAACACATTGTTTGTAAACATGTTTTAATATGATATTTCTATGGGCGCCTGGGTGGCTCAGTCAGTTAAGTGTCCAACTCTTGATTTTGGCTCAGTTCATGAGCTCACAGTCATGAGATCGAGCCCCATGTCAGGCTCTGTGCTGGCAGTGCCTGCTTGGGATTTTCTCTCTCTCGCCCTCTCTTTCTGCCCCTCCCTTACTTGCACACATACACTCTTTCAAAATAAATAAATAAACTTAAAAAATTATATTGCTACATATTATTTTTAATGGCTCAAGAGTAGGCTATCTTATGAATGCATCTTGCTAATGACAACAATACTACTAGCTAACATATCCTGAACGATTTCTTGCTATGCAGTTATCTAGGAATATATCAAGCACTGTGCCAAGTAACAATACAAGGAGGCAGGTACTGTAATTAAGCCCATTCGCAGGCAAGGAAATGGAAGCATAAGGAATTTAAGTAATTTTCAAAAGGTCACACAGTTCTTGTGTTGCAAAGCCAGGATTTAATCTAAGCAGTCTGATTGCAGACCCTAAACACCAATTACACTATGCAACCATGATTTAACTGCTCTCTTATTGTTCGACGTTTAGGTTTTTTAATTAAAAAAATTATAAATCCTTGTTTAATCTTTGCATCCATGATGACATTGTTAAGTAGATTTGCTTTATCTCATTCTACTATTTTTGAAGAACATGGGATCCTGCAGATTCATAACATGTTAAGCCTTTTATTTGCATTCTGTGTTAAAATTTTTTTGTTTGGTTTCCTGAACATCCATGATGCTAGGAAGAGGTGCCCACCTTCTCCAGGCACTTCAGTCAAGCCCAGCTCTCTGATTGAGCAAGCCCTTGCATTTGGGCTTTAAGAGCAAGCTCTGGGTGCTGGCTGTAAACAGACATCCAGAGTGCAGTCTTCTCCTGTTCTTTCATTTGCTCCCAACCTGCTTTCATTCCATCTTGCCTCATTGATTCCAGACTCTGCCAAACCTTTCCTCTGCATTGTCCCCACCCCTGACCCTCCTGGCCATGTACTCTAATAGCTGTGGGCACCATCTTTTCTGGATGTTCTCTGCCTGGCTCACCCTCCAGCCTAGCCTCAGCATCTCTCGTGGCCAGCATGTGAAGGCAGTTCATTCTGAATGCCATTTTCAACCCCTACCCTGCTCCAGCCCATCAGCAGGTACCTGGCAGGAAAGGCTTCTCCTCTGCCCTGACCCCGGGCCCCTGAAGTGTTGTGCACAGGAAGGAATTTATTAGGAGTTGTCTTATCTTTTTTTCTTGCTACACAGTTTATCTAGGAAAGCTGCTTCCATCTGCCAGCTAATTTTCCTCATTATATCTTCAAAGATGCTCCCCTGCATATTCTTCTCTCTGCAACTTCAGCTGTTTTCTGCTGTTTCCTCCTGAAATGTTACTTTCACCTCACTTCTGGTTCACACTCACTGACTCAGGGGATAGTTCCATGCACTGTCCAAAAAACAATACCACATTTATTTAGAGAAGTGGACACATAACCATGAGATATCACTTCTCTTTTTAGCTAGATTTCTGACTGTGGAATCAAAGGCTTTGAGCAACATGGAGGGAAGGGGGTTGGTTTTGGATGGTCCAGGGAGACTGCCTTTGCTTCCTCCTGAAGGTAACCTAGCCTTGGGACATCTCCAGAGTACAGTGCTCATAAGAGCAGAAATGGACCTGGAAAGGCCTGGGTCTCGTTCTGCACTGCATAACTCACTGTTTGTGACCATAGTCAATTCCTTAAGGAGCCCAATTTCCTCTTCTTAAATGGGATAATACCTACTTTGCAAGTTTATTGTAAAGATTAGATTTCTAGAAAATATATGTGAAGTCATTCAGCTTCCCACTGCTTACCACACAGTAGGGGTTCAGCATTTTTTTCATCAAAAACTTGTGAGGTGGAAGGGATCAAAGAGACAATTTGTGTGCTTCCCTGTGGGGAGGACAAGCTGAGAAGTGCCTGACTGAGCTACTGGGGTTCTCCCAGGGAGGGAGCAGCCCTAAAACAAGAGTTGTGCATGACCCCCTCTGGATCAGGAGTTGTTATTCTAGGCCTGTGAGTGGGCCTTTTGGGAGGTCTATCCAGCTCCTATAATTGTATAGACATTTTGTGATGGTATGTTTATGTGTAGTTGACTAGGACCAAAGTCTGGGACTTTCACCAGATTCTCAAAGGGATCACTGACTTCAGAAATGCTAGGAAATGTTGCTTTAGAGGCTTGTTTGGCTTCTGCATCCTCTTCCTCTATCAGCAGTGGTTGTGGGATGCAGTGGGAAGGGCCTAGGAATGAATCATGGAGCCTCAGCTGGACTCAGGAAGTACATGGAAGCATGATGGATCAGTGCTAGGAAAGAGTGGCAAGGATGGGACAGGTACCAGCAGTCAAGGCAAGGCAGTGGGGCACACTTAAAGAAGCTTAAGGAAAGGCCTGATTGGCCAGAGACAGAGGGGCTCTGAAACTAAGTCCGGGCTGCCTGTGTGACTGTGGCACTGAAAACCTGCCTGGGGGGTCCAGGTGGAGTGTCGGCACCAGTGCAGGCCTGGCATTCACTCTTGCAGCTCCTAGGCCTGACATCTCCCCATTTCCCTTCTCTTCTGGTTTCCTTGCATCAAGAAACCTGCCTGCCAGAAGTTCAGAGCCCATTTTCCTCTCCTTCTCACACATCCCACTCACCCCAGAAATGCAGCAAGATCACCTCCAATGCCATAGACCTCAGCCTCATTGGGCTCTTACAGCCTAAGAGTGTTCTGGACTTGTGCCAAATGGCTGAAATTCTACCCTCCCTGGGATCTGTGGAGTTCTAACTGGGCACACACAGGAGTGACCAGCTGTACAAAAAGAAATGTACAGCCACTGTAATAAGAAAGATTGGTGTTTTACACTCATATATTTGAATATTTTTTATTGAGAACTTACCATGTGCCAGGCATCATGTAGATGCTGGGGAAACAATATTAGACACCATCCTTTTATCTTAAGGGATGAAAGGTCTAGTGTGAAAGTCACAACAGTGGTCAGGAAATTACCAGGCAGTGATAAAAGTGCTCTATTGGAGGAAAACACAGCCAGCCTGAGCAATGATGAGCCTGTGTGGCAGGCAACATGCAGTAGGCAGGTAGTCATAGACATGCCAAAGAACTTCAAATTCTGTCCATGCTGTTTGAGGATGGTGGAATGAAGGACGTGGAGGGGATGACCCCTGGAACACACCTTCTGTTTGTGGATTTGGTTTTTTAGGACCTCTTTTTGATGGGCTTTGGGAGAGCATCCTACCAAGCAGCACATTCTGTTGGCAAGAGTGAGAGTTTCCTGATCTTTTTCAGCCTTCTGTGGGCATTTGCCAGATTCCCCATGACCTCTCTGCTCTTTCTGCATTAATTTAAATCTTTTTTTTTAATTTAAATCTTAAAATGGGAAAGGATCATCGTAAGGAAGAAAGCGGGCTGCAGCAGTAGCAGGAACAGTCAGGCATGCAGCATGATGAGAATGACCATAAAAAAAAGCACTGGTTTGAGGCTAGACATCTGAGTTCAGAACTTCATTCTACCACCTATAAGCCATGGGACATTTGTCAAGTAACTTAACCTCTTTAAGCCTCTTTCTTCTTATCTAATAAAAGTGGGATGGATTACCCATGCCTAATAGTGGTAAAGAATATATGAGAGAATGCCTGTAAAAGTAACTCTTTGTGTTCAATAGGAGGGGACACATTCCAGAGCCTGAGAGGCTTTTCTGAATGTAGGGTGTGTTGGGTATATATTTTTTTTTTTTATCACATTTGGGAGAACAGGTTATAAAATGCATCCTACACCATCCTTCTTGGGAGGGTCTGAGTGTCCTTTTGATTTGTGAACCTGTGTATGTAGCACTGATACTGCAGGTTAGTATACTTAACATCCATTCCAATGACCTCATCCCTTTTCTTCCTTTATTATAAAGGGTGGAGGGTGACATATTGAAATTTCCAGTTTTCCTTGCCATGAAGGAAGACCATGTGACACAATTCTGACTATTGATATGTAGATGTAAGTCAACGGGAAGGTCTACTCTCCTTAAGTAAAGATAAAGCCATCCAAAGAGAAAGCTGTTTGCTCTTCACCCTTCTTCATCCCTAGAATGGGGACATGGTGCCAGAAGGTGTTGCAGCCATCTTGTGACCAAGAGACAAAAGCCATGTACAAGGATAGTGGATCAAGAAGATAATCACCACTGAGGCAGCTTGGACTGTCAGCTGCAGACTTTTTATTGCTTGAGACAAGGAAGCACCTTACTTATTTAAACCATTAGAGTAGGGTTTTCTGTTACTCTTAGCCAAACACAGTCAAAACCAATGCAGAATTATAAGGTCTGGGAAGTCCCAGCTGAACTTAGGCTCAGAGGGTGGTGGAGACACTGTGTGGTACAGGCTATCCTTCATAGCAGGAAGAACAATGGCTTCCCTTGACTCCGGCTGGCTAAGCTCCTGGTCACTGCAGTGTCTTGGCACTCCCCGTGGAAGACTGGAGCCTTGTGTATGTTTTCTTTTTTAACAGATATTACTAGTTTTCAGAACTTTCCTCTTCCTGGAGAAGAATCCTTGGGGAAAATAGGGATTTATAATGCCATTCTCATCAAAAAGCATTTACAAAGTCCTGGTGTATGGATGCTCTGCTGGGGTCTGTACAGGTTGATGGGTGTGATTTCTGTCCCCACAAAGCTCCTGATGGGAAGGGAGAAGCATAGAGCTGCTCGTGGGAGCTCTGGATCTGATAGAGGACACTGAACCTCAACAAGAGATGGACTTGGGAATGTTTACTTTTTGAGAATGTTTAACTTTTAAGGACATGTTAATCAATTTGGTATGAATTATATCCATAAATACAACCAAGGGAGTTGCTCTAAGGATGTGGTTCCCATTTGGGAAGAAGTGGCTTCTACCCTGGGCTATATCCTCATCTCAGACTCGGGTCTTGGGGCTGTGACCTGGAGCTGTGGTAAGTGGGGCTCATCTGATTAGCAGGCTAGGGCCAGGTGAGCCCTTCTTGCTACATCTTGTCCTTTTCACCCGCTCCCATCTCCCACTTCCCTTCACTTGCAGCAGAAAATAAGGGCTTTAGAGCTGGCTCAAGTAGGAAGTGTGGAACACCTCCTGTGCTTGGTATACTTCATTTACATGGAAGTGACTTAGAAAATTTAAATTAGAAAAAAGTCAGCAGGAAGGCGAAGGCACGAAGGCCTAGGCTTTTCTCTCTGTGTGAAGTGGCAGCTGCTCTACCCTACTCCTTTAAATAGAGTTTGAACTAACTTCCTTTGAACCCTCCCTCCTCCTCTTGATCTTTCTTTTCTTTTACCTTTCTTCAGGCTGCATTTTTACAGACTCTTCTGCCCTTCCCCTCTTCACAAGCCTGCCTCCTCCTCTGGTGGCATTTTTTGGTCTCTCTTGTGATTATCTCTTAGAACAATGCAACAGGGGTCCTTCCTCAGTAACTTTGCTTTGTCACCTTTTCTTCAAGACATACCTCCTCTCCTGTCTGGCAGAAAACAAAGTGCTGTTCCCTTAATCCCTGAGAATTGTCCAGATTCTCTCCAGCTTTCGAACTCTTGGTGGGTGCTGCAGTGGTCTTCCATGGCCATCCTGCTGCTTGTCCGGCTGGCCACGTCTCATTTCTAGTGTGTTGTGCCAGCTGGCAGGCGGGGCCAGCAGCACTCTCCATGCTTGGCTTTGCTTGTTTCCTTTTCTCCGACATGTTCTGGAGGTAGCTCGAGTTCCATTAATGTTTTATACACTGCCCCCAGGAACCTCGGTTGAATTACTCTGGGGAAGTTTCCCATCCTCCCTCCTCACTGCAGAGCTCTGGGGCTGGAGAGATCATTTTGTTTCCCAGAAACTTGGTGTCATCTGTCATCAAGCCTCCAATTAGCTGAAGCTCAGTGCAGCAGTTTGGGGATGCCAATGATCTTCCTGACTGGGGAGGGAAAGCTCCTGGGGACAGTGACAGGCTGGCTCGTTATCCCTGGAATGTGTGAGCCTTCACATTAACCCCTTCTCCTGGGCTCTTCATTAGAGCTTCTGGCCAAGACAGGTTCTATTTGATTGTGTCCATTTGACAGGGCTAGAAATGAAGACCTAGGGAAACAGGAGGCTTGTTCAAGGTCATATTGAGGGCAGAGCCAAGTGAAAGCTGCTCTCTTGCTTTCTGGTCATGAGTGCAGTGATTAGCCTCCTCTGTTGTCCACTGAAGACTGCCATGAGTCTGTTGCTGTAGGCTTCTGTGAGAGGACAGTGGTTGGACGCACCCACGTAGCAGCTTCTGTAGCTTTATATGCCTTAGCATGTTATTATGTTCCCAAAAGGTACAAAAGACGTAAATGATAATGAGGCAGTACCTAACAGTGACCTCCTCTGTGCCAGGGACTGTGACAGGTACTTTCCAGTCTCTAACAGCCTAGCAATTTTGGTGTGAATCTCCCCTTTTTATAGATGAGGATTCTGAAGCTTAGGGATGTTAAGCCACTTGCTCTCCAAACGTTACTAATAAGTGGCAATTAATCTTCCTTCCTTACACTCAGAGTCCTGCTAGATCCTAGTGCAACTTCTTCAAAAACTGGAATCCCCTTCACACCCTCTCTCCAAACTGTTTTCCCTTCCCTGGCTGTTCTTGGGTCTGGTGGTCAACCTTACTTAGGTTTCTTCTTGGGATCCTTTAATTGTCCTAATTATTGTTTTGGTGTTATGCTTTTATGAGTCTTTTCAGCTCAGTTCTAGCAAACATACAGTTTCTTAGACTCACTGAATCTATATTTAAATATAGATGCCAGAGTCTGTATTTTTTTTTTTTTTTTTTAATTCTCAACCAAAGCTGATGATCAGGCATGTTTGGGAACAACTGCTGTAAGCCACAAATAAAAACACAATTTCTTTCTTTTCTTTCTTTTTTTTTTCATGGAGATTATTTTCCACACGTGGAATGTTTACTCAAGAAGAAAAAAGTGGATGCAAGCTGATTGCTCCTAAACACTCTATAAGCTACTATGCTCCTTCCTCCAAATATTGGGTAGCTAATTAAGATGCACTTTGATTGCAGAAGGTAAATCCTGTGCAGTTGATCAAAGATAATATTCCAGTCATTTACCTTTAGCTTTGGAATGCATCATGCGATTTTATTTTCTGCTGTGGATTATCTGTGCTACTGCATTAATATGCTAATTTTATGTTCATTAAAAAAAAAAAAAGTCCCCGTTTCAGGATTTACCTCAGGAGGCTTGTGATGCCTCCCTCATTCCTTAGTTTAAAACTAAACTTCTGAGATCTTTCCACATTACCCCAGAATTTAACTCCCCACCTATAGTTAGTAATCATTCTCCCTAATTGTTTCTTACCAGCTTCTTAGGAGAGCTCTTTGTGGAACTGTCAGAAGTTTGAGCCATATTAAGGGACACTTATTTCTGCCTTATTCCTTTATGTCTTTGTAACATTTGCCTTTACTTTTACAAGTTTTTGCTTGCAAGTCTGCAATCCAGGCCTATTTCATTCTACTTCTTATTCCTGAAATCTCGATAAAACGACCATGTTGCCTTGCCATATTGGTCCAAATAGAAAGGTGTAGTTACTGATGTGCTGGTAAATGACAGCCCTAACGGTACCATTTGCAGCATTTGCTGATTTCCATTGTGTAAATACTCCTATTTGTGGCAGATTTTTCAAGCTACCAACCTATTTAACAACCAGTTGGCAAAAATCCTGAAAATTACAATTGGCTCTTGGGAGCCAGAACAGCAGGCTCCAGCACACCATCAGGTGTAAATAGTTGTTTAAGGGAGCAGTCTCATCGGTTTTGGTGTTTACATAAAAGAAAATTATGCTTTTAGTCCTAGTTACCAGTTATGTGACCTTGGGCAAATCATTTGACTTCTTTGAGTCTTAGCTTCCACATTTGTGGAAATAATGTCTCTATCTGTCTTTATGTGTCTGTATATCTACATAGACATAAAGATAGATGTCTAGAAATGATACCTATCTCAAGAAAGAATATGAGAGGATTTAGTGAGGTAATTACTATAATTATAATACATATAATACTATATAATTATAATTATTATATATGGGTCTGGCATATGTTAGGTGTGAAGCAAGTGCTCAAACCCCTCTCCAACATGATGGAGACACAAAGTTGAAAACTTGGAAGATTTTGGACTTTGGGTGCCATCTAAATGGAAACACCTCATGGTGGCTGGTGATGCAACCGGAACTAGGCTGGGTAAGAGACAAGGCCAAGGATTTAGATTCGGGATCAGTACCTTGTGTTAATATTCCTCTCTAAAATTTGCCTGGTACTTTCACATGTGTTTGTCAGAGGCATGGGTGGTTTCTTTTAGAGAGAAGAGTAGAGAGCTGGATGACTACTGGCAACTTACAGCCAAGTCCTCCCAAGTTTCCCTTTTTCCTGTGTTTATTGTTCTCCTCTTTGAAGTTCTCCTGCAGTTTTTGTACCCAGATCACTGAAATATACTTGTTTCTTTAAAAAGAGACCGTGTTCACCCCTTGCAGAACATACAAACACCAGACAGAAGATTTTGGAATGGAGATCAAAAGTAATTTCTTCCAGTTTACCACACTGATATTTTCTCTAAAAATTATGTCAGCAATGTCAGTGTTCTCTGCAAATTGGTCCACATAGGTTGACTACTGTAATAATCTGCAATTATCAGGGGTAATATAATAGAAGCTTATTTCTTTCTCACATTGCAGTCCACTACAGGTGTTCCCAGCTGGATGACAACCCGGGACCCAAGCTCCTTCCATTCAGTGACTCTGCCATCCCTTACAGCCCTCTCCTGGAACCTCATCCAGCCAGTAGAGGACAGAGAGAGCATGGGATGATTTTGTGGGCCAGTCATGGGAGTGGCAGAGAATACTTTTTCCCACATTCCATTGGCTAGAGCTCAGTCACATGGTACTCCTAACTGCAAGGGAGGCTAGGAAATGTCAGAGTTGTGTCCTTCAAAAGGACAAATGGGCTTGGTGAGCACCTGGCCAATCTCTGGCCCATCCTTACATGGCTTGGTGGAAACAGTTGCCACAATGTATATGGGCCAATCTAGGTCACCTCAGAAGACTTCTTGAGCTTGGCCCCTAGGTGTGTCCTGGGTAGTGTGGCACCTTGAGAAATACATCTGCACCCCCACAGTCAGAAATTTCATTTTAAGTTAGATTTGCAGTTGTTGGATTTACTGTGTTATATGAGTTCTCCAAACTTTCTAGGACTGGAGCATTTTGCTGACTGTACTAGCTGGTTTCAAGTTAACACTTGAAGTTGGTAATAATATTTGCCGTCATGTTTATAATTACCATGTCATTAACAGTCAGTGGGGTGGAAGTTTCATGGGACTTTTCATTTTAATTTAGCCAATTGTAGTTGTTATCTGAAAAGCCTCAGACAGTCTTTTATGGGTTGTTTTAGCCGCTTGCTTATATGAAGAAAACTGACTTTGTACTTCAAAACAAGATTGGCATTGGCACTTTTGAAAGGGTTGACAGAATGTCTGTCTGAGAGCTCAGGGACTGTGGGCTGGTCTGAAAGAGGCAAACAGTCAGCAGTGAAATACAGTAGATCCAATGGAGCATCACAAAAGCAAGTTTCCTTCAGGCCAGCGCCACCATCCAAGGTGGGGGAGGGAGATTTGGGCAGTTCTAGGAGGGAGGTGTCCCAGAGTTCACAAGTGGCAGGAAACACTCAGGGTCTGGTGAGTCTGTGTTCCTACACCATGAGACCATCCATCCATTCCTGTCAGGCCCCCAGACAGTAACTTGGGAGTGCAGGGAGTCAGACCTACTTCCTTCCCCTAAGGGAGTGCCAGGAGAGGGGCACAGCAAGGGATGAAGGAGGCCCTAGTGGCTCAGGTGGGGTTTCAGAGCAGAATGCTAACAGCAGGGTACTAACTAATCAGGAAACTGAGGCACTCACCAAGTCTGACCGACCTGTGACTCCACAGAAACTTAGGAGCTGGAGACTCATCCCAGACACATCAAATTCTGTGTCTGGGGCTGTACCAAACATGGCTACATCCCAATCCTATAGGGATTGAAGCTCTGGATGTGCCTTGACTCAGAGTGACTTGGGTACTAGATGAGACAGATCCACATGGTATGAGGTTTTGTGCACAGGCTTAAGACAGACCTGAGTTCAAATTCTGTCTTCATCCTTTCCTAGCTCTGTGACTTTGGGTAAATTATTTGATTCCTTGAATCTTTAGTTTTCACCTATAAAATGTGGAAAATAATATATATCCCATTGGGTAGTTTTGAGAATTAATCAACATAAGATATGTTAAGGCACTCAGGGAGCCTGCACCTAGGTAGTAACCTTTAATCACAGTAGCAAACATCTGCTGCAAAGTCCCACAAAAGCAGCAAGAACAAAACAACAGCCAGGCAGAACAGCTGAAATTTGGGCTCCTGTGATGTGTGATTTACAAAGCCTATGTTTTGTGAACTAAGCTGTCACTGGGGTTGGGGATTGGGGGGGGGGTGTCTTGGTTATGCCTGCTGGTTTCAGCAGCTGGGCTTTTTTGGGTGGTTAACTAGTGAGGCTGGGCACAGGCCTTCCCCCAGTTAGGTGTCTTTAGAACGGAAAGTAGGACTATTAAGTCAGCCCACATCCTGGCTACTTAACTTCTTTAGCATTTCCCCCTTCCCAGCTTGAGGGCCTGCCCTTTCTCCAGGCAGCCTGCAACATAATTATTACATATTGTCTTTATCATGTATGTAATGAGAAGCACAAAGATCCCTAAAAAGGTAGGAAAGGGCTGTTACTGTACTGGCAGTCAACCTGCAATGGTTGGAAGATTGAACATAAAGTGATTTGACCTTGAGCTTCAAGTGGCTATGATATCTTGAGGGCTGACCACACCTTGGAAAGGGGTTGGCTTTCACTTTAAGACAAGTAGGATAAATCATAAAAGGAAAAGGACTTCCTCAAGAAGCTTGATTTTTAAAGGCCTTGTACAAACATTTAAAGGAAGGTCAGAGAACTGGATTAAAGCCACAGGAGGCAAACTTGTGAACAGTAGTGGTAGAGGAGGGTTTGAACTTCTGTTTGGAGAAGCTGTTTTATTGTAAAGGGAGATGAAGACAAGGATACAGGCCTGTGGTTCTGCTCCTGCTGTTTCCATCTAAGAGAATGTGCTTCAAATTGGAAAATGCAAAGCAGATGATCATATATGAACCAATGGTCAAGAAAGGTGAGGAGACTGTAAAAGCACCAACCTACTTCAACCGTCGTAGCCACAATAACTGTCATGCATTGTCTACTTAATGTGTGCCACTGGGACGTTGTATACATGGTCTCTGTGTGAGTTTGGTGGTATCAGGCTCAATTTACATATTCATCTACAAGACACGGAGGAATCAAGCATGCTGTGTTGCTGGAGCTAGGGGCATTAGAACCCAGCCCAGCTGTTCTGTCCACCCCCACACACTGCTTTGGGAATGGCTCCATAGCTCAGGCCTGAGGGAACTGCATTCTGGAGTGCTGAAGGAACTTGCCTGTGTAATCACAGGGAAGTCACAAAGAAATCATTGACTACAGATGGGAAAATGCCCAGAACTTGAAAAGACAGCAATGGGTGGGTTCAGGAAACTATATAGACTTGTGATCTTGATCTTATTACTGGGCAAAATTCTAGAATCCTAGCTTTGGCACAATTGGCTGTGTAACTTTGGGCAAATGACATAACTCCTCTGGGCTTTTTAGTTTCTTTGCCTGTAGAGTATGTGCTTATATTACATTATTTCTAAGGTCCCTTCCAGTTCTAAGTATTTTATCCTAGTGAATTCTGTTAATGTATACTGATAGTTTTAGTGTTTTAGTCCTATATCCATCAGACAACTCATTTTCACTTTGTATCAAATGCTCCAGCCTTTCTTCAAAGGGTAAAGGGTTAAGAAGACAGAGTTTGGAGTGAAATAGTTGTAGGTTCAAATCTCACCTCTTCTACTGACTAGCTAGATGACCTTAAGCAAATTTTGTAAACCCCTTGTACCTCATTTTTTACCCCTTGTAAAGTGCTGATCTTTCGCACATTTCTATGTCACAGGGTTATTTTGGGGTTAAATGAAACAATATGTGTAAAACACTTAGCTTCATGCTTAGAGTATAACAAGTGCCCAGTTAGTTCTCATATTTCATTGATTCTAAGATGCCCTTTTCCTCTCCACATTTTTACTGTCTCTGCATCTTACAGTTTATGGTGTGTAGTAGTTTAATTGCAATAGTTTTTTCTTTCTTGATGGTACATAAACTAATGATGCATTTTACAATTAATTAAATATGGTATCTCCCCAGGATGATTCTCACCCCTGAGGTTCTCAATTTCTTTCTGGGTTGCCCCCTTCTGTAACTTCTTGCCAGCCACGATCTCTTCTACAGCAAAGCAGAATTAGGGAATGGAATAGCCAGGGAGGGGACAGTCTCAATCATCAGCTTGTCTGGCTTGTTCATTTTACTGGTGTTGAAAATGAAGGCCAGAAAGGGAAGAGACTTTGAAAAAGCTTGCAGAGAGCTTGGGTCTTTAGATTCCTAGTGTAGTGTTCTTTCCTGGGTCAGGAACATTATTTGTCTGGAACAGTACCAGAACTATCACTGAGTTGCTCTTTGCATGCCTGGGCCCCAGTTGGATGGTGAACATTTCCAAATATACATATGGATTTTGACGGAAGGATTTTAGTCATGGAGCCCCAAAGCTAGCATGATTAGATTGTTGACTACTCTTGCCATCTGCACAAACACAGAATCAGATACATTTAGAGTTGAAGGGAAGATTATTTTCCATGGGAACTGTAATGTCCTTACCTTTGCAGTAGTCTGAATTTGCAAGGCAGCTCTCTGGAGGAAGCTTATTTCCTCCTAGTTATTGTATCTTCAATTTCAGGAGCTGACAGCATGTGGATGGTTGTGTCTTAAATTGTGAATGGTTTTCTGCAATTTGACTGCTTCCAGGTTTGTACAGCTGATCCCAGTGACAAGTCAGTCACACAGTCCAGACACTTCATTAATTCATTCATTCACACAATCACCTAGCACTTACCGGACACCTGCAATCTACCAGTCACAAGGTATGAACATAATCTCAGTTAATTCTCACAATAGCCTTATGAGATTGGTGTTACTTACATTTTGCAAATGGGAAAACTGAGGAACAGTCACATTTTTTGTGTGTGTTGGACACTGATGAATCTTCCATGTAGAAAATAGGGCTAGGGTATTCTAGAACAAGAAATAACCTTATTGTTATAAAAAATGTCTTAAAATTGAAATAGCAACAGGAATTATTTTACACTGCAAGATGTGAACAAATACAAAAATACACCCATAGCCTATAGAAAGAAATCAAGTGTTCATTGAGTATGTTACTAGCTCTAAGCATTAATTGTATAAATCACTCTTAATTGAGCCAATGGGCCTCAGAGTAGTTCCCTTCTTTGTCTTGTGTATAGTTAGAACTTCAGGTGTTAAAAATATCCAGGGGGCCTTGTCTTTTTCTAATCTCTGTAAGCGGCTAATTTCTCTCTCCTTTGGTCCCATTTTAATGAATGATTCTATATATTAAAAAGGATGTCTTTACTGGATTTTTTACATCTGTAAAGTTTTTATTGGCAGACATTTTCTTTTTAAAGTTTATTTATTTTTGAGAGAGAGAGAATGTGTGTGTGTGTGTGTGTGTGTGTGTGTGTGTGTGAGCAAGGGAGGGGCAGAGAAAGAGGGAGAGAGAGAATTCCAAGCAGGTTCCACAGTCAGCGTGGAGCCTGATGTAGGGCTCAATCTCACAACTGTGAGATCATGACCTGAGCCGAAATCAAGAGTCCGACACATAACTGACTGAGCCACCTAGGTACCCCTGGCAGTAATTTTCTTAATCTATTACTCAAAATTTTGAGTAGAACAGAACAAGTCAAATCTGTTTGCAAACGGGCTTTTTCTTTGACAGAATGTTCACCCAGTCCTTTGAATGACTTCTCACCCTACCTTGTGTTGAACTGTGGGATTCAGAAGCCATTGGGCAGGTTGGCTTCTCACCATAGCATGATAGCCTGATGGCCTGATTTCCAGTATGACCATTCAGCTTTTTGTTGGCTTAATAGAGGGTAATTGGACATTACAAAGTGAGTACACATGTAAGTTTCAAATTGTCTCTTGAAAATGCTCTAGCTTTGTGAAGACTTTTTCCCATTAGGAACCTTCTCATTTAGAATTCTTGGTTTTCTGGCATAACTACCTCCCAAAGTGGCTGAAGCTCAAAGGCATCTACATGAAAGTTGGCAGTTAATAGCTGAAAGCTTTGGTTTCCACTGGGAAATTTGATCAAGTTTCAAAAGTTAACAATAACACTTTTTAAAGAAAGAAGTGGAGACAAGGGCGCCTGTGTGGCTCAGTTGGTTAAGTGTCTGACTTCAGTTCAGGTCATGATCTCACGGTTGTGAGTTCAAGCCCCGCGTTGGGTTCTCAACGCCTAGAGCCTACTTCAGATTCTGTGTCTCCCTCTCTCTCTGCCGCTCCCCTGCTCATGCTCTGTTTCTCTCTGTCTCAAAAATAAATAAACACTAAAAAAAGGAACAAACAAAACTTTTTTAAAAAAATAAGTGGAAACAGAAGCCACTTGCTTCTTCCCTAGATTTATGTGCTTAAACCAAGGATGGCCATCTCTGTAGCTCTCCTAGATGGCAAATCTATGTTTATGGACCCTTGGTCCATACAGCCCCCCACTGGCTATATCATGGACTGTTTTGTACTCATTCAGTTATTGGTTATAGGATATGGAGAACATTCTCAGTACATTCCAAGAGAGCTCTTGACACAGACCCAGTACTCAAGGACTTAACCATTTGTTGGATATCTATCATCTATATGACTGACACTGTCAATAGAACTTTTCTGCAACGATAGAAATGTTCTCCAATGTGATAGCCATTAGCTACTTCAAATATGACCAATATGACAGAGGAACTGAATTTTAAATTTTATTTAATTAATGAAAATTTAAATTGCCTCATATAGCTAGTGGCTACTGTGTTGGGTAGCAAAGATCTAAACTATCATCTACCCATCCTTGCATTTTAATATGAATGCATCTATAGTGGGAATACTCTTCAGGCCATATGGTGTGAAGCAGAAAATGCTTGACTAAATTTGGGTTTATAGACTTACCATCTGACTTTGAGTGCCTTCCCCTCACTGGATTTTAGTTTTCCTTACTGTAAATGAAGGGCTAGCAGTTCTGTAAGGACTTTTAGATCTAGCATTCCATTTGGATCTGCTCAGTTCTGGCGTCTGATGGCCCCTCTAGGAAGGGGTATGTTTTGTCAGTGCTCTGAGGAGAAGGAAGGTTATTGTTTCTGCTCAACTCACTGGCATGCACTGTTTGTAAAGCCACTGGACACATTTAGGAGTTCTTTCTGGATGAAGTTAGTAGGAAGATGAGGTGAGAGGAAGTGATGCTTTACTCTGGGAGGCTGGTGAAGATGTCGAGGATGGAAACCCTGGCCCCACTCCTGGGATGGCAGTCTTTATGCATTACAGGGGTTTCAAAGCTATATTCATTTGTCAGAAGAGAAAGTGGTTAGAACAGGACTCTACAGGGGTGGCATTTCATGAATAGCTGAGAGTGTCTTTCCAGGTTTGGTTCATCTGAGTGACCTAGTGCAAGTTCTGAGACAATTACACATGTAGGAATTCAAGGAAGTGCCTTTAGTTACTTTGATACAGACCTCACCCCACATTGGGAACCATGTCCCCTGTGTTCCCCAAGTGGGAAAGGGAACATAGCCACACAGTTACTCAACTTCTGGCCCCATACTTGTCCTACAGATTAATGCCTGCCAAGAGTTCAAGGTTACCATGAGCACATTTATCCTGAGAGCTGAGACACCAGAGCAGGGTAGGTAGGCATGGGATGACCCAGGCTTTCTCTGATTGTGTCACCAATACAGGGGGCTGTCTCTCTTCCGAAGTTGGTGGTGATGGTGTTAGTGGTGGGAAGGTTAACTAGAGCCTAAAAGCACAGGCAGAGTTCAAGATCAGAAAGGCATAAAACCTGTAATTGCTTCCACAGAAAGGCTACCATACAGACATGATAACTAATACCTGGCTTTTGTATGGGGCTCTGCAGTTTGGCAACTGCTTTACCTTGAATTTATTTAATCTTAACTGGGGTAGTTGTGAAATATCCACTTGAGGAAATCAAAGGAGAAGGAGCAGCCTCCCCCACATTGCTAAGTTGATATGAGTTGAAACTGATCATCTCACTATAAGTCTTTCTGTCACTCCATGGGGTCAAGAGCTTCGTGAGTGGCAAGTCAAGAGGAACTGGGAGAGGATGTGTCAGCAAGAAGTATGAGTCTTCATCATGTAGTGGGTGAGAACTCCCAACAGACATCTGGGAAGAATATAGAGCACAATAAGATGTCAGGCTTGGGGGGGAGGGGCACTGGGATTAATTCTTCCCAACATGCTGTTGGAGGGAAGCTGTGCAATACCCTCTTCCAAGCCTCCCATAGAACAGGGGCAGGAACCTTAGTCTCAGCCCTAAAGGAGTGGCAGTGACATGAGTGGAGAGGATTCCCCATGAGGAGGCTGCCTGCCTTCTTCTGTGGTCCTTCTACTAATTATGGTCCTTCTACTGGCTACATTGGAGCAGTAGAAACCTCATGAATCTTGTGCCTGGTCTGAGAATGCTTCCTACAGGAAAGGGAACTGACAGCCCAGGTCAGACTCTTTCTAGGACCCTGCTTCTTATTCTAGGGATTAACTTGAGAACCAATTATAGAACATGCAAATAAATCAAAGGAGAGACAAAGATGAAGAGCATGGAGATAAAAAGATCAAAGAGGCAGAGGACTGCAAACTCTAAGCAAGAGAAAAAGGAGAGATAGTTTAATATAGATTTGAGTTTTGGGTGTTTCTTTATATGATCTTCATGTAATTATACAACTTTAACATTTTAATACATATTCATTGTAGAAAATTTGAAAAGTATAGAAAAGTATAAAGAGGAAAAGGAAATATCCCCGTAATCCCACAACCCAGAAATACATTATATCCATATTTGGGATCATACCAAATTGCTATTTCTGAAGGTTAAAAAAGTTACGTCTCAAATTTCATATGATTCAACCTAACATATGTAGTACATGTATCATTAGATATTTTAGAAAATATTTAGATATTTAGAAAATACAATATTTTACTCTACATATTGTGAGCATTCTTCTATGAAATTATAAATTATTCAAACCATTTATAGCTATCTCAACATTGGTTAACTCATCCCTTTCTGTTGGACGTTTAAGTTATTTGCAGTTTGAGACCACAATAAAACGTGCTGCTTAAAACTCCTTGTCCTCAAGTATTTGTCCTCAGTGTTCCTCAGTTCCTCAGGATAGACATCCAGAAGGGGAATTACTAAATCATTGGCTATGCATGGTGTTATTATTCACGATTCATATTGCCAAATTGCTTTCTGGAAAGGTTACACTGGCAGAACTATGGGCAGGGAGGGCTAACACTGGACTCATGCCAGCATTGAGGATTATTGCCTTTTCAAAATCTTTGCAGATTTAATGGATTTTAAAACATCTCATTGTTTAGTTTGCATTTCCTTGATTAGTAATTAGGTTGACTGCTTTTTCTTATGTTTATTAGCCATTTCTCCTTTTTTGAAATGTCTATTCTTTGCTTGTTTTTCAAATAGGGAGTAGTATTAATCCTTATTCTGTCAAATTTGTTGTAAATATGTTCCCCAGCTTGTCCTTTGCATTCTAAATTTTGTTTATACTCTGACGTGTAGTTTAAAATTTTCCATACACAAAAATCGTCAATATTTTCCTTTCTGATTTCTTTTAGTGCTTTTATGCCTCGAGAACTCTTTTTTCACTCAGGGATCAGTTACATTTACTCACCCATATTTCTTCTTAAAATGTTTCTTATATGTCATTTTTAAGATTTGGGTTTCTAATCTGTCTACAATTTATTTTGGTGTATGGTATAAGGTTGTGAGGATGAGCTTGACTATTTTACCCCAAGTAGTCCTTTTTTCCAGTGCCATTTATTGAATAATTTGTCTTTTCCTCATTGCTTTAGATTCTTTCCTTATCATCTATTAGGTTCTTAAATATGCCAGATCTGTATTAGGTCTATGAATCAGACTCCATTCATTTGTATGTTAATTCTTGTGTCTCCTCCACCTTTTAATAATGTAGTTTAAAAAAGTATATTTTAATATCTAGTGGGGCAAGCCCAGCCATTATTCATCTTTTTTTTTCTAAAAAATGTTTAATTACTTTCACCCATTTATTCCTCCAAATGGAAGTCTAGTAAAAAATCCCTTTGGCACATAATAGGTACTTAGAGATTCATTCAATAGATATCTGCTATAATATTTAGCTTTTTAATCCAAAAACATGTTGATTTTATTTGAATTTAATTTTACTTGAGTCTTCTTGAATGTCTTGCATTCCTGAGATAAACTCTATTTGCATGCACAGCAAATCTTTAAATGACATTTAACAAAAAATTAATTTTCTTTTTACAGCTTATTTGGACTTCATTCTTTCAGTTGTAAGAAAACTATCTGTGATGAATGGTAGCCTTTTTTTTATTTGTCATGGAATCATATCATAGAGTAAACAGCTGTGGAACATGGTTATCCTAAACTTAAAATAAGGTCACTTTTAAAATGCTGTTTGCAGATGGTATCATAACCACAACCTAATTATTAAACTTTTTAAGTACATGAATATTATACAAAGATCCTGTATATGAAAGACTAATACACAAAGGGGGGAATTTGCTCTTCTTGCATTATTTCAAGAATAAATAAGAAAAATTGGACAACAACAACAAAAAAATTAAAGAAACATTAAAATTCACATCAGCCATAATCCCATTTTCCAGAGATAACCAGTATGTATAGGTATGTATGCAGTTTTTATACACAGACACATACTAATATATTACAATTGGGATAAGTTTGTACATGCTGTTTTATAATCTATTTTTCCTACTTAACAGTAGGCCATGAAATTTCCCATGGCATTAATTACTCTTGCACAGTGTCATATTTAATGGCTACACACAGTGGATATTCCATGGATTACTTTACCAATCCTGTCTGGATGAACATTTAGATTTTGTGTGATTTTCCAATAGTATAAAGCCATAATAAGCATCTTTACACTCTACTTTAACATTCTTCTAGTCTTTAGCATGTCATCTGTGTATTGAGTACATGTGCATATTCATTCATGGATAAAGCAAACTCATGGCTCCCTGTCATGGCAGGGGCTCCCATTCTATGAGAAGCTGGAAAAGAACAAAGAGGACCAGGTTTCCCAGCCTCAGGAGGTAATCTGCCCAGATTACTGGGGAAAAAATTCAAAGTGTTGGAGAATTGATGGAGAAAATAGCTTCAGAGAGCATAGTACAGAGAATTTTAGCAGCTTTGGACCATTTGTTCTACTTAGCAGGTGGATTTGAAGGTCTGGCTTACCTGAGTTTGTATTTGCCACTTTCCTGTGCATCCACACCTAGCTCCACAACCTCTAGCTTTTCTTCTTCTGTGAATTCCCCATTCACAATGGCCTGACAGCTCAAGGCCAGCCAAGGAAAAGGCCCACAGGGAATGGACTCTTTGGGACTCTTACTCTTTTTCCCTGCAGGCAGCTGGGACTCCTTAATGGGGCTCTGAAGGGTTAACCTATGGGTAGATGTTGGGGCTACCAACAGTGGTATGCATTTGCAATGGAGGTACTTCTCAGAAATGCCACCTGGACCCATACACCTTTGTCTGGAACCCAGCTTCATAAAGGCAGTGGGGGAGAGGAGCTGGGGAAGAAGGAATAAGCCTGGCCAGCTATAGTCTCCAACACATAGGAATCAGAGTGGAGGGATGCCCATGACCATAGCCCTTTGGACACAGGAGGAAGGGGCAAGTGCTTATTCAGCTCAATCAGCAGCTGATCTTCCTTTGGGCACAGGAGGCTTTCCTTTGCATCTGAGGAAACTGGCTAGGGGAGCAGGAATGGTTGGAATGCTCACCAAAAAGCTTAGATTGGATAGGGGTGAAAAACAATAAAAATTCACAGGAACCACACAGATGAATGTGAGCATCATGGCTTACAGGCATGTAGTGGGAAGGTGAGGAGGCAGTTTTTAGCTGCCATTTTCTGAATTTACTTTATTCACTTAACGTGTACACTTACATTTGTTTATTGACACAATCAACACTTATTAATAAGTACGTATTATTTACTAAGCCCCATGTTAATGCTGCTAAGATGAACAGGGAAGAAGGAAGGAGTGTTATGTTTACTTAGCCATCAGTATATGTCTGATGCCTTCAAGTACATTTTGTCCTTTAATTATCACCACAGCCTGTGAGGTAGGTATTCTTATCTCTGATGAGGAAACAGAGACTCAGAGAAGTTAAGTAAGTTGTCTAAGGGCACACAGCTAATAAGTGCTAGAGCTGGGAGTCAGACTTAGTTCTGTCTGAATGCAGAGCTGTGCTTTACTCAGGGCCATGAGTGCCTCTCAGGATGTGCCTGCCCTAGGAAAGCTTACTATCTTATACAAAAAATAGCTTGTTGAGCAAATAGTGGCCAGGCATGCTCTTCTGTGGCTACCTGAGTAGGAACACTTGAGAACCCCCTTCTTATCCCACCATGATCCAGCCTCCAAGGGATCTTGTTAAATAAATTTGCACACCCCTTCTGCTGGCTCTAACTTTTTTCAGAACCCCTCATGGAGTCAGGAAGGGTCTTGAGTCAAGTTGTTATCCCTCTGCTAGCAGGGGTTAGAGGCTGGGCAATCTTCTATTAGGAAGGCTTCCAGGAAAGGCAATGCCTAGGCATCTGTAAAACTCCTTTCATGTTTAACTTCACTTCTTCTGGCTCTCAGTAACTCCACAGTGAGGGAGAACCACCTCTGGTTGAGCTCATCCTTAGAGCATAGGGTCCTGGTCCTGTAGCCAGCCTTGACTTCCTACCATCCGCCTCAACTGCCTTTTATTCAAGCTATGGAATCTAGATAATTTCTTCTTGGTTAATTTTTCTGCCAGCCCAAGCACAGGATTGGGTCCCATCTAGGTTATGAGTGTTAGAAAGTGTGCCATAAGTGAGTCAGATGCTGGATTATAGGATGAAGTGGTTAGAACTCAAGAGAGATTATAGCGTTTTTTTTTTGTTTTTTTTTTTACTTTGTTTTAGACAAATGGTTCTCAGCCATTTAGGGAGTCATTGACCCCTTTGAAAATCAGATGAAAATTGGAATTACACAGATTCTCTTCTCAAAAACATGGGCACTTATGGACACATACGCAATAATTTGCATGCAGTTTCACGAGCTTTATGGTCCTCCCCAACCACACATCTTGAGGCAGGGTTAGGAATCTTGCTTTGGTTTATTAGGTAGTCCTGGATTGTATGGCTTAGTATGTGCACTGGTAAGCACAGTTGAGGGTTACCTAGGCAACCCTTTGTAGATCCCCCCCCCACCACCCCCCCCCCCCCACACACACAAGCTTCTTGTTTTTTCCAGAATTCTGGAGAAGGATTCTAGCTTTGTGAGGTATTTGGATTACTTTGATTTCCTATTTAGCACTTGACATCATTATGCTTCTTTCTAAAGAAATAGCAGACATCATGAGTCAGACTCTCTCTTGAAATTGGTCCTTTCCTAGCTTATGCTGGCTCCTGGTTATGCTAGTTTCACAGAGGAAGCTTAGTTCTGTCTAAATGCAGAGCTGTGCTTTACTCAGGGCCATGAGCTGCCTCTCAGGATGTGCCTGCCCTAGGAAAGCTTACTATCTCACAGAGGAAGCTTTGTTGCTTATCTCTGGCAAACATTAACTCATCCTTCTGTTACTCTGGAGAAGGTTTAGGTCATGGTGGAAAAACCACATGTCTTAGCTACTCTTCTCCCTGTTCCCCTAAAACTACCAGAGAGATCATGGTTCTCACCAGTATCCTATCTGGTCCAGAACCTTGCTGAGGATCCTATAACCCTTTGCCTCTTCTCTAGATACTGCTTTTTCACTTTTTAGACAATTTCTTAGAGCTTGAGTTTTATTAGGCCTCTTCTGAATATTTATCTCTCATATGTACCTCTATCATTGTATTTCTTATATAATATTAAAATTACATGTTGATGTGCCTGATTTGCCTCCTATACTCAAAGTCCCTTAGCGGGGTCAGAACTCTACATTTTTTTTATCATTGTACCCATAGTGACTGGAATTTTATCTGAAACATATATGTGCTAAATATATATTTTTGAACTGAAGTGGGCAGTGTTTAGATACCCAAGGCAATAACTTAAGGAAAGTTTTAAAAATTGCTTAAACTCTAGAAATTTTTCCATGGCCAATCCATCTACTTCAGAGATTACCAGCCAGAAAAACATAGTACTGGGATCCATAAGTAGTTCATGCTGTCTCATTTCCCTGGGAGAGGTGTAGGTGTGTGTGTGTGTGTGTGTGTGTGTGTGTGTGTGTGTGTGTGTGTGATATGCATAGACTTTTTTCTGGGTTACTACAATTATTATTTATTAATTATTTTTAAAAATGTTTATTTTGAGAGGGAGAGAGAGTGGGGGAGAGGCAGAGAGAGAAGGAGAGAGAAAATCCCAAGGGGGGCTCGATCTCATGAGAACTTTGAGATCATGACCTGAGCTGAAATCAAGAGTGAGCCACCCAGACACCCCTGCGATTATTTAAAAACAATACCAGAACAAATCTTTGTATTATCTTCTGTAATATTTCCATGTCTATGTCCCTTCAACATTTCTTCATATTTGTTTATCTCCCTGATATATCTGAAGGTCTCTTTCATCTCTGCCTCTTTCTCACTTGGTTCATATATCCTCGGACAGGCTGGAGAGCAGTCACTCTGAGTAGCAACTATGCAACTAGCTCAGGACCAAGGACAGCAGCATACATGTCCTTGAAGTGAGAGAAGGTGCTTTTGTTTGCTAAAATTTGTTCAATAATATGACCTTTGGGCATAGCTCTTCTCACCTGTCAGGATGCATTTGCAATTCTGCAGTTCTGGTTATTACTCTTTGCTTATTTGGTCATTGCTTGTGTTTGACCCATGTCTGCAGTGGATGTGTGTCCAGTCTGTGCCCACTATGTCCTTGTGGCATTGCTTCCACTGATGGGTAGTGAGACTAGGGCAAGAGTGGCACAGCTATAGAGTCAGAAAATATGGAGGTAGGGGTAGGGAGAAGCTCTGGACTGGGGTGAGGGGGACTGGTTTAGGAGCTCCCCATGAGGTCTCTTGCTCTGAGCTCTGCAGTCATCCTTTGCTGCTTTACTGCTACCCACATCTGAACTTCCAGCTATGGGGAGCAGGGCAGAGTGAGGGGAAGTACAGGGCCATTCATGTTTGCATGCCTGCTGTTCCATAGTGACAGGGGCCAAAGATGCATTTTCAAATCAACAATTTCATCTTTAACCTAAAGTCATGTCCTGATTAAATTAAAATTAATTCAAATTCAAATACTACTGATATGCACCTGGGGAAGAGGGAGGGGGACTGAGAGTGAGGGTCCCAAGGAGTGAGCCTTTTATATGTCTGAACCACAGCACATACCTTCCGCCTCCACCTCTAAGTATCTCTGTAACTCTCTCTAAATATATTATATAAGCAAATATACTGCTAATGTTCAACAGCTGATTCATGTTCATCACTGACTAATTCATCACTAGCTAATGTTCTGTGTTACTTTGAGAACTCATGCAAGAGTAATACTCACTGTAACAAAAAGACAATAAATCTACAACCGTCACAACCCTCCATGAGGTATGAGCACTTTAAATAACCTAGTCAGTTAGCAAAGAATCTGTTTTTAAGAAGTGATGGGCAGATATAATCACTTCTGAAGTGGCCATTTTCTTGTGTCTAGAGAACACCAAATGTTGTCAAGTTTTCTGGGGAGGGAGGGAGGGAGAGGGCAAGTGAGCCTGTGTGCATTGCTGCTGAGGTCTCAACTCAGCTAATATTAAATCTTGTGAAGAATAAACAGAAACGGTTTGCTCATTAGCTGGGCTTACAGAGGTGTTACCCACATGTTTAAAGTGCTAATTAATAGTGATCTCTAATGCAGCTAATTTAGCAATGGTGTTACAAAATTTTGCTCTTCAAAAGTAGCCCATTAACCAGGCCTTTATATCTAATATTGACTTTAGAAAGTTAATATTGAAATTGGCCACAATTAGAGTTCATGCAGAAGCCAGAGAGAGAAAAAAGATAAAGATGGGATAGAAATAGGCAGGGGAGAAGGCCTGGGGGAGAAAGAGGCACAGCAGTCAGTAAGCATCATTTGTGTGGAGGGCATCATGGCACTGTGGGTGAATAAGAATCTGTCCTGGGGCATTCCTGAGCACAAGCTGTGTACTGGGAATTGGAGATACAGATATAAACACCCAGCCCAGACCTCTGGAGCTTAGGGTCTCGAAAGGGATCCAGATGTTGCAGTGGAGATGACACAACAGTGAGGGGTCTGCCATGTGACAGACAGAGAAGGAGGAGCCAGCATAGCCTGGGCAGGGGAGGTGTCGGGGAAGGCACCCTGGGCAAGATACCCAGCTCATCATAGCACAGGGCAGGAAATGGTCATTGTGGGGACTGATGAACAAATGCAAATCAGACTTCAGAGAAAGTAAACGTTGCTTCTCCCTGGTGTAATGACTACCCAGTCTGGCTACTGTCATCTCAAGTTCCTGACCGCTGCATGAGACCTAGTCAGTTTGCTTGGAAAAGCTTAGTATTTAGCATTTGCCAAAAGAGGAGCCCTTGTCTTTGTTTTTTCCCTTCTCCTTTCTGTGTTGAAATCAGATTAGCTGAGGCTTGTGAATGTCCTTCTCTTAGAAGTGCCTGGGAGGAGGAGAGCTCTGCTACACTGTCCTTCCTCCCATAAAAGTGAGGGAGGTTGCTGCTGAGGCTGGTTTGACATTTGCAGGTGTCAGTGTTGAGGGACCGAGGCTGTGCTGTGGGCAGATGGATCCCCAGGTGGGGCAAGGCAGGTGGAGCTCCACACTGCACAGTGTGTTCTGTTGCTGACACAAAGCTGCCCAGTCTCTTTCTTTACCAGATTTATTCCTTCCTCTTAGCACACACTTCCTGCCTCAGTGGCAGTTGTTTTAACTAGAGATCTAAGGAATATATTTATAGTCTCTGGAAGAGTTTTCCAACAGCCAGTTTCCTCAATAGCTTGTTAGCATCTGTAAAGAGGAGACAAGACATTCACCTCCATCTCTCTCTCTCTCTCTCTCTCTCTCTCTCTCTCTCTCTGTGTGTGTGTGTGTGTGTGTGTGTGTGTGTGTTTCTCAACAGCTCTTTCTCTCTTGCTCTTACTCATTTCCTCTCATTCTTGCCACCCCTCTCTCTTTCTCTTGTGATAATAAAGGAAAGAGGTGAGGGAGAGAAGGGATAGTGAGGGGAATGAAGATAATTGCTCCCACCCACCAATCCCTTCCTTCCCATCCACAGCTGTACTGACAGTGTCTTCTCCCAGGGCTTTGCCCATCTAGTCCTACACATAAGGGATCATATCCTTAAGTCTCTTCCTTTTATGATTCAGTGCCACATTGCATCTTATTATGGTCTTACTCAAACTCCCAGCCTCCTACTGGCCTGGCAGCTCACATCAGGTACCTCACAGATAAGCATTCTTCCTGCCTCTCTTGGAACTTCAGAAGATAAAAAGAGACAAAGTTCTAGTGGCCCCCGTCCTCATATTCCAGCACCCACCTCAGCAAGGGCCACATGTCCCATCCTCCCCCACCTTTTGCACAGCAGAATGTGATACGGGGTTTGGGGTCAGAGCCTCCTGGCTCCAGCTCTGTTCTGGAACCACAGCCTTCCTTCAGGACCAGCCAGGTTCCACCTAGCTCTGGCCTGTGCTGCGTTGTTGCAGTCCCAGCTCTCTGAGCTTCCAATGGCACTTGCAGCCACTTCTCTGCTCATGCCTTCCCAGGAGCCCACCCTACTGAGATATCAGTTCAGAGTGTGATCATGGAGCTCAGCCACCATATCCATGCCCTCTTTTCCATCACTCCCTCATCCTACTTTTCTGTTCACCCCGTAAGCTCTCTCCATCTTTGGCACAGGGTCAGCTCGCCCCTCCTCTCTGCTGTGGCATTTGCTGCTTGCCACCAGGACACTGTTCTGTGGCCCTACCCTTACTCAAACCCTGGTTCAAAGATCACCTCCTCAGGGGAGCCATCCCCCTGATGAATCACCTCCTACTCCCCACTCTTGCTCTCAGTCCTCTAGCACCTGTGTATGCTTGGTTTTGTCCAGTATATCTGGAGCCTTTTTTGCATGACAGGCACTGTGTGCTGAGTGTTAAGGTAAGGCAAAGAGTAAGACATGGTCCCTGCCTCCAGGGTTTCAGAATCTGTTAATGGTGAAAAGAATGAAAACATAGAAATGACTTTCAGGAGAGAGAGAGGAGGAGGCACAGTCAGGGATGGTTCCACTTGAGGAGAAGGTCAGAGAAACTGCATGGAGGAAATGATGGATTCCAGAAAGATTGAATGGGTAGAATCAGCAGAACCAAGCACTGAACTGATATTTGGGATGTAGGAGTGGGAGGAGTCTAGAAGGCCTCCCAGGTTTCTGTTTGGGTAAGGTAGTAGGTAATGGCACAAATAATTAGGATACAGGAGATATAGGGCAGCCAGGCTGGGGGAGCGTGGGAGGGTCTTTGTCAGAACCTCAGAATCTTAAATCGTTTTTCATACAAAGTCTGGTAGCATCCTGGTCTCAGGGGAATTGGGCACTAGGTATTTTATTAGGCTGGAAACTCTCAGAGGGCAAAAATTGGGTCTCCCCTCCGAGGGAGAGAATTGCACTGTGTTCTCATTAGACATGGAGCTCCCTAGGGTGTGGGCACCTTTCTTTCCTCTGCTTCTCATCCAGTATTGCCCAGTGTTCAGGGCTTTGTACCTTGTGGGTGGGAGTGCAGGTGCATTGAAGAGGCATAAACCGACTGGCTCCTCTGCTCTCCAGGGTCATCTTGGAGATGGCGTCTTGGTCTATAAATGTATGTATAGTACTGACAGCAGTTAGAGAAAGCAGGGATCTGAGGATTGGGTTAGTGAGGAAGATTTGTTGTGAAATTAAACTATCTGATGCCTGAGAGAGTGGTTTAAGCTACCAAAATTCTGAGCAGTTTGGACAGGTGTTATTCATAACCACTCCTAGTGCCAAAAAACACAAGACATGGTCCAGTCTTGGTGCCCTGGAGGGGAAAGTTATCTATCTCCTCAATGGTTTTTTTATTGCAGAACTGAGTCTGGGTGATGGGTTCCAGGATAGTGGCTGACTTTTTGGAATTGTTGGGCGGTGGTGAGAGGTCTTCTCACAGTGGAGGTAGGAGGGGTGGTGGGTAGCACTAGATTATATTTTAGAAGTTCTATTTAGACTAGAAGGATGTTTTTATGGATCTATGCCTCTGAGGCAATTCTGGAATAGAAAGACATACTTTAGTGTATAGATTTCTGTAAATGCAACATGCATATGAATCACTGGGGTTTCTTGTTAAAATGCAGGTTCTGATTCTGTAGGGCTGGGGTGGGACCTAGATTTTCCATCTCTAGCAAGGTTCTAGCTGGTAAGTGATGCTTGTTACTTTGAGTAGCAGGGCTTTAGGACTCACCTTTAGGAGACCTTTCCTTTGAGGCCCCTTATATTCTGTACAGATGATGTCCTGCCTCTAATAACAGTTCATTGTCCTGTCTACATATCTGTCTGTCTCTGCCTGCAAGCCCCCTGGAGAGCAGGGTCCATTGCCTATTTATCTAAGTACCTCCACACCTCACATAAGGCCTCACACATAATAGGTGCTCAATAAAGAATTGATGAAAGAATGACTCTGGGAATAGGAAGCAGTCCAAATTATACCCAAAGTAAGGCTTGGTCCCAAGAGCTCTTGGAACTCTCAACTGCAAACCAAATGTCTTCTGTGCAGCAGATCAGTCAGTGATTCAGGGCCACTTTGATCGAGGCTCCCATGCTGGACATACAGGCATGGACTGGAAAGAGGAAGTGGAGGCCTACCTGAGCATTGATGAAACAGGTTCAGGCCCACTCGAGGCAATGAGACAATATTAGAAAACTTAACAGTAACTTCTAAGTAAGTGCACATTAAGGGGGTATGGCTGAGAACCAAAAGGAAATAGAGAGCAATCCGTGGGTACCCTGGCAGCTTGCACCTCCAAATGCTCAACAGTTAGCTGTTTGTGTATTCACTTGTTGAAATCAGGGTTGCCAGGGGAGGCTAGCATGGAGCACAAGGCACCCAGCTGCCCTAGGGTGCTCACTGCCATCCTGGAGCCATGAAATGACAGATGGGGGTGGTGTGGGGGTTGGGACTATGACCCAAGGGCCAGTCCTCCTGTTGCCATGTGGGGCCCTGCAGAGGCTGGGGCCCAGAGTGAAGGAGATGGGCACTTTCCCGCATGGGGAAGCCTGACTAGGAAGAGGTGAAGAGGAACAGGCAGCAGCGATGTAAGCCTAACACATTTGGAGGGAGGAGGAGGCAAAAGTGGGGCTTGGAGAAGTCCCATGCTGGAGATCCTGGGGAGATGGCAGTGGTAATTTTTACTTCCCTAATAGATGCAGAGCATTTCAACTTTGCTAATTAACCAAACAGCAGGCTTGTAATTCTGACAGCAGCAGGACACAAATGGGGTGGGATGTGTGCTGAATGCCATCGAAGCATGCCTTTGTCCTTAAGAGAAAGCACGAAACTGACGTTGGGTCAGGTCCGTGAGGGTGCCCTCGGATTCTTTTTTCCCTGCAGTAACTCCAAAGGGCACAGGGACTTTCATTGCTTCTCAGGCTTTCTTTAGAGTTAGCAAGGGACCTACTGTTTCAACAGGCTTTCCTTTTAAAGGGGAAAGCTAATCTACAGTTGGTCTAGAGTTTGTAGTCTAATAGTGCTATTATCAAATATACCTTGTATCAGAGACAGCAACTTCAGAGATACAAATAACTTGCCTCTTTCAAGGTATGTATGCTTCACAGACGTTCTTCCATCACTAGCCTTCCACTTTGGTAACTTAGGCCGTCCACAGGACGGGGTGATGCGTCCTAGGCATCCCAATCCCTAAGCTGACTCCTAGAAAAGAATATGCTGGGAGGTCAGGGAAGGGTTGTTTTATCTTCCCAAAAACACACTGAACCTTGTTAGGGACTTTGTTCCCAGCGCTTTCTCTCAAAGCATATTGATCTGATAATCTGAGGATCTTAAAGGCCAATAAATATGAAGAAAAGTTTAAAACATCTCAGCCTATCGGAGCTGAGTGGGACCCTGGGGGTCCTCTACCCAGATCACCAGCACTTCGCGTGACAGATGAAGCCTGTGACCTTGTGCATGTCATTTGAGAAAGGGTTACCATTTCATTCATTTCTTTATCCTTTCATCAAATGTTTATTGAACATTTTCTATGAGTCTGCCCAGACATGTACCTGATAGTGAAAACATGTTTCTATTTCATTGGTCCTGTTTGAGTTAGTTTTCAGTGGACTTCCCCTTTATTATAGATGCTGACAGCTGGTTTCACAAGGGCCTGGGGGAATTGATACATAGGACCCTCAGTTGGTGCAAATAGGTTTTCTACTCAAGGTCACCAACTTCTGAGCTGCTGAGCTAATTAGTTTAGCTCTACTTGGCTTTACATAATGCATATATTGTTGAAAAGTTGTTTGTAATTCAATTTTTAGCAAGTGAAAAACTAATTCAGACCATTAAGGCAAGTTTTATTTAAAGAGACCCTGGAGCAAATCCTTTTATAATGTGAAAAATCTTGTTGTTGTTGCAAACGATTATTTCCTACTTAAGGATTTTATAAATCCAGACACTTCAGGTTTTCTTATGGTAGACTCACAACCTGGGAGATAACTCAGCTGTCTCTGAACCAAATCAGGGAAGACTAGCCTGGGAAAAGGAAGCCCTAGGAATCTTAGACCAACCAGCCCAACCCAAGATACAGACATTTACTCTGGCCAGTGGTTGCAAGCTGCATGGACAAGCCCCAGCCTTTCTCTTAGGCCCTGGAGTCTGGAGGGGAGAAGGAAGAGATGGGGCATGATGAATGGGGTGTGAGGGATGGAATTCAGAGCTCCCTCTTGCTCTCACTTCATGCATGGGAGCGATGAGAGGTTAGTATAGGGAACCTTTTGCTTCCATTGTAGCAAATTCCATGCTCTTCCTTAATGCCTGAGGACTTCGTGGAATTAGAGCCATCTGTACACTTAAAGGGAAGTAAGAGAGAGGAAAAGCAGTGGGAAAAACAAGACAGGAGTTTAGGAGAAAAGAGGGTTATGTGGATTCTCATCATACAGTGAAATCTCATTCGTTTGGGCCTTGCTCGTTTTGAACTTGTAAATAACTTGAAAGACTGAAGTTTAACTTTTCTTATTAAATTTTTTTCCTACAGAAATTAATAGTAAATGTAGTAATATGGGGGAGAATGTTTTAAAATTGATGGATACAAAGGTGTATTTCACATATAAAAATAGGCTATTTTAGGGGCACCTGGGTGGCTCAGTTGGTTGAGTATTCAACTCTTGGCTCCGGCTCAGGTCATGATCTTGTGGTCATGGGATCAAGCCCCACATCAGGCTTCACACTGAGTGTGGAGCCTGCTTGATTCTCTCTCTCTCTCTCTCTCTCTCTCTCTCTCTCTCTCTCTCTCTCTTTCTCTGCCCCTCCCCCCCTTGATCGATCTCTCTCTCAAAATAAATAAACTTAAAGAAATAATAAATTAATTTTAAAAAAGAAAATAGCTATTTTAATGCAAAGGCATCGTTCTACACAAACAGTTCATGCATTAGCTCAATATGATCCTTGTCTAGTTGGTAAAGACTGATAGGACTTTTTTCCACCAAGGAAGCCCAAGCATCTTATTGTGTGAAGATGAAAAAACCCTATGTATCTATTTGTAAATTTTGTAATCATTTATATTGATCTTAAGCAGTTTCTACTAGTGAGATTTCATAGTTTTTCTGTGTTGGACATAAGGTCAGAGCGTAAATATCTGTACAAACTAAGGATAATAAGTATAAAACAATGCTTATAGTTAGAGCTTTCTTTTTTATGGTGTTTTCTTTCTTCTGTTGCTCACATCCGTCTCAAAGTGAGCCTTGTGGCTGGTTATTCTAGAATCAGGCACTCTGAGCCAGCTTATGAAGAGAAGCAAATGATGAATAAAGAGGCTCACTGTCTTCATTTAGTGAAAAATGAAGAAGAAATAGGTGAAATGGTCAAAGACACGTTGGAAATTTGTTGGGAGTTAGGATATAACCCCTGACCGTGGAAACTGGCATTCTGAGGACACATCTCTCCTCCTCTCTGGTTGAGTATACAACTGGCTCATTTTCCCTTCCCTAGGGCAGTGATCTTAATCCTGGGCTGTTGCCAGAATTCCCAGGTGCGTCTCTTGAAACAGTCAATGTTTAGAGGTTGAGACAGTCCTGAGTGGGACCATCCTCCCCAGTACATTTCTCTGTGGACTGTCAGATTGGGACCACATGGGAGTAAGCCAAGTGGAGAAAGGCACTGGAGCAGGTGTCCATGGGCTCTGGTTCTGTTTCACTGAGCCGACGCAGAACCTCTTCTCTTCTGGGGTCCATGTGTGCAATACACAGCAGAGGCTCCAGTTATAGCTCACAGAGTGTGGGCTGGCTCTCCCTGAGAGTCCTTGTGGGTGGTCGGGTTAAATGTGGGGGCACAGTGGGCTGGCCTGGGGTTTTGTGCCTGTGTGCTGAGGCTTGTCTTCCCACACACCTTGCACTCACACTGGGCTGGGTTGCCTTTGAGGCTGTTTCTCCAGGCACATCATTATATTCCATTCTATGTGAGCCCCAGGCCTCTGCCTCCCACCCCCTAAGAGGAAGTCAGCTGGACCCCAGAAGGGACTTTGCAGCTGAGAAGTGAAATTTAGGCAGAGAATGTGTTGCTGGAGAAGGGAGTGTGTTTCCTTCCCAGGAGATTGGTGTCTCCCCACCTCCTGTCTGTTGTGGACTGGTGAGGGTGACATTGAGGGGGAGGAGGAAGAAGGCTGTTGCATTCAACTTAGCTTCCCACTTGGGGATATTGTGGTTTACTTTTCCCATTTGTACAATGAAGACTAAAAGTCACTGTGCCAGGTAGAGGAAAAGCAATAAACAATTATTTAGGGCATTGTAGTCCATCTTGATATTAATAAACCTGTTCCATAGATGTTTACTGAGTGCTTACTGTGTACCAGACACCATGCTAGGCAAAGAGGTACAAAAGTGGCTTTTAAAAAGCCCCATCATCAAGTTGCTCACAGCAGCAGGGCTTGTGGTTGTTGCCTGCCAGGCACGGAGCTTTGTATATGTGGTGGGGGCAACTTGGACCATCCTTTCCCTGGAAGGGACACCTGCGTGGCCTGGCATCATGTGGAAGTGTCCTTCCTGTTGTGGACCCTCTCCTGCTCCATTGGGCTGGGCTGTAGCACCTGAACAAGGCACAACTTTTTGGCGCATGATAGCGTTGGGCCGCGGAGGGGGGTACCCAGGGATTCAGCCAGTTGGCCTCTTTCACCCTGATTCCTCTGTTTTGTCATCCCACAGGATCTTTTCGGAATGATGGTTTGAAAGCTTCTGATGTCCTTCCCATCCTAAAGGAAAAAGTGGCCTTCGTGTCTGGTGAGTGTTTGTGGAACTTTGCTCTATAAGAGACCTGGAGGAGTGTGTGTACGTGTGCATGCTAGCAGTCACTTCTTGGTGTGTGAGAGAGAAGTGGGGGATGGGGTGGCACTCAGGAGCCCCTGGCTGCATCCTTGCTCCAGAGGCAGGCAGAAAGAGGAGGGAGAGCTCTGATCCTAGCTGGGTGCTCTGGACGACATTCACCACCACAGGTGGGTGCCTCTCACCTCACAGCCCCCACACATACACCTTACCTCACCCCACCATCCCAGGCCTGTGAGGTCCCTCATGCACCACTAAGGTCCTTGTGGGAGATGGTCCAGTTGGAGGAGTCTGTTCACCTCACACATTCCCAGAGGTTTCATTTGGGTTCATCTCTGACTGGATCACAGAGAGGACATTAACATTTTTTTCTGGTTCCTCTTTATCTCTCCTTCCTGGCAAAGGGAACTCAAGTGAATGTTTATATCCATTCATTTACTTTTCTGAGTAATGACTTCCAAATATTTATTTCCAACTTTTCTCTCCAACCCATCTTGTGCACCTGCATCTTTTACTGTCTGATTCAGGGGTCAGCAAACTATAGCTGGTGGGCCAGCCACCTGTTTTTATAAGTAAAATTTTACTGGAACACAGCCATGTGCATTTGTTCAGGCAGTATTAGTCTCCTATTGCTGCTGTAAGAAGTTACCGCAAATTTGGTAGCACACAGCAACAGAAATTCATTGTCTCATGGTTCTGAAGGCCATGAAGTCAGTTTACTGAGTCTGAAATCAAGCTGTCAGCAAGGCTGTGCTACTTCCAGAAGCTCTTATGGGAGAACTCACTTCTTGCCTCTTCTGGCTTCTGGTGGCTGCCAGCATTCACTCCCATCTCTGTCTCTGTGGTCACACTTATTCTCCTCTTCTGTCTGTGGCACATCTTCCTCTGCCTCCCTCTTACAGGATACCTGTAACTGCATTTAGGGCCCAGTCATTTAAGCCAGGTTCATCTTCCCATATCAAGATCCTTGACTCGGTTACATCTGCAGGTGCTTTTTCCAAATAAGGTAACATTTACAGGTTCCAGGGATTAAGACCTGATATTTTTTTTTTTGGGGGGGGGGGCTACTATTCAGCCTGCTATAGGTAGTGTGAATGGATGCTTTCTTCCTTTAGTTTTTTTGTTTATTTTAAAGAGAGAGAGAGAGAGAGAGAGAGAGAGAGAACATGAGTGGGGGGAAGAGCAGAGAGAGAGGGAGAGAGAGAATCCTAAGCAGGGTCTGAACTGTCAGCACAGAGTGCTGCACAGGGTTCCAACTCATGGACTGTAAGATCATGACCGGAGATGAAATCAAGAGTCAGCAGTTTAACCAACTGAGCCACCCAGATGCCCCAATGGCTGCTTTCTAACTACAATCGCAGAGTTGAGTAATTTTATCAGAGTCCAGATAGTCATAAGCTTAAAATATTTACTATCTGGAGCTTTAAGAAAAGTTTGGTGGCCTGTGATGTAATTGAAGGCAAGCTACAGGTGTACCAGCATCACTCTGGGTGCCAGTTCTTGAGTTCTGTAGACTTCCCTTGTAGAATCTCCAGCAGGGGCTGGGATGATGGCAGTGCCCCACCGAGGATCACAAGCATTCATGCCTTGTGGACTGAGCATTTGTTTCTGGATGATCCTGATTGTCCACAAGGAGTGGTGGTAGAATCACAGGGAAGAAGTGAGTACAGTCCCACAGGGCATGGCTGCACATCATAGGTGCTACTGGCCTGGATGATGGGCAACAGACACAATGAAGAGAAGGGAGAGTGAGGAGGGGTTTAGAGGGAGGTGAAACCAAGCGGCAGGTGTCTTCCACCTGCTGAGAGGGAAGGTGAGAGACTGATGATTCAGAATGTGGAGATGGGATGTGAGAGCAAAGTATGAGATGGGAGTATGTAAGGTACTAGAGGTACTCCGTAGTAATAGTGATACCAGTGTTTTATTGTTGTTGCTGCTAGGTGAGATTGACCAAGAAGCTGCCTTTCTCCATTAGCGTTAGGGGCTTGTCTACCTTGTCAGGTAGTGAACCCCTGTCACTGCAGATGTTGAAACACAGGCTGAACAGCCCTTGGCAGGATCATGTGGCAGCGATTACGGGTAGAGGGGTTGGTAAGGCAACCTCCAAAGTCTTTGTAAGCTTGGATCTGAGTGTTTGCTGAACATGTGGGAGGACCTTGTGTGGAGGTCCTGAGGGCTGCTGGGCAGTGCTAGGCCCCTGACTTCTGCTGCTGCCCAGAGCCTGGCTGTAGGACATTGCCCACAGCCTCTATTGTTTACTTTCTACTCCCAAGTAGAGCTCAATCAGATCTTTTCTTCTTTAGGGCCCAGAGCTTCATCTAACCTGATGTCCTTCCTGTCCCCTGGGTCTCCTGCTAATCCTCCCATATCTCTTGTTCCCAAACTTCCTCTACCTGCAATGCTTTACCCACACTTTCTGCCATTTTGAGCCTCTGTTTTTCCCAAGTAAGTGCCCACTTTGCCTCCTCCAGGAGGCCTGCCTTGCTTTAGTGTAGAGCCTCTGAACACCATCCTGTTCTGCATCAGTTCAGGGTATATGAGTGCAGATACAGTAAACTCTGACATGGGGACCCTTGTTTGATTGTTCATGGCTTATTTTTTCCCATGTGAATTCAGTTGGAGCCCCGAGGCAGAGCTCAGCCAGCCCTAGAAAAAACCTTCCCAACTAGATAGAATTGTCCTAAGGGAGAACATAGAAACAATGTGCCAGGAAGACAGTCCAGCATGAGGCAGGTAGATGCTTCCCAGAGCAGGAGCGAGGGGGCTGGGGCTGTGCAGCTTGCTCCCTTGAACTGATGTGGGCTGACCAGCCTGGGGTGCGTCTTACTCATCTGCACGTGGTGCCAGGAGTTTTGGGCTTAGGGGACATTGTCTTCCCATGCCTGAGAAGGATGCTGAGGATGCTAGGGAGACAGCTGGCTGCATTAAAAACAAAAACAAAAAACAAAAACAAAACAAAAAAACCCAGAAACAAACCAATAAAGCCTCTTATATACTGAGCTTTTAAAAGACAAAACACAAGAATAAAACAAAACAAAGAAACCAGAATTAAATAATACAGTGTAGCAGCTGTATTTCTTTCTGAGAAGGAAGGTGGTGACCAGAGAAACGAACTGTCTCTTGTTCCTTTCCTCCTCTCCTCCTGCCCGCAGCATGGCCAGGGCAAAGGAAAGCGTGCTGCCATGGGAACGCACATTTGGAATAATCCAGTGCAGCCCAACAGCTTCTGTGTGTGGGCGTGTGCACGTGTGTGTGAGACAGGTTCTGTGGCTGTGCCTTAGGGAGCCTCTGTCATTCCAGCCTGGTGGTCCTGCTCTATACTCACAACCTGGGGGCTCCCCCTTTGCCCTCTCTGGCTTCCTCTGAGTGCATATGCCTCCCACTCACAAGCACCCATTTATGCCTTTTATCCAATCTGCTTGTATAGGGCTTATTTCACCCCTATTATCATTTTGTGCACTCACACCCTCCTTTTGGCCACCCCCTGATGTCTCTCTGCCTCCTGATCTCCCACCAGCAATGTTCTCTATGTTCCCAGGGAAATTTCATGCTGCCGTGGTACAGTCTTGTATCCTGGACCTGTGTCTCTCAAAGTATGTTCCATAAAACAGCAGTCCCACAAGATGGTCCTCAAAAAAATGAAAAGGGGTCCTATGCTTAAATAAGTTTGGGAAATGCATATTATAGCCACCTCATGGAGATTTGCTGTGTCCATTAAAGCACATGCCCATTAAACGCATGAAAGCATCTCCCAAACTACAGAATAACTTCATTCCCTTAAGGAAATCATGTGTATCCATTAACATCTTGCTAACTATTGTTACATGGGCCAGAATTTTGGTATGATGCCCTCAATGTATTTTTCTTCTCCCACCATCCCCCACCTTCCCCACTTGCCCTAACTGGAGCCTGATACCCCCTGAAAATTTTTGAGCAGCGTTGTTCCTCTGGCTCAGTCAGGGAAGCCCTAATGGTCCCTGCTTTTGGTCTTGCCTCTTCCCCAACCCTACCCTGCCCTGCCTCTCTGGAAGGGGATCAGTGCTACTTCTAGAACATCAGACTGTCCCCTCCCTCTTTATCCTCTTTATACCTGTCCTGTAGCTCCTGGCAACAAAGCCTCACATGTGCAGGCCCACGGCAGGAATGTGATGAGTAAAGGAATACCAGCACCTTTTCAAAACTTGGCTACTTGTGTCTCATACCCTCTGGGATCCACCTCCATAATGCACACTGACTTCAGCAGGGAGGATTCTCATTCTTCATCCCTGTGTATCACGCTCTGTAATTTCAGCACCATATCAACTATCCATCCAATCCTACACCTTCATGGCTTCTCAGCCTCCTTGGCACCAAAGTTTTCCACCTCCTTATTTTAGGCCATGAATATCTACGACCTTAACCCTTGATATGTGCATCCATGGACTTAGCCTCTTACCTTTGACCCTTTCTGGTGTTCTCCTATAAGTTGGGAAAGGATGGATTTCAGATGAGCAAAACATCTGTCCCCTCTTCTCTGGGAACTCATGATCCAGTAGGACATTTCCTACCTGCACTGGGCCCTCTCCACTTATGCATGCATTAGCTTTATTCTGCCTTCACTCAGGTTAGAACCTAACATAGATACGATGGCTAGACCTCCCAAAAGAGGTCTCACTGTGTCCCAGTTCCCTGCCTCATTCCTTTTAGCCTACCTCATACACAGTCCTGCTGTTCATTCTCTTGGGACACTGATCAGTGATGGTCTTCTCCCCTTTCTCCCAGCACCTCGAACCTATCCTGATCCTTGACAGGTGACCTCATTTGCTATTTCACCTAAAGTGTAGTGTCCCCCAGGCAGGCTGAATTTCTCCCACTCCTTCATTTATTTGTTTCCTCCCCCCTCTCTGAGTTGTATCAGCCTGCTTCAGAGAAGGGGACAGGACCCCTCTTCTTGCACCGGCTCTGAGGCCTTGTTCTACCCATTGTCCCACTCTTTCCAGCACAGTGATTCTCTTTCACTATGCCCCTTCCTCCTCTGCTTCCTACACACTTGCAAGGTCATCTCCTTTCTGAGAAACACCTGGCTGATCCTGCTGCCCCCTCTTGAATCCTTCTCCATGCTTACTGAAGGGACCGGGCTGCCCTGACCCAGGCTTTCTCCTTTCCCTCCCTCTCCTCTGCCATCTGGAACCTTCCCCAGCCATATTTATGAAACTCTTATTTCCAAGGGCAGAACTAGCTCTAGCTCAGGAAGGACAGTTCCAACAGTCCTACAAAGTCCGTAGTGAGTCTTTGCCAAACAAGCCAGTCTTGGCACTCCATGTTCTCATGGCTCTACTGTGTCTACGGAAAATCAGGAAGAAAGGCAACAACTGCAGTTAAAACCACCCAAGAGTGAAAATCCTTAGGATGGTTCATGGCTAGAGAGGAAGGTTGTGGGTACAAGAGATGCTCCCAGCTTTTGGGACGTAATGCCCCCGATTTCGAATCCAAGAGACCACCAAGGAGCCGATACCGATGCAAACGCACGAGGGTTTATTTGCAAGCTCGAGCTTGGGCCCGAGTATACCCGACACAGCGGAGCAGGGACTTGGACCCCTAGGTTAAGAGGCGTAGCAGTTTTATAGGGGCCAGTGGCCAATGAGATTGTAACACACACAGAAAGTTGCACATTCATGTCAGTCCACACGCAGGTGGCCAATTGAATTACAATTTACCCTATAGTAACTGTTTGAACTAGCCTATCACTCTGGTCAGAATTGACGCGCAAGTTTGGCGAGCAAAAGGCGGGGTTTACATTCTTTGGCAGTTAGGGGTTCCGCATTCCTAAATGAGCGGTTTCCAGTAAGGGTGTGCTCAGCGGCTTGACTAGGGTGGGGGAGTGTCTTAAGCAATAAGTAGGTCATGTGGGGGTTATACATGAGATGGTGGGTGTAGCACAAAATGGAATTAGTCTTGCTCTGCTTGTCCAGGGGTAGGGGATTTTTGTCAAATTCCTTGGGTCCCACAGGGAAACCTTCCATTTAATCCTCTGCTTCCTTTTCCTCATGTGGAAGGCAGTTGGGAAATGGGGATCATTTCCAAGGTAGATGAGTTGGGGTGGTTTTTCATACAAAGAACCAGGGCCCATGGTATGGAAGGTCTGGAGCTAGGGGCCCAGGTCCCACACTGTGGTGTGTCTACACAGATCGCCCTGCTGTGGGGCTGGAAGTGGGGGTGGTACTGCTGAAATGTTTTCTCATCAGGGCACGTCCCTCACTGGCCTGATCTTGTTTGATCCTTTTCTCTTCTCAGTCTTCCTATTTCCTCCTCAGGAGTATCCTGGAGTGGTTTAGGTTTTGTTTGTCGAGCTTCCCTTCTGTCTGTATGGCTTCTGGACCCCACAATCAGAGGGAAACATTATTCATGAACTCACACTTGGGTGGGGACTCTGGGAGGCTCTGCCTTTCCTTGAAGAGCTCCTTATTCAGAGGGCTGAGCTTTAAGCTTCTTTTCTAGTATTGGTGATGGCCATGCCACTTCCTCCCCCTTCTTGAATTGTATCCCCTTGTGGTCCCCACTCTGGAGGATGTCAGGCAGCTGCCTGGGATGTGTGCAAGAGTCTGTGATCATGACAGGGGTTTTCTGTGCATAATAACCAGTGCCTGTAAGGATGTACCTTAGCTTTGTCCTCTGTGACCCTCCTGAGAAACTTGGCCCTGCTTCCTAATCATAGCACCCATTAAAGGATAAATCTTTAAATCCTATAATAAATAGTGAAAAGAAAGTTTAGAAAAAAGAAGAAAAAGCAACCATGTAAAATCCCAGCTGTCTAATAGCAACAATGATCATCATTTCACTATACTCCTTCCTGCTTGTTTTAATGTGATATTTAGAAAACATTTATAATCATAGTGTGTACATATGCATTTGCCATGATTAAGACCTTGAGCATCCTTGTTTCTGATCAAGATTCCTGTACTCCTCTAGCAGGAGTGACAGGTGGTACCTCAGGCAGGCAGACAGGCAGGGGTGGAATCTTGACTGTGTAGAAAGCACTTAACATCTTTTCTATGAATCTGAAAATCTCCCAGCAGTGATGTCCTGGATGGATGCTTTAAGGGTTTCTCACTACAGTAGTCAGTTCATCTTAAGCACTTCTACCTCACAGAGGTCTGCAAAGAGAAGTGAATTGAAGGTTAAATTTTCAAAGACCATAACACATTCGATAGCTTGTTTTCTCAATGAGAGCAGTCACCACCACCTTCATTATCATCTCACAGTTGTGGAGAGCTTTATGTTTTAAAGTGCTTCCCCATCAGTCCTTGTGGCAACCCTGTAAGATGCTCATCATTATTTTCAGGTGCACTTTGCAAATGAGGTGTCAGAGAAGTCAAAAAGTCTTGCCCAAGGTTACACATGTTAGCTACACCCAAACTCCATACCCTTCACCTAACCAGTGACTGCATTTCTCCGGGCACCATATTTCTGCCTGTTTCATCCAGCACTCAGATGGAATTCTTTTTTCTGTGCAGCATGCTTTCCAGCTGGTTTTCTTAACCGCCCTCCTCTTCCTCCCTACAGGGGGCCGTGATAAGCGAGGTGGACCCATTCTGACCTTCCCTGCTCGCAGCAATCATGACAGAATAAGACAGGAAGACCTGCGGAAACTCGTGACCTATTTGGCCAGCGTGCCAAGGTAAGGTGAAGGGGAATATCCTGCCGGGGAGTGGGGAGCTGGGCTCGTGTGAGTGAGCTAGAATGAGCCTCCATCCCAGCCCGGGGAGTTGTTTCTGCCCTTGGAGTGGATTCTAATTATTCCTGGAACAATGTCACCCATTGTTCACCTTGTTCTCATCATTCCCATTGTTACTGCTGGGATCCATATGAATGGAGTAGGAGCCCTGGGCAGAGGTGAGGACCAGGACAGGCCCTGGAATGGAGACTCTGTGGCCTGAGGAAGAGGGTGGGAAGCTGCTGTTTTCCTTAGGGAAGTAGGAAGTTAGCTGAGTCCACCTTGGCTTGTGCAATGGATTGTTTTAAAAACTTACAGCTTGTGAATATGGTTTATGGCTTTTGGAGTTTGGGACAAATAACCCCACTTGAATCATACAGTTAGACTCAGCCCTCAGTCCAATCTAGATGACACATTTTCAGCAGGGTTAATATTGTCTCTAAGGAGGATGAAAATTGGTTCTTGGTGTGGGGGGTAGCAAAAACCTGTCCTTTTATGTATTAAGCACAGGTATATATACGGTACCTAAAAAGGTATACAATATATTCACGGCATTAAATTTTCATTGACTTGACAATTGAGGAAGGAAGCATAGAAAAGTTCTTTTGGGGCAGGGAACGATGATCATTTTAACAGGTTGAGAAACATTGGTTTCCAAGTGTTTCCTGGTGGTGCTGGCCATGGAGCTGGTGGAGAGAGACGTGTTGAGGCCATGGTCTGTATCTTTTAAGAAGGGAGAATAAAGGCCTTTGTAGACTCAGAGAATCACAGAATGTGAATGCTGGAAGAGCCCTGAGAAGCTGTCTAGGCAACTACATGTTGTGCTCTGCTTAGGAATTAGGGTCAGTAGGGATGAGAGCTGCTCACCGGGCATCAGTGTCAGTGGCTGGCCTAGAACTCTGCCTTCCTGACTCCTGATCCAGGGCTCTCCTGTCCTTGCACTTGGCCAGAGAGATTTCTGTTCTCTGCCACTTAATGGAGCTGGAGCCTGTCAAGTGTTTCTTGTGGCAAATGAGAAGTGGTACTTTGGGCCTTCAAAATCTTCTTGTCTCTGTGCATTTTATAGGAGAATTAGTAAATTATAGACAGGAGCTCCATATTCAGCTCCGCCTCTGCTAGGAGACCTTGGATAATTGTTTCAAGCGCTGATTAGTTCTTGAAGCAGGTGTCAAATGAGGCAAGCGCTAGATCTCGAAGTGCTATGAGGGAGACAAATGTAAAGGGATTGGTGGATGGTGATGGGCAGGTGGTAAAGGAGTTTTAAGAGCAGCCATCAAGTGCTTGGGAGGATATTGAATAGAATGGGGAGCCCTGAAGAGTCCCAGGCAGAAGGCTGTGAACAAATAGATGTTGAATAGTGTCTATTTTTTTTCTTTATGATATCCGCTGGAGACTGGAAAAAAAGATAAAAGGTCTTAAGTTCCAACAAAAGGGACTTGGGTTCTATGCAAAGAAGAACTTCTAAACTTGGAGTGCAAGAGTCTTTGGATGAGGAATAGACTAGAATATATTTTTTTTTCTTGGATGTCTTTGGAGAGAAGAAATATTCCCATCTGTCTCAGAGGCAAGGAGATGGACTAAATAACCCATGATTGATGTAGGTAATTTAGCAATTTAGTCATCTAAGGGCTAAGCAGTTTTAAAAGCACCTTTCCCAAGTATACTACTATCAGGCATAAAACCAGGCATTTTCTAAAGCAATTTACAAGAAAAGTTTTCACGGAGACCCATGATGAACTCTTAGTTCTTTCAGAGCCAGAAGAAATTGGGGTCCCAGGAGATACGAAAGGTGTATTTTTTTCCTTTCTGGTATGTTTTTCACATCCCTGCAGCTAATGTACACTTACCTTCTACAGAATAGAAGGTAAAAGAGTTTGAAGAACACTTTTCTTCATTCTGATTTGTTAAGCAAAGACAGGACAGAATAGATTGGAAGCAGTTAAAAGGAAAGATTTCTGCTGGGTGAAGGGGAATGAAACCCAAGAGGGGCTGAAAGGAAGGTCACAGATAAGGAGAAACAATACATTATCATTGAAGGAATATACTAGATGGTAGCTCTTTGCCTCTCAGAGGGTGGTCTCAGGCATTGCCCCTGAGAACAGAAGAGGTTCTTCACAGGTTCTGGCAGGTGGGGGGCAGGACTCCTGTTGCTGCCTTCAGTGGGAAGGATTTTCCTTGGAGTTCTGCCACCTCTGTCCCAAGGGCTCTTGTTCAGGAGGAGTGTGAGTACCTGGCAGGCTGCAGAGTTTACCAACTAGTCATGCCACTCATGTCCCCAAGTTCACATATGACTACTGTTGGAAGCAAAACCTGGAACAGAATTGTTCTAAAGACACTGAAGTCTAGGGAGGGAAACTGAAGAACTTAGTGGGTCAGATAATATTTGCCACTCTTCTGCTAACCACAGGTTTGGGAAAGAAGGGAAACTGTGAAAATGAATAGTTAGACAAGGTCAATGATACTGATGAGAAGAAATGATCTATTCTGGGTCATGGCCCAGGAAGCTAAAAGACAGGCTCCTTTTGGGGTGGAGTGTGCTCTACAGACTGGTGTAATCATCTGTAGGTGACATTTGACATTTATTTATTCATGCATTCATTCATTCTTTATTTATTTAACAAATATTTAGAGCCTCTGTATGCCAGGCTGACTGAGTGTTCATGGTGAGCAGGAAAAGATATTTTGGTAAAGTTAGGTAAAACCTGGATATTTCCCTACCTTGTACAAACCAGTAAGAATAAAGGGCAGTGCAATATATGACTGTGCTGGTAGCATAAGAGATGAGCTGGCTAAAAGAAGGCAGGCAAATAAGGACCAGTAAGTGATGAAAGAAGATCCTGAAATCTAAGGAATGAGTCATCTTGACGGCCATTTCTGGCACTATTCTAGAAAAGATGATTAAACAGATGGTTGTGGTAATTTATAAATGAATGGGAAGAAATAGTCCCACCATCCTCTGTGAAGGCCAGGCCACATCTGGACCACTGCATTCAACTCTGCAACACTGAACTCTGCCAGTCCATTTTTAAATTTAAAAAAAAAATTTTTTTAACGTTTATTTATTTTTGAGACAGAGAGAGACAAAGCATGAATGGGGGAGGGTCAGAGAGAGGGAGACACAGAATCTGAAACAGGCTCCAGGCTCTGAGCTGTCATCACAGAGCCCGACGCGGGGCTCGAACTCACGGACCGCGAGATCATGACCTGGGCCGAAGTCGGCCGCTTAACCGACTGAGCCACCCAGGCGCCCCCCATTTTTAAATTTTTAAAAAATTTTTTAAATGTTTATTTTATTTTTGAGACAGAGAGAGACAGAGCATGAACGGGGGAGGGTCAGAGAGAGAGGGAGACACAGAATCTGAAGCAGGCTCCAGGCTCCAGGATCCGAGCTTTCAGCACAGAGCCCGACGCGGGGCTCGAACTCAGACTGCGAGATCATGACCTGAGCCGAAGTCGGATGCTTAACCGACTGAGCCACCCAGGGGCCCCTTTTAAATTTTTTTTAAATGTTTATTTATTTTTGAGAGAGGGAGGGAAGGAGGGAGGGAGGGAGAGAGAGAGAGAGAGAGAGAGAGAGAGAGAGAGAGAGAATGAGTGGGGGAGGGGCAGAGAAACAGGGAGACAGAATCTAAAGCAGGTTCCAAGCTCTGACCTGTCAGCACAGAGCCAGCACGGGGCTCGAACTCATGAGTTGTAAGATCATGACCTAAGCTGAAGTCGGATGCTTAACTGGTTGAGCCACCCAGGTGCACCTCTGACAGTTCGTTTTAAGAATGCTGTTGACCACTTAGAGTATTGTCAGGGGAGCAGCGTATTGAAGAATCCACAAACTGGGTGTCTCTGTAGTTGAAGGATTGAAGGATGTTTTCTGGCAGGAATGAAAATGGAAGAACAGTGATTCCTGACTTCAGGTGTCAGGAGAGCTGTCCCAAAGAGGAAGGGGCAGGCATGGTCCCTGCTGCATCAATGGGTAGAAGTGAAGAAAGAACCTGCCCACCTGGGAGCTGTCCAGCAGTAATGCTGCTGCCCCTGGAGAAAGTGGGTGGGCTTTCTGTCAGCTGGAGACTGGGTGACCTTCTGTTAGGGATACTGTAGGAAGAATTCCTCCATTGGGCTGGAGGCTGGATTAGATCATTTCTAAGATTTCTTGCCCCAAATTTTGTGTTTCTATGATATTGGGGGAAAAATGCATCATAAAATCTAGAACCTCAAAACAGAGTACTATTACCCCCACTAACATACACGTCATTTCTCAGGCTCACTAAAAAAGTTAGGGCCTGGGATTTCACTTCAGATGATGTCTACATCTGAAATCCTGAGAGAACTGCTTTCTAGTTCCTTTGGACTCTGTGGGAATTTGGGGGCATCATGTGGGACCAAGGATCATCCTGGAGTGTGACAGTTTGGAACAGTCCTGCTTACTCTTTTGGGATCCATCTTGGCAGGAATTAAGTTTTTTCCAACTTCCCTTTTGTGCCTCTGATGGCTTTGAGCACCCATCTCCAGGATCTTCTCCATGCTTTCTGTCATCTTGTTTTGAGGAATCACAGACTAGCAGTGTGGGAAGGGGCCTGAAAAGTCTTCCGGTTCAACTTGCTAATAAGTCCACTTACTGAATTCAACAATGTTTGCCGAGTGCCTACTATGAGCCAGGGCCTGGATAGGCATCTTGGTGGGCTCTCGTGTTATCTTTTCTGACTGTCATCCATGCTATACTTAGCTAGCTTTTTTATCCTGCTCTGCTATCTGTTTGCAGCTACTTGTACATGAAAGGAGCAGAAGGCAAATACTCAGATACAATCAACTGATGAATTTTCCTAGAAATTGAGGGACAGGATAGAAAATGTAGCCTGAGAGTAAATAATTGCCCAGGCAGAGCTCACAGTGTGGATAATCTACTCACCGTGATTATTGAGAGTTGAACAAATGCTTGAAATAGGAAATTCTAAGTATCTAGTAAAAAAAAAAAAACCTGGATTATTTTATTGCATTGAATTTCTCCTCTTCATCGTCCTTGTTATCCTGCTTTGTCATGACCATCTTTCTGCTACTTCTAAGGGCACTGATTGTTAGCCCTTTGATGTGTCTGCCACTTAATTCTGCTCTTAGCAGGGCAGCTGAGATGTTAAGTGTTCTGGCAAGAATTGCAGATATCATACTGGTGAGGAGAGATGACAAGAAATTAAGATGGGATATTCTGTAATGCCAATCAAACCAAAGTGCCAATATTCACAGCTTATTATTTGATAACACTTGCTCTTGTTCTACTGACTTCAGCAAGAGATAAATTGGGCTTATAGCCAGCACTGTCTTTGTACAGCATCACCAGAAAATAGAAATATGCAGAATGAGCCAGAAAGACAGTTAAAAGATGAGGCGGTAAAAACTGCAAGGGTTTCCTCCCACTATATTCAGCCTGAGAGAGCCCAAGCTATCCAAACTATAATCACTGAGTGCGTCTTATTGCAAGGGCCTGTTGAGATGTGTTGTTGGCATTCTGTCCTTTGTTCTGAGATTATCAATTAAAGGAGGAGGTAGGGAGTAGTGACGGGAGGTCCAGAAAATAGGACCAATGAGAGCATTGTCCAAAACTTATGCCTTTTCACACTCATTTTAAATTTATTTTGTTGCTTATGTATAGAGGGCTTATAATTTTTATTACAGTTCCCAGATTCTACACAAATTGAGCAATAACAGTTAAGTGTCCCTATTGTTAAGCTGTGTGTAACACAAGTCCTGAAGAGCAAATAGTGTTCTACTCTGCTGCTAAGGAGTGTAAAATCACAACAGTAACTACCCTCATTAGTGATCACTCTCCTTGGAGCTGTGCAGACCTTCCAACAAAGGGAAGAGAAGCGTCCTAGGATGGCAGAAGATACCGAGGTTCAGATCCCAGCTCTATCACTACTCAGTAAGGAAGCTAATGGCCACTCAACCTGGGTAATCTGAGAAGAGATTAAGGAAGGTACAATTTATAGTCATGCAGGCAGGGCACAGGGAAACCAGCAAGGTTTGGATTCCCAAGTTATACCAGGGCTAGAAACAATAGGGAGGGGAGATGTTACTACTTCTAGCCCTGAAGGGCAAGATGATCAACAGTTCTTAGAATCTGGAGAGAGACGACTGTGTGAGAGGGCCACCTGACAGGAGCTGTGGCTATGGGTGATTCCATGATGGGGGGCAAGGGGAATACAGACTCTTAACTTCACTGTCCTTTCATTCTCTGACCTCCTGTCATCGTTTGTCATTGACTGAATGCAACCAAAGCCAGGTAAGCCCATTGATGCAGTCCACGTGGGTCAGCCTCCTAGGTCGTCGGCTTGAGGGGAGAGGATGGAGAATGGATTTGGAGGGGCAAATGGAAGGTATTTGGCATGGGGTGAGACCTGGGGCATATTATTCAGTATTTCTGAGTCTAATGTTCTGATTTTTAATTTAGGAAAAGAATGCACATCCCACAAGTGTGTGGCGAAGAATTATCTAGCAATCTCTCTGTAGCACCCAGGCACTCAGTACTTCTTAGTCTGTCTCCTAAAGTATAATAATAATAATTATTATACTTTATATATATATATATATAATTATATATATAATAATAATTATTATACTCTCTCTCTATATATAATTATATATATAATAATTATACTATATATATAATTATATGTATAATAATAATAATTATTATTATTATCCTGTATATACACATGCACATATAGTAATATTTGTTACCTATTAAGGAATAGATATAATGTATATGTAAGTTACGAAGCATAATAATAAAATGAACATCTGAGAGCACACCCCTCAACTTTAAAAGTAGAATGTCACCTGTAGTGACGTTTGAGGCTACCTGTGGCTACCTGAAGCTACCTGTGGCTCCTCCCCACCATGAACCCCCCTTCCCCCCCCCAAAAAAAACAATCATTACTCTGAGTTTTGTGTTTATCCTCTTGCTTCTTTGGTATAGTTTACCACATGTTTTCATAAACAATATGTTGTTTAGTTTTGCTTGTTTTTTTTTAAATTTATTTTTACATTTATTCATTTTTGAGAGAGAGAGAGAAAGTGAGAGAGAGTGTGTGAGCAGGGGAAGAACAGAGAGAGAGGGAGACACAGAATCCAAAGCAGGCTCCAGGCTCTAAGCTGTCAGCACAGAGCCTGATGTGGGGCTTGAACCCACAAACTGGGAGATCATGATCTGAGCCAAAGTTGTACACTTAAGCAACTGAACCACTCAGGCACCCCTAGTTTTGCTTGTTTTTGAGTTTTATACAAAGGGTATCATACCATATGTAGTTTTCTTTGACTAGCTTTTTTAACTACTGTGGTATTCAACAACATGGATGAATTTTCAGATGTGATTTTAAGGGGGAAAAGACAATGTGTCCAACCCCTGGAATTGATCTATTAAGTAATAAATAAATGGCTAGCAATTATTATTTTTAACCTACATTATTGTGCTGTTATAAGTATTTGATATGCATAACTTCGAGGTGAGTATGTTTATTTCCTCTTTTACATATGAGGGGACTGTGGCTCCAAGAGGTTAGGTAACTTGCCTAGGGACACAGAGCCAGTATAACAAGAAGCTAGGTGCTTTAGCACCAGAGCTTGAACTTTTATCCACTGAAGGGATGAGGAGCCAGAGTAAGGGAGGCCATGGTGATGGAGTGCAGGGGACACATCTGGGGAGAGTAGGATGGGCTAAAGATTGGATTGGAACAGGACAATGGGAGAGGGTGGTAAGGAGATGAGGGGGCCTACAGGTGTAATGATGGTGGGCAGCAATGGTCTATGCATCAAACCTGCTTTCTCTAAGGTTCTCTTTGGATTCTAAGTGTGAAGGTTGCTGCAGGTGTGGAATGCAGATGGCGATTGCCTCAAACCTGGTTTCTACTGGTTAAGGCAGCCATGGTGACTGTGGATGTGCTGGACAATGGTGGTGGTTGTGGGGAGTGCCTCAGAATTTCTCCCCCAGGTGCAGATGTGTAAATGCTCCTTATTTATGCTCATCTGTGGATGATAGTCAACTATGCTTTAGTGACCACATAATACCAAGAGATGTAGTGAAAAAGCAGAAACACTTAAGACCATGGATACTGTTTAAAGAGATAAGTAAAAAACTGTCAGTAGCAGCGACCCTGCATGTAAAGCCTGGTCCTATTGTACTCTAAGGATGGTAGTTCTATTCAGTTTCTTGGGTCTGAGTCTTCTTTCACTAGGCCACCTGTTTGGTTCATCTTCACTGCTCTGGTGGCAGAAGCACATTTCTGGCACTAGCATTATGCTGATACACATTTTGAAGCTGGTTTAGTTCCTTGGCCATGCCATTGCTGGACTTGGCAGATGTGGCTGGCACAGCCCTAATGGGGCTGAGGGGCCAGAAGGGGCTCATGGAAACCCTGAGAAATGCAGCTGTGTGGCGGAGGGAGAGCTAGTGGTGATACTTCAAATGTAGAGGCATGCATTTGTGATTCCCTGGAGAACAATAGTCTGGATGATCAGAGGCAAAAACCATGTGGTCATGAAGTAACTATGGGAAGTAGGCCTGGTTACTCCAGGAACCAGTGAATGTCTTTAGGTGATAAATCAAGGACCCAGCATTGGATAAGCATTCCTGATGGAGAGAGGAGCGTTGTTTGTCTGTATATGCACCTTCACTGTGACCCTTGGAAGGTACCTGAACTTGGTGAGAGTGGAGCTAACAGTAGTGGACTAGCAGAGAAGGATGAGTGGGCTGAAGGGAAAGTACTGATTCTGGAAATGAGGCAAGGGGGTCCAGCCCAAGAAGAATGAACCCAGAAACTTCTGCTCTAGAAGGAGAAACGTGTCTGCTTGCTGACAAATTTTCTCACCTTGTAGAACAGGCAGGCATAAAGGGATTATGAAACACAGCGGTGGTAGAACATGTAGATGGAACCTAGCCCAGAACTTGGTACTCAGAAGGGGCTGACAGCAAATGGCAGGTCTTTCCCTCTTTTTGCTCGAAGGTGGTGACATTGGGGACTCCTGGGTGGCTCTGTCAGTTAAGCCGCTGACTGTCGATTTTGGCTCAGGTCATGATCTCACAGTTTGTGAGTTCAGGCCCTACATTGGACTCTGCACTGACAGTGTGGAGCCTGCTTGGGACTCTCTCATTCTCCCTTTCTATCTGTTCCTCCCCCGCTTGTGCGCTCTCTCTCTCTCAAAACAAATAAACTTAAAAAAATTAAAAAAAAAAAAGTAGGGACCTTGTTTTGCCACCTGTCCTTCATTGACCCTAGCACTGATTTTTCAAAGTCAGGATTAGGGAGATGGTTAAGGTTAGGATTAGAGCTAAAAGCAGTGACAGCAGTGAGATCAGAACCATCTAGCAAGCTTATAAGCAACACTGAATATATTAATAGATATACCAAGTACTTTGATAAAGTCTTAACCTCTTCTATTAGTTAGAAAACCATTTCTTTATTATAGAAAATAAGTGCAGAAAAATATAAAGAATTAAAGAAAATACTTTAATCATGTACTGTATCATATAGAGATAGGGACAATTAATATATTGAAATATTTCCTTCCTGTCTTTTTTTATTTAGAGCTTTTAAAAAAACAGAATTGAATTATTGCTTATTTAATTTCCTTCTTGTTTTATTCCACTCGACATTATACCAGAAGAATATTTTCCTAACATCCAAGACTTTTTATGCATAGTAGTGTATATTGGAATGTACCATATTTTAATTGACCCTATCATTAGGCATCTAAGTTATTTTCAAAATTTCGTTGCTATATAAACTCCCAGTAAACACCTTTGTGTGTAAACTGTTGTCTACTTTTTAGATAGTTTCTTTGGGATAGATTTATGGCAATCAGACATTTTTTAAAAGCTAGTGATTCACATTGCCACATTGCTTTCCAAATTTCCCAATTTATGTTTCCAGTATGCCTTGCCTTAGACTTCCAAGTCTTGACATTTCTCCAGATTTGTTTATTTGCTCATCAATAACCAGGCCCCACTGTGCAAACATTGTTATCACCATTATCAAGAAACCCTAATGTAGTTCCATGTGTTACAGACTTAAGTCTGATCCTGGATTTGAAAAGACTAAAGGAGTCGGTCACAGGGCCTGCCCTTTGGGGGTCTGTCAGGTCTTTTTATTTTCCTGAACTAATAGGCCTCTAATGGGGACCATACATTAAAGTTTGGATCTGATATGAAATCTAGAAGGACTTAATTGCTTTTTGCCCACGGTGAGTTTTTAGTTTTGCCTTTGGATGTGTTTCAGCTCCTTGGCTGGTTGTACAGTCAGTTCTTGGCTTGGCCTAAAGTGGTTGTTAACCTCCTCTGTGCTCATCTGAACTGAGGTCCTTATCTGCCTTCTAAGTTAGGTCTCCTTGGAGTTTGTCTCTGGGCAGCAATGGTGAATGAGCCTCTAAAACTCAGGTGTAGCCCTACATTTTCTGCTTTAGGCTGCTGAAGGTTATGGCTCACCAACAGCAGGCCGATTGGGAAGCTGACATTTCTGGTGCTGCCTTGATTAGGTACATTTTAACATGTCAGGTGAAATAAGTCCCACTACATTCAGGTTTTTCTGGAATTCATGCTAGGGAATCAGGATGATTTAAATTTAGTTCTGATTTATTTGTCAATGCTGGAAATAATATAGACCTGAATATAGATGGACCTGAATATAGATGCTGGAGAGACAGCCTAGCGCTGGGGAAGAAGGATGTATTTTTCACTTAGTGGATTCTAGATTTGAGGCTGTTTTTCCCTTCTCTACCATATGATTGTTTTTTTTACATGTTTTGTATTTCTTGCTTCACCTATCATTGGTTAGGTATTATCATGTGCCCTTTACTGGTGTTTGGGGTTGTGTACATTTTTAGGTATATATGACATTTTATGTTATAAAACTAATTTTGTAGAGAGATTGTCCTTATTGTATACAAGCTGGCAAGTTAGGCATGCTGCCACCAAGTGGTGGAGTACCTCTGCTCAGCTACCCAAGGACACAGATTGGTTTTATCAGAGGCTCTAAATGACAGTGTTCTGCTTGGGTTTTCAAGGCTTTACATTTTTATTAAAACACTGAAAATTAAGTAAGCACTAAGTAATAATTTTTTTCCAACTACAAAATGGGTTTAATATAACCTTTCTGATAATGTTAGTGCATGTTCAATAAAGTTATGTTTGTGGAAATATTTAACTTGGGTATATACTAATTGCCATTTGAAACTGGGAATTTTATAGTGGTATTTTTTAGGGAAGATGCATAAATAATGTGATATATCTATACCAATTCTTAACTTTCTTTTAAAAAGCTTCCTTTTTATAATTTTTCAAATTAAAAAAAAAAATCCTTCCCATTGGTTTGTCTTCAGTCTAAGGTAGATTGAAGTCACAGTGCTCCAAGCATAGAAGTACCTGGAACTACTATCTCCCTTGCTATTTTCATCAGCCGCAAACATTGAAGATAAAAGTCTTCATTTGTCTTTTCAAGCCTTGCCTTTTAGACACTGTTTTCTTTCTCTGAACACAAAAGACGAGAATAAGAAAAACGCCACAACCTAGGGCTTTTTGTTGCTGAAAGTATAACCCTGGTGAATATACTCACTAGTTGCAAAAAATTTCTGTACCAGTTTGCCACTGTAGCTTTTACTAAAAGAAGAATGTCTCCCCCTTGCCTGTTCCACTCCATCTCTTCTCTTCTTGGATTGCTTTAAATAAAAACACTTAAGAAATTCTTAAAAGTTCAGCATCAATAACTTAAACAGAACAAATAATTTGAACAAAATTTGAAAAAGACTTTTGAATCTAGAGAACTCATCATAAAGCTGTGGTGGTCCCTGTCTCCTCTATAAGTTCTGACTGTCCACAAACCTTTCTCCTTGATGAATAGTGAGCTTCTTGAGGGCAGAAATGGTGAGTCTTGTTTAGTGAGTTTGTAGAGCAGTACCTAGCAAGTTGACAGAGTTCCATTAGACTGGGAGCTCCCCCAGGGGAAAGGGCAGTGTCTTGTGCCTGGAACCCTTGGGGCCCTTGCCAGCTTCTGTCTTCCAGACATGGAGTCAGTGAGGCCAGACCCAGGTTTCCTTTGGGATGTCATCTTTCCTGTGTAACAGACTGTACCCACAGGGCGTGGGTAGACTGGCTCTATGGCAGAAAGAAGGCAGGGCCCTTTGCCAGAGGATGAAGCATGGGGGAGCATGCGAGGGACCTGGGAGTGGACTCTGTCTCACCAAGGAGGAGTATTCCTGTTTCCAAGTTGAGCAAGTGTAACAGCCAGCCCCACTTCTCCCGAAACCCAGATAGGAGCACTTTGTCAGAGCTGTGGTAACTCAGCTAGGACAAATGCTTTTCTGGAGAATTTACTGACATATCCACGTGTATGTCCTGATGGCCCTGCTTTGTCTTTTCTTTCGTCTCAGAGCCTCCCCTCTCCCTACCCCATCTGATTCTAGGTCAGACGAGGACCAGACTTCATTTTGAGAGCTACCCAAAACCCCCCAAACCAATGTTTTTTTCCCTCTCATCTCCTAGACTCTTCTGTGCTGTCTTGAGCTGGAAGTTCATCTGTTGTCATCCCTAGTAATTCATGGGCCAGGTCTTGCACAGAAACTCCTCTTGGCCTGGTACCTGAGGCCAGGTCTCAACCTAGTGCTGTGACTTTCCCCTCTCCCCTGATTCTCTGCCCAGGAAGGTAATGTGCACTTATCTCCCAACAGTAAGCTGTTTTCCTCTGCAAGAAACTCGGGCCTTGAACCCATTTCCTGAAAGAAAACTCCCTGTTTTGGACTTGGAGGAAGGCAAGAATCACTCCTACCCTTTACCAGCCTTGACCATGGTGGGGTGTTCTACTAGGACACCTGCCAATTGGTCGAGATTTCATTCTGTGCATACACAGGATGATTGTTTAGTTCTTATATATGTACCAACTCAGAGAGAATGGTCCAATAATCCTCTGGCTTTTTCAGGTTGCCCCTGAACTTATGGGCTAATGAGGGGACACCCAGTTCTTGCCCTTGGGACAACTCACAGTGTGTTTGAGGTTCTAAGATCCACTGGAGAAGACAAAATTAACCATTTCAAGGCCATGGTTAAACAGGCATACCGGTTAAATGGACTTAACCAGAGAAGATTTATTGGACATGAAATTTGACCTAGATTTTTAAAAGAAGTAGGTAGATTCAAATCCTGGAGCTTGAGGCAGGAGGGGCTATAGAGGTCAGCCAGGTCAATTTCTTCACTTTAAAAGGGTAAAGTGCTGTCCAGAGAGTGCTCTGACATGCCCAGGGCTTCCCAGTTGGCCAGTGGTGTTGCTGGGACCAGTTGCTGCAAACTTACACTGCCCCCTGACATGGGCAGAACCTGTGGGACAGCAGGTGACCCCCAGAGTGGCATGCACTGGAGGTCAGGACCTCCCCTGTGTCATAAGCAGAGGATTTTCCACTCACAGGTGAGCTTTCTAAGGCTCTGAGCTAGCTGCAGGTGGGAACAAAGACCTTTGGAGCCCTGCCTATTTAGTGTCAAGTTCCAAACATGTCCCCCTCCCTCAGGTTTCCTCTGTCTGGCTCGTTGTGACCTCCCTTGCTGCTCTCAGGCTCCCCCTCGTGCCTAAGCCATTACAGGGTTTTTCTTCCATATACATCACAGGGACCTCATCAGTGCCCTTGGCCAGGGCACCTCCGTCTGGGTGTCTGAGGGAAGGAAGGCTGGCTGCAGTACAAGGGCTTCCCGCCCCATGGGAAGGAAGTCTCCTGCGTTAGTAGAACGTGGTGGGCATGCAGGAGTAGCTGTGTGAGGGGTAGCCGAGGGTGTCTGTGTTGGTAGGTTTGTTTGGGCATGTGTCTGCATGTGCTGTAGGCAAATAGCACTGGGCTTTCAAGAAAGTACCATTACTTGAGAAGGAGGAGGGGAAGGAGTGGAGGTGTGCACAGGCACGATTTGACCAAAGACGGTTTCCCAGAGGAAATGTGTGGTTTATTAATGAGGATTCTACCTGCCCTGCCAGGAAACCAGAGCCCAGCTGGAGAGTGGAGGGTCCCTTGCGAGGGTGGGGAGAGGTGACGGCGCAGCAGGCGGAGGAGAAGGAGTGGTGAGGGCAACAGGGATTGGGGTGAGCAAGGAAGGCTGGCAGCACTGGCCCCACCTTTGCAGCCTCTCTTGGGCCCCCTCTCTTCTCTCTTTTCTTTCTCCCTGTTTTGGAAGAGTTTCCTGCATCTTTGTTGGGGTGACTGAGGGCACTGTGGTTAGACAGGAACAGGGGCTCCATCTTTGCTTTACTACCCACAGATTTTTGATCAGTGATTATAATGACATTTTTTAACATTAAAAGATACTGTTGTTCACCCGGCCTGACTATGGGAGAAAGATGGGGCAGTGGAAAAGGCCCGGGGAGCTTGGCCCTGGAGTCTGTCTGGAGAGGACAGGGAAAGGGGAGGGCTGTGTGGAGAGGTTGTGGTTTCCGTTTCCAGTCCACTATTTCTTTTCCTCTGCTTGCTTTGGTTTCTGTTTTGTTTCTGCCTCATGTTCTGAATGCCCCAGAAGGAAAGGATGAACATCTCTGTGGGCACCGTGGGAAATGGGACAGGAGGCTGATGTCAGGAAATAGTCACATCAGTTTCTATCCCAGCCTCCCTGAATGTGCCCCTCTGCCACTGTCCCTCTCTGCCAGCCAGCTCCAGACTTCTACAAGCAACAGTTCTGGTCCTTCTCTAAGGCCTTCTAAGCTCTTCTTCCCCCTTCCAAGTGTCCTGCCCACAGGCCAGTCAGATTTAGAAAGCAAGGCCTCTTCCTTTGGTGAATGGAACGTGTGTTTGAGACTGTCGGGTGACCTGGCTGGTTAGCCGGGACACCAGGGTTTGTGCAGCTAACCTGGGCTGGTCCCTCTGAGGTAGCCATCCTTTGGAAGGCTGTGTACTTTCACCTTGGTACTGCTGTCACCCATGCCATTTCCAGAACTCTCTTTGGGAGCTCCCTTCAGCCTGTGTCATTCTCTTTTGACTCCGAGCAGATTTGACTTTTTAGAAAGTGTTTTGTTTAAAGGCAGCATCTAGGACAAGTCAATAATGCAGATGTGAGGTCCTGCTGTGTTTTTTAGGCCACTAGACGTATCATTGTATGGCCACATCTGGGGATACTTGGAGTAAGTAATCTTGGAAGCTGAGTCTGTGCTATTTAATATTTTACTACACCCTGGGTGGGGGTGGGGGAGGGGTGGCAGGTGGGATAGGGGAAGAAAGACAATCAGCCACATCCTTGCTTTGGGCACATTTGCAGCCAGCATTGTTTGTTTGTTTGTTTGTTTGTTTGTTTGTTTGTTTAAACAGCTTCATTTGAGTGGAATTAGGGAATAGACTTTAAAGACTTGGAGAATGTTGGCCTTCTTTTGTTCTCCAGTGTAAGGCTTCTCTGGGACTCTGACTTGGCCAGGAGTTGAGTTTGTTTTGGGGAAAGTTGGGCCCAGGGAACTGACAAAGAGGGAGCTCCTAGACCTGGAAATGGGCAAGGAAATCTGCAGAATCTTTACCGTAGTAGTGACTTAACCATGGATGTACCTTTGAATTACCAGGGAACTTTTAAACACCACTAAGTCCAATCTCTGACCAATTAGTCAGAGTCTCCTCACTTTACAGAGGAGGAATTGAGGCTTTGGTTTAGAACAAAGCATTATTTTGACCTTTGTCCCCCAGCCCTGGCATCACAAGTCAGAGGCCCAGAGGCAAAAAATGTCTTGTTCAATGGGTAGAAAAGACACAAATTCTGTGGAATAATCATGACCTGGGAAAGTAGACAGTGTCTTCCATTACAACAAACAAAAAACAAGAAACAAAGAAAAAAACCTCTGGATGGATTGACATGGATTCTGAGGAGACCTTGATGGTAGATGAACCTCCCATTGTGACAGAAAGCCACCTGATGGTGGACCATCACCTGTGAGCCAGGCAAGAGAGGTCCACAACAGGCCAGGGAGTCCTGCCACCTCTCAGAGCTCCTCTCTCCCACCTATCAGCCACCCAGCCATCCAGGAGCCCTCCACGTTTTGAAGGGTGAGTTTGAGAACTATCTGTGCCAGCAAATGCTCATTCACCGCACAATGTTCCCTGGAGAGTGGCTCTTTTCTCAGTAAGGCACTGTCTCCTCCATGTGTTCTTTTTACTGCTTCTGATTATACCAATTAGAAAGCTTAACGCAGGTGCTAATGTGTCTTTCACACTTTTCTTTAACACCTGCTGATTTCTGGTTGTTTAAGAAAATGGGTGTGGTGTGGTTTTGGGGCAATCTGCAGAGGGCTGCTGTGAGAATAGCAATAAGGAGTAGAAAAGGGTTAACCCAGATCAGAGGGATGGATGAAAAACTGAAAGGAAATCTAGATCCTACAGCCAGGGACTCTCCAAGGCCTGAGAATGACATGTGAACTCCAACACATGGGTCAGGGGGATCTTTTCCTTCTCAAAGCTCCAGAGACCTTTCTTTTGCTTGAATTCTGAATGGATAAGTCAGCTCATGAAATGATTTCAGGGAGACAGGGGTACAGCAAAGTTCTAGGGAAAAGGACACAGCAGGTGACTCATTGGGGCTCCTCTCCCTACCTCCCTTTGCTGGTTTCTGTCTGCTCATGGAGAACTGTCTCCAGGTATTAAAGGCTGTCATGAAGGATGGGTAAGACTTCTCCAGTCATCCTTCCAAATCATCCTTCATTGCTGATTGGCTTGCACCTGCAGGGCCAGAGTTGTGTTGGCAGGGCCAGTATTGCCCTCATTAAACAGGGAGTCCTTCACTTACCTTGTCCTTCCTCTTTGTCATCCACTGCTCAGTGACCAGTCTAGCTCTCTACCACAGTGTTTAATTTCTTACCTTCCCTAGACAACTTGGTGAGTAGGTCTGATTTGAAAATTATTTCATCACAGCCCAAGCACTGGACCTTCCTGGGCGTCAGCACTAGGATTCTGATACCCTATACCGCTGACACCCTGTACCCCACAGTTTGCACCAACTGAACAGCCCGCAGCAGAACACACAAAGCAGAAACCCTTGTTGCCCCCTTGCCTGGTCTGCTGGGGCATTTTCATTGTGGATCTCTGCTCTCCCACCTGCCATCAAGATGGTTCGATGTTGTATTTTTTCCAGGAGCTGTTTCAAGTGAGAAACTGCTAGACATTCATAGACGTGGGATAAATCTCAGGTGGCACCACAAAAGCTAGGGCAAACGAGGTCAGGTCATCCCTCTGCTGCCAGAGCACAGTGGAAACCATCAGCAGGATGGCCCTCCTTCCTGGGGAAGGGGCATTAGTACTCAACAGAGGTTACCCTGAACCTCCAAACCAGATTATCTGAGGTTGGGGAGAATTTCCCTTCTCATTTCCAGAGTTCTCATGGCTTAATAGAAGACCTGAAGCAGGGAGATTGACAGTTGGAGGTCTGGCCCACATGGCCAAAATGTCCGCCCACATGGCCAAAATGTCCACCCACCTGTGTGACCCTGAGCAAATCACTTTCTTGCTCAGGAACTTGCTGCGCTCAACTCTAAAATGAAGGATTAGCAGGAGTAAGCATTAAAGTTGCTTCAAGCTTAAGCTGTCTTTGTCTCTCAGACAAGGTAGCATGACAGATACTGGAATTGAACAGACCAGATTCAAATACTGATTTTGACTCTTCCTGGTGACTTTAAGCAAGTTACTCAACCTCTTTGAGCCTCAGTTTCCTTAGCTATGGAGTGGGATAATAATAGCAGCTACTTGTAAGTCTTATGTGAGGAATAAAATGCTTAGCATACATTGGATTCTCATATGCTCAATAGAATCAGCTTTTATCATTAATATGTGTATGTCCCATTTTTATCAAAGACAACTGCTCCATTTCATTAGTTGTACTCTCATTTTATATCTCTCCCCAGCTTGATTTTTGAGCTCCTCAAGATTTAGAGCTCCAGCCTAGGTCTTGCTGCTGGTCCCCTGCTTGCTTACTGAACTTTGCTATCCCTGATTCCTCCTTGTAATGGAGGAGCAGCCAGCAACACAGGCTCTTTTCTACCTCAGGGCCTTTGCACAGGCTGTTGCTGCTCCCTGCATTATTCTTTCTACAGTATTTCCTTAACTAGCTTCTTCTTGGAATTTTGTTCTCTGCTTAAACTTCAGCTCTTCATAGTGGCCTGTCTTGACCACCTGATAAGTTCTTAAGACTTATCACAATTTGCATTTATTCTGTTTAGCTACTCTCTTGTGTCCCTCTCTTTCCATAGAATGTAACCTTCATGTTTCTGTCTTGTTCACATTTATATTGCTAGTGTCTAGCACTAGGCCAGCCACAAAGTAAGGGCTTAGTATATATTTGTTGGATGAATAAGTTAATGAATAATAATGACATATTTACATGACACCATATTATTTATGAAGCACCTTCATAACTAGGCTCTCATTGTGAAGCCATATAAATCTCTGTGAGGGATAAAGAAATTGATTAGCCAGAGCCTGGCTGTAGTTACCCCACATATGACAGCTGCCATGCAGAGTAAGGTCAAGGTTATGGCAATGTGTGGGAAGAACCTTCATCCCAGGGGGATGGGAGGAAATGTATCAATATGGGAAGACTTCTTGGAGGAGGAAGCATGTGAGTTGAGCTTTGAAATGGGAGTAGGAGTTATCTAGGCAAAGATGGGGTTAGTATGGGCAAGCACAAAGGCATAGAGGTAGAAGAGGCCAAAGTCTAATATAAGATTGAAACTAATAAGTCAGTTTAGAGAGACATGGATAACATGTCCATTTTAACAAGGGGGAGATCCCTCTGACAAGGAAGTCAGGGGAAAGCCCAAGGGAGAAGGTGGCACTTAAATCTGACCCCTTAGCCAGATGACCAGGGATGATATCCAGGGTGGTTCACTGATGTGGCCCAAATGGAATCCAGAGGGATGGTCTGGGCTTCCCTTGGCCAGGGACCTAGGGAGGAGTTGAGGGAGCAGTGATTGGGAAGAAGTGGCATTTGGCTTCCTGAAGCCAAACCTGTAACCCAGGGTGAAGACCTGGCCTGACAGGCATTTTGCCCTGCTCTTCAGGTCCCAGAGCAACCCTTTGCTTGAGGCGCTGGTATCTCAATCCCTGCCCCCTCCCCGCAGGCTAAAGGCATTGAGTCTTCAGATCTATGAAACAGGGTTGGGATGATAATAGCAGCTAAGATAGAGGAGGCAAATCCAAAGGCCAACAAGCAGACAGATCAAGTGAGTGTGTGAATGAGCTGGAAGTGGTTTAAAGAACGGAGAGTTTAAGCCTCCTCCAAAGACACTTGAATGCATTACAAGCAATAGTAATAGCCTTGCCTAATAAAACCATTTTGGAGGACTGGGTTCAATAGTGTGCTGCTAAATTGTGATTTCTGTTTGCTGTTGGGGGCCACCAGGAGTAAAAAAAAGGTCAGTGGTAACATGCTTATTCATTGGTTCTTCACTGCCCACCACTGAGACCCTCCACACCTGTACCAATCAAACACCCTTACACCATTCACAGTCTAATGGGTCAAGAGACAACTCTGGGGCATCAGATGTGTGCAGGGCCTGGAGGACCCAGAGATAACCCAGGACTTGCCCAGATATTTTAGATAAGCCTGCCAGGTCAGGTGCATGATAAGAAGCTTCATAATAATCTAATGGCAATTTAGAAGTTCCTTTAGAGAGGAAGCCTGGGAAGGCAGGTCTCCAGCAGGTGTCTGGTTTGAACCCAGAATTGCTGTGTTGGGGAAGGCAGCCACCAGGCCTTTCAGGGAAAGCCTCTCCAGGCCAAGAGAGGAGGAGCTCGGTTTTGCAAAAAGAAGGCAGAGAAGTGAGCACAGAAATCCTCCCATGCCTGTGCTTCCAATAAATGATTCCATTTGAGAGAACATGAGGATAGAGAGAGAAACATGCTAGCATTTTTGGCAGGCTCCTATAGAGCATAGCTGCTGGTTGACCTTGCAAACATTGCCCTGATGGTACAGCTGTGGGCTACCTGTTTATGAAAGCATATCCTAGTCTGATTTAGACAACGTGAGTATCACTAAAGCCACACCTAAAAGAGTCTAGGTATTGTCCTTGGATCACCTGGAGAGACTCCTGGGTCTCATCCTAGACTGATTTTCATCATAATATCTGAAAGGTTTCCCCAAATCAGCATTTTAAAATAAGTGTCCTAGGTGATAATGAAAGTCACTAAAGTTTGAGAAGCATTGGCATAAAGCAGCACAAATGCTTTTTTGAGATGGTACAAACTCTCACGAGTGAAAACAGCTCCAGTAACATGTAATGAACAAAAGACTAAATGGTCTAGAACTGAGTACAAGAAATATCCAATCATTCATAAAGTATACATTTATGTCCTGGGCCTGAGGGCTCTGAGAGTCCATGAAACAGTTTACCACGCAGTTTACCACGCACAAAGGGCAAGAAGGTGGCCCAGGGGGTCCAGGTCTCAAGCCCCAGATGGGAAACAAATGGGGCAGAGGGGTAGTGAGCAGTGGCTGTGTTCTCTGTCTAAAGGAAGAGGTGTGGGGGATGGGCAGGGTCACTCACTCTCCTTTCCTCTCTTTAGTGGACTTAAAGGCCTATTTCTCCAAGCTTCACCTTTCTACACTCCCTCCTCCCCATATACAACGTGGCCATATGTGCTGCTGATCATTTAACTTGGGCTAATAAATATTATTTAAAAGGTAAATAACCTAAAGGGAAAAGGAAGGCTACCTGTTTTATTCCAGGGTAAATTGGTTTACTCAAATTGCTCTCCATCGAGCATGCTGAGAGTAAAAGAGGTCTGGGGGCATGTAGGCTTGGGGCAGAGGCAGGCTGGGGAGCCACCTGGGGCTTGGGCAGCCAAAGAGCAGTGTGCAGACCCTGGCTGTTTCCAGAGTTGGGAAGACAGGGCCAGGGATGGGAGTGCACCAAAAGCAACCTCCGATGACTTTGACATTTCCTATAATCATCTCAGAGATCAAATAGGAAGACTGCTTCCCTGCTCCACCCAATCTCTGTGCTAACACCCCACTGAAATTGCCCTGACCAATGGGACCGATGCCTCTTAGTTGCTAAATGGAAAAGTTCTGACCTCAGTTAATGACTTACCTCTTTGCAGCATTTGACACTGCAGTTCCTCCTTGAAATCCTCCCTTCCCTGATTTCTTCCTCTCTTGGTTTTCTCTAACCTCTCTGCATTTTTTCCTCAGGCTCATCTACTTTCTTCTCCCATCTCTGAAACACTGATATTCCCATAAATTCTATCTTTGACTCAGGAAGTTTCTCTTTGTCTTACTCATTTTCACTGGGTGCTTACTCACTTCTGTGCATATCTACTACCATAGTTCATGAATGTATCCATTCAGCAAATATTATTGAATGCCTACTCTGTGCCAGTCACTGTACGATCCCCGAGTCAAAATTTGCAACCTGGATTTCTTTTAATTTCCAGGCCATATATCAAATTCCCTTCAGAATTTCATGTATATAGGAAATTTGTGGATGTATGTTTTAGGCTATGTTTCTTCAGATGGGGATTCAGGTATAAATTATTCATTAAGGGCATTCTCTTCAAGAAAACCTTTAAGGGAGTTGGAGAAGGAGAGTAGGGAAGAGGAAGGGCTAAGCAAGGATGTGGTCTCAGATAAAGTCTAGCCGGAGACCGACTTGGAGAATGAGAAGGCTCTGCAGTGTAAGTCACACTTCAGAGCTACTCCACCTTGTGGTAGAGGGTCTGAGCTTTGGCACCTTTGTAATAGAAAGGCACCCCCCCACACACACCCACCTGGTGTGAGGTTGTCACTGTCCACGTGTCTCTTGGAGAAGTGTCATCTATCAGCAGCAGGGAAGTCTCCAGAGATGGTCTCAAGTGTAAGCTGATAGCTACAGCACTTTTAGAGCTGGAGGCTGGGCACAGTGGTCAATAAAGTGTCCCTGGTGGGATACTCACCGCATCTCTTATAGCAGCTAAGACTTACGTAGTACAGATTATGTGTCTAGCACCATGGTAAGCACTTTATGGGCATTAACAAACTTAACCTTTACGTAGCCCTGTAGTATAGGCTATTAGTATTCCTGTTCATTCATGTTTTGCAGTAAAGGGGCTAAGGCATAGAGGTTAAAAGTAACTTGCCTAAAGTGCCTCAATAAGTGAATGATGGAGCCAGGATTCAGACCAAAGAAGGCTAGTTCTAGATTCCATTGCCTTAAGTGCCACCTCAGTGTATTGAGTCTTAACAAGCACCAGGCACTGTATTAGGCATTGGGGATCCAGCAGTGGAATCAATACAAAACTCCCTGCCCTCACTGAGGTTACTTTCCAGTGAAGGAAGTGGGACAATAAGTAAATAAATAAAATATGTGATCCAGATGGTAATAAGTGCTAAGGAGAAAAATAAGGGCAGGGAAGTAGGCAGTGCCAGGTGAGAGCCATAGCCTTGAATAGGGTGGCCCAAGGGAGACTTAATTTAGGAGGCATTTTAGCAAAGATCCAAAGGAAGAGGGTTCTCTGCTTCTTCTGCCACTCCCTCTGGCTGACCCTGATTTACTCTCCCTCTGCACAGCTTCAGGGCAAGCCTTCCGAATCACCTGATCATGTTCCTTCCCTAAATGACACCCTTCAGTGGTTCTTCATTGCCCTTAGGATAAATCCAGCACTCCTGCCATGGTATGAGATGCATCCTGATTTGAGGTCTGCTTCCACTCCTGTCTCTTCTAAGAAGGCCTACTTCTAACTGTGATGCCCAGGGCAAGAGTACAAATAGAAACCCACATACCCTATGTGTAAATATTGAAAATTAATATAGCAAGCTAACGAACTGTTAAAGAGTCTACCCTCTACTTTGATAAATGCATCTTCATAGCAACTTAGGAGGCCAACTTAACTTTTATATTTGTTGGACTGCTCTGAGTTCCATGCTAGAACTTGACAATCCAGGAAGACTGACCCCCAGCCCATGGTCTGCCTCCCTTCTCTGCCCACCGCCCAGCTCTGTCTTTCTGCATGCGTGTGGACACCTCAGCTCACATATCCATGTTCTAGCCACATTCTTGTGTTTGTACTGCTGGTATTTCTTGTCCTTGGGGGAACTGAACCTAGGAAAGAAGTACATGTGGGCCCAGGGAGTAGGCTAAAGGCCCTTTGGGCAGAGAATTTTAGGGTTTTAGGTGGTAGGAGCTTAGTCTAGAAGGTGGGTGAGGGCAACACGGACTCTATGGGGCAAGTTGCCTTGTTCCCTGGGGGAGAAAATGTGCAAGAGGAGGGTCAGAGCACAGAACAGGGCTCTCTAAAGCACTCAGAGCAGCACCCCCTCATAGCTCTCTGACTCTTACTCATGTGCCAAAACCAAAGTGAATTGCTGGAACTTTTCAATATGCATGCTCTATTGTTTCTGTGATTTTGTGATTTTGCACAGACTACATAATGGAAGGGCATACACTTGGAGTCCTTGTGCTAATTGCCCTCATCTCCAGTGAGCATCCTAATCCAATCCCCCATCACGAACTCTTAACCCCCACCCCCGATCACAGGAACACCACATGTAGCAGCAATACGGTAGGGTGTAGTATGATATAGTGACCTGAGCTTGGGCTTTAAAGTCCTGGTTTTGACCCTCTGTTTAGCCTCTTAGTGGTCATGTGACCTTAGGCAAATTCCATGCCTCTGTTTCATTATTCCTTACATGGAGATAACCATACCAACTTTATAAGTTATTGTGAGCATAAAATGAAAGAATGGGTATCAAGTGCCTAAGCATAGGCTCTGGCATAGAATAAGCATTGGTAAAAAGTTCTTTTCCCTCCCCCAACTATGCTTCTTACTTGAAACGAAACATACAGAGCACCTTAGGAGATAAGACTATTTTCATAGAAAGATGCCAATTAGATTAGCTCTCAGCACTCAGCCCCTGGGCATCTGTCCCCATCTCCTGAGCTAGGGAGAATTTCCTAGAGAATATTAGTGCCTGATTTCTACTTTTAGTTGTCAGGGATTATTAGTTCATAGTGTATAGGCTGCTGCTGCTCACCATATTTACATACTGGGATAGTCACTATTTGTTGTTAGGGATGTGAGCAAAAGGACAGTTACAGCAGTGGAACCTGAGGGGCAGGGAAACAAGGAAGCTGGGCATCTCGAAGGAAAGGCAAGACCCACGGTCAGCTTGCAGTGCCTGACATAGTGGGCATGTAACAAGTGGAAGTCAAGCCAAACGAAGCTAAGAACAGTGAGAGAAGCCAGTAAACTCTAATAGAAAAATAGATAAGAGAACTCTTCAGGTAATCACAGGGAAATACTTATGGAACAATAAGCTATACCTGGTAATCAAAGAAATGTATATTTAAATGTAATGCAGTATTTTTCCTAGAAGATGGGCAAAGATGTAAAAAGTTCAATGGCCAGGAGCACTTGGGTGGCTCGGTTGGTTAAGTGTCTGACTCTTGATTTTGGCTCAGGTTTGTGAGTTTGTGCCCCACAAACTCTAACAGTAGACGCTGTGCACTGACAGTACAGGCTTGGGATTTTCTGTCTCTTTCTCTCTCACTCTGCCCCTCCCCCATTGCGTGTGCATGCGCGCGTGCGCACACTCTCAAAATAAATAAACTTTAAAAAATTAAAACAAGAAATTAAAAAAATTCAGTGGCCAGTGCTAATGAGACAGTAAGGGGGGGGGGGGCGCTACTCTCATGCACTGCTAGTGTGCACGGCAAAGTTGATTTGCCTTTCTGTAAAGAAATAATGAGAATGATTAAGTAAGTTAGAATATAGGTATAAGATGGCCCATGTGTCATTAAATGTGATAGTTTTAAGACATTTTAGATATGAGGAGAAAACCTCTGTTGCAGTGAAAAATAGAACACTATACAGTGTGAAAACCTCATGCACAAAAAAGACTGGAAGGAAATAGACCAGAGTATTGTAACTTCTTATCGTGAGCTTCTCTTATATAGGTCTTTGACTATTTTGACTTTTCTATAAATTAGCAGGTGTTTCTCTTATAATGGGAAAGAAATCCCATACATTAAGAAAAGTCACATTGCTTTCAGACGATAGGGCAGAGAGAATGTTTTCTGGACGACTCTGGCAACTTGTCGACTCAGTACGCGTCAAAGAAGAGGCAACTCCTTTCCTTTGGGATACACGCTTTGGGGAGAAATAAAAGACTCAGGCTTCCTCTCTTGTTGAGTCTAGTCATTTGTAGCAACAACTTGCCTGGGGAGTTTCCTGTCAAACTGGGAAGCCTAAGTGAGCTGCCTTATGCTTGAGACAGTCACAAGGTCACAGGAGCTGTGATCTCTTCACCAGTCTGTGACATTCTCAACACTGGTTGAGATTTAAGATTGAAGCCTAAGAGGGGCTTTGATTCCTTTTGTGGCCTAAATCCTCCAATTGTGGCCTTACCTCCAGGAAGTGATTAATAGGTGGTGTTACTCCTCTGTGGGTCACACAACAGGCACAGTGGTTTAAGCAAGTGCTATCTGGGTAATAGGAAATTAAGCAAAACACCCTAAAGCAATGCTACACCAGTATGTATATAAAAATGTGAATTGGGGCACCAGGGTGGCTTCGTTGGTTAAGTGTCCAACTTCACCTTAGGTCATGATGTCATGGTTTGTGAGTTCGAGCCCTGCATCGGGTTCTGTGCTGACAGCTCAGAGCCTGGAGCCTGCTTTGGATTCTGCATCTCCCTCTCTCTCTGCCCCTCCCCTGCTTGCACTCTGTCTCTCTCTCTCTCAAAAATAAATAAACATTAAAAAATTTTTTTAATGTGAACTAACCAAAATCTATTTTGAGTTATAAAATAGATACATATGTTAAGAAAACCAAGACGGGTGGAAGGAAAGACCCCTAACTACCAAAACATAGAATTGCTTCCAAACTGACATGTTATAACTATTTTTGCTTTCATTTTTTTCTTTGATTTCTTAGGAGTTATACTTAAAGTCCAAGTGCTTAAATAAATTTTGCTACTTAATAAGTTATATAGCAACATCTTGATTCACTTAGCCTAATTACTTTTTGGTGTTCAAGATGGTCACTGTCACTTCATCTGGCCTTGATTTCAAGAGTAGTTTCCCCTCTCTTAACTTCCTGAAACATGTCTTTTTACATCCTGACTGGTGTAATGGAAGGACGTGAGACAACTGGACCACATCCCAACCAGCCCCACCCTTGGCCATCTAAGAGTAATCAGCATGACTTAGCAACATGATTTTTTAGAAGCCAATACACATTTTAAACTACAAGTAATACATTTTTTTAATGTTTATTTTATTTATTTATTTTGAGAGAGAGAGAGAGAGAGAGAGAGACAGACAGACAGACAGAAAGGCATAGAGAGAGGGAGAGAGAGAATCCCAAGCAGGCTCCACACTGTCAGCACAGAGCTCTATGCAGGGCTCAATCTCACAATTGTGTGATCGTGACCTGAGCTGAAATCAAGAGTTGGACACTCAGCCAACTGAGTCACCCAGGTGCCTTTACAAGTAATACATTTTAAATACAGTGGTGGCAAATATATGTTATCAATGCTCTGTGTACCATTGCTAATCCACTGGTCAAATCAGCCTAGAGCCCACTGAAGAAAAAGATGTTTTGGCCCACTTTGAGTTCAGTGGTAAAGCATACCAGTGTCTGTATTGAGGTAGGCACAGGGAAGGTCAGAACTCATACCAAAAGTTTTTCATGTCATGTTTAAGGGCAGTAGGGTCCTTGTCTTTGAAGAGCTTGTATTCAAATGGGGAAATCATGATTCATGCCAGGAGCAAGAAAAGGAGACAAAAATTAAAAGAAAATCAAATACAACTCTGAACGCTTGCACATAAACATCCCAACAAGTACGACTGACTGTAGGGAGGGCTGAGTTACATGCTAAGTGCTGGAAGAAGCCAGAATGCCCTAGGTCAGATAGGGTTAATCTAAAGGTTTTCTGAGGCAGTGCATTTTGAGTTGGGTTAGAAAGCAGCCAGGAAACATGGTGTGAAGCTGGAGGGGTCCAGGTGAAAAGGAAAGCAGCTTTCTGGATGCTTTCTGACTGCGTTCCCCAAAGTCTTAGCCACCCAGAGTGACCGTGCCTGACCTCTGACCTCCCCACAGTGAGGACGTGTGCAAACGTGGCTTCACCGTCATCATCGACATGCGGGGCTCCAAGTGGGACCTCATCAAGCCCCTCCTCAAGACGCTACAGGAAGCCTTTCCAGCTGAGATCCATGTGGCCCTCATCATCAAACCCGACAACTTCTGGCAGAAACAGAAGACCAACTTTGGCAGCTCCAAATTCATCTTTGAGGTGAGCCAGACCTCTCTCTTAGCACCCCCTTTCCCTTCCCTTCTGCTACCCACACATTTCTCACTTCTGCTTCTCCACTTACCCTACAATATGCAGGATGGCAGGGGCTGATATTTCAGGATTCGTCGGCTACTGTGGCCTTACCAGTAAGTCTTGGAAGGAATAAGAGGCTCAAGAGATTGTCCCGGGCTGTCAGCCAGTCTGTTGAAACTGCTGACCCCGGCTGATTTGTGGCTCCTGACCCATGGGCTGCATGCTCTCCCACTCGCCCTTTCTGAGGCAGGCTGTGGTCATTAACGTGTGGATTTATGTCAGCCTTTCCCCTTGACTCTCTGTCTTCTGCCTGGGGCTGCCCTGGGGTCTTCCCCCTGCTCACTCCACATCACTGAGTCCCCCTCTCTGTGTCTACCCCTCTCAGACAAGCATGGTGTCCGTGGAGGGCCTCACGAAACTGGTGGACCCCTCCCAGCTGACCGAGGAGTTTGATGGCTCCCTGGACTACAACCACGAAGAGTGGATCGAGCTGCGGCTCTCCCTGGAGGAGTTCTTCAACAGTGCTGTGCACCTGCTCTCACGCCTCGAGGACCTACAGGAGATGCTGGCCCGGAAGGAGTTCCCCGTGGACGTGGAAGGCTCACGGCGCCTCATCGACGAGCACACGCAGCTCAAGAAGAAGGTGCTGAAGGCCCCTGTGGAAGAGCTGGACCGGGAGGGGCAGCGGCTGCTGCAGTGTATCCGCTGCAGTGATGGCTTCTCAGGGCGCAACTGCATCCCGGGTAGCGCCGACTTCCAGAGCCTGGTGCCCAAGATCACCAGCCTCCTGGACAAGCTGCACTCCACCCGGCAGCACCTGCACCAGATGTGGCATGTGCGCAAGCTCAAGTTGGACCAGTGCTTCCAGCTACGGCTTTTTGAGCAGGATGCCGAGAAGGTAGGAGGGGAGCCGGCCAGACTGAAGTGGGCTTGTGTGTGTTGGGAGTTGCTGCTTAGCTTTTTAGGGGAACTTACAGAGGCTGCTGGTCCAACTTCCTGATTAATAATACTTTTGTGGAAAGCTTTAAAAATGTGCCTACTGGTTTGGGATGATTTATTTGGTCATTGATCACTGACTTTTTAAAAAAAGTGTTTATTTATTTTTGAGAGAGAGAGCGCGCGCGCGAGTGAGCAGGGGAGGGGCAGAGAGAGAGGGAGAGAGAGAATCCCAAGCAGGCTCTGCACTGTCAGCACAGAGTCCGATGCGGGGCTCGAAGTCACAAATCATGAGATCATGACCTGAGCAGAAACCAAGAGTCAGACACTTAACTGACTGAGCCACCCAGGCCCTGATCGTTGACTCTTTAAATCTCCCTTTATGTAGTGTTTATTATATGCCAGATACTGTTGTAAGCACCATGTGTAAATTAACTTATTTTAATCATCTCAAGAGTTGTAAGGGGTAGGTATATGACGGTTATCCCATTTTATAGATGAAGAAACTGGGAAGGCAAATAACTTGGCCAGACTGAGAAGTGTGATGTGATTGTGAAGTCCACACTTTTGCACTGTTGGATGCTGCCCCTCTCAGGACATGCAGTGAGTGGTTCAAGCCAGCTAAGCCACAAGAATAGCAATACTGTTACCAGTCGCAATAACACGACTTAGTGATTATTGTCCTGCAGTGTCCTTTACCGTTGACAAAGCACTTTCAGAAACAGAGTCTTATTTAATCTGTGCAGCCCTTTGATCCTTTGAGGTGGGTGGTGGTGTTTCTGCTGATATACAGGGAAACGGGTGCTCTTTGATCCTGGGGCTATAATGGCAGACTTGACGTATGAATCCAGCTTTCTTCTGTTTGAAGTACAAGGTTCTTCCTTCCATACCACTGCTTTCTGGAGGATTTTCCTCAGCTGCTGTGTACTTTCTCAAGCAAGACCCCACTTTTCCAGCAGTGAATTTTCAAAGCTTTCCCCTTATCAGGGGACATGTGAGAAAGTGAAAAAGAAAAATATCATATAGTGCTTCTTTGCCAGGGATACAGAAGTATCTTCTCTAGATTCTCTCCAAGCTAAAGAAGAGAGTTTACTATTATATGCACTTTAAGAAGAGTGAAATAGGTTTTCCTCCTATCAGTGTTCTGGGGATAACTTCTATTCAAATGCATAATACCACTCTTAGGCATACCGTGACATTGTGGTAACCTGTGAGTTTTATAGACAGCATCTGATGCAATGGTTTTGTGTCTTTTAAGATCCTATATTGAAAATGTCCTTATGTGTTTGTAAGTAATGAAATCGGGATATAAAACTATATATAATTATGATCCCAATTTATGTGAGAGTGCCAACATAGGTATAAATGGACAAAATTCATCACAGTGCTAATAGTTTTGATTTCAAGGGTTTATGGTTATGGTTGATTTAATTTCTGTATAAATATTCTTTTTTTATATAATTTTTTTCATTTTTATTTATTTTGGACAGAGATAGAGGGAGAGAGACACAGAGTGTGAGCAGGGGAGGGGCAGAGAGAGAAGGAGACACAGAACCTGAAGCAGGCTCCAGGCTCTGGCCTGTCAGCACAGAGCCCGACACAGGGCTTGAACCCATGAGCTGTGAGATCATGACCTGAACCAAAGTCAGATGCTCAGCTGGCTGAGCCACCCAGGCGCCCCTCTCTGTATAATTATTCTGTGTTTTCTAATCTTTTATAGTTCATAATCAGATGAAAACCAATATGTGTAATTTTTAAAGATTACATAGCCCCTTTCTACAAAAGGAATTTTGAATCTCATTTAAGCCAGTTTTTGGAAGAGATATGTAGGAGAGTTTCTTGCACAACCTTAGGAGCTGTGAGGTCTCCCTAGCCTTCCTGAGGGCTCCTTGCCTAGTGGCCCAGTGCCTGGTTCCAGCCCTGGCCTACTCCCCTCTAGGAAGGGGTAGTAGACTACAGAGTCTACTTGGACTACAGAATCACTGTCACTGCTCACCAAATGATGAGAGACACCAGGTCGGAAGCCAGATGCTCTGTGAAGCCAGAGGCAGGTACTTTGGCTCCTGTAACCAATAGTGGAAAGATCTGGACATCTCCTTTTTACTTGCAGTCTCTTCTGCTCTGGGGCAAGGAATCTGCTTTACAGCCTGGCCTGGGTGCCTGTTTCAGTGAGCCAGGGTCATAAGGGGAGGCCGAGGACTCAGGTCTGCCCAGAAGTGTTTTGTTTTAGGCACTTCCCTGCACCCATGAAGCTCAAGGATATGGGAAGCCTGCATAGGGCACAGATAGCGCCTGTGTCACAAACAGAACACACAAAACAAAATACCTTAACCTCAGAAGTCCCCAGGTAGGGAAGGCTGACCTTCTAGAGTCAGCCAAGCACCAGTCAGCCAGGCAGGAATTTTGGCCACACATGTATCTTCTCAATTCATTCTTGATTCTTTCTCTAACCCAGAGTGTGATTTTCTCAAGATCACACTCTTGGTTAGACAGAGCTAGTATTTGTTCTGTCTCCAAAGCCCAACCTAACTTTTAACCCAATAGCCTGCTATCTCTAACTCCCAGGACCTGCCTCTTGCTACCACTGAACACTGCCTGTTAGCCCCTAAGCCATCTGGCCCATGCCCTGATGATTCTGGGGACGACCTCAAATCCCACCTTCAAAGGCACACTCAACAGCAGGTGCTCTTAACCTTTCTGTGCTATGGACCTCTTTGTTCTGGGGAAGCCTATGGACCCTTCTCAGAGTAACATTTGTAAATGTACAAAATAATATATATGTACATGTACACACACATATATGTGTATATACACACACATATATACATACATATCATACATATATATATGTATATGTATGTATTACACACACACACACACACACATATGGCCTTGAAAAATAATTATTGAAGTACAGTTATTACATTTTTTTAAAATAGCCATAACTTGAATACTTCTTTAGGAACATTGTTAAATAACAAGTTCTATTTGAAGTCTTCTACCTACCATAATTTTGAAGAAGTGATGAGCATAAGTGACATTTCAGGGCAAAACCTGATGTGATCTGAGTGTGTGTTTCTGTTGATGTCAGAGGCACAAGTATTGCTAACATTAATGTAGTTTGCTGCCTGCATTCATAACGGAAAGGAATGCTATATTTCAGTTACATGTTAGTGACAATAAGGGCATATTTTTTTCCTGTCCAAGTACACAAGCCCTGAGTTCTCTGCAGAGACTCTTAAGTTTAGGATCCATGTTCTGTGGTGTATTCATACCATAGAAAGAAGTATGTGTGTGTGGCATGTGTGTGGTGTGCTTGGTGTGTGTAGAGGGGGAGGGGAGAGAATATAAAAAATGAAACACGGAGTGAAAGGAATGATGGGAAGAGGGCAGCTCAGGAATATTTTGATATTGAGTCAGTGGTGAAAATGTTGCTCAGGCTTGACCCAGCTGCCACAGAAAATGTGCTCAGTGTGGGGCAGGAGAGAAAACAGCCCTTTTAAGTTGCTTCAAGATTAATTTAAAATATCTGTGCAGAGTCAAGTGCTCAGCCCTCGACTTATTTGGTGTTTTTGAAAGGGGATGAAGAGGGTGGTGGTTTGGGGTAAGGGTTGTCTGCGTGGATCCACATCTAAACAAGGGTGGGAGGAAATAGTTACTGCATGAGCCATGTCCTAGCCTCCCTTCTGGTGGGAGTCTTGTCGGAGGCCTGTAATTCCAGATCTGGGAAACTCTTAGCAAATCGAGGAGTCTGGTGATCACCCAGCTCCTACTTTTGTAAAGAGGTGAGTGCTGGGTCTGTCACCTCTGGCTCTGTGGGGTGACAGCTGTTTCCTAGGGCTTGAATAATACGTGGTACTCCCCATTTACCAGCTGGTCTTGGGGAGTGAAGCCATTTCTCATCACTTTCCTCTGACCCCTGAAATGATCCTTCCTCATCTTGGGGGTGGTGAGGAGGGAGCCATTTTCTCTGCCAATTAAACACTTAGGGAGGAAGGACTCTGTTCCACGATAACTCGTAAAGTAGGCCACTATTCATTTAATGAACTTCTGTGAGCAGTTGTCATGATCCCCAAACAAGGCACTTGGATAAAGATGAGTAGGCTAGAATTTCTGTCCTGGAACAGCAAGCTGTCACAAACTGCTATTTATTATTACTTATGTCTGCTGTGTGCACCCCATACCCTAGGCACAACCTCCATGATTGGGGGTTTTTAGAGAAGAGGGAATATTGCAGCTCAGAAATGTTAGGAAAACCTTAATGAGCAATTTGTGGGAGGGCTGGGCAATTCAGAGGTGATACAAGTAGTGCACAATGCGTCTTGTTGGAAGATGAGCAGCACTGCCTTGGTCCTGTGCTCTCTAGCCTGTAACTAATGGGCCTGTCCTCCACTGTGCTCACAGAACACAGGCGGGCTGTCCTCATTAGCCAGGTGCAGATTACGACTCTCTTCGCAGACCTGTCTCACAGCTGATTGCCCCCACAGCTGCAGTGGACCTTGTATGATGGAGGTGTCTGCCCTGCAGTCATATCCCATTACCAGAGAGAAGGGAGGGCTCTTCCCCAGTAGGGGGCAGTTTGTGGTATTAATGTCATTAAGTAGCCTCATTCCATGTCCTCTTGCTCCTCAGTGGAGGATCCTTCCTAGCTGCTCCCCTCCCTTTCCTGGGTGCCTAGGGCACATCTTAGAACGGCAGAACTGGAAAAGACCTTGAGATCAGAAAGTCTACCTCCCACACTGTCATGATGACAGCCATTGTGACCTCATGATGCCCACCAATGTACTGATGCCAGTGACATATATCAGAAACTACTGGAGGTGGGGCTCCTGGATGGCTCAGTTGGTTAGGAGTCTGACTTCGGCTCAGGTCATGATCTCATGGCTCATGGGTTTGAACCCTGGAGCCTGCTTCAGATTCTGTGTCTCCCTCTCTCTCTGCCCCTCCCCCACTTGTACTCTGTCTCTCTTTCTCTCTCAAAAATGAATACAACCTTAAAAAAAAAAGATAAGAAAATACTGGAGCTGCTGTACCATCCAACTTTCCAGTCTGCGGAAGGCCCACAATCTTCCAGTCTTTGCAGGAAACAAGAGCCTCAAAGGGCTCCAGTGTATAAGGGACTTAACTGATAGAGAAATCTTCATCTATTCCTCTTCTGAATAAAAACTGATGTCTACCCAGGAGGCCCATGCTCTAGTCTTGCCCAAAGCCATTCTAGAAAGGAGTATATTCCCACTACCTTGTGGGAGAATTCCCAAAAGAGGGAGGACTAAGCCACTCTGCAGGGCTTCCAGTACTGGAATTATGCTTATTATTGGTTTATGCAGCATAGTGTGTTTGTTTCATGGGTGAACCAATGCTTGGGACATGCTCAAGACCACAGTTGGAGTGGTATTTAGGTGCCCACCTCCTCTGTAACCCAGGCATCTGCTCAGACGAGACCTTTGCATTTGCTTTGATGAGACTGGCCTCAGTGGTCACCTGAGCCTACCCTCATGATGCTGCCTATGGGAAAGCTCCCTTTGCAGAACCTAATTCTAAATACCTTCCTGCATCTTCATCCTTGCATGGTGGAATTCTGTTTACATGCAAGGGTGCCATCTGGCCTGAAATGGAGCTGTGTGAGTGGGAATTCAGATTGGTTCTGAGGTGCCACTTTGTCAGTTGGGAGACCTTACACACGTCTTTAATCTCTGACCACCAGTTATGCTCCCAACAAAACAAAGATGAAGAATTCGGGCTAACTCAGTTTCTTTTAACTTTTCTGCTTCTACACCACACTATTCTCATTACTAATACTCTCTCTTTGTGAAAGTGCCTTTCAACGGGAGAAGTGTGGTGGTGAGGCACGTGTGTGGCTGTCGTAGTGGTGGCATTGTGGTAGAGAACAGGTTTGTAAGGGAACATATCAGAATCTCCAAAGTAGTTTGATAAAGACCCCCACCCACCTCAGTCAATAGTGCCTGTCATTCCTCTTCCTTTCAGACTTGCCCTACTAATGGTATCTAAGCCTCTTTATAGCTCAGCAATTCTGTAAACATTTTTGCCTTTTTGTTATTCATTCTTCCCTATATATCTACAGTAGGCTCTTCTCTCTTCAGAGTTATCACCTTGGCTGGTGATGGAAAATAAGTCTTTCTCAGCAACTAAAACCATCATCTGTCGAGTTCTGTTCTTGCTTTAAAAAAAAAAGGGGGGGGGCCTGAGCTGCCTGGGCCTGTTATGAAAATCGAGTGGGGTGATGTGTGGAGGTGCCTGGCACCAGATTTCCCTTCCTTCTTCTTGTGATGGTTCAGTCATGGCTTCCTCTTCAATCACTGGGTGCCTGCCAAGACCACACAGAGTGTCATCCAAGCTATCTTCCCAATGGACTTGCTCCAGATAATTTTTGGTAATCCCTAAATGAAACAAAATTGAGGATTGAGTTGTGAGAGAAATTGGCAATTAGGATGTAGGTTCATAGGGGTCCCCAGAGGTCACTAGGTTGTGTGGTGCCCTGGCCCGAGGCACAAAGAGGAGCACCTAGGTCAAATGGGGGTCATATGTGATGGGTCCAGGTTTGGGAAGTTGCCACAGGAAAGGTCTCTTGGAAAACAGTCTGTCCCTGAAGCAGCCACAGAGGAAAGTGATTCTCCCAGGGGGATGGGATTGCCCCCTCCCCATGTACGTTATGTATCTGAGATACTTGTCACCTTCTGCTTTGCATTATAGCTAAAAGTGTATTTGTCTTATTCTCCTGCAAACTTGGGGCCAGAAACACTTCCTACAGTCCATCCAAGAAACACATCTACATATTTTGATCTTCTTGGAGATCGGTGCAAAAAAAAATAATGTTACTTTCATGTTACTATGAGAAAATATTTATGGGGCCCGCTGGGGGAAGGACATCCCAGCAGGCATCAGGGCACTGTGCTAAGGGTTACGTGCTTATTGTGTTTTGCTGTTTGTATGTCTGTTAACCACATTAGCAATTTAGGACATCCCCAGGATGCCCTGTCACTGGGCAAAGTATCCACTGCTGTTTCCTGTCCTCTCCCTCCAAGGTATAAACATTTCTGATCATTCCCCAGGGCCCAAAGCAAGACCCAAAGTCTTATCCTGCCTGGAGCGATGAGAACCAGTAAGACGACTTGTGGAGAAATTCCTCTGCCTCTCCTCCCTGCCAGACACTGGCCGTTTCTCTTTGCCACACGTCCAAGCCCCACACCCCTCAAGTCAGCAGCAAGCATGACTCCATAGTCATTTGTCAAACTGAAGTGCCATTGTAGCAATTATAATACATAATATTTTTTTTAAATGTCAGTTTTTAAAGTCTTCTCACACTCCTGACCTTAGAGGTTTTGTGGTCCAGCCCTTCCTTTTACATAAAAAACTTTGACCCAGGGTAGAGACCCACCCAAAGTCATCCAGTTGGTGGTTCATCATTTGGTCTCCCATCTGCTTTGTGTAGCAGGCCAGGCAGGCGTGAATATGGGCATCGTTTCGTGGGTGGGAGAGCTGAGGCTTGGTGAGGTTGGGAAGTATGCCTGGGAAAGAGTTGGGTGGGCAGTGTAGGAAGATGGCCCTCTGCTCTGAGGCTGGGGCTACTCCCCTCCTCCAACACACACACACACACACACACACACACACACACACACACACACACACGTACACGCACACACACACACACATACACACACACACGCTGACCTTGCCCTGCAGGAGAAGGGGTGCACGGGCCAGCTAGCAACCTAGGAGGTGGCTGCAGGGGCTGGGGAGGAATGGAGGGTGGGGGTCCTCATCACTGCTCTAGTGAAAGGGAAGGTGCTGGACAGGTCTCCAGGGTACATGCGGCCAAGTCTCTGTGGTTCACTTGCCTGAGCCCTTCTTGTTGGGAGGATGGCTTCAAAAAGCTGCAACCTTGGGGCAGCCAGAGGGCAAGGTCTTTACTGGGCAGTTTGTAATTTCCTGCTTTTTTTGGAGAAAAGCTTCATGCCCTCTTGTTCCTGCCCTCCCTCCTCCTACGGGAGCCTAAACCACCACCCTCTGCACCCCCCACTGCCTGGGCTCAGGGTGAGGAAGTGTGTCCGTATCCCGCCCCAAGACAGGACACAGTGTCCTGTATTATTTCCAGCCTGCCGGTCCTGGGAATCTCTACTTACTTTTCTCATTTCCTCCTCTTGAACATTAGAAACATTAGAGTCCAAAAATAATCCAAGTCACAGTGTTCTGCAGAGTGCATGTGCAAGTGTTTTCTCTCAAAGCTGTTTTTCTCCTCCTTCCATCCTTTCTGCCTCTCCTGCATTTTCAGCCCCAGTGTATACAGAGGTCACAGGTCTGCAGGAGGCCTGTAGGTGTGGAGAGCAGATTGGAGGCAGGACTGGGAGGAAGTCTAGGCACGGGGCGGAGGGGTGGAGCTCCCTCTCAGATCTCCCAAGGGGTGAGACCAGACAGCCATATGTAAATAGCCTGCATATGTGGCCTCTACTTATAAGTGGACCCTACAGAACTGTGGACCCCATAGTGGCCCCTTGGAATCGAGAACATGGACACTACGTTAAAAATGTTTCCAGAATCCAGGTTGCCATACTGATTCTGTCTGTAGCAATTTAGGTGAGCTAGAAACAGAAGGTCCTGATCAGAGACAGAAGTTGTGTGAGGCACAGGAAAGTAACTGAGAAACACTGATTCACTCCCTTGTCAGCTGACATTACATGTCTACTATGTGCCAGGTCCTCTGCTAGGTGCTGGGGACTCTGTCTCCCACCCAAGCACTGGGTAGAGAAGCATAGGGAAAATCAGGTTCGGCATTGATGTGATTCCTGATAGCTTATGAGAAAAGGATGGCACAGAAATAATACCCACTCTGGTGGTTAGAGCCTGGTTCAGTATCTAGGTCTGTGTTGCTTTCTAGGTGGGAATTAGGGCTGGGGTGCCTAGAGTGTTTTTGGGAAGACAGTGGGTGGTAGCCCAAGGAATAAAGGTAACAGGTCAGCTCTGCCCCAGTAGGAGAAGTGGAAGGAATGTCTTAAGTACTGTTTTTGAAGAACAAAAAGAAATTCAGGTATAATTTGTTAAGTGAAAGAACAAACTGAGTCTCTACAGCAGGGACCAAAACACCTTCCTTCCCTTTTTCTTCTAGCCTACTTCCCTGCACCCTTCTCCTTCCTTTCCCATCTGTGACCTTTCTCCCCTGTGCCCTCACGCCCCTCCAGCCTGCACTCATGCCACTCTTTTTGCTTCCATTCTCTCTGAACCTGTTGCTTCTCTTCCCTTTTGTGGTCCTGCTTCCTTCTGTGGGTGGAGCTAAGGCAGAGCTCCGTGTGTGGTGCAGACCTCCTCTGGAGGGCAGAGAGAGCAAAGGCCAGAAGACCCAACAACCCTCTGTGGCTTTGCAGTCACAGAGACCTGGATTTGAATCCCAGCCCAGCCTCTTGCTAGCTGAATGGCTTTCTGTGGCCAGGTTATGCTCTGTGAGCTGTCTCTTTATCAGTAAAATGTAGATTTTAATAAACGCCTTAGGATTGGTAATGGGTGAAAGAAAATGTGTATACAGCATCTAACATGCCCAGAGCCCAATAGGTGCTCGGCAGATGGCCAGTTTGTGGAGAGAGACTCAAGGTGGACCATGTGCATAGATGGGATCAGGAATGGAAGAGAGGCATGGGGAAGCCTGCTGGGGCCTGGGGAAGGAGGGCAGAGAGTATACCCTCATTCACAGCAAGGGCGCTGGAGCAGACAGTGGGCAGCATGCGGCAGCAGAGTGTGTAGGCGAGGTAGGTACCTGGTACGTGGAGAGACCAGGAAGGGGTCTTGAGGAGGAACTGGTCAGTGAATAATAGCTACTAGATCTACTGCTAGTAGAAAGGAAAGGAAGTGGAAGCATGTGACCAGGATGGCAAGATCTTAGAACACTGTTGCTGAAGGTAAGCCAATTAAATAACTGCCAAATATTGTGCTGGGGCAGGCCACCAGCAGATGGGCTACCGTCAGGCCTTACCACGTTGGAGCAGGGGGCGCTGGCAAACAGTTAGCTGCTGCATAGAGAAAGTCCACCGAGGTGCCTATCCTGGCTATGTAAACAACGCAGATGGGGAAATGTTCAGCTGAACTTGGGGTGCAGAAAGAGGGAGGAGCATGAGCAAAGGCATGGCAGCCCCAAAGTACAGGGTGGGTTCTGGGAGCACCCCTTCCCAGAGAGGCTGGAGCTCAGGCTCTAGGACAGTGTCCCTGCGGCATGGCTCCCCAGGAGTTACAACTGGGGGTCCACTCCCCGAGGAACCAGGGGCCATGGGAAAAGCTGGAATTTGGTGAATAGTTCAGGCCCTGCCAGGATCATCTCAGAAGGCTAGAATCTTTGAATCAGCGGGTCTAATCCTTTACTCAGGGCTTCTCTGACATGCATCATCTAGACTCTCTGCTGAGCATTTCCTGGGTGGAGGAAGCCACAGCTTTGTGAAGCAGCCTGTTTGTTTCATCATTACACACCACTGTTTGTTAGAAAGGCCTCCTGCCACCAGACCAGCATCTGTCTTTCTGGAGCTTCCACCTTGTGGTCTCAGCTCTGCCCTAGAGCCCCCCAGAACTAGTTCCTTCTGTCTCCTGGACAGCAGCCCTCTGATGACTTGAAGAGAATCCTCATGGACCTTCCCAGTCTTTTTTTGCTCCAGGTGAGCTCCTATCACTTCTTCTGTCCTATTTTCACTTGATATGGGCTCTAAGCTCTTCAGTGTGGCATTCCTGGGACCAGTTTTTCAAATGTGAAAAGGGATGGGGAGGGGTCTGCAGCTCTTGATCCCACTTCTACAAGTGAGAGAGATTTTGTGTGTGTGTTTTGGGGGGGGGTGGTACACTTGTTTCTTGTAGTTCAGGTTAGCCAGTCTGAAACTCCAAGGTATACACACCCAGAGAATTACATTCTCTCATTCAAACTGAATGAGACACTATCTCGTATATGAGTAGAAGATGATGTCTTTTCACACGTATGCATAGAGAGGCTTTTCTGGTATGGAAATGTTGAGTTGACAGGATTCTGGTGCCCTGAGTTAGGTATGCCCAGATCAGGGATGTTCATTCCTGTGTCCCCTGGTGTTCCCTGAGGTCATTCCTAAGCAGAGCCAAAGCTTTGTGGTCTTGGAGAGTCAGAAAACTCATGGTAAAACACCCAAAGGAACATTAATTCCCTTGGAGGAAACCTGCCTCTCCTGAAATCCCAGAAGGCTTTTCCCCATGTTTCCCATTTCACCAAGAAACCCCAGTCTCTTACTCTTTGGCTCACCTCCAGCCCTTCTCAGAGAGCCTTTTCTAGGACAAGAAAGTCCCTGCTATGGGGATGGTTGCTGATGTGGTGAGAGAAGACATGCCCTTTCTTGGTATAGAGAAAAAGGGATGTTTGGTTTTCTCCATGCAGATCAGGTAGACCAACTGGTCCTACCTTAGAGTGGTGCTTGTCTTGCCCTAGGAGGTTTCCCTGGGAAGCTGACCCTTGTCATGAGGTGTCAAGAGGAGGTGCAAACCGGAAGGGACTACAATGGGGAATGAGACTGGACTTGGGCATTTGGGCCACACCTTCGGGACATCCTTCTCTGTGCTTTGCACAGCCCTACCGTCTCCTGCCTTTATACCAACCTCCCTCTCACTCTGCCTATTGAAACCCTACCCTAGCTGAAGGTCTGCTCAAACACTGCTTTACTCATTCTTCCCTCTTGGAAGTGGTCTTTCTCTCCTCTGGGCATCTTCCTGTAGCCATTATCCATTCCCCTCAAACTGGACTATTCCAACCTGTATTGTGATTTTATGCTCAGAGGCCTCATTCCTCCCAATATATTGCAAATTCCTGGAGGTCAGGTCCGGTGTCTTAAGATACTTCTGTGTCCCCCTGAGGCACACAGTCAGTACCAAATCAAGAGTGGACTGTGGCACAGTCCATGCTCACTGGGCTGCCTGATGGAGCAAAACTTTTGTGAGCATTCTGAGCTGGCACAAGAGCACCACCTACTGCTGAGTGGTTTCAAAGGACGCCACTTAAAAACTGGGGTTTTAGTAACTTTCATCTTGCAGTGCAGAGAGAGATTGGGAGGCAGGATCCCCACTTCTGGTCTTTTTATACTAATCCAAGGGTGAGCAGATGAGGTGGCAGTGGGAGTGGAAAAGAGAGGGGCAAACTCTGGAGACACTCGAAAGGAAAGGAAGTGGGACCAGGTGACCTACTGGATGCTGGGGAGGAAAGGGAGCTAAGGTAATGACCAGGCCTTCACCTCACGACAGTAGGATTGGAGGCTGGGGGTGGAAAGAAATCCCAAAAACATTTTGGGAGAAGGATGGGTGACTAAATTAAATTTAAATTTCTTTGAAGGCACAGAAGCGTGACAGGAGTGGTGATCAGGCTGCTAAAAGCATTATGCCGTGAATAGTCCCATTACTACATTTCTGCCCTGCTCACAGGGACAAGGGCACTAACTGAACCCAGGAGTTCTCCGCAGGCCTCTGCATAAGATTGTTAAAGAAATGGAGGGTTTTCATAAGAGACTCTTAAATACTGAGAACAAACTGAGGGTTGATGGGGGTTGAGGGAGAGGGGAAAGTGGCTGATGGGCATTGAGGAGGGCACCTGTTGGGATGAGCACTGGGTGTTGTATGGAAACTAGTTTGACAATAAATTATATTTAATATAAAAATAAATAAATACAGGAAAAAAAAAGAAAGAAATGAAGGGTTTTGAGGAGTGATTAGGCTCTTCATTCCCTAAGTTCTTCCTGAGCATCTGCAGGGTGTGCTCTGCCCGGTGGGGTCTGGAAGCAGGAAGCATGACCAAGCCTCTCTTCCTAGATGTGCCTGAGCCTGGCTCCCGTGCTGCCCCTTGCCTGCCCAGACCCCACTGCCGAAGCTGTGGGAAGAGGGCAAAGAGAAAAGGGGGAGTGCCAGGTTCCTTCCTCAGCTGGAGCTCAAGCCCACCTAGCACACACCCCTGCAGCACAGCAGCCACCCTCTTCCCTCAGAGGGAGGGCCACCTCCTCCTTAGCCCATGTGGAATTTTTTCCCCAGATGTGCAAGTGATTGGCACAGCCGATTTTAGGATGCGTGGGAGGACTGGATGAGAACATCCAGCAGACGCTCCATTTTTGCAGTAACAATAATAGTTACCATTTACTGAGTGCATCCTGTATGCCAGGAACAAGCATTAGCTCATCTAAATTAACTTGCCAAGGGCCAGATCTCAGTTTATGTCTAAATTTAGCTTTGGGATAAAGTTGGGCACTCTTTTCTCAGCTTGGATTAAATAGAGTTTGACCTCTTCAATTCTACATTTTGGGAAGTAAGTGAAGCACATTTTCTCACTCCGTTGCTGAGAATATTTTATCAGCATCTGTGGTTCAGATGGAAGGAATTTGGCCACTCAGAGTCAATATCCCGGGGCTGCCTAGGCTGACTCCTGGCTTGGTTGGTCCTGTTTCTCCTCTGCTTGACTTGCTGGCTCCTGGATGACCGTTCCTTCCCCAGAGGGAGGGTACTGTGCATATTGCCAGTGCTGCAGGGAATTTGGTCCATCCAGGCAAACAGACTGGAAATGAAAAACACAAAAAAAACCTTATTTAAAGTCTGAAAGCATTTACATTAATTGTGGACTTGGTGAGACTTTTCACTCCATCACTTAGCATGAGGAAGGCATGAGTGAGGACCATGGCCTTTTAAGGCCTAACGTGATCATGTGCTTCTCTAGGCTGAGCTACAGCTCATTTTCAAGGGCAGTGTGTGATTTGAGCAGGAAGTTTTGCAGTCTGAGTTTCTCTAATCAGAAAGCAACTACTTTTTGTGACTGCCAGCTTATCCTGCTAAACCCGGGGGAAATAGAACGGGATTAACATGCATTCAGCATCTATTATGTGTTATATTCTGTGCTGGGCACCTTTAATACATTATCTTTACCTCCTCCTTTATATTTGACCCAGACATTGAAGGGGTTGTAAGAACAAGGAGTGTGAGGGGAAAACAAGGAGGGAGTGGGCATGGAGAACCCTCAGTCGGTGAGAAGTCTGTAATGTGCTAATTGATTTTGTTCTGTGAGATCAGGACTGGCTCGGACTCCCCTTTGCAATGAGGTAAATCACTGTCTTATCTGGGGACCTCAGGGTAGACACCCAGTCAGGGTTAAAAACAGATTTGACCATTTTACTGCCCTTTACTGGTTCCCTGCTGCACACTGAATAAAGGCCAGTTTCTCTGCCTTTCAATCTTTGCCCCTCTGAGACCCAGCCCCTCCCTCATCTTTTGTCATCCCTTCTCACCACCTCTCACTTCTGGAACTCTGTGTACCTCCTCTCTATTCCATATTTTAAGCCTCCAGGCCTTTGCTCAAGTTATGTCATAATCATTAAGGTGTTTTCATCCACAGCTTCACCTGACCAAATCCTTTTGTCTTTCAAGTGTTGTTCAGCTGTTGCCACTCTCTGGAAGCCATTCATGTTTTTCCATACCTCTACCTCCGCCAAATGGGACCAATGCTCCTCTGTTGTCAGCTCCTGGTATATACTTTTCATAGTACTTTTCACACTTAAAGTTGACAGACTATTGATTACATTTGTCTCCCTCGCTAGCCTCTGACATTGCTGTTTATCATTAGTCTCTTATCCAATGTCCAGAATACAGTGAATACTCACTAAGTAAATAAAATATTGTGCTAAGCATCATGAGCATGTGACTGTATCAGGATGCTTTGGGCTACAAGAAACAGAAAACTGGAAACTCTGTTTCAGGTTCCATCTTTTAATTCATTTTGTCCCTTTCCTTCCTATTCTCTTTATGTTAATCATGATTATCTTGAAAATGTTACCTGCCAATTCATAGCCTGGTCATCTCTGAGTCTGTTTTCATTGCCTTTTGTTCTCTGCTTGTCAATCACTTTTCACTGTGTCCTCACATGGCTTGTAATTTTATACTGGATATTGCAGATGACACATTGTAGAGACTCTGGATTAGGTTATCTCTTTCTAACCTTTAAATTTTGTTCTGGGATGCAGTTAAATTACTAGCAGATCTTGATCCTATTGAGCCTTGGTTTAGGCTTTGCTATGACAGATCTACTTCCATCTTTTCATTAATCTGAGGGTAGAGCCCTTATTTTTAGGCTGTAGTTCCTACTCCTATATCCTGGTTCTTTCTGGGGACCCAACTCAGCGCCCAGAATGTTTACCAAAGTCTCCTCACACGGTTTGATTTAGACCTCTCAACATTTCCCCAGTACTGCATAACCTAAAATTTCTGTTCAGCTCTCAATATGTTCTACCTCCTGCAGCTATTCTCTGCTAGACTTTCTGGAGTCTTGCCTTGCAGGTGCACAGCTTAGGATTTGGCCAAAGACCTGAAGGAAATTTTAATGAAGATTTTTAGGGCTCCTTCTCTTAGTTCCCTCTTCCCTAATATTCTATCACCAAAATTCCAACCACCTTACCAGCTCTGAACTCTGTTTTTTTTATACCCATCAAAACTGCTGCTCACTACTCAGCTTGTAGTTCTCTGCTTCACAGAGGGCTTACATTATGTGCTTCTCTTCCTTCACGGGTCATTGGTCTATGTTGGTTGTTGACTTGTGCTTTCAAATAGTTTATAGATGGTAGGGTTAAGTGTGATACCAGCTACCCTATAGTGGACAGATGATGAGTCTCCACATGCACCATTTAAATAAAAAATGCAAGTGCACCAGAATCATCTAGAGAGCTCCTACTAAATCAGAATCTTAAGAGCAAAGTTTAGGAAGCTATATTTTTTACAAAAACACTTCAGATAGTTCTGAATTAAGGCTAGGTTTGTGAACTCCTGCAGTAGATTCCAGAGCAGAGAGTTTGGAGAAAAGAAAAAGCAGTATGGGTTCACTTGGTCAAAGAAGGCATGATGAGGAGATGACACTTTAATTGCATTTCAAAGGATGGGAATAATTTGGGTATTTGGGTGTGGAGCATTTCATAGGGGGAAAGATGTAGCACAAATATGGGGGTGGCAGTGAGCATGGTATGATGTATTTCCATGGCAGTGAATAGCATATGGCTCGAAAGGATGCTTGGTATAGGACAGTGGTATGAAATGATAGGGAAAGGCAGATTTGGACCAGCTGAGGAGGGGGGGAGTGTCTTGAATGCCAGAACAAGGAGACTGGATTTTGTTTGCATTGTAGATGACAGCAGCAGTAATTGTGTGAATGTGTGTGTGTGTGCATGTGTGCATACACATGTGTGTTTTGACATGTCGAAAGCAGTATATTAGAGCAATGAACCTGGTAGGGGCAGATGGCTTGGTATAAGGGAGAAAATGGAGTCCAGGGAGACCAGTATGGAAGTGACTGTAGTAATATAGGCAGGAGGGGCTGTGTGGCAATTAGTAGCAGTAATGAAAAATAAAGGGCATATATCAGTTATTTGAGGGAAGGATGAACAAATGGGATCTGGGAGATGGGGTGAAGATGTGGGAAGTCAGAAGAAGGTAATAGTTTTCATAGAAAAGACACAGTAATTGAAGATGCTGTCTTGGGATATTCATATTGAGTTGAGTCACTAGGAATAGTCTGAAATTTAAGTGTTTACTTGGGAGACAGTTTGGTAGTGGTTTAAAAGCATGGACTTTGGAGTCATGCAGACCTAGTGAGTCTTCAATATGCCATTTGAGTTTTCATTATGTGACTTCAGCCAAGTCATTAAATCTCTTTGAATCTGTTTCTTCAGTTACAAAAAAGGTGGTGATGATGGTATCCCCTAGCTCCCAGGGTTGATTGAGACAGTGTTTATGCACAACGTTCATTGTGCAGAGCCTGGCATGTATTTATTCTTGTCAGTTATCTGGGAAGTTATGGTTAGAGGGCACGCCAGAACCAGGAAATTGTATGGGATTTAGGTTTAGATGGACATGAGATTCTAAATTGATACTCATCACTTACAAGCTGCGGGATCTTTGACAATTTGCTTCAACTCTTCACACTGAGTTTTCAGCATATTTAAGATGGATTGAACAATACTTTCTTTGTACCATTATTATAAGGACTGCATGAGGTCATCTATTGAAGTTCTTGGTGTGGAACCTCAAGTACAGCTTGGCACATGAAATAGGAAACACCACTCGTGTTGTTGAAGATGTGAGCTTAGATGGATGTTTAGGTGGGCAGAGCCTGGTGAATACAAGTCAGAGGGCCAAGTCTTGAGACCGTCTCAGTAAGGGTGTGAAGGACATGAAAGGAGGTCATGAAGGGGCAGTGAGAGAAGTGGGAGGCAAGTTTGGATAGATCAGTGTAGGACTGGACAATTGGTCAGCTTTCACAATGAGAGTGTTTCTGTTGTTGGTTGTGTGGAGACACGAGGTGTCAGGGAAGAGTGTGAGTGTAGACTTGCTGGTGCCTCAGGGACAATTTTGCCTGGGGCGGAGGCCTGTGAAAGCAGGAGAGGAATCTGGGCACGTGGCCAGAGAGAGGGAGTTTCAGAAAAGCCCACGCTGGATTGTGAGGTGAGACCAAAGGGAAGGAGGAGTGGCAGAACCAAGGGCTCAGAAAGGAGGAGATGGTTGGTTTTCACTGTGGGTGCAGACTTACAGAAGTAGGACAGGTAGCCCCTGTTACAAGGAGTTAGGGAGGAAGTGGGTGGAGGGAAAATGGAGGCAACAGGGGCAGAATGTACTTCTAGAAGTTTGATGATGACAGGAAGAGTAGCCGGAGTGAAGCTCTGAGCACATTGGAAGTGTTAACAACAGTGTTAAGAGCATCAGCACCTGGGTTTGAATCTCAGCTAACCTCTCTGTGCTTTAGCTTCCTAGTCTGTCAAATTGAAATGATAATATTGGGGGCTAATATTGGGGAGATAATTATGAGATGAAGAGGATTAAATGAGTTAACATGTAAGTGGTTAGAATAGTGCCTAGCACATAGGGAGCATTCAACAAATGTTAGATGCTGTTATTGTTACCACTATCATTACTCTGTCACCGAGAGAAATTGAGAATGAGAGCGCAAGATGGAGAAAGAAGGGAAGATGAGAAGAGGCATGGTACTGTTGTTCTTATAGTTTGGCTCTGAAATTTGGAGACAACACCTACCAGGGAGTCTCCTTGGACTCTACCGAACACTGACTGCAAGACCATCATGGGTCACATTTCACACTGATCTACTCAAGATGATATAATATGGCAACCATGGCTACCAACAGGACAGTCTTTGCAGCAGTCCAGCTCAGGTGCAAGAAGACAAGATTCACGGTGGGCAGCTACAGAAGATGTCATGGCTTAAAAACTCCATGCCCCATGGGAGCCAGTAGCTCTTATAACAACATCATTGGCACAGCTTCCAGAGTCCCTGTAATGGGCATGCCGTTAACATGAGTTGTCAAACTCAGGGAAGCCCAGGTTATGGTGTCCCCATCGGGTATTTACAGTTCATTGATTGTCCTTCCAATGCAGATAGTTTACCAGTCATGGTGGGTATTCTTACCATAGGCAACATGTAACATGTTGTCACATACTGTCTTCACCTGTTTCCAGGGAAACAGAATTGGGATATTAAATGAAGGTCAGATTATCATGCAGAAGGGGAAAGATTTTGTTAACCCACTGCTCACAGTGGGATATTGGCCTTTTTTATAGAGAAACTGGGACCATTCTAGAGGTGAGCAACAGTTAGAATGTTAGATCTGAGATTTGGGAATTAGGGAATTTGAATAGGGAAAGTGTAAGAAATGTGCTAGGGGATTGATAGGATATCTATAGGTCAGAGACAGAGCCTGGTCAGTGAAACTGTTTGGTGTCCTGGTTGAGTCAGTGAGAGGGTCTCCCAGGTAACCATGCTGAGCCATCCTCCCTAGAGCAGCTGGGATTATGGTGGAAGACGAAAAATGGCTTGTCTTCTATACAACATATAGAAGTGTACCATCGACACGCCGAAAGCCTAAAGGGAAACAGGCAGAGCCCAGAGCACCTCCTCTCCCTCAGTGGATATTTATTGACACCTAGAGTGCATCAGGCACAAGTCCTAACTGCCTGCCCTTTCCCATTATAAAGATGGCCTTTCAGAGCCCTGAGTGCCCATGGCCTGCAAGCCTTGTGGATACGCATGAGGTGACATGTCAAAGTCTCTCCAGTGAGGAATTCTGGGAACCTAGAAACTAGGTCCACATTTGGGGTCCTTTATTTTTTCTCCTTTTGTTCCTTTTTTTCCTTTATCAGGAGAGCTTGCAATCCTAGAAGAGTAGATAATTACAAACCAGAGTTGAAGGGTCTTAAGGGTTACGGAGTCTACGTGTTGCCCTGTTTGCTTGAGAATATATGCCCCAGCATGAGTTAGAGTTCACATGAACACAGAATTGTAAGGTGGGGAGATTATCTTTGGTTCCCATGCACTTTTCATTCCTTGTTCCTTTCCACCTCTCTTATCCAGTGCTCCTCTGCCACCACAGTTTGGATCTCACCTGTGGGTCATGATCACAAAGGGCCTTACTTTCCAATTGAGCTGTTTCTATATCCAGAATAAACTGATTTCAGGGGGGCTGTGGGAATGATGCATTTTAATGGAAGTCTGTCCTGAGTGAAAAGCTGTGAAGAGCCTAAGGGACTGAGACTAATAGTGAAAAAGTTGGGGAAGGCAGAGAGGATAAGGAAGGGAAGGTCTGGAAGCAAGGCAGGAGAGAGCAAGGTCCTGGTCCGGCCACACCATTAGGCCAGGAGGGCACCAGTGCCCTCAAGCTTAACCCTTAGAGGGGTGTACAGGTCTCTGAATCCTGTGTGGGCAAGGGCACCCACAGTGCCCCTCTGTGTATGTGAAAGTGGAGGCAATGGGAAGATGCACAGGTGTTTCTGGGCTGTGTCTGTGCAGCACCCTGTGGTCACTGTGGGGTACTTCTTGGGAAGGGGTGGGCTGGGGACATGTTTGTATATGAGGTGTGGTATGATTCCTATTAGCCCACGGTGATTTTGCAGTAAGGTGAACCTACTGCAATTTTAAATCCATACTTTTCATCTGTTTTGTGCTCTAAATGAAAATGTTAGGGTAATATGTACACTAGAATATGTTCGTTAAATAGGTTTAAAAATCTATCAGGTATGCAGCACTTAAAGCATAAAACCATTACCTTATTTAAATCTCACTATTACCCAAAGGTTAAAATAGTATAAATTGTTATCCCATTTTGCAGATAAAGAAACAGATGCTCAGACCAATAACCTAGCTTACCAAAGTTTATATAGCAGAATCTATATTCAAACCCAAGATTTGGAGGCTCTGTTCTTTGCACTCTAATACACATAAAACTTTATTGTGGAATGGGCCACGTGTGTCCAAGATGTAGCCAGGTTCACCGGCAAGGAGTTGTTAGCACTGTTTAGGGCATAAGCTTTTTGGCTGGGTCACTCCTGTGTACAAGCAGGGTCCAGGAGACACAGGTGATACCGCAATGTATGTATTTAGGCAAAGAAAATCCATTGCTTGCCTTCTATCCTCTTAATCAACTTATCAAAGCTGAATATAAGCAACTTGAAAAAAAATATAACCTATAATTACAGACAATATAAAATATTAACAGTAGGTGGTAAGGTGGTTTGAAAGTTAAAACTCTAAATCAGATACCATTGCTAAATTTGGCAAATGAAGGAAAATAAGCCCAAGATCCTTATTTAATTTCTTTGCTCCATGAAATAGTTTATGCTTCATTAAAAACAGAACAGAACAATAGTAACCTTTTTGCTATCCCTATCTTCATAAGAAAAGGAGAAAAAGGTTTCTGTTTATTTTCCTAATTTGCATTTAAATAGATTCTTTTTGTCATTTATTATATACTAAGAACTAGATTTTTATTTTTCGGCTGAATTGTAGCCAGCATGAAAAAAAAAAATTACATAGTTTAGTTAAAAGCAAAACATGAAAAAGAAAAAAAACAAAAAAAAAACAAAAATCCAAGTAGCTTACATGTAACATCTATCTTCTTAATGAGACGAAACTATGTTAGTTTTCAAACAAAGAGATAAAATTTCATTATTTAGACATGAACTTTCCTCTTAGAAGAATTTTGTGGTCATATTAAATTTTGTTAAACCTACCATTTGTAGCTTCTCAAAAAAAAAAAAGATCAAAATGTTTGAAACTACTGTGGAGATATCGTCTTTAGGTTTTTTTGTTTGTTTGTTTTCCTTTAGCTTTTTTGGGTCAGTCTAGTTCAAGTGTCTTCCAGAGAGCCCAATTCCAATAGATCAAATCATAAAATGACCTGGCTGGAATGGAGCTTAGAAAGGGCCAGCTTGTCTGGGAATTAGCAACCCCAGAGCCACCTCACGCATGCATTCATTCACTTGGCAAGTATTTACTGAGAGTAAGTGGAGCTGTTTGAATCAGCCATCCCCAGGCCCTAGTGGGGCAGACGTGAGGGGAGAGAAGCAGGCTGGGTATTGGAGAGTGAATGGCTTCATGTGAGGGATAGCACCTTACCTTATCTAGAACCTCACAGGGCCCTGGTGGCTGCTTTTTGTGTAGTAACTCCCCTGGGGAGACCAGGCACAAGAGGTCCTACAGCTATGTGCAAGAGGCAGGGCAATGTCCCGAGAGCCTGGCTCAACAGGCACTCAGTGAATGTGAACTGGGTGTAGTGAATGAATTCTAGACCCCGGCCTTTGCTTCTCTGAGCCTGTTTCCCAGTCTATAAAACAGCCCTAATGGACGCAGTGAGATGAAGTGTTTGAATGGACATGTTAGGTAGAAGCTAGATATGAGAAGTCAAAGGCATGCCCTGAGGAACCTTCATCCCTTGACCTCAAAGATTTCAGAGTCCCAAAGATTTTATCCCAAGTGATAAAATGGGCAGTTAGACCTGAGCTCATGGCAAGAACAGTGATAAATAGATTGCACATGAGAAGCCTGGGGGCACAACATCCTGACCTTGGGTCTTCCAAGAGTTTGGGCCTGACTGATCAAGAGCCACAGGAGCAGAGCTTGCTCTCCTATTCCACCTCTGCCCCAGGGTAACCCTAGACTCATTACAATGCATTTGTATTGTGGGTACAGCCCCGCCCCCATGGAAAAGGGCTGCCATGAAGAGTCTGGTACTAACCCTGTGGGCTCAAAAACTCCCCCTCCCCACCTGTGAAAGGAGTACCCCAAATGATGGGAAGCAGCATCCGTTAGAGACCACCCCGCTGTGCATCACCACTCCTTCTAGCCCAGAAGGACCCACTGAATATCCAATCCCAAACAACCTAGGGGCCAGTTCCACCTCTCGGAACCTGCCTGCTCTCCCTAGATGGTATACTGTTGCTCTAATAAGACTGTTTTCTGCTTTTACTTTGGGCACTGATCCTTAATTCTTTATTGCATTGGTGCCAAGAGCTGAGACATGCTTTTTGCACTGACAGACATTTTGGACTCTAACACACCAGACAAATGTCGGGGCTGAGACTAAGCCTTTCTCTGGTTACCAAATAACACCAGTTTTCTCACTGTCATTCTTTTCTTCAAATGTTAGAAATGTAAATTGCAGCAATGAATATACCTTCTGATCCAGGAGACTCATTAAAACTATTTCCTTCTGAATGAAAAAAAAATGCATTCCATAAATTTCCAAACTGGGCTGAACGTAAAACCAGGAGCTTACCTCCTTTCAGGGAGCCACTTATCCCTTGCAAATGAGGAGAAACCCAGAAATGAGACTTGCCCAGTCTCATGGGTACTTAGTGACAGAACCAGGCTTGGAGCCAGCCCAGTCCTCATCCTACTCAGTGCACACATGCACATGAGTGCACACACACATGCACATGTGCACATATGACCACATTCTCTCCACAACCAGTAGTATTGAATGCAGAAGAAATGATGGTGACCCTTGCAGATAGCCAGGTTTGCAAGGGTGCAAGTTATATACTATAAGGCAGTAGACGCGGGCCCAGAGAAGACTTGAGACTGTCTCTTAGGAAATAGCCACCTTGGAGAGATTCTGGTTTCTGATGTCATGTGGGACCATCTGGTCCCCAGAGTAGGTCTTTTTTTCTTTCTCCCTGAGGTATGTATCACCTCTTTGGAGCTCTGCCTCCAGCACCAGTGATCTTGCCAGAACCCCCAGCCACCAGAGAGCTGCTGGTGTGCTCCACGGTGGAGGCAGAATTGAGGAATGGCCTGGGTGTGGACATTGTGTGAGAAGCCCATTCAGAGAAGTGCATAGTTTCTTCTGCGCACCCTACTCTTGCCTGTCTTTTCATTCCCTTCTCTTCTTGCTTTCCAGCCTGACTGGCCCCTGTCCAGCAAGCCCTGCTCTGTAGTCCAGCAGGGACTTGGCACCAGGCAATCTAATCATTCTGGTGCTAGCATGTAACTTCACTGCTTATTTGCGTATCTAAATAGTCATTTAACAGAAAATACAGGGAAGGTCACTTCTCGGCCACTGGGATATCCAAGAAAGCATATGGAGTGAGTGCTTTTCATCACAAGTTCTAAGGACTTAAGGCATTTCAGATTTTCATTAACTTTATTGATTCTTTTGTCAATAAGGAACAGAGATGAGAAATTATTTTAAAATGGGGTTGAGAGGCAGAATTTTAAAGATCTAAAATTACAGAATAAGATTTCTCTACACTCCTGGGGCACTTGTCTTCTTTTTCCCTTTGTCCTTAAGAATAATTGCGGGGGGAGGGAGAGCCCTGACCTGTGCCAGCGCCCTGGAGATGACTACCGCTGGCAGACCCAGGATAGTGCACACAGCAGATGTTGACCCAGACTCTGCAGGAGCCCCCAGCCTGAAACATCCTCTGATACTCGAAAGTGAGGAGTGTTACTTTCCTTCTTCCTTTATTATCCCAGAGAGATAGCTGAGAGTGATCTGGGTAATTCAAAAGGGAGAATCACTTCCAAACCACGCATGATTGCATTTGGAAGGTGATGTGTTTATACTTAACTGTGAGTTACCACAGCCTTGATGTCTCTCTCCTGACCTCCTGACACAGAAGTCTAACTGCCCACAGTGCACCTCTGCTTGAAATTCTCATCAGCCTCTCAAACTTGGCACATCTAAGACAGAACCTGCTATCTCCTGATCCCCACCCCAGCTTCTTACCCTCCTCTTTATGTGGCACTCATGATAGCACCTTTCCTATGAGGACCCAGGGTGCTGTGCCAGACACCTGGCTATTCCCTACCTCTTCCTCACCCTCCCTCCCAGAATAACTATGAGTCCTCGGTCCTGTTCCCAGGAGCTCTCAAGCCTGCCCACTCCTGCCCATGGCAGACTCCACTACCATGCCCCTAACCCAGGTTCCAGATTCTAATCCCCACCCACCCCTCGTCACCAGGATTACTGTGACAGCTTCCTAACCCTTCTCTCTGCCCTGCCTCACCCCTCCAGTCCACATCCCTCAGTGCGATCAAAGCTCATATCACACTTCACTGCTCGGCTTAAAACCTTCCACTGCTGCTTGTTGCCCACAGAATGTAGTCCAGGTTTCTTAAAGCCTGTGTCCAGGGCTCTCCATAGTCAGCTGCCTCATCTGCCTCTCCAGCCACATCTTCTCCTCACGTCAGGCTCCGGAAGCACAGCTGGGATGCTTCCAGAAGCTGCACATACTGGCTGCCCCAAGTTCTGCCTCTTAGGTCTTCCCATTGCCTGGAGCTCCCATCTCCCTCACCCAACCCTGGCTAATTCCAGGTGACACCTCCTATGGGAAGCCTTCTCTGCTCTTCCTTGTCCCCACTCCATTAAGGGTGGGAGCTAGCATGGAAGAACATATGGGACTTTATCTTGATAGATTTTTTTCAAGTCATGATTTCAATCAAGTCCTGTGCCAAGTTGTACTAGCATTATATCTGAGTCCTTGTCTGCTTTCCATACTGGCCTTTAAACCACTTAAACCTAAGAACCATATTTTAGTCACTCTTGTTTTCCATTGCCTTGGACCGTACCTGGCACATAGCAAGTGTCTTGTAAATGTAAAAGGTTGAATATAATTGAAAAAGCAAAGTCACTTCGCTGTTCAAAGGGGAATAATAAATGAGTCTGAGGTTCTGCCTCTAGGAAGGCTGGAGCCATCTTTGCAGCTTCTCCGCCTGCACCTGTGCTCGGCTCCTCCACGCTCTGCTCTGCAGCGGAGCCCGTCCCAAACTATGGGGCTTCAGTTCCAAGTATAGCAGTCGTCTTTTCAAAGGCTTCACACCTTTCCTGTTACATCACTTGACTGCACTTGGATGATAAAGAGGATTTCTTGGCTTGGGTACTAGGGAAGTCCAGAAATAAGCCAGAGATCAGGCAAAGCTCAATCAGGGATCTGCCTGCCTCCTGTCAGTGTTTTGGCTATACCCTTTCTCTGCTCATCAGCTTCACCCTTAGGCTGCCAGCAGAATGGCTGTAACAATTTGAGGCTCAGGGTCACAATGACAGTATCAGAGGACCAGAAATTATATCTGAAGAACTAGGTTCTATTTTCCCAGACCAGTGTCTTATTGTACTGAATTGGATAACGTTCCTTTTCTGAGACAATCCCTTTGGCTGGGAAATGTCCTACACTGACTGGCTTAGATGTGGTGTCCTGAGGATGGATAACCTTTAGAGTGATCCGTCCCTTGGAACTGGGGTTCTGGTCAGCTCCCCTTAATGTGTGTGGGCTGCCTGGGAGAGAGGTGGAAGCCAAAACAAAAAGCAGGGTAGAGAGCTAAGGGGAGGAAAATGGCTCAGTGCCCACTGCGCCAGGCAGTGCTCACCCTACCCCCCAAATCCCTCCTCTTCTGGTTCCTGGTAGGTTATAGCAGAAACCTTGGAATTGGGGGGCTGTGGAGTCATGAGAAAAGGTGGTATAGTCCAGAGTCAATTCAACAATGTGTGTGGTTGGGTGACATGATATGGATCAGTGGCATGTTAGGGTGCCCTGTTGCTTCTCTTCTGCTAGTGCAGTAGGGAGTGGATTAAGCCTCCATGTTGTGCCCTCAGCACCTGTCCCTAAAACAAGCATGGTGTCCTTTTGAGGCTTTGTAAATGTTTTTCCAAAGGAGTAGTAGATAGGGGTAATAACAATAGCTTTTTCCCCCATCTCCCTGATTCTCTCATTCATTTTCTCTTCTTCCCCTAGGCTCTGTAGAGTAGCACAGAGGCTGATGCATCCTTATGCTAAAAGTGAGGGCTTTCCTGGGAGACCAGGCTGTGGGCCACCCCCACTCTGAGAATGATGACTGGTTCTCACTGGGCTCCGGCAGGAGGACTTTTTTTTCTCCAGTAGCTCAAAGTTTTGCACTGTTGGACCCATGACCCTTCTGACTACTCTGTACCTTCTTGTCACCTCTAGATGTTCGACTGGATAAGCCACAACAAGGAGTTATTCCTCCAGAGCCATACGGAGATCGGCGTGAGCTACCAGCATGCTCTAGACCTCCAGACACAGCACAATCACTTTGCCATGAACTCCATGGTGAGTAGAGGGCCTGCTCTCTGTACTGCCTCTGGGGGCTGGGCAGTGGGGGTGGGAGGACCTGGGGGGGGAGGAGAAGAAGGAGGGAGGGGTGGAAATAGACTTGAGACCTGAGTGAAAAGGAGGAACTCTAAACATGCGGATTCTGTAGCATTCTGTGGGGATGTGTGCAGGACACATGGCCAGCCTGCTGTTCCTATCGCAGATTATGGCTCCATTTCTGCCTCTAGACTCTGCTTTACTTGGTGAAAGAAAGGTGCTGGGATTGTAGAAGGCATTTGCTCGGCACAGGACTATAAGGGAAAGTCACCAGTTCCACTCTGCTGATTTAACCAACATTTTTGGGTCCTTAGCATATGCGAGTGACTGAACTGGGATGGTGTGGGACCACAGGCTCGTTGGAAACAGTTGAGTGAATTGGGGTTGTTTAGACTGGAGAAGGGCAGCCTAAAGGGATACATAATTGCTGCCTTCAGATATATGAAGGTTTACCTTGGAGAAAGGAGGGTAGAATTGCTTTGTGTTGGTCTAGAAGGCAGAACTGTGGGGGAGTGCAGTTGGAAGGGGAGGCAGGATGTAGCTCAGGCGGGTGGGAGGCCCTGGGAGCTAGCAAACTCCCCAGGTTGAAGAGTGTTCAAGCAGATGCTGAATTCACAGAGATATTTGCTAGCTGTGTGGCCATATGGAATTTATTTCTCTGGGCTTCAGTTTCTTCGTTTGTAAAATGGCAGTAATAACTACCTTATAAGGTTGTTGTGAGGGTTCAATTAGTTAATTGTAAAGCGGTTAGAGTTGCGCCTGGTTCATAGTAAGTTATCAGTTAATATTGGTGTTATAATGATGATGATGATGATGATGATGATGATGATGTAGAGGTCTAGTCCAGATAAAACCTATGATCCTTTGTAAACCTAACACTTTGGGATACTGTTTTTTCTGTGTGGTTGCCCCAAGACTTTATTTCAAAATCTTGTCTGCCCTTTGAACCTGCTTTATTCAAAATGCCTGTAGCCTAATTTTTCTCTGACTTACCTCCCTCTGTTCTTCTGCCAGCTCTTCCTACTTGTGCTCCTGGTCAAAAAGAATAACTCCACTGCCACTCCCCGCCCCCGCCGCCCCCCCCCCCCCCACACAAACACCAACCCCACCATATATCTGAACACCAAAGACACCTTCTTATTTCAGCCAGTGGTGCTGGGAGGGGGGGCAAGTGTTAGGAAAACATAAAACATGGAGGATCACAGAGGCCAGGAAGGGAGTTTCATTTTCTACCAGGTTGTTTTAAATATGCTATGTACTAAATTTCATGTCCTGAAGAAGAAACCATTTGGCCTTAAGTTGTTCAGTGTCTAGTTGGGGAAATAACCCAATCATGATGTAGCTTGATATATGCAGTGATAGAGATATGCTGAGTTAACAAGAACTCTAATATCTCAGTGGTTTAAAACAATAGGGATTTATTTCTTGGTCCTACCATATGCCCATCACTGGCCGGTAGGAGTTCTGCTCATCAAGGTCACTGGGGACTCAGGCTGGCAGAGCAGCCGCCGTCTCACATGCTGCTGGTTGCCCCGCACTTGCTGGCTCTGAAGCCTTCTGCCTAGAAGTGTCACATGCCACTTTTGATCACATCTCATTAGCTGACATCAGGCATACGGCCACATCTAACCTGCTGAGTGGAGATGTATGTCCTACCATGTGTTCGGGAGAAGAGAGCGGGGTATTTGTGAATAGCCCTAATGACTAGCACAGGGAACCATAGCAAGGTGTAAGTCAGAGATGATCATCATGAAATTAGCATAGCAAGAGAACTGTGGCTACAGAATAGGAGGTTGTAGGACCAGGCAAGGAAAACATCAACACTGATTTTGTTATCAGTTTTGCCTACAATAGACTTGTGTCTTCATCTAAATGTAAAGACTCATTTCCTTCTAACTTGTCTCCTATAATTATGTCTCATCCCTGGCTCACTTTAGTCACAGAGGAGCAAAGCAATTGATCACAGGTGATTAAGAATGTGAACTCAAATCTAGTCAAGTTTGATTATCTGGGTGCCTTGTGGACATCCCCTGGTGAATTTTACAAATTCTGTGCCAGAATCTTCATGTCACCCAACTGCTTGGCCCTGAGGCAGACAAACTCATTTTAGTAAGAAGCAAAGACAAACATAATTAGGGAGGTAACTCTGCTACCAAGCCCCTCAAAACAATGAACTACAAAGCTAAATAGAGCCTTTGGCTTTGAATTATCTGCACCACTGCTCTTCTCTGTTAATACGGATCACTGAGAGTTAATGGCACAACAGAAACCTTTCTCATGACAAATTTACTTTGGAAGTCTCCATTTTCAGGACAAAAACAAGGGAGGGAATTTACTGAAGGGAAGCCTCTTGTGGAGCTGGGAGAGAGAGAAGAGATTTAATATACAACAGCTAATTAGCATGCTCAGCCCATCTCATAGTCTCCAACGGCTGGCTGTGAAGGCATGCCACACTCAGAGGCCTCCTTGGACTGATTAGGTTGGCTTTCCTCTCTGGCTGTAGGGCAAGGGAAGGGAAATCCCAGGGTTGTTTGATCAAACTGCCTGGGCACCAATTCTTTATAAATGTGGCTTTGTGCCTTTGTTAACCAGTAGGTTTACAGGTTTGTTATTAAAAACAACTCCCACAAAGAGGGATGTCAGCATCCCAAACAGGTGAAAGGAGAGAATTATAGACTCCTTTTCTCTGGCCTGAGTGATGGATGTTGCTGTCAAGAAACAGATGAATGCAAGCAGCCACTCCTGGAGCCCAGTGACCATAGAATGATCAGCTACTCAGGGGAAGTGTGAATGTGGATTGTTCTGTAAATTTACTGAGGCATTTCTGTTACTGTTCTTGGAAATTATACACCCACCTATACATATGCCCACAAATCTGTCCATGTAAAGGTACATGTAGCATACTTTGATTCAGGTTATAGGTAAGTTCTTTGGTATTGAATCCTCTTTTACTGCTGAAATAGGTCAGTGATTCCATACCTTTTGGGAAAGTCACAGACCCCCTTGAAATCTAATAAGGGTTGTGGGTCCTTTCCCCAGAGTAATGTGTATATGAACACATTTTTAAAAGATAATTTTAGGGGATTCAAGAGTATCCTAAAACTTTTCAGTCAACCTTCCCAGTTTAAGATCTTAACATCATGACTTCCTCATTCGTTCATTCATTCCACAAATAATTAAGAATCAGATACTGTGCTGGATATTGGGCAGATAATAGTGAACAAAAGAGAGATGGTCTGTTCCGTGGAGGTTCCAGTGTAGAGACAAATGTTTAATAAATAATCTCACCAATAAATATATAATTATAAACTAATAAGTCTTAGATTGGAAGAGTAGTTATGCTATGATAGAGTGTAATAAAAGGATCTCTATTTAAATGGGGGATTCGTGTACATTTAAAAAAATTTTTTTTACATTTATTTATTTTTTGAGAGACATAGAGAGACAGAGCACAAGTTGGGGAGGGGCAGAGAGAGAAGGAGACACAGAATCTGAAGGAGGCTCCAGACTCTGAGCTGTCAGCACAGAGCCCGATGTGGGGCTCGCCCACAAACCATGAGATCATGACCTGAACCAAAGTCGGATGTTTAATCGACTGAGCCACCCAGGTGCCCCTCATGTATATTTTTAAATTGACAGTCAACTCCGACTTAAAGCTCTTTTTTTTTTTTTTACTGATAGTAATTAATGTTCTGTGAATTAGTTCTACAATGGATCAAAGAACTTACAATTAAAGAAGCCCCAAGTATGTTGTTTTATAAACAAAAGTAATCAACTTTATCTGTTTTCTAAGTTTTGTTTGTGTCTAATTTTATATACTGGCTAAAGACCCAACTCCAGCTGAGATGACTACTACTGAGAAGTAACTACATATCATTAAATCATGGAAGAAAATCCAGAAATTTCCCAAGTTCTGTCAATGAATTGGTACCAATAAAGGCCATGAATTATTAACACACCAAGAGTGTGGGAGTGATACCCTACTGCATAAGGTACATGAGCAACTCTGAAAGAAAAAAGATTAAAATTGGTCCATCTTTGAATTTTTGCCACAACATGTTCTTTTACAGTTCCCACTGGGGAATCCTAGTTTTTTTGAATTTCAAAATAACAATGATAATAATAATAAAAATATCCCACCTACATAACCTAGTAAGAAGATATTCTCTGGTTTCTTACAGTGCCTCAGATAGCCAGGTTTCTTAAGCTCTCGGGGGCACTCTTCTTGCTTAATTTTGCCTGCTGCTGTGGGAGCCTTTCTCACAAATTCTCTTTCCTCTGAGTGTGGGCTTTTCCTCTGATGGGAGTGTGGACAGATGGAAGTAGGGTTGAGCTGTAATATGGAATAGAACAATCCCATAGCCATCCATGTTCTATTTCTTCATGAAAAACACTGACAGGAGTAAATCCAAACATAATGCAGCCTTATTTACAATTTTAATTAGCAGGTTCTTTGGGAAAAAGTAAATTGCTAATGGTTTCTGTCCAGAGTTTTAAAATATGGAATGATGTTCATTTTCTATTATTATGACTGTGAGGATTCACATTAATGATAACCATGTGCAGCTGGGTGGTAGGAATCCTTTTTGCTAGAGCATGTTTGATAGCTGCTTTAGTGCTATTAATTTGTTCACCGGAGGCACATATTCCCATTTGACTGTGTGTAAATCAGACTAATTGTAGCCAAGCCTTGGTGTTCTTTCTCTTTGTTTTGAGGAGAAATTACAAATGGTAGCACCAAGGAAAAGTCAAATCTGGTGCAAAAGAAATAAAGATTCTGAAGTGGGTCTCCTGCCCCCAATTTGAAAAGCCTTGTTCTGGGATTATCTGTCATCTTTGATGCTTGGCATCCCCAAGCCATGATGCTGCAGCAAGTCCCCAACCCCAAATAGGGAGCACTTCCTATAATGACAGTATTTCTAGATTTCAGTGTAAATACACACACACACACACACACACACACACACACACACACACACACTGTTGTGATGTTTAAGTAGCCAGTGTTTGATCCTACCATAGCTGCAAAGCCCCTTGGTAGATAAAGAACCTGCTTAAAGAAGAAGAAAAAGATGAAGAGGAGGAGGAGGAAGAGATAAATCTTATCTGTTATGCATTAGTCTTTTTTTTTTAATATTTTTATTTATTTTTGAGACAGAGACAGAGCATGAGCAGGGGAGGGGCAGAGAGAGAGGGAGACACAGAATCCGAAGCAGGATCCAGGCTCTGAGCTGTCAGCACAGAGCCTGACACAGGGCTTGAACTCACAGACTGTGAGATCATGACCTGAGCTGAAGTTGGACGCTCAACTGACTGAGCCACCCAGGCGCCCCTGCATTAGTCTTTATAGTACAATTTTTTTTTCCAAAGATTCACATAGTAAGCTTGCTAAAAACTCCATTTCTTTTGGCTTGCACCCTAGTCAAAGAAAATAATAATCTCTGGAGGATGGGCCCCCAGGAACCTGCATTTTTAACAAGATTCCCCACGTGATTTATATGCACATTAAAGCTAGAGAACTATTGTTCTGTGGAATCTATATGTATGAAATAGTCACCCTCTAAAATAAAGCACTGCAAATTCTGAAAGATAGTGCACTTCCAGCATAACAGCATGAGAAACTCCACAGATCCAGTCTTCAGTGAAACTGGTGAAAATTATTTTATTTTATTTTATTTTATTTTATTTTATTTTATTTTATTTTATTTTAAATTTTTTTTAAACGTTTATTTATTTTTGAGACAGAGAGAGACAGAGCATGAATGGGGGAGGGTCAGAAAGAGGGAGACACAGAATCCGAAACAGGCTCCAGGCTCTGAGCTATCAGCACAGAGCCGGACGCGGGGCTCGAACTCACAGACCGCGAGATCATGACCTGAGCCAAAGTCGGCCGCCTAACTAACTGAGACACCCAGGCTCCCCAAGTGGTGAAAATTATTTTAAAAGAACCATTTTAAGTCTCTGGAAATGGTCCTAAGTGCATTCAACAAATGAAGAGATGCATATTCAAGAAAACTACTAAAACTCAATAAGAACGTTGAACCTATGGTATCTGACCCAAGATCCTCTCTCTCCCTTTCCCCTCCCAGTTCAATAAGATGAAATTGCCCTCCAAACTGGTACAACCAAGAACACAGGGCCCCTGGCTCCCAGTTGAAGACTGTCATTACAGGACATTTCTTATCCTATTTAAAGTTACCTGTTGCTGAAGCCAAATTCCAGTGAATGTGGCCAAGCAAAGAGGACTCCTTCTTCTGCCTAGCTCCTACTCAGGGAACAGAGCTCTGCCATAGGTGCAACACTGCTGAGAATTCTCAGACTCCAGTCTCCCTTGCCCCAGCTTGTAAGACAGAGATTCCAGGCTGGGAAAGGCAAACGGAGGCCTGAGGCTACTCATCCCATTCACTGAGTGTTCAGCTACTAAATAAAGTAGGGGTGTCAGTCAGGAACTATACTTTTATCCCTAACCCCAGCTACAGAGCCATGGCTCAGAGATTTTGCCTGGGAGTAGAAACAAACTAAAACTAAGAGCTTTAAGTCTTTTCCCAAAGGAACTGACCTCATTTGCAACAGAGTGGAGAAGTTTAAGCCAACAGCAGTCTCAAAAATACCCTTAGGGAGATTCTGATGGAAAGCAATTGGGAGATTGGTAGAGTCATTGGAGATATGGGATAAACAGTAAGCAGGCTAGTGTGCTGGAGAGAACTGGGGAAAGAGACTTCCTGGAGCCAGAACAGATCTCAAACACTGCCCTCACAGACTGTCCCTTCAAAGGAGACTAAATTTGGTTGGATAAGTCTGTGGAGCATTTTTATGCCCCCAGGACGTTGTTGAAAATAAGAGAATAATCACCTGGAAATTAGTGGAATTTCATAGCAACGTGGTCAGAGCAAGAGAAAATTTAAGAGAGTACTACTAAGACCACTGTCATCCCAGGATGTCCATGGGAATACACAAGGCTGCACCCCCTAGGGAACAACATCAGAGGTCACTCACTATGGGAGCTGAGGTGGAAATAGTCTTCACTAAAATAGTCCAGCCAGTCACAAAACAAGTAAGCAAGCAAATAACAATAACAAGCCCCAGGAGTGGGGGACTGGAACCCTGAGTTGCTATAATATATTATCTAAAATGTCCAGTTTCCAAAAAAAAAATTAAGACACACAAAGGAACAGAAAAATATGGCCAGGAAAAAAGATAAAAACAGATAAAAAGCATACATTGGAAATAGCTGGCAACAGAAACTGCCTATGAGAGTGAGCAGATGTCAGATTTGATAAAAATTTCAAACTGTCCATTATAACTATGTTTTTTTAATTTATTTTATTTTTTAGTGTTCATTTATTTTTGAGACAGAGAGAGAGAGAGAGACAAACAGAGCATGATCAGGGAGGTACAGAGAGAGAGGGAGACACAGAATCTGAGCTGTCAGCACAGAGCATGACGCAGGGCTTGAACCCACAAGCCATAAATTCATGACCTGAGCTGAAGTCGGATACTCAACTGAGTGAGCCACCCAGGCGCCCCATAACGTTTTATTTTAAAAAAATGAAACTAGGGGCGCCTGGGTGGCTCAGTCGGTTAAGCATCCGACTTCAGCTCAGGTCATGATCTCGCGGTCTGTGAGTTCGAGCCCCACATCGGGCTCTGTGCTGACTGCTCAGAGCCTGGAGTCTGCTTCTGATTCTGTGTCTCCCTCTCTCTCTGACCCTCCCCCGTTCATGCTCTGTCTCTCTCTGTCTCAAAAATAAATAAAAATGTTAAAAAAAAATTAAAAAAAAAATGAAACTAAAGGAAACAATGATTAAAGAAGTAAAGGAAGTTTTGATGATAATGTCTCCATAAACAGAGAATATCACTAAAGAGATGGAAATTATAAAAATGAACCAAAAGGAAATTCTGGATTTGAAAAATACAATTACTGAAATGAAAAATTCACTAGAGAAGCTCAGCAGTAGGTTTGAACTGTCAGAAGAAAGAATTAGCGACCTTTAAAATAAATCAGTATAAATTATACAATCTGAAGAATAGATAGAAAAAACACAGAGCCTCAGAAAAATATGGGCTACCATTAAGCACACCAACATATGCATAATGGGAGTACTAAAAGAAGAGGAGAGAAAGAAAGGAACAGAAAAAAATATTAGAAGAAATAATGGCCGAAATCTTCCCAAATTCACTGAAAAATATTACACAGCCAAGGAAGTTTACAAAGCTGTAAGTAAGATAACTGCAAAGGCATCTACAAACAGGTACACCATAGTAAAAATACTGAAAGCAAAGACAAAGAGAAAATCTTGAAAGCAGCATGAAAAAAGTAACTGTTACAAGGGAACACAAATAAGATTAATAGCTGATTTCTCATCAGAAACAATGGAAACCAGAAGGAAGTGAGAGAATATATTAAGTGCTCAAAGGAAAACACTGTCAACCAAGAATCCTATATCCAGCAAAGCTTTCATAAATGAAGGTGAAATAAAGATATTCCCAGATAAACAAAGATTGAGAAAATTTGTTGTCAGCAAACAAACTTTATGATAAACAGTAAAAGAAGACCCTAAACAGTAATTTGAATCCACACAAAAAGACAAAAAGTACCAGTAAAGGTAATTATGTAATTATAAAAGACAACATAAATGCATATGCCTTCTTTTTCTCTTAATTGATTTACAAATTAATTGTATAAAATAATAATTATAAAATGTGCTATTGGGCCTGTAACATATAGAAATATATTTTCCAGTAACAGCACAAGTTGGTGAATGAGAACAAAGCTGTATTGGACTAAGGAAATTACTTCATATGGTAACTTGAATCCACAGATGCAAATGAAAAGACGCAGAAATGATAAATAAGGAAGTTAATATAGCAAAAGCTATAAATATATACTTATTTTCTTTTTTTGTTTCTGTTTCTTTAAAAGACATATATAAAGGGGTGCCTGGGTGGCTTAGTAGGTTAAGCGTCCACCTTCGGCTCAGGTCATGATCTCACAGTTCATGGGTTCGAGCCCTGCATTGGGCTCGGTGCTGATAGCTCAGAGCCTGGAGCCTGCTTCATATTCTGTGTCTCCCTCTCTCTCTGCCCCTCCCCTGCTTGTACTCTGTCTCTCTGTCTCTCTGAAAAATAAACATTAAAAAATATATTTTAAAAAAAGACATATATAAAAATTGACACTATAACAATCTAACCTTAAATTTATAGCATTTATAGATGTAATGTATATAGTAATAATAGCACAAAAAAGAAGGAAGGGAATAAAACAATATAGGAATAAGATTTTTATATCTCACTGGAATTAAGTCAGTATACATCTGAAGCTGATTCTGATAATGGAAGATATATATGGTAAGCTCTAGAACAGTGGCTAAGAAAATAACTCAGAGAATATAGTGAAAAAAATCAGTAAAAATATTAAAATGCTACATTATAAAATGATTACCTAATGCAAAAGAAAGCAGTACAGGAAAAATAAAGGTATAAAAAGTGTGACATAGATTAAAAGTAAAATGGCAGACATAAATCCACCTATATCAATAATGACATTAAATGTGAAAAGGGTAACCACTCTAATCAAACGTAGAGATTGTCTGACTGAATTTTTAAAAAAGTACAAGATCCAACTACAGATTGTCTATAGGAGACACACTTCAGATTCAAAAATTATAATGCATTGAAAGTAAAAGGGTGGAAAAGGATATATTATGCAAACAACAACCACGAGAAAGCCAGAGTGGTTCCACTAATAACAGACTTTTAAATAGACTTTGAAACAAGCAAACAAAAAAGTGTTACTAGAGATACAGAGGGACATTTTGTAATGATAAAAGGGTTACTCCATCAAGAAGGTATAACACTTATCTGAACATATATGTACCTAGCAATACAGCATCAAAATACATGAAACAAAACTGACAGAAATGAAGGGAGAACACAGTTCAACAATAATAGCTGGAGACTTCAACACTCTCACTTTTAATAATGGACAGAACAACTAAGCAGACGATCAGCAAGAAAATAGAAAACTTGAACAAGGAAATAGAGGCTATAAACCAATTGACCTAACAAACATCATAGCATACTCTATCCAACAACAGCAGACCACACATTCTTTTCAAGGGTACATGAAAATTGTCCAGGATAGATCATATGCTAGGTCATAAAACAAACCTCAATAAATAAAAAGGATAAAAATAATACAACGTTCTCTGGCCACAATGGAATAAAATTCTCAATCAAAAACAGAAAGAAATTTGGGAAATTTTGCAAACATGTGGAAATTAAATAACATACTCCTAAATATACAATGGGTCTAAGAAGAAATAAAAAAGAAATTGGAAAATACTTGAAATGAATGAAAGTGAGACATAACTTATTAAAACTTACAGGATGCAACTAACAGTGCTTAGAGATAAATTTAGAGATGTAAATACCTGTGTTAAAAAAATTCTCAAATTAATAATCTAACCTTCCACCTTAAGGCACTGGAAAAAGAACAAAGTAAACCTAAAGGAAGCAGGAATAAGGAAATAATAAAATTAGAGTTGAAATTAATGAATTAGAGAATAGAAAACAACATAGAAAAATCAGTGAAACCAAAAGCTGGTTCTTTGAAAAGGTCAACAAAATTAACAAAACTTTAGCTAGATTCTAGGCCAAGAAAAACAGAATTACTAGATCTGAAGTGGAAAAGGAGACATTACTACCAACCTTACAGAAATAAAAAGGATTATAAAGGAATATTACAAATAATTGTATGCCAATAAATAGAAACTTAGATGAAATATACGAAAGCCCAGGCCCAGATGCCTTCACCACTGAATTCTGTGAAACATTTAAAGAAAAATTAATACCAATTTTTCAGCAGCTTTTCCAAAAAATAGAAGAAAACGCTTTCCAGTTTTCTATTATTCTATTCTATTATTATTCTATTATTCCAGTAATTCTATTATTATTAGAATTCTATTATTATTCTATTATTATTCTATTATTATTCTATTATTCCAGTAATACCTTGATGCCAAAACCAAAGAGCTCACTCAAGAAAGCTACAGACCAATATTGCTTATGAATATGGATGCAAAAATTTTCACCAAAATACCGGCAAACTAAATACAGCAACATATAGAAAAAATTATATGTCATCACCAATTAGGAATTATTCCAGGATTGTGAGGTTAGTTTAACATCAGTAGAATAAAAAACAAAAACTACACGATACTCTCAGTAGACTTAGAAAAAGCACTTGACAAAATGCAACATCTTTTCATAATAAAAACATTCAACTAACTAGGAATATAAGAAAACTTTCTCAACCTGATGAAGAGCACCTATGAAAAACCCACAGCTAATATCATACTTACTGATTAAAGACTGGACACTTTCCACCTAAGATTGGGAACAAGACAAGGATGTTTGGTCTTGCTACTTTCTATTCAATATTGGAAGTTCTAGCCAGGGTAATTATTGAGGAAAAAGAAAAGGCATCCACATTGGAAAGGAAGAACTAAAACTATCTCTATTCTCAGATAACATGATCTTTTTAAAATATTTTATTATTTATTTTGAGAGAGAAAGAGTGCACATGTGCTAGCAGGAGAGGGGACAGAGGGTGCAGGGGAGAGAGAATCCCAAGCAGGCTCCATACTCTTAGGGTGGAGCCCAATGTAGGGCTCGATTTTACAATCCATGAGATCATGACCTGAGTCAAAGTCAAGAGTCCGTTGCTCAACTGACAGCCACCCTGGTGCCTGTAGATAATATGATCTACATATGGAAAATCCTGAGACATCCACCAAAAAAGTATTAAAGTAGTAAATTAGTTCAGCAAGGTTGCAGGATCTACAACCGATTTACAAAAACCATTTGTATTTCTACATACTTGTAATGAATAATCTGAATATGAAATTAAGAAAACCATTCTATTTAGAGTAGCAGGAAGAACAACAAAATACTTGGGAAACTTTTAACAAAAGAGTTGCACAGCTTGTACTCTGAAAACTACAAAACATTGTTAAAAGAAACTAAAGAACTAAATAAACGGAAAAAACGTCTCATATCCATGGATTAACAGACTTTTTATTGTTAAGATGGCAATGAACCTACAGATTCAGCACATTTTTATCCAATTCCCAGCTGGCTTGTAGAAGCCAATTCTAAAATTCACATGGAATTACATGGGACCCAGAATAACCAAACAATCTTGAAAAAGTTGGAGGATTCATATTTCCTGACTTCAGAATTTTGCACAAAGTAGTAGTAATCAAGACAGTGCAGTACCAGCATGGGACAGACATATAGATCAATGGAACAGAATTGAGAGTTCATAAATAAACCCATATGTCTGTGGTCAACTGAGTTTTGACAATGGTACCAAGACCATTCAGTTTGTAAAGAATAGTCTTTTTAACAAATGGTGCTGGGACAACTGGATAGCCCTGTGCAAAAGGATAAAGTTGGACACTTTCCTCACATTAAATTAAAAATAAATAATTTGGACTTCATCAAAATCAAAAACCTTTGTTCTCAAAAAGATATAATCAAGAAAGTGAAAAGATAACCCACATAATGGAGAAAATATTTGCAAGTCATTTATCTGATAAGGGACTTGACTGTAGAATATATAAGGAATTCTTACAACTTAATAACAAAAAACAAATAACCTAATTTAAAAAATGAACAAAGGAGGGACACCTGGCTGGCTCATTCATTAGAGTATGTGACTATTGATCTTGGGGTCATGAGTTCAAGTCCCTCACTGATGTAGAGCTTTTTTAAAAATTGGACAAAGGATCAGAATATTTCTTCAAAGAAGATATATAGATGGTCAATAAGTACATGAAAAGATGCTTGACATTGCTAGTCATCAGGGAAATGCAAATCAAAACCATAATGAGAAATCATTTTATACTCATTAGGATGGCAATAGTCAAAAAGTCAGGTAATAATAAATGTTGGCAAGGACAGTGAGAAATCAAAACCTACATATACTGCTTAAGGGAGTGTAACATGATATGGCCACTTTGGAAGATAGTCTGGCAGTCCTTCAAATAGTTAAACATAGAGTTACCATATGTCCCAGTGATTCAACTTCTATGTATAAACCTAAGAGGAATGAAAGCATATGTTCACACAAAATGTTCATACATTGTACACAAATGTTTATAGAAACATTATTCATAATAACCAAAAGGTGGAAAGAACCCAGATTTCCATCAACCAATGAATGGATAAATGAAATATGGTATATAGGTATAATGGAATATTATTTGCCCATAAAAAGGAATGGAGTGCTGATATATGTTATAACATGGATAAGCCTTGAAAACAATTTACTAAGTGAAAGAAGTCAGTCACCAAAGGCCACATATTTATATGATTCCATTTATATAAAAAGTCCAGAATAGGTAAACCTATAGAGAAAGAAAGTAGATTAGTTGTTGCTTAGGGTTGGATGATGGGAGATGGGGATGGGAGAAAATAGCTAAAGGGAACATAGTTTCTTTTTGAGATGACGAAAATGTTCTAAAATTGATTGTGGTGCTGGTTGTGCATATCTGTAGACTAAATACTATTAAACTCAAAACCATTGAAGCATACACACTTTATTTTTTAAAATAAGTTGTAAAAATGTTTTTAATGTTTATTTCTGAGAGAGAGACAGAGCATGATCAGGGGAGGGGCAGAGAGAGAGGGAGACACAGAATCTGAAGCAAGCTCCAGGCTCTGAGCTGTCAGCACACAGCCCAGTGCAGGGCTTGAACTCACGAATGTGGGATCACGACCTGAGCCAAGGTTGGACGCTCAACTGACTGAGCCACCCAGGTGCCCCAAATCATATACACTTTAAATGGGTGAATTGTATAGTATGTGAATTATATCTCAATAAAACTGTTTTAAAAAATAAGAAAAAGACACCTGAAATGTGGGTGTTTCATAAGTGGGTTCCCACCAGCTTTAGGATATAACCTTATTAATAGTAAAAGAGAGTGACCATGACAGAGCTTGAACACCAACCCTGGTGGTATTATAAGGCTGAGGTAGGAGGTGGGGGCGCACCACTTGGCATCCATTCATTGGTATATTCAGCAAACTTTGGCTGTTTGTATTCTCTGTATTTTTTGCTAGACCCTGAGGACAGCGAGGTTCACAAGACGCAAAGCAGTCTTCACTGATCTTGCAGTTTAGCCATACTCAAATTCACGTCCCTACTGCAAAGAGAATTTTGCCCAGTAGGATATAAGCTACTAAGGGCACCTTTGTCTGTTTCATTCACACCTGTAGTCCCTGTACCCATGATGATGCCTGGTACCTAGAAGGTTGTTGGATATTTATTTGTTGGATAAATGGGGACATAAAGCATGCCACAGCATCTGTTGCCAACCAGGGACAGAGATTGGGCAGCAAGGATGCAGAACTGGTAAGGCAGGGCCTTGACTTCTGCAGAAGCTCTATAGGATGTGACTCTAGCAGAAGCTGAAGAACCACTGGAAAGCAGGTGAATGAGAGCAGTGGTTTCCATCAGGAGTAAGCTTGGGAGCCGGGCTGCTTACAAGGTTCCTAGGTGATACATACTAAATTCCAGAAACTATTGGACTGGAAGATCTTTCACATTCTGCCTCCCCTTGAGCATCTTTGTTTCTGAGGTTCTAATCCTAAAGGTGGAGACAAAGCAACTAAAATGTGGCCCTCCCTGACAAGAATCAATGTGATCCTGTGTTTGCTGTTAACACTGGGATTCCTAAGACAGGCCTTCTAAGGAAACCTATGCTTGTAAAATATTGCACATATCACCAGCCAGACCTATTCTTACGAATCAAGCTGAACAGAATGCAGTGTTTGTATCTCCACAAACAGCCATGTGGGTGGAATTTCGCTTTTCTTCCAACTTAGTGGGAGGATTAGATTTTATTTTCTGATCGGCTCAGTATCCATTTATGAATCCTCGTTCTTGGCACCACTGACAGCATTAAACTTGTCCTAAGGAGAGAGGAGTGTGCTTTGGATGGAGCCTGGGGAAACGGTGCACATGGCTAAGGCAGCAGTCCTCATGCCAGCTGCCCACTGGAGTCCCCTGGGAAACTTTGAAAAAACACCACATCTGGCCCCTACTGCCCTAGACTCTGATTTAACTGTGCTGGGTGGAGCCCGGGAAATCTGTACAAGTCTGAGAAGCAGATTGAGAATCTCAGGGTGAAGAGAACTAGCAACTGATAATAGCCCTGGGGTCAAACCCTGAAGCTACTGAGTAATTAGCCTGTGGAATTAGAGGTGAGGATTTCCCTTCAAAGTCAGAAGCATCCAGAGAGGAGTATCTGTCTTTATCCCCTGCTCCTTGCTCCCCACCCCAGCCTTTCTAAGTGCCCCATTTACCTTTGCCCACTGGTCTCTAATTGGCTTGTTTGGGGAATTGGCTTTGATTTAATAGAAAAACGTAGGGAAGCTCCTTGGCTGAGGCTGAGGCTTTCTCAGCCTTGTCCTGATGCACAGTGCTGACTGGGTCCCTTCTGAAAGCCTGCTGTGAGCTGATCGCCAGGGATTGGCTGACCACTCCGATATCTGACTTGTGTCTGGCACTGGCCTGGTTCAACCTTCTCTTTTGATCATACACCCCCTCCAGGTCCCAGACTTTGCTCTTCTGCCTCACTCCTGATTCTCTGCCCACAGCCTTCATGCCTCTTTTCTGTTCTCTGGGGCCTTCTGTCAGCATGTTCCTTGCCCTCAGGCTATTTGCTAGGCCCTCTTGGTGTGTATCCCTCGCGCCTTGTGGCTCAGTTTACCCGCACGCTCTTACATGTTCGCATGCAGCCAGTGCCTGCTCTCTGACAGATCTGCAGCTGCCAAGGAGTTAATTTGCCTGAAATTCAGCCAAAGCTGACTCATGCCTCTTCTTTGACGTCTCCTGGAGCCAAATGAAAAGCATGAAATCGTCTATGAAACCCAGCACGTCAGATGAGATAATATACACAAAAGGGCTTCAACTGCAAAGCATGACACAAATATAAAACATTGATAACAATAAGCAGCAGTAATGCTGCATATGCTATTGCATATGTCCCAGATAAGGGACAGAGACTGATTGGGGACATACAGGTGAGTTTGAGAACTGAGAGGCCAGGACCAGGTAGGCATATGGGAAGGGAGCATTACAAAAGGTGGAGGTCAGAGGGCCTGACACAGCCAGAGACCTACAAATGAGTAAGAGCTAAAGAATTTCCATCAGTAGGTCCTTTTGGCTCTACCATCAAAAATATATCCAGAATCTGGTCACTTGTCACCACCTCCACAGCCACCACACTGGTCCAAGCTGCCATCAGCTTCTTCCCGGACCATTATAGTAGCTCCTACCTGGTCTTCCTGCTCCTAGCTTTGTTCCCTTGTGGTGTATTCTCAACACAACTGCCTGAACGTTCCTGCCAAGAGTAAGATACGTCATATTGTGTCACTCTTCCACTCAAAAATGCTTTAATGTCTTCCTGTCTTTCTCAGGATAAAAGCTGAAGTCCCCTACCATGGCTTACAAGGCTTTTCATGGTTTGGACCCCAGTTACCTCTCAGATCTCAGCCTCTACACCTACTCATCTGCTCCAGTCACCCTCGGCTTCTTGTCGTTTCTTGAACCTACCAAGGCCATTCCTGCCTTGTGGTCTTCGCCCCTGTTGTCCCTTCTACCTGGAGCTTCTTCCTCCCACAGCCACATGTTCACTCTCTCACTTAATTCAGGGATGAGCTCGGGTGTCATCCCTGACTTCCAGGGTCAGCCTGCCCGGACTTCTCTATTTTAAGTAGTGTTTCCCAACCCCATCATGTACTATACTTTTCTCAGCTATATTTTATACAGAGCTGAAATAAGAAAGGTACAGTAAATATTTATTAATTTTTTGTCTGACTCTTCTACCAAAATGTAAGCTCCACCTGCATAGGAGTTTTATTTGTCTTGTTTCCTGCTGGCACAGTGTCTTGCATTGTTGAATGAAAGTTAAATAAGACAGCAGATTTGAACTCCAGAAATACAGCAAGATATTGATTAAAGGGGCAAAAAGTTGCCTTAGTCTTGGGCTTTCCCAAGGTTCTGTGGAGACAGGGACCTGTTCTTCAAGGCGACTGGCCTTAGGTTTGCAGGTGAAGATTATTGGTTCAAGGAGGGAGAGGACAAAAGACTCCTGCCCATTCTAGAGTTGGACTGTTCTGGGAATTTTAAGGGCAAGTTAAGATCCCCAGCTGGGAGACTTCAGACATTCAGATATTTTTACTGACTTCTCTCTGCAGGAGCCCTTACTTCTCTGAGGTGCAAGTCTTTGAATCTTTGAGAGAAATTTCTCTTCATCATCTCCCCTTTCCCTTTAGGGACATCCTTGGCCAGCCCAACTGCTTTCACATCTGTGGCAAAATAAAATAGCATGGTGTAAAGAGCATGGACACTAGGTGTTAACTGTGGTTCTGTGTTTCCTGCTTGGTTGTGTGATCATAGGCAAGTTGTTTCAATTTCTCAGAGCCTTACCACTGGGTCTCTAAACGGGGGGATAATAATAGTATCTTTGCCATGGCTATTGTAAGGATGAGATGTGATCATGCATTTTAAGCACACTTGGCACAATGTTGTGCTTGGCAAATGTTCAGGTATTATTGTCAGGGTCAGGAGTGCTAGAAGAAACAGTTCTCCTTGTTCTCAGAGTTCCCATCTACAGAACTTCTCAAACCTTCATGTACATGCATATCACTTGGGACAATCTTGTTGAAATGCAGATTCTAATCAGAAAGTTGGGAAGGAGCTTGAGATTTTGCATTTCTCTTCAGCTCCCAGGTTGTGCCAATGCACAGACCAAACTCTGAATAACCAGGCCTACGTGAGAAAGGGCGGGGGGAGAAGATACTGGTAAATATGTTTCCATGAAGTTTTATAGCCTCTGAACTTAATCTTAAAGGTGGCCTGAAATTACTATATCTTAATCTAGAAGAGCTACATTATTCCCAACCTCTTTCCCCATTGGTGTCCAATAATCTGATTCCAGCCATACCCATCCCTCCCTAACATTTAAATCCTGTAGCACTGCCTCCTATAAAGACACTCACCCCTCTAAGGAAGTTTTGCTCGAGCTGAGAAAGGAAAGAGAGACCAGTTTCTCTTTTACTGAAATCTGCTCCTGGGTTTCCCTGGCCCTAGGACATATGGCCAAGGCACTTGTTTTCATGGCTGCTTAATGGTTTGTAAAGCAATTGCTGGAGGAAACATTGCTACAGCAAGCCAGGCCAGAGGGACAGAGGGATTCACGGGCCAATGTTATCTTTGCTGAGCACCAGGGCTGCTCCAGCTTCTTTCCTCCCTCCACCCAACAGTGACAGATGGCTTCCACATGGTCTGACCTACTGTCTGGCCAGACCTGACCAGATAGTCATCCATCAACTGCCCTATTTGGCCCCCTCGAGGGCACCCTGTGGTTTGCAGGAGGCAGAAGTTGGAGGTTTCATTTAGAGCTCATCACATCTCTTAGCTATTGTAGTAGAGTTTCAAGCATGGACAGTTCTTATTCCAGATGTTACTATCCCAGTGTCCATATGTTTCGAGGTGGGATCAGCAGGTTTACATGGTAATGTTAAACTAATTAATCATAAACTGATGCTTTAACAGCATCAGGACCCAAAGTGGGTTTGGTAATAGCAACATGGGTTTGGTACTAGCAAAGATGTTAGCAATACATATGGTATTATTAGGCTGGAAAGAGGAGGTAAGGTTCAGCTTTTTCCATTGCTCTGGCACAATCTATTTTCTTACTGATATTGAACGCTACTCACGAAGCCTCTGAAAGCTGTATGGGAAAATCTCCAAGTATTTTTCCTTATGGCTCTCTCTGAGTATGACAAAACAAAATCTTAAATTAATATAAGCTGCAGGGCATGGGAAAAAGATAGCTATAAACAGGGGGTCATGCTGACTAGGAATTAGGAGGCTGGGATCTAGTCCCAGTTAGCCTTTCTTTTGGTGACTTTGAACCTATCACCTAATTGATTTAACAAATTTTTAAACATCTCCTAGGTGGATTCAAGAAATGTCTGGGTTTTATTATTTTTCCTAACTATAAAATGAGATTGTTACATGAACTTGGCTTCTAAAAAGCTATAATGAAGAGTTTATTTTCTTTTTCTTATTAAAACAGTATTTGTGGGGCGCCTGGGGCTCAGTCAGTTAAGCATCTGACTTCTGCTCAGGTCATGATCTCACGGTCCATGAGTTTGAGCACTGCATCAGGCTCTCTGCTGACAGCTCAGAGCCTGGAGCCTGCCTTGGATTCTGTGTCTCCCTCCCTCTGCCCCTCACCCACTCACGCTCTTTCTCTCTGTCTCTCAAAAAAATGAATAAACATTTTTTTAAAAAGCAGTATTTGCTCATTAAAACTTACCTATTTCACTGGTAGTACATTGTGCCTTACTTTGAAAAAAAAAAGGCTTTATTTATTTTATTTTATTTTTTGAGAGAGAGAGAGAGAAAGAGACAGAGAGTGAGCAGGGGAGGGGCAGAGAGAGGGAGACACAGAATCTGAAGCAGGCTCCAGGCTCTGAGCTGTCAGCACAGAGCCTGATGCGGGACTCGAACCCATGAACTGTGAGATCCTGACCTGAGCTGAGGTCAGACACTTAACCAATGGAGCCACCCAGGCCCCCCTCTCCCACCAAAAAAAAAAAAGAGATGGAGGAATCTGAGTAATTACAGCTTTCATGGAATGTGCAACCTGACCAAATTCATGAAAGATACATTAAAATAATTCATGAATCTAAAAAGTATTTAACACACCAAATCTGTTAAAATTAAAAATACTCCAAAACCTCAAGCATTATTTGTAGAGGAAACAAACCCAAACTAGAAACAACCTTTGTGTCTGAATAAAATGAATGAGTTTGATAAAAGTAAAAGATTGAATATAAATTCCCCTTTAGCCCCAACACCCATAGATATCTGATGCTTTGATATATGAACATCAGTGTGAGGGGAAGAGCTGCACGATAAGATACGGTGTATTTTCTCTGCACAGTTTTAGAACATTTCCCCCCAAATACTAAAAATATGTATATACCAAAATTATTTTTTTAAATGTTTCTCTATAAACAAAAGAATTGAGATGAGAAAAAGAGCCTAGAGGAAAGTTTCTACCACCACGCATATCTGTACAAAGTAAGCATTCAATAACTAATGACATTTGGGTGTGCTTCCCTGGTACATGTAATGTTCTGTTCAGCTGAGGCCGTGTGTGTGTGTGTGTGTGTGTGTGTGTGTGTGTGTGTGTGTATTTCATATTTAGCATTTTGATTTAACATCCGTTTTTCATTTGACCCAAGTGATTTTACTGAGTGCCTTGGCCCTTGACCAGGTGCTTGCCTGGCTTCCCTCCCTTGGTTTTTGGATTTGGAGAGTCAAGGTGTCCAGGGCTTGTCTGCACTGAGCACGAGCCCCTTTCAGGAGAATGGCCTCTCTGTGACAGTTGTGCCTTTCCTCCTGTGGTGGCCTTCATGGATCACATCTTCCATTTTCATAATGATAATTTAGAAGCTGTAGCCCCATTAACTGGAATGGAATTTGGAACCCTGTGCACAGAACACATTCTTTCCAGAGATGAGACAGCTCTTCACTGACTCGCCTCTGCCTCTCTGGAGGTGAGCATGAGAAACATTGCCCCTGAGCGACAAGGTGGAGGGCCCTAGGCCAGGCCTGGGGAGGAGACTTCTGCCACCTTTTGCATTAGAGTCAGTGATAAGGCAAAGGGGGGACAAGACATCCCCCCTTCTGGGTGCTCTGGGTATGCCAAAGTAGTGGAGATGCCTTAAGAAGGCTATCCCAAGAGACAAAGGCCTCTGTTTTTCCAGCTTAAGGTATGAAAGGACACCGTGTTGCAAGGGCATGGTTCATAGAATAAGTCACTTGCTGCTTCCAGATTCTCTGATCTCTCTGGGTCAAGGAAAGAGCTGTGGACAATTCAGGGCCCCAGGCCCTTAAATCCTAAGAAAATGGTATCTGCCAGCAGAGGAGGTGTGCTGTGCGGGGCAGTGGCCTGACAACCAACTAGAGCAGCTTCCCCTGCTGCAGGGCTGTGCACATGTGGCAGGCTTCTGTGGAAAGGGACTCCCGCCCAGGAATAGTAGGGGACGTTGTGGCATGTTTTCTGGGAAATACAATGGAAATTTGGATTGTTGAAATATTTACGTCTTGTTGGAATCATTAATTTTTCTTTTTTAAAAGTATTTATTTATTTTTGAGAGGGAGAGAGAGGGAGAGCAGGGGAAGGGCAGAGAGAGAGAGAGAGAGAGAGAGAGAGAGAGAGAGAGAGAGGGAGAGAGAGAGAACCTTAAGCAGGCTCCACACTCAGTGCAGAGCCTGACACGGGGCTCAGTCTCAAAACCGTGAGATCATGACCTGAGTCAAAATCAAGAGGAGGATGCTTAACGAACAGAGCCACCCAGGAACCCCTTGATAGGTTTCTCTTTTTGTTATGCTTTTTACTGATACTTTGATTTGGTCTGTACTTGATTTGGTGAATTAATGCCAGTCTCCTGGAACTGGATGAGAGAAAAGATAGGTCATTCATCGAGTTAACAGTTATATGTCAGACAACTAACTAAATACTTTATGTTACCTCATGTAACCCACAGGACAGAGTTTCTGATTCAGAGTGGGGACCTATGACAAAGGTGTATAATGTACCCCTACTTTTAAGAGTGAAGTCAATGGGATTCACATAATACACACATTTGCCAATGATCTGCTCCTACCATTAGCCCCTGACACAGAGTTTAGGATTACCAAAATGATAGCTTCTATCAATTGATTATTTCTAGAAGAACCAGTATCTCTTTCAGAGTGTACTACATAAGTAACTTCATTTAGAGAGAAAATTTAGCTGGATTTTTTAATGGAAAGTTGTGATTATCTTGCAAGCTAACTTTGCATGCTTTTGTAGCTAGCCAGAACAACCGGGAACCAGGTTCAAAGTGAGAACCTTTTGGCAAGGCTGAAAACTTTCATCAAGATTCTGCCAAGTAATTATTTCAGGAGAGTGACTGCTTGCTTCACTGGTTTCAGTTAATCACCGCAAGATAGGGCCTTGGGAGAAGGGCTGTCCATCCTATGATCTCCAGTTAATGACTGCAAGAATGAAACAGGAAAACAGAGTTTAGGCAACAAAAGTGGAGGCAGGGTGTAAGTATAGAGGGTTTTTGAGTTAGCAAGATTATGCTAGAATTTAATTATATTTTCCATTGTGACCAAAGTGATGGAGGGAGAGGCCTTGTCAGGGGGACAGGTAGGATGAGGTGGGTAATAAAACAGACTGTGCTGCAGGTGCATTGCATTTTATAGAACAGATTCTGTTTACATCTTGGGCTATGCAGTACTTTGAATATGAAGATAATAATAGCACTGCATATATATAAGGGATTTAAATTAATAAAGCTGTTTTGAGGTAAGGGTTTAAGAAAATACTCATTAAGCCAGAATTGTTGGTCATATTACTGACTTCTGGCCAGGGAAGCTGGTTAGTCTAGGCAGCTCAGCTCAGGGGAAGGGGCAGGAGAGGAAAGGAGGAGGGAAGCATCTGGTCGTTGGTCACCTGGAGGCTGAAGAACTCAAGGGGCCCAGCTCCAGCCGTGGCCCTGTTGTGACAGGCCAGAGAGCAGAACCAGGATCAAGGGCTGAGACACGTGGACAGCCAAGGCTGGGCTATGTCCCCTCCAGGGTAGGCAGCAATATTCTTGCTGTCTCACTCCATGCAAGCTTCTCCTTGCTGACCCTTGAGCTCACAGAGCAGTCTTTTAAAAGCGTAAATGAGATCACATCTCTTATTTAAAACATTCCTGTTGCACATGGACACTTGAAAGCTTTGAGTTATTCCTGTTTCCTCATGTTATGCCTTACCTCCTGCAGAGAAGAGGGTTTGGGGAGGGGAATAGATTTAGTCGGTATTCCCCTAAGCACTGAAGATAAGACAGGAGAAAACTGTGACCTCCTAAGTTCTCTCTACATTCCATCTGGAACTGACACTGCATACTCAGACGTAGAATGTCTGAGATTATTCAGTTCAGCCCTCTCATTTTAAGGATAGAGAAACTAAGGCACAGAAGAGACAAGTGACCTCTTAGGTGAGTGTTAGAGCTGGACCAGAACTCATGTCTCCTGACTCCTGGGCCAGTGACTTGGATGGAAGGGCATTTTAGGCTGGCAAAGAAGAACGGCAGTGCCAGACTGCAGGGAGTGGAGGAGACACCTGGTAGGGAATGGAAAGGCTATAAAGAATGAAAATATCTCTTCTTGTTGGCCATATCCCCAGGACAAGCATGACCCCCAAATGCTCCTTAACAGAGGCATAAACAGTGACACAGGAGAACCGCATGGCTAGATGGCCCAAAGGCCATGACATGTCATTTTTGCATAATGGCTAAGCACCCCTGTATATTCAGACTCTTAACCCAGCTCTTTGACCTTGCTCTTTCCTTTTAAGTCATGGGAGACCTTCTCTACCATTCTTATCTTTTCCTTTGACTTCTGGCTGCTGTTTAGAATCTAGGTGCCCATTTGTCTCAGGTTCTAGCTGAAGGAAAACGGAGGTGACGGTGATGAACCTGGGCAATGTGACTCGCCCCGCAGTGTTTTGCTGTTTTGAAAGGGGACTGTAGAGAAGAAGAATGCTCAAATTCATGAGTCAACATTATATTTATCCTTCTATTGTGAGGAATACTCCCTCTCCTTCTTTTGTGAAGCATAATCACTTGTTAGTTTTAGTAAGACATTTCTCTGCCCACTGATAAGGAAACAAAAAAGGCATTTACTGTGCTCGTCTCTAGAATGTGAAATGTAAGCTGTGGTCTTTTGTTTGTTTGTTTGTTTTTAGCTTTCATTTATGATCACAGGCTTCAGGGTTGAAGGGGGCCTTGGAGGACTGCCAGCCTCACCACCCCCTCTGTGCAGGAAGCCCCTTCCCAACATCTCTGCCAGTGGTTCTGATCCCTTTCCTCTGCACCCCCACAGCAAGTTGCCTCCGCCTCCGTAGAAACACTTCATTTTGCTCTAAATTGCAGTTATTTGAGGACTTTTCTTAAGTCTCAGCTGTGAGCCCCTGAGGGCAGGAATCCTGTCTCATTTCTCTTTGATCTCCCACAGTCCCCAACACAGAGCCTGGCCAACTTTCCATAAATATTTGAATGAGTGACAAAGTGTTAACAGCCTCCAGAGGCAACCACGGTTAGACATCTCTAAGAGCTAGAAAGTTCTTCCTAAAAGTGAGCAGAACTATGCCTCCCTATGTTCCCCGTGGGGAGAGAATGTAAACAGGCAGTGATGACAGAGGGCCAGGCACCCATAAGATGCACCTGAGGGACGCTGGAAAGAGGCTAGTGCCTGCTCTTATTGTTTTTCCTGCTTCCCATCTGGCCAAAGCACACGAGGTCTTTAAAAGCCAATAATCCTAGATAAATCCAGATAAATGTGGGGTGGGAGAGAGGGTCTTCAGAATTTGAATCCAGTTTGGAAGGACAGCTCTATCAGATGCTGTCAGTGTCCCTCCTGTATCCTTTCAGCCAGCCCTGAAGGATAAATGCAGAGGGCTCCCATATACCCTGGTAACTTCCTGAGTTTCTCTGCCCATGGTCACTTTCTGACCTGGGAAGTGTGCTTGACCTGTGTGTAGGGCAGGCTGGAATTGCCAGGGAGTGACTCCAGGAGGGACCCTCCACCATGAGCAATGGCACTTTAATGCATGAATATCCCAGATTCCTCACCTCCCAGTGAGACAGCCCAGATTCTACACAGTATCTTAAAAGGCTTCAGGAGGGATGACCTCCAATTGCTCATAGCACTAACCCACTCCTAAACACATGCTTTGTTCATTTTCGTTGTTTCTTTGACTTCCCCAGTCCCTCACCTTGCTTTTTGGAATCATGTCCAAATAAAGCATGCGACCCAAATACTTGTTGCAAGATCTGCTTTGGGGGCAACCCAAACTGAGACCGTGACACAAGCAGGAAATTTGAGGGAATCCAAATGTTATTCCCTTAGAAGACAGAACTATTAAAATCAGTGCATGCCTTTTTTTCTCTTTCTCTTTTCTTTCCAAGTACATAGTTGGTTTTTCTGTTGGTTCTATAAATAGAGTTTAATTTTAGGTAGAATCTGTGTCCTAACTCAGAAAACAAGGCTGAGAATGACTCCTAAATCTTTGAAGGATAGTTATTTCAAATAACAAGAGTCAGTAATATTCTAGCTCTATTAAGGAAATGCACTGCATCAGAAAGGTCTTAGGCCAGACTAAAGAAAGAGATTACACATGGGGGTCATTAGACATCAGGATGGATTTGTGTTTGAGCATTTCACTTAACCTTTTAAACTTCCACAGGGACCTTTTAAATGAAGAGAGACCTTATCAACCTGGCTCAGGTTTGGGATGGAGTGCTTGAGGTCAGGGACAGCTAAGATGAATAGGGACCATGAGGGAAGGGGGAAAGGAAAACCAGAAGCCTTCATTTAGCCAATACTAATGAACTACTCCTGCACTAATAATAGAGCCAGGAGAAAGTGCCATTGCTGAAGAATATTTATTGTCATTTGAGAAGATTTGTAACAAAGAACGAAGGTGCACAAGCAACTTGCTGCCATGGTCCTTCTTCAGGAAGACATTGTGTGATTCAGAAAGGCTCCTTGTGGATGCCACAATATTACTTGGTTGTTTTGACACTTCAAACAATTAATAGGAGTTAGCAGCTAAAAATATTCATGCTTGCTACTGGCTTATGTTTGTGCGGTTTTTCTTTTGCCTTGTTCCTGGAGGGTTTTCTGTTGGCCTAGTAGGAAATAACACACATGCCGTGAATTTTTAATTGGAAATCAAAGATGGGAATGAATGTAAACAAAACACGTGATGACAGAAGTCAGCGGGTCCAGAAGAGGCCTACAGATGCTTTTCGGGGATAACCCACAGATGCTTTTTGGGGGTTAAGTAGGGAAATAACCCTAAGTCTAAAGGATAAGAAAGAATCCCACATATCTTATTTTTAGCATGGAAGAATATTGTTGCTTCAAATGGTCTTTTTATTTAAATCTTGACTGATGGCTAGTGTCCCAGCTCTTTTGGTAGGGAGAGGGGCAGAGGTTTAGCAAAGTCTTTGCTTGGTGATAGGAAGAAGTGTAGTTATCACAAGACTTGTGTTCTTTGCTCCTTTTGATGAACACCACCGCCCTGTTGTAGGTGGCAACAATGCCCTGGATATAACTCTCTTCTGAGCAAGAGAGGTGTCTTTTGCCCTAGTCTGAGCCTCTACTTCCAGAGAGTCACTCTTGGAAGCACCATGCTATGCTGTTCCTGTGGCATGACTTCATTAGATGATTGTGGGGATGACTAAGACTGTCCGTAAAAAGTGATTCCATTCATGTGCATTAATAGTTGGCACAAAAACTATGTTGGTCCCCAGAATGAAACATCTTGGTTACTGTACCGGCTATCAGTTGAAATTTTATGTTGTAGACAGACTTCTCTTGGGCCAAAAATGGATACACTCGTGTGGCCTGTACTAGCCTCTCTCAAACTTTTTGTTTTGAGTAGGCTCCTTCCCCAAATACCCCACCCCAAAAGTGCTCAGTGGATGCTTTTCCAGCTTGCCCCACTAAATACTCTGTCTCCTCTACTTCCCAGAATGCTTATGTCAATATCAACCGCATCATGTCCGTGGCTTCCCGCCTCTCTGAGGCCGGCCATTACGCCTCACAGCAAATCAAGCAGATTTCCACACAGCTGGACCAGGAGTGGAAGAGCTTCGCTGCTGCTCTGGATGAACGCAGCACCATCCTTGCCATGTCTGCGGTATTCCACCAGAAGGCTGAGCAGGTGAGGCCAAGGGGGCTGCTGCAGCCACTGTTGGTCAGAAAGATGGGAGTATATGCACTGTCTCTCTCTTTGAAACACTCAAGGCCCTGCTGAGTAATTGCAATAGCAACCCATGTTCTACTGCTTTCATGGCCCCTGCGCATGTAAGGAAATATCGGTAACTCTGGATGGTTTTGCTTAACATCCAAACAAGGAACATAGAGCCTGTTTACATTCGGCTTGGTAGTTTATTATTACTGGTGTGTGTGTGTGTGTGTGTGTGTGTGTGTGTGTGTGTGTGTGTGTTGACTACATTCTCAGAACACAGATGAAATGGAAACTAAATACTGATCACTGAGTGCTGAAATCAGGGGGATACTAATCTTACGTGAAGCACTGGCTATGGATAATAATAATGTAGTAATTACACAATGAATAGATATAATAATTCTTTGTTGCTACTTATTTACTGGCTTTGGTCAGTGACATTACCAAGCCATTTTACAGACAGGAACACTGCAGCTCGGAGAGACTGAGTGACCTGCCTAAGACCCAGTGGTGTGTTGGAGCTGGCTCTAAGCAGCCTGTGAAGAGCCAAAGGTCAAATTTTCAGCAAATTCATGAGCTGGTTATTAAACATAGCCATTATTTAAAACTAAATTATATAAATTTATACTAAATATACTAAAAACAAAGGTAATAGGTACTCAAAACTCATCACTCCTAGTTATTTTACTACATTTTATTATTACCTGTGCTCCTTAAATTATATCTATTTGTCTCTGTGGTGAAAATACTATACGGTTGTGTGCTCCTGATGAGTTCTTCCCAACTCCACATTCTGTGATGTCACATTGGTAGCTTGAAATAGACCAAGGTAGACGTTTTAAACCACGGGAATCATCAAATGCTACAACCAGGGCTTGATTTATTGTTTTGTTGATTGCCTGGAGTCTTAAGACAATGAAGGAAAAATATTTAAAGATGCAGACTAAACTTGATTAAAGATGTGTCCTGACTATAGCTGTTACATTGTGAATAGTAGCACACCAGGTTGAAGAAATACTCTTCTGATATTCAAAAACTATTACTACATTTAGCACAGAAGTCACTCACATCACTGATGAAGGAATAATGCTCTGACATAAGTCTTGAGGTATTTTTCACTTTTGTCTTTCACCTTAATATTAGCAAAAATATTAGCTAACTTTCATATAAGTTTGTTGTTTGTAAACAAAAGCATCCTGTGAGAATTGGTCGGCTATATGGAATTTACAGTAAGGAACGTTGTATACATATATGTTGTCATTCTTTGTAAATTATGTGCTACACATTCTTTATATCAGTAAAGTTTACAATACTCTTGTGTGTGTGTACACACACACACACACACACACACACACATGCTGTTTATTAAACATTTACTAACATACCACTGAGAAAATCACACAATCTGTGAACAGCTGGGATTTCAACCGAGATGTGTCTCACATTAAAGCTTGTGGTTTTAACCTCTAAATTCCTTTCTTTGTATGACATTTGGGTAGCTTGCAGATTGTGGAGAGTCCTAGATGAGGTCATACCTTAAATATCTCCCTCTGTTACCCACCTAGCATGGAAGGCAGCATGGGATAATTGCAAGAGTGTAGGCTTCAAGGCACATGTAGGCTCTAATAGTTAGCTCTTAGGCTAGTCACCTCACCAGTCGGAGCCTGTTTCCTCATCTCTAATGCAAGGATAATCATAAACCTCACAGCACTATTATAAGAATTAGAGATGGAACATGTAATGTGCCTCATGTCCTTTTTAAATGCTAGACATCACAACTGTATTTGTTTAACATACTTCCTGGTATCTTTGTATTTCCTTCATTTGTGTCTGTTTCCACCTGAGACCTTCCCAAAGACTGAAATACTTGTATCATAAGTCAAGGACAGCCCGACACATTGAAAGGGATCTAGGCCTTTTATTAAAGGATGATGGTGGTAGTGACTGATAATGACCCGTTAGTTCATTCCAAGGACCAGGAGAATATTCATGTCAAATCTCCTGTTCTCTCCTCAACCCTACCACTTGCACATTTTGTTCAAGGTGTGTCCAGATTGGCAAGGGAGACTCCATGCCTCCCTTCTGTCTCTCTGCCTTTCTCTCCTTGAGGTGACCATTTTGTGGGGTCTGCTCTAGGGCTCTTGTTAAAGTATTACAGGGAAATCCCAAGGGCCTTGAAGAGGTGCGCCCCCCGTGGCTGACACACGAATGTCAGGTTGCTTTCAGGGTCCTCTGTGAAATGGTTATTGGTGGAGTAAAGAAGCTTCTGAGATGTTAGCAAGTGTGTGCAGTCTGATACTTGATGGCACCCTGCACACTTCTGGAATTGTTAAGAGATGGCCTAATGCAATAAAAACATTCAGAATGAAAAGTCAACCACAGTAGCCACAAGCCGGCGGCTGCAGGCTGACACACACCCAGACTACCCAGACTAGAACTCACGCAGCTGCAGAAAGTACAGTCCCAGAACTGAGAGTGACTTCTAGTTGATGTTTCCTGACTTGGATTGCTTTGGATCAGAAGCAATTTTATTTGTATCTATTTTTTAATGCAATTTCCTCAGGCATTACCAGTCCTTCAGGGAAACTCATAAACCATGCTTCTTTTTAGCTAGGAGAAAAAAACAAAAAACAAACATGCTCCAAACAGCAGATTCAAGGCTATTTTTTCAAAGCTATTATGCATTTATTTAGGCAGCTCTTTATTGTCCTCATATGGGCTGTTCTAGGCAATGAGATAAAAAGGTATTTAGGCAATTAATTTAAATGGAGCTGTGCACCCAGGCGAGAGGAATCACAGACAGAACCATTCCAGACTATTGGGTGAAGAATTATTTGCATTTTAGAGGTGTATTTTTCCACCCAATAAATCTGAGTGATTTCAGTTAGCTCACCTTTTGTGCATGGAGACCCATAGTCTTCCACAGTTGTTAATTTTAATTTTTAAATAATTTTATGTCTGTCGAGATCTATATCTATATATCACATCCCAGGAGCCAGTGCCATTATAGGCCCAGTGCAATTTGTCCCCCTAAGCTGCCCTTCCTCTCTCCTATCCCTAAGGATACTGACCCAACAGTGGAGATCTTGTTGAGCATTAATCTTCACCCCCTGTGGGAATGGCCTTTGCAAGTTCCCTGGGGTACCCGATAGTCTTGTGTGAGGTGTTTTTTGTGCCTCTGCACAACTCATTACACGTGTGTGGAAATCTCCCGTGCCATTATATGCAGCCTCTCACAGGCGCCTGTGAGTGTGCCTTGGACAAGAAGCTCTAAGGTGTATTGTAATGTAGTGAGCTCTTCCCACACCTGTATTTTGTAGCCAATGTGTGCATATAGCCTGTTGAACACGTAGACGGCTCCCCCCGTCAGTGGTTTCATAACAATCATCTTTGCTTGTGGAAACTGCACTTCCTGAACAGGTACTGGGTCTTCTGTACAGGTGGAAACTGCACTTTCTGAACAGGTACAGGTACTTCTTTCGTCGGGTTGGTGTTTGTAGAATTAGAAAACTCCATTCTCTGCAGTGGTCTCTGAGGCTCCCAGAGGTGCCAGATGTTTCTTCCAAAGGCATCTGACCACCTCTACAAAGATCTGCCCATTGCCCACCCCCAATGCTCCTGCACCAACCCAGCTGCTATCTCCTTCCAGTTCCTGTCAGGAGTGGACGCCTGGTGCAAGATGTGCAGTGAGGGTGGCCTGCCATCCGAGATGCAGGACCTGGAGCTGGCAATCCACCATCATCAGTCCTTGTATGAGCAGGTGACCCAGGCCTACACGGAGGTGAGAACCAAGCCGAACACCCAGGGCTCCTGGGTGTGTATGTATGTGGGTGAGTGGCCAGAGCACTGGCCTGCATGCTGTGAAATAGCCTGGGTGGACTAAGAAGGAGAGAAAGATCATTTTTATCCCTTTGGAGACATCTTTAAGATCCTTGATCTATGAATGATCTCCATTCATAGATCTCCGGCCAGGAAGCAAAAAAAGTGTGGCCATCAGCAGGCACCACCTTGTCGCACATGTGCTCATGTGTGCACGCATGCCCACACAAACACACACACCCTTCACCCTGTGTGTGAAGATCAGGCTCTCTCCCCTGGACGAGGAGTATAACAAAGCAAGGCTGTGTTCCTCCGTTTGCTCTCTGCCTGGTGAATGGGTGTGTACACACTAGCCCTGCCACCCCTTTTATGAAGCAGCCCATCAACAAATACCAATTTTCTCACTAGAAAGTCTGGAGGAAAACTCACCATGGGGTGGAGGTAAGTGTTTGCAGGAGTAAGAAACTGTCATGGACAGTTGTTAAGGACAAATTAAAAGACTCTTTCACTGAAAAACCAAAGGGCAGGCACATGGTACAAGTTGAGAAGTGGGGGAAGTTTCTTGCTTTTGCTTTCCAAGGGAAAGGAAAGGGGCATACAGGCGTCATCTGTGTGGAGGTACACAAGTAAGTGAGTTAACTAAAGGGCGTGAATTCTGAGAGAGAGGCTGGAGGGCATAAGAGATGGACTAATTAAGGAAGCTGCATGAGGAGGGGAAAGTGAATTCACATCTGGCCATGGGGCAGGGACATTTGGAACAGTGTTTCTCCAAGCCAGTTCTGGGACCCTCTGTCTCAGACTCCCCTGCAGTACTTGTTAAAGGTGCATCTTCCTGGGTTCCACCTCCGACTGAATCAGAATGTCGAAAACTGGGGCCTGGAACCTACATTTTAATAAATATTACGCCAGGTGAGTTTGATGCGTGCTGAAATCAAAGAACCAATGTCTTCCTGGTAAGAGTCAAGGTTTTTGCCACAGTCAAAGCTGAGTTTGACTCTTGGCTCCCCTGCTTATAGGGGAGTGACTTGAGGCACGTTACTTAACTACTCTAAACCTCAGTTTCTTCTGTGAAGTGAAGGTGATAACACTTGCCTGTAGTTTGAAGGGTTACAAAGATAGTGCATGTAATGCACTTGGCCCAGTGCCTGACAGTAATAAGTGCTAAAAAAATGGTAACAGGTTTTGTTATTATAGGAGGCAGAGAGGAGGGCTTTTGAGCCAAATCTGATCTCATCAGCTCTGATCCAAATGGCCCAAGGCTTCTCTTTTAACAGAACTGTGCCCCCATCCATGGGTCAAGAATCTCTAAATTTACTCCTTGTAAGATACAAAAATAGAGCGTACCAATGAGATTAATATTATACTTAACATGTTTCACACTTGTGGGGTGTGTGTATTATTATATAGAGAGACACAATATTTCTCCCAAATTTTTGTCAGGCCCTAGCATTGTTGGACATAGACATTCCCTCCAAACCCGCCTCAGAGTTCAGTGGGCCATCCCTGCCTCCTGCAGATGTGGACTGAGGCAGAGGACTGGAGCTCTGTTGACTTGGATGTTAGGACTTGGCCCTCCAACTCTAACCACCCTGCCCTTGACATAGCACAGTGCCAAAGACAGCATCTGCTCAGAGTTCCCTGAGGAGAGCTCTCCTGGGTTTGGCCACAGGATATTTGTCTTATTCACATCTCTGGAGGGTGTTGCCCCTGGCAATGCATTGGAGGCAGCAATAGTGGGATGGGGTAGGTAGAGGTAGTCACCTAGATTGGCTGTATTCCTCCAGCCAGGCTTCCTCTCCTGTCTCAGCCACAGATTCTCCACCCAGTATTCCTCTGAACCACCAACCCCCTGGCCCCACACTGTTTCTGTTGCCCCATGAACAGGGTGAGTAATAGCTGCCTTTGTGTTCCTGAACCCTAATAAGCTATTTTTAGGACACAAAGGTGGGATAAGGGGAGGCCTGGGCCCAGCAACAGCACGTCATTCACCATCGTAAGGCTGGAGGTGGGAACACACTTCCTTCCCCATCTTGATGGAAGAAAAAGAAGAGCATTCAACTCCAGACCAACTTTGATTTAATCTTTAACCAAATTAATTTAGGGCCTTAAAATCCCTGAATTCCCTAGTTACCACTGTTTTAAATTGAGAAGATACATGCTCTACTGGGTCCTCTGCCAGCTTTGGAGAGCCACAGGTGTCAATCAGATGATGCCACTTTCCAGAAATACTGGTGCCTGCAATTGTACCAAGATTCCAATAGGAATGACAGGGAGTGTCACCCCCACTGGTCTCAGTGCTGAGGGCGAATGTTGGGGAACATAAGAACATAGATATAGTGTCTACAAGCTAAAGGTCCCTCCCTGGGGTGCCTGGGTGGCTCAGTCGGTTAAGCGTCCAACTTCATTTCAGGTCATGATCTCATGTTCTGTGGGTTTGAGCCCCGCATTGGGCTCTGTGCTGACAGTTCAGAGCCTGGAGCCTGCTTCAGATTCTATGTCTTTCTCTCTGCCTTTCCCCCCTCGCACTCTGTCTCTCTCTCTCTTAAAAGTAATTAAACATTAAAAATTAAAAAATAAATAAGTAAATAAAGGTTCCTCCCTTACTCTACATGTTCTGGAAAGATGGGGGTGTTACCATGCTCAGGAGGGAAAAAAAAAAAGGAAGTTGTACAGAAGGAGAGCAAAAGAAGGATAAATATAAAAAAAAGAAAGAAAATGAAGAGGAAGTAAGGAAGACGGGAGAGAGAAATGATGATGGTGGTGGAAATAGAATTAGGAACCAGTAGTACCTGCTGGCCCCCATTCTAAGCACTTCGCACATGTTAACTCACTTGATCCTCACCACTACTGTGGGAGGTTGCCCCGTTACTGTCCCTGTTTTACAGACAAGGAAACTGAGGCCCAAAGAGGTTAAGTAACTTGCCTCTGGTTACACATCTAGAAGTTTAGAGCTAGGTAGAAGAGTGAAGAAAAAAGAGGGGGAGAGGCTTATGGTGTCAATTTATATTCAGCTTCATTTCTGAAACGAAACTCTGCTGCTTGACATAGTCAAAGAGTCAGTCGAAATATCTATCAAGTATGATGGACCAGGCACTGTTCTAAGTGCTGGAGAGAGATGAACGAGGCAGAGTCCCTGCCCTTGTGAAGCTAAAACTCAAGGCTGAGAGAGACACTGATTGAGTACCTCTCCTCCCTCAGGATTCAGGATACTGTGCTGTCCCCCAGACCACAGGCTGAGCACCAGGACAGCTCTGGCTGGCACATTCCTAGGGTGTCATGGGGTCTGGGTAGGGCTGGGATTCTCAGTCCTAACCAGGGATCCCAGGGGCAGACTCTCCTCGCCTCTCTGTCCATGCCTGCTCCTTGGCTCCCTTGGTCTAACCTTTCCTTCTTGCAGGTCAGCCAAGATGGCAAAGCACTGCTGGATGTGCTGCAGCGTCCCCTGAGTCCTGGGAACTCTGAGTCCCTCACGGCCACTGCCAACTACTCCAAGGCGGTGCACCAGGTGCTGGACGTGGTGCACGAGGTGCTGCACCACCAGCGGCGGCTCGAGAGCATCTGGCAGCACCGCAAGGTGCGGCTCCACCAGCGGCTGCAGCTCTGTGTATTCCAGCAAGACGTGCAACAGGTAACAAACAGGCTGCTTCCAGCACGAGGCATCCATCTCAGGCAGGCAGGTGGCCCAAGTCCCTGACCCAGGTGACTGGGCCTGGGAACACCTGATTTACGGAGGGAAGAGGGCAAATCAGCCCCAGCTGCCCCCACCCCCTTCACCATATGGACTTACTAGTTGCATGCTTCTTGCCTAAGCAACTTTACAGATGGGCCTTCTCACTCTTTGGTGTGGGGCAGGAGACTCCGTCACAGCGCAGTTCCTTGCGTTTAGATGGCAGAGAACTTGACCCTCACTCAGGAGCTTTCTAGATGACTCCAGGGCCTGGGGGTTATTTGAGCACTGTCAGGGTTGGACCACACACAGTGAGCTCACTTCTCAATCAGGGACACAGGTGGTCTGCTAAGGTTGGGGTGTGATGGGGGTATTCTTTGGCAAACCGGATTTAAAACATGGGCTATTCATGATAAGGGGTTATTTATGGCTTAATCTGCCTTTTTGCATTATTATACCAGTCATAGCTTTTTCTTTCACCACAAACAACAAATAGTTATGTTTTGATGATGAAAGAACAGTCTTGCCACAAATGCCCTTTTGAATGAAATGACCCATTCGTTCCCTCTCATGCTTTCTCTGTCTGTCTCCTTGGGGACCCCAGGGGGCTTTGCTCTAGTGTGGATATTCTGGGGGATGGAGAGCTGGTTGGGAGCTTGAGACTGAAGCTGGGGCTTCACATCATCTCCCTGCTGTGAGAGGCAAAGGTGGGGGCACTCATGCTATCAGTGTCTGTGGCCAGCACATAACTTCAAGCTTATACATATAAAATAACATTTCACACTCCTTCTATACTCTCTGTGGTACTGGCCAGTTGTAATCTAAAAGTGTATCAAAATTTACATGAAACACTGAGAGCCAATTGGACATGTCTTTGGAGTATTGAACCCCTTCACAGCTGCTGTGGGAGGGGCCCCAGTGCCAGGTGCCCCAAGACAGAGAGGGGATGGAGGGTGAGCAGGACATCCTGTCACTGGCTGGGACACTCTCTGGGAAGGGGTTCACTATGCAACCAGGCCTGGGAGTAGGCAGACCTTCAGGAGTGTTTCCAATTCTCGAGCTACCCTAGCTTTGTTGAAGGCAGCCCTACTCCACCACCCCAGGCTGGAGCAGTGATTGAGTCATCAGAGGCGACAGACACCTCAGCCTCAAGAGAGACGGACACTTATATGCTGGCCCCAGCTCTGAAACCCTTGTGGGGCCTGCTGGGAAAGGAGAAGCAAATGAATCAGTTGCCTACTCCTGCCATCTGGAACTGTCCAGATAAATATATCATCCCTGAGCACAGGAGAGCACAGAGTCCATCTGTGATTGAGACAGAGTGAGGTGCCAGCCTCCAGAGGCATGCAGACAGGGTGTTACTATTTCAGTGAACTTTGAGTGACTCACGGAGGCAACCCAGGCTGCGGGTTGTGCAGTGTCCTTGATGAGCTCTCCGTCCTCCTGCTGTTTCATGGCTGTGGTACTGGGATGGGCCATAGAGAGGGAGAGAGGGGCTGCGAGAGGGAGAGGCAAAAGGCCTCCCCAACACAAAGGTGGCATTCAAACTTGGACTATCTGGGAACTGCTGTCCCCAGACTTTTCTGTGGCCACCTTGACATCAACACTAAATCTAGAAAAAAAAAAAAAAGTATAGTAAAACTACACCTATGGCCATTCTACACCATGGTCTTAAAAATGAGAGTATTTCTGGAATTGAGATGCTATCATGTCTATTGTACAATCACATTGTTGGCATTGAGCAAGAGTAAGTAGAACGTTAGGAGGTGGATGTGATGGGCTCGGATCTTCCATGAGAACTAAATCCCCTAGGATGGTAATTCCATTGTTGTTTTCAGGATACGTGACTATCACTTCTGGAGCATAACTTCATTCACCCATTGTCTCACTCAGGCCTTCACTCTCCATGTCAGTGACACTGGGACAGTTGTACAAAGAAGAGTGCGGAAAAACAAGGGCTACCAAATCTTGTGATGGGTCCCCAGTGTTTACGTTATACCCAGTTAATCATCAGTACCTAGCAGGTGGTGGACCTGGTGCTTCAAAAGGCTTCTGCACAGGGGCACCTGGGTGGCTCAGTCGGTGGAACATCCATCTTCAGCTCAGGTCATAATCTCACAGTTCATGGGTTCAAGCCCCACATCGGGTTCTGTGCTGACAGCTTGGAGCCTGGAGCCTCCTTCGGATTCTGTCTCCCTCTCTCTCTGCCCCTCTCCTACTTGTACTCTGTCTCTCAAAATAAAAATTAAAAAAATAAAAATAAAAAAGGCTTCTGGACATAACACACTCAATGTGTAGCATGAGAGACTTCGACTTTGGTCTCCTGACTCCCAGAAACTTAATATATTTGTCATCTTTATTTTGCATGTTTTATGTCATCTTTTCTATATCTCCTTGAGAGTAGAAAGGATGACTTCTTCCTCTCTGTACAGCTTACAACTCTTAGCTGTATCTGACATGAAGCTGGGGTTCTCTTTATATTTGCTGACTTGAGCTGACATTATCATTAGAGGACCCCCAGTTTCTGTTTCTGTGGGGTAGCTCAGCCCATTTGGTAGTTGCAGGGAGTAGCTGGAGTCTGCCTGTGATGTGGTGTGAAATAGCGATGTGAAAGTCTTGAGGGTCCCAAGTATTTACAGCCAAGGTGGAGGATACGGGGGCATACCCTCAGTGCTCACAAAGTATCCCAGTGTTCATCAGTTATTCAGAAAGTTCGGGCTTCTGCAATGGGCCTAGAACTGTACTGCATTAGATTCTGGCGGGATGCCTAGTTAGTTAGAATGGCTCAAGACATACCCATTTGAAAATACAAAGAACAGTTCTACCAGAACATGCCAATCAGTGTGCAGGGCAGTAGAGTATTGATGGAACAGTTATAGGCAGAGGCATGAGAAGTCAGAGTTGGTGTCTTGAGGGAGGAGAGGATTGACTGAACGCTATAGTCTGTATCCAAGACTCTTCAGCACATTTGGGGTCTAAGATGTTTACTTGGCAGCCTAAGTGGAGAGCTTGTGAGTGAGCATCAGTGGCTGGAACAATACAGATTGTGCCTAGGAACACAGGCTCTGGAATCAGACACCCTGAGGGCCAATCCTGTTCTACAGGTCTTGGCTGTATGACTGGGCAAGGCGTTTCACCTCTGGTGCTTCTGTTTCCTGACCTCTAAAATAGGAACGATCATCGTACCTATCTCATTGGACTGAATGAGATACAAGTGCAAGGCTTAGCACCCTGGCTGCCCTGCATGTGGTAAAGCCTCCATCAGTGTGGTCTGGGTTGTTAGTCACATCCTCTGAGTGGTACTCGAGCGCCACCTGGTGCTTGTGCTGTTAGGGACCCCCCCCTCCCTGCCCCCACCTCCCCACCACACATGAGCCTTTTGTTTCTAACAATAGCGACTGCTTCTGGGGTCTTCTGAGTTCTTTTCATTCAGTGATAGAATTTCAGAGCTGTCAAGGACTTGAAAGACCATCTAGTCTAACCTACATTATGATTGAGGCACTTGAGGTCCAGAGATGTGAAATAACTTGGCTGTAACCACACAGCTAGTTAATGTAGTACCAGGACCAGAAGCTAAGTGTCCTGGCTCCCTGTCCACATATCCTACAGAAAAGCCACACAAGAGAGGAGCCAGGCAGATGGAGAAGGAGACCAGGGAGAGAGACAAGAAGCACACACGCATACTTAACATAGGGAGGGGAAAGACAGACAGACACATGCACATATCCCAAAACAGAAGAGGGAGAGACAGAGACAGCCCATGTGGCAAAGGAAGAAAGGGAGAAAGGTTTGAAGACAGAGGGCAGAGAAACAGACACCCATGGATGGGAGGAGAAACATAAAGAGGAAATTGAGGGAGGGAGGCACAAAAAAGGAGAGACAGAGTCTCCTGCTGGTGGAGAAGAGAGCTCAGAAGAGCGAGCCAGCTTCTGCCTGCCTGACTTGTTGCCCCATTGCCATTACTGGGCATGGTCTTTGCCCAAGTAGGAATATTTTGCCCATTAAGGGCCCAAAGCAGAGTAAAGCAAAAAGATGAAGACCAAGGGTAGGCACCAGTGAAAAAGAGATTTCATTGAAACCTCTGCAACCAGAAGTGGCCTGGCACATCACCCTGGTGGTTGCCCTCCCTTGAGTCCCAACAGATGTGCTCAGGTTTCTCTTCCCTGCTGGGCCTGAGGGCAATGGAAATAAATCTCTAAGGACCAAACTGGAATTGGGGTTCATTAAGCTGCAGAAAGGTGCAGATAAGCCAGACCCTGCTATAGTATCGCCAGCAGAATAATTTTCAGTACTATTGTTTTTCCTGTTTAGAGTAGGACAGCACTGAGCAAGAGCCAGAAAGGGCAGTCCATGACAACATCAGCCTATCTCCACCTTCTATTTCCCCCTAACTTCTGCGGCTTTCCAGGGGTGTAAGGGACTACTTCCCAGCCCAGAGAGGCCAGACTTTGTGCTGACAAGAACAAAGAGTAGCTAGATTCTTGATCTTTCTGGTAGATGCAGACTCTGTTCCGTTGTTTTCCACAGCCAGAGCAACTGGTTTTGAACACTGTCTGCAGGTCATCTTATTTTGCTTCCCCTTCTTTTTCTTCTCCCTCTGTTTTTTGCAAGAATGAATTGATGAAATGTTTTAGAACACCTGCTGTGTGCAAGACCCTGTGCTGGGAGTCCGGTCCCTCGCCTGAGAGAAGACATATGCACTGAAGGATGTATGAATGGCACACAGCTGTCTGGGTTCAGAAAGAAAGAAGCAAAATAACCATGGGCTAGTGGAGTCAGAGCAGGGAAAGTTCCCTGTGCTTGGGGTGGGATTGCAGTGGTCCTTAGAGCTCAGGCAGAGGAGATGGAGATGGTGTTCCTGGGGAAGGCCAGGAAGCAGAGCTAAGTATAGCCAGGGGACAGAGAAGAGGAAGTCTAACTGGGTGCCCACCCTTGTCAGAGAACGTGGGAGGTAAGGCAGGAAGGGTTAGGGGTGGTCTCAGTGGTGTGGGTGGGACAGTGAGGTTTGAAGCTCCAATGCACTCCCTTAAAAACAATGTCTTTTGTTGTTAAGCAGTCCAGTTGGGTGAGCTGGTGAGGGGCAGTGATGGCAGAATTTATCAGGCTCGGTGATTTTCCCTTCTGAATGACTGTGTTAATATTAAAGTCCATAGTTCTTGTAGTACAAATGAATCTCACCTGTTTCTATCAGTTTTTTGGAGCCTCACATGGAAAATTATAGGTTTTATGATGTCAGTTCCTGCCTGCCAAAGAATATGTAAAAAGGATTTGAGAGTGATTTCTTTTAAACTCTAGATATTCAATCTCTTACTAGCAGTAGTGACTATAGCCCCTTAATCATACTAAACCAGTTTGGACATTGTATGATCCAACTGAAATTTTGCATAATAAAAGATGAGCACTTTGGGTTGCACATAGAATGATTTGTTAGAAAAGAGTGACCAGAATGATGATGGGTCTGGAAATGAACTCTTCTTCTAGGAAAGGATGAAAGTATCTAAGAAGGAAAATGCTCAGGGTGCAGTCCCAGGTAGATGAGGGAACACACAAGGGAGAACCATCTGCAAAATTTGAAATGTGAACTGGTTACTTGTTGAATATGTTGTGGAGAGTATTCAAACCTCAGAGAGATGGTTGGGTTCCAACCCTGAGATTTTGTTACTGGGATTAAATGTGCCTATAAAAGTTGTATTGTTTAAAGCTCAGGATTCATCATCTTTCTGAGTACATATGATTAAGCATCTAATCTCTTCACTTGCCTTTTCTTATTTAATCTGCCAACCCTATGAAGCAGGTGATAGTTTGGCTCCCATCTTCCTGGTAAGGAAATTGAGCCTTAGAAAGGTTTAATAAATCTGCCTGAGGTGACACAGTTAGTAGGAGAATAAGGATTCAAATCCAAGTCTGTCTGACATCAGGTCTTGCTCTTAGCCTCTCTGCTATGCCACAGGCACTATGCTACCTGACGGGAATGCAGAGAGATCCAGCCTCTCCCCTTGAGATGTTTGTAAATTATTGCTGGAATGCCATTGCTCAAAGGGCCCTGGTGGACAACTTGGTCCCGAAGGATGGGACTTGCCCAAGGTCATGTAGCCTGATAGCTGAGATTCATCCTCAAACCCCCTGTCCATAAGTCTCACACAAACAAGTCATACTCATACCCAAACACTCTTCCCCATCTACTGTGTCATTATAAAATTGCCTTCTACAGTCATTTATCTCTGATACAAATTTCCCTAGAACAGACACTACCCATTCTCATGTTTTTCACACTCGTGTTCTCAGCATTGCTGATGCTCTTCTTTGTGACATGTATCTTGAATAATATCCGTTTGCTCATGTGAGTACTTAGCAGTATTAAAGTTTCCAATTAAGTTATTTGATGGTCATAATCCAATCACTGAAATACATTCAAGAAGATGATAGGTGACTCTTTGGGGAGGGTGAACACCCCAAAAGAAACCAGGGTTGAGGCTCAGCTGCAGTGGGGAAGATAGGGAGGGAATCGAGGGAGGGTTCTCCTCATTACGTTTGCCTTCTGATTGGAGAGAAGATAGGGAAACATCCTAAACTTTAACCTCTCTGGTGTCCCTGATCTTAGAGGGAGCATTCTAACCCTCTGTCCATCCAGCCTTCTCCAAGTGTTCCCTACCTAGAATTGGCAAGGTTGGGGAGTGAGCTCTAGAGGCTTTCCTCAGACATGCTCAGACCCTCCTGCCTGGGAATTGCTTGGATTTCTAGTACCCCTCACACTCTATACTCTAATCCTCCAATCCCTCCCCACCCCACCCGGGACCCCTTCCTCTTGGCCCTACTTTCTGTCTTCCTCTCTCCCCTTCCCTGTCATGGTCTCTCTCTTGGTGCTTACTTTGATTTTCTGTATGTAAACTCTTCTCTGATTGAAGAGTAGTCATTCCATGGTGAGCACTTTCTAAGGAAGGACCTAGGTGCCTCCAACTGGCAGGGCTAGGAGGCTGGTGGCACCTGGGAGATGGTGAGAGAAGTCCCTTCCCAGGAGTTACTGAGCCTCAGGGCTTCCTTGATGCATGGAAATTTTAAGTTCATTTAATGTCCTTAATTCCTTTTTATTATTATGTTAATTATTGAGAAGCCGGTTATCTTCCAGGGTCTTGTTTTTCTGATAACCCCTATTCTCACCGTGTCCTTGACCCAACAAGCTATTTCTGAAACCTTGAATACAAGGCTAAAGAATAAAAAGACTAGCACTTTATAACCAGTGGAGAGCTATTCAGAGATTTGAGCAGAGGAAACATGCTGTCGGAGTGAGTCTGAGGTGACTTGGTGCCAGTGGAAAGCTGAGTTGGAGTGCGAGGCTTCTGGGAGCCACAATCATCATGTGGCCATAAAGCATGAACTAGGGAATGGGGCAAGGGTAGATTTGAGAGCACCTGTGAAAAGATCACTAGGACCTTTTGTTAATGGAAAACAAGCAAGATGTCAAGTGCAAATGCGGAACTATATTTTCAGAGTGTGGTCCTTAGACTCCTGGCATTAAAATCATCTGCTCAGAGTGGAGAACTTGTTACAAACACAGATTATCTAGCCCTGTTCTGTATTTTTTGATTCAGAATCTGTGGATAATGTGGGGTCTGTTGTCAGTGAGCAAGAATGTCCTGTCCCATTCTTGGGGACCAAGGATTCCTATCCCTTCAAAGGTCCTTCTAGCTGGGCTAAGAATCAAATTGATATGAGAAAGATTAATAGAGTTTGATTAAATAAAATTTAATAGGTATATGTATGGGGAATCCACATAAACATGAAAATTCCAAAGACAGGCAAAATGAGGTATATACGTCATTCTGAACTAAGGAGAATGGGGTGGGGGTCCGACATTGCAGAGGAAAGGAATGCGTGTCACAGGGCATTAAGAAGAGCAGAGATGTTTGGTAATTAGATGTTTACCCTATGGGTCACTCAGATAAAATTTGTCTCTGCTAATAACCCTTATTCTAAGCCCAATTTAGATTCTTCTGTGTAGTTAAGGGAGACCACAGGGTCTCAAGTGCCTTCAGCTCAAAATAATCCACATGCCAAAGTGGCACATTTTGGGGGGTAGGGGGGGGAGCTGCCCTGGACACCCTGCCCTAAGTTTTAAAATGAACACCAGGTGATTCTTAAGTATTCTGAAGTTTGAGAACCTCTGACTTAAGACATCCAGGCCTTAGTGGTGAGAAGTACAGGCATCAAGGCACCAGGGTGAAGAGATTCAGGGAGATGCTGAGGACAAAGACAAGTTCCTGTCACCCCAGCCTTGGCCTCATTGAGAAGGGACAGGTGTGGGCTGGCTGGGAGTAGAGGGCTGCAGGGTGGAAGCAGCTGAAACTCTAGGGCTTCATATCTGTTGACCAGCTTCTGCCCAGCATTGGTCTGTCAGGCCAAAGGACCACATTTCTCAGGGGAAAAAGAGTAGACACCTGCTAATGAGTTTCTGCTGAGATTTCTCAGAAAAATGATAGCTTCTCCTGCCATACCAAGACAGTTATTTTTATTTATTTACTTTTTAAATATTTGTTTATTTATTTATTTTAATTTTAATTTTTTAAAATTTACATCCAAATTAACATATAGTGCAACAATGATTTCAGGAGTAGATTCCTTAGTGCCCCTACCCATTTAGCCCATCCCCCCCAACCCCTCCAGTAACCCTCTGTTTGTTCTCCATATTTATGAGTCTCTTCTTTTTTGCCCCCCTCCCTGTTTTTATATTATTTTTGTTTCCCTTCCTTTATGTTCATCTGTATTGTCTCTTAAAGTCCTCATATGAGTGAAGTCATATGATTTTTGTCTTTCTCTGACTGATTAATTTCACTTATCATAATACCCTTCAGTTCCATCCACGTAGTTGTAAATGGCAAGATTTCATTCTTTTTGATTGCTGAGTAATACTCCATTGTATATATATACCACATCTTCTTTATCCATTCATCCATCGATGGACATTTGGGCTCTTTCCATACTTTGGCTGTTGTTGATAGAGCTGCTATAAACATTAGATGCATGTGTCCCTTCGAAACAGCATACCTGTATCCTTTGGATAAATACCTACTAGTGCAATTGCTGGGTCATACGGTAGTTCTATTTTTAATTTTTTGAGGAACCTCCATACTGTTTTCCAGAGTGGCTGCACCAGCTTGCATTGCCACCAACAATACAAAAAAGATCCTCTTTCTCCACATCCTCACCAACATCTGTTGTTGCCTGAGTTGTTAATGTTAGCCATTCTGACAGGTATAAGGTGGTATCTCATTGTAGTTTTGATTTGTATTTCCCTGATGATGTTGAGCATTTTTTCATGTGTCGGTTGGCCATCTGAATGTCTTCTTTGGAGAAGTGCCAAGACATTTATTTTGATCATACTTGTTCCAAAGAAGGGACAGAAAATGTCTTGCTGCTAAGTGGGCATTTCAATAGCGCCTACTGCTCTCCGGGCTCAGGTGATGGGAACTGAGTGGTACTGGCACTGTGTGAGCCACTCCTCTTCAGGACTCACATTCACTGTGCTCTGCCAGGAGAAAGAAATAATGACATGATAGACCGCCCTGGGTGCTCTTATACATCGTGTGTACTGGAACCTTTAACAGAACAAAATGTGTTGTAGACAGCTGATTTGTGTGTTTGCTCTTTTTTACTGGCCTCAGAATATGGTTTTCTGAAGAGTAGGAGCCTAGGGCCTGGGGAGGGGGGGAAGGGGTAGTTGCTGAGAGGGAGGAGTTCTTCAGTTTACTTAAAACAAGAAAAACTTCCTGCTTATTTTACTGTGAATCAGATTATGACGCAGGCTTAATAACCTGTGTCGAATAAGATGATTGATCAGGGGGAGCCAGATGAGGAAATCAGAGAGCTGGAATTCTGATTCCTCATGTGTTTGTAAGTTGTCTCCATTTCCTTTAATCATACAGAAAGGAAGTTCTCAAATCAGATGGGATGAGTTCATTCAGTCATTTATTTAGCAAATGCTCTCTGAGAACTCAGCCGCGAGCTAACAAAGCCCCTGCTCACATGGAGCATACATTCAGGACAAAGAGAGAAAATACCACCACTAACAAATGGATATGTAATATTTCGTATAGTGATAGTCAGCGATGTATGGAGAGAAAGCTGAATGAATAAGCCATGGGGATGTGTTTAAGAAGAGGTTCCAGGCATGTGGAATGGGATCTAAGAAGTCCTTGATACCAGAATGAGCTGGGTGCATTCCCGAAGATGGGAGAATGGCCAGGGTGGCTGTTGAATAGACAGCAGGACAAAAGGGTGAGAAGTTTGAGAAAATGGTCCAAGTCAAGTTAGACTTATAAGCTAGAAAGACCATTTGGATTTTCTAAGTATGGCCAGAAACAATTGTAGAGTCTTTAGTAAAGGGAATGTCGTGAATTGATTTATGTTTAAAGAAATAGGTCCAGCTCCTGAGTGGTTGTGGGTGTCATGAGTAAAAAGAGGAAGACTAGGGGAGCATGGATGGCTCAGTCAGTTAGGCAGCCAACTTCGGCTTAGGTCATGGTCTTGCGGTTCATGAGTTTGAGCCCCGTGTCAGGCTCTGTGCTGACAGCTCAGAGCCTGAAGCCTGCTTCAGATTCTGTGTCTCCCTCTCTTCCAGCCCCTCCCCTGTTCGTGCTCTGTTTCTGTCTCTCAAAAAATGAATAAATGTTAAAAGAAATATTGAAAAAAAAAAGGAGGAAGACCACTTAGAGGGCTGGGGGGTGAGGGAGGAATGCTGGTGGCTTGGATTGGTAGTGGTTGTGTAAGAAACTGTGTATAAGAAAGGGTTAATAAGAAAGAATCTCAGGCTTGCAGCTAAGCAGTGGGCAGATTCTGGTATCTTTTGTTGAAGTGGAGAACACCAGGAAAGGAGGCCAGAAGAGAATCAAGAGCTCTGTTTTAGATACGTTAAGTCTGTGGTGCCCATTATATGCCAAATTGGAGATGGAAAGGAGGCCATTGGGTATGAGTCAATCTCAGGAGAGAAATTCAGGTTGGAGCTGTGACTATGGAAAAGACTAGCTTATCAATGATACTTCAAGCCATGGAACTGGGTGAGATAATGCAGGGAGTAAGAGAAGAGAGGGAAGAGGTCCAGAACCCGAACCTTCGGGTATTCCAAAATTTAGAGTCTGGGAAGACTAAGACAGTTCAGAAAAGAAGACCACAGTGAAGGTAAGTGAGTCAAGAGCAATTCCTATTGAGGACAGTGTCCAAGGAGCTAATACAGAAATGTTTCTGAAAGAGGGCAGGTTCTTCCTCTTAAGTGGGCCTGAGCAAGGTGGGCATCTCCACAGGGTGAGAGGGCTGCAGTGGCCCAGGAAGGTCAGAGCCCAAGTGGGCTGAGAATATCTTTATGTGGGAGGGCAGCTCAGCACCAGAAGTCCCCAAGGAAGTGTGGTCCAGAGAAAAGTGAAGAGAGAGTCCCTCTACAGGGGCATCCTGGTGCAGGGTGTTAGAGCACCTGTAAGAGAGGGTGGCCTGGGGTAGGTGCAGACTGAGCAGGGTAAGGAGACCATCCACAAGGGACGGGCCCTATGGTGTGCAGTGTCACGGCCCGGGCTGAGTGAGGAGGGCATCCATGCAGAGAGGGCAACCCCACTTAGAGAATCTGAGTCCAAACAGGGTGAAGAGGTGTCCATACAGGGAGGTAACCAGGGGAAATTTATTAGGAAGTGGTCTTGGAACCCCTGAGGAGGGAATCCTGACTCCACTATTTGAGAGGTGCACAAGCTCAGCCAAGTTAATTAACCTTTCTGAGACTTATTTGCTTCATCCAAACATGGGGATAATAACTCTCACTTCCCAGTGCTGTGGTGAGATAGCACAGATGAGGTGATGAGCCACATCCCCTGGCCTAGTGCTTGACAAAGAGTGAACCCTCCACAGACAATAGTCTCTTCTTCTGAGGAGGGGAGTTGCTGTACCCTCCGTGTAATAAAAGACCTCCATATAAATAAAGAAATATTTGAGTTGGAAGAAGACTTAGGGAGATGGTCTGATCCAGTGTTTCCATTTGAGGCAGTGAGGTCCAGAGATGAGAAGGTGAACACCCAGCTGGATTACAGCTGGTTAGGAGCAGAGCTGGGACCAGAATCTAGGTTCGTCTTAATCCCAAGGATGGTGTCTACAAATCATGCTGACCATGGTGGTGCCACATTTTAATGATGCTTTAGGAACCTAAAATACTTTTATATGTAAGTAGAGCTGAGATACAAACTTAAAATTTCTAAGGTGGATATCTCTGGTTTGCCTCTAAAACTAAGATTCCTGGGCGCCTGGGTGGCTCAGTCGGTTAAGCGGCCGACTTCGGCTCAGGTCATGATCTCGCGGTCCGTGAGTTCGAGCCCCGCGTCAGGCTCTGTGCTGACAGCTTCAGATTCTGTGTCTCCCTCTCTCTGACCCTCCCCCATTCATGCTCTGTCTCTCTCTGTCTCAAAAATAAATAAAAACGTTAAAAAAAATTAAAAAAATAAATAAAAACTAAGATTCCATCACATTAGAAGAATTCAAAAAATCAGTCCCATAACAGCAAGCAGCTAGGCCCTTGATTTTCTCCCATTAATTCATTTGCATTCATGGCCACCATTTAGAAAAATATCAATAGTTCTCTTCAAAATGACTTCTTTTCTTTCCCTTAGCAGCTAGAAAGGCCTGTCTCCTGCCCTGAAAAGCGCCCTGCCTTTTGTGTGCTCATTGGAATAAACACAATTAGATGAGGAAGAAAGGGGGCAATTAGGGAATTATGTGTAATGGCTGTTAGATTGGCTCCAGTATCCGGTTCAGGATGTGAGTATCTCTCTTGGAAAAGACTGTTCTGGGAAAGGACTAATTTCTGGTTGAACAGTTGGGGCACAAGAAAGAAAGAAGAGCTTTACAAGTTGTTTTTAAGACAGCCTGCCTGCTGGAGTGGCCAGGAGTCCTGGGTGTTTGTTCCCAAAGAAAGGGCACAGATCAGGCCTCCAGAATAAGATGGCACAGCCTCTCTCAAGATGGTAGGGCAGGAGGCTCAGCCAGACTGCCCTTGACAGTAGGGCGGGAGGCTCAGCCAGTCTGCCCTTGACAGCTCCCAGATATAAATGTTCTCCAGTATCTCCTGCATGTGCAGGGCCAGCAGGGATGCTGGGGGCAGGGGGAGGTGGTGGAAGGGTAGGATACAGTGGTGAAAATCCCATACTCCTCAGGAATTAACCACCTGTCAGGTGGGGCAGTGGGGAGGGTGGAGGCACACCAGGAGAGAAGTCTGGGTGCAGACTGAGAGAGGGTCTATGACAGAGTGAGGAAGGGGAGCAGGGAGCTGACACATTCACCCCAAAGTCTTGTGCTGGGGATGAGTGTGAGCCGAGTGCAGTTCAACACGTCCTGAGCAAACCAGGCTGTTCTGTGTCTCACAAGGATGTCAGAGTCTAGTGGGAGAGACAGACCTGGCGGCAGTAATTGTGGTTTGAAAAGAATCAGGGAAGAGTGGCATCCCACCCCCCAGCCCGGGCGGTTTATTGAAGAGAAGTCTTTATAATAGTCTTTCCAGAACTAGTAATTCTGAGATGGTGCTTCAAGGTTGAGTAGGAAGGAAGCTGGGAAGTGGATGTAGGGAGAAAAAAGGGACATGGACATTTCAAGTAAAGTTAAAAATAGTAAAACTCAGGAGGCAAGAAGCAGGTTTTGGGGCATTTAGGGGTGAGGCAGGGACTCACTGGAGGTGGGGTTGAGAGGGGGTGGGGTGACCACAGAGGACTTTGCATGTCAGGTTAAGGAGCCCCTCAAAGACTATGTTCTAGTGAAATGTCCACTCAAGAATGCACAGGTTAATTCCATTTAAGCCTAAATTTGTGTTTTTCAAATGGATTGGTGTCCCTATTTTTTTTATTATTAGCATCCAACTATATTAACAATTTATAACTTATTTTTAAACCTGAGTGTATAAAAATTGCTCCTTTGAAACTAAGGGCACATCTTGCCAGAATCAGATTGACAACTATCACTGGGTACTGCTTCCCACTCAAGTTCACAGGCATAACTGTCATTTATCAAAACCAGAGCATATGAAAATGGAAAGAAAACAAAAATCTGTTATCTCTGTGCCATCCCTCGTAACTCGTTTGCTTCTACACCAGTGACCGGACCTTTCTTCCATGCTGTATTCCAAGCCATGCCCCAGGGGGTCAGCCTCCACCTGCCTCTCCATTGCCCCCATACCCAACCACCAAATCCTGGCCATTCTCTCTCCCAAATATTACTCAGACCTATGTCTCCACGGACACCGCCATCAGACTTGCCTGAGCCACCAGCACCTCTTGTCAGGATTTCTACAATAACGTCCTGTTTTCTCACCTCTACTCTTGTTTTCCTTGGAATCTCCACCAAGCAGTCAGAGCAATAGCTTTTAAATGCAGGTCTTTCTCCTCCTTGTAGCCCTTTGGTGGCTCTTAGGATGAACCCTGGAATCTGACTGGGCACACTGGGGCTCGGCAGGTCTGGTTCCTGCCTTCTCCCAGCTCATTTCCTGCTTACCCCTATTCAAGCTGTGCTGATGGTTTTCATTCCTTGCTTGGTTAAGTCCTACTCTCTCTCAGGTCTCAGCTAAACCTCACTTCTTCAAAGAGGCCTTCCCTGACTGTTGGCACTTTTCACCATTGCAATAAGTGACCAATTGTGTGATCTCATGCCTGGTGCCTGTTCCCCACACAGACTGAGCTCCCAGAGTCAGGGAGGTGCCTGCCTTGTTTCATACTGCACTCTGGGCTATTCTAGTGCCTGGCACTGGGGCACAGTAAGACTAGTAAGTATCTGTTTGAATATGTGATATTCACATCCCACATGTGCTTCTTTGATCCCCGAAGAACCTGAACACAAAAACTAAAAAATAAAACCATCTTAGGGTATATGTGCCCCTTCGAATCAGCATTTTTGTATCTTTTGGATAAATACTGAGTAGTACAGTTGCCACCAACAATAGCCAAATTATGGAAAGAGCCCAAATGTCTATCACCTGGTGAATGGATAAAGAAGATGTGGTATGTATATATATGTTTATATATACACACACAAAATGGAATAGTACTTGACAATCAAAAAGAATGAAATCTTGCCATTTGCAACAATGTAGATGGAACTAGAATGTATTATGCTAAGTGAAATAAGTCCTCAGAGAAAGACAAATATCATATAATTTCACTCATATGTGGAATTTAAGAAACACAACAGTTGAACAGAAGGAAGAGAAGGAAAAATAAGATAAAAATTGAGAAGGAGGCAAATCATAAGAGACTTAAATACAGAGAACTGAGTGTTGCTGGAAGGGAGGTAGATGGGGGGATGGTCTAAATGAGTGATGGGCATTAAGGAGGGCACTTGTTGGGAACAGTGGGTGTTATATGTAAGTGATGAATCACTGGGTTCTACTCCTGAAACCAATACTACACTGTATGTTAACTAACTCGAAAGAAAGAAAGCAAGCAAGCAAGCAAGCAAGCCACCTATGTTGGAAACACTTGAATACCAATTCAAATCCATTAATAGGTATTAACTATCAACCTGTACTATCTTGACTGAAATTAGTCAATGATTATTTTAAGTAAAATTCCGTAAGATGAGAATTAAACAGGGATAGCTAATAAGGGGTACCTTGATGGGTATACACACTTTGGTAGGGGTTCAGGGATTTGGCTAGAAATGCAATTTATTCTTTAGCCAGTGATGCTCAGAGTCTGGGACTCACCAGAAACTGAGGGATATCCAGACTTCCAATGCTGCACGTTCATTCACAGAGTGTAACGTAATTGTCAGGCACTGCTGGTGTCTGCTCAGAAAGCACATTTTGGTGCTGTGCAGTCTAGTGGGAAGCTGGGTGGTACTCTCAGGATTGTGGGACATGGGATCAGGGTCAAGAGAGCATGTGGTCTAAATGCATGTCAGGCAACGATGGCTCTAAATGAACTGTCTGAAACGAAATAGTCAGAAATCAGCGTTTTAAACAGTACTTCCTATAGTGATTATGTTTCTCTATTCCCAGGTACTTTTGCAGTCTCTAGGTATTACTAGAGGAATTTTGTCCATATCCTAAATCATTTGCTTTTTTATTTGTTAAACTGATTTCCATGTAGTCCCTGCATCTTTGCTGAGATCACACGTGTTTCCCCAGCTTCAGTCCCAATGGCAGAAGTTAGGCTAAATGGAGACAATATAACAACACAGAGCAATCAAAATTATGTTTGAATTGATAAAAGCCTATCAGATATGAAATAAATACATTTTTAAGAGGTTAAGGTAGAGCTAATTAAGTAACCTTAGTGTCGTTAACTGATAATGAACTGACATTTTAAAGAAAGCAAAAGAACTTAAATAGGACGCAAATTGCTCTTTAAAAAACAGTTTATAAGTTGTGAAATCACCCATAGGGAGTATAAAAGCTAACCATTTGTGAACCAATGGGTGAAAAGCTTTCCTGTTAAACCAATTTGTTTTAGCATAACAAACCCTATTAAAGCAAGAGAGAAAAAACAAAATGAAACAAAATAAATTCACTGAAACATTGCCAGACAAGCAGGTCATACTTAACTGCTCAAAACTAAATAAAAAAATAATAATTGTAATCTGAAAATCTGTCATAAATTCCAAAGCCTTTGTGAAAAACCAAAAGACAGCTCTTTTGTATATAAAAATTATCAAAATTATCCATGAATTTCAATTCATTCTCAAAAAGGGATTAATGCAAGTTTAAATATGCATAAAAATAAAACCGCACTGTCTGTGGTACACAATATATGGCAAACTTTGTGGGCCATGCAGGCTGATGCCCATCATCCTCATTACAACAGAGAATTGTGGGATCAGATTGTGTCAAGTCAAGTAAAAATGCACTCTCCTGATTTTCTGTGTGTTGAAATTTCACCATACATAATTCTGGAGAGACGTGGGCTCTTCTTTCCTCTAAGAAAGGAACCTTTCGAGTTCCTTTCAGTGCTTCCTTTCAGTGTTTGCAAAAGGTAAAAATCCAGTTCACTTATGACTGCAGTTTATTTTCACAGACATGCTTCTGGAATATGAAAAGCATATATTGCCAGAATTTGTTATATAAGGTATTTAAGTCTCTACACCCAAAGTTTATATAGTCATTTCCTAAAAAGCCTTTCTTTTCTCCTTTTTAATGGACATTCCAGTTTTGTTAAGTGAATGTTTGTCAAACCTCATTTTTATATTCATACATACATTTCTCTGACCTAATACCAATCCTATTGTGGGCTTTATGATAGTGTCGATGGAGACTTCGAAGGCTTCTATACTTTGCACAATTGCAAGTATAATTTATCTCAAATGTTAAAGGAAGTGAAGCCAAAGGCAAGGTTCTGTGGAGCCAGAACTCCCATGCCTGTAGTCCATGGAATGATCTGGTCTGTCTGCTTGCCACTGGGCAATCTGTAGAAGAAACAAAGGAAGGGACTAAAGCATCCTTTTAAACAGGCTCAGTTCATCTAAATCATTTTCTAGAAAGTCATTCTAGAACCTAGGAAGGCTAGTACATCGTTAATCAAATGTTCAGGTCAAATCCAGAGTAACAGGAATGGAGTGGGCTTAGTTGTCTTGGCAGGGTCTCTAACAGGTGTGTCTGTGCACTCTAACTGATTTAATTGCAGCCACCTGCTTCACTGAGCATTAGCTCTTCAGAGATGAACTGAAGCACCAGGAGATGAACTGCTTACCTCTCCCTGAGAGGCACACAGTTTTGTTAGGCCATCAATGTGAAAGCAAAACAGGTGTTAAAGGCTTTAGGTCCTGCCCTGCCCCCCCCCACCCCCCTGTAAATTTCAAGGCTCCTGCTAAAGGGTTTCTACTCCTCCTGTCCAGTGTTCCCCAGGACAACATATTTTCTCACCTTCTCAGCATCCCCTCCCTTGTCCCTCTACTTCTCCAGCTTCTCTCAATACCAAGGAAAATGTCCTGAGGCCAAATCACTAGATCTTGAGCCTAGAAATACACCGGGTCTCCACTGCTTCCTGGCAGAGAATCATAGATACTACAGGCCTTAGGATGCAAAGACCTTAAATTATCTATTTGTTAACTGTTAGTTGGTCAGTGCTGGTTGGAAGACAGGGCTGGAAAGAAGCCTGAAAGGATGGTTTTCCTAGTGATCACTATCTGGAGCAGCCAGGTGGGGTCTAACCAGTACAGACTTTACTCTCAAGATTAGAAAGGGAGTCCCAGAAGCCCGAGGAGGCAGGGTTCCCATGACTAGTTGCCTCTGCTGTGAGTATTGTTACGGTGCAGTAGGGGAGGAGTAAGCCATGAGGGCCAGGGAACTGCCCTGACCTGATGCTGCCTAATTTCCTGCCAGCATCCCTGAATTTATGTGGTTGGAGTAAAGGTAGTAAGAGGTTTAAACTGTGCCCGATAGTCTGTGTAGCTTATTTAAAATAACGGACTAATTAAACCTGGGAAAACAGAAAGAGTAATGAGGGAATATTCTGGACACGAAAGATGAGTTGAATTTAGTGAAGGGTGGGACTGTTACATTGCCAATGACAGCAATGAAACCCCTGGATGGACAGTGGATTGAACATTTCCAGCTGGACTGCTGCTTTCCGATTGGGATGGGAACTGTAGGACTCTTGTGGTAGCACATGTAGTCTCAGGTTTTTCCTTCTGTCTTCCTTCTCTGACCAGGTGTTGGATTGGATTGAAAACCATGGTGAGGCCTTTCTCAGCAAACACACCGGGGTTGGGAAGTCCCTGCATCGAGCCCGGGCCCTGCAGAAGAGGCATGATGACTTTGAAGAGGTGGCTCAGGTGAGATGCTGTTTGGTCGTGTGTGTGTGGAGCTGGGTAAGGGAGACCAGGGCTATGGCTTTGGTATTTGGTGGGGCATGTCGGGGTGATAGCCCAATGGCTTCTGGGCTGCCTTCCTGCCTGATGCAAGGAGACCCTTGTCTGTTTTTGGATCACTAGGTGAGTGATAAATAGACCCTTAGTTTATGATGTTCAAAGCAAATTTCCTGCCAGCATGATATGTAAATGCCTTGTCACAAGGTGGTAATGGTGGAAGGAACTGACATTAGAAACAGCAACAGCCCAGAACTACTGGGCTGTAGGCAAGTGGGAGCTGGTTATCCCTGTAGGCAAGTGGGAGCTGAAAATCAGCATTAGCTCTGCTTGCAAAGCTGTGCGTCTTCCAGGACCTGGAGGAAGAGATGGTACCTGTTCACCACATCATGTAGTCACAAGGCTGAATGTGCCCAGAGAACATGGTGTAATATTCAGTCTTTTAGCTGAGTTGCACATGTAATCCCAAAAGGGCATTTTTATCTAATTACACAAAGATGCTGTGAGAGGTCTTGACCATTTGAGTTCATGATAGTTATACAGGAGGGTTTTTTGTTCTGAGCCTCCAGCCCCCAAATTTTATCCTAACTCTCTTATATTCCTCTTTTGGGGAATCTCCGATGGATTCTGAACATCTTCATCTTCAAGATGAAATACTACCTTGTCCACTTATATTGTCAAGTGTGATCAGTTGCAGTGGAAACTAAGACTGAGGACTAAAGCAGGGAAGGGGCATCTGACGAGAATCCGTATGGGGCAGAAGGGAGGATGACAAAGCTAGGGTTTGCCACATGACAGCTTTAACCAGGACTGGCTCTGATCCCACCATCCGGACAGTCCTCAGTGTGGGTGTCACACTGGGCATTGTGCAGAGTGCTACCGCTCACCCAAGGAGGCCACCAGCCCCAGACAGATGTGAGCTGTGGGTGGGGAAGTTGAGACCCTGCCAAGAACTGAAAGAATCTTCTAAAGGACAGGAAAATGGTGGGAGCGCACCACATCTCTGGGGAAGTGGCAAGTATGTGCTGGAAAGTGAGAGGCCTGGCAGGTGCCAGAAAGACTGAGTCACTAGTGACCTCGAGCCAGAAATACAGATGGGTTAGAGCCGACCTATCCAATAAAGAAAGCCTCAGATAGCATCTTTGTGCACAGTTGGTGGGAATGTAAAGTGGTGTAGTCTCTGTATGGCAATTCCTCAAAAAATTAAGCATAAAGTCACCATATGATTCACTAATCCTACTTCTACATTTATACTCAAAAGAATTAAGAGCAGGGATATGAAAAGATTCTTGTACACCAGTGTTCATAGCAGCATCATGTACAATAGCCAAAAGATAGAAGCAACCCAAGTATCCAGATGAAAGGATAAACAAAATGTGGTCCATACACAATGGAATATTATTCAGCCTTAAAAAGGAAAGAAATTGATACATGCTACAACATGAATGGCTCTTGAAGACATTATGCTAGGTGAAGTAAGTCAGTCACAAAGGACCAATACTGTATGAGCCCACTTATATGAATTACCTGGAGTAGACACATTCACAGAGAAAGTAGAATGATGGTTGCCAGGGCTAGAGCAGGGTAGGGAGGAATGGAGAGTTATTATTTAATGAGTATCAAGTTTCAGTTTTACAAGATAAAGAGTTCTGGAGATGGATGGTGGTTGTACAGCAATGTGAATCTATTTAATGCCACTGAACTTAAAAACTTTATGTTATATTTATTTTGCCACCACTACAAAAGCAAAAAACTAAGCTTCGTCCATACAAGGACCTTCTGCAGAATGGGCTGGATTATGCCAATGTAGTATAGACACAAGCCAAATATTCCTCTGGATGTAGCACAGTCCCAAAACATCTGAGTAGCCAGGCATCCTGGGTGCCTCTGTTGTCTGTTAGCGGGCAAAGGATGGGAGAGGGCCACATGGTCTCCCTGTATGCTGAGTGGGGAGTGTGGTTGGTATCTGAGACAAACTATTGGAATAGAGCCATCCTATTGTTGTGTGGTGTTCCTGCCTTTCGTCTGTCCTTTGGCTCAGCCCTTCCTCACTTAGAAAGGATATCCCCAGAGCCACCCACAGCCCTGGCCCAGCCATCCTCCACCCCTTGCCCTCTTTCTGCTGCAGCCTCAAAGGCAATGCCAGCCTTGGTTATAGGCCCTTGAGGGAACTGTTGTTTTTGTGCATTGTTACAACTGGCTGCCACTGAAACTCTAACATTTCTACCAATTGCTCCCCTAGCTTCTCGCTGATACCTGATAATAAGCCTTTCACAAGGACAGTGCCTTTTAATTACTAGTAGAGACGTACTCACTTAAATTCATACTAAAGAAAGAATGGACACGTTTTTGAGAGCTTACACTTCCATTGTATGTTTTAGCTCTCACCAATCCTGAATGATGTATAGGATTAGCCTTGTTTTATAGAAGACAACACTAAAGCTCAGAAAACTCAGTGTCCCCAAGTCATCTGGCTTGTCAGTGGCTCTGCTAGCATTTAAAATGTCTGACTACAGAGTCATGTTTTCACCCTAACTCACTGCTGTCCTTCCTTATTGAAGTATAGGAACTGAGGGCAAAAATCATTTCCAAGTGCCAGTTTGCTCATGAAAAGTACAGGACAAACAGCAAGAGTAGGGGGAGTGGGAAGGAGATGCTGCAGTGGTCATTCCATTTGATGTAGTACATTACAGCTTTTCCTATGCTCTGCCAATCCACTTCTCCCTGTCCTTGTTTTCAGATAAGACTGTGTCTTTCTTAGGAGAGAGAGTTATATCTCTTTTTTTAAAAGGTCTATTTATTTTGAGAGAGAGAGAGAGGGAGAACCAGAGAGAGAGAAGGATAGAGAGAATCCCAAGCAGGTTCCATGCTGTCAGTGCAGAGCCGCACATGGGCTCCATCCCATGAACCATGATATCATGACCTGACCCAATACCAAGAGTCAGACAGTTAACCAACTAATGTGGTTAACCAGCTAACCAACTCATGTGTCCTGAGTTATACCTTCTAAAAGGCTCATGCTTTTAGAAATGTTTCCTCTGGAAAGGGGACAGATGTAGACAACAAAGAGAGCGTGTAAGCAAGGGGCCATGAGGTTGCCTTATTGCCCTGTAAATAGGTCTCTAGAGATGCATCTCATAGCCTTGTAATAAATCCTATTTTGTTTTCTCATCCCTACTCTGAGGAAAGGAGTGGGCAGTGGAACTGCCTAGTATCCTGGAATTGGTAGTCCACATAGGAAAACCAACTTGACCATGGCAAAGGCAGATGGACTGTCAGGAGCCTCAGACCTGCTTTGTTCTGTGCAACATGATCATCACACACAAGTTCTGAGAAAGGGGGTGATCCAGACAGGAAAGGGAGTGTTCTCTCTCTCTCTCTCTCTCTCTCGCTCGCTCGCTCGCTTCTATTCTCAATCAAGTGAGGGCCATTGGGAGGGGAGGAGTGGATTTAACCAGAAATTGGACAATTCTTGAGTCAGAGATCAAGCCAAAGCATGGAAATTCTTGTTGCTTGTTTTTTGGATTGCTGATTATGAGATTTAGTCAGGAAGGGCATCACAAATAGTGTGGTGTAGGAGGCTGGGTGGGGGGGGTCGTTTTTCACCAGTGCTATTTTAAATTTTGTATTTTTATGATTCTTTGACTAAGGCTGACTTGAAACAAAATTTCAAGTGCCGATTCTCTAAAAATTAAAGAATTAATTAAAAAATTATCTTGAATCAAAGCAGAAAGAGAGCTGTTGCATCTGTTACAGCTCCTGGGAATCTGCCCTTCTACAGTGAAGAGCAAGCACGCAAGTGGAGAAAATGGTTACCCACAGGGAAAGGTCGAAGGGCAGTGTAAAGTCCTGGAACAAATATGTTTCTATTCTGTAGATAGTGTAAAGACATTTAAGGCAATAATAAATATAAATTATAGCTGTGAAAAATTAATGTAGCAAACTATTACCTGTCAGTAGCATTTAACTTAAATTTTGTGTTTATTAGAGCTTGAACGAGTTTTAAACAAATTCTTTAACTTTATTTGAAGGAAATGAGTAAAGTAGTTATGGTCCTCAGTTCATCCTGCAGATGGCACTCTTTGAATAGTCTACATAGAAGCTGAGCTGAATGAGGAAAGGAGCCACAGTCCTGACTACCTGGCCGGGGAGGCTCCTGACAGGCAGGTGGTGAGAGTCTGGGGCCAAGGATGTACCAGGGATCTGTCTCTATAGATCTTTCTAGTCCAAGATACTGAGATTTTCCATGCCCAAATAGAAGACCTGGGCACTAGCGGGAAACCCTCTGGTCCTGGTATGTACTTGACTCAAGTTGCTGATAAACTCATCACATGAAGAATAAATCAGTCCATAGAGTAAATCAGATTTCAAAAGACACTTATTATATTTATATATATAAATAAATAAACTACTGTGGCACAGTAGTCATTATCAGAAGTCTAAAACAAGCATAGGGGCACCTGGGTGACTCAGTCATTTAAAAGTCCAACTTTGCCTCAGGTCATGATTTTGTGGTCTGTGGCCCACATTGGGCTCTGTGCTGACAGCTCAGAGCCTGGAGCCTGCTTCAGATTCAGTATTGCTGTCTCTTTCTGCCCTTTCCCCACTCATGCTCTGTCTCTCTCTTTCTCTCTCAAAAATAAATAAACATTAAATAACAGAAAAAAAATAAAAATAAACAAGCATAGGATGGAGTTTCTGCCAATCACAGCATAACTGTCAGGGGGTAGATGTATCCATATCTTTCCAGGAGGTTGTATGGGGTTTGGTCCTGTTATTTTGTCCTGAGATATTTGCTATCACTCAGTAGGAAAGTACTCAAGTGCCTGTGGTTTAGATAGCAGCTGTGCCTGCTCTGTGAGTGGTCTGCTTTATGACCTCATTATCTGAAATGCCAGACTTTCTGTAAGCTAGCTTAGTAAAAAAATTAGCAATCATTTACATTCAAATATATATTATCCAAAATCTCAAAGCACCAAATCACATTTAAGCAGCTAACCATATTAAATAGTATTAGTGTAACATTTTTGAAAGAACAGACCATTTAAAGAAAGATTTAAAGGAATATAAAAACATAGGCACAATTAAGTACTTCATTCAATAATCTCTGGTTAGTTGTTTATCTGACTCTTGCTTTATTCTCACATTTGAATAGAAAACACTTTAAAAAATTCATTCTGGGGGCACCTGGGTGGCTCAGTCCGTTGAGTGTCTGACTTTGGCTCAGGTTGTGAACTCGTGGCTCATGAGTTCAAGTCCCGCATTGGGCTCTGTGTGGCACAGAGCCTAGAGCCTGCTTCAGATTCTGTGTCTCCCTCTTTCTCTGCCCTCGCCTGCTCATGCTCTGTCTCTTTCCCTCTTGAAAATGAAATAAAAATTTTTAAAAATTAAAAAAAAAATCATTCTGAATCTTGGGGTCAAAATAGGCAAAAATGGAAAGAAAACATTTTAATAGCCCTATCAGTGACCTTACCCATAAAAGATATTCAAAGTAAACAGCTAACCTACTGGAGCTCTAAGGGCAAGTAGAATAGGCAATTCATAGAGATAGAAAGCCCATGCCCTCAGAGTCAGTGGTACTTATCAGTTCCCAAGCCTAATCAAGTCTGTGTTGGTCACCATGATAAATGAAAGAGATATAATAGTTCCTGTCTTGAAGGACTCATGATCCAAAGAAAAACATGCAGGAAACATATCCTTTATTTTTAATTTTTAATTTTTAATTTTAAGTAGGCTCCACACCCATCGTGGGGCTCAAATTCACAACCCTGAGCTATAGAGTCGCATGCTCTACCAACTGAGCCAGCCAGGTGCCCCAATCGGCAGGAAACATATTCTAACTCTCTAAGAAGTCCCATAGTCTGAGAGGAGGCATAATCTTTATTCTTCTAGGGTTTTAAAGAAGCATTTCTAGTGAAACCATTAGTTCGTTTGGTGATCCAGTAAATAGTCCTGCCTAGGAGATGGTGTAGTGATCTTTGGAGTACATTCCATCTTTCTTTTCATCCATGAGATGGTGACCAATTATAGCAACTGCAAATACAAGCAGGAAGAGAAGGTGGCAAAACTTCAATAGATGCTTTTTCACACTCTAGCTTCTTAGATAAGATAAAAGTTTCTTTGGTAGAATAAAAAAATAGTGAGGAAGAAAGCCAAGAAAATGCAGAGAAATTAATGTCATGAAGTGGGCAAGTGGAAGAATGTGAAAAAGCAGACAAATGAAATACAGTCTCCCCCTTTGGGTCTTGCATGACATTTGTCCCACTTGAGTATATTCAGGACATTCCCTCCATGAAGCACCAGGGAAAAGTAGCATGAGCTGTTGGGAGGGCTCTCATGACCGCTCTCAGGAAGAAGAAAGATATGTTATATTGTGGGTAACTCCCAACCATTGGTTTTTGAAGGTCACTTTATGTGGAAATTGAGAGGGGGTAGGAGGCAATATCTAAGGTAGTATAGCGAGCCTGCCAGGAACCTCTTATCAAGACCATGAATTGTCCCCCACTTCTGCTGCTTCCTGTATGGAACAAATGGCACATTCAGAAGAAAGTGAGACTGCATTCCCCATGACTTGAAGTTCTGGGTAGCAAACTGAAAGACTCAAAAGTGCAGGTGGTGTTTTTATCTTTTGTTCCATGAAGGAAGTGACTATAGAAAAGAAGGGAGGCATTGAAAAACAAATGGCTGCCTACGTAGATGGTATTTTAAAAAGTGTTCTGGAATATATCCTACACAGCCAGGATGATGGACTTCTGGCAAGAGGTGAGTGCATCTTATAAAGATTGGGAAAGATTGGGGCGCCTGGGTGGCTAGGTCGGTTAAGCGTCTGACTTCGGCTCAGGTCATGATCTCACTGTCTGTGAGTTCAAGCCCCACGTCCGGCTCTGTGCTGACTGCTCAGAGCCTGGAGCCTGTTTCAGATTCTGTGTCTCCCTCTCTCTCTGCCCCTCCCCCGCTCATGCTCTGTCTCTCTCTGTCTCAAAAATAAATAAACATTAAAAAAAAAATTAAAAAAAAAAAGATTGGGAAAGATTAGGCAGAAAGCTTTGTTGATATATCTATAAAGAATTAAGTGAACTTTGCAGTGGAAGGAGAAAATTATCCCAGTAAAGCCCAAACCAGATATGTGGGGCACCACAGAGGTGACAGAGAAGCATCTTGTGAAGGAAATGCCCTTAGGTCACCTTAGTAGGAAAATACAATACAAATATTTTGCCTGCAAAATGTATATACATATATCAAGAAAAGTCATATGTAACAAACAGTATACTTAAATTTTAATACAAGAATATAAATTATCAAACATTGCCGAGACTTTAGGGTATTTTAACTCATGGTTGCTTTTTTATGATCTGTCCAAAATCAGATGGTGACAGAAGAAGAATTTTTTTTTTTTTTTTAAAGACTCATTCTAGGGGCGCCTGGGTGGCGCAGTCGGTTGAGCGTCCGACTTCAGCCAGGTCACGATCTCGCGGTCCGTGGGTTTGAGCCCCGCGTCAGGCTCTGGGCTGATGGCTCGGAGCCTGGAGCCTGTTTCCGATTCTGTGTCTCCCTCTCTCTCTGCCCCTCCCCCGTTCATGCTCTGTCTCTCTCTGTCCCAAAAATAAATAAAAAACGTTGAAAAAAAATAAAAAAAAAAAGACTCATTCTAATTCTCATGAAGGTATATGAGAAAGAATCACATCTATATGAAATCTACAAACCTGAGGGTAGTAAACAATATGGAGAAGTAGTAGACATATGAGAAGGGGTGGGCGGGAATCCCTGACTGCTGCTAGAGAGGACCATGGTCTGCTCCATCGTATGGGGGATATGGAAATGCGGGTCTGATATGATTTCAATTCTGGTTCAAGGAAAACTATGGTAGTGAGGAGAGCCCTCAAATTTCCTGGCATCTCCCATAAATTTTGTGAGATCTATACGTTGTTGAGAGTGGAGGATTCTACCTGGGAGAGAGTGGATCATTGTAGAAAAGCTCAAAGGAGTGTAGGTTGTATCTAGTCTCAAGAACTTTGACCTTTAGATGAAAGGGTCTAGACTTTGCTCTTAGAACAGAGAGAAATATTAATGTCTTTTGAGTAATGATATAAATTAAAATATAGTTGACTTTTGAACAATTCAGTAGGTTAGACACCAGCACCTGCATAGTCAAAAATCTGCACATAACTTTTTTACTCCCCCCAAACTTAACTGCTAATAACCTGTTGTTGAAAAGAAGCTTTACAGTTAATTAATACATATTTTTCTGTTTTGTGTATTACATGCTGTACTCTTACAATAAAGTAAGCTGAGGAAAAGAAAATGTTAATAAAACCATAAAGAAAAGAAAATACGTTTGCAGTACTGTACTGTATTTATTTAAACATGTAAATGGACCCACACAGTTTAAGTTCATGTTAATCAATGGTTAACTGTATAATCTCTAAACCAGAGAAATAAAGATTTCTCTATCCACTGGTTATTTAAATCATATGTATTATTGTGCCTAATTTGAGAAAATATATATTCAAAAGGATATTGAAAAACCATACTGCGATTGTCAGAAGATTGCTAGGATAGTGAAGTTGAAGTAACTGTATATATTCAGTCTTGAGTAAATAATGTTTTATGGAAGGCAGGGGGTTTGAAGTCTTCCTGTTAGAAGACATAAGGGTGGAAGGGATAGTGAAGCCAATTTTAGCTTAATTCAGGTATAACTTCTAACCCATGGTTGCTTTTTTATGAGCTGTCCAAAATCAGAATGATGCTGTGTGCTTCATATCACTGGAGGTTTTCCAGGAGAGGTGACCCTTTATTCCCTTAGGATATAAACATCCTCAAGTCCTTCCTACCTTAAAAACAACAACAAAAGAATAAAAAGAAACTTAGACTTTGAGAGAAGAGTCTATATTTGCCATCTCTATTTCCTCACCTCCTAGATGCCCTTTGACCCCTGCCATTGGACTTCTGTTTCCTCTGGGCAACTGAGGTTAATTTTACCAAAGTCTTCCTTTTTTGTTGCTAAATCTAAAGGACACTTTTCAAATATTAATTGGTCTTCATGAAGCATTTGACCATGTTGACCACCTCCTCCTTTTTAAATTCTCTTCTCCCATCTTTTCCATGACATCATGCTCTCTTGGTTTCCTTATGTCATTCTGGTTGGTCCTTCTTAGACTCTTCTTCCTTTCCCCCAGGATTTCCTCAGACTGGCTCTTCTCACTGTACACTCCATGCATGATTTTATACTCTTTCCTAGCCTCAGCTGTCACCCCTAGTCTGATGGCTCCAAATCCTTGTCTTGTCTCTGACCTCACCCTTGAACAACCTATTCATAAACTCATTGACTCTCTGGACACCTCCACTTTGATTTCTCAGATGGTTCTCAAACCCACTGTATCCCAAATTTATTTTATCATCTCCTGTCCCTTCTAGGTACGCTCTTGCTTCTGTGTTCCCCATACCAGTAAAGGGTACCAACTGCTCAGTTTCTCAAGCCAAAAACTTGGGAGTCATTCTTGACTCCTCCTTTGCTCTCACCCTCATGAGTCTGTTGCAAAGTCCTACTGATGCCACTACCTCTTTATGTGTCCCTTCCCTTTCATCTCCATTGCCACTGCCTGAGATCAGAATCTCATTATCTCTTGCTTGGTTTATCGCATTATCCTCCTTTCCCTGACTCCAGTCGTTGTCGCCTTAAATCCTTTCCCTCACTGCCACAAGAGTGGTTTTCCTAAAATGCACATCTCATCATGCTACTCCATCAGTTACGGAACTCATAGATGGCTTCCCGTTAGGATAAAGTTCAAACTATCAGTATCATAAACCTTTTATGATCTGGCTACTGCCTCTCTGGCTTTATCTTTTACCCTTCATGGGCTCCCTCTACCCCACCCTATACTTCTGCTGTCCTGTTATGAACCTGAATATGCCATGCTCCCAAGTTTCAGTGCTATTTGCCCTTTCATCACTCCCATTTATTTAAGTCGGACGTCCCCTGATAAACTTCTATTCATCTTTAAACACTCATCTCAAGTATCATCTCTTCTAGGAAGAGGTGGCCTCCATTGTTTGTGTTGAATGCCCCTTTGCTAGGATCCACTTATTCTGGTCACATCCCTGTCATGGTAGTTATCACACAGTGTCATAATTAATTTTATGCCAGCCTCATTCCTCAGCTGGACTGTGACCTTCCTTAGAAAAGGAATTTTGTCTCATTAGTCTTTTTATCTCAGTGCCCATCACAGTGGGCTTAACATGCAATTGGCACTTGAAAAAGTAAATGAATGGTACAGAGAGGATTACTTTGTAGGGTGGATATCAAGTCAGGATATCCCTGAGATCCCTTCCAATTATAAGAATGACAAATGGAAGAGAAGTGGATTAGATGAACATTCATAAGAAGATAAACCCAAGACCCATATAGCCTGGGGCCTGAGAGCCACCCTGTTAGAATTACTGAGACTGTTCCGAGCTAGGATCAACCTGGACAGCCCTAGCCCAGGATCTGACACTTGGGAAGTAGCATTTTTTGAGTCAAATTTTGAGTGAGTTTTTTAGACTCTAATGTGTTTTTTTTTAATTGAAAAAAAAACTAAAAAATTATTTCATATGAACCAATCTTGACAAGAGGATATGGTAATCCTTACTATGTGTATTTCCCCAGCCCCACTAAGTTTCCATGATTTTTCCAGCTGGGATAGCTACCATCACACCATACCTTTAACCCTCTTCCTCTGCTAGTTTATATGTAGTGAAGTTCTTTTCCTCTTGCAAAAATTCTCCTTTTTGAGAGATGAATGATATTGGCCTTTTTCAGAAGGATTTTAAAGGCAACAAAAAGTAAATTAGACAAAAGAAGTATACTGACTACTGATTTTGTGTTCAGTATATTAATTTTAAGTCCAAAACAAGTCATCTAGTCATACTTATTTTCATTCAGTGTATCATGTTCATTGATAGACATTTTTTGCTGCCCCTGTTGAAGAGACCCTAATACCAACAACAGTCCTGACAGTAGCATAACACTTACTGAGTCCTCTCTGTGTGCTGGACATTGTTCTAATTATTTTTTCTTATAATCCTCATAACTTCAGTGAGTTAGGTATTTCTTTCTTTTTCAATATTTTTTATTCAAGTATAATTCACATACAGTCTTATTTTAGTTTTAGGTGTACAATGTAATAATTCAGCAATTCTGTACATTTTTCAGTGTTCATAAATATAAGTTTCTATTAGTCTCCTTTATCTATTCCACCCATCTCCCCACCCACCTCCCTTCCAGCAACCATCAGTTTAGTCTCTGTATTTAAGAGTCCATTTTTTTGTTTGTCTCTTTTTTTTTACTTTTTTTCATTTATTTTGATTCTTAAATTCCACATATGAGTAGAATCATATGGTATTTGTTCCAGACTGATTTCTCTCATTTAGCATTATACCTTCTAGGTTCATCTATGTTGTTGTAAATGGCAAGATTTCATTCTTTTTTAGGGCCAAGTAATATTCCATTATATATATTAATATTATATATTAAAATTCCATTAAGAGTCTTTAAAATATATTTTAATATATATTAATATTCCATATAATAATATGGGTTTGGGTTACTTCCATATCTTGGCTAGTGTAGATAATGCTGCAATAAATATAGGGTGCGTATATCTTTTTGAATTAGGGTTTCTATTTTATTTGGATAAATACCCAGTAGTGGAATTACTGGATCATGTGGTAATTCTACTTTTGATTTTTTGAGGATCCTCCACACTATTTTTCATAGTGGATACACCAGTCTGCATTCCCACCAACAGTGCATGAGAGTTCTTTTTTTTCCACATCCTCGCCAACACTTCTTGTTTCTTATGTTTTTTATTTTAGCCATTCTGACAGGTATAAAGTGGTTTTTGTGGTCCTTGTGGTTTCAATTTGTATTTCCCTGATGATTAGTGATGTTGAGCATCTTTTCATGTATCTGTTGGCCATTTGTATGTTTTCTTTGGAAAAATATCTATTCAGGTCCTCTGCTCATTTTTTAACTGGATTATTTGGGGTTTTTTTTGGGGGGGGTGTTGAGTTGTATAACTTTTTATATATTTTGCATATTAATTCCTCATTAGATATATAATTTGCAAATATCCTCTCTCATTCAGTAGGTTGCTTGTTTGTTTTGTTGACGTTTTCCTTCACTGTGCAAATTTTTTAATTTGGTGTGGTATCAGTAGTTGAATTTTGCTTTTGTTTCCCTTACTTGAGGAAACGTGTTTAGAAAAATGTTTCTATAGCCAATGTCAAAAGAATTACTGCCTATGATTTCTTCTAAGAGTTTTATGGTTTCAGTTCTCACCTATAATCCATTTCGAATTTATTTTTATATGTGGTATAAGGAAGTGGCCCAGTGTCATTCTTTTGCATGTAGCTGTCCAGTTTTCCCAGCACCAGTTGTTGAAAAGACTGTTTTTTCCCTTTATATATTCACCTGAAGTGGAGCTCATGTTCACCTGAATCAGGGCACAAGTTCACCCGATGTGGGACGTGAACTCGCAAACTATGAGATCATGACCTGAGCCAAAGTCAGATGCTTAACTGACTGAGCTACCCAGGCACCCCTTCATTTCCATTTTCTAGCACAGACTGGTGGACTACACTTCTGTCTCTTTCCTTTCACCTTTTGCTCAGGTCAGGCTATCACTAACTAAACGTTTTAGTTTCCCAAATCAACTCCCCTTGATAGCTACCCAAGCCCATTTGAGAGTTCCCTCTCAGCTGTGATTTCCTATCTATTGGGATGTATGGTATAGTGAAGAGAAGCATAGCATTTGGACTCAGTCTGTTCTTTCCTTTTATTGGCTTTGCACCAGTCACTTAATTTTTCTGAGCCTCAGTAACCTTCTCTAAAATGGAGATAGTGACACCTACCCTGAAGAGTGATATGACAGTTAGAAATAACATATGGAGGGCACCTGGGTGGCTCAGTCAGTTAAGCATCCACCTCTTGATCTCGGCTCAAGCCGTGATCTCACTGTTTGTAGGTTTGAGCCCCTCATCATGCTCTGTCCTGACAGCATGGAGCCTGCTTGGGATTCTGTCTCTCCCTCTCTCTGCCCCTCCCCACCCCTCTCAAAATAAATGAATAGATTAAAAAAAAAAAAAAAGGACCTATGGCAAGTGTGTAATAGAGAATTTGGTTCATAGGAGGTGCTTGATGAATAGTGGCCTTTGTGGCAGCAGTGGTCGCCATGGTAGTGTGGGTGATAGGATACATCTAAGCCTCATTCCCTTCCCTAGGTTATCAAGTACCTGCTGTCATCTGTCAAGACTCAGCTTGGTGGGGTCTGCTTAACTATGTTGGAAAGTGTAGGTCTATCCTTTGAAGTGGCCAGATGCAAGGGGACAGATCAGCTATGGGTACTGAGAAGTCTGACCCTCAGGTTAAACATTATGGAAGAAATGGCCATCTAATATGACCAGTCAGAACCAAGGTAGCAAATGGCATAAACGTGCATTCTGCCTGTGGTTGATAGATACTGGGTACCCAGCACTGGGCATCCAGGAGCGAATGTGTTCAGAGATCCAAAGAGGAGAATGGACAGTTTGCAAGGATCTAGCCACTAGGCTGCAAGTTGGAGGCAAGGTTACTGGGACACCAGTAAGGAAGGGCTGACTCCTAGGGACAGGACAAAGTCTAGTTATCAAAACGGGGCACCAGGGCAGGGCTAGATGGTTGCCAAGAGGACCTGATTTGTAGGTCTTTTGGTGAGATGTATGATTCCATTTTATTTCTGTAACTGGGCTGGAGCTGAGCTTGCCATGGGGCCCCAGAAAAGGGAGAAGGAGGAAAAGAAAGACTGAGCACCAAGTGAGAGCACTCTCTACTCTAATGAATTCTCCGACTCAGTGCCCTCCTTACAAGGGTACCAAGACTGTAACCACTAGAGTTTCACAATGTGACAACATATTTACCATGCACAGTAAGAACAACACAGAGAGAAGAATAAAGAAGAGAAGAATAAAGTTACTGTCTCTCAGAAAGAACTGACATGGTTTCGAGAGGAAACAGGGAAGGCTGTTCCAGAGGAAAGCTCTTCTGTCTGCCCAGTATTGATTCTGAAAGCAAACCATTTATTATCATGTCTTCCAATAATTAATTTCAGCACAGGTCAACCTGCCCAGGTGAAGAGAAACCAAATTGATTTCCTTTCTCTTCCCTCTTCTTTCCATTTCTGTAACACCCTGAGCAGAGTGGGCCTCAGAAGCGTGCTTGCCGCCCTAGAAGCCAGCTCTGGCTGGGCTGAAAGTTAGAGGGAGTGCTGATGGATTTGCATACAGGGGATAAAAATATTTTGAAACGTATCTGCAAGCATCAAAGAATGAGTAATAATAATAAGTGCCATTTATGTAACACATGACTTTACAAGGAATATTTCATTTAATCTTTGAAATCACTCTACAGAGTAGATGTTAATTCATCCTCATTTTCCCGATGAAGAATCAGGCCCAAAGAAGACCATTCAAGTGCAGGAGGCAAGATTTGAACCCAGGCAGGCTCACCCCAAAGCCCACACTTATACCCCATTGGAGTATGGGAAAAACTGAGCTGATTTAATGATCCTTTTGGGAATTTATTTATATTCTTTATTTTTTTTTTAATTTTTAATGTTTATTTATTTTTGAAGGAGACAGAGTGTGAGTGGGGGAGGGGCAGAGAGCGAGGGAGACACAGAATCTGAAGCAGACTCCAGGCTCTGAGCTGTCAGCACAGAGCCCAAGGCAGGGCTTGAACTCACGAACCCCGAGATCATGACCTGAGCCAAAGTCGGACACTCAACTGACTGAGCCACCCAGGCGCCCCTATATTCTTTATTTTTAATTACAAAATCACACATATTTAATATAGAAAAGCAGACAAACAAGTAGGAACAAAAATAGTCTACCCACTCAGTTGTCTAACAGGTGCTAATACATTGGTGTTTATTCTTCCAGATATTTTTCTCTATATAGAGTATATGGGTATGTTGATCAATGCTAGCAATCGCTATGGTATTGCAGATTACCATGGTAGTCTACAATGTTATTTTTTTTTTCTGGTGAAGTCTCTAATATTAAGACTTCTTAGTCTTCCCCAGAGTCAAATAATTTATAATTATAGACTATTTAAACCAGGTACACATATACATATGTAAAGAGAAGCAAAATAAGCACTGAAAAGGGAGGGCTGGGTTTAAGCCAAGGATTCAGAATCTTCTCCCAAGAAAAACCTTCAGAAAATGGCAATTTATGAATGCCCTCCAAGCCTTTCCTGTTCCCCACAGTAGATGCCTATACATTACAATGCCTTGAGGACTTTCTTTTTTCTTTTTTCTTTTTTTTAAATGTTTATTTTTGAGAGAGGGAGAGAGAGAGACAGACAGACAGACAGAGTGCAAGCAGGGGAGGCACAGAGAGAGAGGGAGACATAGAATCTGGAGCAGGCTCCAGGCTCTGAGCTGACAGCTCAGAGCCCAAAGTGGGGCTTGACCTCACGAACCAGGAGATCATGACCTGAGCTAAAGTCAGACGCTCAACCGACTGAACCACCCAGGTGCCCCCCTCAAGGACTTTCTGAGTCCTTAAAACCTGGCTGTGGTAGAGGGTGGTGACTATGGTGTGGGGTGTGGAGGCGTGGGGGGGCACTTCAAAACAGTAGCCTTTGTAGCGTCTTTCCCCCTCCTCTTTCCTTCTCCTTCGCTCCTCCCTCCTCCTCTTTGTTTCCCCTTCATGTCTGTCCCATCTTCTCCTGGGACACACTTTCCTGAAATAGGGATTCTAGTCAGGGTCCAGGATATAGCGCGTAGCTCTGGTCCAAGAGCTCTGGTCCAAGAGTACTTTCAGGTAGGCAGTGTTTTCCAGGACCCCTGAGAGCTCCATGAGGTAAACACTCCTTTGCTGTGGCATTTGGGGTGTTGGAGCAAATCAGAAGCGTCTGGGCTGAAGGGTAAGGGCTTCTGAAAACTTGCTGGTAGATGGGGCAGCTGGGGCAGGTAACAAGTACCAGGAACCAGTACCTAAGAGCCTCTGAGGGGCTTCAGGCTGTATGTTACACAAACCAAAAAATAAAACACATATCACCAACAAGAATAGCCCACCAAGCAGATAAATCTTTTTTTTTTTTTTTTCCCTCTGCCAGTGAGCAACTGGAGGCATTTTCATGAACTAATTTTATTTGGAATACATTTTTAAAAGGAGAAAAGTCCACTGCCAAGTTCTAACAGGAACAAAGCATTACATCTGAGTTATTCCACCTGGAAAGAAAGGCAGGTTTGGGACAGAGGGAGCTGAACTCTTGTGGTATCCTATAGTATCAGGGGACATACAAGCCTCATTGGGATCGGCTTTGTTTGTCTTGGGATACACAGGCAAATGCCCAGTCAGCCCAGGGCATGCCCTTTGGGTTTCAGAGACTAGTGCAGCTGTCCCACTACATTCTAGATGCTGACAGCCCTAAACACTGGCAACCTCAGCTTTAATTACATATCTCCATGGTGTTTCACACTGTGGGCTATTTTGTACAATATATCTGAGTTTCAACAATGCCAAGTATGGCTCGAAATAACTCTAGTGGACGTTAGTCCGTCATATGCTTAGAATTTGAAAATAACATCGAGGGAAGGGGGCAGTGAGGCTAAAAAGAGAACTCCAATTCCATGTGATAGACATGTTTCAGTTTTCTTCTTTATGAGGCTTGGACTCTGCCTAAAATTATGGACTCTTTAGTTTCTTGGGAATTCACAAGGTCAGTCTGATTTGCTTGTTAAAATACAGCTACAGAAGAGAGTGTTATTTAGATGCAAATCTTGGGTCTGACCCACCCACCATAGTTGTCACTCCGATAAAAGTTTTACAAGTTTATGAAGTTAGAAGGGTTTGAGGTTCTTTTTCCAAGAAATTACATTCCATCATGGCTTCAGGTGGCCAGATGATTTGGCTGCATGACGCTGACACAGGTTAATTTCCTAGATTCTCTTTCCTTAGTCAATGCCTTACATGAAGGCCAGTTAATAATTAGTACCATTATCTCCCCATCAGTTAAATAGGAGTTACAGATTCTTCCTCCCTTCTTCCTTATGGGAGGCAAAAGATCCAGTGAGAAGGGTTCAGGGATTGGAACGCCTGGGTTAGAAGGCCTAGACCTACTCCAGCTGCACATGTAGGTCACTTAACCTTGCCAAACCTCATATCTACATCCATAAAATGGGAACATATTCCATCATAGTCAAAGTAGGCATTAAATGAAATAATGTACTTAAAAGCACGTTAAGTCTAGAGCAGAGAGCAGATGTAAATTATCATCATTATTATTTGGGGGATATAGTGACAGTAGATGAGATCATGTCTGGAACACACTTAGAAAAGAGGAACTAAAGATACAGAAAAGATTGATGATATTGCCCCATACTGGGTGTCTCCCAAGAGAGAGAATGTGCTGACTAGTCTCTGAGTTTAACTGAACTCTTCATGCCCCAGGCTTCTTACACTGTTTAAGGGCCAGGATCCCATGCAGGGCAGGGTTAGCAGGGGAGACTTTCCACATCCTAAAGCTAAAGCTGTTGATTTAATGAGCTTTGTTCTGATGTTTATATAAGTGTAGATCTGTGAGATTTTGGGGTCAAAAGTGGATTTTGGAAGTGAAAATGGAAACAGCATGATGCTTTGTATATAGTGTACTCTGGCCACTTATCTTACCTGCCCTTCTAACCAGAGAGAACAGAGAAGCCCTGCTCCCAGTGACCTGCTCAGCAGCAAGCAGTACTGCCCCCAATGCATCCCCGCCCCTCCCAGAGAGCCCTGTAGGTCTACTGTGGCTCTAGCACCCACCTTTTTGGGACTCGGTGAGATTATTTGTGACCTGCTAGACCCCGTCTCCTAGCTGGCTTGCTGCTCTTCATTGTGTCACTATCCACATAACCCCATTGCTTAACTTGCCCCTTGTAGCACTGAGGGTGAGTTTGCATGGAATTTCTTGCTGAGGCTTTCATAACTCTGAGGATTATGGGCACAGGCTAGGGTCATAGAAGATAGCTCTTGGCCTGTGAAAGTTGGGACCATTCAAGGGCTCCAGATGATGCAGTGAATGATGGGAGGTGAACCTGAACCTCATGATCCCTGTCTCACAGTCCCGTCTGCAGCTACTTGGATTCTGCGCTTTCCTTTGACCGTCCTGTGCGGGGAAACGTTGATCCCCCACAGCCCCTCTCAACCAACTGAGGAAATGCTCCAGTGGGTGAGCCTCTTCACGTAAATTCCTCAGGCCAGGAAATGGGAAGAACATGTGTTTTCTCTTTGAAAGTAGGCCCGGGTCTTGGCCCACAGTCTGCAGTGGACAGTCCTTGGTGGATAGATGGTGTCTCTTCTGACCTCGAATAAGTCTCCGAATATGGCCCTGTTTCAGAAGGGGATGCAGGTAGCCCCAATCCTAGTGTAGGTCTCCTTCCTTTGTCCCTCCTGCCACCTTCACACCTCTCCCACACCACAAGGTAACGGTCTGCGGCTTGTCCCACAGAGACCAGGGAACTGAGTTCTCTGACTCCTGAACTGTGCTTCTCCAGAGACAGATGACTTTTCCTCCTGGAGAACCCTTAGCCACTCCTGCTATGTACCCTCAGCGAGCTTTCAATATCCAACCGTGACTCGAAGGAGAAACCCTCAGGACTGTACCTCTCTTAGCTCCCTGCCAAAGCCCCTCATGTCATCCTGACCTCCTAATCTGGACTTTTGCTCAAGCCATTCCCATGCCTGGTAGATTCCTCCCCTTTGCCTTCACACTTTAGACTTTAAAACTGGCTCCAAAATTGACCTCCTTCTGAAAACTTCTCCAGGCTTATCCATCTTACCCAGTCATGCTGTTACTAGTGTGCCCTTAGCATTATATCACTACTTTGAACCTCTGTCACACCTCATTTCTTTTGTGTCCTTGGACAATGAACTCTTCTACATAATTTAATTTCATAGAGAACCAAGGCTTAACCCTAAATGCTTTGTGCTGCAACTTTACATTTCACATTTATTGATGGTAAACTTTCTGAAATATAGTATAAACTCTCCCTTCCTTGTATATAAAGCATTCTGAATATAATTCACTTTTTTTTTTTTTTTTTGGATGCTTTAGGGACATGGCAATGTTCACTAATTCCAGTCATGAGTAGAGACACCCCCAGGGCCATGCAGAGGCTAAGGTTTTCCTTTCCCTCCTCACTGAGGGTTTTTCCCAACACTGCAGTAGCCTTCTGGGGGTGGGGGGGGCATGATCAGGGAATTCGGCCCCTCAAGCAGTATGTGTCACTCCCTGTGGGCCCTGGAGCAGTCCTGTGGCTAACAGTCATATTTCTCCTGAATGATGATGATGATGTTTTTAAAAATTTTTTATTATTATGTTTATTGAGAGAGAGAGATTGTGCGTGTGTGTGTGTGTGTGTGTGTGTGTGTGTGTGTGTGTGTGTGTGAGTGGGGGAAGGGCAGAGGGAGAGGGAGACACAGAATCTGAATCAGGCTCCAGAGCTGTCAGCATAGAGCCCAACAAGCCGTGAGATCATGACCTGAGCCATGGTCAGACACTCAGCCGACTAAACCACCCAGGTGCCCTGATGATGATGATGATGATTTTAATGGTACACCTGCAGAAGGTGAGATGCAAGCAACTTAGGCTTTCTAAAGTCACCGAAATCCCAGTCCTAGAATGGACTAGTGAGACTGGAGGAGGGAAGATGATTCTAGAACTGGATCTCTCCTGTTACTGCTTTCACTTATGCGTCATACTATCTTTATTTTGATGATTTTTATTTAAAGGGCTCCAAGCATTTCAATCCACACCAGCTTGTCAGTTTCATAGACAGCAGCATCCAAAGACTGACTCCTGCCTGTCAGTGTGCAGCTGTCAGCTCATGCCATGGGCATTAAATGGCTTTGATATTTATATGACGGTGATGGGGAAGTCTTTCAACCAAACCATACGGCCCTATTCCAGACAGAGGCTCTTGGGGGTATTGTCCAAAAGCCTGTTTCACTTTTAAGTATTTTCAAATTTGACATGTCTCTTACTTCTGACTGCTGAGGAAAACAACTCAGGGTCATGGGTAGTTGATGCTGGCATTGTGCCCAGGGAGAATAATTTCTAGGACTTCATAGGTGATTATTTTTAACTGGATCTTTTTTGCATATATATGCCATACCAAAATCATGTTACTTCTAAGCTATGATAAGCAATGTCATAAAGACCAAACTGAGAAAGATGACATCTCTGACTAGGGTTGCAGAGAGATTTTACATTTTTTGTAATTATATATTTCACTGTGGTTGGTCTAACATTAGTGTCTTCAGGATCCAGATCTAGGAAATGCACCCATCTCTAAGCTAAATACATGGGTAATGAGGGGTGCCTGGGTGGCTCAGTCAGTTGAGCCTCTGACTCTTGATTTTAGCTCAGGTCGTGATCTCACAGTTTCATTGGTTTGAGCCCCGCATCAGGCGTGGAGCCTGCCTGAGATTCTCCCTGTCTCTCTGCCCCTTCTCTGTGCTTACTCTCTCTGTCTCTCTCAAAATAAATAAATAAACTTTAAATTACAAATATATTGTAATTGAATCTATTTATATTTCTAAATATAGTTGGTTCACAAAAATATATTAGATCCTTATCTTTTCCCTTAAAATTTCTTTTATTTGGTATTTTTCATATTTTGAAAGAGATTCCTGTTTGTTGTAATAACAAGTGAAATATTGCAAAGATATATATAAATAGAAATGCTAATTATCTCTTTACTCCTACTTCCCAATCCCTCCCTTCCAAGGTAATCACAGTTATCTTGCACATCTTTCTTCTTACACATACAAAAATGAGCAAATGTATATAGATATAAAAATTTGTTTATTTTTTGTTGTAATTTCCAAAGAATGCATATATTATTTTTATACTTTGGCTTTTCCATTTTTTTTGTTTATGAAATTAACACATGTTCATCATAGGATGTGGAAAACAAGAAAATAGTGGAAAAGAAAAATCATTCCTGAGATCACTTAGAGATAATTATATATAAACTATTAATGTTTATTGGCAAATTTCTATTTAGCACAGCAGAGTGCAAAGAGCATTTTGCTTGGGGTGAAACGAATGCAAATTCCAGACCAGTATCTGCCATTCACCAGCTGTGGGAGCTTGCTCAAGTTTTTTTTTTTTTTTCTTTCCAAAGCTCACTTTTCTTATCTGTAATTTAAGATAATGATGTAATCTACCACATGTAATAATGTTTGTAAGTGGATCCAAAACTAGCAGCCATCATGATCAGTGGTAGTTTTTTTGATAGATAGATAGACAGACAGACAGACAGACCATATGTTGGTTTACCTTCCTTCTTCATTTAGTCTTACATTAGGAACACTTGCTCAGATCGCCGAATAGTCTTCAAGACATAATTGTAATGACTGCATCATGTGGCTGTACCATAATGTGATGAACCAATCTCCTATTATTGAACATTTTGGTTATGTCTACACATCGGCAAAAGACAAGATTTATTTCAGCTCGAAATTTCAGCCCAAGCTTTGAACCCTGCCCTTAGATGAGTGGTTTTAACTTTAGATCGTGGCTGCCATTATAGCTTTTAAAAAATATGCTGCCAGATACCACCCCCCCCCAACCCCATTCTAATTTGAGTAACATGAGGTAGGGCCTATGTCTTGCTTTTCTCCTGCAATCTCCTTTATTTACCTCCTCACCCTGTCCTATAAGAACCACAGTACTAGATGATTTCTTAAGCCTTCTGCCATCTGCAGATTATCAGGAAAGCACTGTAAGCTGAGGACATTGTATGGTCTTCCTCACTAGGGCTTCCTCTGTGGTCTTATGACCTAAAACAGTGGTTCTCAACCAGAAGGCAATTTTGCCCCCCAGGGGACATATGCGATGTCTGGGACATTTTTTGTTTATTACATCTAGGGAAGGGATTGCTGTTACATCTGGGTACAGGCCAAGGATGCTGCCAAATGTTCTATAGTACAAAGAATAACCCCTGTATTAGTTTCCTAGGGCTACTGTAATAAAGTACCACAAGCTGGGTGGCTACAAATAATAGAAATGAATGGTCTCATAGTTCTGGAAGCTGGAAGTCTGAGATCAAGGTATCAGCAGGGCTGGTTCCTTCTGAGGGCTGGGAGGGAGAATCTGTTCCAGGCCTCCCTCCTAGAGTTTGATGCTTTACTGGCTATCTTTGGTGTTCCTTGGCTTGTAGCTGTATCGCTCCAGTCTTGGCCTTCATGTCACATGGTGTTCTCTCTGTGTCTGTGTCTTCACATGGCCATCTTTTTTTTTTTTTTTCCTATGGTGAAAAAATTTATATTTAGAATTAGCCAGCTGGACTCAACTTAGATGATCCCAATTTTGTTGGCAACATCCAAACATCATAGTCAGGAGCCAAACATATGCCTTCTTCTTTCCATCAGACCTGATCAGGGTGTTGACCTTGGTCACCTCAATGTCATAGAACTTTCTCATAGCCTGTTTGATCTGGTGCTTGTTGACCTTGACATCCAGGTGAACACAAGTGTGATGTTGTTTTCTGTTTTCTTCATGGCTGAGTGGGTAGTTAGAGGGAACTTGATGGCATAGTGGTCAAGCTTGTTTCTCCTGAGGGCCTTCTTTCAAGGTTATATGGGCTGCTTTTGGAGACAGTGTCTTGGTCTTCAGAAGGTAGGTGACATGCAGATCTTTTTTTGTGTGACAATGGATACCTTTCAGCACTGCTTTCTTAGGTTTCAAAGCCTTTGCTTTGGCTTTGGCTTGGGGGCAGGGGCCTCTTCCTTCACTTTTGGACCATCTTAATAAAAACGGTTTCCAGGGCCACAGACCATTTTTTATAAGGCTACCAGTCATGTTGGATTAAAGCCCACCCAGTTTCAATATGACCTCATCTTAACAAATTACATCTGCAATGACACTATTTCCAAAAGATGGTCACATTCTCAGGTACTAGAGATTAAGGCTTCGACATAATCTTTTTGGAGGAACAGAATTCAACCTGTGACAGCCTCCCAAACAAAGAATTATCTGGCCCAAGATGTTAATAGTGCTACTGTTGAGAAACACTTTCCATATAATCTGTAGATCAAACCCAAGGAGGTAGGTCAAGGTAAGAATAGGGCAGGTAGGAGCGGTCCAGGATCTACAAAGATGGAAAGTGAACAGGAACACCATCAGTCAAGAGGGTCAGTGACCTCTGCTCTTGCATCAGAGGCTATGGGCCTCTTGTAGATCTGTACAGACATGGGCAGCTGCCATCCACAGGGTTGTATGTGACCAAGAGGAAGGAAGGACATGAAGGGGCACTATACTAACTGGGCTGAAGCAGAAGTGTAGGTGGGTCAGAGCCTCTGCTTTGTTAACCCATTATCTGACCCCCATTTCCCTGGGTCAGGCCCAGCCTTTCCCTGTCTATCCCCTTCAGGATGGGGACAGAAGAAAAAAGTAAATCCCCAAGCCCACAGGTTTTCAGCAGTATTTTCAAGCCAACTGTCTTGTCTTCTCAGAGCCCTGCCTTCTCCCTCTCACACCCACTGCCTCCCACTGGCAGCCAAACATAGAACATGAAAAACAGGAAAAACAGCAACACTCCAAAGTTATATTTTCTGAGAGAGAACATTACTTTGGGTACACCCCCCCCCCCAAGATGTCTTTAGCTGCCAAACCCTGCAGCAGGTGGCCCTATTCATCTTCGTTCTGTGGGGATGCTATCTCACCAACTGCTTGTTTCCTTGGCTGTAAGATGTCCGCATGAGAATGAACTTTTACGGGGCCGGGGTGGCTGGGCAATCCATGTATCCACTTCTGAACACTTAGGTCTACCTTGTGCACTTTTCAAATATTTTTGTCCACAGTCTCCTGTTGTGCTTACACGCTCCCCTTCATTATTTTGCCAGTTTGAGTAGAGTGAAGGGAAAGGGGGTGGGGGAAGTGTGGCCAGGGTGGAGACAGTGTTATCAAATTCTGGAAGTGGTGGGTTGCTTCCAGCAGCAATGTGGATGCCAGCTAACTGCATCTGGGGCCTGTTAGCAGGAAGAGGATTAAATGCTTCCCTTCTCTGTCTTCAGAGCTTTGTGTCTTTAGGGCATTCTCCTGGTTTTGATCTTCTGATTGCTAAGTTCCCTGGGACCCTCTACTTTGCCCCAGGCTGGAGTTCTGGGACAATTTCTGGCCTCGAGTCCCCTTCATATTTGCTCTTCTTTGTGTTCAGGCTAAGTACCAGTCTTGGCTCTCCCAGGCCTGCCTACAGTCCTGTCTCTACCTTCAACTATTCTCCCTGTGTTGGAGGCATAGGTGGGGAGGGGCAGAGACAAAGTCCTTTCTTGCTTTCTGTCTCAGCCTAGTAGGTGTGGCCACATTTTCTGGAATCTTGACCAGTCCTTTCTTACAAGCTGGACCTGATGTTTTCTGTCCAACCTGTATTGGCAGCCTCTAAGATTGCCCTGCCTTTTGGTCCAGAAACAAGTTTTTTTGTGCTGTTGTTGTTGTTATTCTATTAAATAGGTAATTTGCTAACAGTTAATTTTCATTGCTTCTTTTGCTCTCTTGCCTGCAAGTAACTAGATATTCAGCTTCCAACCTACAGCTGAGAGGAAATACATCAAAGTTTCTTTAAAGTATAACATGTAAATGAATACAGCTGGTGCAGAATAGAAAGAGAAGGAATCAGTAAGAGAGAACAAACACCCTAGTGAAAAATAGCTGATATTCTTTTCTCAGAATTCCTAGACCTAGGTACATTCTTAAACACATAAAAATTAGACTCTAGAAAAATAACACTTTACTTAAAAAATTTACTTAAAAAATATGGAGTTCTGAAAATATACCATTTATTGTTAATAGGAAAAGGTGCTAAAGCGTTCCAGATATAGAGAGGAACATGTTCTCTAGCAAGTAGTGATGCACATGAGAATGGGACATGGTGGTGACTGTGTACGTAAGTGTGATACAGTCAGAGATAATCTCAACACCCAAACTATTGTGTTGGGAGATATTGGCATCTATAGTAGTTATTCTGGTATTAGTCCCAATTATTAGACTGAGTATTTGTACAGATAGTCTCCACTTTAAGGAGCATCTGATTAGGAATGTTCATTAGACATTCCTTGTTTGGACATACAAATTGCCTTAATGAAGGCAACTAGTGTTTGTTGCCTTATTTGGGAAGCCATAGGAAGATGTCCTTCTAGCAGGTGTAATGTGGTGGGCTAACCCATCGCTGGTTCCAAGAAGTAGTTTCCTCCTTTTTTCCTACTGCTTCCAGCCAAAGACCACTTTGCCATTGCCAGAGTCCATCCCATTCCTCCCCTGTGAGTACTAGCAAGTGGAGAAGAAATATGTGCCTGGTGCTCCAGGATGAAAACTAAAAAGCATTTTCCTGTATCACCCTAGTTATAAATGTTGACTAATTGTACATGATGTACAATGTTAGTACCAAATTTTAAACACATTATGTGCACAACTGAATTTCTTTATTTTTATCCTGGGAATCTAACTCCCATTTACATGGAAAATATATTCTCTGTACTAAATAAGAGGTTTACAAAGAAACTTTTAGGTCATTACGCATTTTTAAACTGGGGACTACCTACATTAGGAGATATGGTAAATGTCCATTTCCAACCATTACTACTGACAAGAGCTGGGCCGCACAGCTTTGGGGTTTAGTACCTATTTAAAGGAGAGCACTGTGCCTAAGAGGAACATTTATGAGTAGTGGGAATAGAAAAAATGAGTTACATAGGACTCTTTCCTTCAAGGAGAATGTAATTCTCTCTGGAAGTCACCATGTACACTTTGAAAGTGTATTACAAAACAAAACAAAATAAAATAAAACAAAACAAAATAAAACAAAACAAAACAAAAAATAGTAGTTGCAAAAGAATAATTACAACATCATATTTTAAAAATCAAAGGCACAAGAACAAATATAATGCAAAGTAGCAGAGAAGCAGAAGAAGTAGAGTTTTACACTGAGTCTTAGAGGTTTCATGAAAAGTCCTGGAGGTTATATTCAGAGACATGACTTGCCATTGTCTAGCTATGTAACATACTTCAAACATGTTACTTTATCTTTCTGAGCCTCAGTTTTCTCATTTGAAAAATGTAATTAATAATGCCCATCTTACAATATCCTAAAGCTTAGAGGTAATGTATATTAAGAGACTAATACAACGCCTAGAACACCTGTAGGTACCTGATAAACTTACACTGCCTTCTTTGACCCATAAATTATTTAAAAGTATGTTCTTTAGTTTCCAACTCTTTGGGGATTTTCCAGTGATATTACTATCATTGATTTATAATTTAATTGTGTTATGATCAGAGAAGATATTTTATATGACTATATCCTTTTGAATTTTTTGAGACTTGCTTATTAGCCCAGAATATGGTTTATCTTGGTAATGTTCTGTGAGCACTTGAAAAGAATATGCATTTTTTTCTTGTTGGGTGGAGTGTTAATAAATGTCAGATCAGTTAGATCAAGTCTTCAAATCTCCTATATCCTTACTAATTTCCTTTCTACTTGTTCTGTTTAATTATTGGGAGAGGGACATTAAATGTCTGATTGTAATTGTGGATTTGTCTGCTTCTCCTTGAAAGTGTATCAGTTTTTGCTTCATGTATTTTAAAGCTTTGTTAGTAGGTGCATATATGTTTGGGATTATGATGTCCTCTTGATGAATTGACCCCTTTATCATTATGAAATTAATTTCTTTTTCCCCAGTAATATGATTTGCAATGAAATCTACTATGTCTGATATTAATAAAGTCACCCCAGTTTCTTTTGATTAGTGTTATTATGCTATATTTTTTCCACCCTTTTACTTTTAACTTATTTGTGTCTTTACATTTGAAGTGCATTCCTTGTAGACAACATATAGTTGGGGCTTGCCTTTTTATCCAACCTGACAATCTCTGCCTTTTGATTGTAGTGTTTAGATAACTTATATTTAATGTGACTATTGATATGTTTTTCTATCATCTTGTTATATTTTTTCCATTTTGTTTCATCTATTCTCAATTATTTCTCTCTTCCTTTTTCTTCCTGTTTTGGGTTAATTGAATATTTTTATCCTTAAAAAAACCCCAGATTTATTGAGATATAATCCACATACATACCATTCACCCTTTTATTTATTTTTAAGTGCATTTATTTATTTTCAGAGAGAGAGACCATAAGTAGAGGAGGGGCAGAGACAGAGGGAGAGAGAAAATCCCAAGCAGACTCTGTGCTGTCAGCATAGAGCCCATCACAGAGCTCGATCTCATGAACCATGAGATCATGACTTGAGCCAAAATCAAGAGTTGGGCGCTTAACCAACTGAGCCACCGATGTGCCCCACAATTCACCCTTTTAAAGTATACAATTCCATGGTTGCAAGTGTATTCACAGAGTTATGCAAATATCACTACAGTTAATTTTGGAACAATTTCATCACCCCCAAAAGAAACTCTGTGCCCATTAGCAGTCACTCCAACCTCAGTATCTCCTGGAAAGCAGTAACATCCTTTTAGTGTAGAACTAGAGAGTATAATGCTAAGTGAAATAAGCCAGTCAGAGAAAGACAAATACCATATGATTTCACACATATGTGGAATTTAAGAAACAAAACAAACAAGGAAAGAAAAAAAAAAAGAAATAAAGAGGTACAGAAACCAAGAAACAGACTTTTAACTGTAGAGAACAAACTGTTACCAGAGGGGAGGTGGGTGGGGGGATGGGGAAAATAGATGAGGGGGATTAAAGAGTACACTTATCATGATGAGAAGTGAATAATTTTTTATGATTCCATTTTATCTCTTTGTTGGCTTCTTAGCTATAACTCTTTATTTTGTTACTTTAATGGTGGCTTTAGGGATGTTTGTAATATGTGACTTCAATTATTACAGTTCACCTTCAAATGATGTTTTGCCACTTTACATATAGTATAAGAACCTTACAATAGTATAGTACACTTCCATTTCTCCCTTTGTGACCTTTGTGCTATTGTTGTCATATGTTTTACTTATGCATGCGCTGTAAACCCCATGCTACACTATTGTTATGTTTGTATTATTATGTTTTTTTAAGCTTTATTTATTTATTTTGAGAGAGAGAGGGAGAGAGAGAGAGAGAGAGAGAGAGAGCATGCACGCATGCGCGTGAGTGGGGGAGGGGCGCAGAGAGAGAGAGAGAGAGAGAGAGAGAGAGAGAGAGTATGGGAGAATAGTAGGCTCCACACCAGCAGCACAGATCCCAACACGGGACTGGAACCCACAAACTGTGTGATCATGACCTGAACTGAAACCAAGAGTCGGACACTTAACCAACTGAGCCACCCAGGCGCCCCTAAATTGTTATCTTTTAAAGAGATTTAAATAATAAGAAAAACTTACATTTTTTCCCCATACAGTTAACATTTCTAACGTTCTTCATTCCTGTGTGTGGATCTGTATTTCCATCCGATACCATTTTCCTTCTTCCTGAGGGACTTCCTTTAACATTTTTTTGTCATGTAAGTCTGCTGGTGAAGAATTTTTTCAGATTTGTATGTCTTAATATGTCTTTATTTTCACTTTTTTTGGACAAATATTTGTACTGGGCATAAGAATTCTAAGTTGACAAAATTTTTCTCTTTCAGTACTTTAAAGATATTGCTCTGCTATTTTCTGGCTTGTATTCTTCTGATGAGGAGTCTGCTGTCAATCTTTATATTTGGTGTGTGTGTGTGTAGCACGTCTTTTTTTCCTCTGGCCCCTTTTAAGATTTCCTTTTCTCTGTTTTTTCCCCACTTGGTTTGATTCAACTTTTATGTACCTTGGTGTAATTTTCTTTGGGTTTCTTGGGTTGAGTTTAGTTTCTTGTATCTGTGGATGTTTGGAAATTTTTTGGTCATTATTTCTTTAAATCTTTTATATCTTTTCTACTCCCCATACTCTCCTTTAGGGATTTCAATTACATGGGTATTAGCTTTATTAAAGTTGTCCCAACAGCTCACTGAGGCTTCATTTTAAAAAATTATTTTTCTGTCAGCATTTCAATTTGAATAGTTTCTATATTGCTGTGTTTTTGAGTTCAGTAATCTTTTCTTCTGCAGTGTTTAACCTACTTTTGATACAACCCAGTATATTTTTCATCTCTTGAAGTGCAAGATCTTTTTTTTCTTTATGTCTTATGTTTCTCTACTTAACTTTTGAACATATGAAATACAGTTACAATAGCCATTTAAAAAAACCTTGTCTACTATTTTTAACATCTATGTCAGTTATGGGTCAGTTTGATTGCTTTTTGTCTTCATCATAGGTTATATTTTCCTGATCCTTTGTATATCTGGTAGTTTTTTATTAGATACCAGACACTGTGAATTTTACCTTGCTGGTTGCTGAATATTTCTATACTCCTATAAGTATGCTTAAAATTTTTTTTTAATTTTTATTTATTTTTGAGAGAGAGAGCAAGCAGGGGAAGGGCAGAGGAAGAGGAAACAGAGGATCCAAAGCAGGCTTCCTGCAGACAGTAGAGAGCCCAATGCGGGGCTCGGACTCATGAACCATTAGATCATGACCTGAGGCAAAGTTGCACCCTTAACTGACTGAACCATCCAGGTGCCCCCGTATAAATATTCTTAAGCTTTGTCTTAGGACACAGTTAAGTTACTTGAAAAAAGTTTGGTCTTTTTAGGTCTTTCTTATAAAATTTGTTAGGCAGGACCAGAGCAGTGCTTGGTCTAAGGCTAACTATTTACCCCTGCTGAGGCAAGACTCTTCTGAGTACTCTACCTAATATCCTGTGATTCATGAGGTTTTCCAGTGTGACTGGTGGAAAGGGGTACCATTCCAGCCCTGTGTGAATACTGGGTGCCCTTACCTTTCATTCTTTCAGGTGGTTCTTTACCCCCAGATGCATTCCCTGCATACCTGCCCCCAGATTGTGTAAGGAAAAAAGGTGAAAGAAATTTATTGTTAACTTTAAAGTAGTATTCAAATGTAAAATTTTAGGCATCACTTTGATTTGTCTGCCATTCACTATTGTCAAAACTAGAGTTAAGTCTGTATCTTCCCCAATGCCTGTACTTGCATGTCTCTCTTTCCCTCATTTGCTCCTTTCCTCTAACTGCCCATGGGTTCCAGCTATACCAGCCTGGAAAAATAATCATCGGGAAAGAAATTCTCTCCTGGTCTTTTGGTAGTCACATTCTCCTGTCCATACCGCCTCTTTTGAATAGTGAAAGTGCTTCCTGGGCCTCATCCTTCTCATCCCCAGAGCATACAGCCAAGAGTGCTAACTTCATGTTACCAAGGAAATGAACTCTTGATGCTATAGGTGTTTATTTTCACTGTCTCTTCCACTCCCTGCCACTTGCCCTTCTGCTTCAGCCCAGGGAAACTGAAACCATACCTGTGTTTTGGGGATGCCTCTGTTTTCAGAGACAAGTTATCCTAGAAGGTTCTGTTTCTTCCATGAGGAGAAAGCAAAAAAAATAATGGGCCAGGCCTGCAGCAGAGGGAGTGGAAGGTAGACTGAAGGCCTGAATTATCTAGGGTATTTTACCTGGTTGACATAGGGACTGGGGAGAGAAGGACAGAAACTGCAGCTATATCTGTGTCCCAAATGTCTGACTCAGGACTATCACAGGCCTTGCTTGAAAGCCCCAAAGGCTGAAGGATTAATAACCCAGCTCTTAGAACCCATTTTTGGCATATCAGTTGGGTAATGTTGATAAGGGGTCAAGTACAAGGCAGAGGTTATGCAGCTGGGAAACCAAAGAATGCCCAGGAACTGTACTCACAGTGAAGTCCAACTCTGGCCTTGGGGCAGAAACTGCTGTTTATTTGGTCAGAAGGTGAACAGAAGCCTGTCGTGATCCATGCTCCAATTTGGGGTGATGATAGGCATCAATACAGTGCTTTGGTAATACTCCAGTTGATATTCTCTAAGCACATTTCTATTTCAAGACTGTGCCAAGAGGTAGGATAAACCAAATGGTGTTGAACATTGAATATGAATTATAGCATGTAAGGTCTTATACCAAGTAGTTGATGAGAGCCAAGGATTGAATATTAGGATTAATGGGGAGTGATGTACTCTTTAATATATTAATTAATTCATTAAATATTTATGGAGTATTTACTTGGTGCCAGGCACTAAGGGAAAGAGATGAAAGACATTATTTGCCCCTAAGCAGACGAGAAAGGCAAACATTTGCATTAGAGTATGGCAGGTTGGCACAGATCACTCTGGGAGCTCAGAGGAGCACATCTAAGCCAACCTTGGGTGAGAAGTGGAGGTGAGGGTGGGGTTCCTGGAAGAAGTGGTGCCTGGTCTGGGTCTTAAAGGGTAAGAGTTGATCATGTAAAAAAGAAAGGAGGAAAACATCCCAACCATAAGAATAGGGGCAGGATTCCGTGCAATGAGTTCTGGAAGTGTAAACAATTTATTTCATAGGCTGTAGGGGGAGAAATGTGAGTTGAAGCTGAAGAGAAAAAGCAAGCATCATATGCAGAAGGGCCTTGCATGCCATGCTAAGGCATTTTACCCCAAAGGCAATGGGAAGCCACTGAACAGTTTTAAGAAGAGAGGTGTGACTGGATCTGAATCTTAGAAGCTCTTTCTGGTAGCGACAGGGAGGAAGGCTGAGCAGCAGGTAAAGCAAAGAGCACAGCCTTTAGCTTTGACCCCATTGCCCTCCCACATGTCTTTATTATCCCTTTCTCTTTATAAATGTGTTCTGTAGCTCTTCTCAGCCTATCCAGTATGATTTCCTATCATTGTCTAATTTGTTCAGGTTGACTCAACTTATCAAACATACCATGCTCATTCCCATCTTTGTGCCTTGTTTATTCACCAAACATTTAATAAGTGCCTATAGTATACCAGCCATAGCTCCTGGCATGAAGAACCAAAGATGAATGAAACATGGAACCTACATTTAAGGAGCTCACAGACCAGTAGGAAGATACCCATGGAAGCACATTGTTACATGTGAGCCTGAAAATGGCTATGGAATGGGATAAACATAGAGTACCATGGGCATAAAGAAAAGTGGGTCCTGTCAATGAGAAGTCCTCTTCCTTCTCTACTGAGTCCTGCCCATCCTTAGGCTTCTGCCTTCACTCTGTATAGAGGCGGGGTAATGTCTCTATACACTATACACCCATCACATCTGTCTTCTGCTTAAAACTGTTCAGTGGCTTCCTACTGCCTTTGGGGTAAATCATCTCAGTGTGGCAAGCCAAGGCCCTTCTTCATCTGACATAATAGTGTAATGGTTTGAGCTTGGGCTCTGAAACCAGGAAAGATTTTAATCTTGGTTCTATCATATGAAACTTGTGACCTTGGCCAGAAATTATTTGTGCCTCAGTTTCTTCATGTGTAAAATGGAGCTGATGGCTGTACTGACTTCATAGCATTATTATGAAGATGAAGTGAGTTAATATGCATATAAATCTTTACATTGTCTTTGGCATGTGAAAATTATTCAATAATTATTGGCTATTTTTATTTTCAGTTTTTTCCATTTTTTCAGCATCTATATCATGATGTCAAAGAACTTTAACCTTTAATTATTATTGTGTTACTTGCTCAGTTTTCTGTGTTGCCATATTATGTCACGGATGACTACACAATAATCTACTGAGGCAGCATACATTGCATATGTATCTGTACTCCTGAAAGACTCACAGCATTAGATACGTATTAGGGTAATGAACCATCCCAACTTGCTTAGAATTGATAGGACTTTTAGTGTTAAAATCAGGAAAGTACCGGACAAACTGGGACAAGTTGTCTACTTTATATATACAGTAGGCACTTCAGTTTTGCTTTTTATACATCTCTTATTGGTCCCAAACTTAACTTTCAAGTAAGCTTGCTTTCACTTTGCCACAAATATTTATTTATAGCCTAGAAAATATAAAGTCACAACCTCTGGGTTTCTTTGGGGTTTCCTGAAATTCCCTAGGGTTTAAAGTAGAAAATCTGAGACATTCCTGAAAAACACTCTCTCCCATCAGCTCTGGGTGTATTTACTGGAAATTGTGGACAGCCCTGTAGGAGCCTTCTTCAACCTGGCCCACAGCCTAGGAAGTCTCTCCTGCCCATCATTTCCCATCTCTCTTGGTGTTTCCATCATGATTTTGAGTACCTCCTTCATTTGCTTTCCAGAATCAACATACCCTTAGTTGACTCAGTGGCAAAGCCTCTTTCTTCACACAAGGATCATGTTTTTTCCATGAATTCCCCAAGTGGGGCCAAAGGATTTTTCCTCTTTTTTGTGTACCACTACCACCCTACTTCAACCTGCACTGGGACAGCATTTGCCCTAGGCCATTGTTTTTCAGATAGCATTCCTTAAGGATCCACTGTGGCCTCTTTAAGTATTTCTCTTTTTTTATTATTTATTTATTTTTTTATTTATTTTATTTTTATTTTTTTCAATATATGAAATTTATTGTCAAATTGTTTTCCATACAACACCCAGTGCTCATCCCAAAAGGTGCCCTCCTCAATACCCATCACCCACCCTCCCCTCCCTCCCACCCCCCATCAACCCTCAGTTTGTTCTCAGTTTTTAAGAGTCTCTTATGCTTTGGCTCTCTCCACTCTATCCTCTTTTTTTTTTTCTTAAAACCATGACAAGTGTTTGCAGAAGCCCGGCCAATCTTCTCCAGTACAATCAAGGGTCTGTGTCAACAGTCTCTGCAAGTTTGTACCCCAGCGTGTTAGTTTCCTGGGTCTTAAATAACAGAAATTTATTCTCCCTCAGTTCTGGAGCCTAGAAGTCCAGGGTCAAAGGTGTCAACAGGACTGGTTCTTTTTGAGGATATGTGGGAGAATGTGTTCCATGCCTCTCCTAACTCTGGTGGTTTACTGGCAATGTTTATCATTCCTTGGCAGGTAGATACATCTCCCAATCTCTGCTTCATCTTCACATGGCATTCTTTTTGTAAGGACAGCAGTCATGTTGGATTAAGAACCCACTCTACTCCAGTGTGACTTGATCTTAACTAATTACATCTGCAATGACCCTTTCCAAATAAGGTCACATTCTGAGGTTCTGGGGCTTAGGGCTTCAACATGTCAATTTCCAGGGTTGGGGCGGAAGTGCAATTCAGTCTTTAATGCCCAGATCTTCAGGTAAGTTAAAAAAATAAAATAAAAACAAAATTCTGTGGACACTAAAGGCCACTTCTCCACCGTCATTGCTCATAAATCCATTTCCATTCTCCACTCACTTTGCATTTGATACTATTTCTGCTACAAGATTTGCATGGTTACCAGCATCCACTTATTTAGCACTCTATAGGGCATTGTATGACTGCAGGGATATTAAGAAATATAATATACACTTGACTCACCAGTTCTAAATCAGGGTATATCAGATCTTTTTTAAGGGAAGCCTGCTGAGGAAAAGTTGAATCAATGGCATAACTATTATAAAGGCAGTGACTCCCCTCCTGATGAATAATAATTACAAGCTGGTTGCCGTTTTAAATGCTCTAGAGAATAGCATGGTGTGTACAGACATGGATTGAGAGAGTGTGTGCATGTGTGCATGCGTGCGTGTGCATGTGCATGGAGTAGTTTATGATGAAATCACCAGGCTCCTCCCCAGTCTTCCTGCAAACATTAAGCCTTCATTGGGTGCACAGGGAATAGCCTGCATCTCCTCACTCTGACTGTGGCCGCTTGCTTCCTTCTGTCAGATCCCTGGAATTGCTTGACCTCTTCCCCATATAAAGAGATAGCTCTGTTCCAAAAGATAAACACCAGTAGTTACGGGGAACTTGGGGGAGAAAGTCGAACAAGCCTTCCAGTTATTGTTTCCCTGGTGTTCTCACGTAGAAACACAGACGATCTTTGTGGATGAGGTATTTCTGACTCTGGCAGTTACAGCCTGAGATGTGAAGGCAATGATGGATCTTCACAAGGGTGGGGAATCAGAGCACATGGGAGAGGGGGTTCTCGCCTTGTCTCCTCGCTTCTTTCCAGGGACACCCCACCTCTGAGAAATCCCGGGAACGGAGGAGGCACCTAGCTAGTGCCCATTTATGCTGAGCTGCCAGGAAGGCTGCTAGCTTGCTGAGAGGCGGCGGGCAGGCCTGGCACTCAGCTCCTCTGCTGCCAGATCAGGGAGCTGTGTGCTTAGCACCTACACCCTAGGCTCCAGCTCTGGGCAGCCCCGGGTGGGCTGGGGGAAAGCGCGAAGCTCTCAGTCAGTGGCTGCAAGTTGACTCTCCCTCACTGTTGCTGCTGGCAGAATACCTACACCAACGCGGACAAGCTCCTAGAGGCTGCAGAGCAGCTGGCTCAGACGGGGGAATGTGACCCCGAGGAGATCTACAAGGCAGCTCGACACCTGGAGGTGCGCATCCAGGACTTTGTGCGCAGGGTGGAACAGCGGAAGCTTCTCCTGGACATGTCTGTCTCCTTCCACACGCACACCAAAGAGGTAAGGCGAGTCGATGGAAAGGGGGCGTTGGCTGGGTTGATTTGTTCTGGCAAGGGTCAGGGCAGTTTCCCAGGAAAAAACGGCCTCCAAGGTATGCCCAGGGGCCTGGGTGGTCTTGGGGTTACTAACCTCCTGACAGTGATGATACTAACAATTTGCTCCTGATTACCTGTATTTAGGTCTCAACCAAAATGAAACATTTCCTTCTCATCTCTAGTGAGGAGGGAGCCACCCAGGCAGGTAGTTTAGGGAGTCTGCTAGAGCATTCAGTCTGCAGCTAGAGAAACTGGGGAATCCCTAGTATAGAAATAGTCACTGCAAGAGGAAATGTAAAATAGCAGAAACTCCCTTCCCACCCCATACCCAGTTTCTTATGGTTGCTGTTTCCTATCAGAAATCAGTCCCGCAAAACTTTGATCATCTTTGCTACCAGCAAGAAACGTACGGAGTTTGCAAATGTGTTCTATGCTTTTCTTTTATTTTTTTAAAACAGAGAATTAAATCTTCTTAATGAGGTCTGCTCCAGGGTGGTGATGTTAATGTGAGTTTCTTCTCAACTTGTCTGATTGTGGAGTGGTGGCCAGTGAAGGAAGGGAGACTGAGGTACCCTCCATGCAGGAGGAAGCCAGCTGGGCTAAAATCTGGTCCTGAATCATTCACAAAGCAGAGACGGGAAAGGGGAGAACGGATTATGTTCCACCGTTGGCAGGGCAGAGAGGCTCCCAGAAAGGAGTTGGGTTGCAAACCTGCAATTGCTTTTCATTTCTGATTAACATGGGGGCATTTGAAATTGAGTAAGTGGCCAGTAAGGAGGCACATTTAGCATCTTCTATAATAACACCCTTGGCAGATGAACTCATTAGGTGTATGCATGCTTCTGTTCCCCCAGGAATTCATTTTAATGGAGTATTAATTAAAGTGTGATTGCTTCTCAGGAAAAAAAAAATTAACCCTACTTAATTAAGTTGATTTGTGATATTTGAAATGCATTAAGAAGCCTGGTTGTTACTACTTCACAGGCTTTTCTGACACTTGGTGGGAATGAATGCAAATTGTTGCAGTGCCTATCAGAGAAAAACATGAAAAGATAATGTTTTCTAAACTGAGATTCCCCAGGCAGATGAAGGGGCTGTGGGCTCCCAGAAGATGGCTCTGCTTCCTCTCTGTGGGATCCACAGCCCCTCTCTGATGAGTGTCTGTAAAGCAAGGGGATTAGCTTTAATCCAGGTTTCCTGCCTGGTTGTCTGCTCGCTTGTGGCTCACCCGATTCTTAATAATGGTTTCAGAAACCAAAGTCATGTGTATTCTCCTCTAATTATGAGCCTGTGGGTGATGGAATGGAGCATGAATGAACAGGAGTCATATTCCTTGTGAGGGCTGTGGGGGTGCTAGCTGCCTAGGGAGGTGGAGGATGAGGTCAGTTTAACTATATCTCCCACCTTCTGTACATGGAGCTAGAAGGCTGGGATCCTAGTCCAGATTCTGCTGCTGTAGAACCAGGTGAGCTTGTGCAGATCACCGTGCCTCTGGCCCTGGGCTGCCTCATCTATAAAATCATGCTGTTGGATTCAGTGGCCCTGAGATCCCTGATGGTTCTAAAGTGAATTCAAAATTCCTTTCTTTTTCTTCTTCTCCTCTTCTTTATTTGATGTTGATAACAATAATAATAAATAATAGTAATTCAGTCTGAAGTAATACACCAAAGTGACAGACCTGACCTAAGATATGGCTCATTGTGAGCACTCAACGTGTAGTAGGTAGCATTTTTTTAATTGGGTACCTACTACGTGCCAGACACATGGAATCCTCATGACGATCTTATGATCTAGATTTTATTAAACATACTTTCAAGTGGGAAAACTCAGGCTCACTAAAGAGTCTGTCTAAGTTACGGAGCTTCTAAGTCATACAGCGGAGATTTTACCTGGCTTCCTGAAGACTGTTCACACTTGCCCCTGCTGCTCCAACACACTTCTGTTTTCCTCCTGCATCTCCTTTCCTCGTCTGCTCTTCTTCCTTCTCCTTACTCTTCTTTTTTCTCTTTACATTTCCAATCTCCAAAGCAGGCCTTGAGGGGGAGGGTGGATCTTAGCAGAGAAATGTAAAGTGTTGCCAGGTTGTGGGTGTGGGAGACAGATGCTGATAAGTACTGTCAGAGATCCTTCCTGCCTAGTTAGGGCTAATTTCTTCTTCTTTCCTTTCCTCCTTCCTTTTCTCTCTTCGTTTCTGCCTGCATACAATCATTTTCTGAGTTTTTGCATTAATGCCAGTGTGTAATAGAATGGCATTGTGGGATATAAATTTGAAGGAATTAGAGCCTCCTGTACAGGAGATTTCTGAGCAGGAACTGAGCATCCATCTTCCTAAGTGATTTAACCTAGACTTCCTGTGACTCCCCAGGCTGAAGTTCATAATTTTACTTTTGCCTGCTTCCTACATCAAAAGATTTGTTCTACTTAGACTCAGAGAGGAAACAGGAGGAAAATATGAAAAAGATATGCTCCAGGCCCATTTCTTCTGCAGATTTGAAGACTCTGTTTAATCCTACTGGTCCTGCTTTATGAATTCTTGGTGGCCATATGAGTCTGGAAGGTTAAAATCTTCTAACCATTTTATTGCAGTGTTATTCATAATTTGAATAATTAGAAACTATTTGAATATTCCGTGTTGAGTCATCCATTAAACATATCAGAGTGCATCTAGCTAGTGAAATATTATACAGTCATTATAAATCACATTGTAAAAGTTCATTAATAGCATGAGAAAGGGCTTGTAGTATAATACATAAAAAACTGTATATCCAGCATGACTACAATTTTGATATGCACATAGAATAAAGACTAGAAAGAAATATACAAAGAAGTTAAATGTTATGGGTGATTTAATTTTCTTTTGCATTTTTTTTGGTTTTATAACTTTTCTTCAATGATATTTTCAGCTGAAAATCAATAACAATCCCAATAATGTTATTTTACAAGAACAAAATTTGTCATCTCTACTTGGAGGGAAAAGTTACACTATAAAGAGAGGTGACAAACATGTGCCTGGGACCTTCCTATGCTTGCAAAGCCTCAGGTATTAGTATATATTGTGCTCAACTTTCAAATAGCTTCTTTTTGCCTGGGGACAGGAGGGCAGCTGGCATTTTGCTGGTCTGGAGAGTGAGGAAGCATGTAAGGAGAATTTAGCCAGGTCCTCATTTTCTTTGTCCAGGGAGAAGGCATTTGTAGCAGGTGTCATCTGCTCTGCAGAGATTGTCCAGACAGAATTCTCCTTCCTTGCTGTGTTTCCATGGAAATACTGCAGTTTCTGGGCTTTCAAAATATCCCTTTTTAGGTATTTTTGTAGTAATAATATGAGAGTCAAATTAACTGAAGAATGTGGCCAAGATAATCAACCTCAACTCTTTATTACACAGCTTAACTAAATGCCCATTTCTATTTGTTTCCAACCTTGTGAAATCATTCTTCCATGCTATTTCCTGCTCAAACAGGCGCGCACACACACACACACACACACACACACACACACACACACACACTTCTCAAGACCCTCACATGTACACATGTTCCTCTACCCACCACCCACCATAGAACCAAAACTAAATCAGTCTTCAAAAGGGATGATACTCTCAAGATCAAGACTGCTTCATCCTCTATTTCAATTGCCAAACTGTCATGGTGCTTATCGAAGAAATAAAAGCTGATAGTTGATGCCAAAGAAAAATGATCTCTTCAAAATGAGGGAGGGGCAGTTTACCCTGTGGAACTAGTGTCCATTAGACATCTTGGGGCAATTGATTGTATCATCACAGTGGCGGCCAGGGCTGTGCAGATGGACTAGCCAATCAGCAGGTGAAAGTGATAGAGTAAAATACCTCTTTCCTTAACCACTTATCCATAAGCCTCATTATTTCTACAAACCTCCTAGTATCTCCCTTCCTTGTCCCTTCCTGACTGCCTTTTTCCATTGCCTCTTTCTCAGGCTGTCCCACTTTGCAGGCAGGATAGGCTCCATGGGCTGGCCCCTCCTAAATTCACTGGTTCACTATTAGGACTAACTTTATGTAGGCTTCTAACTAACTTTAAGTCTTCCTTAACTTTACCCCTGCGAAGGTTCTCAAACTTCTCAAGCTAGGCCCATTCTTTGGGTATAGGTATTTGGGGCCACAACCACATGTGTTCTCTGAGAGAAAGAACACATAAAGCCTCTAAGTATGTATATCAACATGGACCAAGTATTCATTGCCAACCAAAGAGCAGACCCCTAAAGGGGTGGGTCACAGTACAGGTATGTTTGATCAAGAAGAATGTCTGGAAATGGCTGAAATGTGAGAGTCATTCTGGAGCACTGGATTAATGGAGAAAGCGCAGTGCTAATGTGTGAGACTCTCAATAAGCAGAAGATAAAGAGGATCACCCTAGGGGAGAGAAAGCAAAATGGAGAACAATAGGGAAAAAAAAATACATGGTTGCTGTTACTGATTACCTCACACACTCCATGATTTTGCCCAGTTCTGGCAGTCGTTGCTTCTTGTAGCTTGAAGTGAGAGAGAGAGACCATTCTGACTAGGTCTCACTGGTGCTGCCTGATAATTAGTAAATTAGTAACAGGAGCAGCTCTCTGGTGTGAATTCTTTTCAAAGCAACCTAGGCATGCTCTTTAGGGATAAGTCAGATGGACACATACACAGAAGGAAACCCAAAGGATAGGAAAATTGCAGCCTAGGAAAGGAATATTGATCCTTACTCATAGTTTAGTGACACTAATGTTCAGTTCTGTCCACTTTATGCCTCGGAGGTGCTTGTTCAGAATTATGAGCCTGCAATTTAAATTTGCTGCCACCAGGAGGTGACTGTGTACATGTGGCCTCATGGGATTGCAAGTGACTCACTACTCAAGCTTTCTAGGTTGTAAATAGTGTCTTAACTTGGTATCACAGTTATCCTCAAACTAGTGTTAAACTTTTTGGACTTTGGATGTCTCAGTGTCTAAGTTGTGACTGCAGAGTTGCAGTTTAGAGAGGCATTTTTTTCTTTCTTTTTTTTTTTAAACACACACACACACACACACACACACACACACACCTGTGTTTATCTGTCTATATCTATATATCTATAATATAAAATACCCATACGTATAGTTAAAATTCTGATTCAACACAAAAAAGTTTATTCCAACCTTCTCCCTTTCCCCTGGCAATAAGAAACCTTAATCCCATTGTATACAATATGTTTACTTCCTCAATCTTTCAATACACATTAAGCATTTCTTTACTACCCTGTCCTTGACATCAGCCTAAAGAGACACCATAGCATGTTAGAGCTGGAACGGATTTTAGAGACAAGCTGGAGAGACCACACATATACATGTGTACACGTGCACACACCATGTTAAATATGAAGTAGTTGAAGTAAAGTAGTTTTCCCATGCTCACGGAATAGCCCGACAACGGCAGAATCAAGAATTATCACTAGTAAATATCAATTCCATTCAAGAGTTCCTTTCCTTCTGTTTGTTCTTTTAACAGAAGGAAAAACAGAGAAAGATGTCACTAACCCTTTGTATTTGGTGTTGAAGTTCCCTTCACTATCTCCAAGTCAAATTGTCTTTAATCATTAGCAATTTTATTTGACATTTTAAACTCTTGAATGTAGACTGCTTCCTTTTCTTATCAAGCTGCTAACCACTGGGCTGAGCTGCACTGAGTATTGTATCTTACTATTTATCTCTTAGCTGATTTTCCTTAGTAGGAAGTAGGTTTTCACTCTGCCTTAGACAAGAGTTTGTTTATAATACAATAGAATATGGGAACAGAAATGTGAGAAATCAGTTTCAGTTCACTGGTCAAAGAATATTTTGGGGGAGGACATGTTGTTTTAATAATATTGACTTCAGAGGCCAGAGTGTATCCTCATATGTCCCTAGTGTTTCCCTGGTCCCCTTGTTTGTAACACTGACACCTCATTTTTATCTGGAAAGTTCTGTCTTTGTCCCTGCTCTTTAACTGCATGACCATCAGGAGGAGGGAGTGCCATGAATCATGGTGGATGTCCTCAGAAAGAATGATGCTTTCTTCTGTACATCTACACCAGAGGTGTTCAAGTTTTATTAAGGATAAATAAAGGGGGGGTGGGGGAAGGCTATGAAGCCATTAAAATAGCTTAGGGATGGTACTAAGAACAAAATTATCTTAATTCAAATAAAATTCTCAAGATTCATATACGCCTCTTTTCTCTCTTATTCCTGTAACAATGAGTGCCAACCTTACCCTGATCAGTCTTCTATCTCAATGCCTGTCCTCCCTTGAGACATTGAGTTTCTTTTCCTTCTCTTACATGACAGCTTGGTGTCCAGGTTTTATCTCTCTCTCTTCATATCTTTTCTTCCTCTCCTCTCCTCTCCTCTCCTCTCCTCTCCTCTCCTCTCCTCTCCCCTCCCCTCCTCTCCTCTCCCCCTCTTCTTTCTTACCTTCAGAAATATCTAGGTTTTCCAGTCTCTAGGCTTTCCTTAGACATTCCAGGACAAAGCAGCAAAAACAGCAAAGAGAGGCCCAGCTCAGCGTAGCATTCTGAAGGACCAAATCCAGTGTTGATCTTTTACCAGTTAAAAATGGAAGAAGTATTTCACACTTTCCCTCTGCCTTCTAGTTGGACCTAGGGGTGGCTTGCATCAAAAATATCTTTTATTTTTGAGGTGCCTGGGTGGCTTAGTCAGTTAAGTGCCTGACTCTTGATTTTGGTTTAGGTCATGATCTCATGGTCATGTGATCAAGCCTTGTGTGAGCCTCTGTGCTGAGCAAGGAGCCTGCTTGGGATTTTCTCTCTCCCTCTCTTTTTGCCCCTCCCTTGCTTGCACTCTCTATCTCACACACACACACAAAATAAACAAACATTTAAAAAAATTTTTTTAATACATTTTTTATTTTTTATTTTTTTTAGAGAGAGAGAGCAGGGAGGGGCAGAGGGAGAGAGAGAGAGAGGGAGAATCTTGAGCAGGTTCCATGCCTAGCACAGAGCCTGATTCGGGGCTTGATCTCACGACCATGAGATCATGACCTGAGCTGAAATCAAGAGTCGGATGCTTAACTGACTGAGCCACCCAAGTGCCCCCAAAAATATCTTTTAAATATAGTATCTAGCATTTGCTATATACCAAGTACTGTTTCTAAATGATATATATAGATACAGATATCTATATAGATAGATATAGATATATCTCACTTATTTGTGTATATATACACACAGACATGCATGCACACACATATATATCAAATTAGTAATATTTATGACTCTGTGGGGATAAACACTACTATTATCCCCATTTTACTGATAAGGAATACTGAGGAACTGAGGTGCAGACAGGGTAGGTTATTTGCCCAAGCTTATATAGCTGATACATGGTAGAACTGTGGTTTGAAACTCTTTTTTTTTTTTTTTTAATGTGGGGCCTGAACTCATGACTCTAAGATCAAGACTGAGCTGAGATCAAGAGTCGGATGCTTAACAAACTGAGTCACCCAGGAACCACGGGGGTTTGAAATTCTTAACCATGCTACATGCCATATTGCCTCTGTATCCAGTAGTTTTTCAGAGAACCCATTATATTTTACCCAGGGACTTCAGCACCTTTAGAAAATGGTTTTGGTCTCCAGGCAAAATGGCAGCCATAAAGTATGAAATAACAAGAAGCAACAGTGACCAATATCCTGAACTTCCTGATTTCATACTGATTTGTAATAAATACATTCGTACTTATAGAAATATGAATCCAGCTTATATGGTCTGGAAAACTTGTTTTATGTTTTTATAATAGAAAAGGTTATTTTTAAAGGAAATAAACTGAATTACAACCAGATTATTAACTGCTAAATGACAGGAACACTGAATAATAATAATTTGTATTCCTTGCAGCTATCATCACAACACTATGAGCTTATTAATAATGCTATAGTTTACTTAAAGCATTAATAATAATTAAATAATTTAATATGCATAGTCTTTGATGAGCAGGGCAGATGTTACTCCCATTTTGTAGATTAGAAAACTAAGGCTCAGAGAGTTTCTCACCTGTCAAAGAAGGACATTCTTTATACCTTCTTACATGCTACCTCTAGGGTTTAGTGTTCTTGTTAACTCACCCTCTTCTGTCACATCCAGAACCTCTCCTATCTGAAGAACAAAGAATAACTTGTCTGAAACTTGAAGACTATTTTTGTCTCTCTTTATTGATTCTTTTCTTATCTCTAGTTACAAAGGCCATACCATGATTTACCATCCTGAGAACTAACTAGATGAGATAATATTCTTGAGATGGATGTTTATCCGTGTTCTTAACATGGAAGACATACATAAATGTTAGAACCAGAAGGCAATTAGCCATTTTATTTAATGCTTTCCTTTTTACACACGATGTCATAGATAGGCAAGGGTGAAGTGATTTACTCAAAGGCACCACGAGTTATAGGAAGAACAGAGGCCAAAATCCACATCTTCTGATTCTATTAATTTTCTCTCTATACTGTTTCCCTCCCCCCAACCCCCGCCCCTGGTAGAGCCCTGAGCTGATCTTTCTGGATAGCCACATGAAGATTCCTTATTTTTAAGCAAGCATCAGACTCGTCTTTCCCTCCATCATTTTATGAGCATGCTCCAGAGGAGTAATTAGCAGTAGAGCACTGTGGCAGGCCACTGGAGACCTAGTTTCTGTATGAGGAAGAGCTATCATTACATGAGTTTTCAGAATTCAGTTCAACTCTTCATCATTTCTAGTGCTTATTCTGCTCAAAACATTACACTTAGCTCTTTTAAAGTTGTCTGACCAGTCATATCACCCTGACTACATTTCAGTGCTTTGAATATCATGGGGGAAATGTCTCATACTTATATTGAAATTAAGATAAGCTACATTTTTAGCATTCAACCTTCTAACCAACCTAGTAGCCCTGAAAAGAAACAAATAATTTAGCATAGCACATATTTTTAAAGTTAATCTTCATTTGGTTCTTATGGAGCATCACATTCTTTTTTGCATATTTCCAAAATCATGATACATTTCTAGGAATCAGCATCTAGCTGCCTGAGGTGTGCAGAATCCTCCTTTCTGAAAGATGAAATAATATGTCTATCACCAGCCCTCTGTTCTTCCTACTTTCTCAAAGATGAGCAATCAGCCTTGCTCTAAGATTATAAGTTTCCCTGAACCACAGGGAGGTTAAGCCAGAGGTGGTGATCATCCTTAGGGAATGGAACCATTAATGGAGTAAACTTAGCAGAGATGAGTAATGAATATAAATATAGGTGTGCTGATGAGAATGATAGTCTGACATTGCACTGACTGGCTGAGGGTAGGTTGGGTGACCCCTGTCCCAACTATCTTGTCCTTGCTCCACCCCTGGCCTCTCCTGTCTTCCCTGAGTGGGGTCTCTGCTCTCTCCCCCACAGTTGTGGACATGGATGGAAGACCTTCAGAAGGAGATGCTGGAGGACGTCTGTGCAGACTCAGTGGATGCGGTCCAGGAACTGATCAAGCAGTTCCAGCAGCAGCAGACTGCCACTCTGGACGCCACGCTCAATGTCATCAAGGAAGGCGAAGACCTTATCCAGCAGCTCAGGTCAGCGCCTCCCTCCCTGGGGGAGCCCAGCGAGGCCAGGTCAGCATGGGCAGTGCTTTCCAGTGGGAAATGCCCTCGACTAGATGTGAGATAAGTCATGTCCCAGTCTTGGCTCAGCCACCACCAGCTTTGTGGTCTTGTGTGAGCTTCAGTTTCTCCATCTGTCAGATATGAAAATGCCTGTGCCATACCCAACTGGAGTTTAGAATGAGAGTAAATGGAAAAGCTCTGATGTTTCAAGGAATTATTTATCATTCATGCTATTATTTAGCAATCAATAAGTAACATAAGTACAAAAGTTAACAACGTTCAACAGAAAATAATAACATCTTCATTAAGAATTATGGCATATTCGGGGCACCTGGGTGGCTCACTCAGTTAAACATCTGACTCTTGGTTTTGGCTCAGGTCATGATCTCGCAGTTTGTGAGTTCGAGCCCCACTTCAGGCTCTGCACAGGTATCATGGAGTCTGCTTGGGATTCTCTCTCCCTCTCTCTCTCTGCCCCTCCTCTGCTCATGCTGTCTCTCTCTGTCTCTCTCAAAATAAATAAATAAAACTTAAAAAACAAAAAAGAGTTATGGCATATTTGGTCAGGTGGAGAAATAGCCATTATGGAGTATAGTGTTATTTGGTATCTGATCTCAAGCTGAACTCTGAACTCTAGTGCCCCAGCTGGCAAAAATGGTTGGCTTTGGGGATCCAAAGCTGTCCTCCATGAGGATATAGAGAGTTTTTATTGTCATCCCACTCTGTTCTCCATTACCCACGTATGACCCTTCCACCATTCCTTGCTGCCCAGAAAATACAACTCCTTCTGTATCAACCTAAACAAACATAACTAAGAAAGAAAATCCTGTCTAAAACCTTATATTCATTTAGAATCATCCACACCATTGCCTCCTTTCTGTTGGCATCAATATCCAGGTTCCTATCCCTGTCAAGGGCGCTGGCTCCTCAGATAAAGTGTCGTGAGGCCTTGAGCAAGCCCTCAGCACCACCCCTGTGCCCAGGTGCTGTATAAATAGGACTTGACGGTGCTAATGATGTCTGCCTGCAGGGACTTGTTCTATCCTAAAATCACCCAGTGCTGGGACCTCTGCCAGCTCCGGACCGGAATAATCTCATCAGCAAGTCCCAGGCCAGCGCTGGGCCCTGAGGAAATTACTTCAGTTGGAGAGGGCTTCCCCCACCCTGTACCAGTTGTCCAATTAAACAATGAAAAACTTACCTGGAGATAGCCCTGGCATGTTTTTCTGTTGGAAATTCATCATGTCTATTCCAAACATGCACATGAGATGTTTTGAATCCTCCTGTTGCATACTGACAGCCTCTTTCCCTTCTTCCTCCAGCTCATTTTTACAAATATATCATACATGAGTTTTATCTGCCTACCTAGGAAACCCTACTGTTATTTGCTTCTGAAAAAAAATTCCAAATAACGGGCAGTCACTTAATCTCTCTGGCCCTCAGCTGTTTTGTCTGAGTAATTAAGGAGGTTGTTCTAGGAGCTCTGTCAGCTCTAGAATTTTGTGATGCTTAGTGTTTTCTCTCCAAATAACTTTTCATAAGCTTGGTCAGTTCCATTCTGTCTGAGTTGGATCTGTGGGGATGACATTTGCTCTCAATTGCCAACCTTGCATGATGCCTAAGGGCTGAAGGCTACTCTGTAATGGTAAAGGTAGTGACATGGCTGATGGCCGTTCTACAGGTTTAAATTCCATGGATGTCAGAGAGGACCATAGGTGTGTGATCAAGAACCACTGGTGACCATGTATTCCCTCATTAGCCTGACTCTAGCCTAGGATCCCCTCCCTAATTTCAAGACCAGTCAAAGAAGAAAAGAAGTGAATGGTGCCTAGTGGAAATGGGCAGGATGCCTCAACACATCTTCCCTAGGTCTCCATGACTTTTCTGGCAATCATTACTGATGCACCTAAGGTGGTTTTTGCATCATTTCTGTGATTCCCAGTGAGTGAGATGCTGACATAGGTGCTGTACAAAGTGGTCAGAAATCATTCTCTTTCTTCTGGAAGCTTTGTGATGGAAAAAAGTCTGAGATGATCAGTCAGAAAGAACAAGCATATCCTTCCAACAACAAAGTCCTCAACAAATGCATAATTCAGCATATCAAGTGCATGCCTTATATTCTTTTCATGATTGGGGTGTCTGTGCAATGGTGGAGTTTTGTGCCCAAATAGGCCAGAGTTGCAGGTGGAATTGGGAGCTCTCAGAAGGAGGAGCTCCTGACAACTGGCCTTATGCCCCCTTCAGAAATATAGGATGAGCTCAGATCCTGCTGCTTCTGAGACAAACACAGGCTAAAAGGACTGGTTTTCAGAAAACCTGCTGATGGTTTGTCCTCCAACCTCTTACATTGTACAAGAAACCAGGATGCCACAAGATAATGAATGTGCCCGTCTATTTCAAGCTTTAGGACCATATAGAATCTAAACTTCTGAACTCCTGTAATTTTCCTATTATAATGATCTCTTAGGTGGCCTCACCACCCTTTACTTCTCTGAGCAGCTCAATTTGTTTACTTTTTGTTCCCCTCTATGACATGCCACCTTCCCCTCCCACTTTTGTATAGACGCTCCTGCTCAGAAAGTGCACCCCTCCTACCTGCTTGGCCGGGGTCGTCCTTTTCTTTTAACGCCCAAATCCAAATCGGAACTCATCCTCTTTGAAACTTTGCTGTTGTCCCAGCCTTTTGTGCCCTGTCCTCTACTCTCCCCAGCTGGGCCCCTGCCCCAGTCAGCACTTGACCCTTCTTTTGTGTCCTTTCAGGATTAACAGCCATTATTAATACAGCATGTTTCTGCTCACAGAGCACATTTCCATTCACTGTCTTATTTAACAGCAAACCACGAAGTGAGCAGGGATTATTAAGTTCACTTTTCAGGAGACAGCGGGGTCTCCAGGAGGTGATTTCCCAAGGCCACAAGCCCATGTGTGCAGAATGGGGACAATCTGGGCTTGTGGCCTCCAGATCCTGTGTTTTCCTAACTACAGCTTGGAGCTTGTGGAATAACACCAGCCCATAACTTTGGCATAGCGTTATAAAGTGGATGAATAATTTTGGTAGCCATGATCTCATTTTATTTTAATAGCAATCCTGTGAGATAAAACTAGGAAGGGTGATTTTTTTTCATATGCCTTTAATTTGTCTACTCTTACTCATTGTGATTAATGTGTCTACTCATATGCATGTGTATGTGTGTGTATTAAAACTCTGCATATTAGGCTACATATATGTATGGAACCATTCCATTTCCTTAATATATTATGCTTTGTAGAGCCCTTTCCATGCATTCCTTTGTCTGATGGCTTTCAGAGTTCTGAGGAATAAAGAGGAGAGCAGCTAGTCTCGAGCTACAGTGCTATGAACCCCAAAGAGGATACAAGTATCGTTGGTTCACCTACTAAGGAGATAGTGCCAGGGTCACAGTAGGAGTTTGATAAACATCTTGAATGATCCTGTTGATTCATATCCACCTTGCTCAAATGAGGAAGGCCCCCTGCCCCTATATCACTTTTAACATGGAAAGGCCCCTCCCTTCTCCCCCACTCTGCCACAGGGACTCGGCTGTGTCCAACAACAAGACACCCCACAGCAGCTCCATCAGCCACATCGAGTCAGTCCTTCAGCAGCTGGATGATGCCCAGGTACAGATGGAGGAGCTGTTCCACGAGCGGAAGATCAAGCTAGACATCTTCCTGCAGCTGCGCATCTTCGAGCAATATACCATTGAGGTAGAGGTGGCGGAGGGGGGCACTGGGAAAGGAGAGGGAGGGAGTCATGGAGAGTTCTGGGGGGTGGGGTGGGCTGCAGAATGGGCTACTTCCTGGTCAAGGGCGCTGCATCAAAGGCTGGGAATGGAGCATCAGGCAGTACCCTAAGGGAATCAGAGGGGATCGTGCATCAAGGATACATTTTTATAATCAACAGATTCACAGTTCACATTCTACCATGTTCCATTCCTCTGTCCTTCTCACCTGCTCAGCCAAGAAGAGCCTCTCTGTTTCACTCTCTGTCTGGGATGACTTCACTAAGAAGGCTTTTGGTTGGGATTATGTGGACCCTTGGTACTTTGGTTCCTGAAAGACCATGGAGTTGTCTATTTGAGTTAGTGATTGGATCCTTTAGCATCAGGAGGAGGAGGTAGATGTTAAAATTTGGAGGCCTCCTCAGTTGGTGACCTTGGTCAGGAACTAGATGAAATCACAGAGCAGCTGGGAAGTCAGGCGCCACAGGGAAGAAGACCTTTTCTTCAGTTTGCTTTGTGCTCACTAAGAAGGTAAGTCTGTGCTAAGGCCATCTTGATTCATCTCATGGACTCCTCAGTTCCTTCTGGCAAGGTCAGGATCAGATGTTATAGTATATTTATATCCTCTTTGTGATGCCTATTAATAATGTCTGTTCCACATAATATCCACCTTTTATTATTTTCTGCTTTGAAACAGTAACTAAAACCAGGCCAGGAGGGCTCCTGGGGTATGGAGAGTATCTAACACCCAAGGCACTTTGTCCTTTTCAGGGATGGCAAAGGGTTAAATGAAAGATCCACTGTCTTCTCTTTGCTCCCTGCTGGTAGGGTATTAGGGAAAGCTACTTCTCCATCCATCATTCTTTTACATTTTGTTTTGCATTCCAACCCTCTCCTCACAGTTGGGGCTTCTGGGTGTCTGGGAACGATCTTCCCAACAATATCTGTGGAAGCTTCATGAAACTGATTTGGAAGGAAATTACTTTGTTTTTAAATGTTGATATTCCAACATCCCCAAAACAGTCCGAGGCAGGACCAGAAAACTGCCCTGGCAAAAGATGCTCTTTTCTTCAATTCTGTGACCAAAAATGTTTATATTGAGAATCAGAAATATAAAAGAAAAGGAGTCCTAAAGCAATCCTTCCTATCCCTATTGTCCTATGATTATTCTCTTCTCAAAAACATGCCTCTCCCCTTGCCTCCCTGGAAGCCACTACAGTTTCTTGCTTAAAGACTTCATGGTCTAAAAGGTGCATTCTGGACAATTTCTGGAACAAAGGAAAAGAGAAGTCTTTAAATCTGGATCTCAATTATCCTTACAACTTGTTCTATAACTTTAGGTGATTTTTTGTGTACCCTTTACTTAATTTATTTTGAATCTACACTCAAAAGGATTTCAGGTGGCTACTAGTATTCAAACATATGTTGTAGGCCACTTGGCTGGCTCAGCCAGAGGTACATGCGACTCGTTCTTGGGGTCATGAGTTCAAGCCCCATGCTGGGTGTAGAGATTACTTAAAACAAATAAACTTTAAGAAAAATAAATGTATACTTAAGAAAATATGTTGAAAAACTAGTAGGAATACTAGTGGAAAGTTAGAGATTTGGGCACACAGCAGAGAGAACATGGTGAACTTCATAAAGCTGAGTAACAAAGGTAACAAAGAAGGAAAAGAGGGGGTGTGAGCTGTTAATCTTTGGTAATTGGGAGTCAGGCTCTCAGAAATAAGCAGTCACATTTGATTGCAGTGGACCAGGCCCCAGGACTTCTATCATCCCTCCTTGGCTCCACTTCACCTACCGAGAGTGAATATAGCCATTGGGAGATGATGTTAGCTGGTGTGGTGATATTGCAATTGTAGTCTTTCTTTACTCTTCTGTCATTCTGGGTCCACATCCAAAAATGCTTAAGAGGAAGGAGACAATCTGAGGGTTTGGCTGTTTAAGTTTTATTTCATTAGAGGGCATGGTTTTGAGGTCAGGGTTGCTGGTTTGGTTCCAGAATGGGACAGACAGCTTCAGTTTGCCATGAACTACACCCCTGACATGAGCCAGAGGGGGCGGGAGGCATCACCAAGGTATGTCTGCCTGCAGTGATTCTGGGAAAATCCATTTCCATTCCTGAAAAACAATCCAGAGTATATGCCAAAATTACCTTTAAAAAACAAAGCGAACTATAAATCAAATACTTTAAAAGTGGATCCTATTTAACTGTTGCACTAGAGAAGCTTATTTCAATTATAGGATTTGAATTCTTCAGTCTTTGCATTATATAAAACTTCCCTCTCCCCACCCCCACCCCATACTATACAACAACCTGGATACTTGGTATGCAGTAGAGCAAAGTGGGGACATAGTATGAGGGAGATAAAAATAGTGATTTGCTGGCACCCTCTGGTTTAGGCAGTGGCATCCAGGTTTTAGAAGGGGTCTTGTTCCCCACTTGGGATATGGCCCAAAGCTTGGGAAATGCTGCATTTCATCTCAGATCGAAATGGAAATCCTGCCAAACCTATGGAGAAGTTGTGCCCCAACTCAATTGTCAGAAGTTAGTTTTGAGGGTGATGAAATTATTTCAAATACCATCTAGTGTTTCACCATGGGCATGAAGAGTACGTCTAGAGAAGAGTCAGAGTGTGAAACTGAGGGTGGTTTCTCTAACGAGAGACATGTTGGAGCTGACATTAGCCAGGGCAGGGCTGTTACTGCAGGGACTTTCAGCTATGGCTTCCTAGAGGAAGCCTTCCTAGAGGAAGGCATTTGATGGACATGCTTGGAATTCCTGGGGATTACTGAAAAGCAGAGCAGGCCTGCTCCCCTGACATCTGGGAATCTAAGCATGACTCCTTAACCATGTCACTGATGCCTGAGATGGGCTAATTAATTTAAAAATTAAGGTAGTACTGGAGTTGCTCTACCAGTCACCTTTTCCTCAGTGAGAATGGTGTATATGGCGCCCACAGTATAACCTGGGGTGAAGTCATAGGGCACCCCCAGTAAGAGTGAAACTTAACTTAAATGTATTAGGCAAATGCTTAAAACTAGGACTGTAACTGCATTCCTGACATATCTTCTTAGCCTCCACGGAGACTGGACAGAGTGACCCATATCAGAACATAATGTTCTGTAACGTTTTTCCTGTACGTTCAGCTTCCCTCAATGAAAGATATTTTATATCAAAAGGTGATAATAGCAGAGACCAATAATGTTTATTTTGTGGCGGTAAGAATGTGCGTGATTTTCTCTTATTTTTGAAGCTTCCATGCATTTCGAAGTTTCCTGCAATTGATGAGAATGATCAGAAAGAAATAAAAAATATGTTTAGAAGCAAGACTAGGCCAGTGGTCTCCAAACTCTTTTGATTGTTCACTCTCTTAAAATTTTTTTGAACTTGCAATTCCCTATCTGTGCATATATTAGTTTATGAATGGTACACATGTTCTGCTATCACTGACTAGTAATCTCAGAACTCAGTGTGCCCTTAGGGTGAAGTGTAGCTTTTTCATTAGAAGTTGTGGTTCATATTTCAAATCACCTTCTCGATAATTTCTAATCATTTTTTTTTTTTGGCCTGGTTTCTTGACAGTTCTGATTAGATTATCACTCTTTCTTTACCCCATAAGGTGGCTGACAGAGTTCAAAGTTCTCTTGTGCTTTCATGCTTATTATTATCTTCAAACTGCAGTTTCTTTGCAGGAAACTTGATAGGCCATGTGTCTTTCTGTGAAGATTAGTTAAAACTAGATAATAGATAAATATTTTTAACTGGGTTCATGAAAAGAGCAATAATTTAAAATATGCTAAAAGCAACCCAACAAACAAGCCACAGTCATCCCCTCTGCTCTGTGCGCTCCCGCCCTCCTGGAAGAGCCCTCTCCCACCCCACCATCTGCCAGTGGTTGCAGTGAGACTCCAGCATCAGTCTGCTAGTAAAAGTCTAGGGAAACTTTGCATCTTTCTTATGGTTTAATCAAATATGTGTGCATGTAATAAATATGCACATACATAAGCATATTTATACGGTGAAAATTTTTATGTTATCAGTGGATAATCTGGGACATCCCCCGGGGTGGTCATACTCAAATTAGAGAGTACTAGAAATGACACCAGGAAAGATACTCTAAATAGGAAACTTTATGAAAAATGGGCCATAGTTACAGTTTTTCTTTTAAATCTCTGACTCTATAATTACAATCAAAGTTTGTTCAATGTACCTGAATATTAATCTGTGTAGTTAACCTGAGTAAGGAATGAAACAGCCAACTATAAATCTATAGAGGTCACATTAGGACTGGTTGTGGTTAGGCTGGGGCTGGGGAAAATATAGCCTTCAAGGAAGAAAATTCTGCCTTCAGGAGGGGCAGTTGATGGAAATTTACTGGTGGTCTCAACTCTTCAATTGGTTGTATGCAAGGGCGTTTAGTGTCTTGTATTTGAAAGAGACTGCTCCGTCAGCCTCTTGCCTGATCCAGCTCAATTAAACATTTAGTGAGCACCTAATATGAATCAAAAACTATGTTGGGCATTGAAGATACAAACCATCCTTGCCATTAGAGGGCTAGCTAGGGAGAAACAGAAAAATGGAATCATCATACAATGTGATGATTCTGTTGAGAGAAGACTCATGGTTGGATGAGATCACTGAGGCAGGAATATTTAGCTTAGTCGGGCTGTCCATGGAAGGTTTCTTGGTGAGATTACATCTAGAAGACAGGTAAAATTTGGTGGCCAGGTTTTGACATCTCCAGGGGATGCCACCACTTCTCTACTGGGGTAGAGAAGCCCCAAAGCCTAGATGTGGGGTTTGGGGGGAAGGGAGAAGAGGGCAGACGAGGGAGCTCAGGATTTCATCAATGTGTTGAACCAGAATCTCCACCCTCCTGCCCTTTAGTCCTAATTATGTTCTCCGGCAAAACAATAAATCTGTTCCCTCTTTTATTTGACGGCCTTAAAGATATTTGAAAATGGTCATCATAGCCTTCTTTTCCTTTATCTGAGAAATGTTGAGATTATATAGTTATTTCTACAGTCCCCTTGACTTTAAAAATTTGGTAACTATTTCTCTTCATCATCAGCCCTTCTCTGTGGCACATATACCCACCTTATTCATGTCCTTCTGGATATGACATGGTCTCAAGACACCATGGAGACCTGGGTGCCCTCTGCTGAAGGCAAGGGCCATCCCTTCCTACACACTCCTGGGTGCAGTGTGTCCAGGACCCTGGCGCTCTCCTAGAGCAGGCCAGGAGTGAGGAGCCTTTTCAGTGACATAGACCCCTGCTTTGGCCAGGCTTGTGCTCCCTTAAAAGCCCCTGGGTGTTTTTTTCATAGTGCTTCCAATGCATTTGACTTTCAAAAAACAAACTTAAATAGAAGCTTTTATACATTTCCCCTCTCAAATTGTACTTTTTTCTTCTTGGCCCAGTTCTTCAGCCTATCAAGGTAAATTTATTATTGCCTCAACATTGTAGCTATTTGAAATATTGGCCAGGTCAGGCAGGGCCCTGTGGTGCTTTACTGGAAGTTTTCCTTTGGTGATGCAGGGCCATCAGGCTGCACAGTCATTCTATTGCCTGGGATCATCTGAGGACCACATCATCTGGTCCACTTTCATAACCTCTTCTTCTACAGATACAGCGTCAGACTCTGCAAAGCCATGTGGTGCTCCATGTTTGGAACATGCCTCAAATCCGCCAACATTGTAACTATAACAAGAAAGAAAAGCTCTGTTTGAGAACTGTCTTTGTGGATTGCTCCCAGGGATCATAGTAGCATTCTCTAAATATGCACCAGTTCCTTTGAGAAGGAAATGCAGAATAAATTATATAAAGTAAACCAAAGTCTACACAAAATATTAATTTGATAGTCTCTTCTAGACTTTTGTTAAATTGATTTCGGGATCATTAGGGTAGGGGGTTGGGGGTGCTACTCCTACCATCTTCCTTCCTAAAAAACAAACAAAATAAAAAAATGATTATTCATACAGCTTTTGTATTCTGGCAAGTCACTTGTTTTTGGTAAATTATCAAAGATCCCTGAAGGAAATTTTTCAGATCACTCTGTAATGGGATATGTCTGGCACTGTGAGCCTAAACTCAGTGTGTAATATCAAAGTACAAATTCTATATGCTTATTTCTGGTGAGGATACTGGGGATTCAGTATAAGGAAGCAGATGTAAGCTCCAGGACTAAGTATTTCACTTACACAGGAAGAAAATCACTCTGACATTCAAGCATTGAGAAGTATGAATGAGAGGACAATATACGTTGTAGGAGCTCTTCAACAAAGGAGATATCTTTCAAAAACAGAATAGATTCCCACAGGTGTCAAACTCCTTAAGAGGCAAAGATAGGGACAAAATACCCACTCAAGATCCAGTCAAGACCCTCTCAAGATCAGTCACGATTATATCAAAGATCTCTGTTTTACCATGATGTTAATGAAGAAAAGAACATGAAATTGTTCATAAAAATTATCCAGTTATCCAGATTATCTACTGGAATAGAAATCAGGTAACTGAATATTGTAACTCAACAATTATAGCATGTTTCAATATAAACTGACACTATTTTGCCAAAAATTAAAAATGGTTCAGTGGATTTATTTATTGCCAAACCCTTCTGCTTTTCCCAAAAGTTCTTGCTATATCCCTAGAGGTCTTTATTTAGCTATATAAATAAATATTTTAACTCATTAGACAAGTCATATATATATGTATTTCCTAATAAAACAGAAGAAAATGCTCTAATAAACCTTTAAAATAATATTAGTATATTAGTATATTAGAATTCACTAATCTCAACATTTTATAAATTGATTTTACAAACAAAAAGAACTCTCAGAAAAGAGAATACTAGACTAGACAAGAAGAATAAATGACTCTAGTAATTTGGTGAATTTTGGTTTTACAGTGGTAACCTATATCAATATACAAAACCTGTTAGAGATAAAAATAGCTCTTCCCATGCAATAGGACTGTCTCTTTAGCTGCAGTATGTCTTTCCCTATAATCTGGCACTTGTAGGTCAGTGGAAACTATTTAGCTTTCACTCTTCTCATCTTAATAAAAATAATGGCATCATAAAACAGAAAGATGCTCATTTTGCAGTTGACAGCCCTTGTGTTTCAGAGCATCTCACCATAATGAAGTGCTCTGGATCCTTGCTTCCCACTGTTAGTTGGAACAGGATTGGACCTTAATGTACACAATGTGTACTTGAACAGTTTCTCTGTGGCCTGCAATGCTGTTTGATAGCATTTTGCCCACAGTAGAGCTTCCTTCAAGAAGAGGATTGAGTCAAGCCTCCCAAACCCTGCTGCTGCTTTATCAGCTAAGTTGAAGTAATATTCTGAATCCTTTGTTGTCATTTTGACAATGTTCACAGCGTCTTCACTAGAAGTAGTTTTCATATCAAGAAACCACTTTCTTTGCTCATCCCTTAGAAGCAACTCCTCATCCACTCAGGTTTTACCGTGAGACTGCAGCAATTCAGTCCCATCTTAAGGCTCCACTTCTGATTCTAATTCTCTTGCTGTTTCCCCCACATCTGCAGTTACTTCCTCCACTGGAGTCTTGAGCCCTCAGAGTCATCTGTGAGGGCTAGAGTCAGCTTCCTCTAGACTCCTGTTAATGTTGATATTTTTATCTCTCCCTGTGAATTATGAATGTTCTTAATGCCACCTAGAATGGTGAATCCTTTCCAGAAGGTTTTTAATGTACTTTGTCCAGATCCATCAGAGGAATCACTATCTGTGGCAGCTATAGCCTTACAAAATGTACTTGTTAAATAATAAGACTTGAAAGTTGAAAATACTCCTTGATCCATGGGTTGCAGAATGGATGTTGTTTTAGCAGGCATGAAAACAACATTAATCTCATCATATGTCTCCATCAGAGCTCTAGGGTGACCAGGTGCATTGTCAGTGAGGAGTGATATTTTGAAAAGAATATTTTTTTCTGAGTGGTACGTCTCAACAGGGGGCTTAGAATATTTCATAAACCATGTTGTAAACAGATGTGCTGTCATCCAGGCTTTGTTGTTCCATTTATGAAGCACAGGCAGAATAGGTTTGGCACAATTCCTAAGGGCCCTAAGATTTTCAGAATGGCAAATGAGCACTTCAGTCACCATTCAACTTCAGGTCACCAGCTTCATCAGCTCCTAACAAGAGAGCCTGTCCTTTGAAGCTTTGAAGCCAGGCATTGACTTCTCTCTAGCTATGAAAGTCCTAGATGGGATCTTCTTCCAATAGAAGGCTGTGTTGTCTGTATTGAAAATCCGTTGCTTCGTGTAGCCATGCCACCTTCCTTAATTACCTGAACTAGATCTTCTGGATAACTTGCTGTAGCTTCTACATCAGCACCTGCTGCGTTGCCTTGCACTTTTATGTTATGGAGATGGCTTCTCTCCTTAAGCCTCATGAATCAACCTCTGCTAGCGTCCAACTTTTCACCTGCAGCTTCCTCACCTCCTCCGCCTTCACAGAATTGAAGAGAGTTAGGACTTGTTTTAGATTAGGCTTTGGCTTAAGGGAATGTTGTGGCTGGTTTATTCTTCTATCCAGACAACTAACACTTCCTCCATATCAGCAATAAGACTATTTGCTTTCTTATCATCTGAGTGTTCACTAGAGTAGCACTTTTAATTTCCTTCAAGAACTCTTCCTTTGCATTCACAACTTGTGTAACTGAGAGAAGAGGCCTAGCTTTCAGCCTGTCTCGGCTTTCAACATGCCTGCCTTCCTCATAGAGCTTAATCACTTCTATTTTTTTATTTGAAGTGAGAGACATACAGACTCTTCCTGTTACTGGAACACTTAAAGGCCATTTCAGGGTTATTAACTGGCCTGATTTCAATGTTGTTGTGTCTCAGGAAAAAGAGAGGCCCAAGGAGAAGGAGAGAGATGGGGGAATGGCTGGTTGGTGGAGCAGTCAGAACGCACATAGTATTAAGTTCACCATCTTACCTGGGTGTGGTTTATGGTGTTCCAAGGTAATTACAGTAGTAACATCAAAGATCACTGATCACAGATCACCATAACAAATATAATAATAATGAAAAAGTTTGTAATATTGTGAGAATTACCCGAATGTGACACAGACATGGAATGAACAAATGCTGTAGGCAAAATGGTGCCAATAGATTTGCTCAACATGGGGTTGCCACAAACCTTCAATTTGTAAAAAGCATAGTATCTGAAAAGTGCAATAAAACAAGGTATGCCTATACAAGGTAGATACCTTCTTCAACCCATGGCCATCATCTTCATCAGGATTACCAGCATCTTCAAATGATTTGGAGAAAAGGACCTCACAGTGAGATTTCCAAATTTGCAGGTGATAGTAAAGAGATAAGTAGATGGGAATAGACCAGAGAAAGAGGGAAGAGAAGCGGCAGGTGAATTTTGACTTGGGTAAGTACAGGATAAAACATTGGGAGGGGAGGGGCTGAAGTGTGCTCTATACGTAAATACTGGGGAAGACCCAGAAAATAGGAGGACCCAGTGCAGTGGGCACCCTGAGAACAAAGCCCAAGGCAGCTACTAAACCAAGTCCCTTGGGTAGTCTGTGTCAGCAGAATGCTGGATTCAGTGAATCCCATCTGGCAGGAAAGTCTTGGGCTTCATTTGGAAGTGAGCCTTCCCACTTCCCACTGCCTCTTATCCTTTCTTTCTGTTTTGCTCCTTCTCTGATTTCCCTTATGGCTATGGCTCTAGTAGACAATTGTTAGATTAGAAATATTGCCAATGTATCTCTCAAAGAGGTCATTGTATCCTAACACTCCAATTAATTCAGGAGAGAGAGGGAGATAGGAGCCACTGGAGCCAAGAGGGGAACTGAGTGGGCCAGAGCTGAGATGGACCTAATTGAGTGGAAGGAGAAAGCAAAATAGGGTGATTGAAAGCTGAATGCCCTGTGGGAAACTTGTGTTCTATCTTTCATTCATTTGGTTCAGGCCCTACTTTTTGCCCTAAACAAATTCTTTCAGGTTTCTTTTCCAAATGGAGTTAAATGGCCAAATTAATTCCCTAGTGCGGGATTTTCTTTTCATGGTCTCTGTATCAGCAAACAAGTCCATGTTTGGTATTACAAAATAAGCCAGAGAAAAACATCTGGGTCTGGGGGTGGTCATGAAGATCTTCACGTCAGAGGGTTTACTTTGAAGAGTGGTAAGGACTTGAGCAGACTAGGAGAAGAAACAAGGGCATTTCAGGGCAATGGGACCAGGGAAGGAAGCTGGAGAGGGCAGGAGCCAACTCTCAGGGTCAGCGAGTAACCAGCTGACTGGTTTATGTAACAGAAGAGCATGAGATAAGACTGGAAAGCTAGGTTTGTTCATTAACAGTAGGTAAGCTTTAGGTTTGAAAACAGCTTTTTCTTAAAAAAAAAAAAAAAAGGTTCCCCTGCTGTGTACAAGTCTTACACCTCAGAAAGAGGGTAAGAAGGAAGAACGCAATGGAAGAACATCTTTTGACAAAACATAAAATGTGCAGGAAAGAAAATGAACTCCAGCAACTACTAGGAATACACAAATCAGACTTTTTCAAGGATCTGGGCATCACTGCTTGGGGGTAATTAGAAGAGCCAAACAAGAGAGAAAAGCGAGCAGACCCCAGAAGGCCTTAGAAGTCAGGCTGATGTGTTGAGTAGCCTCTTGGAATTCTCATCCTTTGGGCCCTCAACCTAATGATGTCAAGGTGGTTAGGGTAGAGGACAATAGGGAAAGGGAGAGGGAAAGAATATAGAAATACCAGCTTCAGAATGCTGGACATGTATCACATTTGTTTTAGATTCAGATTCCCAAGATCCCAGATTTCTGAGGCTCACTCTCCCAACTAAAGAACTTCAGCTGTGTCCTGCTCCTTACCAGGAGCCTCAACACGTTGTTCTCCACATACTCCTGCCTTTGGACCCCTGTGGAGTCTTCCTGAAGCAAACAGACCCTGCATAAACTCAGTTTCATGGAAACAAAACAGAACTTAAAGTTGAAAGAAAAAACAGGCTCTTCTTTCATGCTTGTTGTCTTTGTTTTATTCTAATTTTCTTTAGTTTATAGGTCAGAAAATAGGCTAAAAAAATTTATTTGGCTGTTGTCAGTATAATATCTGATAAAGGACTTATCCAGGATATATTAAGAACTCTTATGGGCACGTGTTATGGTGAGCACTAGGTGTTGTATGTAAGTGATGAATCACTGAAATCTACTCCTGAAACCAATCTTATGCTGTATGCTTACTAACTAAAATTTAAATAAATTTTTTAAAAAAGAACTCTTACAAATCTATGAGCAAAAGATAATTAACCTAGTTTTTGAGAACTGGCCAAAAGATGTGAAAAGACACTTTGCAAAAGTGGATAAGAATGGCCAATAAGCATATGAAAAATGTGCTCACCGTCATTAGTATCCTAAAACCATAATGAGGTATCACTTCATGCCCCCCAGGATGACTAAATTTAAATAGACTGATGATACAAAATGATGGTGACGATATAGAGCAACTGGAACTTTCACACATTCCTACTGGAATGTAAAATTGCTGTTGGGAATGTTTAACATGCACCTACCTTGTGACCCTATGACTTCACTCCCAGGCAACTCTCAAGAGAAATGAAAACATATGTCCACAGAAGGACTTGTATAAGAACTTTCACATCAGCTATACTTATAATAGGCAAACACTGGAAACAACCGAGAAATAACCCAAACGTTCATCAGCCAGAGAATGGATAAATAAATTGTGATACATCTATATAATGGAATACTATTTAGCAGTAGCAAAGAATGAACTACTCATACACATGACAATATGGATGAATATTAAATATAGCATGTTGGGGTACCTGGGTGGCTCAGTTGGTTAAGCGTCCAACTCTTGGTTTCAGCTCAGGTCATGATTTCATGGTTCGTGAGTTCAAGCTCCACATCAGACTCTGCACTGGAGGCATGGAGCGTGCTTGGGATTTTGTCTCCCTCTCTCTTCCCCTCCCCTGCTTGCTCTCTATCACTCTCTCAAATAAATAAACATTAAAAATAAATAAATATAACATGTTGAATACAAGAAGCCAGACCTGAAAGAATGCATACTGTACTATTTCATTAGTATGAAATCCAAGAATAGGCAAAACTACATCCATTGTGATAAAAATCAGAATATGGTACCTGAGGTATGTCAAGGAGTGGAAGTTGGCAGGAATTGACTGGAAAAGGGCACAAGCACCCTCCCTAGGGTGATGGAAAGGTCCATATTTTGTTTTTTGGTAATGGCCACATGGGTGTCAAAAATTGTCAAAACTCATAGAACTGGATGCTTAGTTAAATATGTGCATTTTCCTTTTGGGATGAGCACTGGGTGTTGTATGGAAACCAATTTGACAGTAAATTTCATATATTAAAAAATAAAAAAATAAAAAATTTAAAAAATAAATAAATAAATAAATATGTGCATTTTATTGTTATGTAAATTATACTTAAACTTTCTTAAATACATGAAGGAAAAACATATATGGGCCTAGTCTATATACAGGCCTATTCATCCTATAAATTATAAATCAATTATCTCTCTTATTCTCATTTTAATTCCTTACTCTAGTTAGAGAAGTACTTTTAAAAAATGGAATACAACAAAATCCTGTTTTGTCTGTCAACCTGCTGGTTCCCAGATCCCCAAGAACTCCCCAAGATAAGTAGATACTAGGTTTTCCTGCTGAGCTCAATGGATCCCTTAGCTGACCTAAAAAGATGTGGGGCAATGAGGTGGGAACCTAGGACAGGAAAGGTGGTATTTTTACAATTCCCCCATCTTTGCTTCCAAGACAGCAACTACCCTTTCCATGAAGAAAGGTCTTAATGTTAGACAAAAAATGGAGTCCTGTGTGCCCCAGATGTCAGCCCCTTGTGCCAGACCACTTGTCTATCCCATTCCAGTCTGCATGGCCGCAGCACAGGATAGAAGTGTGCCATCTCCCAGCTGCCTTAAGCTGGTCTTCTCCCTCCCTCTGTCCCCGGATGTTCCTGGAGCAGTAGTAGTTGTCAGCCACAGGTCAGTGGTTGTGGGGGCAGGTGGGGGGGGGGGGGGAGAGATGCATAATAATGGAAATCACTGAAGGGGACAGCAGGGGGGAGTGTCTAGGATTCGTGCCTAGGCTGCCTGGGCCATACTGCCACTGTCTGATGTGGGGTGAGGCTTTCATTCCCTCTTCTCAGAAAAGAAGGTGATGGTCCCTGTGCCATTTCCTTCACAGGGCCACCTGGGGGTATGAGCATGAGACAGCGACCCTGAAAACCATGTCAGAAGAGTTCTTTGATTCACCGATCAGGTGGAATTGCTTTTGTTCAGTACTGCCAAGTTCCCGTCTGTGAATGACGGCAGCTAGTGTAGAGGAAGTGTAGGATTCAGTCTCTCTGTGCAGTCATGTGTTCGAGGGTGAGCCAGGGGAAGTCACATGGGTGAAGGTATAGAGCAGTAACCAGTTGGCAAGTTTGTCTTAGGGCAGGGTTTTCATTCATTACATGCTTCAGTCTTCATTAGAATCATGCCTTTTTATAGCATATATCTGCTTGGATTTCTAGAAGTCTGCTCTTGTTTCCACCTTTAGTCACCATCTCCAGGGATTAGCCTTTGCAGGCAGAGAGTCCTGCACAACAGAACAAGAGAACCACATGGGGCCCCTGGGTTTGATGTACACCAGCTCTGATTGTGTAACCTGGGGCCATTCACGGGTTTCTCCAGCCCTCAGTTTCTGTTTCTCAGAAACAGTGAGACTTAGATATTTAATTTCTGAGGTTCTCTCCAGTGATGAGATTTTTTGAGTAACACCGTGGTATGTTAGACAAAGAAAAAGAATTGAGTTATATCCATAGGTATGTTCCTCACTAGCAGGGTGAACTCTGGGCAGATTCCATCTGTCTGAGTGAACACCAGCTTCCTTTTCAGTATGATGGACCTGGAGATCTCCACCCCGTGTGCCCGTCTGGGTCATTGTGGGGGTGGAATAGAATGGGGTAGGCAAAAATGTTTTAAACGGTAACTTACCATCCAACATTTGCTGTTGTTCCTGTGCTGCTATCAACATCGAAACACACGGAGGCATGAAACACAATTACAGGTGTGCATATGTGGGGGTGTGGCGCTGGTGCTTAAATGAGTTTAGGAGTCAGACAGATGCAAAGCAGGGATGGGTCCATGCATGGGCTTGGAATGGGTGAGCTTCAGCTCAGCAGGCTCTCACGGACCTGAGAGCCTATACTGACGGTCGTTCCCTAACAGGTGACAGCAGAGCTAGACGCCTGGAATGAAGACTTGCTCCGGCAGATGAATGACTTCAATACAGAGGATCTGACGCTCGCGGAGCAGCGGCTGCAACGCCACACAGAGCGGAAGCTGGCCATGAACAACATGACCTTCGAGGTCATCCAGCAGGGTCAGGATCTGCACCAGTACATCATGGAGGTCCAGGCCTCAGGCAAGTGACCTCTCCCATCCTCCTTCTTCTAGCAGGGAGGTGATGAAAACAAGAATGCCAGCTTGACTCCAACCAGCACTCGTACTCTGCGCATTCATTCTATACCCTCCGACACAGGAACAGAGATTTTTGCCATTTTAAAGAAAAGAAAATTAAAGCATGAGAGCTGAAATAACATGTCTGAGATTGCCCCGTTAGGCACCAGTAAAGATGAGGATAGGTTTGGGGCGCCTGGGTGGCTCAGTCGGTTGAGCGTCTGACTTCGGCTCAGGTCATGATCTCATGGTTCGTGAGTTCGAGCCCCAGTCGGACTCACTGCTGTCAGTGCAGAGCCTGCTTCAGATCCTCAGTCCCCCTGTCTCTCTGCCCCTTCCCCACTCGCACTCTGTCTCTGTCTCTCTGTCTCTGTCTCTCTCTCAAAAATAAACATTAAAAAAGGAAGATACGGATTGGGCCACAGTCTCCTGGTGCTGTGCAGAGAATGGGGAACACAAATCATGGAAATTAGCGCTGATTAAAAAACAAATGGTGGCCTGCAGGGACAAACCAAAGGGGCTCCAAAAGCAGCCAGCCAGCCATGCGAATTGTATTCAAATGTGTAGACATGGCACTTCTACTCCCCAACCTCCCTCTTCTGCTCTATCCTCCAACCCCAGCGCTGGCTCCAGGTCTCTGGTTCAGGCCTCTCACAGACCTGTTTTCTTTATCACTGGTCTGTGCATCAGTGTAAGAAGTGATGATAAAAATTTATGGCAAGGTCATATAATTTTATAACTTCTCAAAAAAACAAGGCTGAGTTACCCAGATTTCACTTCTTTTCGTGTTCAAGATTTATTCACTATTTACCCAACAAATACATGAACCCTTCCTGTTACACCTGCCGCTCTCCAAAATGGCCTTTGGTGTTAGAACTGGAGACAGCCATAGCTGTCCCATGGTCCAGCTAGTCCAGAAGGCAAGAAGTCACTCATGGGGGCACATCAACAGTAGAGTGCTGGAACACAGTCTCTCCACCTAGACCCACTCATTGCTTTCACCACTGGGTCCTTATTGGCTCAGGTTTCTCACCCTCCAGGAAGAAGCGGACAGGGGCTCAGACCATCAGCTCTTTAAAACACAGTTGGTCCATGTCCCTGTTGACCGTGAAGGATGTTTAGAATCATGAGAGTGTCAGGCAGACGTTAGTCTGCAAACAAACTTGACTGTAGGCTACTGTGTTTGTTTGAATGACCTGAAGGAATAAATAACAACATTCAAAGAAACTTCACTTCTAACCAGAGGGAGACAATCTGGTAAATTCTGTTCACTTTGCTCAGCATAATCTTGCCGTGAATTTTCATTTGTGTTGTGAACAGCTGCGGCTGCCCAGGCTTGTTTCCAGGGTGTAGACTGTGCCGCGCATAGCCCCAAGAAGGGCCATTCACATTGCAGTCTTTCTGGTCACTCGTTTAAAAATGGCAGTGCCAGGCCCCAAGTGCAAATATTCTGATTTAACTACCTCTGAATGGGTCTTGAGCGTCAGCAAAATCTCCTCAGGTGACTCCACCGTGCAGCCAGAGCTGGGAACCGCTGCTTTTATCGTGATGATTAAATCACAAGAGCTGATGTCTGGCGTGCCCTGGGACAGGAACTTTCAGGTGTGGTCCCCATATTGGCAGCATCAGCATCCCCAGAGAACTTGTAAAAAATGCAAGTTTGAGGGCCTATACAACCTGCCACATCAGATCTTGGGGTGGGGCCCGACAATCTGTGTTTCAACAAGCCCTCTAGGTGGTTTGAATGCACCACTGATCTAGGATCTACTCAGAGTGTGGGCCCTGGACCAGCAGCACCAGCATCACTTGAGAGCTGATTAGAAACATAGAATCCCAGCCCTTATCACCGACTTACAAATCTCAATCTGTACGTTAACAAAATCTCCAAGTCTGTCATGTGCACATTAAAATTTGAGATGCATGGTTGGTAATGGCTTGTACATCTTTAAGGTCTTATTAGGGAAGGGGGGCGGGGAACAATGATCCTTTCTCTGTGATTGAGAGCCTTATCTGGACTCAGGGTTTCACCTTAGAGCCTGCCCTCAGGGTGCTCACAATAGCTGGCTATCCAGCTCAGGCTGGGAACCAGGAGAGAATGTACACCTAGTACATAGGAGAGAAGCTGGGATAGAGAAGCCTGGCAGGGATGCTCACCCTTCGTCCCTCGGTATTGATGCATCTGGCAGGAGGAAAGCTTGTCTGCCTACAAACCGCAGCACTTTATAGCAGGGGCCTGACATGACCTGGGCAAGCCCATCTCTGTCCCAAGAGCCAGGTATCCATGGTAACAGAAAGACTACCAGGAGCTGGCAGTCCCTGAAGCTGCTTGTGACTGGGGGTCAGCTGTGCTTGGTGGCTTCCTTAACCTTGAGGGCTAAGTAGGTGAAAACACCCCAGGCAGATGCGCTGCCCACACCCACAGTATCCTGATCCAGAAATGAGCTTTGTCAAAAGAGGCTTGATTGGCCTCTTCAGCCCTCTCTGCTGGGACTGGCTGTTCCCTCATTCCTACCACAGCTAGCTAATCAGTCTGGCATAGTCCATGAGGCTTCAAAGGGAATGAATCCAAGGGTTTCATGCAAGCTCACTTCCTGTCTGCTGCTGAATGCCTGGTCCTGCAGAGAATGCATCTACCTCCTCTCCGGCGTGGAAGAAGGGAGATCAGAGTTGCACCAGGGCTGGGGGGTGGGGTGAAGGTTGGGGTGAACTCAGGGTGGGTCTTGCTCCCCAGGTGGTTGAAGAATGCATGACTTCAGAGACACAGGACTGAGGCAATAAATGTCTTAGTCATTTATGTGTGTTTAATAAACTATATTTGAAGCAAAGGGTAAATAAACTGTTGTCGTAGAAAAAGGACAGTTAAAAAATTAAGCATTTGGTGTTTAGCCCTCCATGCTAAACTAGTTAAGGGCTTATGCTTAGATTTTATAGGAATAAATGGAAGTAGGGAATCTCCATATATTTATTTTCAGGTGTGAAATCTGTAACGTTGAGGCAGGTTCCATTAAATCCCTCTGGTGTGCCCACAGCTGTAACCAAAGCAAAAGCTGTTGCTTAAGTCAGCATTAGCCTTAGGACTAAAAGGCGAATCCTGAACACTTTCTTCACTTGCTCATGGTTCTTCCCTCACTCTAGCATTATCTATTTCAGCCTCAAGTTGGGAGGTGCCAGGTTTTGCTGGAAAGAGTCAAGTTAGAGAAAACATGCTAGGTGAAGTCAAGGTACAAATCCACTATCAGCAAACAGCCTTTGGAAGTTCCTGTTCTTTCTCTTTAGACCTTTCTTTTTCTGTCTAGTGTGGGAGGTGGGCCTGGATTCCTAAAGTCCTCTCCAGCTCTTACTTGCCATGATGATTCAGCCTAAGCACCCCCGTTGGCCGTGCCACATCTCTCTCCAATGAAATCTGACCATGTGGCTATTACATGTGACCTTATAAGAAGAGAATAAGAAGAGCTGCATGTCCAATGGATATGTTGCTTTTGTGGTTTAATCAAAGCATCAAGCTCTTTTTTTTTTTATGTTTATTTTTAAGAGAGAGAGAGTGCACAAGCATGAGTGGGGGAGGGCAAAGAGAGAGGGAGACAGAGAATCTGAAGCAGGCTCTGCACCCTCAGCACAGAGCCAGATGGGGGGCTTGAACTCACGAACCATGAGTTCATGACCTGAGCCAAAGTCGGACACTTAACCGACTGAACCACCCAAGTACCCCTCAAGCTCTTTCTTTATGTGAGGTTTTTAAAGTGAAAACTTTTGGGGATCTGTGGCAATGATACTTAAAATTTACTGTGCTTGGGAAGAACCCACCCCTGGAATTTGAATATCAATAAAAATAAGTTTGGTGGGGATCACTCTTCTCCTCCTTGAGCATAGAGCTTAGAGTACAGGTGGGACAGGAAGAGTGCCTGGGTTGGCATCCAGCTGTACCCTTCCCTGCCTGGGTGTTCTTGAACATGCTGCCCCATCTCTCCAAGCCTCACCTTCCCTGGAAAATGGCAATCATGAGAATACCCACCACGTAGGGTCATCGTGAAGATGCAGTGTGATAATATGTGAGCATGGTAAGGGTTCAAGAAAGTTTGATAACTATGACGTATTGCACTTGTGTTCTAGCACATACTGTGTTCTGTTGCAGTTATGTGTTCCTGCAGCTTCTCCAGCAGCCTGAGGGCAGGACTCTTTCTTCCTTCTCTTTCCATTCCCAGCATCTAGCAGAGTGGTTATGTCTTGTACTCACTGCAAGTTCTCAATAACAGTATTTGCTTAGTTAATGGAGTGAACATCAATGCAGTGGAAGAGATGTGTAAAAATAACGGGCCATAAATAATTTCACTTGCATCATAAAAGGAAAGAAAAGCCTTGTGTTTTTTCCAAAAGAGGAGCTACTCTGGGGTTAATGGAAATGTGGATCTGATGGGGGCTGAGTGGAGGGGAAGAGAACTTAGATGTAAAACAATGGTTCTTAGCCTGGCTGCATATTTAGAATCACCTTCAGAACTTAAAAGTACCAAGGTCTGGGCCCCATTCCTCAGGGATTCTTGCTTAAATTGGTCTGGAGTGAGCCCAGAGTTTTTTTTTTTTTTTTTAACTTCCCAGGTGATTCTAATATATGGCCAGGGTTGAGAATGCTGTTCTAAAAACCCGATTAAAAGATTTTGTAATTGCTGAACTGGGTGTTACATTGAGGGAATTGCACAGAAAGAGGAGTGAGGAGGGGAGGAGAAAAGAGAAAGTATATTCTCTATTGAAGGCAGGCTGATGTTTAAAGAACACACAAAGAGTTGAAAGACATATCTCTGAGTAGCATAGCCAGGAATACCTATACCTTACCCTAGACCACAAGCACCTCTCTCCTGGAGGAAGTTTAAGTGGTACTCTCAACCTGGCAACAAAGGAAAGTATAGTGAGATTATTAGCTGTGGCCTCAGGCTCTAAACAAACACAGTGTGGATCATTCTGCTGACTGAGTGTAGCATAAAGAATATCTCTGTCCCTGGATTGCTGGCCACTATACCCTCTTATCCAGTGGTTTCCCATCTCAGTTGTGTGTTTGGATCACCACAGGAGATTAAGACTTCCTGGTGACCGGGTCCCCCACCAAGACAGTCTCCTGGGTGTGGCCAGGGCATGGCAATTTTTAAAATTCTCCAGATCTAAAGTGAGCCAAAATTGAGAGCAGTGGTCTAATAACATTTAGACCATCACAGTTTCTAATGATGTGCACTGAGCAAGTCCATAAATACCTCATGATAAGATTTTTTATTTACATTTTTACAAGCCATTCAATGGTTCCATTGGTAATCAACAATGAGTATGTTGTAATTAACTCAAGGGAAAGGAAAAAGTGGGAACACAGATATTTTGAGCCTACTAAATGCCAGGCACTGTATATCCCTAAACTTACTTAGTCCTATGACACCCCTAGAAGACATTGTTGGGATTGTTTTTACCCAAGGTCAGAGAGGATTTCGAGCCTGGAAATTCACTGTTAATAGGGGGCAGAGCATAGATTCAAACCTAAGTTTGTCCTTTCCCAGAGCTAGCAGATGCACAGTAGGACATGACCTGAGCCCTTTCCTGAAGAGGCCCATACATTCACTGAAGAGGTATTTATTGGGTGTTATGAGTCAAGCACTGTGCTAGGTGCTAAAGATGCATAGATATACAAGACATGTGGCCATAGCACCAGGGAGCCTGCATTCCTGTAAGAACATGGACAAATTCATGAGGGAACACCCCCAACAGTGTTCTGGTGGAAGGATTGGTAGAAAATACCATGGGACACATCACGGGGCGCCTGGGTGGCCCAGTTAGTTAAGCGTCTGACTTCAGCTCAGGTCGTGATCTCACGGTCTGTGAGTTCGAGCCCCACGTCGGGCTCTGTGCTGTCAGTTCAGAGCCTGGCGCTTGCTTCGGATTTTGTGTCTCCTTCTCTCTCTGCCCCTCCCCCACTCGTGCTCTGTCTCTATCAAAAAATGAATAAATGTTAAAAAGAAAAGAAAACAAAATATTGTGGGACACGTCAACACAACTTGCCCTAAAGAGACTGACAAACTGTTTCATTACAGATAGGTTTCACTGCTTGATGGAAAGGACAAATGTGTCTTGCTGCATTTCGGAGAGCCCCTAGGAAAACAGGACTGTGACTAAATTGAGAACAGTAATGTGAACACAAGCAAACTCCATTTGCTGTTGATTGATGGATATTTACCAGTTGATGAGTTCTGACTGGGACTCATGCTGATGCATTTGGAGGCACTGGGAGGGAGGGGTGAGCTTCTATCCTTCTAGGTGCCACTTGATGTACCTCCCATTCACTTCATCTACAACACGATGTGTTGTTGAGCACAGAAGTGCAGTAAGCATGGTCTTCACCCGTTTTATTTCCTGTGTTCATCTCTCATAAAATAATATCAAGGGAGGTAGGTGCAGGTGAAGGGCTTGGGTCTCGGGGCAGGCTGGGAGCCAGCTCTGGATGGTATCCTAAGCAGGTGCTGGCCCCTTTGATGAGTTACCAGTTTAGAGGGCCCATTTACATGCGATGTGGCAGAGGTGAGCCATGGGCTTCCCAGAGAAAGACACTTTGTCCAAGCCTAGCATACTAAACACCACAGATGCATGTGGAATGAAAACAAGCTGGAAAAAACCTGCATTGTGGCTGGAACCAGGGAAGAGTTTCTGCTTCTGCAGATGGATCTTAAATTACATTTCCAGAAAGTAAATATGGAGGCCAAGGGTCATTGCACTATGCTGAGCACTGCAGAGATAGGAATTTTTGTATTCTTATTTTTCCTTTCAGTCAAGGAGATGCTCTACCTTGTCCCCTTGGTAAATGAAAATAGTAACTTCAGAGACTTGACTGCCAAAAGAACAAGCCGTTCTTTTCTGTCTCCTACAGATATTTCAGGAGCTGGGATTTGGAATTATGAAACTGGTAGAAAAAAATAAACATGAAAAGATACTGAAATTATTACCATGTAACACCAGAAAAGAAATTTTTCCCACTCTTCCATATTGTCCTTATATAAAACCCTATTTTTTGCCTCTAGAAATGAAGTTCCTTTAGCACGTGTACACTCTCTTTATACTCCTCCTCCCCATATCCGGCAGGTGTGTTGGTGATGATGGTAATGAATTTCTGAAGATATGAGTCAGAGTGATGGGGATGTCTCCCAAAGGGGACTTGTTTTCATGTGACTGTACATTGGGATTGGCAGGCTGCTTGGGTTGTGATCCCCATGGAAGTACATTACCCTTTTGTGACTTATCTGCTGGGAATTTTAGTCCCAACCCCATTGATGGGTGACTCCCTATTTGTGAGCTTCACTGGGTCATAGACTCGAGGATGAGGAGCTGGGGAAAGGATCTGGACGGAACTGAGAAGTTTCAGGGCCAAGTGGTGTCAGGGATCAGAAGGAGGCAAGCAATCCTGAGTTAGGATTTTCTAAAGCTGGTGCACCTGGGTGGCTCAGTCAGTTGAGCATCCGACTCTGGATTTCAGCTCAGGTCTTCATCTCAGGGATCATGAGTTCGAGCCCCACATTGGGCTCCTCACTGACAGTATGGAGCCTGCTTGGAATTCTCTCTCTCCCTCTCTCTGCCCCTCCCCACTTGCTCTCTCTTGAAGGAAATAAATTTTAAAAATTGTTTTTAATTAAAAATAAAAGGATTTTTCTAAAGCTGTGGGTCTGAGCAAGGTTCAAAATTAGAACTAGGTGGACAATTGGAACCAAGAAACAATATAGGTTATAATTTTCATCAAGTTGGAGTTAGATAGCAACCAAGAGGGCATGAATATAAGAAGGCAGAGAGTTGAGAGTTTAAGAGTCAGGAATCAGGAAAGCCATGGGACTAAGGAGCGAGGTCTGTGTTTATCATGTTACATGATGGATGCTCTACGTGCATTATCTCACTTAATCCTCCCAAGGAGCCCCTGAGCAGGTAGCTTATGAGACAGGTACGTATGTAAAGTCCTATTTTACATATGAGAAGAGTGAAGCTTCTGACAGCTTAGATAATTTGCCCATGTTCACAATCCTGACTCAGGACTGGCTCCAGAGCTAGCACACTTTTCATGTGAGGGAATCAAATTCAAGCCACTGGCAGACAAGTAGGCCTGTGATAACTAAGGCAGTCCCCTCACTCTGTGTCAGAGTTTAATGATCCATGCTGAAACACAGATCTGTTTGAGGAAGGCTCCTCCAGTCTGTCTGCTGCTGACGTATAAATAGGAGCACTGGCTTGGTGGAGAGAAAGAGTGTGTGTGTCCACACCTGTGTGGAGAGGTATATGGAAAAAGTAAGGAAGGTGGAGAGGTGGATGGACAAGGAATGAGCCACAGCTTCTGCGTAGTGAGTATTGACTGGAGGCCCCATCACAGGTCAGATGGTTGGCCGCTTATTAATGCTGGGTGACATATCCATAAATGTTGGGAATGCTTGTCAGTGGCTGCCTGGGCTTACTCAGTGCTTTGAATAAGCGGAAGGATGGTGAGCAAACTCTCCTTGTGTGGGCACAACTTTAACATGGTTTTTGTAAATGGATAAGCAGTCAGGACCCATGTGGTACTTCTGGGGTATGTTTATCAGGTGTATTTTCCTGTGTTTTGAGAAACAGTATATGACAGCTAGCATGTGCATTTCTAAGAGTTGCCTTTTTAGGGGACCTAAGCTGTTGATTAATAAAATCGCCACTGCCCAGAGACTCTCGTCAGAACAAACTTGCCATCTAATTATAAATTGCGTCTGACCGGCTAAAAGACTCTGCCTTTGGCAGAAGTTATGGAGAGAGGTTTTGGTTTTTGGGTTTTTTGTTTTTTTTTTTTTTTTTTTTTTGGTTTTGTATTGTATTTCCCAATATGATTGAGAGCCTTGCTTGTGAATATTGTAGGTGTTAGCAAACCCCCAACAGTTCCTACTAGTGCTTTCTTCTCTGGGGATGGACACCCTGAGAACCACCTCTCTGTAACTCCGGCTGATAATAAGCAGCTGATGAAATTCCCAGACAAAGGATCAGATAATCCAAAAGAGGTTGCATGGTTTGAACATCCCAAACAAAGGTTCAATATGACACTGTCTGGTTTCACAGAGGGATGTGTGAAGGCTGGGAGGGTCCTGCTCGCGGCTGTTTCCACATTCAGCTCTCCTCTGCTTATTGAAGGAAATGTCGTCTTTATAGTACTATTTTTATTTGTTTTTACATGTGTTTCAAATCAGGAATCGAGTTAATCTGTGAGAAAGACATCGATCTGGCAGCCCAGGTACAAGAGCTACTGGAGTTTCTCCATGAGAAGCAGCACGAACTGGAGCTCAACGCAGAGCAGACCCATAAGCGGTTAGAGCAGTGCCTCCAGCTGCGGCACCTGCAGGCCGAGGTCAAACAGGTGAGCCTGGCCCCAACACCTTCCTCCCTTGGTCTGGGCTGCCCACCTGGCCGGGCCCTGCTCCTGGTACGGGGTGAGGCATGCAGAGCCACTGGTGTAAACCAAATGCAGAAAACAGGTGAGTTAAGGAGTGGTCATTTAGTTTTGAAAGTGACGCTGCTATCTACCTACTGGATCTAACGACTAGATCTGATGGTGCAAGCCTCAAACTACAGATGTGTTAGTTTTCTCGCCAACAGTCTCCTGAGACTTCCGGAGCTTTCCCAAGTCGACCTCAGTCACTGAACCTATTCTCTTCCTTTCTATCCTCAAGCCTGACACACAGCTCATGTGAAATACAAATCCTTCATCAATAAACATAGTCAGGCTTTCGAGCCAGATTGGTTACCTTGGGGCACCTGTGCGCTTACTGCAACACCTGACACAGAGTTGAGAGTCACTGAGTGGTAGCAGTTCCCATTGTTCTTTTCTTTTTTTTTTTTAATTTTTTTTTTAATGTTTATTTATTTTTGAGACAGGGAGAGACAGAGCATGAACAGGGGAGGGTCAGAGAGAGGGAGACACAGAATCTGAAGCTGGCTCCAGGCTCTGAGCTGTCAGCACAGAGCCTGACTCGGGGCTCGAACTCATGGACCTCGAGATCATAGCCTGAGCCGAAGTCGGCCGCTTAACTGACTGAGCCACTCAGGCGCCCCACCCATTGTTCTTTTCAACATGTGTGTGGTTCTTATAAGAAACTTTTTTGCCATATTAAAGTCAATTTAGAAAAAAAAAAGATTTTTTATCTGTATGAGACATTATACTGAACATTTTACCAAAGGACGCACCCAGACCTCTAGGAACCCCTAGGAAAACATAGTAACCAATGACACATTTTAAAAATATTACATGTTGGGGCACCTGGGTGGCTCAGTCGGTTAAGTGTCCACCTTCAGCTCAGGTCATGATCTCACAGTTTGTGAGTTCGAGCCCCTGCATCAGGCTCTGTGCTGACAGCTCAGAGCCTGCAGCCTGCTTCAGATTCTGTCTCCCTCTTTCTCTGCCCTTCCCACACTTGTGCTCTGTCTCTCTGTCTCTCTCTGTCTCAAAATAAAAAAATAAACATTAAAAAATAGCAAAATTTTAAAGAATTAAACAAAAATATTACATATTTATATTATGAACAGACTAAATTTTAAATATTAGCATAATGAATGGAGATTTTTTTTATTGAGACAAAGTGGGATTGAAGAAATACAAATATAATAGTTCAATTTGTTGAGTGCTGTGTACCATTTACATCTGTCTCTCCATCAATCCTCCAACCGTTCTCCAAAGCAGATATCATTTCCATTTTACAGATGAGGGCCCCGAAGCCTAGAGAGGTCACCAAACAGTGGTCACACTGATGAAAGAGCATGTTACCACCCTCCACTGCTCCAGGAGGGCTTCCTGGCAGGGTGGGCTCCATGGCACTTTTGTGGTTGTTCCCTGTGCTCCACACTCTTTCAAGTAATCCTGACCCCTGCACCCTGTAGGCAGAGCCCCGCCCAACGTATCCTAAGCAGAGAAACATCTTCCTGCCAAACATTTTTTCTTATGTACTGTGGCTGCTACACTGTCGTATTTAACTCTATTAATTTAGTATAGGGGACAAAGACACCTTTTTAATTTAATCATTACTGTTCTTTTATATCCAGAGTATTTCTTGTTAATGCCTAGGTCTTAGCTATTATATTGTTATTTATTATAATGCACAAAATTGTCTTCTGTGCTCTGCTTCTCCCAATCAGTGCTCAGCTAGAGCCTGCATACGCTGTGCTAAAGATCTGTCCTCCATGCAGATGAGATCACTGAGTGCCAAGTAAGGCAGAATCACAGGGCTGCCATCCAGGCTGTTTTCTGTGTAATTACACTGGGACCACTCCTAAATCTCTGGAGAGATGTGTTATTCACAGGAATGTGGTGGAAATCCTAGCAGACCCAGAGCAGTTATGAGTATACAAGTTCTGAAGCTTTTGGTAGTAATGATAGTACTTACTCTTCGTATGAGAAATACTTCCTCATTTATAATCTCAGTTTTTAAAATAAATTTTTTAAACGTTTATTTATTATTGAGAGACAGAGAGAGACAGAGCATGAACACGGGAGGGGCAGAGAGAGGAGGAGACACAGAATCCAAAGCAGGCTCCAGGCTCCGAGCTATCAGCACAGAGCCCAACGCAGGGCTTGAACTCACAAGCCGTGAGATCGTGACCTGAGTCGAAGTCGGATGCTTAACCAACTGAGCCACCCAGGTGCCCCTATAATCTCATTTAGAGAAGAGACCCATGGAGAAAAAGGAGTGTCTGTTTATTTCACAGATGGGGAAACTGAGGCGGCATTGGGTTAGTGCTGCCAGGGCCTGTTGACTGCTTAGCTGAAACTTCAGCCCAGCTTCCTTTATCCACAGTCCCACAGTTTGCCTCTCCTGGGCCTCACTCTTGCCCTCGGGCTCCGGGAGAAATAGGAAGCAGCCCTCCAGCAGAACACAGCCTGGGGGTCTTCCTGGCCTTCACAGCACTACATATTAGAGCACAGGCAGGCACGGCCTGTGCCTGGCACAAGGCGCCTGCCTCATCAACAACACACTCCAACAGGTCATGGGAGTCCTCCGTCGTTCATGCATAGTTGTTCCCATCAGCCGAAGGTGGCGGGAGAGATCATCCAAACAGAGTAACAGGAAAATCATTCCTATTTGACTGTGAAATGAAATACATACTTTTGTTTTGTTCCTGGTTTTTAATTTTATTGTTTGCTCCAACATTAATAATAGAGCTCACACCCTAATTACGTTTTTCTTGACTGGTATGGAAATGGAAATGAATTTTCATCCTCTAAGTATACATCCTGTGTAGAATGGGGAGTTGGGATGATGATAGGTACTTTATCAAATGGGGAAGTGGGATGTCTATATATGAATAATCCAGGCTTGACTAATATCTGGATACATTCCCATTCAGTATTTCGTGAGTTGGAAGACAAAAAATTCTTCTGCAGCAGCAAATGGCTTCTCCCCACCATGGGGAAGATGACACATATGGGATTGTAGTTCAAAACCATACTGGATTGCTTAAGTCAGACTGCAAGAAACCCACGAAGGCCTTCGGGAAGGACAGAGGTCCTGGGAGGTGCCAAGGGATAGCTGCTTAGCTAAGCCACCATGCCTCATTAGGCAGACTTGTTTTCCTTGTCAGCGTAGGGCTCTTTCTTTCGGGAGTCGTCTGATCCAGTTTCAGAGAAGGCATTTGTGTTTGATGGAAGTTGGTGGAGCAGGAAATATTGATTTGAAAGCTGTTGACACTTGGAAAGAGGGAGTTAATTTAGATGTCAGTATTGATCAGTGGAGCTAAATTTAGACACCAGCTTGAGAGTTTCTCTTTTGAATATACTAAAAGAAAAAAAAAAGGAAAGAAAGAAAGAAAAAAAGAAAAAGGACACCTTAACTGAAATGCCATTAATGGGGACGGAAAGGGAGAGACCCACAATGTGCTGTTACACAGCTCTGTTGTTAGAGCTCATAGATGAAAAGTTTAGATTTGGCCATCATAACCTATGGTGTAGTTACACCACAATTATATTAAACGTAAGCTTTGAGGAGAGATGATGCTACAGATGTTAGACTGAAAATTATTTTCAAGTATTGAGAACAAATGAAGTTGTTTAATGCAACCTGTGTTCTTTCTGAGGGATTACATAAGACTCTGTATCTTAGTTAAATGGCCCAAACACCTCCGGAGAAATGTTGACTGCTTAAGGAAAACCACTCCCCTGATTATAGCCCATGGTCCAGGGCCCTAGACCACTCAGATGCCCCCTTTCTTCTAGAAAAGTGGTTGAGATTACTCTGTATCCCACAGCATTCTCTGATTGCTTTCCAGGAAAATTACTACTCTGATAAAGATGACCTCACATTTATTAGATAATCCAAGAAGATTTGAAAAACTTACTCAATGGGCATAAAACTAAGTGAATTTCCATATGTATTACCCCAGAACAGTGCATTTAGCAGAAAATAGGCCAAAATGGATTTGTAAGATGTTGGGGCTCTAAGCTATGGGGAAATAAATCATACTTATTTGTCTACTAAAGGCATTGACTTTCATTACTCCTGTGGACCAAATACTGCCCAAAACTTGCTTATGAACAAAAGGGACATTGAAAACAAAGGAGAAAATATGATCCTGTCAAGAATACTGTGTTCAATTCTGTTCACCACACATAAAGGTAGAAAAGAGTTGGGGTAGACCAAAGGGACAAGTACTGTCCATTTGTTTCAAAATGGAGATAATTAAGAAGACATGGTCACAGTCTATAAAACCAGGAAGGATGATCACATACAATCTCTTAAATTGTGAATTTCTAGAACTAAGAAATGCTGGAAATATGACAGGCTCTGAGTTACCATCTGAGGGGTGGGCAATTTTTCCTGCGGCCAGACTTTCAGAAATGACTGTGCCTTGTGATAAGTCATCAGCAACAGCTGGTCTTAGAGTCAGAGGCCTTGAGGGCATCTTCATAGCTTCATTGTGAATGTGACCTAGAGAACCGTATACAAACAGCTTCCCAGCCTGTGTGGTTACAGGGTACAGCTTGCCCCACTGAGATGGCATCATCATTTGTGGGCATCCACGTCCAGTTAACCAAATCCAGTCTTCTCACTGGAGTTTACCTGAGCTTTCTTAGCCTGAGGAAGCAGTAAATCCCCATTTTCAGTTTGCCATCTCAGCTCTGACTGAGCTGAATTCTTGGCCAGCACCTGAGTCCCTGAACAGTGATATGCCTCTGGTCCCTCATTCTTACCCACCTGACTCTGTCTGGTATCCTGTGGTTTGCAGGGCCTCTGAATTTTGAAAGAAGTATGGAATCCTAAATTCAAAGTGACCCTCAAAGATCATCTAACCTATAGGTAAATCGTTCCCTCAGATAATTGATCAACATAAAATGCTTATGTTTTGGACTACATTTTATGGTTTGCAGAACACTTTTAGGTTACTTCATTTAGTCTTTCTTTGTGACTTAAGCAACCAAAGTGTTACCATTTTGCAAATGAGAAAACTGAGATTCAGAGAGATTAAATGAGGTTTCTGAAATTACACAGGATTAGAAAAACATTTTCTCATTTTTTCTGACAGTATTTCTTCTATTCCCTTGCACTCATTTGGATGCTCATAGAATAAATAACCAATTTTATGAGACAAGAAAATAAAGGACTACAGTAATAGAAAATTATACCAACAAGAGTTGTCACTGATCAGACTACAAAGAATGGTGGTAACAAAACAGCCAAGGGTCCCACATCACATCAGAATTTGCCAGTAAGCTCTACAAATACTGGAACAAAAATTAATAGTCCTAGCCTTTTTTTTTTTCTTCTCATTGTGAGACGGGTAAATGAAGAATCATAGCATTACCTCGCTTTGCTCCAAAACTAAACATCACCACCTCTACCATCGGCAGGTTTTACATCTTATCAGCCCTGATGTAGAAAGGAAAGGTACTATTATGTTAATTTTGTGGATGAGAAAACTGAGGGTTTTGTGGTTTTTCCAGGTAGTAAAAAATGCCAGGTGTTCTGACTGCAGACTTTGTGTTTTTTCTTCACTATCCCAGTCCTACTTCGAGGACTGACTCGGGTATAAGAATCAGTCCCACCCCTGAACCTAAGCCATGGATATAAACATGCATTTTTATCTTCCTAAAATCAAAATTCCCACTCTGGTGACCTGACATGCCTTTATAAACAGCATTTGGAAGATCAAAATGAGTAAGAATATCAAGGATATGGCATGACTTAATGAACGACGCAGAGACTGGAGCCTATAATATCTAAATGGAAACCTAGTTAATGGAGATCCCCATCACCACGGCTATAACTGATGTTTCCAGTTGGCTGAAACTAGAAGGTAACATATGCCAGCAAGACTCAGGAGGCCCAGAGGGAGTCAAATTGCCCCTCAAACGTTGATTTGTGATGCACACAGAGTAAATGTTTCTCTGACACCCTCCAATGAATCTTGAACTAAGCAAAATGCAATGAAGCATGGCAGAAGGACTTGCATAGTTCAAAAGTATATATTGTGAGTTCCATTTTCCAAAGAGCTGAAGCTTTTGGCCACGCAATCCATGTATGCATGTACCCAAACTCACAGGCGGCTTTAGGAAATCATTAGCACCTCTAGCCAGCCAGCCACAGTACCCCACTGGCATCAGACATTTCCCACATACACACTCTGAGCAGTATTCCTGCGACTAATTGCTTTACAGATTTGGCATCTCATCCACAATCTGCCAGACTGGCCATGAGTTAGCATCTCAATCAAAATAGCCCAGCTTCCACAGGATTTTTGCCCTAGTGTTATCCATGTACAATATGTCATCAGTCATTTTCTGCCCAAGGAGGAAATTTGAGAACTGCCTATGAGGATTGTGGAATAGGAGAGCCCAGGCTTAGTATTTTTCTAACTATTGAGCATGAAGAAGTTGAGAGGGGGAAAAAAGTCTGCAAAAATCTGAAACAGATTGTGGTATCTTCTCCTTTGCCTTAAAGTAACAGATGGATGATATGTACTGATCTTTAAATTTCAGAAGAATCTTTATTTCCTCTCCAAGCGGGCTCTTAGACTCCCTAATAAAGAAAGTATTTGGCAATTTTCTGGTGACAAGACGCAAGGTAGATTTTTAAGGCCTGATTCTTCCAGTGTGATGATTTGCACTTGACTCGATCTTAGCTGGAGAATTGCCACATGTCCATTTCACCTAGGACTGTCTAGACAGTGTCAGCTGTTTCTCCTTCTATTCTAATATTCCATAACTGAATTCTCTTTCTCCAGTACTAATTAAGGTCACCTAGAAATTTTACTTAGCCTAGCCATTGCCTCTAGATAATATAAATCAATTATAACTTCCTCTCCCCCTGCCTTTTTTTTTTTTTTAATGATCCAGTGTATGGATTATTTATGCTGTTTTACTTGTTTTCTTTCTCCCTCCTCTTTCCTTTGGGTCATTGACCTGTCAAAGCTCAGACTTGTCTACTTTTAACTATTTTGCAAGGCATAAGAGGTTGGACCCACTTGTTCAGGTGTGATTTGGGTATTGTCTATACAATAGATAATTATTCCCTTCTTCAAAAACATTACTGCATACTCACCACCTGCAAGGCACTGTGCTAGGCACTGTGTGAGACAAAGCATGACACGTATATTGCCCTAGTTTACATTTGGGGGGACAGAGTATGGTGGGATGTTGAACTTCAGAAGTGTACATACAATACAATCAGATAATGTTTAAGTGGGTGAGGAAATTGGGACAGAGGGGTAATAAGGGTAGAGTAGAATAAATGTATCGAAGAATGAGGTTGATACTTATAATAAGAACCTTATGGCACATGGTGCCAGGTAAGATTGCAGAGATGAGCATTATCCAGAGCCTTCCTGTCCTCTCTCCAAGTGTGGTCAGAAAATAGCAGGGTCTGACTGAAGGACCAGTCAGAGAAAGCAAGAGCTCTGGGGACGTTGCAAAGGCCATTCACCTGTGTTCTTCTCCTGACTCCCTAGGTCCTGGGATGGATCCGCAATGGGGAGTCAATGCTTAATGCCAGCCTGGTCAATGCCAGCTCTTTGTCTGAAGCAGAGCAGCTGCAGAGGGAACACGAGCAGTTCCAACTGGCAATCGAGGTAACACCCAAATCTGACTACACTGTCCTCCCTTCCCCATTCTGCTCTGCACTTCAGGCAAGATGATTCCTCAAGATGTGGGCATTTCTTTAGGTAGTGAAGCCTTAACTCTTTCTGGTTAAATGGTCCAGGTAGCTCCCTATTATGCAGGAATTGATGGAGAAGCAAATGCAAGGGTTCATTACCCCCAAGGAGTCCTAGTATGAGAAGACAAGTATTCACACCACAAATGTGCATCTTGATTACCCATTGGTACCTTTCACCTTAAGGCCCGGGTACACTGAGCTTTTTGTACAACATGGACTATACACCATGTGAGACTGGTAAAGCCAAAAGGTTAGAAGTCCGTTTGAAGATCACTCAGAATTGAAGATAGACAAGTACAAAAGTCATTTATACATTAGTATTCCATTTTAAAACCTTTGATTCCTAGGTAATATTTAGATTTTCTTGTCAGATTCTGCCTCTTACCAAGAACAATGAGCACTGGAGCAGGTTGCACCAGATAGTTTGCTTCACTGAGAGTAGCTGTTTGATAAGTCACGTTTCAAGAATAAACTGAAACCAGAAGTTCACCAGCCAAGACTTGTCTTAAAGACTATTTTAAAATAAAATTTCCTCTTACAACAATCTGATATAAATTTTTTCATCTTGCTTTAAATAATACCTTTAATTATCCTTTCTACTAGAACATTCTCCTTCCCAAAGAGAATTGAGCTGATTGCCTTAGAGTGGTGTGGGGGAAAGAGTAGGAAATGGGACATGGGAACTATATTAAAAATAAGTTCAGCACCAACGGGAACAGAGAGAAACCTTGAAAGACATCCATTACTTATGGTTCAGTATAAACGTCAACCCACTTTTGAGTGAATAAGAAATGCAAAGGTGTTATCATTTACTAAAAAAAATGATTGTTAATGAGAATTTTACACAATAATGATAAAATTTTAGCTGTTCATGCCCATACTTATATCTTTAATACAGTAATCATAGCCTGCTATCTTCGTAGGAACCAGTACTAGTCCTAGTTTACTGTCTGGGATTTGAGATTTTAAAATAGGCTATATATTGCACACACAGTGTGGGCAAATCATTTGCTAAGGAGGAACTAAGGAGAGAAGAGAGGTTTTATTATCATCAGCTGCCTCTTTCCCTTTTACTGGCATGCCCAAATATGAAAGTTGTTAAGACCTATTCACTGTCAAGGAAAAATCAGGATTGGGGTTACAATTGAAAATCAGGCACACAGTGGTCAAAGCCCCATAGAGAGTCAGCATGAAGGGAACAGAGGTTGGGCAGACTAGGGGCATGGCATGGAGCTGTGAGAATGCTAGACAGAGAGAAGACCACTGTTGGCCACACCTCCTCCTTGTTTATCTCAGCTGTGAAGGTTTACCTGCCCTATCAGGTAATTAAATTCCCTGTTCCATAAGCAAATGTTGGGCAAGTAAAACCAAGTGTCATGACGTACTTGAGCATTTCAGTGAGCTAGTGGAAAACTGGGTAAATGCATCAGCTCTGCTAGTGAAGTGACTAAATCCCACGACCTGCATATGCAGTATGTATTAATTTGCAATGGTGCTGTCGCACTCTTACAGAATAGAAGCTCACTAAGCATGTAGGTTTCTTAATTACATGGGTGCAACTTGATCAAATATTCTTGGAATTGATATTGAGATATAGGCCCCTGTGGAGTATATGTCTATGGTCTGAAGAGGAGATAGCAGAGCAGATAGGATTTCTGGAAGATCGTGGGAGTGGAGGGTAGGCAGGGTCTGTCGCATAGTTAACATAATGAACTTCCAATTTGCTCCTTCTCCAGGGAGCCTGTGCTTCTCCCTAAACGTGTTGGTTTAGACCATGTTCTGCATCAAGGGGAAAATATGCCAAGGAAGATTGAAGCAGTTTGAAAGGGGATCTGACTAGCCTGGTTTGGCTTGGCCCACTTTGATGGTATTACTGAGGCCTTTCCAAGTAATGGCTGATAGAGAACATAATTTGACTTCTTGGACCCTGAGAAAAAATCCTATGTTCCAGAAGGGAAAACAAAATATATTTGGGTAGGATGATCATATAATTTATTGTTAAAACTGAGACACTTCTGAGAGGGAAGAAGGGAATTATTACTAATTAAGCTAGAAAAAATAGGCATATACTAACACTATCATGGGCAGACTAGAATGTCTGCTTACCGTAGCCTGGGTGGATTTATGGGTTTTAAGGTTTTGGTCTCCCCGAAGAAGGCCAGAGTTTTTACTGGAAGTACCTGGGTTTCAGGAAAACAGAACAGTTAAGAACAGAGACCAGAACAAAGCACGAATAAAGCAAGATTTATCAACAGACCCAAGTTATTGTTTGTTAGTATGCAAAATGTTGTGGCTGATGGGGTTTCAAGAGCTGTGAATATCATAGAGATAAGCTCGATTTTGAAATCTATTTTATTTGAAATCCTCTTATGCATTTTAAGTATGAGCATTATGGCAGAAAAAGTAGTTAAAACTGGGTAATAAATTCAATTGATTTGGTTCAATTTTCTTCCATGTACTCCTATTTTACATCATATATTAACATCCTTGGTAATCCATGTCTTAAAGATATAATATTCAATAGGATTACATAGTAGAGAGTAGAAGTACATGCAAAATAATGACTCAGGCGTATCAAAGCAAGATTATGTCGTGTGCATAAGAGTTTGTCATTTTGGAAATTAAAGGGGATGGAGTTCCAAGGACTATCAGATATAATGAGTTTCATAATAAGGAAGAGGATTTATTACATAGCCTAAATTATAGGACAATTAGAGTTATTCCTTCACTCTCAGAGAAAAAGACATAATGATGGGATTTTGATGACAATTACATGCTGATTTCATATATTGAGAAGCCAGTTAATTATCATAATCACTAATGTTCATTTGGTGAACCCTTCCTCCGAGTGAAGCACTGTAGATGCCATTCTAATTGCTAGAGATAAAACAGTCTGGTGTGATATGGTGGGAATGAACATAGGAATAGTCAAACCTGAATCTTATTCCTGGTCTCATCACTTCCTTGGCTGTACATTTTTGGGAAAGTCATTCAACCGGCCTGAGCCTCATTTTTTTTTTTTTATTTGTAAAATAGGAATAATAATACCCACCTTATAGTGGTGTCGTAAGAAAGAACAAATATACGTAAGCACAGTGCTTGGTACAGCATATACCCTTGGATAAATGACAGTTATTAAAGTGATTTTTAAAGCAGTCATTGCTTTGAGAGTTTCACAGTCTAAGTAAGGAGAATCAGCCAAATATTAGATGATTCAGAAGAGAGTAGTTTTTAGTGAGTCCAGCTGTCCAAAAAGATTTTTGTATTCAGTTAAAAAAATTCATTTTAATATAGTTAACATACAGTGTTATATTAGTTTCAGATGTACAATATAGTGATTCAACAGTTCTAAACATTACCCAGTGTTCATGATGATAAGTGTACTCTTAATCCCCATCACCTATTTTACCCATTCCCCACTGACCTCCCCTGTGGTTAGGATCTTCCTATCCAACCATCTTCCCCAGAAGTCCCCAAAAGACATTTTTTAAGTTTACTCATTTATTTTGAGAGTGAGAGAGAGTGAGAGTGGAGGAGGAGCAGAGAGGGAGGGAGAGAGAGAGAATCCCAAGCAGGTTCTGCACTGTCAGCACAGAGCCAGATGCAGGGCTCGAACTCACAAACCATGAGCCACCCAGGCACACCCCCTCCCCCCCCAAAACAGCTCAGATTTGAGCTGAGTCTCAAAGTACTACTGGACCATAAGTGGGAGAGAATAAGGGATGCTCATTAAAAGGCAGGAAGAATGAAGGTAGCGAAAATTAAAAAGTGCATAGTGTGTTTTCAGAGGGTTTTTGTAAGGAGGTAGTAGATGATAGTGTTACAGACTACATTGGGAGGAGACTTTAATGACATCTTTTAAGTTTGGACTTAATTTCACAGCAGTAGGGGAACCACTGAAGGCTTTTGAGTTGAGAGAAGGGAATGAATGATATTATAGCATCAAATTAGAGTTTCAGAGCCGGAAGAACATTAGAAGTCACTTCATCCAAGAACTTCCTATTACAGGAAATCAAATTTATCTCTATGAAATGTGAAGGATGGGTTTGATGGATTAGAAATGGAAGGCAAGGAGACTAGCACTGGAACCACCACAGCAGTCTAAGCATGATGTGGGCTAGACCAGTCAAGGATGTTGTTCCTTGAGGAACAAGTCAAGGATGATGTCACTATTGGAACCCCAGGCGACAACAAGGAGGGCAGATGGTAGACTGCTGTTGGAAGATGCTTTCAGAGGAAGGAGTTTCATTTTAGATGCGGAACTTGAGAAGATCTCTAGGAGGAAGGTGGTGGCTCTGGCAGGGCAGTCAAGCCGTTTGCATTCACTGGCGAGCATTCCTCCTCTCCCCAGGAAGACCATTCATTTCTTTTACTAAGAATGCATCTTTGTAAGTGGCTAACATGGGGCAGGCAGCTAGATCAACTGAACCAGTGCTGCTGACCTGGAGTGAGAAGCGTGACAGGCAGCTCAAGACAATTAAAGATGAGGGTCAGATGTAGGGCGAGAGATGGATACTGAGAGTCATCTACAAAGAGGAAATAATAGCAGCCATGGGAATAAATAAGAGCTCTGCAGAAGTGAAGGAAAACCGAGAATGCACTTTGGGATACCCCTCTATTTAGGAGACAGGAAAAGAAAATGGTGCCGATAAGTAAAACAGAGAAAGAAGTCGGGGATTTATAAAGGATCATTTCTGCCCCTTAGTTTACTCTTTCTAGCCATGTTCAGCATTTAGGAACTCAAATTCTGATGTGGTCATCATGACTGAGGGCTGATTTAGTGGCAAAGCAAGGGAATAAAGGAGTCTAGGTTGCTGGAGGCTGTCGTGCTAACATAGCTCACACTGAGTACAGATTTCAGAACAGGGAAGGGAAGCCAGGAGATGGTTGACAGACTAGGGAAAATCAACAGGACTATGCAAACTGCCCTCTGGGATGAGGGTGAAGGGGAAGCAGTGGTGTAGAGGAGAAAAGGAGGGAGGTTGTACTCACACAGGGAGTGCTGAATGGATCAGCTCTTGGGGACTGTCCTTGCACAGCTGCCCAAGAAGAAGGGCAGAAGTAGTTCTGGAGTACATTACTGGGCTGCTAGCTGTCCCTTTTTACTGGAAGCTGAGCTATACTTTCTTAAACATGCAGAAGCCAAATTACCACTATGCCATTGAGTTGAAATCATCCCAATGGCTGAGGTTGCAATAATATTAGCTCTTTGAAGTCCTCTTTCATCCACATCCGTACTTTATTTTAGTAAGTTTTAATCCCTTTTGGCTCTCTCTGCCACCCTGTCCTCCAGCCTGGTCTCCCTACCTCCTACAGTTAATATGAATCAGAGAATGCAGACCACATTTAGCCTGAATAAGAAAATAAACCTTCCATGATATGTATATATTATCCTAAATGCAAACATAAGTAATGTAATAATGTAAGGATTACACATTGAGCTAAATTATCTACTACACTGCTCTGTTCCCTTGGTGAGGTAGCGAAGTGATGGTGAGATGCTACTCTTAGGCTTTATTAACCTGCCAAATTTATTCCTTCTCCTGGAGTCCTTTTCAACTAATTATTAATGTTTAAAATAATTGCATTGTTGGCTGAGCTTTGTATTATATGGAGATTTTTTTTCTTATGTGCTATGTTTATTTGATCTGTAAAATGGGACTACAGCAGTAACTTCCTTTGAAAACTCACTACAGTGAACAATTTTATGATGAGATTTGAAAAGAAAAATTCACTAGTGTATGAACCAATCAGGGAGCAGATATATACACAACTGTTATTTTTCTACCACAGAAACTGAGATGTTTTTAGAACCAGTGATACAAGTAGGAGAGTGGGGGTGGGGGGTGGGCAGGAGCCAGGGTCCTGAGCATTCAGTTAATGAAAATGCATGATGTTCTTTTTTTTTTTAAATACGCTTTAAAAACAGTGATATATTAATCGTCATGACAAAATGTTTGAATCTACCATTTAAAGCTCTTTAACTTTTCTGCATCTTTCCACTCACGCCTCACTCCACCCCCTCCTGTACCACGCCTGGGTCGTTCCCACGGACCTCTCTCTCCTCCCCTTGTGCCCAGTCCCTCTTTCATGCCACTTCCTTGCAGAAGACGCACCAGAGCGCCCTGCAGGTACAGCAGAAAGCTGAGGCTCTGCTCCAGGCCGGCCACTATGATGCCGATGCCATCCGGGAATGTGCCGAGAAGGTGGCCCTCCACTGGCAGCAGCTCATGCTGAAGATGGAAGACCGGCTAAAACTAGTCAATGCCTCTGTGGCATTTTATAAAACTTCTGAACAGGTGAGGGAAGGGCTGCAGGGTGTGAGGGACTGATGTTGATGGAGGGCTTTTTGTTCCCCTCGTACTGCAAATCTGCAGTATCTCCCTTAACAAGAAGCTAGTCTTCTCAGTACTAACCTTTGAGAGTAGAAAAATGATGTGGAAATACTACAGTTAGCTTCCTTATAACATTTTCTTTAGAGAAGTGAGCCATGTGACTTGCTTCTTATGAATTTCTCAAACTCATCAGACGTAGATGTTAAGGGACAAATTGGGTGTGCACTGAATACTAGATTTGAGGGGTGTATGGGTCAGCTATTGCCACAATAATGCTACCCCACAACTCAGTGGCATAAAACAATAAGCATTTTGTTTTTAAGTATTTGAGTTCAGCTGATCTTGGCTAAGCTTGCCAGACTGGGCTCCCGGCTGTAGATTTGGTCTAGATCTGCTGTCATGTCTGTCATCCTCCTTGACCAGCAGCTATTTGAGGCACATTTATGGTGAAAAGCAAGAGTGCAAGAGCCCAAAATCTACTGTGCAGTTGCATCTCAAGTCTCTGCTTGTGTTACATGCTCTAACATCCTTTTGGCCGAAACAAGTCACGGGGCCAAGCCAACATCAATGAGGCAGGGAAGTATATGCCTCCTATGAAGGTCAGGAAGGTAGAGTGACCGTGATCTAATCTGCCACAGTCAGGCACTATGCCTGAAAAACAGTCAGCACTTTCACTCGTGGGGCTCTCAGTCTGATGGAGGAAACAGTTCTCTGTCATTGGTGGACCATGAGCCTAACTGGTAGGATGGTGCTGCCATGGGAGAAAAGGCAGGAGATACATACAGCAGGACATTAAAGATGTGGACCCTTTACTGTCCCATCTGTACAGCAATATGCTGTAGGATTACATACAGCATATTGTAGGGCTGTAGGGCCGAGAGGATTTTTAAATGATTCAGGTGCTTTTAAGGGAATTCTTTTCATGAAGTAGAGGTTTAAAACACAGTAATTTTGGGACACCTGGGTGGCTTAGTCATTTGAGTATCCAACTCGTGATTTGGGCTCAGGTCATGATCCCAGGCGCCGTGGGATCGAGCCTCACATCAGGCTCTGTGCTGAGTCTGGAGCCTGCTTGGGATTCTCTCTCTCCATCTCTCTCTGCCCCTCCCTCACTCGTTCTTTTTCTCTCTCTCTCAATAATAATTTTAAAAAAACAGAAGTAATTTTATTTAATGTAAAATACTTTCCTCATTTGAATTGCTCCCTGGTAGAAATCAATCAGAAATGTTCTCCTCTGGGTGACTTACAGGGGCCATGAGAAAGTCTGTCTTGAAGCAAATATGACATGCCTGTCAGAGGGCCCAGTAGCCAGTGTTCCAGTCTCCACACCTTTTCTCACTTCTCCTTTCTGTTGGAGTAATGATGCCTTTGATGGTCACAGAATTGGGAGCAGCTGAGTAGGATGGTTTATAGATGCAACACAATCCCAATCAAATCCCAGAAGGCTTTTTAAAAAAAAAAAAAAAAGATAATGCTGATTGTAAGATTTATGTGGAAATACAAAGAATCAAGAATAGCCAAACAATCTTGAAAAGAAAAAAAAAAAGTTGGAGGAGTTACACTACTTGATTTTAAGACTTACTCTAAAGCCACAATGATCAAGACAGAATGATGTTGGCGTAAGAATAGACACAATGAAACAGAATGATGATTCCAGAAGGAGACCCACAAATATACAGTCAGTTGATTTTGACAAAACAATTCAAAAATAAAGGAAAGAATGATGCTGGACAACTAAATATAGGTTTCCCCTGCTATCTGAATGTAGAGCGTTCCTATGAAAACTTTTGTAAGCTGAAGTCAGATGTAAAGCAAAAAAGCAGTGACCACTAATTTACATGGGAAAAATTTTTGAACATTCCCAGACCCAAAAGTAACCTCTTGTAGGCCCTTGTGAAACGTTAGGGACACATCTTGCTAACGGACGCACAGAATAAGTCAAGATAAAGCACAGATGCTCACAGACACAGTTCGGAGCTGTGGCAGCTGGATGCTGAGAGGCTGAGTATAGTTCCTGGAGAAGGAGGCTGGGGACCACCCTCACTACTTGGGTGCATGCTGCCTCTGTGACAGTTTCCCGCAGAACAAATGCTGAACACTGTGTTTTACTTTTCACCTTTTTTCATAAAACCGAAAATCCTCGTATTTCTTTCAGTTAGCAAAAACAGGTACTAACATAGGTCTTTCATAAACGTGAAGTGGTGTTGTGAGCTTGTGAAAAGCAGGAAATACCTGTACCCAGATTTTTTTTTTTTAAATGAGGTTTAATCCCCGTCTAGTATCATACACCACTTTTAGTTTTTAATGGACCACGATGCTGAAGGGGACAAAGCCCTACATTAAGGAGTCAATTTGCCTTTGACCTTGCCAAAGGTTACCTTACCGCTCTGGATTTGTTTCTTTACCTGTTAAATTAAAGGACTTATGCTTGCTAATCTTTTCATTTCCTCTAGCTCCCAAATTGATTTTTAGTTCAGTATTATCATGGGACAGGCCTTAAGTACTCGTAAAGTTTTTTGCATGTCTGTAATCCGTTTTCTCTCAAGACATGGGCCTTCCTACACATATTCACGCCTTGCATGAGGAGAGGTGTGTGGTGCCAGAGGAGGCAGGATTCAGGGACAGGCCTTCTCATGACATGGGGAGCATGTTGGCCATGAGGGTGATTTGCCTGGAACATTTTTCAGCTCAGTTCATCACTCAGTAAACATCCTGTCTAGTACCACACTCTTCATCCAAAGGGATGGCCTTCTCAGGCAAAGGGGACCCAGGATGGTTGTAGCTGTTCTCCCTGCTGCCATAGCCAAGCTTTCAAAGCCTAGTAAAAGAAAGTATAGGAATACAGGTTTCTATTTCCTGCACCCTTCCCTAGGCCCTGACACAAGGCTGCCCTAGGTCCCCTTCTGTTGCACCCAACCTGACTTCCATCCAAGTGCCATTTGCAACACTTTTGCTTTTAGAGTATGGCCTCTTAGCACTTTGAGAACCAGTATCTTTTAAGTTAACCTAGATTTGTTATCCTCTGAAGGAAATGCACATTTTCTAATAGAAGACCTGAAGTTGTCATTGCCTTATGATGGTAGCTCAAGACATTTTTGCTGGGATATGTTTGCCAAGGAGGAGGAAAGAAATCATTCACTTAGGACCCATAAATCCCTCAACACAGCCACTTCCTCCTTTATTTCTGTTTGGGGCTACTTCCTGTAGGGCAAGTACAGATGGTTGGGCAATCCTAGTATCTTCTCTAAACTTCGTTTTCCTGCTCTGCCATATTCACAGAGTCCTCAAGAGGTTCCAGCAATAGAATGAACATACACAAAACACTTTGAACCCCCCTCCCCCACAAATTACTAGTCTTTCTTCCTTTCTTACTCTGTATACTCTCCCTAAGTGATGTCATCAACCCCATAGCTTCAGCCTTCAGCCAACGACTGTCAGAAGATGACTCCAAGTCGCCCAAACTCCACTGCATCCTGGACTTCTCTTAGATGTCCCAGGGGCACTGCATGTTCTAAATCTACAAATGGAACTTCAAAAGGAACATGTCACCTGTGCAGGGTTCTGTCAGCTGAAGCTTCTCAGAAAATCCTTCCTGACCGAGTAATCTACAGAGCCTTTCCTCCTTGGTTCATTAGGTCTGTAGTGTCCTAGAGAGTTTAGAGCAAGAATACCGGAGAGATGAGGACTGGTGTGGTGGACGAGACAAACTGGGACCAGCAGCAGAGATGGACCACGTCATCCCACTCATCAGTAAACATTTGGAACAAAAGGAGGCCTTTCTTAAGGTGAGAGCACATTGTCATCCACAGTGTGAGACATCAGCCTTGCTCCTTGGTCTCCATTCTCTCTGACTCTGTCACACACGCACAGGCATCATATGAGCTTTCCATCCCCCTGTTTTCCTCATTTCTTATCTAAAGGGAGGTATTTGTAGAGACGATAAAAGAAGATACTGGCTGGTTAGCCTGAAAGGTTGAAAAGTTACACTTCAAATATTATTTCTCTCAGCACTTTCTAGATGACTAGGCAGTTATATACCATTAGTACAGGTGCCATGTTCGAATATCATGACATCCCGTTGATGTTGTTAATTGAGAAAAATACATAGTTTCACCCAGTGATGTTTGGTTTATAAAAATATTTTTAATTGAAATATATAAGCCCAGGGGCACCTGGTCGTCTCAGTCAGTAGAGCATGCGACTCTCGCTTTTGGGGTTGTGAGTTTGAACCTCCACATTGAGCACAGAGATTACTTAAAAAAATTTAAAAAGAAAGAAATATATAAGCCCAGATTAAATCAGTATTAAAATAAATATTTTATAAATGGATGATGCAAAATTTAGGGCAAGAATTAAATAAATTTAGACACCTTATTTATCAATCTAACAATTATCAGTAACCAATGGATATAACACCACTTATTTATTCTGTTGCGTGAAGAGAGAAATACCTCAGTTTGTTTGTTTTGGTTTTTAATAGAGCCCTGGTTTCTCAGGGAGGAAGCACAGTCCTGCTCTGAGCAGGCTTTCAGCTGGTGTGGAAAGTCCTAGTAAGCCTCTTTCCTCTAGCCTTTGATCTTCTCTCTGCCAGAGTCATCTGTGTCAAAAATTATCTAAAGGCTCTGTTTACTCTCAAATTTCTTGCTTTCATGTTCTGCTTCCTTTCAGGTTTCTGAAAGTACAAAGAGAATTTTTATACTCTGACATGTTGCTACTGCTTTTCTATAATTCTATAATTAACTGACTTTCTTTTATTAGGGATTTTCTATACTTGACCACCTCTTTGAGTTTTACTTTTTTCTCTCTCCCTTTCTCTCTTTTTAAGATAGCTTCTCCCTGCACTCCTCCTATCAGGCACTTGCACCTGCACTCAATCAGAACCCTTAGTAATCAGCTCTTACTAATAAGATTAAATAAAAAGTCTTCTATACCAGGCCTAAGAGATTTTAAAAGTCTTTTCTAGTATAAAACAAAGTTTAAAACAATAATTTAAGTGGAACATATTAAAGAATTTTAGAAGAGGCATAAAGATATTACTTCATAAAATTACATGTTTCTTTTGAAGCCTGAAAGAAAAAAATGTTTTCCATATGTGCCTAAAATCATAGGTGAGAAACTCCCTATTGCTGTGGGAATCAAATGCCCAATGGCAGACACTGAGTTCTCCATTTATGTGTATTAGTTGATCTATGTTGGAAACTTTAGCTTTGGACCACCATCCAGCTGTTAAATTCATGGACTTCATGGTGGATAGACTCATCAACAGTCTTTTACCAGAGCTCCCAGAAACAATTGTTATTAATGCAAAATTTAAAATAATTTTTTACAGCATAATTTGTGGATTCAGTTGCTAAATGTAAAAAGGTGTAAAAATTTGACAGTTTTGTTTAGAGATAATATTGAAAACTGTAGATTAAAAATTAGTGGACTAGCATGTATCATAATCCCCCTTATCCATGGGGGATATGTTCCAAGACTCCCAGTGGATGCCTGAACTTATATATACTATGCTTTTTCCTATGTGTGTATACCTATGATAACGTTTAATTTATAAATTAGGCACAGTAAGAGTTGAACAACGATAACTGATAATAAATAGAACAACTGTAACAATATGCAATAATAAAAGTTATGCGAGTGTGGTCTTTCAAAATACCTCATTGGACTGTACTCATCCTTCTTGTGATGCTGTGAGATGATAAAATGCCTACAAGATGAGATGAAGTGAGGTGGATGACGTCGGCACTGTGAAGTAGCGATAGGCTACATCACATCAGGAGGAGGACCACCTGCTTCTGGACCGCAGTTGACTGCGGGTAACTGACACTGCAGAGATGGAAACTGTGGATAAGGGGCCCTGCTGCATTACTTCTGCAACAGAAGAAGACCTCAAGAAATTCAGAAATTCTTTGGCCTTGAGAGAAACTAGGAATAATCTGTCAGTAGTCCTAGATTCTAGCCCTGACATGCTTCATGATTCCTGCCCACTTGGGGCCTGGGTCTCCTCCATGGGGACAAGGAGAATGTGACCTGTCCTCTGCCATGCACAGCTAGCACGAATTGTCAAGAGGGTGGTGTAATGGCTCTTAGTCCTGTGTGTAGATCCTTATTTCCCAGCAGTAGGATATTAGTGTCACTGAGGTGGACGTGGATTTTATGGACAAATAAGTTTTTTTTAATGTAATTTCCATTTGGATATGGAATGTATGGTTAATAGGTTTGTTTACCAAATTTGCTTTCTCAAGTCTACACTAATGTTAAAGTGACTTACCCCAGTGGTCATGTAAGAGGCATTCTGGTGGCAGAGGAAAACCAGCCTGAGGCAGTAACTATGACATTATTAACACTGAATCAACATATAGGGAGTCAAGGGATGGCTGATTTCTGATTTTGAGCTGGGATGGAAAGGGGAGAAGCCCAGGGAGTGATTCTTTCTTCCACAAAAGGGTGAGCCTCCTGCATTGGGATTGGAGTATCTGTGAACCAGAAGTGGCCTCCAGGGCTCTGCTTACCCAGAGCTCCAGAAACCTCACCACCAGCACCCCTTTTCCATTGTCTGAGACCCCATGCACCTGCTGGGGTCCTCACACCTTTGTCTCTCTCAGGCCTGTACCCTGGCGCGGCGGAACGCTGAAGTGTTTCTCAAGTACATCCACAGGAACAACGTCAGCATGCCCAGTGCCGCCAGCCACACGCGGGGACCTGAGCAGCAAGTGAAAGGTCAGTGTGGGGGCTTCCAGCCATGAGCCACATCGGCAGTACTGACCGGAGGCTGTGTACCTGGTCTTTATGCAATCTCAGATTTCCTGATTCTTCTCCTTGGATAAGAAAAATGTTGACGTGAGATGGCATGGGCAGTGGTGATTCCTGGGCAATTTTTAAACATGCATCAGGATTTGGAATGGAAAAATGAAGATGTAATTTCCCCGGCACTTTTTCAGTTATCTTGATCTAGAGCAACACTTAATTTTATGAAGTAAAAGAAATGGTCTGTATCTACACCGTTTGTATAGTAGCCACTAGTCACATGGGCTACTGAGCCCTTGAAATGTGGCAAATACAACTGAGGAACTAAATTTTTCCTTTTATTGAATATTAATTAACTTAAATGTAAATATCCAGATGTGGCTAACATATATTGAAGAGCACAAGACTAGGGTATCTTACAGCCCAGAAACAAGACACAGACTGAGAAGCATAAAACCAAATTCTAATCCTGGCGTTATGACTTACCATGTAAGCTTTTATAATTTCAGTTTCTTATTTTATTTATTTATTTATTTATTTATTTATTTATTTATTTATTTATATTTTTAATTTTGAGAGAGAATGCGAGTGAGCTCGGGGCAGAGAGAGAGAGAGAGAGAGAGAATCCCAAAGTGGGGCTCAAGCTCACCCGATGCAGGGCTTGAGCTCACCAAACGTGAGACCATGACCTGAGCCGAAGTTGGATGCTTGACCGACTGAGCCACCCCAGAGCCCCGTTTTCATACTTTAAAATGGAAGGTGTCTGAATTCTGGTTCCTCAAAACGTGGTCCCCAGACCAGCAGCACTGGTATCACCTGGAGACATGTGAGAAGCACAGACTCTCAGGCCCTGCCTAGACCTGCTGAGTGAGAAGCTTCGTTTTGACAAGAGCTCTTCCACCCCAACCAAGCAGATGATTTGTGTGCACATAAAATTTAGATAACTACTGGTCTAGATAATCTTTAATATCTCTCTGAAGTCTATATATCTACAATTGTATGAACAAATCAGTAACCTTCAATAATTGCTAATCAGGTGACCACTTTCAGCTTAAATGATTATCATTGGTATCACTGATGCTGGGCCATGCAGAAATTGGCCTTCGAGTGAAGAATTTAACAAGTGTCATCTCATCTTGACACAGCAGAAGACTGCAAGTCTGGAGACCCAGGCTAGGGAGGGAGCTGAAACTGACCTGGAGTGAGGGGTGGGGACAGGCTGAGAGCTGAGAAGTGGGTGGCACTGATCTGCCATAGGAAGGGCCTCCCTCCCTGCTCAGAGAGCTTGAGAGGTGGGAAGATCAGAGGCCACTGGGAAGAATTACACTTAGGAATAAAATTTGCTGCAGAGAAGAAGGAAGCAGGGTTCCTTTTCCAGATATGCTCCCTGTTTGAGGTCAGGGGACCCGTGGGTGGCTGGCATTATGTCACTCTGTCCTTCGTGCACATTGCAGTGCTGGCAGCAGTCCAGGTGAGGCCAACTGCCTGCTGAGAGAGCACGTGCCTCCCCCTACACCTCACTGTACCAGGAGTGGCAGGCACCCAGAAAGACCAGAGTATGCTGCACCTTCATAAGGGTGAGGGAAGGTTGTTGTGTCCATAGGAAAGCTTTCCAGAAAGGGGAGAAATGAAATCTGAAACTCTAGGATTTTTGCCTGATCAGGGTTGATTCTCTTAACCACCGCAGAAGATTCTGCAGTGAGCAAAACAAGGATTAGGAGGCCAAAAGATTAAAATAAACACAGGTTCTTACTTGTCTTTGCCCAATTGAAGCTTCCACCTAAGCAGGGACCTACAATTTCTCCAATACCTATTTCCTTTCCACCTGCTACCTGGACCCAAGGCCAGGACCACTTATTTTAAGTTTGTATTACAGGTGCAATTATTATGGCATAACAAGCAAAAATTCAGTGACATTCAACTGTAAGCATTTATTGTTCAAGTGACTGCATTGGCTGGGGACCAGCGGTCTTGGCTGGGCTTAGCAATGCGGCTTTGTTTCATGCTGCAAGTCTGGCTGGCTTGGTGCCTTCACTGCAGGTTGGGTTCTTGCCTGTTCCACATGTATTAATTCTGGGACCCCAGTTGAAGGAGAAATTACCCGGGAAAACTCCTTATAGTGGTGATGGCAAGGTCATGTGCACAAGCAGACTAAGTTCCTGCTTGTATAATATCTGTTAACAACACATTTGCCAGATCAGGTCACACGGCTGAGCCTTAAAGCAGGGCAATTTGTCTCTTTGTGGAGCAACTAAAAAGTTACATAATAAAGGCATACATATAGGGATTGGTGACTAATTGAGACCTATGAAAGTTCTCAGCCTTAAAGGAAGAGAGACAGATTTTTGTCCTTCCAGGAGGATGCACTAAAAGTTCGAAGTACAAGCACTGTGATTTGATTGTGCCCTTTTTTGTAAAGCTTCTGTAGTGGTAGTCTGTGCTTCTCAGCTCCTCTAACCCAGAGGACCAAGGTAGCTAAGGACTCAGGCTCTGAGGTCAAACGTTTCTATCTGAATGACCCTGGGCAAGTTACCTAGCCTCTCTGAACCTCCGTGTCTTCATCTCTAAATGGAGGTATTAGTGGTATGTGCATCACAGAGTATTATGAGAATATGTGCTTGCTACCTAGCAAGTGCTTAATAAATATTAATTTTTCATATCATTGTGTATTTTATTAGTATCTAACAGAATTAGCAGGAAGCAGGAGGCAGACACAATACAAACTAAATAGGAGTGCTTCAAGCATAGAGCACACTATTAAAACACATAGGAAATTTAGGCATGTAGCCAGCTGCTGCTGGAATGACAGGAGGAGAGAGGGACATGACATGGATGAACACCTGCCGTGGCCCATCATGGTGCCACATGCCTGGTGCATGTCCTCTCACCTGACATCGTTAGAGGTAACGAGAATAGCATTCACCTTTTCTCAGCATGGAAATTTTGACCTAGAGACGTGATTCCAGGTAGACATGATCCTAACACAGCTTCCCTACACCCATGATTTCAAGGCTGTGCTGTGTGTGCATAGCCGCTTGTACAGGGCAGAGAGTGTGGCTCAGGACATGGGTTATCTATGCAGTTATACTGTCCCTCATACTGTTGTTCCTCTCCCACCCTCTCCTAGCACTCCAGAGTGGCTGGGATTCTTATCAAGTCCCCTTGCTCTCCATAGGCTCCAGAGGCCAACTGAGTTAGCTGTTATTTTAAGATCTGACACCTCCCAAGGTCTCTTACCATCAAGCACGGGCTTTGGTATGAAGAGAATCAGGGTCACTTTTAAGTTACCCTGGGGGCATCCTCTTCCTCCCTTAACTGATGGAACTTCATCAGCAGGCCTCACACCCCCGATCTTGCTCCCCTCTGGGAAGTTCTCTGTGGACCAAGCTTTTGGTTCCCCACATCTGGTGCCTGGATTAGTCCCATGGGGAGATTTGCAAGTCACAGTTATCTGGCCCCTGGGGTGTGCAGATTTGCTCAGGGCCCCCCCAGAAGCAGCGTTCCTCTCTTCTGCCCCACAGCCATCTTGAGTGAGCTCTTACAGAGGGAGAATCGCGTCCTGCACTTCTGGACCTTGAAGAAGCGACGGTTAGACCAGTGCCAGCAATATGTGGTGTTTGAACGCAGTGCTAAGCAGGTATGTTGCCCTGGCTTTGCCTCAGTTCTGGGGACTGTGTGGACACCCAGATGACCACAGCATGGGACACAGAGGAGGGTCACAGCAGCAGGCATAGTAGAGATGGGAGGTGGTGCCGACACAAGGAAGGAGAACAGACTGTCACTTAGCAGTCCTTCAGCCTTTACCCGTACTCTGTACCAGGAGTTGGGAGAAGATGCTGGGGTCAGATTGCCTCTAAGAGCTCATGGATGATTCTGGGCCTGGCCTAGAAGACGAGGATGAGACATTCTCTTTACTGGTAGGATGCTCCAAGTCTGACGGGAGAGGGCTCAGTCCTAAAATCAGCTTCCAAGCTCCATACTGACCAAATGGTGCCAGCATTTCTTGGGTCCGTCACACTGTCCCAAACAGTGTAACAATGCATGTTTTCTAATTGACAGCTGACTTTTGGGGGACTGGGTGGGTTGTTTCCTCCCACAGGCGCTGGACTGGATCCAAGAAACAGGTGAATATTACCTCTCAACACATACCTCCCCCGGAGAGACCACAGAGGAGACTCAGGAACTGCTGAAAGAGTATGGGGAATTCAGGGTGCCCGCCAAGGTAGGAAGCAATCTGGAGCCCTCCCCACACACACCCAGCACTCCCCAGTCTGGCCAGTTCTACATTATGGAAGGGAGAACAGCCTCAGTGCACAGAAATGTTGACCACAGGGGCAAGGGGTGGGGCGGCGGGGAGCATGGGTAGGATGATCTCCATTGAAACCTGAATACCCAAAGAATTGCAGCTGCTGATGGAGCATCTGTATGAGAGAAGTCAGCTCCTATACACTGTGCTCCCAAATACTCACCTCCATGCTACAGGTGTAGACTCTGCTGTGTTCTTTTAGACCAAATAAGGCGAAGGGGCACACTCATGTGAAATGCACACTGCACTGTGAACATCTGCACCTATCCACACGTTCTTGACGTTTGAATGGTTTGGGAAGTCTACCCGTATAGGCCAGTGACTGTGGATGGGTTCACAAAACAGGTGAGTTTCTTATTTCCTGAACCAACGGCTTCCATATGGCCTCAGACCTGCAAATGAGCCAGGCCGGGGTCTCTGGGGAGCAAAATGTGCACTGGCGCACACAGCACACGCCGTCACACCCCCATTCACACTGAGGCAGGAAATGCTGTCGTAGGAGGAAATCTGTTTTCACAGCCAGGGTTTGGTCTGAGGACCCTTGGGTCTGAATGAAAATCTCCTGTCTCAGTTCCCTCTTTGTGGCATCCTCGCGCCTCACACTGGGCTCCCTGCCATCGAGGAGCCTGTCTTGGCACCACTTCCTCACATGGCAGGTGCTCTAACCAGGATGAGAGCTGCTTTTGTGGGGGTCACAGTGGGGGGAACGTATTGATGCCCACCCCCCCACCCCCCCGCCTGCCCCAAAGATCCCTGCTAAGGCACATTTCCTCTAGTTTCCTGTCACAAAATTAGGCCCTTAGCCTCTTTCTGGAACTGATACTTTACAAGTGGGTATTCACTTTATGAATTCTACACTATGAACTTCTGATAGTGGCAAACTTTCCCCTGCAACCCTGTGAGCTGCGGGGCCTTTTCATCCAATGTGAAAAGCTGTCAGTTCAGATAAGAGACTCATTTCAGTACCAACCAGAGCAAACAGCACTAGGAAGGTGACAGATGTCCAGAACTCTTTTCAAATCCAAATGAAAATAGCTTTTGAATGACCTATACTTTGTGTCTATCTGCCCCCCTCCAAATAATGAACCATTAACAAGCAGAATGGTATCAGATCCACTGGTGTTCCAACCCCATCAGATGGATTGTGGTAGATACCCAGAACTTGTTAGGATCGGAATCTGTTCATAACCTAAAAGGAAATGTAGAGAATTGTCTAGTCAACTTAACTTCCTCTTCCTTAAAATCTTCTTGCTGTCTTTCTCCTCTTTTCCATTCATATTCGTAACTACCCTAACTGGATTCCATGCTTTCAGCCTCTCCTTCCTTCCCATCCATCCTGCTCATCATTGAGGTTCATCTTGAAAACACTGGGTGGGTCCTGTTTCCACCCAGTCCAAGAACTTCAGTGATTCGCCAGTGTCTTCAGATTAACAACCTCCACAATAGCACCACCTCACCTCCCCAGTTTTATCTTCATTATTCTTTCGTGCAAATTTTATGCTCCAGCTGAATGGATGTATTTTCTTACCCTCTGAGAGATACATCATATGCTTTCTTGCCTCTGTACCTTTCCATACTGTTTTTCTGCCTAGAATATGATTTTCTTCCTTCTGGTTTGTACTTTAAAAAAAAAAAAGCCTGCCTTTCCACTGGAGTGCCTCCTTCTCTGTGATCATGCAGACATGCCGGGATGTGATCTGGCCCATCCCTGCATTCCGGCCACTGTTGTCTGTATAACCCTTAAGGGACCTGCCATGAACCATCCTGTTCTCCAGTAATCTGTGTGAAGTGTCATCTCATGTCTGAGCCAGCAAGATCCCAAAGGATAAGAACCACACTTTGTTTACTTGCCTGACTGAATCATGCATCAAAGGGAGGCTGCAAATATTTGTGAACATAGGGGAAAAAAGAAGTTTGGGTAGATTCAATGACTCCCTACACCAAATCTATATTTAATGTGATTCTATTACTTTGGCTCTCTCTGTTCTCTCTCCCTCCTAACTTAACTCCTTCCATAATGGGGTTTCATTTTCCCATCTATCATGTTCTAAGTCTCAAGAATATTTATTATTGGGATATCTACAGGGTAACGAATCCGGCTGAAGAGCTTCTGATTAAAGGCAACAGTTGCCTCCTGTTCCTCTCCAGCTGCACTTCCCAGAGGCAAGCCTCCTTTAACTAGCTACCTTTGATTTTAATCTTTATAACCAGTAAAGTGAATTGGAAACGGAAACCAAATTGACCTCAACACAGAGAGAAAATAGGGTGGCCCTCACAACTAAACAGGGCAATAGAGCATATTGAATATATTGAATTATTATTCTCTGCTCCAAAGAAACAGATCAAATAGAATAAACACTAAATATAAAAATATACTTTCTATATAGCAAGCCACAAGTGTAAAGAGAAAAATAAGATAAAGAGAACCGGGTGGGGATAAGAGGATAACAAAATTTTTCTTATTGTGGTAGGCTGTAGAAAATCCAGTTCGAAGAATACACGAGATATTTTCCTATTGTGGGTTTCCAAATTTATAAGGAGTCAAAGCACATGATGATAGGAAAGCTTAATCATTTTGGCAGCTGGAAGAAATCTATTTCTTCTAATAGCAAAAATTTTTTTGAAGATTCTTTGGTTTTTCATTTTTTACAATTCAGTGGATTTTCTATATTCACAAGGTCATACAACCATTGCCACTATCTAGCTCCAGAACATTTTCATTACCCTCAAAAGAAACCCTGTACCCATTAGCAGTGACTCCCCATTCCTTCCTCTCCTCAGCCCCTGGAGCCACTATTCTATTTTCTGTCTTTATGAATTTGCCTATTCTGGAAATTTCATATAAACAGAATCCGGGAATCCTGTAATACGTGGCCTTTTGTGTCTGGCTTTTTTCATGTATAATGTTTTCAAGGTTCATTCATGTTGTGGCATGCATCATTACTTCATCGCTTTGTCTGACTGAATAATACTCCATTATAGAGATATGCCACACTTTTTATCCATTCATCAGTTGATGGACATTTGGGTTGTTTTCTGTTTGAGGCCACTATGAATAATGAATATTTGTATACAAGCCTTTGTGTAAACATCTCTTTTCAGTTCTCTTAGGTATATACCTAGGAGTGGAATGGCCGAGGCCTATAGTGACTGTATGTTTAACTTTTTGAGGAGCTGCCCAACTGTGGCTGTGCCATTTTACATCCCCACCAGTGGTGTATAAGAGTTCTGACTTCTCCACATCCCCTCCAACACTTGTTATCATTCGTCTTTTTAATATACCATTCTGGAGGGCATGGGGATTTTATTTACATCTCCCAAAGAGAACTGATGTTGAGAAGACACTTCTTTAAACTGGTAATTTTATCTCCAAAAGTGAAAGAAGCTATGAGATAAGTCAGACTTAATTCTTAACAGAAGAGAATTAAATGATAACAAAAGTGCCTTGTGCCTTAGCTGAACTAAATTAGCTAATTGAGAAATGAAGGCTGTGTGTAAAGGGGACACTGGGCTTGTTTGCAGGTGCTTTACACTGAGAAAAGTAGGATCTGAACAGTTCAGATAAAAGATGGGCCTGATTTTGTTTCTGAGACTCGTAAGAGGATATAGTTTACATGCAATAGACATTTTTGAAAGTTTTAGTTGCTCACATATAGTGACAAACTCTCCCCTGTGGAATGAATATGAAGATGTATCTCAAGAGAACTTTTTACCCACACAGGGAGCTCAATAAATTCATATCTACAAAGAATGTATCAATAAATACAAGGAATATCAGCAATGAAAGGCAAATTGGAAGATTATAATGAGATTATGAGAATAATATCAGAAGGCTAAATAACTTTAATAACTTATCAAATGTGCAAAAGATACCAAAAGGGCTTTTTGAAAACTATATTCAGAGTAAGGCTCACTGATCAGGGAAAGATGGCATAATATTAACTGATCAAAGAAGGGAAAGAAGAAAAAGGGTGGGGGGGGGGCGCAGGAAGAAAAATAGAACTACTGACCCCTTTATTTTTACCTCTGACTTTTCTAGCAGATTACATAGAATTCAAAATAGAGCAAAACATACATTAGAGGAACCATGAAGCCCAGGATAAGTGAGATATTTATCCATTCTAAATTTCCAGGCTTAAATGAATTACATTTCCTAAAGGCTTGATGGCCCATACACCTGACCCTACCATTCAAGAGCCTCTGCAATCTGACCCCCATTTTATCAGTCTGTATAAGTTACTCTGTTTTGGTGGCAAGACTTGAGATTCAAACTGGCTTGAATTATGAAAGGGAAAAGATATTGTATGGCTGTATATGGAAATGAATATAGAAGCCATAGCTAGACCTCCCAGGAGTCCAAGAAAATCTGAATGACTCAGCCTTATGGGAAGAACAAGAAATGTGGCATAGTCTCACCTCTGGATGTGAACACTGGGCTGTCACCCTACACCAGGGGCCATCCTAGCAATCACACTGTCTCGTCATCTCATGACAGGGGGATCAGGAATACATTATCACCGCTACTGTGATTCAGCTTGTCTTTCCCTTCTCATGTCTGCTGTCTGTTTTCAGTTCTACTCTGCAACCACCTACCCAGTTTTCCATGCAGTCCAAATCCCCAGAAAAACAACTGGGGCCAGGACACCACACAAGAAGTCAGTGGCTTCATATTGATGGGCCACCCCAGTGATACAAGTATTTGCCTCTGATACCATCAGCTGTGGCCAAGCATTTGGTAGGTCACATGGTGCCACCATAGTCACTCATATGTGAGAATTCATTTCAGACTACTCTAAGTAGGTGCATGGTTGCAGTCCAGTGTATGGGTCAATTAGATGAGAATTTTTCATCTAATTCTCCCCAGTATAAACCCTCAACTTTTGCTGGTCCAGCTTTACTTAACTCCAAACACAATATTACTCACTAATTCATTTATTCAACATTTATGGTATGCCTACTATTTTCTAGACCCTGGAGATACAAATGAATCAGATGTAACACTTACCTTTGAGATGTGCACGGTCTAATGAAGGAGACACATAAGTGACTCAGACTGATATGTGCTGAAGTAGAGGTACACATATAGTGCTTTAGGGACAGGGGAAAGAGCATCCCCCATCAGCTGGTGGGGAAGAGGGCCACTGGATGGAAAGCAGGGATGAGTAGGTACCACCCATGGCAGCAGGAGGGACATGTGAGGTCGGCATGACTGGTGCTTAGGGGCCATGGAGATCCTGGAGGCAGTCACTAAGGTAGGTGAGACCACATGAGGAGGGTTTGTCTACACTGCCCATTTAACTGTCCATTTGCTCCCCCAGGTCCATACATACCTGGGATCCTCTTGGTCACAAGCCATTCTCTCTGTTGCATCTGAATCACAGTTTCCAGGTTTCAGGATGCCATTTCCTGTGATGGAGCTGCCTGTAGGGCTGCTGCCACCAGCTGGCCATGAAACTCCCATTTCATGATGGCATCTTACTGAGAGAGTAAATAAATAAAAATAAATAAGTGCTTTCAAGAGTTTTACATAAAGATTTCTTGATTATAGCTGCAAAAAATTAATCTCTGTTTTAAATAAATAGCAAACCTTATAACAATTGTTTTCAGAGGGGAAAAAAAACCCCTAAATGTAGTGAGGTAGAAGTCCTTAGGATACCAGGGATCTTTTCTTAACCGATTCCCAATGCTATTATTCTTTGCCTTATCATGGCTAAGGAGATGTTTCTTCTGTCCCCATACCCACCTTCTTTCCTTCACACCAAAGTTTTTTGGGGCCCTCGTTTCCCAGCCTGGGTACCAGCTCATTGTCCTGAGACAGGAGAGGCTCAGACATGTGTGTTGCTGAAGAGCTGGATTCCACATCTTTCTGGCCTTGCTTGTCTTTCTGGCCAGAAGGAGTCCCTTTCTGGCATTTCTTGAGAGGGTTAGTCTGTTGTGGGAGATGAGCCTGGAAAAGTGAGGGAGGAGGGTGGAATAAAGAAAGGCTCTTCTGGAGCACCTGGGTGACTCAGTTGGTTAAGCATCCAAATTTGGCTCAGGTCATGATCTCATGGTTCGTCGATTCAGGCCCCACATAGGGCTCTGTGCTGAGAGCTCAGAACCTGGAGCCTGCTTCAGATTCTGTGTCTCCCTCTCTCTCTCTCTCTCTCTCTCTCTCTCTCTCTGCCCCTCTTCTGCTCATGCTCTGTCTCTCTCTCTCTCTCAAAATAAACATTAAAAAAAAAGAAGAAAAAAGGCTCTTCTGTCCGTTCTACTTTTGCTCCAGAAATTTTTTGCCTCAGTTATCTAGATTTTAGCATGATCTAAATCTTGGACCTACTCTCTTCCAATCCAAAAGATAATTTTACTTCTCAGAATATTATTCCAGTGTTCTTTACTGTTTCGTAAAATTAATCAAGCTTCCCTGATTTTGGATTTTCAAAACCCAACCTTAGGATAAAAGATAAGCAAGTGTTTACTTCTTTGAACATTTCTTCTGTTTCCGTATCTTACTGACATAGTCCTGTTTCCCCACGAGACCTTTCCTGCCCATGCCAGCCCACCTTCATTTTTTCCTGTTTTAAAATTCCTGCAGTGTTAACTCTACATACTTCTCATGTTGACGTTCAGTTACATAATGCCCCAAGTTATTTAACCACTCTACATGACTATCTTATCCCCTCTAGAGATATAGACTGTTTAGGGAAAATGAGTATCTTTTTCTCTGCTTTTGTTTACCCCCCGAGCCTGTCCCCACAGCCTTCCGCACAGTGGTTTGGTACAGTGGTATGGACAGAGTAGATGTTGAACAACCTCTTGCTAGAAATGAAATTAATCCAATACACATCAAAACTCTACCTTAGCCCTGTAGTAGATACTAGCTTCATTAACTCCATTCTCTCTCTCTCTCTCTCTCTCCCTCCCTCCCTCCCTCCCTCCCTCTCTCTCTCTCCCTCCCTCCCTCCCCCTCCTCCTCTCCCTCCCTCACTCTCCTTCTCTCAGACAAGATCCTGGTAGTGAAAGGGGCAGACTTCACTCTTAAATATGTTAATTGGATTTCTTTAGATCCTGGCCTATGTCAGCTTACCTGTTGACAAGCCCACTTCAGGCCAATACAGTGAAGGGAAGAGAACTAGGCACTTTGGTCCAGAGGCAAACAGGCTGTGTCGCTCACAAGTGGTATGAATTTGAACAAGCCCTAAGCCTCTCTAAGCCTCAGCTTTTTTCATCTTGGCTCAAAAAGACCCCATACCACCTCATTCCATCCACCTTTTAGAGATACTTTAAGACTCAAATGGATCTCAGATGTGACTTTAACCTATTCTGTGAACTGATAAATATATTAATGTGTAAGAATCTTACAGTAGTCATGATGGCTAACATGTATTGCTTCCTGAGCTCTTAATATGAGCACTATGTTCCAGGCACTGTTCTGAGCATTCTACATTGTCATTTCATGAAATGTTCACAACAACCTATGGTGTAGGATTATTATGATCCCTATTTTGCAGGTAAAGGAACTGAGGCACTGAGGATTTAACTAATTTATTCAAGATCTCCCAGCTAGTAAGTGAGAGCTGGGCTATAAACCCAGGCAGGCAGTGAGGTATCTGTGGCTGCTGTGAAGAAAAGAGGGATGGGACTGAAGGGCCATGAGAGTAAATGTAATCTAGTAATTTAAGACCATCTTTTGGGACAGCAAACAAAGGAGAAGGTGAAGCTTCTGATTCAACTGGCCGATAGCTTTGTGGAAAAAGGCCACATTCATGCCACAGAGATCAGGAAATGGGTGACCACAGTGGACAAGCATTACAGAGACTTCTCCTTGAGGATGGGAAAGTACCGGTACTCCCTGGAGAAAGCCCTCGGCGTCAACACAGAGGTAGGCATGGGGGTTGCTTAGCTGGGACATCCTCCCTTCTCTCCCTCTCCATGCCACTGATCTCATTACCATGGAAGGAAGTGGGCTGTCCAGAGCAATCTTTCTGAGCTATTGACCCCTAGAACACCTGCCTTGTGTGGTTTTTCTAGTGGAGGGGATGGATCTTGGTAAGGCATTGGCCTCCAGCCCCTCATGATTAGTACTATACAGCAAAATTGGCTGGCCAGGGGTGGGACCCATGGCTACAGAACAGTTTTTCTATGTGTACAGTTAGCTGTTGCCTTTGACGATTAAACCCTTTACCTTGGCTTCATCAGTACCATCTTCCAACCAATTATGTTAATCAGCAAATGTTAGGGTCCCCAGTATGCACAATAGTGCTCTTTCAAGAATAAGGGATGCAGTTGTACAAAGGCTATTTGACATTTCAGCTGAAAAGAGATACTATTTGCCATGAATCAAGGAAAGACTGACTGTTAATCTCTTCTTTGTAATAGAGGTCAGTAACCTATGAATTAAGAGCTAAATATAGGCTGGCAATTTAATCCTAGGATTTCTAATTCTTAAGTCTTTAAATAGGCTCATGCTCTGAAGCAGAGCAGACTAGAGAGTGCACTAGTTAAACCACTAAAATTGAGGGAAATAATAACATATCCCCATGCTTTAAACTGTGAGATTTTTTTCTAAAGGCTCCCACCCTGTATACATACAAAACAGTGGTTGAAATAAGCAGGGATGGGCAGCTAGAAAATTTCGTAATTGTTCTATCATTTAGCTTTCTATTTACAAGGGAAGTTGTTCATTTAAATAAAAATATTGGCTTTTAACATGGATGGAACTGGAGAGTGTGATGCTAAGTGAAATAAGCCATACAGAGAAAGACAGATACCATATGTTTTCACTCTTATGTGGATGGATCCTGAGAAACTTAACAGAAACCCATGGGGGAGGGGAAGGAAAAAAAAAAAAAAGAGGTTAGAGTGGGAGAGAGCCAAAGCATAAGAGACTGTTAAAAACTGAGAACAAACTGAGGGTTGATGGGGGGTGGGAGGGAGGGGAGGGTGGGTGATGGGTATTGAGGAGGGCACCTTTTGGGATGAGCACTGGGTGTTGTATGGAAACCAATTTGACAAAAAATTTCATATATTGAAAAAAAAAAAAGAAAAAAAATATTGGCTTTTATTATTTTCCCTTGACAAATGAAAGTTTTCTTATATCTTTATGTATTTCGGTTCCACACTGTTTTAATGGTTAATAACCAATCTTAGACTAATTTATATGTGTGTGTGCGTATAGATAGATTGATTGATTTAATAAGGACTGAAATCCTTGGGGAAATATGACACTAATTATTAAATATACTTATTGTTTTTCCTTGCTATGGATATTAGCCCTGACCATTTGACTTGAACATTTTAAATATTTCTTATTTGGAAAAAAATGTATATTCCTTAAAGAAGAGCACTCATAGGTGGCCATTTGAGGGATTCCTCATCTTCTGAACTTGCTCCATTATATCTTTCTCCCGTTTTGCCTTCTACCTCCTCCCCTAACTTTGGTGAGTTGCTCTCCCGAAGCATCTCTCAGATGACCTCTGCCATCTCTCTCTGTGTAGGACAATAAGGACTTGGAGCTGGACATCATCCCAGCAAGCCTTTCAGATCGTGAGGTCAAGCTACGGGATGCCAACCACGAAGTCAATGAAGAGAAGCGGAAGTCAGCCCGGAAGAAAGAGTATGTTTTGGAGAGCTTTCACCCAATTAGCAAGCTCCTCTTGTTTTTCTCTGCTACATGACCCTTTTGACAGCTTAATGTGTCCTCATGACCACCCACAGAAGGGTGGAATGGACAGACATGATGCTTCTAGTCACACTTCACACAAATCAAGAATTATAGAGCATTGGATAGTGGAAACAAGGAACCATGCCCACCATATAAAACATTTCTTGATCACTCTGCTTTCTTTATATTGGTGCTGGGGAATTACACATACCCAGAGATCTTGCAAGGGCTTTATGGAAAACGTTTTGACAGATTCATTTTTGGGTAGTGCTGGAAAAAAATAGTGTGTCCTAAAATTAAGAAGCCCAATGTAGTTGATTTTATCAAAATAGAGTAGGACCACAGGTCCCTTGGAGCTGAAGAAACTGAAGCCAGTCTGCAAAGCCAGAGCTTGTGTTTTATCTGGGAAGTGTATTAGTTTGTTTGGGCTGCTGTAACAAAGTATGATGAATTAGGTAGTTTCAACAGCAGAAATATATTGTTTCACAGTTCTAGAGACTGGAAATCTGAGATCAAAGTGTTGGCAGAGTTGATTCCATCTGAGGGCTTGGAAGGAAGGATTTGTTCCAGGCCTTTCTCCTTACCTTCTGGATGGCTGGCTTCAGGTGCACATGGCATTCTCCCAAAATATACTTATATACATATTTCTCCCTTTTTAAAAAAAAATTTTTTTAATGTTTATTTATTTTTGAGACAGAGAGAGACAGAGCATGAACAGGGGAGGGGCAGAGAAAGAGGGAGACACAGAATCTGAAACAGGCTCCAGGCTCCGAGCTGTCAGCACAGAGCCCGACGCGGGGCTCGAACTCACGGACCGTGAGATCATGACCTGAGCTGAAGTCAGACGCTTAACCGACCGAGCCACCCAGGAGCCCCTATTTCTCCCTTTTTTAATGACATCAGTCACTTTGGAACAGGGCCCTACCCTTCTCCAGTATGACTCAGTCTTAACTATTTACATTTGTAATGGCTATTTCTAAATAAAGTTGCATTCTGAGGTACTAGGAGTTGGGACTTTAACATATGAATTTTGGGGGAACACAATTCAGCCTGTAACAAGGAGGGTAATAAAGAGATCATACTTGGCCAAATCTTCCTGCTGGACTCTCTCAGGGTCACCAAATAGCCAGAGGATGTTAAAGGGCAGGTGGAAAAGAGAACAAAATGAGATGGAGGGTAGTGGAGCTAAATTATGAAGAAAGACAGTCAAGACTGCAGGAAGCAGATGGAGAAAAAGGGAGAGGGTGGAAGAATACCAGAAACCAAGGCAGTAAAATCAAAGATAACTTTTCAAAGCATCTCAGATTATGTTCCTCCTGATTTTCCTTCTTTCCTTGTCTACCAAGTACCTGCAGTGTATAAGAAACTTTGCTCATGTGATCTTACTTAATCCTTTCAGCAACCCTGTGTGATCAGCTGTTTATAGGTAGGGAGTCTGAGGTTTGGAGAAGCAAGTCCTACCTCTAGTAAATGACAAAATCATAACTCAGCTTCTATTTGTCTGACTTTAAAGCTCATGCCCTTTCCACTCTACCAATAGAATAAGAATATTAAGAGAGTGGCTACTTAACTCCTGCAAAAGGAAATTTTTTTTAATTGATACTTTAATATTAATAGAAAGACCACTGCTAGAACAGTGTATTGCTGTAAGGAAAATCCCACAAAGGTAAAGGTCCAGGAAAAGATGCTGCTCATTTTCATATTTCTTGTGAAATTCCCCACAGGGGACACTTTAGGGATAGTCATTCTCAAAACTTTCATGTGATGGAGCACCTTCAAATTGGGGCTTTCGTTATGAACTACCATGAAAAACTGACATAGACAGCCTATAAGATAAATGTGTAAGCATATACTTTGGCAAATTAGACATTACCGCATATCACATGTCAGCTAGGAAGCACCATTTTTTACTAAACATCTGTAAAAGAAAGAAAATGAAGTAGGTATACTTCAGTGAAGCCACGCATCATAAGTTTAATAACTGCCAGAGAGCATTGTGTTGTTTTGGGGCCCAAGTGGAAGGGAGCTCTCTCCTTACAGATGTGAAGCACAAGCTTTGCTTTACGGGAGACCGAAGAGCAGTCACAACATTGTTAACTTGTGCTGTGCCTGGATTTGCTTGCTCAGCTTCACTCACACCAGTCTGTGCTGTAAACAAGCCCCGTTAGAAATAGCATCAATGTGTACAGGATAATCTAGGCCAGAGGTCAGCAAACTATGGCCTACGAGCCAAATCTGACCCCTCGTCTGTTTCGCATAGTCTGTAAGCATAAAGTTATTTTTTAAATATTTTTAAGTGGTTGAAAAAATATCAAAAGAAAAATATTTTATGATGTGAAAATTGGATAAAATTCTTTTTGTATCCATAAATAAAGTTTTATTGGAACACAACCACACTTTTTCTTTTCATATTGTCTGTGGCTCCTTTCACATTACAACAGCAAAGTTGCCCACAAATATTGACTATCAGGCTCTTTACAGAAAAAGTGTGCTACCCACTCCTCCCCCCCCCCCCCGCCCCCAGTCTCAGTGGCAGCGTCTTGGGCATCTGTGCCTGGCTTTTAAACCTGGTTTGACTTCTAGTACTGCTACCATTTTGGTAAAAGTCAACAGTTCTATTGAACAGGAAACAGAAATCCTCATTCCGGGAGCTGTGAGACTTCCATGCAGGAAGCTGAGAGTGGAGCTGTCTAGCTGGTGAGAATGAGTATGAGTGTTGCTGCGTGTTTGTGCATACATGTGAGCACACACGTGTAATGGAGGACACACGCGTGTCAGCAAAGCATCACAGAGTGGCGAGACTGAGGCAGGAAAGGGAGAGAATATGGAACTAGCTGAACACAAACATGCTGGAGGGATAGAGAACCAATGATAATACTCAGAGGCAAGGAATTTTGGAGAAAGGAAGAGACATGTTGGTAAAGCAGAAAAATGGGGTCATTCAGGAATGTCATAAATGCTGGGGTGGGGAAGGGAAGTTTGAAGGAGGGGAGGTATTCTATCCCGAACCAACTAAAAGCCCATTTGTTTTCTCCTAGATTCATTATGGCTGAATTACTGCAGACAGAGAAGGCGTATGTAAGGGACTTACATGAGTGCTTAGAGGTAAGTCTTGCAGTAATCGGTTCACAGCTGTATTGGAAAAATGACAGCCTTGCCAGCATCAAGTCCTTGAGAGGAGCTCAGTGCTCCTTGTCTTCTCCCGGAGCTTAACACATAAAAGCCAACAAAGGAAATCTTTCTCCCAGAGTCAGTAGTAATTGCAGGGGATTTTAAAATGCTTTTGAAAAGAAACTCTTCTCAGATTGGAGCTAGCCCCAGCTAGCATAGACAAGACTTGAATTCAAAATAAAAACCATGACATAGTCAGTGAACTTAAGTTGAGTCTGCAATTTACACCTTCCCCCAGACACACTCAAACACACACACACGTTTAATAAGAGGAATGTGGAGTTTGTACTTTGCTAGAGTCCAGAATGTGAGTTTCCCTAGCAACAGTTGAAGGTAATGGAACATTTGGGTTTTCTTTCTTCCCATTCTGTTTATTTACCATCTCACTTTTTACACTCCATATGCAAGCCCAGTCTGAGTCTTAGCCCTCCCGTGTGAAGACCTGTTTATTTTGTCTGCATTTTGTAGTACTTGCCAGTGATGAAGATGTTGCTATCTTACAGACCTACCTGTGGGAAATGACCAGTGGCGTGGAGGAGATCCCCCCTGGGATCCTTAATAAAGAGCATATCATCTTTGGCAACATCCAGGAGATCTACGATTTTCATAACAAGTAGGTTGGTGGAGGGTTTCCCCAGAGCATACTTAGGGCCATAAATACTTATCATCAGGGCCTCTCAATGAGTGGATCAAAGCTGATTGGCAAATGTTGCCTGGTAATATTACCTGTTACTGCCTGGTGATATTACCTGTTAAATTTTCTTTTCTTTTTTTTCATGTTTGTTTATTTTTGAGAGAGAGCATGAGTGGGGGAGGGGCACCGAGAGGAGGACACAGGATCCAAAGTAGGCTTTGCGCCAACTGCAGAGAGCCAGATGCTGGGGCTCGAACTCACGAACCATGAGATTGTGACCTGAGCCGAAGTCAGACGCTCAACTGACTGAGCCACCTATGCGCCCCTACCTGTTAAGTTTTCTAAGTCAGTTGCTGTCAGACTTTTTTCTCACTCACCCCTATTTTTCCACAATTGTCCAAAATTGCTCATGGAGAGTGAAGTCAAGAATTCGGCAATGTCTCTCCCCAGTTCTCCTTAGGGCAGCATCTTCATATCCAATCAGAATGATAACCAGGCTTTGAGGAACTGAAAGTAGCTTCCCCTCAGCAAAACTGTGGGGAATTCTGACACTAGAATTCATCTAAGGCTAATTATTCTACCTTGTGGGCCATACGTATCAAATTCCATTGAAGTTTTTTTTCAACTTAAATTCCCCCTCTATCCCCAACTACCTGATAATCCCCACCTTCAACCAAAACAAAAACATATGTAAATAAATATATAGATAATCAGAATACCTAATGGAACACATTTTTTGACACCTTATAGGGAATATCAGTCAACCCTCTATGTTTTGTTAAAATAGAACCATAGGGCCCTAAAGCCTCATAGTTCATTTTGTCCAACTCCCAATTTAGGTATCTTCTCTACAGCATACTAAACACGTTCTATTGTTAACTGAGTCAGCAAGAACATTGGTTGGTTAATTACATAGCCAACAAATGGAAATAACTCAGTTTCCAAAATATGACAAAGAAAGGGAATCTCAAGACGCAAGAATAGTGTTGGTATAAAGTCCTAATGCTCTCTTGGAACTCTGTTGCAGAAAGGGGCTAAAGGTAGAGGTTGAATGTTGTAGGATACAATTCAGGAGGAAGTCCTATGGTCAGGCTCATCAAGGCATTTACCAAGTTAAGTAGTCATGCTGGAGATAAAACTACCAGCCCCAAGAGTTCCTGATGAGACCCTATGAACAGGTGAGGCAAGACCGTAGAACAGTACTATCCAATAAAGCTTTCTTCAATGTTTCTGGAAATGTTCTGTGTCCTTGCTGTTTAATACTATAGCCACCAGACTTGCATGGCAGTTGAACACTTGAAGTGTGATCTGTGCTACTGAGAACAGAGTTTTTCATTTTATTCAATTTAACAAATTTAGATGGCAAGTGGCTATCCCACTGGACAGCCCAGCTCTAGAAAATAAGACCTCAGGATGGCCCTTTGCTAGGAATAACTAAGAGCAAGCAAGAGTTGGATGTAAAATGATCCAGAGCTCTAAAAGGTCTGAATAGGATGTGGAGAACCACTCTTCTCTTATCAACTCCTGATGATTAATACCCTGTTATGTCATCAAATGGCATCAGTTTTAAAAGAACAGAAAATGTGTAGTTCCCATGACATGATAACCTTGTCAGACTATGAAACCAGTAAGCTCTAAGGGAAAACTTTCTGGAGTACTTAATAGAAGTTCCCAGTCTTTTCCTTCCTTCCTTCCTTCCTTCCTTCCTTCCTTCCTTCCTTCCTTTCTTTTCTTTTTTATCACAAATTTCAGCACTTTCCATTTGGTTTGTCTGGAAGTCTCCAGACATAGAAATATTCTTCCTCCTGTCTCTTTAATAAGATCCCAGTAAAGCCATTCTTGACCACTGATCCCCAGTTCTGTCCTCTGAGTCCTGCTCAGCATTATCCCACCTCCCTCAGGATATCTGAGAAGACATTGGACTGGTAAGCAGTAAGGCGTATTACTTCCACTTTTTTGATTTATGATCTCTGGAATTTAGTCAACAAGTCTCACTTTCCCCATTTTCTTACCAAACCGATTAGATATAGAAGTCTAGAGATCACAACATGCACTTCCTGTGAGCCCTGCTTTTGCCAAATCAATGTATAAGGGAAAAGAATATTCATTTCAAAGTAACAAAGTATCTACCTCTTACTCTTGTTTTGTGATATCACTCTAGTAAGCCATAGTAAGCAGTTTGGTAATTTTTAAGTAGCTGAAACAGCTACCAGTTACAAAATATAGTTCTAGAGGCTCCTGGGTGGCTCAGTCGGTTGAGCGACTGACTTTGGCTCAGGTCATGATCTCACGGTTTGTGAGGTCGAGCCCCGCGTCGGGCTCTGTGCTGCCAGCTCAGAGCCTGGAGCCTGCTTCTGATTCTGTGTCTCCCTCTCTCTCTGACCCTCCCCCACTCATGCTCTCTCTCTGCCTCAGAAATAAATAAACATTAAAAAAACAAAAACAAAAACAAAATATAGTTCTAAGAAACCCTCAAGTTAAACCACATGGAATACTACATTCTGTAGAGGCATAAATTTAATTATCAAGAACACAGCTATTCAGCAAATGTTACCTATTTATAATGTTATTAAGAAACAAGAAGAAAATAAAAACCAACCTCTGAGCAACCAAAAGAGATATCACAAAGATACAGCTCTTATCTTTTCATAGTAGCACCTTTCTATCTGTCCCAACAACCACTTTACCCTTTGTTAGATTATTTAACAATCTTGTTAGATGGTTAGGTCATTTCCAAGACCATAGCAACTTAGAAGCAGTAAATAAGACTCGAGAACTTGAGCAAGTAATTTGATATTACTAGCATAAAGTAAAAGAAGATAGATAAACTGCAAAAAAAAAAAAAAAAAAAAAAAAAGGAAAAAGAACCCCTGAAATCATGGTGGACAAGGTCTACTCAGTATTGATTCTCTATCCCAATACAGAGCCCAGCACAGCCACTGTATTATAGTATAGCATAATAACTGATATTAGTACTAATGCTGAATCATTAGTATATTCTACATTAAAAAGAAAAGAATTCTGCATATAGTAAGCTCTCCACCAGAAAAAAATTAATGTTTTAAATTATTCACACTTTAGGGAACATCCAAGAAAATCAAGCTGTGTATTAATTCTCTGCAGGATCTGGAGGCTAAGGCTTTTCTCATATTGTGTGCTTTCTCTTTATGCCATACATATGTTGATAAATTGAAAAAAGCGTAACACCTCTAAAATCTCTAATAAATAAGAGAGAAAATGGCAATTAAGGCAACTTTGAAAATGCAGGAAATGTGAACTCCGTAAAAGCCATGTCTTTTACTGCATACCCTGGCACACAGTACACTTTAAGTAAATATTTGTTGGATGGATGGATGGATGGATGGATGGGCTCACAGACTAAAAATAGAATTACAGTTTGCAGACTAATGGCTAATGCCACTTAAGTCATAATTCAGTCTTTTGTTTGTGAAAGTCTCAAGATAGGGAAAACCATTAGGTATGTTTTTTTTTTTCCTCATCACTACCAGAATCTTAACAATTATAGCCTTAATAACACAATGATTGAATATCTGAATGAAGGAGTTTCCTGGAGGCTTCTTTTTTTAATTTTTAGTTTTTTTATTTGTGTGTAGTTGACACATTAGTTTCAGGTGCACAACATGGTGACTTGATGAGTTTGTGTATTATGCTGTGCTCCCCACAAGCATAGCTACCATCTGTCACCATACAACATGATTACAAGGTCATCAACTGTATTTCCTATGCTGCGCCTTTCATTCCTGTGACGTAATCATTCCACAACTGGAGGCCTGTATCTCCCACTTCCTTTCACCCATTTTGCCCATCTTCCCCATGCCCCTCTGTCTGGCAGCCATCAGTTTGTTCTCTATATTTATAGGTTGATTTTGCTTTTTGTTTGCTTAGTCATTTGGGTTTTTTAAGACTCCACATGTGAGTAAAACCATATGGCATTTGGCTTTCTCAGTCTGACTTATTTCATTTAGCATAATACCCTCTAGGTCCATCCATGTTATTGCACCTGGCAAGTTCTCATCCTTTTTACAGCTGTGTAATATTTCAGTGTGTGTATGTGTGTGTGTGTGTGTGTGTGTGTGTGTTTACACCACATCTTCCTTATCCATTCATCTGTTGATGGGTTCTTAGGTCATTTCCTTATCTTGGCTATTGTAAGTAATGCTACAATAAACATAGAGTGCGTGTATATTTTCAAATTAGTGTTTTTGTTTCCTTTAGGTAAAAATGTAGTAGAATTATTGGATCATGTGGTATTTCTATTTTCAATTTTTTGAGGAGCTTCCATACAGGTTTCCATATTGACTGCACCAATTTACATTCCCACCAACAGTGCATAAGGGTCCCTTTTTCTCCACATCCTCTGCAGTGCTTGTTATCTCTTGTCTTTTTATTTTAGCCATTTTGAGAAGAGTAAGGTGGTATCTCAGTGTGTGGTTTTGATTTGCATTTCCCTGATGATCAGTGATGTTGATCACATTTTCATGTTGTGTGTTAGCCATCTGTATGTCTTCTTTGAAAAATGTCTATTCGGGTCCTCTGTTTATTTTTTTATTGTATTGTTTGGGGGCTTTTTGGTGTTGAGTTGTAAATTCTTCATATATTTTGGATACTAACTTCCTGGGAGCTTCTTAATGGGAGGACCATAGAATGGTCTGAACACCTGTTTGCTTTTCAGGAATACTTATGAAATAGTTACTTTTTAACCTGAAAATACCCAAAGGTTCTTTTTAACCCTAGTTGTTTGCATCTTTACAAAGTTACGGTTAAGTGCCACTAACAAACACATTCCTCCCATTACTAGTGCACAGTTTAGGTTATCTGCCTATGCTCCAGAGAGTGAGGGAAGGAAGGAGGGAGGGAGGGAGAAAAGAATATTGGGAAGTGGAGAGATTGAGCTCCTGAATGAGGTAGCTCATACTACCTGAATGACACAGTTAGCTGAGCCAGTAGGAAATTATTACCTAGACCAAGGGTGATATGAAGAATATGTTAAATTTCTCAGCTTGTTAGTATTGATCTTTTAAATGGTGTCACTTTGAAAAATGACAACCAAGATTAGTGTGTGTATGTGTGTGTTATCATTCTCAAGGACCTTTGTCTATATAAATATTGAACAGAGAAATTCTCAAGCACCAAAATTTCTGTGAAGAAGAACAATTCAATGTAAGTAATGGTTTTACAGAAACTGGAGGTATAAGTGGAATGATACTTAGTTTTTACCCTCTGTTCTCCCTATTTTCATACTATACCTCCTTTTTATAAAATCATAAAGATAATGAAACTTATATACACAAGAACTAAATCCATTTCTATTATATTTTGCTAAGCATTGCAGGAGCACTCAGGTAAGATGGTATATTCCATAAATAGAGCCCCCAAACAGTAATGGTTTTTTTAAGTTTATTTGTTTATTCTGAGAGAGAGAAAGAGAGAGAACATGAGCAGGGGAGGGGAAGAGAGAGAAAGGGAGAAAAAGAATCCCAAGCAGGTTCTGCACTATTAGTCGTCATCCTGGCATGGGGCTTGAACTTATGAACTGTGAGATCATGAGCTGAGCTGAAACCAAGAGTCCGGCACTTAATTGACTGAGCCACCCAGGCGCCCCCCAAGTAATGGTTGTTTTTTTTTAACCAACTTGCAATTTGTAATTCAAAAAAAATATTTATTTTCAATTTGCCTTTATTAGATTCTCAGCTAAGTAAGGACAACGGTTTAAAATGCTTATCACCTTCAGTTAAATCTGAACTTTACTTTTTTGCTTTCCAGTTATTTTTATGTTATTTGTATGTGAGTCTGAGTAATAACATTTAAAAAAAATTTTTTAATGTTTATTTTTGAGAGAGAGAGAGAGAGACAGAGAGACAGAGTGCGAATAGGGGAGGGGCAGAGAGAGAGGGAGACACAGAATACAAAATAGGCTCCAGGCTCTGAGCTGTCAGTACAGAGCCCTATGTGGGGCTGGAACTCACAAATGGCGAGATCATGACCTGAGCTGAAGTCGGACATTTAATCTACTGAGCCACCCACATGCCCCAGAGTAATAACATTTTTATAAAATCTCTGCTGTCAGGGCTCTGACGGTCTTCCTCACCATCAAGTACAACTATCTCCATTTACAGATAAGGACACTGAGACCCAGAAAGGAGCCAGTGACTTACCCAGTGTGGGACACCCTCTCCCCCTTTAAAGATCAGGCATAGATCCCAGGGGTTTGGTTTCCCATGTCAGTGCTCTCTCCCCTTCCCCCACTCCATAGACCACCAACTGGGACTGCAAAAGCTGGTTGATTTGATTCATATCTAACCAGCTTCTATGTGGATCCCCACATTTGAGGAACACTTCAACCCCGTTCTTCCACAGGTATGTCACCAAGGTCCCACAGTCTTACAATAATTACCTGAAATATGTAATTTTTCAGCAAGGGTTGGAAAGGCAAGTGGAAGACTGACAACCAGAGCCACATATCCCTCTGGTATACTTCTTCCCTGCTGGCTTGGCTGGAAGCTTAGATTTGGCCCTGGCCTCTACCCAATGCAGTCCCAGCCTACTGTTTCTGGGCTCGAGGCTGAGGGAGAAGGACCTGAGCTATGTGCGGCTAAGTTGGGAACACTGGCCGGGCCAAAGTCAGCCCACCAGGGTACCAGGTGGCCAAGGTCAGCCAGCAGCAGAGGATGGTGTGCAGCAGTGGGGGAGGAGCTGGGGGAAGTGATGGGAAATAGCAGTGAACCAGTGGCCCAGCCCACAGTTCCATTATCTTCCCAGAGTTCCTTCTTGGGCCAGCCCTGTGCTAGTTGGAGCTAGAACCCAGTGATGAATCAAACGCAGGCTCTGCCCCCTGAGTTCTGGGAATTATTTAGGTCCTTGTGATCAGGGTGGAGGGAAGCACAAATGCAGTTAAAAGGAGCAAAGAAAATAGCTTCCGTTGGAAAAATAGGAAAGGTTTCACAGAGGGGAGGGCATTTGAGATTGGATTTAAGTAGCTGGTAGTATTTCTACAACCAGGGATGGCTCCCTTAATGATGGAGAAAGTTTGAAAAAAGGCCTGCCAAGGGAGGAGAGTGGTGAAGTCTAGCAAGGAGGCTGAGAGAGGCAACAGGGAGAAGTTTGTGAGTCAGTCTCAACCCTGGGGGAGGGGTGGGACAAGGTCCTGGTGTCAGGCTCCCAGTTCCACTGTGTCTTGTGCTGTAAGATTGAGGTGGAGGAAGGGAGAGGTGGAAGAGGGAAGTAGTTCCGGGCAGAACTGACGTTGGCCAGGGTTGGGGGGCACAAAGCAAGGTGGTGGATAGAGAGGGATTAAATACCTAGATAGAGGAGAGGCTAGAGAGAGCAGTAAAGTGGGTGGGTAACAAGGGGAAGAAGAGGGAAAGGAGGGAGAGAGGGGAGGGAAGCAGTAGTCAGGGAGGTTAGAGAGGGGAGACAGAAGGGAAGTTATGGGGGCGTGGGGGGAGGAGAGATGGAGACCTAGGTAGATAGAGACCTAGACCTCCCTAGGGCTACAATTCTATTTTGGAAGGGAACATCAGCAAGGTGTTTATCAAACATGTTTGATCACGAACCAAAGAAAAAGTTTATAACATTGTGTCCTGATATGCACATTCTTATACGTAATAGGGAAACTAAATTTGTCAAAATAACACCCTATGTCTGATGCATTCTGATATTTGGGGTTAGGTTCTATTTCACTTTCTCCTTCTCCTTACTTAATGCTGGTTTCCACCCACTAAACCTGCAACGCCGTGGGTCCATCTGCAGCTACAAGGCGAGGAGCTGGCTCCACCCAGTGGTGAGAGAGAGGATGTGCAGCCTACAGCAGTGTCCGCTGGGCCAGCAGGCCGCTTCCTGCTTTACCTCTCCTATCCCTTCCCGACACACACACACCCTTGCTTAAAATATGCCTATTCTATGCCTTCTATGCTGCATCTCCCCTCCTAGTGCCCTTGGTATTAGTTTTATCTCATTTATAGAAATCACAGAATTACAAAATATAAAAGTCTGGGAAAAACCTTTAAAGACAATCTAGTTCTGTTCTCCTCCCTTGTTTTATGGAAACTGGAGCTTACAAAGGTCTGTGACCTGCCCAAGCATATTGGTAGCAGAGCAAAGATTTCAGGTCTGAATAACTCCCTATTAAATCACACTGCCATTTTCTTAACATTCAAATGTCAGAGAAAAAGGAAGGGGAAGGCCTGCTGTGGTTTTTCTTGGGCCCTAAACCCATACCCTAAGGCATAGCTAACTGCAAGCCCTACACAAGCCATCAGGAGAGCCCATAGAAATTCACCTGTGGTTTTGTTGTTGGGGTTTGTTTTCTCAGTGAGCTGTGGACATTGGTGTTGGTTGTGGATATTGGGGCACACCCAGAGCAAGACAAAGTGTAGCCATTTATGTGGATGTGTCAAAGTCATGTTAATTTTAGTTGTGCACACTAACTATTGAGCTTCTGTACCTAGTTGCCGAACAGCACATTAATGGGTATGAATGACATTAAATGTGAGATTTTTTAATGCTTATTTTAACATTAAAATAAGCTATAGGTCTATGCAAATGCTTTTTGGCTCATCTGATCACACAAGTTAAACAAGATTAGAAAGCATTAGCGAAACATATTCAACAGGTAGCAGTGCAGCAAGGTAAATTCTTCTTGAGGTTGGAGCCTGAGGGCAGAAATGTGCTGAGGAGAAGCCCAGCCCTGGACACCTCTCCCCTTCATCTCTAATCTAGGCTGAAATTCCTGGTGTGTAATCAAGGGACAGAGAGGGGTGACTCACATGGCTCAGCCCAGGTGATCAGACTTGACTGAAACACCCCCCTGAATAATCCCACACCTTCCCTGGACTGCACACGACTCCTCATTGGTTTAATAGCTGTCCCAGTATGCTAATCAGCTGTCCTAGCCCCTGCAATCCGGAGCCTCTGAATCTGTCTGGCCACTGATGGATTCTTTAGAAATGATGTCTAGCTCCACTTATACGAAAACAGTAACCAGCCTGGCTTTGATAAGGAGGCAACATCCTGGACTTCCTGCAAAGAAGTGAACCTAAGAGCTTTCTCCGTACCCTACCTCCAGCTTTATTTATATATATATCCTCCTCATTGTTCTTCTCCTCCTTGCCATGGCCTCTACCTTCATTCCCCTTCTCACTACCTCTATCATTCTAACAAGTGCACATGCGTGAGAGTCATTCATACACACACACGTATGTACACACATCATCATCATCAAATATATAACCCTTTAAATGCAGACCGCCCCCTTGATGTAAAGGTCTGTCTGCTGGACCACACTGACGGATGCACTTCTCTAGAATCAGTGAGACCATTGAACAAATTTACCTTTGGAGAAAATAACAAAATCAAAATGACTCAATGTACATTTGGAATGGTGCTGTTTCCACAGTACTTCATCACAGACCATCTAAAAGTTTTTCCATCAATAATCGCTAGAGGTTTCATTTCCCAAGATTCCGTACAAAGCCAGAGGGAAGCATTTTCCTCAGAAAGTGTACGATATATTGCATCATGGTAATTTAATAGAGTAATGACTTTGTTTAGATTGTGACATTTCTTTAAAAGTTGTATTCATTTCAGAAAGAACCCCAGACATTCACACAAACACTTAAACTACTTGCTTTGTTTGTTCCCTCATGATCTACTATGTATAATTATTGAAATGGTGAGGACAAATGTGGCTATAGAAGAGCTGAGGTGGAATATTCTATCATTTGTGAAGAGTGTTGTGACCTCTTATGCTTTAATTTAAACTCATCATGTCCACTTGAAGCAGACAGAATGATATTGATCAGAGTTACATAATCTATCATCTTCATAAGCTTTAAATTAAAAAGCAAAATAAAGTTTAATATTGCCAGTTGCCTTCAACAATCACATTAAGATGGTAGTCAATGTCTTACTCAAAGTTATGAATTGATATGCCCAGCACAAAGTAGTTTTTCTAATTCTTAGATTTTTTAATTAAAAAATTAAGTCATACGGAGTCAATATAGAATCTGCCAACTGGAATCTGGGGTAGCTGCCATCAAATGCTGGTCTATGGAGTGGAATTACCCAGGGAGCTTTTCTGAATAATACAGCAGCTCAGATCCTGACCCCAAAGGGCGGTGCACAGCCAGGTACAGGGGCCATTAACTAGGGGTTTCCAGGAGTATTCTTGAGACAAGGTCTGATACTGCCCCCAAAAGAGTTCCACTTGCAAAGAAGTTTGGGAAGCACTGCACACTGTTTACTTCAGAGACTTATAATGTACCTCATCATTTTATAGGATTTTGGAAGCCCTCCAGTAAAGAAACCAGCTTAGCAATATTTCCCAAACTTAAATGATATGTGACCTTGGAATCCAATTTTTATAACACCCAATCACGATTTTCCCAGGATATTTTCTTTTTTTTGTTGTTGTTTTTTTTTGTTTTTTTTTTTAACGTTTATTTTATTTTTGAGACAGGAGAGACAGAGCATGAACAGGGGAGGGTCAGAGAGAGGGAGACACAGAATCTGAAACAGGCTCCAGGCTCCGAGCTGTCAGCACAGAGCCCGACACGGGGCTCGAACTCACGGACCGTGAGATCATGACCTGAGCCGAAGTCGTCCACTTAACCGACTGAGCCACCCAGGCGCCCCTCCCAGGATATTTTCTAGGGAAAGGTAATCTAGTATCAGTTTTCCCACACAGTCTACCCTAGGGGAGAGTTCCCTAGGAATGAGTCTCCAGGAATGGGGAAGAGTGTGCAAATGTACGTTCATCAGATGATGACTTTATTAAGATTAGGAAGCACTGGTCCTAAAAAACTAGTAGTTATTTAATGTCTACTGTATGCTAGGCCCTGGGTTGGTCTCTTTACCTACATGGATTTATTAAATCCTCACAACAACCCCACGAGGTTGTGGTTCAAAGATGCAAAAAAGGAGGCGTCGGAAGACACTCCCCCACACACAACTGTGAGTAAGTGTGAACTCTGGCTCTTTAACTTGTGCTTGGCTCTGGGAGGAAAGGAAGGTGAGAGACAGGATCAGTAGATGGGTGGGCTAGTGGCCGTTGCTGCTAAAACCTTCATTTTCCAGAAAGGCATTAATTATACAAATAGTATTCTAGGCATGTAATTCATTTTACAGGGCTTTCATTTCTTCAGAATTTTCAAACTGAGCATTCTCTCATAGGTTTTTGATAGCTGCTATCACAAAAAGTCATGGGATTGCTCAATTGAGAGTATCAGGATTTTAAAGAAAATTCCTAGCACTGTCTTTAGCATCTAGATCAAGGATCAGTTCTGTTGGTATAATTACCACTGTTTGCTTAAATTTAACCTTAAGTGACCAGGTCACTGACCTTGGGTCAAAAGTCAAGGAAAGAAGGAAAGTCTCCCTGAGTTGTATCCTGTGTGGAATGTCATCATCTGGCTGTTTTGTTTATTTGATCACCCTAACGGAGAAGGGCCTAAATACCGTGGGAGTCAGAGCTTAGGGGACTGGAGTGACATCCCAAGAGTGGGGAGGAAGAGGTTTTCCACAAGCTGAGAGAGTTTATCCCAAATGCCAGGGACCTTTGGATTACCCATTTTTTCCCTCTCTCTCTTCTTCCAGGACCTCTCTCCTTTTGGGTCCTTCTTTCTGTAAAGTAACTCATTTTCTTTTACCAGTCCTTATCCTAGAACAGCCCATCAGATTTCCTCCCTCGTCACCAAGCCATTCCAGTCCACACCCAGGCCCTGTTCAGTCCATCATGGGACAGAGCTGACATTCTAATCATTGTCTTTACTGAGATTTATAGTGAAGATTTATATGAGAAATGTCCACGTAAAGAATAACTCAACACCTTCTGAAAAAGTGCTTATGAAGATGTTGTACATTATATTATTTAGTGTTCCTCACAGAGAAGGACCACATGATAAATGTCTTTTATTTATTTTTTATGAAATTTATTGTCCAGTTGGTTTCCATACAACACCCAGTGTTCATCCCAACTGGTGCCCTCCTCAGTGTCTTTTAGAATTCAGTGATGACATGATATGGTGGGGAGCCAGACTGCTTCTCTTGCAGCAAAAAAGAATGTTTCCTTTTTGGCCTGGAAAGAAGTTTGAGCCTCAATTACAGCATTATATAATATTTTTTCCTACTTATGTTTTAGAAGTCATATTAAATACATGTATGTCACCTGCAGTTCTTCTAAAAGTATCACTTGAGGCACCTGGGTGGTTCAGTTGGTTAAGCATCTGACTCTTGATTTCCACTCAGGTCATGATCTCACGGTTCATGAGTTCGAGCCCCACATCGAGCTTCGTACTAGCAGTGCAGAGCCTGCTTGAGATTCTCTGTCTCCCTCTCTCTCTGCCCCTCCCCTGCTCACTCTCTCTCTCTCAAAATAAATAAATAAACATTAAAAACCATGTCAGTAAATATGATGCTTTATTGATTTTTGAGCACTCCATATTTGTATTTTGAAAGCCCAAATTGCATTATAATTACTTCTGTTCCGTGAGTCAAATCAGGATGCTCTAAAATTCACATTAGGGGAGGATGATTATCTTCAAATGGGTATTGCTAAGAGTCCCCCAAAATTTTTAAGTGACTTTTCTTTATTATTACAGCAATGCTCATTTATTATAGAAAAACTTGCATTGCAGGTGGACAAAAAAATTATATGTGATCCCACCAATCATTATTAGCATTTTGGCCTTCCAATATGACTAAAACTAAAAACAACATCTTTTTATGTTGTTGAAGGGGAAACACAAGTAGCAGATACTGCCAGAATGCTTGGGCAATAGGAGCCAGAGTAGGTCAAATCAATACAATTTATTTTTTCCAATGCTGGAAGTAAGTAGTGGAATGATTCAGAACTGCTTTATATCTTTTAATTTAATTTTGAATTAATTTTAAAATTCAAAATTAAATTAAAAAATATAGATTGGGATTTCCAACTCACCACTATCTTTACCCTATTCCTTTAGCTGGTTTCCTATGGTAATGATCTTTTTTTAATTTTTAAATTTATTTTATTTAAATTTTAGTTAACATACAGTGCAACATTAGTTCCATACAACACCCAGTGCTCATCACAACTAGTGCCCCCCCTTAGTACCCATCACCCATCTAGCCCATCTCCCACCCACCTCCCCTCCAGCAACCTTAGTTTGTTAAGAGTCTTTTGTGGTTTGTTTCCCTCTCTTCTCTTCCCCCCTACTTACCATATGTTCATCTGTTTGTTTCTTAAGTTCCACATATGAGTGAAAGCATACGGTATTTATCTTTCTCTGATTGACTTATTTTGCTTAGCATAGTACATTCAGGCTCCATCCACATCATTGCAAATGGCAAGATTTAACTCTTTTTGATGGCTGAGTAATATTTCATTGTATGTATATGTGTATGTATGTGTATATATACATGTGTATATGTATATATGTGTATATGTGTATGTGTGTGTATGTGTGTGTGTATATATATATGTGTGTATGTGTGTGCATGTGTGTGTATATATACATTATATATATACAACGTATATTGTATTGTTGATAATGCTGCTATAAACATTGAGTTGCGTGTACCACTTCGAATCTGTATTTTTGTATTTTTTGGATAAATACCTAATAGTGCTATTGCTAGATTGTAGGGTAGTTCTATTTTTAGTTTCTTGAGGAACCTCCATACTATTCTCCAGACCAGCTGCACCAATTTGCATTCCAACCAGCAGTGCAAGAGGGTTCCCCTTTCTCCACATCCTTGTCAATTCTTGTTGTTTCCTGTGTTAATTTTAGCCATTCTGATAGATGTAAGGTGACATCTCATCATGGCTTTGATTTGTATCTCCCTGATGATGAATGCTGTTGAACATCTTTTCATGTGTCTGTTAGCCATCTGGATGTCTGAAAAAGTGTCTATTCATGTCTTCTGCCCATTTCTTCACTGTGTTATTTGTTTTGGGGGGCACTGAGTTTGATAAGTTCTTTATAGATTTTGGATACTATCCCTTTATCAGATATGTTGTTGGCAAATATCTTCTCCCATTCCACAGGCTGCCTTTTAGTTTTGTTGATTGTTTCCTTTGCTGTGCAGAAGCTTTTTATCTTGATTAAGTCCCAATAGTTCATGTTTGATGACCTTTTTTTAAAGAAACCACCATAGCAAATTATGATTGACATGTAAAAAGCTGTACATATATAATATATACAATTTGATGAGTTTAGAGATAAGTGTACACCCATGAAGCTATCACAATAATCAAGGCCATGAACATATCCATCACCTCCCAAAGTGTCCTCCCTCTATGATGATGATGGTGATGATGATGATGATGATGATCGTGATGACAATGATGATGAAAGAACACTTAATGTAAGTGTACACTTAGCAAACTTTAAGTGTACAATACAATATTGTTAGCTATAGGTACTATGCTTATAGTGGATCTCACGATTTACCTCTCATAACTGACCTTGTACCCTTTGACCATTAATTTCTTGGGTTGGAAATAAGAGTACATATTCCCTACTTATACAAAAGGCGGCATGTTGTATACATTTTTCACACCTTGCTTTTTTTACTTAACAGCCTGCCTTGGAGATCTTTCATGTGAAAACATAGAAAGCCTTGTCATTTTTGTTATAACTGTGTACTATCCGGTTCTGTGGCTATATGGGTTATTTTGTCACCTACAGTCCACCTTTTAATATTATGAACAGCAACACATTGAATACACATGTTTACATCATCCTCTACGTAAATAGATTAAAATATATACGAAATTTTCCAGGATTAAAGTTGCAGAAACAAAAGATAAGTATACATTTTTTTTTATTTTGGTAGATATTGTCAAATTGCCCTTTGAAAAGATTATATCTTCCATTTCCGTCAGTGAGTTTCCCACAGCATCATAATTATTTTTTATTTTAAAACCCCTGTGTGATTTCTAGTTTTTAATGTTTATTTATTCAGAGAGAGAGAGAGAGAGAAAGAGAGAGAGAGAGCAGGGGAGGGGTAGAGAGAGACAGAGAATCCCAAGCAGGCTCCACACTGTCAGTGCAGAGCCTAATGCAGGGCTCGAACAAACTCACAAACCATGATCATGACCTGAGCAGAAATCAAGAGTCGGATGCTTAACTGACTGAGCTACTCAGGCACCCTAAAACTCTCTGTGTGATTTAAAAAAAAACAAATTCCATTCTGGTGATGCTGGCTCATTAGAGCTTATATTCTCTGAGCCCAATCCAATTGTTTAATATATGAACTTGAAATTGGTATAGTCAGCCCTTCATTATTTATTCACACATAAAGGAACCATGGCATAGATATCCACAGAGGCAGATAATTCCCTGGTAATTCAATTCAGCTTTGAAATATATTGTGACTTTTTCCACATTGAATTTTCTTTCCTAATGATGTCTGCATTAGGAAACATTAACTCATAACTTTTAGCACAAAGTGCCTGCTGGTAGAAAAAGAAAGCCAAGAACTGGAAAGAAATTACTGTAGGATTCAAAATGTTTCCACTACATCTCCAGGATCATAGATGATATTTACTTCATTGTTTTTGGTATCTGTATTTACAAATTTTTTTAATGTTACCATGTATTCAGATTACTTGTATAAAAAATAGATTCATGGTGGCGGTTAAAATGAAAGTCCCAACACAAGTATAATATTTAATTTCTTTTCAACCTGAGAAATGTAAATCCGTAAGAGAAACAATATAATTTTAAGTAGCACTAATTAATCAATGAATATAAATTATAATGAAAACAGTTCTAATATATTTAAAACCACTCCTCACCATGTATCACTTCAAGAATGCAGAAGCCAAGTGTAAATAACGGAGAGCTTACGGGGTTGTGATGGCCGCAGCATAATCATCTGGGTGGGGAGGGAGGCAGTACAGAGATGTCTGATCCAGCCTTTCTCTCCCCTTACAGCATCTTCCTCAAAGAGCTGGAGAAGTATGAGCAGCTGCCTGAGGATGTGGGACACTGCTTTGTTACCTGGGTAACTGACCTGAAATGCTTCTTCTCCCACTGTGCCATCCTTTCCAGGAGGGTACATGGTGTCAGATGGCATACTGTTTGCTGCCTGACCTGAGGGCTAGTGTCACTGACATTCTAACACAGTGCCAGGGACTCTAGGGAGGGGGCACAAGTATATCTGAGAGGAGCAGACCATCCCCAAGGAGCAGAGTCCTCCTTGGGAAAAGTCTTTAGACATTGTGTCCAAGCTCCACATTGAGTTCTCTAGGAACTTTCTAAAACTGAGACATCAGGAGAGTGGAACAGGATCACCACCCATGATAGAGGAGCCACTCCAGTTCTAACCATTGGTTTTGTTTTGTTTTGTTTTGTTTTGTTTTGTTTTGTTTTGTTTTGTTTTGTTTTGTTTTTACAGGATTAGGATTAGGGCAAAATTAGGCCTTCAGGAATCCATCAAACCATTGGTTACATTTTCTTCCTTCATAGAGAAAAACAGATTCCATAGGTATCCATCCCAGTTCTGACCTACAAAATTAGTGTCTAGTCATTTTCTTTCCTGGTGCTATTGTCATGGGCCAAGTAAATGGGCTAAATGTACCAGGTTCTAATTACATAAATGGGAACATTAGTCTCCATTAGCATCCACACCATGTTATTCTGAGCTCAGGTTCATGACGGGAATGCAAACATCTCCAGGGAAATCCACCTGTGATACTAAGTGCAACTAAACATGGAAATCCTTCCCTGGGGTCAGGAGTTCTATTTTATAATTATCTCATTATAATTTCCACTCAAAATCGGCTACTTTTCAAAGTGTATTCATGATTCAGAGATTTTATGCTCTCAACAACCTATGGAATAGGTAGGGCTATAGTTATGCCTTATATTTTATAGATGGAAACAATTTAGATGACCTAGGAGGTTGACTAGTCCACTGACATGTAATAAATAGCACAGCCAATTCCACAGCTCAAGACCTGAGTTGTTTTCTTTACATGAAACCTTAGTGTTTGCTTCCTGGCATACTCTCATTTCTTAAGGAAGTCTCAGACTTTGTGTTAATACATTTTCTACCTCTAAATACATGAGCCTGTGCACAGTTCACATTAATGCTGATCAACAATTTATGATCCCTTGCACAGCCAATGTAGAGGAAAAAAATAAGTGAAGGGATTTTTTTTCACATCTTGTTTCATACAATTTGTGGATCTGCCTAACAATCAGCCATAAGTAGGATTTATCATTATGTCCTAGGGCTGATAAATGCCTCCCAGGTAGTATATAAGCCCTAAAATTGGTCTCAGAAAACTTTTGATGATTGCATAAAATAGGCACATTTTTCCCAGAATTATCCCAAGGTGACTTTGTTAAGTCTCATAATCTTCACATATGAGGCTAGAAAGAGTTGTTTCAGTATACTGGAAGGCAGTGGTTATGACCAAGAAGCACAAAGCCAGCTTGCCTCGGCTCTACCACTTTCTAACTGTGGGAATTGAAAGTTACTTAACCAACCAGTGCCACAGTTTTCACATCTGTAAAATGGGGATGCTGCATAGTGTTCTCAGGAGGATCAGATGAGTTAATATATAAGAGAAGCTCTGAGAATAGTGCTGGCATGAATGAGACCTGCTATACTTAACACATATCTATCTGGGCTGCTGTCTCAGAAGAGGATATCCCAGGTGTTCTGTAGGCACCAACACTGGCAGCACTTCACAAATGGGAAAACTACTTAGTGGCCAACATATGCACACCTTTCCCAGTAGCAGGGACATGGAGTACTAACCCAGAGGGTACTAAGAGAAACAAGAAATGATTTTTTTGCCAAGCTACAAGGTTGTTGGCTTGAAGTTACAATTGGGTTAGGACTCATTGTTCATCTCTGTCCCCAGAGGGTCCCCTTGCTTTCCTTTCCCCCATCATTGCTTCTGGAAAATTGGAGATGATGGCATAGACACTTGGCATGGCCTACAAACTACCCCCAATGGAGACATTTGGGATATAATCAGGTCTTCCTCTGAGATCACACTTTATTTTCATTCTTTGAGTTTTGTTTTTAGAGAAAATGCTATCATTTTTCAAGATGGGAAGCACAATTGTAGGTAATCCAGAAAAGGGATGATGTCTAAACAGATTCTATCCAACTTCAAAATATGTTATGTGAATTGGGTTTTCAAAGTCTTTCTAGTACAGTCTAGTATTTCAGCAAGCTTTCTCCACCTGCAGAAAGGAGAAAAGTATCCCCAAGTTTGTTAGGGGAACACGGGCAGATAAGCCCAGAACATTTGCCACAGATAATCCTGTGCCACACAATATCTGAGAGCTTAACTACACAACCCCTGCTGGGTCCTTCAGGCACAGTCAACAGAAGGGAGCAGCTAACGGACGCTTACCTGTCATTGCCTTTGTTCTTTTCAGGCAGACAAATTTCAGATGTACGTCACCTACTGTAAAAACAAGCCTGATTCCAACCAGCTGATCCTGGAGCATGCAGGCACCTTCTTTGATGTAAGCCATGATTTTCCATTCTTGAGTCATTGATGAGTGGGTGGGTGGAAATGTTTCTCTACTTTGGGATAGTGGGTTTTTATCCTAAAGTCCTCTTTTTAATTTGGCCACCCAAACCTCTATCTCAGGAGTAAAGCATGGAGAAAAGCCAAAGCAGTGCTTATCTTTTGTTTTACCCCATCCCATCTCAAGTGGTGTGGTTTTAGACAAGGAACATTGGTCCTTCATGCCTCAGCACCAAACTGGGCTGGCCACCATCTTGTGTGCAGAGAGACCGGCAGTATAACCCACACGTTAAGATGTTTCACTTCTACTTCATACACAGCTCCCTCAAATGCAGGGCTTCTCAAAGTGTGGTCCTCAGAGCAGCCACATCAACATCACCTGAGAACTTGTTAGAAAGGCATATTTTGGACCACCTCCCCAGATCTGTTGAGTCAGAGTCTCCAGGGCTGAAGCCCAACAATCTGAGTTTTAAGAAGCCACTCAAGTTTGAGAGACACTACTCACATGCAATTATTTCAACCTTGACTACACATTTGAATCACCTGGGAAGTTTTGAAAATACTGATTCCTGGGTCCCACCCTTGTGATTCTGGTATGATTGGCTTGGGTTTGGCCTGGACTTTGAGAGTTATAGCACAGTCAGTGCTGATCACTTGGGCTGTAATGGAAGCCAAGCAAAGATGGCACTGATGTACCTTTTGTCTGGTCCCTTGCTTTAGAACAAGGATCCATCCCTGCTAGTGAATGATGGCATGAGTCTACATATTGCTGGGCCCAAAAGAGTGACCTGTTGGCTATAAAGTGAACAGCATCAAATGGGTCAATGTAGGATGTAAGGGAAGAATGAGGTGTGAAGAAATTGGGGGAGGGAAGTTCACTGAGAAAGAGACTGTAGCAGTGATGGCCATTATGGTAGTCCCATCAGAAATGACAACAACTTGAAATACAGAACTTTTTAATGTTTGTTAGTCTGTGTTTCTGTCTACCCGCTTTCATTTCTCCCATGAATATTTGAGTATTTACTATGGAGAAGATGGTGTTCTAGGCACCTTCAGGAATACAGACATTTAAACATCATTCCCATATTCAAGTTTACAAAATGAACCTCTGAGCATCTTTCTAGACTGATGCTGCCAAAATAGAAATGATTCCACAAGTGTCTCATTGCTCTGTAAAGGAATGACCCTTGAATGGGAGAAAGCCAGGCAAGAAAAAACATACATGACTTTTTTAAATGAAGCATTGATATGCAAATGGTCCTGAGTGTCCCAAACTAGGATTTTAAGGTTAGATTTGATAAAACAGAAAATTCAAGAAAAGTACTTCTTTAACTTGGTATCTGAATTTATTGGATATCATACTGGATGTTCTCCACCACTATTACCTCTGTTAATAATGTATTTTCTTTAACATGTTTCTGGTCGATTACTCATCAATAGTATGCAGAAGGGTGTTTGTGAAGTTTTAAATGCATTGTGTCCTGTCTTCCAGGTAGCATTTTTCTGAACATCCATGCCCTGTGCTCTGAGCATGCCTCAGACTCCCCCGCTTCCTCGTCTTTGCTCACAGTGCGCTCTCTGCCTTACCACTCTGTGTGTAAAATGCACCTGCACAGGCACACACACACACACACACACACACACACACGCACACACTGTCACTCTTCGGAATTCTTTCTATCCTTTAAAAGTCAAATGTGTCCTGCAGGAACCCTTCCCTTTCCCTATGCATGTGTTATACGTTGTATCTCTCTTATAGTGTTTATAACAATTTCCCTTATGGGGGTTATCAATGTACCTTTCTATTACACACACCTCCTCCCACCTATGAGCCCCTTGAGGTTGGCTGATGATTTGCTTGGTTTATTTTGTACACATCATAGTGTGCGGTGCTAATTGGCCTTTTCCTTTAGTCCTATGGTCATCATATTCCTGTTTCTAGCCAATTTCTAGACTTTGACTAGTCAGTTAGATAACCTCCAAATTTTACACCCTTCCCCCACCCTCCATTCCCAACATAGTGCCTGATGAGCCTCTACTTTAGTTGGGAAGACCACTGGAAGCCAGGAAAACCGTCCACTAGGTAGGAGTCCCTGGATCTCGGCATAGAGGTGGAGAGGGAGAACAGTAACCTCTCAGTAACCTCTCCTGATTGTTCCTAGAGCTTTCCAGAACCCGTATTATTTGTAGCTTTTTTTCTGTTTCATCAGAAAGGGTTCCCTAAGTTCTTCACTTAGAAAATATCTGCTTTAGGCCCTCATTCTATAAAAGAGATAAGCCCTTAAGAAAGGCTGTCTTTTAGTATCCATTATCGTAAAGAGTGCACAGAACATTGAAGTTCCAGAAAGGGGCACACCTTCACACGATCCAGAATTTTCTACTTCGGATGTGAGAGCTGTGAGGCTGTGGTGTTTGATGCTAAGCTGGTTAGCAAGCATGGTTCGGCGGACCTAGCCCCTGGAGGCAACGCCTTCCTCCCTTCCTCGCTGCCCCACATGCAGCCTTCCCAGAGCTGGCAGAGATGGACGGCTGTCAAAGGTGCCCTATTGCCGGTGCTCTCTTGCCAGAGCTGCCAAGTAAACAGACGATGTTCCTTTGCCCAGAGAGTCAGGCTGCCAGCTCTTTTGCCCATCACCCTCGGACAAGTCCAGCTAGAACTCCACACCTCTAGGGAAGAGGCACACGGGTGAGAAAGTTGCTACTTTCTGGGATAGCTGGCAGGAATGCGAAAATTGTTTTTTATTCCCTCTTCTTCCCCTTCCTCCATGGCCACATGACAAGTCCTCTCTCACATAACTTTAAAATGTTTCTTGGGCGCCTGGGTGGCTCAGTTGGGTAAGCATCCGACTTTGCTTCAGGTCATGATCTCACGGTTCATGAGTTCAAGCCCCACAGCAGGCTCTCTGCTGTCAGAGCAGAGCCTGCTTCAGATCCTCTGTCCCCCTCTCTCCACCTCTCCCCTGCTCAAACTCTCCCTCTCTCAAAAATGAATAACATTAAATTAATTAATGAATTGATTAATTAATTAATTAATTAAATGTTTCTTGTATTCCTCCCAGTGCTTTGTTCTTACTGACCCTAGCCTAGGACAAGCCCGTGGTACACACCTACAGATATAGATAGATAGATAGATAGATAGATAGATAGATAGATAGATATAGCTATACATTATATGTATATTTAAAGTGAACACTTTAATGGCTTTAGTATATTCACAGATATGTGCAACCATCTCCACAGTCAATTTTAGAACATTTTCATCACCTCAAAAAGCAGCCCCACACCCTTTAGCCATCACCCCACCTTATCCTCCCACCTGTCCTTAGTGCTAAACAACCAATGGTACATTTTCTGTCTCTACAGATTCACCTATTCTGGACATTTCATAAAAATGGAATCATATAATATGTATTCTTTTGTGACTGACTTTTTTCACTTAGCATAATGCTTTCAAGGGTCCATCTATGTTATAGCATATATCAGGACTGCATTCCTCCTCATGGCCAAATAATATCCCATTGCATGGATATCTCACATTGTATATCTCCATTCATCAATTGATGGACATTTGGGTTGTATCCACTTTTTCACTATTATTAATAATACTGCTGTAAACAGTGTATATAAGTTTTTGTGTGGGAGTATGTTTTCATTTCTCTCAGGTATATACCTAGGAGTAGAATTGCTGGATCGCATGGTAACTCTGTGTTTACACGCTTGGGATTTTTCAACAACCTCCTAACTGGTTTCTCCATCTCTATTTCCCAACCTCCGCCCTGTATGTTGTTATTAGGCTAAATATTGCTCTCTCTGAGACATTGCTTTCACCATGTTTTTCTCCTATTTAAGATCTACAGTACTTTTCCATTGAGAAGCTCACCACCAAATCCTAATTTTTTTTTTTTTTTATCTAGCTCAACCCTATCAATGGCCTAAATATATCTTGCTTATCTGACTGTACTTTTCATTTTTTCCTGGATTCCAGGTGTACATCCTCTATACCATTCTGCATGGTCCTCATTATCATATAAATACCCAATGATTATTTCCTGTGCATTTTTTATATGCTTTCCATTTATAGAATGCCACTCGTCCAGCTTTGCACTTCCCCACCCCCACTTATCCTCTAAACCTCAGCTGAAGGCTTTATCTCTACTAAGCCATCCACCACTCGTGGGCCCAGCCATTGCTCTCTGTTCTCGCTGGGAATACCTTCCATCTCCTTTGTTGCTATTTATGTGTGTGAGTATTCTCAGCCACCTGGTGTGTAAGGTTCTTGAGGCAAGGGGACTACATGGACCCTTCACTAACCTTCACAGCACCTACACCTTGGGGCATGGAAGCTCATTTTGGAGGCAGGATAGAGAATGGTGTAAAATGAGAGGCTAGAGGCCCAAACAGCAGCTGGAGGTCATGGGTGTAGCCTGGGCATGGATGGCGTGGAGAGGAAAGACTTGTCACTGGGGAAAACACAAGGAGAACAACTAAAAATGACTCCATGGCTATCAGCTCAAGAGACCTGAATGAGGGAGATGCCATTGATCACAATGAAGAAGTTGTAAAGAATACAGTGGTGATTCTGGGTTGGGATGGGTCTAATTTGAAGAGAGAAGGGATGGTAAAGGAGATATGCCCTCGTGCTGTTTTAAGGAGACTGAGGGAGAGGAAGACTCAGGAGCCATCGGCATAGAAATCCGAGCACCACGCCCTTATTCTCATCGTCCCACTAGCCTCTTGTGATCACCTCCGCTCTGGGTTGATTTTTCCTTTCACTTTCTGCTTCACCACCTCTCCTTTACCCTTCTGTCTGCTGTTACCTCCTCAGTCTCATTTTCCACTTTTATCCTTCCCCATTTCTTTATAAGTTTCATTTCTGACACACAAATCTGCTTTCTCTCCCTAAAGCTCCTCCCCTTTCACCACCTCTCCTTTTCTCTGTGTATTCGTCTTGGTCTCTCTTGGTTCTCTCCCCATCAAAGAACGGTTCCTCATAATTTTCTACCCCTTTTCCTTTTGCTCTCTTCTCACCCCACCGACTTCCTCCCAAGATACACGCATGCACACACCCTTTTGTATGTCATGGTGCCTGTTTTCATCCCTGTAGGAGATACAGCAGCGGCACGGTCTGGCCAACTCCATCTCTTCCTACCTAATCAAGCCCGTCCAGAGGATCACCAAGTACCAGCTGCTCCTGAAGGTACTTCCCCTCCCCTCTGGGCACCTCCTCCTGCACTACTGATCAGGTCCAGGGAGCCCCAGCTTTGCCCAGGATGGGAAAGCTTCCATCTCAAGACCTTTCCTCCATCTAGAGAAAAACTTCAGAGGTGAACCCCCATTGGCTTTGCTGGCTCCCAGACTGCATGACCTATCCTGTGAAACTCTAGGTGTTTATTTGCTGGGGGACAGAGGAGAAATGAGAGCAGGAACACGTTTTGACTGCTTTCATACCTGCCCACCACTGCACAGTTTGGAGCAGTTATGGCTGACACTTAGGGCCTCACTTGCTCTTCCCTCCTGGGACAGATTCCTCCTGGTGGTCCCTCCTACTGTCAGGGGTCAAGGGGACACTGCCAGTCAACATAGACAGTGGAGGCCCAGGGTGGCATCTACCATTGCCTTAATCTCTGTGTTTATCAAGACTATGAGGTTTTTGAGAGAAAACACTTGAAGAGTGCATATTAAAACACAATGACGCTCTTGTGTCTGGAGGATCCCATATGTTAGGTAGGGGTTCTTTTGGAGCCAAGCAAACAGATTTGGATTTTCTCCAAAATATTTGCTTTGAAATTCAAATAATCAAATTATGTAAAATAGTAAGTAATGTGGGCTGCTTCTTCAGAGAAGGATACACCGACAGTCTGAAGATGTGACATTTCCCCCACAGAAAGCCTGGGAAATCGATATTATAAGCAGTTATATAACCCCTATGTATATTAATTCTCAAGGTGTAAGGGTAGAGTTCTCCCTGAGTTTGAATATTTGGCTGGTTGCTCCTCAAATGCAAAGGATAAAGGGATAGTGAGAGGCATGTTGTAAGTAGTATAGCTCCAGAGAAAATCTGCTGAAATTCAACTCATGTTTAGAGATGCTTGCAGAATCCCACATATTCTAGCTTCACTAAACCTGAAAACCAGTCTAGTTTCACGTCTAGGTTTCTGGTCACACTGGAGGTGCCCACGGACAGCCACTAGGGTCTCCCTGCTTAGCACATGTGATTCCATGATGAGAAGAGCATGAGCCCCCATGGGGCCCCATGAGCCCATGCCCTGGACCTCTTCCCCAGTGAGGGTCAGGTCAGGGACTAGAACCACCCTTTCCCTCCTGCCTCTGCCTTCAAACCTTCTCTTTCCTCGTCTCCAAGAAGAGACATTTTGGGCTTCTGCTTCCAGGCACTCAAGTCATCCAGCCCTGCAGAAATGGCTTAGAGAGTTACAACACGGCATCATGCCCTTGGCCTTTGTTGAGAACTCATGTGAGAAGTAACAATGTGCAGAACATCTTGGCTGTTTTGGCAGAATTGCTTTTGAAGATGTCATCTTTGTTTTTTAAAGTTCTTTATATAAAGACTCACAGAAATTCTCATAAGATCTCAGAGAGTAGGGTGTGGGGGTTCTCTCATAAATAATTGGTGTACTCTCTACCTTTAAATCACAAGAGCTTTTAGCTCCTTCTTTGCCTTTGACTATCAGACAATTAGCATTGAGTCCTGTTACGACTACTGTATTGTTACTGGTTTCTCCTTAGCCCAGATTTCTGTGTGTAATGATCCTCTCCTTCCCTATCCCATTTAACGCTTGGCCCTTTAAAATGATTTTTCTTGTACCGGAGGATTTTTTAAAATTCATGTTTGTGGTTATTAAATTTAAGCATCTCAAAGCTTTTCAGGAATTGGTGGGGTTGTGAATTAAAAAGTAAAACAAAACAGAACAGAAACTTGCCCATCCACACTTGCCAATGCCTTAAATCGAGTAAGATCCAGTTCAGGGCTCCTGGGTGGCTCAGTCAGTTAAGCGGTTAAGCGTCTGGCTTCGGCTTAGGTCATGATCTCACGGCTTGCCTGCCTCATGACTTTGAGCCCCATGTCCGGCTTTGTGCTGACAGCTCAGAGCCTGGAGCCTGCTTCAGATTCTGTGTTTCCCTCTCTGCCCCTCCCCACTCGTGCTCTGTCTCTTTCCTTCAAAAAATAAATAAACAATTAAAAATTTTTTTTAAAACGTAAGATCCAGTTCTAAGAGAAATATAGCTTTTCAGCTCTCCCTTTTAATCCCACAGGGCTGAAGTTCCCCGGATAATTATGTGACACAGATAAGAGAGGAAAGTGGAGGATGGACAGGCTGCCCTGTGTTTTGCTTTAGGTGATGGGTGGGTGGGCTCTGGGCCCTTCACTCTGTAACTGGATGTTTTAGGAAGAGATGACTGTACAGGTAACTGAGAAGGAAAAAAAAAAAAATGAAGTAGTGGGAATTTGTGGAAAATCTGTAAAAAAGATTTACCAAGGTAATTTTGACCTCTTATAAGTGCATTGGTAGCAGAGTACTGCGGAGTAAAAGCTCAGTTTGCTGAGCTCTTACTATAAATAAACAATATGGGATTTATTTTCTCATTAAAGACAGTTTTATTCCAAATAAACTGATATTTAATTATCAGTATCCTCTGGGATTCCTCACTTTGGGTGTTGCATGAAAGTCAAAACTATCTGTCAGTTAGTGTTCAATATTCTCCATGTAAATCTGCTACAGATGTCCTTTGAAGTCTAAATTAAATTGGAGCTTTCTCTTTAATAACAAGTATAGCAAGGATCCAAGGAGAATTTATGGGCTTTGGTGGTTGATTGATGGACTTGCCACACTGCTTTGGGGGGGTTAAACCATTTGGAATTTTCTATTGCACACTGAAGCATATATTTCTTATTTGTCTCTTGTGCTTCTGCCTGGAAATTCCTTTGAGGATGTATGGGAAACAAGGTCAGGAGAGTTAAAATTAGGAAAGGGTTGGGGAGAGTCAGAGAACTTCAGGTTGGCAGAAGTAAGTGCAACTTTCTGAACAGTGATGCCATTATACCGACTGGAACCAAGGACCGAGCTGAGAACTGATCACTTCTGCCTCCCCAACATGCTCGAGGCAGTTCACCTCTCCTTTGGGCACTCAAAGCTCCCTTCTTCATATGGGATTGTATCCAAGATGACACAAAGGATTGGACTTTCGTGTCAGATGCTCACTAATCAGATATCTTACCAAGTATAAAGCTTTTACTAATAATTTCAAGGATACAAATAATCCCAAGGAAGAGATAATGCAGAGAGAAGTCCAGAACCATCAACAGCTCTAAGCCCTTTCTTGGAGCATCAGGATATGCTGTGGCCCAGACTAACACACAGACTTTCTAAATGGTATATCTTGTATAATATCATTTACCCTGAAGAGAGCCATTTTGTTTATGAAACATACTATTTACTTAGATAGTTGCATAGCATATGTGATATCTTACAGGGAGCCATGCCCCTAAAGCCATAGATTCCATGTTTGTTTACTGTAAGAAGTCCTAGACAAACCAGATATATCCTACTAAAAGCATTCCATAGATAAGGACTCTCCTGCTAGGTACTACCATTAGCCAGGAAGTCTGACATGTTTACAGGGTTTGATCTGGTCAACTTCTTTCTTTCCTGGAAGTGCATCTCTACCCCATCCACCCATCCTCTGCCTTCACCAGCCCCTACAGAAGGAGAGGGTATGGATTGCAGATCTGTTGCTTAACTGTTTTGTTCCCAGTGTCAAAACGAACAAAATACAATAACCCTCATAGGAAAAATGAATGCCAATATTCCTCTGGTTTGGGCAAAATCACTCCAAATGGCCCTTAGAATTTTTAAGATAGTTGAAGATTATTTTTTCTCCATCAACCAGATACTATATGTCTTTGTGGAGATAATAGTGACCTAGTCTTCAATGAGGAAGTAAGAGAGGGCATGCTCTGAGAAGCCTCAGCGTGGTGGACGTCATGGGGGAGATAGGGTTGGCATGGTGGGTAGATTCTAGATTTAAGATTTAAAAAGAACTAGTCCAGAATCCCATATACTTGTCCCAAGGTATGAACTCCTGATTTATATGATCTAAAAATATGTTATAACTCTGAAATGCTATAAACCTATAATGTCTATGAGCCCGGGTTGCTCCCAGTATGGTGGGAAGTCAGCATTTAGGGAGAAGAGGTACATAAATAAATGTGGTGCCAGAAGTAGATGTCTGTTGCTAAGTCTAGGGAAAAAATATAGTGGTAGAATCCTTTGGAGATAACTCTCCATCCCACCCCACTTTTCTTATAGCTTAGAGGAAACCATTACAGAGAACGAAGTTGGTCTGTAATCACCTTGATGGGTTAGGTGGTGGGAGGGTGGGAAAGCTGGGGCAAATGGCTCTAATTGTGTCTGGACTTTTTCCCCAGGAACTTTTAACTTGCTGCGAAGAAGGGAAGGGAGAGCTCAAGGATGGCCTGGAGGTGATGCTCAGTGTCCCAAAGAAAGCCAATGATGCCATGCATGTCAGCATGCTGGAAGGTAGCTGTCTTCCCAGCCTCCCTGGGGGGCCTCCTGCTTTCCTAAGACTAGGGAGCTTGTGTTGTGGGAAGGAAGTGGCATGACGTCAGGCAACGGGCAAGGCTGGAAGAGAGGAGAAATGGCAAGTTGCTACATAGGTCCTCAGGAGGTGTGAGAGGAGCTCCACAGGGGCCAACTCGATCAATACCTGCCTCCAGGTAGAATCAGACCTCAGCTGTTTTGGATGTGTGGATAACTCACTGCATGGGAAGTAGTCCAGGACAGGCCATCATCCTTACTATAAATGTGCCAGAACCGTGACCCATAGCAGTCCTGTTCATCTGCAATAGCATCTGCATCACATTTGTCATCAGAATGAGTAGAAGTCCTGCATGCATGTGGACATACATCCAAGGTCTCCAGCCTTATGTTCTTCTTTTTCTTCTATTGTAATAAAATATACATAACATAAAATTTACCATTCTAACTATTTTTAAGCACACAGTTCAGTGGCATTGGGTATGTTCACATTGGTGAGCAACCATCCTTACGGCCTTCCTAGCAGGTGAGAAAAGTCCAGCCAGACAGACCTGATAGGACTTCACCAATGTACATTTAGTCCACTGGAACCATGGTCTTGGGGCCCAGAAACCTGGTAGAGTGAGACTCCAATAAAATGCCCTTAACACCACAGAACAGAGGAGCAGAGCAATTGCACTGGGGCGGAAGTTGTCGGATGAGTTCAGACTCCACATTCCAGTCTGGCCTGGAAAACAGATGTTAAGGGGGATCAGTGTACTCTGTTGTAAATATGCAGAGCTGTAGGCTGTTTTTTCTCCTCTGGACTCCATCTCTCACCATCACCTTCCCTCCCACTTCCCCCACCTCTAGTCTTGGTCTGGTCTCACTACTTCCTGGGCCACTCTGAATATAGGAAGCTATAATTCTTCATATAGCGGAGCCCTGGTTACCTTCTCCAGACTGAGCACTAACCATCTGAACATATTCCTGTTGCCACAGTTCTCTGCCCCCTTTTCTGTTTGCACTCCATCCCCATCCCCAGCCCTGGGTGTCCTCGTCTGTTAGCACCCTTCTCCTCCAGCCTGTCCCTGACCTGTATTCTGGATCCAGTTACTCCAAGTATGTGGAACGGTAGCAGCAACACCTGGGAGCTTGTCAAAAGAGCAAATTCCTGGGCTCCACCCCACAGCTGCCGAATCCCAGTATTCTAGGGGCAGGAGTGGGCAGGAATCTGTGTTTTGACAAGCTCTGCAGGTGATTCTCAAGCACACTAAGTTTCAGAACCCCTGTTGAAATTTAAAGTGGAATAAATATAGCTGTTAAAGGCTTGTGCACCACATTGGACAGGAGCCATCAAAGGGAAGAGTCCTGGGAATGGACTGTAAGAAATACAGCAATGACAAATAAAGTGGAGTCGAGGGCACTCCAGCAGACAGTCCTCAACCCCAGTCAGAGCTCGGAGCCCAAGTCTGTGGGGAGCTGTAGAGGAAGAAGGTGATACGGGGTTTGCCCTTGCAGGAGGTCCCAGGCTTTTGAGAAGACACCACTGATACTGGTTATGTGTAGGAGACCGGTGCAGAAAGGGAGATCTGATTACAGTTCCCTAGAGCTATCTACTCAAGTATTTAGGAGTGTCAGGAATCAGAGAAAGCGATGTGGGAACGGAATACTCACAGTCAGGGAGACCTTTCCAAGAGGGGAGTGGACCATGGCACCCAGATGGGGTGCTACAGAAACTCCACAGGGTGGAAACGGGTGTCTTTCAGGGTTCGACGAGAACCTGGATGTGCAGGGGGAGCTGATTCTCCAGGATGCCTTTCAAGTGTGGGACCCAAAGTCACTGATCCGGAAGGGGCGAGAGCGGCACTTGTTCCTCTTTGAGATCTCCTTGGTTTTTAGCAAGGAGATCAAAGACTCTTCAGGACACACGAAATATGTTTACAAGAACAAGCTACTGGTAGGTGGGGCAGGTGGGGCAAGACAAGTCTCCCTGTTGTCATAGAGCCTTTGGGCAGGAAGGGCTCTTGAACACTCAGCTCATCTCTCCCCTGGTGCCACACCAAAACCATCCTGGACAAATGAAAATGCCTCCTATTTGGAAAGCTGCCCCCTCGACTCCCACTTCTGCATTTTAGAGTCCATCGTTCTTCTTGATGTCTGCTTTTAGCGCCTCCCTCTTCACCTTCCCTCCCTGCAACCTGCTAATCAGGCAGGTGCTTGTAGATCCTTTCAGCCTGGGTAGAGGAACAAAGCTTCCAGTCTGTTGAAGTTTGATTGACAGAAGCCCCTCCCTCGGTCCTCTCCTCTTTGTCACCTTTCCCTTCCCACCCCAGCCCTAAGTTTCCCACTGCCCTCCCCTTCCCCGCCTCTCACAGGCATTTCCTGTCTACAGACCTCAGAGCTGGGTGTGACGGAGCACGTAGAAGGTGATCCCTGCAAATTCGCCTTGTGGTCTGGGCGCACCCCTTCCTCAGACAATAAAACAGTGCTGAAAGTAAGTATTGCTCTCCACTGGGGCTGGGTGCAGTGGTGAGGGTTGAGGGTGGCAGGAGGAAGGCAGGGGGCTGGGGCACATGATTCCTGAAAGGTGGGACCTGGAGACTCCACTGGGAAGGGCAGTATCACATGGGTATCAAAAAGCAAGTTCTATCATGGACGTAGACTTGAAATCTCAAAGATCCGTGGTCCCCTAAGTCAATCCCCTCAAGCCCATGAAGAGGGAGGGATGCAGGGAGTAGCTGCTGTGCTTCCTCAGCAGGGCCCACTTAGATATGTTCTGTCCACGTGTCCCCTTCAAGGGCAAGGACAACTGACCATTTGACAAAAGGTACCTTGATTTGATCCACGTTCGTTCAATACTTTTTCCTGAACACCTACATAGAAGGTATTCTGCTCAGTGCTGCTTGTAACTACAAATGAGAGATGGACCTTGTCCTCTGGAAACTTACATTCTAGAAGCTCTCATAAATCACACTAGCATGGGAATTATGTTGATTGAAAGGAGTACTAAGAAAGGGCCTTTCTCCAGATGAGGGCCTTAAGGAGTCGTTCTAACTTTCCAGAGCGCACACAGCCTGGGAATATGCTCGTGGTAGCGTACATCTAACCAAGAAGGGGTCCTGCGGATGGGGCACCCACCAGTCAGTTGCTTATCAGTGGGTGGCTATCACCAAGGAAAAGATGGTCCAACCCTGACAAATGCTTCACACTTGTTCACTAGGAATTGCCTGCCTAGCCGCCACCTGCCATCAGACAGAATTACCTGAAAAAAATTCCACAAAGACAAATGGGATACTTATGAGATGGTAGAAGTGCCTTCAATTAACATGTTTACCAGGCTAAAAACCCAGCATTGACTTTCAGTCAGCATAAGCCTATGTAGCCATGCTAGGAGTTGAATGTGCTGATATGGATCCATACCACTTGGTGAAGAGCCACTGCCTTCAAACGCCCCTTGCTACATCTCCAGTGTTCCCCAGAACTCCCAGCATCTGGTAACTGATGTGTTCATCCCTGGCCCGGCGGGGGACCTCCACATATGCTCCCACACCAGGACAGATGTCAGTATTGGTCAGTGCCATGTGGAGTATTAAATACTTTGAAAATCACCCCCGTACAAGTGTCCATTGAGTCTTGAGGTTATAGCCCCATTCTAGGAGTTGCAGAAGAATTGAAGAGTCATATGTGTAAAATAGAAATGAATTCCTCAAACATTTGGTGTCCTTAAAAGTAGTGGGTTAAGCCTGCAGGAGGAGGATTGAGAACAAAGAAAGATGGGGTGTTTACTGTTTCTCTCTGTGGCACTCCAGGCCTCCAACATAGAAACCAAGCAGGAGTGGATCAAGAACATTCGAGAGGTGATTCAAGAGAGGATCATTCACCTGAAAGGAGCTTTAAAGGAGCCAATTCAACTCCCCAAAACACCAGCCAAACAGAGGAACAATAGTAAGAGGTAACCAGCGTCTCTCCTCTCAGCACTGCCTCACATGCTCCGGGAGCGGGAGTGGGGTCGCCCTCTGCTTCCACAGAAGGGGTGTGCTGTGCAGTTGGGACCATTCTCTGTGAAGTCCCATCTAAGATGAGCAATCTTCTCTTTAAGCATCTCACCAGTAACTGTCAATTGAATTCAGCAGGGCTTCATTGGGCACCTCTTATTTCATAGACACTCTGCTGGGTGCTCTGAGAAGAGAAGGGGAAGATGCATGATGAGTCCCTTCCCTCGAGAACCATCTAACAGTTGTATCTCCCATGCAGAATGGTTAGACTAGAAGAACCAGTGCTGCTGATGAGGACAGTAAATGCTGTAAAAATTCATTCAGAGGGGACTTTAGATGAGCACTTGAGAGGAGTGTCCAGGGAAGGCTTTGGGAGGGAAGGGGGGGCCTAAGTGGACTGTAAATGAGTAAGACAGTAAATGAGTTTTGCATACTGTAATGGGTAGGGGATAGTATGATGGGGTTATCACTGCAGCTCTTCTGTAACCCTCGAGTCCTCACCTTCATTTATCTGAGATAAGCAGAGGGACTGATTTTTTTGTATCTTTCTCTCTCTGGGCCCTCCTGAATCCCAGTTGCCCTACACTGGTGGAAGACTTCCTGGGTGTTCCTTTCACAAGTCTCCATGTGACAGTCACTCACAATGACTCTTTTAGAGGGCACTTCAAAAGAAAGCATTCAAAACCATCATGTTAACTTTGAAACAAAACAAAACAAAACAGAGTTCTGGGGTGATAGTCATTGACGGCAACAGGCTCTCCTTTCCTCCCCTATTCATGAACAGGGTAAATCACAAGGATTTAGTTGACCTTTCGGTGCCAACAAGGATGCATTAACTGAGGACCTGTGGATAGTAGCATTAGTACAAAGGGAGGTGGTAGCCCAAAGAAGGGTGTGACTAAGGTAGGGAGAGATACCACCACAGGACAGAAGCCCCCAAACCTGCATGGCCAGAATAAAGTCACCTCTCAGTGCTGGAAGGACAAATTATGAATGTGTTGGAGGAGGAATTGTTTGCATTTCAGTTACCTGCATCCAGGATCCAGGGATGGAATAGACTTACTTTAGCACTAGAGGCAGACCCTGCTGTAGGAAGCCTCTACTTTAATATAGAAGGTAGAGTGGAAGTGTTATGAACTCAATGTCCAGGAGCATGCAGGAAAGGATATTCAGGTGAGATTGGCTCAAGTTTCCCTGTGAAAGTGCCCCTTTTTCCTACGTAGCAGAGTTTGAGCATCTATAGAACATGAGGTGGACATATCTTGGAAATGCCTCCCACCTTTTCTCTGTCATTGTCCTGAAATAGGAGGGTGAAAAGCCTTGGCAGATTCTGCAGGGAACAGTCAGGCTGTCTGTAATTTCATTAGCTTGGCTCCCAAGATATGGGGACAGAGTTTACGGAGGAGTGAATTGGCTTGGAGAACACTACCCACACTCCTGGATGGGCTCCCCACCTCCCTCAGAACTGGCTTCATCTGCAATGGACCAGAAGGGCCCACGATGGGCCAGAATGGTGGGAAGCACAAAGTACAGCCAACTCTCAACTCTGTGCACATGGCAGGGAGCAACGGCCCAGATATCTAAAACAGCAGATGATCTACAAGTCCTTTATTCCTGGTCTTGAAATGCATCACGTAATTTCATTTTACAGCAGAATTTCCTTCCTATGAATGTGTGGCTTACATTATTAAAATAAGTTGGCATTTCCCAGCCCGTAAGTGGCAGTGAGAAAGCAGTTGACCTAGAAGTGTTCTGAGCAGGAGAAGGCACTTTTTGATGACTAGAAGATACTGTACCCGCATGCACACTAACGTCCATGTACACCAGATCATAATTGTCTAGACTCTGTGAGGCGGCTTCAGTATATGGGGAATTTTGTCCATGTGGTGTCATCCTTATGCAGCAATTTCCTGATGCCATTACTTCTCCATAAGTAGCATCAGGGGAGTAACCTTCATAAGCTGGGAAGAACTGTCAATTTTTGTGCTAATTTTTCCATGTCCATGTCCCTGGCCCACACCTCCTTCAGTTTTTCCTGACACTGACCACCCAGCCTCACCAGTTCCCAGGCATCTAATCCCCTTTGCCCTGGCTATGCATTCAGTGCAGGACTGAGACATAATTCTTAAGCTGGAGAATTGAAGGGATATGTAAGTGGGACAGCTAAATGGTCCAGTGGCCCAGGAAGGGCATATGCCGGGAGTACACTCAAGAGATTACCTTACCGGATGCTCAGGAGCAAGCTGACTCAAAAAGCTACTGTGGAATCTGTGATCTTTGAGATGATGCCTTTGTGTTGATAAGAAGTCATCATAAATAGGCATGAGATCAACAGGACCCACCAAGTTGAAGGAAATAATCTCTTCCTCCATACACAGGAGTTGAGCATCCAGCATCAGAAACTCCCCAAAGATTATCTTCTCTGGAGGAATATCTCACATCGTTTTCTTAAGCAGAAGAAATACAACTCAAAATATCTTATCAGCTCTGTTTTCTTTATAAGCCAGCTATAAACTAACCCCCATCCTCTTACAGCATGCAGAAAAACTATTTGAACACTTTAAACTCTGGGGTTGTCAGAGATCACCCAGTCAGCTGGATAGAAGCCTTGGTTCTAAGTAGGATATACCTCTTCCTACTGCCTATTATAGACCCATTCCCAGTAATAAATAAATAAATAACTACCTCCTCTATACCATGGGTCAGAGGAGTTATGGTGTGGGGGGATCATTCTGTGTTCAGTTATCAGCACAGGGATTGTGTGCTTAAGTGCAAAGGTGACATCTTCGAAAATCACATAGGGCTGCTCCTTTTAGTGGGATAATTTTAGACAAATCCCTGTTCGAAAGTGCTGAGACTCTGCTCTGCCAGCACAGCTGGAAATCCTAGTGTGCTCTAAACCCACAGTGGTTCCCCCCACCCCCACCCCTGTTTTTTTTTTTCTCTTCTTCCTGCAGGGATGGAGTGGAGGATGTTGACAGCCAGGGGGATGGAAGCAGCCAGCCAGACACCATCTCTATCGCCTCTAGGACCTCTCAGAATACAGTGGACAGTGACAAGGTAGGACAGTGTCCCAACCTTCCTTCCCCCAAGACTTCTTGTTGACTTAACCACCCCTGGAGAGTTACCCTCAGAGGAATTTCTCCCACTGTGGAGCCCAGCCTCAGGAACCGGTTGTTTCTTTGTGCCAGCCAAAGTGGAAAGAGCAGGGCTGGAGGAGCTATGTCATAGTGTGGAGATGTCATCTGAGGGGACAAAAGACCAGGTGATCAGCCAGACCTCTCCTGTCGTGAGAGTTTAGCAGAAGGAGCAAAGTTGAAGGGTGAGAGGGTCTGGGTCTCCCGTCCTCTAGAGATGTCCCACTGGGCGGCTTGGGTGGCTCTGCCTCGTGGGAGGCTGGACCTCAGGGCGCTGAGGCTGGGATAGTTTCCTGAGACCTTAGTGGCTATGATTGGCTCCTATTTATAATGGTTGAATGGAATCATCTAAAATTAGACCAAGACCAGTGATTTGGCAAATGGCCACAGAGATGCTGTTTGGTAAGGGCCTTCTTTCCGAAGGGGCTCCAGTGGAAATGATGCCTTCCTTGGGCCAGAGTATCAGGGCTCAGTTCCTGAGGCACAGAGGACCAAGAAGTGGTGGTGCGTGAAGCAGCTTGGAGGGATGTAATAGTCTTGCAAGAAAGCCTGGTCGCTTGGTCTCTTATATTTTGGAGCAAATAAGCAAGAAGTTAGTAGTTCTGGAGGCAGTGAAAGAAGGGAGACTGTAGCAGAGACCCTGTGTATTTGTTCAAGCGAGGGGAAGAATTCAGCTGTCTAAATTTGCAGCAGAGACAGGAAGATTTTTGTCTCTAACCCTACAATCATTTGCTTACCTCAGGGTGTTAGGGTATGAAATGATCTTTTGCAGCATATTAGTGATTTTATGAATGAAGGTATGGATTTCCAAAGACTATTTGGCCCTAGTCTATCAAGACCCAATATGTTGGCCTAGTCCTTCAGCCTCAGGCAACAGGCTGTGTCCTTGCTTCATTTTTGTTTTCTAAGTTATGTTTTTTTAAAGATGATCTACATTCATTAGGATTTTTCCTAAATTTTTTTTCTTACTGGGGGAAAAAAAAGACTGTGCTCCATGGTTTCCAAGATCATGGTGCTAAATCACACTCTAGACTAGTATTCAAGGACATTCAAGCTAATTCTGTCTGATGTCCTGCCTTCAAGTTTCTAAGCCATTTTTGACTATCAAAGTGGATGGAAAATTGTTTTTTTCCACTTGTAAAAACATACAAAGAAAACTATTCCTGTACCTCCCTTTCTCCTTTGATGTGTTGTTTAGAAATGTAACCTAGAATATCCCACAAATGAGTGTTTCTTTTTAAACAGTCAGTGGGTGGGAAGCAAAATGCAATGCTTTCCATGTTCAGAGAGAGCCTGTTAGCCCAGGGGATCCATCCCTTCCAGCTGCTACTCCATCCTCCCACAGCCCTGACCTAGACGCAGGGCATTTGTCTTGTCTTCAGCTCCAGCCATTCCTTGTCTTCTGGCAAGGTAAGTGAGGCTAGATTAGAACACTTCTGATGGCAGGCATGTCACTGTTAACAAAGAATCTTGGTTACTTACATGTTATTCTATGAATAAGGAAACCGAGGCCCAGAAAGATTGAGTGACTCAACCAAGAAGGTTCTAGTCATTAGTGGAAAAGCAGGAACTAGAACCCAGATCATTCTGCTTCACTGTCACATTTTTCCCTCACTCTCAAAGCCAAGGCATTGTACTCCCAATGCTAAGATTAACTTGGCTGGTCGGTCTTTCTACACATTCCATGAAAACATTAGACACATATTCGTGAAAAAGCACCCACCACGTGCCGAGCTCTGTGCTGGATACTATAGAGTGATGTGGACTATTTGTTGAATGTGAATCCTTCTTTGTGTAATTTTCGTTTGATGTGTGTCTCTATAGCCAGGCCGTTAAGCCCTGATGAGGGCAAGGTTGTCTGTCTGCTTCACTGATGTCCTGGGCCCACAGCACACATGGATGCTTGGGAAAGACTTGTGGAATGAATGAACAGAAGGAACATAGTCCCTGATCTCAGAAAATTCCAGCATTGAGGGGCAGCTAAAACAGCTGGTCTGAAAGCAGCCAGATATACAAACATTGTATTTTTAAATGTGCTAAAGAAATCTAGAAGTTCCCTTACCTCCAAGCAGAAAGCATTAGTCAGCTGGAGAACCTGGCCTGTTGGGAACAGGAACCCCCAAATCCCTTCTCAGACCCTGGGAAACATGGACATCAGGTCTGGAGATCTTGAGAGATTCTGTGTTCTGTACCTGAAACCTGAAAAATCACCTAGAAATAGTCACACTCTCAGAATAAAATAGAGGGCCTGTCTGTGACCATGCACTGTAATTTAGAATGTTCTTACTCTTCTAACACAGAACAGTGATAACAGGACAGCCATATGTCCTCCTACACTCCCTTTCATCAGGCAAACCATTAAGTGGGATCTTTGATTTCATAGATGTCAACAGTGTTAAGCCTTCCCCTAACTGTACCAGAAGACCCAGAAACTGGTCTTGTTGGTTTCCAAATAGGTGAACAGACTCTGAAGAAGAACAAGGTAACCAAATGGACTGATTCAGCTAAACTGAATCATATTCAACAGGGCAGCTGTAACTCACCCCACAGGGATCAGGGTCATTTTAACAATGGGTTTCTAGAAAAGGCCCCAGTCTTCCTTTTTTAATCCAGAGGAATTAGAGCACAGCCCCGCTATATTGGGTAGATGAGGAAAACATAACCATTAAAGAGTCATGACAGACCAACTTGAGGAGCTGTGGGGCCCTAGGACCTCTCCAATCACCTTGTGTGTATTTTGTGTGCTGTGGTGGGGTGGAAGGAGTTTAGACACATCTGGGTTCAAATCCCAGCTCTGGTGGTTGCCCTCTGTGTCATGTTGTGTGAGTTGCTGTGCTTTAATTTCCCTATCTATAAGACAAGTAATACCCATCTCACTGAGTCCTTGGGAAGATTAAGTAAAATACATTTACTTGGCACCTATAAGACATTCAGTAAGGGTTAATTTTCCACCATTATTTGAGGGAAAACAAAAGTTTAGGCGCTATGAATATGAGTACACAATTATTTAACAAGCTGTGAGGATCTACTTCTTGAGTAGAATTCTGCCCTCTTTGCTCATTGACTATCAGCAGGTTCTTTTCTATACTATAGCTGAACAGATGTAGCTTCAACTTGCTTGTGTGTAAACAGAGCAACTTTACTCCTCTTTCCATTTGTTAACCCTTAGCATCTAAGGCTTAGATACTTGTTGTTAGCATTGGCTCGTGGGTTATTTGAGTAGCTGATGGGTTATAATTCATTACTGTCAGGTATTCATTTTAATCATCAAATTGTAGCATCGTGGGCCATTGGCAACCCCTGGACTTTAGATATTTGAAGACGGTTGTCTTGTCTTCTAATCTTCTGTCTATAAGTCCTCAGTTTCTCCAACTGTTCCTTGTATCAGTGTATTTTCATACACTCCCGTACCCTGGTTGCCTTCCTCTGGATTTCCTTCAGTGTATAACGATCTGTATAAAGTGGGGCATACAAGAATGGTACTTAATACGGCAGATGTGATCTAACTAATACAAATTCAGCTTCTTGTTCTAGGGCTGCTATGCCTAGTCTCCTCCCTAAGGTGGTACATGTGTCTAGGAGTGGTGTGCAGTGGTTGGCTTATCAAATCTCCATGCCTGTTTTTGTGGACCCCCCTCATTGCACAGGTGACTTAGTAACCTGAGGGTGGGAACACTTTATATCTATCAGATTTTCTCCTGTTCAGTTCCATCCCAGTATTCTAGTACATTTTGAGTGTGAATTTATATTTGGAATATAAATTTTGTCCAGTACATCAGCCACATCTCCCAGCATTATTAGATAAATATACCATCTGTGGCTTCATCCAAATACTTGCTAAAAAGACAAGCTTGAGGATAGAAGACTAATGCCCAGCCCCTTTTCTGTGTAGCAGAGGATCTGGGGTTGCTTACTTGTGTTATGAATCTCCCTATGATGAGGAATCAGTCTGGTATTCTTTATTCTTCATTAAGTGCTAATAAAACCAGCATGGGGGCTTCAGTAAATAGCATTGATCGCTTTCCCCCAAGTTGCTTTTGTTTCACCCACAGATGGGTCTGCATAATTAAGTTCTACCTTACACCTGTCCCATGCAAAAGTGTTATTTTATGAAGGCAAATGGGTGTGCTTACTTGGTTCTGTTGTGCTCTGAGCCCTTTTCTGTTCCACCCAAAACATGCTCATGCTACTCTGGGTGTTCCACTGTTAAGACTGTTCTGTATGTGTGTGTATTATGAAGTGATGGGACACTTCAAAGAAATACAGAATTATAGAATTCCAGGGAGGTAAGGCTCGGAATGAAGTGGCAGTGAAGAAGTAGCTTGTTCAACATGTTGGATGTCTGCTGAATAATTTCCAGCTAATGGCCCAGAAGCAGCCACCTGCGCAGTGATGGCCCCTGTGCATATATTTACTGCGTGGGGTAGGCATGCTGCACATGTTCAGTAACTGCTTACTCCGTTGAACATTACAAACTCATCCTGGTTGAGATACTCTCCAACTAAAAATCACTATAAATTTGTAGACATGTCTGGGCTGGCTGAATACAGGGAAGTGGAAGTGAAATGGAGTTGCAGATGTTATTCTCCATAAAAATTCTAAGGGCAAGAACACTGTCAGAACATCCCAGAGCTGATTGTCATTCAAATGAGAAATTTCAAGTACAAGCTAATGTGATCTAAGTTAACATACAAGGTGGGCTGATAATGGCAATGTGCTGAAGGGGGACAGGAAAATTCGTGAAGAAACCTGGAGATTTCAGGATCTAACTTAATAGTTTTTAAACTGGACTGTCATATCAGTTTAGTGGGTCATGGCCAAAATTTTGTTTCACTGGTAGGGAAGTCTCAGTTTAGAGACAGTGAGGGCTCAGCTAAGGGGAAAGTCAAAGGTTTCCTACAGTGTCACTCACTGCAGTAACATGATACCTATAACAAGAGGTGGGGAAGCCTGGCTGCAGGAGCGTTCTGAGAATAGACTTCCTTAGAGCCTCACCTGGTTTATCAGAATTTGGTAATCCTGATGCCTACACTTTGGGAGTACTTAGTAAGCCACTGGGTGCAAAGGCTGTAGTCAGAGAAGGTCCAACCCTTGAATTGGTGCATTGGTGACAGTGTAGCCCATGCCGTGGAGCATAGACACTGCATGAAAGAGTGTCTGTGTGCAGAGGAGACATGTGATAGGTCCCTCTCTGGGTTACTGCCCGGCACTCCCGTGAAAATGGACAACATGCTTCCTAGAAAATGGACAATATGCTTCCTGGAGTTTTAAGAACCCACAAATCACTGGGTTTTGCCACTGAAGAGAAAACCAGACACCTAGAAATGTGGAGACTCAACAGTGTAAGGACTAATAAACATCCTATCAGTTCATACAAGGTAATAATCTTTGCTTGGCAAGTTCTTAAAAACCATCAGGTTGGTCCACCCAAGGTTGAGTCTTCAGAATGTGATTGTGACAGCTTGTTCCATTTAGCTGTGGTGCCAGAGCAGGTGAACCATCCACTGGAGATCTAGCCCATTAAATGCACTCTACCAGAAACCAAAGAAAACGTGATGGGGAGATCCCTCTGTACTTCTGCTACTCTGCCCTTGATCTCAGTGGCGCCTGAGGGCCCTAAGATATTTCCTTCTAGGGAGAGATTTATGTTACATCCTACCTAGTAACCAAACACGTTCTAACCCCAGAATAAATGAGAAGAGTATATAATTGTACTTACAGTTACCAGGGCTTGGAGAAACCCAAACTTGACTTTATAAGCCAGTCAGTCACATCTCACCTCCATAACACTATGGGTCAGAATTGCCATGTGAATCCTAGATGGAGGAATTCTGGTTTTTCTGGAGGACTTGCTAGTCACTCCAAAGTCTCTTCCAATTTTAAGTGCAAATCGTGACCCCCCCACCCCCACCCCAGCCTCCCGCCAGAGGTTCTGAATAACCTAAGTCCTGGACTAGGTTTGAAGATGGCTTTTGTTCCTAGTACCCTTCCTGTGGTGGGCGGGGCCCTGGGGGAGGGGTCAGGTGGCTGTGGGCAGAAGAAGAAGCTGAGGATTTCCTGCTTCCCAGGAAGCCAGAAGCTCCCTCCTCCTGTGCTGCTGTCACCTCCCCAGAAACACTGCTCAGTTCTCTCCTGAGCCACGTTCAACATGGTACAAATGTGCTGCCTTTTCAGAGCAAACTGATAAAGTGTGAGGAGTTGAGGTCACAGGTTTTTCTCTAAATAAAAGGTTCCTCAAATAAATGACTGGCTTCCAGCTGTTGCATACTACCAATGGGTGTGAAATACACTTTGCTGAAAAATGCAACCTAGGTTCATGGGGCAGAATCTCTCATGACGACATTATCTTACTTAATATTTTAATTTATACACCATAGCTTAAAAACTTCCCTCAAGAGACCTACTTTTTAAAACTGCCAATCATCTGGAAAAGCAAGTAAGTTCCAGAAGCTCCAGCACCTGAGTAGCTTGCTGCACACAGGCAAATTGCAGGAATGCCTGGAAGTGCCCTCATGATGTTCATGGCACGGCAGTCACAAGGAATCTTTTTGGTTCTAGAGGCAGCAGTGCCCGAGCATCTGTTACAGAAATAGGGAAACGGCAAAAGGTTATTTGCCGGTAGATCAGGTCTATGTGTGATAGCTGCAGGGGTGGCCAGAGGCCAGATCTGATCCAGGTGAGTTTGGAACTTGGAAATAGAAGCTTAGGGAAGAAAGGAACTTTAGAGATCATCTGTCCCTCTGCCTTCACGGATGTGTTTAAAAGAAACGAAGTGACTTGCTCAGAGTCACAAAACCAGTTAATGACACACCTAACACTGAAATCCAACTCAATCTCCTGCTTATTAAATAAATTGGGTTAGGGGTGCCTGGGTGGCTCAGTCGGTTAAGTGTCCGACTTCGGCTCAGGTCATGATCTCACGGTTCATGGGTTCAAGCCCCACATCGAGCTCTGTGCTGACAGCTCAGAGTCTGGATCCTGCTTTGGATTCTGTCTCCCTCTCTCTCTGCCCCTCCCCACTCATGCTCTGTCTCTGTCTCTCAAAAATAAATAAACGTTTAAAAAAAATTTTTTTTAATAAAAAATAAATAAATAAATAAATAAATAAATAAATAAATAAATAAATTGGGTTAAAAACAGTACTTTTAGAGTAACCCTGATTCCCCAACTTGTAGAACCTTGTAAGCAAAAACCAAACACTATTGTTACCCCCTTCTCCAACACCCTGCCCTGGCTATGCCCATCTGTGCTGGCCCAAGTAAATTACAAAGTGATTCTCCAGCCCAGTCCAGTGCCTCCAGGGCTGGCATGTGGCAAAGTGGGGAAAGAGAACTTCCCAAGTACGAATGCCTATCACAGACTCTTTCATACCAAGAACTTGTGACTCCTGTAGTGGCCTTGGTCGGGGAGTGATTCTGCCCCAGGCAGAGTCTTCAGGCCTCTCAAGGCAAATACTTGGTTGGGCTCTGAGAGCTTGGCAGTGAGCGCGGAGATGTGACTGATCCCTGCCTCCAAGCTGCCCGGGAGCAGTGAGTCCTGCTGTGGCTTGGCACAAATATGAACTCTGTTTTTAAAAATTTTGGTGGAAAGAGAAAGCAAATTTGAGAGCAAGCCAAAATGTTAAAGTGGATTAGCTGGCGACAGTCCAAGGCAAACAAGACCCAAGTGAGTATGTCTCCTGCCGGACATATTGTGCTCGGGAGGAGAGGCATGAGTGGGGGGATGGCACCCCGCTTGGGGGGCTGGGGGCAGAGAGAGAAGTAGCAGCTCTCAGGGCAAGGATTTTACTGGAGAGTTCTGCACAGACCTCTTGGCGTATCACTTACCCTTTTTTTGTTCTGTGTTGGTTAAAAGGTTCTTTTAGTACAAAGCAAGAAGACTGAATGCCTTATTAAAGCGAACAGTAGGGGAAACAGGCTGTGAGAAGTATTGTTCTTAAAAAGTTGAGCTCCTGGAGGACTAGAAGTGACACCAGGAGTATGGTGTCTGGGGGTAAGCAATCCTGGTGGGTATGAAAGTGAACTCTTTCAGAAAATTCAGGCAGAAATGTTGCTGGAATGAACATTTGCAGCCACAGCAGTGAGACTAGAATGGACAAGGCAGGTGAAGGGGGCTTCGAGTGGTGTTTGTGCCTTAGCTGGAGCTACCTCTGTCTATGCTCACTGTGCTGTAAAGCTGGACACCGGTTACCTGTGGCCACAACATAGGATTCTTGGGAAAAGCCTGTTGGATAGCAAGTGCATCAGTGTTACCCTGTTTCTTGATCTTGAGCTTGGATGGGACATGCTTGCTCAGAGTTTACCCGCCTGGAAGCTCAGTGTCACTTCCTCGCTGCTCGACAGCTACTGCCCACCTGTCTGCATAACGCGTGTGCATGGGTCTTGGGATTTGTGGCACTGGGGTGAGGTGAGGCCAAAAAGCAGGTCCTTGTCAAGAGAAGTAAGTTTGAATGTCCAGCCTGGTGGCTCTCTACAAGGAGCAACAGTGAGGACGTGACTTTGGCTCAGGGCCTCTCCCAGGGGCAGTGAGCAGCAGTTGCCTTCTTATGGGAGCAGCCTGTTTCTGCCCCGATACCTCTGCCTGTTGAGAGAAACCTGCTAGAAGAAGATGCAGAACTGTGCACACGGGACCCAGGATAGATGTCCTTTTCCTCATTGCAGGCAGACTCTTGCCCCCAGCAGTCGGTCTTTCCATTCTTCCCCCACCACGTGCTGTGCAGAACGGGCCCTGGCTGTGCTGGAGAAGCCACTTCTGTGTATCAGGGCCAGTGGTCAGTTTTCAGCCTCCCCATACATAAGGGCTTAAAATTGAGTCTTCTGAGTTCAGAAAGGTTCACCTACCAGCCTTTTTTAATGCTCTACCTGGTTCTGTTTGAAATTGGTAATTGCAGAGAGATGTATACACTCACGACAAGCTCGGGAGAGAGCTCTGTTCTGCCTGGCCCCTGCTGATGCTGGCTGTGGACTGCTTAGTGAGTGTCCCGTACACAATGCTCTTACCCCGTACCTATGGCAAGGGCTTATATCCCCTCTGAACTTTATGATGCACCGAAGGGAAAGAAAGCCTCCACTTTTTACTATGTCTGTCTCTGGTCTCCTGCCAAATGGTGTCATTTCAGCTGCAGGAATGGGGTTTAACAAGTTTCATTTGCTACTTGCTATTACTGACTTACATGCACGTGGAAGACTTGATTTTAGTGAGCACCAGGGAGATTAAAAATTCACTATCTTCTTTTCCTTGGGATTTTGATGGATGCCACCTTTTTATGTCACGGATTCATCGACCACTTCTTGAGCTCTACTATATGGCAGGCACTGTTCTAGACACAGAGGATATGGCAGTGAACAAAAGAAAATACCTTGGTTTCCTGCTTCGACCTGTCTCTCTTTCCTGCTGATTGGCAGCCTAAATATGCTCAATTTTAAGGCATTTGTAATGCATTGGAACTGACTTTTGTTTTAACCTCTATCTCTATATGTGTATCTGTGACTGACACCTTTGGGGCTTTTATCTAAAAAGAACTCAGCAATCCTTTTAAAAAGATCACTTGGGAACACTTGGAGGTAGTCCTGCAATTTTCAGTTCTCTGATTCATAACCATTGCAGATCAGAATGCCAGATTACACACCCACCCACCCACCCACCCCCCCACACACACACACAAACAACACTATTATCTTTTGGCCCTGATTGCGTTCGGCACATTCCTGATTAGAGAAGGTTACACTCATGGCAGGAAGACAGACATTCTAGACAAAGAGAAAAGAGGAGGAAGTATTCAACCTAACCCCCAAATACTTTTAAATTTTGTCTATCTCATGAAACAGTTAGGAATATTGGAAGGAAGTTGTTCATAAAAGAAAAATATTCTGATTTTTAAAAAAAGAATGTGAGGGTATGAGGAGTGGGAAAAGGTTTGTTTAAAGGAGGTGCTTCAAACTGTGGAATCTGAAATGTGTAATGCAGAGTCCAGCTCCCCACTCTGCCCCACTGCACCTACATGTAACCCCGAAAAAGTCACAATTTTTATGCCTTTTCCACATGAAACTTTATTGCATTCATGAAAAAATTTTTGAAAAATCTCCAAAGAGGGAGATTTTTAGGATATGTTCTCTAACATTTAAACTCAAGACAATGCTTCTGAGGCATCTGGGTGTCTCACTAGGTTAAGCCTCCAACTTTGGCTCAGGTCATGACTTCACGGTTTGTGGGTTCAAGCCTCATGTGGGGCTCTGTGTTGACAGCTCAGAGCCTGGAACCTGCTTCAGATTCTGTGTCTCCCTTTCTCTCTGCTCCTCGCCTGCTCGCGCTCTATCTCTGTCTCTCGAACATGAATAAATGTTAAAAAAAAAAATTAACTCAAGACAGTGCTTCTAACAGGAACGTGAAGTCCAAACCACTAGGTTGGTTGTGTTATTTAAAGAGCAAACTAGTTGGCACAACCATTAACACATGACCAAGTAAAAAAGATCTGTTAACAGAGAAGAATGAAATTAGCTAGAGGTAGAATAGAAAATTATTTCAAATATATTGGTATACTGATTTCATTCTTTTATTCAATGGAATGCTCCTGGGTGTCCGCTGTTGACAAGATACCATGGAGATTCCCGATACCTAACAACAACCTCTGTCCTTTCACACCCCAGGTGTCTTATATGTGATGCCAAACACGGTGACTATGGGCATGTTTCATGTATTTATGAAAGGGACCATTGTACTTAGCACTTCCTTTATGCCAGTTGCTTTGCAAATTAGCTGAGAAATTAGAAAGACTTACCATACTGTATGCTAGGTTTTGTAACAGAAGCATACCCACTTTGTGCAACAAACTTACCCCCGGGAAGGGGATGGCTTCTACACCAAAAGTGAAATTTGAGCTTCACCATAAGGTTCATCTTTCTATCTGTTTCTCCTCCTTTGTATCAGTTTTGATACACAAATAAGTTATTCTAATCAGGGACAATATGTAGAAGAGAAGTACTACTGATACATCTGTATCAAAAGAATTACTTGGTTTTGATGTGGAATTTGGCTTTTTTTTTTTTTAATGGGCTTTTAGCTCTGATAGGAACTGTGCAGAAAAATAGTTAGAATCTTTACCAAAATCTTCTTACACTTCCTCATAATAATTCAATCAAACCTGATTTTCCTTAAAGATATGCATTCAAGATTCTTAAGATGAACTTTTACAGTAGTGAACTTTTAAACCCACATGTTTCAAAATGTGGGTATTCTAGAGAGGTTCTTTAAAAACATGAAGGCTCATATTTATTTATTCTTCTTAAAAATGTTTAAGGGTACATGGGTGGCTCAGTTGGTGAATCATGTGACTTTGGCTTAGGTCATGATCTTGCAGTCTGTGAGCTTGAGCCCTGCGTCGGGCTCTGTGCTGATAGCTCAGAGCCTGGAGCTTGCTTCAGATTCTGTGTCTTCCTCCCTCTCTGCTTTTCCCCCGCTCACACTCCATTTCTCTGTCTCTCTTTCTCTCAAAAATAAATAAATATCTTTTAAAAAGTTTAAACAAGTAGTTGCATACAATAAGTACAATTTTTCACTTTTTCCATGTAACAAATTTGGGTAATTATACAGTGAGTCATGTAATGCTGCTTCATTCTTTTTGATGATTATGCAGTATTCCATTACTTATGGTACCATAGGTTATTTAACTAGTTCTCTGTTGATGGGTAAATGAGATGTTTCCAATCTTTTGCCATTACAAACAAGGCTGTAATTAGTAGCTTTGTATAGATATAGTTTCTCACACTTGTGAATTATGAGTATATTAATAGGGTAACTTCCTAGAAGTACAACTACTACATCAAAAGGATTTACATTTAAAATTTTGATAGCCATCGTCAGATTGCTCTGTGTGGATGTTGTACCAGTCCATACTCCCATCAGTTGAATTTAAGAGTCCCCACAATCTTGCAATTTAGTGTAGCATCGATATTTTAATCTTTTCCGAGCTGATATCAGATACTGTAAAAATAATCCTTATTCATTATTGCCCTGTGTGTTTTGTTTAACCGATAATATTAGTTTCTTTTATTTTTATTGAAATGTCCAGTGTTTATACTGTTACCCAAATGAGACTTGTGGGTTTGTCTCATTAATGTTAATTATACTTTCGTTTCTATGGATAAAATACATTCCTAATTAAAAGTATTTGGTTTACATTAAACTTTAAAAAAAAAATTTAAAGTAAAATACAGGGGCACCTGGGTGGCTCAGTGAGTTAAGCGTCTGACTTCAGCTCAGGTCATGATCTCACACTTCATGAATTAGAGCCCCACATCAGGCTCTGTGCTGACAGCTTGGAGCCTGGAGCCTGCTTCGGATTCTCTGTCTCCTGCTCTCTCTCTCTCTGCCCCTCCCCCACTTGTACTCTCTCTCAAAATAAATAAATAAGTAAACTTTTTTTTAAAAAAAGTAAAATACATATGCTAAAAATGCATACAAACTCCTAGACAATTGAATGGACAATTATAAAGTGAATATACAGGAAGTAACCATGCTGGTCAGAAAGGCAGGACATTGCCAGCTTTCCAGAAGCCCCCTGTGTGTCCCTTCCTGGTCACAACCCTGTTCTTCTCCCTTAGAGGTAATCATTCTCATAACATTCGTGATAATACTATCCTTACTTTTATTTCTATTTTTACCTCCTTTGTATGTGTCCCTAAGCAATATAGTTTCAATGCGGCTGTTCTTAAATTTCGTATGACCGGAATTATATTGCATGTTTGTGTGCGTGTGTGTGAGTGTGTGTGATTTTTATGGAATTCATCCATGCTGAAGTGTGTCATTCATTAATTTAGTTGGTATGTAGTATTCCATTATATGACTATACCACAATTTATCCATTCCGTGCATGGGATATTTGGGGCTGCTGGTGCAATACTGCTATAAATATTCTTGTATCTGTATGCTTGGGCACACTTGCTTGAGCTTCCCTACAGTGTAAAGTGAGGCGTGGAATTTCTAGGTGAACAAAAAAGGACTTACTGAGTGATAGGGTATATCTCTGTCTATACCTTCAACTTTACTAGATGATGTGATTTCAAAATGCTGGTGCCAAATGGACACTCCTACCAGTATATTTGAGAGTTTCGATTGCTCTGTACACTAGCCTATACCTGACACTGTCAGACTTCAAAATTTTTGCAGGTCTGGTGGGTATATGGTAGTATCTGCTTATGGTTTTAATTTGCATTTCCCTAAGCATTAATGAGGTTGGACACTTTTTCATGTCCTTAATGGGGCTTTGGGTTTTCTTTTTTTTTTTTTTTTTTTTTTTTTGATGCCCTGTTCAAGCCTCCTGCCCATCCATGTATCTAGTGAGTTGTCTAGGGGTTTCTTGTCTGCATTTTTAAGAGTTCTTCATACATTCTAGATATTAGTCCCTTATTGGTTATATATGTTGTAAATGTCTGTTCTCACTCTGTGGCTCATCTTTCTACTCTCTTTATTCTGTCTTGATAAACATAAAATTTGACATTTTGAAGTCAATATATTTGTAAGTTAGAGGTTCATGTGATGTCATACGAGACGTTTCCTACATTTAGTATTTTCAAATATAATTCACCATTTATTTCTCCTCAGAATAGTAGAGCAACACGGAAACTTTATTTTTAATGCGGGTTTCTGTCAATCCCTAAGCATCCCTCCTCTATTTTAATGAAAGAATAAGAACTGCTTGACTTTTGAAGGTATCTGTCTGTTGTCCTACATTATATGACAGGTAACACAGCTAAAGCAATGAAGTGTGTTAGGATAAAAGGTAATAAATATATTGGATTTGGAACTCAGCTGTCCAACAAACAGATCCAAGACATAGGAAGCCTTCACGTAGCAAAACTAAACACGTATGCTCACAGGAAAGCCTCTTGAATCCTGATTTGGTATGTAATTCTTACCGTCTCGGCCGTCTAGTTACTTAGATATTACTTAGAAAATCAGAAGAGGAGAAAGTTCCTTCTGTCTAGACCCACCAATAGCCACAAAGGCTGAGCTACTGTCAGCAAGAGAGGAAGCAGAAAAGCTGTGAGAGCAAAAGCTGATGGGTGCATTAAAACTCCCAACAGTTTGGTTCTCTTCAGTGAGGGTACCAAGATTTCATCATGATTGAGCATATCTGAGGACCCCCTTATATTCTGCACTACACCATAATTATTCATCATGGTGGTATTTATATTGTAAACAGAAGGGAAAATTATGCTCACTGTATTCTGTTTCAGAAGTTAGAGATATAAAGATATCCATAAAGATGGCTAAATCGGGGAGATAAAGTGCTGGTGTTTAGCTATTCAGAAAACTTGATTATCCCACCAGGCACATTTCCTAGGGGTTCTGGGGACCTGAGGTGATGCTGACGGGGGTTTACATTAGCGGAATGATTGGTGAGACTCAACTTTTCTCAGTCCTAGGGATTGACCCCAAAAAGACTGAGGGCTACACTTCTTACTGCGTCATTCACTGTAGTGTGAGCTGGTGTCCTACCACATGTGGCCTATGGGCAGAGCCTCCCCACTGTTCCCCGGGCCTTCACGCTTACCTCCCTCCGCTCCCTTCTCCACTCTGCAGGCAGTGTGATCTGTTTTTCTTTTTGTTTGTTTTAATTTTTTTTATGTTTATTTATTTTTGAGAGAGAGACAGAGCATGAACAGGGGAGGGGCAGAGAGAGAGGGAGACACAGAATCTGAAGCAGGCTCCAGGCTCTGAGCTGTCAGCACAGAGCCTGACACAAGGCTTGAACTCACAGACTGCGAGAACATGACCTGAGCCAAAGTTGGACGCTCAACTAACTGAGCCACCCAGGCGCCCCCAGTGGACAAGCTGTCCACATCACTTTATGGCCTTAAGCCCTTCAATAGTGTCTCTTTGTTCTGAGGCTGAATGTCAAAATCTTCACCATGACCTATGTGGCTGCATGATCTGGCCTCGGCCCACTTCTCTGGCCTCATGAGAACCACTCTTTTCCTCCTGTATTCTGCCTTGCAGCCTGTACCTGGCCTTCCTTGAATGTCCCAGGTTTCTTCCCATCCCGAGACCTGTAGACAGGGCCTGTGTTTTCTCTGTCTGGAAGATCATCTCTCCTCCCATGCCACAGTCCACCCCTTTTGCCCTCTTTTCTTTCTGATTTTATCCTGTCCTAATCCACTGCCCAAGTCCCCTCCCCAAGCCACATCTCTCACAACACTCTGTACTGTTATTTCCCAGTACCTGCCGCTGTGGCCATAAGCATTTGTGTGGTTATATGACTGCCTCCTATGCTAGACTTTCAGTCCGTGAGAATGGAGGGATGTCTGTTTTATACCCCCATTGCATCACTGAATCCAGCAAAGTACTGACTCCTAGAAGGTGCTCAGTAAATATTTGTTCAAGGAATAACTGAATAACAAATAAACACAAGGTAACATGTTTGGCATTGTGGGTAAGAGAGAGATCTGGAAATTGAGACCAAATGTAATTAAGAAAATAAAAATCCTAGTTTGGGAGGATCAGAGAAGTTTTAGCATTAGACTTTACTAAGTGGGTAGAATTTATCCAGGCAGCACTGTGGAGGCAGGGGTGGGGCGCAGAGAAAGGTCATACTACATGGATGAAACAGTAAGAGCAGGTAAGGGAGAAAGGGGAAAATAGGATGGGTTTGGGGCTTGCAGGGGAGATATATGTCTGGTTGAAGTTCTGGGTCTGTGAGGTGAGCTGTGGGAGATTAAGACCAGAAGGATTGCTTGGCTCAGATCATGGAAGACACTGGACACCATTCAAAGGAATTTAGACGTTATTCATTAACATCCAAGAAACACTGTTGGTTTGGGGGTTTTGTTTGTTTGTTTGTTTGCATGACGGTGACTTTCATCCTCACCTAGATGCATCACTGTCATTTTACTCTGTCATTCTTTCTCTAGTCTCAGAAAGAGTCTAATGCTAACCCACCCGTCCACAACCCTCTAAATCTCATCCTTTATACCCATTGGAGTATATCACTTCAACACCTCCTCTCCCACATGTCGTCAACCACTGCCTGCCATGCTGCCATCTACCACGTGTTGTCCCCTCATGCTCCAGTGAGAGCCACATTTGAACTTCTGCTCGTGATTCTTCTTTCTCTACATCACCCCGCCACCTCCAGCCATGGTTTTTGTTGCTTCGATTCTGATGTCCATGACAAAAATGCCAAGATTATAGCTCTGAAGTGACTTTTCTCCTAATGGCAGTTTTCACGTTAATTTACTCACCCACCACGTGCCGGGCACTGTTCCAGAATGGAGATGCAGCACTGAAACAAAACAGGCCAGTCCCCACCCATCTGAAGTTCTACTGAGGAACCAGAAAACCAATAAGCAAATTTGAGACCGAGTGGCCACATAATGAACACTGTTAGTGCCGGGCACCATTATTATAACTGGTCACCTGTGTGTTTCCAGTTTGATGTCCGACTTTTCCTCAGTCTCAGTCTCAGAAAATTATTTCTTTTTCTCTCAAACTAGTAACGTGGTCTGACTTCCCCATTTGGGGCAGAACAATATGATTTTCCCAAATACCCATGTTTTATCTTTGGTTCCATTGTCGGCATATTCCCTGACAGCCAGTCTGTTGCTAAGTCCTGAGAACGAGTCCCTCAAAATATCTGTCACACCACTCTGCCGGGCCTTGGTTACCCTTTGCTGAAATTCTTCTTTCAGAAACCTCCCTGCTTTCTGGGATTTTGCTCCTGTGTCTTATCTTTTCTCCTGATACCAGATTCATCCTCCTCAAACTTTTCCTTCAATGTCTCACTTGTCAGCTAAAAGCCTCAGTAGCACATTCACTAAGGATCAAGTACAGATGTTTATAAAGTTTTCCCTCCAACACATCCTTTAGAGACCTTTGCTGTCATATATGCTATAATGCATCTGCTTCCGATTAAATCATAATGAAACTGCCATTTTTGTGTATCCAAAATGGGTGAATCCTGGCAATTTATATGTTTCAGCCTAATTACACTTATCACATAATGGGTTGCCTATGTGTCTTTCTCCCATGTTACATTGTGAGTTCCTTGACAATCATGTCTCGGTGCTAATGATGCTCCCATCTCTACTGTCTGCGACAGCATCTAGCACATAATAAATAATGGCAGTCGAATGCCCCCAGCCATGTCATGCTTTGCTCCTGCTGTGTCCACCAGTAATGCTTACTGACTTGCGTAATCACATCTGGCCCACCCTTCACTGCCAGCCTGACTCATGCCTCCTTCATGCTAATGCTCACTACTTCTCCCACCACACCTCTGAGCACAAGCATTGCCCCCTCTCCTGTACCCTCCCCCACCTCAAACAAGTCAAATATCATTGTTTAACATCCAGGTCATATGTTAGGTGTTTTACATAGTATTTGCCATGTTGTTTAGCATAAAGTTGCACCCTTAACAATGAGTTGAAAAATCTCTGTTTCTAGCCCTTATCTCTCACACTCGGGTCATTAGTGCGATGTTTCCAACTGTCTGCGGCCGAACTGCACTTGGGTGACTCACGCGCTCTCTTTGGCAGACCTGAAACTGAACACATCCCCTACCATCTCCCAGACAATCTTTTCTTAACCCCCATCTACAACTGTACCTTTAAGCCATCTTGGCTCTCTTTCATTCTTGATCCTTTTCCTGAAATCCTGTTGCAATGGATCATCACAGTGATTGCATAGTCTTCATCCTGACTCTAGATTTTCATGGAATATGTAAAGTCTATCCCTGGCAGCTTTAAGAGGAGACGCATGTCTCCCAAACCACAAGAACATTCTCTAGGACTTACAGCCTCCTGATACACAGGCCCCTTACCCCCAGCCCTGCCCCTTTTCTGGGTTCCTTACTGTCTGCAAACCTCTCCTCTAATATATGTTTATATGTTTTCTGGTAGATTATCTGTGTGATTCTCTTCACTAAAATATAATGACCTTTTAAATAATAATCGCCTTTGTCTACCAACCTATCACAGATATCACTATGTTTCCAAAACTATTTCTCTGTACTGGTGGATACAGGAAAAGTGTTGTTGAAACAAGTTTTCTTCATTATTGGAATGATTTCTGGAGTCCCTTCCCTTAGCACTTTGTGAGACAGCATCTTCTTCTGGTTCCCTTTTGTTTCCTTTGGGCTGGTTTTTATGTCAGCAACTGAGTCCCGAGATCCATAAAGACAAGGTTCACGTGGGATACCTTCTGCTGTGTTCAGTGCACTGCCACACAGTTAGACATTCATAGACATGCTCAGAAATACTTGTTTGAATAATATGTTTTATGTGTATAACTTCTGTTTTTGTATATTGATGAATTGTGTGTCTCTGAATGTGTTTCCCATACACTGTCTAGGAAATATTCATCGATGTGGTCTGGGAGGCAGGGATATCTTGAACATATTTTCTGGCCATCAGGCCATTGTAAACCATTATGTCATGGGCTCCAAAAACTCATGGCTGTGGGGGGCACAGGTGAAGAGCCTACCTGAGCTGCAGCATGTAATTCCTTTTCTTCCCACCTGCTTGGGAGTCTTCCTTTTCCTTCTAAACATGAGAGACTAATTTTTCTGTGTTAAACATAAACGAATGTGTACGTGTATATATGTGTGTATTGTGCTTATGTATGCATATGTACATATATATGTATATACATATATGTGTGCATGTATGTATATATGAAGGAAATACACCAAAACGTAAATAGTGGTTATTTCTGGATGGTGGCTTTTTCCAAATTTTCTAAAAGAAAATTACTTCTATTAACAAAGAAAACCCTACTAGATGTTATTTTTAAAGGACAGGAAAGAACATGATTATTAAATGGTTGCTTAGGTCCACCCTCAGCATGAACCTAAGACAAGGGACAAGCAGGTGTCCGGTAGGAAACAGGGTGATCGACATCTCAGTATCTTGAGAGGAGGGAAAGTGACCAGAGAGTGAATTTGGGCTGATGTGTAGGATGGGCCAAGGTTGCGAGCTGAGGAGCTGGAAACTTTGGTTGTGAAGGACAGGAACCTTGGACAGTGAAAGGAAAGAGAAGGAAAATTCAGGGGGTGGGCAGTTGGGGAGGACGAGGGAATGAGTTCATCAGGGTTTCCCCCCGAATGCAGCTATTTAGTGAAGCATGGAAAAGGTAAGGAAGAGCTGAAAGTACACTTTCAAGTTCATGAGGAGATTCTATGAAGAGATACACAGTGTGAGAGACAGAAAGCAGACATGTTTCAAGTTTGATTTTAAGCCCCTGTAATTCCAGAGGGGTTTCAGAGTGACTGAGCGTGGGGATATTGGGACCCAGGTTAGGAAGACACAGAGAGCCTCCAGGAAGGAAACTGGTTACCCTACATGGGCAGCAAGGTTTCGAACACGAGATTCATCATTAGGTCAAGCCCCAGCTCTTCCCCGGCCCCTCACCTCCCTCTCTCCCTTCAACTCCCACAGTCTAAGTGTAGAGGGAATGTTTTCTGATAAGAATTCTTGGGAAAGAGGCAATTTCTAACCTTTCTGAACTTGAAACAAAAAAAATAATTACATGAAACCAATATTTTCAAGGATGTTTCTCCCACACTTCCTGGTTCCATGGTGCTCTCAGAGGGTTCCCTGAGCAGAGGGGAAAGCAGAAAGAAGAAAAACAGGGAGATGAACTCTTCCTTCCTGTGACTGATTTCTTTCACGGGGGTGGCCTTCCTGAGGTGGGGAGAGCCTGGCCTGTCACTTGGGAGGGAGCACAGCAGGGCGTAACTCTGTGCCACCTTCCAGGCCAGTTGGTCCTTCTCAGTAGCTCCTAACAGCATCCTAGATAAGGAACCCTGGGGTCCGCATGAGCAGCAGACATCTAGAAGCCAAAAGGAGACCCTTCAGGCAGAGTAGAAAGCAAGAAAGAACACATAAGAAAGTCACAAAATCAATCCTTAAAAAAGCTAAAGTAAAAATATACTTTCTGGTGTTTATATCTTTCCTGTATGCACGATTCAATATTTTTACTACTCTGTATTGCAGTTTGTGATTCTGATGGCTACATCAAGGAAAATTTCCAGTCTGGGCTCTACATTGAAATTTGGGGGTAGAAAAAGGTTCTTTTAAACCAGTTAACATAGTATTTGCAGAGTTCCCTGTGTATAATGGAAACAAGAGGGCACATAAAGTCCCCATCAAGGATAATACCCCCGCCCCCTGCTGCCCCATCTAATGGGGGAGATATAGTCCCTCTGTAAGAAGTCCCTGCTATAATTGGGAAGGCCAGGGAAAGCACAGAGGCTGCCTGCTAAGGAAGCCATTCAGAGCATAAACAGCTCACAATGACAACTGCCTCTCTTACTGAACTCTTAATATGAGCCTGGCATTTTATGTATAATCTTTCATTTGGTCCTCACAACAATTCTTCAAGGTAAGTATCATTATCCTCATTTTGCAGATGAGGAACATGTCACTCTAAGAGGTTCAATAACTTGCCCAAGGTCACACAACCAGAACGTGGCAGAACATAGATATGAGCCCAAGTCTTGCTGGTGTCCACTATGCACACTGCCTTCCACTGGACAAGCTCACTAAGGGAAACAATTGGATAATTCAAGCCAAAGCACACAAAGTAACATTTTACCCAAATAGTCTAAGTCCTATCATTTCCCCCTTGATCATCTGAGTAAAACACACCTGCATTAAAATACCAAGAACATTCCATGTTCCCTATATCCCATGTGTCAATCGCTCACTGGGTAGCAGAACAAGGCATGAGTCAGGAATGTGGAAGAGGCTCTTTATTATGTCTTAACCATGGGAGTAGTAATTCAGGCATACTTCTGACTCACTGGCTTCCCAGTCCATCAGAGAGAAACATCAGAAGATACAGCCAACTGAAGATGCACTTAAAAACATATTGCCAAATAGTTGCCTCAAATTCTTTATGGACCAAGAAAGGGTTTAAATCTATAATATATAAATATGTTCCCCATTTGTGGCTATTATTATACCACTGGATGTCCAATGATGTCTCTTATGCACCCAGGGTCTGCAGAACATCTCCAGTAGCTCAGAAAGCTTATGTCACGAGTGTCTAGTATTTGAATGGAGCCTACATTGTATTATATAAAGTATTTATGAAAAGGGTGTCTATACCTGAATAGTGGGAGATAGGGGAAATATCAACATAGGGCCCTCCTTAAAGATAAAAGAATAATGAGGAGGTCTGGTTAATAAAAGCCACTGCTCTACTGAAGTGGGTCTCACTGATTCTTGCCCCTCATGGAAAATGCCAAAGACAAGTACTTCTGGACAGTGTGTGCTGTCGGATGTGAAAATGCAGTTCAAACACTACAAAACTCAGGTTTTCCAGCGATGGAGTGTGCTGAGGATTCCAAACCAGGCATCCCACAGAATTATGAGGGAAATATATCTAAAAGCTAACTACAGGCCCCTACCCTGGCCTACTGAATTGAAATGCCAAAGGTATAGGGTGATTGGATGTGGAACATATATATGAATTCCAAGCTGAGAGATATTTTCTAAATAATAGAAATAATTATCATCTCAAACAAATTTAATGGCCTTTCCCCCTGCCCCCACACTTTCATTTAAACTTTTCTTATTAGTCCTTTTTAATGATGATTCTTAGAAAATCATCTCAAAGAGATTATGAATGGCTGTCATTTTTGAAGTTAAGAGCTATGCATTGGTGTTCACTACTCTTTCATGAAGTTACCAACTGGGCTATGTAAAATAATAGCCTCCTTATGAATGTGTCTGTATTTTCTCAGGGTTTAGAGAACAAGCATTCAGTTTGCCTACATGCATTTATTTCTTAGATGTCTCACACATCAAACTAGCAGACAGATGTACAGGTGCACAGAGACAATTATAACTTGAGGTTTAAAAGGGGGTAAAAATTCTTCTGCAAGACCTAATGGAGATATATATATATATATATATAATGAAGTGACCCAAACCTCTTCTAGATAGGTCCTTGAGGATAAGATGGATCTACAAAATACGTGAGATGCTTTCCAAGACCTTGGGAATCCACAAACATCCAGACATCACTTAGGAGATCAATTCTCCTTTGCAGGAGCCACCGTAGCACAGTGGTTAAGGACAGCCTTGGAATCAAACCAACCACAGTACAGATCTCACCCCCTTCACTTGCCAGTTGTATGATCCTGGGCAGGGCCTCTCAGGGCTTCAGTCTGCAAAATGGAGGTAATGGTATTACCTACCCCATAATGTTGTGGTGCAAATTACATGAAATGATGCAAGCCAGATACTCAGCTCTTTGCCTAGCATGTGCTAAACACTCAACAAATATTAGCTATTAATAATAATAATGGCAATAAAAATATTTTTAAAAACTGTCTCTCCTTTCAGAATTTTAAGAACTGTGTAAAGAATAAAATGTCAAAGTCAGCATCTATAAAACCGTTAAATTCTGCCACTAAATTCTCCAGATCTTATAGCACATCTATACATTAAACTGGCAATGACAGTAACTTATAGTGTGGGGAACTAACTAATCAGGACGGCAGATACCACCCCTCTGCCCCACCTCCCTATTAATGTAATGTATATAAAATTCCTAAGACCCTTTGCCTTAGTAAAGATGAACTCTGTGGTCACCAGCACCTTCTATGAGTTACTTCACAAATGCTTGTGTACAGCTCCTGGCTTTCTTCAGAATCTCCTCTCCTTTCTGAATTCTAAGTATCCCCTATCTTCCTCACAGCTCAGAGTAACTGCCATTTTACCTTGATGCTGAAGTGTTTTCTTTCCCTAATGAACAGTTTTTGGCTGGCTGGAGTTCTTACTAAGGGAGTTTTAAATTGTTTTCTCATTTCTATATGGCAAGTATGATGGAACCTTTAGCATCATAATCTGAGCCACAGTCAAATATGAGATCATACTCTTTAATTTACCTTGGACTTTTCTCTTGGCTGAGCCATTGCTTTTTAGAATATTTCACACCTCCAATAGCACTAGAAGTTGACTTTCTTTGAGGGGCCTTATTAAAGAAACGATTCCATTGCTTCTGGTGTCTGAGTAGAGTAGGTGTGGCCACACTGGAATATGGAAGCTGGGTCTCTGGAAGGCTCCCTCATTCACCCATTGATCCACTCCTTCAGCCAGCCATGTGGCCTCACAAACCAACCACATGCCTTGGAAAAATCACAGATTACCACATGTCACGAACCCTAGAGATACTTGAAATCGGGAATTTTAGGTCACTTACTGCCAAAGACGTGCTACATAAATGGTTAAACTTTTCTCGGTTTCTTTCCCCCCAAATGAATGTCATAGTGAGACTTGCTGGCAAGGCACAGGGATCCTAAAAGAGTTGAAACAAAGAAACAAAACAGAAGGGTATGAAATAAACACTAATGATCACTGTCACTAGGACTTCATATTTAACGCATCTCTCTTTATATTCTTCCTGGCTCTCCTCCTGCTTTTATGTGTGGGATGTTGGGAAACCACAGGACTGCTCAAGGAGCATCTAATGCGAGGAAAAGTATATGGATTTGAGCCCTGCCAGAGTTAGTGAAAGTGGCCAGTCAGCGATCCTCATCTGGATCCTGGACTTGGTTGGCTTCTTCTGAACCTTCAGACCAAGGAATGTCCTACACAACACTGTGTTCCCTCCATTTCCTCTTCTAAAAAAATGATGGTGTATCTGCCAGGTTGCACTCTGTGCATTGGGTTGCTAGAAATACAGTAGGTTGCACTGATGATTTAACTCTGTTTTCTATAAAGGGCTACGGGATCTCGTGCAGATTTTTGCAAAGTCATATGCAAATCACAGAGCCCCGGCCCTTTTCTTAACAGGATGGCAACCTTGCTCCTCGGTGGCACCTGGGACCTGGAGATCCTTTCTCCACTTACGTTTAGCGCGCAGCCTGGGACTTGTCCCTGCAGCTCACCGGGTTAGCCGTGCCGCCGTTGGGACCTCCCACCTGGACTCCCATCACCCACCTCTCTTGAGACTGCTCTGGCAGGGCTGGTGTGGGGTACAGCCTTTGCTCAGAGGGCAACATGTTCCAGGCAAAATCTGCCCCCCTGGGCCATGGGCTTGCCCCTCGGGCTCCCTGCTTCTCTACCAGGTGCGATTCGAGGTTGCTGAGCTTCTCTCCAAAGTTGAAAATGGTGGGACGGTAGGGATCTGTGAGAGGCCCCATGACCCAAGCCACTCCCCCTGACTCCCAATCCAAACACCAGGCACCCCAGGTCCTCTTCGCCCCGGGCGTCTGCCATGTGAGTGGGCATGCTCATCCGAGGGACATACTTATCTCTGGAGTTTTTGTCCAGATTGAACATTTCTATTGTCAGTGGCTCCTGACCTGGAAAACCCATCATTCTAATCTAGCCCTCCTCCCCCACATCATGAGAAAGAGGGAGGAGGAATAAGGGGTAGTTTATGGTAGAGAAGAGGAGGGTTAACTCTAGCGGTTCCCGAACATTGGCCCAACCATGTCCCCAACCAGTGTTCTCTCTGTGTCAGCCTGCCCAGCTTTTGTCGGGATTTCCTGGCTCCTCTAACTTCACTCTGGTTCAAAGACCACCCTCCTGACTCCCAAATTATCCTGTCAGGGGTGGGGGATGGGAAGAGGGAGAAGAAATAAATGAAACAAACTGGCTGCATGTTGGTAACTGTTGAGACTAGATGGTCGGTTCATGGGCATTCATTATACCATCTCTCCACTTTTGTATGTGTTTGCAATTTTTCATAATAAAAGTTAAAAGTTTAAAAAGCCCTCCAGCTTCCAAGACACTCAAGAGAGCCCCATCCCCTAACAGAGTTTCCTGGAAACCCCACACCAAGGCAAGAAAGAGGCAAAGAGGATTCCATTACCTACATATATATATATGTATATATATATACTCATTTTCTAATTTTTTAAGGCCCACTGCTTTATTTTCAATAGACTAAACCATATTTCTAAGAGGGCCCCACGTTGGGCTTACTTCCTCCAGCTGGGTTATGGGGGAGGGCTGGGTAAAGGGGTCTTTAAAATCCTGAAAGTTTACACTTCCATGTACCTCGCAATCTTGTGAGGATGGGACTTGTTCAGTGTTCTGAACTTTGTGGAGGAAACACGCGCCCAATTCACAGTGTCACTCCCTGGAATTGCACCTGGCTCAGGAAAGGACTGTCTTTGTACTTGAACTTAATCCAATGGAGAACCTTAACACGGGCATTTGCATGACTGAGAATTGCTGCTGTCTTTTTTCCGTATGTCACTTTCATGAATGTGTTCTAATAAAATGATTCTAAAGCAGGCTGTTGATATACAGTGATTTATAAATACTCTCTGTTGAGTGCTGAGGCCATTAATTTTCTACCAAGAATCCACCCCATCCCACTTTCTGGAAAGGTCTGTCTAGCTGGGGACAGACGCAGTGAGCATACATGTGGCATGCCGTCATGGCGGCACTTCTGCAGTTGCTATCACTAATAAGAATCATGTCAACCACAGCAATTTTGTGTTCTGGTTGCCTAGCAGCAGAATTTGTTTTCCAGAAGAAAGATGGCCATATGTAGTAGATTAGTATGGTGGGGAGAGCGGAGGAGGCAGGGCAAGAACAGGAGTAGAATTCACTTTACCAGGGAGGGGTGGGTGGGGAGCAAGGTGGTAGGGGAGACAAAGGCAGCCAAAAAGAGAGACAAGCAAAGTTCAAACTTGTTCAGTGATAAATCTCAGCACATTCAAAAGATAGTGTTGTGAAATTTTATTTACAAAATAGCACCTTTTGCTCTCTAGCCATAGCAAGTCAGAAATCTCCAAATCTCATTAAGCAAACTGGAAGCAAAAGAAGAAAATCTATATTTCTGAAGGTAGATATTTTGAGAAACACTTTTTATCCCAATCTTTATTCCCCTCAGCCGGGCTGGCCAGGGCACTGCCATGAGCTGGTAACAAACTTAGTCTGGTTCTCTGGGGAAGCAGGCATTGTTAGAAACCTCATGGGGCGAGGGGCGGGTCAGGAGGGCAGAACCAGACAAAGAGGCTTCCATTTACTGAGCACGTTTCTCATACAGATGCTGGGAAGGCACCTGATATACATCATCTCCTCTAATCTTCACAGTCATCCTGAGGGGCAGGCAGTTCTGTCTTCATTTTCCAGCTGAAGAGGCTGAAGCTAAGAGAAGTAAATAACTTACACGATAAGTCATAAAGCTAGAAAATAGCAGCTCTGAGATTCAAATGTAGGTCTCTGATCTCCAGATCCATGCTTTTTCAAACCACAGGCCTGATGGCCCAGTGCCATCTTGGGATCTCCCCTGTGTACTGTCACAGTCTTCACCTTAATGAATTGTGCACCTTCTGTATGCCATGGGGGTAGGGGGCGAGCACAGCCAGTATCCTGCTCTTCCTTGTGTGATTGGAGGTCTCTTCCAGGCCAGGTCTTTGTGGCCACATCCATGTTCCTGTGACTTATGCAGAGCACAGGCTGATGAGGCTAAGATCACCATCTGGCTTTCACAGGGATTTGCTCACTCAGCAAATACCTAGTACCTGCAAGTACTGGGCATTATGAACTAGGTGGACAAATATAGACTCACCCCGTTCTCAGGGAGCTTACCAGTAGAGGAGACATACATTAATCAAGTAACTCATCAATGGATCTATAATAACCGCTGAAAGGGACCTTGAAGATCACTGAGATCAACAAATGAAATGAGACCCAGAATAGCTACCCAGTTTGCCCAAGACTACACAGCGAGTTAGGGGCAGAGGACTAGAACTCAGAACTCCTGTTTTTCACTCTTAGACTACTGTTTTCCCTGCCACATCACACTCTAGTCTGCTACAAACATAGACTGCCCCCAGCCCCAAACAGCCAGATAAACATGTTGATCAATCAGTACGCTAGCCCGTCTAGGAGAATCCAGATAGCACATTTTGTAATGATAATCAAAGAGTATAGTGAACCAAATCCCCAAGGATGGCATATACTCAAGCCATATTTATAGACTTATTTCAGAGCCCAAAGCAGGAGCAGAGAGGCAAGGCTCTCATGTTGTAGCAACCTTGCCTAATAATGATGCTCGCAGGTGTTTCGGTGTTTTGGTCTGACCCCAGTATTTCCTCATCTCCCAGGTTCAGCAGATATTCATTCACTCATTAATTCAGCAGATATTTACTGAGTGTCCACTAGTCCACTAGGCACAGTTCTCAGAGCTAGGGACACAGCAGTGAACAAAATGGACTGCCCTTGTGGAGCATACTTTCTAGCTTAGGGGAAGACAGACAATCCACCAAGTAAAGAAGTAAATAACACAGCAAATTAGAAAGTGATAAGTGTTACAAAGAAAAGTAAATCAAGAAAGGGGGTAGGCAGTCTCTGAGGTGGGGATGCATTTTTAGGGTGGTTGGGATAGAGACCTACCTGAGAAAATGATGTTCCAGATCATCATTTACATACACACACACACACACACACACACACTCACACTATGCACTGTGAAGAGTCCCGTAAGCCTTCCCCTACCTCCTGCAGAAAAATAAGTTTGTCAGTGGAATGTCCCAGAGTCTGATTCCTAGCTTGCTTTTTTTGTTCTTAAATTTGAGCATGTATCAGACTCATCCGGAGGACTTGTTAAAACAGATTGCTGGGCCCCACTCCCAGAGTTTGTGATTCAGTAGGTGGGGGTAGACCCAAGAATTTGCATTTCTAACAAATTCCCAAGTAATACTAATGCTTCTTCTCCAGGGACCACACTTTTAAAGCCACCAAGTTAATCTATTATAGATGGAAGGTCCCTGTTACCCAAAAAAGGATGCATCCATTCACTAGGGTGCATGGATATTATCAGAGTAGCTATCCTTGAAGAGCAGGGGTCTATCAAGAAAGGGGACTATTTTTAATTGGGGTAAGCTTCAGAAACCCCAGCCTGAGGCCCCAAGCACTGAGGAGGTAGGGCAAGGAACAGTTCCTGGAAAGGTGGCAACAATAATATTTCATTGCTTATCTAATAGTGCTTTGCATTTTCGTAGCATTTAATACTTTTGCAAGTCCTTTAGCCCACTATCCTCTTTTGGCACAGTTAGCTTGTGAGGTAGACAGAATAGGTGTCATTATCACATTTTTTGGAAACTTGAGACACAAAGAGGTTATATGACCTCCCTTGGGCATCAAGGAACCCCAGTGGCCTTATGACTAGTCCAGTGTTCTTTCTCTTTTAACACTTTCCATAATGCTAGCTATGGTTTCCTCCTTGGCCATCTACCCATTGGTCATTGAAATCCAGGACATCTAGTCACTCTGCCTTTTGCTCTGTTTAAAATCCCACTCACTGCAAGTGGATCATCCATGTGGGCGATTAACTGTGGCAAATACTAAGCCTTGCATGAGTTTCCTCTGCCATAAACACATCTCTTCTACTACCAGCTATTGTGCATAGAAAATTCTAACTCATTTTAATATTAGCCTAAGCTAGAACTAATCATTATGAAAGCAAACCTGCTGGGGGAAAAGCACACATAATACTTCCAAAGGCAAATAGAAATGGCATTTTGATTATATGTACCATTGCTTCCTTTCCATTAGCGGAGATAATTGAAAATTTTCTGTATCACTAAAGCACACAGCAAAATGAGAGTGGGTTTTGTTAAATATGATGGCTGGTGAATCACTTTCCCAGGTATTCAAATATATATTAAAAAAAAAAAAACACATGGGCATGAAAGGTAAAATTCTCCCTTCCAGTATTTGCTCTTCTGGTGATTTTCTCCAGTCCTGCACTGATTCCTCACAGTGAGAGACTGAAGTCTCTCATTGGATCTCACAGACACTGGGTTTCAAAGAGCTGTCTCTTTTCAACTTCCATACTGTTTTTGACCAACCAAGAGCCCAAGGTTTTAAAAGTTTTATTTCTAAAACTGCCCTCATCTGTCCCTCAACCCATTGACATTCTGACATCTTCCTTTAGTACTGCCATTGGGACCACTCATTGGTTCAATAAGCATTTATTAAGCACTTATTGTGACCAGACCTTGTAAGAGCCACTGAACAGGCTATAAAATTGAGTTAGAACTAATCCTGTCCTCAAAGAACATGGCATATAATAGAATCACTCTATAAATTATATAGAATAATTAACATTCAAGTCTATTCTGGATGCAAATTATAAACCCATGTAAGTTTCTCCCATTTTCATTCTCTTTACTCACTGTATGCTTAATTAAAGCTAACTGATGAGTTATTTTAGCTTCAACATAAAATAGGCATCATTAGGAAAAAAGATGTACCTGGGAAGGAAAAGAGTGGGATGGAGAAGGAGCACTGCTCTCTATTCTGAGCTCACATGGAGATCTGCATCAGCAGCCCAAAAGCATGGTAACAGGGTATAGGATCTACAATCTGCTGTTGATTTCCACACATGGACTGTCACAAACTGACTATATAAGGGCATAAAGCTTATATGATTAGAAATTCCATATTGATGAAAGATCCAGTGTGAATGTGTTTTTACTGAGTTTTAGAGTCCAAAGTATGATATAAAAATGACTATTCCTTAAGAAAAAGTCCATGCCCACTACAACACAGGGACTGAGCAAATAAGAAAACAGGTGGATCTGGGGGAGATGGGGTGAGATGCAGAAGATTCTATTAGTTGGGTCAGTGTTAGAGAGTCCATGAGAAGAAGAGATTCAGACCACAATCCAACAATGCATGTGTATGTGCATGTTTGTGTGTGGATATATATACAATTACCTATACATAGAAAGGTGTTGAAGGCCAGTAAAAAGGATTTTGTAAGAATGTGAGCCCTTAAATAAAATTTTTTTTAATTTTTTTTAACGTTTATTTATTTTTGAGACAGAGAGAGAGCATGAATGGGGGAGGGTCAGAGAGAAGGAGACACAGAATCCGAAGCAGGCTCCAGGCCCCGAGCTGTCAGCACAGGGCCCAACGCGGGGTTCGAACTTAGGGACCGCGAGATCATGACCTGAGCTGAAGTTGGCCACTTAACTGACTGAGCCACCCAGGCACCCCTAAATTCTAAATTCATAATCCAAAAAAGAAGATGAGTTTACCAAAAGTACAGCTGAAAGATAAGGATAAAATTGTAGTTCTGCTGACCAAGTGACTCAAAGAATACCACTAACACCCTTCCCCCTGTTTATTGGGCCACCTGAATGTGAAGCACCTTAAAGTAGCTGCTCAGGCTCTGACCCCCCTCTGTGTTAGGTTGGGCTTTGTGGATAGTAGAATCCCAAGAGAGGGGGTTGGGGCAGATATGCAGCTAAATCTCAGATCTGTCTCGTGAACTCTGTTTCTGCCAGCTCTGCAAGCCTCTCCTGGCCCTAGAGGGGGTTTTCACAGCACAGGTGCTATATCCAGTCTTACCAGTGACTATCAAGCGTGCTAGTGGCATGATAAAGTAACCAGGCATACTGTGGGTGGGTGTGGTCATGGATAGTGGTAGACACAGAGAGAATTTAGAGGATTCAGAAATAGCAGAGATGGGGGATGGGGTCTCTATGTATCTGCCTTTGAGTTTCTGGGATGATGGAATAAGGAGTGTCATTCTGTTTGTAAGAATATCCAAGGACTTTGTTGTCTATTAGTGGTGGCCTTTTAATGGGCCTTACACCCAAGCATAACCTAGAGTTTTTAGATTTGGTTTTGCCAAGTTTTGCCCAGTTGTTATGGCACCAATCAGGGTAAAAAGAAGTAATAGGGTGGGAGTGGGAACTGAAACATAGTTGATGTAAAAGCAGGATTTAGATTGCATTGGTTTGGCACACTTACTCAGAGAGTGACCCAAAGTATGGCACTCCAAGTATTGCTCTGGTGTCGCATAGATTCATGAGGACTTGCAAGGACTTCTTGGCCCTGAGAAGAGCAAGTCAGTGATAAAATTGATTTACATAGTTCAGTTCCTCCAAGACCAGATGGAAGTTAAGATGGAAATAGGAGGCTTTGTACTTTCCAGACTCTTCCTACATTCTCATTTGGTGTTGAATGTGTTACATATTGCTTTATTTTTTGGTATTTCTGGGACTATCCAACCAACAGATTTGTTGGAGAGCCATAGATGTAGACCTCCAAGCCCAGCCATCACAAACAATCTAAGTACTCTCAGGCTTAGAGATGGAATAGGTCATTAAAGAGGGGGGCCCTTGTAGGGCACAATTGATTGGTTAATGTTGCAGAATATAAGTGGTGACATTTCAGCTTCATGGCACAGTCCAAGATTGTTGATAGGGCCAGCAGGTGCCTAGGCTTCTAGGAGAGGCCATCAACTCAGCATTCCTAGCTTCTGAGGAATGAATGACTCAAAAATTAAAGTGAGAAGGTAATTAGCCCACTGTGTCTGATGGTGTAACAAATACAATTGCTTAGATCATCCCACATGCCCATTTCCCATCATGCTATTGACCCCATATTTGGCCATAATAGTCAGAAACCTGGCTTGTTTTCTCCTGGATTAAATGTCTTATATAAGAATGCATATACAAGTAGAGGTGGAGAATGTAGAGGGTTGGGTTGGGATAGCATCAATAGTCACATTGGACATATTGGTCTCTTTGGCAAATGCTTGACATGGGGGAGGCATGTCAAGGATTATGCCCAAAGTGATGTGATGATTTGGGTTCTAGATGGTCCCCTCAACTATCAGAGACTTGGGAAAGACTAATACATCCAAAGGGTCAATGAGGGGTTCATTCATCAAAAAAAAAACAAGAAAATGGATGTTGTCAGTAATTGGTGACTCTCAACAAATACTTAGATATCCATCACATAATTTATTCATTCAACAAATATTTATTGAATACCTACTCTGCCAGGCACTATTTTAGGCAACAACAACAACAAAACAGAGATTTCCTACCCTCATGGAGCTGACATTCTGGTGGGAATACAGACAAATAAGTAAAATATATAAAGTGCCAGCTGATGATATATGCCATATAGAAAAACATAACTTCAGAGGGAGGTGAGGAGTGGAGGGGGTGAGGGAAGAAGTGAGAGGAGGGTCTGAGTTCTAGTGACTGACATGAACAGGGATATAGAGTATAATGAAATTATACTCACTCCCAAGTCACATAGTGGTGATGAGGCTGTGAGTGTTGGAGGAGGTGGTGGTGGTGAGGGTTCTAGTAGGAGGACACACAAGGTTTTAGAAATCTCTCTCCATTACTCCCCAGTCAAACATGAAGATGTGGGGAGGAGTGGTCTTACCTAGGAACAGATAGCAGCTCTCAAGTAAGATGGCTTCTTCCCCAGCCTTCATGCCTCCATTGGAACCAAGAGGATGCCCAAGAGTGTGCCCTAGAATTCACATGGGTCCCCAGACTACTCCCTCGGTCTCCACCAGTCCAAGGGAGCCTTTCTGATGTGGTATTAGGCTGGGTCAGAGGAAACTATATTCCATTCAGACTGATAAGGACCTCACCTGTACTATTTCCAAACATCCCTCAAAGTTCACATGATAAGATCCTTGAACGTAAACCCATATATGGTCCAAATATAAAATGAATCTAGGAACCAAGAGTTCATGGAATACAGTATGCATAAATGTCTGGAAGCTCCAAGGGGCATTGCAGATCATGAGAAGTGTCACAGTATTTTTATCCTTAATAGATTGAAAATATCAATTCCCTTTCATTACCTCCCCCAGTTCCCAGTAGACTGCAGGGTGCCTTAAGTGTAGCTTGATAAAGGTTTAGCAGCAGCAGGAAGAATAGTTTCCAACTATGCCTGTTTAGAGACAAACCTCAGTCACCAGTACTAAGGCAGAGAGAGTCCTGGTTCTCTTTATCACAAACAGCACAGGGCCCCAGGAGACCCATTGAAGAGGTCCGGAAATTCCTGTTAAAGTCTTGAGATAGGAATCTGTTTCTTGGGTGCAAATAATAGATATGTTCAACCTCTATCTGAGTCCTTGCCAACAGAAGATGGCTCACTTACAGTTGTGGTATAAATGGAGTTTCCCGATTTCCTCTCCCCAGACCTTATTGAGGACTCATTAAATGTAGGCAGCAGACTTGGGGGTTAAGGAGAAGCTGGCTGTCTCCTCCCACTTATGGGTTTGCCCTAGAGAGACAAGCTTTTGAGATTGAAGCCGAATGAGAGAGGAGCTCAGATACTACCGTGCGTATGTGCACACGCACACGTTCATTGTGTGATAGCTTCTATCTAATGCTAAGCCTTATCTCCAGACAGATACACTGTTCGATCAAGTCCAGAGAGTTGTCTCCCAGAGCTATTTAGAAAGGTTAGTCTCAAATGGCGTTGGTTAGGCCCTGTGGAAAAGGGCCGCATGGGACAAGTTCCTTGCAGCTCAGCTCTTGGTCCAGGAGCCAATTGGTGGCAAATAAAGTGACAAACAAAGTCACATTTTCTGTGTGGCTGTGAGAAATCAAATGTGGCACTTAGTTACTTTCTATTTTCCTGGAGCAACATGTGTTGCCTGTGTGGCAGGGGACTTCTGACCATACCTGATATGGGTCAACTGTCTTTTGGCCTGTTTCGATGAAAATTTAGTTGTAAACTAAAACTAAAAAAAAAAAAAAAAAAAAAAAAAAAGATGCAAATGGATGTAAGTTTGAACTTACATGCAGATATAGATCATTATCTAGACAAGGAATCAGGACAGTTTTATAGGATCCACGTCAGATCATACTAGGAATTGGACTTGTCATTGCTGCAGGGTAAGTTCTGTGAGGGCAAGTATTCTTGTCTGACTTTTTCACTGTTGTATCTCCACTGCCTATACCAGTGCCAGACACATAGTACGGACTGCAAGTCCAATTGCATAATGTAGAGCATTAGTGTGCAGAAAGACAGAGAGAAATATTCTACATCTTTAATGCAACCAGACTGGCAGCCAAATACCTGCATTGCACCACCAGGGAGTAGGAGGGCATTCCACAGAATAATGTCATTCTTGGCAAAAACAGGATCATGATGCTTGAGTTCCATCCAGATAATGCAAGAGTAGAAGACAGGTCTGGTGTGTGATTGTACAGGCAAAGTTCAAATGTAAGACTGAAAGCCAAGGAAACCAATTGAAAATTTACCAAAGAAATTGCAAGGTCATAATCCAAGGAGCAAAGGGCAACCTGGCTGCACAGCCAAGTGTGGGAAACTACCATGAGGTTGGTCGCTGACAATTCAAAGGATTCTGATAAATGCCAACTCCTTTCTCAACAGTTTTTATTGTATTACCCAGTCATGAAACTTTGAGTGAATCACTTGGCTTTTGGAGCTCTGTAGAGCATTTTTAATTAAGAATGGCAAATGGGAAGATTAAAAAAGGAAAAGCACCAAGGGCCAGGAGCTACAGAGAGAATAAACCCAGCAAAACACATGTTCAAGAAAAATGAAACACTTGCTCTAAGAAGTCAATTTGAAAAACGTCTCTCACTTGATTTTCTTTACTGAGTTGGTCACCAATGAGGAATAAAGTTCTAAAAATAGTGTCGATTGGGGGCACCTGGGTGGCTCAGTCAGTTGAGCGTCCAACTTCGGCTCAGCTCGTGATCTCACGGTTAGTGAGTTTGAGCCCCGCTTGTGCTCTATGCTGACAGCTCAGAGCCTGGAGCCTGCTGAGTTTTGTGTCTCCCTCTCTCTCTGCCCCTCCCCCACACACATGCACACACGTGCACACACATGCACGCTCTCTCTCTCTTTCTCTCTTTTTCTCTCAAAAATAAACATGAAAATAAATAAAAGTAAAAATAATGTTGATTGAAAATGCACTTCTCCTCTGCCCTGCCCCACCCCCATGCCCTTGACTCTTATTAAGCATTCCTAAGACTCCAGGAAATGACAATGTGAGAATTAATGCCCTTGTTGTGAGTCAGCCTAAGAGAAGGCCAACAATGGTATCTGATGCAAATTCCCTAATAGCAAGTGAAGCTGGCCTTCAGCTTGATTTTAAGACCATTCCAAAGTATACACAAGGAATATAAAATATGGTCCTTAACTAGAAGAATTATGTAGTCCAATTGTGTGAGGAAATATAAATACTCAAAGAACAAAATTCACACTATGTATAATGAATAGCTTTTGCATTAGCCTGAGGGATCCAAAAACTAGGATGATCTGTCCTCCCTTTGTGTCTTTATCCAACACCAAGGATGAGTCATATCATGTAATAACAGTAATCTTCAGGTTGTTAAAAAAATAATAATAGAACTAATAATAATAATCATGGTAGCAGTAGTAACAGCAGCAACAATAATAAAATCCAGTAGGTTTACACAAATTGCATTCAATTTGTATATGTCCATGTTTGTCTCAGAATGGCCCCATTGCAACTCTCTCCCTTTCTTAACTTTATCTTTCCTACCACTCTCTCAATGTTCCTGGAGTCCTACCAGTATCCTTCCCTAAGACTGTTCCATCCAAAGAAGAGAATTAAAGTAGATGTATTTATCAGGATAAACTAGGTTATAGTGTGTCAACAACTCTGAAAATATTGGTGGGCTTAAAACAACAAGGATTTATTTCTTGCTGACACTATTATGTTCATAATGGGTTGACAAGGGGCTCTGTTCATCATAGGGAATCAGGGGTTCTGGCTGATAGACCAGCTTCTAAAGTTGTCAATTACCATCCTAGACAAAAAGAGAATTCTTCAGGATCTTAACCCACAATTAAATGATCCAGTGCGGAAATGACTCAGCATCAATGGCCAGAACTAGTCTTAGGCCCTACAAAACCAACAGGAGCCAGAAAAAACAGCTGAGCTATGTGTCCAGAAGGCAGAGGGCTAAAAATATTTGGTGAACATCAGAATAACTACATTAGCAGTTAACATCAAGTGGTATTTGCAAATAATTTACATTTTGGCTCTTAACTCGATTATTTGGATTTTGGCTCTAACTCAGATTCTCAAATTTTGGGTCTGCTCAACAGATGTGTGTGTGTGTGTGTGTGTGTGTGTGTGTGTGTGTGTGTGTATGAATTTCAAATGTATGTAGGCATACCTTGAAGATATTGTAGGTTCAGTTCCAGACCACTGCAAAATAAAGCAAATACTACAATAAATTTAAAGCAAGTCAAATGAACTTTTTGTTTTCCAGTGCATATAAAAGTTAGGTTGGCACTATACTGTATAGTCTATTAATAAGTATACATTAACATTATTTCTAAAAAACACTGTGTATAACTTAGTTAAAAAATACTTTATTGTTAAAAAATGCTGACCATAATCAGAGCTTTCAGCAAATTGTAATCATTTTACTGGTGGAGCGTCTTGCCTCTAAGTTATTGGCTGCTGACAGGTCAGGGTCATGGCTGCTAAAGGTTGGATGGCTGCAGCAATTCTTTTTTTTTTTAATTAATTTTTTTAAATATAATTTATTGTCAAATTGGCTAACATATAGTGTGTTCAGTGTGCTCTTGGTTTTGGGAGTAGATTCCCATGGTTCATCGCTTACATACAACACCCAGTGCTCATCCCGACAAGTGTCCATCACCGATTTTCCCCTCTCCCCCACCCCCCTATCAATGCTCAGTTTGTTCTCTGTATTTAATAGTCTCTTATGGTTTGCCTCTCTCCCTCTCAGTTTGTAATATTTTTTCCCCTTCCCCATGGTCTTCTGTTAAGGTTCTCAAATAAAACAACAATGAGGTTCATGCACAGATTAAGTCCTCTGTTCACAATTTATCTGTAGCATGCAATGCTGTTTGGTAGTATTTTACCAACAGTAGAACTTCTTTCAAAATTGGAGTCAATCCTCCTAAAGCCTGCTGCTGCTTTATCAACTCAGTTTTTATAATATTCTAAATCCTTTGTTGTCATTTCAACAGTCTTCACAGCATCTTGCCCAAGAGTAGTTTCCAGCTCCAGAAACCAGTTTCTTTGTTCATCCGTAAGAAGCAACTGTTCATCCTTTAAGATTTTATCTTGAGATGGCAGCAATCTGTCACATCTTTAGGCTCCACTTCTAATTCTAGTTCTCGTGCTGTTTCCACCACATCTGTAGTTACTTCCTCTGCTGGAATCTTGACCTTCACAAGTTCTAACCAACTTCTTTCAAACTCCTGTTAATGTTGCTATTTTGACCTCTTCCCATGAATCACAAATGTTCTTACTGGCATTTAGAATGGTGAAAGCTTTCCAGAAGGTTTTCAGTGTACTTTGCCCAGATGCATCAGTGGAATCACTGTCTATCACAGCTATAGCCTTACAAAACGTATTTCTTAAATAATAAAACTCAAAAGTTGAATTTATTTCTTGATCCATGGGCTGCAGAATGGATGTTGTGTTAACAACAGTGTTGAAAACAACATTAATCTTGTACGTCTCCATCAAAGTTCTTGTGGGTCCAGGTGCATTGTCAGTGATGAGTAATGTTTTAAAAGGAATCTTTTTTTCTGAGCAGTAGGTCTCAACAGTGCACTTAAAATCTTAAGTAAACCATGTTGTAAACAGATATGCTGTCATCCAGGCTTTGTCATTCCATTCATAGAGCACAAGTAGAGTAGATTTAGCATAATTCTTGATAGCATAATTCCTAAGGGCCCTAGGATTTTCAGAATGGTAAATGAGCATTGGCTTCAAATTAAAGTCAGCAGCTGCATTAGCCCCTAAGAAGAGAGTTAGCCTGTCCTTTGAAGGTTTGAAGCATTGACTTCTCCTCTCCAGCTATGAAAGTCTTAGATAGCATCTGCTTTCAATAAAAGGCTGTGTTGTCCACACTGAGAATTTATTGCTTAGTGTAGCCACCTTCATGAGCTATCTTAGCTAGATCTTCTGGATAACTCGCTGCTGCTTCTACATCAGCACCTGCTCTTCACCTTGCACTTTATGCTATGGAGACAGCTTCTCTCCTTTAAACGTCATGAGCCAACCTCTGCTAGTTGCCAACTTTTATTCTGCAGCATCCTCACCTCTCTCAGCCTTCACAGAATTGAAGAGAGTTAGGACCTTGTTCTAGATTAGGCTTTGGCTTAAGGGAGTGTTGTGTCTAGTTTGATCTTCCATCTAGATCACTCAAACTTTCTCCATATCAGCAATAAGGCTGTTTCACTTTCTTATCATTTGTGTGTTAACTAGAGTAGCAATTTTAATTTCATTCAAGAACTTTTCCTTTGCATTCGCAACTTGGCTAACTGTTTGGTGCAAGAGGCCTAGTTTTTGGCCTATGTTGGCTTTCAACATACCTTCTCATAAAGCTTAACTATTTCTAGCTTGTGATTTAAATTAAAAGATATACAGACTCTTTATTTCACTTGAACACTTAGAGACCTTTGTAGGATTATTAGTTGGCCTAATTTCAGTATTGTGTCTTAGGGAATAAGGAGGCCCAAGGGTAAGGGGAGATATGCGGGAATAGTTCATCAATGGAGCAGTCAGAACATACCACATTGATTAAGTTCATTGTCTTACATGGACATAGTTCATGGCAAACAATGACAATAGTAACATCACAGATCAACATAACAAGCATAATAATAATGAAAAATTTGAAATACTGTGAGAATTACTAAAATGTGACACAGAGACGCAAAGTAAGCAAATGCTGTTGGAAAATGATACCAATTGACTTGCTCGATGTAGGGTTGCCACATACCTTCGATTTATAAAAAGCACAGTATCTGCAATGCAGAATAAAGCAAAGCACAATAAAACAAGGTGTGCCTGTATGTTGAAATAATATTATTCATGTAAGCTGGGGTTTTTTCCTGTTACTCTCACTGCCTAACTTCCACCAGGCTCTGTCCATGACTGTTAGTCCCTATGTGTATTGGATAAGTGTTAAAGTTAATGTCTAGTCAGAGCATAGAGATGAGAAGGCTTCTTGTTCTTCTTGAGACTTTTTCTAGACTTAGGGAACCAGTTTTTGAGGGTGCAATGTCCTGATGGGTCTAGAGGGCTGAGACATGTATCTTAGGGCTTAATTTATTACACTATTTATACATTAGCCTGTAGAATTCTCTATTGGCTTCTGGCTTTGGACTCTACACAGTAGGTATTACACAGTCGGGATGTGAATTTATTAAATCCTCTGTGGCAGAGTCACTGACTAATGTTCAAAAGGATGTTTTACCCAAGTGTAAGAACATGACATATGCACCGCATTGCTCCTATTGTAAGTAGTGCTTTAAGATTGCATGACCTTATTCTAGAAATCTTGTGGTCAACCCAACATTAAGTAGTTCATGGTATCACTGGGAAGCCAGGGCAAGCTGTACTGTAAACCACATTCAAATTGTCTACAAACACCGAGTATTGGATACAAGCAGACCTGGGTAAGAAAATACAGTACTGCTGTGGGATGGAAAGAACCTTAGGTTGGAATCAAGAGGTTTGGTTTGGGTCCTAATTTTGTTGTTAAGCAGCCATAAGACCTTTGAAAAACATTTTAGCCAAATTATCTATATCCTGAAAACCTCAGTTTTCAGTTTGTCAGTTTGTCATCTAAAAAATTGGAAAGTAATAGGAAATTATTTCTAAATTTCATTCATGCTTAAACATTCTGCTTTTCCATTACTGACTTAATTATTAACCTGAAGTCTATGGCTTTTGGCTAGAAAAATAAATAAGCACACATCATAAGTAATGTAGAATTGAGGAAATGACAGTTATATGTAAGGGATAATCCAATTTTATATATAATTGTTATTTATATGGATAAAAGATATATAGTACTATAAAGCAATGATATTTAAAAATTGTTTAGCTTTGAATTATAGGCAAAGGGGTTGTCAGAAATTAACACATATGCTCTGTTTTCTCATGTATTTATCCATTCATTTTTAAATATATTGTATTTCCACTATGTAAACAGCTGGGCTAAATGAGCAGAGAGGAGTGAGGAAATTGAAGACATTAGCAAGAGCATTACTAAAACAATGGATCATGAAATCCAAGGTGCATAAGAAGGAAAGTGATGAAGGAAGAGTATTAATGGATTGGGCAAAAGAAAGGCTCCATGAACTAGAGGTCCCAGTGAAGTTAAAGAAAGGTCATAATAAGTGTAAGTAAACAAGAAAGTTGGAAGGAGAATAAGTTATGGTCAGGAAGGAAGATGTGAGACTTCTGATCAACATAGAGAAGCAAGGACCAGATATACACTCCCCACCTGAAACAACCAGAAAACCAGACACAATATAAGAAGCAACCATTTTCAAGACCCTGGACATCAGACAACAAAGGACAGTGATCACTGAGAGATAGGAAACAAACAAAGTGAGCCCTATGAATACCCTAGCTTGCCACCTTGCGTTTCCAGGTTTAGTGCAGGAGACATAACTCAGCAGTCTCTCTGAGTTATAAGATGGAGCTGAGTGTCCAGTGAGACCAAGGCAGCTAGACTTCATGGGACAGAGAGTGGAAAGAAGAAAACTGCACAGAAACAGAACTCTGGAGATCTTCAGAGGGTCTCCCTTAAGTATTCCTCAATTATTGATAAGCACATGCATATGAAGAAACTTCCCTAGGTTGAGAAAGAATTACCTGAATAATTAGAGTGAAGAGGTCCCCAGTGCCCACAAAGGGGGAACAGTGCCTGTTCCTACCAGCCAGATTAGAACACCTGAAATTCATAGGATATCAGGTAGAGATTCAGAAGGGCCTTGCCTTCATAGTGGTGAATAGTAAACCCTTGGCCAACTAGGTTCTGGTTTCACCTAACAAAATCTTAAAAGGATCAATCTGTCAAAGCAATTGTCCAGCATGCCAGGACAAAGCTCATGAATAGTTGGGGACACAAAACATTAGGATACAAAATAATAGGAATACAAAAATATTGAGCATCCAATAAGATAAAATCTGTGATGTCATCCAATAAAAAATTACCAGGCATGCAAAGAAGAAGGAAAATTGACCCATAATTGGAGGGGTGGGGGGAGGGAGAGATCAACTGAAACTTAGGCAGAACTGACACAGAGGTTAGAATTAGCAGAGATAGACATAAGAGCAGGTATTAAAGGTAGTCAAAAAGAAAAAGTATTCCACACATTCAAAAGTTAAGTAGACACATGGAAAACATAAAGAAAAATGCACGTTGAACTTCTCAGTGAAAACTACAATGGCTGAGGTGGAAAATACCAGGATACAATTAACAGTACATTAGATTGTGCAGGAGAAAACCTAAGTGTACTGGAAAGCACAGAAATAGAAACTATCCAAAAGGAAACACATGGAAATAATTTTTTAAAAAGAACAATCAGTGAGCTGTGTAACAACTCAAGCAGCCTAATATTCAGTAATTGGAGTTAAAATAAAAGATAAAAAAGATGGAATGAAAAATCATTGTAATAAGAATTCTGTAATAAAGTGAGGAGGATGGCAAGAAGACATTTTTCAAATAGAAAATGGCTAAGAATTTTCTAGAAATAAGGAAATATAAAAACACTGTCCTGAAACTAGAGAAAATCAAGAATAATAACAAATCTTAACAATAAGAGAAAGAACCAGTTACCCAAAAGGAAAAACAGTTTGTTAGCAGTCTTCTCATCCACTACCACAGAGACTAAGAGAACAGAGTAAGAGCACCAATGTTCTCATAGAAAATCCTTGTGACCTAGAATTCCATGCCCAGCAAAATGATAATTTAAGAATGTGAAATAAGGATATTTTCAGATGTACAAGAACATAGAGATTTCACTACTCATAACTTATCACTTTTTGCAAAAAGAAAAATGAACCCAATAGGGAAGGATTAAATGCAAAAAGATACATTAAAACATTGTGGTAAGTTAAAGAAAACGTTAAAACATTGTGGTAATTATAATTTGATGTTGAGTGCAAAAAATAAGAATAAAATACTAACCTCTTAAAACAAAATGCAGTGATCTGAGGAAGCTTAAACAAGCTCAGATCTTTGTCTGACTTTACAGCAGGGTAGAAGTAGGGATTAACTTAAAGTTTGTTAGAAAAATATACATTTGGGGTGCCTGAGTGGCTCAGTCGGTTAAGTGTCTGACTCTCGATCTCAGCTCAAGTCATGATCTCATGGTTTGTGAGTTTGAGCCTTGCATCAGGCTCGGTGCTGAAAAGGCAGAACCTGCTTGGGATTCTCTCTCTCCCTCTCTCTCTCTCTCTCAAAATAAAATAAATAAACATTAAAAAAAAACAAGGCCAAACTATATGCTACCTATAGGAAATGAACTTTAAATATGAATATACAAATAAGACTTTTTTAAAAAAAGTATACCATCCTAACTTTCTTCCAAAAAAAATCTTGGGTGGCTACATTAATATTTTCCAGAGTAGATTTCAGAGCTATATATATTACCAAGGATAAAGCTGGATATTTCACATCTTTTGTTAGGAAGACCTAACAACTCCAAACTTTTAAGCATGCGATAACAGAACCTCAAAATACAGGAAACAAAAACTGATAGAACTGCAAGGAGAAGTAGACAAATCAACAATTACCTTTGGGGGTTTTAATATCCCTCTTTCAATAATTGACAGGATCAATAGAAAATCAGTAAGGATGTAGCAGACTTGAACACAATCAACCAACTTGACCTCATTGACATTTTTAGAACACTCTACCCAACAATAGCAGAATATACATCCTTTTCAAATTCACACAAAATATTTACCAAAAGGGACCATTCTGTGGACCATAAAATAAGTCTCAATACATTGAAAGGGATTCAAGTCAAAGTATGTTCTCTGCTACAATAGAATTAGAAATAAATAGCAGAAAGATCTCTGGAAATTTTCCAAGTATTTGGGAACTAAATAATACACTTCTAAATAATCCATGGGTCAAAGTGGAAAGCAAAAGGGAAATAAGTAGAATTGAATGAAAATAAAAATACAACATACCAAAATGTGTAGAATGTTGTTAACAAAGTCAGATGTTTAATTTAATGATGGGGCAGTCAGAACAGTCAAAAATGGTGACCATGAGATCAAAGGGTGGCCATGGGAGGGGCTTCTGAAGTAGAATGAAGGAGGAGCTCGGGGGGAGACGAGGAGGTCAAAGAACCGAGAGGCCAAGGTGCTGGAGAGGCTGCCCATAGGGAGATGAAATCACTCAAGATGATGGCAGAACTCAAGGTGGGGAGGCAAAGTATCAGCCTGGAGCCAAAGTAACCAATAAAGGAAGAATTTATGGTCCCAGCCCCTTGTCGTTGCAAAACACTTTGTCTCTCTGAGTCTCTGTTCCTTATGTGTAAACAAGGGAGTTATAAATCCCCCCTCTCTGTTACTTTTGTATTTTAAATGTCTTAAAATATGTTTCTTACACAAGCCTCTCCAGATACTCTTTTGGGAAATGGCTAGGCATTAAATGATAAATGAACACATAATCCCTTAGGTTCCGTTGAAACCCTGGCATTCCCTGATTATGCCTATAAACAACATCATCTCTAAAATGGCGCTAGGCAGCAGTATCCTCCAGTTACTATGGACAGTCCAGAGAGGATTAAACTGTACAGACAGTAATTGACTCTGTATGGACTCTCTAAAGAGGAATTCTCCTGAATCTTCACAGCATCAAGAGAAAACAAAGTGAGGGTTGCTGGAAGGAAGGTGAGCAGGAGATTGGCTAGATGGATGATGGGTATTAGGGAAGACACTTGTTGGGATGAGCACTGGGTGTTAAATGTAAGTGATGAATCACTCAATTGTACTCCTGAAACCAGTATTGCACTGTATGCTAACTAAAATTTAAATTTAAAAAAATAAAAGAGGCTGACTTCCATTGTCACAGTTACAGTTAGACCTGAGAAACAGACTTCTTTCTTGTACCCAGATGGTGAGGCCAGGAAACAGGTTCGCTGGGTGGAAAACCAGAATTTGGAGCTCCACCCAATTGAGCATTCAGGTGGTTGCAGTTACTGACCCCTTCCACTGCCTCCCTAATCCTATCGCATTCACCATGATTATAAGGCTTCCAGAAAGTGAAATGCAGCTTCTCCTGATGAAAGGGTTTGATTTCACATAGCAATTTCCTCAAGAGGAGACGGGGACAGGACCCATTGTTCCTCGCCATGTGTCTTCTGAGGATCTAGAACAACTATGAAGTCCACAGTCCACTCCTCCTGGATTCCCTATCCTTGAAATTTGCAGATTTGTTCAATAATTTGAGTATAGTTAGCTCTCTTTCGATATTGTCTCAAAACCGTTGGCCATATGCTAAAACACAATAAAAAATAAGTTATATGAACCATCACCTGCCCTTGGAGTGAGGAGTGGAGATGTGTGGGGCTGGGTAGATAGTGCCATGTTGTTGAAGTAGCCCCAGGAGGAAATTCACTCACAGATCAGAAGAGCAGAATCTTAGATTTAGAAGAATCCTTAAGGATTATCATTTTGTAGATAAAGAATCTAAAGCACATAAAGGTGAAATAACTAGTCCTGAACTCATATAACTAGTAGAACCAGGGCTAGTTTTATGTCTCCTGACTTGCAGTCCACTCAGGCATAAAGGAAACACATAGTCTACGAGAGTGTGGAATAATGCTAATTTAACAAAGCCATGCATTTAGAAGGACACATTTCGTTTATGGGGGTGCCAAGTGCATTGAGGATGTAGTGAGGAGATGGTTAAATTGAATCTTGGAAAGTTTTTAGTTAGCCAGGAAAAACTTCATACAAGAGAATGGAGGATGAGGGAGAAAGAAAGCTGTTGTGAGGAGGAGACTCCCTACATGTCGCGAAACTTTCAAGAAAGGATGCGCAAATGGTTGTGTTTGGGACAAGATTCTCTTAGATGGAAAAGGCATGTTAATGACAGGAGAAAATGTATATTCACTTTATTAAATGTCAGAAATTTTAAGGAAATGACCATGGTTGAAAACTGGATGTGTGTGTGTGTATGGAAACCTAGTTCATAATCGTTCAGGAGGACTCCTGGAGGAGATGAGCCTGTGAATTTAGCATGGGAGAGGGTTGGTTGGCAGAGTGAATGAAGAGAAAAGGTATTTTTCATGCATCCAGCATGGCCTGAGCAAAGGTTCAGAAGCAGGAACAGAAGAGCTTAAAGAAATAAATGATGAAAAGGCTCTCGTGGTTGGAACTTGAAAGCCTGGACGCTAGGACAAATCAGATGAATGCAGGCTAGGAAAGGTGTGGGGAGTTAATACTTACAGTACTGGAGAGTCTCTGAGGCCTGACATCTGCAGAGGGCTGCATTCACGCGGGCAGGACTGAAGGCGGCAGGACTGAAGTTCGTCGTGGAAGAACACAGAACAACCAGAGTAAAGGAGAGCCTGGTGAAAATACTAGACGGTCAATTTGGGGTTAAAGTGAAGTTAATTGATATTCGTCACTGCTTAATAGGTTTAGAAATTCAAGACTAGCCCTCCAGAGGCTAATTATCCCATTGCTCTCACTTGTCCTGCAATTTTTGTAGCTCCTACCAGGAGACTAAGTGGGTTTTTTAACGAGTGGGAAAACATCAGAGTCTCCCCAGGAATGTAAATTAAAAAAAAAAGAAAGAAAGAAAGAAAAAAGTACATGACTGTACAAGTAGGCAGGTAAGGGGATATTTCTTTTATTTTTATTGTTTATTTATTTTGGAGAAAGAGAGACAGAGAGAGAGGGAGCAGGAGATGGGCAGAGAGAGAGGGAGACAGAGAACCCCAAACAGGCTCCACGCTGTCAGCACAGAGCCTGGTGCAAGGCTCAAACTCATGAGTTGTGAGATCATGATGTGAGCCGAAACCAAGAGTCAGATGCTCAACCAGCCGAGCTACCCAGGCGCCACTCTTTTCTTCCCCCAGTGTTTATTTATTTATTTATTCAGGGGGCAGGGAGGGGCAGAGAGGGAGAGAGATAGAGAGAGAGAGAGAGAGAGAGAGAGAGAGAATCCCAAGCAGGCTCCCTACTGTCAGCACAGAGCCCATTGTGAGATTCGATCCCATTAACTGTGAGATCATGACCTGAGCTGAAATCTAGAGTCAGATGCTTAACCAACTGAATCACCCAGGCACTAGGGAATATTTCATGTAAAGATTTTTTTTAGACTGTAAACTTGTGAACATTCTTGTATATATTAAGCTTGTGAACATTAAAATATATAAAATAAAGAAACTTTGAAAAGAATGTTTATTATATACAAATATTCTCACAAAACCTCAGTCATGGTCAACCACTCTAGGTTGCCCTATATTTACTTCTTATACTGATTCACAGCTTGTTTCTTTTCTTTTAGATGAGACTTTCTGGGCTCAGCTTGTACCAGTAGCCCTTGAGTTTTCTAAGAATGCTGCAGCCTGACCTGTGTGAATACTTGTCCCTTCAGTCTGTTCCAATCTGTTCTGGTCACTGGAGTTTCAGAGAAGCCGAGTTGCTGGCATTGCTGTCAGCTGAGATCTCATAATTGGTTCTGTGGCATCGCCTCACTCTGTCTTCTTTTGTCAAAGATGTGGTCCCCTGATCCAACCTGCTTTTGAATTTGCTTTTCTCTCCCGATCAGAATAGAAAATTATGGAGATTAAAAAACATTTCCAAAACTCCCCTTTCTACCTTCATAAAACCCTCTCATCTATATCAATTAGGATTAAAAGGCTTAGCTACATAAAAAAGCTCCAAATGACACTGGCTTAAATAAAATAGAAGTTTGTTTTTCTTTCACATAGTAGACCCCTGAGGATAAGCAGTCTAGGACTGGTGGAGAAGACCCACAACATCATCAGTACCCAGGCTCCTTCTAGCTTATTCCTCCACTATTTGTAGAGTGTGGTCTGACTCATAGTGCAAGAGGGCAAGTGTTCCAGGGAGCATGCTGCTGGGCAAAAGGGAAGAAGAGCCACCCCCCACACATTAAGGAGACTAGTCACAACTAGCACTCAGGCTTTCATCTCACTCGCCAAAGTCTGGTGACATGGCTACTTTAGCTGCAAGGGGACCTGGGGGAATGTACTCTTTTACTAGGTGACAATGTATAGCCCCTCGAAAAATGAGTATTACTCATGAGTATTACTAAGAAATCAGGGCAGAATGGACTTGGGAGACACCTAGAATTCTTTGCCAGACTATCTCTTATTATCAGAAAAATAGTAGCAATCCATCATATATCTCCCTAGTTAATTCCCTGCTCCACATCTTGTGTTTATTTTGTACGGAAGAGTATTAAGTATAGTAAAAGGATCTTTGAGACTCATAACTCCTCTTTCCATATATCGTAAAGGATCATTGTTTCCCCCTCTTAAAATATAAAATAGGTTTTTAAACAGATTAAGTTTTAGGGGTGCCTGGGTGGCTCAGTAGGTTGGGCGTCCGACTTTGGCTCAGGTCATGATCTTATGGTTCACAAGTTCAAGCCCCGCGTCAGGCTCTGTGTTGACAGCTCAGAGTCTGGAGCCTGCTTCGGATTCTGTGTCTCCCTCTCTCTCTGCCCCTCCCCTGCTCACACTTTGTCTCTCTCTCTCTCTCTCTCTCAAAAAATAATAAACATTAAAAAATAAATAAACAGATTAAGTTTTAAAGAATTATGAGGAAATTCCTCAAAATTAATTATGGTCCAATGAAAAGCCCAAAATTATAAACCAATAAAAAGCATTTAAACTATATACTCCACCTATTTCCAGAAGTACTTGGAAGTGTAATTAAAACACTAAAAAAGATGAAGAATTTCAAAAGTAAACATAAGAGAGTCCAGATGGAGGAAGCAGGGGCTGTAGAAGTTTCAAAACTGTGAGGTCTCAGAGCACAGCAATTCCCATCTATTTCAGCAAATTTAAAGCAACAATAATTGAAAATCCTTTCTATATAAGAAAAATTTAAAAACCACCCAGGCTGTACTGTTAAGGCACTTTCAGTCCTGTGGAAGATACAGGAATGTACAAATATCCAAGGCAAAGATGTTCTATAATGTATATAAATAGCACTCTGATAGAAAGGTAGGGAGGAAATTATTTGAAACTGGTTGTGGACGGGTTCATGGATGGGGCTACATCTGAGCTAGGTGTGAAGGCGGGAAAGGATTTCCAGAAGGTGAGAGGGGTGTGGCTTGGGAGAGGGAGTTAGAACCCTCTCTGGACAGAAAACACCATACATGTGAATCAGGGGGTTGACAAAATGTTGCTATGTTTGGGAATCAACAAGTATCGCTGTGACTTGAAGCAGAGGATCAGTCTTGGTAGCAGATGAGTTAGAAAGGAGGAATTGCATGTGAGAAGCCTTAAATTATATGCTCAGGGACGTGGACCTGGTTCTCTAGGCAATAGAGGAGTAGGTGAAGAAGAAGGTCGAGCGTGTTCACGGTTTATGACCTCTCGTTCCTCAGAAAGTCATGAGCAGGACTACTTACTGTGGGTGACAAGTTTGTTAGCTTATGAAGAATGGAAAAGGTTTAGAAGGTAATATGATGAGAACTCAGAACAGGAATGAACAAAGGGTTGTGAGCAATCTGAGTCCCCACTGCAGTGATGGAAGTGAACTCGTCTTGAAGTTTTCTGACAGCAAGAACAAAAAGGCAAACGTGTTAGGTTAAGTAACATTTTGGTTTTTGACAAGCACAAGTATACCATGGTGTGTTTTTCTTAAACCGCATGGATTGACAATGCAAGATGTACCTTCTCTCGCTTACCTACTTTCAGACCGTGGGATGATTTTGACTGACCTTGATCTAGGAACCAGGGAATCACATTGAGTGGCGCCAGACAGAGACAAAGAAGAGTGGTATTTGCTACTTTCAGTTCTAACTAGTGAAGGATAAGCGGTCACTGGCAGTAGCTTGTGGTCAAAGGTATAAGACATGTATACACTGTGGATAAGCTGGCTGACATTTGGAGTAAGTTCTTAAAGCAGTGCTGGATATTCCAGGACAAAGTGACACTAAAAGAAGAGAACACGATTTTCCATGAGGAAACTTTTAGCAAGAGAAATTTTTAAATGGGAACTGAATTATTGTCTCTAGAGCAGGAAAGAGACAGACTTCTCCCTTATTTCTTTCAGAAGAGTATCGTAATATCAAAATGGCAATGATAAATATGGAGATTTAAACAGAATGTCTTTCAGAATGACAGCCCTACAGCAGAGTAAATCATGGGTCCCCAGGAGGCCACAGAGCTACTCACCAACCACACTTGCACTCAGTCCTTGGCATTGGCCCCAGTGACTCGGGGAAGGTCAAGCTGTGAATCAGAACACAAAGCTAGAGCCTGAGGATGCCTTTACATGTAGTTTGTTTATGTACCCAGTGATCTCATTGATAAATGAGTGAATAGGTCCAGAGAGATTCACAGGCCTGCTCAGGATCACCAGCCATTTAGCAGAAGAACCAGTGGCCACCCAGACTCCTTAACTCCTGGCCTAGGGCACCACCACCAGGTCTACCATGCTGTTGCATGGCGTCATAAGGGCTAGTGGAGTCCACTATGAGAGTGCCACACTCTGTGCCGGGCCCAATGGCTGAGCTTGTCACTCCCAGAGAAGGAGGGTGGGCGGGGGGGTGAGCTGTAGCCTGCAGATGGAGAGGTGCTGAGGGAGGCAGTCAGATGGAGATTTCAGGATATCCTAAAATGGTTTTAGAGGGTTTTAGGAAAAAATCTACTTACCACCATGTTTCAGGGATATTAAAATGCTGTACGAACCACCCTGCTGCATTTAGGCTCCCTGGGCCTTCTGGGGACTGATAGATTTTCTTTCTAAAGTACATTGATCCTCTGAGGGAAAGAGCCTGCTGTCCAAGTTCCAAATCCTTTCCCAACCGAGAGACAAGAGGCTGGAAGTTTTAAAGCACTGAATGTTGTTCCATTAGAAATGATGAGCATGACAATAGTTGTACGAATCACTTTTCCACCAGCTCATGGTCTCCCTCACTGAGGCCCAGGACCAGATGCACCCTGCGCTCCTCCAGCAGGTGGATGCTTTAGGGCTTAGTGCAAAGCAAAATTGGAGGGGAATGTAAATACTTTGCCTAGGGGTTTAATGAGATGTCAAATAAACAGGGTGTGGCCACTGGCGTTTTTATAAGAAAACCTGAGAGAAAAGAGCCAGACAAACTTAGGTTTTCCAGATTCTTTTAGAAAGGAGTAAGAGAGGGAAAAGGGGCAAGAGGTCGGAGGTGTATATATTCAGTGCTCTTGGCCGTGAGTTATTTTAAATGTAAATGAAATAAGAGGGGTGCCTGGCTGACTCAGTTGGTGGAGCATAAGACTCTTGATCCTGGGGTTGTGAGTTCGAGCCCCATGTTGGGTGTGGAGCTTACTTTTAAAAAAATGAGGTAAGAAATGAACTATGCAAACAAGTCCTTTTTATTTTTAGTCACCCGTTCAGGCTCTTCTAGAAGAAGAGAGGGCCTGGGAGCCATGGCCCAAGTGTATACATAAAGTAGTTTATGGAACAATTCTGATTTTAAAGAAGTTGTCCTGTGGCCAGACCATGCGTCCTGGTTTTTTGTTTGGACTTTTCCAGACATACTATGGGCATGTGGTCCCCATCCGGGTATGGTGAGTGACTGCTTGAATAGCCAGCTGTACACTGTGTTGTTGAAAATCTTACATCACACTTACACACTTTCAGAGTGGGAATAGACCTTGATGATCTTTTAGCCCATGTTTTTTTTGTTTTAGAAATGGAGGAAGTCGCTTATCCAAGACACATAGCTACTAAGTGACAGCTGGGGGCCTATCCAGGACCCTTCATTGTCAGTCGGAACTCTACACTGTATCAGTCTATCATGCTGCTACAAATGTCAACTTTTTGGCAGGTCAAGGCTACTCAGAGGGCACTGTTTAACAAAATGCAGTCTTTTATGAAGTACGAGTCCATCACAAGTGACTTTGAGAGGGTCACAAGCCTGTTCCCTAATTGTTTGCCAGTCAAACCCCACATGTATCATAATTGGTCTTTGTATTACTGTGGGCTGACTACTCCTCTTTTACAAGGTTTGGAGCAATTTCTTAAAAACTGGAAAACGGTTGGTTGGTTCCTAGTCACAGCTCATCCTGTAAGGGAGTAGAGCCCATGTTCTGTGTCCTGGTGCCATGAAATACAGCTTTTGGTGTCACAGGTGTTTCTGTTGTCAGAATCCATGGAGGTCTTTGTGTATGTGTGTTCTGTTTTAGAAAACCCTTATGATTATTGGAACTTTATAATCACACAGTTTTGTGTTTTAAATTTTAAAGCAGCCTTGGCAGCCCTAATTAAATTCACTTAGTTACAGGTAAGAGCACTCTGCAGATAGCTCAAGGAAGAGAATTGATGAGATGGAATCACATAGGAATCAAATATAAGTGGCCACGCTTGATTTGCACCTCGTGAGCCTGAGCCCATAGGATGGTCCTGGATCTGGAGGGCTATAGGGACCTCACTTCTGGCTCTAGTTTAAGCCCCTCTCCCCAAGTCCCACGTGATATGTACCTTTTCTTCACTTTATTGCCACCACTTGCTCTGAGCTACTGTTCCCTCATAATCTTGGCTTGCCTGTGGCCCATTATGGCCTGTCTGACCTTTCTCCCCCTCCTAAAAACCTTTACTGCCCTTGGGTAAGTGTTCTTGAAAGATGGAATCTAATTGGCCACACTCATCTTTTTGCCCCAGGCCATGTCATTTGTCACTGGCAGCCTTTAGGGCAGCTTCCCAAGGACAGATGCCCAGTCCGGGGCAGCCGCCTACAGGCACGAGGCAGAATGGAGCTGTGTGATAGGGCATGTGGCACTGTCAGTAGCCTTAAGGAATGCAGCTTCTTACAGAACAACCATGGCCATGCCAGGCAATGTCCTCAACCTGCCCGGTGTAGCACACGGTCCGGTCATCAGGGAGGCAGCTGAGAGTAAAAGAAAGCAGAATGCAGCAACAAAGAGTCTGTGGTTCCGTTTCAGCTCTGGAACTTTACAACTGTGTGGCTTTGAGCAAGTTACCAAAACTTTCTGAGCCCCAACCTTCCATCTGTAGGATGGAGATTTGTGAGCCCTAAGTGAGATAATATTCATGGAAACGCATTAACTCTGAAGACCACACCCATGTAAAGCATACTGCCTTCTCTAGGCCCCTCCTAAGCATGAAGCCTTCCATGTGTGCAATTTTTGTTTCTCCAAGTTGAATATCACATCCCAGAACACAGCTAGCATCTGTGAGTTCAGGTAATGACCACCTTGCTATCTGAATCTCCAGAAATACCCCAGAGAGATCAAGACTGTCACATTTTACACATAGCTGACCCAAACTACATTATTCCTGGAGTGATGTTGTTGTTGTTCAGGGACTATAGGGTGTAAGAGCAGGCACTCCTTAGAGTCTTCTGACCCCCTTTGCTAACAGCTGAGAAACTAAGGCTTAGTGAGGTTAATTGACTTCCTCAATGTCAGTGATAGAACCAGAACAGAACTCAATTATTTATTGCTGTAGAACAAATTACCTCAAAGCTTAGAGACTTCAAACAACAAGCACTTATTATCTAATAGTTCCTGTGGGTCAGGAATCCAAGAGTGGCTTGGCCGGTGGGTCTGGCTCCAAGTTTCTCATGAGGTTGCAGGATGCCAGCCACACCTGTAGTCTCTGAAGGTCTGCTGGAAGACCTGCTTCCAAGACAGCTCTCTCACCTGACTGCCTAAGGGTCCTCATGACACCGTGTCCTCATGACATGGCAGCTGGCTTCCCCCACAGCCCATGATCCCACAAAGAGCAAGGAGGAAGCTATGATGTTTCCTATGTCCTCACTTCAGAAGGTGTTACTTCCAGCCTATTCCACTCATTAGAAGCAAGCCACAAAGCCCATGCTTAAGTAGAGGAAAACAAAGGGTGGAGTTTTGAAAGAATTTGTGGACGTATTTTTGAAATACCACACATTTCTTTCATGACATTATTTTCTCTGCAAACGAGTTTCCATAAAAAGATCATGTTTGTTTCCCCCAGTTATTTGGTGAGAGGCTGTTCTCATTCAGAAATCAGTAGCGGGAGGGAAATTAATCTATGAGGATATGTTCTCAGGAGAGTATTAAGAAAACCTCAGTTGCAAACAGGAGAGTAAAACAAGGAGAAGAAGCTGTAAGAAAAAAGCACCAAGGGGCAGAGACACAAGCAGGTGCATTAGATTCTGACTTCTATGGACAGTTCTCTCTCAATTCAGGAAACACCGCGTGAACAGATGCTGAGTAAAGAGTGTCTAGGGGCTGGAGTTTGGAGGTACAGAGCCCTAGGGGCTCCAGTTCCAGTTGCAGAGCACCACCCACATATATAAATAGCCCCTATGTAAATACAAAGAAGCTTATGCTGATACCGTAACAGAGGTACCTACAATGTACATTAGGAATGCTTAAGGATACCACCTCACCACCACCACCACCACCCACACACCACACTCCCTATTCCCTTTCCATTATCTGTTTTTCGTTTCAGTGCTTACCACTGTCTTCCCTAGGTTCTGCCTACTTGGCCTGTTTATCTTATGTACTGCCTGCCTCCCCTATAAGAATGCGGACTCCATGAGGGTAAAAGTATTTGGGGGGGGTGGCTAGTGCTGAACCCCAGCACCTAAAAGAGTACTTGACACATAGTAACTACTCAACAAATATTTGTTGAATGAGAAAACCAGGTAATTAATCAGGACCTAAGGAAATCGAGCTCCACCATAAAGGAGAGGGAAACTGGCAGGAGGGGACCAGAGGGAGGATGTTCCAGGTGGACGGGACAGTTGACCAAAGGTGCTTGGATGTTCAGGTCCTGGACGTCTATGGCTACAACTGTGGACTGTACGTTGCTGTGGTTGAAGTTAAGACTGAGAGGCGGGTGGCAGAGGATACTTGTAAAAAGGTTAAGATTTTATTATGTACAAAGGGGATCCACTTAAGTTTTAAGGCCAGAAGTGACACCTGTGCTCTTTCCTTATGGTCTGGCTATATTTAAGAACACACAACACTAGGAAGACCCCTACAATTCCTACATTACCTAACATTTGATTTGTTGCACATTGGCCAGAAATTCAGACTCTTCTACTGTAGCAAACAGCATTTCATTCTTCATTTTCTCTTTCTGCCAAAGGAAGGGTAAAACTCTCTAAATGCTGGCGTCTTTTAGGTTCTCCCTCCTTTGCCAGTGAGCCTGAGGTCAACATTCGACCCTGGGAGACTTGGTGGCATCTATGGCACCTGTGACACAGTGGCTTTATGCCTAGAGAATGAATGAATCATGTCGTTCTTGCTATAATTTTTGAATTCCCTGATGTGTAGGGTGTCTTTGTTTTCTCAAACTTCATTTTCTGAGATAAAAAGAAATCCCTGTGGCAGCTGCTAGCAGCACCTGTGTTGAAGTGTGGGCATCCACATAGAGACACAGGGATGTTCCTGGAGGCTCAGCAAGTGAGGGACCTCTGCTTCCTGCCCTTTTCCAGGAGAGGAGCAGAGCCGGGACTGGGTTCCCAGTGCCCTCTGCCCAGGGGGTTGCATTCTTTCCTGGCTGTGAGTCCAAAGGCAAGGGTACTCAATACATATTTGTTGTATGTATGTATGTTATGTATGTATGTATGAATGAATGAATGAATGAATGAATGAATGAAAACTTGAGGTCAGCCTTAAAAGGAGAATTTCTATCTTTATGTCTACCTTAGATTACCTAAGCAGTCTCTCACCTTCAGAAACCAAGTTGGTTTGAAGTTGACCAGACCTTCCAGAAGGGGTGATGTAAATGCTGGAAGAGGAGTACAGCTTTGTACCTGGGATGAGAGGTGACCACCTCTCATTCAGAATTCAATGTATTACCAGTAGCTGAAGACGCAGGAAAGTGGGGATATTCAGGGTGGGCTCCCTCCCCTGTTGTGGTGCTGAGGGTGAGTGTGATTTCCCACTTGTATACCGAAGTTTTCAGCTCAAGCAGGAGACTCCCTTTTTTGTTTTTTTGTGGGGTTTTTTTTTGGGGGGGGGTTCTGAAATATACCAGATACATCCCAAGGTTGGCACTACTAACCATCTCTATAATTAAGCTCATTCTTGCCCTTAAGTGCTAAAATTTAGGGCCTTGGAAGGAGCCTTCCCATGAGTGCAGGCCCCAAGTTTTCTTTAACTTGCCCAAGTGCCGCCCAAATTCCTGCCTTTTCCTAAAGATGTAAAGACATCTGCTGTCCACCTACATGCTACCACCAGGGGCTCCTAGCCAGGCTGGTGTGTGATCCAGGTTGTCAGCTTTCTTTACCAAGTCCTCTCTCTCCACTCCCTTTTTATTCCATCTGGTCAAGTGGGTCCTGCCTAGAGGCCAAACTCCCAATCACAGGCAAAGGGGCACAGGGAGGAAAGAATTGTAACATTTTAAAGATACCTAGGGGCGCCTGGGTGGCTCAGTCGGTTAAGCGTCCGACTTCGGCTCAGGTCACGATCTCGCGGTCCGTGAGTTCGCGCCCCGCGTCGGGCTCTGTGCTGACTGCTCAGAGCCTGGAGCCTGTTTCAGATTCTGTGTCTCCCTCTCTCTCTCTGACCCTCCCCCGTTCATGCTCTGTCTCTCTCTGTCTCAAAAATAAATAAATGTTAAAAAAAAATTTTTTTAAAAGATATCTAAATAGGTGTTTCCTCTCTTTTCGCTGAAATTGTGTGGATGGCTGCTCGTGACCCACGTTTGGCGTAGTTGCTTTATATTTAAAGGAGAATAAAACCCTCATCTCTCCCTAGTCCATGGAGGGTCTGTGATCTTGACTTTGCATTCTGCTATAGCTGTTAAATATTATTCTAGCCAAGACATTCCAATTGGACCTACAGTTTAATATTCTTCTATAGTATTCTAGCCCTAGCTCCTGCGGCTATCAGAGAAAGTCAAAATTGTCTAATTCTGCTGAAACCCCACTGCTCAGAGCCACTGAGTCAGTCAGGAAGGCAGTGGGACAGAAGTGACAGAACAGAGTATGCCAAGTTCTAGGGATCTGCTATACATTGTGCCCGTAGTCAACAGTGCTCTATTGCGCACTGAAACATTTGTTGAGCGGGCAGATCTCATGCTAAGTGTTTTCGCTATGATAATAAAAAAAATGCTAAGAATAGTGGATTGTGGGGGAGTAGTGCCCAGGAGTATGAATGAGTCTCCTGTTCTCTTCCATGATCTGGGAGCTCATTACACAGATGTGTTCAGTTTGAGAAAATTCATTGAGCTGATAGATGCACTTCTCTGTGTGTATGTTATAAAAAATTTAAAAATAAAATGAGTAATTGCTCTCTCTATAAAAAAGGGGACTTCATGACTCAACCAATCACACCAAATAATAATGAAAATAGCAACAACAATGACGATAGCCATTAACTAGACAGTACGTACGTCACATATGTTACAGTCTTTAATCAAAATAGCATATTCTGGGGCGCCTGGGTGGCTCAGTCAGTTGAGTGTCTGACTTCGGCTCACGTTATGATCTCATAGTTTGTGAGTTCGAGCCCCACGTTGGGCCCTGTGCTGACAGCTCAGAGCCTGGAGCCTGCTTCAGATTCTGTTTCTCCCTCTCTCTCTCTCTCTCTCTCTCTCTCTCTCTCTCTGCCTCTCCCTCACTCATGCCCTGTCTCTCTCTCCTTCAAAAATAAATAAATAAATTTTAAAAATTGAAAAAAAAATAGCGTGTTCTGTTATCACTAGTACCTTGATATTTTTGGTGAAGAACTAAAACACTATCGGACCTTGTATTTTTAACACCTCCAAGGTAATGGCCAGTCATCAGTGGAACTTGGATTCAGTCAGGGATATTGAGTTCAGAATCCAGACTCTGAACCACCATGCTGTCATGCAGTGAACTCCTAGACTTACCAGTTCCCTCAGTTGCCCCCTACACCATTGCCACCACTACTAACTGAGACACAAATTCTAAGTTAGAAATATTGGCATATTATTGGTAGGAAAAAAATTCAAGAAAATAAAAATTATGAAGAAAAATGCAGTAATTTTTTCTAAACCAAACACGGAGCTCTAGGATGTCCCATTGTCAATACGGTGCCATAGAATAGGAGGAAATTGATAAAACTAAGAAGGCAATCTAAATATTCAGTCACTAAGCCAATAGCCAGAAAATATAATGTTTTGTAGTATACGCACATACACAAGCCATCCAAAGTGAGGGATCTGTTGGGTTTTTTAAAAATTTTTTGATGTTTATTTATTCTGATAGGGAGAGAGTGCACACATGTGCATGCATACGGGAGGGGCAGAGAGAGAGAAAGAACCCCAAGCAGGCTTTGCCCTGCCAGCACAGAGCCCAATGCAGGATTCAAACCCAGGAACTGTGAGATCATGCATGACCTGAGCCAAAATCAAGAGTCAGACACTTAACCGATTGAGCCACCCAGCTGCCCCAAGGGATCTGTCCTTCTGACTACTCATGTATCTGAATGGATGAGACAAATAAGATTAATCCTAGGAAGAGGAAAGCCCTTGGTGGAGATCACTGCCAAAGAACATGTGAAATATGAGATACTGGGGAAGCCAGCACTGTACGTGACCTTTGACAGTGGGGAACATGAGGTCTGGAGAGGAAAAGGGAAACTTTCAGTTGGAACGTCACCCATCAATAGAAGTCCAGAGGCAGAAATGACCAGGACATATTCAGGGAACCATCAAGACACAAAACAGAGAAAATCTATGGGCAAGTAGTTGAACAGGTGGCTGGGGAGGATTATGAAGAGCCGTGAGTGCCTGGAGGAGGCTGGTAGAACTTGAAAGGCAAAGTCTATATAAATTCTGAAATAATAGGGGCTCCTGGGTGGCTCAGTTGGTTGAGCGTCCGACTTCGGCTCAGATCATGATCTCACAGTCTGTGGGTTCGAGCCCCGCGTCAGGCTCTGTGCTGACAGCTCAGAGCCTGGAGCCTGTTTCCAATCCTGTGTCTCCCTCTCTCTCTGCCCCTCCCCCAGTCTCACTTTGTCTCACTCTGTCTCTCAAAAATAAATAAATAAATATAAAAAAATTTTTTTTAAATAAAATAAATAAATAAATAATTCTGAAATAATAAAGTGCATGAGGGTGCAGCATGGGAGAGAGGAGACAATGAAGAGACAGTGAGGTGGCCTGGATTAACAAGGGAGCTGCCCAGAAAACAAAAGAAAGATTTTTAATAACCTGGCAGGACTCAGTGACAACTTTGATGTAAGGGACAGAGAAAAGAGTCTCGAGTGACTACTGTTTATCCAAAAATGTTTCAAAAATGGACTGGGGTGAGCAGGTGGTTTACCTGGGTTGAACCACACAGGAGGAGCAGGGCTGATGGACTGTGTGATGGAAAGGCACACTGGCCTGAGGACGAGACCAGATCCTGACACCAGCTAATTTCCTGATCATATCACTTGCTTTCTCATTTCTAAAACCAGGAATTTCATCCAGGAAACGTTTATTGAGCATTCACCCTGCACCAGGCACTATGCAATTGTCTGTGTGTTTCCCACTTAGGTGGGTAGTGATGTGCCCCAGCAAGTAACCTGTGTGTTGCCGGTTCCTTTAGTAAACCCTAGCTTCTGCTTCCCTCTAGTGGCCACTTAGTGCCACTTTTGCTCTTTTGTTCCTAGAATGCTGATCTGAATGGAAAGTCAAGAAGTCTCTAAGATGGAGCTAGTCATAGATCATGCGCATAGACAAGGGAACAGGTTGTAAGCGGTGTCTAAAGGGCATGTCCTGATAGTTGGTAACCAGGAAGGAAGGTGGTGGTAAGAAAGATCCACTGTCATTAACCAGACATGAGATGGGGGTGACAGTCAAGCCCAGAGCAAAACTAGCCAAGAGCAGCAGACAGAAGCAGAAAATCCCATTAGGACTCACTCAATAAATGGGCAAGGCTGGACAAGGAAGAAGTGTTGGGTCACAGATAAAGGCCCTTTCTTCATGCTGAAGGGGCAAGGATAGGACCAGGGATAAGGAAAAGTCTGTAATTCACTGAGAACATAAACTTGACAACTTTTTTTTTTTTTTTTTAATATTTATTTATTTTTGAGAGAGAGACAGAGCATGAGCGGGAGAGGGGCAGAGAGAGAGGGAGACACAGAATCTGAAGCAGGCTCCAGTCTCTGAGCTGTCAGTGCAGAGCCCGATGCAGGACTCGAATCCACAAACTGTGAGATCATGACCCAAGCCGAGGTCAGACACCCAACTGACTGAGCCACCCAGGTGCCCCTAAACTTGACAACTTTTGAGGAGTACACTGTTAAGACTCTAGGAACCCCTTCATTTGCTGCTGCTGTTCTCTTCCTTGCTGGGCACATGTTCTGGATCATTCATCTGGACAACTGGCATCTCCTCTAGCTCCCACCACCAGGGTGGTGCCCCACAGCTGGGGATGGCTGGATGGTGATGAAGCTGAGCAGGCTGGCATAGGACAGGGTAGATGCTCCGGGATCCCACTGGCTGATGGGTAAGCAGGAGAAGAGTTGTTATCAAGTGTCACAGCCAAGGGCAAGTGACATAGACATGTCTGTATCATGTCTGAGGAGACACAGCCATGGCAGTATCCAGTGCGCAGTTGGGTTAGGCAGTAGTGGGAAGAGTTAATCACTTTCTGAGGAACCCCCGTTGTCATACGTGAGGTGTTTGTACACTATTCCTCATCAGACAGTAAGCTCAGTGAGGGCAGGGCCATCCTGACTATCCGCTTCAGCCCTCTGTGCCCTGTATGCAGCATAAGGGCTGGCTGGTGAGTAAGCAAATAAGTGATGGGTGACATAACTGGATTTATAAGACTTGGGGACCTGCCTTTGCAATCGATGTACTGCCCTGTGATCCTGAGCAAGACAGTTCACCTCTCTGAGTCTCCGTTGCCTCATCTATAAAATAAGATCATAATGCTAACTTACAGAATCCGTGAAGATCAGATTGATGTCTGTGAGAGAGTTTTGTAAAGGGTCACACAAGTGTGCAGTGTTCTCTTATTCTGCTTGAAAATGGGAAAGTAACCAGATGTCCACTGGCATCTCTTTGGGCCTGGTAAACAGTGACTCTGGATGTTTGCTTTCTGAGTCAAAGCATTTAGAGCATGCTTCTTTTGAATGTGCATTTGAATTCCCCACCCCCTGCCCCACCCCGGGCTGCCATCACCTGGCTGGCTGGCTGTGTTTCTGAGACAGGTTCTCCCCGCACCCCCCCCCCCCCCGCCCCGGCAGTCAGGAGCACACCCCTGCACTTCACCTATGCCCTCTACCCAATTCTGGTCCTGGCAGACTTGCTCCCTGTGCTCAGATTACATAACAATATTCAGGCTGACTGGTGTTCTCTGGTCAATCCTGGGGGAAGATGGCCTCTTTCCAGGGATTATTTTGCCAGGTATCTCTATGTGAGTGGATATTTGTTATTGTTGTTATTCATTATACATTGTTATTCACCTGATCTGGCAAGTAGTTCCAAGAAATCTCTCCCAACCTGATGTAGTCTGTTGTCTCTCTAGGAGGCCTAGTGTGGAAAAAGAAGAAAAGTTCCTATCCATGGCCCTACAAAGGGCAATTGTAACTTAAATCATACCCTAAACCCAACTGCCAGTTTTCCCTCAATATGTGTCATTAAGGATGCTTTAGAAATGGATTTCTATACCCTACGCACATGATATGGGTACAGAAAATATGCCTTGGATATGTGCCGAGTTATGATTGCTGGGTAAACAGTAGGTAGCATTTATTGAGCACGTGACGCGTGGCATGGTACCTGTGTGAACTCATGGAATCCTTGCAATGACTCTGTATGGTAGGAAGTCATATTTCCCCTATTTTATAGTTAAGGAAGATTAGCCAAAGAGAGGCTGATTAACTTATTTAAAGTTATACAGACAGTAACGATGGAGACAGGTGCAAACCCAGCAGTCTGACTCCAGACCCAGTGACCCACAACACGGAAAATGGTGACCCACATCTGAATAACTGAGGTTGGATAACTTTGTGTACTTTTGTGAAATCCTGCCTGGTCTTTGGCCAGATTTTCCCTGGAGCTCAACTTTTCAGTGTTCCCTGACCTGCACAGAGAACAATTTGCAAGAATGCCTGAGGGCAGCCCACAACTTCTTATCTCTCTGTTCCTGGAGAATGGCTGTTTGTAATCCCTGCTTCTCCCAGCCACCTCTCTCAGGCTTCTGCTGCAGGTAAACTTGGGTTTTGAGAGCTGGTGCCCTGGCTCTTTTCCCCTTTCCCAAGTTATGGTGTGTGTTGCAGGAAAGTGCCTTCCTGCCCAGGTACAGTCAGAACATCAGTAAGGATAGGGAAGCACAGAGGAGCCAGGAGATGCCCTGCGCTCCCATCAGGACCATTGTCTCCAGACTAGGGGGTCAGTGTTGCAGAGGCCTGTGTTCATGGACAGGCTATGCATCCTCTCAGCCCTGTCTGCTGACAGCTTGTGCCCAGTCTAGATGGTCTCTGAAGCCTGGGCAGTGAATACAGAGGTGAGGAGCAGACAGAATTCACAATCCGTTTGCAATTCCTCCCTTCTTTGCTGGAGAGCTCTGACCCTCTAACCAGCATTTGGCAAGTTCTTGTTGGATGAACAAATGAATAAACATTAAGTTAAGCCAGATCTGAGACCCTATAACTTCCACCCCTGGTGTTAATTATGCCCAAGGCAAATCTAGTTCCTCCTCTGGGTAGATGGTGTCTGTCTGCTACGAGCTCTGTCCTTGTTCCTACTTTGTTCTCCATTGAAACATACATTTCAGGTTTGCAGATGACACAAAGCTGGAAGGAATCACTAATCTGATAGATGAAAGAGTCAAGAACACAACTCTTTAGCTAGAAATTTAAAGTTAACAGAGATAAATATAAATTTCTCTGAGTTAAAGCCTCATGTAGAAAAAGGGAAGAAGCTAGCTTGAAAGGACCCTGTGAGTCAGATTGGGGTCTTCAGTAGGCAACATGCTCACTAGAAGCCAATGGCTTGACTTAATTAAAAGACTCTGAGACCACATCGATGGAAGTACAGTGTCTAGACCTAGAAGTGAGTGCTTTGCTCAGCCTGTGCTAGGCACAATAAGTCTAAAGGATTCAGTTCAGTTCTGGGTGTTTCTATCAGGAGGGACAGTACATGCCGATGTTCATCCAGAAGCATATGATGAAAATGTTGAACTACACATTTGAGATCCATTTGAAGGAATGTTCGAAAAAGAGAAGACTTAAGGAATTATCAATCTGGTCTTCACATATGTGGAGCTCCATAGAAGAAAGGAAGATTTCTTCTGTATCACCCTAGAGGGCAACTAAGAACCGTGGATGGAAATTACAAAAACAAAGAAAATGTTCTGAAAATTGCAGCTTTCCACCAGGAGGGAACAGTGTCATAGCACAAAGAGCTAGATGTTGTTCAAAGGGTCCTGCCTTGAGTGGGGGTGGGGGTGGAAGCTCATGAGGGTCCTGGGTTTCTGTGATCTGTAATCTCAGCTGCCTTTCTCAGCCTCGTGTCCTCTGCAGCTTTGTCAGGCATGAATTTGAAAATCCTCTTCCCACAGTGACGCCAATCCATATATCAATACATGAGGTGCAGGTGTGAACCGAGAGCCTTATGACACTCTCCTCAAGCGGTAGCCATCATTAATTGAGCAAGATCTAGTGAGAAGTGTTCTGAATCCAGAATTTGAAAACCTGAGTCTAGTCTTAGCTCTGCTCCCAACTATCTTGGGGTCCTCAGTTTTTCTACTTATGAGTTAAAAGTATTGAATCATCTCTGGCTTAACTCATTGACTTACCCACTAACACACTCATTCATTCAACTAATGTTTATTGAGTATTTACCATCTTTTAGACATGATCTTCCTTAGGTAAGTCCTTCTTCTTTGGGGGTTTAATTTTCCTCTTCTGTAAAATAGGGGTATTGGATTTTGGATGAACCCTTGCACCTTAGCTAGGCCATGAATCCACCTCAGTTCACATTTCATAGCTTTGGCTAAAAGATTGTCACATAAGGCCTGGATGAAATCTTTGCTAAATAAAAAAAAAAACATTATGTGGTTCAGGCACTCCTCAAATATGTCTATCTATTAACTCATTTTTTAAAAAGGGAATGAAGGGATTAATTTTAATTTGCATCTATCAAAGGCATACCACATTAAGAGAAACAAAAAAAAAAAAAAAGAGAGAATAAAAGAGAAAAATTGGGAGACCGACATACTAATCATAATTGTTGCCACTCACGGAATGTCTATTGGTGCAAATTTCTGAGACTTTGAAAGTGTAAAAATGTCTTTAGTGTGCCCTCATCTTGACTGACAGTTTGTTTGGACACACAATTCTAGGTTGGTAATAATTCCCACGCAGAATTTTGAAGGAAGTACTCCATTTTCTTTAACATTCTAAGGCTGTTGTTGAAAAACACTGTCATTATGATTCTTGATTTGTTGGATTTTACCTGACTTTTTCCCCTCCTTCTCTCTCTGAAAGCTTTTAGAATGCCCTTTTTACTGCCTATGTGTCCTGATGCTGTGATTTAGAGGAGGTCTTTTTAAATTAATCACAGCAGGCACTTGGAACATCGTATCAATTTGGCACTTTGTGCCCTTCAGTCCTGGGAATTTTTCTTTACAATTTATTCCTTTTCATTCTGTCTGTCTTATACTTGTTAGATTGATATTTTAATTTTCTTATATTTTCTCTCTTACTTTCCTCTCTCACTGGTCTTATTCTAGTCTCAAGAAAATTTCTTTGACTTTATCTTCCAATCCATATATGAAATGTTTCATTTCAACCATATTTTTAATTTTTTTATTTTTTTAATGTTTATTTATTTTTGAGAGAGAGAAAGAGCGCAAATGGGGGAGGAGCAGAGAGAGAGGGAGACACAGAATCTAAAGCAGGCTCCAGGCTGTGAGCTGTCAGCACAAACCTTGAGTTCATGATCTGAGCTGAAGTCAGATGCTTAACTGACTGAGCCACCCAGGTGCCCCATATTTTTAATTTCTGAGAGCTCTTTCTATTCTGTAATTTCCCCCCCTTTCTGTAGCAGCTTGTTCTTTTTTTATGGACACAATACCTTTCTCACCTCTCCAAGGACTATAGTAGTGTTGAAGATTTATTGTTTTGCCTGTATCTTGTTTCCTCTGAATGGCTGATCCTTTTTGTTTGTTTAGTTTGGTTTCTATCAGAGAGGCTTTTCTGCAAAGTCTGGTGATCTTTGACTGAATCGTACTCATATTTATGAATGGGGCACCAAAAAAGCTGAGTGGATACTCTGTTTAATGGATGGAGTGTATTTACTGGAAGGTTTCACTCTGCAGTGATCCAGCAAGACACTGGAGGTTTGGGGGCGGGATCTCCAAATGTCAGTGTTTGAGTATCTGTGCATCTTTTTTGGTTTCTCCAATGAAAGATCCTCAAATCCGCCTAAAATGTTTATATTTGGCTGCCAGTATCCTGGGAGCCAATAAGATCAAGGATGGTGGCCATCTCCCTCTTCTGTATATGGACCTTCAGTGAATTCCAAGTTCTCAGGAAAGTGCACATCACATACAAGAGGGACCTAGGGGTCTACTCCCTTTACAGACTTTCAACCCCTCTTCCCTTTTTTAGCCCCACCCATACCCCTACCCTCAGTGCAACCTGGTGCTTCCACTTCCTCAGTCTTTCCGAGGTTGTGCAGGGCTAATGGCAGGAACATGCATCTCATTTTCTCCATTCTGCCAAGTCAGAATCCACTCTTGCAGCTACTTTCTGTTACTCAAAAAAATGTTGACTTGTCTATTACTTCTCATTCTCTTTATTCTTGTTGGTTTATCTTTGCCCTCTTGTGTCATTTTTTTCAGATTTAGGAATTAATGACGATATAGCCAAATGATCGAAGGGTAAGATAATTTTTCAAAAGGGGATTCAGAACAAATAAACTGGGGTCTAGAAGACACTGACAAGAATAGGTGGGCAGCCAGTGCGAGAGACCGCTCGGGCACTGTGGGTCCACATTGCAGGTATGCAGTTATGTAGCAGGAAATAGCTTGAGGACCTCATTCACTCCGGCATTCAGTGAGTATCTGTTGATCACCTGCTATGTGCCAGACTCAGCAGATGTGACTGTGAGCAAGACAGAGAAGGCTTCTGCTCTTCGGGACCTTATATTTTCACGTGCAATAAGGCCACAAATAACAAATAAACAAGGCAACCTGTTAATGATAAGTGCTCAAGAAAATTAAAGATGGTTGTGTGTTAATGAGTGACCATAGGAACTACTTGAATGGAAGGGCCCCTGAAATCCAGTTTCCTCATCCTAAGAATGAGGAAGTTCAGGTACTGAGAAGGGAAGGGACTTTCCCAATGTCACACACAGTTAGGACCTGCACCAGTACCGAGGAGGCCTCCTGATTCCCACTCCTGCATTCTTTGTGCTATTAATTTCTCCGAGGTTCTTGAGACCTCTGCTGACTGCAGACCACACCCTTGGCCTCTCTGTGGCTCTGCCTTCCATCTCCGCACCATGGAAAACAACCAAGCTAAATAGCTCCTTCAGCTGAGGTCAGGGAAGCCCCAGCTCCAGTGAACAAAGATGAAGCAAATCATCAGCTTTAGAGTCTTTTTTTTTTTTTTAACATTTATTTATTTTTGAGAAACAGAGTGAGACAAAGCGTGAGCGGGGGAGGGGCAGAGAGAGAAAGAGACACAGAGTCTGAAGCAGGCTCCAGGCTCTGAGCAAGAGGTCAGCACAGAGCCTGATGCGGGGTTCGAACCCACAAACCATGAGTTCATGACCTGAGCCGAAGTCAGACACTCAACCGACTGAGCCACCCAGGTGCCACCAGTTTTAGAGTCTTAATTGGACTTGGCAGCAACACGGGCTGTCTACCTGCAGACTGAAGGTGGCCCCTCACTGCCCACATATTGTGTTATGCCTGTTTCAAATCTCAGTCAAGGTAGAAACGGAGCACTAAACTCCTGTCAAGAGACCAGCTTTCTGGAGAGCTCATCTGGATTTCACAGAAGTGCAAGGACAGAGGTTTATAGGGATGGATTTTGAAGCCACTAAACTGAGGCATCATGGGCAACACAGGGCTTTTCTGAGGCTCACATGGTGATCCTGGAGCAGAACTGGGAACTATCCATCTGTCCACTGACCCTTTTTTCCCTCAAAGTATTATGCCTCCTTCAAATATTGCAACCCCCACCCCCGCTGCCATGATATTGTTGATCTGCTGTACATGTTGTTATTATTACTTTCATTATGAAATAACTCTGGAAATAGAAGGGAGGGGGGGAATCACGCAGAGTTTTCCACCCAGTAAAGCCAGTCATAACATTTTGATGAATTTCCTTCCTGTGAATTTCCAACGTATAGGGTTGTTGTTAGTGATGTTCTCCACCTACTTATATATGCAACTTTACATCCTGTCCTTTTCCTTAAACTTTGTATGAGTTCAGCAATTTGTAACTGATATAAAGCTTTATGAATATCTAATGACCGCTTAATTAAACAGTCACTTTATATATCATAATTACTTAACTATTCCCTTCCTGTTAGATTTTTGTATTTTAGTATTAGGTTTTTTTTGTTGTTATAGCTATTGTTTCTCACACTGTAAAATGCTGTTATGAACATACTCATGCTCAAAGCCATATGAGTACAACTGCCTGTCACCTGTATGCTACTTCTCATCCCTTTGCAATTGGAAGGGGGTCGTATACATACTCTGCTTTGAGATGTTTCATGGTAAGGAATGTTATCTAATGAAATTAATCTGTGACTGTGGGAACAGAGGCATCAGCAGCAGGCACAGGGACTGCTGGGGGAGAGAAGGACTGTTTTGAACAGGAGCTGGCAGGCCCTCTCAGTGCCCCCGAAACCTCACCAAGTAGACACCCTCTCACTTCACATTTTTCTAAGGCCGGCTCTGGCCTCCCTTGTTGCCATTCACATGCAGACGTTACTTCAGAGAACTCTGTGCCTCGCGCTGGCCCAACACCGTGGAGGACTTAACCAGAGTGAATCAGAGGGCAGGCAGCCAGGAGAGGAGGAGGAGGTCTGGCTTATCTGATGGATGAAGCGATGGCAGGAGCTGATGTCCACAGTGTCAGCAGACTCAGGTGGCAGGTGTTGTGTGCCGTTGGCAGGCTCATGGGTAGGGGAGGTGGTCATCAGATGGGTGGTACGCGGCAAGCAATGAAGAATGAATCTTCATTTTCCATAAAGGGATCCAGGGTCCCACCGTCCCCTTGTTTTTTGCAGAAAAAGTTTATGCTGACCTGGGGACCCTTAAAGGCATGTGAGTCACCTTCCCTAAAACCTTTCAGGCCAGTTCTTTTCATTGCACTGGTTTAGGGTAAGACTCCATTAAGATTATTAAAGAGGGAAAAGATCTGATTTACTTACATAATAATTTTAATACCTGTGTACATCTGGTGCAGTCTATCCAAGGACAGTGGGCCATCAAATTAACTCCTTTTTTCTACTTCTTCTCTACTTGGTAACTTTCCTCTCATATTTAAGTAATAATGATAATTAATTAATTCCTCTAGAATTTATTTGTAAACAAGCACTTGGAGAGCTAACTCTGTTGGAGCCACCGTCCTAAGTCCTTTAAAAATATTATCTCATTGGGGTGCATGGCTGGCTCAGTTGGGAGAGCATGTGACTGTCAATCTCAGGATCATGAGTTCAATCCCCACATTGGGCATGGAGCCTACTTCAAAACAAAATTATTTCATTTAATCTTCATAGCAATCTCTGAAGCAGATACCATTATGTCCCCATTCCACAGATGAGGAAACTGAAACCAGGAGGTTAAGTAACTTGCCCCTGGTCGCACAACCGGTGAGGGGCTCCAGAGTCCGTAGCCCTCGGGAGAATCTGGTGGAGACAGATGCAGGCTGAAGCTGAGGCCCTAAAATGACAACAGTAGAATCCTGGGCAGGGTGCTGTGCTACCTCTCCTAATGTCACTGGAAACCCCACAGGGAATAATCTTACCTTTTTCCATAAAATGAGGAAATTCTTAGGGGTAATCTGGCTCACACTGTTTATACACAGAGGAGGTGCAGTCAATCTCCAAATAGTCACCAAGCAAACATGGACCTCAATGAAAGCAATAGTTTCTGGCAAATATGAGTAAGAACCAGGGAGGTTATGATGTCTCCTCTGCATGTGTAGTGGTACCAGCTAGAAAGAAGACAACCGGGCTATGGCTGAGAAGCAGGAGGAAAGTGAGGGTGTGAGGAGCTCCTTCCGCCCCTCAGGATGCACCTTGGAGTGGGAAAGACAAAGTCCAGGGACTGGACAACATAGGAACAAGTTTCCTTGGGAAATGGCCAGGACCCAGGAAGGAGAGAGGCTGGGAAAGTAAGGGGAAAAGAATCAGACAGTGATTCACTGGGGGAGGGGGGGGAGCACCCTGAGGGGGAGGGCAGAAATCCAACTAGCCATTAGCATCAGAAAGGTTTAGCAAGCCCTGGGCAAGGTCCTAAGGAGCTAAGCAAAGAAAACAGCTGAGACACTCCCAGGAAGGGGCCACCTCAGAGACTGAGATGGGGGGGGGCACCGTGAAGGAAATAGGCAAGAGAAAATTTTAGAAACTGCGGTACACGGTCAGAGAAGACTCAGAAACACCCGACTTCATGCTGAGAGTCTGTGTTATCAGCTCACGGCTCCCAACATTTCCCTCCTAGGAATGAGTTTGGTCTTAGAATCTGGAGTGGGATCAAACTGGTAGATTGAAAGTCAAGCATCCATAGCCGACAGTTGGAAAATAAACAGGACAGATAATATGCAGCCTTGGACTTTTGAGCAGGGTGTGATAGCCCCTTCCTGACTCTGTTGAATCACCAGGACCTCTGTGGTGGGGAGAGGTTGGGCTCCCTCCCTCCACACCCCTGATTTCAGCAAGAGGGTGTCTGTCAAATTGGAACATGGTTCCCTGAGACAATACCTTAAAGATTTCCAAGGAGGATGTTGAAACCGTTCTTAAAAGGCTTTGGGGAGGAGAAGAGCGAGGTGAAGACAGATGTTTGCAACATTCTGTGCAACACGCTGTTGGATAAGACCTATTTAAATTTCTGGGACAGAGATTCAGCTCAGAGAGAGGAGTGTGGACTCCTGAATGTGCCACTGTAGAGGAGTACAGCCCTGCAGAGAAGAAGGGACAGTGAGAGTGGGGACATGGTCACTGGGCCTGTGCAGATGGGAAGAGGAAGAAGAGAAAGTAATGACCCTGGGGCCCTGTGAGACAGTAGACCTGCTGGCACCCAACAGAACTGGTCAGAAAGAAAAATACACCCCTACTTTCCTAAGAAATTGATAATCTAGTGTCTGTGAGGGAATTTGGTTTTATTGGTTAATGAGGGGAACACTCTGTAATTAATGTTCAGTAGGTGGTGTGGCTCATCACAGTCCAGGAGAAGTCTTAGAGCATGCAGCATGAATGAATTATTTTGAGGGTTGCAATTAAAAATGCTTTAAGTGTGCCCAGATTCCTCAAAGGTCTTTTGGCCCCTCTGCCCTTGCCCCCTCCCCTACTGGCAGGGGCTCTTAGAACTTTCCAGGGCTAATTCTAGTCCTGGGTTCTCTGAAGCACAGTTTGTCAAGTGTGAACTCCAAGTCCCCTGGGCACCTGAAGCTCCCTTGTTGCTCTGGGGAGGAATTGTTACAGGGACGGCTCTGTCTGGCCTCTGACTCATCCATTTCTCCTAACTCCCTCACTGCCACTGTTGAGAATTCCCTTGTTGCCCTGGAGTGGGGACCGAGTGTGATAAATCTATTTGATCACGCCATTGAGGTGAGGCAAAACCAGGACATTCATCCTCTATTTGAACCGTAATGTTTTGGGCTGGGTCTCTGAGCACCAGCGAAACTGACTGTTGATCATCTTTCATCATCTTTTGTCTGGCCTGGGCAGCCTACAGCAAGCAAAAATCTCCATCTAATGGTGTTTTCCAGCCTTCTCTCGATCTTTGAATTGTAGAAGCACACTGTCTGGCTGTTAATCCTCTCCTGCCCCCCACCGTAGCTCCCTGCCTGCCCGTGCGTGGGTCTGGCTGTAACTTGTCCTGAGGGGCAGTGGGCCTTGTATCTGGTGACATGCTAGGCCGTTTGCAACCAGAGCCTTAGGCGCCCTCTGCTTTGCAAAAGTCTGCAAAAGGGCCATACCCATCCCTGAAAGGGCTGTAAATTGCATCTTAGGCCATGTGCGTGCTTGACCTTGGGAAAGAATCCTGAGGTTGGCACAGAGGAGTGACTCCACTGAAGCATAGAAGCTCGGTGGCAGAGATTCTCAGAGTTAGCAGGAAATGTTGTGGTCATCTAGTCCAACATTCTACAAATGGAATTTGCAAATTCTACAAATTTCCATTAGTGGAAAGTGGAATCAATTTAGTGGGATGCCACCAGCAAGTGAGAAAAAAAATGAAATAGAATATCAGTGAAATTAACTCAGCGAAACTTGTGTTTCAGTGAAATTTGTGTTTCAGTGACGTAGCTGTTCGTATGTTAGTGCAGACTGGTTAAGATTATAAACTGCAGTCCGGAAAGTTTAAGCAACTTGTTGTAGGCCAAGCAAACCCTCAGAGGACCAGTAGCTCAGGCCAGTGTTGTCTTCTCTCCACCTGTCTCCCACCCCCTCCAACCACATACATACCTAAAACTTGTACATAATTTGCTCTGGTATGTGGTTTAAGGAACATGGGATTTGTGGTGGAAGGCTGGATTCAAGTCCAGCTGGGTGACTGTGGGAAACCATCTGGCCAGTGTTTCTCAGACAGTATCTCAGGGACCCTCCATTTAGAATCATGAGTTGGGGGAGTCTTGTTAAAAATATACATCCCTGGGTCCCCTGAATCAGAACCTGTGATTGGAGGCTAGGGCAAGTGAGAGACCAGCAAAGGCATCTGCACGTTCAACAAACTCCTGAGGCAATTTTTATGCGCACTCATTGTCCCAAACAATGATCTTGATGTTTCTGAGCTTAAAGTTCTTGATGGATGTGGTGGAGATGGTAGCATCGCCTGGTTGTTGTGAGAATCAAGTGGATAGTTAACGTGAGGGTGAAAGCACTCTACAGACCTGAGGTATTACCATGTCACAACATCCCTCTCAAAACGATGCTTTGGGAAGATGGCACCAGAAGGGCACAGAGGTAGAGTCTGTGCATTTAATGGGACTAGGAAAGTTAAATGGAAAAATGAGCCAACAAGCATGTTTTCTCCTTCTTCTGTCTCTTTCCCTCTTCCAACTTCTGTCCTACGAATTTCTCTTCCTGATCCAATCTCAATGGCTGCGCCCTGCCCATCCCCGGACACGTGTTTAGAGCAGGCTCCTTACTCCGTGGTTGGGAGCCATACATTTTGCAACCATCATTTCAATGCATCGTGTAACCTTCTCAAGCCCACTGTGACATTCAAGTTCCTTTAACAGGAAATTCTCACAGTCCTGAATGCTGAGCTCTTGGTCCTGGTGGGACTGTTGTTTCTCTGCATACTGGGCTGCTTGCTGTATTTACCATTCAGCAGAAGCTTCCCGGGACATATGGCTACACAATGTACTTGGACTGGTGCGTTAGTACAACTGCTGGTGCAGGCAATGCAGGCCCTGAAGGCTTCAATTAGAGATGTACAGACTGAGGCCAAGTTCCTTGGAGGTGGTAGCTGGACTTTCCCACTGAGCCGCTGTCTGGGCTGAACCTTGGGGAGAATAGGCTGCCCCTGTGGGCCTCTGGGTCTCCCACTCCTTCCCTTATTTCCCCTCTGCCCCTAAGTGCAGCTGCTATTTCAAGAGAGAAGCTTTGCAGGGGCGCTTGGGTGGCTCAGTTGGTTAAGGGTCTGACTCGGCCCAGGTCATGATCTCGTGGTCATGGGTTCAAGCCCCAGCTCTGAGCTGATAGCTTGGAGCCTGGAACCTGCTTCAGATTCTGTGTCTTCCTCTTTCTCTCCCTCTCTCTCTCTCTCTCTCCCCCTCTCCCTCTGCCCCCCCCCCCCCCGCCCCACTCACGCTCTGTCTCTTTCTATCTCTCAAAAATAAATAAGACATTTAAAAACATTTTTTTTTAAGAGAGTGGCTTTGTGCTTAGCTCTGTGAGACAAACTAATAACTAGTGGTTTCTCATGATAAGTGAAAGTCTCAGTGTTCAGCTAGAAGAGGTTGCTCTTATCCTGAGGTCGCTCTACCCAGTTTTACTGGTTCTGCCCCAGAACCAGTACAGTGGGGAAGTGCCAGGCCCAGAGGGAGAGTAGGCTACGGTACTGAGGATGGCTCCTAAGTAAGATGTGACCCCTCTTCCTCCCTTCCCATTCTTTCTCCTGGTCCCCAGTAGTTGGGCTAAGGTAAACCAATTCTATTCCCTTCTCTTCTGCTTTTCCTTTGTGTTCACACCTCATTCTTTTTTGTGTCACTGGCAACATCTGTTTTAAGCTGATGGCTCCAGCTGGGGGTGGGGTAGGGGAGGTTGCAAAAGTTAGGAGGAAGGAGGTTGTCTCTTCCATTATTCCCAAATAAGAATTCAGCTAGAAGCAGGTAAGAGTGAGTGAGTTAGAAATGGTGCCCAGTAAGAGTCTGAGGGTAGTCATAGGGGCAAGGAGGGGCGCAGGGTAGTGCCCTGGGAAGACATAAAGAGACATACTGGGAAAGGGGGTAGAAGGCACAGCTAGCTGGAAGCTTGGCAAAGGAAAATGAAAATAACTCCAAGTGAACAAGAAAGAATTAGAATTAAGCTCGGTTCTGGGCAGGCTCCAGATTGTGGCTGGAGCTAGAGCAGCAGAATGATTGAATGGCACTGTGTCAATTACTTTATTTTCTTGTTTTCTTTCCTGTTCCCAACTCCCTCTTCTGCCTTCTTTCCACTCCGGACCCCATCTTTCCCCCCTTTTCTTCCTCCTCCTCCTCTTTTCCTCTGCACGCATCCTTTCTCCCTCCCCCTCTCACCCACCCCCTCCTCCCCCAATCCCTCACGTTCCACTCCACGCCCCACCCCAAGCTCTCTGGCGGATGTGAGTTGACCGTGGTCCTCCAGGACTTCAATGCAGGCCACAGCAGCGAGCTGACCATCCAGGTGGGACAGACGGTGGAGCTGCTGGAGCGGCCCAGCGAGCGGCCGGGCTGGTGTCTGGTCCGCACCACGGAAAGGAGCCCCCCGCAAGAGGGCCTGGTTCCCAGCAGCGCCCTGTGCATCTCCCATTCCCGAAGCAGCGTGGAGATGGACTGCTTCTTCCCCCTGGTGAAAGGTAGGGGGACTGAGGGGGGGTGGGCACGTGCAGAAGGCGCTGGGCACGAGCCCACCCTAACCGAAGAGCACCACTGAGCTATCCTGTCTCGTCAACCTATTCTGACCTTGTGGGATTTCTCTTGACCTGCTTGTGAAAGGAGTGGGTTGGGGACTTGAGGAGAAAGAGCTACCGAGTGGCCATGTGACTTTGGAAAAGTCATTTAACCTTTGTGAGTCCATTTCAGCCTAAAATGAAAGCTGAATTAGATGGCCTCTAAGACCTCTTCTAGCTCTCCCACTACATTCAGAAAAGTCTTCTACCTGTGACCAAGCCTAGACTTCTCCCTTCTGCACTGAAGGCTCCAGAGCTGCTTTGGGCTCCCTGGCCCCCCACCCCCACCCAAGTGCTAGCATAGCTGAGTTAGGTTTGACCCTCCCCTCAGCCCTGCCAGGGCACAGGACACTCATTTATGGGGCCTTCATGGATACGTTCTTTGAGCCCAGGTTTCTGTTTTACACAGTTCTGTGTTACTCATTTTATATAAGTTCTCTGCTTATTTATTCATTTTTCCCCTCCCACCAAGGAGACTGAACTACTTAGAACAGTGATTCTCCAAGGGGGGGCAGGGGTGGGGGGTGTCTCAGGATTGGCAAGGTCAATATCCCTCTGGAACGTTTAGAAATGCAAACTCAGACTCCGCTCCAGACCCACTGGGTCTGAATAGCTGGGGTGGGGGCCAGCAGTCTGTGTTTTAGCAAGCTCCCCTGTGACTTTCATGCTCACTCTCGAATGAGACCCTCTAACTTTGACAGTCAAGGCTGGCAGGGGCTTTGGAGTTACTCATTTTACATTGAGTAAACTGAGGCGCAGAAGGCGACGCTGAGCTCTCCTGGGGTTCTGAGCTTCTTTTCTTAACTGGTCACATGACCTCCGTCGGGGGCGCCCTCTGTGCAGACCCATGCTGAGTATTTGTGCAATAGGAAGAGGGTAGGGGCCTTTGGGGAGGCAGGGACACCAGGGTCACCACAGAGACCTGCTACAGACTTCTCGGTAGGTACTGCAGGCTAATTAAATTTCTGAAAAGTTGCTAATTCTGCTGGAATTGCATCCGGTCCACCTCTAAAACCTGCCATCCTCCTTTCAACCACCAGATGGCAGTAGCAGGTTGCATTATTGGAGCTGTCCAACTCTCCCAAGGGGCGTCCCTGGGTTTTTTTCCATCAGAAGAAAACTGGAAACTAAGACCCTCTTCCCTCCACACGCACACACCCTCGTGCCCCCTTCCCTCTGTTCATCCATCGCTTGCTTCTCCCCCTCCTTTTCTCTGAACACAGGAGGAACTGTGTCAGGAAATTGTGTGGAATTTGTAATTGCAGATACAGCTCCCCGGTCCTTTGAAGTGTCCACTGGAGAAACTCGTGGTACCAGGAAGAGATGGGTGAAACTCAGGAATGTGGTTCTGTTTGAAGTCTAACCAAAGGGAAACTGGGACCCAAAGGGGCTAGAAGTGTGAGGGTGAATGATGCAATATACACAAAACACTTAGAACAGTGCCTGGCACGCGATGCGTGGTAGTTGTCATGATAAGTGATAGTTATTCCATTTTTTGCCATCGATTCTTCAGCAAAATAGCTACCAACTCCCACACATCCAGTCTAGAGACCCCCATCTTTGGAGACAAAACCAAGGATGGCACTTCCTTTGCTGGGGAGGGCTAACTCGTCATAGATCTCTGGTGTGCGTTGTTCATCAGGAAGGACTTACCTTGCAGAGAGGAGCTGAGACTTTCTGACAAAGGCCCAGCCTCTCCAGCCTGTGGCTGGGTAGGATATGCATGCCTTCCTTGCCCCTGACCATCTGGGACCCTACCGCTTGTGGCAGGAGCAAACACACAGTGGAGAGGCAGAGAGCAGTCAGAGGGGATCTGTGATCCAGAGGCATTCAGGGTGAGAACTCTAGAGGGAGAGGGATTAGTGGAGGGTCAACTGCGAAATGGACACTAAGGAGGAGGGATGGAATACAGAAGCAAGAGAGAAAGTGGAGAGGGAGACCAGCATGGAACTTTCTGGCGCACTCCACCAGCAGGCATGGCTTCTTAAAGGCAGTATCCTACCAGTGCCTGTCACCCATTTCCTTGGCTCTGTTGGTTTGTAGGCTGGTTCCTCTCTCTCCAAGCATAGGCCAAGTAGGTGGGCCTTCAGATGGCCACCTGTGAGCTCTTACTGCCCTCTCACCTGTGTGGGCTCAGAATACACAGGTGCCCAATTCCTGACAGTCAGGCCTCCATGGAGCAGCCCTAACACAGCCTCATTTGAAAGCGTGTGCTCTCATGCACACACCCCAGTTTGGAAAGCCATCTCCCACTCCAGGGCCTCTTAGCAGAAACTCCATAAACTGTTCCTTCTCCCCATTCTGAGGGCTGCCTGCTGGCCCCCTGGCCTTTTCCCCTCCCAGCTGATGTGTCTCCAGCAGGCGCTTCACCTTACAAGTTATGCACAGCAGGACTGAGAATGAAGCATTCCTCTGGGGGTTGTGGACTAGTACAGGGTGGCCTCACCCAATATCACTGGAGGTCAAAATCTGTTCCTTTTTCAATTCTTAGGAGGGAACTGGTCCTCTTAACCTTTGTAGAGAGCATCAGGTCAGTGCTTCTGTGGACTGTGAGAAAAAATGCAGTGTTTGTATGATGTGCTAAGTGCCAGATGAGTGCTCAGGCCATGACTGTCACCCCCCAGATATGCAGGTGGAAGAATCTTGGAATGTTAACACTGAGAAGGGAACTTGAAGAACCACTAGACCAGGCTCTCAACCCTGGCTGCATGGAATCCCCTGGAAGCTTTACTGAATGACAATGCCCAATCCTCACCCAAAACAACTAGATTCAGAATCTCTAGAATGGGACCTGAGGGTCCATGTTTTTAAATGCTCCTTGGGTGAATCCAAGGTACAGCCAAGTCAGAAACAGTGCACTAGTCCAGTTTCCTTTCCTCTAGGGCCACTCTTGGGCACAGGAAAGCAAGATGACTTTTCAGAAGCCACAGGGAAGTTGATGGCAAAGCTGGAGTAGAACCAAGGCTCCAACCCCCTTGCCCAGTGCTCTCCACCACACTGCCTATGGTGCTTCCAGGTAGCTCTGGGCTCCTCTCTTGTCTTTCCTTCCTGTGCCTTCTCAGGAGACAGCGGTTGGTTGTTTCTCCCGATATATCTGTGGCAGGACTGGTGATAGGGCTGCGTGACAAAGTGGGGGGCCTGCCTTTCTTATTTCTTTGCTGCCACCTGACACTCTCACTGGGGTTGGACCCTGTGGGGCCTCATCATTCCTCTTCCTAATCTATCCCCTCTCACTTTCTTAGCAGCAAGTGGTGGAGGGCAGCACCTCCCAAGGGACAAAGACTTTGTAGCAACAGTTTCAACTCTGGGTACATTTTAGAACCACTCAGAGGAGACTTTTAAAGTCTACTGATGCCTCACACCTCACCCTAGACCAATTAATTCATAACTACCTGGGCATCAGTATTTTTTTTTGGTTCCTTGGTAATTCTGTTGTTCCATGAGCATTGAGAGTCACTGCCTTATGGATTTAGCAACTCCCAATTATCAGGCATAGGAGATTTTAAAGATGAATTGGGAGGGATTAATACGCAAGTTATATAAAGAACTCCTACAACACAACAACTACAAAAAACAATTTGATTTAAAAATAGGCAAAGGACTCGAATAGACATTTCTCCATAGAAGGTATACAAATGGCCAATAAGATGAAAAGATGGGCAACATCACTAACAATTAGGGATCTGCAAATCAATACTACAATGAGATACCGGTTTATATCCATTAGGGTGGCTATTATTTTTTTAAAAAGCATAGGAAATAACAGGCATTGGTGAGGATGTGGAGAAATTGGACCCTTCTGCACTGCTCATGGAAAGTAAAATAGTGAACTGCTATGGAAAACAGTATGGGGTCCCTTAAAAGCTTAAACATAGAATTACCATATGATCCAGGAATTCCACATCCAGGTATACACCCAAAAGAATCAAAAGCAGGGACTCAAGGAGCTACTTGCGCACCCATATTCAGAGCAGCACTATTCACAAAGGTCAAAAGATGGAAGCTCTGGTGTCCATCAGTGGATGCATGGGTAAATAAAATGTTCCATACACATTGAATGGAGTATTGTCCAGTCTTTAAAAAGAAGGAAAATCTGGGAGCACCTGCATGGTTCAGTTGGTTCAGCGTCCGACTTCAGCTCAGGTCATGGTCTCACGGTTTGGGAGTTCGAGCCCCACATTGGGCTCTGTGCTGACAGCTCAGAGCCTGAGGCCTGCTTCAGATTCTCTCTCTCTCTCTCTCTCTCTCTCTCTCTCTCTCTCACTCTCTCCCTGCCCCTTACCCCACTCACTCTCTGTCATTCTCTGTCTCTCAAAAATAAATAAATGTTAAAAAAATTAAAAATATATAAAAAGAAGGAAAATCCAACATATGATACAACATGAATAAACTTTGGAGACATTATGTCGTGTGAACTCAACTAGTCACAAAAGAGCAAATACTGGATGGTTCCAGTTATAGGAGGTACCTAGAAGAGTCAAATTCCCTGAGACAGAAAGAAGAATAGTGGTTATGAGCAGCTGGAAGGAGAGGAGGAATGGGGAGTTAGTGTTTAATGTGTACAGAGTTTCAGTTTTGCAAGATGAGAAAAGTCCTGGAGATGGATGGTGCTGGTGGTTGCACAACCAAGGGAGTGTTGTTACTTAATGCTACTGAACTATATACTTAAAAATGGTTAAAATGGTGTTTAAAAAACAAAAACAAAAACAAAAACAAAAACAAGCGTTGGTCCTGGGTGCTTCTGCCTTTGGACCCGAAACCTGTCTAGGCTTTTCTCTACCCAGCTATGTAAGACTTCTGTGTCCCTTTTCCTTTCCTACCCAGTTTCTTCCTGGCTCCAGCTGAGTGCCTGGAGAAGCTATAAGGAAACACCTCTTTGCTTAGCAAAACCTAGCCCAGGAGGTGAGCCCTACGAGCAGATGTCCTGGAGGAAAGGGGCAGGGGCCCAAAGTGGCCATTGCTTATTCACAGGGAGTGCTCTCCTGTAGGGTCTCCTGATGATTTCTGCTATCATCACCCAGCTGCCCTCAGGAACAGCTTACCCAGGCTGTGGTGTGCAGGTCTAGAACAGTGGAGAAAACCTGGGCTCTGGAGATACGCCTCACCAGCAGCCTGAAGATGCTGAGCAGGTCTGTGATACTATTGACTTACATTAAGTTTGTAGTCAAGTCATAAAAATACCTGACATTTATTGAGCCTTCCTATGGGCCAGGTTTCTAGGTTAGTGCTTTAATACGAGTAACAATAATCTTTTCTCACTTTATAGACAAGGAAGGTCAGTCTTAGAAAGATTAGGTGACTTGCCCGAAGTCACATAGCTCACAAGTGGAGGACCTTGATTTGAAGGCAGGTCTGTCAATTTCCCAAGGTCTCACTCTTTAAGTATGCTCTATACCCTCCCAGGTCTGAAGGCATTTGTGACAGGTACTCAAATTCACTGAGCTTCCATCTGACAAGGCTCCCCTTTATGCAACCAATCTAGCTGGATGAGAATTTGGAGAGAGATGGCCACGCATACTGCTCTCTCACTCTCCCTTCGCCTCTGGCCTTCATGTGCTCCCTTCCCTAGAGGTAGTAGCAACAGACAGATTTTGTCCTGTGGGTGCTTTGCCCACTAGAAAGATCTTGGTGTCCCTGGCTAGAGCAGAAAAACTCTGACCAGCCCTGTGGATCGTAGGTGGAACTGGGTCCAGTTAGGGACCTGATAGGGGCTGGCCTAATCCTGGAGCTGGTCCAAGCTGTCCAACAGATTTTCCGCAGGGATGGGAACTTCCTGCACCTTCTGCTGCCAGGAACCAAAATGAGCCTTTCCTATCCCCTCTGCTGTCAGAGACTAAAAGCTTCCTTCTGCCTGCGGACTAGAGAGTCCACTAAAAGTCTCTCTCTTAGTTTTCAGTGTAATTCTGCATTAAGAGAAGCTACTTCAGGTTTTAGTTGACTCCATAATGCCTACCATGGGGATTCACCATAGGACGCTAAAAAATAATTGTCACCAGACATTTCCCTTCAGGTATGAAGTGACATATTAAAACTATAGTCTCTGGTCTACACTCCTACTCTGTTTGGGTGTCTGTAACTGACCTGCTATGAGGAGCCACCCTGGAATTCAGAACTCATTTTCTTCTAGAACAAAATTATACCCCGGAGAAGGATGAATGGCAGTGGGAAGAGTTTTCCATACTATAGCCCACAAAATTGTATTTAAGAGTAACATAGCTGAGGGGCACCTGGGTGGCTCAGGCGGGTAAGCATATGACTCATGGTTTCGGCTCAGGTCATGATCTTATGGTTCGGCGTGTGGGCTCGAGCCCCACATCAGGCCCTGCGCTGACAGCATGGTGCCTTCGTGGGATTCCCTCTCTTTCCCTCACTCTCTGCCCCTCCCCTCCCTCTCTCTCTCAAAATAAAGAAATAAACTTATGAAAAAAGAGTAACAGAGTTGAATATAGTATGTTTGCAGTGAAAAATGATGGCAAGGTTGTTTTTATTAATTGAAACCAAAAAATAATGCATTTGCATGAGAAATGTAACTAACTTGAGTGCTGATACTTCTTGAAGAAAAGTGTGTTTTAAGACAAGTGGAGATGCATTGGGAGAGATTCTAAAAGGAGGTCCTAGTCATTTTTCAGAATTATAAAAAATTAGAATTAAAATTTTTTCTTTTTATAATTGAATAAAAGTCCTTGATTAGATTTCATTTCACTTCAGAACATAGGCTTTTATGGATTCTCGGAATCTTAGAATTGAAAAGCACAATAAAGGTCCTCCAATTCACTCTTTCCCTAATATAGGGACCCCATTCTACACGCCTCTGATACTCAGCCAAGCATTACTTGAGTGCTCCCCAGGACTGGGAGCTCATTACTTCTAGAAGAAGCCTACTGCATTTTAGTACAGTTCTAATGGTGAGAAATTCCTCTTACTTAGTGCTGAAACCCAGATGCTTCCTACCCATCCCTCCTGCTAGTCTCCTTCCTCCAGTCCCCCACTTGAAACCTACCAGTCCTAACTCTCATGCTCCATCTCCTGATTCTTATCTAGAACAGACTAATTTCATTTGCATATAAAATGTTAGACACTTCTTTCCTAAGGTACAGTTTAATAAAAGCCTAGTAACTTTTCTGTACTCTTTTACTGAATCCGTGGGGCAGCACAAAACATCTGGGATTAACTTCAACAACCTTCATTTGTTTACAGTGATTATTTGTGTGTGTGGTTTTAAATCCTCCTCACCATCCTTGGATTTAAGAACATCCAGCCATCCAGCTTTATGTCAGGTGCCCCAAAGCCCCTCATGCTTGGGAGACCTGGTCCCCTGCTCTCTGGGCACAGCTCAGAGGCAACTGAATTGCACTCTGAGGCTCTCTGCTGGCTTGTCTTTTTTCCTGGTTATTCCCTACTGTCATTCATACCTTCATCCCTATCTTTCTGAATTACCTGTAGGATCCCCTCCAGTTCTAAAGATGTCTGGTTTTTTCTTTCCATATCGGGTAATCATCTTTGATAACCTAAGGCAATCATCCCATATTTTTCTCAGAAATGTACTCGCACATCTTTGAGGAAACAGGCGAGGGTTTGGCTCTCGGGGAGACAGGCCAGGAAGAGGACAGGGTGTGGAATTAGGGAGAGTCACTTTATCTTAGTTTCCATATCTATGCAAAGGGAAGCTGACAAAAAAATACCTATCTTACAGAGTTGCTGGAAGACTCAAAGGTGGCAGTGTTATTAAGTAAAAGTACTTTTTTATTTTAGATTTTTTAAAAGTAATCTCTACACCCAACCTGGGCCTCGAACCCACAGCCCCGAAATCAAGAGTCGCAGTCTCTACCGACTGAACGAGCCAGATGCCAAGAGTGGTTTTAACTGTAAAGTTGAGGGACACCTGGGTGGCTCAGTCAGTTGAGCATCTGACTTTGGCTCAGGTCATGATCTCACGGTTCGAGGGTTCAAGCCCCACACTGTGCAGAGCCTGCTTCAGATTCTCTGTCTCCCTTGCTCTCTTCCCCTCCCCACTCATGCTCCGGCTCTCTCAAAAATAAACATTAAAAACATTAAAAAATAAATAAGTAAATAAAAGAAACTGTAAAGTTGGTGATACAGTTGTGTACATAGGTGGTTTAGAATGAAACATGGATGGCTTGGCTACCATGAGGCTTTGCAGCATATGTAGCAGGCCATAAGGTGAATGATAACAGGTGCGGAGAGACTACAAGTCTTGACGTGAAAGACCTGGGTCTGAATCCCAGCTTAGCACCTGACTAGCTCATGACCTTAGGCCAGATCCTGAAAGTCAATAAAAAGGAGCAACAGTACTTGCTTCCCTTGAATTAGACTTCCCCACCTAGGTACACCTCACTAGGGGTCAATTAATGTTCATCTCCCTGCCTGCCCTTTGTCCCAATGCTGATAACCCCATAGCGATGACTCTAGGGCTTTTCCAGCCTGAATCCATGCCAGGGCTATTCACAAGGACAAGGTTTTGTTTCTAGTTTCATCCACAGGTTCTGCAGAAGCCCCCACACTGTCTCTAGTCTGTATCCCCTTTCCCTCAGTTTCTATTCCTGGCCTATCCCAGGCCCTTTCCGCAAGCTATTAACAGTAGGTCTGTCTGGCTCTATGATTTCCCCCCAACTAATGGTTTATTCCTGTCTTCTTTTTTTTACCTTCGACCCAGAGAGTTGAGATCATATTTGAGAATAATTGAACTGAAAATTAAAGTTATTCTCTGGCTTGCACCTGCCAGTGACCTATTCTCTTTCAATGATTAACTCGGGTCATTGAAGGAGGCATTCGGATCACACTGTGGAGATGGGCCGACCTGCGTGATGGAGGGCAGTGCGAGACCTTGAGTGTCAGGGTGGGTGTGGGTGTATCATTCCTCAATGGGATGGGCCAGAAATGTCTCAGTGGTTATTGACCAACAATCTGGGAGCCCTCAAAGGATGCAGTTGAAGGAAGAGGGAGATGTAGGGGCCATCCAGTCCCACTCCCCACCCCCCCACTTTCTTTTAAAAGAGTAAAAGAGCGCAAGGCCTACTTGGTTCTTGGTGAGATGTAGGCCCCAGGTTCATTATGTTCCCCATCCCCTAAAAACTGTAGTGGAAACTGGTGTAAGCTTTAGCAGGAGCCCGAGGATGGGAACAAGGAGTAATGTTCTGATGTTAGGAGTTTTGACCGAAGAAGTCTTCGCATTCCTGTTTCCTGGGAAGTCTTCTCTGGGGACACATGGGCCAAGTACATCTCATTTATTTGGAATGGTTGAAAACTCAGAAATATAAGGATGGGCAGTGTCTCCTGCATTCCTCTTATCATTCAAATCTTTAATAAACTCACCCGAGGAGCACCTGGGTGGCTCAGTCGGTTAAGTGTCCGACTTAGGCTCAGGTCATGGTCTCACAGTTTGTGAGTTCAAGCCCCGTGTCGGGCTCTGTGCCGACAGCTCAGAGCCTGGAGCCTGCTTTGGATTCTGTGTCTCCCTTTCTCTCTGCCCCTCCCCTGCTGATGCTCTGTCTCTCAAAAATAAATAAACATTAAAAAACTTTTTTAAATAAATAAACTGACCTGAGCTACGTCAAGGCAAAATCCACTTTGCATTTGATGCCTGAGAAACCTCTGCATGGCTGCCATGAGTCTACAAGCAGCTGCTCCTGCATCGGGGGCAGGGAGGTGGGAGGACCGCGTCGAAGTGCCAGTGCCATCCCATGAAGTGTCCTGTGAAGGCAATGGTGAGCCTTCCTGAACTGGAACTCAGCCACAGCGATAGACTGGCACTTGTTACTGCCCTACTTCAGGAACACTTTGACCTACTTACAAGTAAGCATTTCTGGATGCAGATAAAACCTGGAAGGGTTTGTTTTTAGCAACTCCAGCATCAGGCATCTTTCACTTTGATAAATAGCTTGTCTCCTCCAGAGCACAGGCAGCCGCTCAGCACAGATCTTCAGGAAGCCGGCCTGGCTGCCCGCTGCTCTACCTCCCTGTCCCCATGGAACAGGAAGCATTGGCTGTTCTAGGGAGACACCTGGGTCCTCAGTGAAATGCCACTGACTTCCTCAATACTGCTTAGACCTCTCCCCCACCTGGGGCCTGGTTCAGACGGGAGAGTGATGGGTGAGACTTCCTTCCTGGGAAAACAAAGAGGATGATTGACGGGATATGCTGGGGCTTAAGGTTCTTGAGTGTAAGTGAGTCAGAAGAAAGAGGCAGACATGTGTCAGGTGGGCAAGCACAGAGGAACCCATTTACACGTATAAGATGAGCTCAGTGATGGTTTCATCACTGGAGTCTCGGAGCCTTCACCAGGTGGGGGGGTTAGACCACACTAAATGGGGAAGAGGGTATTGCATATAAGGCTGGCAGTCATGCCTTTTCTGTAGACACTACTATTAAAATAGCACATATTGCCAGGGAATAGTTACCCATGCAGACACTGTATAGTTTTGTAAGATATATCTGGAGTTCAAATTAAATATAGTAAAGCACACCTTCCACCTCCATTCTCTAATCTGAAGTGTTTCTGGTTACTGATGATGATTATCTCAGTTCCTCTTTTTCACCTAAAGACAAAACCTCTACCTATTCTCAGTCCTGGTCTGTCTCCAGTTTCCTTTTTCTGCCACAAAACAATTAAACAAACTGATTCTCCCAGAACTCACCCAGTTTTTGTTTTTGTTTTTCATATTTGCTCAAGGTACATGTCTTATTCAATTTATATTTCTCATAAATTTCCCAAATTCCTGTATACAGTTTAGCTAGGTGACTCATAGACAGTAGATGTTCAAAAACCAACCATTTGTTAAATAAACAGTAAGAATCTTAGAGTTTTAAGCCACAGTCATCCACTGAAGCCAGGAATGGGTAATTTGGGAAAAATTATGAGCCACCCTGGCATCAGCAATCAGGCAGTTCACAGGTCAGAAGTCCACAGAGGGAAGATGAGGATAGGGACCTGCAATTAGCAACTGGAGAAAGTAACAAGCCGCAGAAGAATGAGTGAAGACGCCAGTTGTCAGAGTTTGAGAAAGTGAAAACATCTGAGTCCCGTTGCTCCCTAAACTCTGTATCAACCGTTGAGGAAGTAGTCCCAGGGTGTAGGTGGCCTTGAGCCCCAAGGTCTGTGGTTCTGAGCCCTGACTGGACACTGACATCTTCTGCGGAGCTTTAAAAAACTATCAATCTGAATCTGGATCGGAATCCAGAAGTTCCAGAATCCATCGGAATGGGTGCTAGAAGTGTCGCTGCTGGGGGAGGAAAAGGCAGGCACAGGACTCTCTGGGGGTGGAGGCGGGAGGAAAGCAGGGCCTGTTTCCACATTCACCCGGAGCCCCGGTGCAGCCCTCTCCAAGCCTGATCAGGCATGTTTTCTAGAAGTTGTGCATGTACTTGTCACAGGGGTCTCTAGGCCTGAGGTGGGGCACAGTTGCTATTCCCTATGTCTCTGCGCTGAGCTCTTACTAAGAAATGTGGGGAAGTGCTATGAATTTGAAAACCTCTATGCCTGTAAATCTGAAGAGAAGAAGCCTAAAGGAAAAAATTGGACATATGTCTGTTGGTGGAAAAGGCAGATGCCTGAGGTCATGGTCCAGTGTCAGCCTGTGGCTGACATGGGGGAGAGGGCAGTCCCTTCAGTCTCCAGTATCAGGCCCCCATTATGGTGTACTGGGCCCAGTATGTCTGCAGGTTGAGACCAGCAGGAATTCTTTGGGGTTCACTGGGGGCAGAGTGGAGACGAGACATAAAGCGGACACACAGGTAGGTAGAAAGGCTAATTCGTGCAAAATGGACTTTGGAGGAGGCCTCACAATAGAGGCTGCCAAATAAGAATAAATAAACTCTGCCAAATAAACTCTGCCAAATAAGAATGAGGCTCAGCCATCTGTTTGGAAATAAGAACACTCTAAAGATATTGCTATAGCTCAGGGATTCTTAGCCTGCACCTTGGGAGTGGATGGACAGGTGTTTGAAAACCCAGAGATTAGAGATGTTCACCTGTCTTCTGCAAAAAGGAGTTTATCTGGGTGTGCAAAGTCCAGGGCTCAGCAAGCCTGTGGGAAAAAGTGTATCCAGTTATTCAGGTAATATCATCAAGCCTCTCCGCAACTTGTCTGTCTTTCTCTCTGTCTCTCCTATCTCTGTCTCTAGCTCTGTTATATCTCTCCTCCATGTTGACTCAGGCAGCTTCTTCCTATGTGGTTATGGGCAGATGGTCTCCAGCTGCTTTAGGTTAATATTCCACCAACTTAGGAGGACACTTGTTGGTCTGAACACTGGGTGTTGTATGGAAACCAACTTGACAATAAATTATATTATAAAATACATAAAAAAATAATAAAAAAAATAATAATATTCCACCAACTTAGAAATCTTGTGAGAAGAGATTGCTGCCTTCCTTGTACTTCTTGCTAGGTGCTCACCATTTATGCTCCTTGGCTAAAATTGGGTCATGTGTTAAATTTGAACCAATCCCTGTGACTGACTGACTGACTGACTGGCAAAGCCCAGGTCATAGGCCCATCCTTGAAGTGGAAGGTGGACGGGGAATGATGTCAGCTCTACCCAAAAACATGGTCTGAGAAGGGACAAGGGCTGCTTCCTCTAAGAAAAATCAAGATGCTATTACAAAAAGAAGGGAGCACAGGTTGCAAACACATGGGGGGAAATTCTCTATGCTATTAATTCTCAAAGTGTGGCCCCTGTACCAACATCAGCATCCCCTGGGAACTTGTAGAAATGCAGATCGTCAGGCCCCACTCCAGACCTACTGAATCAGAGACTCTGGGAGTGGAGCCAGATCATCCACGTTTTACTCACCCTCCAGGTAATTCTGAGGCACACTCAAGTCTGGAAACTACTACATTACTGGTTCTCAAACTATGCTGCATGTTACAAACACCTGGGGAACTGTTAAAAATACTGATGCCGAGGGGCACCTGGGTGGCTCAGTCGCCGAAGTGTCCAACTCTTGATTTCGGCTCAGGTCATGATCTCAGGTTCATGGGTTTGAGCCCCTCATTGGGCTTCCACGCTGATAGTGTTGGGCCTGCTTGGGATTCTCTCTCTCTCTCTCTCTCTCTCTCTCTCTCTCTCTGCCCTCCTCTGCTTGTGCTCTCTCACTCTGTCTCTCAAAATAAAAAAAACAAAAACAAAAACTTTAGGGGCACCAGCATGGCTCAATAGGTTGAGTGTCTGATTCTTGATTTCGGCTCAGGTCATGATCCTAGGGTCGTGGGATCAAGCTCTGAATCAGGCTCCCTGCTGAGCGTGGAGTCTGCTTAAGATTTTCTCTCTCTCTCCCTCTGCCCCTCTACCCTGCTTGCTCTCTCTCTTTCTCTAAAATAATAATTAAAAAAAAAAATACTGATGCCTAGATGCACCCAAAGTGAATTAATCTGAGGATTTGAGGACGATCTGGCTGCGGTCACCCCATTGATCACCAGGGTTGATTCTTGGCTGTTCTGGCTGGCTAGGCCAGTGTCCCCTTCCTTCCTCACCATTCCACATGCATCCCTCCCACAGCTGAGTGCTTGGTTGAAGTAGACGACCTTCCTGATAGAGGAGGACCTGTTCTTCAGTCAAGGGTATATGAGTAGCTGTGCCCCCCCTGCTAGAATCTCTAAAGAAGCTCTCAAGTCCATTGTAGAAGAACATAGGGCAGTCAATCTTCTGAGACTCCAGACACATCCAAAGGAGGCGCTGCATGTGGCCGTCTGCCTTTCTTTAGAAAAAAAAAAAAAAAGTGAAAAGAGTGAATTAATCCGAATCTCCAGGGGGTGGGGGAGGAAGACCTAGGGCATCAATTCTTAAATTTTGTTCTGCCCTGGAATCACCTGTGGAGACTTAAAAACAAAGAACAAAGAACAAAAACAAAAAAAAACTAATGCCTAGAATTTTTTTATCTTAATTCCAGTATAATTAACATACAGCATTATATTATTTTCAGGTGTACAATATAGTGATTCAGCACTCTATTACAACACCCAGTGCTCATCATGGCAAATGAACTCTTTAATACCATCACCTATTTCACCCATCCCCCCACCTCCCTTCTGGTAATCATCCCTTTGTCCTCTACAGCTAAGAGTCTGGGTTTTTTTTGTTTGTTTGCCTCATTTTGCTGTTTGTTCATTTGTTTCTTAAATTCGACATGAGTGAAATCATATGGTGTCATTCTCTGACTTATTTCACTTAGCATTTTATTCTCTAGATCCATTCATGTTGTTGCAAATGGCAAGATTTCATTCTTTCTTATGGCCGAGTAATATTCCACTATACACAGATACCACATCTTCTGTATTCATCCATCTATCGATGGACACTTGGACTGCTTCCATAATTTGGCTATTGTAAATAATGCCGCTATAAACATAGGGATGCATATATCTTTTTTGAATTAGTGTTTTTGTATTCTTTGGGTAAATACCCAGTGGTGGAATTACTCAGTATTTTTATTTTTTAATTTTTTGAGGAATCTCCTTACTGTTTTCCACATTGGCTGCACCAATTTGCATTCCCACTAGCAAGGCACCAGGGTTCCTTTTTCTCCACATTTTCTCCAATACTTGTTGTTTCTTGTGTTTTTCTTTTCTTTTTTTAAGTTCATGTATCTATTTTAAGAGAAAGAGTGTGAGTGGGGAGAGGCAGAAAGAGAGGGAGAGAGAGAGAATCTCCAGCAGGCTCCACACTGACAGCAGTGAGGCCTATGTGGGACTTGAACCCATGAACTGTGAGATCATGACCTGAGCCAAAATCAAGAGTTGGACACTTAACTGACTGAGCCACCCAGGAGCCCCTCTTGTGTTTTTCTTTTTAGCCATTCTGACAGCTGTGAGGTGATATCTCATTATGTTTTTGATTCACATTTCCTTGATGATAAGTGATGTTGAACATCTTTTCATGTGTCTGTTGGCATCTGTCTCCTTTGGAGAAATGTTTGTTCGTGACTTCTGCCCATTTTTAATTGGATTATTTGTGGGGTTTTTGATGTTGAGTTATAGAAGTTCTTTATATATTTTGGATACTGACCCCTTATTGGTTATATTGTTTGCAAATATCTTCTCCCATTCAGTAGGTTGTCTTTATTTCGTTGATTGTTTCCTTTGCTGTGCAGAAACTTTTTTTTTTAAGTTTATTTATTTATTTTGAGAGAGGATACAAGCAGGGGAAGGGCAGAGAGAAAGAATCCCAAGCAGGCCCCAAATTGTCAGCACAGAGCCCAATGTGAGGCTCAGACCCACAAATGGTGAGATCATGACCTGAGCCACAACTGAGAGTCAGAGGCTTAACTGACTGAACCACCCGGCTGCCCCAGAAGCTTTTTATTTTGATGTAGTCCCAATAGATTATTTTTGCTTTTGCTTCCCTTGCCTCAGGAGACATATCTAGAAAAATGTAGCTACAGCCAATGTCAAAGAAATTATTGCCTATGCTCTCCTCTAGGATTTGCATGGTTTCAAGTCTCACATTTAGGTCTTTAATCCATTTTGAGTTTATTCTTGTGTATAGTGTAAGAAAGTGGTTCAATTTTATTTTTGCGTGTAGCTGTCCAGTTTTCCCATTTCATCATTTGTTGAAGAGACTGTCTTTTTCCCATTGTATATTCTTGCCTATTTTGTTGAAGATTAATTGTCATAGGTTTATTTCTGGGCTTCTATTCTGTTCCACTGATCTATGTGTCTATTTTTGTGTCACTACCATATTTTTTTGATTACTACAGCTTTGTAGTATGTCTTAAAATCTGGGGTTGTGATACTTCCAGTTTTTTTGTTCTTTTTCAAGATTGCTTTGGCTATTCATGGTCTTTTGTGGTTCCTTAAAAATTTTAGGATTATTTGTTCCAGTTCTGTGAAAAATGCTATTGGTATTTTGATAGGGATTATATTAAATCTGGATTGCTTTGGATAGTTTGGACATTTTAACAATATTTGTTTTCCCAATCCATGAGCATGGAATATCTTTCCATTTGTTTGTGTCATCTTCCATTTCTTTTATTAATGTTTTATAGTTTTCAGAGCACAGGCCTTTTTACCTCTTTGGTTAAGTTTATTCCTAGGTATTTCAGTATTTTTGGAACAATTCTAAATCACGCTGTTTTCTTAATTCTCTCTCTGCTACTTCATTATTAGTGTATAGAAATGCAACAGATATCTGTATATTGATTTTGTATCCTGCAACCTTACCAAATTCATTTGTCAGTTCTAGCAGTTTTTTTGTGGAGTCTCCAGAGTTTTCTACATATAGTATCATGTCATCTGCAAATAATGAAACTTTTACTTCTTCCTTACCAATTTGGATGCCTTTTATTTCTTTTTCTTGTCTGATTGCTGTGGCTAGGATTTCTGGTACTATGTTGAATAAAAGTGATGAGAGAGGACATCTTTGTCTTGTTCTTGATATTAGGGGGAAAGCTTCTAGTTTTTCACCATTGAGTATGATGTTAGCTGTGAGCTTTTCATACATGAATGCCTAGAATTTTTGAAAGCTTCTCTGATGATTCTATAGACACCAGTGTTTAATAACCATTTCCCTACCATCCCCTTTAAATTGTCCTGAGGACATTGCCATAAAACATATAGATGAAGTTTAGAAGAAGCAGGCATCTATTTTCTTAAATCCCTCAACTCATAACTTGGTCAGAGGGGTGCCTGGGTGGCTCAGTCAGTTAAGCAACCAACTTCAGCTCAGGTCATGATCTCATGGTTTGTGGGGTTGAGCCCCACATTGGGCTCTGTGCTGACAGCTCAGAGCCTGGAGCCTACTTCTGATTCTGTGTTTTCCTCTCTCTCTGTGCCCCTCCCTCTGCTTGCAGTCTGTCTCTCTCTAAAAAATAAACATTAAAAAAAATTAAAAAAAAAAACTTAGGTATCTGATGTTGATTCCCTTTTCTTTCACATTCTTGGTGAGTCTGTCTTAACAGCTGGCTCCACAGGGCTGGGATTGGTTTTGTTCACCAATGTAGACCCACTACCTAGAACAGAGCCTGGCACATAGTAGGCATTCAGTAAGTACTTGCTGAATTATTGAATAGGTCTGCAATCAGTCTGTCTCAGTTGTGTTCAAGACTTTCTTGTCAGGTTGTAGACATCACTGGTGTACTGAGGCTGGCAGTTACTGGTTACTGAGTTATTGGTGCTAACCCCAGAATGAATCTCCATTGGATGTGTTGACTTTATCAACTTAAGATGGGTTGGTGTTCCTAATGGTTTTACATCTTTGTGTCGATAATAGGATGGATCCTGGGTTATAAGGACCAGTAGAAATATGTCTGATGGATTCTTTTCTTGGAGACTAAGACTACTTTAGGGCCTACTCATGCTCTGATTTCTGAAGTAAAGGCTGGGTCTCACACAAACATCTAACTCAAGCCAGTTTCTGCAAGATGATGTCATCAGCCTCTTGCAAAGGATTATGACAGAAAAGTGATCAAGGTAACCTGAACACAAAGGCCCAGAAGGAAGATTTAACTGAAAAAGTGTTTACCAAGCAATTTTGAAATATCTTTCAATTTCTGTCAGAATGCCTGAGAAGTATCCAGAGAGGTGGATTAGGTAGATAGACCAAATATAGACTATCATATCATAGCCCCATGCAGTGGATCACAAGCAAATAAAGCTCACTTTACTAGAAGGGCTGAGGTCCTGGCCAATTATCTGCTCTGCACTGGAAAGGACAGCAAAGTGGGTTTTGTCTTAAGAGAGAACTAGACAACAGTATGTGTTGGTTGCCACAGGTCAGAACTGGAATCCAGGATAACTATGATCCTGAAGTCATTCAGGCTGGCAAGATGAGACTGACCAATAGGATGATCAGTGAATCAGGAATCTGGGGTGCAGGGTGCATGAGCAATTTGAACTTTTATTTCTCTGTTTTGTATGTGGATTACCGGGGGCATATTTCCTGCTCAACGATGGGATTCTTATATAACCCTTGCCAGGAGAGGCTATCAAGGAAATGGCAGTGGCAAAACTAGAAGTTAGATTCTGACTCTAGGTTCTACTGTTTCTATGGGGTGAAGCTCTTTAGAGTTTCTCTTTAGGCCCAAACCATCAAAGCCTTATCATAGTTCATGCAGCTTCCTCAGTTATAAAAGAGGACCCTTCCTTTTAAGGGGTGTGTGTTTGTGTGTGTGTGTGTGTGTGTGTGTGTGTGTGTGTGTGTGTGTGTAAATGAGTTGATGTGTACAAAGCAATTAGGAGAGTGCTTGGCACAAATAAATGCTCAATACATGGTAGCCACTGTTACTCATTAAGTGGTGCTGCTGTTATTTACTGAGCATCTACTGGGTTCCAACCATGTGGCAGGTGCTGCAGCATTGGATCTAAACATGGTTCAAATTGAGAAATGAAGCCCCAGATCCCAGTCACTTCTAAAAGGCTTGTCCCCTGGCTGTCTTTCTTGCAAGTGGGAATTGGTTACCTGAGTGATCACCTTCTGTTTTTGATTCCTCTCACAGATCTCCCTTTTTTCTGATCAATGGGCCCTCTCTATGAGTGTTGTATGTCTCCAGAAATTCCTTTTTCCTAAATCTGGACACAAGGGGATGGGTGAGATGACCCGTGAGTGATAAACACAGTGGTTCATAGGAAGGTCCAGTGGATGTGATCCAGGTGGATTTCGCGGAGCGAGTGAGGGATATATGTCCTTAAATATGAAAAATATCTTTAAAGGAAAAGCTTAGGGAAATAAGTAAAGAAATGGTAGACCCATTAGGTGTGGTTGGAGGGATGGGACTCTTAAACATCTAACAGGCATTTGCGTGGACATGTCTTTTAAAATTCTACTGGCAATCCTGTAACATAAGAACTCTTTCTCCTTTTATTTTTTAAATGAGGAATTTGATTATCAAAAAAGTGAAGGGACTTGCCTAAAGTCAAACGGTTAGCAGGCGACAAAACAGCTTTGAATTTTGGGTTTCATCATTATGGGCGCGGAGCCTAGAAAAAAATCCGGCGCTATTATCATTATTAGCATTCACTATTGAAAGGAGGGAAAGGGGAGGGTTAAGTGAAGGTGTTTTCAATGCGGAGGGGACGTCCTCCTTCCCAGGCTGAGGGGAAGGAGAGGGTGAATCTGTTAGAGAAAAGGCATTATTGGGTCTTGAGCCTTCTAAATCTGCTCCTGCCCCACCTCCTTGGCCTCATCTGGTTGTATATGTTAAACCGAAGCTGAGGAGAGGAAGCTGCACACGAGGAGAAACACCTGTTGTGTGCCGGAGGCGGGGGTATACCCCAGACCGCCCCCCCCCCACCCCCCCAGTGCTCGCCCAGGGTCACAGCAGAGCCGCTGGCGGAGACTCCGGCCAACAGCTGGACTTTGGAACTCCGCCCCCTTAGGCCCTCCCTCCAGGCCGGCACCCCGCCCCTCCTCCCCAAGGTGGCTGTGGCTCCCAGAAACAGCGGCGGCCGCGCTGCGGGGAGAGGACGGCGGGCGGGCCGGCCGGGAGGAGGGAGAGAACTGGCTCGCGGCCGCGGCGCTGAAGTTTCCTGCCCGCCGCGCTCCCACCCTCTGCTGGCGGCCCGGGCCATGCCGGAGCGCTGGGGTCGAGCGGCAGCATGAAGGGCGGCGACCGCGCTTACACCCGAGGTCCCTCTTGGGGGTGGCTCTTTGCTGCCAAGTGCTGCTGTTGCCTCCCGTGCAGAGGTGAGTAGCTGTTTGCGTTCTCGCCTTCTTTTAGCAAAGCCCGGGACCGCGGGGCGGTGGGGTGGGCGGGCGTGAGGGAGGGGATGGGAGGGCCGGCCAGGGGGGTCGCGTCAGTTTCCCTAGCAGAAAGCGGGCTCGCTCGCGGGGAAGTTCGGACTCGGAGGTAGAGCTGCAGTTTGGCAACTCAGTTACTTACTTGTCAGCGACTTTGGATGTCAGGACTCCAGCCTGCCGGGGGGGAGGGGGGTATGCGGGGGGATGGGGAGGAGGCCCTCTGGAGCTGTGCGTCCCAGTAGTGGCCGAGTCGCACTTCCCTCATCTCATTTACATATGGATCTCAGCGGAAGGATTAACGAGTGACTCCTAGCTATAGGAATGTATTTGACACTTGTCTCTACACTAGGAACTATTTTTGCCAAGTGACAATTTTCTTTGGGGACTGGAGCGGGCTTTTCTTTGCCTGGGCTTTCGCAGGCCAGCTGGGTGTGCAACTCTGGGCCGAGGTTCGCTCATTAATTAACCAAGAACTCTCTATGTACCCAATTAGGGCTGTATTTAACTATTCTGCTAATTTTAATGTTGTTGAGGAGATTGCGGGAAGCAACTAATTTCCCCAAAATCAGCCTGCAAAGCAAAATGGTGAGAAGGTTCACAGAGAGGTCTATCAGTTGTGGAGCCTCACCTGAAAAAGGAATCAGGCGTTTCCTAGACAGAGTTGACATATGTTCCTAAAACTGTCCCTGACACTTTAACACTTCAGCTTGGAGGCTGGGGAAGAGAGATTTTGTTTCTGTGTGGTTAGAAGTGAGAATATAGCCTCTCACTGGACACTTGCCATTTTTAAATTTCGCCTATTGGACCTCTTGCCTCCACCCCAATTTACAGTGCCCCAGTCTCCATCGCCATCGTCATCTGACAAAGTCCGGATGCAGCTTTCTCTCTGAGTTACTGATAAATAAACTTCATTCATCATCATCTACGCCACATACAACAGAGACCTGACACAGTCCTCATCCTGAGCTGATACAAGGCTACAAAAACTAATTAAATCTGAAGGATCTTTTCCCAAGTCATTAAGGTTCATAATGCCAGCATTAGGTTCTCAGTCTCTGCATTTAATTAGAACAGGCTGAAACTGTGTGGTAGCCAGCTCTAAAAGCCAGAATTCAGATGAAGAAGGAACCTTCGAGGGCCGGGGACCCTCACCAGCATCCAAGCCTAGTTCAGAAACATTCAAAACCAAGGCTGGGAATTGAAGGAAAGGGACATTTAGAAAGGAGAGGAAGCAGGAAATGACCAAAGGGAATCTGAGTGGGTGGGATTGCTCTGCAGTCTGGGCTGCTTTCGTGGGGAAGGGTTTCCAAGCAGGATTTCTTGGGAGCCCATTTCCTGTCAAAAGGCAGAATTCGGGAACTTGGGCAGTGCTTTTCTAAAGCTCCTGCAGCTGCCTGCTTGAATCCAGATGTGTGGGAGCCCCAGCTTCCCTGCAGAGGAATTCTCCTGGGGTCTCTCAACCCTTTGCTTTGTGTATTGCCCCGGCTTCCCCTCCAGCTCCCAGGCCCAGGAAGTAGGGGTGGAGCGGGGAGCCCACCTCCTGCCTGCAGGACTGGGAAAGCTGTGGCTGCAGGCTCTGTGGCTGGCAGAGGGGGCGTGAGAGGGAAGGGGGGTGTTGCAGGAGCCAAGCCAGAGCTCCAGGACACCGCTGACCCTCAGCTGAAGGTGGAGGGAAGCCAAAGACCCAAGCAGTGAAAGCAGCATAAAAGGAGAAAGGGGGGTAACAGAAGTGGGTGCCTCGTCACCTTCTTCCACTTTACTCCTTACTCTTTCCTAGATGGGAGACATGAGGAAGATGGGAGGGGGAGCTGAGATATCCACCCTTTAAAGAACTCCTGGCCTCAGTGGCAGGGTGGTTATATCTGAGGTATGGGGCACTACCCCGAGGCTCCCTAGGTCCGCTCCAACAGAAAAGAGAGATCTGCGTCTCCACCCAGACTGGAGGCATCTATTCGGAAGCAGATTGCAAAGATAAGTCTTGTACTGAGCCTGAACAGAGCCCCGAACGCTGTGGGAGAAAGCTCGCCCAGTTGCAACACAGAGCAGGACCGAGGGAAATCTGAGAAGCTGACTGGAGTGGAGGGCAGCACAGCCAGGGACGGTTGCTTCTCTTTTCAGCCGAACCAGTTTCTCTGGTTGTACAGACTTCATACAATTGAAAGGTAGCTTCCCTTTTAAATAAAGGCAGCTGGCTATTTGGCCTCTCTCTCTCCTCAGAGAACTTGGCTCCTGCTGTTCCAGTAGCTGCACTCTGAAGCTAGTGGGTCAGAACCAAGGTTCCCAAGTCAAGGGGCCTTCCCAACTGGCTGCCAGTCACTCAGAATTCAAAGGGCTGAGGAAAGTCTAAGCCAAGTCCTTCTAAAGTCCGAAGAAAAGAGGAATTGGAATGTTCTGGTTATTTTTGATCGACCCAAAGCTAAGTGAGGCATCCTGGACTTTCCCTGGGTGGATCCTAAGTGGCTATACTTGTTAGCACAAGGGTGAGTCAAGGTTTTAGTGATATACCTGTGTGGTTTTTAAATATCGTATTTGAGAAAAACATGAGTGAAATTAGTTGAGCTTGTCTTTTGACTTGGAAAAGTGAGGAAATCAACTCTGTTTTCTCTTCCGGTTTTTGGCTCTACTGAGTATGAGTATGGTAAAGGGGTTTGATGTGAGGTGATCTTTCTTCCCTACCCTGAAACTGGTGTTGAAGAGCAGAAAAACTGAAGACCAGGGATAGGCTGGAAATAGACATCAGGTGCAAAGGAAGAAAGACAGCAAATATATTTATAACTGCCTTTTTGAAAGTGAAAAATAGCCACACGTGAGATAATAGCATGTGTGCGTCCGAAAGCTGATTAATCATTGATGTCACACTTTGTGAGAAGTTTCAGGATTGCTGAGAGGCTATTTAGACTTTCCTTTAAGCCTGAAGAAGTGGGTCACTTCTGGATTCTCCTTCAGTTATCTTAAATTTTTAAAAAGCACCTTGTTTCAGAGACAAAAAGGAATTCAAATCACCGGGAAGTTGCTAAGTTCTGTGTTGCAGACTGAAATTTGTGACTTCTTAGATCATGGAGCCTAGAAATTCTTTCTGACCTTGCTAGGTGGAAGCCAGTTTTAGAGCCTTTAATTTTCTAGTCCACTTGTAATTAACTTTGAGTATGTGGACAAAAGTGCCCTTCTTGGAAATCCTTCCTGATGGCTGTCCTCTTCTGCTTCTCCACAGTGTGTGCAGGATTTATTTATATTTATTACTGTATCACTGTCCTTGCATCTCAAACCCTCCTGCCATTGTGTGTCCCCATTCATGCTGCAAGTGCCAGGTTTAGGAGTCTATCTCAGAGGTAAAGAGAGAGAGGAGTGGTGACTTAAGCAGACTGAATCAGCTTACAGGGGAGATGCTGGGATCACATTCCCATGGCTTTTTCACCACGTGGGCAGTTGGGTTCCAGCTTGACTCTGACGTCATGGGGCCTGGGTAAGGGCTATGAGGCTCCACAGGGCATCCCACGTCATCATCATCTGTTAGCTCTCTTTTTCCCCTACCTTTTCTCAGAATCACTAGACAGGGATCTTATGACTTGATGTGACTGTCTTTTCTATGGCCCATAAATTAATATAGCTCATTTTATAAACTGAATTTAATGTGTGAAAGCATGACATCAAGTTCCTTTAGAAAGGTGCTAGTAACCTCAAAGAGCAGCCCTTGTTTTTTTTTGTTTTTTTTAAACATTTTATTTATTTTTGAGACAGGGAGAGATAGAGCATGAACAGGGGAGGGTCAGAGAGAGAGGGAGACACCGAATCTGAAACAGGCTCCAGGCTCTGAGTTGTCAGCACAGAGCCCGACGCGGGACTTGAACTCACGGACCGCGAGATCATGACCTGAGCCGAAGTCGGCCGCTTAACTGACTGAGCCACCCAGGTGCCCCAAAGAGCAGCCCTTGTAACATTCACTATTACAGATTTAACTCACCACTCAAGGCACAAAATTCTTGGGACCTTAATGCACATACCCTTTCATTTCTTCATCTTCCAGGAAGTGCCTGTATCACAAAGAAAACTGCATCAACCATTTAGCATCTATGTTTTTCCAGTGTATCTTTCAGGTTTTCTGCCTCCTGAGGAGATTTCCTAATGTAAGGAGAGTTCCCACACATACCTACTCTCCCCAACCCAAATCCTTCCTATGTCCCTTCCCCTATCTGATTCTCTAAGGACTAGGAAGAAGGACATCCATGGTTACCTGGATAACAGTACTTAGTGCCAGTTGTAATGTCCCTAGTAGAAATGGTAGTGTATGGGTTTGGTAGGATGAGGTGGAAATTGGAAATGGAAGCCAAATATCTCTCCCCTGGTACAGCTGTGGGTCCCGTAATCACCCATAATGCCGTAGGCATCACCCCCATAGTTCCATGTGCTACAAGTTGGTTAAGTCCTAACATGAGATAAAAAAGCAAAAATTCAGACTCTGTAACTATGTTTTTATGAAAAATTATTTTAAAGTTAAAAAAAGGGGCACCTGAGTGGCTCAGCTGGTTAAATGTCCAACTTCGGCTCAGGTCATGATCTCATGGTTTGAGGGTTTAAGCCCCACATCATGCTCTGTGCTGACAGCTCAGAGCCTGGAGCCTGCTTCAGATTCTGTGTCTCCCTCTCTCTCTGCCCCTTTCCCACTCACACTCTGTCTCTCTCTCTGTCTCTCTCTCTCAAAAAATAAATGAACATTAAAAAAAAATTTTCAAGTTAACAAATAAAAGTGAACATTGGAGGTTCACTTTTGAGCCCCATACTATAGACATATCTTACACTGGAGAAGGGTTACTGATATTCTACTTCGTGATCATTCCCCTCATGAATCTTGATGCCGTTGTGCTCTTCTGCCCTAAAAATATTCCTTATCCTTTGAAGCGCTTCTCCTCTTTCAGTGAGTGAGTGGCTGCCCTCTCCTTCAGACCAAACCCCAGATTTTTCCTGAAGGAGGGCCCTACAAAAAGCATGGATCTGAAACCAGAGGGAGGGCTTCTTGAACAGAAGGGTCTAAATCATGGAAAGTTGGAGATCACTGAATAGATCTTTTATAGAGGAGGAAGTTGAGATATAGCCACTTACTAACAGGTCAGAACTAGAGCCCTTTTCCTGCGCTCTTTCCTCAACTCCGTTACTGTCTTCATGGGTGTGGACACAGGTGAGGTCGAGACAGCTGAGAAGGGTAGAGGCAGTCCCTAAACTGGAACTAAGGTGTTGACTGTGGATTATCCATAGTTCTGTGGGATGACTGCATTGCCTGGAGCCATTTGGAACTAGACCTGTCTGGTCAGCTTGGAGGGCTATTTGAAGGGCTATCCTGACCACAGAAGGCAAAGGCTGTCACATCCCTGACCCGAACCAGCTTGTGTGCATGTTCTTGATAAATATCTGTTCGTGTTTTTCCCTCTGGTTCAATTTTTTTCAGAAGGTCCCTTTTCTCCTTTCTTATCCCTTTTCTCCTTTCTTATCCCTTTTCTTGAAATGTGCCCTTTCAGGTGGAAATGAACCAATGAAATGCATTCCTATCATTCTATCTTTGAGTGCCTCTGGTTTTTATGTAACACACAACGTTTCAATTCATTTGACAGATGTTTATGTGCTGACTGCCTGCCAACCCTGCACTAGGTACTGGGGGAGAATGGATGGGAATCATAATGGTGCTGGCCCCATTTGGGTGTTGTGAGGATGAGTTAAGAAAATGTATGTAAAGGGCTTAGCATAACGCCAGGCATATAAAGTGGTTTAAAAAAGGTAGCTACTAATGGTAACAGTAATTTCATTGCTAGACATAGACCCTATCCCAATGGGACTCCCACCTAAATATTTGTCAGTCCTCTGGGTGGTAATACTATAAGTCTACGTTCCTAAGCAATTTCACGCTCTTGGTTCAAACCACTGTCAGCTGTGCCTCAATGCTGTGGCATCATCACTGTGGGAAAGAAAGTTTGTGATGTAGAAGTATGATAGGGATCTCCTCCTTCCTTCTATTAAACCAATTTTAAAAAGAAACACATAACTCTCCTAGTGTTACAATCTCTGTGTGTTACATGGAAGAACATTCCCAAAAGGATACTGGCAAGAACACTAAGCATCCCTGAGTTGTTCTTCTCTGAGCGAGAGCACAAGGTACAAGAATTGGAGCATAACTACACTAATATTAAAATTCACATCCTGAGGACCCACCTGATATAAAAACACATCACTTCTTCTTTCCTGCCCTTTGACTTTGGCTAACAATCTAATGACACACATTTTTCTATTTACTTCAGCTAACATTTTTTGCACATGCGTCATATGCAAAGTTTTGCTAGTCTTCTTTTTTTCAATGTTTATTTATTTTTGAGAGAGAGACAGAGACAGAGACAGAGGGTGAGTGGGGGAGGGGCAGAGAGAGAGGGAGACAGAATCTGAAACAGGCTCCAGGCTCCGAGCTGTCAGCACAGAGCCCAAGGTGGGGCTCGAACCCATGAACTGTGAGATCATGGCCTAAGCTGAAGTCGGATGCTTAACCGACTGAGCCACCCAGGCACCTCTTTGCTAGTCTTCTTTAGACTCTTTTTGCCTAGATAAAAATCATCACCTGCTGCCCACAGCAGCCCCCACGGTTCTGAGGTTTGGCCAGTATCTTGCGTATTTCTTGCAGATGGCGGACATGGGTAGTTTGGCTCCTCCACTGGGTCTGTTCAGTGACTAGTGGAGGATATCTTTCCTGGTTGACAAGTAACCTTCTGTGTTATACCTCGTGGAAGGAGGGGAAGCCCTGGTCACACCTGTGAGACAGCAAGAAGGCTTCCAGGTTGGCTTCAGTCAGGTAAAAGAGCAAAGATCACAGTTACAGAACAGGTTGTTCCACATTCTTCTTGCTTTCCTGGTGACCACAGTGAGGAAACTGTCCAATTGAAAGGAAGGGAAATCCCTTCTACCACTAGATTGAAACAGTACCTCATAAAACATTTCTGTTTCCAGGTGTTTGCTTTCCGTGGGGCAGGATTAGTTGAAAGCACGTGTTTGTTCTCCTGCAGCACCTGGTGTGTAACAGGCTCTCAGGACATTCCCACTATCTGCCCTCCTGTCGTTAGAACCTCCATATTGCTCCCATGGAAAAAGGGATGTTACCTTTCCCCATCCAAAAGGGAACCAAGCCTCGCTGTTAGAAAGAATGGCAAACACTCCACTTCTGCAAATTTTGAACCTCAGTCCCACACCTGTGCACTGCCTCTTTCTCTTCTCTCTCTACTTGGAGCAGAAATTCTTGAAGGATGGTCACTGGGGAACATGATAGAAATGCAGATTCTTGGATCCATTGACTCAGACCCTGCAGTCTGTGTTTTAACAAGCCCTCCAGGTGGCTTGGATTTTTTGTTTGTCTGTTTGCTCTTTTTCTTTCTACTCTCCACTTGACCCCCTCCCTCCTTCTACCTCCCCCCTTCTACCAGCCCCAGCAAAAGCATTCTATAACTGAAGATGTCCAGCTTCCCTGGGGATTCCTGCTTTGAGAAGTGGAGGAGGCCCCTGTGAGACTCACTTTTCACTTGTGCGACTAGTGAGCTAGAAATCCCCTACATTTTTCATGAACTCCTTTGCTTTTGTTTTGATTTTATTATCTGCTTTTATTTCATTACTCTTAAAGCTAACTATGCTCGCTGCAGAAAAAGTCAAGTTAGGCAAACAGAAGACCATATAAAAGCATAACTTTTAGGATTATAGCATAATCCTAACCACTTAGAAACAACTACTTAACTACTTAATAGGTTCTTTTCTATATGTTTCCCCCCTTAATAAATGGGTTCATATCTTACATAGTGCTTTATAACTTGATTTCCCTTAATCTTCTGAATGTCCTCCCAGGTAGAGGCATTTCCAAGGCATTTTTAACGGCTGCACAGTGTTTCAATGCAGACAAGACTTGATTGACCATTGTTAGTATTGATTTAATATAATGGGTAAAAGTTTAGTGAAGAGGGATGAAGAAGAGCCCTGGGTGGAGAAATAGATCTTTCCAGAATCAGATTCTACACCAGACTGATCCTTGTCCTGTGGTTTACACATTTCCACTCCCTATATTCCACCTTTCCTTTCCTTGGGATGTATGATTTACCCCACCAGAGAGGTATGATTTCTTACTCAGGAGATCAGCATGCACTGTAACAAGGACATAGGTTTCCCCCACTCATCCTTCTCTTCTTAAGTGGTGTTAGGAGTCTTCTTGCTCCTTAGGCACTGAGCAGGCCTAGGAATTTTTCTTTTCTTTCTTTAATTATTTTAAGACATACCTTTGAAAATAGGTCATTTTTAAATTATTGTAACTGGGAAAGAGCCTTGATTAATTTTTTCCTAGAAAAATCATATATAAATGTTGGGAAAGCATTTGGAAATACAAATAAATGAAAATAAAATCTCATTACCTAGAGATAGCCATAGTGACACTTTGAATAAGCCTTTTAATCTTTTTTCCCATGTATCTATTTTTTTTTCCAGAAATACGACATAGTAGTATTATAAACTTCCTTCACATAACATATTGAACAACTTCTATGATGCTTTTTCTGTATTCATTCAGTGAAATGCTGGAGCCAGGTTGAGATCATTAAATATTTAGGGTTTTGAGGGTGGATTGTTAAACCGTTGGTAGCTTGAGATCATCCATGGCGGGATGTCATGAGATACCACAAGTCAAGGGGTTTTTTTTGTTTGTTTTTTTCAAAGAGCTGGTTTCTCAGCATACCACTAGATGCACATTTTACCTTGTGTGAATATGTTTTTTTTAATTTTCAATCTGTTTTTGCTTGTTTCTACTTTTTGCTATTATAAGCAATATTGTAATGGCCAGTCTTATAGTTAAGTCTTAGCATACACCCATCATTACTTCCTTAGGATAAATCCCTAGAAGTGGGGTTCCTCCATCAAAGAATATTCAGGATTTCACAACTCCTTTGTTGCCAGTTAAACCCCCCTCCCCTTCCCCTTTCACATCCTGTGAAAGGAAGAGTGTACTGCTTTTTGTTTTAAGAGGATTTATGAGAAACCTCTGGGACAAGGAATTTCATCTCTCTCCTGTTGTTTGCTTCTGTTTACATTTTCTGAATTAACTTAATTCTTTTTATATAAGGAAACGCCCTGGCTAAGAGCCTTTGATTCTTAGGCTACATACTGATATGCAAGTTGTAAAAAATATGTTTTGTGTTTGTGCTGGATTGAGAGGCAATATATCATGATGATTAAGAGCTTAGACTCTGGAGCCAGAATGAGTTTGAATCCCAGCTCTGCTACTTATCTGTGTGACCTTGTGCAAATTATACAAACTCTTTGGCTCATTTTCCTCATCTGGAAAACGGAGATGATGAAGGAATGTAGTCTTGGGGTTTCTACAAGGCTTAGATGAGTTGACATACGTAAACCACTTAGAACCAGCACATGGTAAGTTCTAGGTAACTGTTAGGTTATTATTAACATTAACAAGTATATAGAAGTCTCCGTGGAACTGTGCCAACTGTCACATTCAGATTATTTCATTAGCTCCTTCATCATATGGGAAATCGAGCTGAGCATTTCTTGTATCAACCCCCAAATATTTGAGTACCACGTGGCAGGTATTGAACTAGCGACAGTAAAGAACTTAAAATGTTTTCATCCCCTTGAGGATCTTACAGTCCAACTTGAGAGCTGTTCCATAAATATGAAACAGTAAATAATAACAAAAAACAATGGGGAATAGTTGCTGAAGACAATAAGGGGAGAGATACTCCAGGGTCCTACCTGATTGCTGACTAAAATAATTATGCAAAATCTGCTGGAAGCACAGTGGCCTGGGCCAGTCTGGGAGGACTTCTCAGGAGATACAAAGTTGTCTCTGGGCCCTAAAGGGTAAGATGGGGTTTTTAAAGGGCTGAATATGAGAGCAGAGCAGTGGGTACATGCAGGGGACCCCAGAGGAAATCAGGTCAGACCTGCCTTCTAGAAGTACACTGTCCAGTTCGGTGGCCATTATCTGTATGCGGCTATTGAAGACTTGAAATGAAGCTAGTTCAAACTGAGATGTGCTGTAAGTATGAATTGCATATCAAATTTCAAAGATTTAGTACAAAAAAAACCACATTGAGAATCTCAATAATTTAGGTATTGATTGATTGCAATTGAAATGACAATATTTTGGAGATTTGGGGTTAAATACAGTATATTAAAATTAATTGCACCTGTATATTTTTACTTTTTATCATGACACTAGAAAAATTTTAATTATATAAAACTTATATAACATTATTTTATATTACGTAAAAAATAAAATCATATGTGTGGGTCACATTTATGGCTTGCAATTTATTTCTGTTGGACAGAGCTGTCTGAGAGCTTATAGTCCATGATACAGTGATGTGCCAGAGTAGAAAGTTTCTATCCCATCCCAGGGCCAATCCTAGGCCCTCTTCCCAGCCATCTCCATGATTGTAGGAGGATGCAATCTCTCTGATGCTGAAAGATGCCCACGGGCCTTCTCAACCTAAACTTTTAAGAGAGGCAGTTACCTATTTTCATTTCTGAGCAACATAGTTTGTGAGGAAACAGGGCTTAAATTGCAAGTTCTCCCACAAAGCTCAGACAAGCCAGCTTTTAGGAACATAATGAGGGAAGATCCTGAAAACAGTGCTAAAAACAGGAAGAGTGACAACATGCTACCATCTCCCAACCCCGTAACCCCTCAACCAAAACCCTCCGGCCCTGCTCCTTTATGTAACAAAAACAGCATTGCTGGCTGGCATGTCCCCAGGGCCTGAGGGAGAAGATGGCTGGTATGGCAGGGCAGAATGGAGATGGAGAGATGTGACTAGGTGGGTCCGTGGAGCCCCAGGCTGAACTCGGGCAAGTTTCATTTTGTCCTTTAACTAAATGATGTGTGAGTGTTCAAATGTATCATTCTGAGCAGCATTTTTTATCTTTATTTTTGTCCTCATGCAGCATCACCAGGTGTCTCGCTGAGCACAGTGCTATCCAGGGTATTGGGGTCATTTCCCTATCTGTCTAGAGAAAGCTGTACATGTAGCCTGTCTTGATTATACATCATAGAACACTAGAATTTTACAGCATGTCAGATCATAAAGTTCTGAGTTTTATACATGAGAAGAACACTTAAGAAAAAAGAAATGACTTATCCGAGGTGTCAACTGGTAATTCATAAAATGAGGTCATTCTGTCTGTAACATATTGCTTATGTTTTTTAGAGAAGATGATGAAAGGTAGACTAGTCCTGTCATTTTGTTTGGGGGGATGGAAAGGGTAGAGGCGCTGGATCAAGTCTGAGAGGAGACCCAGCTCTTTGGAAGGAATCTAAGGGCTGGGGATCCTAGTGAATCAGAAATCACTCTTAGCTTCCTGGAACTGTGTCCTAGCTACCTGCTCTAGATTTGCTCCTGTAGAAACCTGCCCCATGGTGTCCACTTGCATCTGGTGTTTCTAAATGTCTAGAGGGATTCTGGGGGAACTTACCTGCTCTGAAATCGCAGCTGGACTCCCCGAATTTAGAACTGAGGGCTAGGTCCCGCTGGCTCTGATGAAATCAGGGTCTGCCCCATTGGCCTGGAGTCTCCAAGCAAGACTAGCCAATTCAGGGGACCTTCTTGGGATATCTCAAAGGGCCTTTCTGTGACCTTCCAAGCAAAATGGAAGGTCAGGTTGATCTGAAGCCAGGACTTGATAGCCAATGTGCTCCAATCTAATCAGGTTCCCATGAGGTCTTCCTGGAGAACCCAGGATATCTGTGGCTGCCACAATATTCCAGGGATGTTACCCAAGGTCTCTTGCACTGGTCATTTCTGACTCCTCCAAGACTGGGGGATAATCAGAAATCATAGCCAGGGAACAAAATAGACATGGCACTTCCCTCAAAAAAACTTACAGTTTAGCGGGGACAACAGATATCACATACCTTTTTCTAAGTGTTCTCAGAGGATGCTGTGAGAATATCTGTTGGTAGTAGGAGTCAGGTGGAATTTAGATTGGGGCAATGGGAACTCTGCCTGAAGAACTAACAAAGTACCTAAAGTCTAGTTACTACCACTCTTCTGGTCCCCAAATGAGTATTATTTGCATTCTGGACCAAGCTAAAGAGTCCTTCCAAAAGGTTTTGCTAAATATTATGGGAAAACACAAGGGAAGTAGAATAAAAGAAGCATAAAGCCAGACAGTTTTCTAAAATTCATTTTTTTGGTGCCTTGTTCAAAGCTGGCTTGCTTCAGGGGCTCATGTACCATTCTTAAGTCCCCAGGCACCAGAGGAACCTGTACTGTGTCCATAAGGGATCATTGCTGAGACCCTCACTTGCTATCATGACATGGGGAGCTGTCATCTTGTGATTGGAGCTCCCCTTCCTACATATTTTGTCCCTGGAATCCAGTTAAAGGGGCCAGATTCCCATTCACCATTCTGCACTTTGGGCCTTCCCATCTGGCTTGTTTCTGCTCTAAGGCGTTGTCATCCACCGCTGCTGTCTCCCACAGTGATATGCCACTGATCATGCACGCTGGCAGGTCCCACTGAGGCTAAGTGACCCTCTCTTGGCAATGTTATAGACTTGACTCTACAACATGTGGGACACTGTGCTCAGAGTACCTTGAGATCTCTCCCAATTCCCATTTCAAAAGGGGATTTAAAAAATACGTTTACTTGGATTCTGCATGAAAGCAGGGGAAGACCTCAATAAACTTTTGAGGTTTTTTTCAGCCTTTCTAATTTGTAGGTGCCTTTTTATGTGTGTGCACTATGGTTAGGAAGTTCTACCTCCTTCTCAATTTAACTTCTATCCTAACCACCAAATAGTGCTTCCATTTTAGAGTGGCAGCAACCAACTCTACCAGAGTGTCTGTGGATGTCTCCAAACAGCCGGTTTCCCAGCCCATTCCCAGTGAGGTGGTCAGGTCTAAATTTAACCATGACCTTCTGCCAGCATACACAAGCTAGGGCTGCAAGAGCAAAATCAGAGCTGGACTGTTCTCAGGGGTGTGTGTGTGTGTCTGTGTAGGAGTTAAAAGAGAAGGTAAGCAAAGCTTCCCAAAAGGCCAGATGAGCCCTGGGAGAAGAGAAGATGTTCAGGGCAGGGAGAGTATAGTCATCCCAAGTGACTATGGGAGTTTATGCCAGCTTGGCCAGGTCTTGTGGAGAAAATCAGCCAAATTCTCCACTCTCTCAGTTTCCTCCCATATAAAGTATCTGTGACGTAATTCACCTGGATTTGTAATTACCATGGCTGCCTGCCAAGCATTATACCACACTTATGTGCTCACTCTTGTCTCTTATTCCACAATTACTGATCCCAGGTTTATGAGATACAATCTGCACATTGTCTTGTATAGACAATGAGGGGCTGAAACAAGATTTCAGCTCTTGTTTACTTGTCTGGCTTGCATCTTTTTCTGTATCAGTGGGTACGTATCTCAGACACATGTCAAGGGCAGTGCTGTAATTCTATTGGTGGAATGGTCTTACACATTTTTATACCAAATATGTATGAATGCAAAGCACTGAAAGTGGTGTAGTTCATAAAATTTAGCTCATTATAATTTAGTCACACCTTCAATTTGTATTTATAGTCATGATTAACATCCTATACCATAAAATTTATAGGCATATATGTGACATCATATATATATATATATATATATATATATATATATATATATGACATTTTTAGAATGGCATCAGCTTAGGACTCAAATAGGACAATCTTTTTTTAAGTAGGCTCCACACCCAATGTGGGGGCTTGAACTCATGACCCTGAGATCAAGACTCACATGCTTTACTGACTGAGCCTGTCAGGCACCCCGCAAATAGGACAATCTTTATTTTCTGTTTGATCCCTAACAACAGATTGGAAGTAATGTAGAGGCAGGTTTGGAGACGCTGCCTTGAATCTATGTCTTTCTGAAATGCCTTGGCTCACAGCTAAGAGAAGAACCACACTACAGAGCTTCTGGAACTGGGGTTCTAGCAATCTCTGAATGTGCCCATCACAACAGGGATGTGTCTAAGAAGGGAGCATGGGCCAGTTGGCTCTCTTGCGCTCATCTGTCATTTTCTGTAGGTAATTTAGAGGAGTTCTACAGGCAATTTTCTATTTAGCTCTAGTCTCCAAGGGAAGGGCCCACATTAGGGAGGGTCAGATTGGTTCCATCAGGCAGCACTTACTAAGTGCATTGCGTTATTCTAGTTAGTGAACTTCTTTATGCCAGTTTATTCATCTGTATACTTGGGAAAATATACTTATCTATACCTAAGGTATTTGTAAGGATTCAAATAAAAAAAGATGTGGACTGTGTGTGACATTTAGTATATAGTTCCTGGCTTCCTGGCCCATAGAATTTACTTGATAAATGCTAGTTTATGAAAAATGATATTTTTTCTTATTATTAGACATTTCTCTGACTTACAGGGCAGTAGTTTTAGGTGAGCCATTAAGTGGGGTGGGGATTAGTGAATATTTTTCAAAACTCTCTGGGAAAACAGACATATAACTTACACTTGTAATTACTGGCCTTTTGCTCAATTTTTGGTCCCTAGGAGTGTCCCTGTTGAAAACAAGTTGCTGATCTGGTGGATCATAGGGCTGATTCAGGGTGACAGTTTTTATTAAGAAAGAGATAAAAGGTTGGGGCACCTGGGTAACTCATCCAACTCTTGATTTAGGCTCAGGTCATGATCCCAGGGTCGTGGGATCAAGCACCAAGTTGGGCTCCATGCTGAGCGTGCAGCCTGCTTAGGATTCTCTCTCTCTCCCTCTGCCCCTCACCCCCACTCATGCATGTGCTCTCTCTCTCTAAAAAGAAAGAGATAAAAGATCTCCTCCCTACATCTGGAGGCCAGTATGTTGGGTTCTTAAGCAATTCTTCAGCATGTCCTGCTAAAGATCTTTATTAGTTTATATTTATTTCTTAGTGTATGCCATTATCCTTTGTTCATGTCTAAAGCGAATCATCTTAGATGTGTTTCTTTAATTAGTACAGTTATCAGCTGTGTTCTGGTAAATATCTGATCTGCCATTTATGGGTCAGAAATTTCTGTTCTGTCATCAGTAACCAATCAGCACTTCTTGTATTTAGTAACCACATTTATCACTTTTAGACAAAAAAACAAACAAACAAACAAACTTGACATTTTGGTTAAACGTGTTGTTGGTTGGATTTAGATTACTTTCTGCAATAGTGAAACTCACTTATAGATCTTCAGGTTCAGTGGGAAGAGGGAAGTCAAAAGTCCCCCAAATTGACTCCCATTAGGCCTGTCTACACTGAGTCCTGTCATGTGCCCATCCTTGAATTGCTCCCCATGTCCCAGGAAATAAAATACTCATGTTCTTTTTGGCCCTGCCTCTGGCGGTGGGGTTGGAGGTGGAAATTGAGCAGGAAACAGGATTTCTACATACAAAGCTGGGTAATCTGGGATGCTCTTGTGAAGGGGAAAGAGAAGTGGGTACTGGGGAGGGGACCAGCATGTGTCCTCTCTTGACCAGTGTGCATCTTCGTCTGCTGAGAAACCGCAGTGAGGTTAAGCCCAGCTGAAGTCCCACTGCCTCTCATGTTGTACATGCTCAGAGGACAGGGTGACTGGCCCCTCTAGAGGAGAGTAAGGAGATGTGTGCAGGTGAGACCTTGTGAGGAAGTAACGCAGGGACTGGGTCTTGAAGGGGAGGGAGAGGGGGGGATATTCTTCATCTAAGAAGTTAGGCAAAGGAAATAGCACGAGGAAGGACATAAAGTCCTGGGTGCGAATGGAGTGTTACGGAAATGAGGAACAGATAGTGATCTAACCGTGTGACTCTAGTGTCTCCTTTGGTCTCCAGCTTCTGGGAGTCAGCCTGCACATTTCACAGATGAGAAGACTGAGGCTCAGAGAGACTAAACCGTTCTCCCAAGAGCATGTGGGTAATAAGTTGAATCCTGGTTTTCCTCTCCAAGTTCTACTCTTTCTCCTGCTTACCCTGCTGCAAACTAGATTCTGCTCCTTGTATCAAGTTCTATTTTTTTATTTACCATCCTGGAATCTGGTACAGTTCCATATTATGTCCCTGAAACTGTAGGATGGCTTAGCAGTTCCACAAGCAGCCTTTCTTGTGGGGTATTACTTTTATTTGCATATATAAACCCTGTGCCGCCAAAGGTCTTAACATAAGCATTGCCTGGCATACACACACACACGTTTATACCCTAAATAGCAGAGGCCTAGAAATGTTTGTCTACTTTTGCCAACATCTGACTGTGATTATCTTTAACCACAGTCACACTGTTTGTCTCTTAAAATAGCACTGACTCTCCCAAGGAGGCTGTTTCTGGTTGTCACAGCGCTCCCAGAACTGTTCCACCTGCCTTCTCCTGGTAGCCTCGACAGCCCATGATTTACTGTGATTACTTTCACTGCTCCCTTATGGTGACCCTCCAGAATTCTTCCTTAGGATTCACAGACCTCTCCAGGTGGTCCCAGAGCCCACCTCTTGACTCACGTATAGCTCTCCCTGCCATGTCCATTGGCCTTTTTTCCTTCCTACTCCTGGGTCTGCCCTCAGGCCATGTCAGTATGCTGGGCTCGACTTCCCACTTCCCCAGAGGAGAGCAGCCCAAAAAGGTCAGGCTATGTCTGACCTGTGGGATGGACCTGGCCAATTTTGGAAAGGCTGCCCCCCAGCATGGATATTAAAAATTTGTCCTTGCTTGGGGTTCTGCCTCCAAGAAACTCAATATTCCCCTATGCTAGCCCTGGGTTCTTTTGCTTTAAAGTAAAAGCCTGATTTTGACTTTGACCTTGATGAGAATAAAAGGAGAGAATGAAGAAGGTATTTTTACCTTATAGTTTCTACCTTTGCATCACCCTGTCCCGCCCTCCTCCACCCCTTAGAATGATACATCATACCAAGCTAGGGGAAACCACTACCTGAAAGAGCCTAGTGATCTTTCTCAAACCATCACCAGGATCAAGGGAATGAACATCAACTTACATACGTGATTCTGGGTTGTGTGCTCTGGGCTTGGATCCTTTCACTAAGAAATCCTTTTTCTGAACAATTGGGGCGACATGTGGGTGGCAAACACAAAAGCCAACAGAGTAAGAACGGTGAAAATATAGATTGTCAGGATTGCTTTCCCATTTTTCAGGCTTGCTCTGTGATTTGAATAGTGTGTTCTCCAGAGCGGGCACGTGGAGGTCACCCGCTGAGCTCTGGTAAGAGCTACTCTTGGTGCCACTGTTGGACTATATTGCTCTCCCTGAACCACAAAGGTTCTTTCTGCATAACCTTGTAAAAGTAGAATTGAAAGTCGAGGTGCCTAATTGTGGAAAATAGGTTTGGGAGATGAAGATTACAGATGAGCTCATGAAAGCCCTATAAATATTTTTATGATCCTTAAAATAAATTATCCCACTAAATATAAGGAGAAGGAGCACCATGCAATTTCCATTCTGTTGGAGTAGAAGTATTTCAAAGTTTCCTAATGCAAAATTTGAACTAGATACTTTTCAATTCATTTTTGGGTGTAGATAATGGGTGTGTTAAGACACTTTCAACCCCACCCCCACTGTGGTCCCTCATCCAGATGGGACTCAAAACTTTAGAAGAATATAGGCTTTAGAGTCCAGCAGACCTGCCCTGAATACTCACTCCGTCATTTACCAGCTGTGTCACCTGCTATAGGGATTTCACGTCTCTGGGCCACATTCTCATGGGCAGCAAAATGGACATAATAGCACCTATGTGCATGAAGTGTACAAGTGTTACTGAGAATGGCATTGAAATGCTTAGCATTTCTGTCATGTTGTAAGTTCTCTTAAAGAATAGCTTATAGGGGCGCCTGGGTGGCTCAGTCGGTTAAGCGGCCGACTTCGGCTCAGGTAATGATCTCGCGGTCTGTGAGTTCAAGCCCCACGTCGGGCTCTGTGCTGACAGCTCAGAGCCTGGAGCCTGTTTCAGATTCTGTGTCTCCCTCTCTCTGACCCTCCCCTGTTCATGCTCTGTCTCTCTCTGTCTCAAAAAAATAAATAAACGTTAAAAAAAATTAAAAAAAAAAAGAATAGCATATAAACGTACAGACGATGATTGTAAAACATGGTTGTACATGTACAAGGGGTTAAAGTGGTAGCTTTTGTGTTGTATAAATTCTATCACGATAAAAAGAATTTTAAAATTATACCCCCCAAAACGCTAAGTGTATGTGTGAAAGAGAACATTTTATTAATTTATAAGAAACTAGAAGGAAGCTCACCAAAACATGTTATATGGAAGGATTCTGAATGACTTTTTTATCCTCTTCCTTAAATTTTAATTTTTCTAAATTTCTACAATAACATCACTTACTTCTGCAGCTAGAAAATATTAAGTTACAACAAAAGCCTAAATGGACAGATGCATAAACAAAACAATGGCAGGCCACCCACACTGTCAAGCAGGTGCCAGGACTCTTTGCTGTCCACCTGCCCTGTCATTCTTGGAGCTGGTGGGGGCAGGGTCACAAGTGCAGTCTCTCCCTGTCCTTCTCCTGCACTGCCCTCTGCCCTAGTCAGCTGTCTACCATATCCATGGCCACAGTCAGGGGAGGAATTGAGTGGGACAGTATAGATGGTTCCTTGTGACCCACCCCCCTGAGCTGCGGTGACTATAGGTGCCACATCAGTTTTGACTCCCATCTACAGAGTTTCTGTACCTTGGGGTTTTTTGGTGTCATGTATTTCGTAAAGATGCATGTGCACCCAGATGTGTTTTTCAGTCCCTGTGCTTGATCTGTGGCATTGCGATGTGTCAGAACACCCAAGAGCAGGGCAGCAACTGCCCCTACCTACACTACTCACCCCTTCCCATTGCACATGACTGAGAATTCCCTTCTTCCAAACACATACACTAGAATGGTATTCTTGACATTAGAGCCTCTAACCTGTCCTGAGACTTCATTGGAAAATCTACTTGTTAACTTTATCCCCCTTATCATCCCAATGCGCAGCCAACTCCTTCTGATTATCTCCAGCATGAATGATTTAAAAATAATGATGTATTTATCTAGCATTTATTGAACCTAAATATACTGAAACTTAAAACAGAGAAAAATAAAATCACATTGATTGTAGTTTTTGCATGAAGGGATTTATGCTTTGGAGTAATTATTCTGTAGTCCTCATATGGGACATTTTAGGTCCTTAAACTTTGGTGTTCAGTGATATCCTCTCTTATATGGGGACCCACAATGGTGACATGTGGCCCAGAGGAGCATAGGAACTGCCCTCAAGAGCCAGAGCCTGAGAGATCTATCTGCTTCTTACACATCTGGCAAGCTCAGTGCTCCCACAGCACGCTGCATACACTGAGCTATGAAAATACCCAGGCTATGAGATGTATGACAAAGCTTCTTAATCCTTTCTTATAGTTCTGTCTCCTTAAAAATTCCATAACTTTGATTTATAAAATACGGGGAGTTTATCAGACAAATATAACATGAGAAATGTTATATTTGTTATATAACATGACAAAACATAAGAAAGAAGTTTCTCATTTACTTTTTTTTAAAATTTTTTTCAATGTTTTATTTATTTTTGAGACAGAAGAGAGACAGGGCATGAGCAAGGGAGGGGCAGAGAGAGAGGGAGACACAGAATCTGAAGCAGGCTCCAGGCTCTGAGCTGTCAGCACAGAGCCCTACGTGGGGCTCGAACTCACAAACTGCAAGATCATGACCTGAGCCGAAGTCAGACGCTTAACTGACTGAGCCACCCAGGCGCTCCTGAAGTTTCTCCTTTAAAATATTTTCCCTGACATTAAAGTAAGGTAAATTATGTCCACAAATAACATTATACATAGAAATAAACTATAAATGGATTTCAGACAAATAGACACTATAAAAGAAGTTAGGACAAATAATAAGACCAGGGGAAAATACTTGCACCCTACATAATAGACAAAGAGTAATATTCAAAATACATCAAGAGTTTTATAAATCAATAAGAAAAAAAGCCAACAACCCAATAGAAAAATGGGCAAAAGTTATAAACAGGCAGGATTTTTAAAAAAGCAATAACCTTTGAAAAGATAATTATCAGAACTAATCAGAAAATACAAGTAAAAATAGGATAACTTTCACCCTTCAGATTAGCAAAATTATAGGTAAGGGGGTAGAGAAGTAGACCATTGTATACTCATGGGAAAATAAATTGATGCAGTCTTTCTGGAGGGCCATTTGGCAGAATCCTTGCAATTGAAAAGATATTATGTTTTTTGACCTCCTTCTAGGAGCATGGCCTAAAGAAGTTCTCCATTTATCTCCATTTATCCCAGGATGTCCATGTGGTAATTTTTGTAATAGCTGACAAGGAGATGGGCAGTAGCATTATTTCCAATAGAAGAATGGTACCATTTTACTGTGCAATACTATGTAGCCATCTAAAACAAGCAAAAAAGAAAATATAGGCAGGAAAATCTTATACTTGTTAAATGAAAAAAATATAGAAACCTTTAACTATGTAGTGTGAATTGCTTTGTGCAGGAACTATGCATGTGTACGTGTGTGTGTGTGTGTGTGTGTGTGTGTGTGTGTGTGTGTGAATTCATGAAAATGCTCTGAGAGTCCTATATCAGCCATGGTTACCTCTAGGTAGGAGAGTGGCACTGGGATACAAGGGAATACCTGGGAAGGAATTGGAAAGATTAGCCTATAATTTTCTAAGATGTTGTTTAAAATTTCATGTACATATATTTACATATGATATACTTTTAAATGTTTATTTATTTTGAGAGAGAGTGAGGAAGCACATACAAGAGGGGCAGGGGCGGAGAGGGAGGAAGACTGAGAATCCCAAGCAGGCTCCATGCTGCCAGTGCAGAGCCCCATGTGGGGCTCGAGCCCATGAACCGTGAGATCATGACCCGAGCCAAGATCAACTGACTGGCTGAGCCCCTAAAGTGTAATATAGAAGATAATTTGGAAAACATAGGAAAAATTAAGGAAAATATATCACCTATAATTCTAGACAGCTTGACTTTAGTTACTTCTTTAGTTACTTACCCCTCAGTCTTTTCTATGTGTACGTTATGTGTGGGGGGGGGGGCGGGTGTTCAGTTTTATACTCAACATTGTATTCTGTTTCTTTCACTTAATGTTTAAGCATTTCCCCATAGTTTTACAAACTTACTCTCTGGTACCACCTTTGAATGGTCATTATATATTCATTCCTTATGGCCATGAGGAACAGGTACCTGGAGACTGAGCACCTGCCCTGCCTGCCCAGGGGTGGTCAATGGTGGGGGCAGCTAGGTCAGGCATGAGGACTACATGCTGGAGATCCGAGGAAACCATGTAGCATCCTCTCTCCCCTTTCACCTTCTCTGGTTATCAGTGGACCTTCTGTTTTCCTTTCTCCCCAGCTCAGGCTCGAACTCTGACTTCTGGGAGCTGCTTTCTCTGCTCTGGGCCTGTCTGAGAATTGAGGCCAAAGGGCAAGATTTGAAATTTTGGCCCTCCCCTGGAGTGATGGCATCTGAAAGGCAGCTTAGAACATAGGCTTCAGTCTCTGAGTTAGAAAGGTCAAAGGAAAGGATTAGTGCCGATAATCTAGAGTTGTTCTTCCATTTGGTAGATTGGTAAACTGAAACCCAGCAAGATTGAGATTTGCCTAAAACCATGCGGCAAGTCAGCAGTAAAGCTGGAATCCTCTACTGGGATTCTTGGTGTGGCCCAGTGCTCTTTTTACTCTACTGTGAAAGGTATCTAAGCACCATTTAGGCTGCCTGGAGCCCTGAGACTTAGGCAACGGCACCATGGGCTGAAGAAGGTTCACTGGGGCTTCAGTTTTAGTTCATTCATTCAGCAAATATCCTGCTCTACACACACACACACACACACACACACACACACACACACACACAAAGATGAAGTAAATGTTCCAAAGTAGTATAGATGTAGCTATTACATGGTGGTAGGTTTACTGAAACTTTGTTTTTTCCTATAACGGCCATATATTACATTTGAAAGCTTCACTTTTTTAAAAGTCTTCCTGTTCATTTAAATATTTTTAATTTTCAAAGTCATGAAGTACTTCCTAACTTTAGAGTAAGAAATGGGTGCAACCCATTTTGTGAACCAGATAAATCTTCTCTTCTAATGTGAGTCAGATGATTGTGGGGTCTCGGACCTGAGTTCACGAACGCCCTGTGTCATGCCGTGAACCTGTTGACACTTGTCATGCACATCTGTGAGTGTGTGTGTGAGAGAGTGTGTGCGTGTGTTTGCACTTGCTGGGATCTGCTTCTGACTCTGTGACTGATGAGAAGCAGCAGGCTACAGAAGGGCATAGGAGTAAGTGCATTCTCCTTTCGCTGCTGTCGGTGAAGGAAAGTGAGCAAGAATTTGTGGAGCAGGTGACTCAGACACAGCGGTCTGATGGCTCAGGATCAGGGCTGGCCATCTCCCAGGCCCTGTAGGCACGGCTGTATTACAACACAATATTGTTTATTGTCATCCAGCTGTCATTATTATCATTGCTGTTTATCATCATGTAATAACCTTCCCCTGTTACTTTAAGGGTGCATCATTATGTCACAGGGAGGTGTCGCTTCTCCCCAGTTTATAGATGAGGAAACCCAAGTTCAGAAGGGTGAAGAGGCAGAGCTGGAACTCAAATCCTGAGGTCACCCCACTCTACCACACCCCTCCTGTATTTACCCATGCACACACAGGCAAGCACCTTGGCTTTTTTTATTATTCATTTAATATTTAAAACATATTCGTTGAGCATTTTCTCTGAAATCTTTTTTCCAACCAGTGTCTACTGAATGTTTTAATTCTCATGTCGGGGGCTCTTCTACATGCTGGGAACACAATAGTGAACAAAAGGAGACAAAAACTCCCTGCCCTCGTGGAGCTCATATTTTAGCGAGGAAAGTAGAAGAGAGAAATAATAAAACTCAATTCTATAGTAGGTATTTTTTAACAGGAAAAATTTGTGGTTCACCAAGGCCAACAGATGAGGGGATGCTTGCCTCTGAAAGACAGCCTGCTCTTCACATTGCCACCATGCAGGGCCATAGGAGAAGACACGGAGCTTGTTTGCAGGCAGAGAGAGGAAAGGAACCAGGGGGCTGAGGCTTTTAAGAGGCTAGCCAGGGAAATCAGGCTTCGGGTTGGCTAGTTTGAATAATTTCAACAGGCTCTGGCATGTAGGGGCTCTCCCCAGCTGTCGGTTCCTGGCTCTGGGATGCTTAGGGCAGGTGGATGGTGGCCCCAAATGCAGAGCTCAATGAAGAAGATGGTTGGAGTGTGGGCTCTGAATTGGTGGGTTTGTGTATGAAAGGCTGAAAGGCACAGTCACAGTTGAGTTGTTTGCTATCTCTAGGAATTAGGTAGCCCTGGGAAGGACTGTCCCTCCACATAGCAACACATCAGAATGCAGAAAATAAAAAGACATGGTTAATACAATAAGCTAAATGGCAGCAAATGGTACAGGAAAAATAAAAGGGGAAGGGAATAGGGACTATCAGGGTGGAGGGGTGAGATGTTGCAGTTTTAAATAGAGTAGTCAGGGGAGACTGTACTGGGAAGGTAGTATTTCAATAAAGACCTGAAGGCAGAGAGGAAATGAGCTACATGGGATCTGGGGGAAGAACTTTCTAAACAGGGAGATTAGCAAGATCAGAGGTGCAAGCATATCTCATTGATAATGCCACCTGAAGCTATATCAATATGCATAGCATATTAGACCATAGCAGGAGACATATAGTTGAGAGCTCAGGTCATACATAGGGGTTGGAGACACAAGCTGATAGTAGGAAGGAATGAGGTGGCCTTATGTGTATGAGTATTTTGGCCTGTATATGGAGTATTTTGTCCAGAGACCAAATTTGAATATCCTGATATTTCCCGTTCATCCATATTTGGTACGATGTTTCTCCCCAGATCCTTAAAAAAGAGGTGATTCTTTCTCTTTTCAATTTTTTTTAAATTTTTTTTTTTTTTTTTTTTTTTTTTTTTTTTTGGAGACAGAGAGAGACAGAGCATGAGCAGGGGAGGGGCAGAGAGAGAGGGAGACACAGAATCTGAAGCAGGATCCAGGCTCTGAGCTGTCAGCACAGAGCCTGACGTGGGGCTCAAACTCACGGAGTGTGAGATCATGACCTGAGCTGAAGTTGGACGCTTAACCGACTGAGCCACCCAGGCGCCCCAGAAGAGGTGATTCTTGATGGAAAAGTGATTCCAGTTCAGAAGAAATTTATCTGGCTACACAACACAGACCAATCAGAAATTAATGCTTGTCGATTAAAGTAAAATTGTATCTCATCACATATCCCTCACCCCAGCCTTTTTTGAAAACCCTCCAGTGGTTTCCCATTCCATGTAGGATAAAGTTCTAACTCGCTGCTATGGCCTGCAAGGCTCTGGGTCCAGCTGCCACCTTCCCAACTTCATTTCATATCCCTCCACCCATCACCTATACTCCAGCCACAAGAACTTCCATAATAACTTAGACGTCCCAAACTTTTTTCTGCCTTAGGATTTCTGAACAGGCTGTATTCTTGGCAGAAGGCCTTAGTCCTGCCTTTACATGGCTGGTTCCTTCTTGTCATTTGGGTCTCAGCTTCTCAGAGAGACTATCACCAGCTTCTCCCTCTAAAGATGTTATTATCCAGGCCCTCTACAGCTCATTAACCAGTTTAATTCTCTAAAAATTGTTCAACAGTATTGGAAATTTTAAAAACTCATGTATTCGTTTATTATCTGACCTCACTCCTACCCCAACTAGAACTTCAACTTGACTTTTTCTCCTTCACTGCTATAGCCCAGTGTCAAGAGTGGCACCTGGCACATAGATAGCACACAGCAAGCATCTGTTGAATGAATGAATAATAACATAATATCTTCATATATAAATGTTATATAATTGAGCCTATAGGACCTAGGAGTTTAGAGCCATCATAATGGGCAGGATCTAGGCAGTCTTCTAGGAAGGAAGCACTCTTATGGAAATAGTCTAATTGTGTATCTTTCCTGTGAAGGTTATCTCCAGAGATATCTGTGGTGCTGGATGATACCCCATCCCAATCATTGCTGACCATGAAGCTGGGGGTTCCAGCTCTAGAAAAGAGGAGGTGGTCTGTCATCCTTGAGCAGGCATGGCAAAGCAGCAGCCCTTGTGCCTTTGGTCCCAATGTGTAGTATTTGGTGGCAGAATACTTGGATTTTTTTTAAAAATATGAATATGAATATGAATGTCTTTGGCTGACCTAGCACTGTCTTGCCACATATGCCTCTTCTAACTGTCCTGTATCCAAAGTCTTCTCATGTTTGCCTTACCAATGAAGACATCGGACCTAGACCCTTGACCTAGGGTAAATAAGTGCCCTGTTCCCTAGGAGTCCATTGGGTAGTCTGGATGTTTTTCCTAATTGAAGGGAAGTTGAAATACTACTGATAAATCTCAGGAACTAGCTCATGTTTAGAAGAGTAGGTTTCAGCTTGTCTTACTTACCTCTAACCTTCTTCAACCTCTAACCTTTTCAGCTGGTCAGGTCCCATACTGAAGACTGTAGCAACCAGCATTCTTTGTCATGTTGATCTCTCTGTATTTATTAGTAAAATATCATAGGTAATTAACAGAGCCAACCAGCCTTTTATGACTCCCTCAAACCCACATCACCATTTTCAATGACAATTTCAAGATCTATTGAAGGTACTCATAGGTCAAATACAAACCTGACCCCAGACTAGCTTTCAGAATTCCCATTTAGGAGTATGGATTTCAGTGTGTAAACTTCATGTTGACTAATAGTGTACTCCCACAAGGCCAAAGTCAACCTTAAGCAGCAAGTCAAAGCACAAGTTGTACAGTTTTAACAATCTAGGTCTAGCCTTTTGCATAGCCACCATTTTCATTGTTAAATCTGTTTTCAGTGGAGTGGAAAATTACTCTCCTCCCATACTCATGATCAGGAGATTATTTCATGAATGGAATTGGGTATTATATGCAGGAATTGCATTCAAATATGACATACAGTTGATTTGTACCAGAATTTTAAAACATCAGTACTGAGCAAGTATGCAATTCAACTTGATGTATTAGAAAATTGTACCAGAAACCTTAACTGAGAGATCAAACTTAACATCACTACAATTGGATCAAATCAATATTACATGTTTCCTCACATGGTACATTTTCAGGGATATTCCTACTAAAAATGCACACTAAATCTAATCATAAGGCAACATCCGGCAAACCCAAACTGACAGATGTTTTACAAAATAACTACCCAGTACTCATAAAGATATCTAAGTCATCAAAGACATGACCTTTTTCTATAAAGGACATTATTTGAACAATTGGCAATATTTGAAGAGAATATCAATGGTAAATTCCTGATTTGGCTAATTGTACTGTGGCTATGTAAGAGAACACCCATGTTTTTAGAAAACATACACAAGTATTTAGGGATCAAGAGGAATCTTTAACTTATTCTCAGCTCAGAAAAAGAGAAAGTAATTGAGAAAAAGAGAAAAGAAAAAGCAAGTGGTAAACTATTAATATTTGGGAATTCTGGGTGAAGGATATATAGAACTTCTTTGTACTAATGGTGCAACTTTTCTCTAAATCTGAAATTATGTCAAAATAAAAAGTTTTAAAGAAGCCATGGGATCGTACTTGTGAATCTCATCCCCTTGTAAGCCAGGCAGTGGGTTTTCCTGGCCATGTGCACTCTTAGTGTTGAATCTGAGGTCTGGGTCTGAGAAGGCAAGGGAGGATGGCCATGAGGGCACTGTTGCGTGAAGAACAGAGGAGAGAAATGTAGAATGAGACATTGCTCTTGGTTGGGAAGCTTAGACTGAACTCAGTTTGTTTGTTGCTTTTTTTCCAAGCCAGGTAGCAAGGACCCAGAGAAAGACTCACTTGGCACAGGTGCTTGGGGGAAGCAGGGCCCGGTTAAGCCTACAGGGTCTCAAACTACATTAAGCCTAGGACACTCTGTACCCTAATACTTTCTTTCCCACCCTCCACCCACCACCCCCCCCCCAGCACACAAAATGTAGTTTTCCCAAAAAAGGACACTGAAAACATAGCCATTGACCACCAGCCACTTATTTCTTCCTCCAGGTATGCAGCTTCCCCTCTTCTTCCCTTGGGTTCCCTAGGAGAGTTTCCATTGCAACATTTTTAGTTAAGTAGCGCTTAATTACAGTCTTAAACTTTCCAGCGTCACCCTGCTTAACTCTTTCACTCCGCCTCTGTAATTAAGCCTGGCATGGCTAACTTTGGTTTAGGTTACTATTGAAGGACATTGTAAGTTGAATCCAGGACAGGCTTCCTGCTGACTTCTGGGAGACTCTGAGATAGCACGTAAGTCGAAAATAACTGGACTGTAACTTACCTCCTACTTTGGTGTTCATAAGATGTTTTAAGTCTGACTGGCAACCCTGCTGTCAGGATAGCCTCCTCAGAGTGTGATTCACCTTTTGTGTTCTAGACTGAGTGGAATAATAGCCAAGATCAATGCTAACCACCTTGCTTTCTACAACATATTAATAGAATTCTGTAAATGTTGTATGTTCCCCTTGCGTTGTCATCATCTATATGGCATGTTAATTAGCATAGTAAAGATTCCAAGAAGTCTTGCAGTAAAGAAACAGGTAACTTTGTTTAACCCATCTTTAATTGCCTGAGCAACACAGAACATCTTAAGGAAAAGGAGGCACTAGCCTATGTTGATAGTCACCTTGCTAAGTTTAAGGGATGAGCACCTCACCAACATTGACTTTTTCTTAGAGGTCTCTGGGCCTAAAAATACTCAGGCTCCAATGATTTATCGTTCTTTGTCCTTAGCCATTCATCACTGACCATTTAATGAGCTCCTCTGCGCCCAAAGAGTTTGGGCTGGGGATACAAAGATGAAGGACATCTCTGTCCCCAAGGACTTTCCTCAGAGTTAGGGAGGTGAAGGCACATAAACAAGCATCTGTCAGTGCCGAATGAATGGTACGAGAGGTATTCTCAGAGAAAAAGGAGAACGTGCTGGGCTTGGTCATCCAAGAAGTGGTAGGTAGGCTTTAGACGAGCAAAGAGGCTGCAGGGTGATATGAGAAATGAGGACCACACCATGGCTGCTGCAGCAAACTGACTAAATGAATTATTAGACTAAAGTGGGGGGTTCATCTAAAATCATCATTTTCAGGGGCATCCGGGTGGCTTAGTCCATTAAGCATCTGACTTCAGCTGAGGTCATGATCTCATAGTTCGTGGGTTTGTGCCCCACATCGGGCTCTATGCTCACAGCTCAGAGCCTGGAGCCCACTTCGTATTCTGTGTCTCCCTCTCTCTTTGCTGCTTCCCTGCTCGTGCTCTCTCTCCCTCTCAAAAATAAATATATATGAAAAAAAATTTTTAATCATCATCTCTGCCCCTCCTTGGCTCACACACTCTCTCTCTCTCCCCACCCCTTACTCTCTCTCTCAAAAATAAAGAAATATTAAAAAATTTTTTAAAAATAAAAAATTAAAATCATCATCTTTAGGGGAGCATGGGTGGCTCAGTCAGTTAAGCGTCTGACTTCAGCTCAGGTCATGATATCGCAGTCCCTGAGTTCGAGCCCCATGTCAGGCTCTGTACTGACAGCTCAGATCCTGGAGCCTGCTTCAGATTCTGTGTCTCCCTCTCTCTCTTCCCCTCCCCTGCTCTGTCTCTCTCTTCCTCAAAAACAAATATATATTAAAAGAAAAAACTAACGACCCAATGCTAATATCATCCTCAATGGAGAAAAACTGAGAGCTTTCCCCCTAAGGTTGGGAGCAAGACAGGGATGTCCACTCTCGCCACTGTTATTCAACATAGTATTGGAAGTCTTAGCCTCTGCAATCAGACAACACAAAGAAATAAAAGGCATCCAAATTGTCCAGGAGGAGGTCAAACGTTCACTCTTCGCAGATGACATGATACTCTATATGGAAAACCCAAAAGATTCCACCAAAAAACTGCTAGAACTGATTCATGAATTCAGCAAAGTTGCGGGATATAAAATCAATGTACAGAAATCGGTTGCATCCCTATACACCAACAATGAAGCGACAGAAAGAGAAATCAAGGAATCGATCCCATTTACAGTTGCACAAAAAACTATAAAATACCTAGGAATAAATCTAACCAAAGAGGTGAAAAATCTATACACTGAAAACTATAGAAAGCTTATGAAAGAAATTGAAGAAGACACAAAAAAATGGGAAAAGATTCCATGCTCCTGGATAGGAAGAACAAATATTGTTAAAATGTCCATATTACCCAAAGCAACCTACATATTCAATGCAATCCCTATCAAAATAGCACCAGCATTCTTCACAGAGCTAGAACAAACAATCCTAAAATTTGTATGGAACCAAAAAAGACCCCGAACAGCCAAAGCAATCTTGAAAAAGAAAACCAAAGCAGGAGGCATCACAATCCCAGACTTCAAGCTATACTACAAAGCTGTAATCATCAAGACAGTATGGTACTGGCACAAGAACAGACACTCAGACCAATGAAACAGAATAGAGAACCCAGAAATGGATCCACAAATGTATGGCCAACTAATCTTTGACAAAGCAGAAAAGAATATCGAATGGAATAAAGATAGTCTCTTCAGCAAGTGGTGCTGGGAAAACTGGACAACGACATGCAGAAGAATGAACCTGGGCCACTTTCTTACAACATACACAAAAATAATCTCAAAATGGATCAAAGACCTCAATGTAAGACAGGAAGCCATCAAAATCCTCGAGGAGAAAGCAGACAAAAACCTCTTTGACCTTGCCCACAGCAACTTCTTACTCAACACGTCTCTGGAGGCAAGAGAAGCAAAAGCAAAAATGAACTACTGGAACCTCATCAAAATAAAAACTTCACAGCAAAGGAAACAATCAGCAAAACTAAAAGGCAACCGATGGAATGGGAGAAGATATTTGCAAATGACATATCAGATAAAGGGTTACTGTCCAAAATCTATAAAGAACTTATCAAACTCAACACCCAAAAAACAAAGAATCCAGTGAAGAAATGGGCAAAAGACATGAATGGACACTTCTCCAAGGAAGACATCCAGATGGCCAACCAACACATGAAAAAATCCTCAACATCACTCATCATCAGGGAAATACAAATCAAAACCACAATGAGATACCACCTCACACCTGTCAGAATGTCTAACATTAACAACTCAGGCAACAACAGATGTTGGCAAGGATGCAGAGAAAGAGGATCTCTTTTGCATTGTTGGTGGGAATGCAAGCTGGTGTAGCCACTCTGGAAAACAGTATAGAGGTTCCTCAAAAAACTAAAAATAGAACTATCCTACGACCCAGCAATTGCACTACTAGGCATTTATCCACGGGATACAGGTGTGATGTTTTGAAGGGACACATGCACCCCTATGTTTATAGCAGCACTATCAACAATAGCCAAAGTATGGAAAGAGCCCAAATGTCCATCGATGGATGAATGGATAAAGAAAATGTGGTGTGTGTGTGTGTGTGTGTGTGTGTGTGTATATATATATATATATATGTGTGTGTGTGTGTGTATCTGTGTGTGTATCTGTGTATATATATATGTATATATTCACATATATATACACAGATATACACACACACACACACACACACACATATATATATATATACACACACACACACACACACACACACAGTGGAGTATTACTCGGCAATCAAAAAGAATGAAATCTTGCCATTTGCAACTATGTGGACGGAACTGGAGGGTATTATGCTAAGTGAAATTAGTCAGAGAAAGACAAAAATCATATGACTTCACTCATATGAGGACTTAAAGAGACAAAACAGATGAACATAAGGGAAGGGAAACAAAAATAATATAAAAACAGGGAGGGGGACAAAACAGAAGAGACTCATAAATATGGAGAACAAACTGAGGGTTGCTGGAGGGGTTGTGGGAGGGGGGAGGGGCTAAATGGGTAAGGGGCACTAAGGAATCTACTCCTGAAATCATTGTTGCACTATATGCTAATTTGGATGTAAATTTAAAAAAATAAAATAAAAACTTTTAAATTGTCATCTTGAAACTTGAGCATACATCAGAATTACTTGGAGGGCTTGTTAAAACACAGTGCTGGGTCACCCCCATAGATTCTAATTCAGTAGCTCCAGAATGGGTCCCAAGAGTTTGTATTTCCAGCAGATTCCCAGATGATGCTTCCACTGTTGGTGTGAGGACCACAGTTTGGGAACCTCAGATCATCAAAGAAGGAAAGCTCGTAGAGCTGGAAAGGTGAGCAGGCCAGACCATAGAGTAGTTTAGTTTAAGTAGCAGGCTGACAAGTTATATATATATATGTGTGTGTGTGTGTGTGTGTGTGTGTGTGTGTATACACACACACATATATATATATATACATACATATATATGTATGTATATACATATATATACATACACACATACATATATACATATGTATATATATATATTTTTTTTTTTTTTTTGAGAAAGAGAGCACATGCAGAAGAGGAGGAGCAGAGAGAGAGGGAGAGCTAGAGAATCCCAAGCAGGCTCCACTCTGTCAGCACAGAGCCTGACCTTGGACTTGATCTCACAAACCGTGAGATCATGACCTGAGCCAAAATCAAGAGCCAAACACTCAACTGACTAAGCCACCCAGGGGCCTCTAGATTTTATTGATCAAGTGATTTCTGTAGACCAATGTCATTGTTCTGGGAGCAGAGATATGTCAAATGGATAAGAGAAAGAGATTAGATGCAGAGGAATCCATTTGAGACTGTTACATAGGTTAAAAGATCTGAATTAAGGCAATGACAAAATTAAGGCAAAGAAAAATATCCATGCAGAAGGTCTTTGTGAAGGAAGAATCTGCTTCCAGTTGAATAAACCTGAAAGACAGCCTTGGTCATCATCTGAGAGAATCTTCAGTTACATGCTGTAACTTGTGTAATGTTAGTTTGAGGCTTTGGGGGTTTTATTAGGGTTGAACTGGTTTATGTTCCCCCAACCTGAAAAGAAAAGTGCAAAATGCTGCTATTTAAGTGAACAGCCTAAACTTTTTATGGAGCTCACTTAACCTACTGGAAGTCTTATTTGAAGGCCTAGGAGAAAACTGGGGTATAAATACATCCTGGACTCCAGAGTGACCCTTTTTAACCAGAGAAATTTGGCTTACCTGCCATATATGGAGGTTAGGAGGGCTGAAAATTAAGCTGTAAGAAGATGTCTACCCCAGGCTTGGAACTTGGCAGATGCCATGGGTCATGATTTGAGAACCCCCTTGTGCTCATCATATATCTTTATAGATGAAAGCTGATCTCAGATGACCTTGGTTCCGGTGGAGCCACTGATTCTTGTTGCCTTACCATAAGTAGAAACCATTTCTAAAATAAAGTTCTGTGTTTAGGTTTTATATGAATGTGGCAATGTCCTTTTCTCGGTCTAGATTTGTGAAGTTTCACCATGTTCTCTTGGTTATGTTTTGAGCAGTTCAGAAGCCTTTTAGGAGGATTTCCTACACTATACTGTAGAAAAAAAGGTACATTCCCTCTCTAGAAGCTGTGGACAAGTCTGGGGGAATGAAATGGGCATATAAATGGAAATGTCTAGAATGTTTACCCTTGGAAGAGCAGCAGATATGTTTTCACTGACTTTTGACAATCTGATATGTCAAGTTTCAGAATCCACCCCTTGGAATATAGAGAGGATTTTTAGCCCTTGACTTCCAAAGGCCACCAAAAAGGTAGTGAATCAAGTGAGTCATTGTAGCAACATGTCACAGCAATGGACTGCGTGTTTAGAACATACATATCTGGGATGGGAGGAAGGCACTGACTCATCGCCCTTTGAGGGCTCTCCTCACTCTGTGTCTGTTGGAGAGAATATTATACAAGGGAAACTAAGGCCAAGGAGACAGTGAGAACAAGCAGTTGGAAATAGTCACTTTACCCACTGTGTCCCATGGCAACTTGATGGGAATCAAGGTGGCAGGGGAGGCACTGAAGGAGCCAGCAGTGATTGAGTGAGATCTGGACTGAATTATAATAGAACTCGAAAGACTTCATCTCAATTGAAGCCAGAGGTACTGGCTTTTCACCCCTGTGGAGATTGTTTAGTGTGTTGGAGAAGACCCTGATACTAAGAGCTAGTGTCCCAATGAGCTCTGAAGATGAAAAGAATTTCTGCCCTATGTGGAGCCACTGGATTTGGAATTCTCAGATCTCTGCACATTCTACCAGGTAGGATCAGCACTACAGGGAAGAGAAGGGGACAAGGAAGTAGAAATGAACTAAACTGTAGCTCAATACAATGTGCCTTTGAGGCTCAGAGTGATCCTTCATTTTGTACTCTTTGTTTAATGGGAAAAATCAGGAGTTCCAAATCCATAGGGATTTAGATATAAAAAAAAAATTAGAGAAAACACGTGAAGTCTATGAGTGAGATAGAGTAGTGAGATAAAGAATAGTGGGTTGGCAAAGGGCTCATTGGAAAAGACATTCCTGAACTAAGTATAAAAGCAGTGTAACAACCAGGAGGCAGGGGCTTGCACTGTGCATTTGAGACTTGACTATTGTGGAAGAGATGGGAGAAGGAGTATCCGGAGCCAAGAAGTGTTTGCCAAGATTAGTCGCAAGTTGTGGTAGGGGCAAATTGCAAGGGCTACAAGTTTTCTAGTGTTAAGAAACAATGCTTGTGGGTGCTCCTGGGTGGCTCAGTCTTGTTAAGCATCCATCCGTTGATTTGGGCTCAGGTCATGATCTCACAGTACATGAGATCAAGCCCCAAGTCGGGCTCTGTGCTGACAGCACAGAGCCTGCTTGGGATTCTCTCTCTCCTCTCTCTCCGCCTCTCCCCCTGCGTGGGCACTCTCTTATTCTCTCTCTCTTTCTCTCTCTCTGTCTCTTGTCTCTCTCTCTCATGTGTGCACACTCTATCTCTAAATAAATAAACATTAAAGAAACAAAACAATGTTTGTGGACCAGACTGATTCTCCCCCTTTCCCATGTCCTGTTATTGTCACTGTAGCCTGTAGCTTTCTTCATCCTCTGGCACCAAGTAGTCCAACCAAATGGCCAACCAAATGGCCAAGCAGTGGTTTGCTGGGAAGCCAGCCATTCCAGGAACTGGTGATGCATAGCCTTAGGACCTCAGCTAAATATGCACCCAGGAGTTTGGCTTTCAAAGCATTCCACTAAAAGACCTGTCAGAGCCATCATCTTATGCCATGAGGGATATATTACTATTTACTGTAGATTTTGTGTTTCCATGCTTACAAACAATTGGATTTATGTATTTATTACCCAAAGAATTTTTATCCTTGACCTTCCCATCATCCCCTTCTCTAGATGTGCAATTTCCAGTGTGAGAAAAATTTATATATGATACTTCTATAATTTTTATATTAAGTAAATTATTTATAGCAAAGCCAAAGAAAACAGGAGTGTTTGGGTATCTAATCACTGCAAACAGATGTAATGAAACGCATTTGCCTTATATAGCTCAAGCCACAGAAAGCAATAAGGATGAGTTTATAATTATTCCTGTATCATTGGAAATCAAGTAAGACAGAAGATCAGGGGGTTAAAGGGCTCTTCTGTAAATATCTGGTGGATTTTAGGAGTCTGCGTTTTCTTCCGATTTCAACCATTGGAATCAAAGCTTCCAGTAGAGTATTATAAATGCCAGAGGGACATTTGTAGACTCATTGACCATCTAGATAAAACAGGTATGATTGATATAGAACACCTAGACTTCATATCTTTTAGCAATTGCATAATACAATATGTTAAAAAAAAAAAGCCAGCCTTTGGGATGTGGTTGAGTACCATCACTGAACTGCAGCAGAATGGACTGAAAATGAGTTGTTCATTCTTCATTTGCATCCCTCAAGCCAGTATAGAAAACAGCTGGCCAGCTTAGTGGGTTGGTTACACACCCAAGGTGCTCACAGTCCACTGAAAGGTTTGGTGACCTTACACATGTGTATGCTCTCTGCAGGCCTACCCTAGGCCTTTAGAGGACAGTGTTCCTGGACTTTGGGGATACTAACCCCTCAAAAGTAATAGGACTCCCTTCTCATTTTGTCTAGGAGGTTCAATCCTTTATTTTCAGCTTACTTTGAGGTCAGTGCGAAGAAGGCTGATGAATCAGTATTTTATGATTGAATAAAATCATAAAATAATGAAATAGTGGATGCAGTACTATGGAGGCAGCCATAGTCCTTTGACATGTCTTACATTTGCATTCTGTGATGGCTTGTGCAAAATGTATTCTGCTTTCAGAATAGTTTTACAAATTTTATACCAGACCATAAACGGTAGAAGAAGCTTTTTTTTAAGGTGTAACATAAAAGTGAAATAAATATGAGTTGAAACTTTTTAAAAAGGAAACTGAATTTATAAATGGCTGTATTAAATATAGCACATTTCTTTTTTTTTTAAGCTTATTTATTTATTTTGAGAGGAGGGAGGGGCAGAGAGAGAGGGAGAGAGAGAAGCCCAAGCAGGTAGCACAGAGCCCAACATGGGGCCCGAACTCACAAACCATGAGCTTATGACCTGAGCTGAAATCAAGAGCCAGATGTCTAACCAACTGAGCCATCCAGGTGCCCCACCACATTTCTAGTATATTCAGTTACTATCCATTTGTACACAATTATCTTCTATTTTGATAGCTAATGAAGGTCTATTCAAGTAAGGAAGGACCATGTTTGACCTAGACAATGGATTTATTAGGATGTGTTCAGTTGTGCCTGCTTTCATGGGTTTCGTTCCACTTTTCCTCTTCACATCAAGCAGACAGGCCTCATCTCCTGTACCGCTTAGAAACATGCTGCTGTGATGAAATCGTGGAGTCCTTGTCCAAAGGCTTAAACCGATAACACTAACATGTTTATTCTAACCCCACGATGGTATTTGAGACCCTAATATCAAGAGTTGTTCAATTGGCCCTAAAATCCATCTGAAGCTCCCATTCTAAGAGACACCCTATAAAAGGAGGCATATGTCACTTCCAGGAAATAATAACCTGTGCTGCTTAAACTTCCAAATAGTGGGAAAGGGGGACAACTATGGCCACATAGCCCAAGGATATGGCCACCTTATTCTCAGACAAGAGTGGTTCCCTGAAGTGAAGAGGGGAAAATGACACAGAATGGCAGCTGGTAGCATTAAGTGTTTCTTTGCTTTCAGGAGGCATGAATCTTTAAGGGTAAAAATGGCCTTAAATCATCTAGTCTAAGCTTTAGAAGACCATGAGATAGAATGAAGGAACATAGAGAATAAACTCACAGTCATGGACTTAGGGGAGCTTTTTATGGTTTTATTAATTTTTATTTAACTTCTATCATGCTTCTATGGGTTTAAAGTGTTCTAAACACTTTACAAACGTTAACTCCTTAATCTTAATGGCAACCCTATAGGGTAGATACTAATATTATCTTCAGTCACTGATGAGGAAACTGAGATACAGAGAGGTTAAGTAAATGGAACAGAGTCACACAGCTGGCCAGTGGTGGAGCCAGGCTTTGAGTGCATCCTGTCTAATCTGTCCCAGTGTCTGCCCCCTAGTTAGTGGCATAGAAGGGCCAGAAGCCAACTCATCTCTTTGTTGCAATCCAATGACGAGGCAACAGTGGGTTGTTCTTAGGTCATACAAGCAAGGCAGGAACATTATATGAGCAGAGTTTCTCTTTTCATCAACTTCAACAAAAGATCATTAGGAGATGAGTGTTGAGGTCAAGAATTCTCTAGTCATCGGCTAAGCTTTGGAATGTGTTGTGTGACCATGCAGCCTGTCTTCTGTCAGGTGTTAAGGAGGAAATCAGATGGTTCAGAGAGGTGGCTTGGGATTTGAAGGAAGTAGGGATAACAAATAGTGTGCAAGTCTGAAGGATAAGCATCAGTTGTCGGTTTATTTATTTAGATTCTCTTGATTTCATTAGTATCTTTATATTCCCATGACCAATCAGCTAAGCTATCCCACTCAGAGCCTGTGAAAAGTTGGACCTTCAACCTCAGGGATTGCCCTGACAAGTTTTCTATTTCCCCAGTTTGTGGCTAAGATACCAATTATAAGATGCATTTCCTACCAACCTAGAGGCACTGGTTTTTACCTTTTCATTACTTCTTGAGACATTCTACTTTAATCTCAATTTGTTTCCTTAAACTATGTGCTTTTGGGTAGGAAGGAGACATTTAATTTTTCCACAGGAAAATTGTATGCTAGTGTACATAACGAAGCATCAAGAGGAATGCAAAAAGATAAGAATTCTTTTCTTTTTTTCCTTTCTTTTTTTTTTAAAAAAATCAAGATCTAATTGACATATAACATTATATTAGTTGCAGGTGTACAACATCATGATTCAGTATTTGTATCGTGAAATGATCACCATAATCAGTCTACCTAGCATCCATCATCACACATAAAAGGTTTTGTTTTCTTTCCCTGTGATGAGAACTTTTAAGATTTATTCTCTCAGCAACTTGCAAATATATAATACAGCATTATTCAGTATGGTCACCATGCTGTACATTATATCCCCATGACTTATTTATTTTATAATGGAAGTTTGTATCTTTTGAACCTTCACCCATTTTGTGTACCCTCCTTCCCCAGCTCTAGCAACCAACAATATGTTCTCTGTATCTGTGAGTTTGAAGTTTGTTTGGTTTTTTACTTAGATTCCTCATATTAAGTGAGGTCATATGGTCTTTGTCTTTCTCTGTCTGACTTATTTCATTTAGCATAATGCCCTCAAGGTTCATCCACCTTACTTTTTGTGGCTAAATAATATTGCAATGTATACATTTACCACATTTTCTTGTTATTTATTTATTTATTTATTTATTTATTTATTTATTTAAGAGAGAGTGGGGGAGGGGCAAAGGGGGGTGGGGAGAGAAGGAGAGGGAGGGAAGGAGGGAATCCCAAGCAGGCTTCATGTTCAGCACGGAGCCCAATATGGGGCTCAATCCCACAACCCTGGGATCATGACCTGAGCTGAAATCAAGAGTTGGATGCTCAACCGACTGAGCCACCCAGGAGCCCTGTACATTTACACATTTTTTTTTAAATCTATTCATCCTCTGATGGACACTTAGTTTGCCTCTATGTCTTGGGTATTATGAATACTGCTGCAATTAATACAGGAGTTTTAATATCTTTGTGAGTATTTTCATTTCTTTCAGATAAATACCCAGAAGTGGAATTTCTGGGTCATAGGGTAGTTCTGTTTTTAATTTTTTGAAGAACCTCCATACTGTTTTCCAGAGTGGCTGCACTAGTTTGCATTCCCACCAACAGTGCACAAGAGTTTCCTTTCTCCACATTCTCACCCAACACTCATTATCTCTTATCTTTTTGGTAATAACCATTGTAACAGGTGTGAGGTAGCATCTCATTATGGTTTTGATTTGCATTTCTCTGATAATGAGTGATGTTGAGCATCTTTTCATGTACCTGCCGACCATCTGTAGGTCCCGTTTGGAAAAAGGTCTATTCAGATCCTCTGCCCATTTTTTAATCAGATTGTTTGATTATTGTTTGATCAGATTGTTTAATCATTGAGTTCTGTGAGTCCTTTATATATTTTGGATATTAACCTCTCATCAGATACACGATTAGTAAATTTTTCTCCCACTTGGTAGATTGCCTTTTCATTTTGTTGATGATTTCCAGAAGATGAGAGGTTCCGTGCAGTGTTGGTGGGAGTAAATCAGGGTGCAATCTGGCAGTACCTAGTGAAGGTGGTGAGGTGTCTTCTCTAAAGCCCAGCCAGTCCACCTTGACATACATGCTCTGGATGCTGTAAAGTTGAGAGCAAGGTGTGTTCTCCTCAGTGTATGATCTGTACGTGGGAAAGGTTTGTCAGCCCTTTGTTTCCAGTCCACAGGGAGGTAAGTACAGAAAATGGGAATAAGCATTTAGAAGCTTTTATAGCAATCTGACACTTCCACCACATTGAAGAGTATGATTTTGTATTTTATAAAAGTATTGGTCTGAAACAGATTGGACATAAGAAAAGTAGATCCTTGACTCCCTGACCACGAGTAGTTTGGAAAGCACTGCCCTGGAGGAATTCTCACAAATCTACAGAGACCTGTACCGGACTGCTTAAAATGAGTGTGCATGTGTGAACATCCTCAGTATCCATCATTAGGAAAATGTGTTACAAGCTCTACAATATGTCCTGTGAAAGAATATTATTCAACAACTAAAATCAATGAACTAGATCTACATGACTGAACATGGATAAATCTCAGATAATTTTGAATTAATGAGTATGTTGAAAAATGACATATTAGGATAATGATATAAAGAACACTGGATTCCCATACAAAGTAAATGGCTAACTACATGGACGGGAAAGATGCACACCAACTTGAGAAGGGAAGGGAAAGTGGTGGGTGTGACTGAACGGGTGGAAAAAAATTTAAAAGCTTCAACTGTATGCACAGTATTTTATTTCTTTTTTTAAAAAGCTGAAGGAAATATGGCAAAACATATTTACATTTATTATACCTAGATGGTGGGTACCTGGGTGTTACATTTTTTCTACATTTTTATCTATCTTAAAAATGTCTCATAGTAAAATCAGCCTCAGAATGTGACTTTTTTCTGATCCAGAAAGCTAAGTTGAACATACTGGAACATCTGGGGAACTTGATTACGTACAATGCCCAGGGACACATTTGTTTTCCTTGTGACTTAAAACCAGATATTAGCCTTACAGACCCCTTCTATGCCGCAGGGCCGGAGAGGAAGCACTGGTTCAGAGTCCTGGGGCAGATGTAGAGATGCCTGACTTCTGGTCCTAGCTTTGTGATCAACTCATTTGCGACCGTGGATTTCTCATATTTAAACCTTCATTGCTTTATCTGTAAAATTAGACAGTTTTCAGCATTGCAATTGTATAACTTGTATAAATCATGTACAAATGTATATTTGAAATGTTAAATAGACATAGCAGCTTGACGTTCCTTTCACAATCATTATAGAGGCTAAAGGGATACATGGAGTGAATACAGATGTAGGAATAAGATGAATATACGTGCAGTGGAGTCAGATCAGCATTTAGGTCTTGCCTGTCTGCCACTTAACCAACTATGAGCCTTGGTTTCCTGAAAAACTCTGATTTTCTGTTTCCTATGACCAGAATCCTAATAAATAGCACCTCCCTTAGCTTGGAATGGTTCAATATAACAGCTGCATTGTTGCAGCTGTTACAAATCAGTCACTTAACTTTTGTGCCTGGAAAGGTACTAGAATAAAATCTCCATTGTCTGCTAATTGTAGACATCTTCCAAAGATGGGGTGAGCATAGCATGCCAATTATTCTTTAAAGCCGTAATAAAGTAAGTACAAATTTTCTAAATCGTGCCACATTCTTTTTTAAATTTTTTTACATGTTTATTTATTTTTGAGAGAGAAAGAGAGAGACAGAAAGTGAACGGGGGAGGGGCAGAGAGAGAGGGAGACACAGGATCTGAAATAGGTTCCAGGCTCTGAGCTGTCAGCAGAGAACACAATGTAGGACTTGAAGTCAGGAACTATGAGATCATGACCTGAGCTGAAGTCTCATGCTTAACCAACTGAGCCACCCAGGCGCCCGTGCCACATTCTTTATAATCATGCATTCAAAGTGATTTAGTAAAAATTCTCATCACACACACACACACACACACACACACACACACACACACACACAAAGGTAAGTATATGAGATGGTGGATGTTAACTAGACTTATTGTGGTCATTTCACAACAGATACAAGTATCAAGTCATTGATGTACGCTTTGGACTAATACCATGTTATATGTTAATGATATCAAAACCAGAAAATAAAAACAGGAACAAACAAGAAACAAAGTAATTTAGAAACGGCCCTGTCTCCATTCAGGACCCTAACAGTGAATTATGGATTGCTTCGGACACGTGACTTCTCTTGTGTGTGGGCTGTGATTGAATGGCCCTAATTGTTTACACAGAGTAAACTTGAAGCAACAAAAGTGAGAGTACACTTGATTGTTAACCTGGACTCTTGTGAGCATTTGTACAGAATGCACCAAGGCAGAGCCACAGGACAGTGGGGAAGGACAGTCCATCAAGATTTGCATTTATGAATCTCGAAGTCACGCTATGCTTTGCTATGGAACAGGGAAACTGGAGAGCTGCCTGCCCTGCCTAGTAACACAAGGCACGGTTAATGTGATTGGGCCTCTAGTTCTGCTGACACAGTATGTGCTGATTAAGTTTTTGAGGGCTTGGTTTCATAGAGCCATGTGCTATCACAGGGGTCTGGTGAATGAAAAGCTTTTGCAGCTTATCAGCAGAAAGATAACAGAAAGGCCTGGTTCCACTACCAGCCCTGGGGAGATGTTTATCACTCAGGCTTCTGAGAACAGGAGTTTGAGCCATACCAAACACTTCAGAAATAATGTCAACATACCCAGGACCACAGCCAGCAAGGAATTCCCTGAGATAAGATTACAACTTCGTCCTTAAAGGGACGCCAACCAAGTCAGCGGATCCCAAATGTTCCCTGAGCAGAGCAATCCTGTATATTATCCTTTATACCAGGGGACTTTAGGACCTCAATTTTTGTGCTACTAGATGCAAATGTTCAGGTGTTGCTTTCCAAAGTACACACAAAACTCTAGCAGCGTTGAAGAAGATCCCCACAGGGTCAAGATCCTGAGCTTGCAGCCCTCAAGGTCAGCCAGTTGTAGAAGCTGGAGACAGCTGTCTATTGGCAAAAAGGATTCATTCACCTTCTTATGGGATTTTGTTTCTTCTCTGTCGGCTACGTCTAGGCCAGAAGGCCTCTAAAGCCAGATTAGTCCTCCAGGCTGGGTCTAGGATGAAGTCGTTATAGGAAAAGATGATTCCGTCTTTGAGAGGAGTAGGTATAAAAAACCACTTCAGTCATTTGTTTCTATACCTAGTCATGTGTTTGGTTTAAATATCAGTATGCGAACTGGCACCACCGGGGCGGTGGGCCCATCAGGGGTCAAGGCAGAGCGGGTCAGGTATTCTCCCAAGACCATTTTTGCAGTGAGAAGCAGCAGCATGCAGAGAGGTGAGTTGTCTTTGATTTGTCATCCAGACACTTCTTGCTTTGGAGTGCCTCACATTCATTCCTCTGCACCCCTGTGCACAGCCCCAGTGTGGCCGTCTGGACTCTGACTCCTCCTTCCCAGGGCTATGCTGTCTATAGTTACCAGATGAATTAACAAGCAAAAAAACCCTTTTTATTGTGTCCTTTATAAACCCTTTTATTGTGTCTCATAGTAAAGGTCACACACTATTTGATTATTAAATGACCTCACTAATACTTTCTATCCAGTTTCTCCTTCTCCATCAAATCTTTATTTCATTCAGAGGATCTACTTATTTGGGCTGTGTTCACTTACTTTTCAATATTCGTACCTCTGTGCTTTTGTTCCTGCTGTCTCCCCCTTTTGAAATTCCTTCTCCCCTTCATTATGCCAATTCAGACCAATCCCGCCTACACTGATCTGACCTTCCTCTGAACTCTGCTAGCTTATCGCCTGAAGTCCATACCAGCCCTGTGGCAATTAATCACATACCACTTTGTGAATTTGTCTTTATTTTACATGCTCCGTCTTGCTCTTTCACTCTTCTTTCACACACTCTGTGTGTGTGTGTGTGTGTGTGTGTGTGTGTGTGTGTGTAGCTAGATAAGAGGTCTTTGAAAATAAAACCTACGTCTTATACGTCTTTAAAATACACTACCTAATAGGTGCTCCATGACATTGTTTTTGGTTGGTGATTCTTGCTTAGGATTTTAATTTTGTTTCAATGAAGGTAGGATTCTTTGTCTTCTCTTCAGTCCTATATCCACAGAACCTGGAGCAGTGCCTTGCACATTAAAAATTGATTGTCAGCTGTTACTACCCTCTAGAGACGGTTGCCTTGACCAGGGTCTGCAGCTGGCCTTGACATTCTGCCTTGTATCCTAGCTTCCTGAGGATGGAGTTGTCTTACTCCCAGGCCAGCCACCTCCCTTAACCACCTCTGACATGGCCATGTCTGTCTGTTCTTTCTCCTCAGATGCATACTCCCATTCCTCAAGTGAAAACGGAGGCAAGTCTGAGTCAGTGGCCAACCTGCAGTCTCAGCCCTCCCTGAACTCCATCCACAGCTCCCCCGGTCCCAAGCGTTCCACTAACACCCTTAAGAAGTGGCTGACGAGCCCCGTGCGCCGGCTCAACAGCGGGAAAGCAGATGGAAACATCAAGAAGCAGAAGAAAGTACGAGATGGCCGGAAGAGCTTCGACCTGGGATCTCCCAAGCCTGGGGATGAGACGACCCCTCAGGGAGACAGTGCAGATGAGGTACTTCCACGTGGCCCTGGAGCCTCCCTCAGGAGGGGGCTTCCGACATACATCCTTCCTGGAACTTTGTGAGGCATCCTTCCGTGGGTTCTGTAAACCAGCCAGTCCCTAGTCCCCAGGAGTTTGTGTTCTTGAGCCCAAGTGATCTGAGCTTTTGTACTAACAAGACCTTGCCAGTCTGATGTGTGACCAATTCAGAGACTGGCACGTAGAATTTCCAGCAGATAGCCAACATCTTGCCAGATTTGGAGATAGGGGCATGGGCCTAAAGGGAGTCATCTGGTCACCTAATCCCCTACCTCTACTAAGGACTATATCAAAACCTGCTAGTTGAGAATAAGAATAAAAGCTGAGAGATTATAGCTGTTTTCAAGTATCTAGAGCAGTGCCACATATGAAAGGGAGTGGACAACTCCATGTTGCTCCAGACGGGAGAATTATGAGTAACAGGTGAAGGTTTACAGAAGGCAAGGTTTCAGCTCAGAGAGTGACTTTAATGGGAGTCAACCAGTGATGAGGTAGGCTGTCATGAAAGCGAATGGACACCTGTGCTAGAAGGGGTGGGTACCACATGACCTCACAAAGCAGTCGGAGAGGTCCCTGTGTTAGCCCAGAGGTCAGACCAGGTGACCTCTGAAGTCCCTTTCAGAGCTGAGATTCTGTAATTAAAATACAGTGGGTATGTTTTAGTTGAGAGAATGAGAGCTATTTTTTTTTTTCTGGCAAACCCACTCTAGTCCCTGATGTGGCTAAGCAATTCTTCCTGCTGTGTAACCAGACTCTCTTTGTAATTTCATGCTATCTGCCCTTTCTCCTTCTGAGAATGACAGTAGAGCCTGGTGATATTCAGATTGTGGTTTAATAGTCCTTCAAAAGCTTAAAAAGTTAGGCTCTGACCACTCTCAGCTTTTTCTTTTCCTGGCTAATCAATGAGGTAGATGTTTCTCGTGTGTGTGTGTGTGTGTGTGTGTGTGTGTGTGTGTGTCCCTATTTGAACCTCACTGTCCTTTGAGATAAGAAGGTGTACCCATTCCACAGAGGAGGGCAGTGAGGCTGAAAAAATATGGATGTATTGAGAAAGGAGGTCTTACATGTTGCTTTTTTAAAAATTCTAAGTCCTGAACCATTGATATCTTTAACTATATAATACATATGACTGTATGACTAATACTGCTCTTTTGTTCTAGAAGAACAAGAAAGGATGGGGTGAAGATGAGCCAGATGAAGAGTCACACACCCCCCTCCCTCCACCTATGAAGATCTTTGACAATGACCCTACGCAGGACGAGATGGTAGGATTTCCTTACTTCCTGATCTGAAAGAACAATGTGTAATACATGCGATTTTGTTGTGTGTGTGCGGTGGGGGTAGTAATACTCTCTCTTCCTTGTTATCTCTCCGAATCCATGGTGATGTAGGTTCCCTCTGTATTTGGTAGGTGTCCCCGCCCCCAGCCCTGGAGGTCTGATTTCATTCTGAGCAGGGTAGGGGCATGCAGAAGTGGGAATCTCTCTGGTCTCTCCTCCTGTTGATGAAGGGTAATGACTCTGTCTTTGGAAGCTATAGATCCCAAAAGAAACTGTTTGTCTCAAAAGGAGTCTGAGGTGGTTCCAGGCCGTGATCACTTTGTTGCACCTGACTTCCGACCTCTGTTTTGGTTGATTGTTTTTCCCTATACTCAACTCTAAAATCCAAATAATGGTAACTTCCAGTCAGCCCGGTGGTATGAAAATTCCGCAAGTACCGCGTGAGGGATGGAGGCGCTGCTGAGGGGAGGCTGCCGGCAAAGGCGGGAGAGCCTAAGGTGCAGGCTGCCACATTCTTGGTGTTACAGAATTCCCTGAGTCCCAGCATGCATAGGCTCACATGCATAGGCTCACTTCGGTGTCCGAAGTGTGGATGTCTCCAAGGGCTCTAATCGCAGAGCGATCGCCCTGATGGCTCTAGAGCAGAGGCTCGGCTTGGATGTGCTTCCAAGCGTGCTGGCCGAGACGTGGGCTGCTCTAACTGCGTGCTCTGTCACTCATCTTGCTTGCAAACCATGCTTTCACCTCACTGGGTTTTTCCTGCCTTCTCTTAGTGTTGCTATCCTGTTGGGTTCGACAGGTTGGAGTGGTGGTTTCAGGTTTCAATGGTGCTTTACATTTCTTTTCAGAGTGGTTTGTGGTTGTGGTGGTGGTGGTGGTGGTGGTGGCCTAGCCATCCCTCCGGGGTCTCCTTGTATTGTCTACTGCCTTGCCTTGTAGTAGCACAGCCTCCCCTAAGGTGGTGAGCCCAGCCTGGGCAGGGAACACATCTTCACAACATCACCTGGGATACAATTCAGAAAGTACTGTTTGCCGATGCTTCAGTATTTCTGGTGCTGTCCCCATTCTTGTTTTAATTCCCTCTGCTTTGCATTTGGGTCATTATTAACCCACAGACATTAATTGAGGTCTTCCTGGGTGCCACGCTAGAGGGACAGATTCTAGGGACAGGATGATGACTGAGATGACTGAGATGCCCCCCTCTGTGGACTCAATCATGAGAGGTGCACAGTTGTGTGGCCCCTCCTAAGGTGACGTTGGTGGCCCTGACTCTTAACTTTTGGAAGGAAAAGTGTCAGGAAGCATGGCATGATGCCCATCCTAGATTCCCAGGGGCAGAAATGCCCGTGCTTCACACTGAGATCAGAATGAGAACCAACCTGCTGCGTTCCCAGAGGCCTATCCTTGTAAAATGTTCCACAAACAGTGACAGCGTATGTGGGGAGTGGGGAGGTCATGTGACTGTATCTGCCACCCCACACAGCACAGCGCTCCACACGGAGGTGCCAGCTTGCGTAAGATAAGTAAAGGTCACGAACCCTCTCCCTCAAATTCCCTCAAACACAGCTTGTTTTGGGAAAGAGGATGTTATGTTGTTTCTGGATAATCTTTAACTGAAAATGCAGACTTACCCCAAACATTCGTGTAGGCTTTTTGTTATCCGGAAAGAGGGCAGACACATTAGCCCTCCTCAGTCCTGCTTGTTTGATTCCCAGAAATTTGTTTCTCTGAAATATCTGCTAAGCCTCAGAACTTCTAGCAAATGGAGTTGAACTTACTAAGTAATTTTTACAACAGTCTATGAGGAATTTTTAAGTCTACCTATTGTAATGTTATCTGATCACCTTGATTCTCCATGTTTCCTTCTAATAACTGTTCATATGCATGTGTGTTTTATTTTTATCATTTTAATATGCACATCTTATGTTCAATGCTTTCCTTAGTATTTTTCTAAAATTGTGTTGATTTTACCTTCGTAAGTGTGATTTTTAATAGCTGGGGACAGTGTCACTTATTTGATGTGCCATAATTTGCTTGACCAGCCTGTTTTGGGATATCCTGGGGTGTTTTCAGTTTTTGCTCTCCTAGATAACACTGCTACAGATCATTTTGTACATACAGCATTTGTTCTTTTGACGTCTGTCCTTGGAATAAGTTCCCAGGGGTAGGATTACTAAATCAAAAATTTGATAGCTTGGATTTCCAAACAAACTTAACCTCCTTTCCTGCATTCTCCAGAAGAGGAAAAAGAGTGTTGTTCTATCTCCTTAATTACATTTATTTGGCTTTTTTCTTTTTACCCTATCTCCGAAGCAAAGACCTAAACTAACTTTTAAATTAGACAACAAGTAGCTTCCTTTTTGAAACTCTTCCCCCTAACTTAAGGGACAAACTTGAAGCCAGACCGTGGCCGGAACAGTCAGCTTTTTACCCTTGCAGTGATCAGTGTCAGACGCTGAAGGAACATGTGTCCCGGGCCCTCTGTTTTGCCTTCTGCTTTGCTCTGCCAGGGGGGAAAGCTCATACATGCATGCAGGGTCAACCATTTCTCCCCAGTTTCTTCTCAAGTAGGAGAAGAAAGACAAAAACCCCTGTCCCTCCATGAGCAGGATTCCCCAAACCAATGACAAAACAGCCACATAGACCAGTCCCTATTGCTGATACAGGGGGATGGGCAGCAGGCCCTTGGCTTGAACCTCCTTTACTGTGAACAGGATAGTCCTTGGTCACTTCAGCAAGACACACAGAACTCCTTGGTAAAATCATTTATTACATCCTGGTGTTCCAGTTAGGGGCCTTACCAGAAGCAGCTCTATGTGTGGTGTGTGTGTGTGTGTGTGTGTGCGTGTGTGTGTGTGTGTGAATGCATGTGCACACATGTGAGTGGGGAGGGGGTTTCTAGCTTCCTGGTCTTTAAGTGCTCTGCCCTTGAATTTTTGTTTGATACACACTGAAGATCTATATTTTAAATCTGTATTTAGCTAAAGCAAAAACAATTTCTTTGGATACATTTGAGGCTAGGTTTATGGACTCCTTTCATACCCTGGAACGGCAATGCGCAGCCCTTTAACAGCCAAAATTCTGTCTGTCCCTCTCTCCTGTTGCTGACAGTGGGTGCAGCCCTTACATTTGGCCCCCCAGGAACTCAGCAAACCCTGCCCTCAGCTGCTCCAGAAGCCTGCCTAAGGAGAGCCTAGTCCCATGCCTGCTTTGCTGCTGGCCAGAACTCCTGACAAGGGGACAGGCCCGCACTGCCTTCTATCTCCCTCTGTGATCTCTTCCCTCTAAACATAAAGCTTTGCTTCCCTTGCCTGCCTTGAGCTTTGGACTTGCTGTTTTGCTTCTTAATTGCTATTCCTCATTCCTTGCTAATCTGCTTTTCCTTTGCTGCTCAATGTCTTGCAGTCCTCCTCTTTGCTAGCAGCCCGGCAGGCTTCCACTGAAGTACCTTCTGCTGCAGACCTTGTCAGTGCAATAGAACAATTGGTCAAAAGCAAGCTGGTAAGTGGGGGTCCTGGAGGCAGTTCTGCGTGTGTGTTACCTCCATGTGGCTCCCAGGACCTGGCGTCTATGTGCCATGTCCTCCTTTGCGCCTATCCCCATTCCTCCTATAGGATTGTTTCTGGCTAATGGTTTCTAAAAACCTTTGCCCCAGAGCCTGTTTTTGTTTTTTGTTTTTTGTTTTTGGAATGGGCATAGGCAATTAACAGGCCCTTTGGGGATTGTGGCATTGATGAAAGGAAAAAAGTATCCAAGACAAAATAGCCTTCCTGTGAGACCAGTCCACTGGCCTACAGGGACGCGGCATTTGGACAGTGACTGATGTATGTCTGGTTAGCCCTGAAGCTAACTTGGCTGCTGAGACACAGAACATGGATTGGATCTTTGAAAGCACCAGGTAATTTTATTCGGGGACCCCAGACAATTTTCTAGCTTGCAGAGTCTGCAAGATTGCTAATTATAAAGGGGAATGGGCAAAAGGGTATGGATGCCTGAGCACAAGAGATCAGGGGTGTCGGTGCATACTCCATTCATGGGGGCAAACCAAACTTCTACCACTGAACACTAGCCTAGCTTGTGACTGTCTCAAGGGCCAATCGGACCACTGCAGAGAAGGGTTCTGGGTCTCGCTGCTGTAGGTTTTGGCACCACGATGGTGAAAGAGCTCGTGTTTGGATAATGCTGTTCCTCTACTCCATGTTGGTACACTGACCCGTACCCCTAAAGGATGACAATTTGAAGCATTTTCATTGCCTTCACTCTCATCCAGGTTTGGTGTTTCCTGCAACTCTCATTAGGATAATGACTGACTTCTGTCAGGCAGTCCTGCTAATCAGCACCATTTGCACCCTTCTCCCCTTGGCCCAGGAATTAGAGGAAAATGATAGATGCTGTGCCGATGACACTGCCTGATAATAATTCTGATTATAGTATCTCGCTTTTCAAATCTCGCAGCTTAGAGGGTACCCATGAAATTCAACACATGACTTTCTTCTTCTCCTTCTAAGTTGTCCTTCCTAACTTAGAGTAGTTCAGCTGATGTCTTTAGTAGCTGTGTCCAGCTCTTGAAAGTTGTCCATTTTCCCCACCACCCTCCCTGCCTCGCTGGTGGGATTTCAGCGCTCTCGTGGGCACTGCATTGGCTTCTTAAAGCTCGCCTCTCTGCCCACTGCCCGCTTGCTCTCCTTTCCTCCTCATACTGACCCACACACCCTCCTCGTTCTCCAAATACCATTACATTTTTTTTCCCCTTTTACCACCTGAGCCTGAGCCCTGACCTCATGCCTGGACTATTGCAGTACTTGTTGTTTGATCTTCCCCTGCCCCAGTCAGCCTCCCCCCACCCCTGGGGCCTCAGTCTCCTGGTGGGCCTTCTACTGCAATTACCCCCCCTCCTCAATGAAGGCTCCCTGCCTCCCTCTTGCCTACATGAGCAGTCCTCTCCAATGGGAGAAGTGCCTTTACGTACATGAGACACTTTACTGAGGTATACAGGAAGACAATTTCAGAATCTCTTCATCTCATTTAAAAATTATTTGGGGTGTATTTTATTACATACATAAGGATAACACAGCAGTCCAGAAATGTAATTTATAAATAGGTTACATGTTTTGGCAACGCATGACCAAAATTGTGTGTATTGATAGAGGTATACAATCAAAGATAAAAGATAAATATAGATAAAGTTCACACTTATCCTGTAGTCTAATGTTTGGTAGCCAGCCTACACCCACTTATTTATTCTGGTTGATGAACTCTGCTCCAACCGAATTGTTTCCCTCACTGTCCCCAAACATGCATTTGGCTTTCCTCTCTCCAAGTTTCTGTTCATACCACCACCCTACTTCTCTGGAATGTTCCCCCACTCGTTCTTGCTTTCTAAAGCATAACAGTCCTTCAAGGCCCCACTGGAATCTCATCTCTCCAAAAGGGCTTCCCTGACCAGCCCAGGCCAGATTTCCTCTGCAGCCCCATGGCAATCACTATGTAAGCCACGTGCTGCCGGGGACAGCTCTTAGATAGTTCCGTTGGGTTATTTGTTGAAGTGTCTTAATCTCTTCATTGCCTTCATCTTCACAGCTTCCATACCCAGCTAGATGATCAGTCATTTAGGACATTTTCTTCTCCTCCATTAACACACAGGAATCTTTCACACTCTCACTTTCATCAGTACACACTTGTTTCCAAAAGGTTATATTTTCCTATATTTTGGATTACCTGTATCCTGCTCTTTGTGCTCACCTTAGCACTGTTGGGAATCCCTGCAGACCTCTGGTTATGTAGTTGCCGTGTCTGGTGTTAAACAGGTAAGTGCAGATATTGAGAAGCCCCATAAGAGCAAGTCTCCCAGAAGAGAGGGAGCATAGGATGGAGTCGATCAGCCCCGTAACAGGCTTTCAGCAAATGTCTGTGAGACGAGTGGTTTTTTTGTGGTGCATTTCCCATAAGAAAAACTTTAACTTCCTTCTCCACCAATAATTACTTCTTGAGGACCTGTGGTGAACCCAGAATTAGAGAGATTTCTTTGGCCAAACATGTGAAACCAAGCCCATATCATGGAGAGGAATGAGGGAACGGTAATTTGGTTTCTCAGAATCTTCTCACCAAAATTTTGCCCTCTCCTTTGCCCTCTCCTCTGTTTTCTCTTTCTTCCCATCCTAGTACGCATCCACTGTGGGATAGCAGTGAAGCAACGGTGGGTGGTTGTCTCCCCTGCCACATTTGGAAATCCTGAGTTGCATTCTTACTTCTGAGACTTGTATTTTTATTCCTCATTAGCTCTTTAGCTTAAAAGAGGGTAGGATCTAGGAGCGCCTGGGTGGCTCAGCAGGTTAAGGGTCTGACTTCGGCTCAGGTCATGATTTTGCGGTTCGTGAGTTTGAGCCCCACGTCAGGCTCTGTGATGACAGCTCGGAACCTGGAGCCTGCTTCAGATTCTGGGTCTCTCTCTCTGTCTCTCTCTCTCTGTCTCTCTCTCTCTCTCTCTGCCGCTCCCCCCGCCTGTGCTCTGTCTCTCTCAAAAAATGAATTAATATTTAAAATTTTTTTAAAAAGAGGGTAGGATCCAGAACCTATGAAAGTTCTGGAGTTTTTATTTGACTGTAAGTTCAACAGTGTGACTGCTACCAAAATAGCTTGTGTGGTCATAGGCTAGGTTAACGAAAGTACAGTGTACAATCAAGGAAAGTAATAGCTCCATTGTAGTCAAAGTTGTTTAGCCCATACCGGTCATGAGTAGTGTGGGAGTCATGTATCAGACTCTGAATGCTGCATTCTGAAGTGTTCTTGAACTCAGTGAAAGGGCCCCAGAGGAGGTAACCAGTACCATGTGGTCCGTATCCTTTGAAGGAAAGTTGAAGACACTGGGTTAAGTATGGGGAGAAGTTAGGAGAGAGAAGGCTCATGAGAGCTATCCTGACATAATCGAGGACTGCTGTGGGAAAGAAGAGTTGGTGTCACTCTTTGTTGCTCCAGAGGGTGGAGCCTAGACCTGTGGGTAGAAGTTATCTTAGTTCAGTATAACATGAGCTAGTAAGTTCCTTTCCAGTGTACAGGCTGGAAATTTTACAGGAGCATCTAGTATACTTGGACTTTTATATCTAGGGCTTGGATTGTTTCTGCTTTCTTTTTCGGTTGCTCCAGAGGTAGCACCAAACTCTGCTCCACCCAAAAGTCCTGAGATCCCTTGTGTCTCTGAGTCCCAGAGCCGTCCTTGGTGCTTTATGGTCACATGGTCATGGCTGCACTGAGGCGGCTGCCCCAGAGGTACCATCTCCGCTGAGCGGCTGGTAGGAAACAAGGGTAGGTGTCCTCTAGCTCACCTGCAATGCAGATAAAGCCCTTGAAGCTCCCCCACAACCTCCTTTGGCAAGTCCCTCTGGACCTTAACGGACACTGGAGTTCTTCTCTGCCAGCCCTGGTCTTTAATCACTGTTTTTATTTACCAGCAGAAGACGCCCACCCACCTCTCCCCAAATAGAGCTAACACATTTTTTTCCACATTTTGTATTAAGGTATAGTCTCTAACTCCAAGCCAGGTACAAGGACTCCCCCCTTCTTTCCCTGTGTGATCTTTGTTTTTACTTTTTTAAGTAACCTATACCCCCAACATAAGGCTCAAACTGACGACCCTGAGACCAAGAGTCACATACATGCTCTACTGACTGAGCCAGCCAGGTGCCCCTCCCTGTGTGATTTTTAATAAAGCTTTTCCTAGATGTGTGGACTGGTGGTGGCAGTGGTGGGTGTGTAAGGAATCAGAGATCTAGCTGGTAGTCCTGCCTCTGCTACTTTACTGTGTAGCCTTGGGCAAGTTACTTAGTCTACTGGGACCTCTCTTTATCTCCTTTATCAGCAGTGAGGATTCTGTCCACCTGAATCTTAGCTCAAAAGAGATACCATGATGATTGAGTAGGTGTGAATGCGCTTTGTAAAATGATAAGTAAGCATCCTACAAATGTTAGCTCTTAGCCACCTCATCTGTACTCTGAATGGCAGGGAAAGGGAACAGTGTCATCCCTTATCTCCCACAGCCCTGTTCGAGTCATGGGAACATAGAATGTGTCAGCCAATAGATTGCTGGTTGGATGAAAGTTGCAGGGTGATAGCTTAACAATCTATATGACTTGGTTTTATCCCTCAAGCTTGAGGAACAAGAGCTTCCTGGCCATGTGAAAATGTGTCTTTGAACTTGGGTCTCTAAACAGCCACAGGATTTCACAACCTGCCTGAGATGAAAGATCAAGCCTCCTCCCTGAGCCCTTGTCCTCAGGTGGCATGTCACAATAGTTTATTGGGCTTGGGAAGGTACCAATGGCCCCTTGACTGATAATCCCCTGCCTTTGGGGGAGGGGCTGCCCGGGATTGAGCTCCTGTTCAGTCTGCCTGGTAGCCTGGCATCCTAGAATGTGTCTACCTGCTTCCACAAGACTTCCTGCCCTCTGATTCTCCTACTTTGATAGCATTCACCTCCCGAGGCCAGCCATGTGGGCCGAGAAACATGTCTAGGGCCAGGCCGCATCTGTGTGTGTGCTTTGCTCTCTTATTAGGTGAATCAGCCTGCTTTCTCAGTGGCAATCTAGTTAGCCAAGTTCAGAGCCCAGAGAAGAGGAAATAATGGCTGCATCACACCCATGGTGGAGGTGTGTGTTTTCAGGAACTGGGTTCCTCCGGCATCCCTTGATGGAAAAGTTTCAATTTCCACCCAAAAAAATTTTAAGGCAGTCACAAACCTGAAATGTCATTTGCCTGAAAAGTCCAGACTTTAGTATTTCTACTATACAGTTATCTTCCCCATCCCCACCCTTAATTTGTCTGGAAATGACTATGATCTAATACTTTTTGTCCAGAGAATGTTATACAAATTTTTAGAAAAGGGTGGGGCAAATAAGAGGTTGGTGTGCTGCCGGGTGCTGGACCAGCACCCTTTTCCTATTTTATCAGATGACCTTTGATCACTCCCCAAGATTCCCACAGTACATTCAATAAATTCTCGGAGTCCTACTGTGTGCCAGCTCTGAGATCAAGCATAGAATCTTCCATAATGAAGCTCACAGTCTAGGGTTAGTGCTCACAATGCTCTCCTGCCTGGACTGTTAGAACATTTCCTCCCTGATTTCAGTATGACATCTGTCTACATGACTATCAGACAGATTTTCTTTCTTTTTTTAAAAGAACTTTTTAATAGTTCTTTTTTTTTACTAATAAAATAAGAATATGCTTATTCAAGAAAAATTGGAATAATAACAAGAATATAAACACAAATTATATCTCTGATAATTATCATCTAGACATATTCAGTGCTAAATATTGATACATTTTCTCCTAGACCCTTTGAAAAATAATGTAGTTAATCAGAATACAGACAAATCCTTTTTTGCCTTACTGTCATATCAGGGACATTTTCCCAAGAGATGAAAAGCCCTTAGGAATATTAAGAGTGATCTTCCTGGAGCGCCTGGGTGGCTCAATCTGTTAAGCATCAGACTCTTGACTTCGGCTTAGGTCATGATTTCACAATTCCTAGGTTCCGGTCCTGCACTGGGCTCTGTGCTGTCAGCACAGAGCCTGCTTGGGATCCTCTGTCTCCCTGTCTCTCTGCCCCTCCCTGCTCACACTCTGTCTCTCTCTTCTCTCAAAATTGTTTGAATAAACATTTAAAAAAAATTAAAAACCGTTTTGTCATTCATTTTAGAAAGTACAGTCTCTACTTATTAATGCTACACATAAGGCTTTACACATATGATTTATCCCTGTGCACTTCCCCAGGGTTATCTACCTCACCCTTTACCTCTTCCTTCCCTAGCACTCACTCACCCCAACTCACACAACACACAATCACTTGCCACCAGCCCCCACATCTCGCCCTTTCATACCCCATATCCCATCTGTGTCAGGCTGCCTCCAGCTTCCCAGGCTGCCCTGGGAAGGTTCACAGCTTGATCCTTTACTCAGAGTGCTGCTCCCACCTGGGATGCTCTCCCATCAGTGTATTTATTTCTCAATACTCACTTCAAGCATTGCCTCTTCCATTAAGCCTTTCCCTTCCCTCTCCACCCCACCATAGAGCTGCCCACCCCCCTTTTCATCCTCCTTGATACCTTTTCCATCTAGAACAGCACCCAGGATAGGTAAGGTAGGAAGCCAAATCTTATTCATTTTCATTTCTGCAGTTACTTGGCAAATATTCAGCATGTAGTAGCTGTTCAATAAATATTTATTTGAGTACAAACAAATGATCAATTGCAGTTCTGTGTAATGAATGCTGTGCAGGGGATGTGTAAAGGGTGCTTAGAGGAGCCCAGACGAGGGGGGTTTTATGGGTGTGTGATCCACGATACAGCAGACAAGAAATGTGTTCATTTTTATTGTGGTGACAGCTCTCCTCTCTTCTTAATCTACTGCTTTGAATCCTATTTGCATTTCTGTTCCCTGACCTTGGACCAGCTAGAGGAACTTCTGTTGTTCTCTTCCTTGTATACTTTCTCCTTTGCCTCCTGAGACTGTTGTGGGCTGAGCCCCGGACAAGGCAGAAGTCTTCCCTGTGGCTACACAGCCCACTACTCATCAGACCTGTGCCTGCTTCCCACCAGAAGCAGCACAGGCACTTGCAGGTCGCCCCCAGCTGCCCTTGCCTGGGACCCAGGATCCCCACTGTAGCACAGGTAGCCAGGTCTCAGAGGGAATCATATTTGAATTATAAGCACTGATAGCTAACACCATTATTTGAGGCAGATTACCCAGACTACAGCTTGGCCAGACCCTTTATTTCTCTCTTCCTTTCTCACTGCCTCTGCTCTGCTCACCCTCTCGCAGAGAGACTTTCCCCAGAGATAATTTGGGCTTCTTTGCTCATAGAACAGGTCAGGCAGGAGGATATGGAACATATTTCCCCGTGTGACACTTTGGACTCCACAGATGTCCTTCATTCCACAAGGTTGAAAATGGCCCACACCAAGCGGGATGTTGCACAGGAGAACCTTGCAGGCAGAGATGTAAGTCTGTCTCCCCGGGCCTTGCAGTCAGCATCCTGCCAGCCAACAGGCTGCAGAACAAAGGTTGTAATAGGACAATGGGCCAAGGAGGAGGGGAAGTAAAAGGCATGTAATCAGATCAATCACCAGCTGGGTCCATCTGCCTGGGGAGCCTGTCTCTGGTGATGCCACCAGCAGACATGTCACATGTCTCAAAAAGCCTGCCTGTCCACTGGTTTGTCAGACCTCAGCACCAGACATTCTCATTTCCTTAATAACTGGTTACAGATCCTGAATCTATAAATTTTTCTAAACTCTCCTTGACCTTTCTGTATTTTTAGCCTATGCTGCTTCTAGGGATAACTTCCATGGTTGATTACTTGTCCTATAAAATAACTTGTCAAGTTAAAAGAAACTCTCTCTCTCTCTCTCTCTCAAACTTGAAGACACTATCTTCTTAATTCTGGTTTCTACTGTTGTTAACAAATTCATGCTTGGCCCTTGGTACACTTTGTTGGTTTCGGGGTGGGGTGAGGGGCAAGAAGGTTGACGTCTCTTCTCAGCTTTAAAATTTTCACCTTTAGGGGCACCTGGGTGGCTCAGTCAGTTAAGCGTCCGACTCTTGATTTCAGCTCAGGTCATGATCTCACGGTTCATGAGATAGAGCCCCACGTTGGGCTCTGTACTTACACCACAGAGCCTGCTTGGGATTCTCTCTCTCCCTCTCTCTGCTCCTCTTCTGCTCCTCTCTCTCCCTCCTCTTCTGCTCACACATATGCTCTCTCTCTCTCAAAAATAAAAATAAATATTTAAAAATTTCAGCTTTAAGTCTTAATATTCCCCACCTGTTCTCATATAATGACTGGCCCATTGGGCACCTCATTTGCTTTTTGTTTCATTCCCCTGGACTTCTCCTACTTTTCTTTGGCCTATCTTGAAATAGAGCAGCTGAGAGAATTTGGACAGATACTCTAAGTGCAGGTTGTTTAAGACCATGCTGAAGCCTTTTGTTTCTCCTACCTTTTTGGACACTTTTTGATTTTTGTGATTTTAACCTTAGGGCTGATGTTTTCAAAGACTACCAAAGTGAAGCCTTCCCTTTGAGCCTCAGAGGCTGTTGTAAATAGGCCCCTTGTATGGATAGTTTGGACTAGACTCCCATATTTGTTTTGGAGTTGCTCACCTTGACCTTCATCTCCAGTCTTACTGTTTATCCACATTGCTTCTGCCAGTTTCCATAATGAAGTGCTAAGCGTCACTGTGTGATCTTTCTTCAAGGACACCTGTAAAAATGCTAAGATCGGCCCCATTTTTGAGTATCCTTCTTGTTAACAGTTCCATCCAAGGACGAGGGTGAACATTTTTAATTTTTCAAGGGATCTACAACTTTTATCTCTGTCTATTCCGTAGAAGTCTGTAGAAAGGAGAGATCTGATCTGAAAATTGAAAAAAACTAAAGCATACATGGGATAACTGTAGCTGTCTCACTCAAGATCGTCCAGTGACTAGGAGATCTGGGGTTAGAATCCTTTGCCCTTAACTCTTGCTAGAGAACTGTAGTAATCCCTTTACTTTGTTTCTCAGGACTGCAGCACCTTAATTAAAAGAAAGGGATTCATAAATGAAAGAAAACCCTTGGTAAATAACCTTAGCAAAGATATTTTTAGGAAAGGCTAAATCTATTGCTCTCTTCTTGTCTACATCTCATCGGCTCTTGGGGGGAAAATGTAGCTAATTTAACACACGTGGATTTAGCCAACTAGCTCTCCTATGACTCCCCTCTCCTTATCAATTGGATAAGGACCATCAATTGATGGTTCTACAACTGATTAGCATTACCTCTGGCGCTCTTACCCAGAGATGTCACTTTTGACAATTTTCATTATGGCAGGAAATTGGTAGCCCGTGACGCCAAGTTCCTCCTGATTGCCCAAGAAGGCGGCAGTTCTGGGCTGTCTGCTGCTGGAAGAGGAGAGTACCTCCAGGTACCTCCTGGTACCTCACTGACATTCAGTGAACACAGCCTTGGCCACTGACCGACCAACTCAGCTGCTGCTAGGCTGAAGGGGGACACAAGGACTTCCAGATGACTTTTCAATGTACAGTTCTCTAAGGCTATTTTTCTCCTCTTTCCAGAGTCTAGAAGGAGGCTCATACCGGGGAAGCCTGAAGGACCCTGTAGGCTGCCTGAATGAGGGAATGACCCCACCCACACCTCCTAGAAACCTGGAAGAAGAACAGAAAGCCAAGGCCCTGAGGGGCAGGATGTAAGTGACTCCTCCAGATTCTATCCTGGTGCACATGTGTATGGTGAACAATGGGCTAAGGTCGGAGAAATTTGGGGGAGAATTACACTATGTTTCCATTGATATCATTCATTCTAAGTAAAGGTGACCTAGATCTGTGCAGTGTAGCATTGTGAACAAGGCACTGTAGTGGCACCGACTTTAAGAATTTTAGGCTGAGGTATTTTCTGGGAGATAGCAGCTATGGCTGACCAAGTGTGGTTATAACCAAGGTCTGTTAGAAATTTAAAACATACTGATAAAAGGAAATCAACAAAGTTTAGGAAACTCTGGGACTATTACTATGCTCCCATATTAGAGAATCCATGGCAGAAAGTTGGAAGAATTTCATCTGAGGAAACATTTCTCAAAATGAAGGGACATAGTATATAGGAAAAGGGAGCCATTGTGCCAGCCAGACAGGGCCTAGCTCCACTCCTTCTCTAAAAGTTTAGTTTTGCATCCATTTGTGGACTTAGCTCCAAGAGAATCTTTTCACTTTTTTTAATAGTTGGGGGGGGGGGGGCGCAAATACAATTCACATTGCAGTCCATTTCACAAAAACCCATATATTATGCAAGGTTTGAGTGATCCGCCCTGATGTGAAGTCAATCTTCTATTACTTGGGCTGATCAAGAAGATATCGGATACCATGAATGCAAAACCATAGTTCCTCAAAAACTTTGGTTTTCTTATTTAGGGTTTGACTCCATGTTGGAAGCAGAGCTTCATGAGTCTTGGACATTGCCTGGTGTGTGTGAGATAGTAAGCACAGAGAACTGGTCCCTCCCTGTTGCTAATTAGTCTGTTTTCTCCCTCAGACTCCTCATCCCTTTAACCTGGTCACAGACATGAGGATTAGCAAAAGTGAGTGAGGCCAGGTCCTTCTGTTGCCTGGAAACAGGCCAAGTGAACATTTATAACTTTCTTTCCTAGGAAACTGAAGTAGAAATGTCATAGCCAAGGCCTGGCCTCAGAGCAGGGCTGTCACCTCACAGTGGAGCTGAGCAAGTGTCTCTTCAGTTCCATATTTACCCCTCAACTTTATGGGTACTCAGGGGAACCTCAAGAATGGAATAGAGATAGAAAAATACCATCTGCAAATGGAAATTTCCTAGGACTTGCACAAAGCTGGTTCTCTTTCACTTCTAGGGTTGTTTTTGCATAGATGAGAGCTGGAGCCAATGTTCCAGTCCTTTGCCAAGCCAAAGTAAAACTCAGGTCAGGGAGGAGAACTTTGGGGTAGCAGGTGGTCCTTGGCAAAGCCTGTCACTGCTCTTGTCACTTCAGTTGGAAGGGCCCACAAGCAGTCATGGAAGCCATTGCCCTGCTTCCAGATGTGATATTATCTGATTTTGCTCCAACAGGCAAAAGTCTGTTGCCTCTTTAACTCACTTTACCCATTTCTTCTCCCTCTTCTTATTCTCTTGCGTGAATCTACAGCTCTCCACATCCTGAGCTATCCTGAAAATCCAACTATTAGAGTATCTCATTGCTCTTGCTGTAACTTATGGCCACAATGAAAGAGAGGATCTATAGGTGTCTAATTGTGAAGGCTGTGTGAGGCTAGAGGCTGGGTCGGGCAGGCAGGTACAGAGAATGGAGACTCAATACAGACATTGAAGGGTTAAATGGGAGCTCCATGGAGAAAAGATGAAAACAAAAGGAGAAGAAAAAAGGCTGAGAGTGGACTTGATTGTCCTGAAGTTTTAGTCACCCATTCATTCCATAATAGGTGTTGAGGGCACCTGGGTGGCTTGGTTGGTTTAGCATCTGACTCTTGATTTCGGCTCAGGTCATCATCCCAGGGTCATGGGACTGAGCCCCTCTAAAATTAAAAACTAAAAAAAATAGGTGTTGAATGCCTATTATGCACTAAGGCATAGGATGTATCAGTGAATAAAATAAACAATAACAACAAAAGAAAAGTCAATGCTCTCATGGCAAGTTTGTACCATAAAGGGAGAAATAATACAATAAGCAGAATAAAAATAAATTATTTAATATATTAGAAGCTGGGAAAAGAAAAAGTAGTGAGGGAGATTCAGAACATGGTTGGGGCCATGCTGCACTTTTAGATGGTTCTGACATTTGCACGAAGATCAAAAGGAGGTAAGGAATTAGCTATTAGCCATGGAGGAAAAGTGTTCTTGGCTGAGGCAACAGCCAGTGCAAAGGTTCTAAGAGATTTTCTGTGCAAGACCAGCTCTTCCCCACCATTGTGAAACACAGAGGTTAGAAGGAGGTCTGAGCTGTAGCTGGTAGAAGTTTTGTTGGACCAAAGGATAATATTTACCTCGTAAAGAATCCTTACTAATAAGAACTGAACATTTTCTAAAATTGCATGATTATCAGTTCAGTTTTTTTGGCAATTGATCATGCATGGTCTTGTGATGCCTGTAACTTAAATCTTTTATGTACCTCTTCAGACTGTCTGGTAATGTGTCATTATCTCCCCAAGTATTTCATCAGCCCTTCAAGGGAAGTGATGCCAGGTCCACTAGCAGCACCCAATTTAATCAGTCCCCTTCCCTTCCCTCGAGGCTGGAAAGCCGAAGACAGCCCTCAATCTGTCAGCAGATAGCATAGGATAAAAATATCCCCTGGGGACAGAGAGCTGGACTTCATCTCCAGAGGGCCCTCCCAACCCCAAATTCCGACTCCCACTTTCCTGTGGGTTTTCTTTTACCACTTTCTTCCAAGCAGTAACATGGGCCATGCTAAAGATATATTTAAATGCTTTTATTTGGCCTTGCCGGTTCCTTCCTGTGGCCTATAACGCATGATTGTGGATTGTGTGTGTTAGAGAGAGGAAACTGGTTGGAAGTACTGGACATGCTGATAAAGAAGTGCATGTTCCTTTTGCTTTCTCCCTGTCACCCTGAGGCCCAGACCTGGGGATTCGTTGGCTTTTCTGTGTGGTATAGACCAAGAATTTCAGATGAATTGCTTCCTGGGTTCAGAACAGTTATAACCCTTATGCCGGGGGTCCCCTCTGGACATCTCAGAACTTTTTCCCTTCTGCCATTTGGGCCCAAAATGCAGTTGTGTGGCTCCAGGTGAAACTCTTTCAAACTTCGCTAGGACGAGTCAGACTCCAGTAAGCTGCACAGCACCTAGCCTGCTCCAGTACATGGCCCTGAGTGTTTTATGTCCAGCTCTTTACTCTCTGGACAGAAAGAAAGAGAAGGGCTTGGTTTTGAGGCCTTGGGGACTCCAGAGAGCCAGTCTGAATAGTTTGCCAGGCAGCAGGTGACAATGAAAGAGCAGAGTCTTTGGACTCTGGTACAATAGGTTCAAATCCCAACTCTGGTACAGACTTTGTCACCATGGGTAATAGGGCCTCAGTAATTTTCATCCATATGAAATGGGGCTTATGGTACCTACCTTGATATAAGCATGAGAAAACCTAGATAAAGCACTAGCACAAAGTAAATGCTCCAAGAGGAGGAAATCATTAACAAGAAAGAACCCACGAAAGCAAGTGTCCTTGTAGTGGTTAACCCCCCCATCTGGTGGGTGAGGGGAGGCTGCTGCATGGAAAGTTGTGATTATGAGGTGTCGGCAGTCCATCTTTCTGGCCTTGACTGGGGGTTTTGCAGGCCAGTTACCAGGGACACCTCTCTGAGTAATTGTAACTTCTATATCTCAGAAGCCTCATTTGGTATTGGTATCTCTGAGGCCTCAAAGGTTGTTTATCAAGCAAATGTCTTTCTCCTCTTGATAAGCAAAGAATGGAGTTGAAAGAAAGGAAGAAAAGCCTCACATTGATTCCTTAGCCACAAAGCTTTCATAACTCAGTTTTGCCCAAGTGCCTGTTATTCCTCCTGTCTTGTGTCAACTCGACTGTTCAGTTATAGGTGAGGAAGGAAAGACCATTAAGAACAGAAAAAAAGGGGGGCAGGTGGCACCTGGATGGCTCAGTCAGTTGAGCATCTGACTCTTGATTTCAGCTCAGGTCACCATCTCCCTGTTTGTGGGATAGAGCCCCGTGTTGGGCTCTGTGCTGACAGTGCAGAGCCTGCTTGGGATTCTCTCTCTCCCTCTTTCCCTGCCCCTCCCCCCTCAAAATAAATAAATACATTTTTAAAAAGAACGGGAAGGAAAATGAGGAGTCCTGAGCATTGGTGTCCCTCTGGCTATTGTGTGCCACCTGGGAAAGCCCCTCTCAGCTCGGTGCCCTCCCCTCTTCAGCAGGACCCTGTCACAGGGAGAGCAACAGTAAGCGCCTTCCAAGGGCTCCCAAGTGTGAGGTTTGGGGTGGTCTTCTCATAAAGGTGCCAAAGTAACTTTCCTGTCAACTTTTGTGCGAAGGTTTATTGCTTCACAGTGAAGAGGGCCCTCATTGTTCTTAATCTCCTGCTCAGGTTTGTCTTGAATGAGCTGGTACAGACAGAAAAAGACTATGTCAAAGATCTGGGGATTGTGGTGGAGGTGAGTATGTGGCTTGGGGTGGGTCTGCGGTCACCCAACCAGGGGCATTTTGGACCCTACCTGGGCCGAGGGGTTTGTAACTTGAAGGTTACATGTTTTTAACTTAGTGTTGTTTACTCTCTCTGGGTATTTGCAGAAATTAAACGAAAAATGATAATAGATCAAATGAACTATGTAGGGTGTTTTTCCTTTTCTCTTTGAAATATCATGAGACATTCAGAGAGAGATGGGGTCCCAGATGTTGCAGCATTTATGGGAGCCTCTTGGTTAGAGTTGAGTCCTTTCACCTTGTTTTTGGTGACCAACTTTCTAACTTAAGAGTTCTTTGGCATTTAACCATGTGGACATATATTCTTCAGAACTACCGGTCCCCATGGGCACTAAGCAGGACACTCCTAGTGAGAGCTTGAGGCTTAGAGTCTCCTTAGATTTTAAGAAGGATGTTTTGGCTACCGAGAGGACAAGCAAAAGTCCACGCGTAAGACAAGACCTTGGACAAGTCCACAGTTAGGAGTCAACTTGGTAGTATATAAAACAGCTCTCTCTCCTCAGGGATTTACTTTAGGGGCATTTAGATACTTGGGTGAGAAAGACTTTCTCTTAAGGGGTTGGAGACAACAAAAGGGACCCAGAGCTCCGTCAGAGTTGTGTCTGTCACTCTGCACGGGGTAAAGTCCTGGCTGCACACTGAGAAACCACAGAGAGTGGGCACTTACGCGGGGCTGCGGTATGGGGCTTGTCAAGAAAGCTGTCTCCTGAAAACACCCTGCTGACCGCTGCCTCTGCCCTACAGGGCTTCATGAAGAGAATAGAAGAAAAGGGTGTCCCTGAGGACATGCGAGGAAAGGATAAAATCGTGTTTGGAAATATTCACCAGATTTACGACTGGCATAAGGAGTAAGTGCTATGTTGTCCTGAGGACCAGGACCAGGGGACGTCCTAGGAATCCAGGACCCTCCCACCCTCCCCCTGCATCTGGCCTTAGGGGTAGGGTAGGGTTTGGGGAGCCTCTGGTGTTGTTTATCTCCTCACCGAGAAATAATGCAGTTCTGAAGGACGTGGCTTCCTTCCCTTACCCCTTCCCTCCTTTTAGTTTTTTCCTGGCTGAACTGGAAAAATGTATCCAGGAGCAAGACAGGCTGGCACAGCTCTTCATCAAACACGTGAGTTCTTCTTTCCCCCTCTCTGCCCACCCCCTCCACCCACCCTCCTCACCCCCCCAACCCCCACCTGCTCCTGTGCTTGCCTCTGAAAATTCCTTCTCTCTCCTGCTCTTCCTCGACTTGCCTTCCCTCCTGTCCCTCTCTGAGTTGTTGCCTTTTTTGTAACCTCCTTGGCAATTTGAAAGATGGGCTCTTGCCTAGCGCACGTACTCTCCTACCGTCAATATTTAACTGCCTTGGCGTGTCCCCGAAGTGTGGAGCGTGTGTGTTGTCCTCAGGGTGAGCAGACCAGCACCCTGGGAGCCCGAGGTGCAGGGTGCCTGAGTGCCTTCTTCCCTGCCTCTGCAGGAGCGGAAGCTGCACATCTACGTGTGGTACTGCCAGAACAAGCCGCGCTCAGAGTACATCGTCGCGGAGTACGACGCTTACTTTGAAGTAAGCTGCTCAGGCTTTGCTGGGCCGGGTGGGGGAAGAAAGTCAGGCCAAGGCAGCCACATTCAGAAATACCAGCCTTATCTATCCCCAGACCCCCCCATCCAGTGCCGTGACCCCTTCGGGACAGGGAGAGCTGGCTCGACGGGGCTGTCAGATTAGCTAGATTCCCGATGACCACCTTTCCTCGAGAGGAGCTGAGGCACCCAGGGTGTGGACAGCTCTCAGAAGCCTCTGTCTGCGGAATGACTGTCAGCCAGAGACTGCTTCAGAAGCTCCGTCCCCCTTTGGTGACCCCAGCTCAGACCGTGCCCACACACTTCCTGCCAGTCCCTGGAGGCCCCTCCTCCTTGTCCCCATGCTCCAAGTCACCCCATGCTCTCTGCTCTCATTCCCAGAGGTTCTGTCAAGCACCATAAAGTGTTTGTTTTGCCCCAACCTGGAAATGCTTATTTTGCTGGAGGAGAGGCAAGGCTGTCCTTTGGAAAGAGCTCTCAGCTGAGTGTTTGCAGATCTGCATTGAGGGCCCAGCCCGTGAGGCCTATGTCCCAGGAGAAGCCCTTCATTCCTGATGTGGGCCCTGGAGCAGCAGAGAGAACAGAATACCCATCCCAGCTTGTCCCCAGGGCTAGGGTGAGGACACAGGGTGGGAAAGTGCTAGACGTGCAGAATGGTGTGGCAATGTGTGCTGCGTGTTGTTAATAACACATTGGCAGTTGTGTGGGCAACTCCACCTCTCATGTGGGTTGAGGATTCTAAAACGTTATTGGCAAAAGCGAAGTCCTGTCTGTGTCACCTCGAACCCTAATCCCCAGGACCCCAGTTCTTTGGCTCTTTTTTCCCCTAACATATCTCCCTCGCGTTCCAGGAGGTGAAACAGGAGATAAATCAAAGGCTGACACTTAGTGACTTCCTTATCAAGCCCATTCAGAGAATCACAAAATACCAGTTGCTCCTCAAGGTAAGAGAGCTGTGAGCCCGGGTCAGAGCCGGAGAAGGGTCTTCTCCGGCTCTGAGCCGGTGAGCAGGTCAGCGTGAGGCTCAGTCTCCACCACACTTTCCCCACGAACTAGCGGGGGCATCTGTGGGCTCTTACCTTGCCTGTTGGTTTCTTGTGTCAGCTCTGCCTCCAAATAAATTGCACACAAGCCATTCCTGCCTTTAAGGTTGGTTTTTCGTTCACTATCTTTCTTTCAATTCACTTTCTTCCTTTGTCACCGTCACTAACTTGGGACTTTTAAAAAATAAAAAAATAGTAAGAGCATAAAAATAGAGCAACCACAAGGAGAAAGAAAAGCAAAGGCAAGACCCTCCCTCAAAAGCTTAGATGAGTAATACCTACAATTTGATCATATTTTACTTTTTTACAATGGTTTAATTTCATTTGTCTTACAGAATATGAGGTAAATGGAAGAGAGAGGTTGAGCTTTCCTTTCTCCCAGCCTTTCTGGACATAACTCCCCCCCCCCCTTCCTGCTCACAGTCTCCCTCTCCCTTCTTCCCTCCCTCCCCACCTCCTTTTTCCCATAACTTTTAATCTCTGAGTATTTGGGGTTTTTCTCCATGTTGTTGTTTCCAATATGACTCATAAGTTCATATCTCAGCTTCTACAATGCACTGTCATGTCTGTTAGGGAGGAAAGTAGCCTGGGTATCATCACAGGTTTTATGATGCTGGGTTTTTTTTTATAGTGCTCTGTTTTCCTAACTGATGTCACCCTCCCGCACCCATCCCCGCTTCCCCCACTTGCTAGGACTTCCTGAGATACAGCGAGAAGGCTGGTTTGGAGTGTTCAGATATCGAGGTGAGTCTTCTGCTCACAATGCTGGCTGCTCTAGGAGCCAGTGTTGGATATCTGTCTCTAACGGGGAAGAGCTGGCTCTAGAGGACCAGCGGTCCAGGCTAACTCCTCTCAGTGAGAGCCCCTTGCAAACAAGTGCTCCACAAGATGAGAAATGGCAAGTAATAATGAACACATTGAGTCTTTTTCTGGAACCCAAGAATTCTGTCCTGGGACAGAGCAGAGTTTCACCCCACTCCTGTTCTCTATGTGGCTCTAGTGACATAGGATAAGAAAGGGGGGTATTTAAGTCCCCTGACATCCTTCAGAGATTGAGTGTTTCAGTGTGCAGTTTTATCCATGAATCCAGGTACTATTGGAGTTCAAAATATAACATATCCCATTTTCACTCCCTCTTCTACCCCCAAGGATTACTCCCTAAGTGAAGTCCTTTGAGACAATGTCGCCATGGGGATTATTTTAAGCCAGAGAGGTTATAGACCATTCTGGCATGTTATTTTAGGTTCAGACCTCTAGTGTTTCGCAAACCAGGCTAAGCTGTTGCTTAGGCAGCCAAGAAGCAACAAAGAAGAAAGAAAATATGAGAAGGAAAGAGAATTGCTAAATGAAAGTGGGAAGGAGGAAAAGGCAGACTGGGTAGCGTGCCCCCGACAGGTGGTCACTGGTTCATTTGGAGCCCTATACTGATGACCAACACCCAAGCTAGAACAGAAACCCCTGCCCTTTTCTAGGAGTGGGTGGCAGGGACCAATGTCCTTTCCTAGAATGAAGGAGCCGCTAGGAGGTCCCTGACTTCCAGCACGGAATTGCCTTAAGCTTCCTGCATGAGTGTTCATCCCCTTCCTGAGCCACTGTTGTTCTTTCCCACAGAAAGCAGTGGAGTTAATGTGCCTTGTTCCAAAACGCTGCAATGACATGATGAATCTGGGACGCCTGCAGGGCTTTGAGGTGAGCCCTTAAGAATGCTTCCGAGCCTCTCTCTTCTGGACAGCGGGAGCCTGGGCTGTGAGGCAGTTTCCCTTTGAAGCCCTGTGCCTGCCTCCGCTGCCCCCTCCACTTACCATCTGTGCCTTTGTTCCAGGTCTCTCTGGCTCACGGGCCCAGAAGATTTATCTAATTAGGATATGCAGTGATAGGGCAGTGAGAGAAAGTTACAGAGCAGTCCACAAAGCTGGAGTCACAATTCCAATGGGGCTGGAAAGACCCAAAGTTCCTTGTAATTGTGGACCTGGCAGCAACCTCTTTCCTTTCTTGCTTGCTTGAGGAGTGAGCGCTGGGAATTTGAGGGAGCACAGAACTATGGCATGGAAGTACACCTGAGGAAAATTGGAACACATTTTTTTTTCTTAGAGAGGATGCTTCTAATAAAGAGATGCACATATTGGCTGGCTTTTCAGTTAAATGAACATTTAAAGCTTTAACACATCATGTGCACATTTCTATTCTTTGAAGAAGAGAACCAAGTCTTAAGAGAAACAGCTAGAAGTCCCCAAAATTTTGGCTTCTGTGAATGAACTAGTTTGCTAGGGCTGCTATAACAAAGTCCCACCGGGTGGCTTAAACAACAGAATTTATCATCTCATTTTTCCGGAAGCTAGGAGTCTGAGATCAAGGATAGGCAGCGGTGGTTCCTTCTGAAGGTTGTAAGAGATGGATCTGACCAGGCCTCCCTCCTTGGGTTGTAGATTGCTGTCTTCATGTTCACATGACATTCTTCTTGTGTCTTCACATTGTCCTCCCTCTGCACATTTTTCTGTGTCCAACTCTTCCCTTTTTATAAGGATACCAGTGATGTTCGAGTAGCACTTACCATAATGACCGCACTTTAACTTCATTCCCTCTGTAAAGACCTTATGTCCCAATATGGTCACATTCTGAGATACTGGAGGGTTAGGACTTCAACATGTGAATTGGACAGGGGGAGTAATTCAGCCAATAAAGGTGAACCTTTGAAGAAAAAATTGACTTTCCTACTTTAAGCTGGCTAAGTGGCTGCTGTTAGTTTATATCCAAACCTCATATGCTAACTACATATAATCTGAGAATTAATGTGATAAAATTGGAACTGACACAATTATTGACTGGGATTTAATAATTGTTGAACGACTTAGAGAAAGGTGGGGATCTCCTAATCCTGTTTCCTGATAATCCTGCAACCTAAGACTTTATTACTTTCTAGAGAAAAGGGGTTCCTAGAAGTTGAGATAATAAAGAAAGTAAAAGCTTTTTTTCCTTGGCTAAATTAAAATAGAAAAGAAAAGAAAAGAAAAGAAAAGAAAAGAAAAGAAAAGAAAAGAAAAGAAAAGAAAAGAAAAGAAAAAAGAAAAGCAGCAGACTTGTCTATAAGTAAATTTAGGAGATGCTACATTCAGGTTTGGGTTAATTAGTTGGATTCATGATATTCTTGAGCCAAATTCTCTTGTCCTCCTTGCCCTCCAAGGCCTTTCTGGTGTCCCTGTCTGCCACTGCTTTGTTATGACCAGGAACTATGTGGAGTTTTTCTTTGCTGTTTATTTTTCATAGATTCCTGATTCTCCACGGTACACCTGTGGCATTAGAGTAAGCAGGGGTTTGCAGCAGAAATCTACTCTGCGTTCTTACATGGTTTTCCTCTAGTCATACTGGATGAACTTTTACACTTTTTCCCTTGGGGCTATGCTAGGTCTGAGGCTATTCTGAACAAACCAAGTAATCCCTTTTGGTCTTAAGCCTTGATGTCCCCGTGTTTCTGAGGAGGAGTCTGGCTTGACCTTCTCTGAGTCTTTGGAGGTGCTGACCACTAACAGGGGAAGAGCATCTGACTGTGTTGGCTCAAGTTAGACTCCACAGGAGCTGTGTCGTGCATGCACGTGTATGTCCACAGAAGGCCACACACAGACTACAAAATTACCTTCTCTTTTCAGTCAAACACCACCATCTCCTTTTTCCATCCAGTTGCAGGGAATCTTCTTTGCATTCCTTCAGCTAATTAAGAAGGGCCATGAATGTCCCTACGTCCTTTCTGAAGCCCAGGGCTTTAGACCAGGGAGAAGTTAGCCTCCCCACTTAGAGACTCTCTGTCTTTTAAATCCTCTAGCTTTCCCTTCAGCATCAGCAGGGCTATCATTCATGGGTCAGGTTCTTATGTAATATTAATAGAGCTTTTAGAGCTTTCCTGGCTAGCTGGTCACTGGCTTAATATTAACTCTGGACCAGAGAGAGATAAGCCTGTTTGGCTGCCGACCTTGGCAATAAGGAGCCATGATTCAAGCAGAGGGCAGGCATTTCTCAGGAATAGGGAAGAAAAATGACCCATGTGCCGGGTACTATTTGGAATAAGGCATCATGTGCAGCAAATGGCCCACATTTTTACTGAAGGGTGAAAGTCATCACCTGAGAGAGTATGGTTCAGAGGTGGCCCTCTGGCTGCTATCTCAGGTGTCGGCGTGTTCTTGCTGCAGAACAGTAGAGAAAGCAGGGGTCTCCAATAGCATCTCTGAAGACCTGCTGGGCTGGGCCATATTCCCTTTGAAGATGTGAAGATGTCTCTGAAAATCGGGTTAGAAACTGGCAAACCAAATAGGCTCCACTACCTAGGCTGGCAAGTGACCTGCTAGCTGGAAGCATTTTAAGAAGGATCACAGGACCCAAAGAAATATCTATCAGCTTATAAAACATGGGCACCTGTGTATGGTACTCCAACTTCACCTGCTGATCGGTAGCAGGAGACTAAGACTTCAGAATTAGACTAATTCTAAGACTTCATCCTGAAATAACAGATGGAGAGGAGAGCGGCCCAATTCAGATTACCTGTGGTCCTGCCTGTATCACTTCCCTTGGCCACAGGTTGGTTTGTGGCCATAAGGGTAGCCGAGGTCCTTGGCCCATGCTGCGAGGGAGCCAGGAAGGCAACAGTTCTCAGAGCCCTAGGGGCAGAAAGGCTACAGGTGTCCCCTACTTTCTGCTCTCCTTTTAATAAAAAATAAGAAGAGCCAGGATAATTCCTGAACATCGTTTTAGCTAATAATTTTACTTTTCTTCCTTCTGGCATTTTCTCACAGCTGCTTCTTAGTGGTTTCTTTCCCTTTTCCCCCAGAGCTCTGTATCTGCCCTAGCTGAATGGATGGGTCTTAATTCAATCTCTTACTAGAGTCCTGGGGCTTTTAGTGCCAGGTCTGTTGTCTGTGTCCTCAGTGGGGCAGGTCCTGTGGACCCAGAGGGCTGTGGCCCCCTGCCGGGTTTTCACTTCCTTCACCCCAGCACCTCCTTCCATCAGGGCACCCTGACCGCTCAGGGGAAGCTGCTGCAGCAGGACACGTTCTATGTGATTGAGCTGGACGCGGGCATGCAGTCCCGGACCAAGGAGAGGCGCGTGTTCCTCTTTGAGCAAATCGTCATCTTCAGTGAACTGCTAAGGAAGGGATCCCTCACCCCGGGCTACATGTTCAAAAGGAGCATCAAGGTAAGGCTCCCAGTGGGGATGACAAAGAGCAAGGAAGAGCCGGGGCGCCTGGGTGGCTTGGTCGGTTAAGCATCCGACTTCAGCTCAGGTCACGATCTCGCGGTCCGTGAGTTCGAGCCCCGCGTCGGGCTCTGTGCCGACAGCTCAGAGCCTGGAGCCTGTTTCAGATTCTGTGTCTCCCTCTCTCTGTGACCCTCCCCCGTTCATGCTCTGTCTCTCTCTGTCTCAAAAATAAATAAACGCTAAAAAAAAAATTTTTTTTTAAAAAGAGCAAGGAAGAGCCAAACCCAGGGAGCTGCTTCCCTGAGACAGAGACCTGGCGTGAGTACCAATTCACAACCTTGACAGTCTTTCAGCCCAACATGCAGGGGGCATGAAGGTTAAATATTTTGAAAGAAAAAGACAGGCTGAGTGCAGGTCCTACAGATCCTGCAGGCTCTCCAGTACCATGTCATTCATCAAAGACAGAAACCAAAGTATTTAGCTATTAGATCCAGGACAAAATTGTGGAAATGTCTCCTGAAATAAAAACTTTGAGGAAGTATAATATGTTGTTGATTTTTTTTTAATATAATTTATTGTCAAGATGGCTAACATACAGTGTATACAGGGTGCTCTTGTTTTTTTTAAACCACTTAAATACCAAAAGAATCAACTTGGGTTCTTCCAGATGAATTACTTGGTCCTGGAGGAGAACGTGGACAATGACCCCTGCAAGTTTGCACTCATGAACAGGGAGACTTCAGAGAGGGTCATTCTGCAAGCTGCCAACGCGGACATCCAGCAGGCCTGGGTGCAGGACATCAATCAAGTCTTAGAAACACAGCGAGACTTCCTAAATGGTAGGTATCAGTGGGCCTGGCTTCCAGCAGCCATTTTCAGGGAACCCCATACCTCTGAGCTTCCTTGTGTCTGGGCTCATGGTGACTTCATGAGCCCAGATGACATTTTATATGGATGACAAACTTGTAGTTTTCAGGAACACTTTGTTTAGATTTGTTCTAAGCCTGAATACACCAGTGGAACAGATGGAACATGATAAAGAAACCCCAACTTTCCAAAAGAAGAGCTGTTCTCTAGAGCCTAGACATAGGGTGTATGCTTTGTGGCCAGCTGCCAGTTGGTATTAATTGTGGCAAAAGGCTGAGTTGGGCACATCAACGATCAGTGACCTATGTTTTCCCATTTGGTGGCTAACGGCTGGTACTTTCTCAGGTTCTCTGGTGTTACCTAGCAAATACTGGGAGTTTGACAGATCAGTGCGAGAGCCTAGATGAGTCCTCTTGCTGGCCAACCTGAGCCCTTTCAAATGAGAGGTGATCACTGAATTTCGGTAATACTTTGAAACTTTTCAGAACAGATGACTACACACAGAATATAGCTCGCTACGGACCCTGCAGGAGCCCCCTAACCAGAAATGGCATTGCTACCTTGTTTACATTTCTATATTTTTTTCACTGCTGGGATTGTCTTCATGTTGAGCTTGGCATGTGAGAGGAAGTATAGGGTGTTAAACTAGCACTCACCTCTCAAGCTGATGAGCTCAGAAGTTTCTCTGAGCAGAAACAGAGCTTGGAGTTGAAGGCAGAATATAACCAGTAATGAAGTTACCCCAGAGACACAGCAAGCCCATATGGCTGTATGTACACACACACACACACACACACACGTGCACACACAGACTCAGTAAGCACATATGCCTGTATGTACACACACATGCACACACATGCACAAACTGAGCAAGCATATATGCCCATATACACACACACACTCACACACACACACATACACACACACACGTGCACACACAGACTCAGTGAGCACATATGCCTGTACGTACACACACATGCACAAACTGAGCAAGCATATATGCCCATACACACACACACACTCACACACATACACACACACACACACACACACACACACACACACACACACACAGATCCACTATCAGATGTGTCACCTCTTGCCAGTACTGGAATCTGGAGTCTTTCCAATGGCGCAAACAGCACTTGCTGGGTGTCCGGCATGGACCTGAATGCTATGGGGGAAAGATGAAAGGTGACATGCCATTTAGGACTGTGGGCAGGTCACGACATTTCTCTGGGCCTCTGTTGGCTCATTGTGTGAAAAAGAGGGACGATCTACTCTGCCCACGCTGCACATACTGTGTGCACCTGCCAGCGGTACTGGGAGCATGCAGACACGGCCAGCTCCCTATAGTGTCAGTCTTACTCCTAGAACTTTGAATTAATACCTTTGTTGATAAAACAGTTTTGTGCAAAAAAGAGCATGTATATAAAATATGTCATTATATTGCATTCTATTAGTTAAGCATTTCTGATTCTAAGCCACAGTGAGATGTTTAAGTTTATCAAGTCAGTACAAAAGACAAATAAGAAAAAATTGAAACTAGAAATAATTGAAGTAACAATAATGGCTCACACATGTTGAGTCCTTTCTCTGTGCCAGACACGATGCTAAGCAAGTATTCACATGTATCATCACATTTAATCCTCATGTCAACATGGAAAGGTAAGTCCTATCACCCTGTCGTTTTCAGGTGAGGAAAAGGAGTCACAGAGGTTAGTAAACTTGTCCAAGATCACAAAAACAGTAGGTGATAGAAAAAGGACTTGAACCCAGAACCGTATAACTTAAAATTAGGCTTTTAACCACAAACTACAGATAGTTGCTAATGGTAGGGCACGCATGTATCTATGAACTCCCTAGCAAACAAAGCAAAGAAGGAAACAGGATCAGGCATAAGATGCTGTATATCAGCCAGAAACAAACCCTCTCAGGAGGGATTAGCTTCCCTGATCCTAAGACCTGAGCTATACAAACTGAGACTGACTAGCAGAAGAACAGAGGCTCGCTGTGTCATTCATTTAAAAAGCCATATTATTTTGAAACACTTCAGCACAGTTATTACACCTAATCAAGTAATACCCCAGTTCCATGTGATGGGTACTGATTCATGAAGTTAGTTCAATAAGGCCTGCTTCCAAACTCCCTGCTATCTACTTAAAACTTAGAACTGCATTTCTTTGGGCATAATCAGTGATTCAGACTTTTAAATGGTTCCAAGAGATCTTTCTCTTAATTATAGTGAATTATGGAGATATTACTGAACTCAATTATCAATACCTAAATATTTAATGCCTACAGAACACCAGGGAGAAAGGCTGAGCTCTGGCAAGAGCCTTTGACACACTCAGGAGACAAGGATGTGATGATAGAGTAGGGCTAGCCTTTTACTTACAGAGGCATATGCAGGCATCTCAGGGCCAATCTTTCCCTCCTGAGACCTCAAAGAGAAGTGTGAACCCTATGTTGAGTCCTACTGAAGCACACACTTATTGCTATAGAAATATCCCTATAATTGAAAGTTCTCTGGGCCCCAGCTGTTAACCTACTTAAATATTTTTTGCAGAAAATACTGATAAAAATGACAAAATTGGGCCAGCTGTGGAAGTCATTATTACAGAATTTGACCTGTATGACTTTTGCCTGGCTATACCTCTTTAGCACTCAAGCCTTTGAACTTTCTTATTTTAAACTCTGTAAAACAAAGCTCATGTCTTTCCTCTGTCTCCTGAGTTCCACTGACGACCATTCTGCCAGACCCCAAACCGGAGTGACCATCAGTTCTTGGCTTCTTCTCCCATCCAGGCTGTGGCAGAGTCTAATCTCCCTCTGAACACCTGCCACGTCATATCCATTCTACATTTTCATTGGCTCTGCTCTGCTTGGGTCGCTGGCTTGCCACTGTCTCATGGTTTCTGAACCGGCCTCTCCAGCCCTCCTCCCAACTGCTGCTCCAAGGCTAATATATTCCTCAAAATGTGGCTCTGGCGAGAGAATTTCAAATGTTCAAGTTCATTTAATCCAATCACTTCTCAAGATCTTTGGAATTAAACCCAGCCTCGTTAGCAGGGCTTTGCAGATTTTTCAGTCATGGTGCCAACAACCTCCCTTATGTCTCATCTCTTCCTCCACCGATGGTCTTCTGCTGCAGGTGATCTGACTCCATCCTGTTGCCCAGACACACTTCACACTTGCCTACCTCCTGCACAGTCTGAAGCTTAGTACCACCACCACCCCCATAGAAGTGTCCACCCACACGCATGCACACACATCTCTCCATCCTTTTGCACAGCACTTTGTACCTCATATATGGCACCATTTCGTTTTTGCATTTCCATCATTAACGTAGGTTTCTTCGTCCTCACGATAGATCATAATTTCCTTAAAAACAAGAATAGTGTCTTCCTCGTGTATTACCATTATGCCTGGCATAAAGCCTGTGTGTACTAAGCTTCCAAATCCTTGTGAGATTCCTAGACCTCAGAGTAACTGTCTGCTCTTACCCTGTAGCACTACAGTCGCCCATTGAGTACCAGCGGAAAGAAAGGAACACAGCTGTGATGAGGTCCCAGCCATCTAGAGTTCCCCAAGCCAGCCCCAGGCCCTACTCCTCTGTCCCCGGGGGCTCTGACAAGCCCCCAAAGGGCTCCAGCTATAACCCGCCTCTGCCACCCCTGAAGATATCTACCTCCAATGGCAGTCCAGGGTTTGACTATCACCAGCCTGGGGAAAAGTTTGAGGCCACCAAGGTAAGTGACAGCCTATTACCCCCAGCCTCACCACTCTGAGGGTTCAGCCTCTGTGCTCACTTTAGAAAAAAGAAGTAGCTTCTTTTTATGCTGCTCATTTACCAGAACAACCCACTGAATACAGCCTCGTCTCAATTATTTCTCTTTCTTCCCCTACAAATTGAGTGAGTTAGACCAGCTCCCTGTGCTCAGACATTCTGTGTTAAAGAGCTATTGTCATCTGCAGAAACCCTGCAGATATAAGGTAATATTGTAGTGGCAATGATGACTTATACCAGAGTAGTCGTGCTTTGGATCACCTAAAAGTCACAACTCTAGTGTTTGACGTCTGAAAGAGATCATGCTTTCTAATGATGAGCTGCTGAAGTGAGCTCACAGTCCTTTGCCCTCCACTGACAGATGCAGTGCGGGGAAATGGCTCATCTGTGTGTGAATGGGTTAAAAGCAGGCTTGGATTAGACATTTATCACAGATAATCCACAATTTAAACATCACTGTGAGGACAGCATAGAACTAACTGTAGACCCGTCCACACAGCTGTGTAGGACCCTACAAAGTGGTAGGCATGGGAATAAATGGGAAAAGTGCTAGATTAGGAATTCAGGCAATCTGGGTTCCAACCCAAATTCTGTAACTCACTTGCCCTAGAACCTCAGGCAGTTCATTAATCTCATTAGGCCTCAGTTGCCTCTAGAACTCAAGGGGTCTGTGAACAGGAACGTCTACATTTTTTTTTACTTACATGTTCTGATTTTATACTTTTATTTGTTTTATCCAAATTGGATGATATTGATTTTTTAATTATTAATGAAAATATTTTTAAAAAATCAACTATTAATATATCCAAGTTCAATTCTGTATTAGACTAACTGTACTGACCTATTTCATCATATTACCTGGAAATGATTTTCTACCTTAAAAACTCCTTGTGAATTAGGTGAAGTCATAACGGCCTTTTGTCAAATTTATTGAAGAATTTCTGGCTCTCATCGTGCTCTGTGAGGTAGCCAGACCTCCATGGGAGGTACAGGTCTAGAAGTAGCTTTCCTGGTATAGTCATGTGAAAAAGCCACAGAGGTATGACCTCTTGTTTTAATGAACACAGGCAGGACCAGAAGAGTTTTGTTCCCACTAGAGTTGGGTCAGGGTAGGTCATGGTCTTGCCATTGAACTGGGCAAATGTCTCATTGTTACTTCTGTCTCAAAGGAGATCAGAATGTAGCAGGAAACTGATGCTTTTTCACAAAGAAGAAAAAATGTTTCAGAAGGTCTGTCTTCTTTCCATTAGGGGGGTGTGACCCTGACCTGACCTTTGCCCTGACCTCACTCTGCCCAACTGCTTACATATCCCTGTGCCACCCTCTTCCTTATGTTAGAGGATGCTGGCAGGAAGGTTGCATGCTAGTGAGGGGCTTCCAGGTGGAAGGTGTGTTTATGCTTTTCCCTAGGCTGGACAGTTCTCTACCCATTCACCCCTGATTATAATATTATATACAACATTGCTATAACAAATAGATTTTCAGAGCACATTTGTACATTAATTTTATTGCTCAAGATAATCTTCTGCCTGCTATTTACCCTGCTGGTGGGAAATTTGGCCTTTAAGCACGCAGTAGGATTTGGCCTTTAAGCACGCAGTGGGATATAAGGCTACCTGTGTGAACCAGCCTTCCTGTATCCATGTCCCCCTTGCCCTTGTCTCCTAGCAGGGCGACCTGGGGGGCTGCAATGGGACCTCCTCCATGGCCGTGATCAAAGATTACTATGCACTGAAGGAGAACGAAATCTGTGTGAGCCAAGGTGAGGTAGTCCAGGTCCTCGCCGTCAACCAGCAGAACATGTGCCTGGTGTACCAGCCGGCCAGCGACTGTTCCCCTGCGGCCGAGGGCTGGGTCCCAGGCAGCGTCCTGGCACCCCTCACCAAAGCCACCGCGGCAGCAGAAAGTAGTGACGGAAGCATCAAGTAAGTGCCTCGTTGGCTTCCCCGGGAGAGGAGTGTGTGGATTAGAAAATCAAAACCAAACAAAGAACACAAAAATGCAAACACACGCTAGGGAATGACCGCTGCTTATTCTCGACAGTGCCACCGGAACCAATATTTGAGTGCTGGAACCGCACGCAGCATGGGGCATCCAGGCTGGATTGTTCCGGGCTTTTTTTGTGGTTGTTGACGGTAGTGGCTGTGGGTTTTTTTCCTTTTGGGTTATAATTTTCTGTTCATTTTTTTTCTCCCCCTCCCCCATTAAGAAAAGAACCCTACTGAAACCCTAGATGACAAAAGGCATGCCTTCCGTTGCTCCATTTGACCCACCACAGGATTCACTGGACTGGACTTTATTTATATTGTATTAAGTTACTGATATATATATATATATATATTTTTTTTTTTTTTTTTTGATTGACACCAAAAAATGACCTTAGCACCAATGCCAGACCTGTGTAGGTCAGAGGCCTGCTGCTTCTCTCAGGAGAGAGGGAACTTTTTGGTTGTCTATGGCAATTCCTGTGTACAGATTGTAACTTTTTTTTTTTTTAACTTCTCCCCTCCCCTGTCACTTTAATATATGTTCATGGTAATTTGTAAGATATTTCTTTTCCTTAGTTTGGTTGCGAAGACCCTTTCGAACACATTCCTGTATAAAGTATTTTGCACTATTTAAAGAACCCCATATGGATGAAGTCAGGTTGTGCAATATAAATGGAGAGCCACAATGTTCATCATTGTACCTGTAATGTAACTAATAATTTTAAATGTACTATTTTAAATATGTAAAATAAATTTTCACCATGAGCATGTTTTAATGAGGTTAAAGACTAGTTGACCCTTTTTCCCCTATTTCACTATTCTGGGAGTTTTAAATGTGCAAACAATTCTTTTTTTTTTTTTTTTTTTTTTCCTTTCTGTATTTTAGGAATTGGTTGAATGCATTGGCAGTTTTTCCCTACACAAAAAGTGCTTTTGTCACCCAAGCTCCAATACTAGGCTTCCCTTCTAAACAGCCCCTATTTTTTTTCTCTAACCTCCGAGATGTGGAATGATTCCGATTGGATGCTGTCCCGCTGGGCGCCTTTGAGGTGCTGACATGAAGTGGTGACTTGAGCACAAGACAGTGTTTAGATTGCATCCCCCACCACTCTCCAAGCTCAGTGGTCATCCATGGCACAGGTGGAAGGGACTCCCCATGACATAGCTGAGCAGGGGCACAACAGGACACAGTGCTTCTTTGGCATTTCTCTAGTTTGGAGGATAGAGGCTACCAGCCTCACCCTGGCCTTTCTAGGTAACCACAGGCCCAGCTGGAAATCAGTGGGGGTCTCTAAGGCACCATAGACCCATTCCAGTTTACTTTTAAGACATTTGTTTTGGTACCATTTAAGAAGGCTTGGAAATAAAGGCCCTCAAAGCATTGAAGTTCTTATTAGTCAACGGCCTTCTAGAGCTCACTTACCACGATTTGTAATCTAATTATCCAGGCACCCAGCACTACCTCCTCACTTTTGCACCTTTTTCCTGCCTTCCATGGGAGGGATGTGAGCCTGGGTGAAAGAGAACAGATCCAAATACAATTGGGTCATTCTGGTTCCTTGTCAGCCTCTCTTGTGCAGGGGTTGGTGGGGATGGAACGGAGCGTCTGACTCAAAGTGGCTGTCAGTATTTATCAGGCAAGGACACTCACCGCACCCTCCCCAGGGACTGCTGTGACCACAAGGGGCAGAGTTGGTTGTGATGCCCACAGCATAAATGTCACTGAAACCCTGTCTCCACATCAGTTCCTGGGCTTGTGGCCAAGAGATGGAAGCTCCCCAAACCATGATGACGACTTCTTCTGGAAAGAAGAATATGAAATTGACCCTGTCCTGCCACTGATACTACTGAGTCTTCCTTCTGAACATTATTTGTCACATTTCTAGTCTCTCACCAAGCACACTGAATGACCCAGAGGGTTGTGATAAATGCAGGAACACACCCCCACACTCATGCACGCACGCACCGTGCTGTTCGCCCTGGGAATCTTTTCAGCATGGGCCTCCCTGACTCAAGATGTTCTCAAACTGGGTCAGGGATGCGGATTTGGGGGGTAAAGATATGAAGTGAATGTTGGAAGTTAACAGTGATATTATCTAAGGTTAGTTTCCATGACTGGTTCTTGCTCAGGTACAACAACTGAAGCGAGTTGCTGGTGTGCTTAGAGAGCCTGCCTATTCAGGAGATACAAGAGAAATTCTGGCCAAGAGATTCTTGCTTTCTGGTGGAGCCCGCTTGACCCCCAAATTGAGAACATGACTGTTCTTGCCCTTTCCTATTCAGAAGGGTGATCACTGAGCATGTGTGTTAGTGATAAATATTTTGGGAACACCGTCAGAACATCCTAAAATTCCTGACATATATGGAGTTTTATGGAGGAGATGCTATGCATTTTGAAACATTCTCCTTTCTCCTAAATCTCATATGCCTCTCTCTCTCTCCTCCTTCTCTCCTCCCTCCCTTACTGAAGGCTCTTTTCATCAAGCTCTGTCTGCAAAGGACCAAATTTGACAAGGACACACTGAAGGAAAGCCAACCTCACTTATTCCAGGCAATGATAGAACTTCATCCAAATTCTGTGACCACACCTGAAATTGAGGATGCCTGCCCAGGGTCACTAATGTTCTTTGTGACTTGGCTTTTGCTGTCTTTGTCTTTTGAGTCCTGACATATATGCAACTCAAGAGCTCTGCTCTGAGTTTTTCTTTACAGGTCTGTGAAGTAGCTTCCAACCCCCTTGTGGGAAGGAAGAAGTTAAGGGTAGTGTGAAAGGGGATTGCTGCCCTCACCTCCTTGAGAGCACACGTTGGGTCTTCTCCCAGCAGGAAAACTCTAGGACTTCTTAGTGGTCAACAGAGCTTTTTATTCACAAACACTGAGAGATGTGGAGGACATAGACCAAGAAGCACTTCATCCTAAAATGTCCAGATAAATGAGTGGTGCTCAACCATGTATCAAGTCAAATGCCCCAGAAAAAAGTCCTATCTGTACTGCAGTGTGCGGAAGTGGCCACAGCCCAAATACAAATAATGGGATGAAAACCTCAAAATCATCCCTTTGGGTCTTTATATCTGGTCCTGGGAAAGTGCCAGTAGCTTATACACTTATAAAACACACTGATCTTTTCTGTTTTACTCCCCCCCCCCCCGCCCCGACCCTGTTTTTCCACCACCCACCATACTGTTCAGGAAGGGACTTCCTCAGTCCTCGAGGGATTCATCATCAGTATGATATAAAAACTTTCCTTGGTAGATTTTAATAATCCAGTACTCATATTTTCCTCAAATGCTGCGGCCAACCTGGCACATCTCTCAAGAGGGGTCAAAGCTCATCCTCACTCACTTCTTATTGGAGGTGAGATCAACTAGCTACCAGCCACCACATGAGCTGGCACACAGATTTGGGGCCTCTGGAGCTGGGGCTTGACTGGAGCACCTCACCTACTGACTCACCCAAGGGTGGTGAGCCCACCCACCGCCTCACTCTGCCCTGACCTGCCATTTTGATTGGTGCATTTTTTGGTACAACAGGAAGTCATGTTCATGGCATACCCTACGAATGAGAAAGCGGGCGGAAGTGGAGAACACGGGTAAAAATGAAGCCACAGGGCCTCGTAAACCCAAGGATATTCTGGGCAACAAAGTCTCTGTTAAAGTGAGTAAGGTATTCCAGAGCCGTGCCCCACCTCTCATCTACTCCCACCCTGCAGCATTCTCACGAGGCAATTTGGGTGGATGGGGATTTTTTTTTCCCAGTGTGGGGACCAGAGGGGAAGTAGTTTAGCAGGATTTTGCATGCAAGATCAATTTATTTTTTATGTTTTGTTTCTCCTGGCAACTTCAATTCAAATACGTAAGTATCTTTTATTTTCTTTTATACCTTTCTCTTTATACCGTGCACATGTTTTATAACAAAATTATCTGCAGCATTCTTTTTGTAAAAATGCAAGATGCTTGATTCATACTAAAGTTCCCAAAGCTGCCCGTTCAGTATCCTAGGTTTGAAAATACACGCAGGGTAAGGAGATTAGGAGTGCCTGCCAAACCTTCAACCATGTGAAGTCTGAGGTTTGGAATTTAAGGGCCACTGTGGCCTTGGTAAAGTTTCATTTCTTTTCCCCAGAATTCAGACAATGACATTTTCAGGCCCACACGTGGGCAGGAAAGGGAGGCACGTTGGCGAAGCCCAAGTTACTGTTTTGTAATAATCCACCATCTTACTGTGAACCCACTGATTCTAAGCTTTGGCAGACCCTTGTTGTCCATCTTGGAATGATGGGATCTGTTTTTCTTACATTGGGCCTTCTGGAAAGATCTGACTCTGGACCATGGGAGTTAGACTGCTCATGTTTAACATTGTTATAGTGTGTGATTATCTACCTGGCACTTTTCCCCCTTCCTGAGCAAAAAAAAGAACAACCGAAGCCCATTCTAACGTCCTTCTTGGGGAAAAGAAATTGCGTTCCCTCCTTCACTCTCATCTGGGAAGTCCAGCCTCACAGAAGACAAGAGTTTAAATTATCCAGCATTCATGCTTCATGTGGTTGCTTCCACTGCTATTTCCTGCGAGATGCTCGGCCGCACACAATCCCAGCCTCCTCCCCCTGGAAAGAGCATGCTGCCACCCTTGGTGATCAGCACCCCCTCCTTAGAAGCACCTGGGTTTTTTTCTCTGCCCAACTTCCCATTGCTCATGCCTTTCTGAAGTTCTCCTCACTCCCCAGCAAAAGCTGCCTGTGGTTCTAACTGTTTTCTCTTTCTTCCCCCTCCTCATGCTGCCCTTCAAGGAGACGAACAGTTCCGAGGAGTCAGAGTGTGATGATCTTGACCCTAATACTAGCATGGAGGTAGAAGCAGCTATTGTTGTCCTATTTCCTATAATGATTGTCTTTTTAAATGTGTTCTATAACAGTGACCTTGCTGAAGTGATCAGCCAGTCAAGGATAAATTGTGATCTTAGGGCATATCTGGGTGTCCCATCCCAACTTAAAAACAAAAAAGAAAATTCAGCTCAATTCTGATAGAAAACTTGACCTAGATTATTTAAAAAAAAAAAAAAAAGACTAAAACTTCTGGTTCTCTTGAATGCTTACTTAATATTTCCTTCCTTGGCGGGTATGGCTTTGTTTAGAAGATATCCAACTTCATTACTGGAAACTTAGAGCACATTTTCCCCCCGTGGAAAGTGGCATTATAAAGAGTGGCTGGTTCCCAGTTGAAAGACAACCCTTTTAGTTATAGTTTCTCCTTCATTTGTTTCTCCTTCCTCCCTTTTCCCTCTTTTTCTTTCCCCTTTATCCTCTTCATCTGGTTCTTCTACTAGAACCTATTCCTCCCTTGAGGCCCCAGCAAAATTATGGGCTAGGTATGGCCTGGTGGATGACCTGGCCCCTAGTCACTGTGTATCGCTGGCTGAGAGCAAGTGAGTGATTGCAGCCTCTGCCTGGCCCTAGGGATCCTGGGTGGTGGCTGTCCCACCAGGAAGTAAAAGCAGCCCTGGAATGGCCTCCTTCTGTAGCCTTAGCAGAGGTCTCTCTAAAGATTGAGAGACTAGAAGGTTGTCAGGGGCCTCTCTTACCTTGGAGGATTCCGGGGGTATGGGAGTGGAATTAACACCTCCACCAACAGGAACACCAAATCAAATCAACTTCTGACCCCTTCTTGGCTAGAAACTATCTTGGGTTAGAGAAACAGGACTCCTACATGGCTTGCCACTGAGTGACAACCCTCATGAATTTGCAAACCCTAGACAATTAGAGCAAATATGGAGCTGGCTTTCCCTGCCATTTAGTCTTTTAGAGGAAATTGACATGTTTTTCTCCAAATCTGTGTTCCCATCACCAGGAATAGACAAAAGTTTAAAGGTTTCCTCTAAGTACAAAATAGTATTTTTTTAAATTCTTTTCCTTTGTATAGACCTAAAGTTTTCACTTAACTGGATGGACTTTTATTATTCTTATTCTAATTTGACCTGATCCCAAAGAAATCCACCAAAAACCCAAGAAAGACCATTCTTCCCAAGAAGGGGTAAATGAGCTGTGGAAGATGCCAATTGTGTTGAATGAAGCCAGAGACAAGTGGTTGAAAGCAAGAGTTCTGCCAGGATACAGTGGTCACCTGTGGCTGTGGGTATTGCCACAGGCCTAAATTCGGCATGTGTAGGTCAATGCAGTGCTCCCCCATGGGAGGAAGTGGGTACGGCACTCATAGCCTAAATGTATCTTGGAGAATGAGGCAGCCAGGGGAGATTTCTGGCTCTGCTTTCCTTGCATCCCATGGGATAGGCACCCGCTCCCATGGAGCCCACACCTGTCAGCTTGTAGCCCCCTTGTGACACCTGCATCCCCAGTCTAGGTGTTGCTGGCCCGTGTCAGGGATGTCATCCGTAAGTAGAGGAAGTCCAGGCAGAAGGAGGGGGACAGCCAGGTATTTGTGATCTAGAGGGCAATTTGGGACCTTTTTTCAGCTCAGGTGGACCAGGGAGAGAAGAGTGGCTTTCCCACTCTTCAGTGTAAGAAGTGGGCCCAGAGCGATGCGGGGCCAGGGGAGCAATGCAAAAGGAGAAAGTTAACTGATGTGATCAGACGCTCCATTATACGTTTAGGGAAGCAAAACTATGTAAATGCGCACATACACGTATGTCAGCCCTGCTTTGTGAGTTGAACACATTTCTGAGGTTCTGATTCATCCAAGGCTTGCAGCCCTTTGCATAGACTAAATAAGATGGGTCCCAGGGAGGTGCTTTGGGATGTGTAAGCAAAGGCATTAGGATGTTAGTGTTGAAGGGAAGAAAGCCATGAATTTTGTTGATGTATGTCTGAAAAGTTTTCAAATACAATGCTCGAGGCAGACATTTCAATTAACTGGCACTGTTGAGGGGCATGCTGTTAGAAACCAACCAAATATTCTGGTTAATCCAAGTTTTCTGTCGTAGGTATGTATGCTGCCCTTGCACATTCTCTCCATACAGATCCTCTTAAGCATCAGTGAGCTCTTGTGCGCTGTATTGCCATGTTAAATTTGAGCACATAAGCAGGTGCTGCGGGAAAGCAGGCATCTTGGCATTGCTAGCTTAAAATTTTCAGACACAAATAGCAATTATGGTATAGAAAGTCAACCTGTTCAGCATGAGTTGAGAATTCCCCCACAGGATAGGTAAGGAGAACTTTATCGCAGTGTTCATTGCAGAGGGTAAACGATGGCCAGGGCTGTATGCTAAAGAGAGCTATTCTTTAACAACTCAGCTTGAGAAACAGGTGGCCTCCTGAAGGCCGCTGGCTGCTAAATTAATAATTTGGGGCATCATTAGCAGGCCCATCCTGGCCCCCAACCTCACTCCTAATTCCTGAACCTGATTACTCTAATATGTGTTGTCTGATTGAGAGTGTGTCCTGTGCCCTTGAGCTGAACTACAACTCCCGTGGCTTATGCTCTGAGCCCCTGTGCCTGGAACCCCAGCTGACATGCCGACCTATTCACCCTGTGCACTGCTCCGTGCTAGGTGTCTGAATGCTAAGTCCTGCCCTCTTGACTGCCTACCCCTTGACCTGATGCCAGCATGTTGATTGCAATCCCAGCTGTATTTAGGCTCTTTTCCCCTGCTTCCACACGTATATGACTATCAAATTGTTTCCTTTACTATTTTTCTCAGTTGGTGGATTGAAGGGTTCTCTTAAGGAGCAGTTTCTTTGGGTCTTTGCATATGTCCCACCATATTGTTTTATGGAGGTTTATAGGCACATCCTTGAATGCTAATTAAAAGGAAAATGAAGCACCTTGAATCCTAAGAATCTGGCTTACAAAGCTTTCCAAGAACATATAGTTATGTAAAAAGAGGCAATTCTGCTCTAATGTATCCATCCTTTTTCTTCCCCTATAGAGAAACACTTGTGAATATTCTCAGGTACAGCCCCCACTTCCCACTCCCAGCACACAAGCCACACCACCATTCACTGCAAGATTGGCTCCCAGTCTACATGATCCTCTGGTGGTCTGGCACCCCCCTCTCTCCTGCTGATCTGCAACCACACCTTAGAGATAACTATTCTAGAAAGGGCAAAGGTCTGCCCATAGTTCACCTTACTTTATCTTGTATTGATTACACTTTGGGGGCTAGAGGAGATTATATATGAGAGAAATGTTTCTACGTGGAAGAAGAATCCAATCAGGCCGAAAATCAGACACTAGACTGTTTGAGGAACAAGTTAATATTCATTTATTTCCAGTACAGCTTACACTGCTGACTGCCTCTTATTGATGAGGACTGCAGATGTGATGGTGGGCTGAGCATCATATCCCCACCTGCCAGCTTCCCAGTCCTGCCTCTGCCCCAGTATCTGCACTGATGCCCAGGTTAGAGCCAGGGTGCAAGGGTCAAGGATCTGCACCCACCCTCTGAGCCAATGCCCACCTCCGAGAAGGCTGGATCCTCCCTGAGCTGTACCAGTTTCCCTTAGGACCCAGGCTAGGCAGGTCCCCACACCCATGCAGCTCAGAAAATCATCCGAGGACCATGTTGAGACTTGAGGTTTTGCACCTGCCCTCCAGCCCCAGAACTGCCACTTGCCTACATCATGTGCTGGAGTAGAAAGGCCTGAACCAGCCTCCCAGACTTGGGCCTTCATCTTCAGGGATGAAGTTTCTCTGTCCAGTTTTTGTGTCGAGCCCAATTAAATAAATGCATCTTAATTAAAAAAAAAAAAAAAGCCCAATGCCACTTTTAGCAGAGAACATCAATCTGTCAAATTGAGGCGTCTCAATTCCAAAAATGTTCCATCTCTGTCCCAGCCATTTAACAAGGAGCCAACCTCATCCTCATCCACGACACAGTCTAAATGTAGACATTACCCTCAGTCATTATACCAGCTGCGAGACAGTTAGCTTGGGGGGGTTACTTTCTGCATAAGAACAGCGTTGGGGTCTTGTGCGAGAGGGTTCTGAGAGACGAGGGGGAGAAAGTACCTGGAAAGGCAAATATACTTTGGAAGGAAATTTCCAGTCAGGGTAAGAACCCTAGACTTGGAGAGTTGACAGAAACTTAGAAACCTTCAGTTAACCCTATCCCCTTAATTTTCTTATTTTTTATTGTGGTAAAACATCCATGACATAAAATTTACCATTTTAACCATTTTTAAGTGGCATTAAATACCTTCACAATGTTGTACCACTGTCACCGCTATTCATTTCCAGAACTTTCTCTTCATCCCAAATTGAAACAGTACCCACTGAACAATAACTCCCCGATTCCTTTCCACCCACATCCTCCCCACCCCTGGGCCCTTCAGAGACTTTTAGAAGGGGAAACTGAGGCAGAGAAGTTGTAACTTTCAGTTTGAAAATGAGAAGCTGCCCTGAGGGCAGATTCTGGCTTCTCCTAGCCATTGTCCCCCCACCTACACCATCCTGCTCCCTTCTTAGAATCCCCCATCTCCAGGTTGCTTTTAATCTAAAACACAGATCCTGGCAGATGAGAAGACCTGCCTTCCAGTGCCAGTTTTTCTATGTGGATTTCAACTTATTCAACTTTCCAGCTCAACAAAGAGGAGTATCATTTCTGCCCAGCGTTCCAGGGCAAAAGTGTGACTTAAATAAAAATCACAGAAAGGTGGGGTGCCTGGCTGGCTCAGTCACTAGAGCATCCGACTCTTGATCTTGGGGTCGTGACTTCAAACCCCACATTGGGTGTAGAGATTACTTAAAAAAAAAAATCACAAAAAGGCAGCACCACATGGAAAGAACACTTTAACAGGAGTCAGAAAGCCTGGATCGCAGTCTGCATGCTGTCAACTGTGAGGCCTTGGCCGCTTAGCCTTTCTGAGTCTCGGGTTTCTGTGAGAGGTCGCATAGCTCTGAGGGTCCAGGTGTTTATGTCTGTGGTGTGGAATGAGCACCGTGCAGATCCAAGGCGTGATGTCAGTGGACTCTGAGACCCTTCGCTTTCCTGAACTTCTAACTGAAAACACTGAGACCCTCCAACAGAAGAAGTCGAGATTCTGTGCCTTGACCCTGGAACTTGCTTTGAAGCGGGTATGCCAGAAATGGCCTGGGTACATTTCCTCCTGAGACCGGACTGGAACGTCCACCACCAGCCCTGGGAAGGGTCTGGGTGGCCAGCACTGACCGTTCTGCCCTTGACCCTACCCACAGTTCCCCAGCCCCTGCTTCCACATCCTGAAAGAGTCAGCCTGCTGCTCCCACCTCAGCTGCTTGTGCTCCTTGTCCCAGGCTCATGCCTTCAACATAACCTGGCCACACAGATTGAAGGAAACTTTTACACCCCTAGTCAAGTGACTGGCCTCCTGGCATCACCAGTGTGTTTCCACCCATGCCTGGTAATGCATTATATAAAAAGAATTTTTTTATGAAAAGAACTCTGGAGAAAAGAGAGTGAAGCATCACATTCCTCTCTTTATTTTTACAAAATATTTTCTTTGTAATATATCTGATAGGTTTGGCCTGGACACTCCCTTGTGTTGCCTAGCTTTGTTCTGACTCTACGTGTAGACTGATTTATATTCTACCACTGAGGAAAGGGCACTTTGCTTGCCAGAGCTGGCATTTTCTCTCTCCTAGGAGAATTACAAGAAAATCTTCCACTGCATATTCATTTCTGTTATGTTTTCTGTTCCTTCCAACGATCATGTCAAGATGGGGTTTTCTTACCCTCCTAGAGGAAACAGTGTCAGAGAGGTCATGGTCACACAACCAACAAAAAGAACAGGTCTGAGGTGCCTGTCTGGCTCAGTCAGAAGAGCATGTGACTCTTGATCTCGGGGTCATGAGTTGGAGCCCCATGTTAGGTGTAGAGAATACTTAAGAGAGAGAGAGAGAGAGAGCAGGTCTTGAATATGGTGAGGTGAGAGACCAAACCTGGCATGTGATATGGAGGAAATCTGCTCACTGAAGCTCAGGTACTTTCTTAAGAAGGTTCAGGCCCTCCCTTGTTGCACATCTGCTTGTTGGAGGAGAATTTCTTCCTCAACAACCTTTTTAATCCCTTGATGTGGCCTCACCCACACCCTACCCCAGTGACTCAGGAGTTCAACCACAGAAGCCAAGAAAGGAGACCCAATCGCACTGGTTGGAAACGTCTGAATTGGTTTCTCAGGCCAATACAGTCACCCAGCAACCCCCAGTCATGTGTGTCCTGTGGTATTGTCACCCTTGTCTAGAGGCCTTAACCACCTCATTTATGTTGTACATTAATGAGATTATGAGGTGCCATTGATCCAGGAGAAATTGCTGTAAGAGCCAACTGTTAGAGAAGGCCACCACCTCCCTCCCCAACCCAGCGCTGTCAAGGTTCACCTACAGGCTCACTCAACATGATATCCTAGTCAATTCAATTTATCAAAAGTTAATAACACAAAGCACTGCAGTAAGTACTATGGAAAGCCAACAAATTACATAAGATTAGGCCCCATGCTTAAGAAGCATGCAGTCACGTAGAGAGAGGCAGTTTTGATTAATGTTCACGTTACACAGCAAACTTTACGTGCTCTATTAAGAGTCATGAGGCCATTATTCATTCAGTGGGAATTTACACACCCACTCAGGCACTGGGATAATAATAATAGCAGCTACTGTTTATCAGTGTTCCCTGTGTACCTGGCTCTGCTGAGTCCTTTCCTCCCAACAGTGTCAATACATAGGTACTATTATCATTGTTTCTGTTTTACAGATGAGAAAACTGGAGCACAGAGAGAGAGGTTAAGTATCTTCCCCAAGGTTGTATATTCACAGCCTATCTCCTAGGAAGGCTGTGAGAACAATCATTGGCTTCACATGATGGTAGTGTTTGGGTTGGGTGGACTACTAGAATGTAAACAGTTTTGGAGAAGGGTAAAGTGGGAGGAAAGAGCATGAGCAAAGGGCCTGAGGTATGAAAGTGCCTGGCACATTTTTTTCTTTTTCAACGTTTTTTTTTTTATTTATTTTTGGGACAGAGAGAGACAGAGCATGAACGGGGGAGGGTCAGAGAGAGAGGAGACACAGAATCGGAAACAGGCTCCAGGCTCCGAGCCATCAGCCCAGAGCCTGACGCGGGGCTCGAACTCACGGACCGCGAGATCGTGACCTGGCTGAAGTCGGACGCTTAACCGACTGCGCCACCCAGGCGCCCCATGGCACATTTTGAGAAAAACATATGGTCTGTAGCTGGAGTTCAGATACATGAGAAGACCTGTAGGAAATAAAGCCTAACAGATGAGTTGGGACCAAATTATGAGGGCCTCGAGGAATTTGCTAGGAAGCCTGGACTTGACCCAGTGGTCAACAAGAACAAAAGTAGGTTTTTAAGCAGAGTCTGTGTGTTTCATTCTGCACTTTAGGGAGATAGCTGGCACCTGAGTAAACAACAGGTGCAGACCTATTAGAGAGCTGTTGCAGTAGACCTAGTGGTAGGTGAAAAAAGAGTAAAGATAAAAAAGTAAAAAGCAAAAGAAGTTTTGGGGATAGGAATGTAAGGACGGTCAAATCATTAAGGGATGAGACCTCAGAACATTCATCCATAAAACCTTTATCCAAGGTCAAGATCTTGACTTCCAGGTGGGACATGTGCCATATGAAAAGGCAGTCCTAGCAACCCCCCTTACCCCCAGTCCCCTCTGAGCAGAACTGCAGGCTGCTGAGAGCATGGGAGACCCATGCATGCACAGTAATAAACCACCTTCTGCTTTAACTATTTTGTGGGATGGGCGGTAGATTTTCTTTTTCATTATTCTGTTAAAAGTCAAATTTTTATCCTTTTTATTTTCAAGGACATGCCAAATGTTCTCTAACCAAAATACTGAGAAGGGGTGGAAAGAAGAGTCAGACTAGCAATCCCCATAAAACAGCGAATGTGTTTGACATGTGAACATTCATAGAGACCTATATCCAACAGCTAGTGCTTATACATTCTTGTCAAGAACACAACTTTTTACAAAAATCAACCATGTACTGATAAAGCAGGTCTCATCAAAAATCAAGGAATTAGTATCCTATAGAGCAAGTCCTCCAACCACAATGCCATTAAGTTAGAAATCAGTCACAAAAATAATTTGTAAAACTCACAATTTGGAAATTTTAAAACATTTTATTACAGCCAGGTCAAAAGGGGAAGAAAAGTCAAAGTTGAAGAAAAAATACTTAGAACTAGACAGTAATGAAAATACTCGGGGGTAAGAAATGCCCCACCCATCCCTGCCCCACCCCAGAAAAGCCTGGGGGGTGGGGGGTGGGGGGAGTTGGTTTGCCTGAGCCCAGTTCCCTTGGATAGAGCAGCTTTCCTTGAACCAGGCTACATGTTGATTCATGTAGCTTTCAAAACTCCCATTGCTGTTTGGAATTGTGTTGCATTCACAAACTTTTTGTATTGCAGCTTGCTTAATGTCCACTTAGAAATAAGCAGAGGTAGGGATATTTCCTAAACATTCAAAAAAATTATGTCTGGTTTGACCAGATCGAAAATAGGAAGGGTTATGAGGTGCCTAGGCGACTCGGTTGAGTGTCTGACTCTTGACTTCAGCTTAGATCATGATCCCACGGTGTGGGATTGAGCTCCTTGTTGGACTCCACATTGAGTGCAGAGAGCCTGCTTAAGGTTCTCTCTCTTTCTCCCTCTGCCCCTCTCCCCTGCTTGCACTCTCTCTCTCTCTAAAACTTAAAAAAAAATTTTTAATTAAAAAAAATTAGAAACAAGAACCTGTTAAACCTCCAAACCAGAACTCATACCTAAATTTTTAAAAATTGGTTTTCTTATATCTATTCCAAATGTCCTTGCCTAAAGTCATCTAAAATCCCTTCCCTTCCTCTTTTGAACAGAAATTCCCATGAAACAAGCACAAAAGGAATAGAAAAATGAGGTAGGCTATACAAATTCTGAGTTCATTCAAGGTAGTTGAGTTGAGCTTAGAACATCTGGTTTGAGTTTCTTTGGGCCATTTTGGTTCCTAAATACATGGTTTTGAACTGTGCTTTGTGACTGATGATGAGGGATCGAGAAAGAATGGGGTGGGTGTGCTTTCCTTCTGGAGTCCGTTGACACCTGGTTATCTAGACAAGGATTTTGTCCTCACTCTCAGGACATGGGGTCAGAATCTTGGACATTGACTGGCAAGAAAAATAGGCTCAAGATTTCTTCAGAGCTCAGCTTCTTATTCAGTGCTGGTTGATTTTACCTATAACTCTTTCCCATTACCTTGCTGCCTTCCCATTTTGAAGACAATCAAGAAGACATTGGAATTCTCCCCAGAAGGAAGAAACTAGGTTGCCAGTGGACCACATTGTGGTGGTTCTTTTCTCCCTGAGGAGGAAGCGCTACCACCTGCCGCCCTCTGCTGTTCAAATAAAACCAGATTCCCAAGCAGCTCTTTGCCATGCTGTCTATACCAGCCTTGCCCTCTTGGATTTGGGTCTCCCAGAGAGAGAACATGTGCAGTGTATGCAACCGGGTCATCTTCCTCCGCTACCACATCCGTCTCGATTTCCATTCTCTCCTCTTTCCCATCTACCACTATACATGAACTCTCAAACTGTTTCTAAGGAAGGAAAACGTGAGGTTTCAAGAAGTATGTATAGCTTATGATGAACCCTTCTGGCCCCAGGGGCTGATACCTCACGTCTCTGACACCTTAGACAAGGTTGTCAGGAGGCCTAAATTCTAGTCTATTAATTGGGTGAGTTAATTTGATTCAGCAAATACTTGGTCTTCCACTATGTGCAAGATGCTATGTGCTACTGTCTTCAAAGGGTTCATGAGTCTGGTAGGATAATAGCATGCAGGGAAGATGTCGTGATAGACAGAAGCATGTGACCATATGTACCAGCCTCTGGAAGAGCGGGGAGGAGAAAAAGATCACTGTTGCCTAAATTTCAGGCAAGGACTGACTGATGAGATTGTAGAACAAGTCACATTCCAATTGATGGAAATAGGAAAACACTCCAAGTTCATGGCAAGACATTTTCTTAACTCCCCGCCCCCCCCCCAAAAAATTAGGATCCCACCACTTTATTATTTATTTATTTGTTTATGTACGTATGTATGTATGTATGTATGTATTTTAGATTTGACAAATATCAACGGAGCTCTTATGTGCCAGATATTGTGCTAGGCTCTGAGGCAACAACAGTGAACAAGGCTCTTGCCTACATGGATCTTACAGTCCATAGGGAGCCACAGACAAATACATAGACTGTTCCACTACCGTGTGAGAAGGCTGTCATGACCCTCCATACTGTACCAGTCCGTGCTGCACATCGCTTAAAAGCAGAAAGAGGAAAAAGGAGGGAGGAATCTTCGATGGGCATAATCCAGGGTCAGAGTTAGAAAAAACATTAGCATGGATTTCAGCCAAGCTCTTGGTCCTTGCCGGAGGAGTTTAAATGGGAGGACTAGGTAGAAATGGGATGGAGAGCCAGGTTAGGGAGCAAAGGGAAGCAGGCCTTTGACATCAACGACAAAGTGTCACAATGCTTTCCCCAAGACCTTGCTTGTACATGGAATGGTAAGGTGGAAGGAGCCTTCTGTGACCTTACAGGCACTTCTCTGTCTCATCTGGAAATGGGAACAAATAACACCTGCTTGGCACATCCCCCCAGAGTTTTGGGTGAGCAAATGAAGGAGTTTGTGAATAGTTTATGCCAATTATATAATACTACACAAATCACTGATGTTATTACCATTATGAGCAACACTTGGGCTGCCCAAGAGGCAGAGGAATGAAGACTGATGCCTTCCACAAGCCCCTTCCAGATAGAGAACCTGCAAGGAAGCCTTGTTGGCAAGCTTTCTCTCCAACTTCCCCACCAAAGTTTACCTCCAAACTCGGAAGATTTGCTTTTTAAATAGTGCGTGTGTTTAACAATATACTAACCGCAGTTGGTATTGATGAGAGAGAGGAATAAGGCAGGAAATTCCCTAAGCAGTGATTTGGGGTGCTATTTTATAGACATACTGCCACAGTGCAGGTTTATGAAACCCCACTTAAAATGTTATGATGTGGGAAAGTGCCATTTGCCCCTTCCAAGTGTCATTTGTCTCCTCGCTGGCACTCCTGGCATGCAATCACTGCCTTACTCCCTTGTGGATTCCCATCAGGATGGGAAATACAGGCCACTGGACAAACCTGGCCGCATTCCCGTATCGTTTCTACCCTGACAGGGGAGGCGGGACGAGTGAGAAGGCTGTGCTCCGTGTCTGCTGCAGGCTGGGCGTTAACAGCAGCCAGGCACCATCCTGGACACTGTGCAGAGGTCTCTTAATTGCATCTTCCCCACCAGACTTTTGGCCTAACGAGGGTGGTGAGCATATCTGCTTCACTCCCTGCTGGCCACAACCAAGGAGCTGCTCAATAAATCTTCATCAAACAAATGAGTCCTTGTGTCAAACAAGCTTCCAGGGGGGCACCATTATCCCCAATTTACAGCTAAAACTGAGGCCTAAGCTTCTTAAGAATGTTGTCCAAGGTAAGAGAGCACGTCTGGCTTGGGGTCTGGATTCTCTGTGCTCTGTCAGCTCCTGGAGTTTATATTCCGTCCTGCATGGAACACCGCTAAGATCCTCCTCTCACAGAGGCAATGGATTTTATTGTTTTTAAATCATTTTCCAAAAAGCTTGCAACCCATCTGTGTTTGAAAACAGGCCCTAGTCAAATATTATTAGTAATATACCCTGAAGTAATTATTTTATAGATCTTAAGGACCTAGTGCCTCAATTCTTGGAACCAGTCCTCAATTCTTGGAAGAACTGAAATGAGGACACAGGTCAAATATTCATTCAAGCAGCATGTATTAAATTCCCATTTTGCAGCAGAACCCAGGCTAGGGGTCTGAGGACGTGCCCCTGTCCTTGAAGAACCTACAGTCTAGTGGATCTGACTGTGCCTTTTTTTGTCCTTAAGAAAAAATTACAAAAGTGTAAGATACTAATTGCAGAATATTTGGAAAGCCCAGGTAAGAAGACAAAGAAAAAACTCACTACAAATTCAAACACTTCCTGACTCCCGAGGGTAGGGCCTCCGTCCTGCATATCTGTATCCATAAAACCTGGCACCAGCCTGGAGGAGGAGGCCATGTTTTCTGAACGGGGAAAAGCCACCCTTGATCTCAACACCTTGTGATAAACATTGATAATATTTAGAAAATAGTCCTCATCTCCTTTTCTTTGTGAAGTGACTAGTGCAGGCATCATTCTTTGCATCCCCTAAGCCAGGTGGCCTCCAAGGCCTCCTTAGCCTTCTGCAAGTGATATGCTGCCACCCTCCCACGTTCCCTGGCTGCACCCCCCCCCCCAGCCATGGCCCCGCGTCTCCTCACAAAGTGGGGGTCTCTCAAGGTGTGGGAAAAGCAGCTCCACCAAATGCCCTCACCTACCCCCGCCCCACCCCAGAAAGGCCTCAGAGGCAGGGAGTTGGTTTACCTGAGCCCAGTTCCCTTGGATAGAGCAACTTTCCTCCAGCCAGGCTGCATGTTGATTCACCTGCCACAGCTTTCAAAACTTCGGATGCCTGGCCCAGGCCTGAGGCTTTTTCGTGCTGCTAAACCTGCCAGGGTTAAGGACTGCGAACCACTGATTTAAAGGAAGGCCAGGCGGTGGTATAGTGGCCTCTTGAGACTAGCAGAGGACACTGCAGTGGCCAGTCTCAACACACACAGCCCCAGGACGTGGCATTGCAAGAGTTTTCTGCAGCTCACTTCATGAAAAAGCTGGGTGGTATATGTGGGCAATTGGTTTGCAAACGGAAATCCAAAGGGGGGAGTAGCATCTTTGTTCCAAAGGGCCCATATGGATCCTGTATAAGGGAAGGACGGAAACTGTGTTCACTTATGACACGTGTTCACATAAATACAGGGAGATAAGAATGAATGCCCCAGGGAGCCGTTTGTAAGACACGTGAGCTTTCTGGCTTCATTAGGAAGGAAAGAAGACTTTTACAACAAACGCTTAAGAGAAAAGCCACTGTAACAGTAGGCTGCTTTGCAGAAGGGAGATGTTTAGAATTAGATAATCGTTCTTTACTTAAGTAGTCATTGAATACTTGTTATTGGTCAAGCACTGTGCTAAGCACTTGACATATGTTGCTCATCTAATCTTTGCAATAACACTTTGCAATAGGTATTATTTATCCCCATTTTATAGGGAAGCAAATTGATGTCATAAATCTTAAGTGATTATCATAAAATCACATGAAACAAAAGAGGTGAGCCCCATCCTCTCTGACTCCAAAACCCATGTTTCGTTCACTCCGCCAAGCTTTTTATAACCTGGACCCACACAATTAGAGGTAAAACAAAAGATGGCAGAAAAATCAAGAAGGGATGACTTTTCAGCATGGCTAGTCAGCTGGAAGTCGATCTTTTGTGAAGATGCATGGGGTCACGAGGCAGCCTTTACAGTGTGTGTAAAGAATCCCCCCACCCCGCAGTGCCTCTGCCAACCAGCCATATGACCAGACAAGTCATTTAGTTGGCCTAAGTCCGGTTTTCTCACCTAAGCAGCAAAAAAAGGGCCAGAACCTCCAGGTCGGTGCTTTTCAATTTGGCCTATGGAAGCTTGGGCTATAGGAGGCCATGCTGGGGACAGGATGGACAGGTATGACCTCTCTTTCCCCTTCAACCAGACAAGCTCTGCATTTAACTGCTTGGAGAGAACTCTCTCCTGTTTGGGGGAAGGGGGTACGTTTGGTAGGAAACCATTAGGCTAATGGTTAGTGGTTAAGGTCAATGACCATTCCAGTTCGATAAATGTCAGGTGCTCTGTTTTTGAAAATTTGTGATGCTGGGAGGAATCAGTGCCAACACATTGCTTGAGTGCATATTGAAGGGGGGGGCAGGCAGGGAGAATGACTTTTATGCATGTGACAGAGAGGAAGAGCAATAAGGAAGTAAAATGCAGGCAAGAGAGGCCAGCTGCAGCCAGAAGAGCTTTTGCGGTCATGATACACCTGCTTGGGACCCTGGGTCACCCAGAGGCACGTGAAGAAGCAGAGTAGAGAGGAAAGTAAAGCAGGTGCCCTGGGTTGTTACTGCAATAGTGATACAGTCACAAACAACAGAGGCTGGGCTCCTGGTTTCATCTCCCTAAATGGTGCTTCCTTTTTACTCAATAGGGTCAAAGTCTCCTGCTCTCTTTCAGTAGTTTAGGATTTAAGCAGTTTTCTGTCTCTTTGTGTTTTTCAGATCTTAAATCCAAATTTCATCCAAGAAGGTGAGTTAAAAAGTAGAACTGTGAACACGAGGATTGGCTAAATAAATTGTGGCAAATCCAGCAGTGAGGTAGAGGCTGTAAATATTGGTGATGTCATTCTGTGCTATGGACAAGAAAAGGTGTTTAGAATAAACTGTTGAGGTGGAAAAGACTACAATTTGCCATATGTATAATTCGTGTAATAAAAAGTGTGTTGATAAAAGCCAAAAAGACATACACCAAGATGCTCACGGTTGTTAATGTCTGTATCAGGACATCATGGAGCTTTTCATTCTTTCTATTTATCTGTACTTCCTAATTTTCTACAATAAACATTTATTACTTTTAAATACTTGTTAATGGGACATGGATGATTGAGCAACATAAGCTGAAGGATATTTGAATCGTTACACGTGGGTAGGGAATGAGAGGGTTGTGTTGTAAAATGGCTGTGTATTCTGTTTATTCTAAATGATGTGAATTTATGTCAATTTGACCACAGTGGCCCCAGAATTCCTTGTGCCCTTAGTGGATGTGACCTGCTTGCTTGGGGACACAGTGACATTGCAGTGCAAAGTCTGTGGGCGGCCGAAGCCCACCATCACCTGGAAGGGTCCAGACCAGAACATTCTTGACACCGACAACAGCTCGGCCACATACACCGTCTCCTCCTGGTAAGCTGATCGCCCTGCATCGACACTCCCAGCTCCTTGGTGCAACTCCCATGCTGGTTACTTAGTCTCTCCAAGAGAACAGCTGCCCTGGGTCCTATTCTAGCACAAATACTTGGCATTGATTAGGAGAGAAATTGAGTCAACAGTGTACCCAGGGCTGGGAGATTTAGGTATGGCCTCCACCGCTCACTACAACCTGCCATGGAGCCTGTCAAACATCTGGCTGATGGCCAGCACACAGCCGCATGCTGCTCAACATCATGTAGACATGGCTTAACAAATGAGAACAGTTTGGAAAGACTGCATTCTGGACCCACATTCGATAAATTAAAATGTAAAACTTTATATGTCAGGTCAACCATAAACCATACCTTCAAAGAGCTCTGGCAGTCACTGACTTACATTCACCCAGTTGATCTTTCCCAAAAGGATCCCCAAGAGAATCTCTATGTTAGTGGAAATGGCAAAGCCCCAGACTTGTGGAAGCAATGTGGGTCTCCCATCCCAACATCCCAGTGTTCTTTGTGCCCCTCAGGATCCTGTGAAACAGTGATCTATTTAATTCCTTCAATAACCTAAGAATAATTTTCTTAGAAGAATAAAAAAAAAAAAGACTTGCTCCAAAATATGCAATGCTAAACAGAAAATCTAGCCATAAACATGCTTCCACACAGAAAGGCTGTTTAACAAAACCTAGTTGACTGCCTCCCAATCATTGTGTTAGCATTTATTGCTACTAATGATGAACTTTATTGTGCACTACCCTTTACAGTGGACATGCAGTAACAAGCCCTAAGTGCTTAAACATTTATCAAAGAATCATTTAGAATCAAACTCCTATCCATTAACTTAATTTTTGTGCATATGAAATGGTATTTCCAGCAAAGATGGCAAGGGCTGGCCAAGCCCTAAGATTAGGGGGCCCAAGGAATTTAGTGTAAGAGCCAGTGCTTGGTGAGGATCCTGAAGACCAGCAGGCTCCGTATGTCTCAGCTGGAGGGAGGGAGCGGGGTTGAACATGACTGCTGCATTTCACTCTTCCTGAGCAGTGCTATCCCTTGTGACTGGGACTACTAGGGAAGTTAGCATTTAGTAGAGGAATTTGCCCTTGACTTAATTCACTTAATTGTTTTGAGGGTCCCATATGTAGAATTTGAAATACTTAAACATTTTCATTCTTCAGTCTATTTTCTTGTATGACTTATTATTGATGTGTGACACTGAGAATATTTTAGGACAGAGTTGCTCATAGTAATAAGACTAGTAATATTGTATAGGGCTTTATATATTTCAAACCCTGCTCTAATTCTTATCTCATTTTACTTCTTTTCTATCCCTACGCCCCATATACAACAAACATGAGAGTTGGGGGTGACAAGAATTCCCCCCCCCATAAGGAAATGGGAATATAGAAAAATAAGGTGATCACCCAAGGTGTGTAGGAAAATAACAGAGCTGGGATGAGACCTTGAGCCTGAGGATTCAGCTCAGCACACCTTGTGCCCACCCTGGGGATTTTACCCATCAGTCAATTGACTCATTATTGGAGTCTGAAGAGCATCCTTTTGGTGTCTCTAGTGATTCTGGGGAAATCACCCTGAAGATCTGCAATCTGATGCCCCAAGACAGTGGGATTTATACCTGCATAGCAACGAACGACCATGGCACCACATCTACGTCTGCTACAGTTAAAGTGCAAGGTACAGGGTCTTTGTTAGTCAAACCCTTTTTATACTTTTAAGATATTTTTTATTATGGTGAAATACATATAACATAAAACCTATCGTCTGCACCAATGTTAACTGTACATTCTGTAATGTTAAGTACATTCATATTGTTGTGCAACCTATCTCTAGAACTCTTTTCATCTTGCAAAACTAAGGTCTATATCCATTAAGCAACAGCTCCCCAACCCCCCTCCCCACTGCCCCTGGCAACCACCATTCTACTTTTTCTCTCTCTGAGTTTGTGTTAATCGAATATTTTACGTGGACATTACAAGGGTTCCCTGCAACCTGGGGAAGAAGAGGTCCATTGTGAAATTCCAAAGTAAAGGTCTAGCAAATGGAAGAGAAGGCGTCTTCGCTAAGAGCTATCTGTGGTCCCCCATAACTTCCCGTATCGTTCCCTGGCCAAGCTCTAACTCCAGTGTGCAGTCTTTAGCCCAAGGAAGAAGTTCTAACCCCAAAGTGTATCTCCCAGGCTTCCCCAGGGCCTGGAGAGAGGTGTGCCACTTGGTAGAAAAGACCCTAGGAAAAATTTGAGACACGGGGAAGGTAATGTTTCCTGGGTAACTTTCAACCTTGGTGTAAAGTGCCAAGTTCTGCAGAAATAGCACTTGACCGTAATTTCTGTCCCCAAAGGTGTTCCAGCAGCCCCTAACCGCCCCATTGCCCAGGAAAGAAGCTGCACTTCTGTGATTCTCCGCTGGCTGCCTCCCTCCAGCACTGGGAACTGCACTATTTCTGGTTACACCGTGGAGTACCGGGAGGAAGGTACGCTTGCTCCCCTGCCCTTCTGTTTCTTCCTTCTCTTCCTCGAAAGGAGATCCTTCAGAGTCATGAACTACTTGCCTTCATGCCTTTCATTAGCTGTCCCTTCTTGTGTCTTCCAACTCAGCACAAGGACCTCAGCTCCAGGCCACAGCCGCCTCCTGCTCTCCAACTTCGCCCAAGGGCTGATGACTCTTGGCAAGTTTCAAAGTGCCTTCGCGTGCACTTTTGTCCTTAACAAGCCTAATCACCCAGACAGGAGCAGTCAGGCCCGTTTTACACATGAGGAGGCTAAGGCCTGAAGAAAGTTGAGGAACACGGAGGCAGGAGTTAGTAAGAGACAGGCCTGGCATTAAACCCAGGTATCAAGTTTGCTAATTTGTGACCTTTCTCCCAGAGTAATAACTAGGGTAGCATGAGCAGAGCTTTACCCCCATCCCCAGATAAAATTTAGAGATTTTATATATATATAGCATATGTATATGTGTGTGTGTATATATATATATATATATATAGCATATGTATATGTATATATATATATAGCATATGTTATATATATATCATATATTTTGTGTGATATTTAAATTATATATATATATATACACATATGTATAATGATTTTTTAAAAACTGTTCATTTTTTAATTTTGTTACATTTACGTGCTAAGGACGCATGCATTAGTTCAGCAGTTAGAAACACCTAAACCTGTCACCTATTATCAAGAAGAATTAGTTAAATAAGAAGCTGCCAGGTAGCTCTAGTTGTTAACACATCTCTGAACCACATAATGAATTACAGAACTGAATTTCAAACAACTGCTTGCTGTGGCCAGAACCTAAATCATTTGTGTTACTCACCATTACTCGTAGTTTTTTAACTCTTCTTTCTTCTACCAAACAGGCCCTGTGCAGTTACAGAGCTGTTCATTTCTGCATCTTTCTGAAGCTGTTCACTCTTGGGTCTCCCCACTCAGCAGAGAGGTGTTCGTGCTGAGCTGGGAGACATGTCTCACAAAAGCTTGCACTTAGTTCCGCGCTGTTCGGTTCATAGTTCATCTTATTAACACAGTTCTCTTGAGAAAATCACTTCCTCTTTCTGAGCCTCTATTTCTTCACGTATAAAGTGAGATCTGTGTTCCCAACCTCACCGGTTTCTGGAGATTTAAGTGCGAAAGTTAAATGAGAGAATTCTGGGAAGACGCCTTCTGCGGTATTTTACATGTATGGCGTGCTCAAGGCATGTTCACTTCTATTTTGTTTCCATTTCCAAATGTGTATTTTCTCTCATTTTGTTATTTATAATATATTTTTATGCCTTATTAAGAATTTGCCACACGTCCTTCTGTCAATTCTGTATGATCTACGTCTTTTCCTTCTCGCACATACACATTTGGAAATGACCAGAACCCCTAGGCCAGCTGCTTCCACACCCCTCATGATATACACAGTCATTTAGGAAACTGAGCCCAAACCTGCCACCTTTGGCCCACAGGCTTTCAGAGCCCACGTTGTAACCCCTTGAATGGAACAGAATGTGTCAGCTTTCCTTTCTTTGTTTGCTGAAGGTCTTTGAAACAATGTCCCTCTGGCGTTTTCTTCTTTCCCTCTCCTTGGAAATTGTGTGCTAGGTTCCCAGGCCTGGCAGCAGTCTGTAGCTTCGACCTTGGACACTTACCTCGTCATCGAAGACCTCAGCCCTGGGAGTCCTTATCAGTTCAGAGTCAGCGCCAGTAACCCCTGGGGGATCAGCCTTCCCAGCGAGCCCTCAGAGTTTGTGCGACTCCCAGAGTACGGTGAGTCCCAGCCATGCCCAGCAGCCCTGGTGGAGGCAAGGCACCTGGCCAGCTGTCACACTCTCACTGGTGCCGGCCACCCTGCGGGAGGTAACCTGGATTGTCCAGTGTCTTCAGTCAAGTAACATTTCAGAGACCTGATGAAAAGTGTGATTTCAACCATTTTGGAGCAAAAGTGTGGTCTGCCACCAGTGTCTGCCCTGGGCCTGACAGGGTCCCTGGACACCCGCATGTGTCTCCAGGAACAGAGAGGGGTGAGAAGGAGTCATGAGTCGTATGGATGCTGTCTGCCCCTTTTCCTGGATGGGAACACCAGCCCTCCTCTCCCTGGGAACCCCTGTCAGGCCTAAGTGTGCCTCCCAGCATCAGACACAGCGCCCCACTCACCCATTTAAACTGGGGAGAGGAAAGCAACCTGGTTGAAGGATTGGAATCAGAATGACTATTTGATAGTTTCCCCACCCCTAGCCTTCCCACAATGTCTTACTTCAAAGTGGACACATTTTTATGTGGATGTGTTGGATGATGAAGATGTATCCATAGCTACACATGAGTATTTCACAAATGTGGTTCTCGTTTTGGCCCCCACATTCACTGTCTCACCAAGCCGCTTTGGTCCCAAGAACATTTGAAAGAGGACACTTGCTAGCCCAAAGAAATCTCCAAGTGGTGAGGTATACCCTGGTGCAAGGGGGTGGGGAGTGTGTTGGGGTGGAGGAGGAGGCCACCACACTGAGAAGGCAAGAAACCCGTGTCTCTCCAGGGTCAGAGAATCCCAGAGTACCCAGGGGGCTTCAGAAACCCTCTAGGGCCCTTGGCTATCGCCCAGCCCCCAGCTGAGTCTGGAAGTGTTCCCCAGTGCGTCCTCAGGGGCTAAGCTCCCTCCCAGTCACCCTGCTCCCTAGACCCATGACTCACTGGGAAACCTGGGCCCTGGGTCTCTATTGTGTCAGAATTCAATGTAGGTAAGGCACCTGAACCTCAGCCCAGCTGTGGTCAGAAGACCCACACTGCGGGGGTGGTCCTCTCCTCTGGAGCTACTAACTAAATTCTGTCACATGTTTTGCTTCTTGTGAGCCTTGTTCCCCAGGGACCACACAAATACATACTGGTGTGCATGTGTGCATGCGTGTATGTGCATGTGTGCGTGTGTGTGTTTAAATTATTGCCAGAGAATGAACACCTCTTAAGGTAATACTGCCACATTCTGCTCAGGCACGTATTTTGGGTTAAGCTAAATCATTCAGCATTCAGTATACCAGATAGGCTTGTTAATGTCTGAGGACAGCAGGGTGAGAGAGAGCAGTGGTTAGGGTATTTCCAGCACATTCCTCTCCTTTCCTCCTCTGGGCCTTGTAACTCTTCCCTTCTCCTCTGCTGCCTTCACCCTCAGCCCTGATTCTCACTGGCTTTTCTAGGCCTTCCATGTGTTTCTCTCTCTCTCTCTTTTAATTTTTTCTACCAAATTTCTATTTTTAAAATATCCAGAGGTTGTGTCTCTGATTGTCCCAAGTTTTCTTTTGTTTATGTAGATGGCACAGGGAGGGGGAGTCTGCCTCTGTCATGTCAGTTTCCCCTGGGATGATATTTTTAAAAATAACATTTCAGAGAATCCTGGCCTTTTCCCACTGAGCTAGACTCCGTATTTGGCCATGAGAATTGCTTTGGGGCAAGGCGGGAACTTTTCTGTCAACCTTTTCTTTATTCTTACATGACTTCCTCAGTGTCATAAATGGATTCTCTCTCTTCCAAAGATGCTGCTGCTGATGGTGCCACCATTTCTTGGAAGGATAATTTTGATTCAGCTTATACTGAGCTGAATGAAATTGGAAGGTAACGACCCCATTTTCTATTCCTTCATGAGCACTTAACAACATCACATCCGAATAATGACTTGCTTTTACCGTTTGTTTCTTTTCCTCCGTGTACTCTCTCTATAGTAAGAAAACGCTAGAATATTTATGTGTACTTTTATTGCCCTTTTTTTAACTTTTTACGTTGGAGGCCTCGCTCATCAACTATCAGCCTTTCTTCTGTTCTAATATAAGAATTTAAAGCTCAGCCTTTTCTTTAAGGTACAATTTTAGCTACCTCCCCTGAGTTCTGGTATGTGGCAGTTTCATTATCATTCAGTTCAACCATGATTATTTTCTTTGACCTAATCATAATAGAAATATTTTAAGTTTTTCAACTGTAGGGGCTCCATCGGTTAAGCTTCCGACTTCAGCTTAGGTCGTGATCTCGAGGTCCATGAGTTCGAGCCCCACGTCATGCTCTGTGCTGACAGCTCAGAGCCTGGGGCCTGCTTCAGATTCTGTGTCTCCCTCTCTCTCTGCTCCTCTCCTGCTCATGCGCTCTCTCTCTCTCTCTCTCTCAAAAATAAATAAATAAATAAATATCCTTTAAAAAGTCAATTTTTCAACTGTATGAGAGTTTTACAAACTATCTACTTGTCACTGATTTCTAACTTAATTACACTGTGGTTGAAGAACTTGATTTATATGACACCGATGCTGATTTTTGTTGGGACTTCATTTATAAGCAGTACATGGTCAGTTTTTGTTAAAAGTTCCATGTGTTCCTGGGAAGAAGGTATAATCACTAATTTTTGGTACAGGTTTCCATTCTTGTCCATGTTTCAAGCACAAGTGCATTGTTTCATGGATGTTTTCAATCCAGTGCCCCCTACATGCACACACGCGCACACACACACACACACACACCTCTGTCTCTGTCTCTTTCTCTCTGTCTCCGTCTCTCTCTCTCTCTCTGTTTCTGTCTCTTTCTTTTGGTTAGAAAAGTATGCCCCCAAAAGTAAAAAAGATAAAAATATAACTTTTAACAAAATAATGAAAAAACTCTATCACCTGGCCCACAAAATAGTTGATGGGCCAAAACGAAAAGGGGGCTCATCTCTAGATGTGCATCAGTTTGCACGTGGTCTAGGTGAGAGGGTAGGTAGCACTGGCAAGTCTCCCACTCCCTGAATGTGTAAATAAAAGAGCACCCACAAACAATGGGCCATTAGCATCTTCTCCATCTCTGATTGACGTCTCTCAATGAAGCATAAAATTTCCTAAGTGAGGTGGTTGCGACAGAGGTTGTGGAGAGAGCCAAAATGCTTATTATTCCCATTTCTTAGACAGGATTTAAATGTAATTCACTGCCTTTCATTACAGCGCTTTTCGTCAAAAACCAACTTTATCTCTGGGCGCCTGGGTGGCTCAGTCGGTTGAACGTCTGACTCTTGATAAGGGGCTCAGGTCATGATGCCAGTGTGGTGGGATTGAGCCCCACATCAAGTTCTGTGCTGAGCGTGGAGCCTGCTTGAAATTCCCTCTCTTTCTCTAAAAAAAACACAAACAAGCATACAAAAAACAACAACAACTTTAGCTCAGCTTTCTCTCTTCTTTGTATGGCCAGAGGGGCAGGGAAGGGCCAATGGAAATTTCCAAGGTGATAATGATGGTGCTTATTGAGTTTCTGCAGTGTTCCAAATACTATGCAGGTATTATACAAAAGGTATTAAATCTAATCCTTATAACACGTGAGGTGTAGTGTTTGAGTAGATTTCCAGGAAAGGAACTCAGGCTTCGGGAGGTAAGTAACTTTTTCAAGGTCCTACAACTAGGAAGTAGAGAGCCATGATTCCAGCCCTGGGCTACCCAATTCTTAAGCCTGTGTTTGTTTTACTAGCATATGTGGTTTCTCATTGTAGAAATTTTTGTCGAAAATAAGCTCTAGCAATTGAAATCTAGTTTGCCGCATTATATTGAAATTTGTGAAGCTAGGCATGACTCCAGTAGTGAATCCCCACCTGGTTCTTTTTTTTTTTTTAATTTTTGTTTGTTTGTTTGTTGAGAGAGAGAGAGAGAGAATGAGTGCTCACAAGCAGGGGAGAGGCAGAGAGAAAGGGAGACAGAGGATCTGAAGCAGGCTCTGCACTGACAGTAGAGAACCTGATGCAGGGCTCAAACTCATGAACGGTGAGATCATGACCTGAGCTGAAGTCAGACACTTAACAGACTGAGCCACCCAAGTGCCCCTCCCCACCTGGTTCTAAGTGAAACTGGTGGCATCACCTGGATGTACCAGTGAATTCCTTCCCGAGAGATGCATTTACTGTTGATAGCCACGGGCTAAGGCATGTTTTACCTGGAAGAGATGGATGCTTCATATTTCCTGAAGGGGAGATCAAGTTTCTGATTTGTTCAAAGCAATCAGTGTTTTATGAAAAAAAAATCTCATCTCCAACAATCTGAAGTTTTGCCTCTCTTCCAAGTATAGTCCTCATGGTTTCAGGAGATCCTTTAAAAATGCTGTATGTTAACAGAAAGGAAATAAAACATGTAGATACTTACATGAAACACATGAAAGGTATTTGTGGGCCATAGAAGTGAGTCAACTTTCTCCATCACACCTAAACCTAGAATTCTAGGCTTCTATGACTATCTTGTTAAAAATAATTCTCTGGTGGGGTGCCTGGGTGTCTCAGTCGATTAAGCATTCGACTTCAGCTCAGGTCATGATCTCATGGTTCGTGAGTTCGAGCCCCGCATCGAGCTCTGTGCTGACAGCTCAGAGCCTGGAGCCTGCTTGGGATTCTGTGTCCCCCTCTCTCTCTGCCCTCCCCCACTCACATTCTGTCTCTCTCTCTCTCTCTGTCTCTCAAAAATGAATAAACATTTAAAAACTAGTTCTCTGGTAATAAGATATTATAAAAACCATGGTGCAGAAAGAAATATCTTCTCTGCTAAAGTCCATCTGAAGGAAAGAGCACTTGAGCATAGCACGGTTAGCTGGAAATAAACTAGATGGGCACCTCTATAATATAAAGAAGTCAGAGATTTATCCCTGGGAATGCTGACTGGTTACCTGCACAGGATCCAACAAGGTAGCAGGGCCAGGTCTCCAGGTAAGGAAGGCAAGTTGAACAGAGCCATCAGTTTTTCCTCCCTCCGGAGACTTCACCGAATCTGCACTAAAGGACTTTTTCGAATCAGGCACATGAGGATGAAGACACTGGACGAAGAGACAACAATAATAACAGGTTAGAGGCAGAAAACAAGTGACAGAGTGACAAATGACCTAGCACTCAATCCGAGTCAGTCGTGGGGTCAAGTGAGAGGCAGTGCAACTTTTGCAGCAGAATTCCCCCAAAGGCTCGGGTACTGGCAGCACAAGTACTTCTGCAAATCGGTGTAAAGAGGATGCTGAAACTGGAGGGTTGGCTGAAACTCTGTGTGAGAGGCTGCAGCTCCAGATCTCCAAATTGTCCTTCCCCATCCAGGAAGATGCCGGAGGCTCATTCTCTAGACAAGGTAAAAGAAAGTGTCTTTGTTCTCAGGGACACCGGCACAGCTGGGGGCAGCAGAACCTGACTGCAAGTGGACCAGTTATAAGACCAAATCCTTGCTTGGATAACTCAGGACCCCAGCTCTCTTAGCCAGTGGGCTCTAGAAGTGGATAACCGGGGCTTCACCACTAGGCAGGGAGGAGGAGGATCTTTCTCTGGGAAATCTGACCAGCCCAAGAGGAAAGTCTTAAAGATACTGTCTTCGGAGCTTTCCCAAACAGTCCACTCAGATCACCCTACTGTGAAGGTCGAGTTGACAGACACCACACCCCTGATCAGAGCTTGCAAACAGCTGTTTAGTCCCCAACTTTTAGAATGAGCCAACCCCCAGTGCCGGCCAGGACAGAGTAAGCCCAGGGTAGCCTATCCCACTGATGACGACCAGAAGCCCTGGACAAAATCCAAAATAGCAACTACCTCAGGATTCTGTAAGTCAATAACATGGAGAATGGGGAACCAAGTTAAAACTTGAAGAAAGTCAAGGATTGTAGCAGTGAGTTCTCTGGTTTGTTTGTCGGGCTTTAGCCCAAGCGTGGGTCAAAGCAGGGAACTGGGCAGCATGCACAGGGAGCAACTCCAAAAGAAACCCATCTTTCTGGCCAAAAGACAGGAAAAGAGGTCCCTTTGAGCTGAAGAGAGAAGGAAAATGCTTTTCCCTCCCTCCCTTCTTTCACTATGTTACTCCAAGCCAGAGGCTAAAACTCTGAGGGAATCCCATCCACAAAAATGGGCCCTTGGGAGCCAAAGAATGAGTGGGAAATCTCAGTGAAGAGATAGCTAAAGAAGGAGATCCCCTAATTCTGTGCATGGAACAACACAAATCCCAGGCCACGTTCAAGCTGTGCACGGATAGAACATATCCACAGAAGCAGAGCAAGGCTCTGAGAATGGAACCGTGATAAAAACCACCGCTCAGTCACACTGCAGTGACTTCTTAGTCCCAGACTAATCTTTGAGTGGTGCTTATAAGGGACACACTTTGTCAGAAATGATGATTGAATTCTATCACAAGGAAAATAGTCATAGTTTACTGGAGCTTCATCTGTGAATAGCCCTGATCTAGTCGCAAGAATGGAAACACTGAATATTGATTAAGGTGTCATTCTGTTGGGGGCGCCTGGGTGGCTCAGTTGGTTGAGCATCTGGCTTTGGCTCAGGTCATGATCTGATGGTTAGCACGTTCAAGCCCCATGTCAGGCTCAGTGCTGACAGCTGGGAGCCTGGAACCTGCTTCAGAGTCTGTGTCTCCCTCTCTCTCTCTCTCTGCCCCTCCCCTACTCACACTGTGTGTGTGTCTCTCTCTCTCTCTCAAAAATAAATAAACATTAAAAAAAATTTTTTAATATTCTGTTGAGAGGACAGGGGATGGGAAAAGTGGTCACGTGCTGGGGACAGGGAGGGAGAGAGACTAATATCTCACTCCCCATGGTAGGTATCAGCAGATTACAATGAAGACTGAAACACTAAGAAGTAGCCACACAAACACAGACTACCTGAATAATCAGCTAAATATAACTAACTGCTATATTAAACTGCCTCTAGTGTAAGGGAAAATGCGGGTGGGGGTAGGAGAATGGGATACTATTAGTTTTAATAAGAAAACTTGTTAAAGCTAATTGACTTTTTAAATCATGGGGATGCATAACTCAGATAAACACACATGTTTTTTGTTTTTTTTTTTAAATTAAGGTTTAGCGGGGGCAGCACCTGGGTGGCTCAGTCGGTTAAGCATCTAATTCTTGATTTCGGCTTAGGTCACGATCTCATGGTTTGTGCGAGCCCCTTGTTGGGCTCTGCGCCTGCTTGGGATTCTCTCTCTCCTCTCCCTGTCTGCCCCTCCCCACCTCAAAATAAATAAATAAACTTTTTTTTTAAGTGTCCAATTCTTGATCTCAGCTCAGTTCATGATCTAATGGTTCATGGGATTGCCCCCACCCCCACCCCGTCCCATCAGACTCTTTGGGATCCTCTCTCTCCCTCTCTCTCTGTGCCCCTCCCCACTCAAAATAATTTAAAAATTTAAGGTACAGCAGTACCTCAACATGACCACTTAGTTCAGGAGAGTTCTCCCCAATATTCAATTGTTCTCATGCATCTGAAGTCCTCTGGAAGGAGTGACCTCTAATAATCAAACAAAAGAATGCTGTTAAAAACCAGAATGGAGGGGCACGCACTTGGCTGGCTCAGTTGGTATATTATGCAACTCTTGATCTGGGGATCATGACTTCAAGCCTCATGTTAGGCATAGAGACTACTTTAAAAAATACGAGAATGGCAATTTTTTTTTAGAATGGCAATTTATTAATTTATGATGTAGAATAGAGCTGCCAGTTTGACCAAATATTTGCTTACTATGCAAGAAGAATCATGTCTGCTATATAATAGGCATTCAATTAATATTTACCTAATATGTGCTTTACTTATTAGCACATTATTTCTTTTGTGAAAATCTATGGTGGAAAAACACTTATTGTTAGAAAGTCACTTGGTGAGCACAGAGTCAGGTCAAGGAGTCAGTTGGACAATCTTCATGGTGGTGTGGGATACATACACTTCCTCTAGAGGAATGGACTGCTCTTTGGACCATTGACTTATCTATTCTTGGGTTAGGGTGCCTCAGGGACAGGCCTAGGATGGCACTGTCTTGTCACCTCTTTGACTCTCCCTTTCTCTGACCAGTTGTTGGTAAGTTCCCTCTTCTTCCCGTTCTTACTACATCCTATTGGGCTACTGCTGAGTCTGGAAACCATTCTATTTTAGATGTGGCAAATTTTGTTAGATGTGAAAATGGCATGGTGGTTATACATTTTTTTATGTTTATTTATTTTTGAGAGAGCACAAGCAGAGGAGGGACAGAGAGAGGAGAACAGAGTATCTGACGCAGTCTCTGTGCTGACACAGTGAGCCCGATGTGGGGCTCAAACCCAGGAATTGTGAGATCATGACCTGAGCTGAAGCCAGAAGCTCAACCTACTGAGCCCCCCGGGGCCCTGGTGGTTATACATTTTTAAGTATTCTTGTCAATCAGAGATGCAAACTCAAGAATTACTGAATTAAATAACATGATATCTGGATTTTGCTTAAAATACTACAGAAAAAAAGGCAAGAGGTGGGAAAGGAATAGATGAAATGAGGTTGGCAAAATGTTGACAATTAATGAAGCTGGCTTCTGGGTGCACAGATCTGTTATACTATTCTTTCTACTTGTGTGTGCATCAGAAAGTTTCCATAACACCAAGATAATAAAAATAAAATTAAATTTAAAAATTGACTCTTTATTTTTTTAATGCTTTTATTCATTTATTAGTGAGAGAGTGAGAGAGAGCACACACACTCCCGTGAACCGTGAGACCATGACCTGAGCCAAAGTTGGACGCTTAACTGACTGAGCCAGCCATCCACCCCAAAAATGACTCTTTAAAAATGTTTTTGAAATTATCACAGACTAGAGTTCCTCCTTCTTTAACATTACTATTGTTGTATTTTATATAAATATACTCTGCTTGGAAAATTGAACCTGTGGGACATCTGGGTGGCTCAGTCGATAGAACGTCCAACTCTTGATTTCAGCTCAGGTCATGACCCCAGTGTTGTGAGATCGAGCCCCGCATAGGCCTCCACACTGACAGTGAGGAGCCTGCTTGGGATTCTCTCACTCCCTCTCCCTCTGCCCCTCCCCTGCTTGTGCTCTCTCTCTCTCTCAAAATAAGTAAATAAACTTTAAAAAATATTAAAATATAGAAAAGGTAGGATTCCTAATAAGATGCTACTGTCTAACCACTTCAGATAAAAATTTACACACCCTTGAATAAAATAATACCTAATTGATCAATGAAGCTTGGCAAAACGCTTTCTTCCCTTTCGCTTTCCAGAGGCCGTTTCTCCATTGTAAAGAAATGCATTCACAAAGCTACCCGCAAGGATGTCGCTGTGAAATTTGTTAGCAAAAAAATGAAGAAAAAAGAGCAGGCCGCCCACGAGGCTGCCCTACTTCAGCACCTGCAGCACCCCCAGTACATCACTCTCCATGACACTTATGAGTCCCCCACATCCTACATCCTGATTTTGGAACTGTAAGTACAGGTGTCTCTTAGTGGTCCCCAGCTGTCTGGGGTCTGGGTCATTTATTGTCCACTGGAAACAGCAGTTTCATTTTATGCAACGTCTTATAGTGTACAAAGTGTTGTAAGTAACATGCATTCTCCCATCCATTTATAAAAATGCGGTTCCCATTTATAGATTAGAGAAAATCAAGGATAAGGAAGGTCCTTACAACTAGGGGATGGAGAAACTGGGACTTGAACCCATATCTCTCCCACTCTGATTCTGATGTGCTTTCTATTATGGACTCTGGGGCTGGGCAGGAGTTTAGGAAAAGCTTCTTGACAATAGGGGGCAGAGCTGAGATGAAAGAGGGGTTTGTGCATCAATTTACTGCCATGGCATGGTCTACCACCCAAGAAATTCTTATAACGTGGACACTTGCCTTGAAAATAGTCTACTCATTCCAGATTTTCTAGGAATTCTGGCAACCATATACTTAGCTCCAGAATACATCAAATAAAGCACATTCTCCCCACTGCTACCCCAAGCTAAGGATGGAGATCATGCTCTGTGGTTTACAGAGATCTAACAGAGGCTAAAGAGAACAAAGTCCTTTCAGAAGTATTGAGCCCTCCCAGCAATGTTATCAGATGGGTGCTGATGACCTGGCACCCAACACCAGTGCTGTGTATGGCTCCACATGAGCCTGTGTTCAGAAGAGAAGTGTCTTCACTTACAGCTTTTCAGGTGCCATTTTAGTGTTGCTCTTTTGTGCTTGTTCGTCTAGGTGTTTGTGTATGAAGGCCTTTAGAAGCAATAACTTATAAATTTATTTATGAAAAAAAGACAGCCAAAAGACAAACCTCTTTGGCTACACTTTTTGATTGGTTGCCAAGAAACAAGAGAAGACAAAACCAACTCTATTAATACTTGTAATTCTTGTTTGATACTTTATATAGCTGTGTAGTCGCTGGTCAATTGTCACTTTGGACTTAACAAATGATACTTACAAACAGCCTTCTGGAACCTAACGTTTTGTTGGGACAGCTTCCTAATTCACTTCTGTTGGCAGTGAACTATTTTCATTTGCAGGTGACAGTGTGTTGTGCCCAGGTTCCAATAAAAGATATTATCACTCGCATATCAAAGTAGTACGACTGACTCAGAAACTTGGCCTCTTCAGATTCACTAACTGTCATTCCAAGGGAAGGTGCTGTTTACCAGGCTGCCACAGTGCAATGGAAGCAAACCATTCTTGGAATAAAGAGTCTGGGCTCTAATCCCCTCTCTGTGATTTGGGGCAAGATCTTTAGATTTCTGGTCCTCACATCTTCATCTGTGAAGTCTGAAATAATCTGAAGTCTGAAATAAGTCTGAAATCTGTGAAGATTTATTTCCACTTCTCAGACTTGTTACAGGGATTAAATGAGATGAATAGTGGATTGAGCTTGTTTAGCAAATATTTATGAGTACTCCCGTGTGCCAACTGCCGTGTGGACTTGGGCCAGGGTGGAAGGAACAAAGATGGAAAGGTGTGGTTCTTGCCCTTGAGGAGCTCAAAGTCTGATGAGGAAGACCAGTCACTGAGTAAATGATTTCAGTTTCATGTGGCAAATGTTGAGAAAGAAACACACATTTTGGGGAGGGTTGTTGTGAGACCATGGAAGGGTGTTCGTTGGACTTGAGGTTTAGGAGATGAGTGGAGAGGCAGTGTCTGAGCTAAACCCTGTGCTAAAGCTTGGTAACGCTCTGACCAGAGGTCCCCCCTTGTGACTATCCAAATCCCTAGTAGAGCTTTTCTCTGCTGGGCAACTGGGGTTCTGATCCCCTAGTCTAGGGTGGAGCCTGGGTGTCTGCATGACCCAAAAGTTCTGAGAGTGAACTTAATGCTGAGGCTTTCAGGTCTCAGAGCAGTGCTGCAAGAAGTCCAGGGGTGGGGTGCATCTAACAAACCCAGTCCCACTCCACTCCACTCCACTCCACTCCACTCCACGCTAATCACTCCCACCCCACCCCTGGCAAGGCCCTAGGCTTTACCCCCATCCAGGAGAGCAGGAGAGACCAGTGGGAAGGAATAAGCTAGAGAGGAGAATGGAAGCATGGCTGGGGGTGAGGCTCAGCTGTGCTCAAAGGTTGTTTCTGCCTCTGGTTCAAGCTCCTCTGCCTGAGTATTTCCTGGGGATGTGCCTTTGACAGCCCAGTGCACATTAGAATGTCAGTGTGACATCTGGTCACTCCTTGCTAAAGAGGTCACAGGGTACCTGAAGATACTTACTATTTATTGAGCATTTACTATTTCTACTAATTATGTTTAAATGCCACATTGCCTCACTTGATTCTTGCACAACGCTCATAATGAAGTAGGTGTTATTGCTGTTGTTGTCATTCCCACTTGAAAGATGAAGAAACTCAAACACGGAGTTTAAATGTCTGGTCCCAAGCCCCCAGCCTGTAGGTGGCAGAATCAGGATTCAAATCTGGATCAGACTGGCGCCCCCCACCATGTCCTTAGTCAACAGTTTTTAAGATTGGAAACTTGCTCCAAAGGCAAAGGATCCAAAAAGGGGTCAAGAATGCCAAGGACAAACTTTGTTCACTTTCCATTTTCCCCAATGAAACATGGACAAATAAAAGCAATTTGCAAAACATATTCGGAGCGGCCTGCAGCCATCAGGTTCCAGTTAATTGGAATATTGAGGGAAAGCAACTCTCTCTTTCTTTCTCAAGACTTTCTTTTGCAATCTAATCTCTTAAGAGTGTCAGACCTTTTTCCTCGTGAGCGATTTTTAGCAACATAAAATGTGTCTTAAGGTTACACAGATTTCTTCCGTGGGGCACATCACATCTATAATTTTTTTAATTAATTAATTTTAGTTCTGAGCCTTAGAGTAACTTTGGGCTCTAACTAAAATATGCACGTGTGGCAAATAGATCTTCATTTCTAAGGGGGATAGGAGAGATTTTAGAGCTCTTGCGGATTTGTATTGTGTTACTTTTCCATTTCTTTCCAAACGTATCTGCCTTTTCCTTCCTCCCTGCTTCCAGGATGGATGATGGCCGGCTCTTAGACTACCTTATGCATCACGATGAGCTGATGGAAGAGAAAGTAGCTTTCTATATCCGAGACATCATAGAAGCTCTGCAGTATCTTCACAACTGCAGGGTGGCCCATTTGGACATCAAGGTAATAAGAAATAGCTACCCTTGCAGGGAGATGGCCTGTTCATCATTACCCTTGAGAGATGTACATTCTAATTCATTTCATTTCCTTAGATTAGAATCCTTAGGAATAGTAAACAGAAACTGGGTTGTCACACAATTTGAGTGTGTTTCTCGTGAATTATGAGCACTCACCAGGGTCACAGTGACATCCGGGGTGAGAGAAGGTAGGGAAGCTTTTACCACTTCGTCTAACATTTTAGAAGGAAGCCAGTAAATGTCAGTTTTTTGACGGTGCTCCCAAAGAAGGCTCTGTTTTCCAAAATGAATAATTCATTCTTTTTTTCTGAATCAGTGCAGAAGTAAGGGGTGGTTGAGAAGACATGATTTTCAATGTCAAACAGCTTCTCTGAACTGCCACCCAAACTCCGAATTTAGTCTAGTTTGGAGCCCCCTGTGCGCTTTGCATGGGCAATTTCTCATGCTCTATAGGCTTTTTCAAAGAATAGCAGAACCGTGTTTGAACCACCAGAGTCGTACTGGTAGTCAAGACAAGTCAGAGAGCTGAACTTGCCTTCTCTTCTCCCTCACGCCTGGGTCTCCTCAGCCGGAAAACCTGCTCATCGACCTTCGCATTCCAGTACCTCGAGTGAAGCTCATCGACCTGGAGGATGCCGTCCAGATCTCGGGCCACTTCCACATCCACCACCTGCTGGGGAACCCTGAGTTTGCTGCCCCAGAAGTGATCCAAGGCATCCCCGTCTCCCTGGGCACAGATATCTGGAGCATCGGGGTGCTGACATATGTCATGCTGAGTGGGGTGTCCCCCTTCTTGGATGAGAGTAAAGAGGAGACATGTATCAATGTGTGCAGGGTGGACTTCAGCTTCCCGCACGAATACTTCTGTGGTGTGAGCAATGCCGCCAGAGACTTCATCAATGTGATCCTACAGGAAGACTTTCGGAGGAGGCCCACGGCAGCCACCTGCCTGCAGCATCCCTGGCTGCAGCCCCACAATGGCAGCTACTCCAAGATCCCCCTGGACACCTCCCGCCTGGCGTGCTTCATAGAACGCCGCAAGCATCAGAACGACGTGCGTCCTATCCCCAACGTCAAGAGCTACATCGTCAACCGAGTAAACCAAGGGACATAGCCATCTCCTGGCCCTTGGGGTTTCACATGGAAGTGCAGTGTGAACCAAAGCAAGACTGAATGTCTGTAAATAATTCTGTTAGTTCACTCCATGCAGTTCTCTGGATCGAGCGATGTACCTCTTAAACCTCGTCAGTGGTTATTCAGGGTCTGGGCAGCCGTAAAATTACCCTAAATCCAGGGACATTTCAGAAGGTCGTTTGGAAGAGGTAAAGATGCAAAGAGTCACCCAAAGCATTAAAGAGAGGGCCAAGGAGGACAAGAATATTAGCTGTTAGACAATTTTAATAGAGTGTTCCAAAATGAGTGGTTAACCGGGCAAACCCAAAGCTCACTGTAGTGAGTATAAAAGGTTTCTAACTCTGCTGAAATTTTAAGCAAAAAGTTCTATTTAACAGAGACATCATGTATGCCAACTATTCTGGTTTAGATTACTTAGATATAGTTTCTTAATAGGATACATATACACATACAGTAAAATATATCCCATTCAGGTTTCAGAGTTTTATAATATAGAGGTATATATGAAATCAATCATAAGTAACTTTGAGTGCTCCAGTTAAGACAGTAATTTATTTACCGAAGCATTACGTTGTTTTGACTAAGCACAATTAGATGACAAGTTTTTTAGAGCATTTTATAAATCTTGTATAGAAATCTTTTACCAGAACCCGTGCATTAAGAGAAAGCAATGTTACCCTTTTGCAGTCCGTGAATGAGAAGATTTTTCTCTCAGTCACAAGTATTTGATTAACATAGGTTCTGTATATGAAATGCTACCCCCAAATTCACTGGCAGCTCAGAGTTCATCTGGCAGGCAAGCCTGCCAGAAAAGAAGTCCAAATACAGTAAGAGTTTTGGGGTTATTTTTATGTCTACACTCGGTCTGAACTAGGTAATGAATATAACAGGTTCATACAGAAGGGCAAGTAGAAACCTTTCCTACAGTTCCTAAGAACAACGTAACGACACTTTCTGACTTCTTCTACAGCTGTAGAAGGCAGTCCTCAGAAAGTTGGCTTGCTTTATTTCTAACCCCTTCTGGAAGCTAAGGGGTGCTTACCAAAAGGAGGCAGCCATATAGGCCTTTTAAAGGCCTGGTCCCAAGTCCTTTTTGAAGCCATGGAATAAAATCTGATATATCACTCTAACAGAGCATTGAGTTTCAACTGTGATTGCAATACCTGTCACCACTCAGCCGCTGATATTTCCCTGGACCAAAAGGACTCATTGCACTTTGAGGCCAATGCTGCTTTCTGGCATGTATTCTCCACACACAGTGATTCTGAACTGCCCTTTCCCCTGCTAGTGGGGAAAAAAAAAAAAAAAAAAAAACAAAACTTCAACCTGGGCATTTCATGGTTGTTTTCTTTCTTTGTTTTTGAGGAACAATTTTGGGTTTTCTGTGTTGGTACATGACCCACCCTTTGTTTTCTAGGATGTGTTTTAAAAGTTGCTATTATGCAAATAATATTTTAAAAATATAACTCAAGTGTTTATCCTCCAATCAGGTTTAATGGCATTGCTTCTCTCCTGTGATAGGATTGAGAAAATTAAAATCGAGCTGCACAAAAGTGCAAGCAGAGAGTTTAAGAAGGATAAATAGAATTACAAATCTGTCTAAATGAAAAAGAATGGTGGAAATGAAGCCTGAACTTTAATATATTAAAACACTTATTCCCACAGCGGAAATATAGAATTAAAAATACTCATCTGTCTTTTCCATTGGTCTCAGAGCCAACTTCCTCATCCACCCTCCACCTCATCCCATCCAAGATTATAGATTAATCAATTAGTAGAATGTACAAGCAATAAGACTAGATAGCATTTCGTATTTTTAGGATTAACCAAATACGTGGAAACTGATTCCGACTGTTATTTGGTTCCTAGTTTCGAACGGCCCTGGGTCACCGAGGTGCCCTCCCTCAGACCCTGCCCTTGACCAACCCTCTCTAGTCTTCGTTTAAACCTACATGTATATACAAATAGTATCTGATATAATATTTTAAAATTTAAAACATATTTACTAAAAAACCTTTTAGTAAACATGTCTTCATTGTGAGATCTAGCCTAAAAGAAGAAAGCCTGGTCCCTAGGGCTTCACGGGATGGAGGGCAGGTGTTGAGGATTCCAAATACCCATAAAATGTGGCTTGGCAAGGTCTGTTTCATCCACTGTGCACAGCAACTAAAGAACTCTCTGCCGAGTCCTTTTGAGTTTGTATGACCATGTAAGAGATGGGTTGAGTTTCTGCTGGAGAAGATTTGGGCCTCGGACAGTGGTGCACAGAGGGCACAGGAGAGCATTCATGAAATCATGTTGTGGGAAGGCAGCTGACAGAACGTTATAGCCAAAGGTTTTATATCAGCTTTTACATCAGAGTTGGGACAGCCCAGGTGTGGGGTTGCGTGAAATTTCCCCTCCCCGCAAGTACACATGCTGGGGAAGTGAGGAGACAGGACAAGCAGGACATAGAAATGAAAAGTAGGATGATTCTGTTAACTGGAGCCAAAGTACAATCATTAGAGTAGAATTCATTTAATAGAGGCCCCAAGAGAAAGGGTGTGTATTTTATATAGTTTGATAACGGAAGAAAACTAACAGAGAGGTTCCCTGTCTGCAAAGCCCCTGCTCACTCCCCTGCTATCCCAAGTAAGAGAGCAGTCCTGGTTCAAGATTTCTCCACAGGGCGTTGGAAATAACAAGGAAGGCTTTAACAAGGAAGCCCAGAAGGTGGGGCTGGGAAACGTACTTGAGGTTGCGCTGTGGGCAACCATGGTGAGGGACAAAGGATTAGTAACCACTTTCTTGTACCTGTTTTAGCAGATATGACTTTCTGGTAGAGAGGGGAAGAAGAGAAAATGGTCCACTTCGACCGCAGTTCTTAAAATCAAAACTTAACTGGGAATTAGTGAAAGTGAGCTTCTAGTTGAAATGGGAAAAATTAATGTTGGTGAAAGTCCTAAGTTTCTTGCTTGTTGTTTTTCATTGCATAGAGTTTTGAGGTTTGTTTTGTAAGGGTGGGATGCAGAAAGAAGAAAAGATCAGGGACAACCCGTAATAATTTTTTAAAGATACCATGATTTACTGCATCTTCTACATTTGTTTCAGATTAAATAGATTTATATCCACTTACAGCTGAATGTGGGAAAATTTTTAAGAGAAAAATTGTAATGTGGAGGTGTCCTTCAGGACTCTCACAGCCATAAACACTGGTGGGTGAGTAGAGGAAGCAGAGGAAAAGCTGGCTTCACCGCTTTGTTGTTCACAAAGCCTTTATAAATAGTAGTGCCTTTCAGAGGGGAGGTGGGGAGATAAAGAAGTTCATTGTATTTAGACTGACTGATACTGCAGCATTTTTTTTCTTTATGTTAAAATATCTTTTAAATGAAAACATCTGAATATAGGGTGAGGCCAGGAATGCTTGAGTTTCAACCTCAGCTATTCCTGATTCGTCCTTTCTTACAGAAAGTCTTTGTTTTTTTCTGTCCCAAATGTCCCCATTGTTGAAATGGGATGGGGGGGGGGGTGGAGAGGAGGGACTTTAATCTCATAGGAATGTTGGGAAAATAGCATAGTTGGGATGCCTAAAAAAACACTTTGATTTTTTTAAAGTGCTACACACTGCCAGTGCTAAGAATTTTATTGATAGTAACTTTGAACATTCCAGGTTTTCAATATCCATGTTTTAGGATACCATTTGCAAACTCGTAAGATTAAATTCTGTAATTTGATTTTAATTGGAAGTACCAGGTGCTCTTTGTCTAAATGTTATTTGGTCTTAGCCTGTAATTTCAACCATTTAAAAAGCATGTCTACAGAAAAAGGTTAGGAGACCTGATGGTCTTATGTGAATAAACTGTTTTCTCCAGTATTTCTGATGGCAGACACAGATTAGGGTGCCCTCCAAAGCAGCTGCTGCTCTCTCTTCTCAAGCTATATGCTTGGGAAACATTGACAGAGAAGAACCCAAACAGCCACTTTCCTCACTGGGAGGACAGAAGTAAGAATAAAATATTGTCTGATATCACAACTCATTTCTTCAGAATCTCACTGGCATCCACCGTAAGAAGCAAATTACATGTACAGGTGTAGAAATGAATAGAACTGTTGGATTTTAGAGGGGAAACCTTGGATTTCTCTCTCTCTCTCTCTCTCTCTCTCTTTTTAAGATACTTAAGGGTTTCTGGAGTAGCATATTTGCTTTCTTATAGTCTCCATGATTTAGTGCCCAGGAGTTAGTCATTCCTGTTTGCTTGCCTATGTGAAAGAGCATGGAAATTTAGATTTGTGAGAACATGAGGGAGCAAATACGTTATAAACTAGGTGGTGGTCATTTCTGTGTATTAACTAAAACTTGGTCTCACAAATTTGATAGAGGAGGAAATATTGCAAACATAAGGGGTCTCTGCAGTAGGGCAAAAGTGCAAACTCACCACTCCCCTGTTTGGTTTTGAGGAACGTGGGCTTTATTCCTTTTTCTCCTGTGTAGCATGTCTGTGGAGTCTGGGTTAGGCTAACACTGTCTGTGGGCTTCCAGTGGATTTATTCGCATTATGATTGTTCTTAACTATTTAAAGTCTAGGGGTCATTTGCAAATTAACAATTAAACCTGGGGCAGGTTTAGAAAAGATAAAGTTCAAACATACTCCACTAAGAAAAGGGAAGCTACCGTGTTAATATTTATTTTCTAAAAACTATAAGGCTCTCAGTTGTTTCATTAATTCTAGAGGATTGGAAAGAGCTGAAATTTGTGCATAGCCCTAGACATTTTGATAGGAAATATTATTCATGTGAGAAATCTATATAGAAATAGAACACAGAAATATCATAGGCTGTATCTTCTATGAAAGGCATTTCTGCATTTTTCATATGTGTAGAAGTTAGAGGAGAGGAGAAATCAATTACTCTTAAGACAAATTTTCATCTTTAAGGGTCATTTTTGGGAATCTTGAAATTAATACTCGTGAAAGCCTGAAATACTCATAGGCTATTGTGTTTTGTCAGCCTGTTTGTTGGGAGATTCTAAAATGTGGTCAGATTTAGTTTTATTCAAATGATTGAGATTAATTGTTTATTCAGATGCCTGTTATTTCAGAGGGTGAGGATAGCTGAGAAAAAGATGGGTAGTGGGAAAACAGTGCAAATAAAATTTAACAAGCTAATTTGCTAGCCCAGGGATAGCTAGCATTAAGAGTTCCATCAATGCCTGACTTCTATCAAGAGATGAATCCACATCGTGGAGTATTATGGGGACTGTTACCATGCTCTCAGAGACTGTGGTTATGAAGTTAACAAAACATATATCTCCTCTTACTAACTTAAGCCATATCTGTCATCTCTGTGTCTGATTTTTTTGACCCTGGTGCTTTTACTTCTGTTTCTGCCAAACTCCAGCCTGCTCTATGGGGAAGGTGAGTAAAACCAGTAGTTAGGACCAATGTGAAGACTGTGAAAAACACTAAACATACCCGTCAGAATGAGATCCTAGTCAGAAAACAGTAGTGAGCAAAGTGCAAACTGTTGGAATATAAGGATATATGTACATCTGTACATGTATATAGTGTATAATATGTATGTATATGTTATTGCTCATATGCAGAAATCTATCCAGTTGAAGACAGCCCAGGTCGGTCAGTTTTTCTACTGGAAAACCACTTAGAGCCATTCAAAACCATTAGGGCTGATGGGTGGAGTTAGGGTCTACTCATTTGGGAATTACTTGCTGTCCTTTAAAGTCCACAGAGCCAAGTGAACAAAGCCTGAAACATAATGGGGCCATCATTTAGGTTATCTGTTTACCTGGGGTCAGGAGTATCTTTATATTTGAATTATTAATAGTTGGTTTGCAAACTGCATAGGTACCTCTTGGTTTTGAGTGACCCATCCCCACCAAGTCTTTTGAGAGTTTGGGGTGGCTTCTCTGGCCCTTGAGATCAAGGGCCTTATCCATAAGTGGATAGGTTTCCCCATAGGGACCATTACACATATACATATAAGTACATACTTCCATCAGGCTTGTAACAATTGATTTAAAACCACTCCACAGTATTGATAAATAGCTCTATATTTTCAAGGTGCAGAAGACTTCCACAGCCTTAATTATTTCAGTGTCTTGCTGGTCTGCCTTAAGTGTATCTTCTGGGTTTTTGGTTGTCTTATTATTTTTAAAATTTTCTGCAGTTCATTTTGTATGCACACAATGTCGTTTTGTAAAGGTAGGTTGTAAATATTTTATTTGTAAGTCAAAATCACTCACGTGTAATGTTGTAAAGTGATGACCTTCTGTCTTGTTATTACTACAGTAAATGTTATAAGTCATGGATGAAACTTCAAAATGTACATCTCACAAGTTATGCATTCCTATAAATACACTATACTAAAGATATTATTTCTGGTGGTCTTTTTCTTTTCTTTCTAATTAAAACCATTGTTCAAAGGAAAGAGTAATTTTTTTTCTCTTTCTCAAATATATGAAAGCCTTTGACAAGATGAAAATATCACATTATTATTACAACACTTTTTGCCCAGCATTTTGGAAAGAAAGCAACAATTTTGCAGCCTGGAGAAGTATCCTAAGGCATTTCCCTACCTCCCCTCCCCCCCCCCAGAAAAAAAGGAAAAAAGAAAAAAAGTCAAGTAAATCTCAGGTGTGTGTTGTTAACTTCAGCCTTGTGTTCCAAATGCCAACTTTCTTAGAAAATTGTCAGGCCTTCTGAGCTGGATCTCAGAAATTTGTGCTGCTGAATCATGGTCTGCTCTCAGAATCTGGATTAGCTGATACAGACATGAACAGGTCTGGGTGAGCCACCCAAGGTTAAGTGAGGCTAGCTAGAGTATTACAGATCAAGTGTTTTGATTATCTTACTTTGCCAACAAGAACAAAACTGTTATAAACATTTGGCTTTTCATCAAAATTTTACTGTATTTATTTGAAATGAGAAACAACTCTCAAAAGCATGGGTTCTTCATACTGGATGGTCAGCACAATCTCTTCAGAGAACATACAGACATTAGAAATATTGAAATATAGAAATGAAATCAGAATCACTTTAATGAGTAACCATCATGAGCCCTATGGTTTTAAGGGTTATTTCCCTTAAAGTACTGCCTTCTACACATAATGGGAATTCCCCCACATTCAGAGATTTAGTTGTAAGGACCAAATACGCTTGCATTTTCAGATTGGCAAGATTATCCTCCTGGATAACCTTGATACGGAGCAATTTATCCTCCTCTCTTCTCCTCCCTCCCTTCCACATCTGCTGTACACTTACAACGCGCCAAGCAGCTGAGCTATTCTAACAGGAATTAACACAAGTCCTCCTCCAGGACACAGTTCCGACAGAAGAGGTAATAAACAATTACCTAAGAGCTTTATGGTCCCATGTACGAATTGCTATGACATTGTCATGTGCCAGATGCCATGAAGTTAACAAGAATTAAGACGTATCCCTGTCTTCGAGAGCTTTCAGTCTATTTGGAGAAACCAGGGTCGAGGCAGGGATAGGTACGCGGAGGGAGGGAGGCGGGAATCATGGCTAACATTGGCGATTAACGACAGGCTCAGCCAGGAAGTAGATTAAGGGGCCATTGCGCTACAAAGTGGGCAGGATTTACACAAACTCTCTAGAGAGCCTTAGCTTTATGACTCGGGAGTCAATCTAGGTATTCGGAACTTTGAACTCCAGCGACCCGATCCAGAGGCAGCCAGCAGAAGCAGAAGCCACTGCATCCACCTCGGTTCCACCACAAGACAGCCCGCGCTACTTTTAGACTGGCAGAGATGAGCCGTGACCGCCGGAAGTCAGGGAGGAAGAGGCGGGGCTTTCTCGGGTGACGGTATCGGGGCGCCGCAGGCCTGGCGCGCTTTGGAGTTTAGAATAGGACCGGGAGCGCGTGGCCATGGCAGCCCAAGAAGCGGATTTGGAGTCGTTGGTAACGGGTTTGTACGACGTGCAGGCTTTTAAATTTGGGAACTTCGTACTGAAGAGCGGGCTCTCTTCCCCCGTTTACATCGATCTGCGCGGCATCGTGTCTCGACCACGTCTTCTCAGTCAGGTGCCAGCCGGGGAAAGGGGAAGAACGGGGCTGGGTGGTCGGAATGGGGACCTGGAGGTGGAGAGGGTGAAGGAGTTGGACTGTGGATGAGAGCAAGAAAGCCGAACAGGCAGCCGACACTACTTACTGTCGGCTTGGGGAGTCGATTTGAGAAGCCTAGAGACCAGGCACTGTTAGGCTTTTGCGGAATGTTGATGCAAAATGAGCAAACCTTTCTTAAATTTTAAAGGAAAAGAGTTTTTTCGGACCCAAGTTAGCCGCTCTGTATACAGTCTTCACAAAGAGAGAGCTCCAGGGAAGGAACATTTGGTGCAGGGTTATACATTTTTTCTTTTTTACATAAAGAGTTAGGAATTACCATGGCCAAAGGCATTTCAGAAAGTTACAGATTTAATCTTAGGTTTTTAGTATGTAGAAGGTTGTATGACTTTAATCTTATAGGAACCTAGGAACCAGGGAGGTTTGTAAGCTTTTTTTCCCCCCCTCATGAAGCAGATGTACAAGGTGTGCTTTGGGCAGAAATAGAGCCCATGCGGTGAGGATTTGCTTCCCTGGGATCCCAGAAGCAGGGCCCACAAACAGGAAAAATTGTTTCCTTTATTTTATCAGGATGTAGAATGCAGCCTGCTCCTTGACACGCTTGCTTTGACACGTGCTTTGCAAGAGAGTCAGGAAGCCCAATTTGGGGCACTGTCCATATGTAGCCCTGAGAAAACTAGATGTGGGGATAGAGGAAAAGATGGGTGGGGGAAGAATTTTTGGAAGGGCTTAAATATTTGGAAGGACTGTTGCTTAGAAAGGAGGATTTGATTTTGCACTTTGTGGCCAGGAGGGAGAATGAAGGCCAAAGGATGGCGTTTCGTGGAAGCACTTTTTTGGTCAATATAAGGAAAAACTGTACAAATTAGAGGTTTCTAGCACAGTGCTTCTCAATCTCTGAGTATATTTGAATCACCTGGGAATTTTGTTAAACTGTGTAATCTGATTCAGTAGATCTAAGGCAGGGCCTGAGGTTATGTCTTTCTAACAAGCTGTCGGCCAAAGCTGCTGACCACACTGAGTAGAAGGGTTTGTCCTGTCCGTTAGAGTTGCTACTAGCCTCATCTGAATACTGAACATTACGAATTTTAAAGTTGAAATAGTCACATGTGGCTAGTGTCCCATTGGACAGTGCAGATGTAGAACATTTCCGTCCTCACGGCAGTTCAGTCAAGAAGACACATATATTTCCTCCACCGCCTAAGGGTTTATTCTCATCCTTTGGGAACCCTATTTTGTGAGGTTATTTATTATACAAAGGATTGAAGCACTAGTTGAAGTGGGTTGGTCTATTCTCACCGTCCAGAATCATATTATGGTACATCTGTCTCAGTCCTGAGAAGGTAAATGACTAGGGAATCTTCTAATGAAAATTTGGCTTAGGTTTTATCAAGTCAGTTAGTTGATGACTAAAAATTGCTTTTTGATACTAGATCTTAGTGTGCATGTGTGATTTTTGGTAGTTAACTCAGGAATTGAAAACGTTGAGAAACCTGGCTGTAATGGAACTCCTTTCGTATCTACTTAGTTATGCGAACAGTATGTCTCAATATTTATACCCCCCAAAAACCCGATTGAATTTACACTGAACTCTGACTTCCTGGTTGTAATACTTTAGCGTAAGTAAATACATAAACAGATGAGGGGGTACCATTCCTCTCACTAAGAGAGAAGTATTTCCAAAATAATCCATTCTTCTGCTTCTATCAAAATTTGCAAATTTTTATGTTTTAATTAATTTCATGTTTGTAGTAATTGTAATAATACATAACAGTTTTCAACACTTAAGGGATTTATGGTCATAGGAATTGTTTTAATTTACAGTTTTAAATTTGAATTTCTATACATTTTTGTCGTGGAGAAATATGATAGAATGATCACTAAAAGTTTTCCAAGTATAAACTTAATTACATTAGAATAAAATTCTGTGCACAGTGGAATGAAAAGGAGTTCCAAAAATGTAAAATTTTCCACCTTTCTTACTGCAGCATTTTCATATTTTTTAAAAAGGAGATGTTCAGTATCAAATCACTACAGCATTTGCATCCTATTGTGTTCACTTTTAAAAGAGTGACATAACAGTTCTAGGAAAATATAATTTTTTAGTACTCCAGAAATTATATCTTTTGCAACTTAAAAATATTCACGGAATTTTCAAATCTTTAGAAGTATAGGTGCAAAAAATTTTGAAGACCTAATCTAGTTCACTAAGCAATTTGTGAGTGATTGTTTGCTTTCCTTTTTTTTAAAAAATAAGGTGGATGAGAGTGTGCATTCTCGCATTAAAATGTGATGATTTATGTGGCAAAGGATATTATAGTACTTCACACAGTAGGCACTGTACTTATGAAACTTTTTCTTTTTTTAACATTTTGGTATGTAAGCTTCCTGTTTTTTTTTTTTTTTCTTCAGTATTATTGACTATAAACTCTATGCTGTTCATTACATCTCCATGACTTATTTATAACTGGAAGTTTTTGTCATTTAATCCCCTTCATGTATTTCACCGGCTCCCCCCAAACCCTCCCAACTAATAACTGATAGTTACTTAGTTTGTTATCTGTGTCAGTGATTCTGTTTGTTTTGTGTATTCATTTTGTTTTTTAGATTCCACATGTAGATGAAATCATATGGTATTGCTCTTTCTCTGTCTTGTTTAACTTAGCACAGTAAATACCCTCTAGGTCCATCCATGTTGTTGTAAATGGCAAGATTTCATTCTTTTTTTATGGTTGAACGATATTCCATTGTGTATATGTGTGTATTGTGTATATATGTGTGTGTGTATACACATACACCACATCTTTATCCATTTATCTACTGATAGACACGAAGGCTGCTTCCACATCTTGGCTATTGTAAGTAATGCTGCGGTGAACATAGGGGTGCATGTATCTCTTCGAATTGAAGTTTTTGTTTTCTTCACGTAACTACCTAAAAGCAGAATTGCTGGATCATATGATACGTCTATGTTTAATTTTTTAAGAATCCCCATACAGTTTTCCATACTGCCTGTACCATTTTGCATTCCCACCAACAGTGTATGAGGGTTCCCTTTTCTCCATATCCTTAAGGACACTTGTTATTTCTTGTGTTTTTGATAACAGCCAACCTGACATGTATGAGGTGATACTTCATTGTAGTTTTCATTTGTCTTTCCCTGTTTTCATGTGCCTGTTGGCCATCTGTATGTTTTTGGAAAAATGTCTTTTCAAGTTTGTGCCTCTTTAAAAAATGTTTTTATATTGTGTAAGTTCTTTATATATTTTGGACATTAACCCCATATTGGATATATGATTTGCAAATATCTTCTCACACTAAGTAGATTGCCTTTTCATTTTGTTGATAATTTCCTTCACTGCACAAAAGCTTTTTAGCTTGATGTAGTCCCATTTGCTTATTTTAGCTTTTCTTGGCCTTGGCCTGAGGAGACTGGTCCGATTACTAGGGGGGCACCTGGGTGGCTCCGTTGGTTAAGTATCTGACTCTTGATATCTGCTCAGGTCATATCTTGGGCTCTGCGCTTACAGTGCGGAGCCTGCTTGGGATTCTCTCTCCCTCTCTCCCTCTCTCCCTCCCTCCCTCCCTCCCTCTCTCCCTCTCTCCCCCTCTCCCCCTCTCCCTCTCTCCCCCTCTCCCCCTCTCCCCCTCTCTCCCTGCCTCTCCCTCTCCCTCCCTGCCTCTCCCTCTCCCTCCCTGCCTCTCCCTCTCCCTCCCTGCTTCTCCCTCTGCCTCTCCCTCCATCTCCCTCTGCCTTCCTCTGTCTGCCCCTTTCCTGCTCACCCTCTCCCAAAGTAAATAAACATTAAAATACATTAGTAAGGCCAGTGTTAAAGAGCTTAATTGATTTTGAAGTGTAATTGACGTACATTATATTAGTTTCAGGTGTTCAACATAATGATTGGATATTTGCATGTATTGTTAAATGATCACAGTAAGCCTAATTAGTGTCTTTCACCACACATAATTTTCTTCCTAATTGAAGTTGAAAGATTAGTATCAGGTAAACAAGATACTGATTCCACATTTAAATACATTATGAATAGCTTACCATGGTAAGTGTAGTTACCAACTGTTGCCTTACAAAATTAATGAAATATCATTTATTATATTCTCTATGCTGTACTTTACACCCCCATGACTTATTTATGTTCTAACTGGAAGTTTGTATCACTTAATTCCCTTCACCTGTATTTCCCATAGCCCTATCCCCTTCTCTGCAACAAACAGTTCACATTCTGTATTTATGAGTCTGTTTTGTTTTGCTTTTTAGATTCCATATATAAGTGAAATCATATGGGTTTTTGTCTTTCTCTGTCTAGCTTCACTTTGCATAACACGCTCTAGGTCCATCCATGTTATCACAGATGGCAAGATTTCATTCTTTTTTTAGGGCTGAGTAATATGCTGTTGTGCATATATACAACATCTTTATCCATCTATCAGTGGACACTTAGGTTGCTTCTATATCTTATCTATTGTAAATAATGTTGGGGTGCATTTTCTTTTCAAATTAGTGTTTTCATTTTCTTCAGGTAAGTACCCAGAAGTGGAATTACTGGATTGTATAGCATTTCTGTTTATAATTTTTTGATGAACTTCCATACTGTTTTCCGAGTGGTTGCCGCAGTTTACATTCCTACCAACGTTGCATTGCACGACATTGCACGAGGGTTCCCTTTTTCTCCCTATTGTCTCCAACTGTTGTTTCTTGTCTCTTTGATAGAGGCATTCTGACAGATGTGAGGTAATCTTCTCATTGTGGTTTTGATTTGTATTTCCTTGATTAATGATGTTGAGCATCTTTTCACTTGCCTGTCGGCCATCTGTATGTCTTCCTTGAAAAAATGTGTATTTGGGTCCCCTGCCCATTTTCTAATTGGATTGTTTGTTTTGTTGGTGTTGTGTTGTAGGAGTTCTTTATATAGTTTGGATATTAACCGTTTATTGGATATATCACTTGCAGTTATCCTCTCTGATCAGTAGGTTTCCTTTTTGCTTTGTTGATGGTTTTATTTGCTGTGCAAAAAGCTTTTTATTTTGATGTATTCCCAGTTGTTTATTTTTGTTTTTGTTGCCTTTGCCTGAAGAGACAGATCAAAAAAATATTGCATAAAAATTAAATCTTTAAAAGGAAAAAAAGGGGGGTCCTGGCTTGCTCATTCTATAGAGCATGTGACTCTTGATCTTGAGTTTGAGCCCCATGTTGGGTGTACAAATTGCTTAAAATCTTAAAAAAAAAAAAAAAAAAAAAAGACATTGCTAAAACTCTTGCCCAAGAGCTTATTGCCGCTGTTTTGTTTTAGGAGCTTTATGGTTTCAGGTCTTACATTTAGGTCTTTAATTCATTTTGAGTTTATGTATGGTGTGAGAAAGCAGTCTAGTTTAGTTCTTTTGCCTGTAGCTGTCCAGTTTTCCCAACAGCATATATTGAAGAGACTGTCTGTCCTCCACTGTATATGCTTTCCTCCTTTGTTGTGGATTAATTGATCATATATGATTGGGTTTATTTCCAGGCTCTCAGTTCCACTGACCTGTGTATCCACTTTTGGGCCAGTACCTTACTGTTTTGGTTACTTTAGCTTTGTACGATAGTTTCAAGTCTGGGATTGTGATGTCTCTAGATTTGTTCTCCTTTCTCAAGATTTCTCTGGCTATGCGGGAGTCTTTTGTGGTTCCATACATATTTTAGGATTATTTATTCTAGTTCTGTGAAAAATGCTGTTGGGATTTTGGTAGCGATTTCACTGAATCTACAGTTCCCTTCGAGGAGTATGGACCTTTTAGCAAGAATTAATATTGCTAATCCATGAACATAATATATCTTTTCATTTATTTGTGTCATCTTCAATTTCTTTTCATCAGAGTCTTACGGTTTTCAGTGTACACCTTTCACCTTCTTGGTTAAATTTATTCCTAGGTATTTAATTCTTTTTGATGCGATTGTAAGTGGGATTGTTTTCTTGATTTCTCTTGTGTATAGAAACACCACAGCTATCTATATATTGCTTTTGTATCCTTCAACTTTACTGAATTCACTTATTCTAATAGTTTTTTTGATGGAGTCCTTAGGTTTTTTTCCTTTTTTAAAAATTTTTACTTGAAGTATGGTTGACATATTAGTTTCGGGTAGACAGCATAGTGATTTGACAGTTATATGCATTGTGAAATGTACACCACAGTAAGTGTAGTTACCATCTGTCACTGCACAAAGTTCTTATGATATTATTCATTGTATTCTCTGTGCTGTACTTTTCTTCCCAGTGACATTTATTTTAAACCCTCAATTCCCTTCAGCTATTTCTCCTACCCCCCCACCCCACTCTGCTCTGGTAACCAACAGTTATCTATATTTATAAGTCTTTTTCTTTTTTTTTTTTTAATTGTAATATAGTTGTCACACAACTATAGTTTCAGGTGTACACCACAGTGATTGAACAACTCTACTTTCTGCTGTGCTCACCGCAAGTGTAGCTACCATCTGTCACTATTCCCTACCTGTACCTTTAATTCCCATAATTTATTCAGTCCATAACTGGAAACCCGTATTTCCCACCCCCGCTTCACCCACTTTGCTCATCTCTCCGCCCTCCTCCCCTCTGGCAACAACCAGTTCCTTCTCTGTTTTTGTGGGTCCGTTTCTGCTTTTTTGTTTGTTCTTTTATTTTTTACATTCCACATATAAGTGAAATCCTATGGTATTTGTCTTTGACTTACTTCATTTAGCATCATACCTTCTAGGTCCATCTGTATTATCATGAATGGCAAGATTTTATTCTTTTTTTATGTCTGAGTAATATTCCATATGTATATATACTAAATCTTCTTTATCCATTCATCTATTGATGGACACTTGGGCTGCTTCCATATCTTGGCTATTGTAAATAATGCTGCCGTAAATATAAGGGTGCATATATCTTTTCAAATTAGCGTTTTGGTTTTTTTTTTTTTTAATAAATACTCCAAAGTGAAATTGCTAGATCATATGGTAGTTCTATTTTTAATTTTTTGAGGAATGTCCATACTGCTTTCCATAGTGTTTGTACCAGTTTACATTACCACCACCAGGACACAAGGGTTCCCTTTTCTTCACATCCTTGCTGACACTTTTTATTCTTGTCCTTTTGGTGACAAGCCATTCTAACAGGTGTGAAGTGTACCTCACTGTGGTTTGGATTTGCATTTCCTTGTGGCTTAGTAATGTTGAGCATCTTTTCATGTATGAGTTGGCCATTTGTGTTCTCTAGAGAGAAGTGTGTTTGAATCCTCTGCCCATGTTTTAATTGGATTGATTGTTTTTTGCTATTGAGGTATGTGAGTTCTTTATATATTTTGGATATTAGCCCCATAGCAGATAAATGATCTGCAAATACTTTCTCCCATCTAGTAGGTTCTTCATTTTGTTGGTGGTTTCCTTTGCTGTGCAGAAGCTTTTTAGTTAGATGTGGTCCCACTTGTTTACTTTTGCTTTTGTTGCCTTTGCTTTTGGTGTCAAATCCAAAAAATCATTGCCAAGACCTATGTCAGGGAACTTACTGCCCATTTTTTTCTAGGAGTTTTTATGGTTTCAGGTCTTACATTCAAGTCTAATCCATTTTGTGTTATTTTTGTGTATGGTGTAAGATAGTGGTCCAGTTTCATTCTTTTGCATGTGGCTGTCCACCTTTCCCGACACCATTTTTTGAAGAGATTGTCCTTTTCCCATTGTATATTCTTGGCTCCTTTGCCATAAATTAATTGACCACATAACTATAGGTTTATTTCTGGGCTCTGTTCTGTTCCATTGATCTATGTGTCTGTTTTTATGCCAGTACCACATTCTTGATTACTCTAGCAGCTTTGTAGTATAGTCTGAAGTCAGGGAGTATGATGTTTTCAGCTTCATCTTTCTTAAGATTGCTTTGATTGTTTGGTGCTTTTGGGGTTCCATTCACATTTTAGTATCGTTTGTTCTATTTCTATAAAAAATGCCATTGGAATTTTAATAGGGATTGCATTATATCTGCTTTGGGTAGTGTGGACATTGACAATTCATAAGTAAGGAATACTATTGCATTTATTTCTGTCTTCACTTTCTTGCACCACTGTCTTACAGTTTTCAATTTACAGGTCTTTGATCTTGGTTAAATTTATTCCTGGGTATTTGATTCTTTTTGATGCAAATTAAACAGTATTGTTCTCTTAATTTCTTTTATGAAACTTTTCACTGAAGACTTCTTTCAGGCAGAAAATGTAGCTAGCAGGTTATAGAAAGGTTTAGATAATCAACTCATAATGGATTACTAAGGGAAACTGGGAGGACTGGGAACCCTTCTTGGTCTTTGGGGTCAACATCAGAGCCTTCCCTAACACATACCATGTTGCCCTCAGAGTAGACCCTGAGTCGTCTAGACAAGTGGGTTCATTCTTGTGTTTTCATATTTGTAAACTGGGATTTATAGAGAGGGAACCATTTAACAAAAAGGCATACATATTTTTCTGATCAAGTTTGAGGATATCCCCTATGGGGTTATTACTGTCTTTAATGTTCTGTTAACATGATTTATATACCATTCAAGATAACAATAATATATAGTTTACGTGTTCATTTTCTTACAGGTTGCAGAAATTTTATTCCAAACTGCCCAAAATGCGGGAATCAATTTTGACGCTGTGTGTGGAGTACCTTATACAGCTTTACCATTGGCTACAGTTATCTGTTCAACCAACCAAATTCCAATGCTTATTAGAAGGAAAGAATCAAAGGATTATGGTAAAATAAAAGTAGTATAAACTTTAAGTTGATATGTAACCTAATAATAGAATTTTTTCATCTTCTGGGCACTGATGTTTTACCAAAGTCACCTTGAATATTCTTCATATGAAGGTCCTTTAGAATTGGTTAACTATTACTGTAAATCACCTTCCTTTCCTTTAGATTCTAGGGGTGAAATGTTTTGTATTGACTTAACAATTTAAAAAAAAAAATGCTTGTTTTGCCCCGCATATATGAAACCCAACATTTTTAACCAGTCCTTCCCTTACCAGCAGAATGTTCTAAGAGATTGTACTTTCCTAATATGTTTGTTTATAATTTAAACTGCATAAAGAGAAATGCCACATAAAATTCTCTAAATGAAGATATTTTTTTCATGAGTCCTTGGCAGGAGGTTTTCAGGTGTGTGTTTTATACATATGAGCTTGCTTTAAAAACAAAACAATCTAGGGATGCCTGGCTGGCTCATTTTGGGAGAGCATGAGACTCCTCATCTTGGGGTCTTGAGTTTGAGCCCCATGTTGGGTATAGAGATTACTAAAGAAAATAAATCAATCTAAAAATATTGGAACTGACTTCATATTTTTTCTTATTTGATTACATTAAGGAATTAATAGGTCTTTTTGTGTTATGTTGGTGTGATAGTGTTTTTAATAGAGTCCTTACCTTTTACAAGCTGCATTTTAAAATTTTTTATGATGAAAATCATATGATATCTGGAGTTTGCTTCTAAAAATTGTGGAGGGAGGGAAGGGGGGGTGGGGATGTAGCTGAAACAAGATTGACCTTGAGTTAAGTGGCGAAGTATTTATGGGTGTTTGTTATACTTTTTTTCTAGTATTGTTTGAAATTCTCCATTTAAAAAAGCCTGTCTGTATGAGTCCTGCCCATTAGGAAACTGTCGTTTGTCTTTATTATGTTTTTAAAAATATTTCTTAGAATAAGATCAGCAATTGTTAAATATGTATATAAGTATCATAGGCTTATGTACTAGTCTAAGCTGATTCACTTCAACTTGCTCTTTCAAGGGGAGGAAAGGAATGGGCAAGGGCAAGGATGGTACCTGTGATAAAGCTCAAACATTGGGCAAATTGCTCACCAATTCTTAGGTTTCAAAGTAAGACAAATTTGGTAGTAGAAACTATAAAATGAGTCTATAAAGTCTATAGCCTTAGATACTTAACATTTTGTAGATTATCTGAAAGTAGTCTATAGTAGGGGTTGGAGTGGGGAAGTACATTCACTCACATTGCATTGTATATTCGTAAAGTTGTAGTGATCTAAATGGTTGCTGAATATTTTTTTTCATGAATTTATTTCTCAAAAGGCTAGTTAGTTGATCTTGAGTAGTGAACTTGTTTGTTGATGGAAGAAAAAGCAATGATTTCATTGATGGTACTGGGTTATTGTTTCATAACTTCTTGATCTAGGTCGGTTATCTTGCATTAAGAAACCCCATATTTGAAATTTTGATCATGAACATGTTAAGTGGTCTATTTACACTATAAAGTAATTTGCTAGTTTTACTGAAAATATTCTATACATGTAACTTTGGCAACTTTCAGATACAGGGACACTGAACAAAATGGTGTCATGGCTCATTGAAGGTTTGTCAGGAATAAAGTTAAAGTAGCTCTAAAGTAGATTATCAGAAAATAAGATTTAGATCATCCACCTCTTCATAAATACATGCCAAATTTATAATGTAAGATATGTCTTGAGTTGGCTGAAATATATAATTTTAAATTGAAATGATTGTTTTTTTTTTCCTAGGTACTAAGCGTCTTGTAGAAGGGGCGGTTAATCCAGGAGAAACCTGTTTGATCATTGAAGATGTCGTTACCAGTGGATCTAGTGTTCTGGAAACTGTTGAGGTTCTTCAGAAGGAGGGTTTGAAGGTCACTGATGCCATAGTGCTGCTGGACAGAGAGCAAGGAGGCAAAGACAAGTTGCAGGCACATGGGATCCATCTTCACTCAGTGTGTACATTGTCCAAAATGCTGGAGATTCTCGAGCGACAGAAAAAAATTGATGCTGAGATGGTCGAGAGAGTGAAGAGATTTATTCAGGAGAATGTTTTTGTAGCAGCTAGTCATAATGGTTCTCTCCGTTCTGTAAACAAAGCTCCCGCTCCTGGAGAACTCAGCTTTGGTGCACGTGCAGAGCTGCCCAGGGTCCACCCAGTTGCAGCGAAGCTTCTCAGGCTTATGCAAAAGAAAGAGACTAATCTGTGTCTGTCTGCAGATATTTCAGAGTCTAGAGAGCTGTTGCAGCTAGCTGATGCTTTAGGACCCAGCATCTGCATGCTCAAGACTCATGTAGATATTTTGAATGATTTTACTCTGGATGTGATGAAGGAGTTAACAACTCTGGCAAAACGCCACGAGTTCTTAATATTTGAAGACCGGAAGTTTGCAGATATAGGAAATACAGTAAAAAAACAGTATGAAGGTAAGTATTATTTAGGAATCTACAAAAATACAAATTTAGCTCCAACTGTCTGAAGAACTAAAGGAAATGCACTGGCTCACATCACAGAGTCCGGCCATAGAACGGTCTGTTAAGCGTGGTTAGATCTAGGAGCTCAAGTGCAAGTCTTTGGACTTGCCTTCTTGCCATTTTTTAGCTCTGCTTTCTTCTCTCTTGACTTCTTTCTCAGGTAGACAACACTCCTCATTCCTACCCCAAAGTAATCACTCAGGCCTGGGTTATAGAATACCTTTATGAGCTTGGTAATATATGCCCCACTTCTGGTGATGTGAGGTTGTTAACTATAAATTTTTTGAACCAGAGTGTGGTCAAAGGTAGTTTCCCCATAGAAAATGGGTGTGCTGATGCCAGAAGAAGGGGCTGCAGGTCCTAGGCAGACAAAAATGACAGATGTTGGCCCTGGCAGAACACACCTAGTTCTAAATATTTGAAAAATGAAAATTGCAGGTATGGGAAACAATGAAATAGAAGTGTAAAGTTGTAACATTTGCTTTTGGCCAAAAAAAGATCTGTTGGTGTGCTTTTTTGGTTGTTAAATAGGAACTCAAAGCCAGGTATATTGGTTGAGAAAGAAAAACTATTTCTATCCATTATTTTATGCAAGTTTCTGTCATTGTATATGACAGCTTTTTTTTGTTTAAATAATAGGATAAAATGTCTATTAAAAGGTTAATGCTTATCAGCATCTTTAGAGATAACAATTTTTCTTAAAGTAATAACATGTATGCGCTTAAGCTGTTTCTTTGGGATAGATTTGTGTATGACTTTCTTCCTGTGCTTTAAGGTGTTCTACTGGGGCGCCTGGGTGGCCCAGTCGGTTTAGCGTCCAAGTGTCCGACCTCAGCTCAGGTTATGATCTCCCGGTTCATGGGTTTGAGCCCTGCATCGGGCTGTGTGCTGACAGCTCAGAGCCTGGAGCCTGCTTTGGATTCTGTGTCTCCCTCTCTCTCTGCCCCTTCCCCACTCACACTCAGTGTGTCTCTCTCAAAAATAATAAACATTGAAAAAATTTAAAAGGGTGCCTGGGTGGCTCAGTGGGTTAAGTGTCTGACTGTTGATTTCACCTCAGATCATGAGCTCAGTATTTGTGGTTGAGCCACACATCGGGCTCTCTGCTGACAGTGTGGAGCCTGCTTGGGATTCTTACTCTCCCTCTTAACCCCTCCCCACTTGTGCGCTTGTGTGCACATGCTCTCGCTCTCTCTCTCTCTCTTGTACATGCGTGAAATAGATAAACTTAAAAAAAAAAAAAAAGATGTTCTATCATCACATTGCTTAGTTTTGACACGTTTACATACTGTTTTTTCAGAAATCAATTAGGGGTATTGCTGTCAGTTTTTTTTTTTTTTTTTACGTTTATTTATTTTTGAGACAGAGAGAGACAGAGCATGAACGGGGGAGGGTCACAGAGAGAGGGAGACACAGGATCTGAAGCAGGCTCCAGGCTCTGAGCTGTCAGCACAGAGCCCGACGCGGGGCTCGAACCCACGGACCATGAGATCATGACCTGAGCCGAAGTCGGACGCTTAACCGACCGAGCCACCCAGGCGCCCCATGCTGTCAGTTTTTAAAATGAATACAATTGCCTGCTGAAATTAAGAGACCTAAGGAACAAGTAGAACTTTTGAGAGATAGTAAAGTTGCTGAGAGATTCCTGCAGAATGAAAATTTGTCATCTTCAGGGGAATTTCAGAATGTTGCTATCTTTGGCCTCAAATGCCCATCTTCACTGGAGTCCCATTTCTTTTTTCTTTTTAAGTTTATTTAGTGTGTGTGTGTGTGAGTGTGAGTGAGTGAGAGAGAGAGAGAGAAAGAAAGTGAGTGGGGGAGGGGCAGACAATCCTAGGCAAGGTCTACTCTGCCAGCACTGAGCTCAACGCAGGGGTCTATCTCACGAACCATGAGATCATGACCTGAGCCAAAATCACGCATTGGACGCTTAACTGTCTGAGCTGCCCAGGTGCCCCTGGAGTCCTATTTCTAATTACATAGGTTTTATTGGTGGTCAGAAGTCAGCCTGCAAGGAAAACCAGTCTTAATTAGTGTTATTGATAAACTAAGTGCAGAAATTGTAAGACATTTTTCTCATTATGATCTTTTAGCCAGCTACCAGGTGAATAGTTTTTCATAGATGGAACCATAGGTCCACTGATGAGCACTAAAATTTTTGAAGTGCTTCACTATGACATTAGCATGTTACTTTAAGATTATTTCTTACTGTAGTTGGTTGGGCAAAAAGTTAGTGGTTTTTATTTGAAAACTTACATTTTTCTTTTTTTTTTTTATTTTTTTTGCCTTCTTAGGTGGTATCTTTAAAATAGCTTCTTGGGCAGATCTGGTCAATGCTCACGTGGTGCCTGGTTCGGGGGTCGTGAGAGGCCTGAGAGAAGTAGGCCTGCCTTTGCACCGGGGGTGCCTGCTCATTGCAGAAATGAGCTCTGCTGGCTCCTTGGCTACAGGCAACTACACGACAGCAGCGGTAAGTGACAAAATGGCTGGGGTGACAGGGGGCCCAGGCTGTTGTGCTAGAAGTTACAGGGGAAGAAAACATCTGACATTTAAGATTTATGGAACCTCTGCCAAATTAAAAAAAAAAAAAATCAAGTGTTGTTAGGGTGACAGTAATGCTAGGTGGCTAGAGTTTCCTGATAATAGCATTTTCTGTCTTGTAGTGGACACTTAAGAGATATAAACACTGAAATATAAATATTTGGTTAAATATCTACCTATTCTTGGTCTTTAAGATACAATTGGTTTTTTTTTTTTTTCTATTTTGCCATGAGTTGAAGTTGAAGGGCTTCTTGCCAGACTTGCAGTTTCTCAGAATCCCCTAAGTCCCACAGAGATGCACGTTCTCATGACAGCAGCCCAGATGAAGTACTTTTATCTTTTTCAGTCTTTGCTATTGATTGGTATTGGGTGGGAAAGCTGTAAACTAGAGTTCGGACATACTGTTTTCTCCAGTAACTCCCCCATTTTTGAAAGTTCTTATAACACTACATGTTAATACCCAACCCCTACACCTACACACCAGAATAAAATTGAATGGATAATTATTTAGTTAAAAAGTTTCTTTACAGGGGTGCCTGGGTAGCTCAGTCAGTTGTGTCTGGCTTTGGCTCAGATCATGATCTCCTATTCTTTGAGTTCGAGTCCCGCGTCAGGCTCTGTGCTGACAGCTTAGAGCCTGGAGCCTGCTTCAGATTCTGCGTGTCCCTCTCTCTCTGTTTCTCCCTGCTTGTGCTCCGTCTCTCTCTCTCTCTCTCTCTCAAAAAATAAGTAATCATTAAAAAAACCAAACTTCCTTTATAAATATGTTCAAGACTATTACTTTTAAAAGTAATAAAATTTTAGTAAAATGTTAATTTTTAAGCGGGAATTTATTATATTATTTCAAAGACTGGAACTCTGAAGAAATCACATGGCCCTCGGGCCAGGTTTTAACCTCACCCCTATATTGAACATAAATGTGATTTCCCAGATCTCATAGCGGAGGGTCCATGAATCAGTGCTAATATTTGGCACTGGGGTTCTGGGTCTGCCTCAAGTACAAGACATGGCTTGATGGGTGAGAATACTTGGTGGCACGAATAGAACAGTATGAGCCTCATGGAAGAGCCTTCTATAAATGTGAGGAAATGCTATAGAAATTGTGGAGATCAGTTATAGGCAAACGTAGATGAGATTTCTTTAGCCCTTGACAATATGGTAGGTATCTGGATATGGAGTAGTACCCCGTGTGGGTAGGAATTAGTCTTCAGTTTGGTTTCGTATCATCATAAATGTATTCTAGAGTACTTTCCACATACCCTTTTTAGAAGTAGGTGGGTTCTCAAGCATGATCATGCAGCATCTCAATTTTAGATGCACATGGTATAGGATTCTGTAATGTTTTTAAGGTATGATTAATTGGGAGAAAGGGTTATCTCAGGGTCTTATTAGATAAAATATAGAGAGTCATAAATTACTTGTTTTAGATATAATGAGTTTAATATCAGGTGAGATAAGACATATATAAAGTAGAAGTTTCTTATTGTTAATAGAATCAAGTTTTTACTTGTAGAGCTGTTACTCTGTGTAATTAACTACTTTCTTGTAATCTGTATTACGTTCCTTATAGGTTAAAATGGCTGAAGAGCATTCTGAGTTTGTGGTTGGTTTTATCTCTGGCTCCCGAGTAAGCATGAAACCAGAATTTCTTCACTTGACTCCAGGAGTTCAGTTAGAAGCAGGAGGTAAATCTGTTTATTGGTCATGGTTTTTCCAAAATGCTTCTTTACCCACAATAAAATTTTGTTATTACAAAGTTACTAAAGAGAAAGCTTGTTCGCCCAGAACAGTAACGAATGAGCCCTTTGGCTTGGTAATCCTGACCTAGATGTGCAAAATAACTTGCAGGCTAATTTTAGGGTGAAAGTTTAGAGTTACTTTTTGTTGAAATATGCCTAGAAACTGATAATTTTAGTTTAGTCTATCCCAACTAATGTTCTGAATATGCTGCCATAAAAGGTATTCTATGATCAAGGAAGAATGCTCTAAGCTAACAAAATCCAACATTTATTTCTTTGTCAGAGGACTTTGCAGAACTGTTGACATGTTAATGCGTATTGTGCCTTCTGAGTGTGGAGATAGATGGTTCTTTCACATCTCCCAAACATAAAACACTTTCAGCAGTCTGAGAAAAGTAGTTATAGTGGAAAAACAGGACAAACACAGTCTGTAGTGAAGGGAGTGATCTGGGTTATAAAAATATGCATTTTTTTTTTTAAATTTTTTTTTAACGTTTATTTATTTTTGAGACAGAGAGAGACAGAGCATGAATGGGGGAGGGTCAGAGAGAGAGAGAGGGAGACACAGAATCTGAAACAGGCTTCGGGCTCTGAGCTGTCAGCACAGAGCCCGACACGGGGCTCAAACTCACAGACTGTGAGATCATGACCCGAGCTGAAGTCGGACGCTCAACCGACTGAGCCACCCAGGCGCCCCATAAAAATATGCATTTTTAAATGTCCTGTGGGACTCAGTAAAATGGCTTTGGTTTTGAATGGGGAAGAAATGATGACCTAGAAACATTTTTCCTGGATTGATTTTTGTCCAAGAAAGATTGCTTATCACAGGTAGGGGAGTTCATTCTATCCCGTTTTCTCTCTCTTTCCTTCTTTATGGGTTAGGCTTAAGAAGTTGGAGTTGGAAACTATGAGTAGGGTTCTTCTTAGTTAGCAAAACTATTTAAAATGACAACAGCTGTGCTTGTCTCCCCTCAGTGCAATTTGTCAGGTGTTCAAAAGGTACCTGTGAAAATATTGTGAGCAAAGTAGGTTTTGTATTAGTCATTCTTGTATACATCATGCTCATCTTTCATTTGCACCCTGCATTCCCCAGTCTAGCTTTCCCCTCCAATTGGTGTGTTACGTATCCTTCGAAACCTTTGGCTTTGTATATACTCACATATGCAGGTAAAGTTTAGGAGAATGTTTTCTGTATATGTGGCTATATTACATTTTTACATCCAGAGTTAACCTTTTAACAACTACATAGTGTTTCCTAGTTATAACTGGGCTAAAATTGTTTAACCATTTCCCCTGTTGATAGATTTGGACTGTTGTACAAACAGTGAACATTATTGTATATATTTTTGCACATGTGGAGTATTTCTGGAATATTCTTCTAGGCTAAAAACTCCTTGAGGATGAGAACTCTTTCTGAAGATTGCATATCCTCCAGCACAATGCTCCTGTGCTTCATAAATGGTCTGTAAATACTCGTATAAATGTTGAAGGAGTGAACAATATGCTGTATAAGAACAGTTGAAAGGGTTGGTGTGACTGAGACGATAATATGAGAACGTGATGATTGAAGGTATGAGTTTGGTAAACCTTGGTTTTCTTTTTAAACCCTGACATACTAGGACTAGTGGATTCCTGTTAGGTCCTTCAAGGTTAATTATTTTATATAATACAACCATACTTAAGGAAGGTGCCACCTTTTGGGGGTTTGGTGGTTTGTTTTTAATTGTGTACTTTAAGCAGAAAACATTATAGAAAGTTAATCAGGAAGAAACTCATAGGCTAATGAAAATTCAGTTAAGTGAATGAATGGCGGCTGAATCCGTGGGGTTAACAAGTATTGGGGGTTTTACAGATTGTATTTGCCACAGAGCAGGCTGCAGCAGAATGACTCACTGAAGTTTGCGACAGCTGCCTTAGTGGTGGACGACTTTGGCATTTTAATTTTGCACTAAATGTTTTGAGTCAGATTTGGATTTCTGGCCCTTCCATTTAGCAGCCATGTATATTTGGACAAGTCACTTCACTTCTTCCGGTTAAATGGGAATAATAACAGCGTTGACCTCTTACAGTTGAGAGGCTTACGTGAGATAGTGATGTATAGAATGCACTTCACACAGTGCTATGCTTGTCAACTGTTAATGTTCATTATAAGCCGCCCTAATTCTTTGACTAAAAAGGATCTAGGCTTTTAGGAACATTTAAAGCATCTTGGATTTGAAAGATAAGCCATTTAGCAGAAGAGTTCAAGAACAACAAAATTTAAAAAGAAAAATGTGGGACTCTGGTTCAAGATGGTGATGTAGGAAGATCCTGAACTCCCCTCCTCCCACTAACACACGGAGTCTACAGCTGTGCATGGAACATTTTCTCTGAAAAAAATCCTAATGTCTGGCTGAGCAAGAACTGTGTATGTGGCAAATGAGAAGAAAACCACATCAAAGTGGGTAGGAGATGCTGGGACTCAGTCTCACCATAAAGCAAACTTAGGAGGGAAGTCAAAACTTGGAGCATCTCCCTGAGGAGTGAAGGAGTTGAATTGCACATCAGGTACTCCCAACTTTTAAGACCTATACCCAAGAGACACAGTTTTGTAAACCAACAGGGCTTATATCTATAAGGCTAGTGGATGGCTTAGTCAGTTAAGCATCCAACTCTTCATCTCAGTTCAGGTTTTGATCTCAGGGTCTTAAGTTCAGGCCCTACATTGGGGTCTGCACTGGGGGTGAAGCCTACTTTAGTAATCTTAGAAATGTCTCTTAAAGGGCTCAGAGATAGCTGATGGTGCCCAGACTTTAAGTAAAAAAAGGCTCATTTGCTACTGTTAATGTGCTGCCCTAGGGGCAGGCACCTAATTTAACACATATGTTTGAGAGCCTACTACAACACTTGTCGGGGACAGAGACTGGTGAGCGCCATCTTCATGCTCTTCCCCTGACTACACTGCACAGTACCAGTATCTCCCAGAAGGGAGTTTTTACACATACCTGGTGTCCTGATTTTTACATCTGCTGCCAAGGCGTTCCCCTTATTTACTCGGATTCACTATATATATTTGATTTTAAATTGGAATTTAAATAAAAACTTGGAGGAAAAAAAGTAAAAAAAAAGTTAAAGACCAGGAAGACTCTTAAAAGCAGCAAGAGCAAAACAACTCCCTTGTATGTATACAAGGGAAGCCCCATAAGATTAAAGATTATCTGTAGATTTTTCAGCAGAAACTGCAGGCCAGAAGAGTGGTGAGATAGATTCAAAGTGCTTGAAGAAAAAAAATCTTCCAACAAAGAACTCTCCTCAGCAAAGTTTGGAATTGAAGTATAAGAGAGTTTTCCAGAATAGCAAAAGCTAACAGAGAAGTTCATCATCCCTAAACCAGCCTTATAAGAAACTATTAAAGGGGTTTTTTTAAGCTGAAACAAAAGGATGCTAATTGGTAACAAGAAAACCTATGAAAGAATAAATCTCACTGGAAAGGCAAATAGAAGTAGATTAAATGAACTTATTAAAAGGAATTATTTATTTGAGAGAGAGTGAGCATGAGTGGGATAGGGGTAAGAGAGAATTCCAAGCAGTCTCCATGCTGACATAGTACAGAGCCTGATGCAGGGCTCAAACTCACAAACTGTGAGATTGTGACCTGAGCCAAAATCAGGAGTCAGATGCTTAACCGACTGAGCTACCCAGGTGCCCCTAGATTAATCCCTTTTAAGTTAAAAGACAAAAGTAATAAAAAAATATTCTTTAATTCTTGTAGTTACAATTATAAGATAAAATGTGATATTGAAAATGTGAAAGGGAATAAAAATGTAGAGCTTTATTATTATTATTATTTTTGAGTTTATTTTGAGAGAGAGCACAAGCGGGGGAGGGGCAGAGAGAGGGAAAAAGAGAAAATCCCAAGCAGGTTCCACATTGTTAGGGCAGAGCCTGATGTGGGGCTTGAACTCACAAACCGTGAGATCATGACCTGAGCCACCCAGACACCCCCCAAAAATGTAGAGCTTTAGAATGCTGTCAAACGTAATTTGTTAAAATAGATGTAAGTTGTTAAATGTAAGCCTTATTGTAACAACAAAACACATCCTTAATTAGATGCACAGGATAAAGAAATCCAAGCATACCACTTAAGAAAGTCATCAAATTACAGAGGAAGAGAGCAAGAGAAGAACAGAGAGCAGCCAGAAAACAATTTAACGAAATGGCAAAAAGTATATACCTAACAAGAATTATTTTATGTATGTATGTATTAGAGTGTGGGGGAGAGGAAGAGAGAATCCATGCTCTGCACGGAGCCTTATGCAGGGCTCGATCCCACGACTCTGGGATTGTGACCCGAGCCAAAATCAAGAGTTGGATGCTCAAGTGACTGAACCACCAAGGCTCCCCTTAACAATAATTACTTTAAATGGACTAAATTTTCCAGTCAAAAGACAGAGTGGCTGAATGGATTTTAAAAACCAGGCCTATCCTTGTGCCGGCTATAAAAGACTCCATTCAGGTAGAAGCAAAGTATAAGAACTCACTTCATACATAGACTGAAAATAAAGAGATGGGGAAGATATTCCATGCAAATGGAAACCAAAAGAAATAGACCCTTATCAGACCAAATAGACTTTCAAACAATGACTAATGAGAGACAGACTAAGGCATTACATGATAAAGGAGTCATTCCAACAAGAGGATGTAACATTTGTAAATCTTTTTGCATCTGGCATAGGAGCACCTAAATATATAAAGCAAATATCAATAGGCCTAGAGGGAGAACTAGTAATACAAGAATAGTAGGGAATTTTAATATCTCACATCAGTAGATAGACCATCCAAACAGAAAGCCAGTAAAGGAACATCAGCTTAAAACAACACATTAGATGAGATGGACTTAACAGATATATACAGAACATTCGGTCCAAAAGCAGAATAGAGGTTTTTCTCAAGTGCACATGGAACATTCTTCAGGGTAGATAGCATGGTAGGCCACATAATAAGTCTTAAACACCAAAACCAGATAAGAATGCCACAAGAACAGAAAATTAAAAGCCAATATATTCCTGATGAACATAGATGCAAAAATCCTCGACAAAAGAGCAAACTGAATTCAGTGATATCTTAAATGGATTATGCACCATGGTCAGCTGGAATTCTAAGGACACAGGGATGGTTCAGCTTCTGCAAATCAGTGTGATATACTACATTAACAAAATGAAGGGTAAAAATCATATGATCATCTCAACACATGCCGAAAGAGCATTTGACAAAATTCAGTATCCATTTATGATAAAGGCCTAAGGTGGCTATAGAGGGAACATACCTCAACATAATAAAGGCCATGGATGACAGGCCTACAGCTAACATTGTATTCAGCAGTGGAAAGATAAAAACTTGCCCTCTTAAATCAGGAACAAGACTTGGATGCCCACTCTTACCACTCTTATTCGACATAGTACTAGATAGAAGTCCTACCCACAGAAATTAGTCAGAAAAAAGAAACAAAAGTCATCCAAATTGGAAATGAAGATGTGAAGCTGTCAGTTACTATTTGCAGATTATATGATATTATATAGAAAACCCTGAAAGACCACCAAAAACAGGTTAGAACTAATAAACGAATTCAGTCAAGTTGCAGGATACAAAAATCTTGCATTCTCTGCACTTAATATCCTGTCAGAAAGGGAAATTAAGAGCATCGCATTTACAATGGCATTAAAAAGAATAAAATACCTAGGAATAAATTTAACCAAAGAAGTTGAAGGCCTGTATACTGAAAAATGTAAGACATTGATGAAAGAACTGAAGAAGATACAAATAAATGGAAAGATACTCATGCACATGAATTGAAAGAATTAATATTGTTAAAATGTCCATACTACTCAAAATATATCAACAGATTCAGTGCACTCCCTATCAAAATTCCAGTGAGATTTTTCACTGAAGTAAAATAAACTACCCTAGTACTTGTATAGAATCAAAAAAGATCCCAAATAGCCAAAGCAATCTAGAGAAAAAAGAACAAAATTAGAGGTTTCACACTCCCTGATTTCAAACTATAATTACAAAGCTATAGTAATCAAAACAGTATGGTAGTGGTTTAAAAACAGACACAATGATCAGTGGAATACAGAAGAGAGCCCAGAAATAAACCCATGCAAATATGATCAATTGATTTATGACAAAGGAGCTAAGAATATACAATGGGGAAAGGACAGTCTCTTCAATAAAATGGTGTTGAGAAACAGATGTTGGCGAGGATGCAGAGAAAGAGGATCTCTTTTGCATTGTTGGTGGGAATGCAAGCTGGTGCAGCCACTCTGGAAAACAGTATGGAGGTTCCTCAAAAAATTAAAAATAGAACTACCCTATGACCTAGCAATTGCACTAGGCATTTATCCATGGGATACAGGTGTGCTGTTTCAAAGGGACACATACACCCCCATGTTTATATAGTAGCACTATCAACAATAGCCAAAGTATGGAAAGAGCCCAAGTGTCCATCGATGGATGAATGGATAAAGAAGATGTGGTGTATATATATATATATATGTATATATATATATATGTATATATATATATGTATATATATATATATATATATACATATATGTATATACATATATATATATATATATATACACAATGGAGTATTACTCGGCAATCAAAAAGAATGAAATCTTGCCATTTGCAACTACATGGATGGAACTGGAGGGTATTATGCTAAGTGAAATTAGAGAAAGACAAAAATCATATGACTTCACTCATATGAAGACTTCAGACAAAACAGATGAACGTAAGGGAAGCAAAAATAATATAAAAACAGGGAGGGGGACAAAACAGACGAGACTCATAAATATGGAGAACAAACTGAGGGTTACTGGAGGGGTTGTGGGAGGGGGGATTGGCTAAGTGGGTAAGGGGCATTAAGGAATCTACTCCTGAAATCATTGTTTCACTATATGCTAATTAATTTGGATATAAATTTTAAAAAATTTAAAAAAATAATAAAATGGTGTTGAGAAAACTGGACAGGCAAAAGGATGTAACTGTGTCACTGTCTTATACCATACACAGAAATTAATACAAAATGGATTAAAGACTTGAAATAAGGCTTGAAACCATAAAATTCCTGGAAGAAAACATAGGTGATAAGCTCCTTGACATCAGTGTTGGCAGTGATTTTTCTAATCTGACACCAAAACTAAAAGCAAGAAAAGCAAAAATAAGTGGAACGATATTAAACTATTCTGTACAGCAAAGGAAATCATAAACAAAGTTAAAAAGCAGCTTACTAAATGGGAGGAAATATTCACTAATCATATATCTGATAAAGTGTTAGCACCCAAAACATATATTAAACTCATCATGTACATCAATAGCCAAAAAAATAATCCAATTAAAAAATAGGCAGAAGATCAGAAAAGGCATTTTACACAGATGGCCAACATGAACAGATGCTTAACATCACTAATCAGGGAAATGCAAATCAAAACCACAGTGAGATATCACCTCACACCTGTCAGATTGGCTACTATCAAAAAGACGAGAAGTGTTGGTAAGGCTGTGGAGAAAAGGGAACCCTTGTGCGCTATTGGTGGTATGTAAATTGGTATAGCCAACATGGAAAACCATGTGAAACTTCCACAAAAAGTTAAAAATATATGTCAATCAGCTCGGAGCAGGGAGCCTGCTTCTGCTTCTGTGTCTCCCTCTCTCTCTCTCTGTTCCTCCCCTGCTCTTACTCTATCTCAAAAATAAATAAAGATTAAAAAATATATATATATATATATATATATATATATATATATATATATATGTCAATACTACCCAAGGCAATCTACATATTCAATGCAATACCTATCAAGATAACACCAGCATTCTTCACAGAGCTAGAACAAACAATCCTAAAATTTGTATGGAACCAGAGAAGACCCCAAATAGCCAAAGCAATCTTGAAAAAGAAAACCAAAGCAGGAGGCATCACAATCCCAGACTTCAAGCTGTATTACAAAGCTGTAATCATCAAGACAGTATGGTACTGGCAGAAGAATAGACACTGAGATCAATGGAACAGAATAGAGAACCCAGAAATGGATCCACAAACGTATGGCCAACTAATCTTTGACAAAGCAGGAGAGAATATTCAATGGAATAAAAACAGTCTCTTTAGCAAGTGGTACTGGGAAAACTGGACACGACGTGGAAGAATGAACCTGGACCACTTTCTTACACCATACACAAAAATAAACTCAAAATGGATCAAAGACCTCAATGTAAGACAGGAAGCCACCAAAATCCTCAAGGAGAAAGCAGGCAGAAACCTCTTTGATCTTGGCTGCAGCAACTTCTTATTCAACATGTCTCCAGAGGCAAGGGAAACAAAAGCAAAAATGAACTATTGGGACCTCATCAAAGTAAAAAACTTCTGCACAGCAAAGGGAACAGTCAGCAAAACTAAAAGGCAACCGACAGAATGGGAGAAGATATTTGCAAATGACCTATCAGATAAAGAGTTAGTATCCAAAGTCTATAAAGGGCTTCTCAAACTCAACACCCAAAAACTAAACAAGCCAGTGAAGAAATGGGCAAAAGACATGAATAGACACTTCTCCAAAGAAGACCTCCAGATGGCCAACCGACACATGAAAAAATGCTCAACATCACTCATCATCGGAAATACAAATCAAAACCACAAGGAAATACCACCTTACACCAATCAGAATGGCTAACATTAACTCAGGCAACAACAGATATTGGTGAGGATGCGGAGAAAGAGGATCTCTTTTGCACTGCGTAGGAACACAAACTGGTGCAGCCACTCTGGAAAACAGTATGGAGGTTCCTCAAAAAATTAAAAATAGAACTACCCTATGACCCAGCAGTTGCACTAGTAGGTATTTATCCAAGGGATACAGGTGTGCTGTTTTGAAGGGGTACATGCACCCCAGTGTTTATAGCAGCACTATCAATAGCCAAAGTATGGAAAGAGCCCAAATGTCCATTGATGGATGAATGGATAAAGAAGATGTGGTGTATACGGAGTGTTACTCGGCAATGAAAAAGAACGAAATCTTGCCATTTGCAACGACGTGGATGGAACTGGAGGGTATTGTGCTAAGTGAAATTAGTCAGAGAAAGACAAAAATCATATGACTTCACTCATATGAGGACTTTAAGAGACAAAACAGATGAACATAAGGGAAGGGAAACAAAAACAATATAAAAACAGGGAGGGGGACAAACCATAAAAGACTCTTAAATATGGAAAACAAACAGGTTAGTGGAGGGGTTGTGGGAAGGGGGGTGGGCTAAAAGGATAAGGGACATTAAGGAATCTACTCCTGAAATTGTTGCACTATATGCTAACTAAACTTGGATATAAATTAAAAAAATAAAAATTTAAAAAAATTTAAAAAAAGAACTATCTGACCCATTAATTCCACTTCTGGCTATTAATCCAAGGAAAACAAAACACTAACTCAAAATGATATGTGTACCCCCATATTCATTGCAGCAGTATTTATAATAGCCAAGATATGGAAATAACCTAAGTGTCAATGGATGAATAGAGATGTATACGTGTGTGTGTGTGTGTGTGTGTGCGTGTGTGTACACCATGGAATATATATACACACAATGAAATATTATGACATAAAAATAATGAAATTTTGCCATTTGTGACAACATGGATGGACCTTGAGGGCATTATGCAAAATGAAATAAGTCAGAGAATGACAGATACCATATGATCTCACTTGTATGTGGAGTATAATACTAGAACAAGTTTCATAGATAAAAAGAATAGACTAGTGGTTGCCAGAGGCTGGGGTAGGAAGTAGGTGAAATGGGTGAAGGGTGTCGAAGGTGCATACTTCCAGTTATAAAATAAGTCACAGGGATGTAATGTACAGCATGGTGACTATAATTAGTAATACTGTATTTCATATTGGAAAGTTGCTAAGAGAGTCTTAATTCTTATCACAGAAAAAAAATTTTTTTTGTAATTAAGGTGATAATTGTCAGGTAGTCAATGTGATGATTTGGCAGTGTATACAAATACCAAATCATTAATTTTGTACACCTGAAACTAATGTTATATGTCAGTTATACCTCAATAAAAAAATATTCATCATAGCATTGGAAGTCCTGCTGACAGCATTTAGGCAAGAAAAATAAAAGTCATCTAAATTGAAAAGGAAAGAAAGTAAAACTCAGTAGTTGCAGATGACATGATACTATACACAGGAATACTTCAGAGATAGTGTGGCTTCAGTTCCAAACCAGTGCAATAAATAGTGCCAATAAAGTAAATATTGCCAATAAAGCAAGCCAAGTGAAGCTTTTGGTTTCGCAGTGCATATAAAAGTTGTGTTTATACTGTAGAGTATTAAGTGTGCAGTAGCTTTATGTCTAAAACAACAAAGTACATACTTTAACAATACTTTTAATTTTTTTAACGTTTATTTTTGAGAGAGACAGAGCATGAACGGGGGAGGGTCAGAGAGAGAGAATCCGAAACAGGCTCCAGGCTCTGAGCTGTCAGCACAGAGCCTGACGCGGGGCTCGAACTCACAGACCACGAGATATGACCTGAGCCGAAGTCAGATGCTTAACTGACTGAACCACCGGGGCGCCTCTAAAAATATTTTATTGCAGGAGCGCCTGGGTGGCTCAGTCAGTTAAGCCTCCGACTTCGTTCCAGGTCATGATTTCACAGTTTGTGAGTTCGAGCCCCCTGTCAGGCTCTGTGCTGGCAGCTCAGAGCCTGGAGCCTGCTTCGGATTCTGTGTCTCTCTCTCTCTGCCCCTACCCCGCTCATGCTCTGTCTCTCTCTCAAAAATACATAAACATTAAAAAAATTTTTTTAAATAAAAATATTTTATTGCTGAAAAGCTAACCGCTATCTGAGCTTTTAGCAAGTTGCAATCTTTTTGCTGGTGCAGAGTCTTGCCATGATGTTGATGGCTGCTGAGTGATGGTGGTGGTTGTTGAGCATTAGGGTAGCTGTGGCAATTTTTAAAAATAAGACAGCAGTGAAGTAAGTTGATGGACTCTTTCATGAACAATGCTCTCTGCATGCTCTCTGGAGCATGCAGTGCTGTTTGATAGCATTTTTAACCACTAAAAATTGGTGTCAGTCCTTTCAAACCCTGCCATTGCTTGATCAACTAAGTTGAGGTAATATTCTGAATCCTTTGTTGTCCTTACAACAGTCTTCACAGCATCTTCACCAAGAGTAGTTTCCATTTCCAGAAACCATGTCTTTGCTCGTCCATTAGAAGCAAGTAACGGGGCGCCTGGGTGGCTCGGTCGGTTGAGCGTCTGACTTCAGCTCAAGTCATGATCTCTTGGTTTGTGAGTTCAAGCCCCATGTCGGGCTCTGTGCTGACAGCTCAGAGCCTGGAGCCTGCTACAGATTCTGTGTCTCCCTCTCTTTCTGCCCGCCCCCCTCTCTCTCTCAAAAATAAACATACATTTAAAAAAATTTTCTTAGAAGTGTCATGTGTTATAGTTTTATCCGGAAACTGCAGCAATTCAGTTGCCTCTTCAGGCTCCACTTCTAATTCTAGATCTCTTGGTGTTTCTACTACATCTATAGTTACTTCCTCCACTGGAGTCTTGAGCCCACAAGGTCATCCATCAGGGTTAGAGCCTGTGAATGCTGGTATTTTGACCTCTTTCCATGAATCACAAATGTTCTTAATGGCAGCTAGAATGGTGAATCCTTTCCAGAAGATTTTCAGTGTACTTTCCATCAGAGGAATCACTGTCTGTAGCAGCTATAGCTTTATAAGACCTATTTCTTAAATAATAAGACTTGAAATTTGAAATTACCACTTGATCTATGGATTTAGAATGGATATTGTATTAGCAGGCATGATGACATTGATGTCATTGTACCTCTCCAACAGAGCTCTTAGGAAATCAAGTACATTGTCAGTAAGCAGTGATTTTTGGAAAGGAATCTTTTTTTCTGAGCAGGTCTTAACAGTGGGCTTAAAATACTCAGTGAACCATGTTGTAAACAAATGTGCAGTCATCCAGTCTTTGTCCCATTATAGAGCATAGGCAGAGAAGATTTAGCATAATTCTTAAGGACCCTAGGATTTTTCAGAATGGTAAATAAGCATGGTCTTCAGGTTAAAGTCACAGACTACATCAGCACCCAACAAACTTTGAAACTTTGAAGCCAGGTATTAACTTCTAACTATGAAAGTCCTAAATGGCATCTTCCAAAAGAAAGCTGTTTCATCTACATGGAAAATCTGTTGCTTAGTGTAGCCACCTTCACTAATTAATGAATTATTGATTACCTGAGCTAGATCTTCTGGATAACTTGTTGCAGCTTCTACATCAGCACCTGCCTCTTCACCTTGTACTTTATGCTATGGAGACGGCTTCTTTCCTTAAAACCTCATGGGCCAACCTCTGCTAGCTTCCAGCTTTTCTTCTGAAGGTTCCTCACCTCTCTCAGCCTTCATAGAATTGAAGAGAGTTAGGGCCTTGCCCTGGATAAGGCTTTGGCTTAAGGGCTGGTTCAGTCTTTGATCCAAATCACTAAAACTTTCTCCATATCAGCAATAAGGTGGTGTTGCTTATCTTTCATGTGTTCGGTAGAGTAGCACTTTTACTTCAAGAAATTACTTCAAGAATTTTTCCTTTGCATTCACAGCTTTGCTGTTTGGTGCACGAGGACTAGTTTTCAGCCTGCCTTGACTTCTGACATGACTTCCTTGCTGTTCTTAGTCATTTCTAGCTTTTGATTCAAAATGAGAGACATGCAACTCATCCTTTCACTTGAACACTTAAGAGGCCATGTAGGGTTATTAACTGGCCTGATTTCAATATTGCTGTGTCCCAGAGAATAGGGAGGCACAAGAAGAGGGAGAGAGATGCTGGTGGAGCAGTCAGAACACACATTTACTAATTTCACCATCATATATGGGCAGTCTGTTGTGCCCCACAACAGTTATGTTAGTAACATCAAAGATCTCTGATCACAGATTACTATAACAATGATGAAAAAGTTTGAAATATTGTGACAAGTACGAACATGTGATAGAGATACAAAGTAAGCACAGGCTATTGGAAAAATCAGGTCAATAGACTTGTTGAATACAAGGTTGCCTCAAACCTTCAATTTGTAAAAAAAAAAAAAAAAAACAACACAAAACAAAACAGTATGTGCAAAGCACAGTAAAGTGAAATGCAGTAAAACAAGGTATGTCTCTACAGAAAATCTGAGAGTCCACCAAAAAATTACTAGAATAAATGAATTCAGTAGAGTTGCAGGATACAAAATTAACATGCAGAAATGAGTTGTGTTTCTATGTACTAATAATAAGCTATCAGAAAGAGAAGAAAACCCATTTACAATTGCATCCAAAGAAATAAAATACCTAGGAATAAATTTAACCAAGGAAGTCAAAGACCTGTACTCTGAAAACTGTTAAGACATTGGTGAAAGATTTGAAGATGATACAAATGTAAAGTATTATGTGCTCATGGATTTAAAGAATTATAAAATGTCCATACTACCCAAAGCAATGTACAGATTCGGTACAATCTCCATCAATACCAGTGATATTTTTTACAGAACTAGAACAAAGAATCCTAAAATTTGTATAGAACCACAAAAGACTTTGAATAGCCAAAGCAGTCTTGAGGAAGAGGAACAAAGCTGGAAGTCTTATGCTTCCTGATTACAAAGCTATAGTAATTGAAGTAGTATGTTATTGGCATAGAAACAGACACATAGATGAATGGAACAGAAGGGAGAGCCCAAAGATAAAGCCACTCTTAACCTCGTCAACCTATGACAAAGGAGACAAGAATTCACAATGGGGAAAAGATAGTCTTTTTATTATTTTTTTAAATGTTTATTTATTTTTTAATGTTTGTTTTTGAGAGAGAGAGACAGAGTGTGAGCTGGGGAATGGGCCAAGAGAGAGGGAGACACAGAATCTGAAGCAGGCTCCAGGCTCCGAGAGCCCGACGCGGGGCTCGAACTCACAAGCCATGAGATCATGACTTAAGCGCAAGTCAGACACTTAATTAACTGAGCCACCCAGGTGCCCCATAATGTTTATTTTAGAGAGAGACAGAGTGTGAGCAGGGGAGGGGGCAGAGAGAGAGGGAGACACAGAATCTGAAGCAGGCTCCAGGCTCTGAGCTGTCAGCACAGAGCCCAATGCGGGGCTCGAACCCATGAACTGTGAGATCATGACCTGAGCCAAAGTCAGATGCTTAACTGACCGAGACACCCAGGTGCCCCAATAGTCTTTTTAATAAGTGGTGCTGAGAAAACTGTACAGCTACATGGAAAAGAATGAAACTGGACCACTTCTTAAATCATACAAAAATAAATTCAAAACGTATTAAACTTGAATGTGAGACCTGAAGTTATAAAACTAGAAGAAAACATAGGCAGTAAGCTCTTTTAGCACTATATTTTTGACAGGTCTCCTTAGGCAAGGGCAACAAAAACTAAAATAAATGGGATTGCATCCAACTAAAAAGTTTTTGGACAGTGAAGGAAACCATCAAATAAAAGGTACCCATTGAATGGGAGAAGGAATTTACAAGTAGTCCTATATCAGATAAGAATAAAAGGTTAATATCCAAAATATATAAAGAACTTAAACATTGTATTAAAAAATGGGCAAACGACTTGAATAGACATTTTCCCAAAGGAGACAGGTAGATAGTGGTCAGCAGGTAGACGAAAAAATATCAGCATCACTAATCATCAGGGAAAATACAAATCAAAACCATAATGAGATAATACCTCATGCCAGTCAGAGTAGCTAATATCAGAAAGACAAGAAATAACAAGTGTTCACCAGGTTGTGGAGAAAAGGGAACCCTAGTCCACTAGTGTTAGTAGGAATGTAAATTGGTACAGCCATGGTGGAAAACAGTACTGGTTTCTCAAAAAATTAAAAATAAAGCTGTCATACAATCCAGGAATTCTAGTTCTGGGTATTTATCAGAAGGAAAAAAATCCCAGTTTGAAGAGATATATGCACCCATATATTCATTGCTGCATTATTTACAATAGCCAAGATAAGGAAGCAACCTAAGTATCCATCAATAGATGAATGGAGAAAGGTGTGATATATATCTATAATGGGAAAAAAAGGTGAAGTCTTGCTATTTGCGACATACTGAGGGTATTATGCCAAGTGAAATAGGTCAAAGACCAGTACCTGATGATTTCACTTATATTAGAATCTTGAAAAATCAAACCAAACAAAGCAGAAACAAACTCATAGATACAGGAAACAAAGTGTTAGTTACTAGTTGAGGGAGCAGTTGGGGAATGGATGAAATAGGTGAAGGGGGGATTAAGAGGTAAACTTCTAGATATAAAATAAACCACGGAGATGTAATGTATAGATATAGTCAATATTGTAATAACTATATGGTGACTGATAGTAACGACTTATTTTGGGGATCAGTTCCTAATGTATAAAAATATCGAATCACTATGATGTACACCTGAATACTAGGATATTCTGTATAATTATACTTAACTAAGAAACAAATTATTGGGGTGCCTGGGTGGCCCAGTTGCTTAAGCCTCCAACTCCTGATTTCTGCTAAGGTCATGATCTCATAATTCATGAGATCAAGCTCCACATCAAGTTCTGCTGACAGTCTGGAACCTGCTTGAGAGTCTCTCTTTCCCTCTATGCCCCTCCCCCACTCATTCTTTTTTCTCTCTCAAAATAAATAAACAAACATGAAAAAAAACCAAGTTAAAACAAATTGTGATAGAGTAAGAAAGGCAGTAGTCAAAACTAAGAATTGGGATTTGTACATAACCTGGTACTTAATGGGTGCAGAAAGGCTCACTTTGGCTGTGGTCAGATTAGAGGTTTGTGAGGAATTTTTCAACCGTGTCACAGTGATTCTAAGACGTATACTATAAATGTCTGATTGCAAGGTCAGTTTTTATTGGGTTTGCTATTTTGGTAACGAACTTTTTTTGGCAACATAGAAGATTTATGGTTTTTTGATACTGTTAACCTATAAATGCTCTAAAATTAGACATTGAAGAGGAGTTGGCTAGCATCGTTCTCTGCCCTGGGGGTCTCTGGCCTATCCAAAGAGTCACTTCACCTGCTTTTACTCACTTGCTGTCCAGCAGGGGCATGGAAAGCAATGGCACATACTGATTTAAAATTGGCTAGGTACTTGACAAATTTCATATTAAAAAAAAAATTGGTTAGGTACTTTTTCAGAAAAGTCATGATCAGTTTCTTGATTTTTTTTTTTTTAATGTGTTATTAACGAACAGTGACTTTGGTGTTTTTGCAGGGGATAATCTTGGCCAACAGTATAATAGCCCACAAGAAGTTATTGGCAAACGAGGATCTGATATCATCATTGTAGGCCGGGGCATAATAATGTCATCAAATCGTCTGGAAGCAGCTGAGTTGTACCGAAAAGCTGCTTGGGAAGCTTATTTGAGTAGACTTGGAATTTGAGTGTCTTGGATACATGTTTGTGAAGACCTTGAAGATACATGGACTCCTGAGAAGCGTGGCGTGAAATAATAAGCAGCATTTAATGGATTGGATTCTTTCATGGGTTCTGTGTTGGAGTGACTTCTGGATTTCTAACAGTCTTTAGGAAATACTGAATGATGAGTAATCACTGCGTTGTTACTATAATAAATTTATTTTCAAGCTTTTTTTTTATTGAGATTGATGTTGGTTAGGCAGTCACAGTCCTGCTTGTGTTGGGATCTTTCATATTTGAAAGATCAGACTTTCTTTTAATTGTTGTGACACAAAAATTTTAAGACATCAAAAGGCCCAAACCGTTGTAGTATTTCATGTGCCTTATGTGATGCCCAAATAATATTTAAATATTTGCTGTTCTCCTTTTCTATTTAAAAGTGATAGTCGAGGTATCCATAGGGAAATAGGAAGTGGGGAAGGTGATGGTAACTGCAACCCTGAAGCCAATATCTGGCTTTCATTTCGGTCACAGGCAGCAGTTATGGACCTGTGCTGAAGCAGGCAGAGCTTCCTCATGCCTTATTGGATTACAAGTGGACGAGCTGCTCTTTCATTTGTTTAAAGACAATAGTCAAGACATCTAAGGTTCCATTTGAAGGTTTGCTCAGATCCTGCACAATTATCCCAACTACCCTGGACAAGAAAGTCTGCCTTCACCAGAAATAGAAAGGAGCCCAGCAACAGAGCTGACGCTGTTACCAACATTTCTGGGTTTCCACTGAGGTAGGGCCAGGGACATGCACCTTCACAGGCCCCACCTGCACGCATGTGCCATAACCAGTTGAGCAGCCCCTCTCTGGTCCCAGATACACTATTTTTCCCACCAGTTCTTCTGAGTTTCTGCACGATCCCTCTTTTCCAGTAGTGACAGAGATTTGCCCCCATTCTATATATTTCTTTTCATCTTTTCAGGAACAGTCTTGGGAGTAAAGGGTACGAGCTCAGATGCCCATTTTGAAACAGGTGGCCCCACCCTGTATGTTCAAGGTCTTGTTTAGGAGGGTCAGTGTGGCAGTTGCAGCTGAAGGCTCTCCGTCCTTAATCCATCAGCGTGTTGAGAAGCATGCTAAGAACTACTGAACTGGTAAGATATGTTTTTCAGATACAATGAGACATCTTGGGGTGTCCCATTCCCGCTGGGTCACCTACACCCGGCCTTCACAGGTATAAGCTCTGGCCACATCAGTATACTAGCACTGCCTCTTCTACTGAAGCTCATCCAAGACCCACTAGGTAATGAAATTAGAGGCCCTGACCATGCATTTAAAATGCAAATTCTGGGCTCCACCAGAGATGCTGCCTCAGATTTGGGGTAAGGCATTTCTAACAAGTGCTTCCTGTGATTCTGATGTTTGAGAATAAGCCCAGCGGTTTTGCAGGCCTTTTATCTAAGCAAAAACCCCACCCGGACTCATAAAACTTTGGAACACAAACTGATTCAGATAAATAACTTGGCTATCTCAGGAACTATGAGAGTACTTTTCAGCTTGGAAGTATTTTGGAGACATTAGATCATGTAGCCCTTTCTTAGTCAAGGCATATTTACGGAGCATAAGTACTGAGCATTATAACCTGTCCTAGTAACAAAAGGGAACAGCCTTCACAGAACACGTGTAAGACTAATGGAGTGGAGAATTCTATCCCCTGGCTTCTTCCAGTATTCTAGGCATTTAGTAATGCATAAGCCAATTGCTTTGTAGTGCTGGAAGTACCTAAGAAATCTGGTCTGGCTCCCTTACTGTTCAGCTACAGGAGTATAGACCCAGGATGGTAACAAAATCCACTCACTGCAGCTTGTGGCTAACACAGTCCTGGAGTCTCAGTCCCAACTCAACCTTAATCATTGATTGTAGTTACCTCTAGGAAAAGTCGCCTAACGTAGCCCCTAGGGACTGACAGAAGGCACCTTCAATGTTACTTCCTCTCAACTCCCATTCACCCATCTCTCTGAAGAAAATGGCTGCTGGGTTCATTCAGGTAAGGCCTAGAAGCATGATTACAGGCTCTGCCAATATCTCCAAAGAAGAGAACAGGTGCCAGGTATTGTCTCCATTAAGGTAGAAGAAGGAACAATAGTGAGGAGGCTCAGGACTTGTGGAGGAGTGTGTGTGTGTGTGTGTGTGTGTACACCCCAGCGGGTCAACTGGATTTTCCTTGGCTAGGGAGGAACTGAGGTTTCTGACAGAGATTATCCTAGTTACTGTAGTGCTGGCCCTTAGAAGTCTGTAGGCCTCCTACCAGCCACAGGTTTGCTGTTCTAGGAGCATCTGCCCCACCTCTCAAGGTGTACAGAGCCAAGGGTAGACAAAGTGAGGAAATCCAGCAACCTGGGGAGGAAAGCAAAAAAAACCACCCATAGTAGCTCCAAGAGAGCTGGGATTCAATCTTGGATTCATTGCAATACTCTCTGTACTTGGGATGGGGCCCAGCAAACTTTCTGAATGTTCACACAAGGCTTCTGGTAAGAGTGAGCTGCCCCAGGAAACACCACACTTCAGAGACCAAAGTACCAAAAACGAGACCTGAGTTTTGGGAGAACTTAAATAATTTTAGTTTTGAATTTGAAAGTGGGATGGAAAATTTTAAAGATGGTATGATAATATTGAGAACTACATTCATGGGCTGGAAGAGCAAGTGGAAGAAACCATTAAAATTCAGAACAAGGAGACAAAAAAATGGAAGTAGTAAGGGAGTAGATGACAGCCTTAGAAGACAGATGCAGCAATAAAACTGGGAGGAGAGGCAATCATTTTAAAATAACTGATCTCTCTTGGGGGCGCCTGGGTGGCTCAGTCGGTTAAGTGTCCGAATTGGACTCAGGTCACGATCTCGTGGTCCGTGAGTTCGAGCCCTGCATCGGGCTCTGGGCTGACAGCTCGGAGCCTGGAGCCTGCTTCCGATTCTGTGTCTCCCTCTCTCTCTGCCCCTCCCCTGTTCATGCTCTGTCTCAAAAATAAATAAACGTTAAAAAAAAAAAAAAAAAAAAGAAATAACTGACCTCTCTAGTTTGAACAAATACTTGAGTTTGCAGATTAAAAGAGCCCACTAAGTTCTAGGCAGGAGTTATGGACAAAGGCATAGACTTAGGCATATCCTATGAAAATTATTGAATTTCTAGGATAAAGATTACTAAAAAAAAAAAAAAAAAAAAAAAAAATCAGACCAGTAGCAGACTGTTACCTTTAACACTGGAAGCCTGGAGACAGGTAGTGACACATGGGGGCCCCAAGAGGAGAAGACGGCCATAACCAATAATCTGAGCCCAGCCATATGATCCCCTGTCAGGTGGTAGCAGCCAGTTGTAAGTGTTTCTTAGGCTTCCTGTTCACAGGGTACTTTAGGACTCAGACTCAGTGTCTACATCTAGATATTAGAATAGAATTGCAAAAGGATACAATACAATCGCCACTTTAGTTTGGTACTTTCTATCCAATCCTGAGAAGATTCAGTATCTTCCTGGAAGAACATGTCTCTTGAGGCTGATAGGAAGGAAAATCTGGCTGATGTCTCTTATGATGGTATGGAAGTCCTTTTCAAAGTCTAAAAACTAAGTTCCATGATGACCAGGATAGTGATAGTCTGGTGCACTTCCTGTATGCAAGAAATACTTGGTTGATTAAATGATGAAAGAATATACATATAGCTGCAAATCTACATATAGACATAAAGGGGTAAAAAAGCTGAATGTATCTACCTCTATAGAAAGGGGGTAAAGAGTATAACAAAAATACCAAATTGTTAGTCAAGAGACAGGGATTCTCATCCTAAACTCTGCTTGTAATTAGCTCTTCTGCAGCCTTGTGCAAATCATTTCTCATTGGTCCTCAATTTCTTCATCTGTGAAATGGGGTGATTGGATTAGATGATCTCTAAGGGGCTTCCAATTTCAGTTCCCTAAGATTCTGAGATTTCCTAAGATTCCAAGTCACCACTTCAGCTACTAGCAGATCCCAGTTCTATTGGCTAGATACACCCACTCTACCTCTGCGCCACCAGCTTCCACCTGACGGGCCCTTTAAAAGGCACAGGCTCAGTGCATCTCACTTGCTAGTGTAGATATTGAGTAAGAAAAAAGTAGAGTGGAGCCCACACCAACCTTCCACAGGAGACCCAGCTGATTTATAAGCATAATAATAAATGCTTATTATTGTATGCCATGGGATTCTGAGGTGGTTTGTTATGCAACGGTAGCTTAACGATGTGTTGCAGCTCTCCAAGACCTACCCCTGGTTACCAGGAAGACAAAAATTTTATTCCACCAAGAATCAGCCTTCCCAGTCCTCCCCTCTGGGTGCTTTCAGTAATCTCTCTAAAAGAAATGGCTGCCTGACTGTGGCAGACGTGCCAACTGCAGACAGTGAGTCTGATGGCTAGCTCTGCCCACCAACGAGAGCCTTTCAGTTAAACAGGAAGGGAGCAAGACCTGCCCCAGGTGTGACAGAAAAGCTAATTGCAGACAGCAAGTCTGACTGTTAGCCCTACCTGCTAATGAGCCCAAAGTGGTAGCCTCAAACAGGCTTCTCAACAGCATGGAGATCAAACCCTGTGCAGTGCACCCACAGCAGACAAAGCAGGTCATTGCAGCTGGCTGGGCTGAAGGCCACCATGGCTCAGCCACACACAGTAGGGCACATGCAGCCCACACAGGGGATACCCCAGGAGCACCTGGTGCTGGTGACCAGCGGGGATTGCACTACAAGATGACACAGGACTTCTACAAAAAAGATACTACTTTTAAGACCAGGAGCTGTAGCTGACTTACTGAATACATAGAAACAAACACAGAATTAGATAAAATGAGGAGATACAGGAATATGTCTCAAATGAAAGAACAAGACAAGAATCATAGTAAAGGAGCTAAATAAAATGGAGGTAAACAACATGCCTGATAACTCAAAGTAATGGTCATAAAGATACTCACTGGACTTGAGAAAAGAGTATATGAGCTCATAACTTCAACAAAGAAATAGAAGATTTAAAAAACAAGTCAGAGCTGAAGAATTCAATAACTGAAATTAAAAAATATACTAGAGGGAATCAATAGCAGATTAGAGGGTACAGAAAAATGGATCAGTGATCTGGGAAACAGTATAAGGAAAACAACCAGTCTGAAAAGCAAAACTAAACATAATAAAAAAAAAAATAGAATAGGGTAAGGGAACTCAGCAACACCATCAAGTATAATAACATTTGCATTATAGGGATCCCAGGAGAAGAGAGAGATAAGGACACAGAAAATTTATTTTAAGAAATAATAGCTGAAAACTTCTCTAATCTGGGGACAGGAACAAACATCCAGATCAAGGAATCACAGAGAGCTCCCAGCAAAATTAACCCAAGGAGGTCCACTCCAAGACACATAATAATTTAAATGGCAAAAAAATAGTGATAAAGAGATTTTCAAGAGCAGCAAGAGAAAAGAGTTACATACAAGAGAAACCCCATAAAGGTATCAGCTGACTTTAAAGCAGAAATTTTGCAGGCCAGAAGGGAGTGGCATGATATATTCAAAATACTGAAAAGAAAAAAAACAAAAACTCAATAACCAATACTCTACCCAGCAAGTTTATCATTCATATTAGAAGGTAAGATAGAGTTTCCCAAACAAACAAAAGCTAAAAGAGCTCATCACCGCTAAACTAGCCTTAAAAGAAACATTAAAGGAGATACTTTAAGTGGAAGGAAAAGGCTGTAAATAGAGGAAAATTATGAAAGAAATTCACAGGTAAAAGCAAACCTATAGTAAAGGTAGATTAATCACTTATAAACCCAGTATGGAGGTTAAAACATCAAAGTGATAAAATCAATTATACCCACAAAAATTAGTCAAGAGATGAACAAGGTAAAATGTTAAAGATGACATACATAGAACATGGAGGTGGGGGGAGTAGAAATTTGGTGATCTTAGAATGTGTTAGAACTTAAATGACCATCAACTGAATAAAGACTACTATAAGATGTTGTACATGAACCCAATGGTAACCACATATCAAAAACCTGTAATAGACACACAAAAGTAAAAAGAAGGGAATGCAAGCAAAACATCAACACAAACCATCAAACCACAGGGAAGAGAGCAAGAAATAAAGAAAGAAACGGAGAAGTTACAAAAACAATCAGAAGACAAATTAACAAAACAGCAATAAGTATAAACCTACCAATAATTACTTTAAATGTAAGTGGACTCAATGTTCCAATCAAAAGACAAAGGATGACTGATGGATAAAAAAATAATAATAATCTATTTGCTGCCTACAAAAGACTTATTGCAGACCTAAAGACACATGCAGACTGAAAGTGAAGGGATGGAAAAAACATATGCAAATGGAAGGTGGGGGGTGGCGCAGGGTAGCGATACTTCTATCAGACAAAATAGACTTTAAAACCAACTGTAACAGTCTACAGCCATACCACCTTGAACGTGCCTGATCTCGTCTAAAACGGACTGTAACAAGAGACAAAGAAGGACACTACATAATGATAAAGGGATTAACCCAACAAGAGGAGGATATAATAATTGTAAATATCTATGCATACAACCTAGGAGCACCTAATACCTGAAGCCAACATTAGTGGACATAAAGGGAGAAACTGACACCAGTACAATAATAGTAGGGGAGTTTAACACCTTACTTACATCAATGGATAGATCATCCAGCTAGAAAATCAACAAGGCAGCAATGGCTTTGAACAATACATTAGACCAGATGGACCTAACATATATACAAAACATTCCATCCAAGAACAGAATACACATTCAAGTGCACATGGAACATTCTCTAGGATAATCAAATGATAAGCCCAAAGCAAGTCTCAACAAATTTAAGAAGGTTTAGGTCATATCAAGCATCTTCTCTGACCACAACAGTATGAAACTAGAAATCCATTACAAGAAAAAAATCTGGAAAAACACACAGGGAGGCTAAACAACATGCTACTAAACGATGAATGTGTCAAGGAAGAAATCAAAAGGGAAATTTAAAAATACATGGAAACAAAACACAGTTGTCCAAAATCTTTGGGACACAGCAAAAGAAGTTCTAGGGGAAAGTTTAAAGTGTTATAGGCCTACGTCAAGAAACAAGAGAAATCTCAAACAACCTAACCTTATACCTAAAGGATCTAGAAAAATAAGAACAAAGCCCAAAGATAATAAAAGCAAGGAAATAATAAAGATTAGAGCAGAAATATATGAAATAGAGATAAAACACACACACACACACACACACACACACACACACACACACAAACCCCAAAACCCCAATGAAACCAAGAGCTGGTTCTTTGAAAAGATGAACAAAATTGATAAACCTTTATCCAGACTCATCAAGGAAAAATGAGAGGACTCAAAATCAGAAATGAAGGAAGAGAAATAATAATCATGTGACAACACAAATACAAAGGATTATAAGAGACCACTACAAAAAATTATATCCCACAAATTGGACCACCTAGAAGAAATGGATAAATTCCTAGAAACATACAATGTTCTAAAACTGAATCAATAAAAAATAAAACATTTAAATAGACTTACTGGTAGTAATGAATTCAATCAATAATTAAAACTTTTCCAACAAACAAAAGCCCAGGACGAGATGTGGCTTCACAGGTGAATTCTACCAAACATTTAAAGAGTTAACATTTACTCTTCTCAAAGCATTTCAAAAAATAGAAGAGGAAGAAAAAATTCCAAATTCATTCTGTGAGGTCAGCATAACCCAGATACCCAAACCAGACAAAGACAGTGCCCTAATCAAAAACAAAAACAAAAACACCTACAGGCCAATATCTTAAATGAAAATAGATGCAAAATTCTCAACAAAATATTAGCAAAATGAATTCAACAATTCTTAAAATATACCATTCACCACGATCAAGTGGGATTTAGTCCAAGGATGCAAGAGTTGTTCAATATTCACAAATCTACCAACATGATATATCACATTAACAAGAGGAAAGATAAAAAACATACGATCATCTTAGTAGATACGGAAAAGGCATTTGACAAAATACATCCATTCATGATAAAATTTTCAACAAAATAGGTTTAGTGGGAACATACTTAAACATAACAAAGGCTCTATATGAAAAACATACAGCTAACATCACACTCAATGTTGAAAAATGGAAAGCTTTTCCTCTAAGGTCAGGAACAAGACAAGGATGTCCACTCTCACCACTTTTATTCGACATAGTACTGGAAGTCCTAGCCACAACAGACAAGAAATAAAAGGCATCCAAGATGGTAAGGAAGAAGTAAACCTCACTCTTTGCAGATGACACAATACTTATATGTAGAAAACCCTAAAGACTCCACCAAAAAAACTATTAGAATTGATAAATGAATTCAGTAAGGTTGAAGGATACAAAATTAAGGCACAGAAATCTGTTGCATTTGTATACACTAATAATGAAGTAGCAGAAAGAGAAATTAAGGAAAATTTACAATTACACCAAAACAAATTACCTAGGAATAAATTTAAGGAAGTGAAAGGCCTGTATTCTGAAAACTGTAAGACACTGATGAAAGAAATTAAAGATTTTGACATAAACCAATGAAAAGCTATTATATGCTCATGGTTTGGGACAATTAATATCATTATAATGTTCATAATCACCCAAAGCAATCTCTATCAAAATACCAAATTTTATCAAAATCCTAAAATTTGTGTGAAACCAAAGACCCTGAATAGCCAAAGCAATCTTGAAAAAGGACAAAGTTGGAGGTATCACAATCTCAGATTTCAAGACATACTACAGCACTGTAGTAATCAAAATGGTAGGGTTCTGCCACAAATGCAGACACATAGATCAATGGATATGTGAGCATAGAGAGCCTAGAAATAAACCCACACCTATATTATCAATTAATCTACAACAAAGGAGGCAGGGGTATATGATGGGGAAAAGAGTCTTTTCAATAGGTGGTGTTGGGAAAACAGCTCCATGCAAACGAATGAAACTGGACCACATTCTTCCACCATACCCAAAAATGAACTCAAAAAGGGTTAAAAACCCAAACGTGACACCTGAAACCATACAACTTCTAAAAGAAAACATAGGCAGTAATCTCTTGGACACTGCCTTTAGCAACCTATTTATGGATGTCTCCTCTGGCAAGGGAAAGAAACGCAAATATGAACTATTGGGACTACACCAAAATAAAAAGATTTTGCATGGCAAAGGAAACCATCAACAAAATGAAAAGGCAACCTACTGAATAAGAGAAAGTATTTGCAAATGATATATCTGATAAGGGGTTAATATACAAGATATAGTAAGAACTCATACGACTAAATACCAAGAAAAAAACACTTGATTAAAAATTGGACAGAAACCCTGAATAGACATTTTTCCAAAGAAGACACACAGATGGCTAACAGACACATGAAAAGATGCTCAACATCACTAAACATCAGGGAAACGCAAATAAAAACCACAATGAGGTGTCACCTCATACCTATAAGAGTGGCTAGTATCAAAAAGATGAGAAATAACAAGTGTTGGTGAGAATGGGGAGAAAAGTGAAACCTTGTGCACTGTTGGTGGGAATGCAAACTAGTGCAGCCACTATGGAAAACTGAATGGTGATTCCTCAAAAAAAAAAAAAAAAAAAAAAAAGAAAAAGAAAAAAAGAAAAAAGAAAAGAAAAAGAAAAAGAAAAAAGAAAAAAAGGAAATATCATATAAACCAGTAATTCCACTTCTGGAAATCTATCTAAAGAAAATGACAACATTAATTTAAAAATATATATGCATCTCTATGTTTGCTGCAGCATTATTTACAATAGCCATGTTATGGAAGCAGCCCAAGAATCCATTGATAGATGAATGGATAAAGAAGATATGGTGTGCGCGCGCGCGCACACACACACACACACACACACACACACACACACACATATAGTGGGATATTACTCAGCCATTAAAAAGAATGAGATCTTGCCATTTGTGACAACATGGATGGATCTAGAGGGTATTGTGCTAAGTGAAATAAGTAAAAAAAGACAAATACCATATGATTTCACTTATATGTGAGCTCTAGGATAAGAAGCCAGTCACACATTTTCCAGAAGGTGCAGTATGGATGGAAAATCATCAAACCAGAGAAGGGGTCCCTGAGCTGGGGTCTAACACTCGCCCCAGGGGTGACTGACCTCAATTTCCTCTTTTGTAAAATGAGGAAATGCCTTCCCTGAACACCATGTGGGCCTATTGTGAGTGTCAAATGAGGAGAGGCTGCTGTTAGTCTCAGGGGTTTGCTATTTGAAGCAGGTTAAGACCAACAAAGTTTTAATTGGTGAGCCTTCCAGGGTGTTTCTGGAGTCAAACTAAGATGGTAAATGGCAACCAGTTGCCCTGATAAGTAGGTCCAGACTTTTTTATATGTTACCTATTTATATATTTTATATGCATTATTCTGACAAGGGGTCAGTAGTAGTCACCAGAACAAAAAAGTAAAGTATCCTCCTATCCTAGAAAGTTAGGGCTTATGGTTACTTACAGTTTAGATCTTGCCTTTATGCACCAAGGTGTGAGGCTCTTCAGATGAAGAAATGACACAGAAGGACATGGTCAGAAGGATCCAAAAGTGTGTGTGGAGGGAGGAAAGGTGTGAGGAGGGGGCAGCAGAGAAGACAGTTCAGGGAAGAGGTCAAGGATCTCAGTAAGAACCAGAGGCAGGTTATATTTTGTTGCATTTAGTTTCCAGCTTCCTGACAATCAAGATATCCAGACAGACCAGGTCCCATCATATGACAAAATGAAGCATCAGAACTTCCTGGCATTGAACTCTTAAGAGAAATAAATTGGATATGAAGACCTTCTCACTGGGACACATCACCCAACCATCTCAGAGGCTGCTGTCAGGCTGATGGGCGGTGACCATCCAAGAGTTCCTCCCACAAACGCGACCTCACCAGGAGGGGCCTTGGGAGCTGAGAAGGGGGGCTCTACAGACACGGCTCTCCCTGCCAACACCACCATCTCTCCCCATCTCTCCTCCCCCTCCACTTCCCATCCTCCCTGGAGGGGCTAAGGCCTGAATGGAGCCAGGTCCTAAGACATCGGGAGCCCTGAGCAGGGGGGGGGGGGGGGGGAAGGACAGAAGCCAGGTGGGAGAAACCGAAGGCCTCAGCCCGCTGCCCCGAATGAGAGGGACCAGAAGGTCTCATTCCCAGCCATGCTAAAAGCCACAGCTGTTGGAGTGCAGCTACGAGACAAGCCTAAGCAGAGAAACTGCTCGGCCCTTGCTCCCGGTCTGCATTTTCAGTGCTGGCCCAACACGCACCACCCAGCATTCCTTGGTGCCTCAGACACAGGTCCAACACTTACCTCCTCCTGAGTTTCATCTGAGCACTGCCAGCTTCCTCCTCTTCACCACTGACCCTCTCAGCCAGTCACAAAGCACCCACCAGCGGCCTAGTGCCCCAGGATGGCCCTTCTCAGAAGCAGGCAGGAGCCAACACACTGGAAGCCCTCTCAAGAGAGGGAGGAGCCAGCCAGTTAAAAGGTGATACTGGAGCAGAGATAAAAGACCCCTTCCCCCTTCCCATTTCCCCATCTGTTTGTTGTTACCTGTAACCCAGCCCAACAGTTTAATGATAATGAACCTCAAGCTTTGGTCCTAATTAAACAAATTAAAAAAAAAACCCCATCTGTCTCTTCCCCCAAAGAGGTGGCTGTTAGTTACTTTAAGAACTAGTCAAACAAGTGGAATGAGGATCCCTGGTCCTTTTAAAGAGGGCAATAGTTGGGGCACCTGGGTGGCTCAGTCGGTTGTGTCCAGCTGCAGCTCAGGGCATGATCTTATGGTTCATGGGTTTGAGACCAGCATCAGGCTCTCTGCTGTGAGCACAGAACTTCTTCAGATCCTCTCTCTCTCCCCAAAATAAATAAACAAACATTAAAGAGGGCAATAGTTGAATCCCAATTTGGTGAAAATTTTACACACACACACACACACACACACACACACATACAGAAAAAGACTGAAGTCATACACCAAAAGCTGGAGTAGTTACCCCTGCTTGGTATAATTATAAAAGATTCTTTATGATATCTTTATATTTTTCCATCTTTTCCATGCATTACTTTTGCGATTAGAAAAAGTTGTTTAAAATCAGTCAATAAAGATAAGCACCATTTGAAAACCTATATTAAGTCAGTGTAGATTAATTACAAAGGCAAATAGCCCCCACCCCTCCTTTCCAACAAGTGCATCCCTGACCATCTTTCCAACCAGATACCAGGAGAAGCTTTTCCAGAGACTGCCAGGTGCTCTTTGCAGGTCCCTCTGCAATCATGAGAACTCCCATCTGTGTGCTTTCGCAGCAATGGCAAAAGGGCAGTGACCATCTGCCCACCCCCAGCTCCTGCTCCATTATTTGTATTAATGGAGGAGTGCTGGTGGTGATGCCTGTGTGTGGGGGCGGGGCAGGGTACCAGCATGGACACACCGCCTAAGGAAAGGAATAAGAATCACAAATTGGGGGGCGCCTGGGTGGCCCAGTCAGTAGAGCCTCCAACTTCCCTCAGGTCATGTTCTCACAGTTTGTGGGTTCAAGCCCCACGTCAGGCTCTGTGCTGCAAGCTCAGAACCGGGAGCCTGCTTCTGATTCTGTGTCTTGCTCGCTCTCTGCCCCTCCCCTGCTCATGCTCTCTCTCTCAAAAATAAATAAACACTACAAAAAAAAAAAAAAGAATCACGGAGTGGGTCAGAATGTCAGTAGTCAGGTCTCCAAATAGCTAGTCCCAGGAGCTTCCAGCAGGGGGCAGCAGGGCGCTGTGAGCAGCTGGCTCCCACACTAGCGGTGGGTGTCACAGATGAAATAGACCTAACTTCTCTGTCAGGTGGACGCCAGGAGCAAGTAATCCTTTAGAGTGTGGGGCTCAGGAACTGAGTGCCCTTACAGAACTGCCTGATAGAAAATAAGACTTTCAACAAGTTGATGATTGTCGCCAGGAAACCACAATTGAACAGAAGAGAAACCCAATTTCTTCCAAAATCATATTTTTCTCAATTTAGAATCTCAAAGTCACCATTTTATGCATTTATTTTATATATTTATTTACACTTGGACTTACTACAAAAAGGTTTTAAGGCAGCTTCACCAAGTCACGAGGCCTCTGTTTCATCCTAACTACACAGAACAAAGGAAACTCAGAATCCGTCCATATTTTCCCCAGGTGATAGGCCCTATTTACTGACAGACACTTGTCTTAGTGTTTGCCAAAATGAAAGAACGGTACAGGGCGCCCTGGTGACTCAGTCGATTGAGTGTCCAACTTCAGCTCAGGTCATGATCTCACAGTTGATAAGTTCGAGCCCCACATCCGGCTGGACGCTATCAGAGCAGACCCCCCTTCCGATCCTCTGTCCCCCTCTCTCTCTGCCCCTCCCTAGCTCGCACGCGTGTGCACTCTCTCTCTCAAAAATAAATAATAAACATTTTTTAAAAATGAAGGAAGGGGAATTTGGTCCAAGGCTGAGAACAGATGAATTTGGAGTGAAAGCCTAATAGCCCTGAAGTGATGCCAAGAGCAAAAAAAACTGGTCAGTGAAAGACATCCTACAAGAAAGAGCAGGTATTAGGAGGCCAACACTCTGGCTGTCATCAGTTGACCTCCTGACACGTGTCTGGGCAAGCAACTGCCCCTCTCTCACAGCTTCCTCTTACATAAATAGGGGATAGGATCAGATAATTTGTCAGGTCCCTTCTATCTCAGATATGGGAACCTAAGGGAACTTTAGGGGTCTACAGGGAAAAAAAAAAAAAAGCTGAAATGGGTTTTGTGCTTTAGGCCTGGTTGGGACATAGGAATTGAGCGGGGAAGGCACTGTTCTTTTTTTTTCTTTTAACATTTATTCATTCTTGAGAGAGAGCGTGAGCAGGAGAGGGGCAGAGAGAGAGGGAGACACAAAATCCAAGCAGGCTCCAGGCTCCGTGTTGTCAGCACAGATCCCGACGCAGGGCTTGAACCCACGCACCGCGAGATCATGACCTGAGCCGAAGTCAGTCACTCAACCTGAGCCACCCAGATGCTTCCTGTTCTTATTAAGGTGTAGAGAGTGACTATTTGTGGAAATCACATCTTGACCTTTCTTTACGTGCACAATCCATTTCCAGCCTCAGCACCTTGAAACAGGGGAGGCAGGCCAGTGTGGTTTTCACAATTTCTAGCTTGGAAGTCTTCCTTTTAACCAAAACTGGGAGGGTCCAAAGGCATAGGCTTAGGTCTCCCTCGGGCATCCCATGAGGCCCTGTTTGAAGAGCCCTGGTCTGGAATAGGGAATTGGCTCTTGCTGGGTCCCCGGAGGAAGTACACAGCCTTTTCAACCCCCCACCGGGGCACCACTTAAAACCACGTCAGGATAGGAATACGCGCGTGACAGAGAGCGTCAGGCAAACACAAAGTCTTGTTTAATCTTTACTTTCAATCACAATCTTTTCCCCTTTCATTACAAAAGTACTAAACAAACACAGGCAGAATTGGAAAACTGACATCTGCAACTATGTGCCTTCGGCAGGCATCTCAATAATCCCATCACCAACACCCCTGTGCAAGGACAGACATCAGGCAGATAATTCGCAGTAATCAGAACTATACCATAAATGCATGATCTTTTTATTTTGTACAAAAATGATCAACACGACAAAAGCCAGAGCGCGTGTTGGTTTTGCACACTCTGATACTCCCAAGATCCTTCTCCTCTGGCCAGGCTGGAGGCTCAGCCTTCCTGGAAGGGAGAGACAACCTAGACCCCCAGCAGCTCACCCGAGTCAGCAAGCTGGATGTGGTGTGGAAAGCTGAGAGTGTCAAAGTCCCAGGCCTTTCCTGGGCTTGGAGGGGTGGCGGCCTGGTGTGCCTGTGGCCCAGAAGCCAGGTGGAACACTGGCTGCCTTCCTGTGCAGGCAATGGGCTCCTGGCCCAGGCTCACAGGAAGGTGTCTTTGCTTGTCCCTCTAGGGAGCTGTGATCCAGTCGAGCAGCTGTCCAGGGCGTATCAGTCTCCGACTTATCGTCAGCCCCCTCTGGCCCTCCTCGGAGGAGCTGTCAGTCCACTGTGCCATTGTAGGGTTTGTTGAACTTGTTAAAGGTGAAATCCACAGTGTGTGTGGAGATGGGCTTTCTGTACAGAGGGTTGGAAGCCTGCAGAACACAGAAGGCAAGAGGACACGTGTGTGTCCATTCATTTGAACACACACTCTAGGGGTCAGAGGCCCTTCCTCAGTCAGTCACCCCGGAAAGCGGAGCACGCAGGCAGTCGCAGCCCCGTCCTGCAGGACCATCCCTGCCTCCACATGTCATGCCCTGGGAAGGACCCTCCCTGTCTCTAAGATTCCCTCTTTCTCTCTCAGACGGGCTTGGCCAGATGGTCTGTGAAGTTCCTTCCAACTTTAACAGAAACTAAGTGGGGATTCAGGGGTGCTGCTCCCTGTGCTGCTCAGTCCTTCAGGAGCATGCAATTTGCTTGGGGAGACAAGACTCGCACAAATGGATGCTATCATAGACTCTAACAACTTGAGTTCATTTACTGAGTCTGCAGTCGCTCTAGGACTGTCCAGACTCTTTCTCTGAGGCTACATCAAGCGCCTCTTCCCTAGAAGAGTCCTGAGCTAGGTCTGGCGTGAGGCTCTACACAGAGCCCCCTGTGCTTCTGGACCGTGCATTCTCACCTTCTAGAATGGGGTGCACACCACCTCTCTTTGATTTCAATGCCAAAGATGTTAGTGGGCCTTAAAGCTTGTCTGACCTCAACCAGATCTCTAAGCTTGACTTTTTTTCTTACTTCCGGCTCCCCACTGGCTTACCATTTCATAGCGGGCCCTGGACCTCTCACTCTGGAACTTTGCAAACTCTCTCCGGTCATGGATGGTGACGAGCAGCTTCCAGATGGCCAGGAGCGCAATCCCAATCAGGAGGATACTGCCAACCACAGCCAGGAGGATGGTCGTGGCATTGGGGGCAGTTCCACACTCTGGAGGGGACCAGGAGAAACCATGAGCAAAGCCACTAGAATAGCATCCCTCCCCCCTCCCCCACAATGTCAGGCCTATCTGGAACAACAGGTGCGCCTCTCTTCCTTCCACCTTCTACCAAACACCTTCCCTCTCTTCTCTCTTAGATCCTCATGCTGCTTTTGGGAGACCTGGGGGTGCTGGAAATTTTCTCCAATGCACACAAAGGGGAAGAGTCAAAGAGGGATGGTGACTGTTCCAAGACCACATGTAGAAGAGACCCTTGGTGGCCGCCCCCCTTTCTCCCAGACGCCATGGTGCACTGTGTGCTCAGCAGCACCTCCCCTTACATGAGTGTACGTGTGCCGGCCTGGCCCATTCTCCGCTCTCCAGACTTGATGTGTCTCAGCCTCCATGTAAATGGTTTCAGAGGCAGACTGGGCAGGCAGGAGGTTTCATGAAGCCGTATCCACAAGGACTGGGCTGGAGGCCAGCCAACGTTTGTAACCCCAGAGTGTGGCCCTTTGGAGCGAATGTGCTTATTTTCAAAGAACCACAAAGACAGCGCTTGGAAACAAAGCCTCATTCTTACAGGCATGCATCTTGGGCTGGTACCACAGCACTTCCTCTGCCGCTGGCCCAGAGAAGGCGTATTATGTGGTCTGGCTCAATTTGGAAAAACAGTTTGCAAGGCTGTAAATTGAAGGGAGCAAAACCTTTTCTCCTCGCCCCTGTCCCCCTCCAGGGAAGCATAAAAGGGGTCATACTAGAAACCCTAATTACTCCAAAGCAAAAGGCCATTAGTCCCAGGGTCCAAAGCATGAGGCAGAATTATCAATGTCTGCACTAAGGCTTGGCCTCCTCAGTGGCCCAGGAGCTGAGCGTGGCAGTTTAACCCAGAGCCCCGTCTGCCCTTCTTGGACTTCACGGTGGCAAGTGCAGCTGCCCCTCCAGGGCTGTGTGTGTGTGTGTGTGTACCCAGATGGCCTGCCCAGCCTTGACTGTCCACGCCACCACCCCCCACCCCCCCCACCCCCGCCGCACACCCCCTGCAGAGCCTGTAGCTGCTCACGGCCATCAGCGTCAGCCGTGCAGGTGAAATGTGTGCTATGGCCACTTCTACCCCTGTGCTCCGTCTCCTCCAAGATGAGACACTATAACTCCCGTGCCTCCATGCCGTGACCTCCAGAGCTCTGCCCGGCAGTGGGTCCCCAGGTGTACATCGTCTTTCTTCCAAACTCCAGGAACTGGGTAGGGGTGGCCTTAGATCCCGGTCTTTATAAGGAATTGTGACCCTTGTCTCTCTGGAGTTTGGAAAGCCAGTGAGGACAGAAGGGCGACAAGCCTAGAGCAGGGAAAGGTATCAGAAGCCGAGCTCCCAGGGGGAGCAGAGCCGGCCCTCACCCACCTGGCTCCCTGAGGACTGTCAGGTTGGCCCTCCCGCTGGGGAGCTCTGTGTAGGCGAACATCATGACACAGTCCTTGGCGGTTTTGTAGAAACAAAGCGCAGCCTCTTGGTCATCTTTCACTGGAAGAAAACCAGGTACAAGTGTCCTCTCGGAGCAACCCAGTGTGCTGATGGACAGGGTGGGGAGTCAAGCACCTCAGTTAGGAAAGGGGGTGCAGGGAGGCATGAAGCGGAGGCTGGGCCTTCACAAATGAGTTCGGGTTTCTCACGTGAAGAACGTGGGCCCAGCATGGAACCTGAATTGCTCTGGGAACACGAATCCCCTGAATGGTGAGGACTCCCTGGGGAATGCAAGAGCCCCCCCAGAGTGTTTGCTGGGAGCGATGTGAAACGGAAGAAGGCATTATGCTTGGAGGTGAGGTTGGTAAGTGGAAGTGCCCTGGACATTAAAGGGACACAGAAAAGAAGGAGCCATTCCGATGCCCTTTGGGGCCTGAGAGTTCACAGTTGAGTCCACTTGGCTGAGAGCCAGCTGTAGTGGCCAAGCATCAGCAGTTCTTTGGTAGGGTGTAAAACCAAAAGGACCCAAGGATGACGAGGACGTCTGGACAAGAGTTGGGCACCTGCCTGGTGCCTCACCCACAGATACCACGGGCCAGCGCCCGAGGCCAGGGCGGAGCCCAGACCACCCGCTCCACTCTTCTAGGGAGCAGTGCCCACCTGTCCCCACATGCCGTTAACCCAACATGATGGACTCATAATCCCCTGTCCAGATGTCACCTGCACTCCAAGGCTTCTCTGGGGAAGGGTTAGACTGATTTCTAGGAGGAAAAAGGAGCAGGGAAGAGGAAAGCAAAGGGGACACTGTTCAGCAATGGCCAATCGGTCCTGAAAAACAGTTGTGGATTGATGTTGTGGGTGTGAAATGCTTTTTAGCTCTTGCCTTTGTGACCCTGTTGCTCAAAGGAGGGTTTTTTTGGTTGTTTTTGTTCTGTTTTGTTTTGTTTTGAGAGCGAGCATGAGCAGGGGAGAGGCAGAGAGAGAGGGGGACAGAGAATCCGAAGCGGGCTCTGCATGATAGCAGAGAGCCCAATGTAGGGTTCAAACTCATGAACTGTGAGATCGTGACCTGAGCCGAAGCCAGAGGCTCAGCCAACTGAGCCACCCAGGCGCCCCTGCTCAAAGGAGTTTTAACCTGGAACCAGACAAATTAGTGTGGTTATCAGATGGGAAATCCTGGACTTTTTCTCCTAGGCCCCATCCATCAGCCTGGCCTGGGTGAGTGTATGTGTATGAAGAAAGCTGAGAGAAGGAAGGAAGGAGGATAAACAGTGAATCTGAACAGAAAGCTTCTCACTGAGGATTACACTGAGAGGCAGCTGTGCATAACAGCTCAGAGCAAGGGCCTCAGTCAGGGGGCCACAGGAAGGCAGCATCTCCTTCCGACTGTGTGCGCCCAGGCGGTTGGGGCGGGGGAGTGGCAGGCACTGCCCCAGGTCTGCGGGCAGAACTTGCTGTGAGCCAGTCCTGAAGCACCAAGCAGACACGGTGGCAGGAAAATGGCCACGAGACAAGACTCGGTAGGCTCCCGACCGGCTCCCCTGGTCTAACACAAGCCCTGGCACGCAGGAGATGCTCAACGAACAAGTGCAGGCTGAATGCATGACTCAACATACTCGGGAGCCTCATGTGGCCACAGCGGTCGGTCAGAACCAGGGACGTCTACAGAGGGGGTGAGTCAGGACCAAGAGAGAAGGCAGGGGCTGGGAGCCTGCAGCAGCTGAGGTCAAGGTAGAGGGCAAGGCTGCCAGCAAGGGAGCCTCAGAGGCAGAATCCCTTTCATGGTACACAGTCTTGTTCCCCTCCCGCCCCGCCTCACCATTTTAAATGTATAATTCAGTGGCTTTAGTATATTTACAATGTTGTGTAACTATTCCGTCCAATTCCAGAACATGTCCGTCACCCCAAACAGACACCATCTTTGTTAGCGCTCAGCCCCAGTTCCCTTCTCTCCCAGCCCTGACAACCACCAATCTATTTCCTGTCTCTGTGCTTTTGCCTATTTTGGACATTTCACATAAATGGAATCCTACGATATATATCCTTTTCCGTGTGGCTTCTCACACATAGCATAGTACTTTCAAGAGTCATCTCTCTTGCAGTGTGCATCAGGACGCCATTCCTTTTTCCACTGTATGGATGTACCACATTTTATTTTTCCATTCATCAGTTCATGTACATTTGGGTTGGTTCTCATTTTTCACTCTAATGAATAACGCTGCTATGAACATTTGTGCACAAGTTTTTGTGTTAGCGTGTTTTCAGTTCTCTTGTGTATATACCCGGGAGTGATATTACTGAATTGTGCGGTAACTCCATTTAATTTGCGGGGAACTGCCAGACCATTTTCTAAGTAGATGCACAAATCTACGCTACCACCACACTGTATGAGGGCTCTGACATAGGGGCACTTTGATTCGGTGTAATTATAGTGCTCCAGACCACTTCCAAAGCCGGTCTCGTGCATACGGGGCTAAGATATGTGATTTGCATTTAGAAACTCCTCAGCCTGGACAGAAATGGCTGTACTAGTAAAGGGATGGAGGCAGCCCAGAAAGGGTGAAACACAAAGGTCTGTGCACCTCTGTCTGAGCCACCCTGTGGGCTCCCACTCAGAATGGACTTATAGCCATTTGTTCAGAGGTAAAGCAAAGGGTTGGATGGATGGAGTCAAACTGGAGTGGTCAGAATGAGAAGAACCCTAAAATGTGATCTGCCACGAAAGATAACGGAACAAGGAGTGAGCGACAGCTGCAGGAACAGGTGCCTGTTGCTGGGGGGACAGTTGGGACAGCACTCAATCCCAGTGCTGGGATCACTGTGCAATCTAGGCCACACGAGACCCCTGTCCCTTCTGATGCCTTGCAGCATCATGAGAGCCACACCAGGCTGAGGCCAATGTGATAAAGACTAGGCAGCCATTCATCAAACAGGGTTTCCCTGCCTCCTGGGCACACGACTTGACTACATTTCCCAGCGACCCTTACATCTAAATGTGTCCAAACAACTGAGTTGGAGTCGTGAGCACCATTTCCAGGCCTGGCTGATAACAGCATCTCACGTGATCCCTCACTGTCTTCCCCCTTTTGCTGACTGAGTGGAGAGGATTCCAGGGACCTTGAGGAGAATAGAACCTTCAGGTAGAGGGAGCCTGGTTTCCTGAATGACCTTATCAACCAAGGCCTTATCAACCAAAAAGTCTTCAATGGACTCGCAGTGAGTGACTTATATTTAGTTAAGTCACTGAGGTCTGGGATTTGTTATAGCAGCTAACATGACTTGTCCTAACTAATATACCAACTTCTCCGAGAGCCTGGGAGATGTGACTAAGATGGGGCTCCAGTGATGATGCAGAAAGTTATGAACAAGAAGTCTTACACCCCAGAGAGCCCAGGGACCCAACAGTAGTATCCAGGACACTGACGTTATGCTTCTTAACTCCAGACTAGAACCACCCTGCTCCCTACCAGGTGGCCCTGAGAATCGATGGTCTCCACAGAGGAGGAAGCCTCAAGGTGTCTACCACAATACAAAAGGGAAGAGTTACCCAGGGCCGCTTGGACACACTCACCGATGGTGTCCACCCACGTGATCACTTCATCCTTGCACAGGTTTTGGCAGGTCTGGTTGTCGGCCGGGTCCCCCACGTGAAGTAGCAAGCACTCAACACAGTCTCTTTGGAAAAGAGGCAATAAATGAGGGTGTTAGATGCTGTGCGGTGGTTCCCCACAGGTAACTGAGCTCCCAGGGGTGCACTGCCCACTCTTCTGCTGGGCCTGGGCCCTTGAAGGTTCTACTTCACCCTATCTTCAGATTTTTGGCCTCAGTCAGTGTTTCTGCTGGCCTCTGGTTGCCCAAGGGTTCTTGGAGAAACATGTGAGTTTAGAGGCATGCCTGGTCTACACATCAAGTTGCAGGTTAGAGACTTTCCCATTTTTTTTTAAAGTAGGTTCCATGCTGGGTCTTGAACTCATGATTCTGAGATCAAGACCTGAGCTGAGATCAAGAGTCATCCACTTAACTGACTGGTGCCCCAGAAACCATTCAATTTCTGATACCAGGAGCCAAACCCATCTTCACTCAGCTGTATCACATGCCTTTGAAGAGTCTGCTCCAAGCAGGAAACTTTGGAGTGATTAAAAAAATGGGGTTCCTGGCCTCATAGAGGGGTCCTCACACCCCCCTGGCCAGTGCTTAATGCTGCCAAATTGCCCCATTTCCCAGGATTCCTACTAGGGGATCACTGCCAGGGCAGGGCCCTTAACCCTCCCACATATTAGACTCTCCAGGAGGCTTTCTAGAAAATACCATCTCCAGGGCCTGACCACACCAATGGGATCCACACCTCTGGGGCAGAGCCTGGGCTTCTGGATTCAGATTCACACAGTGAGGGTTGTGAACCATTGTCCTGGAGCCCTTCTCCCTCCCAGATGGAGCCTGCCTGGAGGGTTCTACCCTCTATGAGTTGGTCTACACTAGACTCTGGTAGAGGCTACAGGGTGGCAGTCTCCTTCCAGGAAACCCACATTTCAACAGGGGCCTTCTGGAGAAATTGGGTTAGGAGCCAAAAAGTCTCGTTTTGAGCCCCTTCTCCTCCCACCTCAGGTGCACAGTTTAAGTCAGATAGTGTTATTGTGTAAAAATGCTTACGTAAAATGCTCAATTAAGGATCAGTACTCTACTTCCCATAGTCAAACCCAGTTCCAGACAGTCCCCATCTACCTTCACTTTACATCAGTGAGAACAGAATCCCGAGGCTGTGGGGCCAGAGAAGCAAAGCTTTCACAAAAGGTCTGTGACGCCTGCAGTGGTGGGAGAGGGGCCCGACCCCTCTGGGGGACTGTGGGATGGGGGAGCACAAACAGAACCCCAGGGAGGAGCGGGCTGGGCAAGACAACCAGCTGACAGTGAATTCTGAGGGACTTAGTGGGGTGATGGTGCCCGGTGGCGATGGGGGTGGCTGCCCCAGAAGCAGGGGCTTCCTTGAGACTGGGTTAGGGCCCAAGGGCCGAATCTGTGGAACACAGGTGCTGATACCACAGAGCCACAGTGACCCGGGGGATGGCCGCTCTGCTTACCCATAGGCCCATGGGGACCAGTGAGGTTATGTGTCTGGAAAGCTCTCTGGCAAAAATGTAGAGGGATGTACAACCACGATGCACGGCCTGAATTACCATCATCTGTTTTTTTAATTCCTTGAGATTGAGGCCAGTTACTAGATTTCCAGGGGAGAAACTTCAGGGGAGCAGCAGAACTGGAAAGGAGCTGGACAGCACTTCAAGCGCCCCCCTTTGAGGCCAGGGGAGACAGCAGGGCCATGAGACGCTGTGGCCGCAGCTCCAGCACCCAGTGCCCTGCCTCTCGGTAAGCCCCTCCCAAGTCCTCACTTCCCTTTCTGAACGTTGGGGAGGAAAGCAGGCAGGACTTTCTTAGGAATTCAGGGGTGCCGAGGTGGCTCAGTTAGTTGAGCGTTTGGACTTTTGATTTTGGCTCAGGTCATGATCTCATGATTCATGAGATCCAGCCCCACATCAGGCTCATGCACTGACAGCTTGGAGCCTGCTTGGGTCTCTCTCTCTCTCTCTCTGCCCCTCCCCGGCTTGCGCTCTCTCGCTCTCTCTCAAAATAAATAAACAAGGAAAAAAAAAAAGGAATGCAGCTACCCCAGAATTGGCCATAACATCCCACTCTCCTGGAACACTCCATAGAAACATTCTGGAGTTACAAACAAGTTGGTAATGTTTGCATTTCCCCTGAGGCCAGAGTCCCAGAGTGCAGACAACTGAGACTTGGCTGCAGGCCAGGAAGGGGCGGTTTAGCTCTGGCCCTTTCTCCGGCCTCTGGGATTAGCACACCACAAGTGACCCCCAAGCTGACCCTCCTCTCAGCGAGGATTCGCCAGCCTTCCAACTGCAACCGTTGTTATTAAACCACATTAAACCACAGGGCCACTTCCAGGAAACGTTCCCTAATTATCCATGTGGATTTATCAGTCTAACTTGTGTGCTCCACATACTGGGCTGAAACTTGTGATATATTGTAGTCATGTGTTAAAATAAGTCTGGCCTTTTAAACAAACAAGTTGCTGAGAGAGACTTTACTCAGAGAGCCTGTTAATTGAAATCAGCTGAGCCTGAGTGTGAACTCACCCAAGGTGAAGGGTATGTTTGGTTAGTTCTAGAAAGTGGAGACTGGCTGTTCTGAAACCCCAAGTGGGGAGGGTGGGGAAGACAAGGCATTCAAAACCTGGTGGTTCTTGGCAAACCAACAAGTAGAAAAACATCACATAAGTCACTTTCAAAGGGAATGTGTTTAAAAAAAAAAAAAAAAAAGAAGTTGCAACTAGGCTTTGAAAGAAACAGAGAGCATCAGTGTGGCCCAGAGATAAAGAAAAAGGAATAGTGAGGTTTCCTTATGGCATCTCTTTGCTCTCCTTGTGTCGTTAGTATTGCTTAATGGATAACAAATTATCAGATACTGTTTCTTCTCGGAAATGAATGCTTTAAACATTTAAAGCTACGGTTGTTGTGCCCTTTTGACCTAAAGCTAAGGTTGTCGGGCCTTTTAACTGACCTACGCCAAAACTGCATTGCCTTGCTACTCGAGGGGAATGGAAGAAACGGGCTTGATCTACTTTTATTGATTCCATGTGTGTTGTCCTAGCTTGCCCCCCTCCCTCTGCTAACCTCGTGTGTCCCAAGGACAGCCCGAAACAGCTCTGCGAGAGGAGCTGGGGGAGCGTGCCCCGCTCCGTCATAAAACGTGGGTGATGGCTGTGATTCCACGCTCACACGGCCCCAGCTACTTGGGCTCCAGATCCAGGATCCTACCCTCCTCCCCTGGGACGTAGCTATTTGGATTTCTGTCATTTCTCCACTCTTAGCAGGTCTAAAGTGGGTCTGCTTTTCTTCTCCCTCCCTTTCCCCGGCTCTTCTCCAATTACACAAAATAAAATCTGGTCCTGTCTATCTTGTCTCTCGATCTACAGCCAGCTTTCAATTACCCACGCCTGGATTATTTGAGGCAAACATCCAAGTAGGGGTTGTGCCACCCAGAACATTTCTGAGCAAGGACCGACCAGCAGCCAAGGCAGGCTCGGAGAGCATGAACTCCTTTCTTTATCAGCCCAAGCCAGACATGTGGAGGGGAAATCTGCCAAAAGAAAATTGCACAGTTGCGTTCCCCAGCCCAAGAGAAACGACGTCTGTACTATTATTTGTTTCTGATTATCTGTGCCTGTTTCCCTCACGCCGGGCCCCCTAGCGTGGATGATGATGACACAGCTGTTCCTTTAGCAAAATTCAAGAGAAACGGTCACTCATGCCTTCCTGATGGCATAGCTCCTGGATCCCTTTAATTCCCGCCCATTCGCACTCTGGCAGAGGGGGAAGGGCAGAGCTGCGGGGAGGTCAGCATGGAGAACGTGACCCCGTGGCTGAGTCAGTGGAGGCGCGGTGCCCACTGTCCAGACAATCTCTGCATTCAGCTGCAGTGCAGGGCCAGCGTTCCATTATCTGTATAAATGGAGCAGAAAATTCAAAAGCCATTGTGGTTTGTTTCTGGCATGTCTTATCTAGGTCGAATGCCCTCCTATCTGATCCATGTTCTGATTGTGTTTTGTTCCAAGCAACATTTGCCATACGGTGTCCTGTGAAACATTATTTGGGAAATGTTAATGTCGGGGAGGGGATCCAACTTGTTTGAAAAACAGAAGCATACTACATCCCCCTGTGAAATACTCAATAGCACTCAAAAGGCTCTGAGAAGCCACTATTTTGGTACCCAAACCAGTTGAAATTAATTCAGTGATCTGGTAACTTCTAAGTTGGGGAATAGAATAACAGTCTTTTTTTTTTTTTTTTTTGGTTCTGTTTTTATTTTCTTACAAAATCCCCTTTAACTGTATATTAAAATGGTGTCTTTGAAACACTGGTAAGAACCAGTGTTTCAAAGACACCATTTTAATATACAGTTAAAGTTTAGTTAATGTTCGTATGAGTTTAGCTCCCCAGAAAAGGCTGGGCAGTGGAAAATGCGGGGGATGGGGACTAAGAGGTGGGCCGGCCGCAAGGGCTGACGGGCTGAAAGATGGGCCTGGTCTGGGGTGAGAAGCGGGAGTGAGGGTGCCATTACCTCTTGGTGCTGCAGGCATCTGGGCAAGTCGGGCATTTCTCACACGTCTCCCCAAAAGCTCCTGGCTCTGTGCACTGGCATTGCCCACAGACACAGTGCCCACGGTCGCTGCAGATCTGGCCATCCTTGGCCAAGCACGTGCTAATGTCTGTTGAGCAGTTACAGTTGTCCCCAATGTAACCTGCGTGGCACTTGCATTCTCCACAGTGACACTCGCCGTGGCCTAAAGGGACACACACAGCACATCAGCGCCTGCCTGCATGAACACATAACCAACCACCCAGCGTCTGCCTTGCACCAAGACAATGGGGAGCCAATACAACTGTGCCCTCCAACTCTGTTTGGGCAGACAGAGAGGGCCTAGAGCCCACATGCTTGCATAGCAGGGGGCCGGGCAGCTTGTGTGGCCCAGCTAGGTCTGGGGCGGTGCTCTATGTTGGTCCAGAATTTGACCAAGTAACACCACAGGACCATGACCCCAGAGAGCTTCTTCCTGTCTCAGTTGTCATGTGAAGAATGGCCACCAAATATGTCCGCTTCCAAATCCCCAGAGTAAATGTTACCTCCTGCAGATATGACTAGGTGAAGGATTTTGAAATGGGAGGTTCTCCTAGGTTCTCCAGGTGGGCCCCAATGCCATCACAAGGGTCCCTAGAGGACGAAGACAGAGGGAGACTGGACCACAGTGGTGATGGGACAACAGAAGCAAGATGCTAGCTCCTGCCTTTGAAGATGGAGGAAGAGGCCACAGAGCCAAAGAATGTGAGGAATGCAGCTCTAGAAGCTGGAGACGGCAAGGACATGGATCCTCCCGAGAGCCTCAGAGGGAGTATGGCCCAGTCAGCCCGCTGACTTTAGCCCAGACCTCCAGAATTCAAGAGAATAAATCCATGTTGTTAAAGGCCACTAACTCTGTGGTAATTTATTACAGCCACGGCATGCAGTGATGCTGAATTCTGGCTCCGGCCTCAGAGCCGTAGCCCCGAGTGGGATGATTCGGGCACAGGTGCCAAGGTCAGCAGTGGCTAATTGAACAGCACTCACTATATACACATCAGGCTTTGCAGCATAAACTTGAGCAGTTTCTACAACGGGGCCATGTGGCAGGGACTGTTCCCTCCCTCACATCACAGCTGCCGCAGATGAGACACAGAGATGAAGCTGCTTGTTGAAGATCACCTGCCTGTGGTGGAGTCAGGACTCACACCAGGGAGTCTAAACCCCAGCACCCACTGCCTCTCTGGAGGAAAGACAGCAGAGTAGGCCCTAAGCAGGTGGACAACCAGTGGAAGATTGCCCTGCTCTCCTTTGTAGGAGGGCGAGGGGCTGGGCATGCCCCTTGCAGGCGTCAAGGGCAGAGGCTCACTGGGCTCAGAGGACAAGTGTCAGCGTGAGTGAATGTGTCGCTCAGGGAAAAAAAAGCATGGAGAGCGCCATCTTCCAAGAGCGCCAAAAGCCTGACAATGGATTCTCGATCCTCTGCACTAACAGAGGCAGAAAGCAGCGCTACGGCACTTAACTTTACAAAATTTCCCTTACACTATTATGACAGCATGCTTTCCTTCCTGATGACATTTTGCTAAGGCTAAGACTAAAAGAACCAAGAATTGGGGCGCCTGGGTGGCTCAGTAGGTTAAGCGTCCTACTTTGGCTCAGATCATGATCTCATAGTTCGCGGGTTTGAGCCCCATGTTGGGCTTTGTGCTGACAGCTCAGAGTCTGGAGCCTGCTTCAGATTCTGTCTCTCTCTCTCTCTCTCTCTCTCTCTCTCTGCTCCTCCCCCACTCACGCTCTGTCTCTCTCTCTCTCTCAAAAATAAACAAACATTAAAAGTAAATTAAAAAAATGAACCAAGAATCTGTATCATTGCGCAGCCAGTTACATACTAGCAGGAGACTGCAGCAGTGGGCGATGGGCATCAGACAGGTGGAGGCCTTGCATTTTACTCCCACACCTGAGCCAGTTATCCCAGTAGCTGGATCCCAGCACCTTCTGTGAGACCGCCAATGAATGTGACCCACAATTTAGTTCAGGACCTAACTCCAGAGAGCTTCTTCACCGGCCACTTACTTCCTGCCCACCCCCCCTCTCCTGCTCTGTCGGCTCCGTGGTGCCTAGAATCTGCAGGCAGGAGGGAGGCCATCTAGAGCGACCAAGTCTCCCAACCTTCCCGGGGCCAGACAGCCTCTCTGTTTGCACCGAGGCTCAGAGCCTCAGCAGATACTGCGCCGGGCGAGAGCCCCCTCCCATTGCCTGCGCAGTGCCGAGGCATATGGCAACCCTCTGGGAAAGGTGAGGAAAGCCAGCAGGAGGCTGGGTGCAGTCTAACTGCCTAGGAGCTGGCATGTGAAGGTGAGGTACAGGAGAGGGCAGCACACCTACTCAAGGGTTACACAAGGTGGGGGCAGGGGGCTGGAGGGCACTGGCAGCAGAGTGCACGGCTCCCACGGGAGGGCGGCTGCAGACCCCTCCTCTAGCCCGGTCTGTGAACAGTGCAGGTTTCAAGGCTTGGCAGGCAGGAAGCCACCCCCCACAGGAAGCCTTCCCGAATGAAATGGATCCAATCTGCACAGCCCCTTCACTCTCCAGCCTCAGGGGCCACACTGGTCAAGAGCCTGTTTCAAATTAAAAATGGGTCACTGTCGAGGGTAATTCCACCCCCCCCACCACCATTTTATTATGAAAGTTTCCAAACCTGCAGCCAAGTTGAAAGGATTGTACAGTGAACATCCATATGCTTGCCACCCACACTCCACCGTTAGTGTGTTACCTGCTGCTCTATCGCACATCCACCCCACCCCCTCCACTGGTCAGTGCAGTTTCCAAAACGCGTTTCCAAGTGAGCTGCAGATATGAGTGCACTTCTGGGGAAGGTTTCGAACATAGCTCTGGCACTCCCCAGCAGCTTGTATGCCACACTTCCCATAAAGCATGGTCAGTGCCGTATTTTCAAGCAGAACGACAGTACCTGGGTCAGAGGGACTGCTTTGCTGGAGACAGCGGGTGCTGTTTTTCTCCCTGCTCTAATTGTGTGTGGCAGCAACATAACATTAGCCAATAACAACCTGACACCGTATTCCAACGTGCCAACATTCTGGAGAAGAGGCAGGATATCATTTGGTTGAAGAGTTGGGTTTCAGGTGAAGTGTGTGTGTGCTGAAGGAAGAACTTGCTCCCCATGGTGACTGGGCATCGAAGTGACAGAACCTGCTTGCTGAGAAGGCACCTGCTTGAGCCAAGTTCAAGCTCTGTGCTCTCCGCCATGACGCCAGATCAGCAACGAGCCTGGCTATGTTGGATACATCTGACACCACACAGGCCCGAGAGCCCCCAAACCCAGCCAGAGGTCAAAGGAGTTGAGTGCGTCCCAGATCTAGGGCTCAGGCAGAGAAAGTTAGGGGTCAAGGGCAGGAGAGGGACAGGACTCCCCACCAGAGACATGAGCCATTCCAGAAAGCCTCCCACGACACCTGAGCAGTGAGGACATGACAAGAAACAATGTGTAAGATAAAGTAGACAGAGCACAGACAGCCCCTGCCCACTTAAGTGGGGTGAGCAAGCAGCTGGGTGCTGAGGGGCTGTGGGACATCAGGAAATCCTTATCCATGTGGCTTTTGGCCTCAGAAATTTGACAATTCCAAAGTCAAGTCCCAGCAAGTCAAAGCAGGGCAGCCTCCGGGTCTGGTGAAATGGCGGCGACCTCTCAAAGGCTTGTCCTCACTGGCTCCCTGGCTCCCTTGCCGGCCCCAGTTTGTCCGGCGGTTCTTCCACTCTCAAAGACAGCTTGAAGCAGCTATGGCAAAGATGTGGCCTGTGCTCTCATGTCCTCCTCCCCATCCATGGCACATCACGCCATCTGATCACGGGAGCCTTGGCTTGGTCTCAGGATCCCCCTCAACACAGTACTCCAAGCAGGTTCTACCAACTAGGGGGACTGGCACAGAAGACACAACCATTTGCCATCTTGGTTTAAAGCTTTCAAGCCTCCTTGAGAAAGCATGACCCATACAGGTTTTCAAAAACTGGGTCAGTATGGTTACACTTTACCCTGATCCAAATGTCTCAGATCCTGTAGTTGGGCCTCAACCTGTATGCACGGAGGTTCCCCACATCTTGTGGTCGGCCCTTAGTCTCTCCCAATGCCCTAGCAGGAACACGTTATTAAAATAACAAGGGTCATTTGGCCCTGTCCCAAGGATCAATAACCTACCAATCACCAGTAAAACTAAATGGGGGACTGGGGACATTATCCTGGTTAACAACACCCAGGGGGCCTTAAGCAAGGACTCTTCGGCAAAACACAGCTCCTTTATAATGCTACCCCCAACACCTTGGCAGAGTAAGTCGAATTTAATGATGCCTGTTTAATACCGTGCAGACATAAAAATATTTTCATTGCACATAGGTAGGGATACTGAAAGGCATGCGAAAGCACTTTGTAAGCTGTGACTTGCTACATGTGCAAGTTATTAATAGTACTACCTTTGTTAGAATGATTGATAGCTAAATGGACAGGAAGTTGTAAATGTGTCTATTTATACAGAATTTCAGCTCTACAGAATTCAACAGCTTTCCATCAGCAAAACAGTGCTTGTGTGGGCTGTGGGCCAAGACGTGGCCCCATGCCTCCCTTTATAAAATAGAATATCGGCGATTTAGGGGGAGGGGAGCCCTTAACGCAGGCTGGGAAGGAGATGCCAGGGACAAGCGGGGGAGAACCAGTGGTTTGGAAGCCCAAAGAGACATGATCGGAAGCCCGAGCAAGCGCAAAAAGAGATCAGGAAGTGCAAATCCCAGGTGGCTACTGTGGATTTGCCACAATCTGGAGGGGTGAGGGCAGAATCCAGGGGGCAGTGAGGTGGCTGCAAGCAGGCAGCTCCCACAAGTGGTCTGGAAGTGTGGGAAGAGATGGGGAGGAAGGCAGACAGGATATTCTGAAGATGGGGTATATTTGTGCCTTCTTCTGACTGCAGACAAAGATTCAGAAGAGAAATGGTTTGGGAGGAAACGGAGAGATGGAGGGAATGGCACGCTCTAAAGAGAAGAGATTACAGCAGAGAAAGAGGCAGAGAGAAAGAGAGGGGACACGCTGAGGGGTGAGGACTGTGGCCAGAGTGCGATGTGCAAGTTTCCAGCTCCAGCCATGTTGAGAGAGGCTGAGAGGCTGCACGGAGCCAAGTTCAAGTATGTCCTCCACCATTCACTATGTCACCATGGGCAAGTCCCTAAACCTGTCTGATGATCTGTTTCCTCATCTGTCAACGAGGACAAATGCCCTCCTCGTAGAAATGTTGTCAAGAAATACGGTGCTATTGCAGGTAAAGCCCTCACTCAGCATCTGGTGCGTGGGGGCGCCCAGGAAACGGGCTAGAATTGCTATGAACCGCCACTGGAGCTGAGCAACAAGGCGCTTGGAGACCGATGCATTGGACAACTGTCTCAGGGAGATGCAGGGATGGTGGGGCCTGAGGGAGAGGGGGGAGCGTGAGGCAGGTCCCAAGGTCTTTGAGGAATGCAGGGATGGCCAGGATGTCAGTAAGGGGGGAGGGAGGGGAGAAAAGTCAAGGTGCACAACTCAAAGGAGGGGAGGGTGTGGGAGCAGGTGGAAAGCAAACATCCAAGGGGTCCTGAGGAGCTGGAAGAGTGCCGACCAGGAGGGGCCAGACTCCCAGGCTCCCCCAACTTCCCTCAGGGACCACCAGGAAAGAGAAGGGAGGGGGGGATTTCTGCACAGGCCCAGGATGAAGAGCAGCCTGTTTACCACGGAACATGGGTGGTGGAGAACAGGGTGGGGACACAACATTGGGAAAATGAGGCAGTGGTGCGTGGTGAACATGTGGCTTCCAGAATCACAGTGCCTGAGCTGGCCTCCTCAATCTGCCACTTACCAGCAGTTACTAACGTCTAACCCATCTGTATCTTGGTTTCTTCATTTTTTTTTAATGTTTATTTACTTTTGAGAGAGACAGACACACAATGTGAGTGGGTTAGGGGCAGAGAGAGAAGGGGTCACAGACTCTGAAGCAGGCTCCAGGCTCTGAGCTGTCAGCACAGAGCCTGACACGGGGCTCCAACTCACGAGCTGTGAGATCATGACCTGAGCCGAAGTCGGACGCTCAACCGACTGAACCACCCAGGAGCCCCAGTTTCTTCATTTTTAAATGGGGCTCATACGGGACACCTGGGCGGCTCAGTCGGTTAAGCATCTGACTTTGGCTCCAGTCATGATCTCACAGTCTGTGAGTTCGAGCCCCACATCAGGCTCTGTGCTGACAGCTCGGAGCCTGGAGCCTGGAGCCTGCTTCGGATTCTGTCTTTCCCTCTCTATGTCTCTCTGTCTCTCAAAAATGAATAAATGTTTTTTAAAAAATTGTTTTTTAAATGGGGCTGATACAAATGCCCCCGTCATTGGTTTGCTGTAGGAGTTAATCACTTAACCTGAATAAAGCACTCACTCAGTGTTCGGCATATAGTAAGTGCTCCCTCACTGTTGAGGAAGCTCAGAGTAGATCTCGGAGGATGGGAAGAGAAGTACTTTCTGCGAGGTTGGGTCAAAAGCCGCCAGGGTTAAAATCTCCCATGAGGTTATGTATCCATGTCCAGCCCGAAGCGAGCACACCCAGGACCTGGTGCAGCTGTTCTGAGGCCTCCAGAGCCTCGGTGGGAAGGCTGATACCACAAAGGCACTTGAGGCCCTGTGGGGACGCTCCCTGAGGCATGTCAGGCAGCACATAAGCGGTCCAGGAGGGAAGCCACCGCTCGCCCTCACCCCCAAGCTGGACTTGGACTCAGGGCCTGCAGAGGACCCAGATGGCCATGGGGTGACCTCGGAGGAGATGCCTGAGGGCAGTGGGGCAGGCCTGAGATGGGCAGAACCGAGAAGTGATTCTCTTCTCCCCATTCTCACCCAGCACAGGAGCAAGGGGTCACAACCAGGCAGACGTCAGACCCTTAGGGCACAAGCCAACTCTCCACAGCTGGTCCCCAAATAGTTTCCATCCAGCTCCGGAACACACTGTGGCTTCCTTCAGCAGCGGCTTCAGGCCCCTCCAGGAGTCCCAAGTCCGGTCCTAGCTCCCAGAAGGCCGGGGAGGGGAAGGAGGACTAAGCCCAGTTCCTGAGACAGGAAGGGCGCTTCCCTCCTCTTTCTCACGGTCCTGCCTCCCTCCCTCCCTCTCCCCACAGTCAGTGTCCCTCCCTCACACAAGCAGTTCCCTTCCTCTCACCTTCCTAGTTTCCTCTCCTCACAGACCCTGCACCCCTTCTCTCAGGGCTCTGCGTCTGCTCCCCAGTCTCCCCTCCTCTCATAAGAGGCAGCCCTGTAAATAGGAAGTGGTGAAGAGGAAAGAAAAAGAAGGGGCGTGTTCTGAAAATCTCTGCTCATTCGGGTGGCTACTGTGTCACCAAAGTCGGGTCTTGAATTCTCCAACAATTGGCTTAAAAAGAGCAGGAGGCCAACTCAGAACGTTACGTGCCTCCAGTCACCCCTGTCTGTGAGACTCGCGGCCCTGAGGGCTGCCAAGCCAGGGCACCAGGGCAACCAGGGTCAGAGGCCACCGTTCTGCCTCCTTTGACATCAGGGGGGGTGTTTGGAGTCCCCATTCGGAGCCTGTGGACACACAGCAGAGGGCCCTTGGCACACGTCCTGGCACAAACACAAATCGAGGAGAACAAAACCAGACACGGGCTCACCTCTCTGTGGCCAAACACATATGCAGGCTTCCAAAGGGCATGGCCTCTCTGTGTGGGGCTCCTGGGCAGGAAGGGGAAATCCCTCATAGGAAGTACTCTTCCTGGTTCGCTGCTGACAAGCAGGTTAGAGTTACATAACAGGCCCTCGTGTCCTCACAGGCCCTGCTCCGCCTGTGCTGCCTGCTATCCTCAGGGTGTCTCTGAGCCTGGTCCCATGGGAATGTGCCCCTCCCGTATCTTATCTTTCCCTTCTGTACACTGACTTGGTTCTAGAAAAAGTAAAGAAAGGAGATTTGGGATCTTAGCCTGGCTCCAGGCACTTTAGCAACAACTAAATAAACCTCCAGGGGCAAGAGAGATGTCGTTCTTGACAAGTGTACCTTTGCTCCACAGGCTTTCTGAGGCTGTAAACACAGCATTCTCCTGCCAAGGACCGTCGCTGACTGGAGAACTCGCTCTGCAAGGGCCGCTCCCCAACAAAGAAGCATAGCACTGCCCCGCCCCACACCAAGCCTGGACCTCAGCTCTCTCTGTCCTATCCTTGTCACTCTACTTGAAATGCCTCAGAAAAGCTCAGTTTGGGGACATCCTTTTTCAGCGGAGCTGCTGTGCAATCTCAGCTACCTACCTGCTATCTCGGGGCAGTGGTCCGGTTTTCTTGTCAATGAAAGAGGGATACTGCCTTGTCCCCCGTACAGGATTGGGAAAATTCTTTGTAATGTGCAATAGAGAATGTGTGGTGTACTGCCTCCAAGAGATTTTTAATTTCACTGGGACATCAAGCCACTTTTAAAATCTCTTCACCTAGAGAAACTTCATGGAATACTTACAACAGACTAGGCATTGTTCGAAGCCCTTTACATGGATTATTTCATTAGTCCCCCCCGCCCCCCCCCCCCGCGCTGATAACCCTGTGCCATGGTACAAGCACCACCCTAATTTTCCCAGAGCTGGCAAATGAGGCACAGAGAGGCCAAACGAGGCCAAGTAATTTATCCAAAGCTGCACAGCAAGCAGGTGTCAGGGCAAGGATCTAAACCACACTTGTTTGACTCTGGAGCCCATATTCCTAACCACTGCACACACTGCTTCTGCAGTATCATCCAGTCATGATTACGTGATAACAATTAAAATAGCATATGGGATATGGGGAACCTGGGTGGCTCAGTAGTTTAAGCGTCCTACTTTGGCTCAGGTCATGATCTCATAGTTCGTGCGTTTGAGCCCCATGTTGGGCTCTGTGCTGACAGCTCAGAGCCTGGAGCCTGAGCTTCGGATTCTGTGTCTCCCTCTCTCTCTGCCCCTTCCCGGCTCATGCTGTCTCTCTCTGGCTCTCAAAAAAATTTTTTTTTAATTTTAAAAAATAACATATGGGATAAATGTTCAAAGAGCCCAGGATGTGGTACAGTTAAAAATGTGCAACACAGCCATCCACAAGACTTGCTCTTTTAACCACTGATCCTTCAAGTACTCTTGGCCTCTTCTGTAAAGCAAGGGTGGTAGATCAGGTGGGCTCTCCAGTTCCTCCACAACCATCATAACGCTGCTTAAGGTCAGGGCACAGAGAAATGTGGAGAGCCCGATGTGGGCTTCAGGCTCAGCTGTGGGTTTCAGAATAGTAGAGGAGAGAAGGCATTTGGGATGCAATAAAGCAGCACAAGCTCACACGTGACGATGAATAGGGTGGGCAGCTGGGAAGGGAAGTATTTGAAGAGGAGAGGTTTTGGGGAGCCTGGGTGGCTCAGTCAGTTGAGCGGCCGACTTCGGCTCAGGTCATGATCTCGCGGTCTGTGAGTTCGAGCCCCGCGTCGGGCTCTGTGCTGACAGCTCAGAGCCTGGAGCCTGTTTCAGATTCTGTGTCTCCCTCTCTCTGACCCTCCCCTGTTCATGCTCTGTCTCTCCCTGTCTCAAAAATAAATAAAACGTTAAGAAAAAATTTAAAAAAAAAATGAAGAGGAGAGGTTTTGGGGAGCCTGGGTGGCTCAGTCAGTTGAGCATCAAGACTTTAGCTCAGGTCATGATCTCTCTGTTCCCGAGTTTGAGCCCTCCGTTGGGCTCTGTGCTGATAGCTCAGAGCCTGGAGCCTATTTTGGGTTCTGTGTCTCCCTCTCTCCCTCTCTCTCTCTCTGCTCCTCCTCTGCTCATGTTCTGTCTCTCTCAAAAATAAATAAAGATTAAAAAAAGAAAAGAAAAAAGGAGAGGTCTACTAGGATGGGAAGAGAGGGTGTAGAAATAGATACAGGCCTATTGCATGTACATATATATGAATGAACAGACAAGTAGATGGTAAAAGGGAGGGAAGGAAGGAGATTATGGAGGAAGGAGGCCTGAGCATTAGACTAAGGAGTTTGAATTTATCCCTTAGGCCCTAAATGGCCTGACAATAGACTCCTATTACTTGAGGTAAGCCACAAGCCTCACCTGGATGCCACAGCATCCTCCTGGCTGCCTTCCCATTCTATGGTCTGTCTCCCCCCCAAGTCAGTTTCCACCTGGGCTCCACAGCGTTTCTCTAAAATATAAACTACGTGATGATGCTCTTGCATAAAGCCCTTCCATGGCTTCTCATCACCTACAGCATAGCTTCTACATCTCTACTTTGTGGTGCAACATCCCAGGCTACCCCGTGAGTCTCTTCAGCCGTCCCTGCTTTCCAAGGCATCCCGGGTTCTGGCCATCCCCACATACGTGCAGCCTCTATGAGGTGCTGAACATCAGCATGTTTTGGTTTTGCAACGATCACCTTGCGGTGTGGAGAACAGATAGACCAGGATGGTGGTCAAGGAGTTGAATTTCAAAGAAATAAGAGGTCAGTGGACGACCTGGTAGCATATGGGATGTAGGCATTGAGGAAAAGGTGGGAAAAGGATGACTCCTAGGTTTTTGGATTATGCAAACAGATCAAAGGAGAGATAAGGAGAATCAGAAGAGAACCACGGCTGGGAGGAAGATCATGAGATCACTTTGAGCCATCTTGAGGCTGAGGTGCACTGAAGACACCCACTGGAGATGTCAAGAAGGCAAATGGTGGAGGGAGCTCAGCAGCAGGTCTGAGCAATGGAAGGTGTGGGTGTGATGAGATTCTCAAGAGAGAGTGTTGGGAAGGGACATCCAGGCTATGCCTTGGACAAGTGGACAAGCCAGCATTGAGTGGTTTGCTAGAGGTGAAGGATCCCGCAAAGGAGACGCCAAAGGAGATGGCCAAAGGCTGAACGTGGGAAGAGAGGAGTTCAAGGTGGGGGTGGTCAACAGTGTCAACTGTTCCAGAAAAGTCAAGGGCTAAAAAAAAGTCTATGAGATGTAGCAGCACAAGGCCATTAAGGATCTGGGAAGACCTATTCTGAATCCAAACTGGACTGAGGTTAAGGCTGACTGGGTGGAGACAAATGTTGTCAGAAATATAGCTGTGAATACGGAGGAAAGAAGGGGACAGTGAATGGGTAGGAGGCTGAAGGTTTCTCTTTCTCTATTTTTTTCTAGAACAAAGGGACCTGAGCATGCTCAAAAGCTGATGGGAGGCTTAGTTAAGAGGAAAGCTTAGATATAAAATCACTTATCACACAGATATATCTGTTTGTTTACTTGTTTGCTTCAACCCATTAGTCAGCAAACCCAAACAAAATCAAAGATGGCATTTTATTTTTCTTTGTCCAATGCCTAGAATCGTCAGGCCCACAGTGGATGCTCAGAACATGGGCTGGAGGCTGAGAATATCATCAGCACAAACCTGAAGCCCTGGAGGAAGATATCCAAATCTGTAAATTAGAAAGGGAACAGAAGCATTATTGAGGCTTATGAACTTAAATAGGATTCTTGAGGTATTTCAAATTCTTAACATGTGCCCAAGAAATCCAGAGACTTAAAATACCATGAGAAAAAAATGGTTAAGAATTCTCTTTCGTTTGGCAGGTCAAGGTTATAGTCCAGCAGCACAAGCTTTGCACCCCGCTATTGCTCTTGCATATTGTTCAGATTTCTCCAGCAAAAAAATGTCCTTCAGACATGTGAACAATGATGCATCGTCAGTCTCAAGGCCAACAGCTCCTCTGTCTTTGGCTTAGTGCTAATGAACCAGCCCTGACAAGGTCAACTGATGGTGCTTCCCAAAAGTCAATGCTCCAACAAGCCTCTCGCCCTTTGCCTTCATCTGCCGAACCATATGTTGCATTCATGTTGTATCTGAGCAGCAAAATATGATGACCACTAAACAAATAGGGTGATGTTGCTTTAAGCTAAGCTTCTCCAAACCTCAACATTACTTTTGGAGATGACAGCACTGGCTAGAAAGCTAAGACTCCACTGTCAAAGGATGTTGGCATCCCAAAGGATGCCTTTGCCTTTCTTGTCCTCACACCTGATTTCTCAATGCTGAGGCCCTGTTGCCGAGCCCCTCAAATTACTATTGCATTTCACATGAGGGCAGCAAAGAAAGGACTTGGTCTCTGGCCCAAGTCTATCGATCGCAGGAGACTAAAGCAATGGACACAAGAGGGCAAAATCTGTGTTCTTTAAGGAACTCATCTTTCCAGTCTCAAAAAAATCTATAAACAGCTAAGCGAGATGAACCACAGTCCTCACAGGACCCTAAGGAATGCTGACTCAGAAAGAAAAACAGAGGGCCTGTGGCCAAAAGAAACCGAGGTTTCTCAGATCAACATCTTCAGTTTGGCTTAACCTGCCCAATCCACCTGGCAGGCACTTCTGGGGGAATGCCAACCACATCCGGAGAGATATAAATTCACTACCCTTGGTCACTGCAACAGGATGGGAGAGTTACTATTTTCAACCTGGAAAACCGTCATGTTGTTGTGGTTGGTTAACAGCTGCCATGTTCCACCCTCAGCTGGCCACTGTTCAGAGCTGGGTGCAGCACTTTCAATGGACAGAGCTGGTTTGGAATGTCACGTGAGTGGGCCACGTTGAAGCTTGGCTGCCAGGAGCCCAGCTAAGCCACAAGATGGCAGGAAGCAGGTGCCCAGAGAAGAGAAGAGCGCTCCCCTAGAGTTAGGGGAGGTGGGCTTTTACTGGGTCAAGGATTTGGGCCAACCATGGGTGGGGAGTGTGGCCAACGTGCCAATCTTCTCGGCCGCAGCCTCCTCCACTTGGGTCAGGTCAGTAACAGCCACATCAATCGCCTGGTAGAGTAACAACAACTTAATGACATCACTCATGTCAAAAGCATTTTATAAATTAGAACAGGCCCACAAAGGTTCATTTAAGGAAAGTGGGTTTAGCATAACCAATAACAACAGCCAGACACCCACTGAATATGAAGGGGAACACTCTGCCTTCCATCAAATAATAGTCAGAAAAGGACAGCTACCTCAGCCTGTCCCCTGGTCCACGTGTGTCCTTCAGCCTGGTCTGCTGTATCTGATATGTCCTTACGTAACCCAGACAAACACTCACTTAGGAAAACAGACACTAAATGTTTCCTAAAATTTTGACCGAAATAAAGAGCACTTATTAGGTAAGACTTGGAAAATGCAGGCTCAATGCTTGGGTGGTGGCAGAGAAAACTGGATTGGTAATTCAGAGATTTGGGAAGGGCCTCAAGCTAATCAAAATAAGTAAAATTTGGTAGAAATGAGGTAACTATTTACTTGCAAGGTTCTCCTGGTCTGAATCTATAACCAAGAATCCCAGCAAGCTTTAGTCCAGGTTCTGAGTCTCAGTTTCCCCAAATGTACACAGTCAAGCGGGTAGTAAAATGTCAACCCACTGTGTGTGACAGATGCTATTAGCAAAGGCACAAGACACAAATAATCCTACTATTAAGTGCTTACTCATTATGAGCGCAAAATACTAACAAATGAGCCTCAGTTTGTTTCCAAGGAAACCACCTCAATATAGTGAAAAGGGCATTAAAATAGATGTTCCTTATATTATTACATTTGCCTATTACTAAAGACCAATGTTGTGTCAAATAACATACCAACATGGGAAGGATATTCCTTTAGCTTAGGAATGGTGGGGTCACCTGATCAAGACATGGTGGTTGTGGGCTGGAGTTATTGGAGGTCCCCTCTTCTGGGTCCCAGGGTGACCAGCAGGTGTCCCAGACAAGGGAAGCCAAAGGTGCAATAGGTCAGACTCACTCAGAGCAGCTTCCAGACACCAGGGAGTATTAGAATCTGGGTGGGGCTCTTAGGTCAGTTTTCATAGAGTCATGGACGCTCATCCCAAAGGAAAACAGGGCTACTCCTTCCAATTCCACCCCACCCCACCAGAGGCACTGAGCAGCGGAGGCCTATAATCAGTATGTCACAGTTTCCAAGTCGAGATCAAACTCAAAGCCAGGGCTCAACACTGAAGAAATGAAACCAATACTGGAGATCATATAGTTCTCAATTTAACTAAGAATGGAAAATTGCCTAATGTGTTATCCTATAATATCAAAAAACTAATGCCACCCAAACCTATACATGACTAAGATCTTATCTTGGGCATTCTCATGGCCTTTCTAGGATTTTCCTTTGCTTTTTAAGTTTCATGATCTCTTTCACAAGCCAAGTGTCATGCCCTTCAGGATCAGTCCTGAAGTTCAAAGGCATGTATAGGTTCTTCACCACAGGGGCTATGCTTGCACATTTCCCTTTCTAACTAGCAAGAGAAGGGCAGTGAGGTAAGATCCAATGCTTAGGATGGTCCATTTTTCAGAATCACTGGTGGACTGTTGCTTAAGATCTTTGCAGAAACAGGATCTGAGCAGGGAGCAAGGGCAGCAAGAAAACTCCACCCAGAGCTGAGCTCAGAGCATGGAACAAGGCAGGTTCTCAACCCAGTCTCCCAATACTCTCTCCCTTGTCTTTCAAGATCTCATAAAGTCGGATGGTCAAGGTAGAAGTGCGAATGACTCATATCCTCATTCCTCAGTCTCAGAAAGTTTCTGAGAAGTGGAAAAGTCTAGGGGCAACAAACATTTAGAAATTAATTCAAGACTGCAAGCAGCCCAGCTGTGACCCTGGCTCAAAGCACAGCCCTGGCAGGTGAACAGTGCTCAGTGAGCTCTTACTGCAGGACACGGAATCAGCCACTCACCTAAAACAAGATGACCCTCAGGCAGAGATCACGGTTTCTGCATCTGCAGCTGCACTAACATCGGGTACTTGCTACGCTCTGGTTTTCCCAAAGAACTCTCTCCAATCACAAGCTGCAAGAAGCTGGCTGACCCTGGGGAGAGCAGCTCAATGCACCTGGTTCATGCACTGTTTTGTGATAGGACTAGGCCCTAAATGTGGGTCCCTTTGTGTCTTTCAAGTGAACTTGGGCAGTATCTGGATACAGATGGAATTCTTACTAAATTCTTGATCATGGAATGAACTTCTGAAACCGACCTGTTCCGATGCTATGAATGTCTCTGATGCTTATCTCTATGCAAGAAGACATGCCTCCAAGAAGGGGTGCACGGGGGAGGTTAGGTAGTGACATTTACTCAAACCCCCAACGTGAGGCAGTGTTCAAGGAGCTTTACGGACATTGTTCTATTTGATGCTCACAACCCTCTGGGGTATTTGACAGATAAGAAAATCTGTCAAAAGCTGTTGGTTACCAGAAGTGGGGTGGGTGGGGAGATGGGTGAAATAGGCGATGGGGATTAAGGAGGGCACTTGTTGTGATGAGCACTGGATGATGTTAGAATTGTTGAATTGCTGTATTGTACACCTGAAACTAATATTACACTGTAATTAGATGGTAACATCTAATTGGAGTTTAAGTAAAAACTTACAAAAAAAAAAAAAAGAAAGAAAAAGAAAGAAAAAATCTGTCAGGGAGGGTAAGTGAAGAGTCCAAGGTCACAGAAGTAGAAAGGGGCAGGGCCGGGTTTAGAATCCAGATTTGAACATGGACTGGTAAATGGAAGTGTCTTTACTAATTAGGGGTATGTCATTCCTTATGATCATAATTATTGAAGAATCCTGTAACAAATTCTGCTCTTAGAGCCACCGTATTCTGAGTGCTCCACAATGGAATAGGACCCTCTCAACTTCCGCTGTCACGTGCATAATTAGGATTTATGTAATAGCAAATAAGGGAAACTGCTATGCAGGACATTCCTGTGGGGGACAAGAGGCCCTTTCTCTAGAAAATGTATATATTTTGCATTTTTATATTTGCAAGTAGCACCCACGTAACCATCAACAAACTAAGAAGAGATTAATATACATGCAAAAACCTGAAGAATTTTCTAGGCTCTCTCACCTGAGGCTCTACAGGGGTAGCAATCCCACCAAGAGGCCCCTTTCTTGGAAAATTAAAGGTGTCAAATCATGGCTCATTCAAAAGGTACTTTTTGAGGCCTCTGTTGTGCAGCCACATTCAACTCGGTTTTATAACAAGCCATTTATGATCTATACAAATTGCAATGCAGTGGCAGAAAGTACCGTGACCACAGACCCAGGAACGGCACTGGGATACTTACCATGAGTGTGAAAATTACATTTCTGAAGAAAACAGGATAAATATGGTGAGAAATAGTGTTATGAACATAGCTGGATAATTGTTGCCAAAGGAGGTGTTTCATTTGGCAAGAATCAAGAAGTCTAGAACCAGGCCTTAATGTCAGAGGTGTTTTTAACTGGAGAGGTTTCACACAGCCTTGTGAAGCCTTCTGGAAGCCATCAGCCCAGCCTCAGCCCCAGCGTTTAGATGCTGGCTCTGGCCACTAAAATGATGCCACCATTGTCACTCTCCCATTTTTTTTATGTTTGAGAGAGAATTGCAGATGTCCCTTAATCTCTAACTGCCTGCCACACATTAAAGAATTTTTATATCTATATAAAAATCTGTATGGAAAAGAAAAACATAAATATACGTATATATGTATGTATAACCTGGCCAAAAAGCCTATTAGAGGAAGAAAAATATTTGAGACCTTACTTAGAGGTACTTTTGGGATCTCACAGTCAGAAGACCTAAAGGGCTCTGTTCAAAATTCCCTATCCTATTTGATTTAAATTTTCTCAATATATGAAACCCAAGAAGTAGGCTGACTATTAATTAGCAAGCTATTCACTGCACCCCAGGGCAGTCATCCAAGGCACAGAGAGTGCTGAAATCTTCCATGTGGAGACTGATTTCAACAGTTTACCACAAAGAAGTAACTCAAGTCCCAGGGCATGCACTGTTTGGGTATAGAAACCAACAAAGAACAACAAAGAACAACAAAGTTTGAGCAATAATCTTTTACTACATTAAAAACAACTAAACAGGGGCGCCTGGGTGGCTCAGTGGGTTAAGCATCTGACTTCGGCTCAGGTCATGATCTCGTGGTTTGTGAGTTCAAGCCCCGCATCGGGCTCTGTGTTGACAGCTTGGAGCCTGAAGCCTGCTTGGGATTCTGGGTCTCTCTTTCTGTTCCTCCCCTGCTCATGCTTTGTCTGTCTGTCTGTCTCTCTCTCAAAAATAAATAAACATTATGTAGCAACGTGGATGGAACTGGAGAGTGTGATGCTAAGTGAAATAAGCCATACAGAGAAAGACAGATACCATATGGTTTCACTCTTATGTGGATCCTGAGAAACTTAACAGAAACCCATGGGGGAGGGGAAGGAAAAAAAAAAAAAAAGAGGTTAGAGTGGGAGAGAGCCAAAGCATAAGAGACTGTTAAAAACTGAGAGCAAACTGAGGGTTGATGGGGGGTGGGAGGGAGGGGAGCGTGGGGGATGGGTATTGAGGAGGGCACCTTTTGGGATGAGCACTGGGTGTTGTATGGAAACCAATTTGACAATAAATTTCATATATTGGAAAAAAAAATAAAACAAACATGTTATTTGGAAAAAAAAATAAATAAACATTAAAAAAAAAAACAAAAACAAAACTAAACAGACCATGTCCTACTTCTTATGTTCCACTGGGGGAGGGACTCTGAAGGGTCAACACTTTACGAGACTCAGAAGAATAGAAACCTCACAGTGGCTCCATAAAGCTCCCTTTGCACACACAGGGACCGTCTGTGGACAGAACCATTCCCTAGGTTATGTTGTCTCTAGAAACCAGAGAGAAACACAACACGCACACAGGGCATTCCTATGACAATGTGTCCCAAAAGTCACCGCTTCCAAACCTTAGTCTGATTTGCTTCACTACCAACTTTTATGCTGAATGACACATTACAAACTTGTACTCTCTTGCATTCCCCCCTCGGTCCTCTCTGGGGGTAGGGCAGACAACGAGACAAGGATAGACAAAAACGCCAGAGAGAAGTGGAAGGAGCTTCTCTAGGATGTCCCCACCGAGCCTGGCCCTGGCTCCCTGCCTGACCCCCCCCCCGTCTGAAGACAGACCACAACCACACGGCCCCTTGCGGGCAGGCTGCAGGGAAAGGGCGGGAAGGACTGTGGGAGAACGCTGAAGTCAGCTGCCCATGAGCCTCTGAGTCAGCACCTTCAAGACCAGAGTGGCTGCTGGGAAACAGACTTCTCTCCCACAAAAACCCCAAATATAACAGCAGTCTAAGAGTTTGAAACCAATGGACACAGTTCCAGGCGGGAGTTCTAAGCTGATCATGGGTGCCAAGGAACTGGGGAACGGAACCCATCACCCACCCAGTCACGGCTGCCTTCCCGAGACAGCAGCAGTGTTCGAGAGACAAGGAAAGATGAGTGGGGTGCTACATGGATGTGCAAGAGTGAGTCCTGCCTGGAGCTGGGCTCAGTTTTAAGTCCTTACCGAATAACCAAACACAACAATGACCTCATTCCAGAAACTGTTTTCCCCAGGAAGACTTGGATGGCTTCACGTTTCAACTTAGTTGTTGCTTTTAAAGTGAACGGGTATAGAGGGTAATTGGGGATGCAATGGAAAGAGACTCAAAATGTTCTAATCAATGAGGTATGAAAGTCATGCAACTTTAAGTACGTCTCAGGATGTATTACCCGAGAAAAGCACAACACAAAATTGTACACAGACACACACATACTAACTTAGAAAAAAAGTTTAGAAGGAAAGACACTGACTAACCTCTCCAAGTATGAGTGAAGGAATTATAAACAATTTATTTAAATTTTTTCTACTCTTCTAAACCTAAGAATTCTCCAGCTATCTGACCAAGCACACAGTTTCACAAAGGATGTACGTTAACCAGTACGGGAGGAAGGAGTTCCTTGTCTGGGTCACCAGATGTTCCAAATTAATCCCAGTGACCAAGACGGATGCAGACAGCAAGGACAGCCAGCACATCTATCGACAGAATTATTTTTCACATTCTCTTTAATGAATGTGTATGGCTTTTCCAACGGGGGTGGAAAACATCCTAAGAAGTTAGTGGCCTGAGGCATCATGCATGTGGGAGCCTTGAGAGCTTCAAGAATCTGCCTCTTCTCTACCCAGGGAGAGTCTCTCAATACTGTAGGATTGTATGGGGTGAAGGGAGGCAGAGAGAAACAGCACCCGGGCAGAATTCTGAAATGCAAGCTTAACTCAGAACTGTGCATTCCGGTGGTTGGACAAAACAGCTGCGTACTCTCTCAACTACATAATACCCCTGCTTCCAAAATGACAAGTTTTCCATGCTGAGGCCACTCACACCTCACCCACACCCGCCCTGCACACCCAGACTCTGCACTGTATGCAAAGAAATGTTAACATCTGTCGGGGGGTGGGGGGAGAGGAGGCATCTACTGCATGCTGGGCCCCTCTCCTAACTAGCACCAGGCCAGGTCCTTCCTCTATGTCTTCTCCTTCAAAGTTCAAAATAATGTAGAAACAAGGGGTTGTGAGCTATTTTAAGACAGGAAACCAGAAGTACAAGACAACCCGTCAGTAGGCTGAGAAACTACGGGGATGGAATTGGCACGTGTCATCTGGCTTAGAAGCCCTTGCTCCCAGGCAATGTGGACACAAGCAGCCTTCTGCATAAAGACATATCAGGGGATTGTTTCTGGCTCCTGAAGGAGGGACAGTTTCATGAGAATGGTTGTGAAAGTTTGAAAAAAGAAAAAATGCTGCTAAAAGCCAGTTACGGACACTGCCAGGCTCCTTGGGGCTTTTATGGTGCTGCTAAAGGGAAGCAAGGTCCATTCTGCCATGCTGGCACTCCTTAGGCAAAGCCTGGTGATTCACAGGGGGAGGCCGGCCCCTTCTGCACATTGGGCAGCGGCTGCAGCGACCAGAGGTGGTGGCACTGACTCATAAAGCAGCCAGTGGTCACTGAGCCCTCCTTTTGTTCCAGGCTGTGCACTGGGTGCTTTATTCACATTCTCTCTCGTTTGCAAGAGCTCTATGCCCAGAGTGACACAAGCAGCAGGTGGTGTTATTGGATTCAGACCCAGGACAGCCTGATCCTAAGCACTTTTCCTGCTAACACAGATAGAACCATGTCGCGAATCCCAGACCCTCATCTCTTTGACAGAGGAAGAGTGGATCCCTGCTGCACGGTCAGCACATCAAATCCTCATTCTTCCACCCGTGACATTTCTCTAGGACATTCACATGCCCTGTTCACAACTTGAATTGCTCCAGAAGGTAGAGGGCATGTGAATGTCCTAGAGAAATGTCACGGGTGGAAGAATGAGGATTTGATGTGCTGACCGTGCAGCAGGGATCCAAATCAAATCCCAGGAGGCCTCACCTGCTAACCCATGTCCAGGCCACCCTCAGCACCTGCTCCTTCCACAGAGGGATGGTCATTCTTCCACAGGGACAGGTCATTTATATGCTCTGGTTTGCTTCCTATGTTTCTGCTTTCTCTTCCCTACTATACTCAAAGTTCCTTTCAAATCAGTACTTCCCAACTGTAAGACCATTTGCAAGGAGGAATCACAGAAACAACAGAATACACTGCAGAAGAAACTAAGATCCTGCCTAAAATTGTTCCACTTACTGTATTTGCAGGCAGCATGGTTTTGGACGGAGTGACCCCTCTGAGACACGATTTTACAGTATCTCATAAGAATGCAACTTCCAGAACGGGAGCTGCCAATTGTAATTTCACTGGAATCCATGGAAAGTCTTATTCTTAGATTGAAAACTTCAAGCGCTCAAACAGGAGACAACAAACACTTGGCTTGGCCATAGTTCATTTAAAAAATTAAAAACCTTCAACTTTTGGTAGTAATGTTTAAAAGCACCTCAACAGTATCATGTGATTGTTTAACAGAAAATAAAAAGTGGACATATTGTTAGGATGTGTTAATGGAAGTGGAATGTCCAGATCACAGAAATGTGCAGCTGAACTCTGGGCCGAGCCCTTGTTATCCAAAATGACAACACACTCGATGCTGAGAAGTGCACTTAATAAACTGCTAGAGTCCTCAGAGGAGGAAGAGCCTTGGTGTCTTTGTGGTAAGAAAAGAGCACAGAGTTGAGGTGCCTGGGTGGCTTGGTCGGTTAAGCGTCTGACTTCGGCTCAGGTCATGATCTCACGGTCCGTGAGTTCGAGCCCCGCGTCGGGCTCTGTGCTGACAGCTCAGAGCCTGGAGCCTGTTTCGGATTCTGTGTCTCCCTCTCTCTCTGCCCCTCCCCTGTTCATGCTCTGTCTCTGTCTCAAAAATAAATAAACGTTAAAAAATTAAAAAAAAAAAAAAAAGAGCACAGAGAAACGTAAAGAAATTTTCAGATGTTTGACAGGCTGACATATGGAAGAGGGGGTCTAGAACATGAACCGGTGAGTAGGAATTACTGAGAAACAATGTTCTGTTCAATCAAAAGAAACTTGCAAACTGTGCCTGTGGGAGGCAGAATGACGGCCCCCAAAGATGCCCACGGCCCAATCCCAGAACCCGTGTCTGTGTTACCTTAAGTGGTAAAAAAGGACTTTGCAAGTTTGATGAAGTCAAGGATCTTAAGATGGGGAGACTCCAGGATTAGCCTTGTAATCACAAGGCTTCTTATAAGAGGGAGGCAGGAATATCAGAGAAAGAGATGCAACAACAAAGCAGAGGTCAGACTCAGAGAAAGATCGGGGTGCCACACTGCTGGTTTTGAAAGTGGAGGAAGGGGCTACAAGCTAAGGAATGCAGACAGCTTCTAGAAGCTGGAACAGGGTGGGGAACCACAACGGAACCGATTCTCCCCTGGAGCTTCTAAAAGGAATGCAGCCCCACAGACACCTGAATTTTAGCTAACTAGTATCCACTGTGGACTTCGGACTTTCAGAACAGTAACAGAATGCATGTGTGTTGTTTTAAGCCACTAAGTCTGTAGAAATTTGTCAGAGCAGCAACAGGCGATGAATGCCATGTCTAACAAGGGAATAACCACTACCGGCCCCAGTGAGCTCCCTGTCTCAGAAGGCAATCCAGAAGAGACTGAACACCTACCCATCAGGAATGCTGTGCAAGAAGGCCTGGATGACTCACAGCACACACTGTGACCCTGAGAGTCCACATGCACTTGGCTGGTCCTTCTCCTGCCATTGTGTTCAACACACTGGTCTCCACCCCAGCCTGGTGGCAGGCAAGGCTTGCCCTCGCCTTCTCCCAGGAGGACAGCAGCAGTTAGTAAAAGGCACACTTTGAGTGAGGGATGTCCCAGTGGTGCCTGGGCCTGGCTCAGCACTACAGTGCTTGCGGGGTGCCTACCTGAGCAGAGGACCCCTCTGTTTCTGGCACAGGAAAAGTTGTCACACTGGCAGAAAGCCCCGTAGATCTTGCCGAACTCGCTCTCGAAGCAGGAGCACTGGTTGCAGCTGCACTCCCCACGCCCGCTGCACAGGGGCTTGCCCTCTGCTTCCCGGCACAGGTTCTGGTATCCACTCTGGCTCTCCCCTTCCTGGCACTCACACCTGGTGCCCAGGTAGCTGGGGTTGCAGTCGCACAGGCCACAGACGTAAGTCCCGTTCCCACTGCATCTGGCGCTGTCGGGCTCCAGCCCTGTGCTGCAGCCGCACCTGCAGCTGTAGGTGACCCCCACCTCCAGGCTGTCCCGGAACCCCACTGGCCGCAGCGTGAACGTGTGCTCCGCGTGCTTGCCTGGACAGCTCCGGGCCTCCGCCGACACCTCGAAGGACGCCTGTGCAGAAAGAAGAGAGGGGATGTGGCGTGGCTAGTCAAGAGCTCTGGGGTATCTGCACCAGCCTCCTAACCCCCCCGGGGACCCAGGGAACTTCCCCCCCACCCCCGTCCCAAGGTCCTTGATGCAGAGCTGCCACTGAGCCCCAAGGAGGAAGAGGCCCCAGGCCACCAAGCGCCCTCACTGTACCGAGGACGAGAACACTCGGGCGCGCCCGTGTTTGACGGGCACGTTATCTTTTCATCTGCACGACCCTGAGGAAACTTCGGGCTTCCACAGAAAGGTAGAGACTCATTCCAGGTCACACAGTTCTTCCTGCATTTCACTTGTATCCTATCCTCTCCCCTGGCCATTGTGGAAGTCACTCAGTCAACAAGTACTTGCTAAGCACGTCTTCCATGCCGGGCACTGAGCTAGTTCTCCCTGACCTCACAGGGCACGGAGGTCCATGGACCCTGGCCGATTGCCTGCCCCTCTGCAGAAAGGTTTCCTTTCCTTCTGGAGAGGGGACGGGATGACCCTGGGTCCCTTCCAGGGTATCTGTCTTCCCACAGGTAACACCTGAAGCCTCGCTCACGCTCGACCCAGGTTCCTCCTCTGGCTGGTCCTCGTAGCTGCGTCTTTCACGATCACGGCCCCAAGGTCGTAAACAAGAGTCATCACAGATGAAACACTCCACACACACGTACAATATTTCTCCTTTTAAACAAAGCATGAAGAGAAGTGCCGCTACCTCCTGAGCTTCTCATGGGTTGCCCTGGAAACAGGCAGCAAGGTGGTTCTAGGTGGCAGACGGTGGTGCACGAAAGATGCCTGTTGGCTGCCCACAGGGCTGCAGTGTGAGGATGACAAGGACACAGCAGCCTGGCTCTCCCAGGGGGCGGAGCCTGGCTCCCCGCCCCCCCCCCCCACCTCCCACCGAGAAAGGAGCCATGTGCGGTAGTCATCCAACACTTGGCTCAGAGCCCAGCACAGGTGGGGTCCGCAGACAGGTAGCTGGCACCCCCTGACCAAACACTACTCTGAAACACTCCTCTCAACGGTGGCACTCTCTGACCAGACAGAGGCCTGTGCCCACTCCAGAAACTGACTCACTGCATCTGGCCAAATGTCTTTATTTTATTTCATCTCATTTCATGTTTATTTTTGAGACAGAGACAGAGACAAAGCGTGAGCAGGGGAGGGGCAGACAGAGAGGGAGACACGGAATCCGAAGCAGGCTCCAGGCTCTGAGCCGTCAGCACAGAGTCCGACGCGGGGCTTAAACTCATGGACCGCGACATCATGACCTGAACTGAAGTCCGACGCTTAACCGTCTGAGCCACCCAGGCGCCCCTGTTTTTGAAAAAGTTCCTCAGTTCATTCTGAAGCTCAGAATGGGTTGGAACCAGTTTTAGCTGTTGTTATTTTTAATTCTATTATTTGGGCTGGATTAAAACTGATTTTTAAAAAGTCATCTAGGCTTAGTTGGTTATGCATCGACTCTGATTTCAATTCAGGTTATGATCTCACGGTTCGTGAGTTCGAGCCCTGCGTCAGGCTCTGTGCTGGCAGTGCAGAGTCCGCTTGGGATTCTCTCTCTCCCTCTCTCTCTGCCCTTCCCCACTCATTTCCCCCCTCAAAGATGAATAAGTACACATTTAAAGTTAAATAAATAAATAAATAAATAAATAAATAAATAAATAAATAATCCTCTATTACTTGTTTTACTGTTACTTAGGTAACAATGCATATGTTTAGAGAACACTGAAAACATGTTTTTTCTAAATGTTCTACAGATCCCTATCACTTTGGGGTCTTTAATAATTCTAAAGGGCTTCCCCTCAGATTCTAGAACCTGTGGGGCCACCCCAGTGTAGGGGTAGGTGAGACTGAGCAGGAGGACAGACCCAGCACTCCAGGCGCCAGAGAGAGGTCCTACTTGGTGGCACACACGGCTCCAAGGGGACTCAACAACAGACATCCAGGAATCAGTGTTAGCCAAGGGGTATCACAGGTGAGCTGAGGATGGTGACCACTAGCCAGAATCACAGGGTTCTGGGAGAGCCAAACCAGCAGCAGACAGTAGGGACTAACCCATCCCCTTTCCAGAGAGGAAGCAGCGTTGGTGGGTCAGGGAGCTTAATGCTGGTCACACAGCTGGCGGGGGTGGGACCGGGCCTGTGCTCTCCTTGGCACATCACTTCCTGGAAGTGGGGAATGCGCCAGATGTTCAGTGTCCTTATCTGGGGACAGAGGGAGAGGTGGCCCAGCTCACTGCAGGGACCACTAGATGGTGATCCCCAAGGTGGTGACCAGAGGTGTCTCCAAATCATCCTGCCTTGTGCTAGCCTACAGATAGGAAGTGGGGGGAGGGGGGGTACTTGACCGAAGCCACCCACGGGGCCATCGAGAATGCAGAGGTGAGCATCCCTCCGTTCAGAGAGAAGCCATGGCTTGCTCAAGGCTACTACTTCTGAGGGCTACAATTGTGTGGGACCTATGAAGTGAAACGCCCTTGCCTCCCAAAGACATCTGTGGGTCAGAAGTGGAATAAGCTACAGAGGAATAACCCAGACCAAAAGCCAAAGGGATTTAATTACTGAAAGATGGTGAGGAGTGTCCATCTGTGAGCATAACCTTCCCCCAGGGAAACATGCCTGCATTAAGGGACACAGTAACGAGAGAATTAAATCTCCCCAGTCTTACCAGTGTGTCTGTGTTCTCCAGGGCCTAAGTGCAGAAGCTAGGGGAGCCCCTGCATCAGTGCAGGGAGCCAGTCACCCAGGACTTAGAAAGGCTCACATGCCGTCCGCCTGGCCAGCAGCACAAGGACGACTGGCTTTAAGCGGTCCCGGTGGCCTTCCCCAGCCAAAGTTGTGGTCTAACCGAGGTCCTAGCTGTCGGGCCCGTGCAGCCAGCCACCTGATCACCAGAGAATGACTCTAATTCAGCCATGGGGTCTCATGTCCTGCCGGGCACAGGAAGGCTATAAAAAGCACTTCAGGAACAAGTAAATCTGTTCTGCTAACCTCCTTTCACAGTCCATTCCCTGAGGGATCAGGAAGGAATCCAGAGTCTGTCAGGCAGCTGGAATGAGACTTTTCCCTGATTACCACAGACTTCAACTGATACTGAAAGCTCCCCAGTTCCTTGAGACTTTCCATCTCCCACTCGGAGATTCCAGAGAAAGGTCATGGACACAGCAGCCCTCCCTCCCATCCAGTCTTGTTACTGAAGCCTCATTGGGATGCTCCTGGTTTCCCCACAGGGCTCTTGGCCTGACCCTCGCTTTCAAAAGGGCTGCCCAGCCCCCACCCCAAACCCACCAAACCCAGGGCTGTACAGATGCCAAGTCCACCAGGAACTCATTGAAACAAAGCGCTGGGCACGGGCATGCGGTACAGAGCCCCACAGGAGGTGACAGGAGAGGGGGATGCTGTGGGAAGCCCGTGATGGGCTCACTGCGTCCTTTGTACTGGGCGTTAGTGCTTGCTGCACGGCTGGCCACTTGCATACTGATTTGTCAAAGCCGGTTCATGAGAAAATCAACTCCCAGTGGCCGGGCCCACTCCATCAGCACTGGCTGGTGTTGGGGCCAGAGGAGGAAAATTAGAGAAAACACAGAAATCACTGGAGAAGAGAACCTTATTGGATATGACACTTTCAACATTTTATTTGAGGCGTGTTTCTCGTTGAGGATGACCTTGTCCCTTACCCCCTGCCATCTTTCCTGCTTCTTGCCCAGAAGAGCTCTCTTAACCCAGAGAACACAGGACAGTCACAAAACCGTGGCCTCTGGTTGGAAGTGACCATAGAGTCCCTCCCTGTGGAAGCTTTAGCTACAGGGGTGAGACCCACCTGGCTGCCACCTGAACCCAGCTGTCCCAAGGCTGCACCCCACACACGTACCCCATGGGGCCCATCCTCATCCATAGACCAGACCCAGAGGTACCCCATGACAATTATTCCCTGTGTACTTTCCCTAATCCTGCTTCCCTAAGGTAAGTCCCCGAGGCCTTCTGCTCGCTCTACACTCCTGCCTACCTCATACCATTCGCCACCTTGTCCATGGGGCTCCCAAATCATGGCATTGAAGAAAAACACCTGGCTGCCAAATAACACCAGACACCTTGGCACATCTGTCCTACCCGTATGTCCCGGGCCTGCCTCTGCAGCCTCCACTCCAGCCACCCTCTCCTTAGGCCCCAACACTCCCCTCAGATGCTTCCTCCTACAAAAGGGCAATGCTTGTTCACAGCCTCAGAGCCTCACCTGCTGCTCACCATGCCATGCCCACTCCTCCCCCTCCATGCCTGGAAAATCCCTACTCATGCTTCTTAGCTCGAACAGCACCCCTGTGATGTGGTCCTTCTTCCTTGGGGCTGCAGTGACACCTTGCTGAGCTTTTATAGCCGCACCCATCACCCTCTATGGGGCTGCCTCATCTGCACGTGTATTTCCTCTGCCAGATTTGTCCTTGAGACAGATGTTAGAGCAGGGAAGTGCCCACATACTCAGTAGCCGGCCTGGTTGCTGAAGCCCAAGTGTGAGCCCCCTAGAGAAAGCTCAGTCTGGAAGGAGGGACAGAAGTTTGCCTTCCTGACCCAGGGCTAAGAGAATCAGATTGGCCTCAGCCAGAAGTGCAGAAATGCATCTCTCAGCAAAAAGGTGGCTGAGGGAGCGCCCCCTCATTCCCTGCCAGGGCCGGCTCCATGGGCCTGTGTCTGTGCACTCCCAGGGCCCCACACTCCGAAGGGCCCTGTGCTGTTTAATCCTCTGCTGTTGTCACCTTCAGACTCTGCATTTTTGAACAAGGACCCCATGCTTTGATTTTGCACTGGGCCCTGCACCTTATGCTGCCAGCTCTGCCCCCACTGCTTCTGGGGCCCTCAAAGAGCTGAGTCAAAGGGACGCTCCCGGCACAAGCATGCGGAAGAGCCATCGAGGGCACCCGTGTGGAGGCAGCGCCCTTCTTTCTCTATCGCAGATGCTCTACCAATCATCCCAAGACAGCTGAGATTTTTTGTGTTTGCGAGAAGATGCCATTTAAAAATCTTTTTTTTTTTTTTTTTTTTTTGTCCTCTGGACAATGTCCTTACTGTTTCTGAGCTATCCTGGCAAAAAAACAAAATCTGTACAGCACGGTGTCTGTATGTAAGTGGTAATGATAGCACCTTGGGCTTCCTTGAAAGCTTTTTCTTCCAAAGTGCATGAGGTATACCACAGGCTTTGGTACCAGCAGCTTCAGTTTCGACTGCTGGTGTTTGGGGTTCAACAGCAGCAGGATTTCCGGCAAGTTTCTCAGGTCCCCCTTGGAGCCTCAGTCTTTCTCACATGAAGTGGGGAAGTAATGTCTACCTTACAGGCGCTGCAAGAAGCAGAGGAAGCTGCAGTAAATCCCTACAGCAGAACGGGGCCCATTATAAACCCCCGGAGTGGTACTCATGTTATCCCCTCCATGATAAGGAGGACTAGTCAGATGACCTTGGTGTGAGTGGCATCCACTGCTTGCTAGCTGGGGGATCTCGGGCATGTTGTCATACTCCCAAATGTCAGTCTGGCAGCAATGGGTGCAGCGTCCCATCCCCCACCTGAGCCAGGGGGTGTGTGCACTGAATGAGGTGAGGTGCCTAAAGGCACTCGATGAACTGTGTTCCCCATGTGAGGGCCCCCATTCTTTGTTATCATGCTTTGCTTCGAAATGGACCCTCTGAAATAGATAGGACAGAACAGAATCATAGGCACTAAAAGGCCAGGGAAAGGTGGTCTAGGGTACCAGCATCAGAGCCAGAAAGCCCCAGCTTTGAATTTTCACTTTGCTACTTATGGTAGTGGAATCTGGGCAATTCAATTCTTTGTGCCTGAGTCTTTCTCATCTGTCAATATAAACAATGGTATCTTCCTCACAGGGAAGTGGTGAGGAACACAGAGCTAACTCACAGTCTAATTTGTTCCTGGTCTTTCCTAAGGCTAACTGCATGTCCCTCTTGGGTCCATGAGGGACCCCAATATTCTCATAACAATTTTCTCATTTTTGCTTAAGGCAGCGTAAATTGCCTGAGTTTCTTGCATATCCCAAAAGAAATCTAACTTTATGCTGTCATTATCAAAAAACACCAGTTCCTTTGACCTTCCTGGTTTCTAGACAATTCATCGTGATAGTTGCTTGTCATTTGCTCTTTGAAAAAAAGAGAACTGAGCACAGAACTCCATATGTAGTCTTACCCACACGAAGAAGAGTGGAACCATTATCTCTGGGGTTTCAAAATACTTCCGTTAATATGACCTCAATGGCCTTTTTTTTTTTTTTTTAAGCAGCATTGTTTATTCACATTAAGCCTTTGAGAATCAGAATCTGCCAGGTCCTTATCTTAAAAACTACTAGCAAACTAAGTTTCCTCTACCCTGTTAATAGTCTGAACTAAATGCAAGATATCAGTCCTGTGATTTCAATACTGCTGAATTTTGAAAATGATTTTAAGTCTTGGTTTTCCTGGAGCAAAGATAATCTGTGTTCTCTAGTTCTGTGACCTTTTCATACTTGATAAGCAGTCTTTCGTGAGTTCCACTCAAGCCAGTAGAAAACACAAGTAGATAAGAGACATTTGGAACCTCATTCAAGTCTTCCCTCTAGCTGACATTATGAACACTCCTCAGAAGCAAGTTTACTCAGCTACAAATCTGCCTAACTGTGCTGTCATCAACTCACATCATTTATCTTATCCATAAGGATGTCATGAGACATTGCCAAGAGCCTTCCTGAACCCCAGGCGTCTTGTGTGTGTGCTGTGGGTCCTCTCTCTCACTTCTGTCCCACTGCACCTATTTCTCCAAGTAAGGATTCCTTGCTGGGTGTTTTTCATGTGTTATTCTTGCGCCTTCCTGACACTGCCCCAGGCATTCTAGCCACAGATCCACAGAACTCACTTACATGTCATTTTCTCTGGTTATCTCTACTTCCTTCTGTCTTTCATAGCTGTCTCTCTAAACCCTGTGACAATTAGGCATTGTGCTTTTCAAAAAATCATCTAGATTGATCAAAACAACATAAATATGTTGCAAAATTTGACAAGTATTAAAAAATAAAATTTTCTTGGAAGTGCCTCTTTAATGAGATGACGCTTTCCCCACCTAAACAGTCCATGTATATATTATTACTTATTGCTAAATAAGACAGGGATCAATTCTATTCCAATTTTGTATTGGTCTAGATTAAAGCACAACCTCCAAACAAACTTATTCATTTAATTAGGAAGATGGGAATGGAAGGATTTTTGTATGGCAATGTTACCTTATTCTATGAGTGCCTTCCGAGTTAAATGCCACAATCATTTTTAATTTTTAATGATTTATCATCTGACAACTGATTAGGACCTCTTTCACTTTTTTTTTGTAAATAAACTTGGAAAAAAACATGCTTTAGAAAAACAGTTGTTACTTAGAGTCCTTCACTTTCTCAACACTGATGCCATGTTCTGAATTTTCCCTTTGACAGGGCGAGGCACCACTGTAAGACTTACAACAGGCGAGACATCCACCTGTGTGTCATAAATGAGGGCTGCTGTGAAGGGGAAGGAAGGAGAGGATCAGGCATGGCATGTGGGAAAGGCCCAGAAGACCATATGGAGGCTCAACCAGACACATGGCTACACCTACTTTTAGAGCTCTTTCCCCTAGAGCCCTGGGTATAAGTGTGTGTGTATCCACTTTGGCCTTCGTTAGTGCTTAGTGCCCCCAAAGATATGGTCATCTATTTTCAAGGTCCCTATCCATTTTTTTTTGGCTCTAGTCAGATTCTTTTATGTGTGGAAGAGAACTTTCTCTCACTGCCTTTCTGTTTTCTGAGCAATGAAACTATCAACATAGCAAGGAAAGGATCCACGGTCTGCTTCTAAGCAGCAGGAAGCTCTGGAAGACGTGTGGACAGCTCTCCATCACCACTCTGCCTGCCTCTGTGCCTGTGTTTGTTCTTTGTTCTCATCACCCATATATTCTCCCCCTCCCTTAAGCCCTTGGCTTGGCACATAGGTACATATCTTTACATACAATATTTCTTAATTATACCCACTTAACCCACACAGAGCTTCTAGGCCCTCCATTGCTGTGGAGTTATCCATTCCATGTGACCAAATCAGAAGAAATGGATGGCTTTCTTCATATTTTGCAGAAGAGAAAAGTGAGGGTCAGATTATCCGAGACACAGAGCAGGCTGCAGAGGACTAGGAAGGAAGGCCAGTTCTCTTAGATTCCCACCCATACTCGCCCACATGATTTCATCCCTGTCAAATGAAAATAATAATGGTTGAAAACACCAAGGGCACAATGTCAACTTGAGGAAGCCTTAGGTGGCGATGCACTGAACACTGTCGACAGACCAGATCCACCCGGCACCTTAAACACACAACACAGAGCATGCCTAGGAAGGTCCCCCAGCATGTTATGCTGAGTTGGAAGACAGAATATAAACCCCTAAAGGACTCTAATAAGTCATAAAAGTTACCAGAAGTCAAAGAATGATGACCAATGCTAACAGGTATAAATGGGGATGAGAACTTACCGTGTCCCCAATCTTCAGGCCTTCACACTTCCTCTGGCCAGGGTAGGACATACCATCCTGGCAGGTAGCAGTAAAGAAGAGATTAAGATCCTCAGGCTGATCCCAGACAGACAGCTCCACTTTAGACCGGATGCTCTGAACAGAGAGAAAATGGAACCAGAACCAGTTAGTAAAGCCTGCAGTTCTCCACACTGGTTCTCTGAGGCCCACTTGACTATCTCTAACTCAGGAGTCTCAGGCCAAGGAAAGTTGGGCTTGGTTCACTGCCGGTCCCACATCCTTTCCCTTCTCTCCACACGTATGCCATCTTGCTAGACCTGGCCCAAAATCTCCCTCCATGAGCTCAGAGAGGTTGATAATGGTCCACCCGCCATATGGTAACTTTATCTACTTCACAGGGGTGATGCTCTGTCCCTGCTCACCATTCCAGAGTCACTTGTCATCCCCACTCAGCTTTGCACATGCAGCTCCTCAAATCTTGCCATGTGCTCTCTAGACTGTGGGCCTTTCCATGAGCCTGGGAGAGTATTCCCCTGGTCAGTGGCCCTTCTCTCTTCTTTTTCCCTGACTAGCATCTTGTCAACCTTCAACACCAGTTCAGCAGGCACTTTCTCCTGGAACCACCCTGCCAATCCTCATGCTCACACCCACCTCCAGTAGATGAGGGCTACCTGTGCTGAGTTTTGAACTGCATTCTGAAAGAGTCATATCTTACATGTGGGTGATGTTCTCAAGATGGTGACTGAAATCAACATCAAGCCAGAATTACCCATCAGAATAGAAAAAATAAAAGACCAAAAATATCAAGTGTTGAAAAGAATGCAGAGCAATAGGAGCCCTCACCCTGCTGGTGTGAGTGTGAATTGGTATAAAAACGTTTAGAAAACCATTAGGCAGTATCTACTGCTGTTTGGACCAACCTTAGATCTACCAATTCATTGTAAGATTATACCCAACAGAGATATGTAGTGACCAGAGATATGTATGAGAATGTTTATAGCAACACTGTCTCATAATAGTTAGAAAACAGAACTACCCAAATGCCTATCAACAGCAGAACAGACTTTTAGCAAGCCAAGTTATGGTGTGTTCGTATAGAACACCATACACTAACAATTAATGAAACATGACTACATTCCATGACATAGATGAATCTTAGGACACTGCCTGTAAGAAGCCAGACACAAAAAGCATACATACTTGTACGATTCTATTTATATGAAATTTAAAAGTAGGCAAAAATTATTGGTTACCCTTGGGGGATGGCAAAAGAATAGGGCACAACGGGTGCTTCTGGGTGTTAGTAATATTCTGTTTTTTGACCTGGGTCCTGGATACTCAGGTGTATTTAGTTTGTAAAAAGTTTGTGCAATTTTCTGCATGCCTGCAAGTTTAAAAACTTGCCAAATCTCTAAGGACATGCCTTTGGAGACTGAAGCCAAATGAACCAGCTTGTGTCTAGGGACCACATCTTACAAAAAAATACATCTGTTTATACACTAAATACATTCAGTATGACAGGATGCACACATTCTGAGAGACGAAAGCACACATGGACCCCAAGATCAACTGATGATCCTCCAGGCTCCCACTCCCCTTCTCAGGTGCACTTTGGGGAACATGGCATTGAACAGATGGCTGGCAGAACTTCCTCTTGCTCACGTGGGGTTCTTTTCTTCCTTTTCTTTTTTGCTGAGCCTATAGTGCTAAACTTGAATATGTTACATATGCAGTTTTCCCAACAAATTAATAGCTTGTTGAAAATACTGTCTGCAAAAAATAGTCTCCTCCTTTGCAACAAATTGTTCAAGTGCTTCCACAACTCTAAAAATACTCTTTCTTCAATCCATTTCCTCTTGTGCCAGCCTCAACTGGCAGAGAGTTTGGTGAGCACCTCTCAACATACAGCACTCAACAGCACTCTCCTGCTAAACACAATCAGTTATTTCCAAGGCTGCCTTCCCCACTGAGCTGTGAGTTCCCAGAGCCATACCCTATTTCTCCTTAGGACTGAACACAGTTTCTGTTGAATGAATGGGTGGATGTCCTAATGGCAGCTATGCTAACGGGCTCAGACCGAGTGGAAGAAACTTAAAAGTTATTTCTGAAAAGTCAAAAAGTTTATTCCTTTTACCGTGTCTTTTATTCCTGTGACTTATTCATCCCATAAGTGGAAGCCTGTATCTCTCCTGTTCACCCATTTTGCCCAATCCCCTACTTCCCCTCCCCTCTGGCAACCATCAGTTTGTTCTCCTATGTGTAGGTCTGATTCTGCTTTTTGTTTGTTTCTTTTTTTTTAAGATTCCACTTATGAGTAGAATCATTGGTATTTGTCTTTCTCAGTCTGACTTACTTCACTTGCATAATACCCTCTAGGTCCATTCATGTTGTCACAAATGGCACAATATCATCCTTTTATGGCTGCATAATATTCCATTGTATATATACAACATCTTCTTTACCCATTTGTCCATGACGGATACTTAAGCTGTTTTCATGTCTTGACTCTTGTAAATATGTAAACATATGGGTGCATATATCTTTTCAAATTAGTGTTTTCACTTTCTTTGGGTAAATACCCAGTAATGGAATTATTGGATCATATGGTACTCTATTTTTAATTTTTTCAGGAAACTCCATACTATGTTCCACAGTGGTTGTACCAATTTGCATCCCAACAACAGTGCATAAGGGTTCCATTTTCTCCACATCTTTCGCCAACACTTGCTATTTCTTCTTGTCATTTTCATGTTAGCCATTCTGACTGGTGTAAGGTACTCTCTCATTGTGGCTTTGATTTGCAATTCCCTGATGATGCCAAGCATCTTTTCACGTGTCCATTGGCTATCTGTATATCTTCTTTGGAAAAGTGTCTATTTGGGTCCTCTGTCCATTTTTTAATGATCATTTTTTGGTACCGAGTGGTATAATTTTTTTTTAAGATTTTATTTTTAAGTAATCTCTACACCCAACATGGGGTTCAAACTCATAACCCCAAGATCAAGAGTCATATGCTTTACCAACTGAGCCAGCCAGGCACTCTGAGTTATATAAATTCTTTTTATTTTAATATTTATGTATTTATGGATATGTATGTATGTATGTATTGATTGATTGATTTGAGAGAGAGATAGCAAGCAGGGGAGGGACAGAGAGAGAGACAGAATCCCAAGCAGGCTCTGTGCCATCAGCATAGAACGTGGTGTAGGGCTTGAACCCATGAGATCACGACCTGAGCCAAAATCAAGAATCGGACGCTTAACAAACTAAGCCCCCAGACACTCCTATAAATTCTTTATAGACTTTGATGAATATTAGCCCTGTAATTGGATATGTCACTTGAAAATAAATTTTCCCATTTAGTAGACTGTCTTTTTGTTTTGTTGATGTTTTCTTCAAGTGTGCAAAAGCTTTTTATTTTGATGTAGTCCCAATAGTTTATTTTTGCTTTTCTTACCTTTACCTTAGGAGACATGCAGAAAAATGTTGCTATAACCGATGTCAGAGAATTTCCTACCTGTGCTCTCCTCTAGGATTTGTATGGTTTCAGGTATCACATTTAGGTCTTTAATCCATTTTATTTATTTTTATATACATGTTAGAAAGTGGTCCAGCTTAATTCTTTTTCATGTAGCTCTCCAGTTTTCCCAGCACCACTTACTGAAGAGACTTTCTTTGTTTCATTGTATATTTTCATTGTTTCATTGTATACTTTCACATAGGTTAACTGACATACAATTGTGGATTTATTTCTGGAGTCTCTATTCTGTTCCATTGATCTATGTGTCTATTTTTGTACCAGTACCATACTATTTTGATTACTATAGATTTATATTATATCTAAAACAAGGTCAATTTAAAAAATATGTATGTTTGGGGGTGCCTGGATGGCTCATTCGGTTCAGCGTCTGACTTTGGCTCAGGTCACGATCTCACAGCTCATGGGTTCGGGCCCTGCATCGAGCCCTGCTGATAGCTCGGAGCCTGGAACCCGCTTCGGATTCTGTGTCTCCCTCTCTCTCTACCCTGCTCCTGCTTGTGCTTGCGCTCTCTCTCTCTCTCTCTCTCTCTCTCTCAAAAAATGAACAAACATTAACTTTCTTTTTGATATATATTTTTTTGAACTGTAAATAACTATGAGAATAAGGCAAATCAATGTATCATAAAAGGGCTAGGTAGACTGGAGCTACATAAAAAATTACTTGGGTTCAGTCACATAAAACATGAGGGCCCTGTAGCTCACCAACAAGACATTAGGAGGAAATACCAATCCTCCCTCCCCATGAAGGTCTGCTGGAGCTGCCACCCAGAAGGGTTAATGGGGAATTTGGTAGGGGGAGAAAGAGCACTGGGGACTGGGACTCCTACTGAATGAATTGGTAACTATAATGGATAGAAATTAAATCTATGCTGTAATCTAGACCCCCAAAGCCTTGTGTTGTGATCTGAAGTTTTTATTACTCCTGGCCCCCATAGGAATCAGAAACTCTTAAGATGTTGACAGCGGGGGGGGGGGGGGGGGGGGGGGGGGATAGGAATCATGAAGATTATTCAGTTTAAACCTATCAGTTTACAGAAGTGGGAACTGAGGTCAAAGAAAAGGCATTGTCCAGGGTCATTCAGCGCCTAGAGGCAGGCAGGACAGAACCAGGCCTTCTTGATCTCCCTGCAGTGCTCTGACCTTGGAGAATATGGACAATCAGGTTGTATTCTGATCATAAAGGTCTATCTCCTATAAAAGACTATGGCCTCCCAGAGGGCAGGACTGTATTCTGCTTGCTGTTTTTGTTTTGTTTTGTTTCTCAAGATGTAGACGGTATCTGCCACACATTAGGCCATTATTATATATTTGCTGGACAAATGAATGAATGAATGGAGCATAAAATATAATAAAGAAGCAAAGCTACAGGCAATACATGAAGACTTACAGATGACTCCTGAAATTCAGTTAACTCCTACCAGCCCTGCCCCTGAAGACATTTCCTTACTCCTCATCCTGGGACAAGGAGACAATGTCAAGAATGTCAGAAGTTTAAAGGCTATTAAAATGCTCGGTCAGGCTAGGTCACATCTGCAATTGCTTTAAGTCAGGCCAGCTGTGGAATGGGTGGGCGCAGACTTTATGGCAACAACAAAAAGAGAAACATGTGCTCCACTAGGAGACACATACACCACAGCCTCTGATACTACCCTCCACATGCAATTCTAGCGGTTTCCAGCTCCTTCTCTTCTTTCCCATTCTGAAAAGAGCCCCCAGTGATTCTCTGAGTCCTTGTCCCCTTTCTCAATGTGACACAGTGCTCGTGTTCTGTATGTGTGCACCCAGGGCCTTGCTCTGGGCTTGGGGCTCTCCTTAGCACCTCCAGTACAGCCAAGCTCCAGTTTAGCCAAGCTAAACCCCCTTGGGAGGACTTGGTGATCTCTCGCAATGAAGAATTTGGCAGAGAAAGAAAAGATATATAAATCAAAGCCCAGAGTTGAAGTTTCACATTATGAAAGCTGCATACAACAGACTTGAGTCTACAAGACATTAAACATGCCCTTCCCATTCTGCTCCCTCCGCAGCCTAGCTAAAAACCACAGCTATTTCATCTGTTACATGTGCTTCAACCAAAATCTTTTCAGAATGTCCCCACAGACGGTTTGCCAGCTCTCTAGGGGAGGTCAAAGTCAACACCCATACTTAGTCATGTGTTGCATGACTCATATGGGATCCGCCACAAACTGCCGAGACGGTAAGGTGACACAGAGAAAAGCAAACAGTCCGGTTAGAGTTGGGCTTAGATCCAGGCCAAGGAGAGGAGCAGGTGAAAGGATAACCACCGCTAAGCTCCCCCACACACACGCACACACACACGCACACTCAAGGCCCAGCCTGGGCCCTCCCCTCTGTCAGAAATGACCACAGCCAGTGAAGCAGGTCCTAATCACTGTTGGGCACCAACACGGCTTCCACCCACTGGACTTGGCTCCAAATACCTTGCTGTCTCACATTCGTATATTTAATAGCTTTCAAATCCCCACTGAGGGAAAGAGGCAGAAGTAGGGAATTACCGACGATCCTAACTTTTTGGGTTGACGCACACGTTCAATACCATGATGGTGGTGGTGATGGTTTCAAAGATGGGTACACGTGTCAAAACTTAACAAGTTTTACACTTTCAATCTGTACAGTTTATTTGTTCCCCATCTCAATAACACTGCTTTAAATTTTTCCAGTGAACTGTTGATAGCATTCCAGAATCACCCATGTTAAAAGTTGAGTTTCGGGGCCCCTGGGTGGCTCAGTCGGTTGAGCATCCGACTTTGGCTCAGGTCATGATCTTGCGGCTCGTGAGTTCGAGCCCCACGTCGGGCTCTGTGCTGACAGCTCAGAGCCTGGAACCTGCTTTGGATTCTGTGTCCCCCTCTCTCTCCGCCCCACCCCTGCTTGTGCTCTGTCTCTCTCTGTCTTTCAAAAATGAATAAACATTAAAAAAATTAAAAAAAAATAGTTGAGTTTCAAATGTTCATTCGTAAGTTGTGTGTCTCATTTCCTAATGCATTCTTTCATAGGAACCAGATGAACTCAGAGCTAAGCTACAGTCCTGGATTCCCAGACTTCTTCAGGGGTTTCATCCCAGGTTAAATGTAGCTCCTGCCTAGAAAAGATCATTTTCTATACTCATCCCAATCCTGACTCCTTAACAGCAGACAGGGCTCTCGGCTCCTCTCCTAACCTCCACCAACCACACGAAGCATATTCCCCAGGTCCCTGGATTTTAATTAGGAAAATGAATTTAGGGGCACCTGGGTGGCTCAGTCAGTTAAGTCTCTGACTCTTGGTATCGGCTCAGGTCATGATATCATGGTTCATGAGATCGAGCCCCGCATCCGGCTCTGGGCTGACAGTGCAGGGCCTGCTTGGGATTCTCTCTCTCTTCCTCCCTCTCTGCCCTTCCCCTGCTTATGCACTCTCTCTCTCTCAAATAAATAAATAAACATTACAAAAAAAGATGAATTTATATGTAATAAACCTGCACAGAGCCACTGTAACACATCTCCGGGAAAGAACTCCCCCAGTTATGTACAAGCTCCCACACAGAAAACCTACAATGCCTTGTGCTCCCTGGTTATTAGTGGTCCCACACACAGGTATCAAAGTACAGAACCACCCGGCCACACAAAGCACCAACAGAGCAGAGTGTTTTTTCCATTTCTGGCAAATACCATCCAGTCAGTTCTGTGCAACTCAGAGTCATTACGCTCTCCTTTCTTAAAGTCATGAGGAGCAGAGGGCCTAGGCCTTCAGCAGGTAGCACTCTTAGGGGAGCCCCAGAGGTAGCCCCAGAGGCTCCTGGGGAGCCTCCCAGCAGGATCTGAACTCAGGAGCTGACTGAGGATGAAAATCCTCCCTAGAAACCCAGGAGAAATTCTCACCCACCCTAGAGCCCAAGATGGGCTTGCTCTTCAGCCACTTATTCCCCAAAGGTGTGGGCTTGGCAGGAGGCAAGCTATGGTCACCCCCACCCCCAGTGACAGCAGGCCTAGCAGCAGCCCCTCTCCTTACCCAGGGGTCTCTCAGCCACGGTGCCCCCAGAGGCAGCAGTCCTAGCTCCTACTTTAATTCCTTTGGTCCAGCATCCAGAGCTTGAGGCCAAAGAAGTTCACAAAAAGAGAGGCCCTCAGAAAGGGGGTGACATTTGGCAGGCCTGGGCCCCCTCCCTCACACACACACTCTCTTCCCAGACACTCTCTCAGTAGGTCACGTTTCCACTCACCGAGGAAATGTGAAAACCACCAAAGGTGAACCTGGAAACCCTGGCCCATTGAGTCTGGTGAAGACTTAAATGTCAGGGAACAGAAAAGAGGATGTCAGTATGAAGGGAACAGGGTAGGAAGAGGGGAAGGAAGTCTGGTTTCTCTCAACAGGAAGTTCTAGGAGTGAGGGGGAATCAGAGCACTTGTGAGAGGAAGAGGATCCTTGTGTGCAATAGAAGATGGGGCGAGCAGAGGACAGAAAACCATCCACAAATCCTCACTGCCACTCAGCTCACGCTAGGACCAGTGAGGGCTCTGGGGTCCCCCAGTGGTGAGGACATTACCTCCAACTCCTGGTCTAAATGAGCAGTATTTTGTAACTCAAAAGAGGGCTGCACCAGCAGGTTGACAAAGTCAACCCTGGAAAGGCAGAGTTCCACATACTCATTTGTACATCAGTCATGGTTGGGAAAGTAAGATGGCTTCTCTACCACACATGTGATGCCATAGTGGATAATCAGGTTCCCAGGTCTGCCCACAAATGTCTATTTCACATGAGTTTAGGATCAGCAGTGCTACTTCAACTATATTTGCTTTATGTAGAACTTTGATTTAACAGGAATATGTACCCTGAATTCCAATTTGTGAATTCCTGGCCCCGTAAAGGACTGAGTGGACACTGGAAGCTATAACCTTAGCGGGGCTTAGCAGGGAGGGGAGAGCTGAGGGTATAAAACTTGCCAGCATGAGAACCTGTGCTTGCCATTTTCCTGAGAAAAGTAGGTCTGAGTCAAGTACTCCTCGGGTATCTGGAACTGAGGGAAAGGAGGACAGGAGGGAGAACCTGTGCCCACCCAACCGTGGTGCTCCAGTGGGGGGCACAGGCTATCATGGAGTCAGAACCTGAGCATGTCCAGGGGCCACTGGTCGGAGTCTGACTGAGCCATTTGCTGCTCACTGGGTTCAAATTTTGATGAGAGTCAAGAGAACAGAGGTGAGGGGAGAGGATACATCAAGTAGGATGGGGGCCTTCTCCACCACAAACCGGAGTGAAGGAGGAAGGCACCAAACTCAAGAGGCAGGCGGCAGGAAGCAGAGCCATGTACGCAGGCTGCCCATGTATGCATTCACTGCCCACCTGCGTCCACAGCAGCTCCTGGAGCCTCAGCGGGAGAGGGCGGGAAGCGGCAGTGGGGAAGAAACTGGTGACTTACGTTGTACGCATTGATGATCAGCTGAATGATATTTTTGGAGTCTCCATGTAAAATCTCCACTGTTGTTCCAGGTATCAGGGCTGTAAAATTCTTGAAGGAAAAAAAAAAAAAAGAAAGAAGAGATATAAGCCAATTTTGTCCTTCTATACCATCAGAGTAAACACCGGTCTCCTGAGCTAGACCAGTAAGGGCCCCCCAGCACCACACTCTGCCAGTCTCGCACACCATAAACTGGAGAAGGTGCCACAAGGAAAGCTGAGCACGGGCCCTGGGGGACAGAGCTATGTAGCAGGCTGTGGAACATCAACCTTCGAAGGTCTAAGTGCAAAGGGGCCTGGCAAGATCTGTTCCCAAAGTAGAATGTCCTGCTCCTTCTGGGAGGCCGCTCCCGTCTGGCATGTAACAGACAACTCTCTGAAATTTCATCCTCTATGGACAACATACTCTTGATATTCTTGCCATCTTTCCTCAAGTCTACCTAGATCCATATTCCCAGCTTCAGCTCGAGGATGCTCACAATCTTTTCAGCAGGAGTAAAAGGGGAATCTCTTCTAAGTCTCTCAAATATGGCCTCTTTCCTGAATAGGGAACTGACATGTGAATGATGGCCTCCCAAGGACATCTGGGTATCTCTGGGTGAAATCCTGTGGCACAGCAGGCAGCCTTGAAGTGGTTGCCTTTCCTCTTTCATTTGTCCTAATGACTATGTCACTTATTAAAGTTTCTAGACCTCTAGAAACACCCACTGCTCTCAGCCTGCCTTGGACTATGTGGACCTACTCCCTGAGCAAGGTGTCCTTGGTTCTGAACAAGGATGGCTTAGGCCAAAGTGGATCAATTCCATCTTGAAGTATCTGGAAGCATACCAAGTCTAGTCGGTGCAATCAATCCCTCTAAAGAAGTTATGTGTAAATGGCTGGGTTTTATCCTGCTATCTTCCACTGAACAACAAAAAAATAAAACCAACAATCCTCTTCCTTTGTTTTCATCTTCTAAAATTGATTCAGACTAACAGAAGAGAAAGAACTGAAGTTTTAAGTGGAATTTTATCAGTGATAATCTCAGGCAGGAGCAATAGAAAGACATGATCAGACAGAGGTTATTCTGTGGATATTTAAGAGCAGCCCAGAGAGGGGACTGGGGCAGGCAGCCTGAGGGGTGGACAGGGTTGGGGAGGGATTGCTGACTCAGTTCTCATAACCTCTCAAGTCAAAGGAAGTCAGAGGTGAGCCGAGTTTTACATTTAGCTTACATGAACACTCCTTGAGCAACTCAGATAGTTCTAGTTCAAAATGTGACTTGCCTGTGGTTGTGAGGAAGAACACATTCACGAGAGGATTTTATAACGATGGCCCAGAGGATGGCCCAGGAAAAGTCTCTGAGACAGAATAGGTTCATACACAGACTGCTCTATTCTCCCAAGACATTTATTGTTTTCTTTGGGAAATCCTATCTCAGACCGACCCCTTGGTCTGCCCTACTCTGTGAGTAAGGCATAAAACTCTGGGAATACTGGAATTAGTAATGTAACCTGCTTCAATGCCTTAGTTTTCTTTCTGTACACTTTTATTTTATATTGTCCTTCCCTATGGATTACATTGTATATCCATTTCATCATCTGAAAAATGGGAGCTCCTACTGTCTCAAAAGTTTTTCTCAGGATCACATCAGATGCCCTATGTTTAAATTGCTTATAAAGGCATGTGCTGCTAAGTGAATGTTGAATAGCTTCATCAATACTATTATTTCCCACTAGATCAAGGCAGGGCTATATTTCACTTCTCCCTTGGATCTCCCACATAGAGGAAGGCTGGTAACACTCCTCAGACCACTACCTCACACTTTGCCTCACCCCACATCCTAATCTCCTATTCACCTTTGGGTCATCATGGGCCCCAGAATCAGGCCATTGGCTCCCCTCATTCCCTCCAGGCTTACCTTATAGAGCATATAATGGCTTTTTGTCACTGCAAAGATGAGGTTGATGTTGTTCTCTGCCAATTTCTCTCCAAGCAAGGCAAGAGATGGATAGTCCTAGCGCCAAGGCAAAAGGTCAAGGCTGTAACGTTTCCTTTTTTTTTTTTTTTTTTAATGTTTATTTACTTTTAAGAGAGAGAAAGATAGAATGTGAGTAGAGGAGGGGCAGCTAGAGAGGGAGACACAGAATCTGAAACAGGCTCCAGGCTCTGAGCTGTCAGCACAGGGCCCAATGTGGGGCTCGAACTCACGAACTGTGACATCATGACCTGAGCTGAAGTCACTTAGCTGACTGAGCCACCCAGGCGCCCCAAGGCTGTAACATTTCTAACAGGCCAAGATACCATCCCCAGCTCCAACATGCATTCAGGAACCCACACTTGCTAGGAAAAGCATCTTCCCCTGGCCATCCTTAATAACCAAGCCCCATTGGCAGCTCCAAATTGGGGAAATATGCAGAAAGGATGTCCAGGTAAGGGCCTTTTGGCACTTCCCAAACTAGATGCATTCCTCTCACCCCTCCCAATCCAGAATGGAGACATAATGAGTGGAAGATTCCCACAGCTGGTCTGTGCCTCCATCCTTTTAGGAAGGATGGGGCATACAGGAGAGGCCCCCCAAAGTCCAGCCACCATACCCTATCATCTACCATCAGCAACCATTATCTTTATCTTCCTTAGGACTTCTCCTCCCTAACTCCTTGCCCCACTTTCCTTCTCCTAAGCCCAACAACTGGGCCCCCCAATGTCTCTCATGGGTCCTGCTCACTACTCAGAATGGGCAGAAGAGGCTGTTGACCTCTCGCTTAAATGTTGGGCTATGGTGGGGGAGGGGTCCAAGCAGGAGGGGAGGGTGAAGGCTGAGAGGCAGTCTAATAATGTCCTGAAGGATTTTAAGGGCTAATGATGGGTAGAGGGGTCCTCATTAGTTCTACAGTTATCAAGTTCTATAGTTATGAGTCCTTTTTCCAGACTCCATTATTCTTGGGATAATATGGAAGGCTTGAAACTGGAGAAAAGGGGCTCGCCCAGCAAAAGAAATTACAAAGTATTTCTCTCTAGCCAGACACCACGAGAATGGATTTGGGAAGGAAGAGGGTACAGGTTTTTGTTTGTTTGCCTGTTTGCACAGTAAGTGTGGCAAGATCTTGGTAACTATTACATCTGTATAGGCATATAGGGGTTCATTCCAATGATCTATTTTTATGATATATGTTTGAAAGTCTGCATAAATTCTTTTCAATGACATGGTGATGGTCATAGACTATTGACAGTGGAAGGTCCTTGGGGCCTCCCATTCTGTACAGGACACCTACAGCCCCACTCCTGAAGGTGACAGGACTCAGTGCCTCAGGGAGCCCATTTCTAGAAGTCACAATGTCTTATCCTCATTTATTTTGCCCTATAACTTCTATGCAAGTTTTGATCTCTGCAGGAGCACAGTCCCTGGCCTCCTGTAAGTTCACCTCTCCCCTCTGAGATCTATCTGGTCTCCCCAAGTCACTTCTTCCTTAACTAAATGCTTCCATTTAGGTGCACGATGGCAGAAGATGAACCAGCTGCAGAAATCTGTGAGAAATGTTCTGAGTTAATGAGTTCTGAAAGCCTAGCTGGAGAAGATGGACTAGAAACCCAATTCCCAGAACGGACTGGAAAGTCCATGAGTAGAGGGCACCTGGCCCACGGACAGGATCATGGGAGCGGGGCTGGGACCCCTGGTCCTCACCATCTGATTGGACACTGTGTACTCGTTGGCCTCATTCAGGTGGCACTGGCCATCGTGTGGCTGCACCAGGCCCCCCAGTTTTCCATCCAGTGCAATGTGGGGAACGTCGTCTGTAGTGAACACCAGCAAATGCAGCGCATCCTTTCTCCAGCCGATCTTCTCCTAAGAGACAGAAGTTTGAGGGGGGCCAGGAGCTTCTGACTGCTGCCCAGGCTTGCCCCAGGACATCAGAAAGCGCACTGGCCCGTCTCCCAGTGTCGTGGTCTGAATCAGAGGCATCCTTCTACGTGCGTAGCCGGGGAGCACTCATAGAAACCACTCAAGAATGATCCACAGAACTCAGAAGAGACACAGCCTGAACTGGGGAAGCCTAAATGCACAGAGACACAGCTGCACACCTGGGCCCGTGCAGGCCCAGGCACCCGGAACCCTCCCAACCACCATATGCTTCCCTGTTCCTTTTGGTTATACTTGAGGGCTACCCCTTCTGGACATTTCCCCTCTGAGCCTCCTGTATTATTCCATCCCCGGAAAAGCCTTTAACCCACCTCAACCCAACCCCTGACAATGCACTCGGGTTAGCTGGCCTTATCTAAGATGACCAGTAAGGGAACATTTCAGTCCCCCAGTGAGACACAAATCACCCAGAATGGAGTGTTCCAATGGTCAATGGATCTTGCCTTCGGAGGATTTGGTAAAATCTGCCATCTATTCTGATAGGTGTAAACCACTCCAATCATTAACTGAAATACCTCAGTGTTTAGGTCAGTAAGATTAGCTCTGTTCTCCCTTTACTGCTTCATGTATCCACTCCAGCAAAAGGCACAGCTACATACAGTCTGTATTGCAAGAGAAAGACTCTATTTCTCACATGCAGCCACTGTGGCCCCAATGCTACAAACACCCCAGCCATTATTATTAGGAACAGCTGGACCCTGATACAGAGCAACAGAAACTGAGATATGGCCACTTTCTTACTAACAGTGAAAAGGCATCCCCAAATATGTTGGTGGCAGAGTGAATACATGCCGAGAGTTATCTACACAAGCACCCTTGATATGGAAGCCAAAGACTGGATTCACAGACTTTACAAGTTAAAAGCTGTTGTTCTTCCAGCAGATGAGGAGTTGAAGGCATCACCCTCTTTCTTACCACCATATTGATGAATTTAACAGCCTTTAAGAGCCATAATATTTTCTCACTTGCTCCAAAAGCGGCGTGGAAACAAAACAATAATAATATATCACAAAAAGTCAGACTAATGGGGGGGGGGGGGGATGTTTTGTCCCAGATCCCAAAGAGTTTACAGTCAAATGGAAACAGGACTCCAACACATCCCCATTAAGGTGCTAATGAAGGTAAATACAATGTCAGTGGAAACCAGAGAGGAGGAGGCTTGAAAGCCTTCTCAGGGCGCATGAAACTTAAGCTGAGCTGGAAGAATAGGAAGGGCTCTTCAAGGAAGCTGGAGGAAGAAATGCCGGAGAAGGCAGAAGAGGGGGTGGGCATTGTAAGCACTAGCAAAGGCACAAAGAGGAGGCCAAGCACATTTTTGGGACCTGGAATAAGAAACCTAGAAGGTCCCTGACAGCAATGACATCTAAGCCATGACAAAACTGATCTGTGATGTTAGAAGGCAAGACAGTGGTTCCCCTTGACAGCATGAATGGGGGTAGTTAATAACTGAAAAGGGTCACAAGGAGGCTTCTGGGTTCCTGGTAATGTTCTGTCTATTGACCTGGTATTTCTACCTTGTGAAAATTGACCGAGATGCTGCACTCTTTGTACAGTTTTCTGCAGGTATGTTAGACTTTGGTAAAGAGTTTAAAACTGTGAAGTAGTTAAAGCAGTACATTACAAGCCGTGGAAGGGAGGGCACGATGCTTTGGAGATAAGGCATAATCAAGAGGGTGTAAAACAACAGTGCTTTTTTTAGGAAAAATGTGGATCTGTTATTCGCAAGGACACAACAATGTGCTAAACACCCTGACAAGAAAGTAGAACAATCTTTCATTTGACAATGTGTATTAAGAACCTTAAAGGAAATCAGAGACCTAAAAAAATGGACAGAAAGATAGTTTCCATGGATCAGAAGTGTCAATGTCACTGAGAGGTCATCTGCCCCCAGACTGATCTATAAACTCAATCTATAAACACAATCTATAAACACAATCCCAATCAAACACCCAGAAGGCCTTTTTGAGAAAATGTAAGCTTAGTCTAAAATTTATATGGAAAGTCAAACAATGGAGACCAGAAACAATTTTCTAAAAAGAACAACCAAGTTGAGGGACTCATTATCTAAGGTCAAGGCTTACCATAAAGCTACCATAATCAAGATAGTGCATTAAACATAAAGACCAATGGAGCAAGATAGAGATAAATAGACCCACACATATATGGTCAATTCAACAGAAGGTACTAGAACAATTAGACATCCATATCGAAAGAAATGAAGCTCAAGCCAAAACTCCCTATATATACAAAAATTGATTAGGACTAAGACAGTAAAGTTCTTGAAGGAAACAGGAGAAAGCCCTTGTGACTTTCATATAGGCAAAGATTTCTTACATATCATGATTTATGGGATAAAAATTGATGAATTGGACTTCATCAAAGTTAAAAACATCTGCTCTTTGAAAGATACCAATAAGAAAATGAAATGACAAGGTATGGACTGGGAGAAAATATTTGCAAAGAAATAAAAATCTGATAGAACCGATATCCAGAATACATAAAGAATGTTCATAAGTGAATAAGAAAACAAATTGAATTTAAAAAGATAGAGACTTGAATAAACATTTCACCAAAGAAGAGAGAGGAATGAAGATAAGCACAAGAATGGAGTCTCAACATTGGTAGTCACTGAGGAAATGCACATTAAAACCACAATAAGATAGCTATTAGATAGCTCTTCCAATGGCAAACACACCAACCCTAATAATACCAAGTGGCAGTAATGGTGTGGAGAAATTGGAACTCTCATAATTGCTAATGAGAATACAAAAGTCTCAGCAACTTTGGAAACAGTTTGACAGATTCTTATAAAGTTACACATACACTTACCATCAACCCCAAGAGAAATGAAAATTTATGCTCACATGAAAATTTCTACGCAGCTTTATATTTTTAAAGATTTTATTTTTAAGTTATCTCTATATCCAACGTGGGGCTTAAACCCTTTTGAATCAAAAGTCGCATACTCAGGGTGTCTGGGTGGCTCAGTCAGTTAAGAGTCTGACTCTTGGTTTCGGCTCAGGTCATGATCTCACATTTGTGGGTTTGAGCCCTGCATCAGGCTTCATGCTGCTGATGGAAAGCCTACTTGGGATTCTGGGATTCATTCTTTCTCTCTCTCTCAAAATAAATAAATTTAAAAAATCAATTTATAAAAAAGAAAAAAGAGTTGCATACTCTACTGACTGAGCCACCCAGGCACCCCTCAATGTAAATACTTATTATAGCAGTTATTCATAATCATCAAAAACCAGAAACAATGTGCATCAAGTGGTTTACAGAGAGACACAATGTAGTACATCTACACAATGAAATACTGTTCTGGAAAAAAAAAAAAAAAGAATAAACTACTGACACATACAACTTGGATGAATCTCCAAAGCATTATGTTAAGTGAAAAAAGCCTGACTCCAAAGGCAACTTACTGTCTAACTCCATCCATGTGATACTTGGGAAAAGACAAAAATATAGGGACAGAAACAAATTGGTAGTTGCCAAAGGCTGAGAGTAAAGGGAGGGGTCAGCAACAAAGGGATGCTAGGAAACTTTCAAGGGTTCTAGAAATAATCTCTATCTTCATTGTGGGGGTGGCTAGAAGACTTTAGCCTAAAAAGGTGAATTTTACTCTGTGTAAACTATCCCTCCATAACCTGGAGGGACCCTCTGTGTAAACTATCCCTCCATAACCAAAAATTCCCTTAAAGAAGTATACATCTTTTGACTCAATTATTCTACTTCAAGAACTCTCTCTGCAAGAAGTATTCTGAAATATGCATAGCAATATTTTCACTAGTAGTGACAAAAAGGGATCTTGTTTAGGAATGGTTAAGTAAATGGAGGTATCTTCTCTCTGGCCAACAGAAATTATGTTCATAAAAAGTATGACCTTATGGCCAACAGGTGTAATGTTAGCTGGAAGACGAAGTATACAATACTTTAATGGCAGTGTGATTACAAACCATGTAAGAGATGAGCATTACTTTCTATTAAAAAGAGAGTAAGACCCATTCATCAGTTGATGGACATTTAGGCTCTTTCCATAATTGGGCTATTGTTGAAAGTGCTGCTATAAACATTGGGGTACAAGTGCCCCTATGCATCAGCACTCCTCTATCCCTTGGGTAAATTCCTAGTAGTGCTATTGCTGGGTCATAGGGTAGATCTATTTTGAATTTTTTAAGGAACCTCCACATTGTTTTCCAGAGTGGCTGCACCAGTTTGCATTCCCACCAACAGTGCAAGAGGGTTCCCTTTCTCCACATCCTCTCCAGCATCTATAGTCTCCTGATTTGTTCATTTTAGCCACTCTGACTGGCGTGAGGTGATATCTGAGTGTGGTTTTGATTTGTATTTCCCTGATAAGGAGCGACGTTGAGCATCTTTTCGTGTGCCTGTTGGCCATCTAGATGTCTTCTTTAGAGAAGTGTCTATTCATGTCTTCTGCCCATTTCTTCACTGGATTATTTGTTTTTCAGGTGTGGCAATATGGCCTTTTGTAGCAACATGGATGGAACTGGAGAATGTTATGCTAAGTGAAATAAGTCAGGCAGAGAAAAATACCATATGTTTTCACTCTTACGTGGATCCTGAGAAACTTAACAGAAGACCATGGGGGAGGGGAAGGGAAAAAAAAAGTTAGAGAGGGAGGGAGCGAAACCATAAGAGACTATTAAAAACTGAAAACAAACTCAGGGTTGATGAGGGGGTGGGAGGGAGGGGAGGGTGGGTGATGGGCACTGAGGAGGGCACCTGTAGGGATGAGCACTGGGTGTTGTATGGAAACCAATTTGACAATAAACTTCATATAAAAAAAAAAGAGAGAGAGAGAAAGAGAGATTGAAACAAAATACACCATCATGTGGTTGGGGTAGAGATGACAGGCAACATCTTTCTCTTTTTTCCCATTTTTCCCCCCAACTATCTTTCAGAAGCAAGTATTACTTTCACAAGACTGGGTTTTGAATGCTGCTGGTCTGCTGTTTAACTGTTTCAGTCTCCTTTTGCTCCACAACAGCTTCCCAGAGGACTTGCAGGAACATAATGGAAGCTGGCAACAAGGACACAGAACAATGTGGAACCCAGGTGCCCCAGGACAGGCTCTGTAATGTTGTTGCCACCCCTAATTACTCATGTAGCTTTGACCTAATGAGTTAACACTTCAAAAGCTTTTTTCTTGATAGGAAACCAGGAATAATAAAACTTAATACTTACTCCACCTCCACCATGCCACTTCATCTTCATCACCACCTCTGTAAAGCAGGTAAAATACTGCCCTCGTGCAGATGAGATAACTGGTGGTCAGAGGCATTAAGTAACCAGTCCAAGGTCACTGCACTAGCAAGGGCCAGAGAAGCCAGATTCAGATGATCTGCTTCTCACAAAGCGAAACTACCCAATCATACAGGAGAAGAGGATGGTGCAGGGTGTGTGTGCATGTGTGTGTGCATGCACGCGTGTGCGTGACCGAGAGAATTCATTCAAGTACTTAGTAGGCTCTCCACTAATGATTGTTGGGTCCAAGATAAATGTCTGTCAAGTTGAAAGGTGGCATCTGACACAGAAATAGCTCTACAGATGAAGAATGGCACAGCATAATAATAATAATTCTGTTTTCCCTGAAGTGGACTCCTGTTATGTAAGTGATGGCCCAGAGGCTGGGCTGCAGAGCACGAGTCAGAACCTCCTCATTCAGTAACCCAGGCTTTTGGGCTCAGAGATTTTTTAAGCAGTGACTCCATAGAGAATTTACATTAGAAAGAATTTTCCTACTGTCCGCCTGGACTATCTTGAAGGCTTAAGTTCTGTATTCCATGTTTGGAGCAGAAGGCAACAGTGGGAAAATAGATTATGTTTTGTTTTGTTTTTTAAAGAAAGAATAACTACAAAATGCAGTATGGTGTGGGGAGCCAGAGGACATGAGCTTTCGAACAGATGAGGCTAAGTTCAAATATGCTTTGCGCTAACTGGGACACCTCTCTCAGCCTTGCTTTCTTAATCTGTAACATGGAAAAAATCCTATTTTGCAGGGTTGATGCTAGGTTTAGACATAATTGTATTAAAAAGCCCTCAGCACATGAGAGGCTACAAAAAGGATCTGTAATTATTACTTTTTTAAAAAATTTTAATGTTTATTTATTTTTGAGAGCGAGAGAGACAGAGTGTGAGTTGGGGAGGGGCAGAGAGAGAGGGAGACCCAGAATTCAAAGCAGGCTCCAGGCTCTGAGCTGTCAGCACAGAGCCCAGTGGGGGGCTCAAACTCCCAAACAGTGAGATCATGACCTGAGCCGAAGTCGGACGTTTAACCGACTGAGCCACCCAAGGCGCCCCTATAATTATTACTCTTAAGACTGGTAATAGGGGCGCCTGGGTGGCTCGGTCGGTTAAGCGTCTGACTTCGGCTCAGGTCATGATCTTACGGTCCGTGGGTTCAAGCCCCACGTCAGGCTCTGTGCTGACAGCTCAGAGCCTGGAGCCTGCTTCAGATTCTGTGTCTCCCTCTCTCTCTGACCCTCCCCCGTTCATGCTCTGTCTCTCTCTGTCTCAAAAATAAATAAAACATTAAAAAAAATAATAATAAATAAAATAAAATAAAATAAAATAAAATAAAAAGAAGACTGGTAATAATTTCTACATTTCTTCTCTTCACCTTTCACTACTTGATGTGGGAGGCTCCACAATCATTGTAGGGACTATGAAGTATTGCATACTGAAAAGTCTTTAAAAGCCTTGAATTGGGGTGCTTGGGTGGCTCCGTCAGTTAGGTGTCTGTCTCTTGATTTCAGTTCAGGTCACGACCTCATGGGTTTGTGAGATCAAGCCCACATCAGGCTCTGTGCTGGCGTCGTGAAGACTTACTTGGGATTCTGTCTCTACCTCTCTCTGCTTCTCCCCCACTCATGCTCGTTCTCTCTCACAAGAAATAAATAAACATGGAAAAAACTTTAAAGCCTTGAATTAATACCACAATGAGATTCTACCTACCACACACCTGATAGAATGGCTGAAAGTGAAAAGACCAACCACACCAAATGTTGATGTAGATGTGGAGTCACACACTGCCGTTAGGAATGTAAAATGCTATGTGTACTTTGGAAAACAGTCTGGCAGTTTCTTGAAAAGTTAAACACCTACCAGATGACCCAGTAAATCCACTCCCAAGTCTAGAGATAAAAGAAATAAAAGCAAACATCTATACAAACACTCGAACACACTTACAGCAGCTCTGTTTGTAATAAGCAAAAACTACCAGCCATCCAAAACAACCCAAACATCTACCAACAGGACAGAACAGATAGGCAAAAAGTGGTCCATCCACGCAAAGGAATTCTACTCAGTGACAAAAGGAAAGGATGGAGACACTTGACGGCACAGATAAATCTCAAAATAACTGTGCTCAGTGAAATAAACCAGGCTAAATAAGTATTTATACTGGATATATACAATTTTTGCAAATGCAAACTAATGTATAGTGAGAGAAAGCAAATCAGTAGCTGCCTGGGGTGAGGAATAGGAGGCACAGGAGGGAGCAAATGACAAAGAAGCATAAATGCTCACTGTGAGGGAAAGGATATGTTCATTATGTTGATCATGGTATATATATATATATATATATATATATATATATATACACATATATGTACATATATATGTATGTATGTATGTACATATCTCTCACAGGTGTAAACATGTCAAAACTTCTCAAACTGTACACTTTCAATACGTGTAGTGTATTATACATCAAGTATACCTCACTGAAGCTCTTTCATTTAAAGAAGACTTGGTTTGCTCATAAAGTCTCTTATTACAAGAATTTACACGAATAGACTGATGTCAGTAATGTGCTGGGAATACCACTCACACACGTTCTTTTGTTTGGTGACACTATCGAGTAGCAGTTAGGGGCTGGTCTGGCCAGTCTCAGGTTAGCCCTACACCTGCCTCAGCTTGTCCTTCTGGCCTAGGCAAGTTATTCAATCCTCCCAGGCCAGCTTCTCTTCTATAAAATGGAGATGATAATAAAAGTAGCAATAAAATAGGGTGATGAGAAGATTAAACAGAGGAGGAACACCCAGCTCCGTGACTGTATGTGGTAGGCAACTACAAACTGACAGTGATCATCATCAGTATTTCCCTGGACTTGAGAATCTGTGACTTATGTCCGTAATTCAGAAGCATACAATCTTACCTTTGGACTGTAGGTTTATGGGTGATGTTTATTCTCCTTTCTGCTTATCTGCATTTTCTATATTTTTAGATTGAATATATTTTCTCTTAAGAAAAAAATTATTTTAAGTGAAACCAAACCTATTTATTTAGCTAAATTTTCTCCATGTCTCAGAGTAAAAACAAAAATTTAAAAGCCAATTTCATTTGGGGCACTGGGTGGCTCAGTCAATTAAGTGTCCAACTTTGGCTCAGGTCATGATCTCATGGTTTGTGGGTTTGAGCCCTGCATCAGGCTCTCTGCTGTCAGTGCACAGCCCACATCAGATCCTCTGTCTCCCTCTCTCTCTGTCCCTCATCTGCTTGCTTGCGTACTTTCTCCCTCTCAAAAATAAATAAACATTTTTCTAAAAAAAGCCAATTTCATTAAATGTCACTGAAGTCAGCCCTTAGATGAAAATGTCAGGGGCTGGGCGGGACGGATATGTACCAGACTCAGAAGCAAGAAATCCGGCATCTGGCCAAGGTCACGATTCACTTAACTTCTCTTTGTTTGATGCTCAGACCTGCATCAAATTCACCACAAGGTCTGTTTCAGCCTTCAAGCCCCTAGTGCCCACACTCGCTCAGGAGGTGACCTTGCCTTTTTCATCACCGAAAGAAACAGATAACGGGTCTTGCCTCCTCATCTACTCCCAGTGGCTCAAAGTGTCTGGTCCCACAGCCTGAGGATGGCTTCCAGTCACAGGGGCATCCTCCTGGCATCTCTGATCTGTCTGCCCCCAAAGAAGAAGTGCTTCTTCCACCCCAAGGAAACACAGCTCATACAGCCCGCCCTCTTTGGAGAAGTTGTTCTCTCAGTCTCTCTTCTGGTTCCCATCCATGTGCCTAAAATACATGCTCGTGAGCCAATTAAAATAACCCTTTTTGTGACCCGGCTACTCTGCCAATCTCACTTGCTTCTTTCTCCTTGTAAGACTGGCAGATTTATGGCCTCTATTTCCTCTCCTCAATTCCTTATAATCAGACTTCTCCACATGACCCCTAGACAGCAGTTCTTGGATCCTGTCTTCCTCCCTCATGCACACAGGGTTCTCTGCCCTGGCTGCACTTTAGGGCCCTCTAGGGAGCCTCACCAATACTAATGCCCAGGGGTCCTGACCTAACTGGGCCGATCTGCCACCCTGCCCTTAGGGTTTTTAGGCTCCCTGGATGAGCCTAACGTGCAGCCGAGGATAAGAATTAATCCCATGGCCTTGGGCCTCACTCTTGTGGCCTCTGCACTGACTGGGAACTCCTGTGAGCCCCCTGCACTGTCCTACCCCTGCCCCTCTGGCTGCTCTCCCGGCAGGTGGATGAGGTCAGAGATAACATTCCCCACCCCTCCATCTCCCTTTGTGGAGATTTACTTGCATGACTCACAATCACAGCCCGCACTTGACCTTTCTCCTGAGCTTTACTCCCAGGTCTGCGCCGAAAACCAAAATGTCTGCTGTGACCTGGAACTCAACTAATCGGAAGACGCGGCACTACATTTACCCCCAGATCAACCGCCCCTCCAGGCATCCCCATTTCTGACAATGGGGCGATCACATGCCTTCTTTAGAAACCTTGGAATTATCTTTTTTATCTTCTTTCTCTGGTTCTATGACAGCACCAGGCCTGTCCCAAACTGTCAATTCTCTCTTACAGGCAATTCCTGTGTTGAACCAGAGCCCCTGGACAATGCTACGTACAATTTCCAGAGTTTTCTCTTCACTTCCTAACACACCAGGTTAGCAGGCATAGCCTGAGCTCGCCTTCCTCCTGGCCACCCACCTGCACTCTGCCAGGGAGGTATGACTGTCACCCCGTGTATTCCAGCTGTTCCAGGCAGGCAACACACATGGGTAGGTGACCATACTATGTGACACACAGCCATCCACAGACTGTGGCTGGGAGAACCGTCACCAAGCCCCAAATCTCTGACTCCATCCACATCCCAGAAGGCAGACCTCCTAGTTCTATGGGGACCAACCGGCCTGACCAGGGCTGGGGCCAAAGAACTCTTTCCCAGGGTGGAAAGCTCAGTGGGTGGGGAATTTGTCCTCAGAAAGCAGCAAAGATCTGGGGCTGAGGGAAAAGAGAAAGGGGTGCAGGACCCAAGCCCCAGAATCACAAGAGCACTGTGCCCAGCACAGGCTCAGCACTCAGTGAAAAAGGAGCAAACGAACACACAGACAGAATCAGAGCTGGGTACCAACACCCTCCCTGGCCAGGTTAGAAGTCTTCGATCATGACACTCACGGTACCACCAGCTCCACGTACGCTTTCCAATCTAGCAAACACCTTATTTGAAACCCCCAAATATGGGAAGAGTTAAGAGCTATCGAATCGCTTGCCGTCTGCTAGGAGCTGCAAGAGCAGGAGAGGGGCGAGGCCAGGCAGTCACTGGGGATGGTTCCTGGGACAGCCCCAGGCAGCCAGGCCTGGAAGTCAGCCAGGGGAACCTGGGGCTCTGTGCAACGGTGAAGAGGAGGCCGGAGTCCAAGAAATGGGGAAGCAGGAACGGAGATACTAGACCAGGTCTTCCCAGCTTTGAGAAAATAAATAAAAATTGGCTCCTCCCCAGGGTGAAGACAAACTTGGTTTGTTTACCCTTAACATCTGGCCCAGGACAGCACGGGAACTGGGCAGTAGAGGATGTGGTTTCTCTGTCGTAATCCGGGACTGCAAGGTCTGACAAAGGAGGAAGGTCACTCAAGGGACCAAAAATAGGCTTCCATCTCCCTTGTCCACTTCCAGTCTGTCCCTGGGTCCCTCTTAACAGCTCCCCCACTGTACCTAGACTTTTACGTCATGGCAAGGTGGCTCTGTGGCAAAGCCACTGGGAGCAGGGAAAGCTTTTTTAGGCACCAGGTCAAAGTAAGCTGTGCCTGGCACACAAGTGAGTGTGCATGATAGGGTTCACGGTCATGGCAGCCAAATACAAAGGCGGCTGAGAGGGTACACTGCTGAGAGTAACAGAAAACAAGCTAGAAGGGGCTACTCCAGAACAAACACACCAGGGGCTACTGGGCCCAAAAACTGACTCAGAGGAAATATATAGCACCTGCAGTTTGGAAGGAACCCAGAGGTTATCTTGTCCTCGCTCCTGTCCAGTACATGGAGCTTTCCTCTGGTGCCCCCACTACGTGGGCAGGGGGCCCACACACACAGTCACTGCCCCATCTGGCATCTGGCAGCCTGCTCCACTGCAGAGCAGAGATCTTTGTTAGAGAATTCTTCCTTGCCTTGAACTCAAACCTGCTTCCCTGCAGCTATCCTAGCACCTCCCCACCCCTGAATAGCCAGGGGAGTCTATTCCCCCTTCTATGACGATGTCTGAGGTCACCTATGCTTTTCTCCAGGTATCTCTCTTCCTGGATAACCTTTAACCATTCCCTCTAAGATATGGCTTCCAAGCCCAGCACCATCCACTTACTCACCCTCTTCCACTCTCTCACAGTCAATGTCCGTCTTAAACACAGCCCCCGGGGCCTATGCAGTTCCTGGGATGTGATCTGAGCTCACAGAGGAAAGCAGGGCTGGGACTCGGGTGTTGCATTTGGCAGCTGAATCTTCTGACTAGCTCAAATTAAGCATGTCAGTCCCCAGATCCATTTCATAGTGACCTGCTTACACACAAGGACCACAGCAGGGCATGTGAAGCGATGAGGGTAGCCTCAATGACGCCCGTACGGGAAAGTGCCAGGAAGGGCCTGAAATGCTGGTTCATGGGAATGTGGAAAAGCTGATGTCCCTGCTCGGCTGCCTTAGGAAACATTGATGGATGCCTGCCTGAATGTGGGCTGGCCTGCTTGTTCAGAGGCGATACTCACAACACTCTTTGGTAAATGGTGTTCAAACCCCAAGGTGGCCTGAAGTCAATACATCATTCCAGGGGCATTTTCAGTGAAGATGGAAGCACTAGCTTTAAATGACTGAGTGTTCTGATCTCAAGGGCAATCTAATTAAAGTGAATGCTCACCCAACATAAAGGTATTAATACAACACATGGGCCTCAGTTGTCACTGAAGAGTCACCAGCCACATGCCCCCTTATCGCTGGAAAAGACCCACCATCTGAAAAAGTGTCTTGCCACAGCAGAACCACTGAATTATGAATGAGAAGGCAGATTATCAGAGTCCCCATTTTACAGATAATAAAGCCACGGTCAAAGATAAGCATGCTTGCTCAAAGGGCTGGGGTCCAACAGAATTCTGACCTTGGGACGGTACAAGTGGTCCCTCTGGAAAGTGCTTAGGGCTGCCAGAGCCATGTTATAAGTGCTTCCTGATAAACAGGAAACTCTTAGTTCCAGAGAACACTTGCATATGCAACTGTGTTCTCCTGGGACTGTACCAGTCCTCCTTACCTAGGAAATTGTAATGGTTCCTTAGAGGAGGACTTGCTGTCTTTGGAAGCACACGCCTCGCACTGCTCTGCTCTGGTGTGAACACAACAGTCTGCAGGCACTCTAACGTCAAGGTTAAGAACTCTGGCCTTAGAGCAAGGGGGCTAGGTACAGTTTCCATCTCCGGCTCTGTCATTTCTAGCTGTAACAACCTTGAGAAATTACTCTGCCTTTCTAGGCTTGTTTCTTCATCAAAAGGGGACAATAAAACCACACTCAAAGGATTAAGTAAAATAAGCCCTGTGAAGTACATGGCATAAGGCCGGGCTCTCAGAAAGCACTGAACCAATGGTAATCAATAACATCATCAGCATTGGAAACCAAGAGGCAGGGAGACCAAGGGAGACACTGAAGGAGAAGATGCTGTGATTCAGTCAGCGGCTCCTAAGGTGCCGTCTCTGTGCATTCTGCTGTGTGCTCCACTGGTATCTCAGGTTGTTGGACAAGCACCTGTCATCCAATCAGAGTCATGAGCACAGGGACAGGAGATGTGGCTCATTCATCTATGCATCCCCGCAGCACCTAACACGGTGTCCTGCACGCAGTAAGTACTCCACAGATCTTCAAAAGTAATGACGGAACACTGTATGTTACCCTTTCGGGCAAGCACTCGGGGAGAGAACAAGTTGTGGGGAGGAAATGAAGAAGGAAAAAGGACTGACCTGACCAGCCAGTAGGCAGACCCCACAGCAGATCTGAACACGGGGACCGAGTCTGAATTCGAACATGGCACATAAGGAAAACCGAGGTTAGTTCTGAGATTGGCTTCCTCTACCAGGCTGACATTCAAGTCTATTTCGGGCACTTTATAAAATAATCGTGTTCCCATTAGTTGTTTTTCCTGCTTCCATGCATACTTTTCAAATGAAAAGTTAAAAAAAAAATCTTTTCTTTCCTTGGCAGTAATTCTTTCCTTGGGGAAAAGAAATCTTGGCCTGTGAGTCAGGATTTAGACATTTACTTTGAGCCCAAGCCCCAACAACACACAATACAGCATGTCTGATGTGGACTCCATGAAAGAGTCCAGTCTGAATGGAAGAGAAACATTTGGAATGTTGGCATGGCTGAACCACATGAGGTTCTTATTTTTGCAGGAAAAATTATTAGTAGTCAAGTATCAAATATCATTGATTGTCAAATATCAGTAACTTCATGTGGCTCCCTCTAATGTTTACAAACCGGTTGTTTATAACCTTCCGGTGGATCTACAAGCTCAAATCAAACCCCTACAAGCTCAAATCAGAAGCCATAGGGACTTTTCCCCATCTTTCTTTAGCTTTCCCCACCATACCTGCCAGTATACACTGACTAGGCTGAGTTGGAAAGTCCTGCCAGCTAATGGCATCTGGTTCTCTTCAGTGGATGTCCACGTAGCACTGTAAATGCCATGGAGGCAGCCTGGTACAACAGGCGGGTGAACGGGCTTGGAGCCAGGTGACCTGTGGGTTCCTGAACTCAGAAGCATAAAGGAATCTGTGAGAACAAAGCATCTGTTTATTCACCAAATGTTTAAAGAGGGCCTGTTATGTGCCAGGCAATGTGCTGGGTGCTAGGGAAATACAGCAGTGAGAAAAGAGATGGGGTCCCTGCCTTCAGGGGGCTTACTGTCTCAGAGAGGAGGTAGACATCACTCAAGGAGTGGCCCAAATAAAAACAAAATGGCTACTGAAGTAGTTGTGACCAAGGGCTTTGTGCTCTGACCTCATCAGAAGGCTCAATCAGGGAAGTCTTCCCTGACACATAGACAAGTAGAGGTCCAAAACAGAAGTAGGCAGAGACTACACATTCCAAGAAAGCAGGTTTGGGGATACGAAGGAAGGAAGGAGGAAGAGAAGTAAAGATTTTTAGGGCAGTAAAACTGTTCCGTAGGATAGAACAGTAGTGGATACATGTCATTGTACATTTGTCCAAACCCACAGAACATGCAATACCAAGAGTGAACCCAGAAGTTAACTATGGACTCTGGCTGACAATGATGTTCATGGACTATAATAAATATACCACTCTGGTGAGGGATGTTGATGGTGGGGGGTCCATGGGGCTGGAATGGGGGGGTTCAGGGACAGGAATTATATGAAACACTGTACTTTATGCTCTATTTTGCTGTGAACCTAAATCTGCTCTGAAATGAAATAAAGTTTATTAATAAAAAAGGAAAAGAAAGAAAGAAAGAAAGAAAGAAAGAAAGAAAGAAAGAAAGAAGCAGGAATATAGGGGAGGAGTATTCCAAAGAGAGGAAATAGCATGTGCAAAGGGCTCCATAGTCAGAGTAACTGATTCAAGGTCATTTGGCTGGAATGCAGAGGCCAGGGGTGAGAGGTTTGGGGAGAGAGCAGTTCCAGAAGAGCTTGAGAATAAATCTTTGTCTCTTTGCCTCTTTGCCAAATGGACATGTAAAGCACAGAGGAGCCCATCGCTTGAAATCAAAACTGACATTCTAACCAGATTTGGAAATATTGCCTCAGTCATCGAAGGGGCCTTCTAACCTTTCTGCAGGGTGTTTCTTTCCTGCCATATCATTAGTCAAGTGAGCCAAGGGGTGTAAAACACCCTCAACACAGGGAACACAGGCTTATGCTGGAGGACCAAGAGACAAAAACTCTCATCCGTGCCCTGGTGACAGTTCTGAATTGTAACTCAGTCAGTTCCCATCCCTTGTGTCAATAAGCAGCTGTCAGCAGGGTAGTAATACCCAAACACAGTTCATGGGCACGAGGCAGAACAAGGAAACGTCACTTCAGGGCCGGACACAGTCAAGTGATTAAAAAATGCACATTAAGCCACAAACATCTGCAAAATAGAAAGCCAAGAGAAACTTTCACCACCTCTGGCAAAAAGGCTGCATGGGCATGGGCAGAAGACGTGCATACCTGCACACATGGCCCCTAAAGCTTCACTGGGCCACAGGAAGTTCAATACTTTCATGGTGTTTCACCAAGACACTGAGCCGGAGGAAGAGCAAGCAGGTTGGGGCTGGAACAAGCCCCCCAAACTTGGTGCAATCCGCTAGCAGAAGCAGTTCACGCATGCTGACAGATAACCCAGATGGTGAGAAAACAGAACACGTTAGGGACTCCTTTTCAGGTGACATGAAGTGTCAGGGATGGCTGCCTTCTTCAAGGAATTCCATACATTTCTCAACTCATGCTTGGAAAAACAATGCAAGTCTGAGGTCTAAAAGAAATCAGGCGGGGTGCCTGGGTAGCTCAGTCAGTTAAGGTTAAGCGTCTGACTCTTGATTACAACTCAGGTCATGATCTCAACAGTTCCTGACTGAGCCCCATGTCAGGCTCTGCGCTGACAGTGTGGAGCCTGCTTGGAATTCTCTCTCTCTCTCCCTCTCTCTCTCTCCCTCCTCTGCTCATCCTCTCTCTCTCAAAATGAATAAACTTGAAAAAAAAAAGTTCCTAATAAATACATAAATAAATAAACAAAAGAAATCAGGCAACAAGTAAAAACAAAAACAAACAAAAAAACCTCAAATTAACTCTGTGGGAGGCTGGGACAGGGGAGGGGGCAGAGTAGAAACTTCTAGCAGTGCCTGATTCCAGGGATGGGGAATTTTCCAACCTCTATAGGTACCTGTGGCAGCCCCTCCCTGGCCTGAGGCTCAAGACTGAACAGGGAGTGACCAAAAAGGCAAAATCAAGGGCTCTGAGCAAAAGGGGAGGAGTCCTTTATGAAAAATAGCACCGACCAGCCCAATGGAGGGCATCCTAGAGATCTCCCTTCCATTCCCACCTCCTTGCATTTTCCAGATGCTCTGCGGCCCAGAGAGGTCAGCTGGCCTCCACAGAGTCAGTTAGCAGCAGGCTTAGCTTGATTAGGACAACATGACTCTAAGTTGAGCTTCCCTGCTCTGCAGGGTACTGTCACTACTTCCCAAAGCACCAGGTACCAGGTAACAGAGCATGGGCCTCAGAATCAATCAGATCTGGTTCAAATTATGGCTCTACTCCTTATTAACAGTAAGTTTCATGAATCCTTGTCCTACTCCGTTTCCTTCTCCATAAGCAGGGGACAGCCCCCACTGCCAATACACTGAGGGGCTGTTGTGAGCATCAGAGATAATGTATGTAAAACATCTGGAGCATGGATGAGGGGTGAGCAAGGGCAGCAATTATTCTGTTTCTAGAGGTCCACAGAATTTGCATTCCTACAGAAAGTCTTGCCAGGGTAAAGCTGTCCCCCCAGCAATTCTGCAGCCGGGTCTCCATTTTAGATCAGAATGCTCACACCAGCGAAGGAATAAAGGACTCAGATCATGCTGCAGACTTTTTACTCAGCATGTAAACTTCCTTTGTTTGCTTTGAGACTCACTCATCCACCTATTTCTGAGAGGATATACAATGGTTTAAAAATCTAACATACAATACAAAATTAGAGAATCAAGGTTCAAACAGGAAGTCTGCCTGAAGGATGTGGAGGTTCTAGATGCTGAAACAAAAAGGGGAACGTACTGGGTGGCAAAGATCTTATTTTCTTGTCTAACTGTTGAAAGCAGCCCATAGAACCCTGTGCGGCCAGGATGCACCCAGCCAAGCTCAAACTGGCAGGTCACTTCTTTAAGCACGAACAACAGCAAAGTGGTGACTGGCAACCTGGAAGGCAGAAGACCTCGGCCACCCCTCCCCTGTCACCCGAGGCCAGGGACAGGCCCAGTTTAGGGAGAGCAGGAAAGCAGTCCTTGTTCCAGTCTGAACCACTCATCACATTTTTATCCACACAATTTCAGAATAAACAACTTACAGTCAACTTCTAGAAAGTTCTGGAAGAACAAGAAAAGTAGTAAAGGGAAAATATTATTTTGACCAAGGAAGGTTCAAGAATAGATTTCTAGGTAAGGATAAGAAATTAAGAGCAGGAGCATTCCCTCATCTGGCCTAGCCAGATACAATGTGTTGCGGAAAAAATGCCTGCATTGATGACAGAGGTGTCCCTTAGCTGTGGACACTGTTAAATGACCTCTCACAGCAATGTGACCTGAGCGGGATAAAGACTTCCTCCCACTCGTAGAATCAGGGTCCTTGTCCTAAATGGAATCCTACATAGAAACAGTTTCCTTCTTTTTGCAAAGAACAGCTTTCTAAGAAATATAAAGTGGGCCACAGAGGTGGGATTTAGGGCCAGTCATATGAACATACTCCTAAATCACACAAGTTGATAACTAACAGTCTATCCCAGGAAAACCAGAGCAAGAAGGAAACCAGAACAAAGAGCCCCCTGTGAGCTGCGACACAGGCCTGCTTATCATCTCCAAGGGCTCAGGGTCGCTCCCTTCAGGGGAGGTAGGAGCACGGGGAGAGGTTGGGGGGGTGGGGGGGCACACGCGCTGCCCAGCCAGCTCCAGCCTTCCTGACACCACTCTCCAGCCAGAGCTCACAGGCCTGTGGGCTCTGTCACAGTCAGTTTGCAGGATTCAGTGGAAGCACCTTTAATCTGCCCAAATCAGGAGGCAGCAGAAAACTCAGTAAACAAAGTAAGAAATGCTTAGGACTCTTAAAAAAACAACTCTCAAAATCTAATTATTATTACAAGTCTAAATATCATTGAAATAAATGGTATCTGGGATTTACTTCAAATAATGGGAGAGAGTGGTTAGGCACACAAATCAGATCGTCTAGCAGTTGGTAACTGGCAAAGATGGACAACAGGTACGTGGGTTTAATTTCACTGTTCTACTTCCATATGTTTGAGCTGTTTCATTATAAGTAAAAAAAAAAAAAACAAAAAAAAAAACAGGGGCACTGGGGTGGCTCAGTTGGTGAAGCATCCAACTCTTGATTTTGGCTTAGGTCATGATCTCAAGGTTTGTGAGACTGAGCCCCACGTTGGGCTCTGCACTGACAGTGCAGAGCCTGCTTGGGATTCTCTCTCTGCCCCTTCCATACTCAAGTGCTCTCTCTTGCTCTCTCTCTCTCTCTAATTAAAAAAAAAAAAAAAAAGTAAAAACATCATACCAAATCATTGTGAAAATGTAGGTAAATATAAAATTAAAAAAAAAACCAGAGAAAACAAAAACCACACATAATCCTATCACCAGAGACAACCACTGTTAACACTTCAGTCTATATACTTCCAATCTTTTCCACATTCTTCTCTCTTTTGTTTGTCAAGTAGGATCATATGTTTATGCTGTTTTATTACTTGCTTTCCCTTCCTCTCTTACTTTATCAAGAATTATTCAAATCCTTGGGAATGCAAACTGGGGCAGCCACTCTGGAAAACAGTACGGAGGTTCCTCAAAAAACTAAAAATAGAACTACCCTACCACCCAGCAATTGCACTACTAGGCATTTATCCATGGGATACAGGGGTGCTATTTCTAAGGAACACATGCACCCCAACGTTTATAGCAGCACTATCAACAATAGCCAAAGTATGGAAAGAGCCCAGATGTCCATCGATGGATGAATGGATAAAGAAGATGTGGTATATATGTACAATGGAGTATTACTCGGCAATCAGAAAGAATAAAATCTTGCCATTTGCAACTACGTGGATGGATCTGGAGGGTATTATGCTAAGTGAAATTAGTCAGAGAAAGACAAATATCATATGACTTCACTCATATGAGGACTTTAAGAGACAAAACAGATGAACATAAGGGAAGGGAAGCAAAAATAATATAAAAACAGGGAGGGGGACAAAACAGAAGAGACTCATAAATATGGAAAACAAACAGAGGGTTACTGGAGGGGTTGGGGGGGGGATGGGCTAAATGGGTAAGGGGCATTAAGGCATCTACTCCTGCAATCTTTGTTGCACTATATGCTAAGTAATTTGGATGTAAATTTAAAAAAATAAAATTAAAAAAAAAATTATTCAGATCTTTACATGTCCTTTAAGGGTATGATTGCTACATGGTCTTTTATCAAAAGGTAAGCCAAAATCTACTTCCAATATATGGCTTCTATAAGTAAGGGTGTGGTGAACTAGGAAAGATGACATTTGTTATAAATAGGTGATTCCAAGTAAGAAAAAACTGCACGAAATGTCCCCAAGCAGAAACTGACAGTACACATGAAAAGAAATACTAAGAGAGCCACTGCTGGCTCATAGACTACATAATTCCCAGCAGTTAGGAACCTTCCAGGTACTCGCCATTGCAAAGGCCATGGTGGGAAGAAGAGGAAAATGTCAATACCTAAAACTGAAATACGCTCATAAAGTGAGCAATAATTCACACAGTACATTCACACAGTGGTTTAAGAAATCTGCCAGCATCTCTGAAATGCTGGAGTGTTGATATACTGAGTTTTCAAAGGGAAGAAGATTTGCATGGGCTTGGGGTGGTATGGGAAGGTTCTGTAAACACAAGAGTAGATCCTGCGGCTTCTCGGAGACCACTGTGCCTCAGGCATTCAACCGTGGCCTTTCCGATCACTCTATCAGAATTAACATAACTGGACATGGCTTTGTTTTGTCACTGAGTTCTTTCCCTCAAGCCCTAAGGATGATTTCCTCCCCCATAAAAAGAAAATCCACAAAATCCTCGAGCTGGGGAGATAGATGAGAGGGATCCTGTTTTCCCTGCACTATTTGTCCCTGCCAAGAAGGAGATTCGGCAGAATATCTGCGAAGACAACGCCTCATATGATCAATGTCTGAATGCCAGTCAAAAATGTAATTTTTCTTTCTGAAGCAAATCCATAAATGGCCTATATTGTGACACACTGTAAAGACTGAGAGCTGAACACATTCCAGCCATGTTCCGTCTGGCTTTCCTGGGCTGCTACAAACCACCAGAGGCCTCTGAACCAAACTGTTTAGCTCTGGCCCAGCAGCCAGGAAGGGAGGCGCAGCCACCGCAAGGCCATCTCCTCTAGGGGTGGCCCCGAGAACACAGTCAATGACGACAGAGCTGCAGGGGGACCAAGAAGGGAACCGCAGACGACTACGCTTTCTTCCCATTTCTTCCTTCCCCTTATCCCTCCCTGTCTACCATTTCAGTTTTTTATTTCAGAAAGGACAACTGTGGCTCTCTTATCACCAGGTCAAGGATGGAGTGGAGAAAAAGTGGGTCTGTGACACACTGGACACGTGCTGAGGTCAGAAACTATGTAAGTGGTTAATTAAGTGCTTACCACTTGGTAAACGAACAGCAGCCTCTCCAAACTGAGTTTTAGCCCCTCCCCCAAACATGGGGGTCCCAGCGATCGCCCTACTGCTGAGCCACCGAAATTTTCAAGAGGGCATGCTCAGTGATGAGCACTCTGAAAAAATTGTGAAAGTATGTGTTGGAATGGCAAATTCAAGAGTGATATTTTTTAAAAATCTTGCTGTTATTGAGTTGTTTTGATAGTAGAAAACTAGTTTAGGAATAAGTTATTACCTAACAAGTGTCAGGGCGGATGTGGAGAAAAAGGAACTCTCATGCACTGTTGGTGAGAATAGAAATTGGTAGAGCCACTGGAAAATCATATATATAAAAGTGAAAAATATAAATACCATATCATCCAGTAATTCTACTACTGTATTGACCAAAGAAAATGAAAACACTTGAAAAGATCTATGTGTTCTATGTTTAATGCAGCATTATTTACAGTGCCAAGATATGGGGACACCCCAAGTGTCCACTGAGAGATGAATGGATAAAGAGGAAATGGTGTGTGCACACACACATACACATATAATGGAATATTATTCAGCTACAAAAAAAGAATGATATCTTGACATTTGCAACAACATGGATGGGCCTCAAGGGTATAACGCTAAATGAAAGAAGTCGGACAGAGAAAGACACATACCATATGATGTCACTTACATGTGGAATTTAAAAAACAAATCAAATGAACAAACAAATAAACAAAAAGCAGAAATAGACCCAGAGAACAAGCTGATGATTGCCAGAGAGGAGGGCAGTGGGAGAATGGGCCAAATGAGTGAAGGGTCGTGGGAGGTATGGGCTTCCAGTTCTGGGAAGAATAATGTACGGAGATCAAAGGCACAGCATAGGGAATGTAGTCAGTGGTATTATAACACATACTATGATGACAGAGGGTAGCTACTCTTGTGATGAACACAGCATAATACATATGTTTATCAAATCACTATGCTGTACACCTGAAATTAATGCACCATGTGTCAACTATACTTCAATTAAAACAAAAAGCTATCACCAACGTTCCATTTATCTATTTCACTGGGACTGGAACCTCTCAGAGCATGGGTTCATTTCTGACCTAGGTCTGTGTCCTCCCTCTGGATTCATACACCACAGAAAAGCTGGAGAAAAACAAATAGAAATGCAACCTGAGATGACATGCAGTTCTCTTTTTCAGCCAGATTCGCTAATCCAGCAATCTTTAAGGTTGGCCAAAACTGGGCCAGAAGGCTCAACAGGCCTCATGCATAGGGCTTGAACTTTACCTTTTCCCACCAAAAGAAGCAAGAGTCTAATGCATAAATGCAGAACAGCTGTCTTCTGGCAAAGACAGCGTCCCGTCACACACACATGGCCACACCCTGAAACAGAGACATACACCCGCCCCGACCCATCACTGAGCTCCAGCTGACTTGACTGCTGTAGGTTTCCCCAAAGGTCCCTGAGCTCACCCTCGGATGTAAGAATGGACACGAACCACAGGCTGGGGTGGCTCAAAATCTGCCATCTCCTACCGGCAGGGCCAACGCCCGCCCACATGTAAAGATGAAACAGAAAGAAAAGTTACCTTGCAGACAGCCGCCTGGAGTATTGCATCAAAGCCTCCTTCGGGAGCATCACGGTTCCGGGACACCCTCTGTTTCCGAACCTCCTCATTGAAGCTGTCAACTCTGTCTGTAAGGGGCAGCAGATGGCGGAACCCAAAGGATGGGACGCAGTTTGGGAATAATTTGTAACTAGAGAGAAAGAAGAGAAGAGTCACTTTCCATCACTGTAGGTAAATCTTAAGCAACCAAGTACTCTGTGTGTTCACTGAGTGCCTTGAGCAGCAGTAATGAATATTTACCCAGCACCTACTGTGTGCCCCTGGGACACACAAAGAGAGAGACAACATGGTTCTTACTCTACAAAGGCCAAGCCCTACACCACAGGCAAGTCAGCATATCCAGGTTGTATGTGAATGGAATGGACAAATGGTTCAAAAAAAGGAGATAATAGCAGACTACTGCTGTCAGAGGAATACGTCACAGAGATGCCCTGCCATGGGCCTTGAAAGATGGGAGGGACCAGTGGCATGGGCACCATGGCCTGGGCAGCACAGCAGGGAAGGATCTTTTGGGCTAAGAAAGGTGGGCAGTGTCGAGTGACAGCAGCCTGAACAGAGGTACTGTATGAAAGCAGCTTCCCACATCAACTCTGCTGCTGCCATGTGTTAAAAGATCACATAGAATCCCTTTGAGTGAACCCACTCAGAGACTCGCAGGACATCCTGGCACATGAGCAAAAGCTAGTGGAACAGGAATGAAGACATTCTATCTGCTACTTCATTCATTTATAAATATTGTGATGATAAGCCACCAGCTCTCCTAAATGCAACAGAGATCACTCAGAAGCTAACTGTCCTCAGATGGAAAATTAGATGTGGCAATTTGGGAAGAGGCAAGTATTGCATCTCAATAGTAAGTTAATGCCACATCTTTCTCCTGCAATACTGGGCGATCTCATCTTCAGTCTGCAGTAGAGATCCTGAGTGGTTCCATCCCTGGAGGAAATTAGATTCCAATTACAGATCTAGGAGTCTCAGCTTGACATGCAGTCGCTGACACAGGAAGAGAGGCCTTCCATTGTTTCACCAGTGGATTCTCGAGGGGAGAGGGAAGAGGGTCCTGGCCAGAGAGAAGCACACATGCAAGAGCCCCGTGGCAGGAGAGAACACAGGGAGCCCAAGAACAAGGAAGGCCAGTGAAGCTGCAGCGGGGGCAGACAAGGTGAGGATGGGCCAAGGGGAGGCTGAGAAGGCAGACTGAAAGAGACTGTGCAAGTTTGTGGCCACGTTAAGAAAGCCTCTCTTTTAGAACAAAAGATGGAAAAAAAAAAAAAAACAACAACAACACTAACAGAGAGGCATGGGCGGGGGTGGGGTGGTTATAATCCAACTTAAGCCATGTGCACGGAGAGGGAAACAGGCTTAGCAACTGCTAGGGAATCCTGCCTAATGGCAGCCAAGAAGCAGCAGCCAGGGCAGGTCTGGACAGGTTCCCTTCCTCCAAACAAGAGGCAAACTTTGGCTTTCTAAGAGGCCATTCCACTCTCCTTCAGGACCTACAGTGCCTGCTCCATCCACCAGTCACCGCAGCAAACCGGCTCTGGACAGTCAACCCCACTGCCATTCTGGCCACGACTCTCTCTGGATGGGGGCGGGAGCTACAGGCTTCATCCATCTGCCTTCCCTTGGCTTCACTCTCTCCTTCTTCCTCAGACTTCACTTGTACCTTGTGCTTGGACAGGACAGACTTTTCTATATATGATCTGGACCATCAAATTTTTTATTCCCATCTCATTTTTCCATGAAGAGAAGGTCACGGAAATTATATTCCCGGAGAGAAGAAGGAAATGAGCTGAGGTCCTATTGGTAGTTATTTGACAAATGGACAGGTGCAGGAGGAAGCAAACACACAAATTTTCCCTTCCTTCAAGCCGTTCCTCCTCTCTGTGTGGTTCTGGTCTACTATGCAGGACTTAGGGAATGTGATTGTTGTCACAGTTGACTGAGTGGGTTGAGGAGAGAAAGGAGAGGAAAAGAATGATAACTGCTGTTCAGTGAGAAAGCCAGGGAAGCTGGCTCACCAAAATTAGTTTGGCATTTTTTTACCTTTCCCCTTTTATTCGTGCTAACAACATTAAGTAGATATATTTTTACTTGGAGAATTACTATTAAATAATCAGGAAATAGAAAATGTGTTTGCCAGAGAGAAGCCTTCATGGCAGAGAATTTACTACAACCAAATCAGTCATCTCTTCGAGGAAAACAGCTTTGTCACACAGATCCTGCCGCATGTCCCATAGTCACTAAAATACGATGTCCCCTGTGACTATTTAATTTAACCTCTGGCAGAACTGAGTGAACTGAAGGTCTGGGCACTTGGGGGTCTAACTCCAGGAAATGCTCCAACCCCCACCCTGTGTCTGTCTGTAGAGCCCTGTTTGGGGCCATGTATAGGGAGTTATTCCATCAAGGATTATAACCAAGAAGGTAAGTAAAATATATATGCTTAAGTTGCTTGGGGGAGCATGTACGTATGAAAAGTGATTCCAATTTGAAGACGCTAGACCCAGGCAAATCCAGAAAACAATCTATGGCTTCAGGACAATATTGTGGGACAAGCTGACTGGAAACAGCTCCGTCTTAGTCTAAATACAGAACTGCCAGATAACATATAATTTTTCAAAATGCTCATATGTAAATGTTAATATGGAAGCTTAGCAGGGAAATCCCAGCTGCCAGAGATGAAGGAAAAAAAAAAACATTCAACAAATGAGTACAGTTACGAGATGAGGTGGGCCTGGAGTAAGAGCTCATGCCAAAGAGCTCCCGGATGTGCCAGGACCCGACAGAGGTCCTAAGGGTTGGGGGCATGATTCTAACGGGGACGGATGAAGCACTGGAACAGGGCTCTCTTCATAAAGCTAAGCTCTACAAAGAGCTGCCCTGTCACCAAAATGAAAGACACAAATTCCAGCCACTAGCCTGGGAAAGAAGCAAGGAAGAGCCATTCTGGGCCGAGAGCAAGATGAATCACCCATAAAAATTGTTAACTCCAGGCTCGAGCAAGTCAGGATTCACTACTTTATGGTGAAGGAACCCCCAAAGGAACAATAAACAGGAAAACTAGTCCCATCGAAACCCGGAGGATCCAGGCAAACACATAACTGCCCTACAAGGATGGGGCTGTGATCCTCACCCAGAAAACCACCTCGGATGAAGAGGAGCTTATGACAAACTTATGGATCCCGTGAGAAACAAACCACCATGAAGGAATGTCCACAAATGCAACAAACTGAATGATGTGCCGTTCAAGAAACAGAGATAACAGAATGATTTGAAGCACTGTAAACGCAAGGATATTTAAAACATTAAAGGAGAGGAAAGAATACATACCAAAAGTCAGAACAGGATATTATTAGAAGAAAAAAAACAAGGCTGTGAAAACAAAACAATATAAAAAACAGAAGTTTGGAAAAAGAACCAAATAAAAACTATAGTCAGTGAAATTCAAATATGAAACTTCAGTGTATGGACTAACCAACTAAAAACCAAAATGGTAAACTAGAAGAAATTTCTTACTAGGGAAATTAGCGTTAGAAAATGAAGAGGAGAGGAGCCCCTCAGTGGCTCAGTCAGTTAAGTGTCTGACCCTTGATCTTGGCTCAGGTCATGATCTTACGGGTCATGGGTTCAAGCCCCAGGTCGGGCTCAGCACCGACAGTGCAGAGTCTGCTTGCCTGCTTGGGATCCTCTCTCCCCCACTCTTTCCCTTCCCCAACTCGTGTGCACGTGTGCATATTCTCTCAGAAATAAATAATAAACATCTTTTTAAAAAAGAAAGAAAATTAAGAAGATAGAGGAATCAAAGAGAAAATGTCTGAGAATTTTCAAGGATAAAGACGTATTCTCCGATTAAACAAGCAGACCAGATTCTGAGCAATGTAAATAAAAGCAAATCCAATCTAGACACATTCAAATGTGTATCATTATAGAATATGAAAAGCACAGGAAAATATTAAAAGCCACCAGAGAGAAGGAAAACCATTAGATGGACAGCCACCTTCTCATCAGCCACAGGACATGCCAGAAGACAATGAAATAACACCATCAAGGTGATGAAGGAATACTATGACCCTTGGAAGAAACACAGGGAGGGTAAGGGAAAACATAAATGATGAAGGATGAACTATGTCAGTTTACTTGCCCAGATTTTTGCATGTGTATTTCCATTTTTGTTGTGTGGTGAGAACATTTAAGATCTACTCACTCTCTTCCAAGTATACAAGTGTATGTTCCAAGTATAATATCGTTAACTAGCATCACCGTGCCATACGCCACATCCCCAGGACATACTCATCTTATAACTGGAAGTCTGTACCTTTTGACCAACATCTCCATGTTCCCCCCACCTCCCAGCAATTACCAGTCTACTCTGTTTCCGTGAGTTTGGCTTTGTTAGGTCCCACCTAAATGAGACATGACATGTATTTCAACAACAGCCCGATACCTCGAGCAAAAGGAAATGTCTTCAGGGCCGGGGATAACAGGCTGCATTAATCCTTCAAATCCTCTGTCAGTAAATCCCACATGACTTTTCCCAGTGACACTCTTCCTGTTACTCAAAATAGCAAGTAAACAGATCTTTAATCTGGTGATTAAATGATACTGTGCCTTTTTTCCGATTATGGCAGCCCTGTTACTACTCCTTACTCCAGTCCTGGCATTTCTAGCACATTCTAAGATAGGAAGGGATGAATCTAGGATTTTGATCCTTTGGCAAAAACGTCTGGAGCAGGAGGAGGGACAAACCTCAGGAAAGCCCCATGAAAAACTAGCTCTCTTTTCTCTGAGGTGTCCTACATAGGTGATTAAGTCACTCCTGACTCTATCTTCCCAAAACTTCCTGGGGGCTCTTGCTGTTCCCACTCCCTCAGGGGAGAAAAATCCAACTGAAGGGGCCATCGGAGCTTGAGGAGAACCCCATGACTCTCTTCTGCGCACTAGCTGAAGGAAAAGAATAGACGAGGATCGCAGGCAGTGTGCACCGGGCCAGGGATGAAAGGCAGACAAGGGAGGCGGGCCAGCTGTGCGACATGAAGAGTGGTAAGGACAGCAGCGGCCGAGCATGTGGTACAAGCCCAGCTCCAATACACCTGCCCGCTGTTCTAGAAAACCTGGAAATCCTGGCTATTCTTGGTCAAATCTTCTAACAAAGCACACACAGGCTGGATCAGGTATAGGGACAGCCACCGTTCGCTGTTCTCCCCAGGAACAGCGGGAATCTCTGGGACCCAGGACACCACATGCATTCCACTGCCTGGCCGTGCGGAGATAAATCTCAGCCTGCTCACTGAGCCAGAATGACTCCCCGATGCGGTGCCCAGCTTACAGAAGAGAGATTTGCATGACTCAGCCCTGCTGTTTCCTTCAGAACTCCCGTTCTTCACTAGATTTCCTACCTTGCGAGTCTTTCAGGGTGCCTGTGCTCACTGAGAAGACTTTTAAGTCTACAATTGGTTCTGCCTTCCAGGCCTTCAAGAGGGACTCTGGATAAATTGTGTGTGATAACCCTGAATATCTGAATGCTGAGTCTCCAGAGATAGTCCCCTCCATCCTCTCTGGGCTGCCAATCTAGCACATCTTACAGTGAGTGGATGGTCCTGGGGAAGTGACCGTGGAGATACACCCTGTCTGTCCAGAAACAGAGCCCAATCAGAAGGCAGAGGTGAAAAGAAGCAGACAGAATCGCTCTTAGGGATGAATTGAAAAAGGCTTTGGTTAAGCTGCTGTTGTACCTGGTAAGAAGCAAAACTCCAACAACAGGTCACAGCACTGAGACTCAGCTGAAAAGGCCTTGGAGACGGGACCAAAGTAATAATAATGCCAGAGGCCACCTGTGGCCAGGAGGAAGCTAAACCCAGCAAATGATGACACCTAGGCCTCTTCACAGTTAAGGACTTTAGAATTGCTTTTGTATTTAAACCTTTTTCTTATCTATTGTCTTCCCCACCATTGTGTCAGTTCCCAACCCCTGGGGAACACCTAAGGGAGCTTCTAGGAGATTTACAGAAAATTAGGAAAGATTCCGGAAAACATACATTACCAGCATAAACACCACTGCATCCTGACCACCCAGCCCAACCCAGGCCTGGGAGCTGTTGAGGTTGTGGAAGATTAGCTGGGGAGCTGGGCAGGCTCAGGGGTTTAGGAACAGCTCTCTTCCCCCCAGGGGCAGCCAAGTAACCCAAGAACTGAAAATGCCACCACAGGTGGAAGGTCCTGGATCCGAGTCACCGCTGAAAGGAAAGCTGCCATGGAAACCAGTTCAGGCCTCATCAGAGTTTGTACAAGCAAGAAAGATACTCTGATGGTGCTGAGCCACTGAGATTTGGGGGCTATGTTACTGTTGGATCACCTAACATTACCCTTAGGCAAGCGCCTTGAAGGTCAGGTCGTTTGGGGATGGGCGTTTGTCCTCAGACTCAGGTAAAGCCTCTGTGCCGTCATGTGATTTGAATGGGGGAAAAGCAAGCACCATATTAATGGGAATGCAGACTCTAAAACTAGTTTGTCTGGACTCTTACCCCAAATCCCCCTTACAAGTTGTGTAATCTTAGGTAAGTGGTTTATCCTAAGCCTTGGTTGGCTCACATAAATCTTGGAGACCTCAAAAGACTGCCATCAGACTTGAATGAGATAATCCACATGGTGCAAGGCATGTAGTACAGTGCCTGATGCTTGGTAAGAATCTGTCTTAGCAGCTTCTTATCTAGTAAGTATTCTGGGGTCTTACATCCCAAAGCCTAACTAAAGTTGTATGTGGGGATGAGAAAGAAAAACTTGGCAGTTACCACTCATTGTAATCCTGCCCACATCATCCTGACATTTACAGGAACACTCATAAGACTAGAAAGGAAACAAACCAACCTTGTAGAGGTTGCCTTGGGGGAGTTGGAGGCTGTGACCCTCCACCCCTCACACAAACGCACCATGGCAGAGTCCTGTCCACCAATCCTGTTTCCTCTTCTTCCTGAGCACAACTGAACTGGTTTCCAGCCTCATTGCTAGAACTCCATCGGGTCTGATAAAGTGCAGAAGTGGCAAAGGCTATTCACTGGTGGCCCATAAGCTCCTCCTATGAGCGTCCGCCCAGGCACAACGACCCTAAAAGCCACATGTAGAAGATGGAGGAGTACAGGGTGGGCAGAGCAAGGGTCCCTGAGTCACCGCGTGGAAGGGAGGTGTCCACTGGATTTAGGTAAGCAGGAAATAAGCTTCTATCACGACACACTTTTGTATTTATTTGTTGGAGCAGTTAGAAATTCCTGCTCTCTGATAATCTGTCAAATATTTTCCAATTCAAGTACTTGACTTATGTTGGAAAAAACAAAATCATACCTTTAAAACCCAGGACTTCATTTCATTTTGTCAAGGTAAGTTATATTTACATAACAACAGGGACAGATTTTGAATTCACTTATCCCCAAGCACCTCAGTTCACCCCAAGCAAGAGGAAAGGTTACATAGGCATGTTCTGCCTGCTCCCTCCCTGAACCTGGGTGTCCACTTACTGAAAACATTGTCTCAAATCACTCAATGTAGAGGGACGCCTGGGTGGTTCCGTTGGATTAGCGTTTGACTCTTGGTTTCGGCTCAGGTCTTGATCTCACAGTTTTGTGAGTTCAAGCCCCACTCTGGGCTCTGCGCTGGCAGCATGGAGCCTGCTTGGGATTCTGTCTCTCTCCCTCTTTCTCTGCCCCTCCCCCACTCACACTGTCTATGTCTCTCTCAAAATGAATAAATAAGATTAAAAATAAATAAATATGGCACAAAAACAGACACTCAGATCAATGGAACAGAACAGAGAACGCAGAAATGGACCCACAAACATATGGCCAACTAATCTTTGACAAAGCAGCAAAGAATATCCAATGGAATAAAGACAGTCTCTTCAGCAAGTGGTGCTGGGAAAACTGGACAGCGACATGCAGAAAAATGAACCTGGACCACTTTCTTACCCCATACACAAAAATAAACTCAAAATGGTTGAAAGACCTAAACTTAAGACAGGAAGCCATCAAAATCCTCGAGGAGAAAGCAGGCAAAAACCTCTATGACCTCAGCCGCAGCAACTTCTTACTCAGCATGTCTCCGGAGGCAAGGGAAACAAAAGCAAAAATGAACTCTTGGGACCTCACCAAAATAAAAAGCTTCTGCACAGTGAAGGAAACAATCAGCAAAACTAAAAGGCAACCGACAGAATGGCAGAAGATATTTGCAAAGGTTTAGTATCCAAAATCTATAAAGAATTTATCAAACTCAACACCCAAAAAACAAATAATCCAGTGAAGAAATGGGCAAAAGACATGAATACACACTTCTCCAAAGGAGACATCCACACGGCTAACAGACATGTGAAAAAATGCTCAACATCACTCATCATCTGGGAAATACAAATCAAAACCACAATGAGATACTACCTCACACCTGTCAGAACGGCTAACATTAACAACTCAGGCAACAACAGATGTTGGTGAGGATGCGGAGAGAGAGGATCTCTTTTGCACTGCCAGTGGGAATGCAAACTGGTGCAGACACTCTGGAAAACAGTATGGAGGTTCCTCAAAAAATTAAAACTAGAACTACCCTATGACCTAGCAATTGTACTACTAGGTATCTATCCAAGGGATACAGGTGTGCTGTTTTGAAGGGGCACATGTAGCCCAAAGTTTACAGCAGTGCTATTGACAATAGCCAAAGTATGGAAAGAGCCCAAATGTCCATCGATGAATGAATGGATAAAGAAGATGTCATATATATACATACATACATACACACACACACACACATATATATATATACACACACACATATACACATATATATACATATACACATATATATACATATACACATATATATACACACATACATACACATAAACACACACATACATAAAATGGAGTATTAGTCGGCAAACAGCAAAATGGAATTCTTGCCATTTGCAACTACGTGGATGGAACTAGAGGTATTATACTAAGTGAAATTCATCAGAGGAAGACAAATATCATATGACTTCACTCATATGTGGAATTTAAGATACAAAACAGATGAACATAAGGGAAGGGAAGCAAAAATTATATATAAACAGAGAGGGGGACAAAACATAAGAGACTCTTAAATACAGAGAACAAACAGAGGGTTACTGGAGGGGTTGTGGGAGGGGGAATGGGCTAAATGGGTAAGAGGCATTAAGGAATCTACTCCTGAAATCATTGTTGCACTATATGCTAACTAACTTGGATGTAAATTAAAAATAAATAAATTAAAAATACATACATACATACATACATAAAATATCTCAATGTAGAAAACAGTGCTACATCAGGCAGGAAAACAAATGAGCTATGATCGTTATGCCTTCCCACAGCCTTGCAACAGTTCACATCTTCACACACAGCTGAGGGGACAGGACTAGGTCATCACTGATCAGATTAAACACTGAAGCCTGCCCCATCCCCCAATATGCCTTCCCTAGTCCTTTCTTTGGGCTAAGTTTTCCTGCTACTCCATTCCCCCTACACTTAAATACCCAGCAGAAGGATGACTGGTCACTCACCCAATGCATGGATTGGTCTGGTACCTCGGTGCTGTGTAGGAGAAAGGGGAGATGTTCTTGTCTACAAAAGACCCGAACCCCAACCGGAAGTTGCTGGTGAGCTTCCTCATCTCCTCAGCCAGCTTGGTGCCCAGGTTTCGGATGCTGTCCAAGTCATCCTTCATGGACAGGGAGAGGTCCATCAGGTAGTACAAGTCCACAGGGTAATCCTCCACCTGTCGAACCTGCAGCTGGAAGGTAGTCTTATCGCCTGTGCCAACAGAGAGGCCATGCAATTAGAGGTCATCCAACTCACTGGGAGCTGAAGGGATGGATTTTACTTTCAAAGCTGGTCCCCCTCTTACTTTTCTTTAGTGACCACATGCCTCTCAAAAGAAATATTGTTCTTAAAAAAAAAAAGAAGAAGAAGAAAAATTTTTCTTGGAAGAAGAATAACTGAAGGGAATATGGTGTTGAGGGTGAAGTTCTAGGTTCTCCTTCCAAATACTTCGCTCGGCATTTTTGGGGAAACTCCTTAACAACAAGTCTCCCCAGTGGTGTTCTGTTTTGTCAACAAAAGGACTCTTGGGCAGTTGGTGGATAATGGACCAGACAATTCCATGGACACAGATTAGGTGAGAGTTAACCCACCAACCCGCACCAACTTCAGGGAAAGGAGAAGCCAAGGTGGGAATGTGGCCAGGAGGAGACGGCCAAGGTGTGTATGAAACAGAAAACAGGGAAGAAATAAACAAGAGGAGGTACGGGAATGAGTAAGAACTGAGGGCGAAGGGAGAGAGGTATAAGGCAAGCGAGAGCGGGGACACACTGTCACTTAAAATACACCCAAAGGGCAAAAACATTTTTTGCTTGTGCCATGTCTCCTATTTCTACTTTCCTAGGCATTTATAGGCAACAGTATTTAGTTCTTGGGCATATTTAACATTTTGGGATATCATAGACACAAATTATTATCATTAGAAATTATATGTACAGGGGTGCCTGGGTGGCTCAGTTGGTTGAGCATCCAACTCTTGACTTTGGCTCAGGTCATGATCCCAGGGTCATGGGATCAAGCCCCTTGCCAGGCTCCATTCTGGGCACAGAGCCTGCTTGAGATTCTCTGTCTCTCCCTCTGCCCCTCTCCCCTGTTCATGTGCTCTTTTGCACTCACTGTCTCTAAAGTAAAAAGAAAAAAAAAAAAATAAGAAGTTATATGTATAAAAATACAGGAAGACAGATTCTAAATTTTAGCACCATCAAAACAAAGGTGGGGGGGGAAGAAAAGAAAGAAAGAAAGAAAACACTACTAGATTTGTCTACCAGCTACAAGAAAAAGAAAATAATTCTTGGTTGTAAAATAAGAGTCAGAGACAGAGGAAAGAGGAATTAATTCAGAGAAAATGAACAAAGAGAAAAGCCAGTGTCTGGGAGGCGTGGCCGTCTGCAATGTCACCTCCCAGGGTTTACAGAAACACCCAAGTCAGTGCAGCAACCAGGGGACCCATGCCAGGATAATTATCCTACATCATTTCATAGGCTCTAAAAACACATCATTTAGAAGCGACTTCAAGAGGCAATCATACCAAGTAATTCTACCTGTCCTTGAGCTTATTAGTTTTTCAGAGGCACAAAGATGTCCTTGAACTCTCTAGGTAGGATTGCTGCACACACACATTTGAAATCTGGACATACTCATGTATTCAGAAGAGCACAGTGAGGCTGGCCTCTCCTGCCCACAGAGTCCACACCTGGTGGTGGCAGTCACCTCTCAGAGAAGCTGGTCTCCCTGAACGCGCCCGATCTCGTCTGATCTCAGAAGCTAAGCAGGGTCGGGCCTGGTTAGTACTTGGATGGGAGAGAAGCTGGTCTCCCATCTCGAGCTGACAACCAGCAAGCTGAAGCCTTCTTGAACTTGGAGGATAGGGACCCCAATCCCATGTGCTCCTTCTCCTTCTCCCACCCCAGACAAGTCGCATTATATTAACTAGACCATGCAGATTCAGATGACCAAAAGATTTCAATCCAAGTTCCAGCTCGGTCCCTCAACTAGGGGAGCAACCTGAGCCTGTGTCCTTAGATCAACAATGGAAATAATAACAGCACAGCACTGATTAAGCCTATGAAGCACTCATTTGAAGAGCAGTGTTTGGTAAGCAGTAATGCCTGCACAAATGAAGTATAATTATTATAATTACTATTTTTTGCCTGAGTGACAGCACTGAGCCTGCTTCCCGGGACTTGTCTTTGCGTGTCCTGTCCTCGCCTCCTCAAGACTGATGCAGTTTGGGTTGTCTGTTCATAGGAGCCTATTTTTAAAAACCATCAGAGTCTGACTCAAGCTGAGGAATGTTGGAGATTTCTTCCAGAATGAATTCTAGACTGCTGTAATGTCTGCCTCTGGCTCCCATCAGGCAGACAGAGCAGGTCCCTGCTCTGAGCCCCTCCCAGCCCTGGATGCCACATCACAGTGGGGGAGGGGCAGGAGGAAAGAGAACTTGGGGGAAGGGAGAACCTCCTTGGTCTTTGTGTGGGCAGACCACAGACCCCAAATGGGCAGAGCCTATAATCATGTCTGCTCTGTCCAATCCCATGACCTCTTGGCAGAGTCTTCTACATTTTCTGTCCACCTGTGCCCTTCTCCCCAACTTCCCAACTACATCTTCTTTTATCCAGAATCCACTTCTACCTTTCTGTGGATTATGAGTAATGAACAGATGAGGACTTTAGGACCAGAGAGCGGAGAACAGGCTTGGACTTGGGAGGCACCCCTGGGAGGGAAGAGGGCACCAGATTTGGAGAGTGAGAGCTGGGTTAAAATCCAGACCTTGTCACCCAGAACCTGGAAGACTTCAGGCTCCTCTAAATTTGCTCCTCAGTTTCTGGATCAGTAAAATGGGAGGATGTTAATTACTGTGGGGATCAAAGGACACAATGTATCCTAACACCACACAAATGCTTGTACACAAGGAAAACCTCCCCTGGGTTCCCCCAAAAGTCAGTTATTAAAGCAATTTCTGGGGCACCTGGGTGGCTCAGTCAGTTAAGCATCTGACTTCAGCTCAGGTCACGATCTCGCGGTCCGTGAGTTCGAGCCCTGCATCGGGCTCTGGGCTGATGGCTCAGAGCCTGGAGCCTGCTTTGGATTCTGTGTCTCCCTCTCTCTCTGCCCCTCCCCCATTCATGCTCTGTCTCTCTCTGTCTCAAAAATAAATAAACGTTAAAAAAAAAAATAAATAAATAAAATAAAGCAATTTCCCCTAAGGACAAAAAGGGAGATAGAAAATTCTGCCAGGAACTTAATTGTGAACGGCTCTAGCCTTGGGTATTAAATTTTAACTCCACATTTTTCAGGCATGAAAGCAAAAAGACAAACAAGGTAGGATATACACATTTGTGTGCATTAAGGTGCTATCTACTCTGAAGTCAGAAATCTCTTTGGCATCATATTCTGAGGGAAACTGATTACTTTAAAAAGCACACATGGGGGGCTGCAAATATTAAAAAGAAGTATTTCTCCCAGTTTTCCAAAAACTGAAGGGTATAAGAAAGAGGGTAGTATGATTAGGGTTCAGAATGAGGGTTTACTGCTATGTCAACTCCACCTGATTTTTTTTAAATTAATTAATTAATTTATTTATTTTAATGTTTATTCATTTTTGAGAGACAGAGAGAGAGAGACAGAGAGCAAGCAGGGGGTGGGGGGAGAGAGAGAGAGAGAGGGGGAGACACAATCCAAAGCAGGCTCCAGGCTCTGAGCTGTCGGCACAGAGCCCAACACAGGGCTCGAATCCACGAACTATGAGATCATGACCTGAGCTGAAGTCAGAAGTTTAACCTACTGAGCCCCACTATACCTGATTTTAAATGCCACAAACTCCTGAGGGGGCCTTGGCAATATTGGGATGTCCCCTCAGCAGATTTTGGAAGGAAGGACATTCCTGGACCAATTCTCAGCGTGAGTGCTAAGTGTGGGAGTTAAGCAGCCATGCACTAGCTCCCCTACAAGCAAGGCCTTCGAGGTCAGCCGACTGAAGGAGAGGCCACTGCCACGTGCAGAGAGAAAGTCTGGGACCCATTTTCCATCTTTGGGCACACTTCCAGAACCATGCAAACTTAGATACACTCTGGCAATACATCCAACCACACAGCTCTGCACCACCGGAGACCTGTCACTTCCATGCATCCAGCAGAGCCCTTATCAACTTCACCATGAGCACTCCATCAGTGCCCGCTTCTGGTGACACCATCCCAGCTCACATGCCCCCCTGCCCCACTCCAGGTCAGACCACTACAAGCTCGTCATTCCCTGTGGCTTTACCCCTCCTCTCTGGGGCCATTCCACAGGACCCCCATTTCACCAGCAGCAGGATCAAACAAATGGGTCAAAGCACACCCCCCAAAACAGCCAAGCACCTTGCACCTGCTCTGCAAGCAGGCCCTCTCATGTCCTGGTTTTTCCCATTTCCAAAGTTCCCAGCTCTGGCGGTGCTTTGCACAAAATGCCTGCCTCTTGCTCAGGTTCCCCCACTGTAGTCAAGTATCAACCACCTGCTTGAAATATACTTTCACAGTTTGTTTTCTCTCTGCCGCCCCTTCAATAAGAAGTGGAGACAGTGAAGGTAGGGATTCCACCAAGAATCCCTGGTGTGTTTAAGATCGATTTTTGTTCAAACATTCAGACAAAGCAGTATTCCAACCGACAGAGATGCGTGCCATCCCCAAATGAATGTAAGTAGTTTTTGATTCCCCAGAAATACCCTTCTGTGCCAAAAATTGAAAGAAAGAAGGGACACCTTAAAATCAGGTATATTGTAAACAGGACCTACAGGGAATTAGGGCCCAGGTGCAAACCTCAGGACTCTCATCTAGCTCTTCTGTTTACTGTAGCCGAAGGTAATTAGCATCCAAGAATGAAATCCAGACATGGAGCAAAAGAATTGCTTCCCTGGTCAAGGACAAGGCTGGTGTGCTGCAACCCACCCCACTCCTCAGCACAGAATTCTGACTCTTGACAGATGGAACCCAGGAAGGCACCACATGAAGACACAGTTGGCCTCTACAGTGTCCACCCCCGAGCACTAGGGCTTGGCATCCCTAGTGTCCTTGAAAATAACCTTGTCTTGGTCCATTTGGGCTTACAAGTACCATAGACTGGATGGCTTTTAAACAACAGAAATTTCTCTCTCACAGTCCTGAAGCCTTCAAGTCCAAGATCAACATGCCAGCACGGTTGAGTTCTGGTGAGAATCCTCTTCTGGGATGCAGACTGCTGACTTCTTGCTGTTTCCTCACATGGCAGAAGGAACAGGGAGCCCTCTGCAGTCTTTTATAAATTCAAAGCAGTAATACCAATCACGAGGGCTCTGTCCTCATGCCTTAATCACTTCCCAAGGCCCTAACACCTCCTGATACAATCACATTGGGGGTTAGATTTCAATTTATAAATGTTGGGGGCAGGGCGCCTGGGTAGCTCAGTCGGTTAAAAGTCTGACTCTTGGTTTCGGCTCAGGTCATGATCTCATGATTCATGAGTTTAAGCCCCGCCATCGGGCTTTGTGCAGACAGCACAGAACCTGGTTGGGATTCTCTCTGTGCCCCTCCCCTGTTTGTGTTCTCTGTCTCTGTCTCTGTCTCTCTCAAAATGAATAAACTTAAAAATAAAAATAAATAAATAAACTTTGGAGGGAGGCCACAAACATTCCATCCATAGCCAACCTCTTATCTACCCACCATGAAGTCTTTCTTAGTCTTTTTAATAAAGTATATACTCTGTCATTCTGGGTGGCAGAAGCAATCCGTAAGTCAGGTAACTGGCATCCCCAAAGTAGAACCTGGGAGGAGGGGGAAAAAAGCACAGACACAGACTGGCAGGAAACCCATCTCAAAAGCAACCAATCACCTGTAGTTTAGTTAATAGTGCTGTACCAATGTCAGTTTCCTAGTTTCAGTAATGTACTTTGGTTATGTAACATGTTATCAGGGAACACTAGGAAGGGTATAAAAAACTCTATTACTTTTGCAACTTCTTGTGAACCTAAAATTATTTCAAAATAAAACACACGAAAAAACAAACTACTGGTCAATGAGCTAAAGGATCGAGGCAAATGATGACTTAAGTAAATCCCTTCTAACTGCCCCAGTGCTTCAACCTACCTATGGCCTTTTATTCACCATTTCAATAACCTTTATTCCAAAGTTTACATCCTTTGTTAAGAATTTTTTAAGGTTGTTATCCTCACATACAGTTTCCAGGACTGAAAACAAAATGGAAAACATGATCCTGTGTTTATACAAACTCTTGCTTAAAGTTGGCAGTTCCTCAAAAAGTTAAACACAGAATTTCCATATGACCCACAAATTCTTCTCCTAGCAATGTACTCAAGATTACTGAAAACACATGTCCAAACAAAAACTTGTGCATGAATTTTTACAGTAGCATTAGTCATGACTGCCCCAAAGTGAAAACAGCCCCAGTATTCATCAGCTAAAATGTGGTATATCTATACAGACCCAATGGAATATTATCTGGCCATGAAAAGGAAGGAAGGAAGTGATAAATGCTACAACATCGATGAATCCTGAAGATATTTTGCAAAGTGAAAGAAGCCAGACATAAAATGCCATATACCATATGATTTATATATAATGTCCAGAATAGGGACACCTGGGTGACTCTGTTGGCTGAGTGTCCCACTCTTGATTTCAGCTCAGGTCATGATTCCAGGGTCATGGGATTCAGCCCTGCATCAGACGCAGTGCTGAGTGTGGAGCCTACTTAGGATTCTCTCTCTCTTCCTTTGCCCTCTGTCCCCAACTCATGCTCTTCCTCTCTCTCCAAATTAAAAAAGAAAGAAAGAAAGAAAGAAAGAAAGAAAGAAAGAAAGAAAGAAAGAAAGAAAGAGAACAATGTCCAGAATAAGCAAAAACATAGAAATAGGAAGTAGATTGGAGGCTGCCAGGACCTACGTGGCAGGGAGGGAAAAGATAAGGAGGGTATGTTAATGCATATAGGGTTTCTTTTTGAGGTAAGGAAAGTATTCTGGAATGAGACAGTGGTGATGGTTGCACAATGTTGCAAATATACTACAAACCACTGAATTATACACTTTAAAAAAAATTTTTTTTAATGTTTTTTATTTTTGAAAGAGAGACAGAGCATGAGCCGGGGAGGGGTAGAGAGAGAGGGAGACACAGAATCTGAAGCAGGCTCCAGGCTCTGAGCTGTCAGCACAGAGCCCGACGCAGGCTCGAATCCACAAACCATGAGATCATGACCTGAGCCTAAGTCAGACACTTAACCGATTGAGACACCCAGGCACTCCTGAATTGTATACTTTAAAATGGTGACTTGGGCACCCAGCTGGTTCACTCAGAAAAGCGTGCAACTCTTGATATCAGGGTTGTGAGTTCAAGCCCCCTGTTAGGTGTACAGATTATTTAAAAAACCAAATACGCTTAAAAAAATTATTTAAAAACATAAAAATAAGATAATAAAATTGTGACTTCTACAGTATGGGAATCACGTTTGAAAGAAAGAAAGAAAGAAAGAAAGAAAGAAAGAAAGAAAGAAAGAAAGAAAGAAAGAAAAGAAAAATAAAGAAAGAAAGAAAGAAAGAAAGAAAGAAAGAAAGAAAGAAAGAAAGAAAAGCAAAACAAAAAGTTCTGTATAGAGGGAAATTTTCCTTTCTTTTCCCCAGGCTTCCCCTGGAACAACAACTCACGCATACTATACCAAGGCTTGCCTTCGATTAGTCTGGTATAAGGCTGGCAAAGGGTTACACTTCACTCAGCAAATATCTATGTGAGGGAGGAGACAAAAAAGCATTTCTAAAAATAAATAATGGAAAAAATCACTATATCTCAAGGGCTTCTCCAGAGTCAGGGGGTGATTAACTTAGGTTAACTATGCACTTGGTAAACTGAATGTTGCTGACTACAACATAGCATTCTCTACCTCCCCCAAATAAATAAATATCTGGGGCCTGCCTGTCCTTCTCTTTAAAAATATTAAAATGTTCAAGATTTTAAGAGGCTTCATTGGCTTCAGGTGTTTCTACATTTCATAAATATATTTACAAGGTTCTAGACCTTTAGGAATTCATATTTTCATCGGATCTCCTCCAAGTGTTCATCTCTATAGACAAACATCCTCACAGTTTGGGCATACCTTAACTGGGCAGTCAGTCCCTCCATCACCTTGACCTCCCAGAAATGGGCTCTCCATCACCACATACACAATCAGAGCCCATCCACAGCACCCACAAAATGATTTTGTCTTGAAAAAAGGATCGGGGCACCTGGATGGCTCAGTCAGTTGAGCGTCCAACTCTTGGTTTCGGCTTGGGTCATGATCTCATGGTTCGTGGGTTCGAGCCCCACGGTGGGCTCTGTGCTGACAGTGCATGGAGCCTGTTTGGTATTCTGTCTGTCTCTGTCCCTCCCTTGCTTGCTCTCTGTGTCTCTTTCAAAATAAATAAAGTTTGGGGCCCCTGGGTGGCTCAGTCGTTTAAGTGTCCGACTTCAGCTCAGATCATAATCTCGCAGTTTGTGACTTCAAGCCTGCATCGAGCTCTGTAATGACAGCTCAGGGCCTGGAGCCTGCTTCAAATTCTGTGTCTCCTCTCTCTGCCCCTCCCCCACTTGTGCTCTGTCTCTCTCTCTCTCTCAAAAATAAATAAATGTAAAAAAATTTTTTTAAATAAAAAAATAAAGTTTAAAAAAATTAAAAAATAAAAATAAACAAAAAAATAGAAAAAGGATCACGCTTTCCATTTTATTTCCAACACCAGAAACTGTATCACAATGCTTAGCATGAGATGAGACTCTACCCAGACTGCTAACATCAGTAACCTCAACTAACCCCAGCACTAATCCCTGGCGATCCAGCAGGGCCCCATACACCCTTTTTTTGTTCATTTCTGAGACAGTTCAGTAGGCAAAATAATGCATTTCTTAAATATGTGATGACTTGGAATTCTAACAACAAGCATATTAGAATAAGACTGACTTCTTTCTTCTTTAACTGAGCATACATTGTGCTTTGTGCATAAATCAGTGCTGTGCATAAATATACTGCCAAGAAAACTTTGCACAAGGAGGCTACCTTCACTCAAATCACTTCTTTAACTCCTCTTTGAGAGCTGTTGAAAAGCCAGTCGGTAAGTCAAGTCATACAACAGTTTCTCTGCCTCACAGTCATACCTTAACTCTGATTTTAAGAAGTAGAATTAAAACTATAACATCTCTGGCTTTGTGTGACTTCCAACTCCTTCCTAAACTAAATCTACCCTGAAGAATAAGGATTTGCCACCTTGAAGGAAAATACTTCTTAGAAAACCATGGGCTCTGAGAGCAATTCTAAATGACAAGTTGCAAAAATATAAGTTAAAAACCTCCCTTGTTGGTGACCCTGAAACTATAAACTGGTTTGGAGGTACAGATTTTGTTCTTTGTTAATTACTGAAGACAGTACATGATTATAAATACATTATAAGTATATGAAAAATATGAACACATGAATAGAGACAGGATCTAGTAAAAATGAAAAATAATATTGCATTAAAGTAGATTTTTCAAGAATTTCCTTTAAGTTACTGTTATACTATAATTAAATAAAAAAGAAGACACATCATTCACATTAACGGCCAGCCACTTTACCCTACACAATGTTCTAATATCTTAATAGTCTACCACAATTCCTACATCCCCTTCTGGGTCACAGCCCCTGACCCTGAGCCTGTCTTCACATAAGGAGATGAGTTATTTTAACCCAGAGCACATCACCAAATAGCTACCCACATAAAGGCTCAGCTGACTCTTCTCTACGCTGGCACACAGCTCTGCCAGAGCTCCCTTCCTTCTCTCTCTCAGCATGGTATCTCACCAAACAAAAAGCCTAAGTGTCACTTACAGTGGACTCATAAAAATAGCAACCTCAACTAATCCCCACACTAATTCCTGTGATCTGGTAGTTTGTGCCCCTCTAAGTAGCAGGGCCACATACACCCTTATTTTGTTTCGTATTTCCAAGACCATTCAAGAGGCAGAACAAAACAATTCTTAACCATAGGATGTCAGTAACAAGAGCAAGCATAGCTAAGTGCTTATGATAGCGGTGCTGGGCTAAAACCAATTCTGAGACACGGAGAGTCACTATTCAAACCCAGACCTGACCGACTCCAGAATTGACACCTTTGGCCACTACTCTTTGAAAATAATGCTAATTTTAGGGGCGGCTGGGTGGCTCAGTTGGTTAAGCCTCCGACTTCGGCTCAGGTCATGATCTCATGGTTTACAGGTTCGAGCCCCGTGTCAGGCTCTGTGCTGACAGCTCGGAGCCTGGAGCCTGCTTCAGATTCTATGTCTCCTTCTCTCTCTGCCCCTCCCCCCCTCACACTCTGTCTCTCTCTCCTTCAAAAATAAACAAACATCAAAAAAAATTTTCTAAGGGGCACCTGGGTGGCTCAGTCGGTTGAGGGACTGACTTCGGCTCAGGTCATGATCTCACAGTTTGTGGGTTCAAGCCCCGTGTCAGGCTCTATGCTGTGACAGCTCAGAGCCTGGAGCCTGCTTCTGATTCTGTGTCTCTCTCTCTCTCTGCCCCTCCCCCACTCATGCTCTGTCTCTCTCTGTCTCAGAAATAAACATTAAAAAAAAAATTTTTTTTAAAGAAAATAATGCTGATTTTAACTTTTTAAAGTGTATTTAGGGGCGCCTGGGTGGCTCAGTCGGCTAAGCATCCAACAGCAGTTCAAGTCATGATCTCATGGTTTGTGGGTTCGAGCCCTGCGTCAGGCTCTGTGCTGACAGCTCAGAGCCTGGAGCCTGCTTCAGATTCTGTATCTCCCTCTCTCTCTGCCCCTGCCCCACTTGTGCCACCCCCCCTCAAAAATAAATAAACACAAAAAAATTTTTTTAGGTGTGTCTACACAAAAAGTCTCATTTGTGACAAAGACCTCGAGATGCTAAGGAAAGGGCTAACCTGTCCATGCCCTCTGAGCTAGGGACAGAACCAGAGCTGGAACCCGGGACGGCCAACCACATCCATGATTCTTGCCACTGGCTCCAAGCAACTCTGAGGTCTATATAAACCCTCTGGAAATAGTTATTGCCAATGGTTTTTTAGGCAATGACATAGAAGAAAAGGCTAAAACTCAAAGGAATTTGGAAATAAGCTATCTTCTCTTGATAATGTGGTATTTCCTAATTTAGACACATGCATATCTACTCTTTGACATCATAACAATTCTAATATGCAGAATAATATATAACAAAAGTGATGAACTAGAAAAAAACAGCAGTTTTACAGTCACAAAGACCTGGAGCTGACTCAGAGACCATTTCTATGGGAGACCTTGAGTGGGTCGCTCTTCATGTGTAAAATGGTATTAGCTACCTTAGAGTCGGCCAGGTATTCAGCACACAGCAGGTATGCAAAATCTGTTAGTTTCTTCACATCACCATCAATTCTAGGGCTTGCAGGGGCTCTAGGGTTGTAAGACAAAACACCTCTACTCTGAAAGTCTGTCCCTTCAGAATGCCATGGACTCAAATGGAATTTGCTGACAAGAAAACATACTCTTTCCTGGAAGCAGCACTTTCCTGAGAAACTTGCATTCACTAGGGAGTAAACCGGCCAGTATCCTCCCATAAAATGCAATAATGCTATTTATAATAGCTGAAAAGTGGAAGCAACTCGAGTGTCCACGGATGGATGAACAGACAAACAATGCAGCATACATGTATGAGGGAGTTTCAACCAGCCTTAAAAAGGAAGCAGATTCTGACACCTGCTACAACATGGATGAACCCTGAAGACATTTTCTGGGTAAAACAAGCCTGACACAGAAGGAAAACTACCGTATGAGTCTACTTATATGGGGCACCTAGAGGAGCACCTACAGTGGTGGCTTCCAGGGGCAAGAGTGAGGGTACAATTGAGAATTCGTGTTTAATGGGCAGTGTTTCAGGTTGGGGTAATGAAAAGTTCTGGAAACGGATGGTGGTGCTACTTAGACAACTTGGTGCATGAATGTACTTAATGCCACTGAACTATATACTTTAAAATGGCTAAAATGCTAAATTTTCTGCAATTAAAAAAACAGCAAAGCTACCCATCTGTCCACGGGGGCCTTGGACTCTGCTTCCTGGGGTCTGGGCCACACCTTGCCATTTCCCTCTAACAGCTCTGCTCTCAGCCTGCCCGGGCCGGGTTTCTCATTATTAACACGTCCCATCCGTCCCATCCGTCCCATCCGAGGGCACTCACCAGGCCGCAGGCTCAGGGCAACCTGCTGGGGCGTCATCTGAATGACATCCGAACTCATGGGACTGGAGCCCTTGCTGCTGAGAGGCAGGCTTCGCAGGACCCGGGTGCTGCTGGCTGGGCTCTCAAACTCGCCTCCGCAGCCGTTTTTGACCAGGTTTGCCTCCAAGTCACACCGGGAGGTGACTGAGCGCAGGCTGCCGAAGTCCTACGTGCAGAGACAGAGGAGGAGAGAGCACACGGTGGTCAGGCTGTCTTTCCAGAGCACCTCAGGTGGTAGACCCATCACCATCTCGGGGACCTGAAACCCTCTGCACTCCATTTTTATCGTCTGAAAGCGGTAAAAGTGATAGCATAGACCCCAATATGCCTCACCGAGGATTACAAGAGTTAATTAAAGTACTGGATATGACAGCACTTTGTAAACTGTAGATGCATAATGAAACTGTTTCATTTCACTGTTCCTTTAATGGTCAAAATTCTCCTGAAAAAATGCATGTGTCTACATGATTAGCGGGGGCGGGGGGGGAAGTAACTGGTCAGTTACACAACTGAAAAATTTTGAAAGATGCTATATAAGTGGACAAGTAGTCATTCAGGCAATGAAGAGTTAACTTTTGAGCCATCCACTCATCTACTGTGCAGGACCTGTACATTCTGCGCAGTCATTCTGTTAGACAACATGGCAACGAACACAGTGCCCTTTGACCCAGCGGTCCACTCCTAGGAATTTATCACAAGAAATCAATCAGAAGGGGAAACTCTATAAGAAGATATATACTGCAGCATTATTTAGAATAGCATGATCTTATAAACCTAAATCCCCAAATGATAAGAAAAACATGGTATATGATCTCCATACACAGTCATTCAAAACTATGAAGACTAAATCAGAAAATAAAATCATATCTGCATTGGGATTCAAAACTAAAGTTTTTTTTAATTAAGGATAGTTGAGGCATTAGAGTGACTAAAATTATATTTTATATTATCTTTACTGTTATTTGAATAATAAACAAGAAAGGTACTTTCTTTTCTTTTTGTTAAAAAATTTTTTAATGTTTGTTTATTTTTGAGAGAGAGAGAGAGTGTGAGCGGGCAAGGGATAGAAAGAGAAGGGGACACAGAATCCGAAGCAGGCTCCAGGCTCTGAGCTGTCAACACAGAGTCCGATGCAGGGCTCGAGCTCATGAACCATGAGATCATGACCTGAGCTGAAGACAGACGCTTAACTGACTGAGCCACCCAGGCGCCCCGACACTTTCTTTTCTTAAGCTGGATTTAGGAGAAGGTTGTGTATCAGACTGACCCAACCTTATCTGGGCATCAGGAGTTTAGGCCACTCACTTTAAAATGAAATAATATACTCTGTTATAAAATATGGTACTTATAAGTATTCATCATTTTGCAGTAAGGGGATTTTCAACAGCAAAGTAAACCCAAGATTCTCTCTGAACATCCTTTCACTGATGGATGTAGAAAATAAGATCACCTCCACCAGCTGGCTGAATGCCAGTACTCCATTAGATAATCCTTGTAATAGCTAGAGGAGTTACAATGCTGATCTCTTCCCCTCCCCTCTGTAACATTTTGTCAGAAAGCCTCAGATGATTCAAGTGTCCTGACTGCTGTGTTAGGAGCCAGACTGCTGGGAGAAGCACAGACACTCAGAGGACTCGCCGTTCATCATGGTCCAGGATGCCCCAGGACTAGCCAATGCCTATTAGAGCCTTCACAAGGTTCAAGACCAAGAAGTCAAGAACAATTTGCAGTGTTTTTATATAAGTAAAACCAGATGTGTTGTTCTGGGCCTCTGTGATTTTGTTGGTGTTTTTTGTTTCTTTTTTTTCTTTTTTTTTTTTTTTTTTTTTGTATATTGAACCCCTGGGATCTTGCCTGTCAACCTCAGGGCTGGTATTGTAAGTGGCTCCAGACACTTGTGGAACAGGTGAGAAAAATAATTATTCCAGCTAAAACTAATTATCCTTGAAATTATACAGGATTTCAAAGCTAGGCTTTCCAAACTGGGTTCCACATGGCCAAGTTCGGCTCTGATGTAGACATTCTAATGAAGCAGTACAAAAGCACAGGGATGGGGGAAGGGAGAGGTCTGCAGTCCTGAGCTGTCTGCAGCGGAGGTCTAATTGGCTGTCCAGAGCTGGAAGGGCTCAGGGGCTCGCCTGCTCAGAGCCTACTTGGCGAGAATTTCTGAACTTCTTGCTGACATACTAGGCCTTGCTGCCAGCTCCTCCAATTCTGACGAGCTGGTCGTGCTTGGCCCAGTTCTGATTGTCAAGGTACACCGTCTTGAGCTGTCCAGGGCAAAACTCTGCCATCAGGTTGGCAATGAAAGCATCTTTGGTGTCCCCAGAGTGACAGGGAGCCCTGACATCCCTCCCATTGGTCTGGAGCAGCTTGCAGTCTAAAACAGACTAGGTTACAGAGCCAACGTGCTTCCTGCAGGAGGTGGTTGCATGATTCCTAGTCCATAGCCTTGGCGATTCATTTCAGCTTGGCCATCGAGATCATGCCCTACAACCCAGACACCAGCATTAGCAGTGAACTTCACCCAAGCTTCCTAGTCATCCTGCTCAGAAGATTTTTGACAGACACTACCGGTCCTTGATGGAGAACTTGTACAGGGCCACCTGCTGGCCAGGGAAGATGCACCTGCTAGGATCATCAGCCGACTTAGAGTCCAGGTCATCCTTCCTAGACCTGACGGCCACACCCGTGCCAAGTACAGCCTTCTCTGTGTGTCTGGCTTTAACAATGGTACTCTAGCGGCTCTGAGGCCTCTTCAATCTCTAGGATGTTAGGAGCAACGCTCTCTTCATTCCCCTCACTGGTAGCAGCTTATGTCTCCTTAATAATATTCTTCGAGGTTGTGGTAAACCTTCACTACAATGCACGTGGCTTCCCGGAAGTTTGCTGCGCAGCCAAGGGAGGGCCACTGACCTTTGTATTGTCACCTGGTTGCCAGTATGAGAACTACCAATGACCATATTAAAACCGCAACTCATGGGGCAGCTGGCTGGCTCAGCTGGTGGAGCATGTGACTCTTGATCTAGGGATCGTGAGTTCAAGCTCCACATTGAGGCTTGCTATAGAGCTTACTATAAAAACAAAACAAAACAAAACTCTCAAGGTGACTTCAGTAGTGCCAACCAAGTCAGAAATGGGACACTACAGAGAGCCCCCTTCTCAGCACACAGCCAGGGACACCCTACAACGGCACCTACACCAAATTTAGACTTAGTCTCAGTGACCTCCACCTCTATCATCAGTTTGTCAACCTTCTCCTATTTCACAAAGTTCAGTGTCTTGTTATTTGGGGCAGGCCCAATGGTTTCACTGATGTGTTCAACAGCCTTTGAGACATCTTTACCTATTATTTGAGCCTTGTCATTGTCCCAGGGCTCTAAGGCCTCAAGGACACCACCTGAGGCACCTCTAAGCTTAGCAGGTCTGAAGCACCTTTTAAGAGTAAGGCAGCTCCCTCAGTGGTGGGATTCCCACAGTAGTTGAAGGTCCATCTGGCACAGTCTTCCAAAAATAGCCAAGACTAATTTCCAGCCATAGGTTCTTGCTGGTCAAGCAAAGGACAGAGTGCTGCAGGCCCAACAGGAGTGCTGACCCCACAAGCCCAGGTGAGTCTCCTCTATTCCTGAACTCCTTTCTGGATAGTTTAATTTTGAATGAAAACAGATGCATATTTAAAGACAAGGACCTAGGGGCGCCTGGGTGGCTCAGTCAGTTAAGCATCCAACTCTTGATTTCTGCTCAGGTCATGATCTCATGGTTCATGGGATCGAGCCCCTTGCATTGGTATCCACAATGGCAGAGCAGAGCCTGCTTGGGATTCTCTCTCTCCCTCTCTCTCTGCCCCTCCCTTGCTCATGTGCACTCTCTCAAAATAATCAAATTAGTTAATTAATTAATTTAAAAAACAAAATAAACACAGGGACCTAAAACCACAGAGATCAGGGGCATACACTGTAGTGGTTATAACCTTCCAAATATGCAAGCATTATAAATAAAAGGAAATGTCTCAATATCTCCATTTTAGGCTTCAATTCTGTGAATGCAGATGCCCCAAACTATAAATCCCTGGAGGAAAGAAAGACTCATGATTGAGAAAAGTCTTCCTCACATGAATGACATCCCGCTATCTGATGTGTTAAGAGTCTTCAGATCCCAGAGGCCAGATATTTGGAACCTCTCCAGGTGTCAGAACACAGCGAGTTCCGAGGGGAATGGACTTCAGATGCACCACCTGGTGTCAGCCCCTCCTCTCTACGGGTGAGGAATCAGAGGCCCACATGCCAAAGTTCATGCCAAACTTCACCCAAGAAATTCAAATTCATCCGGCCTCAGCTGCCTGGACCGCAGTGCTCTTTGCATCACCTACCTTCCATGTCAAACAAGGCCATGGTTGAATTCTGCAGCAAGAAACTAACTCTGGGTCCCCGGATTCCATCCCTCTGAATTTAGTACTTCCTTGCTGCCCCCAAGGCAGAGATCTTCCTGCCATCTATCAAACTTGGAGGATAAATATTCTCTCTTATGCAGAAAAACAGGTACGGAAGGAGAGTGGGGACTTCATCTCAACTTGGAAAAATGGAAACTAGTTTCAGGAAGGGCTTCTAATTGGGCACAGCTCGACCGTTGCAGGTGCTCCCGATGCTCGATGCTAAAAGTTTCACTTCATGGAGGAAGCATCTGTCCATGGTCTCCAGAAACGCATCCATCAACCCTCCAAGGACTCATAAAAGGAAACTGCATTACAGGCAAACTTCCAAAAGAAGCAACAGAATGGGAACAGGAACTTGAAACATCTTTTATGGCTTTTAGTCACTATGCGGTGATATAAAAAAGAAAACGGAAGTGTTCCAAATTTAGATCCCTTTTAATTTGCTACCACATTGGCCTTTGCAAGTTGTTTTAACTTGCTCCCTTTCACTGCCTCCATCACCTACCATGTAGAAGATACAGTGAGCTCCACTGTTTGTAACATTGTAACACCTAACTCCCTGTACGATTGGCTAACCAAAATCTCTCTCCCTGCAGTGAAGGCCTGTGCCTGCATCGCCGCCAGTGCGAACAGGTTCATTCAGGTTCTAGTGATTGTGTCATAGCAGTCATTACATTATCTGCACCCCATCCTGCCTACTCTGGCTGAAGGTTGAAACTCTAAGATGTGGGTGGTGGTTTGGGGGAAAGGGTGGATTTTTGTTTGTCTCTGAAACAGCAGGGGTGGGTGAGCTGAGAAACTTGCAGGCCCTGGGAGAAGAGGAACCCAGGCAGGAAAGAGACAGACAGTCCCAATTTCTGGGATGAAAAGGGAAGAAACAAACTTGTGAATGGGCAGAGAGCCTGGCAGAGAAGTGGGCACAGGTGGGGAGCTGACCACCATCTGAGGCTGGCCTCTTTCCTGGGATATGGCAGGGCCAGGCTAGCCCCTCAGAGCCCGAGTGGATGTGGGGGCAGTGAGGGGAGAGGGTAAGCGATCCAAACCAAAATCTGTGCATAAGCAACACCCTCCCACATGTACCCTCTGCCCCGGGGATGGAGAAATCCCTCCGGCAGCTTTCAGGCGGCTCATTTAATTCACTGAACAAATATTTATGAAGCATCCACAATAGGTCAAGATTATTCCTTTCATGACCACAAAGAGATGCTCTCAAAGAATCTATATTTTATTGTGAGCTGGAGTGAATGCTCATTTTTTTTTTCTTCATTTCCTCCTAGCTCAAAGGAAAATACAGGCAATGTGTCATTTATGCCCCAGCCACCATAATTTCCCCAGAAGGTCCGCTTGGCCTGTCTTCTTTCCCAGCTTCTAAAAAGTCCCCTTCCTCATTTTCCTGCACCCGGCCCTATTGACCCTTCATTTCTGCCTCTCCATGTCTACCTCCCCGGCAAAGACCCCTCACCCTGGCCCAGGCTTCCCCAGTCTTCTTCCACGTCCATCCCCGTTTCCTCCTATCAAAACACCACAGGCCAGCCTCCCTGGTTCTTCTCCTTCTGGCTTCTCAGCAGCCTGCGCTGCCGTGGACACAAGGTGCCTCACTGTCATGCCCAACAGACTCCCCACTTCCCCAGTCCTGTATGCAATCCCCTAGCCTATCTTTGTCTCCACTCGCACAAACTCTGCTCCCTCTATCCTCATAGGGAGCCTGGGTGCTTCAGCCCTGTCCACTTCTCCCAAACCACCATCCTCCTACAAGCCACACTGGCTTCCCTGCTTCGAGCACATTCTGCTCATGCACAGGGTCTCCCTGGGCACTCAGCTAGGTCCGGTCTCCCAGTTCTCACTGCACGTAGGCAAAGTGATGTGACTGGGTCATAGGCAAGAAAGTGTGTGTAGAAACAATGCAGGCTGCCCAGGGCCTCCGAAAGCGCGCGCGCGCACACACACACACACACACACACACACACACACACACACACACACACACCATGCCCTGCAAATTCCTCTTCACAGCTAACTGGGTTGTGAAACTTATAATCTTAGATCAGGGGAAATTTTCCACTAAAAAAAAAAATGACAGACAAAATGGATAATAAGCTGCTGGGGTTTGTTGTGTGTTTCATCCTGTGCTGTACAAAGAGCCCCATAAGTATTCGTGCTGGTTGAGAAGCAGGGGCCATGGGGGTATCACAAAGTATGAGGGGCAGGGGCTGAGGTGCGCAATGGGAACAGGTGAGGACAGGCAGCCTCCTACACTCCTGGTCTAAGAGTACAAAAAATCCTGGCAATTCTGGTCTTGAAGCCAGAGGGTGAGTCTGAAGCCACCAGTAAACTACATCAGGAAACAAAGACAAGAGGGATGTCTGGTTGGCATCAGTTGGTTGAGCATCCCACTCTTGATTTCAGTTCAGGTCATGCTCTCACAGTTCGTGAGTTCGAGCCCTGTGTCAGGCTCTGTGCTGACAGCACCTGCTTGGGATTCTCTCTCTCCCTCTCTCTCTCAAAATAAATAAATAAACTTTAAAAATTAAGAAAGAAAGCAAGCAAGCAAGCAAGCAAGCAAAGACAAGAGAGCAAAAGAGCCAGGTTGACAAGGCCATTCAGGGGGCACCTGGCTGTCTCAGTCAGTAAAGCATGTGACTCTTGATCTTGGGGTTGTGAGTTCGAGCCCCACGTTGGGCATAGCGATTACTTAAAAATAAAATCTTAAGAAAGGAGAGGGAGGGAGGGAGAAAGAGAGAGAGAGAGAGAGAGAGGGGCAACGCAGCAGAACTCTGTAGAGAACCAGAGTGAGGTGCTGAGCAGGAGCTGAACAAGGGCAGACTCAAACTCGATACCTGTGGGAGAATAGAGTAATGGGAGGGCAGACTGGATAAAAGAAGTGGAATTAGGTCACAAGGAATGTTAAATGCAGAGTGAGGGTCCTCACCCCACCTCAAGTAAAATAAGAAAGCACGGTGAGTTCAAGAGCAGGGGAGTCTTGATGGAATATGTTCTGAGATTAATCCGTGCTGGTGTGCAACGACAAGGCAGGTGGGTGGATCGGAATCCACACAAACACACTGATTAGGGACCTGGCCCTCCCTGGCTGTCCATTAGGCACCAGCCCTCAATGTACATACACATCATACACTCTTGGCCATGCATTACCTCTCTGATGACGTCCCAGGATATATGGTTAAGAAGGCACTCGGCCACACTTACTCTGTCTTGCTAAAGGGCAGAGACTGATCAAAAACTATTCCTGAACTCTCCAAACTCAGCTCCCTGAAATACACTCAGGCCCCAGGGGCAGTTCGCCCCAAGAAAATGAGGAGTTCTTCAGCCAAGACTGAGGCTCCGCCAAAGCACAGGGAACCAGATGGGCTAGAGAGGGAACCCAAGTGTGGCCTGGGACAATGACATGTTCCTTGAGATAATGTCATTCACTATCAATATTAGGACATCAGACTCGTGGAGGTACTAGCACAAGAAAAGGAAGAAAACCAAAGCAGACCACTGACCCTGGCTTCCAGATCCCACTGCCTACATTTACTAGAAAATGTCACTGACAACAGAAGCAGTTTGCTGGATAATACTGATTCTGTTAATTAGCAGTCCCATTCACAAACCCTCTCACGGCCTGATCTCATTCTACACTCCCAGTTATGCTGGAGGGTGGGAGCTGTCACCTCTGTTTTACATATCAAGAAACTGGGAGGAAATATGGCAAAACTGAGATTTAAATTTTGGTTTTCTAATGACATGTTGTTTAAGCCCACCTCTTTTATCCAATATGAATTTCTGCCAGATTCTTGGCTGAATCTGGAGAGGCCAAGATGAGTAAGACATAGTTTAGATTTTCAAGAAGATGATTTAGTCAGTAACCGGCCTGAAAACAAATTAATAACAATAAAAGGTTATAAGTGCTACCAATGAAGTACAGAATATGGGGAGACAAAGAGGTGGTCATGGCCTGCACGTGCAGATAATCAATAGCAATCCAGTGAAAGCCTTCAGCCAGTATTTATTGAGCAACTACTGTGTGCCAGGTTAACGCTCTGTGTACTAGGGATCCAGCAATGCAGAAAACAGATAAAACCCCTGCCCCAACATTCGGGAAGAGAAAGATAACATTTCCTTGCCAAATGGCGTGGATGGACTGAGGGATGGATAGGTGGACAGATGTGTCTGGGAAAACCATGAAAGTCTTCATAGAAGAGATGAGTCTTGGACTGATTCTTGAAAACGGGGGAAGACAAATGTTGGTCAGGAAAAGGGGGGAAGCACAGGAGCACGCACAGGAAAAACCATGAGGGTATTCATCAGGCAGGGCTCTCTAGGGATCTTTGGGTAGTTCCCTCTGACCAAAGTGCTGGGGGCAGGCAAGTGATGATGGTGGGGAGGCAGGTGGGGGCCAAGGAACTTGGATTTGTCATGCAAGTCATAGGGTACCAGTGAAAGGTTTTAAAGAAATTTCATAATAAACACACCACAATTAAGCACAAACACAATGAAGATTCATACATTGAGAAGATTTCTTGGGATAAATTTATTGGGATTGGAGTAATTTATTTAGTAATCTTACTCTCTACTAAAAAAAAATTCTAGAGAGGTCACACTTGAGAGGCCAAGTGGCCTCGAGGAAAGAGCTTGGACTCAGAAGTCCAAGAAGGCAGACTGAAACTCAGCTCTGGCACAATGCATAGTCTTGAAAAAGTCACTTCACCTCTCTGAGCCTTCAATTTTCATCAATAAAATGGCTGTTATTCCCACCTACCTGACGGAGCTGTTGTGAGGGTTGGAGATGCCATGTAAAAGGTGTGCAGTATCTAGCGGGGCTCCCCGCACGACCATCTGTAGCCATCGAAGAGGAAACCAATCCCTAGGCTCCGAGGCTGCATCGTGGTGAAGAAGCGTGGCCTCCCAGGAGCCCTCTCTTGTCCTCCTGACAGGCCCCACGCACTGAATTGCAGACACTTAGCCAGTGCGAGATAGCAAGTCTTAGCTTCAAAAAATAACCTTAACAGGGTGCTTGTGCAAAGAAGGTCTGTGCCCTGTGCTTCTGACAATAGTTTTGACAAGTGATCCAGAAATGTCCTTCAAGAGAGGAATTTTAGAAATTGATCATTTGCTGATGAGCGCACCAAGCTCTGGTATTTGCGTCGCTTTATGAAAGCAGTATGCCTAACATCTTTCTGAACTTATAACCCTTCTTACAGGGTGGGAAGAAACAGCAACCATTATTTTTAACTATTCCATAAAGGCTGACTCATAATACTCATCCTCAGACGAGCCCCATGAAGATGGCTGGCCTCCACCAACATGCCACCCACCACTGTAGGTTCTGAACTGTCACACAACAACTCACTTCACATGCTCACATCTCTTACCAAAGAGCAGAAAACCATACGAGGGTCATAACTGGCTTCCCCACAAGGGGAAGGAAGGCCCTGTTTTCCTAAAATAGGGTGAAAACACTCAACACGATCTGAAGACCCATGTTATAAATGCCCTAGAAAAAAAGAGGAAGACACAGTCTGCAGAATTTTCTGCGCAGTCAACTTGCGAGCCGTGGGGTAGCCTGCCCCTTCTTCCCCACCCCCACCCCCGCCACATACCTCTTTGAAGCACCAGGCACATTTCGGGTGGATTAACAGACATTCTTCACAGGAGGTGGCACTTCCACTAGTGCATATGTTAAGACCTTCAAAGAAAGATAAAGATGCACCAATTAGTTCCAGGCCATAAACCTGATTGATGAGGCTTTTGTATGGGGTGGGGGGAGGGGTCACTTCCTTTTTTAACAGGGAGCCTGGGTAAGGCTGAAGGGTACAGGCCCCAGTGCTAATCGCAGGTTAAGGCTCATTGGCCATGCCCTAAACGTGCCCTAAACGATGTGACAGTTTTTGAAGCACTCACCGAGCGTGCCCACTAGTGTGAGCAACTCCCATTACTTCTGCTGGATCCCCGTGGACTTCCAGCCCCATCACACAGGAGGGCCTCCCTCACAGAAGGCCTCACTACACTCAGTCCACCCAAAATGACAAAAAGAAATTGTACGATAAAAGGAAAGAAAAAAGAGGGGCGCCTGGCTGGCTCGGTGGGAAGCGCTTCTAACTCTTGATCTCAGGGCTGTAAGTTCGAGCCTCACATTGACCAGAGAGAGGACTTAAAAATAAAATCCCTATTAAAAAGAAAAAAGAGGGGCACCTGGGTGGCTCAGTCAGTGAAGCATCTGACTCTTGGTTTCAGCTCAGGTCATGATTTCATGATTCACGAGCTGGAGCCTTACATCCAGCTCTGCGCTGGCAGTGGGGAGCCTGCTTAGGATTCTCTCTCTCCCTCTCTTGCTCTGCCCTTCCCCCACTCACTCTTACTCTCTGAAATTAATTAATGGGTTAAGATAAAATCCATTAATTCAGTATACCTACTAGTAGGTCAAATAAGAAAAACCATATCATCACCTCACTGGGTAATAAAAAGGCATTTGACCAAATTCAAAACCCATCCTGATTTAAAAAAAAAAAAAAATCAGAAACTAAGATTAGAAGGAAATTTCTTTATCATCATAAAGCTTACTTATTTCAAACCAAGACCAGTCCCTTCTCTCCCATTAATCTGCGGAGGGGTCTCCCGAGGGGGGTGCTAAACTGCAGTGGTGAAGTTAAATTCGTTGCCCCCTCAACTCCCTAACCCACACCTGCACCCACCCTTCTTCAATCTTGCGAACCTTGAAACTTATCATTCTTTTCTTTTCCTTCTTCTCAGAAACATCAAGGACACAGTTCTTTTGACCAAGAGGAGAGGATGTTGGTATTTCTCTGAATGAACATGGCTCTCTGTTCAGCTCTCATAGCACTAAGGACCCACTAGTCTCTTCTGGTCATTGCCCTGAATTTTAAGAAGACACTTGAAATTGTCCACTGAACTGATGGAAAAAAGAGAAACCCAGGGCCACCAGCCCTAGAAAGAAGGGTCCAAACTGTAAGGGGAAAAACAGCCGGAAAAGATTAAAAGGGAGAGTGGAGGAGAAAATATAGGGAACTCCATGAAATACCATAAAAACAACTATTGAAAGACCTCTTGAAACCCTAGCATTTCCCCAATTTGCTAGTTTTAACTCCCTGCTTCTCCTTTGCCACTAGCAGTAAAACAACAGAAATCGACACAGGGAGCTGCACTTAGTCACCACGAGGGACACTAAAGGGAACAAATACCATCTGGGATTAGAATGGCCACCGGGGTGGAAGGGAGGAGACCCTAGCAGGACCAGAGATGCTGGGAAGAAAGGAGGAAGGGCTTTGGAGGCCCAGAGAGAGTAAAGTCAGATGCTTTCCCCCAGCTCGATGCTGCGCTCTGGGCTCCTGGGCACCACCAGCAGTCTTGCTGAGCCCCTGCCACACCCACAGACCTGGGGGACTCCAATCTCACTGCCAGGACTGCAACAGGACCTCCTGGGTGCAAGCCCTGGACTCAGAACACATTTCGCTGGAGAAACAAGCTGGGATAGCATGCATAACCTCATTTCAGCAGAAGAGCCCTTCCCAGGTCCAAACACTAACCAAGAAGGTCTTTGAATCCAGCCCACTGGGAATTTGGGCCTGCCTGCCTCCTGCTTGCACTGACAAGTTCCTTTCTCATTTTAAAGTGAATCCACTCACTTGATGACTTTTAAATAGGCTTAAAAAAATATGTAGGCAGGAAGAGTTTCAAAATGCCAGTTCCACTTTGTGGTCAAATCTCCTTACGTGTCAGAAACTCAAATGGGGGTGGAGGGATCAAATCCAGAATGAAAGTGACTTTCCCCCTGCTCTCCTTATCAAGTACAAATTCAGGCCCTAGAGGCACCTGGGATGGCTCAGCCGGTTAAGAGGTGACTCTTGATTTCGGCTCAGGTCATGATCTCATGGTTCATGGGTTCATGGTTCATATGGCTCTGTCAGAGCACGAGGCCTGCTTGGGATCCTCTGTGTCCCTATCTCTGCCCCTCCCTCTCTCTCAAAAAGAAATAAATGTTAAAAAATTAACAAAAAAATTCAGGTCCTTGTGGCACACCATCTCCTTTGACACCCAAAATCATTTCCATAAAATCATGGGAGTTGAAGACCCTCAGAGCTAGAACTGTTTTAAAATGAGCTGGCCAAGTCAGCTCATTTTAGAGATGAAAACATGAGAAAACAGGAGTCAGTGACTTGAAACAAGGAGCCTCGTCTGCCAGAAAGAGGTCAGAAGGGGTGCTGGTTAGCAAGTGCCCAAATCGGGGACCTACCTGGCAATCCCTGACCCAGCCCAGGCTCAGGGCAGTGTGACCAGTGAGCTCTGGGATCTCCTTGAGGAGATCTATAACAGGCTCTCAATCAGAAAAGAATTTGAGGTCAGCTGTCTTATTCGTGTCTCTGCTTAGATGCACAGAAATTCACAAAGACCACTTTCTAAATACCAGGGCCCCATTCATCACTGAGCTTTAGGAACTTGGGTGGAGGGTCTTGAGCTCAAGGCAATAAGGCTCCTCAGTGCGGACCCAGACAGACTGGGCTCTGGCCTTCTGTTTTGTCAGCCTACAAGAGCTTGGAGGTAATACTGAAGAGGCTCAAAGGATGGGACAGACATCTGCTATGAAAACATACTGAACAACTGTAAAATACGTGTTGTCCTGATTTCCTAATTGATTCCATTATTACATATTGAGAAGCAACAGTAAAGTAGTTGTGCTGCCCTCGAAATGATTCCTCTAAAATTAGGCTCCTGGGCCAAATTCAAATTCAAGAAAGCCTGCACGAAGCATGTACTAAATGCCAAGCTCTGCACTAGGGGATTCTAGAAATACAGAGATGAATGAGCCTTGCTCCCCGGGAGCTCAGTGTACCAGGTAACAGGGACCAGACAGGCACTCCAGGAACCAAAAGCATAGGTTGTGCGCTGACACCCACCACAGCACCAGAGCTCTTCCTTTGGCATTTCTCCTCTCTCCACCTATTAATATTTCAGAGTTTGGATTTGGCTGGATGAGTCACTCAGCACCAACAGCATTTTGAAAGGACGGAAGCAATGAATAAAAAGCTAAACAGCTAGAGTTCCCAAATGTCAGAGTGTCGTGTCTAGGTCATGGAAATAGGCACTAGTGGCCCAGACGATGGCCACATCTTTTCTTGGTTTGCACTGTGACTATTTCCAGTCCAACTGCAACTGCCTGCAGCCCTTAACACCCCCGAAGCCGGGGTTTAGTGCAAACCATAATCTAAAAATATGCTCTCCTTCCGAAACTCATTGACTCACCCCTCTCTTCCATCAATCATATCCAGGCAGCTACCACGTCCGGTCGATCATTCCTTCAAGATGCATGAAATGTTGCTTTTAATCCAGCCCTTCCTGCCTGCCCTCTCTGGCCCCACAATGCCCAAGCCAGGCCCTCTGCACTGAGTCTAGATTCCTGCAGTGGCTTCCTGCCAGCCTCCCTCCATGCAGTCTCTCCCCATCTCTGTCCACCCCACATGTCCAAGGTCAGACAACACCTGCTACAGCACACATCCAGCAGGTGGAATTTCCTGATCCAAAACATTCAGTGGGTTAACAGAAATGAGTACCAAGCTAAAATAACCCTATACTGGCAGGGAGAGAGGGGACATGACACTATTCAGCCGGGAGAGTGGGAAAAGCATCGTGAGTATATAGGGTGTGTTCTCACCCTAGAAAGCACATTAACAGTAACAGATCATAACATTCAGAATGGTTCATGTGTGTGTCATCTTCATGATTCAAGCAAGAAGCGGGGTTTCTCATGATCCTAAATTACATTTTAGTCACTGTTGTCAAGACAACAGAAAATAAAGACATTTCATTATTGTTGTTTTCTTTTTTAAAAAGTGGCAACAATGGAGTGCCTCTCCTCATATCCTGAACCACGCCCCCCATACTTCTCACACAATAGATGAAATGTTTCTGGTACAAAATCTAGCAACTAGTTGTTGGTCCAAAGATGTTACCATGAACTGTAAATATATGTCTCAGGAAGGCCAGTTCCCTTCTTAGACTACCTTTCTGAACATCACACATCTGCAGAACACCCCGCTTGACAGATATGACTTGTATTTTTAAAACAAATTCATATATTTGCATATAGTATGCAGTTTTAAAAAAGAATGCGCATGCTCCCTATATACTGATACGAACCTTACCTCGATATATTAAGTTGCAAATAAAAGGCAAATAAAATATACAACAGTATGTATAGTGCTTTCAACAAACATAGGGGAGGAATATTTGCTTTTTAATTTTTTTAAGTTTATGTATCCATTTTGAGAGAGAGAGAGAGCGTGAGAGAGCAAGGGAGGGGCAGCGAGAGAGCGAGACAGAGAATCCCAAGCAGCACCGTCAGGGCAGAGCCTGATGTAGGGCTTGAACTCACAAACCACAAGATCGTGACCTGAGTCAAAATCAAGAGCCGGAGGCTTAACCTACTCAGTCAACCAAGTGCCCCAGGGGAGGGATATCTGTAACATACGTGTAGAAAACACCCTGGATACATAAGAAACCTAACAGGGGTAATATGTGAGGGAAGGGGTCAAGGCAATATGCTAGACTGATGGGCACTGAGAATGGAAAACAGATTTCTCACTGTACAATTGTTATACTATAAAAAAAAAAATCATGTGACTATAATACCTATTCAAATAATAATTTTTAAAAAGGCAATTGATTACCTCTATGGCCTTCTCCAAAAACCATAACTCCAGCCTAATCATGAGGAAAAACATCAGACAATCTACAAAATATCTCCTCAAAACTGTCAAAGTCATCAGGGTGCCTGGGTGGCTCAGTGGCTGAGTGTCCGACCTCAGCTCAAGTCATGATCTCACCACATGTGAGTTTGAGCCCCGCATCGGGCTCTGTGCTGACAGCTCAGAGCCTGGAGCCTGCTTCAGATTCTGTCTTTTCCTCTCTCTCTACCCCTCCCCGACTCATGCTCTGTCTCTGTCTCTCAAAAATGAACATTAAAAAACATTTTTTTAAACTGTCAAGGTCATCAAAAACAAGAAAAGACTGAGAAACTGTCACAGTTCAAAGGAGACTGAGACAAGGCAACTCAATTTATGTGGCATTCTGAATGGGATCCTAGAACAGAAAAGGGGCATTGGGTAAAAACTAAAGAAATCAGACTAAAGTATGAACCTCAGCGGTACCTGGCTAGCTCCATGAGTAGAGTATGTGACTCACAACCTCTGGGTTGTGAGTTCAAATTTTTTCTTTTTTTTTTTTTAAGTGGGCCTGGGGCTTATTAAAAAAAAAAAATTAAATAAAATAAAGTATGAACTGGGGCACCTGGGTGGCTCAGTCGGTTAAGCGTCTGACTTTGGCTCCGGTCATGATCTCTCAGTTTATGAGTTCGAGCCCTGCATCGGGCTCTGTGCCAACAGCTCAGCCCCTGGAGCCTGCCTCAGATTCTGTGTCTCCCCCTCTCTCTGCCCCTCCCCTGCTCATGCTCTGTGCCTCTCTATCTCTCAATAATAAATAAACGTCAAAAAAAATTATTACAGGGGCGCCTGGGTGGCTCAGTCGGTTAAGCGTCCGACTTCAGTTCAGGTCACGTTCTCACGTTCCGTGAGTTCGAGCCCCGCGTTGGGCTCTGGGCTGATGGCTCAGAGCCTGGAGCCTGCTTCGGATTCTGTGTCTCCCCCTCTCTCTGCCCCTCCCCCGTTCATGCTCTCTCTCTGTCTCAAAATAAATAAACGTTAAAAAAAAAATTTTAAAAAAATTATTACAAAAATAAAGTGTGAACTGTAGTTAATAATAATGTATCAATGTGGCTGATTAATTGTAAAAAACATACGGTACTAAGGTAAGATGCTAATAATAGGCAAACTGGGTGTGGGGTATATAGGAACTCTCTGTACTATCTTCTCAATTTTCCTGTATATCTAAAACTGATTTACGTTTTTAGAAAATTGAGGGGTTTTTTAAAGACCACTGAAACCATGGGGTAGTGGAGTGGGGATGGGAGGGGGGATCCATTGTGGCTGTATTAGGAACCTAAAGGTAAATAAGGCCTGGGTAATTTGCCACGCAGTATGTGAGGGGGACACCCGGCCCCTAGTGTAACAGAATGTACTGTGGGAGCAAGGGAAGGACAGGCCAATTCCACCTACCCGAAGGGGGCAGAGTAGGCTTCACAGAGGAGGGGACATTTGGGCTGGAATTATGGGAAGAGGCTATCCTGGACACAAAAGATCCAAGTACTTGTTCTGCCACTTACTGGCCACATGACCTTGGGCAAGCCACTTACTCTTTCCAGGCCTCAGCATTCTCATGCAAACAATTCAGGGGGTGCAATACACGGCCTCTATCATATATTCCAGCTCAAAAAATCTTGCCAAGACTCAAGCTCATCCATCCATTCAACAAATATGACCCAGGCAATATCCTAGGCAGAGGCCACAGTGATAAACAAAATCAACAGAACTCTCTGCCCTCATGGTGCTTCCAGTTGGGGGAGAATCCTCATTGGGGGTTGGGGGGAGAGGGCACTGACAGTGAACAAGATCAGTAAGTACACGAGATGACGATGAGGGCTGAGGAGAAAAATTAAGGAAAGAAAAGAGACAGGAAGGATGTGGGGCAGGAGGTTTAGTTGCGAGTGGCCAGGGACAACTTGCTGAGCAGGAGACTGCCAAGAAAGGGCTGCAAGGTGGAGGCAGCATGCCCTATGGATATCTGGGGAGACAGTACCCCAGGCCCAGAGAGGGGCCTGCTGTGCAGCATGGGTGGCATGCTGGAAGAAAAGGGAGAGCCAAGTGCGCCAGCGGGAGTGGTGAGAAAAATAAAGTCGGGGAAGTCAGAGTTCCCAGAGAGGCCTGGCAGGCCACTGTCAGGACTTCTGGAAGCCACTGGAGGGTTTTAAGCAGAGTGCATGATCTGACTTGAGTTTTAACAGAATCACTCTGAGTGAGAGCTGAGGATAGGTAAAGGGGACAAGAGCAGGAGCAGGCCCCAGCTATACGAAACAAGCAAGCATCTCAGAAGCTCTGGTGGTGTTAGGGGAGGAGAGTGAGTGAGGGAGGGAATCCAGTAAGGAGGGTAGGCCACACTACCTGCCCCTCCAGCATCCACCACAGGGGATGTGTCAAGGCCTGTCTATGAGCAAACTTTTCACCAGGTGGCCCAGGAATCAAACCCTGCATTCAACAGAAGCAAGAAGAAGCCTCACAAACAAATGGGGCCTATAAATAACGTGTTCCTTTACATTTATAAAGGCCATTAATCCCATTCCAAGTGGAAAGAAAGCAAACAAACTATAGCAGTGGGCTTTTTGAAGCTTCACCCCCAGCCAACAGAAAATACCTGTGAAAAGAGATGTCCGCGCCCCCCCCCCCCCCCCCCCCGCCTCCACGAACCCAGCTGCACACTGCCACATGAAAAGGACACTATTATTTAGGCAGTAATTGTTCCACATTACTGATATCGTGAAAACTTTTCAGAGTATTTCCATGAGCCGGCTCAAGAAGAGAAACTAGTTACCAGGGTAGGCAGGCACAAAAAGCCTTTTGCCAAGTATTTAGGTATTTTAATTCTCCGTTGCCTCAGTAGCTAAATAAGCATGGAGAACAAGCAGGAGGAGAATACTAATTAGAGCTAATTAGACCCTGCCCTCTTCTGCCTCAGTCCCCTTTATAAAAAGGCCCCCTCCCCCCGACTCAAGGATGATGGAGCTAAAATGTAAATACTCAGGGTAAACAGCAGTCTCCAGACCAAGCCCACTGTTTGCATTTCACTGCCCCGTTATTGCTAGACCCAGGCCTGGTTACCTGAAGAGAGCTACAAACCCAAGGCCGAACTCCAGCAGCCCCCTCACAGGCCATGAAACATGTGGTGGAGGAGAGAGCACTGTCAGCAGGAGCCCACTAAATAGAGTACAGGGCTCTCCTAGGATTCAGAGCATTCTAACTGGCAGGGCATTCACTAAAGGAACATATGATTTTTTTTTTTTTTAATAAACTATGATAGTAAACATGACTCCAGTCCTGCAGCAGGATCAATACCACACTCCTCCCCTTCCCTCTCAGGGAGCAAAGGCCTCACCCCAGAGAAGCCCTTCTCTGGTTTTGTGGGAAGACCATGTCCTCAAGTCCTGTCCAGAGGCTCTTGGCCATGGGATAAGGAGAGCAGGAGATAACTCTGAATAGAAGACGGCTGGTCAACCTGCCAGAGACTTGTTCGAAATGAGTCCTCTTAAATTAAAAGTCTGCTTCCTGCTGGATTAAGCACAGGGATGGAAGTGTAGTGAAAGCAACAGACGTGCAACTTGGCCACAGGTCCAGGGACACCCAGGCAGGCATGGCCCTGTGGGTCACCTCTTTCTTTCACTGGGCAATGAAGGTTTTTCTTTCCAGTCACGTTCCTAGGAGCGAGACAGAAACAAGCTCTGGGAAAAGTACCTGTGGGGCCTCAAGAAAAAAAGAAAAGGGAAGGAAAAGAAAAACTGTTTCAAAGTCTGTGTGAAGCCGGCTCAGCAACCCTGGGGCACTAGGAGAAATCACACAAATATGTGTCAGTCTCTTCTAACCTTGAGAGGCTCCGGGGCTAAGAGGGAGGTGACCGGTCTGGAGGCCAGTGATGAGCTTGCTCCATCATGGCCCTGCTGGCCCACAGCAGGCTGGCTGAGCTCTAGCAGGCAGCAGCAGAAGAAAAGGGAATTCAGAAGGAGTTGGAAATAAACCACCAAGACTCAATGCTTTTCTCCCTACCTAAACTGCATCATGTAGGACAAAGGGCACTAGACCAAAAAGCTTTTGAGATCCATCAGTGGATAAGGAAGAGTGGGCAAGTCACTTTGCCCTTTTGGGCCCATTCGGAAAATGGACATCACTGTGAAGATGCATATGAACTGTGAAAAACGGAAATCACAATGCAAATGGAAAGCAATATATTAAAAGAATTCTTCACAAATGGAAACATTTGAGTTTTTATTAGAATCGCAGAAGGTCAAGCTGTAAGGCAACTTAGAAATCATCTCCTTTAGCAGTTGCCAAACTTTGGGATTTCACAGAACATTGCGAACAAAACAAGGGCGCCTAGGTGGCTCAGTCAGTTAAGCGTCTGACTTTGACTCAGGTCATGACTCACAGTTTGTGGGTCTGAGCCCTGCATCGGGTTCACACTGACAGTGCAGAGCCTGCTTGGGATTCTCTCTCTCTGCCCTCCCCCCACTTGTGTGCTCATGAGCTCTCTCTCTCTCCCTCTCTCTCTCCAAATAAATAAACTTAAAAAAAAAAAAAAAAGAACAGAAGAAACAGAAAAAGAGGAGGGGAAATTTATACAGGATTGCTAGATTTTTTATTTTGCCAAAAAGAAAAACTACCCTCTGTCATCACTATAAATCACTAAAAAAATAAAATAAATGAAACCAACTATACCAACCAAAAATAAAAAAGACATCATTTCAAATTAAAGGGCAGTCCTGTGAGGCAGGGGACCACTGACAAAGATAAACTCCTGTGTGTGCCACAAGCTGCCATCCTTCTCTGAGCTGTATTTCCCTGAGAACCCATGAAAACATCAGCGATGGGCACTGGTTGCCAGATGGGTGTTTGGAAACCACTGATCTACTCCAAGTTCTACAGTGATTATTTTCCCATAAAAGATATCTTGCTCCAGTATTAAGTTTGCATTAGGGCCTAAAGGAGTTTTTGTTTGCCCAGAACCCTCCTCCTGCTCAGAGGTAAACCTCCAGGTCTTCATGTAAATGAGGCCCCGTAGGGGACTAGTGCCCTCTCCCTTGGCAGCCAGGCACAAGAGCAATCCAGTATCGTGGGCCTGCTAGAGAATGAAGCAATAAAGGACACAATTATTTCCTCCGGGAAAGGAGAAAAGCTAGAGCTTCCTGATTTTTTGGTAGGGGCTCGGGGTGGCTTATCTGTCTGTCAGCCCCTGCGCAAAAACGGAGCATCCTTCCTCTGGGGCCTCCTAACTGCCACATCCACTCTCGTCCCAACTCGGAAAACTTAAGCAGGTAAGTGAGGGCTCCTCACACAGCCTCCAGCCCCTGGCAGTATCGCGCCAAAGCAATAGCACACCTCCTGCCCTCCGCCCCAGAATCCTCCAGAGTTAGGGGAATGTTCCGGGGCGAGTGTTTCGTGTATCTCGGGATAAACCCAGGCAGGAGTCAGGTCGGTAAGTCCCAGGTGGGGCTGTGACTTGGGACGCCGGTGTCCCAAGGGTTTGGCGGTGGCTTCGGGAGGAAGCAAGGGGATTAAACTTTAGAAGAAGGCCGTTAAACTGGGTGCTGTGAAACTCTAGGATGCGCTTAGGGGCCCCGAGCACCCGCAGTTCGAAGAGACAAGCCCTCCGGAGTAGCAGTGGCTCCAGCAAGGACTCCGGCTCTCGCGCCCCCCTCGCTGCCCTTCGCCTTCTGGGGACCAGGGCACTGGCGGCATCCCTCGGCGCCTCCCCGCAGCCCGCCCGCCCCCGGCCGGCCACAAGGGCCGCTTTGTGCCCGGGAGCGCGGCGCCCCGGCCCCCACGCAGGGCTGGCGGCGGCCCTCCCCGGGCAGAGGGCGCGGGCGCACGCGGGCCGGTCAGCAGCCGGGCAAGGCTGTTTACACAGGAAGAGGAGACTCCTCCTCGGCCCGGGACTGACCGGCGGCCGACGACAGCGCGCCGGGGCGGCTGCTGGCTGCGCGCGGGGTGGCGCACGCACCTCGCGAGCCCCCCACCGGGCGGCACCCCGCCGCTCGCCCCCTGGGGCGGGGGGAGCCCGGAAGACGCTCCCCCACCCAGACAGCGCCCCTCGCCCCGCCCTCCACGCCGCTGGCGGGAGGCTCCGAGCGGGACAAAGTTTCTCTGCGCGGCGGGCGACGCGGCTTACCTGGGAGGCTGGGCACCAGCGCGCAGAGCCCGAGCAGGCAGGCGTACAGGGGCGCCGGGGCCCGCGGCATGGTGGGGGCGCCCGGCCTCAGCGGCGGCGCGGACGGCGGGCTCCGCGGGGGCCCGGGGCCGAGGCCGGAGCGCGGGGGGCGAGGGCCGGGGGCCGCAGCCGCATGCCCGGCTCACAGCCCCCCTGGCCGGGCGGGAGGAGCTGGCGGCTGCGCTGGCCGGCGCCCCGCCACCACCATCCCTCCCGCAGTGCTCGCAGCCGAGTCCCGGGGCTGCCGGGGGATCGCGGCTCGGGACGGCCCCGGCGGGCGGCTCTGGGCCGGGGAGGGGCGGGCTCCGCGCTGGGGCCGCGACTTGGACTCCGGGACGCGCCGCCACACTCTGCCCTCCGCCTCCGCCCCTTCCCTTCCTCCCTCCGGCCCGCCAGGCTCCACTTTCCTCCCTCCTCTCTCCTCCCCTTCTCCCCCCTCTAAGCCCCCGCCCGGCTGCCACACGGTCAGTTTACGGCGGGGCGGGGCGAGCTCCGGGCCGGGCCAGCTCCGCCCCGAGCGGGGACTCGCCCGGGGACGCGGAGCCCGGGGCGCCCAGGTGCAAGTCCCTTACGCCGCGCTTACTGGGGGCCCCGGGGGAACGAAGTCGCTAAGGAGGGTCTCGCTCTGCTTTCTTAGCAGCCTGGCGCCACGGGGAAAGACGGGCACGCTCCAAGGGGCGAACCGTGATTACTTTGAATTGCTAGACTTCGAGACGGAGAGCAGGTCTGGCTCTCCCAAAGTCGCACCTCCAGCAGCGCTATCGCCCCGAGGAGAGACGGAGGCGCCTGAGGGTGTAGTAAGAGGAGACGCGCTGGATCTCGAAGGGAGGGCATGTGGGGCGTGGAGGCACATGTAAAGCCCACTTTTCCCTCGGAAGCACTTTGCCGTTTTCGAGGATTCGAGCCTGGACGATATGCCGCTAGCCTTCCTCATCCCTGGCGGTTTCCGTGAAGCTAAACTGATAAACTCAGAAACAGATGCTCAGGCTTTCACCTTATCCTTCAGCAGAGCTGGTTCTGAACTTACCAGTAGCAATTGGGGAGCTTCCCCTGACAGCGCGTGAGAAGGGACAGGTGGCCTTGAGCTGGGCCACGATGAATGGGTTAAGACTGGAATGGTTTATAGGCAAGAGGAGGAGAGGCAGTCTTCATGTAAAAGGCAATAGAAAGAGCATGTCTAACGCGGACAGAGAACAGTGCTAGCAAGGCACGGCACTAAATTACCGTGTTAACTCACGTAATCGTCCCCAAAACCCTACTGTTATCCGGATGAGAAAACTGATGCACAGAGGTGTTAACTTGCCAGAAGAAGTGACAGACCTGGGATGCCTGTCCAAAGGTTCAGAATGCCTTTACTAAAAACGGAAGCAGTTAAGGAGTAAAGAGCAAAGTGGCAGCTCCCAGAGGCCAGGCAGGAGATAGTTCTGACTGCCCAGATTAAGGAGTTTGCAATTTAATATGCATGCCCCTTTCCCCTCCTAGACTCTGCTGGGGTGGTGCCCTGATGCCCAAGGATGTAAACTTCCTCTTAGAGTATACTGGGCCTAGATGAAAAGCTCCAAATTTCACTGAAGGCCAGGATTTTGTCCTTAAACTGCATGCAAACATTGGATTCTACAATATCCCCATGTTTGTTCTGATGTAAAAATCGTACTTATCCCCAAATATTTTCCAAGAGAATTGGTGCTGCAGAGCGCCCCCCCCCCGCCCCGCCCAGCCCCCTTCGAGGTCTATCTAGTGTCTTCCTGCCTCTCAGGGGAATGGCCTTGGGAGCTACTCTTACACAACCTTGGGAGGCAATGGTCATAAATAATGGGAAGCTAGAGAAGACAGTTTGAACCGAGAACTGTCATGTGCCAAGTGGTGATTTCAGATTTGTCTGGCAAAGATGGAAAGATGGATTAGATGGAAGTAAACTTAAGTCTCAAAAACTGGGTAAATATTGCATTGATAAGTACAGTAATTTGTATGTATCAAGCATTCTCTGAGTTTAGGCCTTTTGATGTCCGATCTTCTGTGCATCACTTCCCCCACCCCCAACACAGTGTTTCCCAGTTCAGACCCTTATTTGCTTGCGTGAAATAAGCTAGACACAAAAGGAAAAATATTGTGTGATTCTGCTGATATAAGAAACCTAAAATAGGCCAATTCTTAGAGTCAGAATGTATAATAGCAGTTACTAGGGGCTGGAGAGAGGGGGGAATGGGGAGTTATTAATGGGTACAGGCCTAACACAGACCCCTGTTTACCAGGACTGCACCTGGAAAGTGCTGCAATCAAGTCTGCCCCTGTCCCATCCCACCTGGTAGTTCCCAACCTGCCCAGACCTGCCATAAGCTGCTGAGTCCCAAATGATGACAGCATTCTTCCATGCTCCATTATCTTAGAACTATTTTGCAAATGCCTTTTCTAATTCCTCTGAAGCTTTTTGTTTCTAGTTTGCGCCTTTTACCCTGTCCTAGAACTCTTCATTTCATTATGCTGGGGGATGGAAGTCCCCTTCAAATGCTTTGCCTTCCTCTAAGGGGCAGAGTCAGGGTGTACAGATGCACCTGCTCAGAAAGGGAGACCCGCAGCAGTGCCCAAGGCGTCTGGAACGGCTTCCCTTCTGCTGGGAGCACATCCCATTGCCAATCACTGCTGAGCTGCCGGGCCCAAAGGAGACCCCTGGTTGGCTTGGGGTTCACTCTCAAGGTTTGAGCAAGGATAACCCAGAGAAATGTTATGTGTCTTCTAGTGTTAAAACAAGGTTAGTTCTTCAAAAAGTTAAACACAGAGGGGCACCTGGGTGGCTCAGTCGGTTAAGCCTCCGACTTCGGCTCAGATCACAATCCCACGGTCTGTGAGTTCGAGCCCCGCGTCGGGCTCTGGGCTGATGGCTCAGAGCCTGGAGCCTGCTTCCGATTCTGTGTCTCCCTCTCCCTCTGCCCCTCCCCCACTCATGCTCTGTCTCTCTCTCTCTCTCTCTCTCTGTGTCAAAAATAAATAAACATTTAAAAAAGTTAAACACAGAATTACCCATATGATCCAGCAACTGCTGTTCTGGGGATATACCCAGAATAATTGAAAAAAAAAAAAAAAAAGGACTCAAACAGCTGTATACCCGTGTTCAAAGCAGCAGTATTCAAAATAGCCAAAAGGTGGAAACAACTCAGATGTCCATGGACAGATGAGTGGATAAACAAAATGTAGTATCTACATACACTGGACTATTATTTAGCCTTAGAAAGGAATTCAATTCTGACACGTGCTATAACACAGATAAACTGTGGAGCATCTGGGTGGGTCAGTCTGTTGAGCGTCACACTTCAGCTCAGGTCATGATGTCACAGTTTGTGGGTTCAAGCCCCGCATCAGGCTCTGTGCTGACCGCTTGCTCAGAGCCAGGAGGCTGCTTCAGATTCTGTGTCTCCTTCTCTGCCCCTCCCCCACTCACACTTTGTCTCACTCTGTTTCTCAAAAATAAATAAATGTAAAAAAAAAATTAAAAAAAAAACACAGATAAACTGTGACAACATGCCGAGTGAAATAAGCAAGACACAAAGGACAAATATTATACGATTCTACATATTTGAGGTATCGAGAATAGCCCAATTCAGAGCGGGGAGGGATGGGGAATTATTAATTAATGGCTATAAATTTCCAGTTTGGGGTAATGGGAAAGTTCTGGGAATGAATGGATTGTAGTGATGGCTGCACAACACTGTGAGCATACTTAATGCCACTGAACTGTGCACTTTAAAATAGCTAAAATGGTAAATTTTATGTAATGTATATTTTGCCATAATTTAAAAAATAGTTAAAAAATCAGATTAGTTAAAACTTTTCTAATTCACAATTCAGATTTACATGCCAACTCATTCCCATAGTGAGTTGGCACATTGTGAAATTCAATCTATAATCCAGATCAAAAAATTTTTGCCGATACATAGTTGTAATTTAATATGCAGGTCATTATTCAAGGTGAGAGGAGACGACAACAACACTGGGGTGTTCACATTAGTTTAGATAATATGCTTCATTTCCTCTGCTTTTAACAGTCCTGCCTAGGATTTGTCACAGTGCAAGAAATGAATGACCCTGGTGACAGAATGTTACAAAATTCCTTTGCAGCAATTGATAGGACTATGAAACATGTACAACATTTTCTTTAAAGTTAATATTAACTTTTTATTTTAAAAATACCAAATTCTAGGGGTGGCGGGGTGGCTCAGTCGGTTGGGCGTTCAACTTCGGCTCAGGCATGATCTCACAGTTCACGAGCTGGAGCCCTGCGTCAGGCTCTGTGCTGACAGGTCAGAGCCTGGAGCCTGCTTCAGATTCTGTCTCTCCCTCTCTCTCTGTCCCTCCCCCACTCGCACTCTCTCTCTCTCTCTCTCTCTTTCTCAGAAATAAAGTAAACATTGAAAATTTAAAAAAAATACCAAATTATATTTCTTTAAAAAATATTTATTAGTTTTTGGGAGAGCACAAATGGGGGGACGAGCAAAGAGAGGGGAACAGAGGATCTGAAGGGGGCTGATAGGCTGACAGCAGCGGGCCCAATGTGGGGTCAAACCCACAAACCGCGAGATCATGATCTGAGCTGAAGTCAGATGCTCAACCAACTGAGCCACCCAGGTGGCTCCCCGAATTCGATTTCTTTTTATAGGAAAATGTTCTTTATAGGTTTTTCTCCTCCTGTGCACCATGGTCCTGGGGTTAGGAAAATATAACCCCTATACTGGCTCTCAGAGTTTACAGCCACTAGGGGACCACCAAGGACACAGCCAGAGGCAATGTCGAGGTAATGGGTACACACGGGAGATTGGCACATGACAAGCCGTGGTGAGCACACCAGGTTCCATTTTGGTGAAAATAGCCTACGATGTTAACTGGCCTATAGTAGATCCCTGTTATTTTTGTTTGTTTTTGGGTTAAGCACTCACATTGGGGTTATGCCAAGCCTGAGGTGGATAGAATTTCACATGAAGAAATGGAATACAAAACAGGTCTTGACAGAAATTTTCAACAATAAGGAATGGGCTTTCTGTTTGTTGTTGCTCTTAATGTAAAAATGTAGCCGTAAGTCATAGAAATGTCACATTTCTCTGAGGCTAAGAAGCATATGCAAGCATTTTAAACTCATTTATGAAGTAGCTAGCATGCTCTTGCTAAATAAGCTGCATGTTTTCAGCCCTCGTCCTGTTCATATAATTATCAATTCTGAAAACACTCATTATTATATCTTTCTGAGAGCAATTTTTCAAAGGTTAGTTTTGAAAATATTTTTAAGATTATCTGTTCCAGAGGGAATATCTGTTTTCTGGCTTTCATGAACTGAAACATTTAAAAATAATATCCGTAAATTAAATTACAGTGAAAAGTTGTTATGTTTTTCAACTAATTTTGGCATGTGTGTTTTCTTTTCAGAAAACTTGTCTTTAAAATTATCCGTAGGGCTTGGACCCCGAGGAGACTGCTGGAGTCCTTCCCTAAATGTGCCTTCTCCACGCCAGCAAAGCCATCACGATATGTTTCTTTCTTTCTAGAAGTTACTTCACACCACCTAAAGGCATGGATTCTTTTCCAGTTGTTTCAATAAAATTACAATGAATGAATACAAGCACACACACACACACCCCACACCTTTTAAATTAATCACGTCTAGAGACCTGGAGAGTAAGTGGCAAGAAAAAAGGAGCGAGCAGGGGATGGGGGGAAGGGGCACAGAGCAGGTGCGGTCCATGCAGATGTGGCCTGGGGAAATGCCACAGAGTAGGAGGATGGGACAGAAGGCAGTGAACATAGGCAGGGACGGAGACATCTGAAGACAGGAGGGAAGAAGCCAGTAACTTGGGAATGCTCCTGGAAGCTGAGCATTGGCCACCTGAGAACCACCTTCTTTTTATCCTCCTTTTCACCTACACTCCATTCCCTTACTTGCCACCTCCCACTTTCTTCCTGTCTCTCTCTCCTGCCTTGTGTTAGTGCTATCAGCGGTCCTTAAGACAATGCTTAGCTAGAAGATCAGCAGCTTTTCAAAAGGTAGGACAAACTTCTGACCCCCTATGTCTTTCTGGGGGACCAGGTCGGGGTGGGGTGGGGGCATGGAGATGAGTAACTGCTTGGGGACAGGGTCTACAGGAAGCCAAGGGCCAATAGCACTGCAACAAGCATCAGGCTACTGCCTGGGATCCAACTTTGGCCTGTGTGCAGGGCCCGCTGCCCTTCTGTGGAATATAGCTCTTCATATATAATCGCTAGTGGAGGAAAACTAGCAATCTGGGCTCCAAATCAGAAGAACTGAGTTCCGGCCTCAATGCCGTAACCTAGCTGAGCAGCCGTGCAACAGCCTGCCCCTCTTTGGACCGCAGTTTGCTCATGTGGAAAGAGAAGACTCTAGTCCATGCCAGACCTGGTTCTGTAATTACTACTTGTGAAGTCAAATGTGTTTGGCACTTGGCAGCAGGCTCTGCTTTACATAACCTGTTGTACCTTCTGAAAGTTGTCCTTCGAAAAACCACTGCCTTTTAACAGAGGGTGCAAGGCCTGTGGGAAGACAGTGAAGATCTGTCTTGAGAATGGACTCTGAAGATGGTCACCCTACCTCTTAAACAATTTTTTTAGATGTTTATTTTTGAGACAGTAGAGTCGGGGAGGAGCATGGAGGAGGGGCAGAGAGAGGGGGAGACAGAGGATCCAAAGCAGAATTCAGGTTAACAGCAGAGAGCCTGATGTGAGGCTTGAACCCATGAACCATGAAATTATGCCCCGAGCCGAAGTCAGACGCTTGACCAACTGAGCCACCCAGGCGCCCCTGATGCACCTCTTTAAATGATGTCCCAGGATCTTCCATAAGCCCCCTAGCTAAGATACTCTGATTGTTTAATCATTAATCACAGCAAATTCTTCATTCCATGTAAACCCAAGCTCCTTCTTCGACAGTTTCCTTTTCCCTGGCTTCAGTAGAGATAAGTCACTGTCTGCTCTAACATTTCAGAGATCATGAAATAAGCCACGATGCCTGCAGTGGCCACCTGAGGTCCCTCCTGGGTTCAACTAAACATTCAGACCAGAAGCCTTCCAGAGGCCACACTTGACTTTAGTCAGAAAATGTGGCTAGGAATCCTAGCTGACCAGCCTGGCACTATCCACAGTTCATCACATGGAGCTCTGGTGTTAGCCTAGCGTCGCGGTCAGCTCAGAAGGGCCTTGTTGCACTGTAGGAGATTTGCTGGCCTTCCAGCTTCCTCACAAGGACACAGTTCAAAAAGTTGCCATGCTCAGGCCCAAAGGATGGTGCCCAGCCAGGTATGTATAGTTCATACAAATCATCACTGTAAAACATGCCTTATTCTTCCCTTTTGGACTGGAGCTTAGAGAAGTGATAAGTGAGAGAGCCAAGATCTCCTGACTCCAGGGACCATTCTTCTTTCTACTACATCACAGCTGCCTCATTTGGAATTTCTGATCTTCAGCGTAACTACGACATAGTCTTAACATAATTTGAGTGTATTTTAAAGAAATACACAGTAATATTGTAATATTTTCTAAAGTGAAATAGGTAGTCTTATGATTATTTTAGAAAATATTTGTATGCAGGTTAAATTAGTAAATACATCTGCAAATTCCTGGTACGTGGTAGGCATTCAGTAATTATTAACTGAACACTTCCTCAATTTGGGAGATCCCTGAATGACTTCTAAGGGCAATAGCTTTGACCTACAAGTCTAAGTCATGTTAAACAGATGGCCCCTCCAGGGTTACAGCAGGCCTTTGGTCACAAGAGCTCTATGCTGTATAGCTGTCCTTCCAGCACTCGTCCCCAACCACAATTAAACCCTCACTGACAGCAAACGCAGGGCCTTTCACCCTCAGATCAACAGGCCAAAATGTAATTAGCTGAGGGGTGTGTGGCTCTTAGACGAGGTCACCCAAATCACTGTTTTCCAAGTGGCGCGGAAGGACAGAGCCAAGTCAGACCCGAGGCAGGATATTCACAGGCCTTAACTTGAGCAAGCTGGGCTCCTGCCTTCCAAAGAGACCACGGAGGGCTTGCAAGTTATCTACATCAGAAGATGTGGTCAATGCCTTACTAATTATAGTTGTTTAGCCTGCTGTTTAGAAAAAGAAGATGGGATACATACTTGGTATAACTGAAAGACCAGGAATCCAGTGATTATGTGACACACAAGGCCCTTTGACCCCCCACCCGGCGTTTCTGCCTCATAAACACACTCTCACCTTTGCATGTTGGTGTTTCTTCCTCGCAGAAGGCCTTATCCCTTCTCTCTTCCGACTAGTCAACTCTGACTCATCCCTCGATACTTAGTCCAAACTTTCCAGAACTGACCTGTGCAGAATGTTTTCCTTCTCTCACCTGAAGGCGGAAGAAAATTCTTCTATTGGACCATATGTCATGACTGTGGGCTCAGAAAATCAGGTCTGCAGGAATTATTAAGCCTTTGATGATTTGTCCCAGGCTTCTTTGAGTAAAAGAACACACATTTCATAGACTGGAGGTTGAGGGAAAGGCCCCTATGCTGTGCCCCAGGCCTTTCCTCAACCTCATTCCCTTAAAAAAACAGCCAGACCTGCTCACCTCATGAAAGCTGATGAAAGAGACTTCCTATTGGTGGCATTTTGTACTTTTACCTTAACTGAAGAATTTTTCAGTGAAAATGAATTTCCTTTTTCTATTTTGGAAAATTACCATGAAATAAAAAATCGGTTATCTGAACAGTTGTATCAAATTTTATGCACAACGATGTTAACATGACTTCTTCAATACTCAGTTATCTTAGAGCCAATGAAGGGAACCACGTATGATCTCTAATGACCCAGGGAAAATGATGCAAATATTACTAGAGTGAGATTACAAGAGTCATATTCATGTTTCTCTGGCACAAGAGTGAGGATTGAAGAGACCAAGAAGTCAAGGGGAAATTATTTAGTATTAGCGCATTCAAACTTAACAATTTCAAAGGAGTCTTTTGAAAGCGCCGCCCTACCAGAGGTGGGGTTTTTTGCAAGTCAGAGGATACAGCGCCACCTACTGGCCATGGAATTTGCCCAGCTGCTAGGAAGGGTTGGGGGGACTCTAGTTCAGGGGCAAAACTGCCCCAGAGATTTGAATCTCAAGCCAGTTTGGTGTTGACGGCATCTGGTGGTTGCTTCTTGGGCACAACGGACTCTCGGGAAGGAATTGGAAATGATGCGATCTGGGTTCTGGCTCTGAGGGGCCAAACCACTCACTGATCTAAAACAGTGGTTCTCAAAATCTGCCGCACATCCCAGTCACCTGGGGGCCTTAACGATCCTGATAGGCCGCCCTAGACCAGTGAAGTGCTCTGGGATGGGCCCCAGGCATCAGTGAGTTTTCAATCTCCTCAGGTGACTCCAACGGACAGCTGAGACCTGTTGTTGACAGCCAGTGTCCCATCTCCAGTTGGTTCCCCGCCCCCCCCCAGTGCTGACCCCAGAGAAACTTTAGTGTGAAGAACAGCAGAATAACACGTACATGTTCCTGCCCTGTCTTAGGGCTGTGATCAGAGAATGCCTCCCTGAAGGTCTGAGAGGACCCTGTGTGAGAGTCCGCCCCCCACTTACAAAAATAACTTTGTTGAGGTATAACTGACATACAATAAACTGGAAATATGTCACGTGTGCAACTGGACAAGTTTTGATATAGCCGTGAAACCATCACCACAATGAACCGTCACCACATAATGAACACATTCTTCAAGACTGAGCTGGGAGAGTCTGTTTCACACTGCTGTTTCACAGTCATTTAATATTCCATGCCAGGCATTGTGCTGGGGAGAAGGAAACACGGACTCGCCATGCACCACCCCTTTCCTGGGGGAGCTGGCTTCGGAGCATAGCTGGGATGTGAAGGAGGCATGCCTCTACCTGAGAGCACTGGTGGGGGAAGACAGGATTGGGGAAGCTGGTCAGAGGGGATTGATGGTTTAGCCGATGAAGACAGATGGAGAGGATTGTTAGCAGTTGAAGGAAAGGGGCTTTCTAAGCGCAGGGAAAAGCGTGAATAGAGAATTGGAGGTACAGAGAGGAGGTGTGTTTGCGGAGCGACAGCTGTGGCCAGAGTGTCAGTGCCCTGGGCATTAGGCAAAGCTGGAGCAGTTGGTGGTGTGATGGGCCACAAGAGTTTGCCTCAATTCCGTGAGCTTTAGTCTCTCAGGGGAGAACCCCCAAAAGCCTGAAGCAGGGGGCATCGTGATCTAATTCACATCTTAGAAAGTTCATTCTGATAGCCCTCTGAGGTTGCAGGACAACCAACATGGGAAACCCTTGCAAAGTTCCCAGTGAGCAGAAACAAATGAATCGTAAGTCATATTATGTAAGAATGAAAAGCATCTTTGTACGTGAAAGCCATTTTTGTAATGTAAACATTACACGTATACATATTTAGAACAATTTTTTATTTAAACAATAGCAATGAAAGTCTCTGAAAAATGGATGATAGTCCAGTCCATGAAGCCCAGAGTTATATGGCCCAGGATGTTTGAGAAGTGATGGAGACTGGCATAAGGTGATGGGGGCACAAGGACGGGGCGGGGAGGTGTCTATTTAGAAAAGATGTTCAAATAGCCTACTTCTAGTACTGAATCCAGAATCATCTTCAAATGTAAAGGAGGTAACACACAGATCATCTGTGATGACAAGTTATAAGGTCAGCCAGTTTTAAGTTACATCTACATAAATTCTTCTGCTGTGAACTGATGGCTGATGTCTTTATAGGTGTTAACAGTTCATAAGAGTGTTTCCTTTTTACCGTTTACCACCCAGCCTTGAGAACACGAGAATAAACAAAGTGATATCCTTGAGGATGCTTTCAACTTCAAAAACAGAAATAACTATTCACAGTGGACTAACAGTCAAGTCCAGATGCTTCAGGCATGGTCTGATCAGAGCTCCAGCTCCATTCTTCCTTGGTTCTCTTAGCTCTGCCCTCCTCTACATGTCGGCTCAGCAAAACCGAAGCAGTCCGAGGCTTCATACCTTTAAGCCCTCTTTGTCAAGGGAACAAAGGATTTCTCTTCCTCCAAGCTTCCTACAAAAACTGGGGCTTTTTTCTAATTGCATCCACTTATGCCATGTGTTCACCAAATCAATCACTGGCAAGGGAGATGGGGTTCCACTGATGGGCTTGGGCAAACCAAGACCCACCCTTGGAGCCGGGGGTCGGATCGGTCCTATCCAAAATGCTTGGCTGCTTCATAATGTGAGACAAGTTAAGATGTGCATGGGGAAGCAGCTGAAAATGTCTACCGCATGATTAAAAATTACCCTGGGTAGTCTAACAGCCCCTAACAAGGACAGAAGATATCAGTCTTGTTTGTCATGTGTCACGTTTGCTATTGAAAGTGAGACTCACTGCTGTGTGCATCCCCAAACGCCCATACACAAGGAAGGACACCGCCTACCAAACACACTTTATTTGTTACCTTCACAGTTAATAGTCAAGAACAAATAATAATAACAACAAATAAAAATAACTTGCAAGGGGACCAGACATCAGACATAAACAAGGACACTATTAACAGTAAAGAAAGCCTGTACTAGGCGTGGCTCTGTGTGGGCGGGTGGCCGCTGCTGAGCCTCTGTCCCCAGGGAAGACTGAGGCCTCCACGAAGCATCTCTGGACTCTGTATTACAAGGCTGGACACGTGGATCGGGTCACAAGCTCTCTCTTTCATCAGCAGCAGAAGAGAATATCTGCAATTTCAAAGTGACTTCCAGCTCTTGCTCCTGGGGTTTTGTCTTCACTCTTGTACGTAGGCTCTGGGTCTCGGGTAGGACATAAGTGGGAGGAAATGTCCGTTCACTCATTGAGGAGGGGATCTGAGGACGAAGGTGATTATGCATGCCTGCCTTCATACTCATCCTCCAGGCCCAGACTCCTGCCTCTGTTCCTTCCACTCCTGGTTACATTTTTCTTTCTCCCTGCCTCTACCCACTCCTGGCATTTTGACAACTTTAGAATGTACTCCATGGTGCACATTTCTAGTCTGGGCCTTCTAATTAACATTAAAAAGATCCTGGATTCCCAGTCACTTCTCCTCCAAAAAGCTGAGAGACAGGTCTTCTTTCTGTCTTCTTGGTATGAGACCAGGTCACAAGATCCTGGCAGGTCAAAAGTGATGAAATCCCGTATTTGAGGGCTAGAAGTAGCATCCTATTTTAACTTGTGAGAGAATAAGCCCGAGAACCTTAAAAGATGGTAGTTCTTCCCACCCCTCCCTGGGATCTCCATACCTGATGTGTAAGAGTCTCTCAGAATTAGGTCACTGATCGGTAGGCTATCACAGTAACATTCTCCCAGGTACGAACAATCCTGGGGAGCTTTCCTCTAGGTTGGACATGGTTATTGTTGCCAGGAAAAACAAAAACAGAAACCTAACCATTGTACTGATTGGACAAAATCAACTGCCTTACAAGTGCGAATCGCATCTATGTGCATTTAATTTCATAGGTACTTAGCAAACAAGCATTCACTACAGTCACAGCTTCCACTGAGAGAGGCTAGGTGCTGGGTGGCAGAGAAATACCAAAGGCCAGATCTTTGTGGCTGCTCACTTGTCCATTAGTCTTTCAGACACTCAAAGTAAAAGCTCGTACACTGGGTTGAGGCCATGGATGGTCCCCAGTTTTTGCCATTCTAGACAAAAAGAGAGAAAGGGAGAGGGGGAGGGAAACTCTTAGAAAGGAACTAATGCAACAACAACATATGAGAAAATTTAGATCGATAAATTATTAACATTACTTTAATTAACATTACTTGAACAGTATTATTCAAGTTAGAATAGTCACTGGGCTAGGTTTTTATACATATTAGCTTGTTTTTTATCCTATGAGATAGGCTTTATTTTGTCCATTTCATAGACGAGAAAACAAACCTAGAGAAGTCAAATAACTTGTCAAAGATCACACATCTATTAACAAAAGATGCAAGGCATCAAACTCAGGTCTGACTCTAAATCCCATGCTTATTCTACCTCTAAAGGATTCTCTTTAGAGATTATGCTTAAAGTAAAGGCTCCCTGCATAAAGAGGAAAGGGGGTTTTACTGAGTTTGCTGCTTAGGGTTCACCTTGGTGGGAGGGCAGCAGACACTCCCATAGGATGCTCGTTCTTGGCTAGACCACGTGTCTGACCCACCATGGCACCTTCTTGTACAAGTCAACTGCTTGCACATACATTTACCGTTCAGACTTCCATGACTAAAGAAAACTTTATGTGCAAAACAAATCATGGGATTTCAAAATAGAGATAAGCCAAGTTTTCCCAGAATGTCCCTAGAACATTAGGATCCTTGGAGGCAGTGTGCTCACCTGGGCAGTCAGTAGAAGTGTAATGTGCACAGAGAATGCGGAGCCTATGCTCCCCTTCCTCAGCCCCCTCTGCCATCCTCCCGTGTCCTCCTCTTCCTTTATCCTCTTTATAATCTACTCTTCTGGGTAGGCCTCACTCACATCCCTCCCTCTTTCCCTTCCTCCCCTATTCTTCGTCTTTTAAGAACTCATTTCTCTCCTTGCTGCTCTTCCTTACCTCTCTCTTCTCTGGCCCCCTTTTCCTCTTCCTTCCTTCCTTCCTTCCTTCCTTCCTTCCTTCCTTCCTTCCTTCCAGCCCAGGACCCTAGTCCCCTTTCCCCATAAAAGTGGCCTCTTACAGTTTTCTTCAGATCACACTAAACAATGCCAGCATGATTATCCAATACAAATCTAATGAATACAAGCTATGCGCCTTGAAAATCCTCCCAAGGGAAATAAAGCATCACCAGCCTAACTTGCCTTATCTCTCTAGAAATTGATTGGGTTATGCCTTGAAGTCTGGGGAGAGGAAAGGAGAAATTTGCCTTTATATGGGCAGGCTGGAAGGAATCCACAGAACCATGTTTTCATCCAACACTTCTTCCCAGGCCTGACCTCGGTCCTAGGCCCTTAAACAGCCTAGGAATTTTCATCACAAAGACTGAAGTCATATCTGTAGAAGTTTGTAATTTAAAGGGACCTTGAGGACATCTAAATTGTTTTTATAGCTGAGGAAATAGAAGGTCAGGGAAATTAAGTGATGTGTCTAAAGTTACATAGATGGTCAGTGTTAGGGACCAAGTGGTGACTGTTTAACAATAGGAGGGAACATCCTCTAACCTTTCTCTTTTGATTAGAAAATAAACACAAAAAAAGACGGCAAGGCAGCCAGGACTTGAAGATACAATAGCCCAGTGCCTGCTCTGTCCTGGGCATTTTACTCAAAAGCCAGCTGACTCACCTAGTAGTCGGGGCGAGGCATACTTCTCTGGTTTGCATAGGGATTGTGTAGCTGACTGGGGACGTTTGTCCTGATTTTAGGGAAGATACTCCCGTCTGCTCCTAGATTGCTGAAGCCTGTAGTCTGCTTCAGTCTCAGATTTTGAAAGTCGTTCTCAATCAAGTTCTGTTCTTCAATATTCTTGTTTTTGTTCTTTGACCTATAAATGGTAACAAGAATTAGTAGGATCTGACAATGGCAGAAAGTTCCTTGAAGCAGACATTAATATCCTTTTTTAAAAATATTCTAAAATTTTGAAATAATTTCCAATTTACATATAAGGTACAAAACAAAAAATACATGCAGCTTCCATATGCCCATTACCCAGATTCCCCAATTTGTTAACATGTCTTAACCATTTAAGAATAAGTTCTTAGGTGCCCCAGGACCCATGATACCTCATTACTCCCTAAGTTTTAGGACAATCTCCTCGTAAACTCTCTGTAACCATCAAAACCAGAACATTAACACTGGTCCAACAGTGTCATGTAATTCGGTTGGTCTCATGGAAATCTTGCTAATAATGTTACTATTCTTAAGGTGCTTTTGAATCATATATGGAAACAATCATAGAGGTCAAAGAGAAAAGCTGATTGGTGGCACCATTTTTCATTCAAGCAAAGTCAATGTGTGTGGAAGCACTTAGGTGAACAAAAGAAGTTCGAGGTATAAAGGTCTTACAAGGAGAAAAAGGCATTTCCCAGGTTCTGCTGTGACCCCTCAAGGACCTCAAGTGGAAGCATTCAAAGTTAAGGATACACACTTGCAGGTGAGGGAGGTACCTGCCCCGGATGAACTCTGTTTCCCACACACAGACCTGCCCCTGCAGTGCCCGGATGCCACAGTGTGGAGTGCATTGGTTGCATCTCTGATGCCCACAGGACACTCCTGGGGTGACAGTCATCCACCGGAAATGTCATAAGGGAAGACCCACTCACCCTGTGGACCCTGGTGGCCATCCCAACCTACAACAGAATTGCCTTCTTTTGAGAGCACTCCTGTCTAAGGTGCCTGAGGAGAGACTTCCTTCCCTTTGAAATGGGCAAGAAATTATAATTCTTGATGTGTTCCCAAGAATCATGAATGTGAGGCTGAACTAGGAGCAAACCTGGCTCTGTAGCAGGAAGGAGGAACTGAAAACATAGCTGTCACAGGGTCACAAGTTTCCACAAACAGGCCTGAGGACACTGGACACCCAAGACAGTTAGCCATCCTCCTAGGAAAGGAGGAGACAGCCTTGGTCCAGAACAGAATGTTCTAGCCATCTTCCTAGAAAAGGGAAATTCACATTCCCATTTCCCAGCTTTGCATCCTTATGATAAAGGCTCTGGAGGAAAGAGTTAATATCAAACTGGAATAAAAAAAAAGAGAGAGAGAAGAAGAAACAAAATCTATTTATCCTCTCACATTATAGTGCAAAAATACCTATTTTGCCAAAATATAAGATATGAGCTAAACGTTACAAACAAGTAGCTTTGTTTTTGCCAAAGTGCACCCGCACTTGGCACATTTAGAAGGGGAACGGAGATAATAGTGTTCTCTCTCCCTGTTAATGGAGGGAACTTTATCAAAATATTTGTCGAATAAATGAAAAGACTCGACCCAAGTTCTTAGGAAGGGCACTTAAGGCACCAGGCTGCCAAGTGGCTCTACTGACATTGATGTGAGAACCGCTGCTGCAGGGGTCTGGACCAGTCCTTGCTGAGAACAGCACTTGACAACACCAGTGGGGTTGAAAACTGCTAACAAAGGGTTTCGGTGACATCAGAAAATAGTTGCTATGTCACATTACGTGCTAAAAAAATAAATAAATAAACCTTAACCATATATGTTTTAAAACACAAAGGATACAGGGGGCCTGGGTAGCTCAGTCGGCTGAGTGTCCAACTCTTGATTTCAGCTCAGGTCATGGTCTCATGGTTCGTGGAGTTTGAACTCCACGTCCGACTCTGCACTGACAGTGGGGAGCCTGCTTGGGATTCTCTCTCTGCCCCTGCCTCCACTTGCTCTCTCTCCCTCTCCCTCTCTCAAAAATAAATAAATAAAAATTTTAAAAAGGAATAAAAAAAATCCCACAAAGGATACAAAATTATGTCTATAATATCATTGAAAAAGAAAAACAATCTGGAAAGATATATGCCAAAATGTCAGTTGCCTCAGGGTGGTCAATTTTGTGAATGATTTTTTAATTGTGCTCCTTTACACATTTTTCTGTTTTCTTCAGTGATCACGTATGGTTTATATAAGCCAAAGAAAATTAAGGTAAGAAAAAAAGCCAACACGCCCACAGTATTAAAGAGGCCTCGCCTTATTTCCCTTCTCTTGCCGCGGGAAGGCTGGGTATGTTTAGAACCTCGAGCATGATGCTGGTGGTGCTGTGCCCTAGGGAAAGGGACCTGTCCACTCCGTACCTCACTGAGAAGATCAATGCAATCACCAGGCCAAGAACGAGGATGCCAGCGATGCTGCCCACAATAGTTAGGATCAGCTGAAATTCTGAAAAGGAAGAGCAAAGAGTAGGCACAACCTCCCATGAGCAGCCCCCCACTGTCTACTGCAAAGGTACATGTGTTCCCAGTGGTCCCTGACTGTGAAGACAATCAGGCTCTGGTCCCTGACCCCACCAGGGGCAGCTTGGGTGGCAGGTTGGGTGGGAGACTCATCTCCTTTAGCACCTCCCCCACAACTGTGTTTTCCGAACCCAATCAGGAGAGGCTGCCTTTCCAGATAAAAGAAGGCCAAAAACCTAAAGGAGGCCATGGTCGGTGGCAGGGCCTTCCTGAACTTTGTAGGAGTTGAGATCTCAACTGAGGTCCACATCCTGGCCTCACCTCTGCTGCCTTTTCCTGCCCACCATATCTGGCCTTGTTGATAAGCAGGGAGAACTAGACCGGACTTAAATTTCTCACTAATAGAGGCTTAATACAATCAGCAAGGGGAGAGTTCATTACAGCCCATTCTCTTCCTCTAGATCTGCTCTGGCTAGCACCATCGAGCACTACAAATGTGGCTACGAGATGGCCTGTGAGTATAACACCCACAGCAGATTTCAAATACACGGTATGAAAACAAGTAAAATTTCTCATTAATAACACTTATATTGATCACATGTTAAAAAATGATATTTGTGATATATTGAGTGAAATAAAATGTTATTAAAATAATTTTATTTATGTATCTTTTAAAAATTGACTTGGGGCACCCAGGTGGCTCAGTTGGTTAGGTGTCTGACTTCAGCTCAGGTCAGGATCTCATGGTTGGTAGGTTCGAGCCCACGTTGGGCTCTGTGCTGACAGCTCAGAACCTGGAGCCTGGTTCAGATTCTGCGTCTCCCTCTCTCTCTGTTCCTCCCCCACTCACTTTCTGCTTCTTTCTCTCTCAAATATAAATAAGATATTAAAAGTTTTTTTAATTTACTTAGAATTTTTTAAATTTGAAGTTAAATATGGAGCTCACATTACATTCCTATTGGACAGTGCTATTCTAGAACCCTTTCTCTCTGTCTGCTTTGTGACTGCCATATATGCCACCTCCAACTTGGATTCATGGGGGCACAGACCACTCTGGAAATGACCTCAGAGGTCATTTGGTCCAAAACTCTCATTTTGTAGGTGCAGATGCTAAAAGCCCAGAAGGAAGAAATGACTTAGCAAATACAGCCTTGCAACCAAATATAGTAGAAATTGAGAGCATTTTTCATCATGAATTTTGTGGCTCACTGGGAGGCCACAGTCATGTTTCCTTCATCTTGGATCATTGGTCTTTAGTTTGTGAGGTAAGATTTAAAATATAATTAAAAATATAAAGTTAGTATTGTCCTAGACTGGTGGCAGTGGGATGTGGGAGAGAACAAAGCATCTGAACTTGCAACAACACACCGCAAGCTAGTAAGTGGCTCTGGAACAAAAAGATTTGAGTATCTCAATGTCTGGGTTTTAGTTCTGCTCTCCCACGATCACAGACATTTTTGGAACATACTGGTCTTTTACCCTTACTAGTAACAGAAAATGCATATTTCAGCCGATGTACAGAATGAACAGAATGTTTGGACGCCCTCCTCTGGTCCGGCCAAGTGCAGAGGCGCCAGCCTCCCTCGTGGGCTGGGTTCTGTTATTTCCTACAGCTGAGGTGCTGCTGCTCATGACCTAAGGGCAGGAATGGGATGGCATGACCCAGAAGACCAACTGGAGGCAGAGTTTCTCACTCTTTATGAAGGGAGCCAGAGACTTTGGAGTCCTGGGCAGAATTTTGAATGTGCTCCATATTTCTCAGATGATTACTAACAAAGCAAAACTTTTATACTCACGGTCTTTACAGTTGACTCCGTTGTAGCCAAAGGCACACCTAAAATACAATAACGGAAACCATGGTACAGAGTCTCCACGGGGAGCGTGTCAGACTTTCCGCCCAGCCTCCAGTCTTCCTTTCCATCTTCCTTTCATTCTCCCCCCTCCTTCTCCTCTTCCTCTTTTCTGCCTTACGCTTCCATTCTTCTGGGTGAGCACCTTCCATGGAGCTCTGGAAGGCTGAAGAGGGTACACAATTCCCAGTGGCCCCATTTCCTACTGACTGAACACTCCATCCTCTGGGCTCCAGAAAGATTCGGCAATTCAGGCTACGCTGAACCCTAGAGGCATGGAGCACTGTGGGTTCCCCTTGGCTGCGAGGCCACATGTCCCTGCCACTTATCTGCTGCCCTGTGAGCTGGGGCTTGTTATTTACATTCTCTGAGCTTCACTTTCCTTACCTGCAAATGAGGAACAAATCCATTCCCGACAGCATTGTTTTGGGAGACATATTACCTAGCAAGCTTCCCAGCGCACAGAGAATGTTCAAAAACCATTGATGATGATGACAGTGATAGGATCATGCTCTTATCTTACCAACTTATGGAAGCATTCCAACATCCTGACCCTAAACCCATGCATATGTCTACAAGTTCTATCCTTTTTGGCTAGTTCAAGCTATGGCAAGATGAAAAAGAGTGGTTTCTCTTACTCTCGACAGATTCCATGATCATCTTCCTCATAGCCTGAGAGGCACACGCATTCGGGGCTCCCACTGTTCTTGTTCAGTAAGCATTGCTTATTATGGTCTGCATTGCAGGTGTCAGGACACTTTGGAGCAGAGGCTTCAAAACAGAATTTCTGGGTGATTTTCAGAAACAACGCCTTCAACCCCCAAGTGATATGTCACAGAACACAATTTTTCACATTGCTTTTTCTGGGTCAGGTGAGGTGCTCCCTGGCTGTGCACATGACATGCTCCCTGTGAAGCTGCACATGGGCTTCCTCACCAGCTCGGAGCCAAGGCCTCAGTCCAGGCCCATGTGGCTAAAGCCCAAATGCACACCCCTGAGACACATGGACACTTGAGCAGTAAAGCTTGTATTTTGCAAATGCAAAAGGAGAGAAGGTGGGAGTTGTGAAGAAATTTCACAAGCAGGTAGAACACTCACCAGCACACACAGGGATCTGGGGGTTAGGTCTTTCCATCCCCGGCTTGCATTTACACAGCAAACCGTTGTCACATTTGTCTTGCTGGTTTTCCTTTTCACAACCATAATAATCACACAGGCTTTGAACTGAGAGGGACAAACAATTCAAAAATACAGTCAGAAAGACAATATGAATAAAGTAACTTGTGAAAGCATTTTACTCCATTGTTATACACACCTTTCTATACAGTTTGGGATTTAACAAAAGGAAATCTGGGATATTGAAATCCAACTCCCTAATTTTCCCTTCTATGACCATGTCCTTATAGTATTCAATTCAAATTAATTCAATAGAAGGTAGTACAATTATGTTCAAGGGCAAGATCTCTTTTTCACTTAGTTCTATGCTGGGATCCACAAGGGACACAGTAGTTATATAACTTTTGGGCCCCATCTTTGTGGAGTTACATGTCTGAGCCCACAGAAAGTCCCCCCAGTCAACTCACGGTCCAGACTTTAAGTACAATGGGAATTCAGAGGCTCAACTAGCTAAAGACAACCTTATGAAGGTTCTAGGAGGTGGGCTAAGTCTTGAAGGATAGGGAAGATTTGAGCAGTCAAAGGAAAGGCAGTCTGTCAAGTGGAGAAAAGTAGGCATGAAAAGCAGCAAAGGACTCTTGTCAGGGAGTAGTGAAGTTGTCCTTGGGCAGGGGAGAGGTGGTGTGTCGAGGTGGGAGAGAGATGAGAATTCTTGGCCCTGCCATTTACTGGCTATGAGCTGTCTGTTCGGTTTTTTGATTTTTGGTGGATCCAGGTGTCCTCTATCTATAAAACGGGGCTAATAATTCTTGTTTCACATGATTATTGTGAGAATTGAATGATGTCAGTGCAAGTGCCACACCAGGAACCTCAACAAATAATCATGCTTTTGTTCAGTCACATGTACAGCAGAGTTTGAATGCCAGGCTAAGGATGTTGACTTTTATCCTACAAGCCTGGGAATCCATTGGTAGATTCTGAGCAGAAGCATGGCATGAGAATGCATTCTTTTAAGAATGTTAGTCTAGAAGCATGTTGAAAGACATTAGGGATAAAAAAAATGAATCTGAGAATAGAGTAAGGGGCAAACATAGGAGCAGGTAAAACAGAAAGTAGTTATTCTCTTCTAAACATCCCACACCTGTAACTAACCTTCCTTCATCACCTGCCATTTGAAAAGGCCGACTAGGGGCACCTGCATGGCTCAGTCAATTAAGTGTCCAACTCTTGATTTCAGCTCAGGTCATGATCTCATGGTTTGTGAGTTTGAGCCCTGCATCAGGCTCTGCACTGACAGCACAGAGCCTGCCCAGGATTCTCTCTCCCTCTCTTTATCCCTCCTCCACTCTTTCTCTCAAAATAAATAAACTTAAAAAAATAAATAAAAAATAAAAAGAAATGGACATATGGTTTGCACAGGAAATTCTCAGATGAGATTTATAAACAAAATACAGAAAGAAGGTCCCATAACCAAAGACAGAATATTAATAGCGTAATAAAATCTAGAGCCCCAAATGAGATCAAGCTTGCCACAGACAAAACCCAAACAACAAACAGGAAAACCAACAACAAAGAGCAAACGGGTAAAATAGAAAGATAGGTGAACGAATGGAGGGTCATGTGTGTATTTCATGCTATGGAGCCCACAGAAAGGCCAGGTCTGGCGGCTGTCATGTTGATGGGTGACATGAGAGAAACACAACTAGTCTTCTCCAGTCTCTTCTGCCAGGAAGGAACACTCAGTGAAGAGTTGAATGCACATTGCCAAGAGGCACCAAGGAGAAGGTATGGTGCAGAGGGGCCTCCATTGTTTCAGGTAGAAGGTAAGTGCTTTACCCCAGATCATTTACATTCCAGATCCTGAGAGAACAGTGAGAATCTGGGTGAAATCTCGAAGAAAGTGGAAAGGTGCTGGAAAGCTATACACGAACAGGATTTGTGTATTTCCAAAAAGAGAAAACAGTTTTGCAAACTAGGCCATAAAGGTTACATTCATTAAAAAGCAAAAATTTAAGAGACTCAAGGAGAAGTTTCAGCAGGAGCAAAAAGAAGGATGAGAGAGGCCAGGAGGGGAATTATGGCCTTACAACAAATAAATGGTTGCTGTTTCAGGCCACTAAGGTTGGGGTGGTTTATGACACAGCAAAAGTGAATTGTTCCAGCTGTGCTAGGGGCTTGCGTGTCAGCCTAAAGGGGAAACAGAGTAAGGAAGGCTTTCTATGATCATTTGGAAGCTACAAGTTGGTATAAAGCATTCTTCTTTCTCCTTTCTTTATCTTTTCCTGTCCAGAGACCATCTGTTCACGACTGCCTTCCAAAGAGAGGAGCAAAGTGGTCAGAGTGATAAGTAGAGCCAGTGAGGGAGGAGAGGGAAGAAGAATGACTAATTAACAGGCATTGGGCCCATCAGTGGATTCAATTCTCCTGCTTTTCTTGCCCTCTTCTCACATGTAATGGAAATGTTTTCAAAAAGGGAGGTTTTTAGGTAAACTTCTAATAAAATTACTGAATACTTACTAATATATCCTGTAAAGTCATCCTTGTTGTTTTCAATTGCTTTCTGAATGGATTCAGACACGGTCACCTCATCTTCTTTTGTAGTTTGTGTGAAAATGTTTACGACTTCTACAGAGACATCCTTATCACCAGCACGTGTTTCCGATCTTGCTGAAGGAGAGGTGCTAAAAATGAAATGAATCCATCACTTGATGAACTGAAAAATTGACAGATTGATCTTCAAACCTCCTGGACTCCCCAGTCTCTCAGCTCCAGCCCTGAGCCACTGTCTTATATCCACAACTGGGGCCCAAACATGAAGGCCTGGCCTTGTAGTATGCTAGCAATTTACAGGCCTGGAGCTCTCTCTTCCATGTGTGCTCAGAGGAAATCTATGGCTAAAACGATGCCCTATTGGAGGATATTGAGAAAAATTGTGGACAATCCGTTTTAGGTGCTAAAAGCCTGAAACTGACCAGAACAAGAACAAGTAACATCTGAAATAGTAAGTTGTCACTTTCTGTAGGAAATCAAGAGTAGGTCTTAGAGCACCTGTGTGGCTCAGTCGGTTAAGCATCTGGCTTTGGCTCAGGTCATGATCTCCTGATTCCTGAGTTTGAGCCCCCATCGGGCTCTCTGCTGTCAGCATGGAACCCACTGTGGGTCCAGTCTCACTCTCTCTGCCTCTCTCCCATGCTCGCTCGCGCTCTCTCTCTCTCTCTCAAAAATAAATAAACACTAAAAAAACAAATTAAAAAAAAAGAGTAGGTTTCTTGCTGAGCTGGCAAACCTCACTTATACTTTAAGGGAGACAGAAGGGTGTGAATGTGCATTCCTCTCTTGCACAGAGAGTGCAGTAATCAACCACACTGAGTCTGGGTCATTCCCCAGAGGGCCAGGGGGTCAGCAGGCAGATTCAGCTCAGACACTGAACGAAGGAGGGTGGGGCTACAGGGAACATGAGCACAGAACACCACATCAGATCCCCTGATTGTGAGCGCCTGCTGTGAGCAAGACATTGCATGGTCTCTCTCCACTGGGCGCTGCAGTTTGGAGCCCCAAGAACCTCTGTGTCAAATTCTAATTCTTCCACTGTCCAAGAGGAATCGAGTGACACAATCACTAAAAGAGAGGGTGGGGGAAAGGACTTTCAAAAAGTCCTTCCCTCTCCAGCCTGTGGCTGTGTGTGTGTGTGTGTGTGTGTGTGTGTGTGTGTGTTTTAAGCAGGCTTCACACCCAAGCACAGGACCCAACATGGGGCTTGAACTCACAACTCTCACATCAAGACCTGAGCTAAGGTCAGGGGTCAGACACTCAACCGACAGAGCCACGCAGGTGCACCATTGGCTATGTGTTTTTTAAGATTCATGCTATATTTTTCCTGTTCTTTTTTTCTTCTAGACTCCATTTTGACTTCTGAATAAATATCAGAAGCTTGAAAACATAGCCAACCTACTTAGGAAATGTTTACAGCCATATTAATTCCTCAGAACAATTGAGAAAATCCAAACTCAAATGGTCACCGCAAAAGGGAGTCTGAAAAGCAAAATGGGATTCAGATTCTAATTTAAAATTCCCTCCCGTGATTAATTCATGATATGATTTGGAGGTGACGATGGAACAGACAGGGCAGTGAGAAAGGGGTATTTGATACAAGTCCTTTATCAGGTGAAAAATGACCAGAAGTCTATAGAATAATTTTGCAGTAGGGCTAGGAAGGAAAGGCTAGCCACAATTCATTCACTCAAAGAACCTACTAGCACACCCTCCAATTCAGGAGGCAAGATACTACAACGAAGGGAAAAAATGGAACCGCTGTGTATTTAGTGACAAAACAACGTGGCATATTACCTGCCTCCAAAGTCCCCCATCGATCCACTTACCTTACTTCACGAATTATAGTCTGTCCATAATCAAAACTGTTAAATGCATTCACAAACTGTGAAGGAGAAGAACAGATTTAGTAATAACCACGAAGAGGGGGGGGGAAATGTGATACTATATCTAGGTGTTCACAAAAACACATTTCTAACCTCTTTGGTGTAAATATACATGGTTAATCACAGCAGTTTGCTCCTTGCATGTGCTCTAACACATTTTGATAGTTTTTGTTCCAAAATAGTAAGATTCTGATGTAAAGTCAGCGTTCTCCAGGAAAAAAGACAGACACCTAAAGCACCCAGCCAAATCAATGGTCATACTTTTAAAACTAAGGAGACTAACTTGTTAAGTTTGTATTTTCAAAGTCACTGTGAAGTTTTGCATATTTGTTAGACTTATCTATAAAGCATGCTTCACACACTCATCAGTCTACCCAAGGAACGCTTATTTAATTTCCCACCTTGCTGAGGCAGGATGCCAGACACAGAGGTTACAAAGACGGCAGGCTGTGCCCTGAGATCGGACAGGGGACTACACCATGAAGTTGAGACAGGTAAGCACCACGGAGCAATACGATCTACCATAGAAATCCAGAAATACTCTCTTACAGTTGCAGAGAACCAGAGAGGGCTTCCTAAAGCAGACAAGCCTTAAAGCATTTCGGAGGCAGTGCTGGGACACAGAGAGGGGGAAGGAGCCCACACACTAATGTTCAGAAGCAGTGTGGCTCAGAAAAGAGCAGGCTGGACTGGGAAGAACACCTAAGGTCACAGTTCTCCATGTGTCAGCTTTTGTAGAACTTCTTTGGACCTCATTCTTCTCATGGGAACCCTTGCTGTAGCAGTAATTCCTACCAACAGGGCTATTATTGGTATAAAATGAGATGGAATTGATACATGACTTTGTGAGCTGGAAGGGGCTCCAGCACAAGTACATGTCACTAGGCAGAATTGTGTCATGGGACCTCAGGCAGGGGTGAAGTGGAGGGGGGTGTGAGAGGGTCCCAATTAGAATGTAAGTTTTCTCTTTCTCATAACCTCCCCCGCCCCCACCCCATAGCACTCAACACAGGTCAATCCCCAGGAAATGTGCAACAAACACTGGCTGACTGATGACTGAATAAATTAAATGTGAAAGACATGACCTTGAACATGTCTTCCCTCCTGTGGGCCCCAGTCTCCATATTTTATTATATGAGTGTTCCACTGGGTTGGTGCAACCTTTTTATAATCCAATGACTTTTTACTATTTTTCTCCTCATGGTGACCCAATGCTTTAAAAGATCCTGGTAACCAATGTCGTTTAAAAAGATGTTAAATCATTTCTCTTTTATTCTAGTCAAATTCAAACAAATCTGATGCTCTAGTGAGTCTGGGTAGCCTTACATCCAGAATACATCCATATGCCTTTTAGTTCTTTTAAATACGAGGAATAGCTGGCATTTATGTAAACTATCAGGGGCCTGGGAGTTCACTTAGCAACAAGTTCATTGGTCATCCTCCAAGGGCCCTCTCATTCCCCTACTGACCATTGTCCACTTAATTTTCTTATGCCTATAGAAGAGATTACAAAATTAGCATCTGACATAGGAGAAAGTATCTCTGTTTTTTTGTTTTTGTTTTTTGTTTTTTTTAAATCTTCCAGGTCACCCTTTGAGGCTGTCCGGATATACACATATCAAACTGAAGGGCTGTAAGTCTGGACAAGAAGGCAGTAGCTATCCAAACAGGCCTGCTGGCCCTCTACTGCATGACACAGCCAGCAGGTGAGAAGGAGAAGAAGCAGTTTTGTGGTCAGGCAGGTCTGAGTTCAAGTCCCTACCTCCTCACTCATCAGCTGGGTGACCTTCAGTCAGTTAATTAACCTTCCTGATCCTTAACAGCCTCATCAGCAAAATAGCACCATTGTACCACCTTCCCCATTAGGTTGTTTTGGGAATTAGAAACATTACACATAAAATGCCAGGCACGTATGCAACAGGGAAACTCCACATCCCTTTGCAGACTGTCCATCTGGATCCAGCTGGATAGAAAATGGGCCCTGGGAGACATCTTGGGGGCCTGAGCTGGGACTGCCCTGGCTACAAAGTCTGCTAAGAGGACCTTGAAGAAAGTCAATTATCTCTCTTTTCTTGTCTGTAAGAGCCACAAATGAGTTCTGGCATATCCTCTTCAGAAAAAAAAACTTCCTGAAAATTATAAGAATGCTCTCTCCCCTTCGTGGTCCCTCTGAAACCATCAAGACCTGACTGAGACCAAGTCTCAAAATCGGTCTCTGAAGACCAGGGCATAGGCCTGTAGCAGGAGGGCGCTTGTGGACACTCATACCCAAAGCAAGTTTGGGGAACGTGGTGGCCACAGGGGCCACTGCTCAGTAAAGCCACCTGAGACAGTAGAGGAGTTCCCTGGAAATAGGAACACATGGATGTTGCTGTCCTCAATGCACCGGAAAATCATCCAAGTGGGAGAACTGGAATGTAGATCTAGGATTAGACGATAGGTCATGGCCAGCTGGCCCGTCGTGCACAGGCGGTATGTGCAAGGCCAAGGCCAGGAGGCTGCAGTCAGGTTTCACCCTAGCAGTGCCAGGCACCGGCTGTTTGGTCGTGAGCACTAGCTGTCTCTGTACAATCTGTAAATCATCTGGACAATAATGTTTTATGTTTTACCGTTCTACTAGCAAAACTCTTCTGTGATGAAATAATTCAGAATTGAAAGGTATGGTCTTTTTAACTTTTAAAAGTGTTTCCCCACCTAGGGTTCTAAGACATATTTACTGGCTCCTTGTTTTTTTTTTTTTCTTTAAAACTAAACTTTCAGAAACACTGGTCTAACATAGATCCAGAATGGAGATTTCCACCCCTTTTCATGCTGGCACATTCACTCACAATCATCAAAATGAAATGAAGCTAAGGTTCATTTTGACTTTTTCGACAGTGGGGGGAGAAAAAGTAACAGATACTAATCTGAACAGAGTTCCTTTTCCAGGCATTAAAAAAAAGCCCGACTAGGATAGAAGTATATGCAAATTTGAGGGTAGAAAGGAAAAAAAGAAACCTTAATTTTTTTCTCTTCAATCCTACGAAAATATTTTATTTTTTATTTTTTTTCCTACGAAAATATTTTAAAACATCATTATATTTATGTGTCCATTTTAAAATATTCTTTTCTTTTAATGTTTATTTTTGGGAGAGAGAGAGAGAGGATGCAAGTGGGGGAGGGGCAGAGAGAGAAGGAGACAGAGGATCTGAAACAGTCTTTGGACTGAAAGCAGAGAGCCCGACGTGGGGCTGGAACTCACGAATTTCGAGACCATGACCCGAGGCGAAGTCTGCCGCTTAACTGACTGAGCCACCCAGACACCCCTCCATTTAAAAATATTCTCATAGCTTCTGTATCAAAGAGTATGGTATGGTTGGAACAAGCCTCGGAGGGCCCTCTGCCGTGCTTAGTGTTAGTCATCTAGGTGCAGGATCATGGGGAGGCCTAAGCGTCCTAGCAGAAGGAGCCCGGGCAACCAGGTGCCAGGGGCTCAGGACAGTTGCTATTTACCAACCAGTAAGGGTGCATTTCACTATTTCACGGACTAATACAGCTGCACCAGTGTGTACGGACTGAATACCAGTCCTACATCCGTAAGTCATTGTTAGAATAAAGGACACTTATGCAGGAAGAAAGGTAGGAAAATACTTACAAATTCAGTAACTTTAATATGTAATTTTTGATAGGCCATAGAATTTTCATCTTCTAAACCAGACGTTTCTGATACTTTTACTGTAATTGTTCCAGGGAATAGCTTTCCTGAAATTTAAGCAGAATCTTTTTTGTAATATTTAACGTAAAAAGGGTTAATTTCCATTGTGTTTAAAACATAGATTATTCTCTAAAATTCTAAACATCATATGATGATTATTATGGGAAGTCTGGAAGTATGAAAAATGTTGCCCCAAATCTCACCCAGCCTAACGCAACCATTTTTGCTTTGGTACAGTTCGCCCAGCTTTTGTTTTCCGTGCATAGTTTGCATCGTTACAATTCCATGTTTACATTGTGAGTCTTCTTTACCTATTGTCACATAATAAGCACTTTTCCAAATAATTACCTAGTCTTCATAACTATTTCACTTACTTGTATGCTTATTCCTTAAAGTAGGCTCCACGCCCAATATGGGACTTGAACTCGTGACCCTGAGATCAAGAGTTGCATGCTCTCCCAACTGAGCCAACCAGGCGCCCCCCCATAACTATTGGTTTTTTTCTGATAACTATTATTTTTAAAGACTGCAAAATACTCTATGAAATATACATTATCTTCATTAATAGTCTTTATTTGTTTTAATGCTACCGACTATTTAAAAGGAAAAATAAAGTTTGCAGCAAACATCTTTATGCACAAACCTTTCTATATTTGGGGTCCCTTACTTAGAGTGGATGCCCAGAAATGAGATTATTAGTGCTGAAATATGAACGTCCGTTTGGCTTTTGGGGTATCTCTAATCCCTGTGGCCAACACGGTACATTCATTTCCTGTATAATTGGTCTGCTCTGGCAGGGGGAGATATTTTTCATTCATGAAACAGAGAACAATTTCTAACTCAGGAAACAGCCTTGGACCTGCAGAGCACCCAGCTGAACTAACCAAAAAAGGGTTATGCCAGAGGTGTATTGATTTGCTCCTAAAGTCCATTTCAGGAGCCAAGAGGCTCTTAAGTCTCTAAAAATGGAGCTTTCTGTTGGGAGCAAGCAAATTCTGTGACAGAGAACTGAATCGAGGTCAGAGAGTAGGCTCTCAGGTTTGTCTTAAGTATGGCACCTTATCCTGAATCGGTGTCCCCATGTAACAGCACGACTTTGTATTTATGCAGTTGTCAGAATTTTCCAGGGGCTGCAACACTCGTCATTTTGTCCTTATGGCACCGTTCCCTTTAACCAGTACAGTGAAGGGACACATCCACTTCCAGACCTTTAGGACAAGCTCACACACACCTCTGATTTGGTCCATCTCCCATCCCTCTAGTTTCCACTGAAATAAAAGCAGGAGCTTTTTCTCTACTCAGCAGGCCTTTGTTACCTATAAATCATCCTCTACCTCTACTATTCTGGAGGCTCTTTTGACATTACTTTACATTTTCCATTCCACTTTAGGTCTGAAATGCAGCTCTGCCCGGTTCATCCCTTGTAACTCACCTTCTTTGCATGTGGAAGAGTTATAGTAATATCCTAACAAACACAGGCAAAAATAGGTATCATTCAGGCTAACACATGAAGAACCGCCTTTACAGGGAGCTCCTTGGCAAGGACTGCTGGGATCTGAGATGGAGGAGAAAGAGATTAAAAATCCACAGAATGACAACAAATTACACCCAGAAACATACTTCAAAATCTTCCTGCCTCCCTCTGGGCACTTTCCATTCCTTGGTTATGTTACTCTACAGCACACCCTTAGAAGAGCTAGAAGCAAATACATATTCCCTTACGTCTCAAGGGAGTTTGTTGCTGAAATTCTGGAGCCAGAGGCTTGTCAACGGTAAAGGGCAGGGGCCGGTGGGCAAGAGTGTACTTATAGAGACAGCAGTCTTCTAATTCCATCGTTGGAATCTTTGGATTGCAAGGATCCTTCAGAACCTTGATGTCTGTGCCTCTGACACTAGGCACAGACTAGGTGTTAACTAGGTGTTAATGCCTTAACACCATTTGAGAGAGAGAATCCTATTTTCTAGGAAAGTATGAATAACTGTCTTATAGGGAGGTAGAGGCAAGAAGCACCCCCCCCAAGAAACTAGGTGTTCTATTTGAGTTAACAAACATAGCACACAGGTGCATGAAGAAAGGAAAAGGGACAGGAAGGGGCCCCTGCAGATTAACTCAGTGAAAATTCTCAGAGGAAGTGATGATGGCACACACTCTCCCCTGGCTTTCTGAGTGGATGACTTGAATAGTTGGTGAGAATTATATTGCAATGGTGTCCACACCATTGGGTGGTGCTCCCAGACCAGGCAGGGTACAGCCTCTTCCTCTCTCTGGAGAAGTGGTGGGATCGGGGAGTGGAGTTAGGTCAGAGGCCAAATGGTTGTCTTGGCTGGCCATTTTCTCCACCTCTGTCGAATGAAATGATTCTGAGCTTTGATTTCAGAAACAGTCAAGTGACTCATCAAAAGGTGTTAATATTCTTACAAACTTATAGGTAGAAATTGTTGATTTTTTTTTAAAAAGCTATATATAAGGTGCAATGTGTACAACATGCTTTCTTTTGTGATAAAAAGAGAGGAACATGCACAAACACACAAATGTGTACGCTCGTATTTGCACAAATTCCTCTGGAGAAAGATATGAGAAGCTGGCCACAGAAGTTGCCTCTGAGGAAGGAAACTGGGGTCTGGGCCCTAGGAGCTTAGGATAGGAGGGAGATTTAGTTTTTACTGAATATACTTTTGCCCTGTTTAAGCTTCTTTTCTTCCATAACTTTGGGCCTAATTTACTTTAAAAAAAATTTTTTTTAATGTTTATGTATTTTTGAGAGAGAGACAGAGCATGAGCGGGGTAGGGGCAGAGAGAGGGGGAGACACAGAATCCGAAGCAGGCTCCAGGCTCTGAGCTGCCAACACAGAGCCCCATGTGGGGCTCAAACCCAGGAACCGAGAGATCATGACCCGAGCAGAAGTCGGATGCTCAACCAACTGAGCCACCCAGGCACCCCTACTTTTATTTAAAAAAATAGAAATTAGGGGTGCCTGGGTGGCTCAGTAAGTTAAGTGCCCAACTCTCGATTTGGGCTCAGGTCATGATCTCGGTTTGTGAGATCGAGCCCCCACATCAGGCTCTGCACTGACAGCACGAAGCCTGCTTAGGATTCTCTCTCTCCTCTCTCTCTGCCCCTCCGCTGCTTGCACACTCTCTCCTCTCTCTCAAAATAAATAGACAGGTAGATAGTGCTGATGAGGATTTGGAGCAATGGGAACTCTCATTGGTGGGAAAGCAAGATGGTATAGCTTCTTTGGAAGACAGTTTGGTAGTTTCTTACAAAACTAAACATACCATATAATCCAGCAAGCACACTCCTTGGTATTTACCCAAAGGAGTTGAAAACATGCCCACTCAAAAACCTGCACAGGCATATTTATGGCAGCTTTATTCATAATTGCCAAAATTTGGAAGCAACCAAGATATTCTTCAGTAGGTGAATGGATAAAACTGTGCTACATTCACAGTGGAATATTATTTAGTGGAATAATATTCAAGTGGAATATTATTCAGAGTTAAAAAGAAAGGAGCTTTGAAGCCCTGAAAAGACATGAAGGAATCTTTTTTTTTTTAATGTTTATTTATTTTTGAGAGAAAGAGTACAAGTGGGGAAGGGGCAGAGGGAAAAGGGGACAGAAAACCCCAAGCAGGCTCTGCACTGTCAGCACAGAGCCCGACGCGGAGCTCAAACCCACAAACCGGGAGATCACGACCTGAGCCAAAGTCAGATGCTTAACTGACTGAGCTACTCAGGCACCTCGGTATGAACTAATATTCTAAGTAAAATAAAAGGTGTTTTCAAAAATCCCCACATTGCAAGGATGATTTGGAAAATCCTAAGGAAGGAACGGAGCACAACCCCACTCAGGATACACCAGGCAGACAAGTCCTGGAATGCTTTCTCTCCGGCAATAAAGGACAGACTTGTCAGCCTGTTCTGTGCGACAGGAATAAAGTCACAGGATGTTGCAGCCGGAAGGGATTTTGATGGCTATTTGGTTCAGTCACACCTTATTACAGATGGGTAAGTTGAAGCCAGGAGGGAAGTGACTTGCCCCCTCCCCAGGTAGCTAGTGGAGGGGTTTTACTCTGAGGGAATGTCCGGGGAAGCAGAAATGGCTTAGAAAAGTTCTCTTTCCTGACTTCAGTAGAGCTGATTGTGCAGCTGTGACCCAGGTGGCCTAGTCTTCAGAGTGGTCCCTCCAAACATGAAGGCGGACCGGGACCCAGGTCTCAGATACAGGCTCTGTCTCCCTTTGCTTAACCAGCCAGTTCTTAGATCTATCTAGACCCTTCAAGCCTAGGTTTGAGGATTCTTTTAGACCAGGGGTTGGTAAACTATGACTCATGAGACAGATCTGGCCCGTCTTCAGTTTTTGTAAATAAAGTTTTACTGGTGTGCAGCCAGGCTCATTCATTTGTGTCTGGACTGTGACCGCCTTCGTGTTAAAATGGCAGGCTGGAGTAGCTGCAACAGAAACCCTATTGTGGCCCACAAAACCGAAAGTATTTGCCAGCTGGCTTTTGCTGATAAAGTTCGCTGACCCTTATTCTAATAAGACCAAACTTTGGGAAATGAGGCAAGTGGTTTCTGTTTCAATAATTTTGACTTGAGGTCAACTGCCAACTCTTCAGGACAGTATTCCTGAAACATCTGTCCTTTGGACAATGGCCCCATGTCTAGGACCATTTGAGCACTGCCGTTGTGTGGCTTTTTATTCCTCAGACTCACATTCCGTGAATTAACTCAAACTCCAAACTGTGAACAGCCACCATTGCAATGTCATACTTCCCCCCAACATTGAGTCAGGATAGCACTGACTCCTTCCTTGCGTAGATCAGGGAGACAGACCAGTGGGGCTGGAAAGACGGTGCTTATTTGGACCTTGCCTTCTCAGAGAAGCTGAAACTATTTCTTAAAATCTCCTAGGGAGATGGAAGCTAGAAAAGTAGCTTTCATGATGCCCAAGTCCATAAAAATATTCCATAACTGGGGCGCCTGGGTGGCTCAGTCGGTTAAGCAGCCGACTTCGGCTTAGGTCATGATCTCGCGGTCCGTGAGTTCGAGCCCCGCGTCGGGCTCTGTGCTGACTGCTCAGAGCCTGAAGCCTGTTTCAGATTCTGTGTCTTCCTCTCTCTGACCCTCCCCTGTTCATGCTGTGTCTCTCCCTGTCTCAAAAATAAATAAACATTAAAAAAAAATTTAAAAAAATATTCCATAACTAACTTGAAGTAGGATAGGTGGAGGGCAAAGGAGAACAGAATGAAACCGTGGGTTATCTTTTAGAGTCTCTGCCATGACTACTAGCCTTTGTGACTCAGGGTTTTTTTTTTTTTAATTTTTTAATATTTACTCATTTTTGAGATAGAGAGTGGGGGAGGGGCAGAGAGAGAGGGGGCAGAGAATCAGAAGCAGGCTCTGTGCTGACAGCAGACAGCCTGACGTGGGGCTCGAACTCACAAACCGTGAGAACATGGCCAAAGTCGGATGCTTAACCGACTGAGCCACCCAGGTGCCCCTTGACTCAGAGTTTGTAATTCCAGGGGTTCATGTTCAAGGAAACCTTGGGTCTCTCTATACCCACTTTCCTCCCCCCACAGAACACACTTACCTACCATCCTCCACAATGCTAGGACTCTGCAAAGGAGCAGTCTTTAAGGAAATCACTCTTACCTGGGGGACCAGGGTTTGGGGGGCTGATCTCAGGCGAAATGACATTGCCAGAAGTCACCGAAGGAACAGCCTCTGAGGAATTACTTTGGGGGACTGTGATGAGGGATGATCCAGTGTCCGTCTCTGTCGTTTGTGTTTCTGGAGAAGTAACCACTGTGGTTGACTCGTTGCTCCCAGAAGAAACGCAGCCAGGGGTAGATGCAGTTGTTGTGTTTTCATCTGGGCTTGATTTACTTGTTGTAGACGTGACAGTGGCGTCTGTAACTGAACTCGATATAGAAACAGAGGCCACAGAGGAAGTAGGTGGAGTTTTTGTGGCAGTTGTGGCAGTTGTTGTGGCAGTTGTGGCAGTTGTTGTGGTAGGTGTTGTGGCAGTTGTTGTGGTAGGTGTTGTGGCAGTTGTTGTGGTAGGTGTTGTGTCAGTTGTTGTGGTAGGTGTTGTGGCAGTTGTTGCGGCAGGTGTTGTGGCAGCAGTAATTACGTCATTTACGGTAGTGCTACTTGAAGGAGTTGTATTTTGCCCAATGGCTGGAGGAACAAAGATACCAAGTTTCAGAAGAAAGAACATTCGATATATAACGGCAGTTACTTATTCTTTAATACCAATTAGTACCCAATCATTCTTTCTTGAAAAATAAATATAGTTGACTACATTAAAAACGATATACATGGGGACACCTGGGTGGCTCAGTTGGTTGAGAGTCCAACTTTTGATTTTGGTACAGGTCGCAATCCCAGGGTTGTGAGATTGAACCCTGCATTGGGCTCCGTACAGAGCGTAAGCCCTGCTTAAGATTCTCTCTATTTCTCTTTGCCCCTCTCCCCACTCATGCACGCTCTCTCTCTCTCTCTCTCTCTTTTAAAAAAAAGTAAAGAAAATACATGACTACTTCGGTCACACACACACAAAACCCTCACAATAGATAAAATTAAGAGAAAGAAACTGGAAAAATGTTACTGAAATATATTACAAAAAGTTAATATGTATGAAGACAAGGACCAAGAAGTAACATCATTTAGGCCTGTAGTTGCTGGACTATTAAATCCGGGTTTAATATTCTCTAGTAGTCTTCTGTCAGGACAATTGACAATGCCAGCAGGTGGCGCTGTTACTACCTGAAAGTGGCAGTCTTTGTCTTTTTTGTCTTTTTATAGTTTAAGGCAATAGTCCCCATTTTAGGGAGGGCGGGGGAGGGGGTTTATTTAAAGAGTGATGAAATAAAAATACCTCATTACGTGTGTATTAAACTTTCTCCAAAAATTGTTTCCTAGGGATGTTTACCCATTAATAATTTTAGACACATTAATTTTTTAAAGAGCAGGATGAGTAGAGATGATTTTTGCCCTAAGGGCTACGGTGATCATCAGAGTTGCCTTTTTCCCAACTCTTAGAAACCCCTGGACACAGGGAACAGTAGTAAACTCTTAGTGACCCAGTGATTACTCTTCTAGAACCCTTGTCTCAAAGAACGCTGACACTGACAACCAGTTTAAAATCAAATATTAGAAGGTTTCGTGAGAAAAAGAAAAAAGAAAAAAAAGTGTAAGTGAGGAAGCAATTCCTAACCCCTCCGGTATAGAAAAACCACTGATTCCCCCACAAGGCTGTGAGCCCCTGGATGGCAGAATCTGGCTCTCCACTTTCAACAGGGCCTGGCTTAAATAGTCATTAAGTGTTGAAGAGATAAACCATTGCTCTGTCAGGAGCAAGAAAATAGTTCACCAACTGACCACCCTTTTTTTTTTTTTTTTTTTTTTTTTTTTTTTTTTTTTTTTTTTTTTTTTTTTTTTTAGGTAATCTCTACACCCAACGCGGGGCTCAATCCTGAGACAGAGTCATGAGCTCCACTGACTGAGCCAGCCTGGGTGCCCCACCAGCTGGCCATCTTCACTGCTGCTCCTCCTATTCCTGCTACTCTTCTCATTTAACAAGGGCTCACCCTGAGTCAGAGAGTAACTGTGAGATTGATACGCGCATCCATCTTTGATAGAAGAGCCGGCCAATACCCAGATGGGTTTAGGGATTTGCCCACAGATAAACCGTAATTCCCATGTAGAAGGAGACAAAAGACTCCTGGTGCTGGAATCAGGGATTAAACCAGATCCCTGCATTGCATTACGGTCCAAATGACATTTGGGGGCCAAAGAAAAGGCTACTGTAGGGCATCAGGCCCTCGGAACCTACTGAGTTGTTCTTGTCTGGCCTGAGGAACTCTGGAGGACAAATCTCTGGCTTGCTGAACCCCACACCTTAGCCCAGAGCCCCCTTTACTTGTGCTATGTCTTCCTTCATCGCACTGAAATGCCCTACGTCTTTGAGCAGAATGGGAGAGGAAACTTCAGCCATGAAATAGTCTGCTTTGTTGGACCTTGGAGCTAGTAGCTTAAGCCCGCTGGTTCTATCTCAGAGACAGCAAACATGATTAAAAGAATAAAAATTGCAAAATGTTCCTTACCTGAGGCTCCGAAAAGGAGGATGAGAAGAGCGAGGTGAGGAAAGGCTTTCATTTTAGATGTTCTTGCCGGGCAATCCAAGGAGGAAGTGACTTCCCTCCAACTGTCTTCAGTTTTAACCCTCTTTTGGGTACAAAGTCCAGTCATTAACTGACGTCAATCAGCCAGAGGCAATTACTCCTTGGGGTTTGGTCATATACCATAGGTCTCTTCCGAGCTTTTGAGATAAAAGAGGTAACCTGGACTTAGAGAGTATTTTTCTGTCCAAAATATTCTGTCCAAAGTATTATAGTTCAAAATAGCTCAAAACAGCCCAAACCTCCTTGGGAGGTTGCGAGGTGTGTGGGGGGGGGGGGGCAGGGGGTTAGTCGTTAAACATCCCAAATGTCCCTGGGCTACCACGCTTTAGGAGGTCACCATTCCTTCAAACACCGCATGTAGTGTCTGTGCTCCACTTCCTGCCATATGAGCGTGGAGAGGGTAGTTCCAAGAATCCCTGAGGGGCTCTTCCATGTTTTCCCCAAACCGTTTGCTGTTTAGCTTTTCAGGGGCCTCCCTGATGGTCACTTCTAGCAACTTTGTAATCCTATCTCCAGGCTTCCATGGCTCTCCACAGATCACTTTACCTGGACGCTGCGCCCCATAAATACCTGCAAACACAGTTAATATTGAACTGTAGCATTTAGCCTAACTTTACTGAAGGCTTGTGGGTGACAGCTCAGGGAGGGGAAATACAGTACAGAAAGGGGAAAAACTTAAAATGGATGACCGTAGCTCTTCACTCCTGGCTGTTCGTTCGCTGTCCTGGCCTCCCTCTCCCAGCTCCTCTACTTACCTCTTGTCCCCGAACCCCTGAGCCCCTGACTTCTCACTACATTTCAGGAACCAGCCCATCACTTAGAGTAGGGTCTTCTTAACTCAGGCCTCCCTCCCTACAGCTCAGAACCCCAATTCCCCCTGGGTCTAGCCCCGGACAGAGGGGTGAAAACAGTCGCTCCTTGTGAATATTAGGCAGTTTTACCTCTGACCTTAGTGAAGACAAAATTTTTTGTTATTACACAGCAGGTTAATTCCTTGTTGTCCCCAAGGTCTCCATTCAGGAATAGAATTTCGGGTTTGCTCTTATATAGCTGAGAGGCCCATTTAAATATTTTTCCCAGGCAAAACGCCTGTGCTGTTATTCTCGGCTTGAAGCATTCCTGGCACCAGAAGTTAAACTAAGGCCTCTTTTTCGTCTCTTCTGTTTTCTTTTTAAATTCACTTTATTGAGTTAGGTCTAATTTACATCAATAAGCGAATCCATTTAAAGGGTAAATTTTGGTGAGTTTTGATAGATGTGTATACGTGTGAAACCACCGTTATAATCACGACATGGAACATTTCTATCGCGCCCCAAAGTTTCCGCTTGCCCCTTGGCAGTGTGTTCCTCCCTCCACCCCCCACCCCAGGCAACCACTGACCTGCTTTTGTCACTAGAGATTAGTTTGCTTTTTCTAGAATTGTATATAAATGGAGTCATACAGCATGTATTACTTATTCTATGTCTGGTTTTCCCCCTTAGTACAATGATTTCACAATTCATCCAGATTACTGTGTCTATCAGCCCTTTCTTTTTCTTTTCTTTTACAACTTTATTGAGGTATAATTTATGTAATATGAATGCACATATTTCACGTTTTGATATGGGCTTATACCCATGAAACGATGATCGTGATCAAGATACCAAACATTCTCACAATCCCCAAAAGTTTTGTGCCCATCCTTCCCCACACCCCCAGTCTGAGGTAACCACTCCTCTGTTTTCTGTCACTATAGATTAATTTGCATTTCCTAGAATTTTATAGAAATGGAGTCAAACAGATGTACTGGGTCTGGGGGGCTTTTATTTTTTGGTCCGGCTTCTTTTACTCAGGATAATTATTTTGAGATTCATTCATGTCGTGCGTGTATTAATAGTTTGTACGTATACTTTTCCATTCATTTGGAAATCTTTCCTTAGGATAAAGTCCCAGAAGTGAATTTCTCAGGAAGTGGGTAATTTTTTATGTCATGTCTCAGTCAAAAAACCATTTTCTATGGCTCCTGATATCTGTTGCCGCATTTCCTTTTGAAGGGAATATAGCCTTTGTAAGCTTATTAAAGTATCTGCACCCTCACCTGAATTGACTGCAAACATTTTTAAAGATGTAAAATGTTATTTTGTTTTGCTAGTAGCATATCTGTAAAATGAGTGAAGGGTATTTCCCTCACATTTCTTTATGAATTTTATTTTCTCTTTTTATGAATAATTTGATAATGGCAACCAACTTTTGGAAAATAAGTTATCCAAATATCTGTGAGCCTGAAGACCCATGACTATATCTCATTTACTTTGCATTCCTTACTCCCTGAATCTAGAACAGACTGAATGGCATTCGGCCATCCTTTCCTTTATTCCATAAATATTTAGGAAGCACCCGCTTTGTGCCAGCTGCTCTGGATGCTGGGGACAGAGGAGTGAACAAAGCAGGGAGGCTCTCATGGAAGAGGAGCAACAGACAACCAAACCAACAAAGAGACCACGGAAGTTCACATTGTGAGGATGGTCATGCAAAATGAACTGGGGGCCTGTAGTCAGGTGGGGAGAGGGGCTCCTTTAGATGAGACCACCAAGAACCTTCCTGTTGTTGCACTTAGACTAAAATGTACACTCCCTGTGGCATCAGGCCACACTTCTCTGACATCACGATTCCATTATCTATCTTCTGGAATTAAGCTCTTGGGGAAGTGATATGGAGGGGCTTTCCCCAGGAAGCAGCTTCACCTTTCACACACCCAGCTCCCCTAATGGGATGACGGGAGATTCCATGTAGGGGAGGAAGGTCCCTATCGCCTCCACCAACTGTAATTCAGATTTCCTCCTGGAGGGGTGAGTGGTTCAAGAGATTATAATGCTGCTGTTAGGGTGCTAGCACTAGGCCTGGGCTCGTTGCTCTTGGAGAGGAGAACTGCCAACAATAGAGGGGAGTACATTAGCACCTGTTTAGGGATCGCAGTGGTTTCTGGTTTGCACCTGCCAGCGTCCCCAGTCCAGTTGCTCCTAAAATGGGAGACAACGCAACGAGAAATGAGGGCAGTGGCCGTCAAAGTGTTCCCCGCACCAGCAGCATGCCCACAACTCGGGAACTTTTTAGAAATGCACATTTCAATCCCCAGCCCAGGCTTACTGCATCAGCCATCTGTGTTTTAACAAGACTCCAGGTAATTTTGCTGTGTGCTCAGGTGTGACAATCACTGTGCCCGTGGCACAAAGTTGATTTTAAGTGGTCTGTGGTCACTGTTAGAAAACATTGATTTACTCGGAGGAGGAAAGTAATTGCCTTTTCAAACGCATTTCAGACACTCTGATTACACAGGGAGAAAATCACGCTGACTGCCAATGTATCTGTGTTCTGATACTTGCATATTTCCTTTACAAGGAAGACAGAGCAGCCCCAGGCACAGAGCCTTTGGCAGAGATATGCACCTAGAACCCACTAACACTTAATTTTTGTTGTGTTCATTTTATGATGACTTTCTATTTATGAGAAAGGAAACTAGTTTTTTATTTAAGGTGATGATGTAAAGTTTATTTTAAAAGTAAATTCATTTAGGTCTTAAGTCAATTTCCAAACGATATTCTAGAGGAAAGAGTAAAGACGGCATGTGGTTTGTCAAGAATCCTGAGGGTGGGACAAAACTGCCTGACATTCAGAGGACACCATGCTGGGACACATCCTTGGGTGAGTTGAAGAAAAGACCCTTCAGAGTGTGGGGGTGGGGAAGCAAACAAAGTAAGTTAGTTAAAATATAAATAAAAGAAATACCAAATATCAACACCATGAAAAGTGTCACTTTGCACTAGGAAAAGAGAAAACTAAACTAAGCCTCATTTGAAGCTGAACTCTGAGTTATTTTCGAATGGAATTTAATCAGATAAGTGCCTATTCTTGGGAATTTGGCTCCTATACCCCCCAGCTGGCTGTCAGTCTGGGGAGGGGGAGGGCCATAACATTTCATTTGACATTCAAGGCTTGAACTCAACTCAACTCCATAATCTTTAACCAGACATTCTTTTGAATTGTTGTTCAAGTTACCTATGAAATCTCTCTTCTAAGAAGGAATTTTTGATTTGGCTTTCTAAGGAACTGTTTTCTTTATGACAAATTTGAAATAAAACGTCAGCACATGTTCACAAGCAATTACCTGAGAGGTTGCTCAGCACCAGGAACCAATTAGATACTATGGCTGTGGGCCTATTTTGAAAGATTGAAAGATTGATAGATCTTGAAGATTGAAAGATTGAAAGAATGATAAGATCTGCTGTTGGCAATGGTGTGTGACCAACATGTCATTACAGAAATTGCAACATGTATTACAGACCTTTAAAAGTGGACAACTTCTGGGGCACCTGGGTGGCTGAGTCAGTTAAGTGTCCGACTTTGAGGTCATGATCTCACGGTCCATGAGTTCGAGCCCCACTTGGGGCTCTGTGCTGACAGCTCAGAGCCTGGAGCCTCCTTTGGATTCTGTGTCTCCCTCTCTCTCTGCCCCTCCCCACTTGCACTCTGTCTCTCTCTCTCTCAAAAATAAATAAACATTTAAAAAGATGGACAACTTCTGGGAAGATGGCGGAGTAAAAGGATCCTACTAGATCCTATCATCTATTCCAATAGACACACTGAGACAACAGGCAGATTAGTGCAGGGAACTCTGAAAACAACCTGACTGGCAGAACAGACTTTCCACAGATAAGTGTAGAGAGGAGGCCGCATCAAAACGGGTAGGAGGGGCAGAGACATGGCTGAGAACCAACACACCCCAGCAGGACTAACCACAAACAGGAAAGATACCACAAGCCAGAGAAGTTAGCACTGAGAGAGGATCAGACGCCACCCTAGGCATGGGTGACCTGCATTGGGAAGACAGGTTCTCATAACATCTGGCTTCGAAAACCAGTGAGGCTTAACTTTTCGAGTTTTTACAATAATCAGGGCTTAACTCTGGGTACTTTAAAAACCATCCGGACTTAACTCTGGGAAAGCTGGAAGGCAGGAGGAAACTGACACCCCGCCCTTAAAGAGCCCGCATAACAACCCCACTGAGAAATAGCATAGAAGCAGCTGTTTGAAAAGCACCTGGGGTATATGTGAAGATTTATTTACTAACCTTAGAATGTGCGCTGGAGGGGCAGGGATTTTTAGAAGACTTGCCCAAGAACAGAAGGGCTGGCACACACCTCCCCCCTCTCCACCACCCAGCAGAGATATCAGGACACTTGCAGAACCAGCGGGAACACTCTCCACCAGGCTCTCCAACACCTAGCACCGTGCGCCCCACCCACGTTCTCCTGCAGAACCACCCCATCCAGCTTGTCCCACTCAGCAGCGGGAGTCTCTCCAAGGCGCTCCTGCCCCAGAGAGGGGAAGACAGCCACACGCTCTGGTGCACCCAGCAGCCAAACTCGCAGGCCACAAAACAACTCTCAATAAATTAAAAAAGATTGATACCAGATCATGCATCTTTCTGACCACAGTGGCATGAAACTAGAAGTCAATCACAAGAAAAAATGTGGAAAGAACACAAATACGTGGAGGTAAGTAAAATGCTACTAAACAATGAATAGGTCAACCGAGAAATCAAAGAGGAAATCAAAAATTAAAAATAGAATTACCGTATGATTCAGTAATTCCACTGCTGGGTATTTACCTAAAGAAAATAAAAACACTAATTTGAAAAGATATTTGCACCCCTATGTTTATTGCAGCATTCTTTACAATAGCCAAATTATGGAAGCAACATAAACCCAAGGGCCCATTGATAGATGGATAAAGAAGATATGGTATAGATATGCAATGAAATATTACTCAGCCATAAAAAAGGATGAGATCTTGCCATTTGCAACAACACGGATGTATCTAGAGGGTATAATGCTAAGTGAAATAAGCCAGAGAAAGACAAATGCAATATGATTTCATTAATATGTGGAATTTGAGAAACAAACAACTTAAAAAAGAGACAAATACCAAAACAGACTCTTAACTACAGAGAACAAACTGATGGTTACCAGAGAGGAGGTGGATGGGAGGATGGGTGAAATAGGTGTTGAGGGGCATCTGGGTGGCTCAGTCAGTTAAGCACCTTGACTTCAGCTCAGGTCATGATCTCTAGGTTGGTGAGTTCAAGCCCTACAGCAGGCTCTCTGCTGTCAGCACAGAGCCTGCTTCAGATCTTCTGTCTCTCTCTCTGCCCCTCCCTCGCTCACTCTCTCTCTCTCAAAGATAAATAAACATTAAAAAAAAATACGTGGTGGGGATTAAGGAGAGAGCTTGTGATGAGTATCAGGTGTTGCATGGAAGTGTTTGTTCACCATATTATACACGTAAAAGTAATACAACATTGTATGTTAATTACACCTCAATAAAAAAAGAAAGCAAATAGACATATCCCTTGACCAGCGATTTCATTCTAGGAATTTGCCCAAAGGACATAACTAGACATGTACTCAAAGATGCTTGTACAAGGATGCATTACTATTATTTTTCAAAGAAAAAAACATAAAACTATATAAATGTCCAAAAGCTGAGCTAGGTCAAGACAAATTTGGTGACTTCTTGAGAAGAATATTAAGCAGTCATCATAACAAAGGAAATTTTCAACAGAACTGTATTTTTACTAAGTGTGACTAAACTATCAAATAATCTACATAGGGAGGCATTGGACTTGGGGTCCGCCACCCATTATTGACTTTAGATTATTTCCTTTATTCACCAAGTACATTAGAGCATCTTACAAGCACCAGAGGACCGTCCCAGGCTCTGAGGTTATAGCGATGAATTGAAATGAGCATTTCTGAGATAACTCTGTACAAAGCGCTATGAGGGACACATTCAGGATGTGGTGGGAGGATGTATAAGGGGACGAGCTCACCTTGGAACACTCAGCAAAGTGCACCCAGGAAGCAGGACACCCCACAGAAGCCAGCACGCAGTAGGCGTGCGATAGCCTTTGACTGGCTGACATTGTTCACGGGTGTGAAAATAAAAGAAACCTCATTTAAAACCAAATTGGGGAGCTCTGAAGGGGATCTCTCATGCAGGTACTGCTCCGTGCAGCCTGTATAACCAGCAGGAAGAAGGAAGACCATTCTTATCTTGACAGGAGAGGACATTTTTCACATCAGAATGTCACTGCCTGCTTTTAAGAAAAAGAAGGAAGATCCTTCCGGGCCTATGACCACTAACTACCGCTTGCAGCCAGTGAGAAACCGCCACTGAAACAAGCTCCAACTCTTGTTCTGCACCAGTGAACTTGTATTCAAAACAACCCTCCCTGATTTCCTCCTAAAAGCTAATAGAAGCTGACCTTCCCTTCCCTTTGTCTCTGGACTTGTCTGTCATCCACCATAGTTTCCAATTCTTCTGTTATTCTCCCATAAACGTTTTTGCTGGTAAAATAACTGGCTATTTTATTTTTAAGGTTGACAGGTACAAATATCCCCATTTCTGCTCCACCCCGGGAGGAGCTGCTGCCTCTCAGGGCAGGACCGGAAACCAGTGTCCCCTCTGACCTTCTGTCCCAGTGTGGGGCCTGCCTCTCCAGGAGCACTCCTTCCTGTATGGAGACTTCTTTCCCGGTGCCCCTGCTTCCTCTCCCCAGAAGAGAGAGGAGAGATTTAAGTCTCTGTAAATCATAGGGATGGAGGGGGGGAGGTGCGCAGTAATCTCTGCAGAACTTCTTTCTGGAAGCAATCTTGTCTTGCTGAGTCAAGCTCCCTAGTAATAATCTGCCTGTAAGTATTTGTAGTTCTTTGAAAAACATTTCCACATTTCCCAATAATGCTTCTTAGAGGGTTAAGTAAATGTGTAGTTTTGTGAACTGGAAAGCTACCAGTAGGGCATAATCTGTGGGATCCTTTTCTCCTATGAGAAAAATTTAGATTTTAGTGGAAATACCCCGATGTGCTCTTAGAGCTGGGCTCCCAGGGTGGTGTCCCCACATGGACCCAACCTAGAGTGGTGAGGAAGGTAGTTTTCCAACACCCCATGTCAGAGAATTAAAAATGAACTGGATGTTACTTTACAGTCACTAGGAATGCTATAATAATAATAATAATGATAATAAGCAGATTAATTGCAAGTGTTGGTGAAGATGTGAAATCAGAGCCCTCATACTGCTGGTGGAAATGCAAACTTGGTGCAGCCACTTTGGAAAACAGTTTGGTGATTCCTCAAAATTAGACATAGAGTTATCATGTGACCCAGTGATTCTACTTCTAGGTGTCTTCCTAAGAGAAATGAAAATATGTCTACATAAAAACATATACATGAGTGTCCCTTGTTCATAATAGCCAAAAGATAGAAAGAACCCAATGTCTATCAGCTAATGAACAAAATTGGTATTTCCATACAATGGACTATTATTCTGCCATAAAAAAAAGAAGTACTGATACTTGCTACAATGTGGATGAAGCTTGAAAATATTTTGCCAAGAAAAGCAAGCCAGTCACAAAAGACCACATTTCAGATGCTTCCACTTATGTTAAATGTCCGGAACAGGTAAATCTATGGAGACTCAAAGTGGATTAGTTGTGGCCTAGGGTTGTGGGGGAGGTGAGAGGATTGGGAGATGACAGCTGAGAAAGTGCAGGTTTCCTTCTAGGTTGATGGAAATGTTCTAAAATTGGTTGTAGCGATGCATTGAATGAAATGAGTGAATTGTAGAGTATGTGATTTATATCTCAATAAAGCTGCTACTAAAAAAATGAAAGAGGAGGAGGAGGAGGGGTAGAGGAAGGGGAAGTGAGCAGGGATAGGGAGGTGAGCCGGAGGGAGTGGCTCAGTTAGTTAAACATTGGGCTCAGGTCATGATTCATGGTTGGTGGGTCGAATCCCGTGTTGGGCTCTGCGCTGACAGGTTGGAGCCTGGAGCCTGCTTCAGATACTGTTTCCCTCCCTCTCTGCCCCTCCCCCTCTTGTGTGTGTGCTCTCTCTCAAAGATAATAAATAAACCAGGACACCTGGGTAGCTCAGTCGGTGGATCATCCAACTGAGCTTAGATCATGATCTCACAGTTTGTGGATTCAAGTCCCATGTCGGGCTCTGTGCTGAACACTTGCTCAGAGCCTGGATTCTGTGTCTCCTTCTCTCTCTGCCCCTCCCCTGCTCACGCTCTGTCTCACTCTGTCTGTCAAAAATAAATAAATGTAAAACAGACAAACATTTAAAAAAAGTTGAGCTGGGATGGATTAGGTAGAAACCACTTTAGGACACTTTTAGAGAGGAATGTCTTAAAGGACATTTTTACTCGCTGACAGATAACCTTTTTTGTAATGACCACAATTCTATAGAGTTCAGACGAGCTATAGAAATATAGCTATTAATGTTAATAACTTGCATTAAGAAAGCACCTACCACATGCCACCATTCTACACACTTTACACTTATTAACTCGAAACCATGAAGTAGATTTACTATCATAGCATAGGTAGGACTGTGACTTAGATCCAGCTTAGCAAATACTTTCTATAAAGAGCTAGATAGTAAGTAATATAGGCTTTGTGGGCCAAGAGGTAAGATTGAGGATATTATGTAGACATTTGTAGAGGAAAGAAAACAAATTTCCAAAATAAATTTTATTGATAAAATGTAAAATATAATAATAATTGAGCACAATTTTTGGTAATACTGGTTTACTAATAGAAGAATGGAATTCTTTTTTTTTTTTAGCAATCAATTTCCAGTTTGTTTGTTTTTTAATATATGAAATTTATTGTCAAATTGGTTTCCATACAACACCCAGTGCTCATCCCAAAAGATGCCCTCTTCAATACCCATCACCTACCCTCCTCTCCCTCCCACCCCCCATCAACCCTCAGTTTGTTCTCAGTTTTTAAGAGTCTTTTATGCTTTGGCTCTCTCCCACTCTAACCTTTTTTTTTTCCCTCCCCTCCCCCACGGGTTTCTGTTAAGTTTCTCAGGATCCACATAAGAGTGAAAACATATGGTATCTGTCTTTCTCTGTATGGCTTATTTCACTTAGCATCACACTCTCCAGTTCTGTCCACATTGCTACAAAGGGCCATATTTCATTCTTTCTCATTGCCACATAGTACTCCATTGTGTATATAAACCACAATTTCTTTATCCATTCATCAGTTGATGGACATTTAGGCTCTTTCCACAATTTGGCTATTGTTGAGAGTGCTGCTATAAACATTGGGGTACAGGTGCTCCTATGCATCAGTACTCCTGTATCCCTTGGGTAAATTCCTAGCAGTGCTACTGCTGGGTCATAGGGTAGGTCTATTTTTAATTTTTTGAGGAACCTCCACACTGTTTTCCAGAGTGGCTGCACCAGTTTGCATTCCCACCAACAGTGCAAGAGGGTTCCCATTTCTCCACATCCTCTCCAGCATCTATAGTTTCCTGATTTGTTCATTTTGGCCACTCTGACTGGCGTGAGGTGATATCTGAGTGTGGTTTTGATTTGTATTTCCCTGAGGAGGAGGGACGTTGAGCATCTTTTCATGTGCCTGTTGGCCATCCGGATGTCTTCTTTAGAGAAGTGTCTATTCATGTTTTCTGCCCATTTCTTCACTGGATTATTTGTTTTTCGGGTGTGGAGTTTGGTGAGCTCATTATAGATTTTGGATACTAGCCCTTTGTCCGATGTGTCATTTGCAAATATCTTTTCCCGTTCTGTTGGTTGCCTTTTAGTTTTGTTGATTGTTTCCTTTGCAGTGCAGAAGCTTTTTATCTTCATGAGGTCCCAATAGTTCATTTTTGCTTTTAATTCCCTTGCTTTTGGGGATGTGTCAAGTAAGAAACTGCTACGGCTGAGGTCAGAGAGGTCTTTTCCTGCTTTCTCCTCTAGGGTTTTGATGGTTTCCTGTCTCACATTCAGGTCCTTTATCCATTTTGAGTTTATTTTTGTGAATGGTGTGAGAAAGTGGTCTAGTTTCATCCTTCTGCATGTTGCTGTCCAGTTCTCCCAGCACCATTTGTTAAAGAGACTGTCTTTTTTCCATTGGCCATACTTTTGTGGATCTAGTTCCAGGGTTTCTATTCTATTCCATTGGTCTATGTGTCTGTTTTTGTGCCAATACCATGCTGTCTTGCTGATTACAGCTTTGTAGTAGAGGCTAAAGTCTGGGATTGTGATGCCTCCTGCTTTGGTCTTCTTCTTCAAAATTACTTTGGCTATTTGGGGCCTTTTGTGGTTCCATATGAATTTTAGGATTGCTTGTTCTAGCTTTGAGAAGAATGCTGGTGCAATTTTGATTGGGATTGCATTGAATGTGTAGATAGCTTTGGGTAGTATTGACATTTTAACAATATTTATTCTTCCAACCCATGAGCATGGAATGTTTTTCCATTTCTTTACATCTTTTTCAATTTCCTTCATAAGCTTTCTATAGCTTTCAGCATACAGATCTTTTACATCTTTGGTTAGATTTATTCCTAGGTATTTTATGCTTCTTGGTGCAATTGTGAATGGGATCAGTTTCTTTATTTGTCTTTCTGTTGCTTCATTATTAGTGTATAAGAATGCAACTGATTTCTCTACATTTTGTATCCTGCGACTTTGCTGAATTCATGTATCAGTTCTAGCAGACTTTTGGTGGAGTCTATCGGATTTTCCATGTATAATATCATGTCATCTGCAAAAAAGTGAAAGTTTGACTTCATCTTTGCCAATTTTGATGCCTTTGATTTCCTTTTGTTGTCTGATTGCTGATGTTAGCACTTCCAACACTATGTTAAACAACAGCCGTGAGAGTGGACATCCCTATCGTGTTCCTGATCTCAGGGGGAAAGTTCTCAGTTTTTCCCCATCGAGGATGATATTAGCTGTGGGCTTTTCATAAATGGCTTTTATGATGTTTAAGTATGATCCTTCTATCCCGACTTTCTCCAGGGTTTTTATTAAGAAAGGATGCTGAATTTTGTCAAATGCTTTTTCTGCATTGATTGACAGGATCATATGGTTGTTATCTTTTCTTTTATTAATGTGATGTATCACGTTGATTGATTTGCGAATGTTGAACCAGCCCTGCATCCCAGAAATGAATCCCACTTGGCCATGGTGAATAATTCTTTTTATAAGCTGTTGAATTCGATTTGCTAGTATCTTATTGAGAATTTTTGCATCCATATTCATCAGGGATATTGGCCTGTAGTTCTCTTTTTTTACTGGGTCTCTGTCTGGTTTAGGAATCAAAGTAATACTGGCTTTATAGAATGAGTCTGGAAGTTTTCCTTCTCTTTCTATTTCTTGGAATAGCTTGAGAAGGATAGGTATTATCTCTGCTTTAAACGTCTGGTAGAATTCCCCAGGGAAGCCATCTGGTCCTGGACTCTTATTTGTTGGGAGATTTTTGATAACTGATTTAATTTCTTTGCTGGTTATAGGTCTGTTCAAGCTTTCTATTTCCTCCTGATTGAGTTTTGGAAGAGTGTGGGTGTTTAGGAATTTGTCCATTTCTTCCAGGTTTTCCAGTTTGTTGGCATATAATTTTTCATAGTATTCCCTGATAACTGCTTGTATTTCTGAGGGATTGGTTGTAATACTTCCATTTTCATTCATGATTTTATCTATTTGGGTCATCTCCCTTTTCTTTTTGAGAAGCCTGGCTAGAGGTTTATCAATTTTGTTTATTTTTTCAAAAAACCAACTCTTGGTTTCATTGATCTGCTCTGCAGTTTTTTTAGATTCTATATTGTTTATTTCTGCTCTGATCTTTATTATTTCCCTTCTTCTGCTGTGTTTTGGGTGTCTTTGCTGCTCTGCTTCTATTTCCTTTAGGTGTGCTGTTAGATTTTGTATTTGGGATTTTTCTTGTTTCTTGAGATAGGCCTGGATTGCAGTGTATTTTCCTCTCAGGACTGCCTTCGCTGCATCCGAAAGCGTTTGGATTGTTGTATTTTCATTTTCATTTGTTTCCATATATTTTTAAATTTCTTCTCTAATTGCCTGGTTGACCCATTCATCTTTACTAGGGTGTTCTTTAACTTCCATGCTTTTGGAGGTTTTCCAGACTTTTTCCTGTGGTTGATTTCAAGCTTCATAGCATTGTGGTCTGAAAGTATGCATGGTATGATCTCAATTCTTGTATACTTATGAAGGGCTGTTTTGTGACCCAGCATGTGATCTATGTTGGAGAATGTTCCATGTGCTCTCGAGAAGAAAGTATATTCTGTTGCTTTGGGATGCAGAGTTCTAAATATATCTGTCAAGTCCATCTGATCCAATGTATCATTCAGGGCCCTTGTTTCTTTATTGACCTGTGTCTAGATGATCTATCCATTGTTGTAAGTGGGGTGTTAAAGTCCCCTGCAATTACCACATTCTTGTCAATAAGGTTGCTTATGTTTGTGAGTAATTGTTTTATATATTTGGGGGCTCCCATATTCGGCACATAGACATTTATAATTGTTAGTTCTTCTTGATGGATAGACCCTGTAATTATTATATAATGCCCTTCTTCATCTCTTGTTACAGCCTTTAATTTAAAGTTTAGTTTGTCTGATATAAGTATGGCTACCCCAGCTTTCTTTTGACTTCCAGTAGCATGATAAATAGTTCTCCATCCCCTCACTTTCAATCTGAAGGTGTCCTCAGGTCTAAAATGAGTCTCTTGTAGACAGCAAATAGATGGGTCTTGTTTTTTTATCCATTCTGATACCCTACGTCTTTTGGTTGGCACATTTAGTCCATTTACATTTACATTCAGTGTTATAGAAAGATATGGGTTTAGAGTCATTGTAATGTCTGTAGGTTTCATACTTGTAGCGATGTCTCTGGTACTTTGTCTCACAGGAACCCCCTTAGGATCTCTTGTAGGGCTGGTTTAGTGGTGATGAATTCCTTCAGTTTTTGTTTGTTTGGGAAGAGCTTTATCTCTCCTTCTATTCTAAATGACAGATTTGCTGGATAGAGGATTCTCAGCTGCTTATTTTTTCTGTTGATCACATTGAAGATTTCCTGCCATTCCTTTCTGGCCTGCCAAGTTTCAGTAGAGAGATCTGTTACTAGTCTTATCGGTCTCCCTTTATATGTTAGAGCACGTTTATCCCTAGCTGCTTTCAGAATTTTCTCTTTATCCTTGTATTTTGCCAGTTTCACTATGATATGTCGTGCAGAAGATCGATTCAAGTTATGTCTGAAGGGAGTTCTCTGTGCTTGGATTTCAATGCTTTTTTCCTTCCCCAGATCAGGGAAGTTCTCAGCTATTATTTCTTCAAGTACACCTTCAGCACCTTTCCCTCTCTCTTCCTCCTCTGGAATACCAATTATGCGTAGATTATTTCTCTTTAGTGCATCACTTAGTTCTCTAATTTTCCCCTCATACTCCTGGATTTTTTTAATCTTTTTCTCAGCTTCTTCTTTTTCCATAATTTTATCTTCTAGTTCACCTATTCTCTCCTCTGCCTCTTCAATACGAGCTGTGGTCATCTCCATTTTATTTTGCAGCTCATTAATAGGATTTTTTAGCTCCTCCTGGCTGTTCCTGAGTCCCTTGATCTCTGTAGCAATAGATTCTCTGCTGTCCTCTATACTGTTTTCAAGCCCAGTGCTTAATTTTATGACTATTATTCTAAATTCACTTTCTGTTATATTGTTTAAATCCTTTTTGATCAGTTCATTAGCTGTCGTTATTTCCTGAAGATTCTTTTGAGGGGAATTCTTCCATTTCGTCATTTTTGATAGTCCCTGGAGTGGTGCCGACTTGCAGGGCACTTCCCCTGTGCTGTCTTGAATAACTTGCGTTGGTGGGCGGGGCCGCAGTCAGACCTGATGTCTGCCCCCAGCCCACCGCTGGGGCCACAGTCAGACTGGTGTGTGCCTTCTCTTCCCCTCTCCTAGGGGCTGGATTCACTGTGGGGTGGCATGGCCCGTCTGGGCTACTTGCACACTGCCAGGCTTGTGGTGCTGGGGATCTGGTGTATTAGCTGGGGTGGATCAGCAAGGTGCATGGGGGTGGGAGGGGGAGGCTCAACTTGCTTTTCCTTTGGTGATCCGCTTCAGGAGGGGCCCTGTGGCACCGGGAGGGAGTAAGACCCACCACCAGAGGGACAGATCCGCAGAAGCACAGCATTGGGTGTTTGCGTGGTGCAAGCAAGTTCCCTGACAGGAACTGGTTTTCTTTGGGATTTTGGCTGGGGGATGGGCAAGGGAGATGGTGCTGGCAAGCACCTTTATTCTCCGCCAAGCTGTGCTCTGTCATCCGGGGCTCAACAACTCTCCCTCCTGTTGTTCTCCAGCCCTCCCGCTCTCCGAGCAGAGCTGTTAGCTTATAATATTCCAGATGTTAAGTCCGAACACAGTCCATCTGGCCCCTCCACTTTTGCAAGCCAGACTCGGGGGCTTTGCTTTGCCAGAGGCTGCCCCTCCACCCGGCTCCCTCCCTCCAGTCCGCGTAGTGCACACCGCCTCTCCGCCCTTCCTACCCTCTTCTGTGGGCCTCTCATCTACACTTGGCTCCAGAGAATCCATTCTGCTAGTCTTCTGGAAGTTTTCTGGGTTATTTATGCAGGTGTGGGTGGAATCTAAGTGATCCGCAGGACGCCATGAGCCCAGCGTCCTCCTATGCTGCCATCTTCAAGCCATTCCAAGAATGGGACTCTTTAGTGGGGATAATATTTTGCTTAATTGAGGTTCAAAACTAGGTTCCCGATCATCAAAAATCATCACAAATGTTCAACTGTTCATGCTGATTTACAATGAAATTTTATGTATTTCATTTTTAAAATGTCTGTCCACATAGATAGTTCTGCCAAATGCTGGTATCAGTCCATGAACATGTAATTTTAATTATGTATATTTGTTGCTTGAAAGGCAGTTATAGAATTTTTTTTTTTAATGCTTATTTATGTATTTTGAGAGAGTGCAAGCGGGGCAGGGGCAGAGAGAGAGAGGGAGACACAGAATCTGAAGCAGGCTCCAAGCTGTCAGCACAGAGCCTGACATGAGGCTTGAACCTGAACCGCAAGATCATGACCTGAGCTGAAGTTGGCTGCTTAACCAACGGAGCTACCCAGGCGCCCCAGGCAGTTATGGTTATTAAATTCTTCTTTTGGTGGTTGCCTTTTAGCATGTCATTATATTGCAAATTAATCACTTCCAACTGAAACTTAAGTAAATGCTCTCCTTGATTACATAGTAAAACAGATTTTGGGATATGGAAATTTTCTTCACACTTGCGCTGAAGTATGAAAAACACTGCTGGAACTGTAGTTTAAGTTCAAAAACTATGTCAGCCGCAGATCTGTATGGGAAGGAAGATCTTGCTTCTCATTTTAATTTTTGACCACACGTGGAAAGTATAGAAAGCAGCTTGACATTCCTTGGGAATTACACGTTAGTTGTTAAAAGGACTTTACCACCATATAAAATTTGCGTGTTAGTGCTGTTTTGCCTTGTAATTGTAAGTTGAATTCATCAGGAACCATTATTAGGTTTTCAGCAAAAGAGAACTTCAAAAGCCATTCTCCTTTGATTAACAGTGGTTGAGTGGTTCATCTCATTCAGAAGGATTTTAATCTCAGCCCTGTGCTCAAAAACTTGCAATAAAACTTTACAACTGCTAAGCCATCAAATTGCTTTACGGTAGGATAAGTCAGGATACTAGCCAGCTTCTATATCTGATAAAATGTACAGAACCGCGGTGCCGAGCTGGCTCAGTCGGTAGAGCATATGCTACTCTTGATCTCAGGGCTGTGAATTCGAGCCCTACGTTGGGTGTAGACATTACTTAAAAATTAAAAAAAAAAAAAAGCTTTAAGAAAGTAAATTCACAGAACCAATGATGATTTTTTTTAAACAAAATTTTTTTTTAAATTTTTTTAACGTTTATTTATTTTTCAGACAGAGAGAGACAGAGCATGAACGGGGGAGGGTGAGAAAGAGGGAGACACAGAATCTGAAACAGGCTCCAGGCTCTGAGCTGTCAGCACACAGCCCGACGCGGGGCTCGAACTCACGGACTGCGAGATCATGACCTGAGCCGAAGTCGGCCACTCAACCGACTGAGCCACCGAGGCGCCCCAGAACCAATGATGATTAAGTCAACTGACAGTGAAATGAAGTTCACTACTGACGCTACTGGTTTTGTAACACATATTTCAATATTTTCCACAGAATACTCATGAATAATGTGATGAATTATCGTAAGCTTTATTTATTTTTTTAAAAGCTTTTTAAATCTTTTTTTTTTATTTTTGAGAGAGAGAGAGAGACACAGAGTGGGGGGGGGGGGAGGACAGAGAGAGAGGGAGACACAGAATCCGAAGCAGGCTCCAGGCTCCGAGCTGTCAGCACAGAGCCCTATGTGGGGCTCAAACTGTGAGATCATGACCTGAGCTGAAGTCAGACACTTAACTCACTGAGCCACTCAGGCACCCCTATTTTCTTTTTTAACTAACCTCTACCCCCAACGTGGGGCTCAACTCACAACCCCAAAATTGAGAGTCACGTGTTCTACTGACTGAGCCAGCCAGGCATCCCTTATTACCATAAGCTTTCTGAATGAATCCAATCATAGCTTTGTTTGCTCCATGTGTTTCTGCTACCCTCACTTGTAACACATCTTAGCAGATTCTACTTCAGTTTATAGTGAAACGGTGGTTTCTCAATTTCTTTGAAAATATTCTTAAAAAACCACACAGCTTTATTGAGACTTAATTCACACATCATACAATTCACCCATTTAAAGTGTGTAATTACATTTTGAAAATATTCTTTCCTGTAGTTGTTCCGCAGAGACGTACCATGGAGGCTAATTCCTCAGTCACTTCCAACTTGTCACTGACTCCTTGAATAAACCACCACTGAATAGTACTGGTAACATTTATCAACTCGTCAAGAGCCAGGGAAATCCACTCAGAGCTATTTGTTAATTGACTATTGGTACTCTTCTCAGTGTTCTCAACTCTCTGAAAGACCGTTTGTTCTTGCCAAAACAATCTGAAACAAGTTTCTTTCCTCTGGACACATTTCTTTGGCTGATGCAATCAAACACAATTTAATTAACTCATCCCTAAATGACTTTCCTTGCTTAGGCAACAAGTGAGCCACTTGGAAACTTGCTTTGATTGTGGGCCTCACTTTCATTACTTAATTGGATGAAGAAATTCTGCTGCAATGAAATATTCCACCTAAAATTTTCTGGCTTTCTGATGGTTACTTTCCTGTGAGTTGGGAATATTCTGATATGTTTTTAGTATGGTAATATGACATAATCTATTGTTTTAGCCCATGTATAGATTCACTGCATAATAAATAATGTTTGCCATCTAGTTTGGTAACAAAATAATCCATGCTGTGATTTAAAAGCATGATATTTAAGGTCCATTTTTCTCTTCTTGTTTTGATGTGATGAGTACGCCTTGGTAATTTTAAGAAAAAAAATGTCCTGTTAAGGCCATACACGTGGCATTTGAAACACTGTTGAGTTACGACTACATTACTGCGATGTGTGGGGAGCTCTGGGGAGCAGTGTGAAATAGAGTATCACACATAATCTCTGTCTTGACTACTGGACTCTGCCATTGTAGCGTGAAAGCAGCTAGAGACAATATGCAGGCCCATGTGTGTGGCTGTGTTCCAAGAAGATTTCACTTGTGGACACTGAAATTTAGATTCCACCTAATTTTCACATTTTATAAAATATGATTTTTTTAAAGTGATTAACAAAATATAAAAATCAATCGTAGCTTGTCGATCCTGCAAAAACAGGCAGCTGGCTGAATTTGGCACACAGGATGTAGTTTGCTGACCCCACTCCAGAGTGCAATCAGCCCAATAGGGTTAGGGCCTGCCTCATCAGGGAAGGAGCTCATCCCCGTCCAAAAGCTTTTGGAAGATCGACAGAGGCATTGGTGTTTTTAACCTCTCTGAAGGACCACAAGCCTTGCCCTCCATGAGAATGTCACAAACCACCATCTTCCAGAGCTCTCTGCAGGGACTCTGAGTTGAATAATACAACACATCCATTGTCTCCTTTACCTCAACCCTGAGAAGTCAGTTCGATGGACAAGTTTTTACAGACTAAAAACCTAGGTCTTAGAGAAGTTAAGTAACAAGGGGATGTGTGCCAGACCTGGGACCATGTTCCAGCTTTCAAAGGCCACGCTCTACTCCCCATGCCCCACTGTTTCTGTTTCATCCTGCCCCTGTTCTCCAACCAGGCCATCTCACAGAATCACTGAAAACTTCTGCCTCCATTATGGAGTTCTGCCATGTCACTCAGCATAGGTGGGCTTGCTGGCCTTGCCCTCCCTCTCCCATATGCTCATGGAGCTCACATGTTTTCATGACATGTGCCCTAGAAATCATAATATATTGGATGTCTAGACCCTGGACACTTATCTCAACCGTCCTATGGACCAGTTACGCAAACTTTGGAAATCTGCCCTTCTCTGATCTTCAGTTTCCTTATCTGAAAAATTGGAGGGGAGGAGGGTGGATCAATACCATCATTTCCTGAGCTCTTCATCAGTTTTAACTTTTCATGAGTCAGCTGCCTTGCCTTGTTTTATTACCCACATGTTGCCACATCCCTTTATAGTAAGCATTATAGAAAGTTACTATGCTGATAAACCCAGAGACGCAAGGACCCTGAACCTTGCTTTAAGGTATGTGACGCAAGAGTCTATTAATAATCATGGCACATGCACAACAAGGACACTTCAGAACAAATTAACTGAACAAAGAGACCAACTTGATCTTCGGCCAAATGCACAAACTAAAGAGGGTAGAGGATGGGGAATAAAGGAGTGAGGGCAGCTGAAGTGACAGCCACTGCTGCCCATCTCTATCAAGCATCTATCATGTGTGTACTGGATAGAAGACAAAGAGATAAATAAGACTGACGTCCTTGCCCTTGAGGAGTTCACAGTCTAGTGGGTGGTAACCAAAGAGCTAATAATAGAAACTGAGGAAGAATAGGAATGTAGGAGTAATCGCAATCAAGTTAGGGAACCTTTTGACTGACCTGCCTCTGTAGAGAAATAGGCTGAGAAAACTTATTTTATTGTGATGCCTATCAGGGAACAGAGAGCCTCGGGGGACACTAACAGCCTCAGAGTTTCATTTTTCCTGAAGGTTAACCTGACTTAGTTCTTTGGGTACAAGTGTAGTGTTGGCTGGCAAAGGAGTAAGAAAGACGTCCCTCTCAATGTTTTTTTTCTTTTGTACTATTTCCTTAGTACAAATTCCAGGGAGTAAAATTACTAATTCAAGAGATAAAAAGTTTAAAGCTTTTAGAAACGGTTGCCAAATTATCTTCTTAAAAATTTATATTAACTTACACCCTTGAGGTTTTCCTCTCATTCATTAGCATGAAGCACTTTCATTTTTAAAAAGTGGGCCTTCTTTCCTACCACGGTAGGTGAAAAGTGATACCTTAGTATTTCAATTTTCATTGATTCGACCACTAAGAAGGTGAACACACCACACATTTGTTATTTGTAATTCCTGTTCATGATTTTTGTCTATTGTTTTAAGAGAAGGGCTATTCGTAGTGTTCTAATTACAGTGTATGAGCTTTTTATATATCTTATGGATTAAAGCTATTAACCGTGGTCGGCCCTTCATTGTCACCCAGGCTTTCCTGCTTCTGAGTTCAGACCCACAGGTTATAACTCAAAGAGAAGTCCTCTAGTGGTAACTTCCCATTCTGATGCTACCTGCCAAAAAAACCCTTAATTCCGGGGCAACATTGGCCCCCTTCTTGCTCCAAAACCCACTGCTGAATTCTCCTACAGGAAAATTATTTTATGTGGAGATTGCTACCACTGCAAGTTCACTGTCATCAACCTGTGTCCAATACCAACTCCATGTCCTGAGTCAGCTTCCCCCCACATTCCTAAATGGCTTCTCCATATGTTCTCTCCTCCCCTCCTTTCAGCCCCTCCACCCCCTTGCCTTCTCTTTCAGGAGGAGACCTTGTCTTCTTTTTCAACTGAAGTATGATTGACATATAACATTGTACTTGTTTTAGGCGTACAACATAATCATTTGATGTGGGTTTATACTGTGAAATGAATACTACAATAAATTTAGTTCACATCTATCCCTAGTTATGAAAAATTTTTTTTCTTGGGATGAGAACTTTTTAAGATCTACTCTCTTAGCAATGTTCATGACAATGTCTCTCTTGTTATAAGGTGATTCTCAACTTGTTTTGTGGTTTAGGAATTTCTCAGGAATATGATAACTAATAATGAATTAGTGAGTTGCAGGATACAAAATTAATATACAGAAATCTGTTGTTTTTATACACGAATTACAAAAGAGAAAGGAAATTAAGAAAACAATTCCATTTATAACTACATTAAAAAGAATAAAATACCTAGGAATAAACTTAACCAAGGAAGTAAAAGACCTACACTCTGAAAACTAGAAGATGGTGATGAAAGAAATTAAAGAGGACACAAATAAATGGAAAGATAGACTGGAGAGATTAATATTGTTAAATGTCCTTACTACCCAAAGCAATCTACAGATTCACTGCAATCCCTATCAAATTACCAATAGTATTTTCAAACACAAATAGAACAAATAATTCTAAAATTTGTATGGAACCACAAAAGACCCCGAATAGCCAAAGCAACCTTGGGAAAGAACTCAGCTAGAGGTATCTCAATCCCAGATTTCAAACTATCCTACAAAGATGTAGTAATCAAAAGCAGTATGGTACTGGCACAAAAAGACACACAGATCAGTGGAGCAGAACAGAGAACCCAGAAATAAATCCATGCTTATATAGCCGTTTAGTCTAGGACAAAGGAGGCAAGAATATACAATGGGGAAAAGACCGTCTCTTCAACAAATTGTGTTGGGAAAACTGGACAGCTACATGTGAAAGAAAGAAAATGGGACCAGTTTCTTACACCATACACAAAAATAAACTCAAAATGGATTAAAGACCTCAATGTAAGACCTGAAACATAGAACTCCTAAAAGAAAACATTGGCAGTAAACTCTTAGACATCAGCCTTGGTAATATCTATATCTATATCTATATCTATATCTATATCTATATCTATACCTATACCTATACCTATATCTATATCTATCTATATATATATTGGCTTTGTTTCCTCAAGCAAGGGCAGCAAAAACAAAAATAAACAAATGAGAGTACATAAAAGTAAAAAACTTGTGCGCAGTGAAGGAAACCGTCATCAAAATGAAGGGGTAACCTACTGAATAAGAGAAGGTATTTGCAAATGATATATCTGATGGGGGTAATATCTAAAATATATAAAGAAGTCATGCAACTCAACAGCAAAAACAAAATAGGCAACCTGATTAAAAGTTGGACAGAGGACCTGCCACATTTTTTCATAGAAGACATATATGTGGCTGACAGACACATGAAAAATGCTCAATATCACTATTCATCAAGGAAATGCAAATTGAAAATGCGATAAGATATCACCTCACACCAGTCAGAATGGCTAGTATCAAAAAGATAAGAAACAACAAATGCTGATGAGGCTTTAAAGAAAAGGGAACCCTTGTGCACTGTTGGTGGGAATGTAAATGGTGCAGGTGCTATGGAAAACAGTATGGAGGTTCCTCAAAAAATAAAAAATAGAAACACCATATGATCCAGCAAATCCACTTCTGGGCATTTACCTAAATAAAATGAATGCATGAATTCAAAAAGATGTAGGCACCCTTATGTTTATTGCACCATTATTTACCATAGCCAAGATATGGCAGTGATGTAAGTGCCCATTGATACATGAATGGAAAAAGAAGATGTGGTATATATACACAATAGAATATTACTCAGCCCTAAAAAAGAAAACAATCTTTCCATTTGTGATGACATGAATGGACCACAGTAGAAGGTATTATGCTAAGTGAAATAAGTCAGACAGAGAAAGACAAATACCATACGACTTCACTTATATGTGGAATCTCAAAAACAAAACAAATGAATAAACAAACAAAAGAAACAGACTCATAAATAGGAGAATTGGTGGTTGGCAGAGAGGATAGAGGGGGAGGGATGGGCAAAATAGTTAAAAGGGATTAAGAGGTACAAACTTCCAGTTATAAAATAAATAAGTCAAGGGAATAAAAAGTACAGTATAGGGAAAATAGTCAAAGGTATTGTAATAACTTTGTTTGGTGACAGATAGTAACCATACTTATGGTATTTCATAATGTATATAAATGTTGACATTTATGTTATATACCTGAAACTAATGTAGTATTGTATGCTGACTATACTTTAATTTTTTTAAACAAAATGAAGAATGGTGTTTCCACTTTTTTTTTTTAAGAGAGAGAGAGAAAGAGAGAGAAGAGGGATAGAGGGAGAGAGAGAGAATCCCAAGCAGGCTCCACTCTCAGTGTGGAGCCCAATGAGGGGCTCAATCTCATGACCCTGGGATCATGACCTGAGCTGAAATCAAGAGTCTGATGCTCAACCGACTGAACCACCCAGGTGTCCCTACTTTAATTTTTTAGAAAGGGGGAGGGCAGCAAGGTTTAAAAAAGAAACCATATGAATAATATTTTCCTTTTACTTCAAAATATTTGTAGCATGTTTATAATGGCAATATAATATTCTGTCAGGAGGAAAGTAAACATTTACTAATTTAGTTAGATAATTCTAGACATTTAGCTTGTTTCCAATTGCTCACTTTTATAAATCCTTGATGAACATCTTTTGCACCTAACTCTTTCCGTATATTGAATTATTCCCTAAAAGAAGATTCTCCCCAAGTGGAATTTCTGGGTCGATGGAAATCAAATTTTTATGGCTTTTAGTAAGTATTGACAGATTTCAAAGGATTTTTTAATTTACTCACCCACCCATAGACTCTTAATGAGAAAGACTTTTTCACCTTATTCTCGTGAGCATTAGGTTTTGCTCATTTAATAGGTGAAAAGAGTTTGATTTGAATCATACCAGTCACTAGAGACATAGCTTGATGAATGAAAACACCTTGGTCTTTGGAGCCTGAGAGACGTATGAGTTCATTTCTAACTTTGCCAAGTGATATCAACAAGATACCAACCCTTCTGAACGTTAAGTTTCCTTGCTTATAACATGCGAGGTATGATATTTAACATGCTCATGGTTGTGAGAATGAAATAAAAACCAATGCAAGATGATTGGTCCCCAGACAGTGCCAGCCTCCTTTCACCTTCAGCAGTATGTGAGAGTTAATATTTTTTATACCATGTGTCTTCTTGCACTTTCTTGTGAATCATCTGTGCATGTCCTTTGTCCATGTACCTGTTGGGTTCTTAGTGGGTTTTTTTTTGTTTTTTTGTTTGTTTTTTAAGTAAGGTCTACAACTAATGTGGGGCTTGGACTCATGCCCCCAAGATCAAGAGTCACATGCCCAATTGACTGAGCCAGCCAGGTGCCCATTTTTTTTGTTAAGTAATTTGTAGGAGGTTTGGAGCATCAAGATACATTAACCTTCCTTCCATCATATCTGCTGTAAATCCTTAGTTTATCACTTGCTTTTAATATTTTTCTTTATGCAAAGTTTACATTTTTTATAACTCTGTCCCTCTTTCAGCTAAGAATCGAGGGGCCTCTGTACCACTGTTTACATCAGATAAGGAGTCCCTTCTCTGAGATTTTAGAATTTTATGTAAATATATTTCAATGAATTAGCAGAACCCTTGGATAAGTAAGGAACCAATTTACCAAAATATTCAAGTACTCTTGGGATCCTTGTGGTCTTCGGATCGCCAAGCTTTGTAAGAGAAACTTAGGAGGCATTGCCTATAGTGATGGCCCTCATTCAGGCTGTCCATCTTTGATCACCTTCGTGTATGTGGGGGTCTCCTCCATCATGAGTCCTGTGTTTCCAAGATAGAAACCAACACCTTGCTTTTGCAGCTTCTCCTATCTCTAGGATGCAGGCCTCTGACTTTTTGCTGTAAACCAGAGGCATCTGCACAGGACTTGTATTTGGAAGAGAGAAACGAAAGGAAGTAGCACCAGATGAGTCCACTTTCTGGCTTTTGGGATCAGCAGAAACTGAGGCGCCAGCATCCTGCCTTAGTTCCGTGGTCAGAGGTGTGGGGTCTGTGCAGAGCAGCGTTGGCAGTGGGCTTGTCCTTACTGGAGCGCTCCTGCAGGGTGACATGGCCATCGTTCCTGTCTGCAGATCTTCTGGGTTCCTCCTGGAGGTCTGTGAGCCACCTGCTGTCCTTTAAAAAGCCAAACAGAATGGATGCCCACCTCTGCAACTAAGAATCCCAGCTAATACAGGAGATTATTATAGTCAGGATGTAAGTCTCTTCTTCTCCCCAAGAAAGCAATAATAACAGCACCTGGCATTGAGTACCTCCAACATGCCAGGACGTGTGCTAGGCCATATAGGTTTGTGTCTGTGTTTGTGTGTGTATGTATATGTGTACATATAAGCGCACACATCACTATATATGGCATATGTACATATATTCTTTCAACAATTCGGTAAATTATATATTGTCTTCATCTTATTTTTTTTAAGTTTATTTATTTTATTTGTGAGAGAGAGAGAGCACGCGTGCATGCCAGTGCGGGGGGGAAGCAGAGAGAGAGAGGGAGAGAGAGAATTCCAAGCAGGCTCTGCCCTGTCAGCACAGAGCCTGACGCAGGGATTGAACTCATGAACTGTGAGATCATGACCTGGGCCAAAATTAAGAGTCGGACACTTAATCGACTTAGCCACCAGGTGCCCCTGTCCTCATCTTATTTTTTAAATTAATTTTTTTATGAAAATGCCTCATCCTTGTTAAAATAAATTCAAGCAACATAGGAAAGCATGAGGACGAAGGGAAAAGCCACCCACAGTCTGATGACCAGCGTTAACATTTTGTGGATGCCACGTGAGATACCCCTGTCCATGCATGTAGACTGGAGAGAGAGAATGGGTGGAAGTACATAGGTGGATAGGTATAATTTTATAAGCATGGGCTCATAATATAGATTCCTTTTTTCAAATGGAACAAGACATTTAGTTTTTGATTTGAATTAACAGACAAAAAATCAACTGAGGCGAAGATGAAATAATTTCTAAACTTAAAAAATGTTTCTTTACTACAAGAGATACTATTTCCCAAAACACTCCTTCGAGATAAAGATGAAAAGTCAGGCACACCTTGAAGGTATTGCAGGTTCAGTTCCCGACCACTGTGATAAAGCCAGTATCACAATCAAGCGATTCAAATGGATATTTTGGCTTCCCAGCTCACATAAAGTTATGCTTACACTATACTGTAATCTGTAAAGTGAGCAATAGCATTATATCTAAAAAATGCACATACCTTAATTTAAAAATACTGTATGGTTAACAAATACCGGCCATCACCTGAGCTTTCAGCGAGGCATAATCTTTCTGCGAGCAGAGGGTCTTGCCTTGTTGTTGATGGCTGCTGACTGATCAGGGTGGTGGTTGATATACCTCTGGCAGCTATAATAAATAATAACACTTGGAAACGGAAATTACTCCTTGATCTATGGGCTCAGAATGGAGGTTGTGTTAGCAGACAAGAAAAAAAAACCCAGGAATCTCATTGGAGACCTCCATCAGAGCTCTTGGGTGACACTGTGCATGGACAATGAGCAGTCATATTTTGAAAGGAATCTTTTTTTTTTCTGAGCGGTAGATCTCAATGGTATGCTTAAAATATGCACTGACCCACATTGTAAACAGGTGTGCGGTCATCCACACTTTGTTGTTCCATTTATAGAAACAGACAGAATAGATTTAGTACAATTCCTAAGGGCCCTAGGATTTCGGGAATGGCAAATGAGCACTGGCTTCAGCTTTAGGTCACCAGCTGCATTAGCCCCTAATAAGAGAATCAGCCTGTCCTTTGAAACTTTGAAGCCAGGCATTGACTTCTCTCTGGCTATGAAAGTCCTAGATGGCATCTTCTTTCAATAGAAGGCTGTTCTGATCACAGTGAAAATCTGTTTGGTGTAGCCACATCCATTAATTGCCTGAACTAGATCTTCTGGATAACTTCCTGCAGCTTCTGCATCAGCACCTGTTGCTTTGCCTTGCACTTTTCTGTTATGAAGATGGCTTCTCTCCTTAAGCCTCATGAACCAACATCTGCTAGCTTCCAACTTTTCCCCTGCAGCTTCCTTACCTCCTCCGCCTTCACAGAATTGAAGAGAGTTAGAGTCTTGCTCTGGATTAGGCTTTGGCTTAAGGAAATGTTGTGTCTGGTTTGACCTTCTATCCAGATCACTAACACTTCCTCCCTATCAGCAATAAGGCTTTGTCATCATTTGTGTGTTTACTAGAGTAGTACTTTTTCTTTTCTTCAAGAAATTTCCTTCACAACTTGGCTAACTGTCTGGTGCAAGAGGCGTAGCTTTTGGCGTGTCTCAGCTTTCGATGGGTCTTCCTCACTAAGCTAAATCATTTTTAGCTTTTGCTTTAGTGACAGACACGTGACTCTTCCTTTCACTTGAACACTTACAGGCTACTGTAGGATTATTAACTGGCCTGATTTCAATACTGCTGTGTCTCAGGGAATCAGGTGGCCCAAGGAGAGGGAGAAAGTTGGGGGAATGGCTGGTTGGTGGAGCAGTCAGAATACACACATTTTTCTATCAAATTGGCTGTCTTATATGGGCTCGGTTCATGGCGCCCCCAATTACAATAGTAACATCAAAGGTCACTGATCACAGATCACCATAACCCACGTAATAATGAACAAGTTTGAGATATTGTGAGAATTACCAAAATGTGAAGGAGACATGAAACGAGCAAATGCTATTGGAAAAATGGGGCCTGTAGACTTGCTCAATACAGGACTGTCACAAACCTTCAATTTGTAACAAATGTAATGTCTGCAATGCACCATAAAGCAAAGTGCAATAAAATGAGATATGCCTGTACTGTGAAAACCCATAAGACATAGTTTTTAAAAACTTATTATTTAACTTCAGACAGTATGGATTGATCCACCTGCTCTGAAAAGTAAGGGAAAGAGCATCTCATTCTCGTATACTTCGTGTTTTTGTTACTTACGTTGTATTTTTACTTTGCCGGGGTTTTGTAAGCTTTATATTCTACTCCTAAATTTTAATTATTTTTCTTCACTCTTAGGTCTATAGTTAAACAGTTTCAATACTTACCCTCATGGCTTCTCCATTCCTAAATTCAGGATTTTGATTTTTCTCCTGGTTGGCTGGACTTCACCATGGAATAATTTTTTGGGTGCTGGGTTCCCTGAAATATTTTCTGTTATACAACCCCTCCCTATTGGTTTCATGATGAAATAAATAATTTTGTAGATATTGCTTCATTGTCCTCAAGCTTTGTGTGTTGCTGTGAAGTCTGAGACCAGCTTGATTCTGTCCTTTTGAAAAGGACTTCGTTTTTATACTTGACAATAACCTAGTTTTAAAAATGGAAAAAATACCCAATGACGACTAAGATGTGAGGAATGCCACAGCTTTGTCAAGACCCTATCCTAGTGAGTGGCTCATAGGGGCCCAGGATTTGTATCCAGATCTGCCTCTGAAGCCTGTACTCTTTTAAGCACTGTGTGATGATGCTTCTTTCTTAGACAACAACCAGGGACAATAGGAAACTTTGGGAAAAGTAACTCAGGCTCATAGGGCTTTCGTTTCTTCTTTCATAAAATGGCCTAGCTGGAACATGTCAGTGGTTCTCAGATTCAAACGTGTAAAAAAACAAAACAAACAAACAAACGAACAAAAAAACTAGTGTTATGTCCCAAACTAGTGATGTGGAGGAAATGGATACAGAGGTGCTTGCTAACTAAGTGTGGGCACAAAAATGGAAAGAAAGAAAGAAAGAAAGAAAGAAAGAAAGAAAGAAAGAAAGAAAAACTAACTACCATTTGCTATCACCATTGTTTCATAAAATAAAGATCATTTTATAACTAAAAAAGTAGAAAGGATATTATCTCCTAAAAATATATTATTTAAAAAATTTTTTTAATGTTTATTTTCAGAGAGAGTGCGCATGTGCATGTACACACAGGAGAAGGGCAGAGAGAGAGAGAGAGGGAGAGAGAGGATCCCAAGCACACTCCACACTCAGTGCAGAGCCTGACGCAGGGCTTGATCTCAAGACTGTGAGATCACAATCTGAGCTGAAATCAAGAGTCGGACGCTTATCCGAATGAACCACCCTGATGCCCCAAAGATACCACGTTTAAATTGAACAAATTTAGCTTTTTGGAAAACTCACTACTTATTTCATGCATTGGCCTCAGCCCAGTGATGACTTCTTCCTGGCCCAGCTCCTCTCCAAGGGCAGGTTTTGTACACCACTGGCCTAGACCTCACCGAAATGCTCTCCAGGTCTCATATTCAAAGATTCTGTGAGCAAAGATGACCCCATTCTTGCTTTCCCAGGTTTGGATGGCTATATTCCAATCCCTTGGTCTTTAGAAAGGAATTAGTTTCAATGTGAAAGGTGAATCAACCAATAAGGAAGTAAGGAAGCTGAGAAATCTATGGTTGGGATGCTGGGTGTGGAGTGACAGTTAAGATGGACTTTGTTCCTCAATTTCTCGAGTCATCGCTGGGCTAAATATAGATCAAGTTCCCCGTGGAGAATAACGTACTGTATTGTGCAACACAACTTTTGTCTTACTGACATCATAGTGATAATGCCTGACAATGGGATTTGGCAGCTGTGAGGTAAGCAGGAGGAAAAGGCAGAGGAACTAATATTCTAGCTTTATCTGAACAAGACAGCTGCTTCAAGCACACCTACCGTGGAGCCTGTGAAACACATCTACTCAATGCCAGCTTCGTCCCAGGCCCAGAGGTAAACGATGCATCCTATTGTTCAGATACACTTTTTATTTTTCTGGTAACTTTTTGAAATGTTTTTATTTTTGAAGCAGGGGAAGAAGAGAGAGTGCGGGAGGGACAGAGGATCTGAAGTGGGTTCCACACTGACAGCTGAGAGCCCAACATGGGGCTTGAACTCATGAACTGTGAGATCATGACCTGAGCTGAAGTCAGAGGTTCAACCAACTGAGCCACCCAGGCGCCCCATTCAGATACACTTTAGAGACATCCTATCATTTAATCTCTCAACATACCTCTGAATTAGGATATCATTATTTCTAATTTCATAGAGGAGGAAAGTAATGATCCGAATAGTCAAAAAATTCATCAAGGTCTCACAGCTAATAAACTGTTTCAAACCTAGGTCATTCTGGTTCAAAAGCTCATCCATATCACAAAGTTTCAAGCATCAGGCTTAAAAAATATTAGCCACTATTGAAGGTCTCTAATGTGACCTGCTAAAAAACCAGACAAAAAAATAATCACACAAACCTAAAATCACTTAGTTGGACAATTTCAATGATAATCATAAATGTTCCATGGCATCGAACTAGTGACCAAGCAATTCATGTAAACATCAGTCACTGGTGTTAATTTTAGAGCGCTGTGCTGGTCAGGACGGACCAGGTAATGCTGCAGTAAATGACTCCTAAATCTCAGTACGTAACAAAGCAAAAGGATATCTCTAAGCCCGATGAGCCAGGGTCCCAGGCCAACAGTAATGGCTGCACTTCAACATGTATTTCCATGACTGCTGAGACAAGAGGAGTGAACCTTACACACTGGCTCTTAAAGGGTCTTCCCAGAAGTGTTACATTTCACTTCCACTCACATTTCTTTGGTCAAACCAAGTCACATGGCTCTATTTCAAAAGAGGCGGGAAGTGCATCCTACCATGTGCCTGGAAGGAGGAAAGCTGGAAATGTTTAGAGAACAGCAGAAATGCCCCTCCCTACCTCCAAGCAACCACTCATCTGTTTTCCTGTCCCCACAGTTTTGTCTTTTCTGGAATGTAATATAGATGGAATTATACAATATGAAGGCTTTTATGTCTGGCTCTTTTCACTTAGCACAATGGTTGTGAGACTCACGCAAGGGGTGCTGCCTGCTGCGATAGTTTGTTCCTTTTCTTTGCTGAGTAGTATTTCATCGTACCATTGTTCCACAATCCACCAGGCAAAGGGCTTCCTGGCGCATCTTTAAAGCCCTGCTTGGGCTTTGCTACAAGAGATCTTTGCTAAGTGTTCCTGTTCATTGTGTGTCATAGCCGTGTGCATACTCGCTATCATGGAGCCTCCAGCCTGCAGCTACTGGAGCGACTAAGTCTCCAGGACCTCCAACTTCAGTGTATTTCTCCTGTTGCAAAGTTTCAACTTCCACTTATTCACTCATTGTGTTTTAGCAAATGCTTGTTAGGTGCCAGGCACTGAACTTATAATATTCAATAGGACAGGCTCCATTCCCACCCCTAGAGTTTACAATTTTGCAATCATTAATCCCTTCATGATATGGGGAGCAGGTGGAGGGACGGGGAAGGGAATTGTCAATACTTTGACAGCAAGTCCAAAGTCTTTGGGACCAGTTACTAATGAATCAACTTCGGTCTGACATCATGGTCTGGGACAAACAGCCATGACATTTAGAGAATGTCTACCAGTGGTCAGAGCCCAGGCCTTCTGATGCTACTTTAAGTTTTTATGAGGGCAATAAAAATCAACAAGTGTCTTTATTCCTGGCATCTCTCTTCTTTCTGGAGTTCATGCTTGCTGCGTGAGATGGTTGCATGATGCCACAACCCAGTTCTGGGGATGTCAGAGATATCTTGGCCATCTAGTACCCCGTACAGAAGGACTCTGGCCTATCTAATCTATAGATTATGCCCCTTACCTTTCGTCACTTCCCAAGCAACTGGAACAACTCCGTGTACATTGGTGAAGTCCTTTTACAGATATTTTTTAGGTCTTTACTTACTGGCGAATCGATGCCTGAGGTGGAGGCACAACATTCCCGGGTCAGATGCACAAGAAGGGCAAGCTCTCCAGCCAGTTTGTCAGTGGACAGCATTGGACCCGTTTTAGGTCCCAAACAGATACCAGGGGTGAGTGGGTCTGAAAACGCTGTGATGTTTATCACGTCTGGCTGAGCTGGGTAGGAAAAAGAGAGGGGTCAGTCCTGGGCTCCTGTGAAGATCTCGGTTGGGGTGGCCTGGGAAAGCGGAGTTGGGGGGAGCCGGGTCAGGACAGGAGAGTGCTGCTGGTCATCTCCATTCTGAGATGTTTGAGGGACTGCAACCCTGATCTAGTCTGCCCGAAGTTCACCATCATGCACCAAGCTGCCATTATTAGCCTCTCCTAGTGCCCAACGTTTCTGTCATAAAGCATCCAGGAGGTTCATCCATCCCTGCCATGAAAGGCACTGAAGGAAGCAAATAATTAATGAACATAACATCTAGCCAGGCAGCCACATTCACTGGCCAGTGTAAGGGAAAGGCTCAGGCTCATGGCCCATCTCTTCAAGTTCCACGAATTCTCCCTGCCACAGAGCACAGATATGCTTATAGCCCTTCCCCCTCCAAGATGGGAAGAGTTGGCCTGGGGTGGTGGAGGGGGCCATTCAGGAGGAAATGTTTAACATCTGAATTGGTTACCTAAACTCTCCAATCCACAGAAAGAAAAGTAAGGTAAACAAAAGCAGGTGTTATACCTGAATTAGGCTTTTTATCATTTAGGTCAGTGTGACTGTCCATCCACCCATCATCAAAAGTGTCTTTCCTCACTGTGCTGGGCACTGAGGATACAGAAATGACTCAATCCCTAGATTTGCCATGCAAGAGTTCACTGCACAGTCCCACTGTTAACTTGTGAAGGGTAACTTGCTGTACTCTGGTCTAATTAGCTTGTTAGTATGAGAAAAACACACAAGGAAAATGATATTCATTTTATTGCATCATTTACTGACTAGAACGCCAGACTTAAAGTAGGTATAAGTATAAAAATAACCAAATTCTTACAAATAATACTTTGCTGCTACAGTACTGAATAATTAGTGGAGGTTGCAATTATAATACAACTTTAAATAACATTCTCATAATGGTTTTAACACAATCAACCAGGGGCTAAGGTTTAAAGGTTTGCAAAAAGAAACTCGGGACAATGTGAAAACTCAAGAAGTTCATATCCCAGCTACGTGCTTCATTTAACCATAAATCCAGCGACACAAACAGTAACAAAACTCACAGCAACCCAGGATGAAAGACATTTTTTTTTTTTTTTTAAAGAAACAGGCCAAGGTAATACAGAAATCTGTGTTAGTTTCCCAGGTAAACCTGGTTCCATCCCACTTCTGTCCAGTCCCCTCCTTCCTACACAAGAACTCTGCACCTGCAGTGCATGTCCAAAAATACATATAAAACCAGAATCTAATATGCAGATCCTTTGAAAGCCTCTTGAAAAATGCAGAGGGGACAAAGCTGGTCTAAGACCTGTCTCTTTGTAAACCTTAATTGTCCCCTTTGGTTTCACAGGCTTTTCTGTGAGCGGTTGACACCAACTAGGATGGATTATAACACTATTGAAAAGATATTTTAGCACAACAAATTCACTGACATTTAATACTCTGATGTTTCTAGTATTTTAACCAGTTTCCTTCTCTGGGGATTTAAGAAAAAAAAAAAGAAAAACAGAACACACACTCAAAAGACAATTCTACAAAACCGTAGCTCTCTTCCAAAAATGCACATGAGAGCCTCAGAATGATGCTTTGTCAAGAAGGAGGAAAGGACAGGTCCCTTTTAACTCCACACAAGTCTTCACATAGAAAAATATCTTTGATATTAAGGGCAGTTTGAAAGATAGAAAATACTGAACTTTGTATTCTTTCTGTCTCCAAAGAAGTACTCTTGCTTTGAAATCAGTGTAAGTATCTTAGAGCTATGGGTTTCAACCCTACTTTGGGGTACACTGGGCTGACCTAAGCCAGGAGCAACTAGAATGCTCAGCTTTGGCTTCTTCAGGCAAAGTTCCCAGAGTTACCGCGCACCTGGGCACTTCGCCAGCGGGCAAGATGGCTTCATGGAGGCCCCACAAAGCCACGTGTGAGGCATGACCCTAATGTGCCTGCTCTGGGAACTTTCACATCTGAAAAATATCGTCCTTCAAAAACATTTTCTCTGGCAGCCATCCTGCCTTGTCTTGCAAAGATGCTGCCCTTCTGTTTGGGCCAACTTCTTAAGAATTACCTCTTGAAGAGCTTAATACTCACATCTTTGTTTATAATTTCAAATGCTATCAGCCAGCTTGATTACACTACCCATTCAACAATTTTGGCTCTAAATGACTTAGCTGCTTCTGAAAATAAAATTTCGTCAAAGAAGGAAGATTTGTCAGCATTTAAGACATTCAACTGAATATGTTCCCAATTTCTGATAACGTTCACAAAAATGTGCTTCCAGTATGTGGGAGCCATAGCCTTACCATGGGAACAAGGCCAAACAGCCCTGAGATGGACATCTAAGTCTGGCTGTGTTTGTCAGAAAACTGGGTCATCGCCTTACCCTTCCTACACTCAAAGCCACGCACCAGTATGCTTCTTGCTAAGCACAAGCCAGTCGTTATTAATGATGACCTCAAGTGTCCAAGAAATATATGCAATAACAAACCCGAAAGGACTTTTTCCAAAAGGATTCAACTTTTTTTTTTTTTTTGCATTTCATCTCATTAGTTTAGTTAATGCTTAATAATATTAAGGTTATTTATTTTTTCTTAAGTATATTTTAAGCCCAGTCTCTCATGCCCTCTTTGACATTTAAGGTACATTTAGACGGCGAGGCATTCACCATGATGGCAAGGCAGGAAGAAGGGTTTGAATCCTGGCTCTCCAAGGCAAGATATTTTTCCCTCTGGAAGTTCACAGGTACAAGAAACGGACACTCTCATGCATACTTCACAAGGGTGTGGTGAGTGAGGCCAGGGACGTTGCACAGAGCCTGGCCATAGTGGGAACACCAGAGATTCTGGCTGTGACAGGTAGACTTCGTAAGTTGTCTCCAGTGTCCTGGGCTGACTCATGGGGCAGAGAGGAAAAGACAGGAGAAATAAGAGCCCCTGGAGTTTAAACAAAACCCACAGTTGCCAGGTGGCTGGCAGGTGAGTCCCACCCTGCTCTGAGAGTCCCAGCAAAGTGCTTCCGCTTGCTACAGGACGCATGGTTTCTATTCAGTCAGCTCTCCCTGCAGAAGTTTAAGCCTCTCAAGAGCAGTTAAGTGTCACTTTTCCCTTCCACCTTCCCCTAGCTGTGGGGCCCCAGGGAGGCAGGACCATGGTATTTCTATGAGCACGGATCACACATTCCAGGTACAGGGGCTGATACCGAGCACCCATACGGGAGCTGAGAGCTTCTGCTTGCCAGGGGTGCCCCCAGCCCTGTCCCTTCAATCCAGCAGCTGCTGCTGTCCTATTGGTTGTTTGCCCTAGGCCCAGGCAGGTCCTTTAGGAGGTATTAACCCCAGGCCGGGGCAAAGCCAGCCTCTCCCTTCCTCACTCAGGGTGGCAGCTGGCACCGGATAACAATCATGCTGTTTGCAAACCTTCTTAGACCCTCACGCTTTTGAGATACACCTTCTCCAACCCCACAGCCTCCTAGAAATGAGATACATATGAACTTAACATTGTACGGGTCCTCCTTTTTTCACAGTAAATGAAAAACAATATTCTTAATCCATTTCATGTGCACAAAACGTACTCACAGGAAAGCATTCTTGGAACTCACAGGACACTGTTTTCTGGACTTTGGGATTCTTCCCAAGAATGCTTTTGAGACAGAACACTTCATTTTATGTAACTTCTAGCTTCTAGTCCTGACACAGGAGATGATTTGTCAGCTGTGATGTCATCCAACACCCTTAGCTGAGTAAGCCTGGGAATAGCTCCCCGCCATGGCTCTGGGTCCCTGGGAGGAGCAAGGATCAATATCAAGAGCCAGGAAGCTAGGCTACTCGCGAGACAGCCGAGCCTGTCGGCTATGGTGAGCCGGAGTGCAGGGGCTCAGAGCTCTCCAGTTAGATGCAAGACCAGGAGGCACAAAGGGCTGTTTGCGGATTCCCCAGAGAGATCCAAGACCCAAGGATTCTGAAAGGTGATGCTCTGAAATTTTAAGTCGGCATCCACTGACAAAAACAGAATTCTTTGCGTATCTCGGGAGATGAGTGCAATTTAACGACTAAGAAGCATCACACCTGATTTGTGTTCCTGCTGCAGCAGGGTATTGGTGGCTCGTGGAGACCCCGGGACACAGGAGTTGACACTTAAGACTGTTAGGACGAGGATTACATAAGAATAAGGATGAGATACATTCTAAAAAGAGAACTCTGAGAAAACAACCACACCCAAGACTTAACTGTCCCCGAAGGCTACACCGCTTCCATGAATGCAGGTGCCACGGAGCTCCAAGCTTCAGGATGGGAACAATTCTTTTGCCACTGTGTTCTCATCCCAAAACAGGATGTTTCAAAAGCAGATGATGAGAACAATTGCAGTTCCCCAAGCAGCACTTAAAGACGCTGAGTACGGGGTATGCCCCCTCCTCCCAGGACCCATCTCGCAGGCATAATAAATAAGACAGGTGGAATTTCCTTCCCAAAGGCAAACTCTCAACTCCTTAACTGGCCACAAGTCTTTAGCTCTCCAATGCCGACTTAAATGATGTTTCTGGAGGGAACCATGCAGCGGTATAAAGAGGTACAAATTACTGCATGAGTGAAAATAAGTTATTCAGTGAATAAACAGCTTTGAGCAGTTGGTTGAAAGTTCGCACTGAGTCAGTGGACAAGATCTGGGATACAATCAAAGAAGGCTGCACTAGTAAGGAAGCAGACTCACAGACGGGACGTGTGGCTCTATCCCAGCTCCCTAGGCTTCCTCAGGAACCCGCATGGCTTCCCAAAGCACTGGGTTTCAGGAAACTGAACGTGCCCCATCAGCCTGCTCCTTTCACCACATTCAGCTGCGGGGACTCCATCAGGCTGCTTTTCCATTAGTGGTGGAATGCCCCTCAGACCCAATCTGCATTCTGCTCTCCATTTCTACTGCATACACATAGTACTTGGGCCTCAAAGGTGGGGGGCGAGGCGCTCAGGGACGAGAAGCACCCCACCGCCTCCAGCTCTGAGAGTCCCCCACCAGGGCCCTCGCCCAGCGCCTGTGCCCACTGCTACCTGCTGGGCCTCACCACAGGCAGGGGGCGCCTCTATTGAAAACCACGTGGAGCTTGTTTTGCCCGGATCCAGACTTATTTGAAAAAGTGGGATGTAACTGCAGAGGGAAAAAATACTCCTAAATAAACGTGTCACCTTGATTAAAAAACAAAGTGGAGTGTGTGCTGTGCCTCATAAATTTCAATTCCTCATTTTGAGGGTGGGCTTGGAAACTGCAGGAGACCTAGAAGCCCACGAAAATACTGTATGTTCCCCTACAGCATCTCCAAACCTTAGCGGTATGTTTATCATCGTCATCTGTTGTTGAGCATGTAGATACTGGGCAGGAACACAACAAAAGAGCCAGTGCTCTGCCGTAAATTAACCACCACCCAACTGAGGCCTATGGAAGTGTCTGAGGAATAGAGGCCTTCTTTCTGGAACAGTCTTGAAACAAATCCGAAAGGAGACCTCCCTATCCAATTTACTAAAGTGCAAACTGAGGAAAGACTAGGTCCTGGTGAAGGTGCCTGACCATGTGCCTGGCTAACAGTCAGCCCTCGGCCGGTGGTGGCTGCTGAACTGAGAGACTCCTGGTACCGGCCCACGTTCACGTTCACAGTAACAGTGCAGGTGCCTAACAAGCAGCCCTCAGTTCCACGTCCCCGCATCCATCTGTCTCCTTCCACTGTGGTTACGCCCCTCACGCCTGTCCCGCTTCCTGCTTGCCATTCACATGTGGCTCCGCGAGTCCTGGGAGCAGCCAGTATTCGCGGGCCCCCCTGGTACAGTACTCTGAGCAGCCGAGATCCCACAAGTTGCTCAGAGCAGTGGGCCCTCCCTCTCTCTTCCGCACTTAGAAATAGTCTCTTCTCCTGCTCTCATCACTGATGAAAGATGGGTTATACTGTCCAGGGAAGATGCACGAGTGCCGTGACCCCGGCAGTCCAGTGTAGGCCGGGTAGAGTCCATTTCGTTCAAGTTCAGGATTCCTTACACCTGTGGGCTGGTAGTCAGAAAGAAAAGGAGAAAAGTCAATTTATTATTCATGGATCTAATTTAATGTGTGTGTGGTTTTGTGTTTTTAAGAATAATGCTATGTTTTAACAAACCTACGATGGAGGCAGCTAAACACAGCAGAGCAGGGCCCGACCCAGAAGTCAGAACCTTCCAGACCCTCCTTTCGTGAACCCTGGGATACTTTTGCCTATATTTCATTTTTTCTTTCTTTTCTTTCTTGCTTTCTTTTCTTTCTCTCCTTCCTCCCTCCCTCTTTCCTTCCTTCCTCTCTTTCTTTTCCTCCCTCCCTCCCTCCTCTTTCTCTTTCTTTCTTTCTCTCTTTCTCTCTCTCCCTTCCTTCCTTCCTCCCTCTCTCTCTTTCTTTCTTCCTTCCTTCCTTCCCTCCCTCCCTTTCCTTTCTTCCTTTTTTCTTTCTTTTTCTTTCTTTCTTTCTTTCTTTCTTTCTTTCTTTCTTTCTTTCTTTCTTTCTTTCTTTCTTTTCTTTCTTTCTTTCTTCTTTCCCTTCTCCTCCCCTCCCCTCCCCTCCCCTCCTCTCCTCTCCTCTTTCTTTTCTTAGTAGGCTTTATGCCCAGCATGGAACTCAGTGCAGGCTTGAACTCATAACCCTGAGATCAAGACCTGAGCTGAGATCGAGAGTTGGACATTTAGCTGACTGTGCCACCCAGGTGCCCCTGCCTATATTTTAAAAGGAGATTAAAAAAACTATCAAGGGGAGCCCAGCGATTTTAGACCAACATAGGAAAAGACCTGGGCTAATTATCAAGATTATTACCTGATTATTACCAGGTGTGTCTGTCTCTGTGGACCACAATGGCTTTAAATCCTCCCTGGCATTTAGCAGAACACTACTGTCTCTGCCATGAATGGGGAGTTGACTTTTGCAAGGTCATAGGACCAGCTGTCAAAGGTGGAGTGAGGACCTCAGAGCGGGAGGCCAACAGTGATTCTCAGGTATCTCTGACCAGATCCTAGCTGAGAGCATCATGACTACCTAGCTGATGTGCAAAAGAAGCCCCCAAGGAATGACATGGCTACTTTGAAGAGGCCCTCACTGAGGACCACCAGGAGAAAATGCTTGCCTGGCAGAAAGAAAACACTGGATACGGCATATAATGAACGTGAATCCTCGGGGTGCCCAAAGTACACCTGAGACCACTGTGAGGGACAGCCTTCTCAGGTGACAAGCTGCTTCACGCCATAAGCGTAGGCCCTGCTTCTACAGACTGCTCAGCCTATTTCCGATGTGCAGATGGGGCTGGTCTAAGTTCCTGATGATATCTATTTAAGGCAACTCTTTAGCTAACTCCATGGAAACGAAGAGGAGTTGGTCCTACGACACCACGGGTCTGTCTGTCCCTATGTGATCTCACCACGCTGGGGTGAAGAGTCCCTAGTAAAATGTGCAAGTGTGCGGGCACACTTGGGTAAGCCCCCTGCTTGGTTAGCAGATATCTGCAGATACATGGCTGCAGTTATTAGAGTAAAAGGAGTTCCCAGACTGAGAAGGAAGCAAAGCACTTATGCAGAAACATCAGTGGGAACATTTCAACTAGCGCTGTTTGTGTCTGTGTTGATTTTTCCCCTTATTCCCCTTGTTCTTCCTCCAGTTCTTCAAAGGGTCCACTGTTAACAACAGCATCCTTAGCGTGAACCCCTCCCGTCCAAAGTCTGAACCCTCACGGTTAGTCCCCATAGTAACCAGAGGTGTTGTGACTTCTGTCACAGGATTGCCTAGTGCTATTAAGTTCCCACAGGGCAAGGTCTCATGTTTATTGCTACCTCAAACGGGTCTACGTGGGATGAGAGGTCACCTATGTCTGTTTACTTTTCAGCTCAGGGTTGTGTTTGCTGGAGGGCTGAGGCAGCGCGATGGTGAAATGAACCAGGCAGCACATGGGAATAAGACAGGGGTTATTCAATGCGGGACAGAAGGAGCAAGGGTTCAAGGTAGTCTACCATCTTTCCAAACGATGCAGTCCAGGGCTGGGTGCAGTCAATTATTGAAGACCTACGGAGTGAATACTCTCCTAAACCTCTGAGAAGTGCTTGTTGAGGATGACATTGAACTGTTCTCCTTATACCTGTTTCTAATCCCCCAGTTTTAACTACCCAAACCACAGGAGGTAAAGCATGTGCCAGGGCCACAGGCTAAACGTCACGGAATTTTCTCTCAGTTTCCAATCTTATAACTTAAAAGCAAATTCCGTAACAAGAAGGGTTACTGCTACAACCCCATGAAGGTAATGTGTTCTGTGGAAATATCCTTTATATCTTGATGTCAAGACTAATAGACACCATGCAAATAGATCGTAAGTAAACTGAATATTAAATTATGTAAATAAGAGGCTCATGCCACCGTTCTCTTTAACCCTCAACTGACTGGAGCGTCTTTACCACCAAACACAGTCCAGAGGGAATCGTCAGAGGGAACTGGAGCCTGAGCTGCACCAGGCAAAGGGATACGCACCGAGTAATACACATCCGTCATCTGGAGGAGGTTTTTGGTACTTCCATTCTCATGCATTTCAATAGCTTCTCGGCCCCAGTCTTGTGAGCGAGGGTTCTTGGGGTACTCAGCATAGGGAGACATTTGGAAATCCCCACTTTTGAAGATGAGTTTGCTTATGTCATTTTTACTCTTTCTGTGGAGTGAAAAACATTTGGAAATTTAAATGAATAAGTTATGTAAAGAAATGATATCTGTGAAACACGTTCTATTATTTTAGAAGGTAAATTAGACTGAAAGCTACCATTATATTCTTCTGTAGATGTCCACTGAAAAATGGCATTATTATTATTTTTAGTGTTTGCCTAAAACAAGTGAAAATGCAATTAGATGCAAAAAAAAAAATGCAAAACAAAAAAGTCTTCCAACTCGAAGGGACAGGTTACCAGGGACAGGGAGGACAAACACAGCTGTAGTGAGGCAGACAGTCTCTTCTGGGGACAGAGGTTGCTGCCTCACGGTGGAGCCAGGGAAATCAGGGTCATAAATTCCCAGAATGCTGGCACCAAAGGGCCTTTAGGATTCTTCAGTCCAGTGGTTCCAAACCTGCCTGAGCACAAGAATGTACATGGAAGCTTCTAGATCACACCAAGATTTACTAAAAAGAGGAGCTCTGGGGATGAGACGGTTCTGGCTTTGCAAAGAGATGAGACCTGTGCCCCAGGTCACATTTTGCTACTAGCAAAGTGGGACTAGAGTTCAGGCCTCCCGCTTCACCAGCCAGTGCCCTTTTACCACATGAGGCTACTTCACAGACCATAAAAACAGGATATTTCACCTGTAAAAATGCCCACCTGTTTATAGTTCCCACACATATTCTCCTTTCAGCAGGTTAGGGAAAGCCCAGGATAAGTTCCCTACCTGTGAGGGTTCACTAGCTAGAAATGGTTGAAATATGTTTGATTTGGGGTGCCTGGGTGGCTCAGTTGCTTAAGTGTCAGACTCTTGGTTTCGGCTCAGGTCATGATCTCACAGTTCATGGGATCAACCCCCGCATCAGGCTCTGTGCTGACAGTACAGGACCTGCTTGGGATCTTCTCTCCCTCTCTCTCTGCCCCTCCCCTTCTCTCTTTCTCTCAAAATAAATAAACGTTAAAAAAAAACAAAACAAGAAATATGTGTGATTCACTTATCGAATGGGCCTAGGATCAGACATTTTTAGTTACATTTGCCCTGGGTAAGATATTCTGAAGTTTCTTCCTTTTTACCTCACTTTCCTATAAATAAACTTTCTGGGAAGGCATGAAATGACTCAGGGTCATAAAACCAAATGTCCAGCATGTGGCTTAGGCGTTGTCTTTCCTTGCACGTTAAGAACAGACCTGCCACTGTGTTGCTCCCTGGAGGGCAGGGCGTCCGGTTTCAAACAATGACTTACTAATTCACAGTCACCTTCCTTTTGCCGCCCATGGTCACAGGCTGCTTCTCCAGGCGGTTATACTACCTGGTACTGCACCCTCAGCAAATATGAGACTTACGTCTCCTTGAGGTTTAATCCCTCTAGCTTCTAGTCTCATACCCAGGATTTTATTTCCACTCATAGTTTGTCTTTGATGATTTGGTGGTAACTTTGTAAATGACAGGCAAAGGACCATGTTCCCGAATGGGCAGTTAGGGTACACTGCTCTCTGCAGCCTTCCTAGAGGTGAAGGATATCTTAAAATGTCATTCATGCCAACGGTCGAAAAGATAACTTGCTATTTTGGGAAGTGCCATCCTTCTGTTGCGTCAGAGAAATTCCTGCCATTTATAATCATCTAAATCAAAGGTCATAATTTTCCCTTATCTGAATAGATAATCACTGAGAATCCAACTCCTTCCTTTCTCTTCCTTTTCCAGTAGAAACTCAATCACACTGGCTTCCAGGAGGCCCAGAGCCAAGCCTTGTGCTGAGCACCTGCTCACCCCATGTGCCTGCTACAAATTGTTTACTGCTAAATTATCTCAGGTAACCCTCTTCATCTTTGCTTCTAAATGTGCCCAAAGTGTACACACCAGTGGTTGTAGTATATTCAGACTTGTGCAACCATCATCACAATCAATTTTACACTTCCATCACCCCAAAAAGAAACCCCTTACTCCTTGGCCATTACTCCTCAGTCCCCACTCCCCCTCCACCCCAGCCCTAGACAACCATTAATCTACTTTCGACCTCTATTAGATTTGCCTATTTTGAACATTTCATATAAATGGAATCATATAGTAGGTGGTCTTTTGTGACTGACTTCTTTCACTTAGTATAATATTTTCAAAGTTCATAAACTTTATAGCTTGTGTCAGTACTATGCTCCTTTTGATGGTTGAATAATATTCCATTGTGTGGATATATCCCATCTTGTCTATCTATTCATCAGTTGGTAGATACTGGGGTTATTTTCACCTTTTGGCTCCTATGAATAATGCTGCTATGAACACTCATGTACATGCTTCTGTGTAGACATGTGTAGACACACATATTCAGTTCTCTCCATAGCTACCTCAGAGCAGAGGTGCTGGGTCAAATGGCAACACTATGTTTCACTTTCTGAGGAACTGCCAGACTTTTTCAAAGCCGCTGCACCATTTTGTGTTTCCACCAGCAGAGTGTGAGCATTCTAATCTCTCCACATCCTCACCAACATTTGCTATTTTCTTTCTTTTTTTTTTTTTTAAATAGCCATTTTAGTGGGTGCGAGGTGGTCTCTAACGGCAATTTCATTTGCATTTCCCTAATGGCTAATGATACTGAGCATTCTTTCATGTGCCTCCTGGCCATATGTTTATCCCCTTTGGCGAAATGTCTATTCAAGTTCTTTGCCCATTTTTAAATTAGGTTACATCTTTATTATTGAGTGGTAGAACTCTTAATATATTCTAGATACAGTCCCTTATTAGACATAGGACTTTCACACACTTTCTCCTGTTCAGTGGGCTGTGTTTTCATTTTCTTGATAATGTTCTTTGAAGCACAGAAGTTTTTACGTTTGATGAAGTCCAATCTATCACTTTTTTGTTGCTTGTGCTTTTGGGTATTCTCTTTTAGTAAAGGAAATAAAGTCCCATGTGGTATCCTTTTCTTTGTTCAATGGCACTACCTATCAGGAATTTCCCTTTCTCCTTTTTTTAATGGTTCAGTCATACATTATGATTTAATACTGCGAACTACCCCAACCATTCTTTAACAGAGTGAAAACTGACCTGTGCTTAGCAGAGGCAAAGAGAAATAGAATGTGAACCCCCATCACTCACCGGCAGCAGGTAACAATCAGCGCAATGCCTAGAATAAGGAGAAGCCCGCCTCCTGCTGCTGCAATCACCACGGTGATCAGCTGATAGGCTAAACAGGTTAAAAAAGGATAAAGTGGACAGGTAAGAGGTAATAAATAAATAAATGCATACAAAGGAGTGATTCCCTCCCCAGCTCATAGCTATCATCAGGCCTTAGCTGGGGACCTCACCTTTCATTCCTGGGCCCCTAGGAAGGGCTCCTCAAGGCCAGCACTGCATTTTCTCTGTTGGAGAATAGTACAGTATACTACCCCAAATATTCCTTGTTGGCATGCTTATTTTGAGCTGATTATTTTTGAGAAACTGCAACACAGGAGAAGCTCTGAAAAGAGCAGGAGTAACCCTCGGGTCGCCTGGGTGGTTCAGTCGGTTAAGGGTTTGACAGCTCTGGGGCCTGCTTCAGATTTTGTCGGCTTCCCCCTCTGCCCCTCCCCCGCTCATGCTCTGTCTACCTCTGCCTCTCCCTTGCCTCTGCCTCTGCCTCTGCCTCTACCTCTGTCTGTCTCTCTCTCTCAAAAATAAAATAAACATTAAAGGGGCACCTGGGTGGCTCAGTCGGTTGGGCGGCCGACTTCGGCTCAGGTCATGATCTCACGGTTGGTGAGTTTGAGCCCCGTGTCGGGCTCTGTGCTGACAGCTCAGAGCCTGGAGCCTGCTTCAGATTCTGTGTCTTCCCCTCTCTCTGCCCCTCCCCTGTTCATGCTCAGTTTCTCTCTTTCTCTCAATAATGAATAAACATTAAAAAAATTTTTAAATAAACATTAAAAACAATTTTAAAAAAAAGAGCAGGAGTAACCCTTTTGTAAGGGAGATTTACATTAGAAAAGGGGCCTATGCCAGGAAGGCTGCTGTGACCAAAGATCACTTTTTCAATAAAGAGAACTGGTCTTCCCTGCCAGGCAGCCTTTATTGACCTAACATTTCCCCCTCTTACCTTCACCCGCTTGCCTTTGCAGCCCCTGACACCTAGCCCTTTCCTTAACTCAGAAGGGTATATAAGCATCAAATATCTGGCTGCCTCTGAGCCTCATATCTTTGTGGGGTTCCTGTGTGTGCTATATAATTAAAATGGTTTTATTTTTCTCCGGTTATCTTTTACTGAGGGGAGGGAGGTACGGTTCTAGAAGGATAAGGGGGAAATTTTTTTCTTTCCCTACCTACACTGTTTTGAGAAGACTTATCCTTTCTCAGCCACTCCTAGAATGGTGCATGGATCCCAAATTCTACCTGTAGACCAGCCCCAATGTCATTTTCACTAACAGAAAACTAAAGGAGATGCATGAAGTCTTCAAAAACTGAATCTGTTGGTTTTAACAACTGTTCTAAGATTTTATCCTTCCTACTTTTTTTTTTCTCACTTAAGATGGGTGCATTTTATTATGTGTAAATTAGGCCTCCAGTAAAGTTGTTTTTTAAAAAAAGTAATGGAGAAAATAGAGAAACATTTCTTGACTACTTCCCACACTTTGATATTGTTTTTAAAGTTTTTGAATTGATGATGATAAAGTAGATATAAAAATTCTTTATTTGGTTTTAGGTTCTTACTCGATAAGATAAAAAGTAGGCAACCCTATATTATAAGAAATATTACTGGTCAACTAAGTCTAGAGTTCGGGAATCACTGCATGAACCATGCTAGGCACTGAGTTGTTCACTGAATACATACAAACTGGATTTAACTACCAGATACTAGCAGTCATATATGTAAGCACACATATCATATGTAATAAACAATATTAACATTTTAATTAATTGGTTTTATACCTGCATATTTCTGGCAAAATTACATTTTCAATAAAGTATTCAGAGGCACCTGGGTGGCTCAGTGAAGCACCTGACTTCGCCTCAGGTCAGGATTGCACGGTTCGTGAGTTTGAGGCCCATGTCAGGCTCTGTGCTGGCAGCTCAGAGTCTGGAGCCTGCCTCAGATTCTGTGCCTCCCTCTCTCTACGCCCTACCCCTGCTATCTCTCTGTCTCTCGCTCTCTCCTAAAAATAAATAAGCATTTAAAAGAAAAGTCTATTCAGTATTCGGATTGGTTTTTTGTTGTTTTGGAAATATAATTAAAATTGTGTTTCCAGGTTGTAAGGTGTAGGATGTTTAAAAAGGGCCAATAACCAGACTTTCTATAGTAAATTAAGACTGGAAACATGTTCTCTTGGTATTCAGGTAAAGTCAAAGTAATGTGCAGAGCTGACAGCAAGCAGACTGTGTGATAAAAGCAAATAGAAGCTATCCAACCACTTACCTATCATTTATTTAAATAAATAGCACAGAAACCTGATTATCTTGAAAAACCATCAGTATTAAGGCATATAGGAAGCAAAGGCAAACCACGGAATGAGCTAATCCTCTCCCACATCTCCTGACACCTGTATTCAAGTTTCACTTTCAACAATATCTCTTGAATCTGTTGACTTTTCTTTGTCCCCACCAACACCACCCTAAACTGCCATCAACTTTTGACCAGGCAACGGCAACCACCTCCCAACTCACTTTCCGGTGCCCAGTCCTGCTCACTTATTTCAAAGAACAAGTCTGATCAAGCCGTTTCTCTGCTTTAAAATCCTACAGTGGCTTCCTTTGTTCCTAATGAAAGGCCGAAGTCTACTCCTGCTTCACCCTCCACACCAAGTTCGAATTTTCCCACTTCCAGGAAAACGAGCAGGCACTCATTTTAGAAGCCACTTGCAACTGGCTGCCAGTTGTGGCAGAGTCATCCTTGGAACAAAAGTTTTGTCTAAAAAGAAACACAGATGGGGGTGCCTGGGTGGCTCAGTTGGTTAAGCATCTGACTCTTGATTTAGGCTCAGGTCACGATCTCATGGTGAGATCGAGCCCTGCTTTTTGGGCTCTATGCTGACAGTGTGGAGCTTGCTTTGGATTCTCTCTCTCTCTCTCTCTCTCTCTCTCTCTCTGGCCTTCCCCTGCTCACTCTCTCTCTCTCTCTCAAAATAAATAAATAAATGTTAAGAAAGAAAGAAACAAACAAACACACACACACACACAGATGGAGTAGACCAGTGCTTCTCAAACTATCTGCTGCCAAAGACCAGTTCTTCTTTGTTGGTGATTTTGGGTATTGTTTTCAAATAAAAAAATACAGCCTCATTGACAATTCCTGCCTTTCCCTACAGGCACCAATCATGAACTTCCCTTTCTCCATTTTTTAAGGAGTCCTGTGGACTGGTTGTATAAAATAAAATAAAACTTTCATGCTTGGATGTCACAGCCATATCGAATTAACATAAACATTCCCAGGTGCTCCCTCTCCAGTTTTGTATTACTCCTGTCCTAGTCCAGGAACGGTCCACAGAGCACATTTTGAGTAGCAAAGGTACAGACCAGCATTTCTCAAGCTTTCCTGTGCATCTGAGTCACCCAGAGGGCTTGTGGGAACACAGATGCCTGGTCCCCAGCCTGAGAGATTGAATTCTGTAGGTCTGGAGTAGGGCCAAGAAGAGAGATGATCTCTGGCAAGATTCCGGGGCATGGTGGTGCTGCCAGACTGCAGACCAGACGTGGGGTGGCACTGGCTTCAACTGCACAGTAGAGAAAAGAACACTGTACTGAAAGCAGAGGACCTCATGCACATGAGCATAAATGGCTGGAAGGGGATCCACCAAAACATTCATAGAAGTTGGCGCTGCCTTGGGAAATCATGGCTAAACTTCTACTTTCCTCTTTGTGCTTTTCTATACTTCCCAAATGTTATTCACACACACACACACACACACACACACACACACACACACTCACACACACACACAACCTCCTCTTTTTTAAAGCGTATGTTCAATGCTCTTTGGCAGTTAGGTCTTATTACGGGGAACTTGTAATGAGCTTATGGACAAGATAACCCATAATTTTTTCCCTCATATGTGCTATCAAGTGAGTTCATGAACTAAAACAGACCTTTTGAACTTAAGACTGACCTTGGATTTATGATGAGGCCACATAATGATGTATAAGAGCATGGGGTTTGAACAAACACCAAATATAACATTTACAGTTTTGTGGGTGTTCTGTTTATTTATTGCGGTGAGACAGAAGGCAACGAGTGCCGTCTTAGGCTTGTCCATCCCATCCTTTCTATTTGAAGAGATTCTCCAGAATGATGAACTTGGAATTCTTAGTTCTACTTTCTCCTTGACATTTGTTGATATTTTACAGCCTATCTTTTCTTTATTCTTTTTGCAGTTTGATCATAGGTTGATGCTGCTGTCGTTGTTGGGAGCCCATTGTGGGCTTGGTCTTTCCTATAAGCTACATTTGTCCTTGTTTATATGCTCATTTGGATGAAAACTACTACAGGACTGTTTAGGCAGCCCCTCTCTGGGAACATTCACACCCCTCATGTGCAGGTTACACCGGGGGTGGTTAGAGTGGGTTACGTTTGTGTTTATAGCACCATCCCTGGCCACAGCTGACTGGTCCAGGAGTAAACACATGATCCAAGTGGATCAGTCAGTTCCTTCCCAGGATTTGCAATTTGGTGAAGAGAGAGAGAGAGAGAGAGGGGGAGAGAGAGAGAGACAGAGAAAGAGCGCATACACGCCTTCTCTTTCAAAATGGCTGAACGGTGACATGTACTTGAAGCTGCCTGCTGAGTCTATTTTCAGTCATGTTGTCTGGGAAGGAGGGAAAGCCTGCACATGGACACACACAGCAAAGAGTGAAGGTGAGAGATAAAGATGGAGTCTTGTTAATGTGTAGTCTGAAAAGCAAGCCCCTAAGCGCCAGCTGCTGTGGTTCCCCACAATTCCCTGCTTCTTACTCCTTCTTACCCTGGAATTCCATGACACACCCCAGGATCCTTCCACTAAACTGTCTTTTGTTGCTTAAGCTAGTGAGGCTGATTTACTCCAGAAGAACCTTAGCCAACTGTGATACTGTGATTTATAACAAGAAATATATATTTGGTCTTACCCCTTCCTGGCACAAAGTTTTTAAAACCCTTGGAATTTCCTAAGTGAAGAGAACAGAAAGGTGTCTTTTGTTATATTAAAGAGGTGACTTTTGGAAAGTGCCTGAGGATGGAGGGCTGGTTGCCAGGAGAATCAACCATGTGATTAGAGGGTTGGAATTTTCAGTTCCCATCCCCTGACCTCTGGGGAGGGGAGAGGGGCTGGAGGTTGAATTCATCAATGGCCAATGACTTAGTCAATCATGCTGATGTAATGAAGCCTCCATAACAATCCAGAAAGACAGAGTTCACAGAGCTTCTGGGCAGATGAACATGCAGAGAGCTGGGGAGAGTGGCTCCCTGGGAGAGAACATAGAAAAACTCTCCAACCTTCCCTTGGGCCTTGCTCTGTGTGCCTCTTCCATCTGGCTGTTCATGAGTTACATCCTTTTATAATAAACCAGTGATCTAGTGAGTACACTATTTGAGTTCTGTGAGCCACTCTAGCAAATTAATGCAACCCAAGGAGGGTATTGTGGGAACACTGATCCACAGCTGGTTGGTCAGAAGTGTAGGTAACAGGCACTCAGACTTGCAGTTGGCATCTGATGAGGAAGGGGAGACGGTCTTATGGGATCGAGCCTTTAACATGTGGGATCTGATGCTGTCTCCAGGTAGATCATGTCAGAAGTGAGTTAAGTGCTTGGTGGCATGGAAAAAACACACACGTCACAAATGGTGTCAGAACTGAACCAACCAGTACACCTTCTTTTAAAACTCTTGAGCCCATTACAGACTTTTCTAGGTGGCCACATTGTTGTATTTAAAAATTCCTTCAAGGGGCGCCTGGGTGGCTCAGTTGGTTGGGCATCCGACTTCGGCTCAGGTCATGATCTCGCGGTCCGTGAGTTCGAACCCTGCGTCAGGCTCTGTGCTGATGAGTCAGAGCCTGGAGCCTGTTTCAGATTCTGTGTCTCCCTCTCTCTCTGACCTTCCCCCATTCATGCTCTGTCTCTCTCTGTCTCAAAAAAATGAATAAACGTTAAAAAAAAAAAAATTCCTTCAGCTATCTCCATGTTCCCCCTCACTGAGCTCATTAGTAATGCATGGTTAAAATTTTGCCTTTTAAATCTTTCCATTCCTCTTGCCTTCAGAATCTCTGTTCACAGCATTCTTTTTCTTGTCTGTAGCTTGTGAAATGTGTCTTTCTCACATCTATAGGCTGTATGTGGCCATACCCAAGAGGAGATACAGAGCAATATTCCCCTCTCCCAAGCCCTGCTTCCTTTCTGTTCTGACACTAAGTGAGGTCAGTCAAGATTGCGTGAGATGTTGGCTTCAAGGGGAATGAAATTTCCAGATGACTTCTGGACAATTAATTATCTTTTTTCGTTCCTAAGCAATTTAGTGCTGTCATCCTGGATGTTTGTTATGAGTAACTGACTCCTGCCAACACACAGCATTTCCACTGGTGTGAATCTATTTAAAGCCTAGTGTAATAATACAGTGAATGCACTACAAGATACTTTATACATTGGTCACCAGATGGTGGGATGGGTGGGAAGACCATGTAGATCTTTAAGTTGAATGTTCTGGTTTCACTGGAAGCAGAGAAAGAGGTTCATATGTGGGGAAAACAGGCTCTAAATCCTTGCTGGCCATGCTAGGAGGTTGGTGGGGAAGGAGTCTCTGCTGAAGGAACACAGGACCTTTGAACAGAAAGAATCCTCTACAAAAAGGCATGTTGTGAGGGGCACTTGGTGAGCTCAGTCTGTTAAGTGTCCGACTTTGGCTCAGGTCATAATCTCATGGCTCATGGGTTTGAGCCCCGCGTTGGGCTCTGTGCTGACGGCTCAGAGCCTGGAACCTGGTTCAGATTCTGTGTCTCCCTCTCTCTCTGCCCCTCCCCCACTCACGCCCTGTCTTTCTCTCTCTCTCTCTCTCAAAAATAAATAAAAATTAAAAAAAAAATTTTTTTTTTAAATTTTTTTTAACATTTATTTATTTTCGAGACAGAAAGAGACAGAGCATGAACGGGGAAGGGTCAGAGAGAGGGAGACACAGAATCTGAAACAGGCTCCAGGCTCTGAGCCATCAGCACAGAGCCCGACGCGGGGCTTGAACTCATGAACCGCAAGATCATGACCTGAGCCGAAGTCGGACGCTCAACCAACTGAGCCACCCAGGCCCCCCTAAAAAATATTTTTTTAAGGCACGTTGTGAACATATAAGAGGGATGGGTAAAAACGTCTGCAGCCAGACAAAGGTAATCTAGGAAAATTATGCGAGTTCTATAATCACAAAGTGACAAGAACCACAAAATAGAAAAATGGCTTAGAGGATGGGAATATAAAAAAAGACATTAAAGAGGTAGTAAGAGGGGAATGGTGTATCTGCAGAGTAGAATCATAGTTATCGAAAGTGACCTTATAAAATGATGTAAATGAAAACACTGCACAGCTTACTAGACTTAAAAACAGGTTACAAAACAGTATATTCTGTTAGAAAGATGCACACATATGTACTTCTGGAAAGATACATAATACCAGTGCTTCTCAAAGTTTAATATGTGTATAAATCTGCACATTAATCACATTGAGGGGTCTGGTTAAAATTCAGATTCTGATTCCATAGGTCTGGAGTGGAGAGGCTTGAAATTCTACATTTCCAACAAGCTCCTGGGGGAAGCTGGCACTGCAGGTCCTGTGAGCCATGCTGAGTAGCAAGGGTAGATGCCAGGGTATTGACAGGGCAGTTTAGTAGGTGATGAGAGTGTTTACTGTAGTTTCCTTCTTCCCTCAACTTCTATTTTCTAATTAACTTGAGTTAAAAAATGAAAATTAACGGGCATGTGTTATTTTATATTACAAAAAAACAAAATTAATTTATCTTAAAAAGAGAAAAGAGGTGAAGCAAACCAAGATGGCATGGGAGGTGCAAGGAGGAGCCAGTGTAAAATCCAAGCAAAGGAGGAAATGAGGGCACCTGAGAAAAGGTAGAGCAGAAGGGGAAGCAGGGGCATCTCTGTTGACAGTTTGTAAGATCATTCTGAGGCCAGTATAAGAGCTAGAAGGCAGAATTGTTAGGATCTGTGGTGTGAACAAGTGTCTGTTTATTGGACACAGAAGAAAATAAAAAGAAGTACAGTGACAGGTGCAGACTTGAGCTGAAGGGTGAATGCAGGGGGTGCAGGTGGCCCTACCAGGTGCTCCTGGGCCTGTGCTACCTCTGAGACGAACGGGGTTTGCAAGAAAGGCTTGTCCTGACCTCTCCAGCTTGAAGAATATTCTCTATGAGGAGCAAGAAGTGGAATCTGCACATAACTCAAAAGCTAACAGAAACTTTCAGAAAGGCAGGTCATAGGTTATGCCTAAACCCAGAATGTAGTGGCGTGGGATGACTTCCAGAAACGCAGGAGTGAGGGAATCTCAAGACTTGGCTAAACAAAGGTGAGCTCTCCAACTCGTTGAGCTTGGGTAGATCATGTGCCCCAAGAAGTCTGCATAGAGAAGCATTTCTTACCTGTAAAGAATCCAGCCTAAACCATAGCCCCAAGAAGGCACTTACTGTCATTGGTGGTGAGAGCAGAAGTGACAGCAGTGAGTGGTCAGAGTGCTGTTATTTGGCACAAAACATTGAGTGACGAGCCAGATTCCACAAGGTGCTATCACCACAAATGGGGATGAAATTCAGGTGTTCCCATTCCTTAACCAACACTGAGGGCCAACCTGAGATCTCAAACAAAGGGATAGGTGGAAGGTGCTATTTATTATCAGCCACTATTGACTGCTTTGCAACACTAAAACAGATATCAAAATTGTACAGTGATATTCACACACCATCAAGGAGTTAACAAGTCACCAACACAAGGTGGCTGGAAGCGGGTCATCCAGACAGAAGCCTGCCCTCTGCTGGACATAATGATAACAACTTGGATGAAAGCGGAAGGAAAAGAAGTCTCAGGATCAGAGAGAAATATCCTGGCTACTTCCAAGACCCCACAAACATAAGGGGAAGACACAGGAACTTACAGAACAATCAATGGATATACGGGTATATCATCTCCAGACCTGTATAGTCTTTAATGATCTCTGAAGAAAAAATCACTAAATGCCACTTAGAACAATGCCCTACAGTTCACATCCCTTTCCCCAACCCTTTATGGGGCTTTCCCCTATATCCATTTTCCCTCCTTGGATCACTCTTCCACTCACTGAGAAATCAAAGCATTTTCTGGTAAAGCCTATTTAGGGAGCTGTTTGAGCAAACAGGGTTTGAAGTACTGGCTCCTGAGAGGCCTGTCAGGACCAGGAGACACCAGAAGGATGTGGCAGATGGCGTCTCCTACTTCCTGCTCCCTGGCTTAACCCCAGAGCCAGCCACATCTCCACACTCCTCACCTGCTTTCCTCATTCTCCCTTTGCCATCTGATGGGGTTCTATTCAAATAAGTTTCTTGCACATGTGATACAACTCTACTGTATCTTGAGCCTTCCTCCTTCCCTCAAATTATTCTAAAACCATCCTCTATGACATTATCTAAAGCTTCTCCTTTTCTAATACTTACAGTGTCTTAGAATAAGGTTTACAGGCTCGTGGTGCAATCGCCACTGTTAGCTCTAAACCATCTCTTCTAAAGAACTATATGTACTCTTTAGTTCTAGTATTCCATCATTTGGTGAACACGTCTCAAATTATCGTAAATGTTTTGTCTGACTATTTAGGCTCCTTCTTTCTACATTGAAAGTTCTAGGCTTTCTTCTATTTTCGTGCGCAGGCTACTCCATTCTCTGATCAATTTAAGAGTGTTCTATGGCTTGGTTCTGGTTTTAAGTGAGGAGTGAGATTCACACTAGAAAGTGAACAAAGATAATTCTGCACCCCAGGCAGCCCCTGTAAAGCACAGATACCTTCCTGAACACAAGCATAAAGATCCTGAACCCAGTTGACAAAGCTCGTCTAAATAGCGATTTTTATAAAGGGACATATACTGCTATCCACACTGTTTTACATAGGCCAACAAACCTCAGAAAAAACAAAAAACAAAGACAAACAAAAACAAACCCAGAAAACAAAACAAAAAACCAAAACAAACAAAACCAAAAAAAAAAACCAAAAAACAAAAAACAAACCAAAACACAACAAAAAACAAAAAAACCCACAAAAAACAAAAAACAAAAAAACCCTGAAGCCCCCAGTTACGGAATGGATAGGTCACAGGAATAAAAGGTCCAGCATAGGGAATATAATCAACGGTATTGTAATAGCGATGGATGGTGACAGATGGTCGCTACACTTGTGGTGAGCACAGCATTATGTATAGACTTGTAGAATCGTTATGTTGTGCACCTGAAACATTGCGTGTTGACTGTACTTCAATTAAAAAACAAAAACAAAAAACTAAAGTCTACTTTTTTTTCCCTGAAGATCTAATTGGCTTTATTAAGTGGTTCATGAGTCAGACAGCAACCAATCCCATCTAGGAAGTAGAGAGGAGTTCAGAAGCCCATTTTTTCAAGCACTGATATTTAAAAATAATTTTTACTATTTTATAATTTTTAAAAAGCATAATGTATGATAACTCCCTCCTCTTGTTAAACTGAGTACACCTGTGATACTGCGATATACTAAGAAATTTTTATTTGGTCTACACTCCTGGTTCTTAGCCTAAGAGCTTCTAAAACCCTTGGAATTTCTGGATGAAAGGGGTGAGAGTTACACCTTTTGTTATTCATTCGGAGCCTTTCTCAACCACACCTCGGTTTATGCTAATAAAGTAACCCTCCAAGGATGGGGGCTGGTTGCTGGAGGAACTTAAATCCCACCTCCAACCTCCAATGGCCCATGACCAGTGATATCATTTATTGATACTGCGTACTGGAACTCCCCCCAAAACCCTAAACAAGGAAGTTTTGAGAAATTCTGCAGTGGTGAACACTTAAAGGAGTGGGGAAGGTGGTGTGTCCAGGAGGGCATGGAAGCTTCCAGCACCTGCCCCTATACCTGCCTCTGCATCTCTTTGTTTGGCTGTTCCTGAGTTGCATCCTTTATAATAAACTGGTAACATTAAATAAATTTCTTGCATACATGATACAACTCTACCGTATCTATAAATTCTGTAAGCTGTTCTAGCAAATTACTGAACCTGAGGAAGGGGTCGTGGGAACCTCTGATTTATAGTTGGCTGGTCAGAAGTCCCAGAGGCCTGGACTTGGGATTGGTGTCTGAAGTAGGGGCAGTCCTGGGACACGGAGACAGTGTCTGACACTAACTCTGGATAATGTCAGAATTGCTTGGTGTGAGGAAAACCCTGACACATTTAGTGTCAGAAGCTTTGTAAGTAAAAAACAGTTCATAATAACATGGAACACCATTTGGTGTGTGATGACTTGGGTCCATCATGATGAATATCTGTACTTAAGTGGTTTTATGGCATGATGGTGTCCTTAGGGATTACTAAATAAGATAGGGTTGTCTACCTCTCCATGGCCTCAGCTTACTACTTAAAACACACACACACACACACACATACATACACACACACACACACAAAACCCTAAGTCACATTAATTCTGTGAACTCCTCTCTTTGTTCTGTATGACTCTATACATATTGGCTTTAAGCAATGCTTCCCCAGTCTTTCTCTTAGGCTATTTACTGTAACCTCTTGCTAGTTTGCAGTCAGGATAAAGCCAATGCCCAAATCACCAGTAATCATAGATGGATATGTAATTCTAAGTCTCTAGACTCTGGCCTTGCAAAGTGGCTCCGTGCTGGGCACACCAACATAGCTTTATGTCAGTTAAGTATTGAATTTGTTTTACTTTATTATTTTAGTTTATTTATTTATTTATGCTCAAAGAAAGTACAATAATGAAACTTTCTAATAGAAAGCTTTATATGCAAAGAAAATACCAGTGAAGACATAAAATGTCAGGTATACTACTGGGGAACAGGAACTGGGCACTTTTACACATATTAAATAAGGTCATGTCTACTTTTGGTCTAATAAACTTAGACCAAAGTATAGACTTTGGTCTAACTTAGACTGTTGGTATGTTCATCTATAGAATGAGGGACAAAGCTATCCTAAAATAAAGTACTGAATGTTATTATTCCTATTGTATCATATATCCAGAATTTCCTTCAATCATTTCTCAGCTCTCCGGATCACAAAATGTCAGTGAAAGTGATCTTAAATAAGTCGCAACTGCTTTTCTCAAAGAACAGAACCCACCCTCCTTACTGAAGCCTGACCCGATTTTCTCGATCAACTGCTATCTTCTCTTGGACTCTTGCTTCCACCATGGATACTGATTAGAGTTGAAAGTCTCAGGCTGGCCATCAAACACCAGAACAGCGTGGTCCCTTTTTCTTCTGCCAAACTAATCCTCCACTCTGGCTTCCTCTCCTTCTGTCCTCAGCCACACCACACACATGGTCCCTGGAACACCACCAGCCCAGGCTGCCCCAAGACCTTCAAGTTGTTCCCTCTGCCTGGATTCCTTCTCCTTCTCCTTCTGCCAGTTGAAGTCTTCCAAAACGTCCAATTCCATCCCCTCCAAGAAATACTGAGGAAGCTCTTCTATTCTCCTGGGCGTGCTCTGTCCTGCCTCCCACCTCCCACCTAGCTTCTTGTATTAACACTCCACCGTCAGGGCTGGTCAGGAATGTATTCATCTCCTCCACCAGACCTGGAGCCCCTGGAGAGCCCTCCACTTTCCCCACACCTCCCAGCATAGGGGCTGAGAGGAACCAAGGGAAGGGGAAGACATACACCCTGTGCAGGACAACAACATTGGCCCCGCCCACACGAAAATCCAGACCATTGCATACTCACGGTTTCCACAGTTGAGACCACCGAGCCCAAATGGGCAACTGCAAGACAACAAAGAAAAAGAACAAGAATTACTTTCAAAAGTCAAAAGAAGTAATGGGAGGCAATCTACCCAAGTAACTTCTAAATAAGGCCTGTCACAAATGCATCAGAATATATGAGCACAGAGCCTACCTCATACAGGTTTCATTTTCAAGCCTATATCCATCTTCACATGCTGAAAGAGAAAAGGGAAATCCATGAATAAGTCCCAGGACTTCCTTTGTCCTAAACTGACAGTTAGTAGACACCAGTCCCTTTAAGTCTCCAAGAATATTCTAGAACCAGAAGCCTACAAATAGCTTTAGAATTATCTAGTACCTGCCAACTCAACCTTTTATTTTACCACAGAATTTCCTTAACCTTTTAGTGGCTCTCACTTTCCCATCTATAAAAAAAGGGGATAATAACAGCAATAGTAGTATCTACCTTGTAGTTTCTTGGAAGGAATTAAATAAAATAAGGCATGTGAATGGTTTAGCACAGTGCCTGGCACATAGTTATCACCAAATAAATGTTTGTAGTTATAATTATTATCCAACCAATGTAATTATTTTTGGAAGTTTTCTGTGGCCCCTGTGTTACATTCTTCCACATACACACAGACAAATGCTTTGGTTTCTTTAATGTAAGTCAAACCTTTAAGCTGCTGCTGCCCTCACTGACCCCTTCCAAGAGGAAGTAGGAGCTGTGACATCCTCTGGGACATGGTCAGGGTGGAGCTCACCCTACCATCTGTGCAGGGGATTCTGGACATATCTAGATGAGTGCTAATCAGCACATCACCCAAGAACATAACTTTGAACCCTCTGGTGCTGCTGCTCATGGACTGAAGGGCTGTGGCCCAGCCATTCCTGGGGATCAGCAGTTTCTGAATTTATTTGATCATGGAACACTACAATAAGCTGACAGAACAGCATGAGCTATAACGCATGCTTGGATGGAAGCAGACAATAAAAAATGGCCTCATAGTCAAATTCATTGCTGCAAGAAGTGATAGGAATTTGATTCATGAATAATGTACGATATACTGCATAAAAGATGACAGATAAGAAAAGGTACACAGCATACAGCAGCAATCCCTGGACAGACAGCACACACGCTAATGGTAAGATGTGAGTGTCGGCAGCATGCACGGATCAGGGGGTGCATGCCCTGTGGGCTGGGACAGGAGGTCTCTCACAGGCGTCCTGCATCCTCTGTTACGTGTAATAATTAGTGTGTAATAATATTAACTTACGTAGATGTGCCCAATGCTGTTCTTCCTTCTGTTTGTTTAATTTTTAATTTAATTTTTTTATTTTTAGAGAGAGAGACTGTGTGAGCAGGGGAGAGGGGGCAGAGAGAGAGAGAGAGAGAAAGAATCTTAGGCAAGTTCCATGCTCAGCGCAGAGCTGGACACGGGGCTCGATCCCATGACCCTGGGATCATGACCTGAGCCGAAATCAAGAGTTGGATGTCAACCGACTGAGCCACCCAGGTGCCCGCTTCCTTCTGTTTTTAATGTTAGATGCTAAATGTTTCTAGCATCTATTTTGTTGTCCTAGATTATCGAGATATCACTAGAGTTTCGTAGAATAGTTCAGAAAACACTGCTCTAAATAATCCACAATTCTTTTATAGCAGATCATTAGAGTTGTCACCCTGGACTGTGCTGTTTTGGCTCCACAGAACCACTTTTCCTGAGCTCCATCCTCTTGTAGTAAGGGCTATTATAAGCAGCAGCCCTGGGAAGGCCCCCAGTATCTACTGCAGGATGTCACGGGCCACACTGCCACAACACCACACAGTAACCTCTTGATGAGGACGCCCCAAAGAAATTTCTCTTGGGCCTTGGGGCCTACAAAGATGGGGATGCTTCTGAACGACTGTACTTTGTTTTATGAACCCTGACTCTCTCTAAAACCGTATTTCTCTCTTTGCCTCAATGTCCAGAAAGCTCAGAACTTGAATGAGTGGCCTACCTTTAGCAAACATGCAGGACTTTACAGCATATCTTTCTGCATATTCACTTTCCTCTAGCTTCAGCAAAGTAGTAGCTTTATTTCCACTTCAACCTAATTTATCTTTTAAATTAAACCTTATTTAGTTTAAGTTTAGGCTTTTTAGTAGGTGCTTCCAATCTTTTTTGCAACAAAGTAGGGCATGATCATATTCCATTTAGGGGAGGAGGAACGAGCCCCTTCACCACATCTTGGGACACCTCTGAGTTCGCTGCTGGCCTTACTCAGGTGGGGCCTTCTTAAGGAACAAGCTGAGAACTCCTGCTTCCCTGGGCACGGAAAGCACCATCCCTGGCAGTCTTCATGCTACAGTGGTTTGTGGGAGCCGGGAAGCCACTCCTGGGTACTCCACGGCTCTTTCTCCAGGGCAGCTCCACGGGGACCGCTGGCCTCCCTGTGACTCATCCCCATCCATCTCAGCACTGAGGCAGGCTGATGTCACAGCAGTCTGTTCTATTCTGAACACTTCTTCCCGGAAATGTTTTTACATCAAATCTACCCACCCAGCCCTCCTCTGCTGGGTGGGAGCTTTCCATCCTGTGGCTGTCATCCTGCCAGACGTAACGTCCATCTGTTGCCCAGGCTGTGAGCTGATGGGTTGGGCTGTTTTCACTCAGCCTCAGAAGTGGCCTGACTTCCTGGTGTAACGATATTTTTTCTTTACTTCGAATGGGCTCCTTTGGTCATTCACCAACGACAGAGTGCCACCGTGGGCCTGGTGCTATTCTAAGGGTTCTTAGAAAGAAAGCTCCAGTGTGCCTTAGGACCCAGCTCGTCATCTCCACACCCTAGTAGGACTGACCCGTGGAGCACTGGACACAATGGAAATGTGGCAACTGCTAGTGTGTATGCCCAGATTGGGTTTCCCCTATTGACATGGAACATAAGCCAATTCAAGCCTCCTGGCCCTTGATAAAATAAGCAAGTGGTGGAGTCTTCAAGACTCTCTTGTTACCAAGCTCTGGCATTTGTGTTCTATCATATTTGCTACCCTATCATCCGGTTGTTAATTCAACAGACACTTGTTAAACCCCACAATGTGCTAAGCATATGCTAAACACAGTTCTGGCTCTCAAGGCACCTGCTGCCTGGTGAGAGAAAGAGGCCTGCATGGCAGAAGAAAGCTAAGACACCTATGGGAAGGACACCTACTTCAATTTTGTATGATGCTTTGAACGTCTGGTAAAGACACTGTGAAGATATTTCATGGGAGACATTAAGAAGTGCATACATACGTACAACAGAGAACAATAGAGTCCTGCTAATGTACATATTTAGAAAACACACCTACATACCTCTCTTCCCCATTTATCTGGGGACTGACTTTGGATGTGAAGTGTCCAAAAGGGGACTTTTTTAAAGAAAAAAATGTGTTTATTTATTTTGAGAGAGACAGAGAGAGAGAGCACGAGTGGGGGAAAAGCAGAGAGAGGATCCCAGGCAGGCTCTGAGCTGTCAACACAGAGCCCAAAGCGGCTGGATCTCAGGAACTGGAAGATCATGATTGTAGCTGAAATTAAGTGTCAGTTGGACTGAGCCAGCCATGCTCCCCAGGGACTTATTTTAAATACCCCAGTGCTCCAGCACTAATGGCCAGAAGATGTCACTACAATCCATCAGAACCCGGCCAACGGGGCTGTGCCCAAGGAGCTGCCGAAGCCATTCATCAGAGGCTTTCATCTGACGGATGAAAATCTAAGCGACAAGGATACTGCAGAAACCGAGGCTTTGTGGGGCCTTGGCAAAAAGCCCAAAAGCTGACCAAGTTTTCCTTATGCTGCATCTTAGGTCATTACCTGATAAACATAAGGTTGCTGAAGCCTGTATCCCTGCATTTGGAAAGTCTCTGACGGCCTTGCTATTGCTAATGCTAGTCTGTAAGCGACACGATTAAATTGCTGACTTGGAAACAAAGGCAAGTGGCTGGGGCCAGCGAGAAGCAGAGGTGGCAGGGCTGGCTGTCCTTGAGGCTGTGGGAAACTCCAGAGACTCCACACGCCGGTGCCACCACTCCCGCGCGCTCCACTTCTGCCCACTTTGCCTTCCCTCCTGCCAGCTACACAGCGCCCCAGCACATGGATTTTAGCAGAGGTCACCTTCCCACATGCCACGGGACTCAATGCCCCAGTTTCCAAGAAGGGCCAGGAACACATGGCATGAAACCAGGTAAGAGGGAACTAGGAAGCATCATCTCTTTGTATCACAGGGGCAGACGGACATGTGCTGAAAAGCGCTGCAAGGCCATCGTGCCTCAGGACTGCTGGCCGGCACACGGGGTCAGCCTCCCCTTCAAAGCCCACCGCAGGGCTTGCGTGTGGAGCAGAGGGGGTGCACTTTCAAAGCCAGTGTGTGTAAACCTAAGTCAGAGGGTCTGAAGCTCAGGACGACAGCACTGCCCCGAATGTATTTTTATCCTCTCCTGATGGAACGAGCCCTCTACTGGGGAAGTCCTGATAGAAATAAATGACAAGGTCACCTTTCCCCAGTATGTGACTTTCACTCAGATTCCAGTACATCTGTCACCAGTGGGTGTTGGCCAAGCAGGAAAACTGTGTCATACACATTCTAATGTGGTACAACGCTTAAAACCACACCGTGGCCTTTATATTGTTAGTTTTCCTGGTGATTACAAATTCTAGCAGTCGTTTGTAAGTCAGGGACACAGTGCTCTGGACTTGAATTAATTTTACTTTAAAGTAGTATTCTTGCCATGCATTTACTGAGCATTTTAGTTCAAACTGAATGGATTTAAGTCTCACCTACAAGGCTAGCAGGATTAGGTTTCTGCCCTCACACCGTTCATGAAACCTTTAAAACTGGAACTCATTAATTCAGCCACATCCTGGGTAAAAAACAAGGGCAAATGCTGATGGCTTTCAAAGTACCTCCATATACATTGCTTTCTTCAATCCCCAGAATATCCAATGAAGCATCAGCATACCCATTTTGCAGAAGAGGAAACCAAGGCGCAGCAAAGCAAAGTGTCTTGCTCAAGATGATACATGATCCATGAGGCAGAGTCGGGCTCTGATTCTCTTGAGCCTCAGCAGTACTTTGTCTACTAGGCCACAGCTGCCTCTAAAAGAGACAGGCCCGACTCCATGCCTGTGTTTCCATTTTCAAAGAGTAGCAGACAATAGAATAAAGCTTTGGGAGTTAAAACAACAATTTTCCTAACTTCCTCTAAAAAAAAAAAAAAAAAAGGCACTGCCATAGGCATTCCATTCTCTCTTCTTTTCCTTTGAATTTGATTGGCCAGACCCGTTTGCGCAGGTCAGAGATAATGCTATTATTCTAAGGAGATAACGCATTCAATCCTGCTGTGAGCAAAATAACAAGAACTAGTTACCCCTAGTTTAGAACAGTCACACCTAGAGCAGAGAAAAACATCTTCCCTGTCCCTGCACGGGCCACAGAACCCTCGGAAACCTTGCTGGTACCTCGGCAGGAGTGATCCATCTTGTTGAATTGGAAGTAGCCTGACTTGCACTGGCATAGGGCGACACCATCCAGGTCAGTGCAGATGGAGGTCTCCTTGTCACATTCCGGAGTCTTCCGCTTGCACAAGCTGCCCGCTAAGATGAAAAAACAAAACAGTGAACCAAACAAGACCTCCTCCACTGCAAACCTCAAGATACATCAACTTTCCATTTAAAGAGGCTCTGAGAACAGTTTCTGAAAAGTGCCTGGTACAAGTCTCCTTTCAGGGGCCCGCTTTTAGCTGCCTTGGCCACTCCTTCCCTGTGTCAGCCCCAAGCCTCTGTACTCCAGGTCACACCGCATGCCATGGGACAGAGGACCCAGACAGAAGAAACAGGGTGCTGTCTCCGACCCCGGCAGCCACCGTAAATACGGCCCTCGGTGCCATGGTGTCTTCTGTGCCTGCGTCCTAACAGACTGCGGGGGAGAGCCAGCACTGAGCCAGGAAACATGATCGTGTCCTTCTTAGGAAGCCGTGAGGCTCAGACCTGTCTCAGCGGAGGCACAGCTCTGTGTCTGCTCTGTGTCTACATGACCTAACGGGAGGCTGTGCACTCCTCTGGCAGGACAGCTTGCTGCCCACAGACCTATTCCAAGGGTCGGTGTGGAAGACAATCTGCTGCCCCGGCACTGTGGTGTCATTATGTTTCCTGTGTCCCCACTACACTGGCCATTTCTTGGGGGTTACTCATCTCCGGGGCTTCAGCACCTTGCACAGGGATGGTCACACACAGTGCTCAATACATGCATGCTGAAGGTGCTTCAGGTCACCAGTCACCAGGCCATCACCATGGGAGACAGAGCTGGGTAGAGGAATGTGTCTTTCTGGCTTGCTACCTCCTTCCCTTTAGGGCCTTATTCTCTACATGTGTATCTACTTGGCTTGTCCAGCTCTGGGCATGTGGGCCATGCTCATTTCATGGATGACAAAGAAGTATCTCCTTGTTATCAAAAAGCACTCATTGTTGGGCATGTGGCCCTCTCTGAGGCTGCACACAGTAGACTCTCTCTGTATACACGAGACACATAATGAGGGCACGTTCACTAAGACATGCCTGATGAAAAGGGACATGTAAATGGGGGCACACAGTAGAACAAAAACGCACAACTAACTGGTTAGTGGACAGTAACTTCTTCACAGCCAGGTATAGAGCAAGGCAGGACTGACATCTGCTCTTGCTGCAGGGAGGTAAGAGCAAGTTCACGACCGGGAGAGCTGCCGAAGGGTGATGTGTACACTGTGCAGTGAGGCCTGGTCTCCCCTTTCCCATCTTAAGGAAGACACCAACCTATTCAGAAACCAGGTACTGGTTCTTACCATGGCAAAACTGCCCCGACCGTGGTGATGTGAGCTGACACCCACACAGGGTCCCCACAGCCGCCTCCTTTTCTGAGTCCCGAGAGCTTGGGACCTAGGGGACAGCCTGGTCACAGGGAGGCGAGCTTAGGACACAGCCTTTAGTTTTCAACACTGCATTTCCTGTCTTTATCATTGGAAGCTGGTGTGCTAAATCAAAACTCAGCTTGTGTGTGCGATAGAATTTCCTTTGTTTATTGTGAAAGTTGGTATTTAAAAGAGAAAAATAAAAAATGGAAAATCTCACCAGACAAACTATAAAGCTGGCATCAGAGAGGTATCAAACGCCCACAATTCGTCGTCTAAACTTTTGGAAAGCTTTGCCAGTCCTCAAGCTTTAATATAAAGGAATACTTCCAGGGTAAAAGGCTGGCGCTAGCCTTGTCCAGTAGCCAGACTGAGTTGCCTGGCCTGATTAGATATTTTCTGGAAGTCAATGTCACATTTTCCTTCCATCCTGCCCATTAATCCAGCCTGCTGACAACTACTACTCACCCTGCTGAAGCAACCCTTCCCTACAACGAAGCAAAGAAGCCAGGCCTTGCCTCTGCAACAGTGGAGTTGCTATCCTAAAAATCCTTAAAGAACATTCTGCCATAAATCCATCAAATGCAACCACATATAATCCCATTTTCATTTTAAGCCTGGCGATGTGATTTTTCTACATCCACAATTCCCATGGTCTTTCCTGGGCATAACATCCGCCTGACAGACAATGAGAACTTATGTAAATCTACGGCTGAGACACTCCTTGGGGGATTTCCAAAGACTCTAAACCTCTGGAGGCATTAGAGCTGCAGCTCTTTGGAAGTTGAGGAAGTGGACATTTTGCAAACTGCAGGGTGAAAACCTGCCTTTGCAAGGGCAGCTTCCAGAGTAGCCCAGCATACCCATGTGTTGGAAACACCCAAATATCAGAACCTGACAGCTCCTGCCTGTCAAGGCTACCTCTCCAGCACTCAGAAAGGGAGCAAAGAGACAGAGTTGGGTATGTTGGCAAAGCCAGGAGAAGAACTGGGAGGAAAACCAGAGAAGTGAGCCTGTTTTCAGCCAAGAGGCATGGCTGCCTTTGTTTTCGAGGGCTCTGGAAGGAGAGGTACAGAATGGGGACCAGAAGCACATGTAGGGGCAAGAGGCCATGTGAGAAATCCTCTCAGTTTTGCTGTGACCCTAACGCTGCTCTAAGAAAATAAATAAATAAAATCTAAAAAAACAAAACAAAGAATGGGACCTCAGCAAGGAAGCTAGGAAGCTAGGGGCTTTCCCATAGGCCACATCCAAATAAGAGAAAAAAATGGGGTGAGAGTGGGCAGGCCTGCCATGAGCAGGATCTTACAAATCCAAGTATGTGGCCACTTGATTTATAAGACATGAAACACATTTACTGGAGACATAAAACTAACCTGGTACTATGCTGACTATATAGGATGAACTTTTTTTTTTAATGTTTTTATTTATTTTGGGGGGAGAGAGGGAGAGAGAGAGCACACACACACAAGCGGGGGAGGGGCAGAGAGAGAGAGGGAGACACAGAATCCAAAGCAGGCTCCAGGCTCCAGGCTCTGAGCTGTCAGCACAGAGCCTGATGCAGGGCTCGAACTCATGAACCATGAGATCATGATCTAAGCTGAAGTCGGACACTTAACTGACTGAGCTACCCGGGGGGCCCCTAGGACGCACTCTTTAAGTGTTTAGTGAATGAAAAGGTCCTCTTCCTGCTAACTAGAGATGAAAAATTGGGACCCTTGAATCACTGGCAAGAGAAACAAAGAAGAGCTCTTGCCTCAAAGTTTAGAGCACAATATAATGGGGTGTAAACTTTTTAGTTAATTCCCCAATGATGCTAAATGACAGCAACTTCAATTCCAGAAAGTTCAGCTCCTTTCTTCCCCCATATGAATAGCCTTGAAAGGAGCTAAAGCTACAGCATTCACAAGGTTATGCTCCCAGCTCCCCAGCTCTGCCATGCACAGGCCTGTGAGAAGAGCCCTGTGGATCAGTGCTCAGAAAGCCCTGAGCCCCTGGGAATGCCCTGGATCTTCCAGCAGATACAGCCCCAAACCTGCTCCCTACAACTTACATCCAGCATCTGGACACCAGATGGAGAGGCTCAAAGAGTCTGCATCCTTTGCTAGTCCTAACTGTCTAGCACAGGGAGCTAACCAGAGCTCACTCTGATCACTTACGAGACAACAGCAGGAATAAGCCTCCTTTGTGAGGAAGCAATTTTAATTCTAGCAAAGTTTTCCCAACCCAGAGGCAAAACTTCTTCTCCAAGATCCAAGTCTGCCTTCTGAACTCATTGTCTATAATCCCTCTCTGTATCTACTTCACAGTAGATGTACTGCAGAAGTTTTGACAAAGCAGATAAAGCGAGAACAAGAAAAGGGAAACCAGCGAGTAGTCTGGCCTACATCGTTCCGGTCTTGTTTCTGTGCATTGGTGATTTGCAAACACACGAACAAGATGGGTAATACTGCCCATGCTTTTTTTTTTTTACTTAGTGGACTATCACGATGAAGGTTTGGGGTATTGATAAGCATGTATATTCTGTGCAGGAATTTCTGTTTCCCTCAGAGAGAGCTGGAACTTTTTAAGGTAAAGAGGAATGATTTCATCGCATCAGCTCCTGTATCCCATCATCTCTTATACACCAGTGAAGAAGAGGAGACAAAAAAGAGGCAACATGCCAAGGACCCGGTGACTTCAAAGCTATGCGTGTGTGCACGCACACATGTACAAAGATACAGACACACAAAGGCCTTTCGCTTAACACCCATTTCTTTTTTTAAGTTTTTATTTATTTTTGAGAGAGAGAGAGAAAGTGCGAGCAGGAAAGGGGCAGAGGAAGACAGAGTGAGAACCCCAAGCAGGCTCCACACTGTCAGCGGGGAGCCTGATGCAGGGCTCAAACCCATGAACTGTGAGATCATGACCTGCACCAAAGTCAGACCCTTAGCAAACTGAGCTACCCAGGAGCCCCAGCACCCATTTCAAAGAGAGACTGGCTCTGTGACGAACTTCTTGAATCTGAGCCCCGAGTGCCTTACATATCTATCCTAGGTCTGTGCCTAACTGTATAGGTGGAGTTCTCCCAGAGGGCCATTCTCTTACCTCTGAAGATCCGCCTCTGAGATCCCAAGAGCTGGCAGACCTCAGCAGAGGACCTACAGGAGTTGACACATTTCTGCATCCCGTCAGCCAGGTCAAACAGTGTCACATTGGAGGCCAAGGAGAACGTGGTTTGCAGGGACATGACCACTGCACTGGACTCCCTGTAGACAAAGTGTGTAGGGTTTTGACTGTCCTAAAATGACATGTGGGCCCAGGGCTTTTGGAAAATGAATCCATCTCCGTTCTCCAGGAAGGGAATGGGAGAGCATGGAGGCCCAGTGACTTTGGCCCCCCCTGGTCACTCTGTGGCTTGGTCAAAACAGAGCCCGGTTTAGTTGCTGTCACCTATGTTAGAATAGCCTCCCCTTTATGAAAACTGGTTCACAAGTGAGAGTAATTCTGTTACTTACCTAGAAGCATGAACTGTGGATCGGGTATAACCAGGAAACATTGAAAAACACACATTTAACTGAAAGGAAGAACAGGTTGGTCATTAACTGTGAGATAGATAAAAGCCCTAGACCTAGAACCAATTTCCTATTTTCAGGATAAAATAGGCATTTTCTAGCTATCAAGTTATCAGCGGGCAGCTTTACAGAGGAGTGGTGTCCTTTTTTTTATTCCCTTCTTAAATGCCTCTCTGCTCTTGTTCTGTTGTTCCCTGAGTACAAAGGGAAAGAGGCAGATAGTAAATCAGTGGGGAAAATCTTGGCAGGAAATGATGTTCAGAACAGCACCCTTGGATGCAAAACATCTTCAAAGGAACAGATCTCTTCTAAGACCCAGGGTTTCAAAAAACTCAGACGCAACTGTTTATTTGGACTTTGCAGAGTGAACGAGGCTCACTGAAAAGACTTCAGCTACCCCCGGTCTGGCAGGCCTGACACAAACCCCTCATAATCTGCAGTGAGTTGACCTAACTCAAAGATAGGTCCTCTTCAAAAAGGCTCTCCATGGGAAATTACATTACATGGGTCAAGAGCCCCTTTGTCGAGAGCAAATTAAGAGTGACTCTCCCTGTGTTTGCCTTGTGCCCTCAGAGAGAGCAGAAAATCCCTCTAGGGCATCAAGTTCCATGCCTGTTTTTCTGCTCCCCCAACAGTGGAGGCTGGAGATTCCTTCTATGCTGCGGAAGGTTGTAATACCTTGACCTATGCAGACACGCCTGTCTTCAAAGCCTGTGTGTCAGACACATTTATTGTTCATAGGATGGAATAAAACATAGGATGTTATCAAACCTTTGGCTTTGTATGGCATTGCTTTCTATTCTAATAGGCAATGATTTATTAGTAGTATAATTACTTAAACGTTTTCCCCCAGGTAAAAACAGAAAAGGCATATTTCAGAACAGAATGGTATCTTGGGAAAGGCCACTTGAAGTGGCTTCTCTAGTCTAGTCTAGTCTATGGGAGTGGGGATGTCACATCACTAGTAAATTATACACTCATACCTGGTGAAAATGAACAAGTTAAGTAAGTCACTGAGCACCGTATACTGGGAGGGACAGCACCTCTGCACAGGATTCTAAGCCCCTGTACTGCCTTCGAAGGAAATATTGACCTATAGCACACCCAAGAGGCAGCTGTGGTGAAGTGACAAGAACACCAGGTATAGGGCTGGTAGACATAAAATCCTGCTGTATAGTAAAGAATTTAATCTTGCTCAAACAGAGGTCTGGCCCTTGGCTCCCAGAAGCTAATCAATAAGCTTTTGGAATATCCTTTGTCTACCTGGAGGCCCTGGGCCACTCCAAATATCTAACAACGTGACTTATGCAGGGGTTTGGGGTTATATGGTATCAGCCTAACCTCGAGAGGGGCTGGAGACTGAGGTCAGCCATGTGAGCGGTTGAATATGTCCATATATTTGCTCTAGACACCAATATTCAAGTGAGCTTAGCAATACTCCATGAATACTGTATACATCATTGCCAAGAGGAGCTAACACAGTGCATGGCTCTATGGGGATAGGACAACTGGATGCATCAAATTTGGAATCCTCCTTGACTCTGCCCTATGTGTCTCTCCCATAGCTAACTGTAACAGGGACCTTTTCACTGTAATAAACCATAACCATGAGTTTAAGAGCTTTCACTGAGATCTGAAGTCCTTACAGTGACTATCAAATCTGAGGGTGGTCTTGGGGATCCCCAAACTTGCAAATGGTGTCAGAAGTGAGGATGGTCTAGTGGGCTGTTCCTTAACTTTGCATCTGCTCTGTGTGAACTCAGGCAATGTCATTAACCTTCAGGGTCTCCCCAAATTCTAGCTGTAAATGTGTTGGCAATACCTCTTACAGGAGTGAGGCATCTGGCAAAGTGCCTGTCATAGACTAGATGCTCAATAGATACAGAGACAGAATTGGAATCTAAATGTCATGCAAATAAAATCTACAGTCCTATAAAATCCTATAGGTTTTGGCTAATATACTCTTACCTATAAAAAACAAGTAAAACTGAAATCAGAAATCAATTAATCTCTAAAACTTGTATTAATGGCAATTTTCAATGTTCTGAACACCAAATCTTAGACTCAGGTACCAGTTGAGAGGTAAAATTTACTATTTGAGCTTCTTTTTTTTGAAAGAAAGAGCAAGAGCGCAAGCGGGGAAAGGGCACAGAGATTGGAGGATAGAGGATCCGAAGCAGGCTCTATGCTGACAGCACAGAGCCTGATGTGGGGCTTGAACTCATGAACCGTGGGATCATGCCCTGAGCCAAAGCTGGATGCTTAACTGGCTGAGCCACCCAGGTGCCCCTGAGCTTCATTTTTATCTCGTTTTCCTTCTTTTTAATTTTTCCTTACTTTTTCCACCTGACAAAAAGTAGGCAAAGAGGGAAAGAAGAGGAATCAAAGGCCTCTCGATAATCTTTAAAAAAAAATTTTAATGTTTATTTATTTTTCAGAGAGAGACAGAGTGCGAGCAGTGGAGGGTCAGAGAGAGAGGGAGACACAGAATCCAAAGCAGACTCCAGGTTCCAAGCTATCAGCACAGAGCCCAACGCAGGGCTCGAACTCACGAACCATGAGATCATGACCTGAGCCGCAAGTCTGATGCTTAACCAACTGAACACTGAGGCTCCCCAAAGGCCCCTAGATAATCTGTGCAGTGAGTTCTCAACCCTGGAAAATCAGGATTAACTGTTATGTCTTTGGCATTCTCCTGAGGAAAAAGAGCATTATTCTCCCCAAGTTTGGAAACACAGAGCGAAAGTCACACAGCATGTCAACTGCAGATGGGAGAGTAGGATTTTCTGGATCTTTCCTCTTTGCCAATAGTTCTTATTGGTGCATACCATCTAACCGTCTGTGACTATGAATCTGCACAGGGAAAAGAAACGCCAAGGCACTGATAAAGGCTGCATGTGAGAGCACACCGAAGAAGTGCTTCTCCTGGGCTTCACTGGATCTCAGCACCTCCTTTCAATTTCCAAGAGGCTTTTAATTTTACCATGAAGTTTACCTCCCAAATGTAATGGAAATGAACAATAGCCCAGGAAATATAGCTGGTCCTCACGAGGTTCCCAATTCTGAATGAAATTTGTTCTAGAAAACAAAGGACTCAAAGAAAGATGCTTTTCAGGAAACTTACTGTTCTGGTGATCTCATTTTCAACTTCACGTAGGTCTGAGTGTTTCTCCATGGTGGTATTGAGAAACGTTTTCTTTAATTTAAACTCTGTCACGAAGGTCCTAACTGAAAATGAGAACATAACCCGTTGAGACCACGCAACTGGCCGACTGATACATAGCCGTGTGTTTGTAAATCTCTAGCATATCACTCTTAACTCCACCTCGCAGGACAACCGTGGTGCCTGTCCTTCTCCTTGAGGATAGAGAACACCTCTCCCTCTTCTAGTTCCTCTCTAGGAAGGTGGGCTTCCACTGAGCACAAGGCTCAGACTCAGTAAACCTTTGGGTCAAAAACTCCTTTTGCACGTGTGTGTGGGCTGCTGTGAGGAGCCATCCTGCCACCTTGCCAGTCGCCTCCTACATAGTAGATGCTCAGTGAAGCTGGGACAAGGAGGAAAGACCAGCTGGCTTAAATGACATAATCCCAGGAGGAGGGGGAGGGGATGTGGGGTCAAGCACAAAACATGCTCGTCAGGCCTGAGAAAGCTTTCGATAGAGAAACGCTGTTGTTCTCTAGCCTACATTGCAAAGCCCTCAGCTTCAAGGGTAGGCTTTGGTTTCCTCTTCTCATCAGAGTTACCCCACCAGCCGCCATCCCTCTCGCATAGAGGAAATGCCCATTTTGTCGCTGATGAAAGAGACTTCCAGAAATCGGACAACGGATTCAGGATGACAGAGAGGCTGTGGAGGACGGTGCCAAACATCTGTAGTGGGCCCAAGCTGCGGGGACTGCCAGGCCCCATGGTCACAAGCCAGGCAATGCAAACGACCCATATTCAAGATATTGTTTGAGTTCAGACCTGAAAGAAAGCAGCCCCGTTTTCAAGGCCCATTTCACTCATAAAATAAAAGCGTACTCATCACTTTGTGCTGACTGGGCCTGAGGAGAATGGGACTTACAAATGGGCAGGCGACCAAAAATTAGCATAGCATGCTTTCTATCTGCCTCTTATCTTCCTTTATATTAAATTCTTATCTTTCCCTCTGGACAGGGAGGGAAAAAAAAGACTCGAAACCCAGGAACCCACGAAGCTGCTCTTTCACAGAAAGCTTGCCTGCTGAATTAAGAAAAAGGCCCACAAATGAGCCAGGGAACACATTTAACATCTTATACTTACTGTCTAAAGCCCTTAATCCTTATTTAACATCTTTTTGCTTGTTCTACAGTTCACTGAAGCCAGCTGCTTAGGACTCTTTCTGAGCAGCAGGGAGCTCTTTGAAAACATTCTTGGCCAAATGAAAGCATTTCAGCATGCTCTAATTTGCATGTTCCTCTGATGTTTATGAACAATGAAGCTAAATGACTTGAAAAGGGAAAGATGATTGTTAACACAAAAGAACGGCTCTCCTCCTGATCTGAGGTGCCTGTGGGACACTGCACACAGGCTTCCACAACTCCCACCCCACTCCTTCATCTTCCTTCCTCACCCATCCAGGCTGATACCCAGACTCTCTGGATGGAAATATACATATTGTAACTGTTACGTACACAGATCTCTTCCGAATCATGACAGTAAATGTGGCCTCTGCTTTAAGAGCAGCTCTGAAGACGGCATCACGCAGCGTCCTGCAGCCCCTGCACTCTGCCCAGCACACTGACGTCTTTATGCCTGCCTTTCATCATCTGGCTTTAAGGCAATTTTTTACTTCACATGCAACTAACTGCTGACTTATACAGGTTATATAAATGATTTTTTCATTATTTATTTATTTTTATTTACTAAGTTTTTAATTTCAATTCCAGCATAGTTAACATAGTGATACATTCATTCCACATGTCCACTGTACACATCCATGCATCACCATGTGCTCATCCTGACAAGTGTCCTCCTTAACCCCCATCGCCTATTTTACCCATCCCCTGCCCGCCTCCCTCTGGTAACCGTCAGTTTGTTCTCTGTAGTTAAGGGTCTGTGTTTTGGTTTTCCTCTCTCTTTTTATAGAAATGAATTTTTAAAAGATCCATAAGTATTACTTTGTATTCAGAGTACTTAGTGTTTTCATTGCTGTCAATTCTGGTCCAAGAGGTTGGGGGCTAATGTTAAATGATACCTCCCATCTGGAGAACTCCCCCATTTTCAAAGCTTGCTCAGATACTTCATTTTATTTGCTCTTCACAATAACCTTGAGTGGGAAGCAGAGCAGGTGGTAATCTGATTTTACAGATGAGTAAATGGAGGCTCAGGGGTCATGGGCCGTAGGTGGTAGCTCCAGAGCTGGAAGCCAGGCAGCTGAGCTCCTGGCAAGAGCATTTTCCACACTGCTTCACAATAAAATCATTCCATCTTCTCCCTCCTTAAACCAAAGACTCCTGGCCTATTTCTTCCAGGGGGTAGCTAAATGGAATCGGTTACCCCCAAAACAAATAAACTATTAGAGTAAGAGGAACTCTTGATTTTGAGTGATGTCTATATGCCTAGATTTTTTTTTCCTTTAAATAATGCTTTGACTTGATCCTTGTATTTTGAACAATTTCCAAAATCCTACCATTATTTTAGTAGGGTATCAACTGTTTGAAATACATTTCTAGGCCCAGGATGGAGCTGCTCCTGCCCAAGGTGCCACGTCAGCCAACCGAACTTTCGAGTTCTGTAAATGCCCCCGGTGACTAAAAATGCAGCATATTCAGTCGGTCAATTCCCCAACGCCAAGTCAACTATTGGCTCTATACTTACTCCCTTGTCCTTGACCTTTCTAAATAAGGGCAGATATGCAAGCCTAGCCGATCATGCCCTGTTTCAGAAGTGATGCCGCTTCTAACACTCTATAAAACTCCTGCTTGCCCAAAACCCCTCAGGGAGAGAGCTCCACTGTTTGTGAGGCTCTGTACTCCCCCAGTCCACGACTGTTCCCCTTTAAATAAAGGACATCAAACTCATTACCTAGCCCTTCTAGTTTTGTCATTTGACACAATCTTTTTAAAAAATCTGATGATTCCCCTCAGCCTGTTAATTCACGCAAATATCACTTTTCAGAGGTCACAGACATTCATTCTCTCAAAAAAATATTTACTGAGCACTTTTTGTGTGTTAAGTATCACACCGGTCAATCAAAGGTGAGTCACTTTACCTACCAGTTTCCTTATCCAGACTAGATAACTCTATGCCCTTCACTTCTAATTTCTTCAACAAGTTCCATGTTGAACTGAACACTCTAACGCAAGGTTATACCCTTTGTGGAAGAAAGCTTTTATGATGAACACATTATTATGTGATGGGAGCTGTGGGCTGAAATGTGGCCTCTCATCAAACAAGCGTAGATACTTGGCCACTTAGCACCTGGTCAGGACCTTAGTTTTCAAGTGGGTTGTTTGCTTTTTAACATGTAAGCTGGAGATTATATTTAAAATCAACCAGCTTCAGAACTATCAAATTAGGGAATGAAGTAGGACAATCTGTATGGTACAATTATGGCAGCTTTGGAAAAATGTATCTGCCTATGAACAGGACCATGAAGATCATTTTTAAAAATGAAAAGGAGGGGCGCCTGGGTGGCTCAGTTGGTTAAGCGGCCGACTTCGGCTCAGGTCATGATCTCACGGTCCGTGAGTTCGAGCCCCGCATCGGGCTCTGTGCTGACAGCTCAGAGCCTGGAGCCTGTTTCAGATTCTGTGTCTCCCTCTCTCTGACCCTCCCCCGTTCATGCTCTGTCTCTGTCTCAAAAATAAAAATAAACGTTAAAAAAAATAATAATAAAAAAAAATGAAAAGGATGTGTGAATGTGGTAGGATAATCAGGGTTTTATTCTCTCTTTTTTCTCCTTAAAAATATATTTTTTATTATGTAGTTAGAATATCCTTTTGATATATATTTTTCCTAACTGTAGGGTGAACGGTTAAGCAAATAGTGTTATGCACAAATAATGGCCTATCCATGTACTCATTAGGAAGTTTGTAAAATATTTTTAATAACATGGAAAAATGTTTAAGATATAAAGTTTGTACAAATACTACATGGTTGCAATTGTATAAAAATATAATGCAGAGTAAAAAAAGATTGCAAATAAGGTGCTGTATCTCTGAGTGGTTGAAAAATAGGTAGCATCTTTACTTCTTTCTATATTCTTTAAGTTTATACCTTGGAAAGATCCTGACTGTTTAGGGAGGAAAACAATAAATGTTATTTTTAAAAATATTTTGTGGTACAGAAAAAAATTCCAAGATAGATTAATTCTCTTACCCAGGTTGCATATTCCTTTTTCCAACTGGTACCCAACCGGGCATTTGCAGGTATAGGATCCCTGAGTATTGTTGCACATGGCCAGGGGTGGGCAGGGGTTCAAGAGGCATTCATTCACATCTACAGAGGAGAGAAAACGGGGCCACAATGAACCTGCGGCAGACAGCAGAATCATTACCCAGTGCAGTGAGCACTTCCGAAGGGCCAAATGGCACTGGGTGCAGTGGGGCCCCAGAGATGAGTGGGATGTTGCCCTTGTCCTCAAGGGGCTGTCTATCTACAGGGGATGGAGGCCGTCGTGTATATGACCAACTAGAAACAAATCAGGCTTTGAAAGTACAGAGAGAGTAGGAGATCCTGATGGAAGGGAGATTAAGGACTATTTCAGATAACATCTGAACTGGGACTGGAAGGACTTTAACAAGCAGATGGGGGTGGGGTTGCAGCCTGAGGCACCAGCAGCGAAGGCCACAGGCAGGAAAGCGTAGGGGTCTTTAGGGAGCTATAGATGGTCCAGTGCAGTAGGGGCGTAGGCAGCCCACTGAATGGAGCCAGATCATGGAGACGCGTCAACATTATCGTCTGATGTTATTCTGCAGACAACACTTAAGTATGCCAACTCTCAAATAAGCAGGGTTTTTACTTATGAAAAATCTTGCTTTCCTACATTTTGAAGGAAAACAGCATTATTGCCTATCTCAAGGACATACTGTAGTACAGACCACTGGAGACACTTTTCCTCTTACCCATACTGCAGTCATCCCCTTGCCAGGAAGGTGAGCACATGCATCGATACCCACGGCTGCTGGAGTCCACAGAGCATTTCCCATCATGAAGACAAGGGTTAGTGGCACAGCTGTTAACTAAAAACACATTCCAGGAATAAAGCAGTTAATCACATAGGAAATGTAAAAGCAGCTCTAGGTAAATATTTAATTCTCCTGGCTAATATTTGATTTTTGCTTATTTCTGTTTACTTGCCCTGAGAGGTCGCACTACTAAAATAGAACGGGTTCCCGGGAGGTACAGAAGAGACGCTGAGGGACCGGATCCTGGCAGTAGTTTGTGTACGTGCACGTGTGTTAGACAACTGGATCCTTGAATGCAAGAATTGGTTCCAATCCTAATGCTGCTTACAGGTCACTCAGTTCAAGGCTGATGATTATATCGCCTTTGACACTCAGAAAATTCTACTTGAATCTCTGCCAATTTAAAACACACATCGGGGGAGAAGTGGTCCCTGATTAACCATCCTCCCTGCTCCAGGATTCCCCCGTTCCAAAAAAATCTTAAAATATAACTGGGCCTCCACATATGGTGCAATCATTTGGAAAAACAATCGAAGTTGTGCACTGCAGTGCCCTCTCTTTACATAATGTCACTATGAACCCTATCTAATTCATCTAGGCCCTAATAGTGCCCAGGCTTCAGCATCATCTTAGACTCCCGGGGCGGAGACCACAACTCTCTGTTTTGGTATCTATAACTAGCATTGTCATGCTCTAGTTATGTAATAACTGTGTAATAAAGCCTTCTGACACATGCTCAGAGAAGCTGAAACCCACAACATAACTGCATCATTTCCAAGCAGAAAAATTGCTGGAAGAATGAGAAAAGGATGGCAGGAGTCAAGAGTTGTAATGCCAAAAAAATAATCCTGAGAACAAATGAGCTAAACCTAACAATGGTGTTCCTATTTTGCAAGGCTACTTTAAATATACCTAAAACTACCCAAAGAGGCACAGGACCTGCATAACCAAACACCGTACCATGGATACTGTCATAAAGAATATATTAACAGGAAGTAACAATGTTACTTATTCTCACCTACAGTTATCATTGTAATGACTACAATCAGCTTTAAGGGAGATTTGTGAATTAGGTTCCATCTGGTATTGGAATAGATTTGGCTGGAAATGAAGCCCTGTGAGTCCTGAAGCAGGGCTCCCAGCTTCCCTGGAGAAGGATCCACCTTTCATTTCCCAGAGGTGTTTAAATCACTGGCACAAAAGAGACACTGATTCGCCTGACATGGGGGGGCTGGTGGCAGGGGTGGTCATGGCCCTCCAGCCCCCAGGCTGACCGTGGCTGATTGGCTGGAACTCAGACACTAACTGAGTTCCCTTGCTCTAGTCACTACAAAGTACTTCTCTTCTTTCTTCTTTCCTTAAGACGTCAAGCTCCAGGGGTGCCTGGGTGGCTCAGTCAGTTAAGCATCCGACTTCGGCTCAGGTCATGATTTCACAGTTCATGAGTTTGAGCCCTGCATCAGGCTCTGTGCTGACAACTCAGAGCCTGGAGCCTACTTCAGATTCTGTGTCTCCCTCTCTCTCTGCCCCTCCCCCACTTGCGTGTGTGCGCGCTCTCTCTCTGTCAAAGATAAATAAGGATTTAAAAAATTAATTTAAAAAAACGAAAATAAAAAAAGATGTCAGGCTTATATAAGCCCTTTGCAGTTTTCCTTTTCTGGATCTGGACAAGCCGAATGTACAAATTTGAACACGACATCGAAAGATATACCATTCTAATTTCTTCTGCCTTTCCTTAAACTATGAAGAATCATGTGAATGGTTTGATTTCCCTCATACCAGCCACTTCAACATGAATATAAAGATAACCTCAAGAGTAATGTCAAGAAGCTCAGGTCGCCCTGTCACTATCAGAAAAGGTTAGTTCATCATCCCTTTGCCCGCATTTGTCCACTAGCAACATGTTCTTAGGAAGACCAAGGAGCCCAGCTTCCCTTGAATCAAGAGAAGCCTTCCCGGTAACTGAGAGGCTGGCTGAATGAGAGGCTCAGGGCTCTGACCGGCGGACAGAGCCTACTCACTCCCTGTGTCAGAAAGGCCACCTAAAGCTTCTCGATGCAGTTCTTCCACCGTCCCATCCCACAGCACTGACCTGCTCTGGCCTCACAAGACTTAAAGGCATGCCTGAAAGGCTCTTGCATTTCTGGGAATTATAAGCCACAACGGTGCTACCTACTGATGCCATACACAGCCAATGGCATCCTCACCTCTTCCTTTAGGGAGAGTTAGGTAACTCAGAGGTGAGAAAATTAGGTCATCCATGACATTGTGTTATAAGAGGACAACACAGACACGGAACTATTGCAAATCTGCCACACATTCACAGGCATCCCGAGCCTGTGCGGCTCCGCCTTCTACCTGGAGCTGCCGATGACAGTGCTGTCGGTGACAGTGTGCTGCCCCGAGCAGCGATGGTAGTAGATCTAGGAGTCAGTACTTGGTCTGTGGAAACGCCTACGGTCTGGGGAGAAGGAGATGTTCCGAGGAAGTGTGAAGCCGGGCTGTTCTCTTCTGTCACACCGAGCCCCGTGGTTGGTCCTTTCGCCGACGTGGGTACACTGGTCAGGGGCACCAACTGGGTGGTAGCATCTACGTGGGCTTGGCTCCTTTCTGTGGTGACAGCACTTTCTGTTGAGATTCGTGGTACTGGAATTTCAGGGCTGGTTGGCAAGAGCTGCTTTCCAGCCGTAGTCTGTACTGTTGTGGGGTCAGCCATCAGGGCTGCTGTGGTTGACGCAGAGCTGGGGGGATGAGAGGTCTCAAGAATGGTGGTTGTCAAAGCTGGAGACATTCGGGCTATGCTGGTGCTTACGGCTGGAAGGGTTTGCTCAGTGGAGGACTCTGTTAAGGCCGAGGGCATAGGGATCCCTGAGGTAGACCTCATTGTTACAGCTTCGGTGGCCTCTGTGGGCAGAGACTCCAGGCTCGGTGGCTTTGACTCTGTAATGACTTTCTCATGGTATGGGTTACTCTGGTTCTTAGGATTTGCTGTTTGACTACTGGGGAGCATTGCCATAGACAATGCCATTGTCGCTGTCTGAACTGGAGTCACAGGCAGGACCAGAGTAGAAGGTGAAGGTGCCAGCGTTGTTTGGGAGGTGGACGGCGAGGCAGGGGTAGATGCTGTCAGGGACGCTGGTGAGGAAGACACAGGTGTGGGTGCATGGGGAGTGGACTGCAGTGGAAGAGTAGAGGCCTCGGTTGATGGTAAGATTGAGGAGAATGACTGGTGGGACTGGGATACTGAGGGCAGGGGCAAAGGGGGTCCCGAAGAAGAAGAAGAAGAAGAAGAAGAAGAAGAAGAAGAAGAAGAAAAAGAAGAAGAAGAAGGAGGAGGAGGAGGAGAAGAAGAGGAAGAAGAGTTGCCAGTCGATCCAGCATCAGCGTCCAGAAGAACCAACGTGTTTGGCATGTTAATGGTGGATGTGTAGGACGGAAGGTTGGCTGTGCGCAGAGCCAGGGACTCGGTGGAAGGCTGGGCGTACTCCCCTTCATAGGATGACACATTACTTCTTTCAGTCTGAGCCTGAGAAGAGGAAGAATAGTCTGAATGTGAAGAGTTTGAGATCTTAGCAGAAGAGGTCGAACTCTCCCTTATGTCCGGGGTTGAACTGTTGTCTACAATGGACAGCAATGCCCGTTCTCCTTTGGTAAAAGTAGAGGAGACATAGGTGTGGTCTGCGTAGTCGCTGGAAGCCTTCTGTTCAAAGTCCGTGCCACTCACTTGACTGTAGCTAATTCCAGTGACTGTAAATGGAAACACCAAAGTTAGGTCAACTAGACATACAAGAAATATCCCAAACACATACTAAACGCTTACTTTGGAGAGGTGGTTTTCAATGGCGAGCCCTCTGGATGAGCAGTGTGGGAAGGCAGGAACGGGCAGGGTCTGTGCAGAGTATATTTACCCTCCTGGGAGGAGTGTGGGTGGCAGCAATGGAAATGGTAATAAAAGAGAAGTGGGGCCAGGGGCTGAAGAATAGGGAATAGGTCCAAATTCCTTCCACATGCCTTTTTTGATAAAAGCAAACTGGTATCTGAAAAGCTCTTAAGACCCCAACAGAACAATTGTTCTGTCTAAATGGAAAAAGGAAAACCCTCCCCATTTTCCATTCTGTGTAATGATAATGAGATATTTCTTTCCCAGGAGACTGGCCTTGGCCACAACTGGTTGGTCTCCTTTATTCCAAGTATCCTGGTGGACAACACCGTAAGTGCCTTAGCCAAGTGCGTGTGGGGATGGGGTGGGGGGGTGAGAGAACCTAGAAAGTTCTCTTCAGACAGAGCTTGTAAGGTACTTTCTGGGTTGACAGCAAACGTAATCCTTCTAGGACTGTGAGTACGCTGACAGGTGAGCTGAAGGAACGTGGGAAGAGACCCTGCTCCTCACCTCCCAGGGCTGGTGAGGCCGCCAGGGAACCGGAGACCAGGTGGGCGTCAGCAGTCACCGTCACGTTCCCGTGCTGGGTGGCACTCTCGGTTTCTCTGGGCACCACAGAGTGCCCCACTTCTGCAGAACTTGTGCTCGTGTTGGTGAGAGACCGTGACGTGCGCTCTGCAGTCCCCGGGAAAGTAGCTGCAGTGTGCGGGTGGGGAGCCTCGGCAGTCCCCTCCTGCGCGGCAGAACTTCCTCCAGGCTCAGGACCCTCCTCGGTGGCTACAAGGAGATTGAAAGGGGATGGCCAGTCAGTACAGGGGTGCAGCAGCACTGTCAGAAGCCTCAGGAATGAGCCTCCCTTTGTGCACTAAGTTAGCCGAAGTGCTTCCCTGTGCTTTCCCTGGTCTTTATGTGAAACTCACACGTGGGAAAACGAGATGCGTTGTCCCCCGCCCCACAGATCACAACCACAACCTCAAGAGGCACTGCCGACCAGCATATCCGTTCAGGTGACCTGGATTTATGGGAAGGTTTACCACTTCAGCGAACAGGATCAATACTGTATTTCTGCTCCATGATACATAACAAATAGAGTTTACATCAGGGAAATTGGTGGTGGTGGCAGGGGAGGTGAATGCTCAGCAAAAGGCTAACAACCCCTTTGGGGCTTTATACTTTCTGACAAGTCACAGGAGGGAGACCCCCAGGACTCCGAAGGCTTTTTACTTCCTGGTAGGACCAGTGATACCTGAACTGAATGGGGTTTGCCGTTCTTTTAGAGTTTTGGTTTTTCCCCTTAATGCATGGTGGTTGGAGGTAAAGATGGGCTTATTTTCTGTTTTGTGTTATTTTTTTAATGCATTTATTTATTTTCTTGGTGGGGATGGAATAGGGACAGGTGACACATGAAAACATCCTTTTCCTCCTTTCTTGAGTGTATGTTTTATACTATAAGCTCAAAGAATCTAATATTAGATTATCAAATAAACTCTTCTTCTCAGAAATTAGGGAAAGGAGGTCTAACTCTTCTTGGCCTAAATACTTCCTAATCTGGATCTATAAGAAAACAAGTTATTTCCCTGGTTCTTATTCCTATTCTCATACCAGACTAGCTCTTTTTTTTTTCTCAAGTTTATTTATTTATTTAAGTAATCTCTACGTGCAATGTGGGGCTCGAACTCACGACCTCGAGATCAAGAGTCGCACACTCCTCTGTGCCAGTCAGGTGCCCCCAGACTAGCTCTTGATGGACACACCCCAATGGAAAACAGAGGTAGAGCTGCATGTTAGGTAAGTTCACCTCATGATACGTTTGCATTAACTGACAGACAGGAATGAGTGTGGGGACAGGGATACACAGTGAGCTGGAGCAGCACGGAGACAGCCAGGAGGCAGGTGAGATGTGACTTGACCAGGCTGAAGGGCCTAAGAAACTCATGGGAAGTCCACCAGGAGAGGCTTGAGGGCCGTGTGTATTTGAGCACAAGTTCCCCGGGCAGAGAAAACAAGGCCTGGGGTGGGAGGATTGTAAGACTCTTAAATGGAATTTAGGCGAACCACCACATCAGGCTTCCAGGGTTTAGAAAGTGGAGAATCGTGACCTGAGATGGAGGGGCTGCATCCAAACCCAGAAAAAGGAACAGACCATGAACTCTGAGGGGCTGGATGGCAGAATCAGTTCACTGTGAGTGATTCAGAGCAAATGAGATAAGGCATTTGGCTAACTGACAGAGAGTTGGTTTCAGAAAGGAGGCTATTCCTTATGTAGCTCTTTATAACTGAACGCTGAGACCTGCTCACACTGACATCACAATTTCCATACAAACCAAGGGCACACGCATTATGGAGCAAAGGGTCCTAGCACTGAAGAGATGCACGCGGGAAAGGCACCTGAGCTCCTGGTCTGAGGAGGAGAAACGTTGAGCCCCACATTGTGAGGGTGGAAAATGACTCCTTTTGTTTAGGAGACAGATAATGCATTTTCCATGCACACACACGAAAGAACATGAATATTCTCCACCCATGCATGTGGTATTCTTTCATGACAAGCATATGCTTTTCCACGTCACATCAGTAGTAATAAACGCGAGTTTTCCTCACCAATTAGGATGTTCACATGGGGGAAAGGGAGCTGCTATTATTAGTAGTGGTGGAGAGGTAAGAATGTAAACCTGTTATAACCTTAAATGATCAATTATTGCATTTTTGCTTTAGTCAGTACATGCTTTGCCTTGACAAGGTTGCTGAGAATGGTTTATGAAATTGCCCAAAAATGTTATTAAAAAGGACCATCCAAGAAAAAGTTTTCTCAAATTGATAAACTGGACTTCATCAAAATTAAAAACCTTTGTGCTGCAAATGATATTGTCAAGAAAGTGAAAAGAAAATGCACAGAACGGGGGGAAATATCTGCAAATGGTATATCTGATAAAGGACTAGTGCCCAGACTACAGAAAGAATTCCTAACTACTTTTAAAATGGTCAAAAGAGGGGCACCTGGGTGGCTCAGTCGGTTGAGCGTCTGACTTCGGCTTGGGTTATGATCTCATAGTCCGTGAGTTCGAGCCCCAAGTCGGGCTCTGTGCTGACAGCCCAGAGCCTGGAGCCTGCTTCGGATTCTGTGTCTCCCTCTCTCTCTGACCCTCCCCCATTCATGCTCTGTCTCTCTCTGTCTCAAAAATAAACATTAAAAAAAGTAAAAAAAATGAAAATAAAAATAAAATAAAATGGTCAAAAGATCAGAAAAGACTTTCCCAAAAGTGAAAAGATACACAACATCATTAGTCAGCCAGAAAATGCAAATCAGAACCACTCGTGACACCACTTCACACCCCCCAGGATGACTAGAATCAAAAAAAAGATGAACAACAGGAGGTGAAGAAGCAGAGAAACTAGGATCCCCCATCCTTCCTGGTGGCGGTATAAAGATATAAAGCAGTGCAGCTGCTATGGAAAACAGTTTGACAATTCCTCAAGAAACAGGGCTACCATAGAAGCCAGCCATTCCAACAGAATTTAAAACACATATTCAAAAAATAAAAAATAAAATTAAAAAAAATAGGGGCGCCTGGGTGGCTCAGTCGGTTAAGCGTCCGACTTCAGCTCAGGTCACGATCTCACGGTCTGTGAGTCCGTGAGTTCGAGCCCCGTGTCGGGCTCTGGGCTGATGGCTCAGAGCCTGGAGCCTGCTTCCGATTCTGTGTCTCCCTCTCTCTCTGCCCCTCCCCCGTTCATGCTCTGTCTCTCTCTGTCTCAAAAATAAATAAACGTTAAAAAAAAAATTAAAAAAATAAATAAATAAAAAAAATAAAACACACGTCCACACAAAAACTTGTACTGGAATGTTCACCACGGTACTACTCACAAGAGACAAAAGGTGGGAAAAACCCACATGTGCAATCGTTGACAAAAGGAAAAACGAATGTGGCACATCCGTGCGATGGAACTAGTACTCAGCCACACAAAGGAACGAGGTACTGTCACACGCTACAACATGGACAAACCTCCAATGCACTATGCTAAGTGAAAACCACAACAGGCCACCTATTGTATGATTTCCTCCATAAACTGTCTAGAATAGGCACATCCACAGAGACAGAGAGTTAAGTTAGTGGCTGTCAGAGGCTGGGAGGAGGAGAGAACACAGAGTGACTACTGATGAGCACCGGGTTCCCTTCTCGGAATTAGACAGTAGTGGTGGCCACGCAACTTTGTAAATACACTAAAATACACTGAATTGTATACTTTAAATGGGCAAATTGCATAGAATGGGGATTATATCTTCATAAAAGCTGATTAGACAAGAGGGAGAGTTGCTCTTGACGAATGCCCGGACTTGGGGTGAACAACTACCCATGAGAAGGTGTAATTTTCACCTTCCAGAAGCTGTGTGATTGAGGAAGGCATGGGGGTGTGGGGTAGGCTACAGGGCGAGGAAGGACATGGACAGAGAAGTCCCTGAGCTGTGTGTGACAGGGGCGGGTGGCAACAGCAGCTCCGGGGAGATGTACCACAAAAAAAGAGATATACAGCTAGAAGAATGGCCTGGGAATAGTGACAGCAGAGGGGCCTCTGGAGTGGTCCATTAACGCACGGCCTTACTGTGCCACAGAAGAGCATGAGCCTCGTAAGCCCTTTGCCTTCCTAGTGGTGCAGTTCTGTGAAGTGGAAACTCACTTGAGCACTCACCACGTGCTGCTGAGGAATCCAGGCTTTCTGAGGAGGATGAGGACAAAGACTCTGTGGCCGGCTCAGAGTAGCTCCTGTCGCCCAGTGCTGCATCACTTCCTCTAGACTGGGACACAGAGGCTGAGAACCGGGTCAGCACTGAGGCGTTCACAACTTCAGGATAGGAAGTGGAGCTTCCTGTCGCATCTGTGAATGTCTTGCTATTGGTCAAGAACCAGCGTGCTGTGCTGGCTCCACTTCTGCCCGACAGGACTGACCTAGACACAGTCTCAGTTTGAGACATGGGACTTCCATCCTCTGCGTCTGAGCTGCTGGCAAGCTGCTCTCCTCCCAAGGCTGTAAGATGTCAAGGAAACAAATGTCATGACATGGATGTGAAAGAGATTCCCCAACAGCTGAGACGTGAGTCTTCTCTAGGGAAAGGTTCCCTTTGCAAGGATCTTGTATGGTATTTATTTTACGTGTAACCTGGCATGCATTTTCATGTTCTAAATAATTATTTCAAAACTCTTCAGTGTCAATAAGATAGCAATACTAAAAATAAGCCCTGGTGAAGAAGGGAGCCTTTAAAGAACAAGTGCAAAGTAGCAGAGCAACTTCTAGGCTGTGGTGTTTTACTCCCTTTCCCCAAAAGTGGTCAAGGGAAGGAATATGTTATGTCCAACAACAAATATGATGTGCCTACCTACAGTGCTTAGTCACATGCATCTTTCCAAAACAGTTCCATTATTAATAAAGATTATTCTAAGTTGCAAGTATAGCAAACAAAAAATAAACTATACGGCATAACCTGAAGCCATGAATTTGGAGGAATATATTTATACCTGTACATTTTATTTGGAAGAATGATCTGTACATAAAATAGCTCCAGCTAGTCTGAAAGAGCAGGCCAGCCCTCACCTTGAAGACAATCCCACAGAGCGATAACATGCGATTGACAGTGACTGCTCCAAGGCCAAGCTCTCAGCTCTGCTGTGAACAAGCTACATGCCCGTGCCCTCATTTCTTAAACCCTCTGGGTCTTAGTTTCCTCGTCTATAAAAGAGCAGGAGGAATGATGCCTGTCTGATGAACTTCACAATGTTCGCATAAGGACAAAAATCAAAATGTGATAATGTGGTATACCAGATAAAGGAGATGGTGTTAGCTAAGAACACACTTCATTTATTTTTTGAGATTTCAAATGGTCTTGAAGTGATCTTTTAAGGCAATCCAATAGTTTTTAAAAGTCCATGATAGATCAAGTAAAAATTAAATACTTACTTGGGGAATCATTTTGCCAGAATTCCACTGAGACCCCAGAAGATGTGAGGCCAAATCCATTTTCTGTGGATGGCTCAGTGAATTCCCCATCCCCTGGATTCCTGATTACTCCACTGCCTCTTCTCAGCTCTGCCTCAAAGGGTGAAGAACGGGCTGATACTGAAGTCATGGCAATTTCTGAGTCCTTGGGGGAATGCTCCGTCTCATTTAGAGGTCGTGGACTGCCGGTTAAAGACTGGAGCATCCCTGGGACACCACTGGGGAGCGTGGTGGTAACACGCACACTCTGTGTCCCATTCAGCAAGGTGCTTCGGAGAGTAGTGGAGTTGTTAAGCATCTCAGTGCTTCCAGAAGCTAAAACAGAAGAAAATATGCTTTAAGACTACTCAAGAGTTGAGGGCGCCTGGGTGGCTCAATCAGTTAAGCTTCCGACTTTGGCTCAGGTCATGATTTTGTGGTCTGTGAGTTTGAGCCCTGCGTTGGGCTCTGTGCGGATAGCTCAGAGCCTGGAGCCTGCTTTGGATTCTGTGTCTCCCTCTTTCTCTCTGCCCCTCCCTCACTCATGCTCTCTCTCTCTCTCTCTTTCAAAAGTAAACAAACATAAAAAAAAAACACTTAAAAAAAAGATTACTCAAGGGTTTAAGAAAATCAGGGATGTATCTAGATACAAATAATGTTTATTACATTTTGTTGGATAAATCTAGATAATGTAGACCTAATATAGATAAACACATTTGACACTCTCTCTTCACAGGCTCTGATTCTCACAGAGTTCAGTGAAGAAGCAGTGAGGTCCTTCAAGCACAATGAAAAGCTTCGGCTCTGGCTGAAAGGAAAATGGAACAAAGCCTCTAGACATTCTTTGCCTTGGCTTTTATAGAGGAAGGTAAAAACTTGTACTCTTGAATTCCACCTTATAGATCATGTAGGGACAGGCCATTGTGATAAGGTACAGGTTTTTGTTTTGTTTTATTTTAGCAATGTAACCCTTTTGTTCAAATGCTATTATAGATTAAAACCCGTACGTAAAAAATGAATAAAAGTAAGGCGGTGGTAGGAGCCCAGCCCCCAGGTCACCATTGGGGAGGCCAGGGCTCCACAGACCACAGTGGGAACAATACTAGCCTAGAGCAATAATTTCTGGCCTTGTCACCATTAAGGGTTCTTTATTATTTCCTACTTCATGGCCACCGTAACCCTTATGTTCTGAAAGACTATAAACTGAACTGCATTTAAGAAGTAACAGAGCTTCTAACCAGCAGGAGATACTCAGTGTTACCCCACTGATTTGATTTAATTCCATCCAAAAGCAAACAAGCTTCATTATCGTAGTTAGCCTCATTGGGCTTTGGACACCGACTCTCAAGCTTACATACCACCCCAGTGGACCACTAGCAAGTCGAAGACTCCAGGCTGGGAACAGTTTTTCTGATGAAAAGGATGGCAGGATGGCAGACACTGGATTAATTTGCCAAGAACCTCAAAAATGGATTGATAGGCCATTTTGGTCAAAATGCACAGCCTGTTCCACAGGAGTACAGGTGGCTTGCTCATGTCTCCCTTCCACAAAGAACTTTCCAAAGGATACCCTGAGAACTGGCCTCCGGAAGGGCACACTGACGTGTTCATTCCAAACAGGAATAAACTGCAGGAAAGCTTGGTGAGTGGGAAGAAACATGGCAGGCAAGATCCAAAGGCAAGAAAAAACATTTTTCTTTTCAAGCCAAAAATAATAAGAAGTACTCTATACCTTTATAATGAAAGGTTTCAAGCTGTTATTTTTGACCCCGAAAGGGCAGAATTAACTTGCCATTATAAATGGTCCCTTGAAGACCAGTCCTATGTGTAGTTGTGACCAAAAGCACAGATAAATATTAAATATAATTAGAGAGAGAGAGAGAGAGAGAGAGCCAGGAAATAAAGGCTCCTCTTACTCTTGTACAAACCATGGAACCTGTACTATATATACCTAGAACACAGCAGGCAGTTCTGGACACTGGGCCACAATGAAAGCGAAATGAAGAGGTAAGCAAGCCACACAAATAGACGGGACCCCAAAGCGGAGTCCCAGCTGACCTGACCACCCCCCTCGCTGAAAAACATAAACAGCCAAATAAAAACGCATTAGTATAAAAAAAAGGAACCCATCATATATGTATGCCCCAAATCCTCACTAGCCACTTAGCCTCTTAGGACCTAACGTCATTAGAATCATCGTCTAAATCTGCCCGTTTTCAACCTCCTCGGTTGCTGGGTGCTCTTTCAAATCACTCTCATCCCCAGTCAACTGCATTATTTCATTGATTCACTGTACAGCAGCAGCTATATTGGACTCAGCCTCCAGACCTGTATAGCAAATCGATGGCCACAGAGACGCAATTACAGAAGTCACAAATGCTGAAAGCCACAAAAGGAAAATGGCTGCGTTCTCTCTCCCTGACTGGGGCCCCATGGAATGCTGCTTCACCATCTCATCAGCGTTATTAAAAGCTGCCATTTACCAACCAAGTACAATGCGCCCGTATTTTATATATACCTTTCTACGTTGTGCTAAGTACTTGATTTACATAATCTCATTTAATCCTCATGGTAAAGCTATGGAGCAGTACGAATGCTTCTATACAAGTGGTGAAAAGGAGAAAAAGTTAAAAGTTAATCTATAACCACCACTTTTACTATTCAATGAGCACCTGCTGAACACATCTGGGGGAAATCTGCCATGTTTCCAATCGACAGGCCAGCAATATTGGTTATCTAATAACTGTCCTTCCTTGCTCATTTCTACTCTTGAAGCACCCATTCAAAAATGGGAAGACCATCCATTTGGGAGCAGAAACAAGCCAAGTTCCCTAATCTTTATAACAGGAGGTGGAAAGAATGCTCACTCATCTGGTAAAAGTATGTACATCACTCTCCAACCACAACAGAAAATGCTGGAACCTCAGGCATGCAGCAAGTGCTCAACCTTGGCTTGACTGCTGTCCAGAACCTGCCAAAAATCCAGCTGAAGCGGCAGATAGTTGAGAAAGATACACTAAGTCTACAATCTTCTGAGTTATTTATGCTCTCTTCCTTTACAAAGTGAAATCACCACAAAGCAATTTACCTGGACCACATTAGCTCAGCTACCCACAGAAGTACTTTCATGAGTTGAGATCCATTATTACACCCTCAGCTCCTACTGAGAATGTATATAAAATATCACCTTTTAAAGAACATTAGCACAATTTCCTCAGAACAGCAACTGATGGCATTTTTCTATTATGAGTCTCAACATTCCTTATATAAATAGTCCTCTTAGAATTCACTGCCCCCCATGGGAATGCAAGCTGGTGCAGCCACTCTGGAAAACAGTATGGAGGTTCCTCAAACTAAAAACTAAAACTAAAAATAGAACTACCCTACAACCTAGCAATTGCACTACTAGACATTTATCCACGAGATATAGGTGTGCTGTTTTGAAGGGGCACATGCACCCCCATGTTTATAGCAGCACTATCAACAATAGCCAAAGTATGGAAAGAGCCCAAATGTCCATCGATGGATGAATGGATAAAGAAGATGTGGTATATATATACAATGGAATACTACTCGTCAATCAAAAGGAATGAAATCTTGCCATTTGCAATGACGTGGATGGAACTGGAGGGTATTATGCTAAGTGAAATTAGTCGGAGAAAGACAAAAATCATATGACTTCACTTATATGAGGACTTTAAGAGAAAAAACAGATGAACATAAGGGAAGGGAAACAAAAATAATATAAAAACAGGGAGGAGGACAAAACAGAAGAGACTCATAAATATGGAGAACAAACTGAGGGTTGCTGGAGGGGTTGTGGGAGGGGGGATGGGCTAAATGGGTAAGGGGCATTAATGAACCTACTCCTGCAATCATTGTTGCACTATATGCTAACTAATTTGGATGTAAATTTTAAAAAATTAAAAAAAAAAAAAAAAGAATTCACTGCCCTCAAAACACTCATGCCTGTGGATGAAATTGTATGCTTACTTTATCTGGCAATGATCACATGCCCCACCCGGTTTCCCTTTGTGCCCTCGTTTCCAGGAAGCTCAGTACTAAATTTAGTGCTCAACTATAGCCATTCTCACACAATTCAATATACACAGATATCTTTCTGCCTTCAAAAGAGAACTTTTCCCCCTGTGAGCTGCTGTACTTACTTTTCCCCCAATGATCAAATAGTACATGTTCATTACAGAACATATGGAAAGTACAGGAAGATATAAAGCAGCAAGAAAAATAATTTCAAATGGCTTCTGATCACTTTTTAAAAATCTGATTTAGCTGTCTGGGCCTATCCCTGCTTTAATGCATCCATCCCTGGCATACAATTTATTTTCGGAGGCAGGGAACTCCTGGCTAGCCAGGCCTCAGACGAGGCGGTGCTACACGCACGTTTCTGTGTAGCAGAGCGAGGAGAGAAAGGAGGCACAGAACACAAAGGCTGAATGTGTTTGGAATAACAGATGCTGGAGCTAGAAAGGATGTTTAGGATCATCTGGTCGAATCCCTTCATGTTTCTAATAGGGAGCCCCATCTCCCCAGGCCAGGCTCCTGGTGGCCGCGCTAATGTTCACCTCCAGAGGAATACGGCTCATCTGACCGGCCTAAGTGCCAGGACTTTCACTGGGTCACGTTTACTGGTGGATGGAGCAGCCAAGTGTCAACAGAGACACGCCCCCACCTCCCTCTCTCTTCACTTCCCTTCTACAGAGTGCCAGCTGGGTCCCCTCCGAGCCTGCCTCTGGCAAGTCCTACCGGCTCCCTCAGTGCTCCTACATGTGTGCCTAGAGCCCCTCAATCCTGTAGTTAGGCAGGGATAGTAAAGTGTCAGAATTCAGATTTAAGGGGTGGAGGGAGGAGGTATACCGGAGTGCTGGTTAGGGGGTTAGCAGCTAGTAGCCCAGATTGGAAAGTAAAAGCAGAATTTTGCTTCCCATATGGCTTCAGGTCTCTGTGCACGTCCCCCTCTCAGCTTCCCCGCAGGGAGGGGGGAGGCTGGCAGGCTAGATCTAGACAGTCCTGGGTGCCTGGCTATTCCCTCATTTAACAGCACTTAGGGCCCTAGCGTCTAGTATCTCAGAGGGAGGTGGGCCTCTACCTAGCACAGAACACCCAGTTCAGTAAAAAGGAAGAGAAATGCTCAGTGAGAGACTCAAGGAGTAGGAAAGATATGGTGGAACTCTTCAACAATTAAAAGTGAGACGTTCTTTTTTTTTTTTTTTTAAGATTTTATTTTTAGGTAATCTGTACACTCAACGTGGGGCTCAAATTTATATGCTGAGATCAAGAGTCACATGCTTTACTGACTGAACCAGCCAGGCGCCCCTAAAAGCATAAGGTTCTAAAAGGATGAATGCTCAAGGAATTTGAAGGCCAACTATTTTTTAATGTTGAAAAACCCAGGTGACTACAGGGTCAAGTCCGGTAAAATTGGAAACAGGCTGATTTTCAAATAAACCACAATAATGGGTTGAATTTAAATTATAAATATTAAATGACCTTGACCAGAATCAAAGTGTAGCTTCCTAGAAAATGCTTCCTTTCCACCATTTAGTAAAGTTGGTTGTAAATCACTGAACCACAGACCTTTGCAGCTGGAAAGGCTTGTAGCTTTTATCCAATCTGACCAATGTTTACGAATAATCTTAAAAGGAATCTCCCAAAAACATGAATCATAAATTATATACATACCTAGTCAGCAGAAACTGTATACAGAGTATATAGAGGAGGAATTGGCTGCTTTAAATAGGCATTACAGAAAGGACCTCCAGGTTCAGTTTTTGCTCTAGTGACATAAACCCAAACCCCCTAGTACCTCTAAAAAACCTGTGACCTACAACAATTCTGAAATGGCAACTTTGAAGGCAGTCTAACCTCTATTTCCAAGAATATTTCCAGCCCTCTCTGTGCTGCTTCCTAAGGTATGCACAGACTCTGAATAAAACCTCAGAGAAGAGAAGAGAAAAGGCAGGCAGAGTTTCCAGCATTCTCTTTGGTCTGTAGCTGGATGAGCCCTGTGATACTGGGGCACATGCTGATCGCCATTACTTACCAACTGTACCTTGTCCTGGGATGGCAGGGAACCCAAGAGAAGTAACCAACATAGCCTGTGTCCTCAAGAGGATTACACACTGAGTACCAGATAGGTATTGGAGAACCTAATGCGACAAGGTGGATAGCGTGGAGGATGAGAAGGTTGAAAACAGTTCCAGGCTAGACATGGAACTGCCAGAGAGGGGCCTTACGATGACTAGGAGCTGAAAAGGCAAGGAGGCGTGTTCTCCACCGCTGCAGCTTTGCAAACACGTGCACTGTCTGGGTTTCTTTTCTATGACGCCTAGCAAAATGTTTATCTGTGTTATCTTTGCCATTGCAAGAAACAAGTTGGCCGTAACGAAGCAACACAAATCTAACTCCTAATCAAATGACTCAGTGCTCACCAGTCCACTCACCCCAGAGCGTGGCCTCTGGTGCAAAGGATACACACCAACAACACTTAGTCCCTGTTGGATGCGTGTACGTGCATGTGTGCAGGGGGTAAGGGGACAAGCAGGGGTTGGTGGACACAAAGGCCCAGAGCAGCCCCCTGACCAACTCCTATTTTCCCTCCTATGCAGTTAAAGAGAACATATTTTAAAGACGAACTTCAGGGGCACCTGGGTGGCTCAGTCCACCCAGTCAGGTAAGTGTCCGACTTTGGATCAGGTCATGATCTCAACAGTTTATAAGTTTAAGCCCTGCATCGGGCTCTGTGTTGACAGCTCAAAGCCTGGAGCCTGCTTCGGATTCTGTGTCTCCCTCTCTCTCTGCCCCTTCCTCGCTCTCTCCCTCTCAAATATGAATAAACGTTAACAAAAATTTAAAGACAAACTTCAGTATGAAGGTAAATTGTGCGGATGGTACTTTTCCCCCAAATACTTTGCGTTTGTCTTTAATGTCTCCTCGCCTCGGCCCCTGTGACAGGTATGTTACTAGCAAGATGTACGCATCTATTACTTCTATTCTGAATGATTTCAGCAGGTGAGACTGGGATAGGAGCACTCACATCCGGGGTGGTCTGAGGGAGGGGAGTGAGCCGGTGTCCTGGAGAGCGCTGGTCCTGAAAAATTTCTCTTCCTAGAGAGCGTGGTCTCCTCTTCCATCTCTAAAGCAGGAAGAGGGGCCTGGCTGAAAACCCAAGTGGCAGCCAGTTGGGTGTGCACGGTCACGTCTTCGGGGAGCCCCTTTCCTCTTGCCAGGGACCCCTGGGTCGTTCCGCTCTCAGTGTGAGAAGGGGCAGTTCTTCCTTCTGCCCCTGAACTGGCTGGCAAGCGAAGTGTCCCCAATGCTGAAAGCAGACACCAACAATTAAAATTCCACCAGCAGACTTCAAAATGTCTGAATAATGTTTGAGTGGGCTCACCTCTGACCTCCATGAAAACAAATTAAGAGCAATTATTCATTCTATGAAAAATTAACTCCTGAGTGAGAGATCACAAACCAAGACAAAGACTGTTTTCAGATCTCACAAACAAAGGCTGCATTTTGTGGTGAAGTTACTCTAAAAGGGGCACAATGAAGCTAAGTATCAGATGATATGGGATCAAAGATCGGACTCTGATCACCATGATTCATCACTCACATTCCATAATGCTGGCCCCAGAATTATTTACTTGAATTCAACATAAACAAAATTTCCAAAACCTGGATGACCAACGAACTCAGGCAGCATCAGGCGCAAGTCTAAGCTCTGTGTCCATCATGTCATGAAGGGAACATAAAATACTGTCATTCGTACTCTTTATAGAATTGAGTCCCTCAACCCGACACCCTGCAACAAGCTCATGAAAGCAGGGGGCCATCTTTGATGGCGTCATCTTCTACTTTTAGGCTGTTACCAAGTTTGTATCAATTTTCCTTTGTGAAGAGTCTTTACCAATTGCTTCCTCTCTACCCCTGAGGCCACCAGGCCATGGATCTTAGCACCAGGCATCTGGACTTCTATGTCCGCCTGGGTGGTCCCCCTGATGCCAGGTTCACTCTGCCCCATCTCCCACCCCAGACATCTTATACCTGCCTGCCAGGTGAATCCCCCCCAAATTCGCTTTAATCATGTCACTGCCTTGTTCAAAAACCTTCGGTGACTCTTCCTACAACACCAAATCTAAACTGCCTGGTTTTCTAAGTCCTCTGTGACTCCTCCTCACCCCATGCACACAACTATCCTCTCCTCCATGTGTGACTTACACCCTCCCCCATGGGAAGCTGCCAGCCTTCCCACTCCACAAAAAGACCACACTTCTGTCCTTTTCCTCACATGGTCTGTGCATCCCACTCCTAAGCTATCCCTCCCACCGTGCTCAGACATACAGACTTAGGCTCAAATCCCAGCTTTAAAACCTATTAGCTGTTTGATCTATACACCTCTGATTAATTACCATCTCTACCTTCAGTTTCCAAATTCCTAAAATGAGAATAACGTGACCTCATTGGCTTGCGGTGAGAATTGAGAGAATAGATATGTCGGTATACAGTAGGTACCTAAGCGGTGTCAGTTTTCTGTGTCTTCCCTTCCTCAGTCAAATCTTACACATCCAGCCCTAGCCATTTCTTGAAACTTTTTGCTAGAAGTGGCAAGCCACCGAGCTGTGCAGATTCAAGCAGGAACCGCCATTTGGGCAGCCACGCAGCCTACCAGACCAGATCTGGTATCTCTGAGGCTGTGGTGTGGGGCATGATCAGCGGGTGTCCTTTGGACTCAGTCTGGCCATGGAATGTCAATTCCCAGGACTTCTCGGGGCTGTAGGCAAATCTGCACCCTCAGCTGGTCTATGCTGATAACTCACTTAATCACAGCATGCCACAGATGGAGGCTGAGCCACAGGGGTGAGCTACCCCAGCCCAGGACCCTTGGATGGGCACTCAGGATGGGGAAGAGGGAGACTGGCAGAAACTTCATCTTCCAGGACCGGACATACATGAATGAAATGAGCATCGTTGGCACAAACTCACCTCTGGTGAGGCTCTGGGAAGTCAGAGCTGTTGCTGTGTCAGACCCAACAGGGGAAATGGTGAAATTTGTTTTCCTGGAAGAGTCATTTCTTCCTCTAGCATCTGCTGCTTCAGTTTGTGGAATGAAGTTTTCTGGAGCATCTGAAGAAGTGTGGCTCTTTCTGGGGGTCTGAGTCATCACGCCCTCCTTGGAGACCACCGTTGAAAAGTCCATTTGGTTCTGATCAATGGTGATGTTTTCTATGTGGGGTTTGGTGCTACTTTCTGGCCAGTGGTTCCTTACCACAGCTGAAACAATAAGAAAATGGATCAGTAAGAGCCTGCTGGTTCTCTGTCTGCCATGAGCAGATACTCAGTAAAGAATTGGATTCAGGTAGAATAATTTCACCTTTCTTTTTTCCACACAGTAATTATTCTTACAACGCAGTGGGAGAAATTATGTAGCAACAATACTATGTAGTATTGAATTTTACAGTAAGTGGAATAAATGATAAAAACGGACAGAAAGAGACCAATACAGGGCTCAGGGGAGAGGACCTGAAGCTCTGGGATCCAGGCAGGCTCCGGGAGGGGCGCAGGGGACACAGGTCAGGTGTGAGCAGGGGGAAGGAAGCACTCGCATGCATCAAGGTTGTGAATTGTGTCTTCTGCATGGTAGGAGGGTAAAAGCTGGCAGCTCTCGATCCTGACACCTACTCTTGCAGGCAGGGGGTGGGAGGTGGGACATGCCTAATTCTGGAAAAACATGTGAAGGATTTGGCAATATTACCAAAACCTTTGTAACGTAAATAGGTTTGATGCAGTGCTTTTGTTTTCTTTGAATTTATCCTAAGGAAATACTCAAGAATGTGGACAAAAATTTAGCTGCACTGATAGTCATGATGTCATTGTTTATAATAGCAAAAAAGAAAGGAAGGAAGAATAGAAGGAAGGAAGGAACAAACAAAACTGAAAATCCTACAGCCGCAGATCAATTAAACCAGTTGCATTGTGTCCGTATGGAAGGACATGATGAGGTATTAAAATGTTATAAAAATAAAGACGTTTTACAGGTATTATTGAGTTAAAACAACAGGTTTCAGGGGCCCCTGGGTGGCTGGGTTGGTTAACTGCCCGACTTCAGCTCAGGTCATGATCTCGCAATTTGTGGGTTCAAGCCCCACATTGGGCTCTCTACTGTCAGTGTGGAGCCCACTTTGGAGCCTCTGTCTCCCTTTCTCTGCCCCTTCCCTGCTGTCACTCTCTCTCAAAAATAAAACATTAAAAAATTTTTTTTAAAGTTTCAAAATAGAATTGAGAGTATAGTCTCATTTTGGTAAAAAAAAAAATATAACAGCAATCATGTATGTGTGTGCATGCCAACCACGGAGGTATGTTCTCGACATGTCCTCATTTGTTCAACCCTTGTGCAATGTCGAGGTAGGTGCTCTTCTCCAACTCTGCCCGGGAGGCAGAGGAGGTACGGGGCGGGGGCTCATATTGCTTGCCCAAGTCACCAGACAGCCTGCTCCCTGCCCAAGCCCCTGAGCATTCAGCTGTGCCCAGTGCTCAGGACAAAGCGCGTGGTAACAAATCCTCCTGTTCCCCCTCGCTTCCGGCGCAGGGGTGTTGAGGAAAGGTTGCTTATTAGTACGGACTGTTATTTGACATTTATAAATTAGGGGATGGATTTAGATTAGTCGGGAAATATACTGAAGTGATCATTTTCTGCCATATTGCCCAACATGATAGCAGAGAGGGCATGAGTTACAAACATCACGATCAGGTGAAAGTTGAGGGGAAACCGGGCGCAGAAGCAACCATCTGTGGAATTAGGTATCATTTATCAAGGCAGGGGGTTCAGAGTCAGGGCCGGTTGGTGGGACGCCCAAGTCCAGCCCAAGGAGGGTGCCTTGTACTCTGAAGATGTGTGCACACGACGCAGCCACGGCTTGGAAGAGGGAGCCCCACCACTGCTGGGGTGTCAGCTCCTGACACCAAGACTAAAACACAGACCACATTTTAAGAGCCATTTCCCTGGATATCCAGGCTAATGTGGAAGTGAATATGAAATACATGTGCTAATTGGAGGGCACAGAGTTTAATGAGTTTCTAGAGAAAGCAATGAGGACAAGGACCATTTAAAGTTATTGCTGATTACATGGGTCCCTTAAAAACCTATTTTTATTTTCCTCATTTGGGAAGGATATTTTTCATTCTGCTTAGGATCACGGGCTGTGAGCACTGCTGAGAGACCTCGGTGGGAATGAATGAAGTCACTTCTATCTGTATGAGTCAGGCAAAACATGGCCAGCCATCTGACTAGTAGCGGCTGCAGGCAGAACCTATGGTTCAGCTCAAAATATCACACTTTCCCAAAAGGAACGAGTTATCTTCTAGATCAGCTCTAAGAGATGTATAAAGTAAGACGCGAATGCAAACCACATATGTAAGTTTACTTTAAAAAGTAACAGATGAGGGGCGCCTGGGTGGCTCAGTCAGTTGGGCGACTGACTTCATTTCGGCTCAGGTCATGTGATCTTACAGTTCATGACTTCAAGCCCCACGCTGGGCTCTGCATTGACAGCTTGGAGCCTGCTGGGGATTCTGATTCTCTCTCTCCCTGTCTCTCTCCTCTCCCCCTACTCATGCGCTCTCTCTCTCTCTCTCTCTCTCTCTCTCAAAATAAATAAATAAACTTAAAAAGTAACAGAGGAAATTAATTTTAATAAATACTTTACATACCTGACACATTCAAAATAGTAGCATTTCAATATGTAATTGATATAAAAGTTGAGATACTTTGCATTCTTCTTTTGGTATGACACCTGTAAATTCCAGAGTATGATACTAGCTGTACTTCAAGAGCACAACAGCCACATGTGGCTAGTGGCTACAGCACTGGACAATGCAGTTCTAGGTCAATGGTTCTCCACATTTCCTCCACTCTGGTCCACTCCCACCAGAAGTATGGCTCATTTATTGGGGTTGGAGGGGTAGTGATTTTTAAATCTTCCATAAGAGATTCTGACAAACTTTCTTAAAGGAACCCTTTCCTCCCCAAATCCCTTGAGAATTGCTGCTTTCGTGCTTCTTATTCTGTTTCCCGTAATTGATAATTAACAGAAACTTCCTGGAGAGGGGAGGGACGTTGCCAAGCATCTGGGTTCCTCTGGGGTCCAGCCCCAGACAGGCAAGGACCACATTCACCTGAAAATGGGATTTGGAGGGGTGTTTCCAGGGGTAGCCACCAAATCCACAATTTCAACTTGAGACCAGAGACCCACACAACATCTTCCCTTTGTTCTTTCTATTTGAGCTGCAAGGCAAATTGGCCTCTCCAGATAAGGTGAAAGGGTCTGAGGATGCTCCCTCTATCCTCCTGGTCATTTGGGCACAATGAAGAGAGAGTGTTCTTAAAAGAAGCCAGAAAAAAAGTGATTGTGGGGAGGTAGAAGCGACCCAAAACCAATGCCTGGAAGCTGGTAAGCCATAAGCAAAGGAAGAAAATGAATTTTGCTCTATTATAGCCTTAAGATGAGGGTGACACTTGGCTATTGTTGAGCCTCTGAGGAAGCCCATGGCTGAGGAAGCAGCAACATGCCCTTCTTCACAGAACTGGGAATGTCCCTAGGAGTTCCACTGCAGTCTTTAGAAGGTACGGAATGGCCACATAAAGACAAGACATGAGTCGCACTGAACCATGCTGTCTCCCTGGAGGGGTGACAAAAGATGGAAGAAGGAAAAAGAAATGTACCCTATAAACAAAACAAAAAAGGCAGACCGTAGTCTTGCATTGTCCCAAATCATCCTACCACTATAAACGAAATATACTAAATAAAATATGTTTTACACAATATTTCTAAATGCATTGCTGAGTTGGCAAGTAAGTAAAGAATCACATCTTCTAAGGCCAAACATGAACCAAGAGCTGGAATACAGAGAAGTGAGCTAATTCTCGGCAGTTAGAAGCTGCCCTGGGGCACCTGCTCAACTTTTGTGAGCTTGAACTTCTGGTCTGATTATTAGGAGGATGTAGGAGACAGGAGACAAAACTCTTAAGGAGAGAGTCTGAGAGGAAACTCAGACTGTATAAAGCTGGGACTAGGGCTATACTATGGGTGTCAGACACATAGGGAAAAAAAATCTGCCCTGCGGAAGGGGGCCAGCAGGGAAAAGTGGCCTTTGATCTTGGTTTTAGATGAAGGAAAATAAATCTCACTCAAGAATTTGTAACCGGAAAGGTAGCCCTCATGTGGGTATGCAGCACAAACTCACAATACTTGTATGGTCTAAACCTCAAGCCAAGGATATATTTTAAAAGTGGTCTTGAACTTTGTGAATATACTAAAACCACTAAATTATATACTTTAAGAGGGTGCATTTTATGGTATGTAAATCATATCTCAAATACACATGCACATATGTGCACCCACATATACCCCATTAGTGTGAAGGAAAAGTGGTTCGGATATACAGTGCCTCTTGCTTTGCAGAAATAAATGTGAATGCTCTCTAAATGAACATACCTTCAATCCGATTTTATCATTCATTGATAAAATTCTAAGGAATAAGAGATCACTGTCAAAAAGCACAAAATATAAAAGGAAAAAAGGCATCAGTGGGTAAAAGTCAGCAACCTAGATAGGCAAAGCCTTCAAATACTGGAAATATCAGTCAAAGAATGTAAGTATATAAAATACATAAAAAGAAATAAGAAACTAAAAATGAGAGAGAGACTATAAATAATGGCCAAAAGAAGTGAAAGAACTCTAAATGGAAATTCTAAAAATGAATAAAATATAATGATTGAAACTAGGAAACTTGACAGATTTAGATACGGCTGAAAAAAGAACTAATAATTACAAGACAGATGATGAGAGAACACCCAGATGATATAAAAAGATAGAAGATATGGAAAAGAGAGGAAGAGACAAGGAAGATAGGAGTGAGAAAGTCCAATATATATATAACTGGAGTTCTAGGCGGAGAAGAGAGAAAAGAGAGAAATGGCGATATTCAAAAAGGTAATGGCTGAGAATTTCCCTCAAACTAAGGAAGCCCAACAAATCCTTAGAAAACAAAATAGTACAGAAATATAAACTCACATCATAGTCAAACTGCAGAAAACCACAGACAAGGTACATCTTAAAAACAACCAGAACAGGGAAAATGACAAATCATGTATAGAAGATGACAATTAGACTAACAGCTGATTTCTCAACAGCAATAATGGAAGTCCAAAACCAGTGGGTAAATATTGTACATTCAGTAAAACTATCTTTGAAAAATATCCTGAGACTCTCTTTCAAAAAAGAAACATTTTCAGTCAAATTTCAGTTTATCAACCACCTCCACAAAAGGAAATTAGGGAGAATTTTATGTCAAGCAAGAAAAACAATGCTAGATAAAAGCTAGAAGAGGCAAGAAGATATAATGAGCAAAGAAAATGGTAAATATGTGCATAAATCTAAAGCAACATTGAATTTCTAAAATAATTTCTCATCTGTGGGATTAATAAAACAAGATAAAGCAAACCATGGATAACAATAGCGCATAAGTCAGGAGGGCATAACCAGAATCATGTTGTGTTGAGGGTGACTTTAAGTTGTGTAAAAAATGCATTTTCAAGTTCCTCAAGCTGACCCTGAAGAACAGAGAGTGTATCACTTCCAACTGGTAGAGCTTGCAGTAATATGAAATTTCCATTGAGAGAAACTAATTAATATTGCCTAAAACCAAAACAATGAATCAACAAATAGCAATTTAAGCATGTTACTGAGAGGTATGGACAGGATTACTAAAAGAGCTTGTTAAAAGGGTTGAAAGTGGCTGATTCTGGGAAGCGGAAAACGATTGGTAGTAGGAGTGGTCAGGGTTTTTTATAATAGCCTTATAAAACATATTTGATCTTTAAACTATGTATGAGTTTGATAAAAAATAAGAATTTAAATTCAAAGAAGTTAGATAACGAGCCAGGGTAAATGCCTACAGCGGATGATAAAAGTTTAGCATTCCTAACACGTGAAGTTTTTCAAAGTCCTAAGATGTAAAGGGCACCTGGGTGGCTCAGTCTAAGGTTAAGGGTCCGACTAGATTTTGGCTCAGGTCATGATCTCACCGTTATGAGTTTGAGCCCCACACTGGGCTCTGCCCTGACAGCACGAAGCCCGCTTGCGGTTCTCTCTCTCCCTCTCTCTCTGACCCCTCTCCCCCCTCTTTCTCTCAAAGTAAATAAGCTTAAAAAAATTCCTAAGATGTACATCTCACAAAGAACATGAATATGTGATTCACAGAAGAAAATGTATAATTTGAGAATAAATACATGACAGTATTGTTGGAAAGAAATAAAATACAAATGTAAACTAGAAAAGCCTTTTTTTCAACTTTTTATATAAATTTATATTTGCCTATCAAATTGGCAAAGACTCAAAAAATGATAAGATGTAGTGTCACTGAGGGCATAGCAGACTGGCACCTCTATACAACACCAGTAAGAATGTAACTGGCACATTCTGGTGAGAAATTCCTCAATCCATTGCAAAAGTCTTAAAAATAGGCATATATTTCGACCCAGGAATTCCATTTTTGGAAATTAATTTCAAGGAAATTCTTAAGGATATGCACAGATTCAGGCACAGGGAAGTTTACCACAGCATTGTTTATAATAATGAAAATTGGAAACAACCTAAATTTCTGCAATAGGACCTTGTAAGTAATTATAAGACAACAAGATTTTAAAGGGCTGACCAAAATATATTATTGATACAGTTTTAGATATGTACTATGTTCACCCTGTACAGTTAATTAAAAATATAAATTAAAAAATGGCATGTACCATATGACCTTATGTTATTAAAAATAGATGTGTTTAGGGGCACCTGGGTGGCTCAGGTGGTTAAGCATCCAACTCTTGATTTCAGCTCAGGTCATGATCTTACAGTTTGTGAGTCTGAGCCCTGCATTTGGCTCTGCACTGACAGCACAGAGCCTGCTTGGGATTCTCTCTCCCTCTCTCTGCCTCTCCTACTCATGCTCTCTCTCTCAAAAAGAAAATAAACATTAAAAAAATATATATGTATATATAAACATAAATAAATATGCATATATTTATAAACCTAAACATATATATACATATGTATCTGTTTAAAAACCTGCATCTCCTGGGGTGCCTGGCTTGGCTCACTCGTAAGAGCATGCGACTCTTGATCTCAGGGCTGTGAGTTCAAGCCCCATGTTGGGTGTAGAGATTCCTAAAAATAAACTTTAAAAAAAAAAAAAAAGCATCTTCTAAGAAAAAGAACAAAAAAGTTGGTATCTTGGTAAAAGGACTCTAGGTCTGGAAGCCTTCTTATAAGGGGCTTTCTTTGGTCCCTAGACTGCTCCCTAAGGTAGGTAAAGCCTGTAGACTTTCGATATAAAGGTGGCTCATGCAACTTGCTCATAATACAGCTATTTCTGAAACATAAGCATTATGAGTGGCCTTGAGCACCCAGCTGAAGGACTGATGAGTTTACCTGTGTCTGGACAACCAGCCTCTGGGTACCTAACCACTCAGCACCAGCTGTGGCCATAGCTGGTGGCCTGATCAAGGGGATGACCATCTGTCCACAGCAACTAGAGACTGAACACACCCCTGGTCAGTACTGCCACTGCTGGGCCCTGTGGGCGTTAGGGACCTGTGGGCTTATGATGCCACCTCTACCCTCTTTCCCTCAGTTGCAGGTGCCATAGCCACCTGGATTGATCAGAAATTCTTACCTGTACCGTCACTCTTCTTCTGGGGATGTTTCCCTTTCTTCCCCCCGGAACACATGACGGGGAAAGTCACCTGCTTACCCCACCTTGAGAATCTGTGTTCTCTATGTGGACACTCTCTCATCTAAAAGGAAAAGAGCCTGCCTCCAGCTCCCTGTCTGGATATAGAAACTCAGTACTTACTTAACAAGAGAAGCAGTGGGTAACATACAAACTGGCTAAAGTCAGGCTGTCTGTGTTAGACTTCTGGTTCTACCATGTACATGCCGTATGACCTTGGATGACATACGTAATTTCTCTGCCTTGGCTTCTTCATCTGTAACAGGGGGATAATGACAGCACCTACCTCACTGGGCTGTGACACAGTACACACACATGTGAGAGTGTCAAAGACTATCTGGTCCGTAGTGAGTGCTACACCCATTGCAGCTGTTCAAGGGGTCTAGGTCTCTCAATGTGAACGGACAGATTTGGACATGACTTTGGCAGGCACTGCTAACCAACCCCTCTCCAGGCAGCAGAGCAGAGCTAGTTGCAGAGGTACAAGCTCTGCTGGAAGCTAGGGATGCACCCCCTGAAAGGACTGAGGTGGGCTCTGTGAGCTGGGGCCTCGCTCTGGCTTTGCTCCAGGACACTCTGCCAGCAGATGCAGGGAGAACTAGGAAGGCACAGTGTGAGAGCCAGACCCACCTCTGGCATAAGCCCCTGATGTCACTGGCCCAGGGTTCCAAAAGAATAGTATTCCACTGCCTGCTGTTGAACTCTGGATGTCCCTCTACTTCTTTATTACCTATGAACTACTCTTCAGAAGGGGATTAACTAACCATGTGGCACCCCAGCCCACCCACTCTGCCACCCATTCACAATCTTTTGATTGTGAACATGCAAGTGCTTGACATGATTCCATGCTGTATCTTGGTGGGGGAACAATGAGTCCAGTGCTAAAATATTTATTGAGGTCCAAGGATGAATCCCTTCAGAAGCCCTGAGTTGTTTAGGAGTACTGTGGTTGAATTTTGGTTTTGGCGTAGCTCCCTGTTCAGCACAGGGGTAAACCCCGAGTGGGAGAGAAATTTAGAGTAAAGCGGCTAGGAGTCAGCAGGGACCTAACACGTGCAGGGGGAGAATCCAGAACCTGCTCTGACTCTTGGCAGAGAAGAGAAATGGCCTTGGAGAAATGGAAAGAAGGTACACCTCAGGCTTCGGAGTCTGGGCCGGAGAAGGAGGATGAAGACCCTGTGCCCTACTGGACACTCAGGGGCAGCCTCTGAGGCTGGCTCTCCTCACCTCACCCATCCCTCTCCCCAGATAGTCAGAGGTACTTGCTCAACCTCACTCACATCCCACGGCAACTGAGCCGCACCAACCAGCCTCATACTGGAGTTGAGATGTCCCAACCTCCCAGGTAGATTTGAGCTGGAAATACCGTCTTTCCCTCTGCACTCAGCCCCCTGTGTCAAGACAGTTTCATTGCTTTGCCTGTTTTTTCCCCCAAGTTGACAACTTCCACTTCTGTAGTGTCTTCATGTTCTAAAACATCTGTTTGTGAACCAACATCAGGGATGCTAGCACAGCCTGGGAGTAGGATTTCCTAATTAGCAGCTGCTATAGAGTCAACTCCTCACCACCCACCCCATGATTTGGGGTTTTTCAACATGCATTGTTTCTGAGCAGTGGAGTGGGTGTGTACAGGGAGTATGCTGTGTCATCCAAAGAGGCAATTTCCTCCCAGAGGGCCCAGCCCGCCCCCACATTGCACTGTCAACCACTCCTGTGGGCCCTATGTCACAGAGTTAAAGCAGGATCCCTTTATTTTCATTTCCCTCCATTTAGAATCAGATTTCACAAATAGCTACTCAGTGCTTACCACGTGCTAAATGTTTTCAAGGGCATTTATCTCATTTAATGAGAATGACAGCTGGTCAAGTGGGTATCATGGCACCCGGGAAGAAGGGCAGAAAGATTAAGTGGTTGTTCAAGGTCATGCACTAAACGGCAGATTCACAATCTGAACCCAGCTCTTGTTCCCTCACATCCCAGCTTATTCTGTGACATGGGCTTTAAGGCATTGGTCAGGGAACAACGTCCCCCTGGTCTTCAAACCCCGGTCTCAAATCCATGAGCAATGTCCCACTCCTCCCTAAGAGGAGCGACCTAGCCTGTGGCACAGGGGCTTTGGAATCAGACAGGTTTGGTTTGATGATAGCTGCACTTATTAGCAGGAACACTGAGCAAGAAGACCTCTAAAGCAGCTTCTCAGAGATAATTTTAATGAGTAATGAAAAGAATAATAATAAAGAGTGGAGGCAGAATGGAGAATGAGTTTGAGAGACAAGAAAAGCCTGTTTTCAAAATATGAAGTGAGGGGTGACATTATAACTTCCCACTGGAAATGTCTGACAGGCCGTTAAAAATTTGGGACTGTCAATTAGGAAGAGGGATGAGGAGATGGAGTATGAAGGGAAAAGTGACGGTCGAGGACTGAATTAAGGGGAACCTTGAATCAGAGGGAGAGGAAGAGTCAGTGAAGGAGACACAGAGGACCAGGGAAGGATAGGATGAATTGAAATAGGAGCCAGCAAGGCAATGAGTGCCGAGACACCACAGAGAGGCAGGGGCCAAGCCTGTGGAAAGGCCAGAGAATAGTCAACCAGAGTCCCCGGGACTTTCCGGAGTGTCACGTGGCAAAGAGAAGATGAAACTCAGATTGTTAGGGGTTAAGGCTCATGAGAGAACGTTCTGGAAAAGACACTGACTTCCCCCCCTCCCCCAGCTGTGAATTCCCTGTTTCTGGCTCCCCCTCAGAGCTTTCCTGGGATCCCTCAACTTGGGGAACACATGGGAGAGCTGGGTGCTTTCTAGCCACATGACTGCATGTGCTAGCATGGGTTCTCATACCAACGATAGTGAATTTCTTTATAATTTTTAGAGATTTTCCTCAGATTCAATTGCTCACACAGGACTAGAACTGAAATGAAAAAGCTCCCTTTTTAATCCCCTTTTTCGTATGGTAGATGGCTGTAAACCACAAGAGGAGCAGGACATTGTCCACTGGAACTTTATAGGAGGATGGAATTTTGCCCCTATTCTCAGAGATCGAATTAAGAAATCCCACATGTTTACAATCTGCAAAGCGCTTCTTTACTTGATAATTTCAGGGGGCTAAATTATCCTGTTGGGTCCTGACATTCTGCATGGCAAGCAAGATAGGAATTCTTACCCCATTTTAGGAACAGAAGGCTAAGCCTCAGTACTAAGGTCACATGCCTAGAATAACCCAGAACTAAGTGGCAGGATGGAGACCAGAGCCCAGCCCAGCCCTTTCTTTCTGGTGTCTTTCCTAGTTAACCACACCCAAATGAAGCCAGTGAGGACTGAGAAGACAGGAGCTCAGCCAACTCTTCCCAAACTAATTTATGGCATGTAGCCTGCTTCGCTAGCTAACATCCAGTGCTTTGCATCATGCATTCTGGCCAAAGTTGGGAAATTGCCTGGGTTGTCCTTGGTGCCCCCATCCCTCTCTGAAAGTGACCCCTGCCCTTAGGGACCATAGCAATGAACTAATTTGACCCTCAGACAGGACCGGGGTCCAAGAGGGACAATAATAGCGCCAGGTCCATAATACGTCCAGTGGGTGGCATTTATAAATTCAAAAGACTGTTTACTTTCATACTCATTAGGACAGCTATTATCAAGGAAAATAAAAAGGAAAAGAAAAAGAAAGGAAAGTAGGTGTTGACGAGAACTTAAGAGAAATTGGAACTTCCGTGCATTGCTGGTAGGAATATAAACTGGCACAGCCACTGTAGGAAACAGTTTGGTCATTCCTCAAAAACTTAAACATAGAATTGCCATATGATCCAGCAATTGCACTGCTAGGGACATACACAAAAGAACTAAAGGCAGAGAATCAAACAGACATTTGTACACACGTGTTGACAGCAGTATTATTCACAATAGCCAAAAGGTTGAAGCAACCCAAATGCCCATTGATGGATGACTAGATGAGCAAAATGTGCTACATACATGCAAGAGAATGTCGCTTGGCCTTAAAAAGGAAGGAAATCTGACATACACTGCATGAATGAACCTTGAAGACGTCATGCTAGGTGAAAAAAGCCAGTCACAAAAGAACAAATATTATATGATTCCACTTACATGAGGTACCTGTAATAGGTAAAGTCATAGAGACAAAAAGGAGAATAGAGATTAGCAGAGGCTGGGGAGAGGGAGGAATGAGGAGTCATTACCTAATGAGTTCCCATCTGGGATAATGAAACAGTTCTGGAAATTCATGGTGGTGATGGTAGTACAACACTGTGAATGTACTCAATGCCAATAACTTGTACCCTTAAAAATAGATAAAAAATATATTTACTGAGCATCAACCACACACAAGACACTGGATTCTGCCTCAAGGGGCCTATCGCTTCCAAGAGAGCTGAATGGGGTTAATAAATTCCTGTGATGTGGATGTCAGTGACATGGGGGTGTGAGAAGAGGCCCAGCTAGGCAGAGAAGGTATCCTGGAAGTTTGGTAGGCAGAGAAGCTAGGGAGCTGGGCAGAGAAGGTATCCTGGGTGCAGGTTTGGGACAAGAATCCCATCCTCCCTTTCAGGGTTGCACTGTGTCTCCAGATCACGGCCTTCACCCCAGGAATCCAACAAACCAGGGGGATTTCCTGCCGGATGGCCAGCAGGTGGGATATCTGGGGGTAGACAGGAACCTTGGGGACATGGAGGGAAGGTGGCTGCGACCTCACCAGAGGGCAGCCGCCTACTCAGTGCGGCTGCTCAGGGCTGTGTTTTGAAACACTACTGCGGATGTAATGATTCTGGGTGGAGGACGTTTAGGAGCCAAATGAGTTTGTGTGAACAAAAGGCAGCCCTCGATCTGGACTGTCCAGGGCTCTCGGGGAGTTTCATTTCCTTCCTTGTTCTTGCCCTGAAAGGAGCAGCCCTAAGAAAAACCATACACATTAAGAAGTGTTTGGACCTGAGACCCAGTGATCTGATTTTTTTTAACGTTTATTTTTGAAGGAGAGAGAGAAAGAGCGTGAGCGGGGTAGGGTCAGAGAGAGAGGGAGACACAGAATCCGAAGCAGGCTCCAGGCTCTGAGCCATCAGCACAGAGCCCAATGCGGGGCTCAAACCCACGAACTGTGAAATCATGACCTGGGCCAAAGTGGGACCCTTAACCGACTGAGCCACCCAGGCGCCCCTCCAATGATCTGATTTTTAAAAACAGGTCCCCCAGGAACAGCGTCTAGTAATGAAAAGTATAAAATTTACAAGGCATATTATCCTCTCCTCCTTGTGAGAGTCTGCTTTTGTCTAGCTGAGTATCCTCTGGGGAGAAAGGCAGGCTTGTGGACTGAGCTGTGACCCATGACCCAGGGTGGGGCTGGCCAGGACCCTCCCCCTTGCCCCCTCCCCAAAGTCCGGGGTCCCGCAGGCTTCCAGAAACAGAATCACCTCTGAGGTAGCCTGAGGGTGCTAAGGAGGGAAGCAGCCTAACCCCAGGCAGGAGAGGAAGGTGAAGGACTCTGATGTGACCTCAAGTTCCTTGCTTTAAAAATAATTCCATAGGATTAAAAAAAAAAAAAAGGAGGCTTTGAAAAATAGCCTAAGGGTCATGTCAGAAGATTCCCAATTAAATCAGTAAACAAAAAGGCTGTCTGAGGAGGGTGGGAAGGCTATCTTGTCCCCGTGGGCATTTATCCATCTGGTGCCTCAGTTTTCTTTGCTCCTCTCATTCTTTGAAAGATAAACAGCTCGTGGAGGGGCTGAGAGGTGGCTCAGCAGAGGTGGTTTCGAGAAGGGGGCCTAAGGGGCAGCTCCCTGTGGCGCCTGAAGATGAAGTTGGGGGGGTGGGCAGGGAAGCGGGCCTGTCTCCTGTATTGTCACCCTAACATTCACTCACACCCAGAGAGGAAGCCCGGTGGCAGAGCCCCGCCAAAGGAGGCCTGCCAGCTTGACGAAACAATAAAAAGGCAAGGAAAAACATCCTGGTTCCGAGGAGGAAGAGGGGAGGTGGGAGGGAGGCGGGGAGGTCGAATGACATGAAATGCGGCCACCTGACTTTTGTTAAGTTCTGCCATAATTTGTTCCGTAGACCTGTGTGAAGGGGCCCAGGACTCTAAGGAAATCATAGAAACATCATTTGTCTGGAAGGCTTACAGTGTTAGAAAATGTACACAGTGGAACGATGCTGCAGCACAAAGGGCCCGCGGGGCCAGGTTGGGGAAGGGAAGGGAGGAGGCCGCGGCTGTCACCGCCAGCCCCAGAAAGGGGTGCTCTCACCGTGGGCCACTGGGAGCCCGTGGGGGTGCATATATAAAACCTATTTAGAGACATAAATGAAAGGTTTACCAATAGGCCTTTACAACTAAGTTGGGAAACTTGACACTTGATTCAAATACAAGTAATATATATATGTAATATATACATTTTTTAGATTTTAGATTTTTTAAGTTTATTTATTTATTTTGAGAGAGACAGAGACAAGTGTGAGTGGGGGAGACACAGAGGGAAAAGGAGAGAGAGAGAGAGAGAGAGAGAGAGAGAGAGAGAGAGAGATTGAGAATCCCAAGCAGGCTCTGCCGATGGCTGTCAGCGCAAGGCCTGATGTGGGGTTCCAACACACACACACATGTGAGGTCATGACCTGGGCCGAAACCACGCTTAACTGTGCCACCCAGGCGCCCCTCAAATATAACCAATATTTTTAAAGTCAGTTGTATGCTATAGCCAGTTAAGAAAAAGATATAAAATGAGGGAGTAGAAAGAAAGGGAGAAACTTACAGAGAGAGGAGGAGAGAGTAAAGCTAGGGAGGAGAATGCCAGAGTAGGGTCATTACGACGAAGACGAGGATGAGGATAATGACAGCAGCCCAGATACACGCTGCAGGCACCATGCCAGGCATTGCACATGGACTGTCCCAGTTAATTCTCACCACAACCCTGGCAGGTGGGCACCATTATTGTCCCCATTTTTTTTGATAAGGAAACTGAGGTGTCGAGAGATCAAACAGATGCTCAAGGATCCCACAAATAATACACTGGGATCCCAGCCCAGGTCTGTCTGACTCCAAAGGCCTTCAATATAAACTATCTAAAATAATAATAATAATAATACAGAAATAGAAAAAGAATGAAGGATAAGAATGGCAAGCACAAGATGAAGACAGAGCTACAGAGACATGGCAACATACTCTGAGAGGGAAAGCCAGAAAGACACAGGCAGGGCTCCTCAGGCAGGCTTCCAGGGTGTCTCCCAGGACCCCTGGATCCAAACTGCAGTTTCAGGACCCGAATGGGGACATCCCGGCAGCCCACGCTGCCCACTGTCCGAAAGGAATTAAGAGTATGGACAGGATTCAGAAGAAGAAAGAAAGTGACAAAGGGAAGAGTCGGTGGTGATCCCATGTGAGTGAGAAAAAGCCGCGAGACAAAGACGGCTGAGGTTCTGAATGTGTGACTGAGAAATTAACGGGACCATAAACAAGCAAAGGAAGGACAGGTTCTCGGGGGGGGCAGGGGGAGGGGGGAGATGACATGCTTGCATTTATAACCATTATCTGTTGTGTTGAAAGTGAAGCACAACTGTGCAGATGTTTGGCAGGTGGCTGAAGGAATCGGACTGGGTATCTGAAGAGAAGAAAGATAGTTGTGGGTATCACCTCCTCAGAGAAAACAGGTGAAGCCATGCTATGTCTTCCCTCTGTGCCTCTGTTTTGTGGACTTCCCTACCTAAGTGCCCTGCTCCCTTTCCCTTGGGCCTTGGCAAAATCTGACTGCTTTCTCACAACTGGCTCAGGGAACACCACTCCCAAGAAGCTTTTTCCAGAGAGAACTCGCTCCCTCTTGACTACTGTTTTAACTTGTTGTATAATTATAACATATTCGATCATATTTCTATGTCCCTTAGGAGAGACCGTGGCTCCTGGGAGGACTCAGTAAACACTCACTGAACCGAGCTGCAGGTAGAAGGCCAAGGGCAGGCCTGTGAAGAACATCCTACTGGTTGGGTGGGACAGAGGCTGAGAAAGAGCTAGCCACCAAGACCAGAGGCAGCTGAGAGGACAGAGATGGAGGACTGACAACAGGCCAGTGAGACATCCCAGAATGCTGTCCCTCTCTCCCCTTCCTCTCCTACTTTCTACACATCCCCCTGCATCTACCTGCTCCACAAAGGCCACCTCACTTAGAGTAATAATAATGCCGGAGGCATTCCCAAATACACAGCACGTGCGTGTTCACAAAGCCTGTCCACGAGGATGAGTTTCCATCTCACCCCTATGATAGCACTGCGAGGTGGATGGAGCTGGGAGTATCTTCGCCATTTTACAGATATGCAAACAGGCCCAGAGATGGGATGCCTGGCCCAGGGCACAGTAAGTTCATTGTATTCTGACTCAAATTACTCGCTGTGTCTACATTTAAACATGCCTTTGTGGTCATAATTATATTTGCTCCTCCTCGGAAGCCTTGTCTAGGAAGCAGGATAGATAGCATTAGCCCCATTTCTAACATAGGGAAAGTAAGACCCGGGGACATTAGGCAGCTGCCCCCTGCCACACAGCTAGAAAGCAAAGAGGTTAAGACCCTGTCAGAGTTCTTGAGCCACCACTGGCATCTCTCTGCCCGAACTCCGCCTGTGGCTATAGACAGCAGCACTCCGTTACCACAAGGCACAGCTATACTATAAATAATTCCTAACCAACCACAGGAATTCACCTACCAATGAATATGGTCCTCTTCAAAGAAACCCCATTAAGATCTTACTTAATCCAACAACACTGTTACTCCTCAAACTGTTTCCTAAAATTCTCTACAATCTTCAACAGCGCCTGAGGAGTATTTTTGAGTTTACTGAATAAGGACACATTTTCATCCCTTGATAATAGATTTGGATTATTCTGGAAACACACAAAAATTCCAAGCCCAATTTAGTGACTGATGCAGGGGATCGAGATAGGTGTCTCCGTTTTGGATCCAGGATGATGGAGAAGTACAAAGAAACACCAATGAGTTGCTTGTGGCCCAGGCACTGGCTCTAAAGGGGCCTCCCAGCTCCTTCGAATGCTTTTTGAGGTATGTGTCAATAACCTCCAAAAATTCTGACCTGAAGGAGAGTACCCTTTGACAACAGAAGTCCTAGCATGACTGATTTTAAAGGTTTATTACTTTCGAGTCACACCTCACATACCATTTTTATTGAATCCTTACTGCTTCACGTGCATTATTAATCTGGTCTCCGCAGATAACTGCAGGTGAGGGCTGGATAAGTGGCACTTAGTTGTTCTGACTTAAAATCTTCAAATTGTGCTCTTTCCTCCCTGCATTGGAAGCTAAGGATGGAGAGAAAGTTCTAGGAATACCAAGAAGTGAGGTTCGGGGGGCCCGGGGAAGGGGAGGGGGACCAAGTAGCAAATGTCCTTGGAAAGTAGACCTGACCCCTTTGCATTCAGAACTTGTCCCCCATCCACTGAACCTGGAGGTGAAGAGGGTGTTGTCATCAGTCCAAAGGTCAGTATAAACAGGCAATGGTTTCAGGAGCATCCTCGTGGCCAGTATTTACAGAGCTCTCCTGCCCAGCAACAAGCAGTCTGTTTTACAGAGGCTATATGACCCTTACATTCCTGAGTAGGGCCCATTAATAGCCCATCTGACAGATGGGAAACTGAAGGCACAGAGAGACTGAGTAACCTACCAAGGTCCCACAGCTTGCAAGTGGTACTGCTGGGAGTTTAAACTGAGGCTGTCTGACACCCAAGCCAGGACCTCCCCAGGTCTGTGACTGCACAGCCAGAGGGCTCTTATACATATCCTAGCAACAGATGACCCCAGAAGAAGTCTCACTGCATGGCACAACGAAAGTCCTGGTGGCCCCAGAGGCTCAGGAGTGAAATTTATCCCCATGTTGAAGCTGTTTCCATCTCCCCCTACCACCCAGGGAAGGAAAATAGAGTAGTTTTCAATACTAGCCTGATTCATGATAATCACCAATCATGACCTTGCACAAAGAACAACATCCTACCAGATTCCAACCAGGCGTCTCTCTCCTATATTTTCACTATTCCCTCCTCCAATATGACTGCTTCAATGCACATGGCCCAGCATGGCACAGGGTCAGCTAGAGAGCTTGACCTTGGCCTCCACCTTCTTCTTGTCACCTGTCTTCCTCCCTGGACTTCTTATCCCAACTTATCAAAGACATTGAGCAGAAGTCTGTCAAAGGTATCACATCCATCTCCTCACTTCCAGTAGCTCAGCTCCTTCCCAGAAGAGACATGGAGGCTGCTGTTATTCAGGGTCTCCAGTGAGATCAGAGCCTCCCCTGAGGCCCCCACAACCACAGGAACTGGGAGCACAGAGCCTGCCTGCCATACCACCAGACCTGTTAGCTTTCCTCAAACATTCCTACGTGACAGGAAAGCCTGCATAATACTGCAAAGCTCAAGTATCCCAGAACCAAGGTATAAAGCAAAAGGAATGTGTCCATTTTTAACAGTCTCTGTAGACTTCAGAGATGGCCTTTCTAGCTCCTTAAGAGATCTTATGACAGGAGCCCTAGGTCACATGGTGGTGCAGGTGCTGCTGTAATACCACCTGGGCAGTGGGTGGCAGCCACAAGTTGGATAGATGCTCCCTGGGCCAAGGCCAAAGATGAATATGACCTGTGCCTCCTCTCAAGGAGCTAGAGGTCTAGCAGGCCCACAGGTGTACATGAAGACCCACTGTGAGGTACCCTTCCTCGTCCCTCACATAGGCGCCACAGCTCCCGACCCTGAGCTAAGAAGCCAGATGTAGAGTCTCCTCACACTTCAGATCAACATCAGGGAAGTCAGGAGGTATTCACAGGATAAAGCTGGGACCCTCAGGAATGAAGCTTCTGGCATCAGATGGCCAATCCGTCATTCCACAGATAAAGAAATGGAGGCCCAGAGAAGGAAGCAATATGCCCAAAGTTACCCCGTGTCTAAGTGGCAGAGCCAAAACTTGATCCTGAACCTTCTGGACCAGCCCCGACCTCTGGCCACTCCACATTGCTAGAGCACCATTTCCAGCCCCAACTAGAGCTCTGCCACTATCATGGTTGTCTAATTGTTTCACTGGTTTCCAGAACCTTTCCAGGAAAAACCACGTCTGTGAAATGCAGCCAGTCATATCACTCAATTGGAAGTGTCTGGATTTGTCACATATCTCCTAATCTAAGGTGACCTCGAATCTTGCATCATGTCCTGAACAAAGAGACCAAAAGGTTCTGAGAGCAAAGTGAAATTTACTGACTCTGACTGGAAATCAACCAGGGTAAATGAGGCAAAAGAGTGACAGCCCCTTTCCCTACTTATTTTGGAAACAAGCCTGCCATTTAATGAATAAAGACAGCTTTTTAAAGTTCCCTTCAAACCTGGAGAGTCTAGGATTCTCTGAACATAAAGAGAAGTCTCAAGATGTTCTTATAGACCCCAAACTGAAATCTAATTTTGCCCAGTATGCCAAAATTTAAAGGATCAATATTGCCAATGCAATGGCTCTCATTTACAAGGTCCCTGTGGTGTTCTCTTGCTCCATCCCAAATTTTGCATGACAGTTCCTTCTCAAATACTCGTGTTGCCCTTCTGCCTGGCCACTTTGCCCAAAGCACTTGGCTCGGATGCCTCCCTGCCCAGATGTAGCCACGCTGACACAACACGGTGGAGAGCTTGCTGCCTGCTCTGGAGGAACCCACCTCCACCAGCAGCATCCACCACACTTCCTGCCGGTCAGACACCCTGCAGAATCAGTCACCCACTGAAACATCCTCTCTTCAACTTGCTTCAGACCAGAGGATAAGGTGGAGCCCCAGCAGCTTCCGGATATAGGGTTAGTAGAGAGATGCTGTGATTGACCACACCCAACACACACACACACAGACACACCGCTATCTGAAGATATCTGGGTGAAAAAGAAAGACAGGAGAAGGGTACCGTGTTTTAATCAAAATCCCTGGTGATACACAGAGTGTGGTGAGATCTACATTGTGAGATCACACAATGCTGTTGAAATAATTTGGTACCATTTGGTAGTATTGTCAGGGATCTTAAAATTTTCCACATCCAGGAATTAACACTAAGCAAATAATCAGAGACAAATACAAAAGCTGATTCACAAAGACGTTCATCACATTATTTATGATAGTGAAAAACTGGAAACAGTTATATATCCAATAAAGACGTAGCTTTAAAAAAGTTACAATATACTAGAACAGTATCCATCTGGATACCATATGGAAATATACATGCATTATATGTGTGTGTGTGTCCTATTTTTTAAAAGTCAGCCCCGATGTGGGGCTCAAACTCACAACCCCAAGATCAGGAGTCGCATGCTCTACCGACTGAGCCAGCCAGGCACCCCTGTGTATCCTATTTTAAAAATATATAGTTTTAGGGGCGCCTGGGTGGCTCAGTCGGTTAAGCGTCCGACTTTGGCTCAGGTCATGATCTCGCGGTTCGTGAGTTCAAGCCCTGCGTCGGGCTCTGTGCTGACAGCTCAGAGCCTGGAGCCTGTTTCAGATTCTGTATCTCCCTCTTTCTCTGACCCTCCCCTATTCATGCTCTCTCTGTCTGAAAAATAAATAAATGTTAAAAAAAATTTAATATATATATATATAGTTTTAGGGGCACCTGGGTAACTCAGTGAGTTAATCCCCGATTTCAGCTCAGGTCATGATCTCAGAGTTCATGAGCTTGAGCCCCACATTGGGCTCTGTGCTGACAGCTCAGAGCCTGGAGCCTGCTTTGGATTCTGTGTCTCCCTCTCTCTCTGCTCCTCTCTGCTCACATTCTGTCTCTCTGTCTCTCTCTCAAAAAATAAACATTAAAAAAAATTTTTTAAGTACCTACACAATTTTGTATTCCTTGTAAATGAGAAATATAACAACTGCTAATGTTTTAATATATTTCTGGTAGTTGGCATATAGGTGGTATTTCATTTGGCACTTTCACTTTTCTACACCTTCCAAATTGTATATGATAAATATACAAAACGAACATAATCAGAAAAAAATAAAAGTTCTGATTTTTAAAAGGCAAAGATAACCATGCACCTTGGAAACACCATAATGCTTGTACTTCATCCTGATCCTAAGTCAGAAATGTCACCTCATGGCCTCACTGTTGACTGACAGCAAGGCAGGCTTCCAAAGGAAGCAAATATCAGGGAGATGCATCCTTGTCCTCTGACAACTCCCGGGCAGGAATGAAACAAGGGAGGCAGGAAGGCAAGCAAAAGACAAACACATCAGAGACATACATCAAAACCCCTAACTCCAGAGATCCCCTACCACAGCAGCACCCCAGCCCAGGCACCCTGCACTGCACCACAGCAGTGACATGGGCCACTCTGCTCTGATGACAGTCCCTGTGCCCCCTCCCTCACCTGGGGAAGACTGTCCAGTGCACTGTCCTAACACTTTGGGAGGTAAAGTATGAGGAAGGTATTGTCTGTCCCATGTTTGATGATCCAAGAACATGAGGGCTGCTCAGTCAGAGAAATATTACCACAAGCATGGTTCTTTCTACCTCCAACTTTTGTGTTTGGGCCTAGCTTCTATTTTAGGAATCATTTATTCAACAAGTACTATGCATGCTTACCGTGTGTCAGGCACAAACTAGCTGTGGCTTCCCACCTTCACTTCCTGTCTTGCCTTCCTAGTCTACTCTCCGCATCACTCCTCTGCTAAAACCTCTCATGGCGCTGAGCAGAAAATCTGACCTTTCTACTGTGGTTCTCATGGCCCCACATGATCTGGCCACCATGGCCTTCCTTCTTTCCAATCCCGAAACACGCAACCTTGTTCTGGCCTTCGGGCCTTTGCACTGGTTGTTCCCTCCCTCTGCCTGCACTGGTTGTTCCCTCCCTCTGCCTGGAGAGCTGTTCCGCTATAGGCATGGGGCACCATGTGCCTAGTCTCCAGGACAGGAAGGAGTCTGGCATGTGTACACAACTATCTGGTGTGGTTAGAAGGGGGTCAGAGAAAGAAGAGGCCAGAGAGTCAGCGGGTCAGGTCCTGGTATTCCAGCAGGGAGGCTGGATTTTTATTTTACTTTATTTTATTCTAAGTACAATGCAAAGCCCTTGGAGGGTTTTCAGCCTGAGAGTAAGGTGACCTGAATTACATTTAAGAAGATCGCTCTGGGCTCTGTGAACACGGATCAGCGGGAGAGTGTGCATGGAAGCAGGGAGAGCAAAACAGAACAGTGGAGATGGTGAGGGCAGATCCCTGATATATCTATCGAAAAACAGAATCAAGAGTCCCCCTTCCCCACCAAAACAAAGATGCAGAGGGTGAGGGAAGGAGCTGGATATCGAGTGCTTCTAAGTTTCTCATTCAAGTAACAAGTGGGTCCTGTTGCCAATTCCTGATGGCAGAGTGGGGTGGGAATTCAGAGTTCTTGTCCCTGTTAAACTTCATCCGGGGTGGTGGGCGTTTGCTGTCTCCCTTAAGGTAAACAAACTCTTCCTGTGTTCTTAAAGTCTCCCCTGAAGTTCTCAGAATCAATCCAGTGGTCTTTCCTCAGGCCTCATTCTTCCTGGCTCCCTCTCCCCTTTAACCTGGATATACCTGGATGAGAAAGCAAGTTCAGGCAGGTTCATGTCAACCTACCTGTACCTTCCTCTGCCCATGCATGGCCAGCTTCCAGACTGCCCCCCTCTCAGCTGTACCTTCAGGCCGCTTCCTGGCTCACCATCTACACTGGATGCTCTTGACCCACTGGGTCTGAGTCTGCCTCCTCTTCTCCAGTGGCTTCAGCTGCTGTTGAGGTTCGCCCTTCCAGGCTGACTCTGGCCCTGGCTTCCCCCTAGTTCAGTTCCACGTCTGTGACTGCACAATATTTCCGCTGGGACAGGCTGCAGGCTTTACAGTGAAAGCACCTCCAACGGAGGCAGCCTCTTGCAGGGCCAGCCAGCTCTTTGCCATTGTCCTCGTCATCCCCACAGCCAGGCAGTCCCCAGGCCCTCCCACCTTCCTCTTTTAAATGGCCCTTGCAACGCTCCCTCTCAACTTCCACCGCTCCCATTCTAGCCCATGCCTGCTTGCAGTGTTTTCCTCCCATCATACCGATACAACGCCTGCCAGCATTCTCAGACTTCTGAACTAAGTCCTGGACTGTAGGAAGGGCAGAGACCCACACGTGGTTCATCCCCGAGTCCCAGTGTCAAGCACAAAGGAACACTGACCAAGCACGCAATACTGCTCCTTCCTCAAGGGCTCTCAGGGCTCCTCAGTGCAGATGTGACAAACACAAATGCCTCAGGCAGGTCTCTCGAGCCCTCCACCATCAGTACAAATCCTCCTTTCCAGTCTGGTCTTCACTCCAGTGACTCTGGACCCTAGCAGGTCTCCCAAGTCCTCTTCCCCGGACTTCCCGGCTACTGATCACCTCCATTTGAAAAGTCTTAAGCTTTTCAGTATTTGGGGTTTTGCTGATGCCAAAACCCTACCCCCTCTGTGCTATCCATATCCCAGCCCACACCTTCCTCCTGCCTGGACTACCGGCACCCAGCAGCCTCTTCACCTCTGCACACCATTCCTTGGGTCGGCATGATCTGCTTGTGACATTTCTTCACTTCTGGATCACTAACACACCACAGTCTCCCTGGTGACGGGGTTGAAGGGCACCACCGACTTGCTCTGCAGCTCTCCACAGGTGGAGAGCTGCAGAGCCCCTCATGTGTAGAAAGGGCTCTTGGCCGTGTTTTTGAGTCCACAGATTAGCTAAACTGACACAGACTGACACATCTGCCACACTCCCACAAAGGAAGAGGGAGAAGCCAGGATAGAAACATCTTTGTTCTGTCTGTACCAGATGAACAGGGAACGGGTAGAAGAGGGCATGTACAGACGTTAGAAAGAAAACAAGTCTAGAGCATCAGAACGGGGTACCATCCAACCTCTCCTCCTGTTGAGGGGGTGTTCATACCAACTGCCCCATAACACTGGCCACGTTCCCAGCAGAGTCCATTAAGAATGTCATCAACTCATTTCAGTTTGGGCAATAATTAACAGAGCTACCTCTGGTATCAGTAACATATGAATTGGCATATAGATGAAGTGTAATTCACAATGTCTATATAAAATGCCATTTTTATACATATATACAGACTTATGCTCTTGTGTTGAGCAATTTCCAAAAGAAAATTTTTGTTTGGATCTCCACTCAGCAGGTTGTTCCCATCACTGCTGTCATATCCACATCCTGCCTCTCATCCCTGATCTCAAAAAAACAAAAACAAGGGGCAAGAGCAAGGGACGGAGAAGAGAAGAAGCAGAACACTGCACTGGTCTTAGAGATCCAGAACCATCGGGCCGCTGAGAAAACCAGGGCTGCACGATACCATGGAAACAACAGGTGAATCTGGTCAAATCAGTCTGAATGTTGGCTCCTCCATTTACTGTGTGATCCAAGCTCACCAGGATTCAGTTCCCATAGCTGTAAAAGAGCAGTGCTATCCCTCACAGGACTGTTTTGAGGGTTAAATGGGAAAGCGCCAACCAGACCACATAGGTGCTCAAAGGCTTCAAGTCCAAAGACAGACCCAAACTGATCTCCGTCCCTGGTATTTCCCACTCACACAAAAGAAGGGCGGGCAGAGGGAAGCCACGGATGAAGGCAATAAGTGGCTAGCGGAACCACAACCGCCACCTGTTCTTCGCTCGCTTTGTGAGAGTCTCTGAGAGAGCAACAAGTCAACTCCAAGAACACTGCTTCCAGCCAGCTGGGCAGGGCTGCTGGGAGACACCGGGACCACCGGAAGGGCACAGACTCCTTCCCCAGACTCCCAGGACTAGGTATGCAGTCACTGCCCAGCTGGGCACCAAATATCTTTTGTTCTGCCTCTATCCGCACCAGTCAGGTCTTGGGCAGAAAATACCAGTTCAGCATTTGCACGCCCATCGAGGGAAGCAATAAGAGGGTTCTTGCCAGGTTAAAAGGATGTGGCTTTTAAACACATGCACGCCACAGAGAATCCCTTTCCCCACACCCTTCCTTCTATTTGGAGCAGTCTCCAGCAAAGCAAGCGGGCTCCTCAGAAATCCCTACCACCACCACTGCCAGCCTCAACCAGGGGAGAGGTAGCCACACATACTCCCTTCCCTACGGGGCTGCCTCCTGCCCAGCCTTCGTCTTCGCTGCACTGTGTAGTGGTTCTCCCAGCAGCTAAAGCTAGTTGGCCTGAAACGTTACAGCACTTCAGGGGACAGCGATGGAGCAGTCCAGGAGGGGCTGGGTTCACAGCGCTTCCTTTACTCCAGGGAGCTGCATTTTTCTAAGATTATTATTCCTTGGGCCAGCTGCTCAGCTACTCAGCGTCATTTCCCCTTTGGGTGGGAAAGTTCTTCCCATCTGCATTGATTTTCATTAGGACTTAAGGCTTTCGCTTCCCCTTTCATCTGCAGGTCTCACAATTAAAGCATGGCCTATGGAGCACAAAAATCAAGGCATATAAACTTAAGCGCTCAGAACTGTGGCTCAGAAGCCCTAAGCTGTTAATACACACACCAAGAAAAAGAAAATCTCTAGGACTTGGCATCGTCTCCATCTCCACCAGCTCAAACACCAGCGATGAATCTGAACAGCCAGCAGGATGATAGGTGGGTATGCAAATGGAGGACGTGCGGCCTAATGCTGGCAAACAACCCACAGATGGAACACAAGCGAGGTTACTCAGCAATGAGACCCCCGCACTCTGCCAAGAGGAAAAGGGCTAGAAATGGCCCCCAAGGGAAAAAAGGACATCTCTGGCCCCTGCCATTGATGCCTGTGTATCCAGAAGCCCAAGCCATGAATGCCAGGCACTGACCACCTGTATCCCCACAGCAGAAGGGGCTGCAGCAGTTTCCCGGACAATCAAAGGAAGCACATCATTTGTAAGACTTGGGGCTTATTACCAGCAGGAGCGAGCACCTCCCCAAACACAAAAACGTTACTGCAGAGCCTGGATGGCCATCTGTCAGGGGTGCTGAGAGGGCAGATACCCACATGGGACTCAGTGCAGACCAGAGGGCCTCTGGAGGTTCTCTCAGTGTTGAGACTTTGCTGCCTTGGGAAGTGACTGATTATACTTTGTGATACATGGTGGCCAATCAAAAAGGGTCCGAAGAAAATCCTGAGAGGTTATTAGGAAACTCGGACTCACTGAAATCACTTATTGCTGGATTTCTTGTTCGTTGTTTCCTTTTCCCTCTAAGTGACATTGTGTGTGCCACCACCAGAAAACAAGCACAGGACATGCTCGCATCCTCAGCCGTGTTACTAGTGTCTAGCAGTTTTTAACAGGCAATCAATTTCCTTTCTTACTCTCACCGTTCTAACATCCCACCTGAGGCCCAGCCTTAGATCAGCTGAAGAGCAGGTGCATCTTGGGTGGGCTTTGTGGGGATGCCAGGAGAGACCTGCTTAGGTAAGAGAAATTTTAGACTACTCTGGCTCCTGCTACCTGCTCTTGGGACTCCCACATGCATTTTTCCAGAGCCTCATGCACCCAAAGCCTCCATTGCTCTCTGCTCCCAAAATGCATCCAACGGGAAGGTTGCAAAGCCAGGACTAGCAGTGTTACCTGCCACATCTATGAAGAAGTGTGGGTCACTTAGGGCGGAAGGGGAGGATGTCCCAACTAGCAAAGGAGATCAGCCCCAATTCTTATCTGCTGAGTCCCCCACTATGTCCCAACTAGCAAAGGAGATGAGCCCCAATTCTTACCTGCTGAGTCCCCCCCTATGTCCCAACTAGCAAAGGAGATGAGCCCCAATTCTTACCTGCTGAGTCCCCTAGGCTAATTCCCTCCACTGTTCCTCTCCCTGTGTAACACCCAGCTCTCTGTGATGTGTGAGGAGTCCCAGCCATGAGAAGGAACGAGACTCAAGTGCCAGCCTTGAGAAGGAACGAGACTCAAGTGCCAGCCTTATCCAGTCATGTCCCTGCAAGTTAGCATCCCTTCCACCTACCCCTAACAAGGCTGGGGCCCCACAGCTAAGAATGCCTGACCCCCAGCCAGAGAAACCTGCCTTCAGCTCCTGGGTGTCTCCTCCGAAATGGCCTCTATCCCCTATACCCGCTCTCCATTTAGAAAATTTACAAAATACTGTGCGGTGTTCCTTAGTTACTTTTCTAGTGTGAGAAAGTCAGGGAATGTTCTCTTTTATGTTCTTGATTCTTTCTCGTGGAACTTAGAACAACATATGCTGTAAGTTATCTGAAGTTACACAGTGGGTAGGTCTCTGATAGGTCTTTTATAGCTTCTCTCTCCCTTCTCTTCCCTTGCTGTTACTCAGTTTCTCAGTCTTGTGCCAGTGCCTTAGATATTCACAAGGACAAGGCATTCTGCAATGATGGGAGTACTCCGGCACGTGGAGTTGACTTTTTCCTGGGAGGTGTATTTTTTTTAAAAACATTTTTCTTATTTAGAGGAAGCATCCCTAGGTTCAATGAAGCAAGCTAATTCCTACGCAAGATAGTGTGTGTGATATGAGAAACTTAAAGTGCCAATTAGTTAGATGAAATCTTCTCAACCTTCACGTGAACTTCAAATCAATGCCTAGTGTTGCAAGCAACCTTGCTTTTCCAGGTAACCCTGAGAGAGAGCATGTGCCTGGTGTCACTCACAGGAAGGCAGTGGCTAACACCACCACACTGCTGACTAGTCAAAGCACTTTCATTTATTTTTACTTTCATTTTGTCACACCATCACTAGAAGGCTAGGAGAAACAGGGATCATTACTTCCATTTCACAGATGGAGAAACTGAGATCAAAAGAGGTGACATTCTCAAGGTCACAATGGTGTCACAGTTAGAATTCCTAGGTCGTTGGCATTTCTTCCAGATCTAAAGAAGGAACTGGATAAAAGTCCAGAGCAGAGGGGGCAGGTCCCTTTCTGAGCAGGATAGGCAGGGGCTATGTATGGAGCAGCAGCCCAATGGGAAAGTAAGGGGAGGCTCAGGGGCAGTCCTGTGTCACCTTTTGCCTCGCAAGGGTTTGCCCTTGTAACTCCCCACCTCCACACTGCCCCCCCCTCCCCCGCCCCCGTCCCTCCTCTGCTTTTAGAGAGAACCAGTAGAGTGTTGTGTTTCCAACTACATCCTTTGTCCTTTACAATATTCTCAAGGCTAGAACCCTTAAATATCAGTTATTTATCTTCGAAAGTTACGCTCTGTACCTGGAGAGGCCATTTCTGTATCTATAGGAAAAGACTGGGATTCGGGAATTGACGGGAAGATGTTACCACCTCCGAGGTGGGAGAAGCGCCTTTGGAAGGTTTCTGGGGCGGAGGTTCTTTTCTTTTTGTTAAAGGGAGGTGTCGGGCAAGAGGTCCAGGGTACGCCACGGAAGACAAGTTTTCTTCCATGGATGGGGGGAGAACAGGACGGTCACACCCCCCAGTCCCGCCACCAGCGATGGAGTCCAGGACAGCACTCTCCCCGCTCGCCACCCTCCCTCGCGGCCCACCCCCGGAGTCCCCAGCGGCCCAGGTAAGCGGGGCGGGGGGGGGGGGGGGCGGCCGGGACCGAGCGCGCGGAGGGGCCTAGGGCGGGGGATGCGGCCCCGAAGCGCGCCCACGCCCCCCGCCCGAGGCTTCCCGGCGCCCGGCCGCGGCTCTCACTCACCCGCGCTCCCGCCTTGGGGGGCCCGGCGCGAGCGTCCCCGGCGTGTGGCGGCGGCCGGCCCGAGGGCCGTGCGGCTGGGGCCGGGGGGCGCGGGCCCGCGGCGCTCCCGGGGCGGCGTGGGCGGCGTCGGCTCGCGCTCGGGGCCGGGCTCGGGCTCGGGCGGCCGCGCCAGCCCCGCTCCTGCGAGGGGCGCCCGGCTCGGCGCGCGGCGGGCCGGGGAGGGCGGCTGCCCCCACGTCCCGGGGGCGGCCGGCGGCGGCAGCAGCAGCAGCGGCAGCAGCAGCAGCAGCAGCGGGAGCGGGAGCGGCGGCGAGGCCATGGTGGCGGCGCCCGCCCGCGCTCACATGCCCGGCGCGCGGGGCGGGCGCGGGGCGGCCGCGGGTGCGAGGGAAGCGGGCGGCGGGCGCCGCGCGGGGCCGGGGAAGTGAGCGAAGTGAGGCTGCGAGCGCAGTCCCCGCCTCAAAAGTTGTGGGGAGCCGCGGGAGGGCGGCCGGGGCCGGGCGGGCGCGGCGGAGGCGGAGGCGGCCCCGGCGCCGCTACATGCTAATTAGCCCGGGCGGGCCGCGGGCGGGCGGGCGGCTCCTCCTCGGGTTGACATCACCGGCCGAGCGCGGCCGGGCCCGGGGGCGGGGAGAGGGCAGGAAGGGGGCGGGGGCCGGCCGGGGACCGCGGGGTGAGGGCCACGCTGCAGGCCAACTTCGGTCACACTCACACACGCCCTCCCCACCCCCATCACTGCTACTTTGCCACTGGGAGAAAAAAATCAGAAAAACCGAGTCCTCCGAATTTCCCAAGTCCTTAAATGCACAGTAAATGGGTAAAAAGCAGGTACTGGGTGATGTGATTTGCGCTAACTGGATTGTACAAAGTGCTTTGATATGGGAGAGAAGTGGAACCTGTTCCCCTGCTCCTCACAGCGCGCGGTCACTGCCCCTTGCTCATTTGAACTGCCCTCCCCACCCCCACCCCCGTTCCCGCCACCACCACTACTCCTCTGGGCTGGTGCTGGGTTCGCTGTTGCCAAGCCTAACGCCTCGCCCTGTGGCCAACCCGAGAGTCATCCTATCCCCCAGCGCCTTCTCAAGCCCGGACTCCAACCCCATCGGACCACTGCTCCGATGTGAACTTTGGCTCGCACGAGAGTTCGGCAGAAATGTCACCTCCCGGACACCCAAACAGGCCGCAGGGAAAAGAAAACTGTGAATTCAGGCACGGCTAGGCAAACTCGTAATCAGAAAAAGGGCCGCAGATCAAAAAATTAAACAGAAGGACACACAGGGATCACTGAATTTTAAATGAAAACTTTCAGGGGAGAAATTCAAAGATTTAATGAAAACAACATTTCCTGGCAAATGAAGTTCCATTTGTGTCCATATCCCTTCCCTTCCCAGTAAATAAATGTCTAAATTTTAGGGACTGCAAGAGTCTTTATTTCTAGGTGAAGAAAGAGGGGCTCAAAATGGGAATATAATTGACTCAAAATTCTGAAGCTAGACCCAAAGATTAAGAGGTTTACCTGTAAAGGACTGTGTGGCATTATTAATTCTGGTCCCATAATACAGAATTTGCAATAATCTAGATGATGTCTCAACTGAAATGAACACTGGAGTTCCTTGGGGAATCTCCTCAGTTCCACTGGGGACTCCTATCTGACCACCAGATGCTCAGAAAACTATGAGTATGGACTCCCCTTTCAGGCCTGGCTCTCCACCCCATTTCTCCGCTCCTCTCTGCTGTCTCCAGAGCTCCATGACCCCTACCTCCAGGGCCATGAGCAGATCATGGTGTCCAGGACAGCTGCAGATGGATCTAGGCCCACTTTCTAGTGATTCAGTCCAAGTGAGTCACTTGGCAGAAAACATAAAGGATACTGTGTATAAACAACCTCACCTTAAAAGGGGGAGTGGGGAGTAACGATTTGGTTTTGTTTTATTTTGTTTTGAACAACCACAAGACAAACCCAACTTGCCAGGGCTCTTACATGGAGTTTCCAGGTCTTTCCAAGAAAGTACCATACAATGATCCCCTGTAAGTAACTTGATTTGCTCTCGTGGCCCCAGCTCAACTTCTCAGGATCGTGTTCTCATATTAACAGGCAGAACTACCCAGCTGTCCAGACGCAGCCAGACAAGCCCCAACAAGCCAAGACACTGCACTCAGAGGTTCTGGTCACCACCACCCCCTCCCTTCCTCGGAGTATATTTCACATAGGACGGGCGCCCTCCCAGGCAACCAGTAACAACATTTAAAGGTTTAATGGCTTCTCATGTGGATCAGAGATCCCACTAGAGAGTCTGCAATTCATTACCAAAGCCCAAGGAGCAAACGTGCACGTGGGACATGTCCCTTCCTTTTGGGCACCACAGATCTCTCTCTCTCTCTAATCTCCTCTCTGCCTTCTAAGAGAAATAACCAAGCACGCGTCATGTCAGCTGGGAAAGGCTTAACCTGTGGAGGAGGAGGGGAAGATGCAGGAGAATCTGGAAAGACTGAACACGGTGAAATGGACCCTGGCACTTTTTCATCTCCTTCTAGGACAGAATAAGAGAAAACAGCAGGAGAGATTTGGAGGCAGATAGAACCTTAGAAAGAGTAGTCAGCTTGGTCTTGAAGCCCTGGCTTCTTGTCCTGACTTTACCATTGTTTAACTGTGTGATCTCAGCCTCTGTTTCCTCATCTGTGAAACAAAGACTGTCTGAGATGATTGCTAAGGAGTGCTCCAGCTCTGGTGTTTTAGGGTTCAGTAAAGACCTCTGACACAGTTAGCAAGGAGGTATGAAACAGACATTTGTGGTGCTTCCTTCCCAGGGATATAAAAATCCAAATAAGATTTTTGGTCACCCTAGATGGCTTCTAAGAGGCCCTATCTGGAGCCAGGGGACAAATCAGATGACCTTTCAGATGTCTCCCAGCCCTAGGAATCTACTGATCTAAAATGAAACAGTCGGGAAGCCAGCTTGGACCTGGTTCCCAGATGGAGTGAGTTAGGAGTCAGGCATTCCTAACCTCTCCATGGGTGGGAGTGGGGACACTCCGAAGTGGTTGACAGTGAATCAGCAGTAAGCCAGGTGTCTCTACCACCCAATACTGCATGTGGTCAGAGTTTCTGCAGGGGCTTTCTGTCTCTGCTTGCGTTGGTTAGATGAGGTTTAGGCCAGACTGCAGGACTACAGGCCCCCAAGTGCTACAGCCTCACATCACAGATGTTTTCTTCTGGTTCTCCCAACATCCTTAGGCACTGACATTCAGGTCAGCGGCTTGCTCTTTTCCACACAGCCTTCCAAGGATCCACACCATGGCAGCTCTACCATTCTCAATGTATGGCTTCCAAGGTTGCCCTTGGAAGTGACATCCCAATCAGCCAGAGGTAAAAAGAACATGGAGGTGTGAGCATGGGAGGTTTTAAAGGGCCAGGCCTGGAAGTGGCATCCTTCACTTCCTCTTACACCCCACTGGAGAGAACATGGTCACATGGCTCACCAAACTGCAAAGGGGTCTGGGAAATGCAGTCTAGCCATATGGGCAAAGAAGGGGAGAAGGGATGTGGGTAGACAGCTAGCAGTCTGTGACCTACCACTCACTATCAGAAGGGCAGGGGAAGGAACGGGAGGGTAAAGGATTTTCATTGCTTTGGCCTCAGTTTCCTCCCTCATAAAACAAGGGTGCTGAGTCAGATGATCTCTGAGGGGCCCATCTGCTTTAGCATTCTGTGGTTCCAAGAGCTGATAAAATGTCCTTCTGCACCAAAGTAAACAAGCCTACAGACTCCTGCTGCAGCTTATCCTTGGCCTGAGGAGCTGTCCTCTGCCAACTGGTGTGGCTGGTGCGACCCCATAGAGAGGGCTTTGGGTTCTCTCCAAGTTCCGTTCCCAAACTGTTCTCACTCCTTGGCCAAGTCCAGTGGTATCCGTTGGCCTCAGTCTCCCCACCTGTAGAGTGGGGAGAGAAATCATTACCCTTTGCTGCATCCCCAGGTTGGTCTGAGGATGTGATGAGATCACTGTCCAGAAGGCACAGAGCTCTTCCAACTGAAGCACTCCACAAGATGCTCTAATTGTAACCAGAGCCTTTAATAACACTGCACTCTGCTCAGGCCTGACGTGTGCCTAGATCCTTAGGACAGCACCTGTAGGATTCATGGCAGTGTGGGGTGGCATTGCCATGGATGGGGTACAGTGGTGGCTGCAGAGCAGTCACATCACAGGACTAGGATCCCTGAGGGCTGAGATCAGCCAGCAGACACCTGGATTGAGCTTCATCCGGGGGTGGTGAGCGGGGCCCAGACAGCACCGTCTCCTCTGGCGTGCTCCTCTTCTGTGTACTCATCACCCCATTATACCCTGAGTCTGTAGTCATCCTCTCGTTGGGTTGTCCCCTGCCCCCATCCCCCAATTTATGAGCTGCTTTCTGAGAAGCTCCATGCCTCATTCATCTCTGTATCCCCAGACTCCAACACAGTACCTTCTTTCTTTTATTTAGTCATTCAACAAATATTTACTAAGTGGCTACTTTGTGCCTAGCATTGTGCTGGGTGCTGGGTGAGTCTCAGACTTCATAGGCCTTAAAGGTTTGGAGAAGACAGACAGTAATCAAAAGAACATAAATGTAAATTTGTCATTGTGGAAAGTGCCCTTCCGGAGAACACTTGGGAGGGGTCTTCAGTTTTCCTGTAAACCTGAGATTGAGCCACCCTCTGAAAGCCGTATAGGCAATTAATAGGCTGTTCATCAGGCAAAGGAGAGCAGGGATACTATGTGCAAAGGTCCTGAGGCAGGAAGAACTGGGATAAATGTAAAACACCAAAAGAAAACTAATGTGGCTGGAGCACAGAGTGAGGAAGAGGGAGGGAAGTGAGGTTTGAGATCTTGATAGCAACCAGATCAGACAGACCCTAACAGCTAATTTCAAAGGTTTTTGCTTTACATTAAGAATCTAGGGAAGTCATTTTAAGGCTTTAAGTTGGGGAGGTAGGGTGAGGTGGGAGTGGAAAAGACAAAGGGGGTGAGGAGTGACATGATTTGCAACAGAATAATAAATCATTATTCTGGCTATGATAAGGGGAATGAATGACTTAGAAACAAGAGCTGATGTCTGAACTCTTGGAGTCCAAGTGAGAAATTATAATTCTTGGACAAGGATGATAGAAATCAGTTCATAGAAGAGATCTGAGATTGTACGAGGCAAAATCCATAAGATATGTTGATGGATGTGGAGGATGAGGGGGAAGAGGTCAAAGATTTCCTGAGTTTTTAGCCTTCACGACTGGCTGGATGGTAGTACCATTCACAAGGAGAGGAAACAGCGTAGGACAACTAGATCTTTGAGGTTAAGATCATTAACTTTGTTTTGGACTTGGGTCTGGGTGACTCTGAGATATCTGAGTAGCAATGTCAAGTGTGCATTTAGATGTGCAGATGTGGAGCTGAAAGGAGAGGTCCAAGTGTGAGGTCCAGATCTGCACACAAGGGAATGAGATCACCTAGAAAAGAGAGCACTATGGTAAGTGAAGAGAACCTAAAAATGAGCCCTGGGGCCACAAGATGAAATGGCTGGGGAGAGGAGACTGAGCCAGGAGGAGATGGGGAAGGATGTGGGAGGAGACCCAGGAGAAAGTCACGTCACTGGAGCAAAGGGAAGGAGATGTTGATTAACAGTATGTGACCCTGATGAAGGGTCAAGTAAGGTGAAGACCGAAAATACCCATTGGCTTTAGCAACATGGAAGTCCCCTCTGACCATAATAAGGAAGGTATGAATGTAGCAATTGGAGCAGAGGCAGCAACAGAGTAGGGAGGGGCGGGAAATGAAGAAACCACACTGGTAAGATGATGTATCAAGAGAGTCTGGCTTTGAAGGGGAAGAGTGAAGGAGTAGGGAAGTTTTCCTTACTTTTAGGGGAAGAATTTGAGCATGGAAAGGGTCTATGTGGGAGAGAGAAAATCAGAGCTCTACGGAAGAGAAAAGATGGTGGTCAGGATAAGGTTTCTGAGAAGCAGGAGGAGATAGAATTCCTAGCACAGGCAGAGGGACTGGCCTTGGAAGGAGGAAAAGAGGAGAGGGGGCACAGCGAAGGGGTGTGGATTTCTGGCTGAGGACTTCCATTTTCTTTATTAAATAGCAAATATAAGATATCTGCTAAGTGTGAAGGGCCTGAAGCAGGAGCAGGGAGCAAATATATTCATTCACTTCCTGCGGTTGCTATCACAAAGTGCCACAAACCTGGTGGCTTAAAACAACAGAAGTTTATTCTCTCACAGACCTGGAGGCTGGAAGTTCAAAGTCAAGGAGTCAGCAGGGCCAGGCTCCCCCCTGAAGGCTCTAGGGGAGAATTCTTCCTTGCTTTGTCCTAATTTCTTTATTTTTTTTTAAGTTTATTTATTTTGAGACAGAGAATGGTAAAGGGATAGAGAGAGAGAGAGGGAGAGAGAGAATCCCAAGCAGTCTATGTGCTCACAGTGCAGAGCCTGGTGCGGGGCCCGATGTCACCAACTGTGAGGTCACAGCCTGAGCCGAAATCGAGAGTCAGATGTTTAACCGACTTAGCCACCTAGGCACCTCGCTTCATCCTAATTTCTGGCTTGTGCACACATCACTGTAGTCACATGGCCTTCTCCCTTCATGTCTGTGTCTCCACATGGCCTTCTTAGAAGGACAACAGTCATTGGATTTAGGGCCCAGCCTAATCCGGGATTGTCTCCTTTTCACTTGATTACCTCTGCAAAGACCTTTTCAAGTAAAGTCACATTCACAGGTACCAGGGGTTAGGACTTGAACATATCTTTTTGGGGACACCAGTCTACCCAGGACGATGAAGACGTTTAGAAATAGTTGTAGAGTGGGAGAAACATGCTAGATATACCCAGCTCTGTCAAGGGTTCACGGATGTTGGTGGAGAGCGTCCAGCAGCACTAGCGGTTTCCAACTTGCCCCTCGTTGCTGACCAGTGTCCAGCATCCTTGGCCTGAGCTGGAGCACCTTAGCCTGTCCCACTTCGGGGTAGATTCCCTCCCACCAGGAACAAAGACTTCTGACCCCCCTTGACATCCCCTCCCCTCCTGTCTCAGCCTCTCCATCCCACTCAGTATAAGAACCTCTGCAAACAGAAGCAACCAACCCTGGAAGCACATGGCTTACAACAGAGGAGGGAGGATTTAAGCCCCCCCGGCACACTTACTACACCAGCACCATTTTTGTTCAGAGACCCAGAAACTGTAGAAGCCTACTGTCCCCTTTCTGAAATGTCAGGAATGGTTTCATTTTGCCCAGGTCCAGCTGAGCTGCTTGCTGGACCCCAGGCCTCAGAAGCCCTCGCTGCATCTCCACCAGCTGGTGTATTTGCCTTGAGGGCCAAGGTGAGATACAAACACCACAATTCCACCGCAAACCGCTGGGACCTCCTCCAGGGAGGAAGGCTTGCTCATGGCTTGGCTAGGCTCCCAAGCATCATGTACGGCAACCCTGAGTTCTAACTTAGACAGCTTGGGGTGGGTCCTCGAATGACCTTCCGTTTCTTGTCTGCCCATCTGAAAGGACCACTGCATTCCAAATAACATTCCTCCGATAAAATCGGTTACACACTGGAAACGTCAATGAGCCAGGAACATTCTCCGACGCAACAGGATTTTGATAAAGTGGTCTTATTTTGCAAAATCTTCCAGCATGAAAAATCCTCCCCGGAGCAGGCAGGGAAATTCCTAAGATGCCAGGACACTGGGCAAAGTGGCCAGAGCCCTAGGGAAAGAGCAGAACACTCAGAGGTGAACTTCCCACTGCGGGCAGAGGGGCCTGGGGTTTCAGGCATCATTTCATTCAGTCAGTAAGTCGATACCTATTTGATGAGTGCCTCCCAAGTGCCGGGCCCTGATCCAGAGTCACTGGGGAGCCAATGTCTTCATGTGATTGCAAAGCTCCCTGCCTTTCAACAAGCAGCGGCAATCCAGTGGTGATCAGGTGCAAGACCCACACCTTTATCTCTCAGCTGGATTCCCCCTATCCCCTTGCCGCTCCTCTTTGCCTTGTGCTCTGAGTCTGGGGGGGTTTCACCTTCCTCTCTGGCTCCTTGGGCTCCCCCTTTGCCCCCTGCCATTCTTTTGGCCTTTCTCTTTTGCTTTCTGTTCAAAGGTGTCTCCTCCATGGGGCTGTTTCTGCTTACTTCCATCTCTACTTTTCTTCACGTCTCACTCTGCATCAGTGAGTGCCTCCTTGGTCATCCGTATCCCTACTTCTCCATCAGGCTCTTTTTTTTTCTCTCTCTCTCTCTTTGTATGGTTTTCTGCCAATCACCTACCTCATGCCTGATCTTTCTGTCCTTCTCTTTTCTGTTTCTTCTCTTTAACACACTATTACTTAGAACTAAAGGTGTTTAAAAAAAATATTTGTGTTATCAACTTTTACATTCTCTGGGTTTTATTTTTAAAGTCATTGGAAGACCATGTGTACTTCTCTGTGTTGTCTGAATTTCTCACAAGGGCATGAGCAACTATTTGAAACTTTTTATTAAAATATGATCTACAGGGGCACCTGGGTGGCTGTCAGTTAAGCATCTGACTTCGGCTTAGGTCATGATCTCACAGTTCCTGAATTCCAGCCCCGTGTCGGGCTCTGTGCTGACAGCTCGGAGCCTGGAGCCTGCTTCGGATTCTGTGTCTCCCTCTCTCTCTGCCCCTCCCCAGCTCACAATCTGTCTCTCTCTCTCAAAAATAAATAAACATTAAAAAAATGTTTTTAATAAAATATTATATACATAGAGGGGTGCCTGTGTGGCTCAGTTGGTTGAGCACCCGACTCTTGACTTTGGCTCAGGTCATGATCTCACAGTTTGTGGGTTCGAGCCCCGTGTCGGGCTCTGCGCTGACAGTACAGAGCCTGCTTGGGATTCTCCCTCTCCCTCTGCCCCTCTCCCCCTCAAAATAAATTAAACTTCAAAAAAATAAGCAGAGAGAAAAGTACACCTGTGCCATAAATATGCCATGCGGAGCTCAATGAACAGAGCGTTTGTGTAGTTAGCACTCAAAGGGAGAGATACCCATGTTCCCTTCCACTCTCCACCCCCACGGGCCACTGCCATCCCGAGTTCTTTCAGCATGGGTTAAACTAAATAACAGTTACATTATGAGTCTCATGATTTATCTGTTTTTAAAATTTGGAAAAAAGGAATATTTGAAGCTGTGGCTTTCATTACACAAAAGATCCCTCTAATCTCTGACCCACTGTGGACAATAAAAGATAAGTAAATCTCTCAAAGATAATAAATAATAAAAAAAAGATAATAAATGTCTCAAAATGTCCTGTTTCCAAAGGTCTTTGTTTCACATGAGCAAGCGGAAACATCGGGCCTGTGACATCTTTTTCTCCTTCCGAGTGGCCTCGGGGGTTGGGGGCTCCTCGTCAAGACAGCAGTAAAAACTCCACTGACTGAGCTGCAGGGACCTGAGCGATAGGCCCAGGACCTGCAAGAGGAGGGATGTGCCTGCAGAAGACACACAGAAGGCCAAACCCGAACTCATCTTCGGACACCAGCCCAGTGCCCTCTCCTCTACCTTGTACCATCCCCACTTTGTAAGGAGAGGATTGGCAAAGAGTATGGGACAGGAAACAGGGCTGTATGCCTGCTAACGGAGCAAATCTAAGGCTGGGTGCTCTGTGCTCTCTGCCAACAGGGGGTCATTTACTCGTGTAGGGAAACAGGTGCTGTCCACACACTGGTGTGGAGGCAGGCTAGGAACACACCCAGTTCTTCCTCCCCACCCAACCCAAATAGATCCTGTGCTCTCAGGGGCGCCTGCCTGGGTGGCTCAGTCAGTTAAACGTCTGATTTCCGCTCAGGTCATGAACTCGTGGTTCATGAGTTGGAGCCCCACGTCAGGCTCGGTGCTGACAGCTCAGAGCCTAGAGCCTGCTTCGGATTCTGTGTCTCCCTGTCTCTCTGTTCCTCCCCTGCTCGCACTCTGTCTCTCTCTCTCTCAAAAATAAAGAAAGATTTGAAAAAAGAAAAAAAACAAAACCTGGGTGCTCAGGCTCACACTCTGCAGGGACCTCTCCCAACACTTGTAGCCCTGTGCTTGGTGCTCTGGGGAGGCAAACCTACAGGGTCCCTGCCCTTGTCAGAGAGAAGGGTGGTCTGAAGGAGAGAGAGCAATTTGGGAAGAGGCCACATGTGTGAGAAGGGTTCTGAGCAGGATCTCCTGCGGAGATGGAGAAATGAATGAGAGTATGAAAACTAAGCATCAGACAGACCAGTGATTCTCAATCCTGGCTGGGTATTACAATTGCCAAGTGAGTTTTTACAAAATGCCAGTGCTTAGAACCCACCTACGTAATCCAAATCTCTGGCTATGGGGCTGGGGCATCAGTAGTCTTCAAAAGCTCCCAGGTGATTCTAATGTGCATCCAAGGTTGAAAACCACTGCCTTAAACTTAGTGCAGTGGGTAGGAGAGACTCAGTGTAAGCTTACAGCAGTAGAGGAATGTGATCAAAGTGGTTGCTCAAGAAGCATTTAGTGAGTACCTACTCAGTACCAACAGGCACCATGCTAGGCTCTGGGTACACAGAGATGAGGAAGATAGATATAGTCTCTGCCCTCGACTGGCCAGCAGATTAGGAGAAAGTACAGACCTACAAGTAAGTAGAAGAAGTTATTTTACAAAAGTATGAAGCAAGTCCTCTAAGAACATTGAGGATTTTCTGGAGAAAGCTTTCTTAGAGAGGTAATATCAGAATTTTTTCCTGAAGGAGTTTGTCGAGCAAAGAAAACAAAAGAGAACATTTTCAGTGCAAGAGAGAGTATTTGACACGGGTGCTGAGGACTACAGCAGGGACAAGACTCTGGAAAGAATGGTGAAAGCAAACACCAAGGCCCTGATTCTACTTGAGCTCTCAGTATCTGAGAGATGAGCTCAGGAAGGGGGAGGTAGGGACACCAGTGAGGAACCTCAGTAGTGATTCAGACAGGAAGTGATGGAGGCCTGGACCAAAGAATTGATGACGGAAATGAAGAAGAGTGCAACCCAAGAGACATTTCCAAAAAGGGCAGCAGAGGGACACCGGGGCGGCTCAGTTGGTTGGGCATCCGACTTTGGCCTAACTCATGATCTCGCTGGTCCTGAGTTCTAGCCCCACGTTGGGCTCTGTGCTGACAGCTCAGAGCCTGGAGCCTGTTTCAGATTCTGTGTCTCCCTCTCTCTCTCTCTCCTCCTCCCCTACTCGCACTCTTTCTCTCTCAAAAACAAATAAACATTAAAAAATTTAAAAAAAAAAAAGGGGGGGCAGCAGAATTTGGTAGCAGAACAGATGTAAGGAGAAAGAGAGAGACAAAGACAAACTAATTTTGGACAGCAGGACAACACGATACTATGGCCTTTGCAAAGATGGGACACCAGGTAGATTATATGAATTTCACCGAACTCCAAGACATCCACATGGAGATGTGTTCAAAAGGTTAACTGAAGGGCAGAAGCTGGAAGCTGGATTGTAGAAGGTAAGGAGGGAAAGTAAGGAGAGAAGGTGAAATATCCAGGTGTAAACCCTCTCTATACCAGTCATTTGGACACAAAAGAAAGAAAAATGGGATGGGACACAGCAGATCAGGCAAAGGTGTGTATTTGCCAGGACTGACCCGTGGGTGGTGGAAACAGGAGGAATTAGGAGGAAACAGGGGTTGCTGAGGAGCTAGGTCCATGAGGTACAAAAGCATGGCATACAACAAAAGAGGGGAATTTACCTTTAGGAAGGATGGGTGTTTCTTCATGGGGACACAGATGTCTGAGAAAACTCATTCCCAAGGGCCTGGATCCAGGTCAATACTCTCTAAAGCAGAGGCCAGGAAACTGTTTCCATAAAGGGCCAGACAGTCAATATTTTAGGCGTGTGGGCCATATGTTGTCTGTCACAACTGCTCACCTCTGCTACAGTAGTGCATAAGCAGTCACAGACAACATGTGACTGAATGGGCAGAACTGCAATAAAACCTTATTTTGAGGGGTGCCTGGGTGGTTCCTGAGATTGAGTCCCGTTGGGATTCTCTCTCTGCCTCTCCTGTGCACACGCTCACACTCTCTCTCTCTCTCTCAAAATAAGTAAATAAACATGAAAAAGAATTTAAAAACAGGCAATGGTTAAAATGGCTCATTTTATGAATTTCACCTCAATTAAAATAACAACAAGCCCCGCCCTCGATTTGACCCAGGGGGCTATAGTTTGCCAATGCCTGCTCTAGAAGTAAAGGATGAGCAGCTGAGGACCTACAGAGAGAAGAGAAGAGCTGGACTTTCTTCCACGGGGACTGTGGACTGTGAGCAATGAATGATCTGAGTTCAAATCCAGATCTGCCACTTACCAGCTATGGGGTCTTGAGTACATTACTTCATTTTCCTGAGCCTTAATTTCCTCATCTGTAAAATAGGGGAAACAGCAGTACCTACCTCACTGAGTTGTTCTGAGGATCAAACGAGACGATGCATATGGGTATCTAGTATAACACCTGGTTCAGGAAAGATTTTATTTAATTTTTAAGGATTGACCATGAATTGCAGGACCCCAGCTGCAGTTGAGTATCATGACCATGGAGCCCTAGCAACCTAAGGGGTGGGACTGGAAAGAAGGGAGGATTTGGGGGCTGGGGCAGAAAGCAAGGGGAGGGTTGCACTAGCTAATGGCAGAGAGAACAAAACATATATATCCAGGTCTACAGATAAATAGACCCACAGCTGCAAGCAAACACACACACACACACACACACACACACACACACACACACACACCTGTGCACTCACATGCACACCAAGGTGATACAACCCAACTCCACTATTCTTAGTGGAATGAGGTTGTGAGATGCTTTGTCTCTGGCTAATCAGTGTGGCCCATGGGGAAGTGCCTCCCTGCAGGGCGGTTTATTGGACCCCGGCACAGACCAGCTTACCTCGCCAGCACACATCACATAAAGCTCTGGTCTGGGAGTGCTAACGCCTATCACAGAGGCTGGAGATAATAAAAACAACTAATCTCAGATTCGGGTCAGCCCAAAGCCTTTCCACCTGTACTTCTCAAACTTGAGAGAATCGCCTGGGGAAGCAGTTGCTTAGGCTGATTCAGTAGATCTGATTTAGTAGGTCTGGCAAGGGCCCAGGAATCTCAATTTAGCAAAAAATCCCAGGTGATTTCTTACCTTAGTGATCTGAGAACCACACTTTCAGAAATAAGGCTTTGCCCCCTCATCTCTGAACACAGCTGTATGATAGAATGATGGGATCCCCAAATTCGTTCCTGGAACTGCAGCCAGAGAGCATGATCCACCCCTATCTCTTACGCTTCTAGCTACTGCTTGTGGGGAAAAGATAAGCTCAGGCCGGGTGTCTTGGGGTAACATGACTAATTCTAAAACAGACGTGAAGATTTTCCAGGGCACTGGGTTTCCCCAGAAAAGTAAAACTTCAGTCCAGAGAAGAACTGATCTAATCTCTTCAGTCGATTAGAAAATCTTGCAGATAATTACTCTTCTCAGAACACTTTGGTTGAAACATCCAAGTGCAGTCTATTCCAAGCCCAGTTCCTCTCTTCCTGGCCATCCAAGAAGTCTGTACCCAATTATTGCACACCTTGGTGTGCATCCTAGAACACTCTGCTTCCAGCACCTACAGACTGAGCTACAAAGCAACTGCTGTCATATGGTTTCACAGTTTCTTCCTTCCTTCCTTTCTTTCTTTCTTCTTTCTTTCTTTCTTTCTTTCAGAGTTTTGCACATATAGACTTCAATACTTACCAAGTGAGTGACTGAACAAATCCATGATAGGTTGGATAAGTTGACAGAGCACATAAAAAAGATTTAAAACGACGAATTGGGATGATTTATAACTGAAGGTCTTTCATCTGGTTAGGCAAAAAAGACCACAGGTCATGAATAAAAGAGCGCCTGAACCATAATCGCTGTCACTCACTGCACACACATACACACATATGTATGCATGCAAACCCACACAATTTATCTCAATAAATGCCATTCTTTTGGGGTGCCTAAGTGGCTCAATTGGTTAAGCGTCTGATTCTTGATTTTGGCTCAGGTCATGATCTTAGGGTTTCGTGAGTTGTAGCCCCACGTCAGGCTCCATGCTGACTGTGCAGAGCCTGCTTGGGATTCTCTCTCTCTCCCTCTCCCTCTGCCCCTCCCCACTCTCAAAATAAATAGACTTCTAAAAAACTTAAAAATAAATACATGATATTCTTTCAAGTTAGCCCTTTGAGAGGTCATGTCAGTCCTCAAAATGTGTTGTGTTGGGATCTCAACTTTGGAAATTGCCTCAAGAGTCAGTTGGCTCTGTGCTCACACTTCATTTTTGACCCAAAGAAGAAAATTTAGCTTGATTGGTCCCCTTATTCCGACTGGGTTCCTAGTGATTTGGGGGTGCTTCCAGAATTCAAATGAACCCTCAAGGAATAAAAACTTGCCATTCATTAGAATATTCACAGGCTCTGAAGAGAATACTAAACATGGAATTCTATGCACAATTTAAGGAATGGCAGAACCATTGGATCAAGTGTGGTGAAACAACATGGAACAGATTAGGAGATTCACTCATTTGCCATCAATAAGGAACCCACTCCAGCTGTTTACATCCTGAGCACAGTGGCAGAGGGTGGCAGACAGCAGCCAGAGGCCCACCAAACCTGATTCCTCTCCTTCCTGAACACACAGCCGCTCTGTATTTCCCAGTCAGTCTTCCCTTTAGACAGTCTATATGTCTAGTTCTGGCCAATGGAGCATAGGAGGAAGTGACATGAGCCCTTTTAGCCCTGGGCCCAAAAACTTCTATGGCATCCTCCACGTGTCCCTTTCTTCTTCCACCTACCAGCTGGATGTTGAGAATTCAGGGAAAGACCCTGCCTGCCTAGACAATGTTTGACTACTAAACAGAAGGAACCTAGGTCCCTGAATTACAGTGAAGAGAACTCTCATCCCCTTCTCACTTATATCAGACTGGAACATGAGCCAGAAATAAATGTGTAAAGTGTCAAGTCAATGAGATTTGAGGGCTATTTGTTGCAGCAGCAAGTCTACCCTGACTGATACAGACACACATAGTTACACAGAATAGCCCATCTGATAAGCAGCTCAGTTAGAAGCCAACACTGCCATTTGGAGCATCTGCCCTTGTGACTTTCAGTTTGGGGTTCATATCTGAAAGCAGGGCTGTTTTCTCCATCTTCGACCTATTATCACATATGCTGCAGGTCACATCACAAAGATCAGTGTTCATCAAGCCCTTCTGCTGGCTGCTGGGGGATAGCTACTAATCCTTTGAAATGCCACTCACCCTCAAGGCTTCCCAAAGTGAATCGGATGTAGACCACATGGCCCCTATTTTAAGCCAGGTTTCACATTTGGTGAGTCCAGCTTCTTTTATATAGTGACTTCTCTAACAGACAGGAAAGTGCATATACACACAGATACAGACACACAGACACACAGACAGACACACACACACACACACACTTGTGTTTTCAAACAAAAAATAAAACAGGGAAAAGCCCAGGCTCTCCATTAGAGACTCATTTATAGAACTCCTTCTGCCTCTTTTGGAAGAAGGCTGTGGCCACCCTCACCTCAGTGAATGGTGGTGAGGGTCAACTGCTATCCAACCTCCACTCACTCCCAGCCCATCAGACTAGGGAACAGAGAAAGGGTACCAGCCTCGATGCTGCAAAATGGGCTGCCTGCCCAGGAGCAGAGCCAACTGGGGACCCCCTGATGCTGGTGGGCCTTTCTTGCCATCTGCTTTGCCTTTTACTTGAGTATGACCTTCTCCCCAAGAAGAGTACCTTGTCAAGAGTCAGGGGCTTATGTCTCCACTCACTGCCTCAAACTGACAAACTGGCATCTATTTCTGCTCACGAGGCCCCTCAAAGGAGCCCAGGCACATCTCCCAGATGCAGGGATGCTGAGCAGTGTGTGATGAGTACAGACTTCGGCATTCCCCTGTCCGTGGAAAAGTGCAAACAGTACAGAATTACTGCCCTTCCTCCCCCCCACAACCCATGTAACCACTATCTGATCTTCTCCTCCTGGGCTCTATGTAGACACCGAGGGGATAAGACATAGCAAGAAAGTGGGTTATTTGCTCTAGAGTAAGTCTTGGTTCAAATAAACTGGTGAGTAGGTTTTTTGATATTTAAGAAAAACACCCAAGGCTCTGGGAAGGGAAGAGAAGGGAGAAGCTTGAGAGGAGAAGTGGTATAGGAATGTGGCCAAAGAATCTGATAAGCTGAGGGGGTGATGGGGAAGCGCAGATTGAAATGGCAGGAGGCAACTCTGCCGGCTCGCCTCGCTCTTGCGCATGCGCAGATTTCCTGCTGCCGGCTAGCGAAGGTGTGTCCCACTATGTCTGCGGCTGAAGCAGTAGGACTCCACTCTAATATGAAATTTCAGGCTAGTAGACGCCAAGAATCAGTGCAATGATTCGTGGATTTTTTTTTCTTTCTGTGTCCCCCCCCCCCCCCCCAGTTAAGTGACACGGAATCAGCAGCGCTGGTAGAAGAACCCTTTTATGACACCTCCTCCACCTTTATTTCCTCCCCCCCAAAAATGTGCATCTCATCTTAGTACTCACAATGCCACTTGGAGTCAGGAAGGACTTACAATTCCCATTCCACAGAGAAGGACATCAAGGATCAGAGAGGCTAAAAAGCCTCCCTAAGATCGCAGAGCTGGTAAGTGGTAGAGCCAGGATTCAAACGGAGATTTGCTTCCCCAAATCCCATGAATTTGCAACTACACCAAACTCCCTCCAAGTGAATCCACTTAAGAGTCAAAGGTAGGAAGAAGAGTCATTAGGCTGAAGGGAAGACCTTGCATTCTCTTGCTTTGGTCCTTCTGTCTCATTTGTCCTTGAACTTCATTCTGCTGTTTCACAAGCCTTGCCATATCCTCTGCCCAACCTGGTTCAAAACCCACTTCCCCAAAAAGTCTCCTGGATGTCTTCCTCCCTCCATGTCTCCTCAGCATGTGTGAATTCAACTTGTAGAGTGTCATTTGGCTGTATGCTGCACTGCTGTGTGGCTGTGTACCTCCATTGTCTCCCTGGTCCTCAGCCCCCAAAGATGGCCCTGAACCTATGAAACATTTCTTACATGGTCAAAGGAACTTTGCAGATGGAGTTCAACTAAGGACCCTGAGATGGGGAGAATATGCCGGATTATCCAGTGAGCCCAATGTCATCGCACGGGTCCTTGAAGGCAGAAGGGATGTGAAGGTGATCTGGCTGCGACATCTGTCACCCCACTGACAGCCAGGGTTGATTTGGCTGATCTGGCTGGCTAGGCGGGTGTGTCCCCTTCCTCCCTCATGGCTCGATGTGTGTCCCTCCAGAAGCTGCATGCTTGGTGGAAGAGGATGACCTTCCCTGATACAGGTGGACCGTTCTTCAGCCAAGTGTATAGGGGTAGCTGCTCTCTCCTGCTAGGATCTCCAAACAAGCTCTTAAAAGCAGGAGAGGGAGACAGTGGAGTTGGAGAATATGTGGTAACAGAAGCAGAGGCCAGAGCACAAATGATGGCTGGTTGCTGGCTCGGGAGATGGACGGGCCCACCACCGAGGCCCGCAGGCAGCCTCTAGAAGCTGCAAAAAGCAAGGAAATCTCCTATAGACCTTCTGGAAGGAACGTGGCCTTGCCGATGCCGTGATTTTTAGCCCAGTGAGACCCACTCCTAGAACCGTACGTAAGAGAATATATTTGTGTTGCTCTAAGCCACTAACTCTGTGGTAATTGTTACAGCAGGGGATAGGAAAGTAACACAGCAGGACGGAGGACTCTGTTCTCTTCTTACCCTGCACCTCCTCCTGCCCTGACAGCCCATCCTCACCAGCTACGAGTGCGGCTGGGACTCAGAACACAGCGGGCCTTCTGGGAACCTCGGGTGATTGGTCCCTGCCCCTGCAGATTTCAGGGCTGGTTCTGCGGCCTCTTCCTCCACTTGCTCTGACCTCAGGAGTGAAAGCCCACCACTCGCCCCCCTTCCCTTTCCAGTGCAGAAGGTCAACATGTGTCCAGGTAGGAGTGGAGCTGAAGCTGGAGTGTTCCTGGATCGTGCTTACTGAATTCCTATAAGGATCTTCTGATAAAGTCCCATAAAATATTGAAGACGGGTTTTTGTTATTTCTCAGCCTTCCCTTCTCCTAGCACACAGAGTGGGCTACAAGCCCCTTCAGGACCTGGCCCTTGCCTTGTGATTTTCTCGCCTCACACTGCCTCACTCTTTTGCCTCTGAAATCTTGAATCACCACAAACACCTTTCATCACGCTGTCCCCTCTGTTGGGAATGTCTCGCCTCTCCTCTCTTCGGCAAGTGCTTGGATGCAGGTCAGATATCTCCTCCTCTAGGGAGCCCCCCCTGACTGCTATCAAGGGTGGCTTAGGGCTTCTCTGCCTATTCACAATCCCTGTGTCTGCCTCTGTCACTGCTCTTACTGCTTCTGGGGTCCCTTCAGTTCTCCTCACTTTCCTCCTCTGCCCATGGAGAGGATGGAGCTACCACCCAAGCTCCCTCTGCCACACCACGGCAGAAGCAAGGAACATTTCTGGCCCCACCCCACCTGGCTTCTTATATTCGCTCCTCCCCATGGGAGCAGGAGGCCAATCTGATTGGTCAAAGCTGGGACCACGTTTCATTGGCGAACAGGACCCAGAATTGAAAGGCAATGTGTGGTCACCTTATGATCTCTGCTCATCTGTTACTGGGTGATGAGGTCAGCTGGTCATTCTCTCTCTTAATTCCAGCTCCTCATCCCAGAGTCTTTGGGAGAAGTGATATATATTCAAAAGGAACAAAGTTAGACACCACAGGCCTCGCTTCGATCTTCTGACCTCAGCCGCATTCTCCACTACTGCTCTTACACCTTTGTCCAGGTATTAATACATAAATTGGAACATTGTTTCCCATCCTTAAATATACATCCTCATTCAGAAACCTGGAGAGGAGGAAGGCAGATGGAATCCTGAACCTCGAACTTCCACATTAATTTATAATTGTTTATACAGGATATACTCTATTGTGTAGGTCAGAGGACTTGTTAGCATGACTCCCAGAGACATCTGAGCCCTGACAATCAGGGCTGGTTCCCAGCCCTGAACTCAAGGATGTTCTAGAATGGGGCTGTACTCACCCTGGAAGTGTGGGGGTGGTGGCTGAGTTCATCTCTGTTTGAATGGCCTGTAGTCATATTTTTACATTATAAGCTCTGAGATTGGTGAGGGGTACCTGGCTCAGGTGAGGTGGTCTTGGGCATGTATACAGTGGCTCCAGCCATGGATGGTAGATGGATGGGAAGGTCAATGGATGGGTGGGTGGGGGCGGTGGGTAGATAAATGGCTAGATCAATACATGAGTGGGTAGGTGGATAGATAGATGGGGGAAGGATAGATCATTGGATAGATTAATCAATAGACAGCATGGCCTGAAAGGTGACAGTCATGGTCCTAGAAGGTGTCATATGACCCTCACTCATTCACATTCTCATCCACGACAGTGTACCCCTTGGTAAAATCTTTAGGCCAGAACCTTCCCCTCCACCTATTTTAGAAAATGCTCCTAGTCTCACTGCCATAAACCCCGACTACGCTGACAGTTTTGAGCAGCCTTTGGATAAGCAAACTGTCTGAATGATCCAGTGACATCTGTGTCTCATTTTTCTGACAACTGTACTTACTTCTGGCAACATCCCTTATGTGCCACCTCAGATCCTCTCTGACCCACCTGTCTCTGGGGCCAAGGCCACTTGTTCCATCTCAGCCACCACTGTAGTGACCAGTTCTGCTAGGCTCCAGCCAATTTCCCGCAGAATAAGGTTGCTGCTTCCTGCAGAACTTGCTAGGTGCTCACAGAGTGCAAATCACAAGTATGGTCAGGACTGAAGCAGGGAGGTGGTTTAAGTCTCATGGCTAAACTTTGTGGGAAACAAAAACCAGTGGCTGAACTCTCATCCTTTTCTCCCTCTGCAAGAAGGTCTTGAGATGCAGGTGTCCCTACAGTCTCTCAGAAGGGTCCTTCGAGATGGAGCGTTTAGCTGCCCCTGATGCTAAAGCGTTGCTCATTCAATGTGGAGCCTCTTTCCCTGCTTCAGTCCTGTTTCCTTTCGCTCCTGCTTCCCTGGGCGCACCAGGGAACTTCTGCTTCCTGCGGATCCCAGGCTATCATCTGATTATTGTTGTACTGGTTACTATGACCATTTACACAATATGGTTTGGGTGAAACACAAGATTTTTGGACCTAATAAGATGGTTCGGTGTGTTTAGCATCTGCCTCCCACACAAGACTGTGAGCTATTCGTTTAGGTATCCCCAACACTGAGGGGAATGCTGAAATTCTATACCCTGTCCTTCTCTTACTCTTTTCTATAACATGAATCAGATTGGCAAAGTTCTCACCCTGGATACTTGAATCCTCTGCTGTGTGTGGTTTTCAAGCTCAGTACCACCTTTTTCAGAGGCATTACTTTTTTAGCTTGTTATGCAGAATCCAAAAGAGTAAAACGCAGAATTGTTAAAGGCTTCTGTGAAAGCTGAAAAGGGGTACCCCCAAAGATAGCCACATCCCAATCCTTAAGGCTCTTGAGACGAGGAGATGATCCTGGATTGCGTGCACCCTGAATGCAACCACACGTATCCTTATGAGTGAGGCAGAGGCTGACACTCACAGAGGAGATGCGGTGTGACCATGGACCAGAGAGATTTGAAGATGTTGGCTGTGAAGACAGGAGTAATGTGGCCACAGGGCAAAGACAGCCTGCAGCCACCAGCAGCTGGAAGAGGCAAGGATGGCATCCTCCCCAGTAATCAGAGCCCCTGGAGGGAGCACAGCCCTGCTAACACCTTAATTTCAGTGACTGACTTCTCACGGTGAGAGAAGACATTTCAGAAATGAGGGCAGTTTCTTCTTGAAAAGGGCCCTCAGAGATCACCAACTCAGGCCTTCATGAATATAGTCCATTGCATTATGGTGTTGCTATTTCCCACATGCCTATTGGGTTTGTTTTCTTTAACCCAAACGGTGCCTGAACAGTAATCATAAATGTGGCCTCATTTTCTAGGAGAGAATGAGATCCAACTGGCTTCTCATCATGACCTTCCCATCCCTGCTTGCTTTAGCCCATTCCATCCAGCGGGCCAGTGCTCCTCAACACAGGGCCCAAGGATGGCTCATGTGGAATCACTGGGACACATTAAAAATGTAAAGACCAGGACTCTGCCCCAAACCTACTGAATAAAAAACCCTATGGATGAGGTGCAGAAATCTGCACATTTAACAGGCCTCCCAAGTGAGTCTCAGCACACTGGCTTGAGAACGTCTACTACAGAAGAAAGGGGTCAGAACGGACCCAATGGCATGTCCCTCCGGCTCAGTGGTGAAACCACCGACTCTGGGCCAGGTGCTGAATTTACCAGGGGAAGCTACTGCCCTGGCCTCCAGGACTGCATGCTTGTGATGAGTGCCACCCTGAGCTCACAGAGAAACCAAAAGAGTCTTGTCCCCTCATGCGTTCATCCTGCAAAACAGCTGCAAAGGTGTCCACAGAGCTGGGGACCACAAAGGCTTTTGAGAACGTGAGTCACTATTAGGTATTTCATGGTAATTTAACTTTTTCATTAAAAAGACCTTCCCTAAACAATAATGGCTTACAAATGCATGTGCCCTTTGATCTTGCAATTCCACTTCTGGGAATGTATCCTACGCATACACTTTATGCTTGTACATATGTACAGTATTATTCACTGCAGAACTGATTATAGCAGCGTAAGATTGGAAACAATCCAAATGTCATCATTGTGGAATTGATGAAATAAATTATACCACTTTCATACAATGAAAAATGATGAGGAAACCGTATATGCATTGATGTGGAAATGTCTCCAAGTTAAGGGGAAAAGCAAGGTACAGAACATATATATAACATTTTACCTTTTGTGGATAAAAAAGGAGTAGAAGGAATCCACATTCCTATTTACTTGTGTATTCATAAAGACATGCTGGAAGTATATATAAGAACAGTGACTACGTCTGGGACAGGGGGTGAACACAGGGGAAACGAGGATGGGAGGGAGAGTTTTCACTCTATATGATTATCCTTTGGGGTTTATAACCATGTGAGTGTATTATTTATTCAAAAAATAAATAATACAATAAAATTTAAAATAACCGTTTATTGTGGCCTTCAGAACAAGCAACCTGGGCTGACTCTCCACACCTACAAGTCTTGATGTTTGTTGTGGAGCTCTTCACACTGGGTGCATGTTGAGGAGGCCACAGCCACTCCAGTGGTTACCCTGGTGAGATGTGGTGCTCCAGACCAGAGTGCAGATGTCCATTTTCCAGAACAACAGTGGGAGGACAGGTCTTTGAGTTTCTTACTGAGGAGAATCAGCATCATGAAGGTTCTGAGATCCAGATCAATTGTGCACAGGACAGCTCCAAGAAAGGAGGGCCCTTGGGCTGCCTACTACTAAGCACTCAGTACCCTAGTACTGAGACATCAGCTGTTCCCGACTCACAAAGGAAGAATGGTGGTAGCGATCCCGAGTAGCGAAGTCTGCGTTCTCCTGGGTGAGCTGAGTCATTTCCATGTCAACCCTAGCCAGGGATGGCGCCAAAATTATCTGCTCTTGGGGAGATCTCAAGCTCCTTCAGTGAGAGAAACACAGAGGGCAGTCAGAAAGAAAGACGAAGTACTGTAACAGCAGAGATGAGTCTCCTCTGGGATAGAGTAACAATTTACAAAAATGTCATTGTGCTATTATTTTGTACTTATTATTTAATATGGATTTAAATAAAATAACTGCGGAACACTATGTGTATAATAGTTTATGAACCCAAACTGTAATAAATATATATCAAAATAAGGGGAGAGAGTGAGATTTATCTCTCTTTAGTAGAAACAGGTAAAACTGCATCCACCCCATAGGAGGCAACCCACAAAGATAACCATCCAAATGGTATCAAGTTGGGGCTCTACAGCTTTGCTTTGTTTTTTTTTTGTTGTTTTTTTTTTTGTTTTTTTTTTTTGTTTTTTTGTCAAATGAAATCATGGAACGGAGAGGCTGGAAAACTGAGAAGAGTAGGAAGAGAAACTCCCTCTTTGGTTCTTTGGAAAGGAAGTTGAATGAGGAATGGTTCCCAGGGCTAAGGTTTACATAGGAACCAGCTACGATGGGAACTGCAAAGGCTTTTGACACTTTGTTGGCCTGAAGACAAAAAGCAAGTCCTGATATGGATTCCATTGTCCCTGAAGTGTCTACATACAGTTGGAGTTAAAATAATCCGGTAAGGGAAAATGTCTGGGATACAAGAGGAAAGTGCTAGAGGCAGAATGCAGTAAGGAAAGATCAGAAGGGCAGTCAGGGTACCTATTGAAGATGGATAGTCACAGCTCTGCCACTAGTTAGCCTAACGGCCCCAGGCAAACCTCTTCACCTCCGGTGCCTCTATTTTTCTCATCTTTTAGTCCCTATCAATTCTGTCAGTCTGTGTTAGGTCCTTAAGTCATACCTTAAGCATGGATTTCCTTGTTAAAATTTTACTTAAAAAGAATCATCTACTTCATGAGTAGTAATGTGCGAGTTGTTTAAAGAATATATTTGAGGGGCGCCTGGGTGGCTCAGGTCATGATCTCATGGTCCGTGAGTTCGAGCCCCGCGTCGGGCTCTGTGCCGGCAGCTCAGACAGAGCCTGGAGCCTGTTTCAGATTCTGTGTCTCCCTCTCTCTGACCCTCCCCCGTTCATGCTCTGTCTCTCTCTGTCTCAAAAATAAATAAACGTTAAAAAAAATTAAAAAAAATAAAGAATATATTTGACAATTATTTTTAAAAGGTTCTAAGCTTGTGGAACGTCAGCAGAAAGCTCCAGCTGTCTGCTGCAAGATGTGCTGTTACAGAAGTTCAGATCACAGGACTACAGCTTGCAGCTGCTTGCTGAGAACATACCCAAATCAGAAAGATGGGAGGTTTTCTGAGAAATGAGTTAATTTCTCTAAAGGTTGGATCTCCAGGAAGTGAGGTTAGGAGGTGACAAAAATGCCATGCCACTCAACATGTAAGTGTTTTTGCTGATGTATTTTTTTGTTAATGCCCTTTTTTTTTTTTTTTTTTTTAGCTGAAACCATTGCATTCTTCTGAGTTCGGGGAAATAATATGCTTCACTTTTACAGCAGAATGGCCTGAGAATTCTCACCTGGGCAGTTGCTAGGACTTCTAAAAGAAAGTTCTCTCAAGGCAAGGTCAGGCCAATTTCACATAATTCTGGGAATTATATGTGTAACAGAGGAAATAACATAGCCAAAGTCCTTTGCCCAAACACATTCTACAATATTATTCTTCTTGGGTTTTGAAGAGCCTCTAGGACTATAGTTGTGGTGGGTGGATGGAACAAAACCTTCCAAACTACAAAACAGAAAACACAGCTAGCAATTTCTACTTTTAAATGAATCACCATGTCTTGGTCCTTTCACCCTCCTGAATAACCACCAGGGTACCTCACCCTGTAGCCATGTGAGGCCAGCAAGTGTGATGTTGACACTTAGCTGAGGCCTCCACCACCCACTTTACAAGCCCACAGAGCTTTCAATAGTGTGCACTGGGTTCCATTCCAATCAAAGCACTATCCTTTTCTAGGAGGAATAATCTCCTCCTAGAACACTGCTTTTTCTACATAGTACTACAGTGACCTCAGAGGTGAGATTCCTCGAGTTCAGAGTGCAGCTTAAGGAGTAGTGACCTCTCATGGTCATTTATAGGCTTTAAACCCAGACATGCCTAAAAATATTCCTGCCAATCAGATAAGGCCAAATACTGTCAATCACACATCACTTGCAGCTAGCTCCAGATTCTGTAGGTGACTTCTACACAGAATCTATGTCCACTCAAACTCTACTTTCCCCTAGGACTAAGTGTTAGGGGAAAATGCCAGTGTGTTGTGACATGTCATCCAACCTGGTGCCTCAGACTGGAAGAGAGGCCAAGAGGTGACCCGCCCCCTTCTATAGCTAGGCAAAGGATGTGAGCCCAGCTTCCAGGCAGACAGGGGTTCTCCACACACACACCACCTCCTCCCAGCCCTTTCCCTGTTGGTTTCCATGGCCCCTGCTCCTTTTTGTCATCATCCTAGGCTCTAACACCTAGGTTTCATCTCTTCACCAACTTGAACGGATTGCTAGTGCTTATAAAGAGTTGTCTTTAAAACAATTCTTAGGAGGGAAGAATGGGGAGTTAGTTTAATAGGTATAGGCCTTCTGTTTTGTAGATGGAGAGTTCTGGAGATGGATGGTGCGGATGGTTGCATGACGATGTGAATGGACTTAATGCCACTGAACTGTATGCTTAAAAATGGCTAAGATGGCAAGGTTTATGATACGTGTATTTTACCACAATAAAAAAAAACTGGGGCAAGAGGATTCTGGACTTACATCTGGGATCAATGGGAAAGGCTCCCATTATCCATTAGCAATGTCAGGGCATGGAAGGTGCAAATACTATTAAGTACGACCCCGATATCTATAGTTTCAGAAACAAACCAACAAAATGAAACCAAATAAACACTTGGTTGGGTCCTGACTGGATTTGCCCAGCCTGCCGCTTCGACTCTGCACTGGTATTGAAAGGGGAAGGAAGTGATTTTCCAGAATCCCAAGGCCTTCAAAGTTGAGGAAGCATTGCTACTGGAAGGGTGTTGGAAAAAGAGGAGAGAGATGAGAGCACTCCTGAAACCTTACCTTCTACATGAGCCCTCCTCCTGCTTCTCAGGACAGTTTGTTCTTCCCTTTCCCTGTGTATTTGAACATGGAGGGCCCACAGAAATCCTCCAGCATCTCTGCTCTGTTTCTGTACTCGTTTTCACCAATACAATCATGTCAGCTACCTCTGATTTGAGATGGCAGATGGGTGGTGTTTCAGGCCTTAATCTTGTGTATGATTGTGTATTGATGCTGGTGTCTTAGACTGCACACTGACAGCAGCTCTCTTGACTCATCACCCAGCGATCACATTCTAAATAAAGCCTCTATTCGTGATTCCTGAGGGTAAGAAGGGAAGAAGCCTGAGCCAGAGGAAGCTTCTGATGAGCTGAGGCTGGGGGGTAGGGTTGGGGGGGGGGTGGCAGCGAGGAGCAGAGTCTTAGTGTCCTTGAGGTTGTCAAATGCCAGGTTCCCATTCCACAGTTCGCTTAAACCTAGCCAGGGGCTAGACACCCTTAGTACCATACCTCTCAGGGCCCCAGAGTAGCACAGACCTGCAGGAGGGGATCAGAAGAGACTTCATCCACCTGAGGAAGCTGAAGTTGGAGGCTGATCCTACAGGGAAGACATATACACAAATATTGATTAAAGGCTCTATGTATGCATCCAGGAGCTCAGTTTTAATAGTGTGATTATACACTCTCTGATACACACACAGAATTAGCACAGGTTTTTTTTTTTTCATTTTTCAGTTTAACTAAACTTTATTCATGGTAATACTCCGACAGCAACCAGCTAAGGACTTTGTACCCAAATGTAGTTTTCAAACCTATATTTCAAAAATTTCTAAAATTCAAAATCCCAAGAAAGAAACTAAATACAGTGCTATACAGGAAAAAGCAGAGGGTTTGCTAACTTCAGTCTTAGGAATTTAAAATTATTTTGATAATCTCTTAGATTCAAATTGATAATACGTTAAATACATGGTATAAAATCCCCTACTAGACCATTCACTCTTTAAGGATAGAAAGGATGTCTTTTTCATCTTGGAACACTCACAGTACAACACCCACAGAACCTGGCACTTAGGATGTTTCAATAGGTGTTAAGTGACTCACATACCTCAATATGTAGAAACGTCAGAGCTGAAGTTTGAAGTGAGACTGTTGTGATACTACCCAAATATCTTGACATCAGACATACTGATTAGAATAGGACTTATCAACTTTTTTTTTTAATCCATCCCTCCTTTGATGTGGGTTTTTTAAAAATCTCACATAATAAATTATATATATATAAAACTTTAGGAAATCAAATCAAATGGTGCTCGCTTTGGCAGCACATATACTAAAATTGGAAGGAAATCAAATCAAACATAATTTTTTTAAAATGCTTCTCCAAATTTTATATATATGTATATGTATATATGTATACCTATACATGTATATGCTTACATATGCATACATATATGTGTATATGTATGTATGTATGTATATGGTACAGTGAATATATATCTACCATATACACCAAACACACATATATACATATATATATACATAAAATTGGTTAATAAGATAATATTCAATATATAATCAGAATGTTAGCATTATGGGGCTTACATTAGAATCTTGGCTAATGTCAACAGTATGCCCCTAATAACATTTATTTCCTCAGTTTCATTTAGGGTTCTTATGGTTAATGGGAGGACACATTTTAGATCTGCATTAATTCTACAATTGGAAGAGAAAGTTCCTAATATATTTTAATACTCTCAGAAGAAAGAAAATAAACATTTTACTGACCCTTCTTATGTGTGATCACTTAGGTTCTAAATTATCTAAATTTCAGATGTAGATTGGCCTGAAATTTTATTTCATGTTTCCTGTGAATAAATTTCTGGGAAATATTTAAATTTATTAATATCAAACTAATTTCTAAGAAATTTAGAAGCAATCACCAATGTAATCCCTATGTTAATCAAAATATATTCTATCCATTAAACTAGCTGATACTAGGACCTCTCCTTAGCATGACTTTTTCTAAAGCATTATTTTTCACATAAGTGGGACTTAAAATGTTTGCAGTGCTTTTCTTTCAAAACTCTACATCAGGGGCGCCTGGGTGGCTCAGTCAGTTGAGTGTCTGACTCTTGATCTCAGCTCAGGTTTTGATCTCAGGGTCTTGAGTTCAAGCCCTGTGTTGGGCTCCAGACTGGGTGTGAAGCCTACCTAAACAAATAAACAAACAAACAAACAAGTAAACCTCTATACATCAAACTATTCTAATTCTGAAGAACTTCTTTTTTTCTTTTCAGTTTGCCTAGATTGTTATGGTTTGATTTAGTTAGAACTTGAAACTAATTGCTTCATTTTAAATTGGGGCATCATAGAATTTTGTTTAAAAGTGCTCTCAACTGTATATATATTTTTAAGTTTATTTATTTTGAGAGAGAGAGAAAGCACACGCTCATGGTGGGGAGAGCAGCTGGAGGAGGGGCAGAGGGAGAGGGGGAGAGAGAGAATCCCAAGCAGGCTCTGTACTGTCAGCATCAACCCCATAGTGGAGCTGGATCTCATGAACCGTGAGCTCACGACCTGAGTCAAAATCAAGATTCAGACATTCAACTGACTGGGCTACCCTGGCACTCCTGAACTGTATTTTTTAAACAGCTTTATTACTGAGGAATAACTGACATATAATCAGAGTACTGACTGTGTTTTCTTACTTTATTATTGCCACTCTGGAATTTGTGGCCTTGATCCTGGAGGTGGAGCTAATTCCTAGAAATAGCCAACTCCCCTGTGAGCATACTTTTGATATACAAACCAACCAATCCAGAGCCCTTACCCCCAATCTCCTCCTTTGTTAAACTCCCACACACTGAGATACTCCCCTGCCAGGGGACAGCTTGTGACTCCAGGGCCAGGGACAGCTAGTGACCACTCCTCGAGCCCAGAGCCCACTGAAATTATTCAAACTATCCAAACCCAAACTCACTCAGCTACCTACCTGCCTCACCCATTCCTTCCCATTAAAACTCCAATTATGGCTCTGAGCCTTGTTCTCTTCTCTTCTTCTTCTGCCTCCTGACCTGGTCCTTCCCCATGTGGCCCTGAGTGGTATGCCATGCTTCCTCTTTCTAGGGGTCTGTCAGTATAAACTTCTTCCTTCTTGACAATCACTTCTGTGTGTGTGTGTGTGTGTGTGTGTATCTTACCATTTCTGTGCCTGTGTTTAATCTTACTAATTAAAACAAATCCTGGGTACATTTTTAGAACAAACTACATGTATTTAAAGTGTAAAATTTGGTAAGTATTGACACATATATGTACTGTGAAACCATTACCACAAACAAAATAATGAACAAATCTATTACCTCCAATAGTTTCCTCAAGTCACTTCATAAGACCTCTCTCCCACACATTCCCCCAACCCACAAACCCCATCCAAAAGCAACCACAGATCTGCTGTCATTATAGATTAGTTTGCATTTTCAATAATTATAGATATATGAAATAATATACTATGTACTCTTTTTGTCTGGTTTCTTTCACTCATCATTATTTTGAGATTCATCCATGTTACTGCATGTATCAATAGTCCATTCTTTAAAAAAAGTAAGTTCATTCTTTTTACTGCTGAGTAGTAGTCCATTGTATGGCTGTACTACAATTTATTTATAGAGTCACCTGTTGTTGGACATATGGGTTGTTTCTAGTTTGGGGCTACTTACAAATTAAGCTGCTATGAATATTCATGTACTTTTTTTGTGAGAGAGAGTGGGAGAGAGGGGCAGAGAGAGAGGGAGAGAAAATCCCAAGCAGGCTCCACACTCAACGTGGAGCCTGACGTGGAGTTCAATCTCACAACTGTAAGATCATGACCTGGGCCAAAATCTAGAGTTAGTAGCTCAACTGACTGAGTCACCTACGCGCCCCATGTCATGTTTTTAATGGCCATATTCTTTCATTCATCTTGGGTAAATAACTAGAGGTACGGTAGCTGGTTCATATAGCAGGTATAGATTTAACTTTTTGGGGGGGGATTTTATTTATTTATATATTTTTTAAATTTTAATTCCAGTGTAGTTAACATACAGCATTATATTAGTTTCAGGCATATAATATAGTGATTCAATTCCCTTCATCACCAGCACTCATCACAACAAGTGTACTCCTTAATCCCCATCACCTATTTCACACACATACCCTCATCTCCCCTGTTTAATTTTTTAAAAAATTTTTAACATTTATTTATTATTGAGAGACAGAGCATGAGCATGGGAGGGGCAGAGAGAGGAGGAGACACAGAATCTGAAGCAGGCTCCAGGCTCTGAGCTGTCAGCACAGAGCCCGACGCGGGGCTTGAACTCATGAATGCAAGATCATGACCTGAGCTGAAGTCAGACGTTCAGCCAACTGAGCCACCCAGGCGCCCCTCCCCTGTTTAATTTTTTAATAAATTGCCAAACTGTTATACAAAGTGATTGTATCATTTTTACATTCCCACCTGCAGTGTATGATAGTTCTCCGTGGAATATCTTCACCAACATATGACATGGTCAGTACTTTTAATTTTAGTCTTATAAATAGATGTATAGTAATATGTTATGATTTTAATTGCATTTCCTAATAACCACTCATGTTGAGCATCTTCATGTGCTTATTTGCCATCCATTTATGTTCTTTAGTGAAATCTATTTAAAATTTTTGCCCATTTTTGTTGTCATATCCTTATTAAATATTGAGAGTTTTTATATGTTCTAGATACAAGTTCTTTATCAGATATGTGAATTGCTAATATTCTCTCACAGCCTATGGCTTGCCAGGATATTTGGAAGATCAGAGTTCTCAGTTTTGATGAAGTCCAATTTTTCAACTCTTTTCCTGTATTGAGTGTTATGTCTAAGAAATCTTTGCTTCACTCACAGTCACAGTTTCTCATATTTTATTTTAGAAACTTTATAATTTGGGGCTTTACATTTAGTTCTATGATCTATTTTGAGTTATTTTTATATTGTATGATGTATGCATTGAATATGGATTTCCAGTTGTTACAGCACCAATTGCTGAGAAGACTTTTCATTCACTGAATTGCCTTTGCACCTTTTTTGAAAATCAACTGACCATGTATGTGTGGGCTAATTTTTGGACTCTCTATTTTGGCTACTGATTTATTTGTCTATCTTGATGCCAATACCATGCTATCTCGATTGCTTTAGCTTATAATCAGTCTTGAAATCAGGTAATGTAAGTTCTCCAACTTAGTTCTTTTACAAAGCTGGTTGGACTACTCTAGGTTTTTTGCATTTCCATATAAATATTTTGGAATCCATTTGCCAGTTGCTACACAAAAGGTAGCTGAGATTTTTATTAGGATTGTGTTGAATCTGTGGAACAATTTGGGGAGAACCGGCATTAAGAATACTGAATTGGGTGCCTCAGTAGCTCAGTCGGTAAAGCATCTGACTCTTGATCTCAGCTCAGGTCTTGATCTTAGAGTCGTGAGTTAAAGCCCTGCATTGGTCCCTATGCTGCATATGGTTATATTCAACTTGTTAATGTTTTGTTATGATCTTTTGCATCTACATTCATGAAGGATATTGGTGTGCAGTTTTCCAAAGAGTTTCTATGGAATTAATATTCTTCTCTTCCTTAAATATTTGGTAGTTTGCATTAGTGAAGCCATCTGGGCCTAGAGTTTTCTCTGTGGGAAGGTTTTTAATGACAAGGTATTTACATGACCTAAATAGTCCTACGTTTCTTCTAGAGAGAACTTTGGTAGTTTATATCTTTCAAGGAATTTGTCCAATTTATCTAAGTTGCCACACTTATTGGCACATAACTGTTTATAGTATTTCTTTGTTTTTCTTTTAATATCTGTAGACTCTAGTAATGCCATCTCTCTCACTTCTGGTATTGATAGTTTTATAACTTCTCTCCTTTTATACTCATTAGTATGGCTAAAGATTTCTCAATTTTACTGATGTCACGTAACCAGATTTTTGTTTCACTGGCATTCTCCCTATGTAAAATTTTTATTGATTTCTACTTTGATATTTATTGTTTCTTTTTTTTCTTCGTATTTGGGATTCATTTGCTCTTCTTTCTCCAGTTTCTTAAATTGGAGGCTGGGGTCATTGATTTCAGACATTTCTTCATTTCTAATATAAGCATTTGATGCTATAAATTTCCTTCCAACTACTGAATTAGCTTCATCCCATAATTTTGAAATGTTACATTTTCATTTTTGTTCAGTTCAAAATATTTTGTAATTCCACTTTTTTAAATGTTTATCTTCTTTATTTTGAGAGAGAAAGGGAGCATGCAAGCAGGGGAGAGGCAGAGATAGAGGGAGAGAGAAAGAATCTCAAGCAGGCTCTGCATCATCAGCACAGAGCCTGACATGGGGCTTGAGCTCACGAACCATGAGATCATGACCTGAGCCAAAATCAAGGATCAGATGCTTAACTGACTGAACCACCCAAATACCCCTGTAATTTCACTTTGGACCACAAGTTATTTAGTTTCCTTAGTATTCTTAGTCATTTAGTGTTATTTAGTGTTCTTTGGTTTCTAAATATTTTGATAACCAGAATATTATTCTATTACTTATTTCTAATTCCCCTTTAGTCAAAGAACATACTTTGTTCTTGAATATACCTGAATGCTTTTAAATTTGTTGTGACTTTTTTTTTTAAATCTGAGAATATGGTTTATCCTGGCAAGTTCATATATACTTGAAGAAAATGTATATTCTGTTGTTGTTAGGTGGCATGTTCTATAAATGTCAATTTGCTTGGGTTTGTTGGCAATGTTTTTCAAGTCTTCTAAAGTCTTACTGATTTGGAGCACTTGGGTGGCTCAGTTGGTTAAGTATCTGACTCTTGATTTTGACTCAGGTCATGATCTCACGATTTAGGAGACTGAGCTCCATGTCAGGCTCTGTTAGCTCGGAGCCTGCTTAGAATTCTCTCTCTTTCCCTCTCTCTCTGCCCCTCCCCCACTAGTGCTCGCTCTCTCTCTCTCTCTCTCTGCCTGCTCAAAATAAATAAACATTTAAAAATAAATAAATAAAGTGTTACTGATTTTATGCCTACTTATTTTAGCAATTATCAAGTTTATACCTTTGAATTGTGAATATTTAGACTATTTATATTTAGTGTGTTTATTGATATAACTATATAGGTATATAGGTAGAGCTAGGTTTATTGAGAGAGAGGTGTTGGAATCTCTGACTATAATTATAAACTTTTCTATTTCTTTTTGCAGTTCTGTCAGGTTTTGCATCATGTTATTTTAAAGCTCTGTTTCTTTTTTTTTTTTTTCTTTAATGCTTATTTATTTTGAGAGAGAAAGAGAACATGAGTAAAGGAGGGGCAGAGAGAGAGGGAGAGAGAGTTTCCAAGCAGGCTCCACCCTGCCAGCACACAGCCTGATGTGGGGCTTGATCTCATGAACTGTGAGATCATGACCAGAGCAGAAATCAAGAGTTGGACACTTAACCAAATGAGACACCCAGGCACTCCTCAAATCTCTGTTCTAAGTACATAAATGTTAAGGTTTGTTATATCCTCTTGATGAATTTTTCCCTTTATTTTTATGAAATGACCCTCTTTATCCTTTACCTTTATGAAATGACCCTCTTTATATCTCTGATAAGATTCTTTTCTCTGAAATCTGTTTTGTCTGGTGTTAGTATAATCAGTCCAGCTTTGTTTTGATTCATGTTATCATGATATTATCTTTTCCCACCCCTTTACTTTTAACTTATTTGTGCCTTTATTATTTTTTTAATGTTTATTTATTTAGGCAGGGGGAAAGTGCAAGTGTGTGTGTGTGTGCTAGCTGGGGAGGGGCAGAGAGAGAGAGGGAGAGTCCCAAGCAGACCCCATGCTCAGCATGGAGCCCTGTGTGGGGCTTGATCTCACAACCATGAGATCAGACCTGAGCCAAAGTCAAGAGTCAGACCCTTAACCAACTGAGCCACCCATGTAACCCATGTGTCTTTATATTTAAAGTAGACTCCATATAGGCAGCATATAGCTGCTTTTTTATTGAATCTGACAATCTCAGAGTTTATACCTTTGAATTGTGAATATTTAGACTATTTATATTTAGTGTGTTTATTGATATAACTATATAGGTACATAGGTATAGCTAGGTTTATTGATACAACTGTAAACCACCCTTCTGTTTTTTGTTTGTCTTATATGTCCTTTATGATCATTTTCCTTTTTCCTGCTTTATTTCTATTTGAGCCTTTCTTAAATTCAATTTTATTTTCTTTATTGGCTTATTAGCTATAACTCTTTGTTGTATTATTTTAGTGGTTGCTTTAGGACTTGTAGTATACCTTTGTAACTTATCATGGTCTACCTTTTTTAAAATGTTTATTTATTTATTTATTTATTTATTTATTTTGAGAGAGAGAGAGAGCGTGAGTAGGGGAGGGGCAGAGAGAGCGAAAATCTTAAGCAGGCTCCACACTGTCAGTGCTCAACCCCATGAACTGTGAGATCAGGACCTGAGCCAAAATCAAGAGTCAGTCGCTTAACTGAGTGCGCCACCCAGGTGCCCCTATCGTGGTCTACATTTAAGTGATGTTATAGTATTTCACATTAGTATCAGAAACCTAAAGCAGTATGTTCCCATTTCTTTCCTCCTCCCTTGTGCTGCTGTTGTCATCGATTTTACTTCCACACGTCTTATAAACCTTACAAGTTGTTATTATTTTTTGTTACCATTTATATGCATGCTATATTTTTCCTCCTAGACTATAATAAGCTACTTGAAAATGAGATTAGAATCTGAATTAGTTGGCATTTAATAGGTGCTCAAAATGCAGTTTTTTCAATGAAAGCTAAAAGAGAAGAAGGAAGATGGCAGCAAAATGGCTTACCAAGGTGAAGCCCTGGACTGGCCCGACCGATATAGAAATACACAATGGCAGCAACACCCATGTTAATGAGGGTATAGACCCACTGGATCACAAACATGATGAGAAGGGACCCAACAGCCTGTGGAAACAGAATACGAAGGCAAGTCACCTAATAGTTTATCACGTGGTAAGCAAGTCACAAGGTAAAGACTTCAAGAAACAACAGTCCCTCTAATCCACCTCTGATCACTATAAATTCTAAATAGAAGTTCACACATAATTCAAAAAACTGCACTTAAGCAGATAGTTGAGAAGACACCCACCCAAAAGTACCCTGTAATCAAAACTATCAATAAATATCCTACCCTAGCTCCTTGTCCTACTTCTCTCTAGAAGAAACAAATTAGAGTGAAATTATGCTAATTTGGTATACCTAGAAATTTAGTGACCCAGAGGTTATCACAGATGATTAATTATTTTTTAAAGTAAACCACTGATTGAAATAAGTGGTTCATTAAATATAATCTTGCCATTTGTAATCCCATCTAAAGTCTAATGTAACACACTTAAATCACATTGCTCCTAATTAAGGGTGTCCTTTTTCCTCTTCCCTCTGCAGCTCCCTAGATCAACATCTCTACCTGAATTCTTTCTCAAGGACAATTGAGATAAAAATGAGGTAACTCACCCCTAACAGGGAGACCCAGGGGTTGCACATGTGGGTGTAGAAAGAAATTGGTCTCCTCTGGATATCTTGGTCCTGGAGCCTAGACTTCAGGAAGAACTCTAAAAAATAAATGAGCCAAATCCTTGGTTACCAATTTGTTACCAAACCCTTTTCTATTTTTAAGAGCAAATATCTATGAATTCCTCCTCTCCAGTTTTGTAACTCACCCAAAAACAATCTCCATTCACCTCAACTATTAACTCCCTTGACCACACTTGAGGCTAGTAACTTTACATCTCTTAAATCATGATTTCAATCTATCTACCCCTGCTTATCACTTCTTTTTTCTCATTTACTCTGCTGTCTCCCGCCTCAACTGTTCATAGCCTACAGAGGGATCTCCAGTCAATTTGCCCTGGTATGTTTTTGCTTTCTATTACTTACCTCCTCTTTTCAGTACCCTCTTACCCAGCTAAGATTCTATGATCAAAGACTAAGAGCATTCCCTTGCTTACATTACCTGCTTCCACACTTCCACACTTCCACTCCTCAGTGGTCTTACACCTAGTCAACTCATTCTCCTACTCTCTGATGTAACAAACTTATGACCTCTTTTCTCAAAAGAGAGCTTTTATATTCTCTCATCACCAAAGCTACCAAGCCACTTGCATCTGTATCCTCTCTTCTGCCTTCCCTCCTTCTACAGTGGATGAATATCCCTGGCTCTTGCATAAGGCACATCCCTCCACTAGTGCCCTGCTCAAGGGCTTTGCTTTTGCATCATCACTTTTTTCCACCAAATACAAATATACTGTAACTTCTCCCACCTAAACAAATATTTCCCAGTCATCCCTCAGCTACTGCTCTATTTCTTTATCTTCCTTAGAGCTAAATTTCTCAAAAGAATTGCCTATACAGTTTCTACCTCCCACTATTTCCTCAGCCCACTCTTAAGATTGTAAACAACACTAAACTTCCCTTCCTACAGTTGCCAATGACATGAAACTTCAAATTCAATGGTCAACTCACAGTCCTCATCCTACTGGACCTTTCAGACAGCATCTGACACAAGTGATCTCTTTCTGCTTGTTGAAACACTACCTCCTCTTGGTTTCTAAGATGACTTGCTCCCCTTGTTTTCCTCCTATCTCACTGGCCACTTCTTGTCAGTCTCCTTTGCTGGCTTACCACCTCCTTCCAGCTTCCGAATATTGGAGTATCCCAGCATTTATTTAGTCCCCCGCAATCTTCTTATTTCCATATATATTCACTCCTAGGAGATCTCATCTAGTCTCAAATGGCTTTAAATACTATCCACGCACTGATGTTCCAAGTTTATATCATCATCGACCTCTCCCTTGAACTGAAGTCTTGAATATTTAGTTGTCTTCTTAATATCTCCCCTTACATGACTAACAAACACTTCAAACTTTAACATGGTTAAAGCAGAAATCTATTTTCCCCAGGTCTTCTCGATCTGAATAAATGACACTACCATTCACTCAAATATCAAAGATTTATCCTGGACTCCTCTTTTTCACATACCTACATCTATTCCATCAGTAATTCCTGTTGATCCTACCACCAAAATGTATCCAAAATATGACCACTCCATTGCTCTCCCATCCTAGTCCATGTCACTTTCATCTTTCATCTGATTTACTGTATTGTGTTCCTGTAGTAGAAACCACAGTCAGAGTATATCCAGGATCTCTCACATCTAGGTGTGGCCAGATGACTAGGTTCTCACCACTGGAATGTGAACAAAAGTGATAAATGTCACTTCTGCACCAAGGTCTTTAGGAGAATAGGTATGCCTCTTGTTTGTGCCTGAAATATGAATATGGTAACTGAGTCTTGACTTTGTATGACAAGGTACTAAGGGATAGTAAAGTCAAAAGAATAGAAGGACCCTGAGTCCCCGAATCAATACATGGAGGAGAGCCTTCCTAGACTATTAGTGCAAGTGAGAAATAAATTTCTGTTGTGTTTGAGTCACTATGTTTTTGGTTATTGTTATAGCAGTTTCGCCTACCTTTATATATCTTCAACAGGGTTTGGTTTGGTTTTAGTTGTCTCCTTAAAGCCTAAATCTGATCATATCACAACCCTGACCTGCATGGCCCTTTCCTCACTGTACTCATCCTATCCCTGTCCCCTGGCTCATTCCTCTCCAGTTGCTGCTGGACCTCTGCTGTTCTTGGAATTTGCCAATCCTATTCCAACCTGTACCTTCATACACACCATTTCCTCTGCCTAGAACTCTTCCCCAATATCTCTGCATGGCTCTCTCTTTTATACAATTCAGTTCTCCATTAAAATATCCTCTTCTCAGAGATATCTTTTCTGAAAACCTATCAGAAACAGTAACCTTTCTCTCCACCCTAGTCTCTCTCTCTATCCTGTTACCTTGCTTTATTATCTTTGATAGTACTTATCACTTACTGACATTACAGTTATATATTTCTTTGCTTATTTAGTATGTGTCTTTCCCTACTAGAATGCAAGCTTGATGACAGCAGAGGCCTTCTATGTCTATACAGAATGTCCCCCATACCTGAAACAGCATTTGAGATGTAGTAAATATTCCTTACAAGTGGTTAAATGAATAAAGAAATCATCTTAGCCCCAAGGTAGCCTTTATCCTTTCAACATCTGTCTCCCTTCATTATGTGCTTCCTACTATTATACTTATCTTTTGTACCTCCATACCTTGAGGGCAATGACTGTTTTTTACATCTCTAAATGCCAAATCTTGGCATTTAGAAGTTTGTGTATCAGAAGTGCTCAATAAATGTCTCCTCATTAATTGTGGATTAAAATAAATTCTGCCAAGGTTTATGACTGATTTGAATTAATGGCTTTATTACTTTTTTAAAAAATGGGAATACTATTGATTACCATTAATCAAATTGTACAATTTTAACATGCCCAAGGCATGATTCATTTTTTTAATCATACGCTTAGTGAAATACAGTTGTCCCCTCAGTTATTAAGACGGAAGAGTATTGTTTAAGGACTTAGATTTTTTGCCTCTCTGAGATCTGTGAAATGTTAAGCTCACCCTTTCCCAGTTAATCTCAGTCTCACATAACCTCAATTACACTGTACCTAAGGGAATTGTATGTATGTGTGTATGTTTTCTAAGGGCTCTGAGGGGAAACAAAAGGAAGGGGTGTGCTCTCCAAGCAAGCACAGTGCAGTTTTATATGTCAGCAATGTGAGGGAAAATTCATGCAAGGATTCTCAACTAACCTAACTAACTTGAATAGGTACAACAAAGCAGGCAGACAATTTTTCTGAATTCTGAACAGGTATGGTTTCAAAACCCTTCCAAAATGACTAAAAAAATTTTTTTCTCTTGTCAAGGATTTTGCTAGAAGAAGCAGGTCTTACAGACTAGTGGTGGGAGAGGACAGTCTCTCATGTTATAGATTCTAAAATAATAACCAAGAAAGCAATAACCAATAATAACCAAAGGGGTGCCTGGGTGGCTCAGTCGGTTAAGCATCCAACTCTTGACCTCGGCTCAGGTCATGATCTCATGTTTTGTGAGACTGAGCCCCACATCAGGCTCTGTGCTCTTAGCACAGAGCCTGCTTAGGCTTCTCTCTCTCCTCTCTCTGCTCCTCCCCCACTCTCTCTCATGCTCTCTCTCTCTCTCAAAATAAATAATAAATAAACTTAAAAAAAGAGAAAGCAACTTTACTTTATCACACCTTAGTTGCAAAACAAACAGGTACACAAAGTTATGCATTAGACATGTTAAAAATATCAAATATAGGGGCGCCTGGGTGGCTCAGTCAGTTGAGCATTGGACTTCGGCTCAGGTAATGATCTCTGTGAGTTCGAGCCCCATGTTGCACTCTGTGCTGACAGCTTAGAGCCTGGATCCTGCTTCGGATTCTGTGTCTCCCTCTCTCTGCCCCTCTCCTGCTTGTTCTTTCTGTCTTTCAAATAAACAAAAATTAAAAAATATGTATCAAATATAATAAACATAATTATGTCAATTCTTAAAATAACAAATTAAGTAATTTGATAGAAGTTACTTAAAATAAATATTAAACCTGATTTGTTCATTTTAGCCACTCTGACTCAGTGTGGCTTTGATTTATATTTCCCTGACGATGAGTGACTTGATGGGGGGGGGGAGGGGAAGTGGGTGATGGGCATGGAGGAGGGTACTTGTTGGGATGAGCACTGGGTGTTGTATGTAAGCCAATCTGACAATAAATTATATTACAAATAAATAAACAAATAAATAAATATTAAACCATCTCTGAAAATGCACTCCATATCTTTATCAGAATAAACAAACACATAGTTTTAGTTAACCTGTACAAACCAAGAATGTGCATTGCTATAGTCCACAAAGGATCATGTTTCAAGTCCATATGGTATTTTATTAAGTTGATAATATAATTCTTTTAACCACTTTCCAAACGTTGCATATTTAAGTTATTTCTAATTTGCTACTAGCACAAACCATGCAGCTATGACCATCTTGAACACATTTTATGGTTTATTGTTTGATTTTGAGTTGTTTCCTTGATATGCAATTCCCCCAAACAGATTTACAAAGTTAGGGCAATGAAATAGTTTTATATTTCTTGTTATATCATGAAAGATAATTCTCCAGAGAGAATTAACCAAAGATGTTATGTCAACTATACTTCAATAACAAAAATTTAAAAAGAAGAAGGAGGAGGAGGAGGAGAATGAACCAGAGGGACTTTCAGCGATGGCAATGTGAAGTGGTCAGTGAATCCTCTCCACAAGAAATAAGTATAAAACTGGTCAAAATAATAAAAAAGTAATCATTCAGCTCTAGAAGTTACCAAATGGGGACAAAAATTAAGAAGTATTTATTTTTCAAAAACTGATGGAGCTGAGGGTCTGAACAGTGAGAGCCTATGGCCTGATCTCCCATCCTCATTCCCGTTCTTACCAGCATGGAGCTGGTCAGAAACCAGCAGTTTCACTGCCAGAGGGGGAAGACTTGTGAGTTGTGCCTTTATAAGCTAAACATGGTGAGTATAGTAGAAAACTGAAAAGGAAAAGTCCTCAGTTTTGCTAGCCTGAGGTTGCAGACCCAGCTGGGGCAAGCAGTGGACCATCAGAAACTTAATGGGAAGATCTAGAAATGAGAGAGTCACAGAAAGACTATGGAAGGACTATATCTCCCCACATTTCCCTGGATGACTGAAAAACTATGCTCCTGCCTGGGGAGGCCAAACTGAGACTGGCAAAACCAGGAAAGACTGGAAAACTAGCTGCAACTTTGACTGCTTCTCAACCTATACACAGATCCACTGGCAAACGGTCGAGCCTTATGGGCCACATAGGCACAAGGGCAAACTCCTTAGAAGCTAGGCTAAAAGTTAAAAATAAGAATAAAAAACTGAGTAGAGACCTCAGAATCCACAACCACAGAGGAGACAGATTCCAAAGTTCAAATCCAGGAAATTTACTAAAACAAACAAAAACATGGAAACATATATCAGAATCAGGAGTTGCCACACTATATTATCTAAATTGTCTGGTTTTCAACCCAAAATTACAAGACATGCAAGGAAACAGGAAACTGGGGCACCTGGGGGGCTCAGTCGATTAGGTGTCCGACTCTTGGTTTCAGCTCAGGTCATGATCTCATGGTTTCGTAGGTTCGAGCCCCACATTGGGCTCCAAGCTGACAGTCCGGAGCCTGCTTGGGATTCTCTGTATCCCTCTCTCTGCCCCTCCCCCCACTTGCACTGTCTCTATCTCTCTCAAAATAAATAAACTTAAAAAATATAAAAAAAGGAAACTGACCCATGCTCTGGAAAAAAAAGCAATCAAAAGAAATGGACTCTGAGTGGGCCTGCACTGAGTTTAGCAGACAAAGACTTCAAAGCACTAGTATAATAAATATGTTCAAAGAATTAAATAAAAATACAATGTCAGTGACTTAAGAGAAATATGATGGCAATGACTTTCAAAATAGGGAATATCAACAAAAACATACAAACATTTCAAAAATGAAAATTCTATAGTTAAAATGTACAATAACAGAAATAAAAAATTTACTCTATGGGCTCAATAGCAGATTTGAGATGGCAGAAGAAAGTATCAGTGAACATGAAGATAGATCAGTAGAAATTATCCAAACTGAAGAACAGAGAGGAAAAGGTAGAAGAAAAAAGAACAGAGCCTCAGAAACCGGGTGGGGGGGGGGGGAGAAAGGGGAATGTAAAGTATACTAATTAATGTGTAGTGGGAGTCCCATAGAGATGGGAGAGAAAGAGAAGAGCAGAAAAAAATTTGAAGAAATAATGGCTCCCAAATTTGATGAAAAACTTTAATCAACAGATCTAGAAGGAATAAATCCACTGGAATTTCTTTCAGCAATGTGTTCATATACCTGAGAACCACAGACCTATTTTATTTAATTTTTTGATGGCTTAATAGATGTACAATGATATTTTGAAGGTGGTTTAATTTGTATTTATTGAATTAATACGATGGCCTAGTTTATAACAGATACTAACAGCTAGCAGCATATACCTTGTATAGTGGTTCAGAACACAAGTTCTAAAGTGAAAGGACCTGTGTTCAAATTCTGGCTGTCTCATATCCTGAGCAAATGTTTAACTTCTCTATGCCTTTGTAAAATGACAATAACAATGCCTAAGTCTGAGCTTAGATGAGATAATCTGTTAGGTGCTTATCTCAGTGCCAAGAACATGGGACATGTTTGAAAAACGCTGGCTATTTTTAACTACTAACAATATTTTACACTTAACAATAAAAGTTAGTTTGTTGAATGAGCAATGAATGAATCTGGGCATTGATTTTTCAAATGTAAACTCCATATTCATCTGCATGCTGCTTTTTAGTAGAATCTGGATTTTGACCTTCCTATTTTTAAAAATAATATGCATTGGAAGGTATGCTTTTATCGGCCGTGCTTGTCAGAATAATTGTTTCCTTCTGTGACACTGTGTTGTACAAATGTTTTTTATTTCTATTTAATCAGATCCTTTTTGTCTTTGATGATAGTCTTCAATAGTCAGAAATATCTCTCTTGCACAGCTGTTATAAATAAGGAATTCATGGCTATATAAGGTAAAGAATACAGCCCAAGTTAATCTTTTTGATCCATTTGATTTCAACAATGTTTACTCAATAGTGATTTGATTCTTATTATTGTATGACATCTGGTTTGTCACAGATTAGGTTCTTATCATAGTGTAATTCTTTCTATTCTACTTTACTGATCAATGTTTCATTTTTTTGAAGTTAATATTTGCTCAATTGTGCATCAATTTAGCCTTTACTGAGTGTTTGCTGCATGCTGTGTACTGTGTGGGAATACTGTGATAAATATAAGGTGGAAAGACATGGCTTGTGACTAAAGGAAGCCCACAGTCTAGGGGCAAAGGAATAAAACTACTATTTCTTTTCCTCAAGACAGACAGACACATGGGCCTGAAGACAAATGTGTAAAAAATTCGATATAAATGTATAAAACAATGTGTTAATTCTTTATCCTGCTAGCATAAATCAAATGTTATGCTTGCACAGGAGAGGAAATCAGGAAAGCCTTCTCAGAGGGAGTGTAAATGCGTATGAAAAGTTGGATGGATTTTAAACTATACATTGGAGTTTTCCAGATGGAGAAGCGGGAGGTGAAGCAGCTGTGAAGACAGAGCAGCATATGCAAAGGCGGGAAGGGATGAAGAACAAGATGTGTTTAGGGCATTCATTTAGGTCTAACTGGAACATCCAGAGTATGGGCCGTCATGAGGAAAACGGCCAAAAATGTAGTACAGAGCAGGATTGTAAAGAACCTTGCAAATCCCACCAAGGATCTTGGACTTTAGATGGAAGAGATTTGATTCTAGTGAAGGTTTTTAAGTAAGAGAGACATGATAAGAGTTTTATTTTAGAAAATCATTCAGTGGACAATGGGAAGGAGAAACAGGATGTGGGAGAATCTGGAGGCAGGACACTGGTTTGCAGACTTAACAAGAGTCTGGGTGCTGTATAGGAAGGGTCTGCACCAAGGTACAGGCAGCAAGGATGAAGGACAGGGAGTGGTCAACAGCTATGACCTTTCTATGATTGGGCAACTGGGCAGCAAGCACCTCATTGACTAAAGATTGCAAACTGACTGCACATTTCTCCTGGAAACCCACTGAGAAAACAGAAAAGGAATTAGATAGGCATAAACCCACAAGCATAAGGAGAATGAGGGAAGAAAGATAAAAACAGGTCTTGGAAGATGGAAAGGTGACAGGGGAATGGTAACAGAGTGAGCAGAGCAGAGAAGGATGAATTATAGGCCCTACAGACAGGGTACCAGCAAGGAGCATTCCAGTGCACCCTGGCAGGCCCCAGCAAAGTTCAAGACTAGGCAGTGCCATGTCCCTGGGAAGTGGTAAGGTAAAGGCATTTGGTTCCAAGACTGTATCTGAAATAGCTGGAAATCAAGATCCTTTCTTCTCCCCACACAGCTAGGTAATAACTCCTTTGCCTGACCCCTTTCCTCTGAAGAAATAAAACCAGTGAGTGCCTGGACTTGGGACACCAGGCACAGCAAGAATGGGTAAATAGAGCTAGAAACTGGGGAATTGAATTTAAGTCTGTATCCTAAACAATGAGACACCCTAACTCCCCTACTTCCCCCTGCTCCCTGAATGCATGCAGCCATCTGGGTAAGACAAGAGATTAAAGGAGTCTCCTCTGGAGGAACTAAAGAGTCCAGAGGTTTTGAAAACCTCTAGATAGTCACTTTTTGGGATCCTCCTGTGCAAAAGCTAGCCTACAACCTAATCATTATATAGTGAGGTGCCCTAATCAACAGGCCCTGACCAGTATACAGGTCTTCTAAACAACTTTTTAGTACTTCACTTCTAAGTAGGAAAAGAAATCAAAAGTTCAACAGACATTTTAGTAAAGCCTCTGAGAGAGAGAGAGAGAGAGAGAGAGAGACTAAGCCAAAGAGAAAAAGATCTAGAGAACACAAGTCAATAAAAAGAGCAGAAAAAGACTTTAAAGGGAGAATAAGTAATATTACCAGAGAGATAAGATAAGCCATTGTATCCATAAAACAAGAATGAGATGACGTTCAAATAAAAAAAAAAAAAAGATAAGGAAAAATTGGGTTAAACCAAAAGCTCTTAGAAATTAAAACCATGATAATTGTGGCACTGACTGATTGTCATTACCCAATCTCTCCCTTCTTTCTTAGGAAAAAAATCCACACCATTTCATATGAAGCAGCAAAATGATCAGGTAAAAATATATTTCCTAGCCTTCCCTCTGAGAGTAGCTGGAAAGGCTAGCAAATTAAGTTCAAGGCTATACAGCTAGGAACAACACTCAATATTGTATGTCAGAGCAGTCTAGGAGGGGACACTCCTGCAGCAGGCACCAAGGTCTAGACGCTGAATCCTGCCCACTGACTCTGAAAGCGCTGGACACTGGAGCCAGGAATGCAGCCATCCTGCTGCTACCATTAGGCTTTTAGAGAGTTCCTAGAAGTCACCACTTCTTCAGGTTTCCAGTTCCCAGTTCCAGGTATAAGGAGGGCTCATCTGATTGGCAGAGCCTCAGCCTCATGCCTGAACTCTTGGATATAGGAGAGGCTGGAAAACTGTGTATCTGACATCTTCAGTTTTGAGTGTGAAAGGCTTGCTTTTCCTCTCACCAAGACTTGTAACACCGGAAATTCTTCAAACATAGAGAGGTCATTCAACGCTGGGTAGGCAAAAAAAAAAAAAAAAAAAAAAAAAAAAATCCACTGTAATATTGTATCCAGAAAATCTTTGTTCCCTGGATCTGACATAGAGTGTGATAAAGAGAATTCCAGGAGTTTTATAGCAGGCTTAGAGAACAGATAGTCTAGAATGGAACAGGATGACAGCCATTAGACAAAGACAAAAAAAGAAATGAATATGTTAGATTTCTGAAGAATTCAAGCATTTGGAAAATAACATTAAGAGGCATTTGACATATCTGCCAGAGTATTTAGAGAAAAATGATGACAGAAAACCAAGCAAATAAAAAGTAAGGCAATTATTAACTCCAGGAAACAGAAAAGTTGTACAAAAAAGGAAATGTAATCATAGTGTATGCAATATGGCTCAGAGTTAAGCAATATTTACTTAATCATAATAATATGAATACTAGCTATTAAGTTAATCAAAACTGTGATATAAGTACACTGGGGATATTGGATGAGAAGTCAGAGTGGCATAAATGTGTTAAAACTTCATTTACCATAGAAAGTCAAATGAGGATATCTGAAACTGACATATCAAAAAATAGAAATACAAATATATTATTTAGTCACATGAAGGTTAATAAAAGAAGCAACTTTTTGGTTGAAAGTGGGATTTTCTGGGAGTGGGACTAGGGTACAAGGGATGGTATGGAAGAGTGAGAACTACTATTTCTGATTATGTTACTTTTAAGTCTACTTGGCATATTAAACTGTACACTTATTATTTTGATAAAAATAAAATAATTCTTAAAATTTAATAATGCTCCTATCATTAAAAATCTCCCACCAATTCAGAGGTAAAGAAGGAAAAGCAAGTGTATGGAAGAATGTAAAGCATTTGTTTTTAGACATCTCTTTCTACATCTGTCTGTCTTCTCCTCTTTGCTCACATTTGTCTATACAGATCTCAAAAGGCAGGATAATGTAAAGAAAAGTAATGAACTTCAAATACAGGCAATGGACCTGGGTGTGACATCTGGCTGTGCAAAGTATGAGCTCTGAGACTTCTCTGTGACCTCACTGGGGCCCAGTGTCTTCATTTGTAAAATGGAAAAATATAATATCTATTTTATTACATGAAATAACATATGGAAAACACCTAGAATGTGGAAGACTCAAAATTATAAGTTCTTTCTTTCTCTCAGAATTTCTCATGCCCTGTAAGCCTCTCTCTGAGAATCTCCCTGCGTGTTATCATGTTTGTAGATTTGAGAGAGTAAAGCAAAGATGTGCTCCTTTGGCCATCTTTCTTCCACCCCCTCTTGCCTGGTTTGGGAGATTTTTCTTTTGTCTTTTGTCCACAGACAAAACCTCCTAAGGCAGACAGTTTGTTACATTTCCACTTCTTTTGAAAGGAAAAATTGGTCTCGTTTGTGTTGGTATTGAAGTACATTTATTTTGAGAGGGAGAGAGAGCACATGAGCGAGTGAGGGACAGACAGTGAAGGAGAGAGAGAATCCCAAGCAGGCTCCATATTCAGCACAGACCCCAACGTGGGGCTTGATCCCACAACCATGAGATCATGACCATGAGATCACGAGATCATGACCTGAGCTGAAATCAAGAGTCAGACACTCAACCAACTAAGGCATGCAGGTGCCCTTCATGTTTATATTATATCTCAGCTGAGTTTTGAGTAAAATGAAATAATGTTCAATTATTAGCCATGGCTCCAAGATCTACCATACAAGAGTAAACAGAAATTTCTGTTTAAAATCACTATAACAGAGTAGAGTTACAAATTCAGCTGATACTTGAATATAACTTTAAAAAATAAATATCGCACAAAATTAACAAGGATTTTAAACCCAGCTATAAAGTAAACTGGCTGAGGACTTGAAAAGGGGTTTTGATAACTGGGTAGGTGAGGTCACCCCAAATTAGGAGGCCCTAATGTGATTCCAAAGCACTCACCTTCTCCACTTGGGCCAGGCTGGTAACTTGGCTCAGGGACAAGTTGTTCTCCACATGTTCCTCTAGACCAAACTCTTTCACTCCTGGCACTCTGTTTGTTCCAGTAGTCTTCCTGCCCCTCCCATGAGGCAGTAGGCAATCTGTCAGAGCCCTCAGCAGATAAGGAAGCTGGGGATTTGAGGTCCAAAAGGAAGCTCTCTTGTAAGGTTGACTTTGTGGCCTTCTTGCTTTTCCCCTTCTTACTTTCTGGGATCCCGTCACTGTCTCCTTGCCTCGGTTGGCTATTCTCAAGCTTCCTGGTTAGCTGGAGGAGTTGATCCATGTCTTTGGTGAATTCTAGCAGAGTCCCCTCAGAGAGGTTTCGGGCAGTGCCCTCAGAGCCATAGCTGGGAGCCTTCTGCAAGAGCAGGTGCTCAGAGCAGTGGAGAGCTCCTGTGCCCTCCCTGTGCACTGACTCAGGCACCTGGGGAAGGCTGCAGGGACCCATGGACAGAGAGAAGTAAGAGTAGTCCACTGCAATGTATGTCAGCATGAAATTGATGGTGACAATGGGGGCTAGAACATTCACCTGGCCCACAAGGACAAAGGCCATGGTCACTAAGCTGGTCAGGAAGATGGCAGCTATAGGTGTTTTATTTGGCCCTTTCTGCAGAAAGAAAAATAACATGCAAGACTATGAAATTTCAGAAGAAAATCACATTATATGATAGAAACACAATTCATAATGGTTCAACCACTTGTACCACGTTCTACCAATCAGTAAATAACTGATTGTCTATAAACTTGGGATAATAATATCCAACTCAATCCCACGGGGTTATTGTGAGAACAGAGCTAATGCACATAAAATGCTTGACACAGCATTGACACACAGTAGGTCAATACACCATGGGTATTGGTTGTATTCAGAACTATTAATATGGAGTATGGCTATATAGAACTTGGACTTCCCAAATATTTCTCCTTTGGCTTTTATTGGGGGGTTTGGGGAGTTTTGTTTTGTTTTTTGTTTTGTTATTTTTTTTTAGAGAAAGAGAGTGAGTGGGGAGAGGGGTAGTGGGGTGGGGGGATCTTAAGCAGACTCCACACTGAGCATGGAGTCCCTCTCCAATATGGGGCTCAATGTTATGATCATTGCCTGAGCTGAAATCAAGAGTCAGACACTCAAGTGACTGAGCTACCCAGGCAACCCTCTTTGGATTTTAACATCAGTCTTAGAAATCAAAGTGGTGCAAAGTTCCCAGGCTATAATGGAGAAAATGACCTGAAGGGAGTGGCAGACCCTGAAAGATACAACAGAATCTCTTGTGGCTGTGGTGAAGAAATTCTGAAACTAAACCTACACATGCTCACACACACACTTATTTTATACATATCTGTTATTAATGGAGGTGGGTATGGTGACCTTCAGGAGAACAGGAGTAGAAAATATGCGCTAACTCCATATAATTTGTCACTCCACAGAAGCTGTTCATCACACAGTCACTGACATGGTTCTTCAGCCAAAAGCACTGGACACTTCTTGGTCCCCATCTTCCTTGCCCTAAGAACTATATTTGACCCAGCTGATCACTTCCTGTTCTTTGAAAGACTTCCTTTGCCTACCTTCTCCTGACTTGCCTCCCTCATTGTCTGCTCCTTCTTAGTCTCTGTAGCTAACTCCTCTACATCTCTGAAATATTTATTTATTTATTTATTTATTTATTTATTAGGTTTATTTATTTGGGGAGAGAAAGCGTGAGTGGGGGAGGGGCAAGGAGAGAGAGGGAATCCCAAGGAGGCTCTGGGCTGTCAGCACAGAGCCTGATGTGGGGCTTGAACCCACAAACCATGAGATCATGACCTGAACCAAAGCTCAATGCTTAACCAACTGAGCCACCCAGGCACCTCTCTCTGACATCTACATTTAAAGTAGCCCAGAGCTCTATCCTCAGACCCTTTCTTTTCTCTATCTATACTCCTTTCCTAGGTGATTTCAACCAGAATCCTAAATTTATTTTTTTTTAATTTTTTTAATTTTTATTTTTGAGAGACAGAGTGTGAGTAGGGGAGGAGCAGAGACAGAGGGAGATACAGAATCCAAAGGAGGCTCCAGGCTCTGAGCTGTCAGCACAGAGCCCAACGTGGGGCTCAAACCCACACACTGTGAGATCATGACCTGAGCCGAAGTCAGATGCTTAACCCACTGAGCCACCCAGGTACCCAGAATCCTAAATTTAAATACTAGCTTTGTGCTCTTAACTCCCATATTTGAATCTCCAGCCTGAAATGTCCCCCTGCAATCCAGACTTAAATATTCAACTGTCTACTCAACATTTCCAGTTGATGTCTAAAAGGATCTCAAATGTCCCAAACCAAACTGCTGACCCCCTAATCTCCCACCATCAAATCTACTCCTTTTGTAGTCTCTGTCTCAGAAAACAGCTGCTCAATCCAGCAAAATTCTTCATGTCTCTTCTCATTCTCTCATTCTGTCAGCTTCACCCTCAGATATACACAGGATCTATACACTGGTCCCACCTCCTTTACAGCCAGCAGTCTGCAAGGGGAGGGGCAGACACATAAGCCATTTCCAGACCTGACCTGTGAATCTCCCACATGTGTTCTTTCAGGTGCATTTCCCTTTTCTGATGGTCAGAATAGAGTGCAGCCTTCAAAGTCACAGGATGAAGACAGCAAAGTCATCAGCCCGAATCTCAGAGGGCCAAAGCCCCTGTTGACCTGAAACACCTGCCCAAGAGCTTTAGTGTAAAATTCTGGGGGGAAAAATAAGAAGTAAAAGTATGCTTTTACTGCCTTTGACAATTACATTTTTGGGTAAATTTGCTACAGCTATTTAGCATACTCTAACAATAAAACTACTAAGAATAAAGTAAGTACTTAGAAACTAAAGAGAATGTAAAAGGAGGGTGCTAGGTGGGCTGAAGGAAATGCTAATGGTCCAGGCCAAGATTTTGATGAGGGCAGGTTGTAAAGTGTTTTAAGGGTGGAATATGAACTTCTCCTACCAAAAGACACCATAAAGAAATGAAAAAAAAAAAAACAAGCCACAGAATGGGAAAAGATATTTGTAACACATTTAACTGATGAAGAGAAATCCAAAATATCAAAGAATCTTTACAAAATAATTAGAAGTCAGACAACCCACTAAAAAAGGAAGTGAGCAAAAGAATGTCTATTAAGCATATGAAAGGTACCCAACTTCATTAAGTAATCAAGGAAATGCAAATTGAAACCATAGGAAGATCCCATTAAACACCCACCAGATTGGCAAGAATTAAAAAGTCTGATAGTGTCAAGCATTGGCACAAACACAGAGGGATAGGAATGCTTATCCACTGCTGATAGGGGTCAATTAGTACAAGTACTTTGGGAAAAGAGTTTGTCGTCTAGTAAGTGAAAATAGACATACCTTATAGCTTAGCAATTCCAATAACAGGTATATAGTCTGGAAGACCTTTAAATGTGAACCTTTCTACTAATATAAGAATGCTTATTGTACTGTCTGTAACAGTCCCAAATTGGAAACAACCCAAATGTCCATCAACAGCAGAATGGATAAATAAATTCTAGCAAGTGAGGAAATGCTATATAGGGATGATAATAAACAAGCTGCTGCTTCAAGCAAAAATGTAGACAAATCTCATAAACATAATGTTGAGGGAAAGAGGCATGCCACATTTATACAAAGTTTAAAAACAGGCAAAATTAAACAATTTTGTTTAGAGATGCATATGTAGGAAGCAAACCAGGGGTCAGCAAACTATGGCTCATGGGCCATCTGGCCACCATCTGTTTATGTATGCCCATGAGCTAAGAACGGTTTTACACTTTTAAACAGTTGGGGGGAAAAAAAATCAAAAGAAGAGGAAGATTTCATGACACACAAAAATTACATGAAATTCGAATTTCAGTGTCCATAAAAAAGTTTGACTAGAAAACAGCTACACCTATCCCCCAATAGACATGTCTGTGTCTGTGGCTACTTTTGAGCTACAATTGCAGAGTTGAGTAGTTGTGACAGAGACCATAGGGCCTGCAAAGTCTAAAGTATTTACTATTTGGCCCTTCTCAGAAGTTTGCTGACTCCTGAGTAAAGCCTTGAAGAAAGCAAGGAAATTATTATCACAGAAGACTACAGGTACAGAGAGGGATGGGGCTCTGACCAGAGAAGGCATGTGGAGGCTGGAACATTCATTTCAGTTATTCTTCAAAACTTCATATTGGGGTGCCTGGGTGGCTCAGTCAGTTAAGTGTCCAACTTCAGCTCAGGTCATGATCTCATGGTTCATGGGTTGAAGCCCCAAGTCGGGCTCTGTGCTGACAGCTCAGAGCTTGGAGCCTGCTTCAGATTTTGTGTCTCTGTCTCTCTCTGCCCTTCCCCCACTTGCACTCTGTCTCTCTCAAAAATAAACATACAAAATTTAAAAAAAAAAACCTGTTCATATTGGTTTTATGCTCTTTTCTATATGTTGAATAGCTCTCAAAATTTTTTTAAAGTTTATTCTCTCCCCCCATTAAAAAAGAAAATGTGCTAATAAAATTTAATCATATGTAAAGAAGCTTTGGGGAGAAAAAAAACTTCAAAGTTAAAAGGCAAGTGACAAACTAGAGAAAACATTTGTAATATATATCACAAGGAGTTAACTTCCCCAACAAAAGAAGAGCTTCTAGCAATTGAGAAGAAAAAGACCAACAATCACAGGATACATATATGACTCTAAGAGGAAACGATCTCCAACCTCATTCATATAAGAGTAGTGCAAATCACAGGGGCGCCTGGGTGGCTCAATTAAGTGTCTGACTTCAGCTCAGCTCATGATCTCACAGTTTGTGAGTTTGAGCCTCACATCGGGCTCTCTGCTGTCAGCCTAGAGCCCATTTTGGATCTTCTGTCCCCCTCTCTCTCTGTCCCTCTGCCTCCCAAAATGAACATTTAAAAAAAAGAGAGAGAGTAATGCAAATCACAAGGATCCTGAGATGCCATTTCTCACTATACAACTAGCAAAAAGTCACATTTGACAATGAACTGTGATTGCTAATAATGTGGTACCTGGGACCAGAGTGCAAATGGCAGTCCTCACACACGATGTCCAAATATGTATAAGTATAAACCAAGCTAACAAACAGTTAAAGCAAATATGTTCCATCTTCCTTCCTTTGCAAACACACCTTTAGGACAATGGGGAAGACCAGGTTCAGGTTTAGAATCGCTGTTCTCCTCAGGGTTCTTCAGTAGAGGATGGCCACATACAGCCGCCAGCTCCTAGCCCACCTCCTACCCTTCCCAGACCATACTGTGGGGGCCTTACACCTACATCTGGACTCCTGCCCATACCCAGGGCCTAAAAGGACAGGCCCAGGGAAGGGGCCCTCGCAGACCCTGGATGTGGGTTGTGGGACATCCGGGCAGAGAATTCCAGGCAAGAGTGCAAATGGTCCAGTGCAGCACATGTACACCATCCAGAAGAGGGGTCTGGGATCCAGTGGGCATGTCCCCTTGATCTCATGAACTCCTTATCAAGGACCAGAACCCAGAACAGAGTCTATAAAGCAGGGTCTTTTGGCCTGAATCTAAGAGTGATGCTGACTGTCAGGAAGCAGGAACTGTTATACATTCCTGGTAGAAATACAAAAATCATACAAATTCTATGAAAGGTGTCTTGACAATATCTATTAAAATTAAAAATACATTTTGTTGCAGCAAACCTACTTATGAAACTATATCCTACAGATATACCTGCACATTAAATAATTACATACACATACACAACATTATTCCTTGTAGCAATGTTTACTGAAAGCCACACATGGATCAATCCATAGGAAACTGGATAAAAACTATGGTCTATCCACCCAATGGAAAGAGAATGAAAAAGTTTTCTTGACATACATATGAAAAGTTGGACTTCCAAGTTATATTAAATGAAGAAAAGCAAGGTATAGAATCACATGTTAGAACACTGTAGTTGTATAAAAAAATAGAGAGGATTCATAAAAAAACTAATAAAAACAGCAACTGACAGGGCATGGGTGCTGGTGAAGAAAGAGATAATAAAGGAGTCATGATAGGAGCAAAAATTCTCAATGTATACCTTTTATATCTTTCTTAGTTTTGAGCCCTGTGTATACATTACCTAATAAAAATACATGAAATTAAAGTAAAAGAAAAGGCATATACCACATAGAAGGTACAGAGATGAGAGTCAGTGCTCCCACCCAGCCCATGCTGGCTGATGGGTCAGAAGTGGAGGATGGTAAGGGAGGGCTGGTGACCCTACCCGAGAGGGGTCTGGGGTGGGAAGGGGTTGGGGGAGGGTCTCTGTGGTGCTCCAATAAGACAGAAATGAACTCTTTCTCAGTAAACCACATTAGTGGGAAGTGGGGTTCTCTCTCTCTAACTCTCTCTCTCTATTTCTCTTTTGTCACCGCTTAGGTTTTAGGAATGTCTCATTCTATCATTTCGTGACTCAACCAAGCTATATTCTATTGGTGAGAGTTTGAGCCATGAAGACTGACAGGAGGCCCAGAGGCCTGAGGTATGAGAAATCATCATACAGCAACCCCAAAGGAAAGGCAAAAATCAAGGGCAGAGTTTGAGCTGCAAGGTCCAGCTCCCCTCCTCACCAAGAGATTTTTTTCTTCTATGCTGAACTGAGAGGATCCCAAATTTATTTTTATTAAAGGATGTGACACTCCCTTTCCCTGTTGCTCAGGGTCCAAGATGCCATTCTGTCAGTTAGCTAACCCAGTGCCAAGGGGTTCTGGTGGCTATGACATTGACAGATGGTTTGTCCAACTGGCTCCGCCCTAAGGCTGCCAGAGGACAGGAGAGAACAACTCTGCATTCTCATTTCTCCCACTCTGGAGAACTTGACCACTGGCTCTAATCGGAGAGACTTAAGCAATTTATTGGCTGATAATCTGGTTCACAGCAAAATGTACATTTCTCAAAAAAAGGATCACTCACCCCTTTCCCCAGACAGGCCAGTGTGGGAATCACTTTCTCCTGGGCAATGCACTGCAGGATCCGGGGGGCTCCATAGAGTCCTCCCATACAGGAGGCCAGAGATGAGATGTATAAGCCCAAAAGGAACAGGAAGCCCACCAGGGACACCTATATAAGGAAGTAATTTCATTACCCAATGCCAGAATATGCCTGTCCCTCTCTGTTCCCTAGCACCATCTGCACCCCATCGATCATTAGTCCTCTAGATTCAGCCTCTCGGATATATTTCCAATATTCCCAACTCCATCCCATTTCATTCATACCGCCACTATTTCAGTTTGGCTCACCATCACCTCTTGTATGGACAACATAGAGGTTCTCAAATTGAGCGTGCATCAGTCTCAGCTAGAGGGCTTGTTAAAATATGGATTTTTGATCCCCACCTGAGAGTTTCTGATTAAGCAGTTCTAGGGAAGAGCCCAAGAATTTGGATTTCTAAAAAGTTCCCAGTTGATGCTGATGCTGAGGGTCTGGGGACCACACTTTGAGAACCACTGGCCAACTGGCCTCCTGCCTCTACGTTCTGTCCACTCTGAATTATCCCCAAGCCTCTGCCAGAGTGACGTCTCTAAACTCAAACTCGATCATAATGTCACTGCCATAAAAATATCAATGGCTTCCCAACACCCTGACATTCTCGGCCCCTTCCTGGTCTGTGACCTTTGTAGCCCCATACCCCACACACTCAGAGTCTTTGAGTCTTTGTCAGAATGTTTCCCTGCCAGCTAACACCCTCTGTCCACTCCTAATCTACTCATTGTCTGTCTGTTAAACCCAGTTGTGCTTCAAGACTCAGCACAAACCTCCTTTCCTCCATGAGGCCTTCCCCAAGCCCCTCACAGCAGCGGCTGCTCCTCAGGACCCCGTAGCACCTCAGTGTAAGGTGAGTAACACCCTCCCACACAAGTGGTCCCAGAGGCCTCATTTCTGCAGGGCCCCTATCTTGTTCATCCTAGTATCGGTGCCAACACAGAGCTTCGAACGCTGAAGGAATGAATGAGCTCCATGACCCACGTGGCCCACAAATCACCAACAGATAGACTAAGAGAGGGCACAGTTGTTCTGCTGGATGTTGACTCGCAAAGATCAGTGCTACTGGCCATGCAGCTGTGTCACAGGCTGTCAGGAACTGTCCCCCCACTCCCCATCCCTGCCCTGAGCTGGACCTCATCTGTACCCAGCGGGAAGTCTGTTTTCTGATTATTTGAGATGCCCATCTCCATTCTACTTTACCATAGGCACGGTGGCCAGAACTGTATGTTCCAAATGCTCATTTGTCCAAAGATCACAGATGGGGTCATCTTAATTTGCATGGTTTTGTCACACCCTTCATGATGAAGATTCTCCACCTCACTTTTTATGTCCTTGCCTTGTCAGTTCACTGGGTCAGTGGCATCAAGCTACATGGAATACTAGTCCGTGGCTAGACCTCTTTCCTGGCTCATAAATTATCACAGGAAACCTGCATCAGCCAGGATTCCTGATTAGAAACAAAATACTTTTAAAAGAATATATTTGTAGGACACTGGAGGTTCACAGAATCATCACGAAGCTGAAAGATCATGCTCAGAAAGGGCAAGACCGAAGCCTGGAGGCACAAGCTGGACTCTGGAATGGGAACAGTTTGACCAGGATGCTACCAGCACCCTGTTTCCCTGCAGATGAATTCCCACTATCCCTTCACTGTTGTCCCATTCATTACACTTGGAGCATCTGATGGGTCTAAGCTAGGTCACATGCCCTACTTAGGCCACAAAGGGGCAGGCAAGAGAGCGTCTTGTCCTTCGGGCTTCTGTATTATTAATATTAAGTGGGGCTCATCACTCCCTCCAAGATCACATATAGGTGGAATAACCCCCAAATGGTCAGGGATGCCAGGGGCCTGATGAACATGACTCAGGTCCACTGCAGAGCCTAACCTGAACTTCATTTCAGTGTGGATTACTTTTCCCTAAATATGTTACCTCATCTTATCCCCAGAATCTCTCATGTCTATTTTCTTCATTATCACAGGTGTCTATGTCTATTCTACCCCCGCTCTTCTTATCATTTTATAACTAGAAGAAATTAATATCATCTAATGTTTATCCCTTTTTTTTAAGTTTATTTATTTTTAGAGAGACAGAGAGACAGAGGGACTGGGCGAGGGGCAGAGAGAGTAGGAAAGAGAGAATCCCAAGCAGGCTCCATGCTGTCAGCACAGAGCCCAACGTGGGACTTGAACTCACAAAACCACAAGATCATGACCTGAGCCAAAACCAAGTCAGATGCTTAACCAAGTGAGCCACCCAGGTGCCCCTCCCATCACTCTATTTGTGTATTCTGACAGCATTTGTAATTTCCACCCTGGGCTATAGTCCATTACACTCATGGCTTATCTTGCAGTGCAACATAAGCTCCTGTGTCTCATGCATCTTGCCCCTGCCCCACCACACCTAACAGTCTGGCAAACAGGCTCAGCACATGCCCATGGAATTCATGAAGCTTCACGACTTCACTGTGACTCGTGCCCTGGATGCCTCACAAAATTGGCAGATAAACTGGCTCCATTATCAATCTCTGATCCATTCTGAGATGCAATCCTTCACCTCTAACCTTTGTTTCTGTCTTCTTGACCAAATGCATCCTGTATTTTCTGGTTTTAAAAATACATAAACTCCATGATGAAATTTTATCAAAAGCTTTATAGAAAATCTAATTAGTAGTTCTCTGATCTGGCTATACCTAAGAATCACTGCAGAAGTTTTGCTTTATGAGTGTAGGGTGGGGCACAGACATCCTTGATGTTTCTGAAACCCTCCAGGTGATTCTAATGCACAGCCAGGGTGGAGAACCACTGGGCAAGGTGCATTGTACCCACCACGCTGTCCTTTCAGAGAATTCTCCAGGAGACGTAGGCATGGTATCTCCTTGCAGAAACTGTATTGCTTCTTATCCAAAAGATTATATATATTTATGTTAAAAAAAAATTTTTTTTATTGAAAGTCTGTCCATTTACTCTGATTGGAAATGAGATTCCCTAATCTGGCTTCCTCCTAGTGTGGGGCTGACCCAGGAGCTGGAGTCTCTGGCACCAGGATGCCCATCTTTGGTCAGCCTTCCCACAAACACTCCCTGGGATTCCTGCAGGACCTTTGGGCTAGGGGTAGGAGAGGGGACTGTCCAGGTATAATGACTTGTTATGTCCAGTGTATCAATTGTGTTTACAATGGTCTGTTCACTTGATAATCCTTTTATATAAAATTTTTATTGGGGTGCCTAGGTGGCCCAGTTGGTTAAGCGTCTGACTTCGGCTCGTGATCTCACAGTTCCAGAGTTTGAGCCCCGCATCAGGCTCTCTGCTGTCAGTATGGAGCTCACTTTGGATCCTCTGTCCCCCTCTCTCTCTGCTTCTCCCCGGTTTGCTCGCTCTCTCTCTCTCAAAAATAAATAAATATTTAAAACAACAAAAAAACCTATTATTCTGATTATTCTGTCAATTTTGCTGAAAAATGAAATGTCTCATATCTGGATGAATTATAAGAACTCCATTCTATTTCTCTCTCCCATGTGCATCCTATTTTGTCCCCTCTATCTGCCATCCATCCATCCTTGGAAGCATTCACTGAGGACAGGTTATGTACCTGGCACAATGCTGGGCACAGGGTAAGACTTTTTAGGCACAGCAGGAAACCACACAGCTTTGCTCCCAGCCCTTGGAGAATTTAATCACTGTCTCTATTCATACAGAACTACAGACTTGCTAACTGTGCCAGTGGAGATGGAAGTGAGCATTTATTTGAGCAGATGTGTGTCAACAGTTCTTTATGGGGGAAAAAAAAATCACCCCTCTGTCATACACCTGTTTGAGCCATCACAAAAAATTCTGTCTTTCCAACATATTACCTGAGGTGGGAACTACCCTAATTTCTTTCCTCAGTAACTACTGATAAAAATCATAATTCCATCTCTCTGCTTTTCATATTATATCCCAACTCCCATTGGAGCTTCACTAAGAAATCCCACCTATCCACTGGCTGCTCCCTTCTCCTGAAGGATTGGATTCAAAGTCATTTGCAGGGTGCTCATTCTGCCTCATCCAATTCCTATGTGCCCTTGATGTTACTCAGGAGTATATCCTGAAACCCTTTATAATCCCAAATTGCCTCACAGTCCCCTAGTTTTCTCTCACATCAGACATGAGTTTTCTAATACGGACCCTACACCACAAAATAACCAACAACTCAACTTTCAGTCAAGTTTTCTCTCTCGCTTCATAGCCATTTTCCATCAGGAAATAAAGATGGCTTCACTTCCTGAGAGGCAGTTCCATGTCCGTGATGGGGAGCAGAGGGCAGCCAGGATGGGCTGGATGGTGGATACTCAACAGCTGGCGAGGCTCCTTCACCAGCCGAGGGCCCTGCCCCACCCCATCTTGTCAAGCACAACCTGTACCCTGGGCACTCAAGGTCCCTCTTGAATACATGAAACCATGACTGCCAAGTCTATGGATACCTCATTTTTAACAAAGATGCTTTTGGGGTACTTTTCCTACTTAGTTTGTTCTTATTTTGCTAGATAGCAAGCTCCAGGCTTCCTAAAGTACTTGGTCTTTTGGATGTTAATAAACATTTTTTTTCCTGAACTGTATACAAGTTTATTCTGAAACAATTATTTAATCTATTCAGTTTTACCCCTACTAATAACTGATCTTTATACAACTCCCTTTTCTATAACTGAATAATATTGGGATTGATATTAGGACTGACTTTTTTTTTTCCTATCCTGCTAAATATGCTGGATTTGTAGAGGGAAAAATATGCCCCATCTATAAGGTTATCCCCATAAGTAATGTACAGAGGAGTCCAAATTTAATAAGCACCTACTATGTACCAAGTATTGTGGTTTACATAGATTACCTCAGAGCCACCACAACGTACGAAAGGTTTTTTAGAAAGTGTAACACTACAGAGACTAACACCCAAAAGCCAGGAAAAAGTTTCGGTGGGGCATGGATATAAAACAAAAAAGAAACTTCTTAGAGAAACTGTAGGCTGGGAAGCCAAATAATTAGAAATAGATCTGAGAAGCTGCAGGAAACCCAAAAAGAAACAGATGAACTGACCAGCTGCAGAAAGAAGGCCAGGGCAGCCAGCAGCCATTGAAGGTAAGTGTTCTGGCAGAAAGCACCCGACAGAAAGACAGAGAAGTGCACTGAGGAGCTTTGAGAGAACCAGCACCAAGGGGAGCATCCTGGAGGCCTGCCCTGGTCTGTGCCCGAAGGGGAGACCCTCAGGACACACAGACCAGACTGAGGAGGATTTGCTTCCGCGGGGCCCAGAAGAGCTCAGAGATGGGCTGGCTCAGAACACAGGCCATAGCTAAGACATGAAACCGGATGAACAGTTTACTAAAATCAGGTGAGGGTGGTGAGCTGGGTCAAGTAACCATGTGGGACACTGCACACTTATACCCTTCCATTCTCCAGGCAGTGCTAATAAAGTTGTTTGTGGCCCAGCTCACTGCCTGAGTATGTGCTTGCTACTGCAGCTGAGTCAGTCCCAAGGAGGAACACCGAAAGCCAAAAGGAGGAAAGCCAAGGTTCAAGGCTTCGAGGGGGGGAAGTCCTGTGTGATCCCTTTTGGGGGGGAGGGGGGGGCTTTGGGGAGCAACAGCACACCAAAGTGCCGCCACTTTGGAGTTGCCCTGGTAGGTTCTGTCCCTGTTGACTTACTTGCTGTGCCAGCCCCTGTTTGCTGCTGAGAACCAAGAACAGTATCTTTCCTTTCTTTTAGGTTTTACAACTGTCTATTCTAAGACACAGTCTATTCCTCTCTAAAAAATGAACTCTCCACCTCTCATCCTGATGTGTGCACAATGTCATTCCCACAGATCATTGCCAAGCACGGTTTAGCAGGTGCCCCCAACTGGCTAAATGCTTGCCTACCTGTTCAATGTCTGGGACAGGTGGCATTCCAAGCAAGCTTCCCCAGTTCATGTGTCTATTATTAACAGTGGAATTTCCACCCACAAAGGCTTTCCCGTGCTGTCCATGGAGATGTTTTTACTTTCTCATTGTAGCCTTCCTTGGATACAGGCTGCCTCCCATCCCACATACCTGTTTTTAGTTCTTTCTGCAAAGGAGGGGAAGGAGGGAGAGAGAGGAGCCCCAGACCAGGGGATAATTTGCTGTGTTCCATCCAGATAAGAGCCTCAAATGGTTGAAAGGACCTCTGTGAGGGAATCTACTAGAAAGAAACCAGCTTTAGAGGCAGGCGGAGCTAGCCAGCTAGCTAGCCACTGGCAAGTTGCAGACAGCAGCAGGCAGATTCCCCAGGTCAAAGGATCAGCTGTTCCCTGAGGCCTTTAATTCCTCTGATGCAGCCAAGCTTTTCATTCCACAATTAGAGAAAAGGCCCCTTGGAGGTGAAATTCAAGATGGAAGCATGCATACAGTTAAACATGAGGGTTGTAGATTCCTTCCCTGAGAGCAAACCTCTCTCTGGGGGTTTAAGACCTTGGTCCCTGGAAGTGGGGTGACAGTCCTCTCATTACCTGAGCAGCTCCCCTCTTTTAAAACCTGCTTTCATAGTAAAGTCAAGACCCTTGAAAACATAAGTCATCTTTACATCGTGGCCTACATATCTTAAAAAGAAACATGTGCTAATGTGGAAACCAAGCCCAAAAGTAGCTCAGAAGAGAAAGTTCAGAGTTTTCTGCCCCAGGCTGCCCCAAGGAGTGGCCAGTAGCCCTCCATGAAGACGAGCAAAGTAGCTTTTGCCGAGCCTCTCACCGGGAGAAAATAGTACTTTCTCCCAAAATATGAGCAGAAACACTCAGAAGTTAACAAAGAAAACTTTCCTAGCCTACTACATTTCTCTGATAACTAACAGGAATCTCAGGGTCCACTCATCCTCTAGGAACTTAAGGGAAAGTAGGAGTTTTTGGGGATTTCCAGAAAAGCATATGGGAATCTTATTCTCCTAGGTTCTAGAGATCCCAAATGAGTGTCCTTGACTGTCACACGACCTCTATCCTGTAAAGGGCAGCAGTGGAACGTGAGGAATTTGCTAACCTTCTGGCAGGCGGCGTGTACAGCTCTTGAAACAAAGATATTACGGCCAGATCAACCCCAGCCCACCCCTGGGAGAGAACACAGAGTCAAGGTCCTCAGAGGGCAAGGCGGGCCTCACCCTGGTGTTCTGGACTCCATCCACTTAGCTGCCTCTTTTCTGTCCATCAGCCTCCTCCTTTTACTGGCTTCCTTAGAGCAGCACTTTCTGCTCATGGTAGGAGGTGAGGCTTTTGGCAAAAATGAAGGACTGGTTGAGCAAGGGATTTTTGCTGATGGTATCCTTTGTTTCTGTCCTGATTTCTGACATGAAGAGATGGTTGTGTTCTATTGTTTAGTCACCTGCATGTAAGTGCCTTTCCAGGGGCTGTTATCTGTTTCTAGGGATCTATAAGAAAAACTTCTACCTTTTCCATATTTTTGCCCTTCTTCCCCTGCTACTTCAGCCCTGGGCCCAAGACTCTCTGGATTCCCAGGCAGGGCTGCAAGAGGGAGGTAGCCATTTGTTATGGGAGCAAATAAAGGAACCAGCAGACTGAGCCCTTCAGCAGTGCTGGACTCACCCACCTTTTCCGCTATCAGGAAGTCATAGCGAAGGGCCTCTCGGGTGCAGACAGAGCCCAGCAGGAAGACAAATACGATGTACAGAAACCACCTGCAAAAAACCCCAAAAGTGGAGCAGAGCTACATCCCTGACTTAGGCCAACCCCGTCCCAACTCACCCAACTCAGCCCCTGGGTCCCGTGGGGACTTGTCTCAGAAGGAAAGAGAAAGGCCAGTCATAAAGCCTCCCTCGCTTGTCTGAGGGGGCTTTCAGTACTCTTTCTCCTCTAGCATCTTTTGCCAAAAAAGTGTATCATTCTTTTGTCTCTGACATCAAAGAAGAAAAACACACAAAGTGTATTGGGAGTGGGGAGCGAGAGGCCCCACTGACCTCTAGGTTGCCGGGACTCAGGCAGGGTTGACGGGCAACCCCCCAACCCCCCTTCGTACCCCTGAAGAACAAGTACATGATCTTTCAGGCTTCTCGGTCCTGCTGTTCCTTGGATCCCAGATGATAGAGAGCCAAGCCAAGTGTGAAAAGGGCAGCAGTGACCTGGCTCTGCCCCCAGGCACCCTGTGACCTTGAAAAAGTCACATGATCCCTGCAGCCTCATTCCCATCTGGGCAGTGAGAGGATGGGCCAAAGGTTCCTCCAGGGGCCTCCCAGCTATGACCTCCAAATGAGGCAGGGTTCTTTCTTCTCTTTCCTTCCCAACACCCCATGTATGCTCTGTTGTCTCCATTCTCTTCCCCACGCACAGCCATATTGAGCACAAAATAGACTGAAGTGATGGTGCCACTATAATAAGCTAAGAGCACAGTCAGCATTTGTGAATATTTTAACAATATCATGGTTGAAATAATACGGGCACTTTTAACTTCTCAAGACATTGTCATGTCTACCCAGTGAAGGCAGAGAAGCTTCTTTCTGTAGTACTGAGAATAAAACAGAAGATTCTAGAAGGTCAGAAGCAGACCCGAGGCCACTCGGTTTGCTCCTGTGGGTGGCACAGTGTGAATTAAAACCCAGGGAGCCTGACAGCCTTGGAGAGGTGCAGGGGAGGCAGGCCGGGTGAGGACAGTTGGGGGGGGAGGGGTTGGTAAGGAGAGCCTGCTATGTGTCTTTACACATAGTATCTGCTCCACAGTCTCTGGGGCACACATATTCTCATTATCTCTACTTTCCAAGAAAGGAAACAGAGGCTCAGAGAACCAAGTAAAATGCTCAAAATCACACAGCCCCCCAGAAGCAGAGCTGGGATAGAAATGCCAACATTTCTGATTGCAAAACTCTTCACCTTTAAATTCCTCCCAACGATCCTGGAAAACCAATGGTTAAAAAAAATCCCCAAGTTCAAAATGGAAGTGGGGGAGGAGGAGGGGCAGGAGGCTGAGGAGAAAGGAAAGAAAGGATTCCTCCTCCTCCCGCATTCCCAGGCAGGGGGTATGAAAGGGCAAGCGTCTGAACCCACCAGACGTGAATTTTCCAGCCCGCTGAGTGTTAAAAGGAGAACTGGAATATGAAATAGATTGGCCACAGTTGGGGCACTCTCAGAACAAAAGGGGCAATCCCCTCTTTTGCCTGGGGTTTTCTCTCCCTCTCTCCAGCTGATTGCCATGAGGGGAACTTACTTACGAGATGCCAACAGCTGCTATGGAGCCCAGGGGGATGCTGGCAGCGGGCTCCCTGAGGTCACCCCCCATGTTGAAACCAGCCATGACTCCTGAAAGACACCCAGACAGGGGAGAGGGGTGAGCAACGAACTCCACTCCATGAATCGCCTTCTCTTCATCAGGGCCCTCTCCTGGAAGCTATCCCACGGCAAGCCCTTCCATCTGCAGTTCTGGCAACTGAGCTTCTCAATCTCCCCTGGCAACTAGGGAGGCATCCGTGGGGCATGAATGGGACCTTTGTGGATTGGATGATGCTTGGGAGGAAAGCCCTGCTGGCCACAAAAGCATCTTATGGTGCAGTGCAAAGTAATGAGGGTGAGTGAGGCAGCTGGCAGGCTGCACAAAGGTCCTGTGGCCACATACTGAGCTCTGCCTCTACCCACCCGCCCCCCCCCCCCCCGCCAATTCCCTGGGGAGACTCAGCCTTAGCAAAGCACCTGCTTTCCCCTCTTCAGCAGAGTTCCTTGCTTCTGCTTCCCACTGACTACACTGGGGTTCAGGTGTCCTGGGGGGCAGGTTGCATCCAACAGCCAGAGCCAGAGACCAAAGGGCTCTAAGCAAGTTCTAAGGAACAATCCTGAGAACAGTCTAAAGAACTGAGTCACAAACTCCTCTTCATTATTGCTTCTATTCCCCAACCACACTCATGAGAAGTCATAAATTAGTCATGATGGGGAGGGAGGGCAGTGTGGGATGGGGAGGGGGGACATCGCCTCTGTCCATGCTCACACACAGAAGAATGCAACAGATGATATGTTCTGAACGTCAAAAGTAGGTCCAGCCCACAAGTGCTCTATAAGTCCTGGTCAGGAAAGTTTTACAAAGGGGTGGGTGCATCTCCAATGTGGCCTTGCAGGAAGATTTACATGGGCTTAGGGACAGAGCTGGGTCTAAACCCATCATTATGGATTTATGAACACTTTCAACCTGCCAGTGCCTGTGCTAATGCTTTCCATGCATTTTTTATTTTGCTTTATCCTCACAACAATCACATCAGAAAAGTAGAATTATTTCCCCCATTTTATAGAAAAGGAAACTAGTGATCAGAAAGGTTAATTAAAATAGCCGGAGGTCACACATTTAGTAAGTGGGAAAGCTAGGATTCAACCTCAGTCACTCTGACTGAAAATTATGCTCTTACCCACCCCCCACCTTCTATAATGCTTGTTGGGGGAGCTCAGGTGAAATGGAGTGAGGTGAAGGTATGGAACCAGGGAGCTAATGAGGGCCTATTTCAAAGGGTGCCCTGAATGGGGGCCCCACACTGGGACTGAACATGGGTTGACCAGCAATTAATTCTGGGATTAATTCTGGGACCAGCAATTAAAGACTGGGACTTTATCCTCAGTAAATAGTCAAGGATATGAGTACAGATGTAGCCAAAAATGTTTATAAGTGCTTGTCTATAATAGTGAAAATGAGAAGGAACCTAATGTCTACAAGTAAGGGATTGGTTCAATAAGTGATGATATGTCTTTCAGTAAATACCAGGGCTCTGTGTTATCAGAGATATGTTGTGACATGGAAAGATATTCAAAAGCTATTGTTTCATTTTCAGACGCATATTAGAAAACATATATGGCATGATCCCATTGTTGTAAAAAAAAAAAAAAAGGCAACAGATAAATTTATGCATAGGGAAAAAAAAAAAAGAACCAGGACATGTTTTAAAAATGTTAACAATGTTATTTCTGGGTGATAGAAAACAGATCATTTTTTATATTATTGCTTATACATATATATATTTCTCAATTTTCTACAGTGATCATTTTGAAACTGGGGAAAACTAATTTTTAAAGGGCTTTTTGTTTTCAAACCACACATTAGGCACCTCTTCTTTCCTCCTGTTTCTCTTCTTCCCAAAATCTTATTAAAAGGGTAGGAAAGGGGGAAATGCATACATGCCTCTAAGAGGAGGATTGGGATGGGGCATCAGCCATAAGTAGACGAAAGGTTGCTACAGATGTCTGGAACACAGAGAATGGTGAAAATGACAGTGAAAAGGAAGGAAAAGAAAGCCTTAGAAAACTTCTCTAGAGGATCTGAATAAACCCGAGGAAAACCAGGGCTGTTAGTGTGGATGTTTACACCCAAAGGAAGCCCTCTTCAAGAACTAGCTGTTCTCACAAATCTATTGCTGTCAAGTTGCCTGCGAAGGAAGAGCCCCTTTAGGGAAACAGACCTACACACACTACAGCCAGGAATCCATGCCAGCAACCAAAGATTGCCAGGGGTGTGATGAAAACCAGCAACAAATACACAAATACATGCATGATAAAAATAGAACAACCTGGGCTGGAATAAAAGTATAAATCAGGACACAGAAGAGAATTTTGAAGAAAATAGTAATGAGTAGCTCCAGACACACCCAAGAAGAATATTCTATCTATAAAGCAAGATGCAATGAAAAACAAAAATAGTGCAAGAACAAAAAAGAACCTTTGGAAATTACAAAAATGATCACTAAAATTAAAAATGCAGTAGAAGATTTGAAAGATAAAGTAAGTATCCCAGAATTGAAAACAGAAAGATGAAGGGGTACAAAATTTGAGGAAAGAAGAGAAGAAATAGAGGAAATATCTTACAGCTACAACATCCAGCTAACAGGAGATGCAGAGAGAACAGAGAAAACACAAGAAATAACCAGATAAATAAGTGAGAAGTAAATAATAGATAACCAGAAGTAAATGTCTCCAAACTGGAGAAGACACAAGTCTACAGGTTGAAATATCCCATAGAGTAGACAACACAAAGATCAAAATATAAAAAGTCCATACCCAAATGCATCGTTGTGCAACTTCAGGAAAAACCCTAAATATTTCCAAAGGTAAAAACTGAACACTTATAAAGGAAAAAAATTAGACTTCTCTTTGGCAACAGTGAATGCTAGAAAACAATGGAGTACTGATTTTAAAATTCTGAGGAAAAATTATTTTGAAACGAGAATTTTAGCCAGATTACCAATTAAGTGAAAGCAAAGTTTAGTAGAGAAGAGCTCAAAAAACTGACCTCCCACATATCATTTCTGAGGAAGATACTAAAGCATGTACTCCAGCAAAATGAGGATGTAAACCATGAAGGAGGAAAACACAAGATTCTGTTTGACTCGGAAATGGAGTAGAGTCCCAGAATAACAGTTGTACCGCAGAGAAACCAGAAGATATTGAGCAGAAGGATTGAGGCCCCAAGAGAGAGGCCTCTGAATAGGAACTGGATTCAACACAATGAACAAACCGGACTAACAAACTGAATGATTTTAAGGACATGCTGACTGTATATTTTGGCAACAAGAGAAAAGAAAGCTTATTGAAACTCCAGGAAAAGGGAAGAAGAAAGTCCATGTCTAAATAGGATTCAAGCTAACATGTCATGACATGATTTTACACAACTAATAAAATGTAAGAACAAAGTAAGTCATTTGGCCACGATATTAGGAATATTCTCCCCTAAACGGCACAAGGACCTCCTTAGAATCACAGCAAAGGAAATGGAATTCTAGCTGCTGCTTCACTCTTCAATGAACAACAGCTACATAGTCACAATAGGATACATGTTTACTGTTTTCTGACGTCTAAAAATTGACCTATAGACAAGCACAGAGGACATAACTCTAGTTACAAAATGGAATATGAATATTATCTACCTTGACAATATAAAAGTAAAGCTATGACTAACTGATATTAGGAACTAATTTTAAAAAGAGACAGAGAAAGAAGTAGAACACAAAAAGCACTAATAATTTCATCATAGTACTGTTGAAAAACAAAAATATAAGTCCCATAATCTTTCACTCAAGTCTGGCTTAACTGTTACAAGCTTCAATGCATTTAATAAAATACTTGAAGGGCGCCTTCAGTGGGTTAAACATCTAACTTCAGTTCAGGTCACGATCTCATGGTTTGTGAGTTCGAGTCCCCCATCGGGCAAGCTTGAGCACCACATTAGGTGAGCTTGAGCCCTGCATTGGGTGAGCTCGTGCCCCACTTCAGGTGAGCCCCACTTCTCTCTCTCCCCCTCTCTATCTCTGCCCCTCTCTCTATACAAAAAAGAAAAGAAAAGAAAAGAAAAGAAAAGAAAAGAAAAGAAAAGAAAAGAAAAAGGAAGAAAGAAAGGAAGGAAAAGAAAACTTGAAAGATTCTAGTAATGAATCTAGCTTTTTGAGCTAGCCATTAAATTTGGTAGGTAAATAAGGAAAAGGCTAGTGAATATTTTTATACCAGTTGCAACTAATTTTAAGCTAATTCTAAACTTATTCTGTATCTTGTTATCATAAAGAATTTCTAGTGTTTGCTAAAAAGAACAAAGAAATTTCTAATACTGAGCCAGTTTGCCTTTGAAGTTACAAAGATTGTTGACTTGTAAACTTAAGACCAAAATGTTTTTTGATAGATTTGAGCCTCTGTGTGTCTGTGTGTCTGTGTGTATGTGAAACTGTGTCTGTTCACTTAAAGTTGTAGACTACAGTTTTCAGAGGATGTTGCCCATTCACCTGCTAATAATCAACTTGTTATTGCTTCCCTGATACTGTTCTAAAGCACAGATACATGGGCATTCACTTCCAAATGTCCTCTCTCTGTAAACAGAGCTTTTCCTACTACTATTACTTTCTCTCTTTTTTATTTTTTTATGTTTATTTATTTTTTGAGAGAGAGAGAGAGAGAGAGAGCGAGCATGAGCAGGGGAGGAGCAGAGAGAGAGGGAGACACAGGATCCAAAGCAGGCTGTAGGCTTTCAGCTGTCAGCACAGAACCTGACGCGAGGCTCGAACCCACAAACTGTGAGATCATGACGTGAGCCGAAGTTAGCTACTACTCTTACTTTCTAATCTTATACTCTAATAAACTTTTGCCTGCTGCTAAAAAAGAAAAAAAAAAGCACAAATACAAAAAGATTATACAGATTCCCTTACAATTAGGGACTCCCTTGAGATAAATGAAGTATTCCTTGTAAAAATATTTTACACATAAAAATAAATATGACTGTAATACATTAATCTTAAAACACAACACAGAATCTCAATTTCCCACACCAACAATAAAGAATGAAAGGATGTAGCCCAAAATTGATAAAATAACAGAGATTTGAGAATATTATTTAAAGTTAAAAAGTTAATTTAAGAAAAAAAGCAACGTTAACCATCAAAATTTAGGAAGTGAATGAAGGAGCATGTAAGTAAGCTAAACTCTACTTCTGAACACAGATTCAATAGATTACATCTTTGATTCATCAAGTTACAGATTCAAGCTTATTGTTTGGTAAATATGCAGCTAGCTCCCAAAGTGCTAAAAATAAAAAGTGGTTGCTCCCATGGAGGGATATCTGGTGTGGTAACGGGTAGAGTGGGACACTATTGCTTTATATTATAAGCACTTCTGTAGGATTTTCCTTTTTGGCATGTGTAGGTCTTATTTGTATCAAAAAAGGATATCCACAACCTGCCTCACTCTGACCAGTGTCCCTGAGACCAGATCTGTCACGGAGGCTCTGTTCAAAGGCTACGGGCTCACAGCTCACTGCCAGAACTACCTGGTGTCAAGGGCATCCCTGGCCAAATATCCATGTTCACCTGACTCCCAGACCCCACTAACTTCATCCACTAATACCAGCCCTTCCTGGACCTCCTAAATTCTGACTTCCGCAAAGGTTCCCACTTGTCACCAGGTTCCCTGGTAACTCACCTGCCTGGCCACATTGCCTCCCAACATCTACAATGGCCTCCTCATTCTAGCTCCTAGCCCCTAGCAATTTTATGCCCATTCATTCAGCATTGTAAGATTACATACCACTAATGATTCTGCCACTTTAGTACCTCCTACAATTTGTCACATCATTTTGTGCACCTTCCATCAGATCATTTACAAAGACCCACAAGGACTCCACTGATATGTATGCTCTGTCTAGGAAAGTGATTGATTAAGCCTAATTGCTTCCTGCTTCCAACCAGGTTCTATACTCATAACAAAAGCCCTTTTCTTCACCCAGAATCCCTTACAGTCCATGACCCAACCTTTGATCACAGGTCTTGATAGCTGGCCTGTGTGGGATGCCCTGGGATCCTGGTCAGTGGGAACAGAGAGGATAGACATGGACAAGGCCACCCTCAGGAACACAGACAGCCAGAAGGTGGCTTTTGAGACAAAACAGAGAAGCCAAAGGGTAGGTAGTCAGTAGGACAGACACAAAGCATCAAGGACAGGGAAGTACCTGCTAGGCAGGTCATTCCTGCCAGGCTAATGTAGTGATCTATGCACACCTGTTAGACTGGCTTGCACACTGATACTGTCACTTCCAGAATTTCACCCTTGCGTGACTACACAATTCCCAAGCAGATGAGCACTAGTTCTGGTGAATTAGAAATTTCTCGCTTGCCAGCTGGATCTAGAAAAATTATTTTGATTTAGTAATTTTTTGCCCATGCTTGTCAAGTATTGTAGAGATTCTCTAGTTTGGCTTTCTGTCTGCTTCTGCTACCATTTTAAGATATCACTGTTAATGTTAGAGCTGAATTTAGGGTGGGTGTAGAAGAACAAATACTATTTCCGAGAGCATTGGTGTCCAGATGTTTTACAGATATTAAAGGGAAAAAAAGCTTGGGAAAATCTTGATAAATAAGCTTAGAAAGTTTTTTACTGCTGGACTTACCAGTGCCTACAATATGCTAATTTTCATCATCCATCGCTAAGAAGAGAAATGTAACACAGTGTTTCCCAAAACTCACTTAACAATTTTACATTATTTTTTAAAGAAAAACTATTCATCACTAGTGTTCCATGGAAGACAGTTTGGGAAACACTTGTGTCCATTTTATAATTACTGTTTAATCTTTATACTTTTCTTGGGAGGCTTCCTAAAACTGCTTAAAATGGCTACTTAGAATCAACAATTCTTTTTTTTTTTCTTTTTTTTTTCAACTTTTTTTTTTTTTTTAATTTATTTTTGGGACAGAGAGAGACAGAGCATGAACGGGGGAGGGGCAGAGGGAGAGGGCCACACAGAATCGGAAACAGGCTCCAGGCTCCGAGCCATCAGCCCAGAGCCTGACGCGGGGCTCGAACTCACGGACCGCGAGATCGTGACCTGGCTGAAGTCGGACGCTTAACCGACTGCGCCACCCAGGCGCCCCGAATCAACAATTCTTAAAGCTAGAGGTGTCCTATAGGTTATCTACTCCTACCTCTTATTTTACATATGAGGAAACTGAGGCCCAAAGAGGAGAAGTGATTTTGCCCAAGTTTCAGACTAACTGCAGTACTATCTTCAAGTTTCCTGATCTCAAGTCAGTGTTCTTTCCACTATGTAATACAGTTTCTTGATTTCTAACACCCATGCTTTTCTTGGATTTCCCTTTTATAACCAAGTAGCTGTATGATTAATTTGGGGTTACCTCCCCCACAAGAAGGCTGAATTTATCAGTTATGATCAGCACTATACATTGGTTTACCCACAGGTACTTTCATCACCAGTTCCAAATCACTAGTCTGTGCCTGGACCAGGGCATTTCCCCTCCTGGTAGGTCTTAAACTGCCAGTTCCAGGAAGCAGTTAATTGTTTTACCTGAAACCACATTTCTCCCTGCATCAGGATGACAATGTAGTCTGTGCACATGTGACTTTGGTAAACAGCTTCTTTCATATGGTTTCCTTCATATGCCTCCTGATTTGGTCTTCCACCCTAGTTCTACAGACTTTTAGCATGTTTATTGTCTCAGCTTTTGTATATATGTGAGCTGGTGTTGGCCATCATCTTACCAGCTTAGGTTTATGACGCTAAACATCCAGCGCCATCCATAGTCTCCTGGGCATTGACATTATGCCTATAGCTGGGGTGGGTGTCACCAGGTGAATATGGTGCTTGGGCTTAATGCCCCAGTTCAAATATCTGACCTAAAAACAGGCATGGATGGCCAGGGGAGGAACTCATCCCCTCTACATCTCAAAAATAAGCTGTGGTTAAAAGAACCAGTACGTCAAGTAACCACTGGCTTACAACATTTGCAAGACAATGGCCATGTCCTTTCGGAGGGTGGGGGGAGTCAACCACAGCACACACACTTCATTTGTTGCCTGCCATCACAATCCCACTCCCCACCCTACTTTCTTATTTGTTACTGAAAATGAGAATTCCTAAGGGGGAAAAAAGCCTAATAGTTTTTCTAGGCTTTTCTGGTTTCTGTTAGTTGTTCATTAAAGAACGACTCTTTCTCAAGGAGGTTCCAAGCTTCCTCCTGGGTGCTTTTCAATCCAAATCTGTGTTCTTAGAAACCTTTAATTTTCTCCTTCAGCTTTAGCTTAATTGTATCTCTGGTGCCTATTTTCTTTCTTCTTTTAAGTTCATGAGTTTATTTTTCTCTATCATTAAGGCAGAAGATCCATGCACTAAAGTTCCCATGTCTTCTCTGCTGCCTTTTGTCCTGAAGGAAGCAGTCTGTTACTGTTTGGAGGCAGTGTGGCTCTGAGCCTCAGTTTCCTCGTCTACAAATGGGGATATGATTATTTATCTGACAGAACTGTTGTTAAAGTTAGAATGAGCATTTATAAGGCACTCAGCACAGTGCCTGGCACCTAGGAGGTGCTAAAGAAATGTCCACTCAGGAAAGACGGGCTCCGTCCCTCACTCAGAGATCCTTGGGTTCCTAAGGACCCTGGTGGTCTCTCCTTACCTTCCACCTGAACTCCAAACCCACTCCTTCTCCAAACCTATTGGTTGGTTTTTCAGCTGTTCCCGAAGGAACCTTTCATCCCCTCTTGGCTCCATTCTCTGAGGCAGAACCTGTCAGGCCCCACCCTCTCGGTGCCTTAGAGTTTCTGCTGAGACAGTGTCAAATAATGGAATGTTTAAATCCCAGGATTCAATTCAATTCAACTAAATGCCAGAGTTGTTGGCTTCTGGGTCGGGGGCAGCTCCAGACAAGCGTGCATTCTCTCTTCTAGCATCCTCTCCAAAGTAGGTGGGAAGCAATGGGGTTCAGCACCTTGGGGAAATAACCTCTCTTTGTTATTGTTCCCTCATCCATAAAATGGGATAATAACAGAACCCATGGAAGGGTCCAGGTTCTATGGGGTCTGACACTTTAAAAACAACACAGACTTATGAATATGAAATTAAGAACAGGGCGTAAGCAGGAGCTTACTCAAGTGAGGGACCCTGAAGTCTGGGGTTCATTACCTTCAGGGTAAATCTGTGCTTAATCGAAGCAGTGGGGCTGTGGTGGGGTTTAAGTGAAAGACTATATGTAAAGTGCTCAGCACAGCTCCACACCTAGTAGGCTATTATAATGCTAATGATTATTACAGATATTTATAATAATTTTGATAAAATTATATGTTAACTCCATAAATAAAATTATAAAAAGAAACATGACAATAATTATAAAGCTTCCTTCTTTTCTCTTGTTCCTATCCTACTCATCAGAATGCAGTGGAGTGAGCCCCACTCCAGCTTGTCCTTACTTGAGGCTCTCTCTTCCTTAAACCTGTGGACCCCATTCTCTGGGAGTTTCCATTTCCTAGTTCCTCCATGTACTGTGGTCCCTAATCCCTGGAGTGGCTGTGTGTGTGTGTGTGTGTGTGTGTGTGTGTGTGTGTGTGATTGAGAGAGAGAGAGAGAGAGAGAGAGAGGAGAGAGAGAGGGAAAGAGACAGACAGACAAAGAAACAGAGAGAGAGAAAAAGCATTCTGTGGGGTGGATATTTGTTTCTCAGGGCAAGTTTGGTTGTGTAGCTTGGAGAAGGAAAGTGCTCTAAGAAACAAAGCAAATGCAGAATCTACTCCAAGGTCCCAGCCCCACCCTGCAGCCAGTACTGCAGGGTGTGGTGGACTTCGGGGAGAAGGACAGAAGGACAAAAGGACATGCTTCATAAATCCAGAGAAGCCACTGAAACCTAGACTTCAGCTGCTCCTCTCAGGAAGTGTCCTGCCCTTGAGATAAAATATCTGAAGTAATTTAAATCATATGTCTGACTGGAGATGGGGACACAAGGTGGGGGGACTTTTGTTTGTTCTTCCAAACTCCTCTCTCCTCTCCACAGCCTGGAGGTTCTCTTGTTCCAGAAGAGGATGGCGTTGGAGGGAGCCCCAGCCATGACTCACTCGGAGCTAATCCTTGGCAAATCCGTCACCATGGAAACTGCCAATCATCCATGCTTTTCATAGCTTAACAGAACATCTGCCAGGGGAAAGCCAAGTGATACAAATTGTTCGTCCTGCCTACCGTGTTTACACTGGGGCCCCTGGAAAACAGTGAGAGAGCCAGAGAGGCAATGTTCCATAGCAGGATGGTGGCCCAACTCTGGTCACTAATTAGCCGGGTGACCTTTAGCAATCCTTCATAAGCCCCTCTGTGCTCCTCCTTCCCCAGTTGGTCACATAAAAGATCAGTCCTTCTCAACCTGGTTGGGCCAAGGGGCGGTGGGAGAGACGGGGAAGCCCATCTCCGGAGAAGCGTGAGGTAAAACAAAAGGCCTGTGTAGATAGTTTCTTCAATATTATAATTTTATATTTGGACTTTTACAAAACAATATTTCATAATTTAAGCTGCAGAATATAAAGCTTGACTAATATTCTTAGGTAGCAATCTTTCTCAAAGGAAGGACAAATATACCCCTCTCTGGTCCAGGGAGGCATATCAGAATTTCTAGTGTAGGTGAGGGTTTCAGTATCATTATCAAAAGTGAATATGGATTAAAAAGAAAAAGTTGAGGGGCACCTGGGTGGTTCAGTTGGTTAAGCATCTGACTCTTGATTTCAGCTCAGGTCATAATCTCATGGTTTGTGAGACTGAGCCCTGTGTCCGGCTCCTCACTGTCAGTGCAGAGCCTGCTTGGGACTCTCTCTCTTTCTCTCTCTCTCTGCCCCTCCCCTACTCACGTTCACGCATGCTCTCTTTCTCTCTCTCAAAAGGAATAAATAAAATGAACGAGAAAGAAAGAAAGAAAGAAAGAAAGAAAGAAAGAAAGAAAGAAAGAAAAGAGGAAGGAAGGAAGGAAGGGGGGAAAGAAGGAAGGAAGGAAGGAAGGAAGGAAGGAAGGAAGGAAGGAAGGAAAAAGAAAGAAAGAATTGAGAGCTGCTGAACTAGCAGATCTCAAATGTTAGTCCCACTCAGACTCTGGGCCACTGTGTGGCTCTTCAAACCTCAGGCTGCTGCTAATTCCTTGCTGGAGGGAGAAGTACTGAAGAGGGGGGCACCCTCCCTGCACCACTCCCTGATGCCCCGTCAGACCAGGCATCCCCTCTCTTCTAAGACACAGGGCCCAGAGAGGCAAAGGAGGGGAAGTGTGGAGCAGCGTGGAGGGGGCCCAGCAGGGTCACACTATTGACACAAGCTCTTGTGGGTGCCTGAGGACGCCCCCTGGAGTGCGGCCAGCCAAAGAGGTCCACAACCCTGCCTCAGGTGTAACTGTGGCCCTGACACCCAGGCAGGGGTCCAAGGAAATGCTCAGGTGGGAAGTCTCTTGAAGGTGTGCTCTGCCTGTGTGGGGGAGGGAGGGCAAGTCAATATTTTCAAATGTCAACTTAAAAAAAAAATTTCCTCTATTCATTTTCCCCCTTGCATTTTCTGCCCATTCAAGAGGAAGTTGACATATATTTCATTGCCTTGAGGGAGATACGTGCCAGAAGGAAGCTTAATTTGCCTGCACCCTGTTTTGGGTTCTGTTTCTCAAAAGCCTGAGCCCTTAGGAGATTTTAGAGAAAAGGAACCGCAAAATAGGTGGGGGAAAGCATGGCAGGGGCGGGGGCGGGCAGTGGAGGGGGCGGCGTGGACATAGTTTGGTACATAGTTTGCTGGGTCCAGTGTAAATAAAAATATAAGATCCCTTGTTCAAAAATTATTAAGAGTTTTAGCAAAAGTAAATCATTACACCGAGCAGGGGGCCTTTCTGAGCGTGGGACCCAGTGTGAATGCATAGGTTCATGCCCATAAAGCTGGCCCTGGACAAAAGTGTCTGCCATATTATTACAGAAGATTGCCCCTGGAGCTGAAGGCAAGGAGATAAAGGCTCATAAGATCTGGAGCCGTGTGGATGTACGACCCACTCCTGGTCAGCACAGCAGGAGCCCCACAAGACCCCTGGAAGGAGGGCCTGGAAAGTGCATAGACTCTAAAGCATAGGGCTCCCTATGTACTTGAGCATGTACTTGAACAGATGTGCAGACAGGACATCTGGCTGTGTGTACAATGATGAAAAGCCAGACATGCCTTGGGACTTGATAAGACCCTAAGACCCTGGAACAAGATGGCAGGGCAATGTAGAGGCATTGATGAATGACTGACATTCATTTTTAATCATCCTGGCAGAATGAAGACTGAGTCAGAGACTGACTCTTTTCATTTCATAAAAATGAAAGAGATGCATTACTTCTGGCACATCTGGATTTGTGGACCAAGATTCTACCTGCCGCTCCTGAGGCCTAGCTCCAAGCTCACTTCTGTGGTCAGCCTGGGGGGTGGGGGTCAGGGCAGTGGGTCAGGTAGGAGACTGCTGTGGTGATCTATTGAGAGATGAGGCTTGGACCAGAGTGGTCAGGTGGTAGAGGTGGAAAGAAGTAGGAAGTAAAGGAGAAGCTCCTTTAGGAGGACTTGGAGGGTACTGGTGAGAAAGAGGATGTTATCATGAATAACTCCCCATTACTGGCATGAGCAATTGTTTGGATGGAGATGCCATTTCCTGAGATCAAGAGTAAGGAGAAGAACCAGTTGGGGGATGGGTGGGAGGGCTTGGTTCTGAACATGTTGGGTCTGAGATACCCAGTGGATGATGCCATGTAAGCAACTAAGAATATGATACGAAGCTTAGAGAAATCTGGGCCAGAGGTACAAGTCTGGGAGTCAACAGTCTTGTGAGTGGTCATTGAACAGTAGGCATGGATGAGATCCTAAGGAAAACAGTAGAGAAAGAAGAGAAAAACCCCAAAATTTAATGGGCAGGCAGAAGAGGATGTACCCAAATAGGCAAGTCAGAGAGGCAGGGGGCAGACCAGGAGGTGCTACATCAGAGAAGGCAAGAGAAAAGGAGGAAGTGGAGGTTGCCAGTCAAATGCACTGAGAAACTAGAGATGATAGTTGAACTGAATAGCATGGCAGCCACTGAAGACTCTGGAAAGGCCATTTCAGTAGAGAGGCAGGCTCGGAATTCCAAAAGAAGAGCATGCACAAAGGCAACAGGAGGCAGGAAATGGAGACAGGAGCACAAAGCCCCAGTGCTTGATTGTGAAAAGCAGAGAAAACATGCATTGCTGGAGGCCAGAGTGGGATTCAGGAAAGCTGATTAAAGGCGATTAACGTTGTTCATTTTTTTCATTTGCACAGCTTTACTGAGGTGTAACTAATAAACGATAAGCTGCACACGTTTAAAGTGTCATAATCTGGAAAGCTGTGACATAGGGATACACCTGTGAACCTATCACCACAGTCCAGAATAGTGTTTCATACCCCCAAATTTCCTTGTCCCTCCCTCCTGCTCCCCACACCCCTATTCCCCATCCACTGATCTCCCTTCTGTTACTATAGTCTGCATTTTCTAGAATTTTATATAAATGGAGTTTTGTATAATTTTATCTTTTAAAAAAAGTACTTGTTTTTGTCTGACTTCTTTCTTGCAGCACCATTAATTTTTTTCAATGTTTATTTTTGAGAGAGAGAGAGAGAGAGAGAGAGCACGCAAGCAGGGGAGGGGCTCACAAGCAGGCTCCAGGCTCTGAGCTGTCAGCACACAACCCAATGCAGGGCTCGAACTCACGAACTGTAAGATCAGGACCTGACCTGAAGTGGGACGCTTAACCAACTGAGCCACCCAGGTGCCCTGTGCAGCACTGTTATTTTGAGGTCCATCTGTATTGTTGCAGGTATCAATAGCTCATTCCTTTTTATTGTTGAGTAGTTTTACATGGATGGCTATACCATAATTTATCTATTTGTCAGTTGATGAATATTTGAATTATTTCTAGTTCATGACTATTACAAATTAAACTGTTTTAACAGTCATGCACAAGTCTTTACATGTTTTCACTTCTCTGCAGCGGATAACCAGGAGGGGATGGCTGGGTGTATATTTAGGTTTCTTTCTTTTAAGCCTATATAGTACCTGGTATTCCCAGGCAGTCGCCCATCCACGCACTAACCAGGCACAGCCCTGCTTACCTTCCAAGATCAGACACATTTATGGTGCTATGGCCATAGACTGTTCAATTTTTAAGAAATCATCCTACTGTTTTCCAAAATGGTTGCACAGTGTATGAGAGTTCCAGTTTTTTCCACATCCTTGCCAGCATTTGTCACGGGCAGCCTTTTAAAGTTTTAATATCCTAGTAGCTTCTCCTCCTTTTTCTATCCCTATGTTATTTGAGGAGAGGATCATGAGCAAGGAAATAGCCACATGAAGGCAGGCAGAGGGAAGAGGGGAGAAGGACACGGAGACAAGATCAGCCACACTCCAGGTCACTGATGCGGCCTGATCAAGAGTAAAATGCTTCTCTGAGTCTGTGCCATGGGACAAGTCCAGTCTCTAGCAAATGGTTATTTCTTATGATCATTCAGTCCACATGTTCGCTTACCACCTTCCGGGCCAAGGCCTGGAGCCTAAGACAAGAGTTCTAGAGGGATCTCAGCTTTGTAACGCTCCTCCCTGGCCACTGTAGAGCAGAAAAATAGGGAAGGTAGGGCAGGGAGATTCATTCATTGTCCAAGGGTCCTGATCTCACCCACACCCAGAACAGGGAGAAGACAATAGCATTTCTCTGCCCCCTGGAGAAAACTCACAGGTTGGGGTAGGGAGGAGGGGAGTTTCTAGACCAAGTTTGCACCCATTCTGTGGTGGAAGGGGCAGCTTGCCCTGCTAAGGAATCCATCCTGCTCAGCCCTAAGAGAAATATGTCTCCTCTACTGACCGGGCCAAGAGGTTTCAATAGATAGGTATGGAGGGTAAGGAAGAATAAATAATGCTGGAGCCTTCAGGAATTGTGGACAAGTAAACTCTCTGTTAATAGCTTTTTAGTCAAAGCTAAGGCCATCTCTAAAGTCAGATAGACATCCTAGGAGCATATGCAGGCCATTTATAATACTGAGTTTTAGAAACCAAGCATTTATACCCCTAATGCAGGAGTGAAAAAGGATCCAAATTACTATACCTGTAGCCGCTGGGAAGAACACCCCAAAAACAGTGAAAAAAGACTCTCCAGGGCTGTAATCTGGGAGAGTGTTGTTCTGTAGCAGTTCTGGTGAATACCCAATAAAACCGTGCTCTGAAATAATACAAAGGAGAGCAAAATGAGTCAAGTGAGAAGATACAGCATGCAGGCTTCCCTAGATTACAGGCCTAGCTTATATAAATTTAAATATTAAAAGGTAGGGGTCTGAGGTGCCTGGGTGGCTCAGTTGGTTGAGCGTCTGACTCTTGATTTTGGCTCAGGTCATGATCCCAGTGTCATGGGATAGAGCCCAGGGTCAGGCTCTGCGCTGACAGCACAGGGCCTGCTTGAGATTCTCTCTCTCCCTTTCTCTCTCCCCCTTCCCTGCTCTCTCTCTCTCTCCTCTCTCTCTCTCAAAATACATAAATAAACTTAAAAAAAAAAAGGTAGGGGCGTGTCTGTGAGAGAAAGGAAAAGGAAGAAGTCTGACAGAATCGGCCTTAACACTTCCAGGGCTGGATTTTGTATGTCTTTATCGACAGATATAGGTAGATAAAATGACTTGAAGGAGAACAATAGTTACCTCTGGGAAAGGGAGCATTTTCTTTTTTCCTTTTCTTCTTTTTTCTTTACAGATTTCCATATAGCTGGAATCTTTCACTGAGCATGTATCTATGTATTTTCTGTTAATTGAAAAAGTTAAGCTACTTTCCCTCTTCAGAAACCTTTCCACGGGTCCCTGTTAGCTGCAGAATATAGTCCAAACTCCTTAAGATGAATATCAAAGCCCTCTACAACCAGGCAACATGCCACCATTTCCTGCCTTTCCTCTGCCCAGAAGTCACAAAAATGACTCTCCACAAGAACACCAGTAATACCCATTCCTGTGTCCCTGCCTTCCAGCCCCTTCTCCCACATCTCTAAGCATCAATGCCATGCTCACTTTTTTTTTTTTATGTTTATTGATTTGTGAGTGGGGGAGGGACATAGGGAGAGGAGGACAGAGGATGTGAAGCAGGTTCTGCACTGACAGCAGAGAGCCTGATGAGGGGCTCAAACTCATGAACTGTGAGATCATGACCTGAGCCATAGTCTGATGCTCAACTGAGCTACTCAGGTGCCCCATTGTCATGCTCACTCTTTTTTTTTAAATTTTTTTAAATGTTTATTTATTTTTGAGAGAGACAGAGAGACTGAGTATGAGTGGGGGAGGGGCAGAGAGAGGGAGAGGGAGACACAGAATCCGAAGCAGGCTCCAGGCTCTGAGCTGTCAGCACACAGCCCGATGCGCGGCTTGAACTCACAAACCGCAAGATCATGACCTGAGCCGAAGTCGGACGCTTAACCGACTGAGCCACCCAGGCGCCCCACCATGCTCACTTTTAAAGCCCATCTCAAATGCTACTTCCTTTGGCTTTTACATCAACTCCTGATCAGAATCAATTCCTCCTAAGTGCCCTCATACTGTGACTGGCCATATTAGATCTTACCCCAACTAGACTCCTTGGGGCAAGAAATCCAGTCTCACAAATGTCTGCCCTCAAGAGTCAAGCACTGTGCCTGTCACACAAGAGGTAGGTGGCAAATATGGGTCACATTAAGAAGAATCTTTCTCTTAGATCTTGGCTATGGGCACATCTCGAATCCATGCTTTCACTTTGACTTGTTCATAGGCTGCTTTTTAGCAAGAACATCTCAGATCCGATTTCTTCAAAGCGTTTTAAACATTTGTACACTGACTTCAATAAAATTTTTCAGGTGGTTTTAAGCCTATTTTGTTTCTTTGTCAAAGGAGGTCACTTTGAAGAGCATCTGTGACATGTTAGTGGGCTGTGGAAGTTTAAGATCCAGATCAAGTATTCTTAGGCTCAGGAACATCCAGGATATCCAGCCTCTGCTTTTGAATCTCATCTCAGAGAATGAGTTAGTTTGTTCCTGTTAACTATAGCCTAAGAGAAGCCAGTCCTGCCCTCCTTCCCTCAACCCCCACAACCACATAGGATGGGCGTCTAGCCACCACTCCAGCCGACCCCTGGAGCTGTGGTGACAGAATTTCCTGCCCGACTGTCCTCCACCTACCTCGGGGCTTAGCTTCCCCCTGGGCCTCAATCCACAAAAGAGCTCCTGCTCACTCATGAGCCCAGTGAGATCACCAGCGCTTTTCACAGCTTCCAAGATTCATAACTTAATAGGAAAAATATTTTTAAAAAAAATAATAAAATGAAAGCTCAGTGAAGCACAAGGGACCCTTGGGAGTCCGGTCAAGACTTAAAATCACTGTCGATTGCTTTCTTCTGCCTGAATGCGGAATTTGTCCTGAGACATTAAATCCCAAGTACTGTGCAACATTTCTGAATGGTTTGGCATCTTCACAGCTGGTCTTCCCCTCATTAACAAAAAAGCAATAATGGCTGAGTTAACTTTAGTTTATCCGCTGGCTGACCCCACTGACTAGCCTTTCTGAGGTGAACACCAAGCCCAGCCTGCCTTGGAACAGAGTTCAGCCAAGCTGGAATGCTGCACAGGTCTGAAGGCCCATCTGAACGCAGGGCTGTGGGCATGCTGGGCGGGCCAGCCGTGCAGGACAGAAACACCTCATCAGGCTTCACTGATCCCTGCAGAGGAGGCCCATGGGAGCTCAGTCAGAGAGGGGTATATGAAGGCTTTGCCCAGGCCCCATGGATGAGTCTTCTCTCCCTCCACCCCACCAAGAACCACAGATTGAGAGCCTAAGTCACTTGGCTCTCATGGGGGTCTGTGAGGAGGCCTGCCTCATCCCGTCTCTGCAGGGCCTATGGCAGATGCGGCCCCACGCATTCCCCAGCACACGCTCACGCCAACATGCTGCTGAGACAGCCCTCTCCCTTCAGATGTGCTTCTGAATCTTTCTCAAGGAAATCATCTTAACTTTGAAAAGAACTTTATGGACAGAAACATTTCAATGCTTTACTTATAAAGATGTAAAATGGGGAGTCTAAATGCCTAACTATGGGGAACTGAAGTATTTTAAATGTTTATAAAGGGCTTTTAGCATCACAGAAAATTGTCCATGTTATGTATGATACATGGTGAAGCAAGAAACCTGGATACCATTTATAGTACAAATACCAAAAGAGTTTCAATATACACGTGTAAGAAAAGACTAGAAGGAAACATAAACATACTAACTATGGATATCTATATAATGCAATTATGAGCAATTTCTCTTTTCTTTTCATAAGTGTTCCACATTGTCTTTCACAAGTTAAAATTGACTTATCAAAAAAAACAACTATATCTTTCAGAAAAACAAACAAAACATCCCAGGACTGAAAGCCTACCTTCTCTAGACAACTTCTTTGTAAACAAGTATCTTTTCTTTCTTTCTTTTCTTTCTTTCTTTTCTTTCTTTCTTTCTTTCTTTCTTTCTTTCTTTCTTTCTTTCTATTTATACTCTATCTGCTTCTAGAAATGATTTAAGTGATTTATGAGAAAAAATAAAAGATGGGGCAGATAAAAAAAGAAAAAGAAAGGAAGAAAGAAAGAAAGAAAGAGGAAAGGAGGGAGGGAAAGGAGGGCGGAGAGGGAGAGGAAGGAAGGAAGGAAGGAAGGAAGGAAGGAAGGAAAGGGAGGGAGGAAGGAAGGAAGGAAAGAAGGAAGGAAGGAAGGAAGGAAGGAAGGAAGGAAGGAAGGAAGGAAGGAAGGAAGGAAGGAAAGGGAGGGAGGGAGGGAGGGAGGGAGGGAGGAAGGAAGGAAGGAAGGAAGGAAGGAAGGAAGGAAGGAAGAAAATGAAAGAGAAAGCACAGGGCTGAGCAGATCCCACCTGCAAATAAACTAAAATTAACTCAGCCACACCTCCATGAGACACGCCTGAGGTCTCCAAATAAGGCTCTGAGGTAAGATCCTGCAGTGATCACCCTCAGACTAGAATCCAAGGCCCAGAGGGATCATTTGACGACTATTTGGTCAAGCCCACTCAGGCAGGGACAGACCTCAGGCACAAGTGCCACTTTCCAATGGATGAGAAGGAGCTCCAGAAGCTTGCATTTCCTCTGCCTTTACCTTCCCAGGCCCTTATGACTCCCACCCCCTTACAACCTCACCACCTCAGGCCCCCAGTCCTGAGCCAGCCCCCAACGAGGTTTGGCCCTACTGGTCCCCACCCCAACTTCTGGGGACCCAGTCTCTATCCCACACCCCAAGCCAAGTCAAGCTGAACCTCAAGCTTATGGCAGGGTGGGTGCCCAGTTCAGGCACTGATGTCCCTGCCTGGCTTGTACTTGCTGGCTGAGGCATGGGGTGAGATCAGCTGGTCATATCCAGGGCACAGGGCTGAGAGGACCCCACCTGCCATGTCCTCTTACAGTGCATCCTCAAGCCTGATGTACTAACATCCAGAACAAAGGTTCTTAATTTGGCTAGTTTTGGCCCCGTTTGAAAATCTGTTGAAAGCTGTCCCCACAGACAACACATTTTACACATCATTTGGAGGTTCCCAGGCCTTTGAAGTCTCTTTGAGGGACATGTACCCCGAAGTTCAGGACTTCCACACTAGGGCTGCTTCTGCACCTGAGACTTCCGCCAGGCCCTGCACCCCTATGGCCTCCCATGCCCTGACTGCTACCATGCCCTACCTCGCAGTGGCAGCAGCCCCAGGTGACACAGCCAGCAAGTTTCATACCGCAGTCCTTGCCAGGCAGTGAGGAGTCTCTCTGTGCACAGGATTGTGCAGGTTCCATCTTCAAGGACATCACAGGGCAACCTCTCTTCTGAACACACTGACGTGCAGCCCTTTATTGAGCACCTCCTATGCACCAATTACTGGGAAGTAAGTCCTCTACAATGTCATCCCCGATTCCCATAACTACCCTGCAAGATCAGATATAAGGACAGTTGGCTCAGGAAGACACAGAATCTTGTCCAAGGTCACACAGCCAGACCTGTCTGTATTACAGCTATTGCCTCTCCTGTAGGAGACCAGTTCCCAGATCCCCAGCACTGCCCTCCCCACCAAGAGAGAGCCAGCTTTGGTTCTGGGCAGGCCTGTGGTCTGTGGGACAAACTTTTCTGGGGACATCTTTTCCCCAGGGGGATAGTGCTAAGGCATACAGCATAGATTCTCAACCCCTGAAACCCACCTCCCCAAAGATCACAGGATCTCCCTCTCTCCATTTGCAGGGGGCTAACAGAGGGTCTCCCTTGTGGAATGCCACATGTACCAAGGGGTATATGACTGGCTGAGGCTTGAATAGCTAGAAGGCAGAGCCTAGCTTGGACCCAGATCTGTCTGAATTCAAAGTTTTCCATCTACCATACTGTCTCTCTGTAATTCATCCCGAGCTGTTTCCCCAGAGATCTCTAAAGCTTGTGTTTTTGACCCTGTAAACCTCTCAGTTCCTCTGCTGGTTAAACAGGGAGCCAATCTGGGGCATTCTCAGCTGACATCTTCCAACTCTGAAAGGCCCGGGATGCTCAATGCCTGTACCTGCCACATGTGAATGTATCTGGGTTTGACCCGAACATCTGTTTCTGTATTTACCAAAAATACTTTGGCCCCATTTGAGCTATGTGCTTTTAGGAACAACAAAAACAGAATGGGGGTGGAGTGGGGAGACACAGAGGGAGAAAATAAATCAAGACAAAGTCCAGGCAGGAACGGGCAGAGGGAAGATGCTTGAAGGTCATCTACAGAAAGCCCTGGCCTTTCTTCCCAGAATCTGGTAACACAGCTCCTCTGGTTGCCATGAGTGGGCCCTGATTCTGCAGGGTCTGCTGTCTGCTCCCAAGGAGTACTCATGGGAACCCAGCCACCTTGCCCTGGCCCAAGGCTGTCTGCCCTGGTCACAAGTTGTGACAAACCGCAGCTCCCAAGCCCTCTGGTCAGGTGGCTGCTGGGAAGCTTCCTGTGGCACCTGTTGCTCCCCCACTCCTGCCGGCCCCACCGCTGGGGTCTGCTGAAATTAGAAGAGGCAGTCGGGAAGTCATCAGCCCCCACATGTGGGTGTCAGATTGCTGCTGCTGACTAACTTAGAAAGTGAGATTTCTAAAAATGACACTGGCAATGGGGCAGGGGTGGGGGGCACCTTGCTGTGAGTAGAGCTGGGGGGAGTGTGGGGGCAGGCAGGGGCTTCCGGCACCGGCACCGGCTTTCTTCTTGGCTCAGGTCCCTCACTCCGCCCCCAACCCCGACCAGCAAGACAGCCCTTTCCTGGGAATGGACAATGGGAGAGGTTGGTCCAACCAGGAATAGAAAGAGCGGAGGAAGGGCCTGGGAGAGAGGAAGGCAGGGAGGGCCCCAGAGGGCGGGCTGGGGCCTGAGGGATCACAGGAAGAGCAACTCTGCAAGGAAAAGGAAAGGAGAGGCCGAGGTTCTGGGAAGGGACATACACCAAAACAACGTAGTGGAGGAGTGGGGGAAGGATGGGGACAAGGCCACGAGGAGAGGGGCCAGCAGAGGCTCCCAGTCGAGGAGGAAGTACAGTAGGCCTGCAGTAGGGGAAACACGAATTGGGTGCCTCTCCCAGGAGCCCAGCATCATGCTGCACACACACCCCTCCCCTCAGGCCCTCCCTGATGGTGGTGCTGGAATGGTGGCCTGAGGGTCCGCTCAACCTCCAGGGCTGTTGTGACCACTCTAGGTTGTCGCCCTGTGGGGAGAGATCTGCAGCTTAAGGGAGAGAACAGGTCTGAAATAGCCTCACAAAGATAGGTCAGTGAAAAAGGGAAGAAAGAGAGTGTCCAGGGCCCCATCCTGCTACTAAGTGCCCCACAGAGTTCTTGCCCAAGCAGCCCCCCAATTTACTCAGACACTGCCCAACCCCAGACAGTCCAAAGTGGACAAAGATGGGCAGTTCAACCTGCATGCCTCTGCCTGCTTGCACTGGCCAGTGGAGTTTTTCCTCCTCTGGGCTGTGGTGTTAGCTCCCGGGAGCTGCAAAGGGGCAGGGCAGTCAACTTGGACCCAAAGAGCATGGATTTGGGAGAAGAGAACCAAGAGTCTAGATACAGGGGTTGGTGCCCTGGTTCCTGGGGGACAGTGAGTGAGTCCTTTTTCCCTTTGAAATGCAAATTCTGACTGTCACTCTGGGATGAGCCCAAGGTTCCGCACCCCTACTGAGCGCCCCAGTGATGCAGACCACACACCCAGGTGCAGGTGCAGGGCCTACCAGGTGATGTTTTAGATCCCTTCTAATTCTGAAAGTGGCCCAGCCAGAAGCCCACTCTTTTTTTTTTTTAATGTTTATTTTTGAGAGAGAAGCATGAGCAGGGGAGGGGCGGAGAAGCCGTGGGGGCAGGGGGGACAGAAGATCTGAAGCAGGCTCTGTGCTGATAGCAGAGAATCTGATGTGGAGCTCCAACTCATGAACCGTAAGATCATGACCTGAGCCGAAGTCGGACGCTTAACAAGCTAAGCCACCCAGGCGCCCCCCAAGAAGCTCATTCTTAACACTCAGTACCCAGAGTCCAGTTATACCACTGATTTCCAGCAGCAGATCTAAAATCCCAAACTAGCTTCTAGAACATCACAGCACCACCCCCTACCTCCCTGATGCCCCCTCCCTTCTCTGTGGTGGTGATACAACATGTGCTACAAAACTGTGACATCAGCTTGCCGTCACATTCCTGAATATGTTAAGGAAACAAAGCAATTATGGGTTACAAGTATGCTACTAGGTCTCCTGTTGGTTATTACAGCATCTTGGGTGCCCTCCATTAGTGCAGATAACGAACCTTCATGGTCTAATCCGTGGGCCCATTTTGACAACTGAGCTCAGAGATGCAAACCAGCTATGCAAAGCATGAGAGCTGGAAGCGGAACTGTGGCCCTAGCTTGGAGTCCAGCCCGGAGCCCACAGAGTACCGAGCCCCAGTCTGCAGGGCTATCTCATTAAACTGGGTCATAACAATCTCAGTCCATTACAGGTACTCCACAGAAGTGCTCTGAACTTGAACTGGGTCAGGCTGTATTGGTTGGGACTGTGTTGACCACAGACTGGAGAGACAGAAGGGAAATGATGATAGGTTTGGAAGAGGCTCCCAAGATGCCCACCCACAGCACAGCTTTCCTTCCCCACGGGAGTTCTGGGCGGCGAGCTGCTAGCCTTCCCCACACCACAGTCTCCTCTCTGGCTTTGGCCTCTTTGGAGTTTGGTCCTCCAAAGAGAGGGTGGGGAGAGGATGTGAGCAGGGTTTCCAGCTCCCAGGCCCCCACCCAGAGAGAAAATACACAGAGGGAGGGCTGGGCATTCCAGCAGTGGCCAGAAGGGAAGTCTGAAGTGGGGCTGTGCCTGCCCAGAGGGCACAGGGAGGAGCAGTCTGGAGCCTCGAGGCCCCTGGGGATGGCCTCCACCCTGAAGGACAACTGGCTGGCGGGAACAGTGCCGGAAAGCCCCCAAGGCTGGGCAACCCAAGGGATGAAGGGTCTGCGGGGAGAGGTTAGGGGTGCCCCCTTGGAAGGGGGTGGCTGAAAGTTTCCCATAACAAGAGAGGCTCCTGCCAACCCTTACAATCCCTACAATCTAGGATGGACTGTTCAGAGATTCTTTCTGAGCAAAGGAGTCCTCACTTGTGAAAGGGAGGAAGAACCTTGTCTTAATGAAGAATGATTTCTAATACCCAAGAAATTGTTCAGTCTGCTGAAATGGACTCTATTTTAAATGCTTAATGAATCTTTTCTTGCCTTGGGGTCAGCCAGCTGAGATAAGAAATTTTTGCCTGGAGATGCCTACAGAGAAAAGAACTGTCAAATGCCCCAGAACATGAAAGGGCCTGACTTTGGTGGGAACTTTTCCTGGGCCCAGGAAACAAAGAGGTATCTTGGGATAAGACTAGCAATTGCCACACACCCTGAGTAAGGCTTTATCCCAGTCACTATTCTAAGCCCTTTAAGTATATTAGCTCAGAACGATCCTACAAGATAGGTGCGTTTTTCAGGTAAAGAAATCAAAGCACAGAGGAGGCTAGATTCAACCCTTGGCTGCCACTGCTGGGGTCAGTGCTCACTCAAGGATGCAGGGAGCCTGGGAGGGGAGCCAGGAGCATGAGCTGGTCAGGCTGGGGCCCCGACTGAGGGGGCTACAGAGTCTCCAGTGGCTGCTCACAGCTCAAAGGAACCCTGAGAGGAAAATCGGGCCTTCTTATCTCCTAGGGTAAAGGAATGCACTCTCCCGCCAGGATAAGTGGCTGTTTTGACAGGAAATCTCCACCCTGGCTGTGGGTTCCACCCAGCCACCACTTACTCCTTCTGGCCGTCCTGGCCTCTGACATCCCAAGTCCCATCCTGCTTAAACTCCAGGCCCAGAGACCCCGAAATAATCCTAACCCAACTGGTAGTCCCCCGAATGGGCTGTTCCTACACAACTCTAGCCCCTTTGGCCGTCAAGAGTTCTGACCTTCCCTAGTCTTGCCTGGACACCCTCTCAGGGGCAGGCAACTGAGAAGGGGGGTGGGGGGTAAGAGGTTAAGTGGCCTCCTGCAGGGGGTTGTCAGCAAGACAATCACAGTTGTGTCAGCAAGCCCACCCTCCTGCCAGGCACTCTGCTGGAAATACTCAAATTCCAAGACACCCCTTCCTCTCCCCACTTCTACAGCCATAGGTACCTCTTTCCCACCACACGCCCGACCCAAAAAAGAAAGGAAGCAAATGTTCTCTTAGAACTCCATAGCAGAAGATTCAGCATCATAGGACCATGAAATGATAGTGCCACAGAGGCCTTTAGCCTCAAATCCATTTTACAGATGGGAAGGCTGAGGCCTGAAAAAGAACCCCGCACAGTTAACGGCTGGTCAGGCCAGACCAGGACCCAGTGTGGCCAAGCCCCCAACCAGAGTGTCCGGTAGGTCCTCACAGGTCCTGTGACGGCACTCATCTCTCTGTTGTCCCTGCCTGGCTACCTACCAGGTGGGGGCAAGAACCGTGCTGTCTTATTTCCTGGTGTGTCTCCAGTGTCTAGACCCAGGAAACATACAAAACCCATAAAATATTAATAATTAACAATGGAAACAACCCAAATGCTCACCAACAGATGAATGGATAAACAGAATGTGGTATGTCCATACAACATAATATTATTCAACCATACAAAGGAATGAAATACTGACACATACTGCGGCATGGGTGAACCTCAAAAACATTATGCTAAGTGAAAAAAATACAAAAGGACAAATATGGTAAGGTTCCACTTATATGAAACATCTAGAACAGGCAAATTCATAAAGACAAAATAGAATAGAGGTCACCAAGGGCTGTGGGGGAGGGATGGGTAGTTATTGCTTAATAGACATAGTTTCTTAGAAGCAGAAAGTCATCATGGTTGCACAACGTGAGGAATGTAATAAATGCCACTGGATTGTACATTTAAAAAATGGTTGAAATGGCAAATTTTATGTCACATATGTTTAACCTCAATAAAACATAAACAAGTCACTTGTTTCCACAGTGCCCCCTGCAGGGACCATCATTGTATCCCTGTTTCTGGCCTGGGCTCCTCTCTGCTTTGCAGATGCAGAAATAGAGAATAAAGGGAGCTTCCTGGCTGCAGCTTTTCAGAAAGTGAGGGGCAAAGCCCCAGGTACGAACTATTCCTAGCGGTGGACGCCTCTGGCAAAGGTATGGGAGCTCAGCTCTTGCTGAGTGGAGCCACTCAGTGAGCCATCTCATCGCCATTCCTATGGGCAGATTTTAGGAGAAAGCACCATATTCTCAGGAGCTTTGGCAGAAATCAGGGCTCCCTTTGCTGACATCGAGAACCTATGGAGTTTTATTCGCCAGTGGTGGGGAGTAGGATGGGGGATGGGGGCAGGGATTTGAGGCAAAGCTGTCAAGATGCACAGAATGCAGTTTCTCAATAACACCCATATCCAGCTCCCACCCAAAACTACAGTAAAGTCAAGGGCACTGTTATCCCAGCCTTGCTTTTAGCACATGATCCCACTTTCGAGAACCTCACAGTCACTATGACCTCAGGCCTGGGAGCAGTTGACACAGGTCCCACTTAATGAGAACTGGCCTTAAATGGATATGCCTTTACCCAGGGCTGCCCTGGGCTAGTGCCCATGCTGTGTACACACCTCCCTCCAGGGCGGCTGCCAGGGATGCTCTCCTCTCAGCCCCTCAGTCTTCTGGCTCTGAGAAGGGCAAGCGGGGCAGGGCACCTGCCACCTTCCCAGGTTGCTGAAGCCCCAGAGAGGATGCAGTTTGGTTTGAGTGTGTTCCTTGATGGCAGGTTTCTTGGTCTGCGTGTTCCTTTGTAAGCCTTTGCATGCCTTTCTGCAGGGACAGTAAGGTGTGTTCATACAGTCCCCCCAACAGATTAGGAGCTCCTCAAAATCATGAACAAGTTCCCTCCTTTCTCAGGATCCTCTCCTCATCCCCAGATGGATGCAATAACTGGGGGTGCTCAGTGGGAAGGGGCAACCATATATCCTGGCTGGGCCGGTCCCAGCTCACACCTGTTGCCTGAGAGTATTTTTCAGTAGAGCCCAGGAAGTGTTCTGATGACCGGCTGACCTGGGGGGCAGGGGAGGCACGATAGGGCAGAGAGCAAAGACAAGGGAGGAAAGAGGACACTCCTCTAGGCAGAACTAGGTTGGAGCCTGTTACAAATGCAGAATCTCAGCTCTCTCCTCTCCCCTCCCCACCCCCACACCTGCAGAATCAGAATCTTCATTTTGACAAGATCCCCAGATCTTGAAGCTAGAGAAGCTTGGAGTCGTGGAATATAACCCAGGGACCCCCAGGGACATACGTGTCCAGGAAAAACAATGATAGTGATAATAATGTATTGAGCACCCACTTGGTTCCAGCTACCACACCGGACCTCTTACCACTTTGCGCCAGCTACAACACTCGTACGTTATCGTATTTTATGCTTTGACAATCCAGCAAGGTAGGCATTGTGACCTGCTCTTCAGAAATGAGGCAGGCAGTCAGAAAGTCCATGCCACAAATTATAGGCTAGCTGGACTCTGAACACCGGGTCTGACTCGAAAGCCACGGCTCTGACAACTGTTGTAAGTATGATGCGGTGTTTCAAATTGGGCCAGCAGTTACAGCCACTTGTCAACTCTCTACAGGGCCTAGAAATCCACTGGCAAGTGCAATGAATTCCAGGGGCTGTTCCATTGCCCGGTGCTGGCCCGAGCACCTGTGTGCTGGGGTTGGGCCAACGCCGTGCCAGAGGGCTCACTATGTCTTCAGAAACAGTCTCTGAAGATGAACACGCATGGCCCAGCCCCCAGTGAGCGTTAAGATCTGTGACTGGAGCGACAAATAAATTAGATGGTAAGCAGGCCTGGGGCCACTTCTGCCACAAGCTCAGCAACTTCTAGCACTGGCCTCCCCGGGGCCAGAGTGAGGGTAAAGGGGAGGCTCACACAGGGCCCCATTCTATAATCTTCAGATGTCTGATTTAGGGCTTCATCTACTGCCAGCCCCCAGGAGGCAGCACCTTCCTGCCAACTGCTCCCGTGGCAAACCCCACATTCCCCTCCAGCCAGCGTTCAGAGGCTCCCCAGGCCACAAAGCCAGGCCCAGTCACAGACCCCGGCTCTCAGCTGGTCCTCTCTGCACCACCTACCCTCAGCCTGGGACCGTCTGTCTGGTTCTGTGTCTATATAGGTGGTCACCTCATTCCCCACCCGAATGTGAGCGACGTGAGGGCACATTTCCCTGACTTTGTCTCTCACAGACCCACCGCAATCCAGCAGGTGCCCCCCAAATGCCTGAGCTAGGAAGTGCCATTATTAGCTCTTCTACAGAACCACGCAGGGTATTCTGCCCACTCCCCACAGCCAGAGGACACTTCCGTGTGCAGGGAGAGGAGCTGGGGGCACAGGCGGGACACACATGCTAGCCCATCCCTCAGGGTGTCACCCTCCACTTCCTTGGAACTCCCAGCTGTTCAGGGCTGAGGCAGCAGGCCCGTCAGTGTGAAAGAGCCCTCCCAAGCCAGTGATTTCATGCTTCAGGCATTTATCCCCAGAACTGGCCAGGGAGCCCAGCAGGCCAAACCCCCTCCTGCTCACAGAGCCAGAGCAGACACAAGGGTAGAGCTGGACAGTGTTAGCTCTCACTTCCTTCTGCAGCCTTGACTGTGTTCCCATGGCCTCCTCAGTCTAAAGGTTGCTTCTCTGCCTTCCACAGTCAAAGCCAACAAATGAAAATAATCACTAGTGGGAGCTGGGCGGGAGTACCCAGGATTCTGGTCAATCACTCTTCAACTCAGAACAAGAGGAAGGCCTGCGGCATGTCTGCTCCTGCCCTCCTCCAGCCAAGGATGAGTAAGTACTTCTGCCCACAGAAAACCTTCAATATATCAAAGGCCAGATCCAAAAAGCCAGGAATTCGGGTACCTAAGGTATAATTTTCTCCCCCTTCCAAAGAAATCTTAAATATTCAATTCATCTAGTTTTAAAACCAAGAACCACCAACATGAAATGTTATTCTATAGGTAGAACAAATAAAAGAGCATATGCTCTCTTCCTAATTAGGGCAGCAAGGGAGAGGAGGAGAGAAGGAATGGACAGGAGGAGGGATGGCACAAGATCCAGACAGGGCAGAGAGTTCAAGAAAGAAAAAAGAACACTGGGGAAGAAAACCAGAGAGATACAAGCCTAAAAGAAGGAGTGAGGCAGGAAGGAAAGAGGAGACAAACTAGGTAAGTTTTGAGAAATGCTGAAGGTCACGGTTTGCTGTTGGCTCGGAGTGCTCAAGTTCAGAAATCCTTACCAGGACATGAGCCTTTGTTTACAATTCTCCCCAGTTCTAACCGTTAAAAATTCCTCTGTTTGAATCCTTAATCTTTCCCCTTTCTGAGCTAACCATGCCTTTAAGAACCTGGCACTAGTTCTGGACCCTCTCCTAGAAAAATATATTTTTTTACATAAGATTTTGCATGCAATTTCAGGGGCTTGTGGACCCTAAGATACAACCGCTTCCTCTGAAATGTCCACTTTGATTGGGAGACCCGTAACAGCCAGAGAGAAAACATCCCAACTGCCAGATTAAACTCAAACAAGGGCAGGATGTGTTGAATCTTACGCGTATACAAGCCATCATATCAAGCTTTTAATAACACCATTGGCTCCTTGGACCTTAACATCCTTCCCTGGTTACCACCCCAATAATGGTACTAGAAGCAAGGCTGGTTACTTGAAGGGGCTAGCTGTGTGTTTGGATGGTTAAAAGGTCTGCCTTTGATGGAGGTAACAATCTATTTACCTGGAAATTAACCTTTTAGAGATCAATGGGATTATTAAATTACCCACAGGCAGTAGGTCCCAAATCTGAATGTGCATTAAAAATTACCCTTGTGCTGGGGTGCCTGGGTGGCTCAGTGAGTTAGGCGTCCGACTTCGACTCAGGTCATGATCTCGCGTTCTGTGAGTTCGAGCCCTGCGGCAGGCTCTGTGCTGACAGCTCAGAGCCTGGAGCCTGTTTTGGATTCTGTGTCTCCCTCTCTCTCTGACCCTCCCCCATTCATGCTCTGTCTCTCTCTGTCTCAAAAATAAAAAATTACCCTTGTGCTGATTTAAAATGCAGATTATTAGTTCAAAATTTGATAGTCTGATTCAGAGTGTTTTTCTAATGAGCTCCTAGGTGATTCTGATGCAAGCAGTCCCCAAACCAAACTGACACACTGTTCTTTAAAAATTGCAAGCCTGGGAGGATGGGTTTCTGGGCCAGCAGATAAGCAGATTCCCTGCTCATTGTAGTGTCCTCATATACCAGGGGCAGGACTAAGCACATATGCAAGGGAACTTACTATGTGACTAGGTTTTGACCACTGCATCAGAAAGGCTACCTTTACAAGGTAAGAAAGGATAGGAATAAGGCAGGATATAAAAAGTATAGTGCCAGGTGAAACTCTCCAAGGGCCTTATGGCAGTGGTTCCTAGATCTGTGGGCACATGAAGAATCACCTGGAGTATACTTCTTACAATTCAGATTCTCAGGCCTCGGGCTACTGGGAAATATACATTTATACCAGTAACAAGATTCCCTAGTTGTTCTGACACACATACAGGTATAGAAACTTTCTTGTTTATGGTATCCATAGGCCCAAGCTTATGTTGATCAAGATACAAGACCATTATACAAGACAATTATTGCAAAAATGCTTTGAAACACTAAAATGCCCTCAAAATTCTCCAGCAAAGAACAGTGAACATTACCAGGGTTTCCTTCTTGTCTCTTTTTCTTTTCCTCCTCCCCCTCCACCTTCTTTTTCAGGGGGGAAACCAACTAGAGGAGGTGGGCCACGCTAAATGCCCGGAATGGGTTCCAGATGTTGAAGATTTTGGCCTCTTGGCCTGACTGTCCCTCCCTTACCCTGGAGTACTATACAAATATTATCATTTTCTGGCTGTGCAGTGACATGAAAATGGCTGGGAGGCACTAGGTCCGTGTCAAAGAAACTTATACAGGGAGAGAGAATCCTCTTTGGTCCAGAAGAGAATGCCGAAGCATTTTCTGATCTTTACAAGGTGGAACTTCCACAGAGGAAGGAAACCATCATGTGTCCAAACTGATCCACACCAGGCTTGGCATGTGATTGGGGGTTGGGAGGAGGCATCCAGAGAAATGCTGCAAAGACGGCCCCGTTTCAGACTGCTGGACAGGGAGGTCCCCGCACAACACGCTGCAGCTCCTCCACCCTCGGACAGGACATCGTGGCAGTGAGACAGCCCCACCCTTGTCTAGAATCCCCCTAATGGCCAGGTACTCCTTTTTACTGTATTTCCTCAATTTGACTCTGATTTTTTTTTTTCATTTTGATTTCCTGAAACTTGGATATCTTACAATCAACATGTAGACTTAAGGTGATCTTTTTTTCCACCTGAAAATTTAGTGTGTCTCAAACTTGATGGTGTTTTAAAATTGAGAAAATAAGGTTTACCACCTCATTTAACCCTGAAGCAAGCTGTGAGGCAGGTATCATTGTTCTCTTTTTTCCAGATGAGGAAACTGAAGCGCAGACAGAGTTCACAGAGCGAGGGAGCGACAGGGCCAGGACTGGAAGCCAGTCTTTCGTGCCTCCTTCCCAACATTCTGTGAGCACATTTAAGGGTCTGAAAAATGGCTTCCACCCGAGTTACTGCAATGCAAGAAAGCAAAAAGTGATTTTCCTCTGACTTCAAATAGAACTTGGAGAAAAAAATGGAAAAATGGATAGGGTTTGTTTGGTTGCTATTGTTTATTTTAGACCATAACTGAAGTTTCTTTATGACTTTAGGAACTTAAGACTGCACCATACAGAGAACTATTCCTTTTTTTTTTTTTTTAATGTTTATTTACTTTTTTAAGAAAGAAAGAGACAGAGCACGAAGGGGGCGGGGGGCGGGAGGGGCAGAGAGAGGGAGACACAGAATCTGAGGCAGGCTCTAGGCTCTGAGCTGTCAGCACAGAGCCGTGCGCGGGGCTCGAACCTAAGAACTACAAGATCATGACCTGAGCCGAAGTTGGACGTTTAACAGACTGAGCCACCCAGGCATCCCCAGAGAACTATTCTTATAATGATCACATCTGGCATGTTTAATTTAAAATGGTCCTCAATGGAACAACAATTATCAATTTCCTGCTTGAATTTACTATTTTATTTACTTTTGAATGTTTCTAATGATTTTTGGCAATCAGGATTTTAAGGTGTTGTACCTTAAGATATCTAGCATTTTCTGTCAGCTTGTGAGGAGCAGGAAAAAATTTAACAGAATAAATCATCATCAAAACAATAAAACCAAAATGTTGTTCTCCATAATATTCAGGAAGTGCTCATTTTCTTGAAATCAGCAGGGAGGTGGGTGGGGAGAGAACCCTCCCCCATATACACACATACATAAACTCAAAGAAAACCACAGCCACTATTGACATATAATATTATTTCTAATTCTTAAGAAATGCCCTTCCAGGGAGGCATTTATTTCCATTTTTCAGATGAGCAAACTCAGAGGGTTTCAGTGACTCGCCTGCCATCGCATAGCTTATAAGAAGCCTGGGTTCTGGTAGCACTAATCATAAAAACACAGGGGCACCTGGGTGGCTCAGTCGGTTAAGTATCCAACTTCAGCTCAGGTCATGATCTCGTGGTTCCTGAGTTCCAGCCCCACATCGGGCTCTGTGCTACAGCACAGAGCCTGCCTCAGATCCTCTGTCCCCCTCTCTCTCTGCCCCTCCCCAGCTCGTGCTTTCTCTTTCTCAAAAATAAGTAAACATTAAAAATGGTGATAATAAACAAATAAATAAATAAAAGCACATATTATTGCCATTAACAATGACCTTCCCTAATCATCTCCATAGTTCATGAGGTAGGGACCACACCTATTTTATTCTCCACTGTATTCTGGAGCCTGACTCCTGTCACCCAATAGGCTTCCATAGCTACTGCCTGGTGGGTGGATGGAAGGAAGACAGAGGGAGGCTGAATGGAGTAAGTGTGCAGTGTGCTGGCCCCCTAGGCAGGCGCTCCTTCCACCCTTCCATTCCACTTGTCTGGAGTCTGTGCTCTGACAATCTGTTTGATCGGCTTCATTCTCTACAACTGGTATCACACTTCCATAAGCTGCTCTGATTTGTGTTCTCTAGAACTATGTCCATCTCCTTATTGGAGCCTGATCTATTCTGGTTCCTTTCCCAGTCAGTCGCTCAGCAAAGCGTAACTGACAGCCAGCCATGTGTCAGGTCCTTTCTAAGGTGCTGGATAGAAAACGGGGTAAGGTGCGCTTCCTGTCCTTGGGGCTCTTCCAGCCTGAAACAGTGACCTCTGTACTCTCTGCTGAGCTCTGCGTCCCTCAGCACTTTCTGCAACTACCTGCCAAACTCTCTTGGCCTCCACCAGCACTTCTGCTGTTTCTTTTGGTTTTTTTTATAAATTAAAAAAAATTTTTTTAACCTTCATTTATTATTGAGAGACACAGAGAGAGCATGAGCATGGGAGGGAGAGACAGACAGAGGAGGAAACACAGAATCCAAAGCAGGCTCCAGGCTCCGAGCTGTCAGCACAGAGCCCGACGCGGGGCTCAAACTCACAAACTGCGAGATCATGACCTAAACTGAAGTCAGACACTCAACCAACTGAGCCACCCAGGCGCCCCTGCTATTTCTGATGCTTTGTTTTGTTATTTTTGCAGACATAGGAGGGCCCAGTTGTGATTCTACTCTCTGTCTTTTAGCGTGTTCTTGTACTTTTTCACTTAGGCTATGTTTCACGTGCTGGCAGGCAGCATCATACAAATTCTTTGAGTTCTGAGATGGGTATGACCGGAAGGAGCCACCTGGGGAGTGAAAGAAGCCCCCTGTCTTACAGGTGAGGAAACAGAAGGTACACAGCCCACCCCAATCGCTAGTGGAGCTTCTGCTCTTGCCAGTGTCCTTCCGTGGCACCTACCATGCATACCAGTAGATGAGGGGTTGGTTCGGAAAGGGACCACAGCCTGCTGAGTTCTAACAAATGATGAATCGAAAATCAAGTTCTTTTATGAGGCAACTGAGGTAGGGTCCTGGCCCAGAGTGCACAGGCAGTGGTTGAGGGGACTCTGGCCAGAGATCTCCCAGTGCCAAACGCTGCAACCATGGTTCCCATTCCACTCGACTACTGAACAACTTCCCAGATGCATTTTAAACATCACGCTGTAAGTGTGCTGCTTATTTAACAATTCAGTCAACAGCATGGCTAGGAGCAGCATGAGTTTGAGGGTTAAGAAGGACATGGACCCTCAGGTCAGACTCTGGCTTCATGGCTTACTAGCTGCGTGGTCAGGAGCAAGACAACCTCTCTGAACCTCAGTTTTCTTATCTTTACGGCAAGGACAATAACAGCGCATTGACCCCACAGACACCGTAAGGATAAATTGAGATAGATGATGCCCAGTAGAGTGCCGGCACGTGGGGAGTATTGGATAAACATTAGCTACTATGACCTTCCTTGGTCACTATGCTCTCTTCAGATTTTATATTCAAGAAATCTGTAGCAAGCAGTTTGACCCACTACTTTTTGTCTCTTAATAAATTATTTCACTTTATTTTTTTTTCTCTACTTACAAGCAGAAATATACTTAGTGTTTCCAAAAGTATTAATTGTTTCTGGGCCATTCAGTAAAGAAAGTCAGGCAAGGGTACAGGTATGAGATTTCTAATGTACCAACTGATATAGACATGCAACATTAAAATCTGATGGCCTATTAGAAACAAGTTTGGAAGTAGTAAGAGTGGAGTAACAGTTTGGGAACCACTTCATCATTAAGTTTTCTCCTGCAAAAAAACAAAAACAAAAACAAAAACAAAATACCTTCATAATGCAGTATTTTCACTTCTTCAGAAAAGTAACATCAATTCTTGGAGTAGCCCAGGAAGTTTTTCCCTTCACATCTCTAGATCCAGTGTTCAGGGTGAAAGAGACTATGTTCTGGGCTGCAGACTTGTGAGGCAGACCTTATTTGCACATGCGAATGATAGCCATCTAGAGCACTAATGTGGGCCTGGGGGTAAGCAGGGACCCCAGCCCCGCCCAGGTTTCTCGCCTGGTGCCTGATTAGGGAGCCTACCATCCACCAGGAGAGGATGTGTGTGAGAGAGACTCAAAACACCACGCACGTGAAACCGCGCAAATGAGCTCAGTTCGGAGAAAGCATTAGTCACTGACTCGTGGATGGGGCAGGTCAACACTCAGGGGAGGAAGTCAAGTGCGTGGGTTTGGGTGCCGGGCGCTGCGGCCGGGTGCTTTCTACAAAGCATCTCAGGTGGCCAGGTTAGCAGCGCAGTCACCGCGTGGCTTTTATGTGTGCGTGCATTCACACAGCCAGTGGTGTGGGGTAAAGCAAATACTTATGGCAGAATCTGGGGAGTTTTCTTATTATTTTGGATCATAGACTAACAAGAAACAAAACAATCATGGCTCTCGTGGTTAAAATAAATTTTATTTGCTTGTGTTTAAGGAGTGTGTGTTCCTGATGGTGGTGGTGGTGGTGGAGTGTACAGAGAGTGAGGGGTGGGGGGTGGAGGGAGGGGATGGAAACAATGAAGTGGTATTTAGAAACAAGAGAATGAGATCACAAAGCTGTTTTCCCAAATTGCATCTGGTCTTCCTTTCTACCCCACGGCTCCTGGCAGTGTAAGCTGGATGCTTGAGGCCCAGTCCCCTGCCTTTAGGATCTCCCCCTGTGCACCCACACTAACCCCAGGCAGGGCTCTCAAAGAGCCACTGGGAGTCTGTCACTTCCCTACTCAAAGGAAAAACCCACTGACCTTGCTCCATGTTTAGGATTTCTGTATCTTTAAACCTCCTGTGGAGTTCTAAAGTTATTCCTAGTTATTTTGTTTGTTTATCTGTTTGCTTTTCTAACTAGAAGGACTAAGAAAATCCTCAAGATAAGACATGTCATCAAGCCTATGTTTATATCACATTCCATCTGGGGCTTCTGAATGTTGCTACATTAATTTTAACTTTAAAAAGTACTATATATGGTGTGAGCCCAATTATGTAACAAAAAGGGGGATAGAAAAAAGCTATAAGGAAATAAACTTCATACTTCATATTTTAAAATTAAATATGTTATTCTTAATAAAAATAAATTAACACTATAATTTAGTATATACTATCTATTATGGACTGAATGCTTGCATCCCCACCTAACCCACACCCTCCCCTCCTCCCCCCCACCCCCAAATCCATATGTTGAAGCTCTAGAATGGCTATATTTGGAGACGGAGCCTATAAGGAAGTAATTGGTGTTAATAAGGTCATAAGGGTGGGGCACTGAGCAGATAGGATTAGTGTCCTTATCAGAAGAGACACAAGAGAGCTAGTGACTGCATACACTCTTTCCCAAACTCCCTACCTCTCTCTCTCTCTTCCTCTCTCCCTATCCTCTTCCAACCTGCACATGTGTACACACACACACACACACACACACACACACACACAGGCACAATGAGGGAAGACCATGTGAGGATACAGAAAGAAGGTGACCGTCTACAAGTCAGGAAGACATTCTTCATCAGGAACCAAATCAGCTGGAACCTTAATATTGGACTTCTAGCCTCTAGAACTGTGAGAAAATTAACTTCTGTTGTTTAAGCCCCAGTTTTTAAATTGGCTAGCTCCTCTTAGCCCATGGATGAATCCTGGCCGCTCTGTAGTGGACAATCCAGGAAACCCTTGATACCTGTCATACTTATGTCTTTTGAGAATATGAGTCATGAGAATTTATTTCTGCCCCAAGATTTCCTTGGAACCTATGGCCCTGCTTTCCTGGACATGTCTCTGAACCAGAGATGGCAGTATGAGCCAAAGGTGACTCCACAGCCTGGTCCTGAAGGAGTCCACCGTCCAAGAGATTCCCCAGGACACCCTATCCAACCAGGTGTTGTCTTGGCAAGAACGCACAGGGAGACTCTGAGAGAAGGCAGCAGGGGACAGCAGGTATCAGCTACCACTGTAATCTCAACAGAGAGACCAGCTAATGTTCTATTTCTCACCAAGGCAGATCTCTGGAGCACTGGGATCCACAGGGGTTACACAGCAGCCCTGAGTTTCCTGAGCTTCCCTCTGTCTCCTCAGGACATGGCTCTTCCTTGAACCTAAGGAACCTTATTTCCTTCTAGCTACCCCCCTCCACCCCGTGGTCCTATGCTCCAGCACACCTAACTTCCTGCGCTTTCTCAAAATTTTTTATACATTTTTCATCTCCATGTCTTCACATATACTGTTCCCTTTCCTTGGGATCACCCTGCCCAGTTTACCACCAGATGAGCTGCCGAGTAACCTCCACAGTCCATTCAAACGTCTCCCTCTCCTTGAAGACTTCTCTGACACTCCAAGGTAAAGGTCTTCCACCACCCCCTACCAGTGTGTTTTCCTTTACAACACGTACCCCACATCTGGTGATTATTTGGTTAGGGGAGAGACTGTACCTTATCCCTGTGTATAAACTAAACTTCTAGCATTGGGTCTGCACATAGCAGTGCTCAGAAAATGTTTTTGATTAACTGATTGCAGGGAATTGATTACAGAGAGGGAAATAAAGCTTGGGTGGGAGAGAGACAGAGACAAAGAGACAAAGGACAAAGGAAGGACAAAGTGGCAATAAAGGAGTCAGGGAAACACAAGGCGTCAGCAAGACACAACTTTAAAATGAACAGTGAAAAATCTTTTCAGGAATAAACGCATTTTCCCATTTCAAGCTAAGGTTTCATTTCTTTTTTTTTTTTAATGTTTACTTATTTTTGTGAGAGAGAGAGAGCAAGCAGGGGAGGGGCAGAGAAAGAGAGAGAGAGAGACAGAATCTGAAGCAGGCTCTAGGCTCTGGGTTGACAGCACAGAGTCCCATACGGGGCTCAAACTCACAAACTGCAAGATCATGACCTGAGGCAAAGTTGGACACTTAACCAACGGAGCCACCCAGGCGCCCCAAGCTAAGGTTTCATTTCTAAGTAAACTATTTCTCTGTTTATTTTCAATCCTAGTGAGCCCCAATGCCCGTTATAGAACCCTCTTTAGACAACTGAAGCGTTTTCCTTAGTCACTATTCCCACATATTTCAAGCACAGAGTCCTATTTTCCTCAGAGCAATACCTAAAACTTGTTTCCCTATAGGCTGCAAACTCTCCAAAATGGGGGAGGAAAGCTCGTACAGGTACAGTCATTTGGGAGGGTTTCCACAATGCTAATTTCACAGTTTCTGACTGGGATGATGAAGTACCACCACCTAAGGTCACACGTACTGGAGATAACAAGTAGTCACAAGTATTTATTGTGACCCCAGGTCACAAATCACATTGTGGCAATCCACCAAGAGAAAATGCCTTCTTCATATCTCTTCTACAGTATCATCCCAAGCAACTTCATAAACACTCAGAAACCTTATGTTTAAAAAATATTATTAAGGTTTTCACAAGTGGCTCCCCAAATCAGAGTACAATCCACACAGTAATTGTAGTCTTAAGGACAAGACCTCAGAGGCTGCCAGAGCAAGAGAGATAATTTCTTTTTTCTAGAGAAAAAAAATCTCTAATTTAAAAAAATGTTTAAACATGGTCAGTTTGTCATTTAAAAATATTAACACCAGACCTTTGGGGTAAGATGGCAGACTGAATATATGTACCTAATTTTGTTCCTTCCACAAATCCCACTAATACATAGTAAAGAGGGTTTTTTTGTTTTGTTTTGTTTTTAGTATCTAAATCCCTAAGTATGGGGAAAACGGCAACAACATTTTGGAAGCTGAAACACGCTGGGTGGTCCAGTGGTCCTGAGATCAGACCTGAGAAAATGGAATCTCAAACCAGCAAAGGGAAACTGAAAACCAACCTGATTTACCCCACAAAATTCTCCAAAGTCTCAGATGGATGGCACCAGGCGTCTGGCCATGGGAGAGGAGGTGCATTAAAACCAGAAGTCCAAGGCAGACTCTCTGGGAAGTCAGGCACCTGGTGCTTTCTGGCCAACAGAAGTCTGCAGCGTATTCACTCTCTGGAGACGGCAAACCAAGGACTTTGACTGGAGTGCCAGGCCCAGCTGAGAAAAATCGAGTCCATGTTTACTGAATACTGAAGCAGTGGTCCCCAACCCTTTCCCCCAACTCAGCTCTCATAGCAAGGGTGGCTTGACTCATCCTTCAGGCAGACTGGAAGATGCCTCTTTGAAGAAAGTGAAACATTTCATGAAGCACCTAAAAAGATGATCCTGGGAGAGGGTCCCCAATAGCTAGTGTACCCAGACTAAACTGACCAGACCCAGCTATGAGCTCAGACTTCCAATTGGCCTTTTCTCCCTACTCTTACTCTGGAGCAGAAAGCCAAGAATGACCAGATATCTGATAAGTCCCTCTGATAGGGATGATAAAGACCCAAACAAAAGGAAAAGGTCAGCTTAAAGGAAACAGAAACTTTGCAAAGATAAGAAAACTCTGAAAAATATATCAACAAATACTCTGAGGGCTACAAGAAAGTATTGCATCCTTGAAGCAAACCAAAAAAAAAAAAAAAAAAAAAAAAGGATGTCATTAAAACAATAAAATGAAATGTAACAATCAAAAAACTAAGAAAAAGGTCTTGATTATTAAAAACAGTTTAGCAAAATAAAAAAATTGATTGAAGGCATACAAGACTGAGTTAAGGGAATCCTCAGAAAGTGAAGATAAAAATAGGTAATAAAAAAAATCCAATATCCAAATAGTAAAAGTACCAGAGAGAACAGAAAGTGTAGAAAAATATCACCACTGAAATAATTCAAGATGATTTCTCAAAAATGAAAGATACATTACCAGACCAGAAACGGCCCACCCAGTGCCCAGCATAATGTAAAGAGAACCTCATGTTCGTGTATCGTTTTGAAATTTCAGAAAACCGGGGACAAAAAGAACTTCCTACTAGTTTTAGTTACATGTAAAAGATTATGAATCAGAATGGACTGCTTAACAGCAATACTAGAAGCCAGGAGACAAGCAATCAGAAGTTTAAAAGAAAATAGTTTGCAACCTAGAATTTGACATCCAGCCAAACTATGGGTCAAGTGTGAGCACAGAAAAAAGAATTTTCAGACACAAAAAGTCTCAAACCACTTCTCTCCCATGAGCTCTTTCTCAAGAAGTTACTGGAAGATAACCTCCATCAAGATGAGACAGCAAGGGCACCTGGGTGGCCTAGTCAGTTAAGCATCCAACTTCGGCTCAGGTCATGATCTCATAGTCCATGAGTTCGAGTCCCACATCAGGCTCTGTGCTGATAGCTCAGAGCCTGGAGCCTGCTTCGGATTCTGTGTCTCCCTCTCTCTCTGCCCCTCTCCCACTCGCACTCTGTCTTTCTCTCTCTGTCTCAAAAACAAAGTAAACATTTAAGAATTTTTTTTTTTTTTTAAAGATGAGAGAGCAAATCAGAATGACATTTCTGATGGAGATCCAACAGAGAGGGGAGATAAAGGAGGGTGAATAGAGATCCTGGGTGAACAACTCTGTACATGCATATGGGGTGACCTCCCAGACTGGAGTAATGGGACCAAGGACATGCTGAGGGCCCTCATCACCAAGCTCTCTGGAGCCCACCACACCTAGTTTTTAACCTGAGGTCAGAACACTGGCCTGAGCCTATCTCAGAATCTCATGTACTTGGTTCATCTTGACCATGAACTTGACCATGAAATTGCTGCCCTCACCTCTTCAGCCTACTCGTCACCCCATAGAACTGTTCTATTCGACCGACTGTCAATGGCTAAGGATGGTAATGAGGACCTCAGACGTAAAAACAGACAGCAGTTCTGTCCGCCAACACACCCCTCCAGATGTTTAGTACCTGACACATATTACAACCTTGGGAAAGTCAGGGACCTGAATAACCGAAAGTCAGATTACTCTGGTGAGGAAGGAAGGAGAAGCCCCTGGCGGAAAGCACAGGGAGCCCTTGAGGGAGCAACCTTCTATTTCCTAACCTGGGCACTAGATGACATTCTGCTGTTCTTTAACCAGCATGGATGTCTCAGACACTCTTCTATACACAATATATGTTTTAGAATGAAATAACTTAAGAAAGTAATTGTAATACAAATATTGGAAGCATTAATGTTTTTCCTCCTGTTTAGAGACCTCCCCTTCCATGTTCTTTCTCTGCAAAGTGATGTACTTCATTTTACAGAGAAAATCATAACTGTTTATATAATATGCTCATTTTGTGAGATGTGGGTATGCCTTCTGTAAAAACTTTGAGAATCTCCATTTTGCACTTTCACAGTGTCAGGCAAAAATTATATTACCTGGTAAAAAGTGGCGTGAAGACCAGATGAAATTAAGTCGGGAACCAGAAGGTTCCCCATCTCTGACTGCAGGCCTAAGTCTAGAGTCATGAGAGTCTTAGGAAGCATAAAAGTTAAGGACTGAGAGACTGGGCTCTGGGTGGACTATCTGGGTTTGATTCCTACCTCTACCAACAAGGCAACCTCCAGCAGGTACTTACCATGCACAGCCTCAGTTTCCCCACTTGTAAAATGGGAATAATCATAGTACCTACCTCTCACTGTAAGAAGTAAATAAATTAACACATGTACAACACATGAAACAATGCCTGACATATACTAAGTGCTCAGTTTTATTACTATTATATAGATAAGCAACTGTCTTACTATGCATGGCAACTATCTTTCTACAGAAGAAGTTATTTCCATTGAAGAAATCCATGAGTGTCGGGACTCACTGTGGTCAGCCCTTCTCCTCATGGCCTCCTGGTGTTCCACAACTACCACCATCTTCTAGTCAGTGGCTGCTCGAAGAGGCAGGTTGGATGAAGCAGGTGGCCTTTGCAACAAATTGTCCAAGACTTTTCACACTTGGGACTGGGACATGGTTCCCTAAAAATGGCAAACTTGCCTTGCAGGTGGGCTGTCAAACGGCATAGCTGCCTCCTTCACCAACTAGCATCAGCCAGCACACAGGGGTGAGCAACCACTTTGCTGTAAACACGAGTCACACATGGGCCTCGGCCCCAGTGGAGTGTAGGGCAAACAGCATTGGATGGGGCGCTGGGAGAACTGGCTTGCAACTGTGGCTCTGTGTGACCCAGCAAAGGTCACTCAACCTCTCTGTGCCTAAGTTTCCTCACCCACAGGATCAGGCACATCACCCAGATTCAACATACTGAAGTTCAAGGAATCTAGGCACATGTCAGCTTTCCCTTCAATACCATATAATTAGTGTAGGGGTAAGAGAAGACACTCATAGGACAGTGAGGCTTCTGAAAACACAGCCCGTCATCCAAAACTGACTGCAGTGCTGGTGGTGACCTGCTTGGGCTTCCATTCCCATGTCTAGGCAGAGCCCATAACAACGTTATCACTTTTTAAAACATACATCTAAACTAGTTCCTATTGCAGACAATTGGCAGGTACCCAATTAATAGATTATTCCACCAGACAGTTGAATGCATTGGCCATTGGTCAAAAATGAGGTCACCACAATCCTATGTGCTATAACTGGAAAAGCCTAATGAAAAACAATTGTCTATTTTTTAACAAATAGGAATCCATATTCCCATCTCCCTTAATTTGCCTTGCTTGGTGTGTGGTTCAGGAGCAAAGGAAGATTTTGTTCAAGGTCAAGTTGGCTTTGCTCTTTGACTCCTTTGTTGTGCGTTTGACTGTCCATGCATGTTTCACATCAGCAAATCCCCAGCCGGATTCCAGCTGACCTACAGGAATTTCTAGCCAACATTGCCAGATCCCTGGTCTTTCTCTCAAACCTGCACAGTCGGAAAGAACGGGTCAGGAGACTCCTGTCCCAGCCATCTGGACACACATGCTCAGTGGATATGCATAATATGAAGCACATGTGCTTTCTCAAAAAAAATTTTTTTTTCCTAAGGGACACAGAGCTGTTATTAACAGAGCCTGTGGCATCCTTCCAGCACACAGACATTCCCAGACAAAACCATCTGGGCTGACCTGCTGCAGGTAAGATCTGCACTCTGATTTTACCAGTGATTCATCTACACTCTTTTGTCGAGCATTTAATGCCTCTCCAAGCATCTCCACTCCTTGCAAACAAAAAATCCAGGAGGAAAACTTTCAAAGCCAGTTTCTTCTCAGCTGCAACCCTTCCTTCCTTCCTCCTTCCCAAGACTGTCTGACTGAACTCGCAACCTGACCCCACCCTGGGCTGGGCCCTCCACACAGGCATTGTGGCTTCTCTTGCCAGCTGCAGCCTGTGCAGACAGAATACCTGGGAACTGCTGCCAAAACAGGAAGGTCGGCGCCTCTCAGAAGGGAGGCCTGGGGAGTATCCGTCTCCTAGGTGACTACAGATAAGAGATGAAGGGGCCAGGGCTTTCCACACCTCCAGTCACATTCCAGAGCCTTTCCCTTGTACCCTCAGTCTATCTGATTCATTCTTCATTCATTCACTCAGCAAACATACTGAGCACCTGCTGATATAAAGCCCTGTTCTGGAGCTGGGGACAAAAGGGGATTGAGATGTCTGTCTGTCTCCAGGGGCACCAGTGTTGTTGTGACAGGCCTCTTGGTGTAGGGGCAGCCCTGGACACCTTGGACTCCTCAGGAGCCCCCGGTGAAACCACCTCTCTGCACTCCCACACTGCTCCCACCAGTAGAGTCCCGAAGATAACCTGACAAACAAGGCAACGGAGGGTTTGGGTAGGGGACTGGGCAGCAGATGATGCAGCCCCAGCCCCACCTCCTGGGCCTCATCTCTCCCTGAGCACAACAATATGGCTTCCAGAAATTAGGTCCACTTTCTGGTCCCAAGGACACATCTTGTCACAACCCATTGGAAAGTTGGCCGTGCTAATTGGCATACCTGTTGGGCTCTGATCTGGTGCGTGAATAAACCTTTCAAGCCTAAATCATCAACACCGCCTGAGTTTGCAAAAAGCCTTCAAAAGCCTGCTCATTACCAGTCTACAATGGAGCAAGTCTTTAACTGGATAGCAACTAACTTTTATCCATCATGGCAAAATCTGTGTTTTGCAAAGGGGGATTAGGGCAGTAATGAGGACCCCAGGCTGAGCCAGAAACCCCAGTATAGTAGCCCATTCAAAGGATCCAGCCATGAATAGCGGTAGAGGGAAAGAGAGAAGTTCAGAGTAGGAAACCAGGATATGAAGGGGGTGGGGGGGGGAAGGAGTCAGAAAGGGATGGAGAGAAAGGAAAAGAAAGGAAAAGAAGATAGGAAAAATCTAAAAGAGGGCTGCTTCCCATCCCTTTTACCATGGCCACAAATTCCATCAGATGGTCGGCTGCTCCCACTAGGGGTCCTGTGGTCCTGTTCCTTTCTGAATTAGCAAAACTTTCCAAGGAGTCACCTAAGAAAGTGCAGAAACTCTCACCTCTGCTGGGGTCAGACTGCCTGAGACCAACAATATGGAGGACTGAGGGTTGAGCAGTCTGGGAGCCAGGCCTCACCCCTGCATTCTCCAGGAAAAGGAATGGGGCCTGAGGACCCAGGAGGGAGCACCAGGTCCTATCCTGATTGACACCATGCCCTGACCTGAATTAGATCCTGGTCAGCTGACCTTGTCTATTCCCACAGTGCTGGAGGGATTCGGGAACCATGTTTTAGCCACTTCAGTACCTGGTTCTGGCTCCTCGCCTAGCCTCATAGTCCTCTGTCTCATTCCTGCTTCCCCTTCAAGCGCTGACCCATAATATCTCTGATCATGTATGGGAAGGCCCAGCCGAGACTAACAGGTTCTCAGACGCCCTTGATCTAAAGGAGAAGGTAAGCAGTAAAGGATTTGGTGGAGGAGAATGGCTCCATCACCCTTGTTCAAGGGCATGCCAGACCACCATGGAATAGTGCTTTAGAGTCAGGAGCTCTGGGTTCCAATTTTGGCTAAGCCACTTACTATGCAATCTCAGGGAAGTTGCATAACCTCTCTGGGCTTCAATGTTCTTGTCTGTAAAATGGGAATAACCAACCCACCCATATCACTAGGTTGCTTTAAGGTTTAATTAGAACGATATATGGGAACACCTGGGTGGCTCAGTCGGTTGAGTGTCTGACTTTGGCTCAGGTCATGATCTCATAGTTTGCGAGTTCGAGCCCCACATCGGGCTCTATGTTGTTAGCTCAGAGCCTGGAGCCTGCTTTGGATTCTGTGTCTCCTTCTCTCTGCCCCTCCCCCGCTCACACTCCCTCTCTCTCTCTCTCTCTCTCAAAGGTAAACAAACATTAAGAAAAAAATTTTTTAAAGAATAATATATGTAAAGTGCCTGACATAAAGTTGGCACTCATTATAATTTTCCCACATACATCCACACACGAATAAGCAGGTTTTGTGACACATAGGGCCCTTAGCTGAGTGCTAGTCAAATGAGACAGGCAGAGGAAGGAGGAGCTAGTCTTTGTCCTGAGCCCCCTCTTAGGGCAATGAATTCTTTGGTCTTGTCTCCAGGATTCTGCCAGTCTGAGCAGTATGACACGTGGCCTCACCACTGTCTGGCTCTTACTCCACTGAGTTTGTGTTAGACAGCAAAGCAGATGCTATATGAGCAGGGGGCCAGACAGGGGTTCTCGACCCTGGGTGTATAGTAGAATCACCTGGAAAGTTAGAAAATACAGCCCAATAGGTCCCACCCATCGGTGCTGGGTGACTTGGTCTGCGGTGGGTCTCCCCTGTCACTTCTAATGTGCAGGCAGCGTTGAGACCCCCAAGGATAGAGGCTGGGTCATCGGTCATTCCAAGAAGACTCTATTCCACTCTGCTGGACCAGGGAGGGCTGAGTACCGAGGCCTGGCTTCTCAGAATTTACTTCACTTCTCTGGGTTCTTGCATCTGTGAGATGGAGAAAATAACCCTGCCCAGCCTCCTTATCTGTGAGGGTCTCATGAGATGGTGGGTGTGAAAGCTTTCAGTACAGCATCACCTACTTGACCACCGTGTAAGTAAAATGCCAATGCCAGGATACCATAGACCATTCTACACAAAGGAGTCGTGCTTCCTCCTAGTACCTCTGTGGGCAGAGAGGAAAGACTGAGCAAGCTACCCTGGGACAAGGCTCCCTGGCCCTCAGAGGCCAGAAAACAAACAGCCAGAATCACGACTCCACACAGAGGCCACCTGGGGCACTGCAAGGCCTTCCAGGCAGGCCTTGCTCCCAGGCTTTGGAAAACCCTTCCCAGCAAAGCTATACAGAGATGCCCTCCCACCACAGGGGGAAAGGAGCCCACAAGGAAGGCTCGGGAAGACACGTGGCTGGGAAGATGATGCTACAGAGTCATGATGGTAGCTGGGCCACTGTCTTCATCTCAGGAAGAAAAAGGGGCCCTAGGGAAGATGTTCCAGAGTGGGGGCACAGATGTGCCATCTGCACCTGCTGGCACCAGAAGAGGTCGCAGTCTGCATCACCATCTTTCCCTTAGTGTGCACATTCCTGCACAAATATTTACTGAACTACTATATGCCGGGCACTGTGCATCCCAGGGACACCACAAGCCTTGTCCTCAGTACCCCAAGTGCAGGCTGATTGCAAGCTCCAGGGAAGCAGCCAAAACATTCATGTGTTTGTTATATCCTGAATGGACCAGGAAACAGTCGTCGGAAGAGATTATGGGGTATGTTCTTTGGTAAAAAATATTAATCTTTAGGATACCTGCTTTGTATGTTAGGAATTCTATCAGAGAGGATTTGTTGTTGTTTAATACGGAAAAGTGAAAAAAAAAAAAGCCTCTTCTGTGAATTAAATTCCATCTTAGTATAAGTGTGGTGCTATTGGCTTCAAAATGGGCATGCTGTCCCCAAGCGCCAGCCCATCCCGGTGCTTCATCTCCAGGCCTGACTGCCCCTGGGAGCCCTTGGCCACCACACATCGCTGCCTTCTAGTCGTCTCCACTTGGACCTCACTTGAACTCTTATGCTGACCTCTCTCTCTCCCCCACGTCTATCCTGCCAGATTCCTCCCAGATCCCAGTAGCGCGAAGCCATCAGCCAGTCAGCTTCGTGTCAGCCACGTCGCTCCACTCTGCCTCATCTCTACATCCCACCCTGCCATTTCATCTGTCTTTAACCTGCCCCCTTTCCTGTCTCCAGAGGCTCTGGAGCATCACTGCTTTCCCAGATCACTGCAACAGCCTCTCAAATAAGTTTCCTGCCTCCGTCCTCCACCCCTATACCCCAAGCCACTGGTTTTCCATACCGTGGCCAGAGCAGTTTTCTAAAATGGAAAACTTATGTCACATTTCCCACTGCCCCAAGACAAAGCCCAGGCCCCTAAGCGGGACAGCCCAGGCTTTCAGGAGCTGGCTCCACGTGCTCTGCAGGCTCCTCTTCACACGTGCCACTCGGGGCTCTCTCATTTTCCCAAGCACAGCAGGCTCCTGGGTCTTTGCATGAACTGCAAGATGTGCTTCCTTCTCTTCTTCCTCTGGCTAAATCCTGTACTCCTTTAGCACTCAGAGCTCAGCAGGAATCTGCTCTGGAAAACCTTCCCTGACTCAGGCTGGACTGGGAGTCCCCCCACCCCAAAATCCTTGTCACAGGACTTGTCACTTAGCAATCGTTTACTTGTCTGGGTCTCCCGGGACGCCGTAAGAGTTAAAATGAAAGAAATGGCAACGCATGACCTACCGTGAACAAATCTCAAAAATATGGGAAAAGCAAACTGCAAAATCATTCAATCACCCACACCATTTAAATATTTACCAGGTGAGTGGGTCCATACGGTATGATAAAATGTGTGTAAAACTTTCAAACACTAAACAATAATAGAGATCAACGGTGGTATCTACATATGTTAGAAAAATAAAAACACACGGGAGGGACAAATATCAGACTCAGGATGGTGGTCGCCGGCGGGGAGAAAAGAGAGTGGAGCAAAGTACTACTTAAATTGTACCTGTAACACTTTACACGTTTTTATTTTTAAGAGAGTTCTGAAACAAAACTGGCAAAATATCATCCATTAAACTGGGGGATGGGTAGATGAGAATCTGTTACATTATTTCCTGTATATTTGAAATATTTCATCAGTACATTTTTTAAAACTTTTAATGAGGAACCAGAGTCTCCAATGCCCTCGTTAACATCCCGGGGGGCCTGAGCACACCGCTGTGGCTGCCCGCCTCACCACACAATCAAAAATGCAATCCGGTGTCGTAAACACTTTTATCCTCACTTTTGCCAATGAGAAAACCAAGGCTCAGAACAGGTAACCTTGCTCAAGACCACCAGAGGCTTCCAGATTTCAGACCATATTCTTCGTATACAATTCCTACTATTTCATCCAAGAGAGAGCACCTATGTCAAACGGAGTACATAGAGAGAATTCTAGATGTAGGAACAGGGCTGTATTCATATGTATTTATGACCCAGTGAGTGGAGACATTTCTGGGAAGAAGAGGGTGCAGGAAGGTGCAGAGTTGGAGACGCAACCAAACAAGTAATTTGGGGCTAGCCCGTGAAACTCAGTTAATACAAACCCACTAGGTTTGGACTCTGTCCTATAGGCAATAGAAGGCTGCCGGAAATGTTTAAGCTGGAGAGTAACCTAAGCAAAGCATGGTTTTAGGAAAAGTAATCTGGCTTCAGTGTACAGGAGGGTTGGTTGCCCATAGGAGATGGGTAGAGTCGACCAAAAGGAAGTTCCTGGAAGGATAAATTCAGTTCTGGAAATCATCTAAGTGCCCCACATAAGAAGTGGCCTCTGCTGGTCTAAGGGGAGAATTGTTGGGTTGAAAAGGGTAGGAAGGTTTAAGCTACACAGAGAAATAAAAGTTCTCTCCAGCTTTCCAGGCATGGGGAAATGGTGTAGGCATTTGGGAGATAACCTAATTATTTGCTTATTGAGTTTTTTTCAGGTGTTTTGTTTTGTTTTGTTGTTTTGTTTTGTTTTGGCAAGGGGGTGAGGAGAAGGTAAATAAAGGGAAGAGGAAAAAATGCAAGACTTCAGTTTTGCTTCTAATTCAAGGTGATGCTCAGACATCCAGGGAGAAATGGAATGGCAGTTGGTGACATGGGAGCTCCATCCAAGAAAGCTGAAGAAGCAGATGACAGCAGCAGTGGTGCTGGCAGGATCTCTCTGAAGAAGACAGCACAGAGAAAAGCAGTGCTGACAACTGACCCGTGGTCCCCTGCCTGTGTCCAGGACAAGAAGACTAAGAAAAGAGTCAAGGCAGCATTGTGTTGAAGAAGAAATGGGAAGAGACTGATTCCAGTCAGCACAGGTGGTTGCCATAGTCTGAAGGTTTGTGTACCCTCCCCTCCAAATTCATATGTTGAAGCCTAATCCTCAGTGCGATGATATGTGGAGGTGGGCCTTTGGGATGGGATTAGGTCATGAGGGTGGAGTCTTCTTGAATGGGATCAGTGCCCTTATAAAGGAGGCCTCAGAAAGTTTCCTTGCCCTCTGGTCACATGAGGACACAGTGAGAGGACAGCCTTCTACAAACTAGGAAGCAGGCCCTTGCAAGACATTACATCTGCCAGTGCCTTGATTTTGGATTTCCAGCTTCCAGAACTGTGAGAAATAAATGTCCATTGTTTATAAGCCACCCAGTCTAGGATATTTTGTTATAGCAGCCTGAATGGACTGAGACAGTGGTCACTGGTGCAAAGGGGGTCAGGTATAAGAAATGAGCAAAGGTTCTGGATTTAAAGACCAAGAGGTCAGTGGGACCTCAAGTACAGCATTTTCAGCAGATGGCAGAGTCAGCCATGCCTGATCCTTGATCTTTTAATAGCTCCTAACAGCAAGCTGGCCTTACAGCTGGGCATAGGCAGACCCGGATCCCACCCGCCAGACTCAGCACAAGAACCTGTGCCTGCCCAAGCCGTGCACTGAGCAATAGCCCCCTCCCACGGATGGCAGGGTACCCAGGCAGAGTAGAGCATGTGAAGTGGACTGGAGGAGACTACAGACCCATGCAAAGCAGCCATCTTCCTAGATAACCAAAAAGTTAAGCTTGGAGATGCATAATTTCATTTTTAAATGCAGAACATAGAATTAAAATGTGCCACATGTCACTTTATTTTCTAAAATGTATTTTATCTATATTTGCCTGACTTCTATGGCAATAAAATCATTTTGGCATGACACACATCTTACATAAATGAAAATATAATCCAACAAAATGGCATTTTAGGAGCCTTAAGCCAAACAAATGTTTGAGAGGGCCTTGTTTAAATTAAGTTGCCGTGCTATTTAGCTTTTTACAGTAATGTAGCTGTGTCTCCACAGAGCCTTGTGCAAGGATGCTGTTTTGGAAGAGACAGGATGGGAGATGGGGAGAGGGAGAGGGGCCTGTGCTGACTGCTTGAAGACCAAGGAGTCAAGAAGTGAGGAAATGGAGACGATGAGTGAGATCCATTTTTATAGGCAGCATGGAGACGAAATGAGAGACATGACATAGTGGCTTGAGATGCAGGATGAGGTGTGACATAGGAGCCTGAGTGCAGGGAAGGATGCACCAGGTGAAAGACACCAGACTAAATGAAAGTCTGCACCCTGACCATGAGTCCGCCAGCCCTGTTCCTCCACCCTGTTCCCAGCACTGTGGCAGCCAGGCTTGTCCGAGGCAGGAGACTGGAGAGTTCTCTGGAAGACACTAACTGTACCAGAGGAAAGACCTACAGAAACTCACATTTGGGAGACTTGGGTGAAACAGCCCAGTGTGCCACACCATCACCTCACAGTGAAGCCTGCCGCCACAACTACCACCTCTGCTACATAGACCTTCCAATGGCCGACCAGTGCCTCCTTATTAAAAATGAATGGGGGCACCTGGGTGGCTCAGTCGGTCAGTTGAGCATCCCAACTCTTGGTTTTGGCTCAGGTCATGTTCTCATGGTTCAGAGAGCCCCGAGACGGGCTCTGTGTTGACAGTAAGGAGTCTGCCTGGGATTCTCTCTCTCCTTCTCTCTCTGCCCCTCTCCCTTCCCCAACATTGTGCGCACAGGTGCATGTGTGTGCACGCTCTCTCTCAAAACAAATAAATAAACTTTAAAAATAAATAAATAAATAAATAAATAAATAATAAAAAATGAATGAACAGGGGCACCTGGGTGGCTTAGCTGGTTGAGTGTCAGACTCTTGATTTCGGCTCAGGTCATGATCTCCCAGTTATAGGCTCGAGCCCTGTGTCAGGCTCCACACTGGGCACTAAGCCTGCTTAAGAGTCCCTCCCTGCCCCTTCCCCACTCATTCTCTCTCTGTCTCTGTCTCTCTCTCTCAAAATAAATAAACTCTAAAAAAGAAAAAAAAAAAAAAGAATGAACAGCCAGGGACTACCAGACATTGAAGAAAGCTTGCAGCACTTAACACAGAGAACAAAACAAGATAATAGAAAAAAGGAAATGCAGAAAAAAAAACAGATAATGTTGAGAGCAGAAGAAAATTTGACAAGAAAAAAAAACTCCTATAAGTTATAGCCTGAAAGAATCAAAACGAGATATTATATTCATGAAACAAGATTCTCAAATTATCAAAGAACGACGAAGAGCTCTTGGAAATTAAGGCTAGTCAAAACGAAAAATTTACTACATTAGAAATAAAGTTGAAGAACTCTCCCATAGAGATGGAAAAAAGGAATACGCTAGAGAAGAGAGAAGATGAAAATAATAATAATAACAGGAGGTTCAAGCCAGGAGCTCTAATATCCAAGTATTCAGAATTCAAGGAAAAAATTAAAAATTAAAAAAGAGAGAAAAAACAAAGGGGAAGAAATTGTCAAAGAAATAATTTGAAAATTCCAAATCGAAAGTGCCCCAGGTCAACAAATAGCAATTTTCATCATGAAATCTTAGAACCTCGAGGGAAAAGGGAAGGTTCTGAAGCACTTGAAGAAGAGAAAGATGTCACTTACCAGGAGCAGAAATCCAAATAGCACCAAACTCCTGGATGCTGCTGAATGCCAGAAGGTAGAGCAATGACTTCAAAATTCTATGGGAAGTGATTTTCAGCCTAGATTTTTATATCTCCTACCAATCACTCCTACCAAAGTGACATTTTCCATCCTAGACAGAAGAGGATGATTTGGGATCCAGACAGTAGGGACAGCACCTGGGAGAAGTGAGGGCAAGTACCAAACAACAGTTGTGATCCTGGTCTGATATCATCCATCCAGAAGGAAGGTGAGGATGGGGTTTCCAAGAGAAAATGTAACATAGGGAGAATTGGGGGAAATGCCTATACATATTTAAAAGCTCTATGGATGGGGCTCCTGGGTGACTCAGTCGATTAGGTGTTGATCTCTAGTTCAGGTCATGATCTCACAGTTTGTGGGTTCAAGCTCCTCATCGGGCTCTGTGCTGACAGCTCAGAGCCTGGAGCCTGCTTCAAATTCTGTGTCTCCCTCTTTCTCTGCCCCTCCCCCACTTGTGCTCTGTCTCCCTCTCTTTCTCAAAAATAAACAAACATTAAAAAAATAAAAAATAAAATAAAAATAAAACTCTATGGATATTTTTATAACGGTGATTTAAAAAAACTAGAGGGGTGCCTGGGTGGCTCGGTTGGTTAAGCATCTGACTTCGGCTCACATCATGATCTCATGGTTCATAGGTTCAAGCCCCATGTCAGGCTCTGTGCTGACAGCATGGAGCCTGGAGCCTGTTTCGGATTCTGTGTCCCCCTCTCTCTCTGCTCTTACCCCACTCATGGTCTATCTGTCTACCTCTCTCTCTCTTTCTCTCAAAAATAAATAAACATTAAAAAAAAATTTTTAAGCTAGAAAATAAAGCAAATGAAAAAAATAGAGCATAGTGGATTGAATTGTGGACCCTAACAAGATATGCCCACACACTAACCCCAGAAACTTGTGAATGTGGCCTTATTTGGGAAATAGGTCTTTGCAGATATAATTAAGTTAAGGATCTCCAGGTGGGATCATCTCGAATTATCCAAACTGGACCATTTCCAGTGACAAGTTGTCCTCCTGAGTTTCTCACAGAGGAGAGGCAAGAGGAGGAGAAGGCCATGTGACCACAGAGGCAAAGGTAGGAGCAATGTGGCCACCAGCCAAGGAACACCAGGAGCCACCAGAAGCTGGAAGAGAACACTAGGAAGTGTTCTCTAGAGACTTGGGAGGGAGTGTGCCCCTCCAACACCTCGCTCTCCCACCTCTGGCCTCGAGAACAATGAGCTGCTATATTTCTGTTGCTTTAAGCCACCCAGTTTGCGGTGGTTTGTTAAGGCAGCCCCAGGAACTAAGACATAGAGTAAGCTTAGTTTCAGGAGAAGCTGAAGATATACAAACAAGAAAGCAATCAGAGTATGCAATTTGGCTCAAAAATGAGTATCTTTATGTATATGTATTACTTTAACTACACATAAAAATTAATTTTAAAAGAACAAATGACATATTAGAAAAAACTTTTCAACATATACAACAAACACGGTCTAACATTAATAAAAGCTAACAGGTATTTGTTTTATTTTGAATTAATTGTGAAGGTAGAAGAGTTACAAATCATTGAAAAGGAATATAGCACAAAGGAACAATAGGGAAAGATTATAAATAATTCAAAGAAAATAAATATAAATGGCAATAAAAATATGAATAAAATAATTCTCGTTAATGATTTCAGAAAAAATAATTTTTTTAAAAGGAGCACAATTTTTGCCCATCATTTCTTGCCAGAAATTTAAAAAAATGAACATATCCAATATTGTTCAGGGTATGGGGAATCAATAACTCTTACACACTGTCAGTGAGAGTTCAAAATGGAACAACTTTATGAGAAGGCAGTTTGGCAGCACATAATAAAATTAAAAAAAAAATCTTTTAATGTTTATTTTTGAGAGAGAGACAGAATGGGGGAGGGACAGAGACAGAGGGAGACACAGAATCCAAAGCAGGCTCCAGGCTCTGAGCTGTCAGCACAGAGCCCTACACAGGGCTCAAACTCACAGACTGCGAGATCATGACCTGAGCCAAAGTTGGACACTTAACTGACTGAGCCACCCAGGCGCCCCAGAACCTATCAAAATTTAAAATATTCTTGACCTTTGTCCTATTAATTCTATTTACAACCCTTGATCCTATAGAAATAAGCTTTAAATTTTGCACAACGATATTCATGTCAGCAATACTTCTAATAGCAACAAACTAGAAAAAAACTAAATATCCATCAGTAAACAAATGTTTAAATATAAAGTATTTTCAGCTTGTTATATGGAATACTATTTAAGTGTCAAAAAAAGAATGAGGGAATCCCAAATGTACTGACATTACAGTCATGATGTCCATAATATATTATTGAGTACAAGAGGAAAAATAGCAGGGCGCCTGGGTGGCTCAGTCAATTAAGCATTCAACTTCGGCTCAGGTCATGATCTCACGGCTCGTGAGTTTGAGCCCCACTCGCATTCTGTCTCTGTCTCTCTCAAAAATAAATAAACATTAAAAAAAAAAAAGAGGAAAAATAGCAGAACAACAGAATTTAAGCACATTTTTACAAAGACCTATGTTATATGTGTTTATGTACATGCACATGCACTTGAAAATAGACTGGAAAGATATTTACCAATCTCCCTCTGGGGAGCAGGAGCAGAAGAAGAGAGTAGGGGAGGGAACTTCCACTTTTTATTTTATATTTCAATATTTTTAAAATTCTTATAAAACATTTGTCTTGAAATAAAGGGGAAATATAATTTCACTTAAGTGTACTTAAAAATTTTTTTTTCTGATTTTAAAATGAACTGTTATGGTTTAAAGTGTGTCTTCAAATTCTTTGACACGTCTCCATTCAAAATTATAGAAACTAATTTCCCTCCCTTTGAAGAGGACCCAACTAAGTGATTCACTTCTAACAAAGAGACTATGGAGGAAGTAGGGCTCTGTGACTTCTGAAGCTAGATCATGTGAAGGACAGAGCGTGCGCTCTCTCTCCTTCTTGTTCCCTCTGATTGTTTGCTCTCAGGAAGGCTGGCCACTGCATGACTTGGGGACACGTAAGCAGCTTTCAGGAAAGGACAACATGGAGGAGGAGGGAGGCCTCCCTCCAAAAACCAACCCCAACTTGCCAGCCAGCTCCTCCAGCCCTGGTCAAGCTTTTAGGCAGCTGCCGCCCCTGCTGACGTCTGACTGAGCCTCATGAGAAACCTTGAGCCAGAACCACCAGCAATGCCATAGCTAAATTCCTAGCCCACAGAAAAGGCAAGAAATAATAAATGTTTATTGTTGTCTTATGCCACTAACTTTTGGGGTGATGTATTTGACAGCAGTATATAAGGAATGCCTGTACCAAGCTCCCTGGGGAGGGCAGAGGTGTGAAAATGAAGTGTGGTCTTACTTTCCACATTCTTACTTTATACATTCCAGGACTGTTTAGATTTTTTTCTAGTTAGTCTTTTATATTTAAATAAAGGGACAGAAATAAAGTTAGGCTTAAGTGTATTTTTAAAACATTCCTTCCCTGATTTTAAACATAACACAAAAGAAAATGGACAAAGTTGCAGGTCTGACACCAGCCAACCCCAGCCCTCCCTAGAAAGTAGCAATAACCAAGCCAGTGTGGTATTGGAGAACAAGCAAAGAGCACTAGAACAGAGCAGGGAGCCCAGAAATAGACACACACAGATAGTCAACAGATCTCTGACAAAGGAGCAAAGGCAGCGTGGTCTTTTAAAAAATGGTGCAACACCAGGGCAGGCACATGCAAAAGCAAATCTGGACATTGACCTTACACAGTACACAAAATTGACTCAAAACAGATTACAGATTTAAACGTAAAACACAAAACTGTAAAAAGTCTAGAAGATAACATAGGAGACAATCTACATGACCTTTGATTTAATCATGAGTTTTTTAGGTACAACACCAAAAGCATGGTCCATGAAAGAAAAATATTGATGTTAGATTTCATGACAATTAAAAACTTCAGCTCAGCAAAAGACATTGTTAAAAGAATAAAAAGATGGGGCACCTGGGTGGCTCAGTCGGTTAAGCGTCCGACTCTTGATTTTGGCTCAGGTAATGATCTTACAATTTGTGAGTTCGAGCCCCACATGGGGCTCCAGGCTGACAGCGCTGAGTCTGCTTGGGATTCTCTCTCTCTCTTCCTCTCTCTCTCTCTCTCTGCCCCTCCCCTGCTCTCTCTCTCAAAATAAATTAATAAAAACTTTAAAAAAATAAAGTATTAAACGTAAAAAGACTATCAATATAGAACTCTATATCTATCAATATAGAATTATATATATAAGGAAAGTCCTGGCTCAGTCAGTTAAGTGTCTGACTTTGGCTCAGGTCATGATCTCACAGCTTGTGAGTTTAAGCCCCACATTAGGCTCCATGCTGACAGCTCAGCGCCTGGAGTCTGCTTTGGATTCTGTGTCTCCCTCTCTCTCTGACCCTCCCGCAGCTTGTGCTCTTTCTGCCTCTCAAAAATAAACATTAAAAAAATTTATTTTAAGAATAAAAAGATAAGCCATGGACCGGGAGAAAATATTTACAAGACCTACATGTGATAAAGGGTTTGTGTCCAAAATATACACAGAATTCTTAAAACTCAGCAATAAGAAAACAACCAGATTAAAAAATGGTCAAAAGACCTGAACAGACACCTCACCAAAGATGACATACAGATATCAAATAAATGTATGAAAAGATGCTTAATATTATAGGTGATTACTGAATTTCAAATTCAAATAACGAGATGCTACTATTAGAGAGAGATACATATCAGAGTGTTTAACATCCAACACACTGACAACACCAAACACTGGTGACAATGTGGAGCAATAGGAACTCTCACCAGCTGCTGGTGGGGATACAAAATGGCACAGCCATTTGGGAAGGCAGTTTGGCAGTTTCTTAGAGAGGTAAACATAGTCTTACTGTATGACCCAGCATTCATGCTCCTAGGTATTTATTCAAATGGGTTAAACAGTTGTATCTTCAACAAAACCTGCACACAAATGTTTACAGACATTTTATTCATAATTGCCAAAAGTTGGAATCAACCAAAATGTCCTTTAATTAGGTGAATGGATTAAAAAAAAAAACTGAGTTACAACTACACAGTGAAATATTCAGTGACAAAAAGGCATGAACTAGCGAGTCACAAAAAGGCACAGAGAACCCTTGAATGCATTTGCTTAGTGAAAGAAGTGAGTCTGAAAAGGCTACATACCATATGATTCCAACTCTAGGAAAGGCAAAACAAGAGAGGGAAAGAGTAAGATCAGTGGTTGTCAAGAGTTCAAGGGTGGGAGGAAGGAGGAATGAACAAGTGGAGCACAGGAATTTCTGACACCTTAAAACTATTCTCTACGACACTGTAATGGTGGATACACATTATTATTGTACGAGCTCACAGAACTGCACAACACAAAGGGTGAATCCTACTCTAAACCATGGACTTCAGGTACTAATAAGGTATCAACATTGGTTCATCACTTGTAATGAACATGCCACAGTAATGAGAGATATTGATAAGAGGGGGAACAGAAGTGGGGAAAGGAGGGGGAAAAGATATGGGGACCTCTGCACCATCTGCTCAATTTTCCATAAACCTAAAACTGCTCTAAAAAATTCAGTCTAGGGGTGCCTGGGTGGCTTGGTCGGCTGGGCGTCTGACTTCGGCTCAGGTCATGATCTCACGGTCCATGAGTTTGAGCGCCGCGTCGGGCTTTGTGCTGACAGCTCAGAGCCTGGAGCCTGTTTCAGATTCTGTGTCTCCCTCTCTCTCTGCTCCTCCCCTGTTCATGCTCTGTCTCTCTCTGTCTCAAAAATAAATAAACGTTAAAAAAAAATTTTTTTTTTTTTAATAAAAAATTCAGTCTATTAGGGGCACCTGGGTGGCTCAGTCGGTTAAGCATCTGACTCTTGGTTTTGGCTCAGGTTGTGATCTCACAGTTCATGAGATTGAGCCCCGTGATAGGCTCTGTGCTGACAGTGTGGAGCCTGCTTGGGACTCTGTCTCCCTTTCTCTCTCTGCACACCCCTTTCTCAAAATAAATAAATAAATAAACTTTAAAAAATACAGTCTATTAATTTTTTAAGTAGCACTAACCAATTGATGGAAAGGAGAAATAACATAATGCCGCCACCCATAACCTCAGCAGAAAGACAGTCACTGCTGACACTTAGGTATAGTTCCTTCCAGTCCTTTTTCCAGCCTTTTTTCAAATGTCTATGTGCATGTCGTTTTTCCAAAGGGCTGAAATCATTCTGCTAAATGCATTCTGAAGGTTTATGATCTAGTTTTAGTTTGGATTTTTACTGCAAAGAAAGTAGCCCATATAAAACATCAGTGATACCAAAAACAGATTTGAGAGGGGCCAGTTGCCATGGAAATGATTGAAAATAAATTTCACTTCACACTACACCCTGCTAATGCACTGACCAGAAAGAAGGAGAAATACTTGGAGTAACAGAAGAGCAGCCAAGATAGCTTCTAATCGAGAAGAAGGAAAACACATTGGCCTAGTGAGGTTTCAAAGAGGCTAGTAGCATCAACCTGCAATTTAATTAATTAAGCTTTTTCAGCAACCACGCTGATGGAGGGAGAAAGCACCCAGGAATGGGAGACTGGAGTGGACCCCCTCGCCCCCACTGACAGTTAGTTTTACAGCCAAACAGCCAGCAGGTCTCCCTCCGGATGTGGGCTTGTCTCTGCAGTTGGTGCAAGGCCAGGAAACAAATCATTCCTCCCCTGCGATGGAGATGCTCCAAGTGTTTAGCAAGCTGCAAGGCCCAGGCGCCAAGTGATCCGTTTGGACACTGCATTGGCTCTTAGCATTGGAGCGGGTCCTGGGGCAGCCCTTCTGCACAGGGCTTAACCCTTTAGATGCTGGGTCATGGGCAGTCTGGAGGTTCTGGGGCAGGGATCAGGATGTCAGAGTGCAGGGGGCACTCAGGGAGCTCAGGGGAGAGACTATTTTCCAACAGAAGAATTTGAACATATGAAAAATAAGGCCAGAGTAGCGTGTACCAACTGAATTCTGAACTTCCTGCAACCAACATCTTTATGAAAGACAAGACTATTTAGAACACGTCAGGGCAGCCTTCACGGGGGAATGCAGAGCTATTATCACCAAAAGGCAGCTGGTGGTGTAAAGACAGACATCGCTTCCTACCTAGGAAACAGCTCGACTACATATGTGAATAGATCCAGTTTCATTCCCAGCTCTGCTACGGATCACCATGAGTGATATACTCCCCAGTTTCCTCATCTGTAAAATGGGTATAACTGTTCTTCTCTCATGGGTTATGGTAAGGATTCCACGAGCTAAGTCATGTGCAGTGCTAAGCACCAGGCCTGGCACAAAGCAGGCACTCGCCCCCACCATCACAGGCACTTGTGCTGCAGGTCTTTTTCTTTTCATCTCTTTTCTATCATAGAGGATGGCCCCATTTCCCTTTCCCTATCCAGATTCCAATGTAGATGCCTGGCCACTGTTGCCATAAAAAGCCAGAGTCCCCGAAGTGTGAAATATCAGGCAGTTATCTTTTTTCTAAGGCACCCATGAACAGCCCTGTACTCTGGAGAGGAACAAAGACTTCTGATACCAAACCAACCCAGACCACAAAGTTATACCCTTACAGACACTGTGGGCAACAGCATCCCACTCAAAGCATAAGGATTGAGGATTATAGCTGCCAAGCATCCTCCAGGCCCAGGAAAAGCCAGGGTTAAACAGTGGTCCATCTGTTACCAACATGTGACACCATTTCCAAATGGTCCAGAATACACCTGCTGTTTATTCTCCTTCTTTAAGCTTAGTTAATGGACTTATGTTCTTATTTTGAAAGAAAATGTACTATTAAAGAAACTGTAGGTGATCAACCTATATCTGTTCCCATCTCCCACAAATGACAGTTGGTAGCATTTGTAATATTTGCATCAAGTCCTTTTAACACAAAAGAGGGGCGCCTGGGTGGCACAGTCAGTTAAGCGTCCGACTCCTGACTTCGGCTCAGGTCATGATCTCACGGTTTGTGGGCTCGAGCCCCATGTCGAGCTCCATGCTGGGCATAAAGCCTACTTGAGATTCTCTCTCTCTCCCTCTCCCTCTGCCCCTCCCCCACCGGCACACATGTGTGCATGTGCGAGCTCTCTCTCTCTGTCTCTAAAATAAAAAATAGGGGCGCCTGAGTGGCTCAGTCGGTTAAGCGTCCGACTTCGGCTCAGGTCATCATCTCGCGGTCCGTGAGTTCGAGCCCCGCGTCGGGCTCTGTGCTGACGGCTCGGAGCCTGGAGCCCATTTCGGATTCTGTGTCTCCCTCTCTCTCTGCCCCTCCCCTGTTCATGCTCTGTCTCTCTCTGTCTCAAAAATAATAAATAAACGTTAAAAAAAATTAAAATAAATAAATAAATAAGTGAAACAAAAGAAATAAAATGTGACACACAAAATTAAAATCTATCTTCTTACCTACTTTCAAATCTATTTCCTGCCCACTCTCCCAATCACTGTTAATGAATTTAATCTTTATCTAGTCCAGTTCTACTTTATTCTTTGTTTTAAATGTTCCTATTTTTTTTTAACAAAAAGAAAATAAAAAGGAATGTGGAAAATATGCTAAATGAAAATGCCTATGTGAGGAGGGGCTTTCGGGCCTGCTCCAGGAACAGCACACGCCTGGTAGGCAAAGCTTATGGGGAGGTAGTCCTGCAAACTCACACCAACACACATCTAGAAAGCAGTGCAGACCCCTAGAAGACCCCATCCACTCAACTCCCAAAGGCTTACCTGGGTCCAGGTGTGTGAAAGAGCCCACCACGAAGTCCAGTGTGGACACGGCCAGCAGGAACAGCAGCAGCAGCTGGAGGCGGATTATCCATTTGACACCTGCTAGGTTAATCCCCAGCAAGGCCAGATGCACCACCACCGAAATTCCTCGCACGGCCCAGATACTCCTGAGGCTCAGCAAATCGGAGATGGACTCAGCAAAGCCGGTGATGTACATGGCCCCTGCGACACACTGACAGGCAAGCAAGGTGGGAAGAGTTGGCAAGAGAACAGAGAATCAGGAACCCGTGGGTCAGACCCGCCCAGCACTGAGGGCTGCACCCACCCTCATCAGGGCTCAGCACCTGGGAACCAACATGGGGGAGGGGTCAGTGAGCCCTTCCTGGCCATGCCCTCTGCCTCTGGCCCCATTTCTTCTCATCTACGTCTCTACCATCACCCAGAGGGGAGCACAAATGGCAGTCAGTAGTGACTAAGATGAGAAGGAGGGAGATGGGACTCTGGGCCAAAGAGCACTCTGGACTTCTCTGTTTGAGTTATTCAAGAGCTAAACAGAATAGAAGCACACAGGGGGTCCCCTCGCAGAGCCTAAGAAAGGCACTAAAGCAAACCCCAGTTTTTCTCCACTTCTTTGTAGGTCACTATTATTAAAAAAAAAAAAAATTACCTGAAACTTAGAATAAAAAAAAAAAAATGGGCAGCAAATCCTTTCAATGTCATATGGAACAAAGGCTACCCAAGGACTGGCTAGGTGAATGTACTTAGTTCTACTCATTGTTTACTATTGATTAAACGTGTTAAATGTCCCAGACTTTATGAAGTTACTGTCCATTTATAGATTTTTTTTTTCCCAGCAGAGATGCAAATAGCTTCTGTCCAGTGGAACAGACAATCCAAAAGATTCGGTTTCTTACCCTGTAAGACATTAACCAATTTTGTATCAGCAATCTTATCCTTACATTTATTTATGAAATTGCTTCACCAGGAACTAGGTACATCTTACTGGCTCCTCCATTAATTAATTAGTTAAAAAAAAAAATCTTTAGTCCATGTATATTTTATATTTGCCTGAAAGTCATAATTTTATCTTTGAAAAAAATATTTAAGGGGCACCTGGGTGGTTCAGTGGGTTAAGCATCTGACTTTGACTCGGGTCATGATCTCGTGGTTCATGAGTTCGAGCCCCATGTGGGGCTCTGTGCTGACGGCTCAGAGCCTGGAGCCTGCTTAGGATCCTGTGTCTCCCTCTCTCTCTCTGCTCATGCTCTGTCTCGAGAGAATATATATATATTTAAAACTCAACTTCAAATAAATATTTGAAAATAACACCAACCTCACTTTTCATAATTCCTCAGCACCCTTCTCTCCATCAGGCTTGATCCTTCCCCATCCCCAGGCCACTGGGTCATGGTCATCACTGTGCTCTGTTCCCATTGTTCTCTCAGGAAACAAATTCTTCTTGGGCCTCAGTCAAGTTCCTCTTCCATGAAGCCTTTCCTCATCCCCCTTTTCTGAATAAATATTATGCTTACTGCCAGTAAGTAATGCAATTAATTATCTGGGTCACTAGTCTATTCTTAGTTCATGCATATAAGCTTGTCCCCTACCCCAAGCCACCAAGAATGCAAACATGCTAAAAAACAAAAATGTTTATGCTGACCATACCTCTTCAAAGCCCCTACATTTGCTAACTATGTTGCAAACATTCAACAGATATTTTGTGACATGTTGACTGTATGAAAAGAGTTCTGGGAAGCGGAGTACCATTAATTTCCTGCTCTTTTAGGTAAAGACCAGAAGGGTGATATAATTTCTGTACTGGAGAGGAGCTCAGGAAGGAGGTCCCATTCTTCACTGAGATCAGCTCATTTTGCTACTAGACATATACCATCATTGTCAATGTTCCCCAAACTTACACTAGGCATTTCTGTCTATATTGGAGTGGGGAGGGGGGAGCCCAATAAATGTAAGCAGAAGGAAAGTCATCCTTGAGAGAGAGAGAGATGAGAGAGAAACATCACCTCATGACTCAAACTTACACTTGGCTAAATAACAAGAGTGTGACAGGCACAAGGATGCTGCTATTCTGTCACTATCTGGCCAGGTCAACAGGACTCTTCATGGCCAGATATATCAGAATTTAAAAAAACAAATGGTAACAATGCAGTGATGATCATCACCTTCCCAGGTGTCTGACACCTCACATGTGCAGAGGGTGACACCAGAACTGGAATGCAACCATTTGCATCTGGAGCTTCCAAACCCACCATTTTCCTTTTCTACCTGGTGAACAGAATTTGCTCACATGAAGTGGGCCAAGCAGTAAAGACTGCCTTTGTCTCCAGTGGCTCCAGTAGAGTCCCTCTCTCCAATTCATAGCTAAAATCACTTTTTAGCCCGAAGATGCTAGGAACAAAACATAAAGGAGAAGCCCGTGGAGGCTGTGTGAAAGGATATGGTGGTTAGGAGCATGGACTGTGAAATCAGACCGGAGCCAAATGCTGTGGCTCCCAGGCTTAGCTGTGTGACTTGGGAAAGTGTTTTAAGCTCTCTGTGCCTCATTTCCTCATCTGTGAAATACAAATAATAATAATAGTACTTGCTTCAAAAGCTATTGTGAGGGGGCACCTGGCTGGCTTAGTTGGTTGAGTGTCCGGCTCTTGGTTTTGGCTCAGGTTGTGACCTCATGGTTCTCGAGTTCGAGCCCCACATTGGGCTCCACATTGACAGTGTGTAGCCTGCTTGGGTTTCTCTCTCTCTCTCTCTCTCTCTCTCTCTCTCTCTCTGCCCCTCCCCCACTCGCAGTCTCTCTCTTTCAAAATAAATAAAGTCAAGGAAAAAAGAAGTTACTGTAACGGTGAAATGAGATAATTTATGTAAGTTCTTAGAACAGTATCTGACTCATAGTTTGAGTTATAGAGATACTAGCTATTGGCCTTATCATTTTTACTGTACTATTATTAGCTACTGAAAAAGAAGAAACAGTAGTTAGCCATGAATTTCATAAAATACTTTGTTAATGTTAAATAGACGATGGTATTGTCACTGGAAATTTGCAATGTAACTTATAAATAAGGATTCTTAAAACTGAAAAGACTTACTATGAAGGAAACCAATAACAACCACAAATTAAACCATCTTCTCAAAATCTAAGAGCTTTGGGGTAAGAGGTGAGGGTATTTATGGAATGTGGGGGAGTCAAAGTGTCATAGAGATTTCATATTTGGTAGGCGGATGAACATAGTAAGCAATGCTGCTCGGTTGGGAACTATAGCAAAAGTATAATTATGGCTTTTCTAAGGATGGACTATAACTCTTCTCAGAACAAAAAGCACAGTAGAACTTCCAAATCAGCAAGGGGAAAACATACAATAGAAATAAATTTGAGCCATGTTGGCAAAATAATGAGTTTTTTAAATTTCAAATGATCTAGAAAGTAATGAAAAGGAGAATATTATATCCTAAAACTTGAGAGGCACACTAATCCTGCATTCAGAAGGAAAAAAAAGTATAACCCTAAATATTTTTATTAGTTAAAAAGGGCAGAAAAAAAATAAAATATTTAACTTAAGACATGATAAAAAAGACCAATATAAATAAAAAGATAGTAGGAAGAGGTATTTAATAAAAGGAAATATGAAATTAATAAAAGAAAAATAACAAAAGAAAGAATTCAGAGAATAAAAGCTGATCCTTTAAGAGAAGCCTGGCTGTCCCTGTCTGTGTAATATGTGACTCTTGATCTCGGGGTTGTGAGTTTGAGCCCCACGTTGGGTGTAGAGATTACTTAAAAATAAGATATTTAAAATAAAAATAACAGCTGATCCTTTAAGAGATAAATAAAATACATACACACCTAGCAGTCTGATTAAGAAAAAAAAATTACAGATTTTAGGAATGAGAAAAGAAATACAACTACTCTTATAGAAGAGAGTAAAATGATGAATACAGAAGACAAATGTGCCATGAATTATCATACATTCATATTAGGCAATGCTAAGCTACTAGTTAAAAAGCACAGGTTTAGGGGCACCTGGGTGGCTCAGTCGGTTGAGCATCTGACTCTTGATTTTGGATCAAGTCATGATCTCATGGTTTGTGAGTTCAAGCCCCACATGGGGCTCTGCACTGGCAGTATGGAGCCTGCTTGAGATTCTCTCTCTCACTCTCTCTCTCTGCCCCTTTCCCACTTGTGTGAGCTTGCATGAGCTTCCACAGATGCACTCTCTCTCAAAATAAATAGTTTTTTCAAAAAAGCACCAGTTTAAAACACTGACCTCGAGGAATATCTATAACTTATTGTTAAGTGAGAAACACAAACCATGGAATAGAGTATAAACTCTGTCCCCATTTTTGTAAAAACAAGCAAGCACTTCAACAATCATGAATTCACATACATAAACACAGGGAAGGTGGCAGAAAAGGATGGTGGGTATTCGCAATGGACACCTTAGGATGGGGAGGGAAATAAACTTTTTCTTTACATTATCGCTGATGTTAACTAGTTATAATGAACATCATTTTGTAACTTTAAAGGAATTTTATAAAGGAAAAATAAAAACAAATATATTAAGATTTGCAGACTTTATGCAAATGCTACACTTAGGTACGGAGAGCACGGTGTGTCTAGGAAGCAAAGTTCCCCCCACACCTCTCTGCCCACTGAGCTTGACACCCCCACCCCAGAGGTATGGACAACACCACAGACCCCTCCCCAGAGAAGTCCAGCTACCCTCCCCTCCAACCATGAGTACACCTCTTCACTGGAAAACCTCCCTGTCGACTTGTTTAATGCATAAACACCCCCAGAGTTTATTATGTATATATTTTTAAAGTTTATTTATTTATTTTGAGAGAGAGAGAGAGAGAGCACACAAGCGGGGAAAGGACAGAGAGAGGGAGAGAGAGAATCCCAGTGTGGGGCTTGAACTCACGAAACCGTGAGATCATGACCTGAGCAGAAATCAAGAGTCAGACACTTAACCAATTGAGCCTCTCAGGCAACCCTATTATAGTTTTTCAGTATTTTTATCACCTCTTAAAGTTTATAATCACAGACATTCCTTTTCCCTTTTCTTTCTAATCTTCTGCTGCAGGGAGCTGGGGGCATCACCCACCATTTCATAGAGAGAAAGTGACCTACTTTCAGGGCAGAACACTTCCACTCCAACGTGTTTATGTTACAACAACTGCACCTCACAATCATGGGCATTTTGTTTTTCATCTCTGGGTACCTACCTAACAGACCAGAGCTGCCCTCCACACCCCTCCTTTCTGACATGAAATCCTTGTTTAAGGTTCAAGCTGCTTGACTGCGTTAACTCCCACAACAAAACTCCAGCCCATATCAGGTCTATGAAAGTTTTCCAGTTCTCCATGGTTTTTGCACAGTCCAGCAAAGACCATGTAAAGCAGTAATTACAGACACAACCATGCAGGTGAAAGCCATATATTTTGGTATCTAGGGTAAGCAACCTCAAAGAAGCCCTCAGACCCAAAAGTGAGTCGGGCAGAGGGAGCCTGGATGACTCAGTCAATTAAGCATCTGACTTCAGCTCAGGTCATGTCTCACAGTTCGTGGGTTTGAGCCCCGTGTCGAGCTCTGTGTTGACAGCTCAGAGCCTGGAGCCTGCTTCAGATTCTGTCTCTGTCTCTCTCTTGCCCCTCTCCCATTCTCTCTCTCTCTCTCTCTCTCTCTCTCTCTCCCCCCCCCCCCAAAATAAATAAAACATTGAAAATTTTTTAAAAGTGAGTGGGGCAGAGAGTGAGGAGGGGCTCCAGTTCACTGTTTCCTCCACTGGCCAAGGGGTCACCAACAACTCAGAGAGATGATGGGGAAGGATTTGGGAGGATGCAGGGTTATGAAAATATTTGCAAGCTTTAAAATGATTATTTTAAGTGTTTATAGTCTCTCTATTTTTTAAAGATTTTATTTTTAAGTAATCTGTACACCCAATATGAGGCTCAAACCCACAACCCTGAGATCAAGAGCTTGCATGCTCCCTGACTCAGCCAGCCAGGTACCCTTATATTGTCTAAATTTTTATGCCTGAAACAAGTGTTAGCAAACTTTAACATGCTGGCTAAATCCTGCTTGCTGCCTGTTTTGGTAAAAAAGTTTTATAGGAACACAGCTAAGCCCAGTTTTTCATATTGACTATGGCAGCTTTTGAACTACAACAGCAGAATTGAATAGTTGTGACAGAGATATATGACTCATAAAAACAAAGATATTTACTATCTGGACCTTTATAGTGGAAGTCTGCTGACCCCTGTTCTAGGGCAAGCAGGCAATCTGCTCAGCAGTCATTAAAAATAAATGAGTGTATTCATGCCCTGGAATGACGGGGTTACAGGTCAGTAAGACCCAGGAATAGGGACCCTCAGAAACCCCAATTACACCCTGAAAGAAGGGTCTCGAGTCAGTGACCTAACCTTCCACCTTAAGAAACTAGAAAAAGAAGAGCAAACTAAACCCAAAGGAAGCAAGAGGAAGGAAATACTAAAGACTGGAGTAGGAATAAATTGGAGACCAGAAAAAAAAAAAAAAGAAAGAAAGAAAAACCAACAAAACCAAAACTTTCTTTAACTAGACTGACTGAAGGAAAAAAAAAAAGGAGCAAAGTCTCAAATGATTAAAATCAGGAATGGAAGGGAAGCCATTACTACCAATCTTACAAACACTAAAAAGATTATAAGGAATCCATGAATGATTTTACACCAATAAATTAAATAACAGAGATAAAGTGGACAGATTCCTAGAAAGACACAAACTACCAAAACTGACTCAAGAAGAAATAGAAAATCAGATTATGCCTATGTAAGTGATTGAATTAGTTATCAAAAAACTTCCTACAAAGAAAAGCCAGGGACCAGATGGTTTCACCACTAAGTTTTACCAAACATTTAAAGAAGGATTAACACTAATCCTTTAGAAACTCTTCTAAAAAATAGAAGAGGAGGGAACACCTCCCAACTCATTCTATCGGGCCAGCTTTATCATGAGACCAAAACTAGACAAAGAGATCACAAGAACACTACAGACCAATATCCCTCATGAATACATACCCCAAATCCTCAACAAAATCCTAGCGGAGTGAATCCAATAGCATATAAAAAGGGTTATGCAGCACCCACACCCCGATCAGAGAAGCCAGCCCAGGTCAGCAGCAGGCAAAGGAGAGGCCTGAAGACGCCGGCCAGAGGGGCTCCGGTGTTTCTCACCGAGACCCGAACAGAGAGCAAGCTAAGCGAGCGAGGGTGTAGATGGGGTGGCTGTTCGGCAGCAGCTGCCAGTGTGCAGAAAACACTTTTCTGTGAACACCCTTCCTCTGAAGCAACCCACACACAGGAGACACGACATCCCAGCTTCCCCTCTACAGGGGCCCTTCGCTGACCCCCGGTTTGGCGCTGGTCCCTGTCGTGGTATTTGCTGCTGCAGGTAAGCTTGCTTACCCAGAGAGCAGGACTGCAACCTGGCTAGGAGACAGCGCAGAAGTAAAACATCGACAGACAAATCCCCAGGGTAATAAAGTAAACTAACCATTTATTTCTCACTCCCAAGCTACGGAGCTTAAAGATCTTTCTCCAGTAAAGGCAAGTGGCTTTAAGAGTGCAGTGACAATCTCTCTGCCTTTCATGCATGTCTCACACACACACACACACACACACACACACACACACACACACCCTTTGCGCTGTTGGAGAATCAGATGTAGTTATACTAAAATAACCCTGCTGAAAAAGAAAAGAACAAACGTATCCTTTCTTTGAGGAGACTCTTGTACCCTTAGACAAATTCTTTTCTTGAAACTGTGTTTTCAACCACCCACCACCCTTTGCACCATCATAAAAGCCTTTCTCAAGCCAAGAAGTGCTTACAAAGAGCTGCTTCTTAATGTCTGTCTTTGTTTCGTCCTCATTAGGTCACCATCCCTGTGTTTTAGCTAAGTAAGTCCCAGTGCTTCTCCCTGCTCACTGGTTTTCTGAGAGCCTGTGTCCACCCTGCTGCACCGCCCCCTCCTTCTCAGACAGGGCGTCCACACACGGCTGTGGCCTCCTCGGCAAGGCCATCAAGCTGTCAATGAGCCTGAAGCTCCAGCTCATTTGAGAAGTGCCCGCGTCCAGGAAAGTCTTTTGGCACAGGTAAAATGTCCCTTCTTCAGCACTAAAGTGCCCCAGGGACAGGGCCACCCAGCTGCCACCTGGGCTTGGGCCACTGTCATGCACTCCCCTCCCTACAATGGGCATCAAGGATAGTTCCAGCCAAGCCCTGCATTCCTGGGCAGATCAGGATGCCACAAGGCACCAGAGGTAGAGAGGAAGGAGCCCTGGACTCTGGGTCAGGGTCCTGGACAGTGGGCTAAGCTATGCCTCTGAGCTCCCTCTCAGAGCCCCAGTCTGCCCATCTATAAAATGGGGCCAATTACCCCAACTTGCCTCTCTTTAGATCAAATGGGAACGTGGATGAGAAGATGGTGGCAAACAGCCAAGCGAGGGAACAGATCCCATATGCTGATGGCCTCAGGGCACAACTCTCCTCCCCCAGCCCCCAGGCTCACCTGTCCAAACACGTACAGTAGCCCAATCGTGCCACCGGTCTGCCCACCAAGGACCGAGGAGATCATCGAGTAGACACCACCGCTGCCAACACCACAGTGCTCCCCAACACCGATGCCAGACAGCACGGTGATGAGGGCCACCAGGATGACGAAGGACACCAGAAACATGCCCATGAGCACTCCTGTATTTCCCTGCAGCAGAACAGCAAGAAGCAAGGTCAGGGGTTAGGACAGGGAGGCCCTGCCAGTCAGGCCCCTCCCAGGAGCACTAGCCACCTCCCCCGACACCTCCAGAGCTGCAACAGGGGTCGGGGAGGAAGAGCTGGGTACCTGAAAAAGGACAGAGGCAGCCCACAAGCATAAGGCCTGGAAGAAATTCCAGATGAAGGGAAACATCTTTGCTTCAAACTCTTCACTGACTTCCCACTGCCAATAGGGTATAGTCAAAGCAACTGGATACCCTCATGAGGCCCCTCCCCATCCATCCCCTCCCCGCCCTCCAGTCTGTCTCATCCCTGTGCCCTAGCAGGAAGTCACGTGCTCTTCCCCACCACCCTCCTGGGCATGCCTTTCCTGCTCACTCCATCTCCTAGACAGCCTCACTCTGTCCCATCCTTTTAGGTTAGGGGCTACCTCCTCCGGAAAACTGTCCCTGGAACCCTCCTCTGGTTTGTACAGTGCCCGGGCTTAGTACTTTCCACAGTACTTGTCAAGTACTGCTTCCAAGCCCATCTTTACCTCCGGGCTGTGAGTGCCAAGAGAGCAGGATGATGCTTTATCCAGTTATGCTTTATTCAGACAGTTTCTTATTTTGCTGATTTTATATTTTTAATGAAATTATAGAATTACTCTTTTCTTCCTTTGTGTTTTCAAATTGTTTGCATGTGATAATAAAATATCTTGCACCAATCTTTAGGTTTTCAGGCCAAAACTACCACTTTAACATCTTCAAAATTATAAGTGTGCTATCAAATTATTCTTTAGAGTTCACATGGTCTATTTGAGAATCTGAGCATGACCTCTACTCACTCCAGCTTTATGCCAACTCCTAGAAGCTCTATCTTTTCTTTGCCATTTCACATTTGCCTTTTTTTCCCATGATCAAATATGATGTTTCAGGTAAAACTAATGTCAAAGCTGAAAAACAAGAGATCATTTCAGGGCAAAAGGATGCATTTGTGTGGCAGGCAGCTTCAAAGGCAGCCCCCCCCCCATGACCCCCAGTCCCTGGCACACATGCCCTGTGTAATCTCCTCCCCTTGAGTTGGGGTTGGACCTGGTGACTCACTTCTAATGAACAGAACTCTGCAGGAGATCACTTCTGAGATGAGGATAGAAAAAGACCGTGGCTTTCATCTTGGGTTCTCTCTCTCTCTCTCTCTCTCTCTCTCTCTCTCTCTCTCTCCCCCTTAGACTGCTGGTCTCCGGGGAAGTGAGCTGCATGTAAGGAGGCAGCCCTAGGAAGAGGCCCACATAACAAGGCCAGCCAACAACTGCGCAAGTGATCTTGGAAACAGCTCCTCCTCTGGTAGAGCCTTCAGGTGGGAATGCAGTCCTGACTGAGAGCCTGCCTGTGACCCTGGGAGAGACTCTGAGCCAGAAGAACCCAGCTAGGCTGCACTTGGATACCTGGACCGCAGAAACTGTAAGATAATACATAAGATAATACACGTATTTGCCTCATGCTGCTAGGTACTGGACTAATTTGTTACACAGCAAGAGAAAATGAATACAACTTGTACCTTCACTTTGCAGAGGGAACTGACACCTCTGGATAGTCATTTCTCCAAAAAATAACCCAGTGGGAGGGTTCAGAAGAAGCCCTTACAGACTTAAGAAACAAAATAGAGGGGCGCCTGGGTGGCTCAGTCCGTTAAGCATCCAACTCTTGATCTCAGCTCAGGTCATGATCTCATAGTTCATGGGTTTGAGCACTGCATTGGGCTCTGCTCTGACGGTGTGGAGCTTGCTTGGGATTCTCTCTCCCTCTCTCTCTGCCCCTCTGCTGCTCTCTCTTTCCCAAAATAAATAAATAAACTTAAAAAAAAAGAATCAAAATAAAGAGAGCTGGGGTGCACCTAGCTGGCTGGCTCAGTCAGCAGAGCATGTGAATCTTGATCTTGGGGTTGTAAGTTTGAGCCCCATGATGAGCATAGAGCCTACTTAAAAAAATAGAGAAAGCTTACCTTTTTCTCCTTTCTACAATTCCATAACTACCTTGTGTGAAGCAGAGCCCAGGGACCCAGCTGTCACTGGCTACATCTTCCTCTGCCACACAGCAGTCAGACTGATGGGCCTCCCTTGGACACAGGCTGGAGAGGTGCTGGGCAGTGAGGTGGCCCTTAGGAAGAGGTTAAAAACAGAGGTGGATACCAGAAGCCTAAATCTGCCTGCACAACAAGGAGTCTGAGATGAAGGCTTTGTGTTTTTGTAAGCAGAAGGCCCTGTAAGTCTGGGAAGGGTGTAGGAGGCATAAATTCTTATAGCTACACTAGGGAGTTTGGCTGACCCTACTCTAAGCTTTCACATGTTAATTAAAAAAAAAAAAAAAGTCACCCACCCCTGGGTGGATCTGATTTTTTTTTTAAATTTTTTTAACATTTATTTATTTTCAAGAGACAGAGACAGAGTGTGAGTGGGGGAGGGGCAGAGAGAGAGGGAGACCCAGAATCTGAAGTAGGCTACAGACTGCAAAGCCCGAAGCAGGGCTCGAACCCACTAAATGTGCGATCATGACCCAAGCTGAAGTCGGACGCTTAACCGACTGAGCCACCCAGGCGTAACCCAGGCCATGATTAAGGCTGAACCCTGAGCTAATGACCTAGGTAAAAGAGCTCAGGAAGGTCTGGCCTCACCTAGGCCTCCTGAGGGGCTAAGAACCCCATACACCTTGTCACAGCTCAGCTTTCCTTCCCCAGAATTTGCCCATGCGATGGTTAATTTTCTGTGTTAACTTGGATAGAATATGGTGACCATTTATTTAGTCAAACAGTAATCTAGATGTTGCTGTAAATGTACTTTTTTTGTTTGTTTGTTTTTGTTTTAGCTGTGCTTAACATTTACAGTCAGTAGACTTTAAGTAAAAGAGATTACTGTCTAGGGGCACCTGGGTGGTCAGTCAGTTAAGTGTCCAACTTCAGCTCAGGTTAGTGGGTTCAAGCCCCACGTCGGGCTCTGTGCTAACTCAGAGCCTGGAGCCTGCTTCGGATTCTGTGTCTCCCTCTCTCTCTCTCTCTCTGCCCCTCCACCACTCGCACTCTGTCTCTCTCTGTCTCTTGAAAATAAATAAATGTTAAAAAAGAAAATTTTTTGTTAAAAAGAGATTACCGTCTATAATGCCAAAGGGCCTCATCCAATCTGTTAGAAGGCTTTAACAGCAAAGACTGAGGTTTCCCAAAGAAGAAAGAATTCTGTAGCCAGACTGCAACACAGAAATTCCGCCTGTGCTCCCAGTCTTTGGATTCAAGCCTGCAACATCAATTCTTACCTGAGTCTCACTTGGACTCACCAGACCCCCCAGTCATATATATAGGACATTCTATATATCTTTTATAGATATATAGCTCCTATTGGTTCTGCCTGTGTTCCCTTGAAGAACCCTGACTAGTACATTCCACACCTTGAATGACCCCCTCTCTCTTTCATCTGTGCAACCCAGCTCACCTCTCAAAGCCTGGCTGAACCACACCTCTTCCAGGAAGCTTTCCTGGACACTTAGCCACCATATGTTCATAGCCTATTCCACTCCTGAGGTATTTAATGCTGCTTTGAGAAACCACTTGGATTCCTGATGTGAAATCTACCCAGGACTGTTAGCTCACCAGAGGGAAGAACAGGGCCTTCTGTTTCATAATCCCATTGGTACCTTGTAGTGCCTGGAACACATTAGGTGCTCATCAATGACTCCTGACTGGCTAGCCTTTTGTTTCGAGCAGCCTGTTTAGTTTACTGGTGTCCCAGGAAGAAGGTGCCATGTAAGGGGTTCAGAACCCCTGCTCAGGACACACATCTGCTTGGAAGCTCCCAGGATGCCTTCAGAAAAGACACAAAGAAGAGGCCTTTGGTTTCTCCATGGAGGAAGCAAATGTACCCCCATGATCTCATGCACCTGTGACCAAGCACTGCCATGTGCAGCCTCTCACACAGGATCTGTGTGTGGTGGGACAAGGCAACCAGTGCCACCAGGAGGGCACCAGACAAGTTGAAAAATACCAGGAAAGCAGGAGAGGGTCACAAACCGGAGGCAAAACTGCCACCAGTCTGCTCTCTCTGATCCACCTCTAGTCCCATCCAGGATGTGCCCTGACTCACATTGCTCATATTTCTGTGCTCATATAACTTAAATCCATGGCGAGGCTTCCATTGGAGGCTTTGTCTGAGGCCTAGGTTCTCAGGATTCTCATTTAAATAGCAACGCTAGCTATATGTACTTGCTTCTTGTTTCATGTTTCTGGAGCATCCGTGCTTCAGGAATCTGTTGCCTGCCCTGTGGAATGCCCAAGAGTGCAGACCTTTCCGTGTCACAAGCTCACAAGAAACTCCAGGGCCACCAGCTCATCACTCACCACTAACCAGCCAGTCCTCAGGAAAAGGACAACCCCAAAAATGTTGATCATACAGGATGTGAACACACCGTCCCAGGTCCCGAACAGCACTGGCTCCCACACAAACAGCTGGCTCTTCCACCAGGGCTGGGGCTGGGCCAGCGTCCCCTGAAAACAGAGCACACAGAATTCAGCATGCAGCGCTTCAGAGGGCCAGCAAGGGGAAGGGAAGGGAAGTAGAACAGGAGGTGGGTAGGAGAACTCCGCTCTACATACATCCACCCTAGTATGCCAGGGCAGGTGTGAATGTGCGCACAGTCTTGAAGATTGTTTCTGCAAAAGCGTCACTGTTCTCTCCCGACAGTGATCCCTGTACCCACACAGGCACAGACTGGTTGTCCAGCAGGCCGGTTCCCTTCTGGCCACTCAGTAGACCACTCCCAGCACGGCTGCAGGTAGGCGTGGCCATGTGACTGAGTTCTGGCCTCTGGAAAATAGGTAGAAGTGTTGTGTGTCACTTCTAGGTGAGTGTGGGATTCTAAGTTCCAGCTTTCTGGATAAGGCCACTTTCCCTCCCAGTATCTCCGTCCCACTGGGATAGCAGCTTCCAGCAGTTACTAATCTTCGTGTAGACTTCCTTTATGCTTTTTGAGCCTCCGTCCCTAATACTGCTGTAATGAATGCTGCATATTAAATTACTTCTGTTTAAAATGCCTGGGGCACCTGGGTGGCACAGTCATTTAAGTGTCCAACTTTGGCTCAGGTCATGATCTCCCAGTTTGTGGATTTGAACCCCATATCAGGCAATGTGCTGACAGCTCAGAGCCTGGAGACTGCTTCGGATTCTGTGTCTCCCTCTCTCTGCCCCTCCCCTGCTCATGCTTGCTCTCTCCCTCTCTCTCAAATAATTAAACATTTTAAAAGTTTTTTTTTTAATGCCTGGAGCGGTCTCTGTTCTCTTGCCTGAACACCACTGTTACGGTGATCTCTAAGCTCCATTCCATCCCACACCCCAGGATTCTAAGGCATCCTTTGGCAGCTGTTTAGAACCAGAGGCTTATTTATAAGCAGTTAAACAGATGCCTACCTTATTTTTCTAATTCAAAAATAACAAAGGCACTTTAACAAAACACTCAAATGGAAACTCTTTACTAAAAAGACTAAACCTTGTGGAAATACTAAAATGACTTGCAGAAAACTAGTAGCAGCTCATGTTGTGAGCTGCTCTTGCACAGGATAGTAGTCTAACTTCACACATCACTAGTCTTCCAGTACCTCAAACTACCATAGCAGTGATCAGGGATTCTCACCTTACAGGGACTAGGAAGCCCCAACTATGGACCGGTGTGGACAAGCAGTCTACCTGGAGCATGTATGTGACCTATAAGCACAGTGAGAAGGCAGAAAAGTTAAGACTACAGGAAATAAAATCTAAGGTCAGAGCTTCTGAATGGCTGAGAGCAAAGGATGTGCCCATGATCGAGGACCCAAAGCTGAGGCCAACCGGCCTTGGTCAAAACAAAAGGAGAGGAGCCCAGCTCCTCTTCTCCTCTTGTAACATGCACCCACAGACCTAGAACGGTCCTTAAAAAACCATCAGGGCAGTCAGTTAAGCCTTAAGCACCCCATGGGATGGCATAACCCACCAGTCCCTGACTCCACTCAGATTTCTGTTCATCTGTCTTTCACAAGCCTACATTTTCCTACGAAGGCCTGTTATAGGTCTGTTATTTATTAGAAACAGCAGTAACAATAGCAGCTCTCAGCAACGAAGAGCAATAATTCAGAGAGTGGCTTTCACCTTCCAAATCAATCTTCTCCTTTGATCCTCACAATGCCCCTGGGAGGCAGGCAGGGAGAGGGCCCCTATTAGAGCAGAGGAAGGAGGCTGGGAGGAGAGACAGGATGGCCCCAAGTCCACGCCAGACTATAAAATCTGTACTTGGCCCTGCACCTCCGGTTATTTGCCCTTTGCTTTCCTAACAGCCAATTCTGTAGGTTCCCATTTGTAACATCCTGAACTTTGCTAAATTATGAAGACGTCTGTCTTACCCATGGATCTCCCATCATGAATTTAGAAATTTTATTCCTCTTCCATCCCAGCCTTCGCATGTCCACTCTGAAGGCTGCTTTATGTGTTTACCTAATGGCTTATGAGAAGCTTTCACTCCCTGGATCTCGTGGGGCTAAATCAGCCTTAAAGAGGCTTCCCAAAGGAGGCAGAAACTTAAGGAGACTCTGTACCCTGAGAATAAAAGTATAAATGGTTTAAAATGAGCTTGGGGACCAGGTCATGACAGCTTATCTCAGGATGCTAAGGGGAATGTGCTTATTTTCTTCTTCTTCTTCTTTTTTTTTTTTTTTTTTACCAAGTGACAAAAGAATATAACTAAGTCTTCCCAGCACCTGCATTTACTCATCAGAGGCCAGTAGGAAGAGCCTGAGTTTAACTCCAAAGCTGCAACCCTGATGTTCTTGAGAGAGAGAGACCAGCATAAGCTCAGGGAGAGAGAGAAGAAGAAGATACAGAAGCACAGGAAAAAGGGAAAGAGGATGAGACAGAGAACCCTAGAATAAAATGCTAAGTAAGTATTTTAGAGACCACAACAGCATTTCCCAGCCCCCCACCCCCTGCACTGACACGCTGTCTCTAGGCATCAGCATAGAAGCACCACTGGGTGCCCATTCCTCACACCTCTCCCTTCTCCACCATGTCCTGCAGCTGCACCACTTCCAGGATGCCCCCAGCCTCTGCCACTGCCCCACAGCTGACTTTTTAGGAGTCTGCCAGCTAGACGACTCAAACCAGTGACCTTGCAGAGTGACCAGTCAGATGGCCCACGGCTGGTATGACTCTGACACCAATTCTGATGTGTGGGTTTTCCCCCCCATACCAAGCATTTCTCCAGCACCAGCTGGGTGTCCTATAATCCAATTTAATTATGATATTTTTTATCTGGAAATAGTCATAAGACTGGTCAACCCCCCAATTCAGATGGTGGTCATAAGTGTAAATTGTCACCTGTGCTTCTGAAAGACTGGCTCTAAATCAGAGGTTCTCATGACACTCGCCTTGAGTTCCATTAGTTTGCTAGAACATCTCAAGGAATTCAGAGAAACACTTCACTTACTAGATTACTGCTGTTATAAAAGCACATAACCCTGGAACAGCCCATGGGAGATGCCCATGGGGGAGAAGTGTGTAGCTTCCATGCTCTCTCCAGGCACACGACGCTCCCCAAATGTCTATGTGTCTACCAGCCTGGAAGCTCTTCAAACCTCGTTCTTTGGGGGTTTTATGGATGCTTCATACATAGGCATAGTTGATTCAATCACCAGCCATTGGGATTTGACTCACACTCTCCAGCCCCCACCTCTCTCCCTGAAAGTTCCAACCCTCTAATCATGGTTGGTGCCCCGGGCAACCAGCCCCCATCCTTAGGTGCTTTCCAAAAGTCACCTTATTAACATAAACCCAGTTGTGGTTGAAAAGGGATGGTTATGAATATCCAGATACCCTTATCACTCTTATCACTTAGAAAATTCCAAGGGTTTTAGGAGCTCTGTGCCAGGGTTGGGGATAAAAACCAAATATTTATTTCTCATTATAAATCACAATATCATGACTGGCTACTCCACAACCTTACTCTCTCTCTGCCCTGCCAGCTTCTTCCAATTCCCCTTCACTCCTGCTCAGGCCAAGGGCAGAGCCATGGATCTGCACCCAAGCAGACATCCAACAGGAGAAGGGAATATCAGCTTCTCCCCCACACCCTGGAACCTCACACCCAACTCCCTCCTTTATGGGAGGGTAAGGAATCCCCTCATATTTCAGATATGCCCTGCCATGAAGGCTATGGCTCACAGATTCTCCCTCTGCGCCTCTACCCAGTCATTACTATCACTGGGGGCAGGAGGAGGGAGAACAGCTGGGGTGATGGTAGGTGACAGTTGGACCAGTTCTGAGCTACCTTTTTCAAAAACATCCAGGGGCACCTGGGTGGCTAAAGCATCCAACTTCGGCTCAGGTCACGTTCTCGCGGTTTGTGGGTTTGAGCCCTGCATCGGGCTTCGTGCTGACAGCTCAGAACCTGGAGCCTGCTTCAGATTCTGTGTCTCCCTCTCTCTCTGCCCCTGCCCCACTCACACTCTGTCTCTCTTTCTCAAAAATAAACATTTAAAAATATAAAATAAAATAAATTTTAAAAATTTAAAAAATCCAGAAAAGTAGTTTTATTATTCACCTTCTGAGCTACTATGCCAGAGCAAGTTGGGTGGTACAGTGGGGAACAACAACAGCGGGGGCTTCTGCGGTGGCCCTGGGCTAAGCGCCGTGCTCACACCAGACACAAGGCTGTCTACCAGAGCGGGGAGATGAATGACTTGGAGAAATTTCTCATTTTATCTGGAACCATTTGCAGGGAGGTCCTGCTGCCATGTCATGGACCAAGTCTTGTCTTTCATGTCCAATTTGTCTAAGATGCTGTGGGGATCCACATGGGTGGCCCCAACAGCTGTGTGCCAAAAAATTAGCCAAGAGTTCCCAGATGTCACTAACAGTTAGATAGCTAAAGGAAAGGTCATGTTGTTTGCAGAAGCCTGCTGGGCCCCTGTGGAAGGCTGTGAGGTGTTGCCAAGGTCCAGATGAACACCTGTAGGGTGTCAGATGCCACAGGCCTCATCCTCAGAGTGAGGGCAGACAGAAACCCATGCATCTCAGAACTTACTGCAGGCTCAGCTTAAGATGGGGCAGTTTGCTAACTAACTAACTTTCAGTAAGTTTGACCTCAGATTTGTCAGCAATTCCATTTGGAATCACTTTTTTAGAACCAAAGAATCAAAATTTCCAAGTGTAAGCATTTGGTTTGTGAGGGCCTTCTGAGACTTTCAGCTTCCTTCCAGACTTCGGGGATGCAAGGAATGCCCAGTCTCAACCCTGTCTCAAGGGGTCTTGCCCACCCCACTTTCATTTTGGTTTTGGTAGAGGCAGGAGTGACGTTGACCACCGTCTGGGTAAGGCTAGAAAGCTTCAGGCTGTTCCTGGTGTCTCCATTCAGTTGGCAAAATGAGACAACCCCATAGGACACGACGCGGTCAGTCTCAGTTTGCAAGACCCTGTGGGGTAGAGGGTTACGAGGAGTGAGTTCTAAGTGGGAGGGCAGTGGGTGCAGGGTGGGTGAAACGAGCAAGCAGGTGGGCCTCTATGGTCCCCATCCCTGAACCTCTCTTTTAACCATTTCAGATGCTGAGGATTCACTTAGTTTGAAAACCCCTTCCAGGGGACATAGGTGCTAAGGAAGGGAAACAGAAACTTGCTCCTCACACAGTCCTCTTTCATGGAGGAAAGAGAAAAGGACAGTCTCTAGACCCTCCAGAGTCACAGTGGAGAATCATGAGCAGGTTTAGAAAAAAAGTATTCTCCTCTACAAACTGAAGGTCAATAGAAGAACAGATTTGTTCTCTCTGTAGACTGCCTTTTTTTTTTTTTTTTCACTTGCAAGACTGGCACAGGCAGGTCCATGCTCAGCGGGGAAATAGATTTCCTTACAGAGCTGAGCTGGGAGGCAGACTGAAAAGCAATCCTGTCTTCTAGCAATCTGGGCAGAGCTGCAATCTGCCCACACTGCAGATTCTTGAGGATGGGCTAGCTAGGTATCTGGCTTCCTGGAAGAGACTTAGGAAGGTCTCATTGTATTCATCAGGCTGGGGCTCTGGCACCATGTGCCCAGTGGAGAAGGTGTGAGATTAGCCAGGCTCCGGCAAGCTGGGCCTGGTTAGGGAGTGGAAATGTCACAGCTCACCAGACTGAACGGAGGGGCTCCCTGCCCAGGACACTGGATACCAATCCACAGCCAGGACCAGGCCCATTCAAGCTGCAGTTGGTGGTACCATATGCAAAAGATACTCTGTCTATGGCTTTGTCTACTGAGAAGAGAAATGCCACTGATTTGGAGGCAGGTCACTATCACTCCTCAGAATCACATCTTCACTCTGGCTCAAGGGGCTCAATCCCTGGGGGCTACTGACATCACTCAGAGCTGTAGAGAAGTGTTCAACCACTATGCTGCCAATGTCCCCCTGGAAACAGGTGAAAAGAACACACTGGGAATTCCACTCAGTCTTTACAGGTCTCTGCAGGAAGACAACAGTCTTCCCCATTTCTTCCCACTGTGAGTGACACAGGTGACAGCCTAAATCCCAACCATCACCTGAGAAAGCCAGATGCTATGACCAGGCTGGGCCAAGGTGCATCATGACAGCCAGGGCTGCCTGGCTCACTTTTGAGCAGCTCCAGTTCTAAGCTATCTCGGGGAACTATCCAGGGGAGAGGTCTGGTCCCAGCTATTGATAACTCTCCTAGAACCTCATCGTCCTCAGATCTGGGCCCCAGGCATCAATTCCAGAATAATATAAGTCTCATTCCACATTCCATGACATAACAGGCTGTGAGGAAGGGAAGTGGCAGTATCTGATATGGAGCCTACTGGGAAGCAGAGGTGGACACTAAGAAATAAGACAAAAAAGAGTGAGAAACAAAACCCCTCAGAATGGGCACCATAAGCATGCTTAAGGGGCACCTGGGTGGCTCAGTTGGTTAAGCGTCCAACTCATGACTTTGGCTCATGTCATGATCTCACAGTTTGTGAATGCAAACCCCATGTCGGGCTCTGCACTGACAGCAGGGAGCCTGCTTGGGATTCTCTCTCTCTCCTCTCTCTCTGTCCATCCCTCAATCTCTCTCTCTCTAAAAAATAAATAAACTTAAAAAAAAAAAAAAGCCACCCAAGCTCAAAGATCAGTTTCTCTCTGTCCTGAGGACACTCAGCCTGCTAGGACAAGTTTGGCAGATTCCAGGGGGCACATCTACCTTCATGCTTGTTGCAAGGGTTTTCCTTCCCCAGCTCCCAGGACTAGAAAGAAGCCAGGGTTTGTCCTCAGAGCCCAGGGGCCTGCACCCCACACTGGAAACACCATGCCTGTGTGCTGGGTACTGTAGTTCAGAGATAGAAGTCTTTCTCCTGTGACTAGAGAATCTCTACACTTGAGCAGGGTATCTAGAAAGGCAGGAAAATTGTACATGAAATGTGCCCAGAGAAGGAAACACTCAGCTTCCTGCACCCAGTAAACTGAGAGGAGTGAGAGAGAAAAGTTCTGTGGTAGGCAATGATATGTGCTCACGCCCAGGAGACTTTTGCAGCCACCGCCAGCAGACCACCTGCCAGGCCTTAAGGAACACACATGACATGTGAGATGGTACCTTTTCTCTCTAATGGCAGCTGGAGGAAAAGAAACCAGGTGAGAAACTACTTCTGCCCACTCAGGTCGGGAGAGGGTCAGAGCAAGACACAGCCTGTCCCTTCCCCACAGAGACTGATTGTGCCTGGAATATACACACATGAGCCAGAAGTTTGCTTTCAGAAAGCTAATTATTTATTAATTACACATCAGAGAATATGCCAAGCTGCTGCTGAAATGTGAAGACGCAGGCCCCCTCCTACTGTGAAATGTGAAGACGCCTGTCCCCCTCGGAACAGGCACCGCCATGTGCAGGAGCTGGGCAGGGGCTCCAGGGGCCGGGGCCCACCTGTGGTACCTGTTTGAGATGCAGACAGCCACATACTTGCTTTGTAGGGGTTCTGTGCAGTTCAGATGTGATGATAATTGTGACAGCTTTTGCAAGCATGAGGCACGACAGACAATTTTAAATGTGGGTGAAGGTCACCTCAGGGAAGTCAGGAAGAAGAGTTAGAAAAGAGGTCTTACTGACCATGTATTTTCTATTTTCCCCACCTAACTTGTCCTCATGTTTCGGGTAAATCCTCGCTCTGTAGCTCAGCCCTGAAAGCTGCCTTCCGAACCCACGTCCAGGACCAGCATTGGAAAAATTAGCCCCTTTCTGTACTGCACTAGTTCTAGAATGGACACCCAGTGAGTGTTCTGTCAGCCCAACCGATGCTAGAAATGGAAATGGTTCTGCAGCAGAGGAGGTCAGGATCCACATGGAGTGGTCAAAGTCTGATTTCCCTGGATTCGAATCTGGGCAGCACCCTTGGTCAATATTGATTTAAGCATTGCTAGAAACGCGAGATCTTCGTGGTAATGTGGGTCTCCTCTGCCACAGAACTAGTTTGAAAGCCAGAGTCTATATACAGTAGTTTCTACAAGCTTGATCTGTGGTTCTTCCGTGCTGTGCATCCTAATCCTTGTCCAAGGCTGATAATCTCCAAAGGCACAACCTGGTCCCACAACTGCACAGCCCCAGGAGGAGCAAGACCCTCCTATGCCATGAAAACACTGATGCTGATGGTTCTGCCTCCTAGAACCACACGGCAGATTCTTCCCCAGAATAGCCACTTCTGCCCGCTGAACTCAGAGCCCAAAGGCACAGTGCCTGGGACACCTGATACCATCCCACAAATGGCAGGAGCCCACAGCAGCAATGCCATGGCCACTTAACAGGAGCTTCCCTTGCCCTTCCCAGCCTCCTTGGCAAAAGGGCAGAGCCTTTCTTGCAGGACTCAGGCTGCCACTAGAAAGTCTACTTGAGTTTAACATCACAGAGCAACATGGGTCCTAACGCCTTCCCTCAGTAATAGGCAAACCAGCTAAATATCAACTGCAAAAGGTTTATTCTTGAGGACATCAGTGGATCAACAGATATTATACCTATTTAAGAATTGTTATGTGATGAGTAGTTCTGACATTTGGAATCACGTTAATGTTTTACATACTCAAAATCAAATCAAATCAAATCAATAAGGATGAGAGAAAAATTAGAACGCAGAGAAATAAGTTAGCCTGACTGTATTTCAGGCAAGGAACATAACCACGCTGAAGGTGGGAAAGAAACTCACCAGAATAACTGGTTCTTTGACTATGTGCTCTCAGTCTAAAGGCAAAAATAAGTACAAATATTAAATTCTAGATATAAAGGTTGTTTTTGACAACTAGATTCGATTCTGAATCTACTTTCTATGAATTGTAGGGTTGAGCAAATAAGTAAATATATATGGGAGTTAAGTTTCTCACGGTTGAAGAAGGGAATTACAACAAAAGAAAGAGGAATGAACAGAAGAATGAACCCTGGGTGATGGACTGGAATGAGAAGTATCAGTTTGAACTTGTGGTTTTTAATATAGATAGAAAAATGTAGAGCTGGATGTGTGTGTGTGTGTGTGTGCATGTATGCCTTCTCTCTGTCCACCTGAAGGCTCTATAAGCAGAAACACCCCAGTAGCGATGCACATACCTAGCACCCAGATCTTGGTCTTTAAATACCATTCCTCACTTTCTTTTTTTTAAATTTTTAAATTTTTTTATTTTTAAAAAAAATATTTATTTATTTTTGAGAGAGCACAAGTCAGGGAGGGGTGGAGGGAAGGTGACAGAGGATCCTAATTGGGCTCTGCATTGACAGAGCAAGCCCAATGTGGGGCTCAAACTCACAAACCACGACATCATGACCTGAGCCAAAGTCGAATGTTCAACTGACTGAGCCCCTCAGATGCCCCCTATTCCTTGCTTTAAGTAACCAAGACTCTTTGGAGAAATGGTTGATTCAAGGCTAGGGAAGAGAAAGTACAAAATGAGCCTGGAATATTTTGTGCCAGAAAGCAAGAAAGCGATGAAAAAGAAAAGGATATGTTATAAGGACATAGGAACTAGCCTGAAGGGAACTGGCCAACTCGGGAATAATTTGAGCATCAAAATAATAACAGCAGGAGAATATTTATGTAATAAAATAAGAATCTGAGTCCATGCAGATGTAAATAAATGAATAAATTAAAATATGAGGAAGAAGGGAAAGTCCTTCATTACAGTAGAAGACTGATTGGCATCTGTAGAAGGAGTGATGGCATTAGAAATGTCACCATTTTGTAATCATGACAGTGACAACTGATTCTGTCAAGAATCATCCATGACTGGGGTGCCTGGGTGGCTCAGTCAGTTAAGTGTCCAACTCTTGATTTCAGCTCCGGTCATGATCTCACGGTTTGTGAGATCAAGCCCCGCTTCCAGCTCTATGTTGACAGCACAGAGCCTGCTTGGGATTCTCTCTCTCTCCCACTCTCTGCCCCTCTCCCACTCATGCACGCATGTGCATGCTCTCTCTCTCCCGAAATAAATAAATAAACTTAAAAAAAAAAAAAAAGAGAATCATCCATGGATACTGATGCCAGTGGGTGAAAGACTAATGAGGAACAGGATATTTCCACAGTCTCAAAGTATCCCCAACAAATTGTTTATTAATTACAAAAGGAAAATCAGTAACTTTAGAGTGGATTAACTTAGCAGACACCACTTTAAATAAATAACCAAAGTGAACATCACCAAAAATGAGACGAACAGAAGTCCTGTACATCTTAGAGAGGAACACAACTATCACTCTAGAGCATTCCTGCCAAAAATACAAAACCTATATCCTATTGTGAGGGGTCATGTCTCAAAGTGAGAGATGTTCCACAAAATAACTGACTTGTGTTCTTCAAAAAATGTCAAGGTCATGAAAGACCAAGAAAGTCTAAGTAACAGTTCTAGATTAAAGAATAGTATGGGGTGCCTGGGTAGCTCAGTTGGTTGAGCATTCAGCTCTTGATTTGGGCTCAGGTCATGATCTCAGTTTGTGAGTTTGAGCCCCATCGCAGTTTGTGAGTTTGAGCCCCACATCAGTCTCTGCACTGACAGTGTGGAGCCTGCTTGGGAGTCTCTCTCTCTCCCACTCTTTCTGCCCCTCCTCACCTTCTCTCAAAATAAATAAACTTAATAAAAAAATTATTTTAAAAAAAGGTAGAGACGTGGCAACTATGTGCAATGTGTAATCCTGGACTGGACTCTGGGCCAGGGAAGAAATGTTATAGGATATTAGGGGGATAACTGGCAAAACTGGAATGCTGGAATGTGGAATGATGGATTAGATAATAGGATTACCAATATTACATTTCCTGATCTTGATAAATATACTGTGGTTAGGCAAAAGAAAATTCTTGTTCTTAGGAAACACACACTGAAGAATTCATGGATAGAGGTACATGGTGTATACAAATTACTCGCAAATGGTTTAGGGAAAAATATAGAATATAATATATATTAGAATATGTAGACATATATATATGTGTATATATATATACATAAATGGAATAGAAACAGAGGGCATACTAATGATAAAGCAAAAGGACAAAATGTTAACAACTGGTGAAATCTGAGTCAAGAGTGTATGAGCATTCTTTGTGCTACTGCAACTTTCTATGACTATGAAATTTTATCAAAATGTTAAAGTTTAAAAATAAATAAATAGTAAGTTCAACAAAAGCTATATTTATACAAGGAGCCCAGACACTTACAAAAAAAAAAATAGCTTGTGTATTCCTGTGCCCAACATGAAACAGATTTTTACTACATGTGAGTTAGCTGAATGAATGAATGAATGAATGAATGAATAAATGTGCTTTAGAAAGTAACATTAGACACCTCTTTCAAAATGGCAGATAAAGCACTGCTGTGCCTTCCAAATTACCATGAAAATGACAGAAAAGATGTGTTGTGTTTTTTTTTAAGTGTAAAAGTATACTTATAACTAGAAGGGGAAAAGAAACAAGTGCCAGCAGCAGATTAGACATTTGAGGAAATTCTACAGATGGGCTTAGAGGGGTAAGAAGAAGCAAAAGAAGGAGAAGCAGGGCAGCTGAGAGAAAGGCTGCCTTCCAAAGCACCTGAGAAGCTCCAAGTGCAGAGCCGGCCATCCCTGGGCGTGGACACAGACAGGGCAATCACTGGCCATGACTTTATCTTGGAGCCTTTGTCGTGTGTATGGAAGTAACATGTGTATGGCACTTACAACATTGAAGACAGGGTTGGTAAAGGGCCTAGGTGCTTGCCAAGTTCCTGCATTTTACATTGACGTGGTACAGTCTTAACTCTAAATAAACCGTGAAAAGTTTGATTTGTACACTTAATCCCTAGAACAGCCGTTCTCAAACTTTTTGGTCTCAAGGCCCCTTTACATTCTTAAAAATTATCAAGGACTCCAGAGAGAGCTTTTTGTTTAGGTGTGTTATATCTATCAACATTTACCATATTAGAAACTTACAGGAAGATATTTTTAAATATTTATTAATCATTTCAATATAACAGTAATAATAAGCTCACTATCTGTTAAAATAAATTACCTATTCTCATGAAAAATAACTACTTTCCAAAACAAAAAAGTTTAATGAAAAGAGGCCTTGTTATACATTTTGCCTATCATCTTAATGTCTGGTCTGACACAACACAGCTGGATTCTCATATCTACTTCTGCGTTCATTCTGTTGTAAAATGTTTTTGAAATACATGCAAACAATTTGGCCTCCCACAGTTCTATACTTAGACAAGGAAAGAGTAATTAGTACCACTGATCCCTACGTGAAAAAAATTACCGTCCCCCAGAAGAAAAGAGAATTACAAAACAGAGTGACATACTATATAAGAAACAGCTGTAGCCACACAGGGCCAGGAGAATGAAAGGAAACTTGAAAGAAATGAAGACCCTGTTGCTCAGAGGCAGCAAAGCTTTAATAACTTAATATCATGTTTTCTTCTCCATGAGTCCAAGAATATCACTTGGTTATCCAGTTAAACATACACACACCCCTCACTATTGTAAATGCCATCCTAAATTTTTTTAATGTTTACTTATTTTTGAGAGAGACACATAGAGAGAGAGAGAGAGAGAGAGAGAGAGAGAGAGAGAGAGAGAGAGAGTGCACAAGCCGGGAAGGGGCAAAGAGAGGGAAACAGAGGCTGGGTCTGCACTGACAGCAGTGAGTCCCATGGGCGAGGGTGGGGGAGGGGGGACAAACTCACGAAATGTGAAATCATGACTTGAGCTGAAGTCGGGCACTTAACCAACTGAGCCACCCAGTTGCCCGTAAATGCCATTTCTAGGTTTAAAATTTTTATAAACAACTACAACAAATGTGGAAATGTTCATTATAATTACAGGAAGAAATATATAAATTTTATAAACCTTGACAATGTAAAAATAATAATCCAACTAATAAAAAAATTAGAAAGGAAATGGGGTAAAGGGATGGAAGAATAAATGTTCCAATGCCTTCTTTTTGTTAGATCAGGAAGCAATAAGTAAATGATTCATAAACTGATAACTTGGGGCACCTGGGTGGCTCAGTCGGTTAAGTGTCTGACTTTGGCTCAGGTCATGATCTCATGGCTCATGAGTTTGAGCCCCGCATCAGGCTCTGTGCTGACAGCTCAGAACCTGGAGCCTGCTTCAGATTCTGTGTCTCCTTCTCTCTCTACCACTCCCCCACTCATGCTCTGTCTCTTTCTCAAAAATAAACATTAAAGAAATTTTTTAATAAACTGATAACTTGGTCAAGAAATGAAGGCATAAATATATTACTTAAAGGTACAATGATAACCACCATGGAAAATAAAAATGAGAAACCATAAGCATAAGCAGTGGATGTCTCTGGAAAGTGTGGGTGAAGGAAGAAGGGCAGAAGACTTAACTTTTTATATCATTCTCTATTGTTTGAATTGTTTTTTTATTACATGCATGCAGTACTTTTTAAAAAATGTTTACTTATTTATTTTGAGAGAGAGTGTGTGTGCACAAGTACAAAGAGGGAGAGAGAGAATCCCCAGCAGGTTCCTCACTGTCAGCACAGAGCCCAGCACAGGACTCAATCTCACAAACTGTGAGATCATGACTTGAACAGAAATGAAGAGTCAGACACTTAACCAACTGAGCCACCCAGGCACCCCTTGTTGTTCTTAAACAACAGTAAATCTCCTTTGCGGAAAGTGTCATACATAGTTCTTTACTTACACTTGACTGGATATTAAGGCTGTTTAGGGAACTGAGATATAGATGGATAGAGAAAATGTAGGGAGAAGAGTAAAAGAAAGAAATCTCATAATTGGCCTTCCATAGTCTAATCTGTTAGTTCATGGGGATTTAGTTAAATTTCTGATATTTAAAAAAAATTTTTTAATGTTTATTTATTTTTGAGGGAGAGAGAGAGCAAGGGAGGGCAGAGAGAGAGGGAGACCCAGAATCTGAAGCAGGCTCCAGGCTCTGAGCTGTCAGCACAGAGCCTGACGCAGGGCTCAAACTCACCAACCACAAGATTATGACCTGAGCCAGTTGGGTGCTTAACTGACTGAGCCACCCAGGTAAATTTCCTATACTTTATTTATGTTTATTTATTTTTGAAAGAGAGAGAAAGCGCACACATGCACATGTGTGTGAGCGAGCGGGCGAGGGGCAGAGAGAGAGGGAGAGAGAGAGAGAATCCCAGGCAGGTTCCACACTGTCAGTACAGAGCCCCACATGGGGCTCCATCTCATGAACAGTGAGCTCATGACCTGAGCCAAAATCAAGAATTGGACCCTTAACCACTGAGCCACCCAGGTTCCCCAGTAATCCTGGTTTTAACTCAACCTCATTTTTTGCAGCACCAAAAGATACCTGTGGTTTGAATCACATTTTGTTTATTTATTCATATTTTTGTAATGTTTATTTAATTATTTTGAGAGAGAGCAGGGGAGGGGCAGAGAGAGAATCCAGAGCAGGCTCCATGCTGTCAGCATGGAACCCGACACAGGACTCAATCCCATGACCCTGGGATCATGACCTGAGCCAAAATCAAGAATCAGACAACGAATCCAGCCACCAAGGTGCCTCTGAGTCACATTTTAAATGTGTCAGATGGACAGGATACTTAAAGTGAAGTCTTTTGTAAAATTGATGTCTGTTCTTAAAATCTGTGTATCTTTTAAGAGAAATTATAATGTGGTTTTGCTATGTGTTGTTCTTTACTGTAACTGCCTAAAATAAAAAGTGAAGCTTACTCAAAATGAGACATGGCTTTCTGTTTTAGGTTAAATTTTACAGACACTGGGATTCACATTAGAGCAAATTTATCACCTGCACCAGACATAACTATTTTTTCCAGAGTGAGGGTTGCTAAGGCCACCAGTGCCTCCGGTTTATCAGAAAGCACCTAAGTCCTGTAACTGCTGACAGGGACTGTTTAGTAAAGAACATCACAGGTTTTTTTACACAGACCAGGGGTTTTTACACCACTATATTTTTCTCTTTATGCCTGTAAAGAAAAAAAACATGCACACACCAAAATAAGAACAAAAGAAATGAAAATAGGACCTTTCTCCTGAGAAATAGAAATGCCAAGCATTATTTTCTTGGAAATGCATCAGAGCCTATATAGGTGCCACGTCTGAAGAATTTTGTCAAACTATTCTAAAGCATACCACCATAGTCCTTTGATTAGGTATTAAATCCATAATCACCATAGTCCTTTGATTAGGTATTAAATCCATAATCACCATAGTCCTTTGATTAGGTATTAAAACTCAGAAAGAAAAAAATTAAGAATTAGTTTCAATTGTACACTCGGTAATGATTGAGGAGCAAAAAGAGATATTGAATTATACTCGGGTATGTATATTTCCTTAAATCTTACTACAATTATTTAATACTGTTCTGTGAATGTAGAAGTATCTGGTGTTTCAACTGTTATCCTGAAGAGATATATTTTGGTTAGAGAAAGGATAAAATTAATGGAAAAATATCCACCCCATAGGAAGTCACAATGTTCAATCAGGCCACACCAGGGAGTAAGCACCACCTAGTGGCACCTTACTCAAATTACAAGAATAGTATTTCAGAGTTAGTAGGATTCTCCTTACAAGCCCCAGCTTATTAAAAGATGACAAGGACTGTGTTTTTTACATATCTGGCCATGAATAAAATGTACCCTAAGGCAGTAAGAAGTTATAAAGTCTCCTAGTCTGTCCATTCACAGCTAGGCAGAATGTAGGAATCATCTTTTTCCTTTCCTATATCTTATGACATTATAACATCTTAAAAATCTTGCTGACCGAGGAAAGATTGACCCTCCCAGGGCTGACCAATTCTTAGAGATAGGAGAGGGCTGGCCAGGAGCATGCCTTTCCTATGCAAACCAACCAACTCTGAGTCTGTCTCCCAAATCACCCCTTTTTATCTAACCTTCATACAACAAGTGAATATTTCCCCTGGCCTAACCCACCCCAGGGCCAGGCACTAGGCAACTAGAGAACACCCCATAGCCCAAAGCCCACCAGAAGTATTCCAACTAGCCAATCCTAAACTGCCTTGCCCTGATTTTCCCATGGAAAAGGCTGTGGTCCAGGCTCTCCCCTAGCTCCTGCTTCTGCCTCCTAGCCAGAGCCTGATGCTTCCCCTGTGGCCATGCATGGCATGGGATCCTCACCTCCTTCTTTTGGGAAATGAAAATAGTAAAATTTCAATGTTATTGACCTCTTCATGTCATCACTCAATCCCCTCCATAAATGAAGATTCTGTGGGTATAAATGAGACAGGATTGTACTTAATTCATTTCAGTGAAGAATCACTTCCATCACAGTCTCTAGGGAACCTTCATTCATAAAATGTCTCCATTCCCCTTTGTTCAAATATGCAGCATTTTTGGCTCAAATGTCATTTTGGGGGTTGACCTTCTAGGCTAAGTAGCAAACAAGGGCTATAAAATGGAAAGAGAGAGCAACAAAGAGGTGAGAGCAGGAAGGGTGACAGTGCCCACATGAAAGCCTCAGACTCAACACTGAGAACCAGTTCTGTCCCTTCTTCTCTCCCAGATTCCAGGACTGTGAGCCTCTTTTCTTCTGCCATCTCCAAAAGTTCATTCTGTCCGGGTACCTTTGGTGGCTTGGCAGTGAAGCTACCAGCTGAAGCTTCAAGGCTTCATGTGCATGGAGTCCCTTCCAAAGATTATACCTAATTTTGTATTTGTGATTTGTATCTTAAGACAATGTCTAAAATCAGACAAGCTTCATGCTCTACAAAAACTGGGAAGGCAAGAGGGGTCATGGCTCCAAGGACCCCCGAGACCCCTGATGTGAGCCCTTCTCTTCTGCCCAACTATTTAGGGCCTCAGTTTCTTTATCCGTAAAAGGAGGGGCTAACAGAGCAGTTTTGTCTTAAGTTCCCTTTTCCTTTCTCCTTAGTTATATTCATTTCTCTACATACTAACAAAGCAATACCCTAGAACCTCACATGTGGCTCCCAAGGCTCACTCCGAATATTGGTGTTTTAAAGATTCCAAAACAGGCCTGATAAACACATGGCAAAAACACAAGCCAGTTCTTCACTGTACACTGGCTGATGGGGGCACAGAAAACCAAAGCAAAGCTTTTGCAATGAAGCCTGACACCAATGCTCAAAATTATACTATAACCTAAAGACAGGATGCATTACGCTAAATCCAGAGCTGTGGTACGGGTTAGCACTTGTGGTTCTAGCCTATCTCTGCCACTTGTTGCACATGTCTTCTGACAAGTCATTCAACACCTTTGGCCTTGTTTCTTGACATGCTGAGGAAGGGGACTGGGCCAGCGGTCTCTGAGAACCCCTCTGCCTCTTAAAATGTTTGCTTCTATCTGCCTCTCTTGTTAGTGCTACCTCATTGCTCTCCAGTGTCCCACAATATGACCACACTCTCTTTTTTACCCTTACCATCCTAAGCTAACCTGGGTACGCCACTGACTTGAGGCAGAGAAAACAGGGAGAGAGCACAGGATGAGAGGACAGAGAAAGGAAAGGGAGGGCAAGGAAGTCAGGCAATGCTGGGTGGGGCATGTTCAGGGTCAGACACGGCTCACCCCCCGGAAGTCAACCTGGAAACACCTCCTCCTACACATAGGCCAGATGCCATGGCTCTACCAGGGCACCTACTTCCTGGGTCTTCATCAGGCTCTTTTCCAGGGTGATAAGCTCAGGTCAGCCAGACTTTAGCAACCAGATTTCCTAAAGAAGGGTCCTCATAGACTATTCCTACAGGAGCCAAATCTCTTGGAAGAAAGCTAGATGGGGAGGAAAGAACACAAGTCACTCATACTAGCTAATCTGCAGCGTTTGGTGACTTGTTTGCATCCCATAGCGTAACACAGGTCCCCTTTAAGTTTCTCTGGAGACCATCTAACCCTGGGAGAAGGAAGACAAGAACCTCAGATTCATTGGAGGCATTCCTTATTCCATAGCAGTTAAGGGATTTCAGTTTTAACATCTCCAGCAATAGCTATTACTGGAGATCCTGGCAATAATATGCACTCAATAAATCCACGGTAAGCTGAGCTCAATATTCTCACTATTCCCCATGCTAAAAGCTTTTGATCCTGCTGGACTTCAGACCTCACTGAGCATGTCTATTTGCTATCTCTCCCTGTCTCAGGCCACCTGCTTTCTCCTGCCAGCTTAATCTTCCTGACATATCATGTCCACCACAGTCCTCTCTGTCCAGGGACTCGCAGAGACAAGCATGGAATACATGGTTTTTAGCCTTCCATTCTCCTCCCTCTGGCTCCAGCTGTTCCTTAACTTCCCAGGCCCATGTTTCACAAACAGTGTACTCTACTGGGTTTCAGTGTGAAATCTGCTTCATCCAGTCACTGAACACACACTGTATTTAGTGCTCACCATGTGACGGGCTCTGGGCCAGATCTTTCCACATATGGCATAAAAGCCTTGAAAATCAGGTACTCCCACCCCATCTCACAGTTGTGGAAGCAGAGTTGGAGCCCTGAATAACTTGCCCAAAGGTCCAGCACAACCAGTGACAAAGTCAGAATTTGGAACCCAGCTTCTCAGGTTCAAGTCATGTTAGTGAAGCACCTGAGGACAGAGGTTGCCAGAACAAGACCTGTACCTGCCAGAGATTCAGTAGGTTCCCAAACATGCACACATACACACATACTCACACACAATCTCAAGCCACTCCACAACCATCTGGGTCTAGAAAGTGTCCCATCTTCCTCAGCTCACCCAGCCCACCCAGCCTGCTATCCTGGACAATGCCCCACATTCTGGTTTCAGCCACTGAAATAATTCTGGATTTGGGATTCAAGTCTTTGCTGTGCTGAGTTCTGCATTAATTCCCCAACTGAACCTTCTGATTACTTATTATCATTCTGTACATTATGTACATTCTGGAACAAATACATACTCCTCACCCTAGTTTTATTATTAGCCAACATTCACTGGCTGCTCACTATTGAACCAAGCACTACACTAAATATTTACATGAATTATCTCTTTTAATCTTTGTAACTCTCTTTATTGTAGCCATTTTATAGGTGAGGAAACAGAGACTTAGCTAAGTAACTTGTCCAAGGTCACAAATCACAAAGTATTAGTCAGTACTTGAATCCAGGCAGCCCATGTATGCTTGACCGCCATACTATTAACCTGATCTACAGCCTCAGGTCCCAGCTGGTCCACTTACTACTGACCAACACACACACACACGCACACACACGCACACACACACCACCTGGTCTTGAGATAATTAAAGCGAAACTAAGAGTCCATTAATTCACCTCTCCACTTAACTCACAAGCATCACCACTGTGGCCAAATATCCTAAGAGCTACTTTCTAGTCACAGTGACCAAGAGAAGAGCAGATCTGAACTGAAGGATTTGGCACAGGGTGCTGCCTTCTTATTCCTCCGTCCTTCAAACTCCAAAGCTCCTAGCAGAATTCCTGACTACCAAGGCTGGAGTGAAGGTAGAAAAAGGTTCATAGGAAACTTGGAGGGCCAGCCACTCCCAGAGTTCAGCTTCACATGTTAGCTACCCAACCGGCTACCTGCTCTCCACACAGGCCTCTGGTTTGCCATCTGAGTGGCTCTGTTTCACCGCTAGGGCAAGAGACAAAGAGAAGAAAGGCCTTGGCAATAAGCACGCTTGGGTTCTAAGTGCCTCTGTTTTTCTCATCTGTCAAACCAAAATAATCATATTTCTTCCAGAATGTGTTATGAAGATTAAATTAAGTAATGCATATGAAATGTTCATTATGTAATAAGCACCCACCAATCGGTAGTATCATTTTCCTACCTGTTCAGCCTGGGATGTGTTACCTGGCTTCACCATATATGTTCTACTGCCACCAATACTTCGACACCTAATGCAGATGGCAGCTCCCTCAATCTCTAGTGAGCTCAGTTCAGTTAAGTAGAACCAGCACTAACTGAACATTTTCTATATGCTAAACACTAATGACAGGTATTGAGGATGCAACAATGAATCAGGGGTTCACAACCATAAGGGAGATAGGAAAGGAACAGCTTGTTTCAATGCTACACGGTAAGTGCAGTGATAGAGCATGTGCCTGGAGCAGGGGAGCAGAGTCAGATCATGGAAGGCTTTGGGGGCCAAGAGTTTGAGCTGAATTCTGAAAGCAGTAAGAAGCCATTGAAAGGCTTTTAGCAAAGCAGTCGAATGTATAGATTTCTGCTGTAGAAAGGAGCAATGTGGAGAAAGAGGTTAGGAGAGTATGAATAATCCAATTCAGAAATGGTGCTCAGGACAAGACAGTGCAACGGAGACAGAGAAAAAGGATGAATTTCAAGCATCAAGTGAACACCAAAGGCCTTGACACTGAACACTGTCCAGTCCCTCAATATTTGAAGATTGAGGGAGAGGGAGATGGAGAGAGGGAATACAAAGCCCTTTGTATCTACCACATTTTTAAAAGCAACTCTTTTGGGGCACCTGGGTGGCTCAGTTGGTTGAGCATCCGACTTCGGCTCAGGTTATGATCTCGTGGTTTGTGAGTTCAAGCCCCGCATCAGGCTTGGTGCTGAGAGTTCAGGGCCTGGAGCCTGCTTCAGATTCTGTGTCTCCCTCTCTCTCTGTCCCCTCCCCCTCTCCCTCTCTCTCCCTTTCTCTCTCTTTCTCTCTCTCCCAAAAAATAAATAAACATTAAAATATTAGAAATAAGTAAATAAAAATAAAAAGAACTCTCTCTTGGTGCACTTATGACAATTTAATTTACATTGTGGGCATCTACTGCTTGTTTATTTGCTCAACCAACTAACATTCATCATCCACTTAAATGCCAGGCACTGCCTCAGGTACTTGGAGGGTTCCAGTGACAAGTCAGTTAAGAGAGAAGTATCAGCAAAGACCACCAAAGGGGAAAGACACAAGCACAGAGCCTGGGGAATGGTGACTTTTGGCTGGCATGTGGGGCACAAAGAAGATTCAAGGGACCAGGCTTGAAACTCCAGCAGGATCAGCCTGTGCAGGACCTAAGCTAAGGAGTTTGAGCTCTGAGTAGCGGACACATGGAGCCACTGAAGGTTTTTAACAGGGGAGAGAGGGGTACAGGTGAGCTTCAACAGATCCTTCTCACAAAGATGAATCAAGAATATCTTGTCTCTTTTTTTGGAATCCCTGTGGACAAGAGCCTCATATTTTTCGTGTAGGCATCTTTCTCATGCCCAACATGGCAGCCATTATTTCAGAAGTGGTCCACTAATACATGTGAAGTGTGTTAACACTCACGTATAGTCTTACATAGCTAAAGAAAACACATGAGAAGCTGGTCAAGCTAAATAAATGTGAAGACCCCTGACAAATCAAGGTCTCTCTAATGGTCCTCGGCCACACTAAGAGCATGGCCACAGGCCTTTCCATCCAGGAAAGAACAGCTCTGGGCAGGCATTCTGCCGAGTCTCCAGTCTCTCACTTCTCAGCAGCATGAAAACTGGCAGAGTTGAATGTCAGGAGCTAAGTACAAGGGTGTGGGGTACAGCCCTGGACCTGCCAGGGGGAGAGGAGCAGTACCCTGTGCTGAGTACTCACCATCTGTCAGCCACCATGCTGCATTTTTCACATGTACCCATGAACCTGAAGAGGGGGTAACTGGCCAGTTTGGATTCCCCCACCAACTTACAACACCTCCTGCCTCATCTGCCCTTTGTCTCAAGACCCCCAGGTTCTGGAGCCTGCTCTCTTGCTATTGTTTGAGGGCTTGAGTTGATCCTCTCCCTTCATGGCAGGCTTATTCCCCACACCCCATTATAATGCCAGAACCCCTCCTGCCCTTCTCTACAAAGCATGAGAGAAATCCAAGGGATGGTGAAAACTTCAAGGTTGAGTGATCATTAAATAGCAAGACCACTGCAGATAGTTTCCTGATTAACACCTAAGCATGGCTTTTTATTTTTTAAAGGAATTAACTGTATTTCTGCAGAGAACTCCTTCAGTTCCATAGCTATGTTGAATATTTACTACAACTAATGATCAACAGGGAAAGAAAAAAAAAAAAAAAAAGACCTGCAGACATCAGGAAATCCAGAAATCCATTTGGCTTCAGCATATATGAGTTTTTCAGAAATAAATTTACCTCCTTGCACGGGTTTGATTCAAAAGTAAAAGGAGTTCATATTATCTAAGTCCTCACTCTGTTCATGGAAAACCTCCATGGGGCAAGAAGGAATGCTCAGGATTCAAAACCCATTACAAATAATACCAAAGAAGATTTTCTGCACACAGATGATTAAGAGTTGGCTTAATATTTTCTTGATTAAGCGAGAATACCAAAATAAACTTCTGAGATAATTACTTTTAAAATAGTCTACCATAAAGTTTCCATTCAGCTTCTTGTCTGGGTGCCCCTTGTTGGATCTCAGACCCCCGCAAGGCACAAGCCTACCTGTTGGGCTGCCTCATGGAAGAGTTCCTGCACTTGAGACATCTGGGCTGTTCTCCTGGAAATGGGGTCCTGGTGGTCTGGGTGGGGAGACCCCTCTGGAAGGTAAACACCATCTTTGGTCAGGCTGGCTCTTCTTCCCTCCATCCGTAGGATCCATCCTTTCTTCATACACCACACACAGCCCTGACCAAGGAAGGGACCTTGTTCTACCTCATCTGGAAACACCCCTTTCCTCTCTTTGGTACCCAAATCTATTCCACACATCTTTCAGAACCTCCCTGTGCTCACACCTTGCTGTCCTGGAGCCACACTTGCCCCCAGAGCTTTCTTCCCTGAGCTCCTTCAGTATGGGGGTCAGAGCCAGCTGCCAGTTTACCCAGCCCCAGAGGACACAGTCTGACACTCCCCTCTCATCCTTGTGAACCCCTCTGTCCACAGCAAAGGCAGAAGTGGCTCCCTAGAACTGGTTGCAGGTAGTGAGTGAATACAGATTGGTCCATGGGCGGAGGGAGACAGAGGAGTTTAGGTGGTTCTTTGAAGGTCCCCTCTGGAGCAGGGCCAGAAAGGGTAGGGGAGTGGAGACAGCAGGTAAGCAAAAGAGGACTGAGCATCATTATAAGAGCTTGGTTCTCTTCAGACGGGCAGTCTTCCCCTTGGTACCAGAACCAGCTTTCCCTGGAGCAGGGACTTTGCGCCCTGCCTGTTCGCCCCCTTTCCCTAGCACGGGGATGGGACAGAGACAGGGCTCATGACATTTTGGAAGGAGAAAAGGGAGAATGAGAGGGGGGCATGGGGGCAGAGTTTGTCATGTGAGAAGAACACGATCAATGACAGCAGCCAGAGAAGGCGGGAAGGGAAAGAGTATTCCAAGAAAAGAGCTGGGAGCTGGGGGCCGGGAGACTGCGAGGTTTTGGCGGGCTGCGGAGATGAGCTGGGTGTGAGGGAGACCCCAGAAAGGTCCCCGCGGCTCTCGGCCCCGCTGCCAACGCACAGCCAGGCGAGTCTGGAGCGAGGCGCGCTGGGCCTGGCTTGACCCCCGCCGCTCGGGCCCTCGGTGTGCGGAAAAGGACCCCCAGGTTTCCGGAGAGCCGCTCCGGATCCGCAGCCCTGGCTCCCGCGCGTCTCAGTCAGCATCCCCACTTCTGCGAATCCCAGATGGAGCAGCCCACACCCGCCTCTCGATCCTGGGGAGAACCCACCATTCCTCTTCTGGGCGCGGGGCAGGCACGCGCGCGTCCGAGTGTCCGCGTGCAAACGCTCAGGTGCACACGCGCGCCCCGTGACGCGGGGGCGGGGCGGGGATTACCTGAGCAGGTGGCAACGCCGGGTTACCTTACTACCGGACAGAGCTCCTCCAGGGAGAGGAGTCGTCCCCAAGACCACTCTGTGCACTCCCCACCCACCAGCCCCATCCACCCTCACCTGCCGCAGGATCAGCGAGCTCTAGCGCGGGGCCCGCCTTGTCCCCGCTCCCCTAGCCCCCGCCACGTGGCTGACCAGGTGTGCTCTGCGCGGGTCCCCCTGTCCAGCTGGAGAGGCGGGTCTCGTCCGGGCTCGGCCACCCCAGCCACGCCTTCATTCGGGAACCTCGGTGCCAGGTGGAGAGGGAGGGGCTGCTGAGATTTCCCCTCCCCAAGGGTGGGGCCCGCACACCTAGCGCCTCCCAGGAGGGCTCCGCTCTACGCGACAGAGCTGCCAGGCCTGGGAGGAGGGGACGGGAATCTGGAGCCCCGGCCGAGTTACCGGGAGGGGAAGTGGGGACTCCGCTAGCTCTCAGACGTGACCGGACCAGCCACTGCCGCTGCAGCCCTCGGCCAATTCAGTGCCACCAGCTGAGGTGGCCAGCCCTGGGAAATAGGACGCGGCGCGATCCTACTCACTGCAGTTCTGAGAAATTGTCCAACCTTGCACACCAGAGTGAGAAAGGGCGGGGAGCCCGAGGGCCCACAACTCCCACACTGGCCCCGTGCCCCCCTGGGCGGGTGCAGAAGCCTCTGGGCAGGAGAGGAGACTGCGCTCCAGAGGTCCCCCCGTGCGGCTGGCTACACCACCAGCTGACCCTCAACTCGAAGAAAGTGCAACTCTTTTGCCCTTCACCACCTTCAGCAAGACTGAGAACCGACTTCCCCAGGGAGTGAAATAAGATATCCAGGACTCCAGCTTGCAGGGGAGGGGGCGGGGGGGGGGGTACTGAATTAACATACAGAGGATTAAATTATCTCCATTTCCAATCTGGCATATTTCCTAATCCTTAAATAACTTGCTAGGCTTCCATGTGGGCTTCTGAAAACAGGAGGGCAGCTGGGAGTACTTCCCACGCCCACATGAGCCTTTGTGTGAAAATCCCTAAAAATAGAGGTTGTTCTTTTAAAAACAAAAGGGAAGGCAAAACCATGGGAACACTGACAAGAGTCCCAACATCTCCTGCTCCAGTAAAGGCTTTTTTGGTATGGAAAGATACATAGCATAAAGTGTGCCATTTTGATCATTTTTAAATGTACAATTCAGTGGCATTAATTACATTCACTATGCTGTGCAACCATCACTGCTCTTTTTTCATCACCCCAAACAGAAACTCTGCACCCATTAAGCAATAATTCTCCATCTCCCCCTTCCTCAGCCCATGGTCACCTCTAATCTACTTTTTGTCTCTATGAATTTACTTCTTCAAGGTATTTCACATAAGCAGAATCAGACAATATTTGCCCTTCTGTGTCTGGCTTATTTCAGTTAGCATGTCCTCAAGGTTCATTCATGTTGTAGCGTGTGGTGAAACTTCATTCCCAGCAAAGAAGTTTTTAATTACCCATCTCTGCAAGAGGAAAGACTCCCAGAATAAATTACACATTAGCCGTCTGTAAACAACGGATAGATAGGTGGGCAGGATAACACTGTCGTTTTATTGGAATTGACTGTATATCCGTATACTACATCTACATGGCCAGTAGACTCATTTTTATTATTCAATTTGGGGTCACACATGACACTTTTATTTTTTGCCTTAAAAATAAAAGGTTGGTTTCCTGTTTGCTATCATTTTCTGATGAGCCTCCCTCTAAGTGTCTGTGTGAATTTTGAACAATACACATTCACTTCCATTTCAGCCTGAGCTAAAAACATTAGAAAAGGAAATCCACACTGCTGTTCATAACCACCTTTTTTGTTACTCATTACTTTCTAAATGAGAAGTTCCCTTCAAAGCTTATAAACATCTTCAAGCCCAAGAACAAATGTTTGTTTATTTTCCTTATGTTAAAGCAAGAGAAACCTACCCATCTTGCTTAATGTAGATTTATCTTATAACAATGATATATTTTTTTAAAAAACCCACATTTGCTATATTTAAAAACACTACCCTTGTATATCCTTTGAATAGAACAATTCCATTTTTAACATACTACCCTATCTAACCTAGTATAAGGATGTTAACTGCATCATTAATCCGTAATAGTTAAAAAAAATTAGAAGCAAAATATCCATTAACAGAAGATTATTAAATAAGTTATGGTACAGCCATGCTCTGGCAACCAGTATTGGAAAGAATTAGGTGTTTTTATACGTACTAACATGGAACTCTGTTCATCACATAATAAGTAAAAACACCAAGTTGCAGAATAATGTGTAATTATTTTTTATAATGCAATGTATACATATATGTAGTTTGTATGGAAAAACACATCAATCTGTTAATAGTGATTATCTCTAAGGAGTGGGATTGAGATAGTGGGAGAGGAAATCTACTCTGGTGTACAAATTCTGGATTTTTAATGTTTTTTTTTTTTTTATGATTAGCACATTACTTTTGGAGTCTAAAAACTAAATAAGAAAATTAGAAGACAATGTGGGGCAGATTGTATTTTCTGAAGATGGTTACACTAACGTATCCCATCTCTTATGGTCTTCTTGCAATATGACATTAATGTTCCTTCAAAAAGAGATGGGTCTATGTTCCCTATGCTTGAGCCTGAACAGACCTTTGTGAGTGCCTTAACCAACGGTAGGAATGGAAGAAATGACACTGCTTGACTTCCTAGGATAGAATATAAAAGCAGTAGGCAGTCCATCTGGCTTCCTTGCTCTCAGATCACTTGTGCTTGGAATTCAGCCACCATGTTGTGAGGAAGCCTGGGCCACATGCGGAGGATACAAGTGGGTGTTCCCACCTATAGCCAGCATCGACTGCCAGACATGTGAGAAAAGCCTTCAAATGATTCCAGTCCCCAGCTTTAAGTTCTTCCAGCTGAGGCCTCAGACATTATAGTAAGGACAAGCTGTCCTGACTGTGCTGTGTGAATTCTCCACCACAGAAACCACGAGACACAATAAATTGTTGCTGTTTTAAGCCACAAAGTTGTGGGGGTACTTTGTTATTCAGCAATAGATAGTGAATACATAATGCATCCAGCCAAGGTAAAAAAAAAAAAGGGGGGGTGGATTTTTATTCATTTCATTGTTTGGACTTACTAATATTGCAGCCCTGTTAAATAAAAAAAGTCATAATATTGTTTTTAAACTCACTTGTTTTCCATTCAGTAACAACTCCAGCTCAAGTTGAAGTTTGTAACATTGAAGTTGTTGTTCTGTGGGCCTTACCCCCACCCACTTAGCCGCTGACGAAAGCTCCTTCACCTCTTTCCCTTCCAGTGATTGTTGCTAAGAATTGCCCTCTGTGTGAAGGCAGAAGAAACCATGTCTTGAGAAATGACCTCATTGGTCATAAAGTCTGAACTCTGAGGAAAGATCAGAGTTTGGAGACATTCAACCAAAACAGAAATGTAAAAACAGGTTGAAAACATTAAATCATGATGTAAATATGTATATATACAAAATTACCTCACAGCCTAGGCGCTGGAACCAGAGTCAGAAGGGTCACAAGAGGTGGGTCAGCTGGTCCTCTCCCTAGGCTGGACTTTACAGTCACCTGGGGGTGGTTTTACCCAGGTCTGGGGTGGAGTCTGGGCATCAGTATTTTCTCTTAATTTCTCAGGTGATTCTAAGATGCAGTCAAGGTTGAAACCCATGGAATTTCTAGCTCAGTAATTTTTGGGGCAGTTTTTGCCTCTCTCTTAAAATACTTAAGGGATAGAATATACCCTATCCACAGTGGTGTCTTACTCCAGTTATAACTTTCAATGACAAAGAGAAGTTGTGAAATATATTACTCAGGGAGCACAAGTAATTTACTATCCATCTCTCTCTTTGTAGCTGGTCATTGTGATACACCTCCCTGGGACATGCCTATTAAAAAAAAAAAATCACAAGACTTCTGTACACATTCAGAAAAGTTTGCTGGCTTTGAGGGTGGAGTTAGGATTTGAACATACATCTGGTTCCAGTATTAGGCTCTCTCCTGTACACAAAACGGCCTCTCTAATCCAGGTGAAGAGATAAGACAGAAAAAGGTTGAGATGTGTTTCCAGAAGTCTCAGAGGCAAGAAGGACATTTGTTTGAAGGGCCGGCAGGCATTACTGGGAGTTGGAAGGGGCGACTCGAGAGCTGCAAACCGGACATAAATACAAACCCCTCACACAGGCTGAGATCTCCTAGTTCCCAGAGAGGTGGGGGCAAGACCCCAGGAAGAAGAGTTTTGCCTTGCCTATCTGGGGTAGGGCTGAGTGGAGAGGGAGGGGCTGCCACTTCCCTGCTGTCAGGTGTCTCCAGCTCCTGTTGAGATCCTGTTTCTCCTCCAGGATCTATACTGTTTGTTGATTCTGGGAGTTTGCCCTCTGACAGGAGGAAGTCATTCTCCCTCTAGCAGCCACGTGGCATCTAGTTTGAGCCAGGACCTATTGGGACCAGAGAACACAGGAGATGCAGAGAGAAGCCTAATGAACCGGGTCCAGTTCATGAATGACAGTGGCAGCCTTAATGGACCGTGACAACAACGCAATTAGCCTTCAGCACTTGCTTAAATACCCAATATGGAAGACCCATGGACAGATGAGAGAAGTCAGACCTGCATTTGGGTCCCAGTTCTTTCTTTCCACCATGCTCTTTCATGTGTCTGAGCCACTTCATTTCTCATTTACAACAGGGAGTTAATGATAAAGCCTGCCAAGCCTATGTGACAGAGTTGTTATGAACATTCCAGAATTTTGATGAGGACTGAAATCCAGCTCCGCTGTTGTTTTCCAAATACACCATCTTTCCTCTCATTTTGAAACTCACAGGGGCAGTTTCGTGGTCCCACTGCTGCTATCCACAGGGCCTCAAACTCCCAGGCAGTGCTTCTTCTGTTGCACCCATGAGCACTTTGCACCCTCAGATGTGACTCACAGGGCCTGGCTGCTCTCTTTCAACCATATTCACCAGGTATCTGTTCCTCCCCAAGCACTGAGCCCAACACTGGCACACGATGAGGGACAAGATGGCTCTGGACAGGCAGGAAATCAGATTCTCACGCTAATCAGATCATGACAAATAGCCATCTATGCTGAAAGCAACTGTATGGAGGGCAAGGAGTCTGTGGTTGGGTGGGGACGTGCAGAGGGGGAGGGTAGTTATGACCTAACGGAGATCAGGATAAGCTCTTCCGAGGAAGTGATGCTGGGGCTGAAATCAGGGTGGGGAGTTAATAGGTAGAGTGTAGAGAAAACAGTCTTTGTGGCAGAAGGGGCATGACCGAGTGTGAGAATCTGAGAGCAATTTGGAAGTGGGAGAGCAGAGGATGAACTCACTGTGGGGAAGGCTGGGGCTGTAGGCAGTGGCGGTCACCAGGGCCAACGCAAGGTGCTTAGTGTTTATTAAATAGCAACTGAGAAGCTTCTGAAGGTTTTTTGCATGGTTGTTACCTGTAGAAAGGACTGGAGGTCATCAAGAGATAATGGGTAGAAACTTGTAGGAGCCCAAGCAAGACTTGAAGGTGGCTTGGCCTGTGGTTATGATAAAGGGATGAAGGGTTCAAAGGGATTTGAGAAAGTCACAAGACCTGCCTACCATGAGTTGTCAATCTGATTGATCTGATCATAGAATATTTACTGAGTCACACCCAGCAGGAAGCATGTCCTCACATGTGGACATGGCCTTTGTTTGTTGGCTTCTTCCTTTTATTCCCATGCTACTGAGCAGGGGTAAGTGCTGGGACCGTTTGTTCATTTATGGAATCCTAGCCTCCTGTTCTTCACTTGTCATATATAGAGAAGCTCTCATTTCTCTGCAGCCAGAGAGTAGTAAGGAGCCTAGGGGGAAGTAAATGGCCCTAGAGACATGTAGTCCTGGCCACATCTTCTGGCCCATTTCTACACTAGGGTTTGGGAAACAGGTCTAACACATCAGATGCCATGTTTCTCACTAGCCACTGATGCTCGCATGTGTCTCCAGTGGGAATCTTGTTTAGAAGTTTGTGGCTGAGCATAGACATCCAGTATTCTCAGGCTCCTTGATCACAGCATCATCTTAGTACCATAAAAACTCCACCATCAGGGGTGCCTGGGTGGCTCAGTCGGTTAATCATCCGACTTCAGCTCAGGTCATGATCTCGCAGTCCATGAGTTCGAGCCCCGTGTCAGGCTCTGTGCTGACAGCTCAGAGCCTGGAGCCTGTTCCAGATTCTGTGTCTCCCCCTCTCTCTGCCCCTCCCCTGCTCCCACTCTCTCTCAAAAATAAACATTTAAAAAAAAAAAAAAGGCACCACCATCATTTCTAATACCTTCACTGTTTGTGCCTTTTACATTTAAAACTCTTCATTCATTCATTCCTGCTTATGGGTAAGGCACTGTTCTATACTGTGAATAAAACACCACCAAGAATCTTTTCCTGATGAGCAATTAATTTTGAATTTTTCTGAAATATTACTAAAAACACTTAAGGTAAATAAATCTAACTTGCATGAAAGGCCAAACATCACATACCATCAAGCAGCTGTTCCCGTTTGGTGTATACTCAGTATGGCAAACACCATATAGTCACTAAGGAGGAAAACAAAGGAGATAGCAATAACTGGAGAGAAATGGTGAAAAATAAATTTAAGAGAAAAAGGTGAATGAGCAGGCCAGGCCCACCACACAGACCTGTGTCCCTTCCTCCTGCCTGGTGAAGCTGGCTGCAAAATTCCAACCTCACTGTTGGCTTTTTGCCTCATGGGCAGTCAGGTTCTTGTTCCTGATTAACCAATAGCTTGGAATGGAGTAGTTCAATATGTTCTTACTTTTGTAGGATATTTTTGCCTCTTTTTCCCCCCTGCAAGCTTACTGACTTTTAAAAATTCACTGCAATATACATCATTCTCAAAAATGTTGCATCCCTTCCAGGGTCTCTGAAAATGGAATCTCTTCCACCCACCTAACTAGCTTTTCCTTGCCGGTCAATAAAATCCAGACAAACCCACTCATACCTCCCAATTTTTTGAAAGAGGATATTGTCATCAAGTCAGGAATTTATCACATGCTCTGCTTTATAAGAAATGAAGCTTCCAACACTTGTCCAATTCTGCTCTAGCTCCCCTTTGTGCCACTTCTAAAATATGAACTAGGAAATGTTTAGTGCTTTATAGTTTACAAATCATCTCAAATGACTTGATATTGACAGCAATTCCGAAAGAACTTTTATTATCTCCTTACAGATAAAACATCAAGGCTCAGGAAGGGTAAGTGACATGAACAATGTTACACAGACAGACCAAGGGAGAACCACCACTTGTCTCTTTGATTCTCTCTTGCTCATTCTGCTTCTTAACCTGCCCATGCAGCTTGTAGAATCTCATGACCCTACACCCCTGCAGTCTCACAATACTCAAGAAGATCACATAAAGGTCATTTAAAGCTGTCCCTTGCAGCACTGGCTATGCCACCTCTGAGCACCACCATCTGCTCTCAGATCGTGAGGGCCAACTCAGCAAACTGCACAGCACAACTTCTCTCAGTGCATGTTGCCAGCGAAGCCGAGAGTGGTTCTGAATGTGTTTGCTCAGTTGTATCCTCTTTCTGCCATTTCATTTTGTGCTCTAGCAATCAGTCTTAACTCTCATTATCAACACAACAACAGTTGTGGGACAGTGCTGGAATTCCCATAAAGAAACAAAGGAAAACTGTTATTCAGGAGGTTTAAGGGTAAATTTCATAGTGGTCCAAACACCTTGAAGGAAACAGTCAAGGAAAAGAGAATGTAAGATAATTAGGGGTTAGTGGAAGTTATTTGACTTAAAGAGCATCATAAACATAATCATAGCTGGGAGTACTGGCTCATGTGTGACTCAAATGATTTAAACTAGTATTAATACCACTCCATGAAGACTGTGGTCGAATGACTAATTAGCACCGGTTCAGTTAGCTCTCCTATTTCCAGGAAAGCATCCTCCAGAATCCATTTCCAACTCCCCACTAAGATATAGGTACCCCTCGGGTTCACGAATCCCTAGAGCACATTCATTTCCCACTCCTGTAACAGGTACATTCCTTCTGAACAAAAGCTAGTCTCATTTCCACAGTCCAGGTTTGAATTTTATCCGTGAGTTTGGTATTTTAATTAGGCAATATTTTTAACATTATTTCCACTTTATTTGGCCTGTATATATTTTCTATCTTCTGCAACCAATTTATTAAAATTATGTTCTCTAGAAAACTGTCCTAAAGAAATCTACTACTTACCCATTTGATGAGGCCTGAGGTATTTAGCTACACAGCACAGCATCCAATACATCTTATGCTTTAATAATCTAATGTACAGTACCACACCCTGCAACTACCACCACCTCAAAAACCTCTCAGATGCCCAAATAAAGATGTTAATAGACTTAACCATTTATGTGCATCTAGCACAATGCTTGTTCCTTAGCAGGCGATGGATCCTGAATACGAGGCCCCAGCAAGTAAGAATTCAAATCATTAGAAACATAAGTACCATCACAGGTAATAATACATTTCTTTGGCTCCCTTGGCCACCTTAACACAAGCATGAATTTCAGAATCTTACTATGAACGGGAGCAGCTAGGGAAAATTAAGTTATGATTTTAAGAGTTCACCTGAATGCGTAAACATGCAAAAACTCAAAATGTTCTCCATTTTTCCATTCAGGTCCATTTCTAAACTTGGGTTTTTCCAGTAGTTTGAAAATCACTTTGAAAATGGTCATTCTCATTTATAGGATCACATTTCACATCCTAGCTCTTACACATATGCACATCTGCATGGGTGTGTGCATAATGTTTTACTATAAATGTCCTTTTAAAGACATTTGAAAATGACAAGAGGAACTAAAAATTTTACCTTTAGTGCACTTAAACTCTTCTGCTCCATTGACTCTTTATAAGCCATCAAATGGATATAGTTTATCCTAATACCTTTTCAGGCTGGGGGTGGGAGGGAAAGAGAGACAGGATAGCCAGCAGTCTGCAAAAAAGTAAATTTCTATCCAAACATAATCATAGAAATCTTCATACTCCTTTTGTGCATGACAAATTGTCAAGTAAGACTCTATGATAACATTAACTCAAGTGACTTCAATTTCATTTTTTCTTGTAATCTTCAGAAGGTAGAAGTGTCATGTAGAGTATATATCTCCCCACCCCTCTACCTACCATTTCTAACCATTCAAGAAAAACTGAGATCTAGGAAATGGATTAATAGACTATCAGTGGTATTATTATGTATGGTTACTTAAAGCACCATGCTAATAAAGCCAGGGTCCTAGGATTAATCTCTGCAAAGGCCATTAGTTTATATTGTTCCAAGGACCTGGACTGCACTCCTAACTGCAGACAGCTTTCTTACAATGTGTCACAAGACAGGGGATTGGCAAGGTGGTAAATGGATAAAAACAAAACTGTCTTCACTAATAGGGGGTAAAAACCCACATATGATGGGTTTACAGACTCTTACCCATAAAGAAAAAACAACAACACATAATTTTTAAACCTATGTTAAACATATTTCAAGTCTACAATATTGGACCGTAACATTTGACTCCTAAATTTTAGAACTGCCTATACATTCTACACAAAAGTAAAGTTCCTGCTGATGGTTACTCAATTTGTACAAAAACTGTGAATTCCATACAGACATCCTTCTCTTTTTAATATTAATCTATGCACCAGTTTTTAAATATTTACCATTAGTTATTTGGTTCAGAATATTGTGAAAAAGTCAGCTAGGAAATTATTCATAAAACTGTATTCTGTATTTTTTTTTATTTTTCAAACAGCAAGTGTCCACATTTAAAATGCAGAATTTGCAAATATAAATTAGTCTAATAATTCAATTAAAAATAAAACAAAACAGCTTCCTTTAGTATCACAATACATAAAATGGTATTATAAACTCCAAGTGGCAAGGTTAACTACATGACAACAATGCCAGAAGCTGTGAAACTCATTAAACCACTTAATGAATAGGTCAGTTTAAAGAACATTTCTATGTTCCATGACTATGCATGAAACAAGCTTTCATGTATTATAAAGGCTCAGCAATTCATTCATGGCATAATACGGGGTCAAGCAAGATTTTATTTTTACAATGACAATTAAAAAATGCATTTAAACAAACAGAAGTCCTCCCAATTGTTTGAAAACAATTCTCTTTGGAGGGTAAAATATATTTTAAAACACACTGACTTACCAAATTTCAATTGTCAGGCTGCTGACTACTGAGCAAAAATTTGTATTTAAAAATATCACAAATATCTTTAACAGTGAAAATTTCAATGTGGTAAGTTTCATTGCAAAGTAATTTTCACCTGAGTAGATTTTGAAATTTAGTGCTCATATATTTGGGGGGAGGTGGGGAAGGAAAGACCCACTTGTCCAAGATACTAAGTTTATAGTGGATTCCTTCACATAGATAGACCAGAGGGTTGAAGAAACATCTGCTGTGACCTTCCCAGGACACATGATGCCCCTTTCTCCTGGAAATTTGTTCTGATATTACGAATTCTCAGTATCCATAATATTTCCACTTAGTTACCCATTCAAGCATAGCAACCCAATTGAGTTTTATACAACAGTGTCTATAATATGTACAGGTTTAATTATGAATAGGAAATAGAAAATAAAAATTTACAGTGATTGAGAAAGGGTCAGAAAATGGGATAGGAAAAGTAATACTGTATAATCAGAATATCCTATTATCCTACCAGTTTTAATGACAGGGTTTTTCCTTTATTAGTTGAAATACAAAGAAGGCATAGGGGATCCCAGGAAAATAACACTATATATCAGAAAATTCAACGTGCTCCACCATAAGGATTTCCATCACACATTTAATTTCTTCTGTACAATTTTTATAAATGTGTTTTTCTTTTCAAAATCGTCAGATTTCCAGATTAAATTCAGCACTACACAGTATGCCCTTGAAGTAAAATGAGGTTACCTGCTTTATTTGGATACCAAGTTCCCTTCCAGACAGCATTAAAATAAAGACAAGACTACACAGATAAAATCCAGTATAATTCAAATCCAACAATGAAAAATTCCCCCCATATTGTTGCAAAATTCATTCTACTGAAATGCTTTGCTACAATAATAAAAAGCATACATTACATATAAAAGATACCAGTGTACTAAAAAGTGACAGAAGTGGACTAGCAAATCCTTCAAAGCACATTATATAAATGACTAGCATTTAAAAACATTTCTCCTATAAAATGTAGGTCATATACATTTATAAATTGGCGGTTTTATTTCTAAAGCAGTGATGTGTGTGTTCAAATAGTTAGCTGTTCTGTACAGTATAATATCTACTCAATTCAAACTACAATAGGTTTGTCTTTCTTTGTATTGAAGTTGAATAAATTCATCTGTTCAGCTGAGAAATCAAGCTTGAAAAATACATATCTAAAAATCAAAGTAGAAAGTTTAGAATTACTGAAATGTAGCTATGAAATATGAAGAGAACTATGTCACAATGGAGCTGAAGTCACCTCAAAACTTATGGGCTTGAATCTAAAACAGAAACAAATATTAAATCCAAAGCAAACCACAAAGTTAGGTAGCAGTACAGAAGCAGGAAAAAAAACAAAAAACAAACAAAAAAAAAACCACACCCCCTTCCTTCAGTGTGATGGGCACTAAGTTTTGCGGTCTTCCTCCATCTTGCAGAAGAGTGGTAAGGCCATTCAATGCTTAGTGAAAGTGAGTACAGATGAAGTCAGATTTAGCCTGTCTCCCCTGCAACTTCAATTATGCTGTGTAAACAGTGTTATGTTCCAGTAGGAGGAACAATGGAATTTACTTATAAAAACTGATTAAAGATAATCATTATTAAATGAAATAAGGAGAATAACTCTGAAATGTTTTTAGAACTTTCCTGATGCTACTTGTACAGTTAGCACTGCTATGTATTATTGCTTACGTACAGTACAACATCATATGCCTTCTAACATAAAGCAGTACTGTGATTTGTTTGTACATATTTACAGATTCTTAAAAACAAGCTGTAAAAACATTACATACTTTCAGACAATACAAATTAGCACATTGGTACTCACTTCAAAACAAATGGAATGCATAACATTAATAAACATCATAAAGGAAGACTCACATAAAAGTCCTTGATTGTCAAGACACGTTTATATATAAACTCTAACTGTGCAGAATTAAAGATTCAATCATAGGTACATCCTTATTTGATGAACCGTATTTACAGCATGGTATTGCATAAAAAAATAAAATAATGTTTACAGGGTTTTACTTTTTTATCCATTGGATTAAAGAAAGCAACAAACACAACAAGAAATGTTTGTCTGCTTTAGTTTGTTTCCTACCAACGTTTAAGTGAAAAAAGGAAACATGGTTTTATTTGCAGAATATAGCAAAACAACTGGAAAATTATTTCCCTGAAATAAAGCAATTTGAAACGGAAAAAGTTTAAATTAAATTGCAGTGTCAAAAAGTTTCTCATTGATTATAATAGTGCTTCTTCAAGTAATTATACTGTGAAAAAACAAGTTCTAGTTTAAGATGTTCTATGTCTAAGAAATGTGGTACTACAGTAATGCCTACTTTTAAAGTTTCCCGGCTTTTTTTTTTTTTTAAACAGCCCTTTAAAAACCCAAATTGATAAAATGAAAGAAGTGGCAAAAGATCTAACCTAGCTGGCACTTTGCAAGTTTCTCTCCCCTGTGGTAATGAAAGCCTACCCTGAGCACAAGACCTCTTTTGCCTGTCAGAAAGGGAAAATTACCCGACCACTGACAGTCCTCAGCCAGAGCTAAAAGGATGGATTTGTATGGTATCAAACAGAAAATCTGCAAGTACATCCAAAAGATTTAAGAGCCACTCAAATATTCTGAACCAAATGAATATGTGTACAATAAGAAGTCAAAAAAAAAAAAAAAAAAAAAAGCTTTACAAGATGTTCAACAGAGATTACCTCATCTAACCTGATCTGCTTCCAATCTTCAAACAGGAGAGTAGGTCCTAAGTGCAAAAGCATACCTCCCTTACATTGACCAAAAGTTTAATGGTATAAGAGCATGTTTTAATGGAACACTTTGCTAACTGAAATGAAAAACACAAATTGCAGAAGGATTATCTCATATCCTCAATATTCTGATCTACAGCAGCACATAAAGGCTACTTACTTTTTACTATTAATGCCCAGATACAAATTAAGTAACTTTCTAAAGCAAAGTGGGGAAACCCAAACTGTTGAGATGTTTATCCTATGATGATAATACAAGGTAATTCTGGTAGGCATTTAGAATTTCACAGTAAGAGAGCCACAACTACTATACTTAAATGGTACGTCAATAACTTATGTCAAAGTATCAAATGCTTACAATGTGGTAGAAAAGTCTGCCATTATGTATATTTAAAGAAAGGTGCCAAAGACAGGAATGCAACACCTGAAATTTTGCTTGCGTAACTACCATTTTCAAAGGCCTGCCTTCCTTGGCTTACCCTAACTGCTCAGCAGTAGAGTCACACTCTAAAAAAACTGTGCTGGTGATATTAAAACAAACAAAAACTGTATACTATACCAGGACTGAACAAGCTGTTGAAGAACAAAATTTTTGACCAGGCTCAAAAAAAGAAAAAGAAAAAAGGAAAAAGGAAAAAGGAAAAAGGAAAGAGAAAGAGAGAAAGAGAGAAAGAGAGAGAAAGAGAAAGAGAAAGAAAAAGAGAAAGAAAAAAAGAAAAAGAGAAAGAGGAAAAGAAAAAGAAAAAGAAAAAGAAGCAGAAAAAGAAAAAGAAAAAGAAAAAGAAAAAGAAAAAAGAGAAAGAAATCAACTCAGGAAATAAATGCCTATTATCAAATAACAGTATGAGAAAAATATAAACACCTATATAGCGTGAGCACAGTTCCATTTTTCACATCTCACCTGAATAGAGCCTTCTTGCAATTGCATGATGTATAACACAACACACACTATTCTTCAAAGTCAGTAATGGCAGAACTTAAACATCTACCTCAGAGAAGTCTAAAATTCTTGAAAAGTTTGGCAGCAAAGAAAGCTGTCAAATAGGAAAATTAATATTTCAAGCAAAGCTTAATAACCAACGTACAGAGGAAACCACATTAAACATAATTTATATTCATTGTCATAAAACACCAAAATATTCAAAATAAATGTAAAAGATGTTAAGGGTTGATATTTTCTTTGTTCCCTTTATGAGAACAGTCTTGGGATAACATTAAATAAAAGAAACAATAATTTAAATGTGTAACATTCTATACTGAAACAAAGACTGCAGATCTATAGGGCCAATATAAAAGTTAAAGTGGAAATTAGCAACTATAAAGTTTCACCTTCCAAGAATATTAATTTTAGAGTATCACTGGTGCTACATCAGTATGTGCATTGTGACAAACATGGTGGAAATTAAAATAAGCAAAAAAGTTGGAACAAATTAAAGAGGATAATAAAATCAATAGAAGTAATGTTATTTTCCAAAAATTAAAACTGTCCAATGTGTAACTCAAACCATCATTCTTTAGAAAAGTATACATATGTGTATATATAAAAGCACTATTTATGGTACCATGCTGTATTATTTTAAGACAAAGTATATATATATATATATATATATTAAAAAAAAAAAACATTCGTGGTATAAGGATAAAGTCTGTAGTTTATTTAGATTTTGAAATGCAACAAAAAGTTTCCGATCACTCATCTAGCTGAAAAAGAAATTGTAGTTACTAGAATTAGTAAACACTTTTGGTTTGTAAAATTGTAATGAGCAGTGTTCATTAAAAAGTAATTCAAGATAAAATAAGCAATTAAAATGCCCATTTCTTTAGTTTCTCTGGATACTGTTTAATTATCCAATCTATCAAGATTCTAGAAAGAGAAGGATTAAACCAGGTTTTACAGTTCCAAAGATATCCAATTTCCTTTTATTGCCAAAAATTAAAATTGTCAATTATGAGATGATTATGACACAACCATATCAAACCTAAAAATCTAATTTTTTTTTTTACTTTGAGAAATCAAAAATACCAAATAGATTCTAAGTGCTCTATGTTAACTGAAGTGTATATGTAAAGTAAAATACAATTAAGCTTTAAAACGTGGAATATACATTTTGTGTAAGCATTATGTTCTTGGGAATGTAATCTACAGAATATCTTTTTACTAAAACTTCAAAACCTTGATACCTGCACATGAAAAATCATAAAAAATATCTAAGTACAACTGTACAAAGAAACTGACACCAATATGCATACTTCCATTGAGAAGTGAATGCTTCAACAGTTACGTATTTTGGTAAAAGTTTTGAAAGTATGCATATTTTAAAAGTAATTAGGCTTTTAAATAGTGGAGTCTTAGACTATCAGATTTTTATTACTTTCTTTTCTCAAAAAAAAAAACATGTCAATATAATGCAAAATGAAAATCAAGGGTATATGGCATATCATTCTTTTTAAACGGTGGTTTCTTGGTTTCTTTTTTTCCTCCTATAGGACACACTAATTTATTTAAGCCATAATCTCTTGACATTTAAACTCTGAAGTTCACTCTGTCTGTAAAGTATACTCAGATTCCCTGCTGAAGTGCAATGACTATGCTGAAAAACTTAGAAACAGTATGAGTAAATTTCACACAATTACTAATCTCCTAAGAATGTACAATGTTATCAATTAGGAAACAATTGTGCGAAAGTCTTTTTTTTTTTCCTTTTAAACTCGGTGTAGGTGGAATAGCAAGTTTCTGTTCTAAAACAAGTAATGCATTGCTTCTATAAAGGTGACAACATGTAAGGCAGTTCAAAGAATGCTGACTAACCAAACAAAATGCAGTTATTGGATTATCTTGCTATTCATATCAGCTTAACTTGTTATAACGCATTGCTCTTAAATCTGTACAGCACTCCATTTACACAGAGTAACCCCACTCTTGATTAATCTGTTCTAAAGTGCCAGTATTATTTACACTTTTTTTTAGCCAAAGGTCTGGCCAGTTGTAGCATCAGGTGAAGATGTCATCCCAGCTCTATTATCATTTACATTCACCAAGGGAAATTCTGGAAATTCAGCACTTGTCCCTGGTCCCCGAAGGTTCACCTGTCCATTGGCAGTGCTAAACTGAGTAGCTATTCCAGCTCTTGATCCATGATATGGAGCGCGGAAGGGCTGTTCAAAGGAGCTCATTTGGTAAGCTTGGTGGACAGGCTGAGCCTCAGCTTTTTTCTGAGAAGTCACTTGATCCAAAAAGTCCTGTGTTGATGTGGCAGAAGCATGGTTTGTCTCATCACCTGAAAAGGGAAATGAGTGCTGTGAATCACCAACTATTAGTCCAAAGTGGGACTTATCTGGAGTTGTTCTTAGTGGAGAATTCATTCCTGATCGAAAGCTATTGATGGGCATGGCTGCATAGACTTGCTTGTCTATGGAAGAGAATGCTGGCTGATTTGGAAGGGTCTGGTTATCAGTCACAAAGTTAAGGCTCGGGCTATTCAAATAGGCATCATTTTGGCTAGTTCTGTCCAAAGCCTGCTGCAGAAACTTTGAGTATTCCTGCAACATGTTGGCTTTATCTGATGAGGATGCTTGGGAGCTTGATCCAACATTCTCTGCCTGGGTGACCTCAGGTACTTCTGAAGAATTTATTGATATGCTAGAAGTCACCTCAGTGTCTGCAACACTGAATGATATCTCATGCTGTCCATTAGCTTTATGAGAGTAATGATCCAAGAGAGTCTGCAGTACCTCATCTGGAATAACATTTTTGTCATGGTTACTCTTAATCTCCACATTCAGTGCCTGTGAATCTAATATGGATGCCGTAGTACTTTCATCAATGACACTTGCCACAGCTGCTTGTGTTACAGAAGGCTGAGAAGCTATGGTGCCCACATTCAGCGCATACTCCCTACTATTGTTACTTGCTGCTTGAAGGTATCGTTTCTTCTTCAAAAACTGCATGGCATCATCATAATTAGTACTACTGTGCACAGGTTTACTGGGCCCCTCCTGCAAATTATCGACCTGATCAATATCAGCATTGCCCTCTGAGTCCAGTAAAGCTTGTTTATCCACAAGTTCAAAAGCATACTTTGACACTTTGCTCTCTTCATATGTGGATAAGGGAGAAATTGTTTGATTCTGCTCCAATGGCTGCTTCAGACTTCTCTTACTATTAATTTTTTTGAGAACCAACTTAGGTGGATGTATTTCTCCTGATGCATCTTCTAAATGTGATCCCCCAACTGAAGAATGTGGCATTTCAACAGCATACTCTGCTACCATATACTCATCTTTTACTTTAGTACTTGAAGAATAAAGGGGCAGGTAATCATTTTTGTCTTTCTTCAGGTCAGATTTGTCCAAAGCACTTTCTTTGTCCATCCCAGATGATTTTTTCTCAGTTTTCTGCCTTTTCTTTTTTGGCAGTGAGTTATCTTTTGGTGATGTAGAAAAGCCAGAATCTTCCTCAGATGTCAGAAGGCCACCTTTGATGGCACATCTGTTTAGCTTTTTGTCATGATTTTCATGGCACATACGTTTATGTTTCAATACACGATCTGTTCTGGAAAAATACTGTCAAATTCAGATTTCAGCAGTGAGTTTTTGTTTTAGTTTGTGTTTTTCGTCAAGCAAGAAAAGAAAAGAAAAAAGTAATTAATATAAAAATAGACAGAAGCAGAATAATATAAGCAAATCCAAATGAATTTGTTGAGTCGTTTGCCAATTATAATCTAATCAACAGCAGTTGGGAGGTTCTTCAAACAGTTCTAGTAGTGACATTTTCTAATTTACTAGAATGATTTTATAATTTAATTTAGGATAGAAGAATTTCAATGTCCATCATACCTCAGCAAAATGGTTAAAAAAACAAACATTTTAAACCACCCCTTACCTGTAAACAGTATTCACACTGGTAAGGTTTTTCTCCACTATGAGTTCTCTTATGCCTTTCCATGTGATATTTTTGTATGAATCTCATACCACATTCATCACAGCGAAATGGTTTTTCACCTAGCACATGATATAGAAAGTTTAAAACAAAACAAGTGTTATGACAAAAACTCTACCCCTATATTAAATATATCTTCCAATTTAATTTGTAAAAAATATTTTGCTTTGGGGTGCCTGGGTGGTTCAGTTCATCCGGCTCTTGATTTCAGCTCAGGTCATAATCTGTTTGTGAGATGGAGCCCTGAGTCAGGCTCTGCGCTGACAGCATGGAGCCTGCTTGGGATCCTCTCCTCCCTCTCTGCCCCTCCCCAGCATGCGTGCTTGTGCATACTCTTCCTCTCTCTCTCAAAATAAATAAACAAACATTAAAGAATATTGTGCTTTATAAAAATAAAAGATTGGCATGTGCCATTGGGAAGAAAAGACTGAAAGCAGGCATACTCAATTTCCCTGCCTTTCTATTATGTGTGTACATAACACACTCTCTGTGGAGACAAACAGTACCAGGAACTTACAGCAAGATGGACATGGTTTTAGTAAGAGTGGTTGAAGCGTTTAATCTTTTTTATTCAATCATACAAAATACTATTTTAGAAAATTTTTTGAAAAAAGAAAATGTTACCCATACATAGTCCAACACAATACTTGCATACACCTTTTCAATTCTTCATTTCTTTTCAACAAATATTTGTGGTTAAATGAAATCTGAATCCTAGGAAATAGTCTTAAAAATCTAATTCATTAAAACATAAAAAGTACTTAAATTACAGACTAAATTTCAAAAGGTTTGTTTATAACTGATCACTTTTCTCAACTCAAACCAGAATTTCTCAGGCCCTTTTTTTGGCGGGGAATGAATCAAACCAAGTACTGGTCACCAGACACATAACCCCGGCTTCCACCCCCTCCATTTTATGTTTTAAAGTGTCATAAGGACTTTTTGGCTGTAAGGAACCATTACTATGGAGATCTAAAATAGTTTTTACTGATAAAACCACAGTAAACAGAAGGGTGTGATAATAAGTTACCTTGAATAGTATGTTTTTGGGAAGCAACTGTTTCTATCTTTCATACATTTGACAAAATCTTATGGAATACTTGCTCTCTAACCCATAACCTGCTGCAGGTGATTAAAAGTGTAAGATTCATTACTTGTCTTCAAAGAGCTTGGGAAAACAAGACGCACACATTAGACAGACAACTAACTAATAAAACTATGTCCAGCTCCAGTTTACTTTTACAACGTTTTATCGCACTACCTTTCTTCTTAAAACTTTTCCTCCAGCCAAATCAAAATACCTACCATCTTGTGCTTTTCTACCTCTGCTACAATTCACACTGCTCCTTTACTCAAGAATGCCTACCCCTGTGTGTTCAGGCGCTACATTCCCTTCAAGTTCCAACCCAAATCTTCTGAGATCCTTTGCCCTATTCTTTCAAGGAAAAGTATCTTGATCTTCTTTAAATTTCCATAGAACTAACTTCATCTGTGGCTCTCCTATGGCACTCATTAATTCATCTCTAATTATTTTGTACATCTCTATTCTACAAGATCACATTTAAGGGCAGAATCTGAGCCTAAATTATCTTTATGTAGCTCAAAATATTTTGTGCACTTAAGTGTCAAATGAATGGCATAAATGATTATTATAGTGGATTACTAGTGGGAAAAATGTTACTGAGCTGGTATGATTTGGAAAAGCTTCTTGCCGGTGTTAGAATTTAAAGTGAATAGCACTTAAAGAGACTGTGTATGTAATTAAAGCCAAAGAAAGAAAATGTAGTGGGAAACAACAGAGAAACTAAGGGTTTAGTTACTATAAAAGGTCTAGGAGAAATGGTGCCTAGGAGAATATTAATTTAATTTGGTGACAAGTAAATTATTTGAAACTTTCAAGAATGCAACTTCTGTAATTGCTATGGAGTTACCAAATTTTAGGGCCGAAGGGACCTTGTGGTAGCTTTCAAACTGTGCCACTGGGGGCTCCACAGAGACCCCCAAAGGCTGATGTTGTTGTGGCAAATGGCTCTAAGAGTGCCACCCAGATTTCAGGACAGAATAGTTCCACTTCTATGTAATAGGGTTTTGAGCACGGACTTCAACGGTTCAGAGGCTAGATTAAGATTAACACAACTAATCAAGACCAATTCATTTATTCCACAAAACAAAGAAATAATCGAAGCTGGGAGAGAGGATAACTTATTAAGAAAATTTGGAAGTGAAAGAAATGAGGAAAAGGAGATGAGAAGTAATAATTAGGAGGCAATCTATTTAAGAGCAAGTAGTGTTAGAGACTGAAATTAATTTATTTGAAGGCAGAAGGGAAAGAGCCAGTGAAGGAGAGAAATGGAATACTGAACTAAGATTAAAATGAAATATTATCATTAATAATCAAAAGAACAAGATCTCAGAGGACTTAAGACGAAAAGGGAAGGAGAGTGCAGATTATATTTTAGAATAAAAGAAAAAAACAGTTGCATGTTTTGACACAGAGAATGTAGATGATAGAGTTTATTGAGCTCACAAGTGAAAGTCACTTCTCAAAAGTGAGAAAGGATAAAAGAGAAAATCAGTGGACTGATAAGAATTCATTTAATGCTGCACGATATTCATGGACTGGCAGACTTAATACTGTTTAAGACGGTTAATACTCTCCAAGTAGATCTACAAATTCAAAGCAGAAATTGAGAACCTGATCCTAACATTCATTTGGAAATGCAAGGGATCCAGAATAGCCAAAACAATCTTGAAAAAGAAAAACTAAGTAGGGAGACTCACACTTCCTAATTTCAAAACCTACTACAAAGCTACAGTAATAAGATAGTGTGGTAATGGCATAAGGATAGACATAGATCAAGGAATAGAATTGAGAATCCAGAAATAGATCTTTACATTTATGGTCAACTGATTCTCAACATAGGTGCCAATACACTTCAACGGGGAAAAAATCGTTTTGTTTTTTTTTTTTCAACAATGATGCTGGACCAATTTGACACTCACATAAAGAATAGAGTTGGACCCCTACCTCGCATCATATACAAAACTAAACTCAAAATAGATCATAGGCCTAAATGTGAGAATGAAAACTATAAAACACTCAGAGGAAAACATAGAAATATCATGACCTTGAATTAGGTAATAATTTCTTAGATATGACACCAAAAGTCCAATCAACTAAACAAAAAATACAATGAACTTCATAAAAAATGTTTAATTCTTCAAAAAACACTATCAAGAAGGTAAAAAGAAAAAAAGGTATAGCTCCTGTGGGAAACAGTCTAGCAACCCCTCAAAATGTTAAACACAGACAATTCTACTCTATGTACATACCCAAAGAAATAGAAAACAACGACTCACTCAGATGCTTGTACCCCAATGCTCACAGAAACAGTATTAAGAACAGCCAAAAGATGGAAACAACCCAAGTGTCCATCAGCAGATGAATGGATTAGCAGTATGTGATATATACATACCATGATATATTATTCAGCCATAAGAAGAAATGAAATTCTGATACATGCTACAACATGGGTGAACCTTGAAGAAATTATGCTAAATGAAAGAAGCCAGACACAAAAAAGACAAGTATTGAATGATTCCACATAGATGAGGTTATCTAGAATAGGCAAATTCACAGAGACAAAAGTAGAATAGAGATTACCAAGGCCTGGGATAGGGAGGAAAGGAGAGTTGTACTGCTTAATGGTTAGAGGTTTTCATTTGGTCACATAATATTTTAAATGTACTTCATGCCACTAAATTGTATGCTTAAAAATGATTAAAATGCTCAACTTCATGTTGTGTTGTTTTTTTTTTTTAAGTGAAAAGATAACTTCTGGAATGGGGTAAAATATTTGTAAATTATGTACCGGATAAGGGATATGCATCCAGTATATGAAATGAACACTTACAACTCAACAGTTAAAAAGACAATCTAAGAATAGGCAATAGATCTGAATAGACAGTTCTCCAAAGATATGCAAACAGTCAATAAGTACTTGAAAAGATGCTCATCATTGTTCATTAGGATAATGCAAATCAAGACCACAATGATATACTTCACACCCAATAGGAAAGTTAAAATAAAAAAGACAATCACAAATGTTAGCATGGATGTAGAGAATCTGCCCATATTTTCAAGACATATTTGTAGTTTCATCTTTTACATTAAATCTGATATATCTGGGGTTCATCCTGAGGTCCAGATGACTATCTAGTTTTCCCAACACCATTTACTGAAAAGTTCCACTTTTTTTGATCACTTCTTTAATCAAAATCATATACTAGTAAGTTCCATGGGTCTATTTCTAAACCTTCTATTCTGTTCCATTGGTCTAACTGTTCATAAGCCAGAAAGAAAATGTTTTATGACTTTATAATACATTTTATCATCTGGTAGGGCTAATCCCCCTCATTGCTGTTCTGGTTTATCCACTTTCCATATTACTTCAAAATTATCTTGTCTAGTAACTGCAGTAGGAAAGGGAGAGCTGCCTGAAATGTTTACGTTAACTTATTAAAATATTGGTATCCCTGGGCAGCTGGGTGGCTCAGTTGGTTAGATGTATGACTTCAGCTCAGGTCATGATCTCTCAGTGAGTTTGAGCCCCGAGTCTGGCTCAGTGCTGACAGCTTGGAGCTTGGAGCCTGCTTCAGATTCTGTGTCTCCCTCGCTCTCTGCCCCTCCCCCACTTGCACTCTGTCTCCCTCGCTCTCTCAAAAATAAACGTTAAAAAAAATTTTTTTCTAATTGGTATCTTTTATGATGTTGACCTTTCTTACCACTAAATAAATAAATAAATAAATAACCAACCAACCCGGGGCGGGGGGGTGGGGTGGGGTGGGGGGGGACAGGGAAGGGGAAATATGTCCTTCCATTTCATCAAGTTTTGTTTTGTGTCAACAGTGTTTTAGTGATTTCTTCATATGGGATATCCCACATTTCTTATTGTTGATACTGTAAAAAAGGGTGTTTTCTTCTGTTATATCTTCTACTGTGGGTGTGTATATACAAAGTGTATGGTTTTCTATTTTACTGAATTTACTAGTTTGCAATAATTTTTCATTGACACTCATGGGTTTTTCAAGTATGCAGTAATATTGGTTGCAAAAATTGGTTTTTGGCCTGTAATATATTTTGTGTGTATGTACTTTTGCTGGCTATTATTCTCAAATATTATATTAAAAAGTAATGGTAACAGGGTTATTAACAGGGGGATCAGGTGTGGTGGGGGAAGTAATGGTGATAATGTGCTCTGTATCTTACTCCCGACTTTGGTACTTTGTTATGTCTTTTGAAAGGAAATAAAAAATAAAATGACTGATACATAATTTCTCTAAGAATAAAATTAACACATAGAAAATCCTTTTACTGCTTTTCCCCTTGAAAGCCAGGGCCCCTCTACTAGAAAAGACAATTTATGCAGCGTTTGAGTAATTTCAAGATTAGGAGAAAAAGCTTACTTAAAAAATAAGAAGTTTATAAATACTATTTTCAATTCAGGAAAGCTGTAACATGGGGAGGAAAAAACAAGGTGTTCTGCTAATGGTAATCTCCAATACCCAAGAAGCCTCGGGTTTCTCTTCTAATGGTTATCCACCGAGACCACAAATTCTTCGCACTGTGGTGTTTCTCCCTGGTAACTTTAACACTGCACACATTGAGCTACTTACGGGTAAGAATTCTTACTCTAATATATGAGTAATTGTTGGGCCAAATGATATACAAGCATTAAGGACATAAACTTTATGCATAAAGTAGCTCACTGTGGACTGACATATTAATCTGATTGTTAGCAGTTTCAACTATGCCTCTTCTTCCTCTTCAAACCATTCCCATCTGGCTTTTGCACTTATTTCATCAAATGGTTCTTGCACATCACCTTCAAGTTATCAAATTCAACCAAATCTTTTCAGTTAACTTAGTAGACCTCTCAATAGCATTCAACTCAAGTGATCCCTTTTTTTTTTTTTTTTTTTTTTTTTTTTTAATTAGCTTTCTCTTTGGCTTCCTTCTATGGCAGCCATGCTCCTTAGGCATCTCCACCTGCTCCCAGCTCACCTTCTTCCCTCCACCTATGAAATGTTTTAGTTCTTTAAGGCTTCCTCCTAAGTTTTTTGCTTTTTCTTTCTTTTTATTTGGCAAGAAGGGAAACTCATCTACTTCCATCGCTTTAATTACACTTAAATCTGAGTTGCAAACCCATACATCCAAACTGCATACTCAACAAACATATCCACTTCCAGAACACCTGGGGATCTCAAATACATCATATCCCACACTAACCTTGTGATCTTCAACCCACAGTTTAGTCCTTCTCTTGATTCCTTATTCATATGGATGGCACTCCCATTCATCCAGTTTTGCACCCCAAAGGCCCACACAACTTCTCTTTATCCCCTCTCTCCATATGCAACTGATTAACAGGTTCCACCTATTAAATCCCTGCCAAACCCCCCCACTTCTTTTCATTTCCCACTGTCATCACCCAAGTTCAAGACACTATCATGCCCTGGACTGGACTATTTATATAATAACCTTTTTATAGCAGTCTCTCTGGGATCTGCTCTCATCTCCTTACAATTCCATACCACTCCCAGATTTTGTTAATGTAAGTACATCTGATCACCTTTAAATCCTATCCATGGCCTTCCACTGTTAGAATTTAAAACAACAACAACAACAACAACAACAACAACAACAACAACAACTGGGTTCTCTATCAACTGGCCCCTGCATGTCTGAGGTTTCTTCACAATTCCCTCCTTTACTTTCTGAGTTCTAATCAAAGTTGCCTTCTTCCAATTCCTATAAACTTACCATGTTTTTTCTCTCCTTTAGGATCATTTTCTCCTAAAATTCCTCCCCCAAACCAATTCTATGATAGTGAATATATTTAACGAAGTCTTCTTAAAATCTAGGTCAAAAATATTTATGGTAATACTAAACCTATGACAAAATTCACATGGCCTATCCAGTAATACATAGTTCACAACAGAAGGAACGGTCCATCTTCAGCAAATCATAATAACAGGTAGGTATGACAAAATTCACAAGAATAACCAATATTACACTAACCAAAAAAGATCAGGCACTATTATGAGAAGCACTGTAAATACTTAAGAATACAGGTTCTAGAGGCAGACCGGCTGGATTTTAATGCTGGGCTCAGTATTTCTTAACTGTGAGAAACTGAGCATGTTATTTAAACTCTTAAGGCTTGATATTCTTATCTGTAAAGTAATAAATTAGATAACCTGTGTGAACTAATTTAAAAATGAAACCTGGTGTACTTTAATAGTTCAATAAATGTTAGTTATTAAAAAAAAGAAATGAAGAGGTTAATAATAAATGATTATCATTATATTTACATATTGATTATAGTTATAAACCCAATGGCTAGACTATAATATCCCAAATGCAAACACCCTTAACTTTGATAATAAGTTTTGGAAAAGGGAAACAAGAAGGATTACTGAAATAAATACATGGGCTAGTAATCACATATTCAGTTATTTGCTTACAACTTTAGAAAATGTATCTTTTGCCTATAGTCCTTCCAGGAGGTTTGAAAGATCATTTATCAGTCTAAGAAGAATGCATAAAAGGTATACCTCAGAGATATTGAGGGATTCAGTTCCAGACTACCACAATAAAGCAAATATTGCAATGACAGGAGTCAAATGAATTTTTAAATTTCCCAGTGCAAATAAAAGTTATGTTTACACTCTACTATAATCTATTAAGTGTGCAACAGCATGTCTTAAAAAAGCACATTCTCTTAATTAAAAAATCTAAGCTTTCAGCAAGCTGTAATCTCTGATCACTGATCACCGTAACAAATATAATAATGAAAAGTTTTAAATACTGCAAGAATTACCAAAATGTGACAGAAACACAAAGTGAACAAATGCTATCCAAAAAATGGCATTAATAGACATACTTGACACAGTTGCCACAAACCTTAAATTTGAAGAAAAAAAAAAGCAGTATCTGTAAAGCACAATAGAATAAGGTATGCTTGCACTATGCAAAAAACTATCTTCTATAGGAAATAATCTGAGACTAAACTACAACCAATGAAATATAAATTAGGTCAGTAATAAAAACTGTGAAGATGCCACAGTAACATTAAGACATATCGGTTAAATCAATACTGACCAAAAAACCCCAAAAGGTTTTAAGTTAACTAAGGAAAAAGTAATTTTTCCAGGTACCAAATTTTAAAGCCCACCTTTCCAGTACAATAGAATGGCTTTCTTTCCCTAGAATGGAGGTCAGGGAGAAACTTCCAACTTCTGCCATTTTAAACTTTAGAAACATTGATAATATTTGCCCATTTAAAAAAGTAACTGGTTGGGGTCACCACCTCCTCCCACAAAAGAAAATGAAGAAAGAGTTCTTTCGTTTCCTTTGGCTTTTTTTCTTTTGCGGGGCTATGAAATTATACATTTACATTGTAATTTTTTAAGTGGTCTAGTCTTCTTAAGATGAAACAGCAAATGACAGGTGGGGAGCTGTTTTTGGCTTAGGTTTTAGACTTCGCTTTATGAGACAGACAACAGTAAAAAATTATCAGTCACCTCCAGTAAGAGCAATATCCCAGGCAGACCTTATTCACAATTTTAAAGATTTGAGAGTTGGTCTAGGACTCACATGTGGAACACAAACAAACACTGTCCTAAGTCTAAAATTAAACTGAACATCATACAATTATGGCAATTTCCACATCTTATTTCTCTAATGGGCCAATACATGCATCCAATACACAACGTGTAACAATATCTAAGCATATTAACACTAAGTGATTGATGTCCTAATGATAACACCTAGGCGGTACAAGATTAAAATTAAAATAATAACAAAAGGAAATTTAAGTTAGAACCTCAAATGTAAATTTTAAACAATGAGCTAAGTAAGCACTACCTTGACTTGTAAACATTTTAGTCTGATCTTGAACTTAATATAAAATCCCATTTTCCAGCTACCTCTGGAGCTACAAGTGCTCTAGAAAACAATTAAGATTACACTAACCACATAAAGAGGTTACCAAATCAACAGACTCTATTCTATACTGAACTCTATTCTATGCAGTATTCTGTACTGCATTCCATAAAAAGAAAGAAACCCATCATCAGCTTATCTTTCTTATTTATGACACTATCCTCATATAAGATTGGGCAAATGCACATCAGCTTTCCTTTATTTAAAAAAAAAATTGGGGCGCCTGGGTGGCTCGGTCAGTTAAGCGTCTGACTTCGGCTCAGGTCATGATCTCACGGTCTGTGAGTTTGAGCCCTGCGTCGGGCTCTGTGCTGACAGCTCAGAGACTGGAGCCTGTTTCAGATTCTGTGTCTCCCTCTCTCTCTGCCCCTCCCCTGTTCACGCTCTCTCTCTGTCTCAAAAATAAATAAACGTTAAAAAAAAAAATTGAAAAAAAAAATTAACTAGGGCATCAAAGGATGAAGAAGCATTCTCTCAAAACATAGTTTTTTTTAATCACTAAAATATTTTTTCCTAATCTGAGCCCTAATCAGGGTCTTTTGATTTTTTGCCCACTGTCTCTATTGTCACAATAAAAATGATTTGCCTTTTTACATTAATTGCAGCCAACACTTTTATTTCATATATAGTGCATCTAAGAAGGATGGTATAGATAACCTAACATGGGCAAGTAGCATAAGAGAACTTTTAGCGAAGAATTCAGACAATGGGACTCAGAATTAGTAACAATTTCAAGCAGCTATATTTTTCTGAATTCAGCTGTCAGTTAAACAAAGATAATAAACAAGCACAACGGTTCTTGTTTATTCTATTTTTTAAAGTGTCATCTTAAAAATGCGGGTGAAATAACATTCCAACCTAGAACACCTGTCTGGTTTATGTTTTTAATCTTAACATTTTACTGAGCACCTACCATGTGCCAAGCACTTGCTGGGCACTCTTACAGTTGAATCAACTCTATTCTTACCAATTAAGTACATTATCCCCAGTTGCCAGGCTAGGAAACCTTTGCCCAAAGTCATGGTACTAATATAATCAGGCCCAGGAACAAAAACACTGGTGGCATTCTTTCATCTCCAGAAAAATCACATCAGCAGCAAATGCATCTATCTACCTCATGGTTTATCTCAGAGCAATCCCAAACTGTGGACCAAATGCACACCAGGCTTTCATCAATTCATTAACAAGTACTAAGTGCCTGTCAGTGTCTGGAAATGACAAGAAAAGAACAAGAGTGGAATAGATGGAACCTAGGTTTTCTTGTGTGTTTTTTTTTTTCATACTATTTGACTGATAAGTTTTCACAAATGAGTATACCTTTGAAAACATCACCACATTCAAGACAATGAATTCAACTATATAATCCCTTCCTCTCACCCTTTCTCGTTCTATTCCCCCTTCTCCAGGCAACTTATTATCTGCTGTCTGTCCCTATAGTTTATATTAATTATTATATTTTCAAACACACACAAAACAATATAAAGAGTACTTGTACCCATCACTCAGCTTTAATAATTATCAACAGTCAATTTTATTTTACCTAATGCTTCCCATTATTTCTTTCTTCCTTCCTTCATTTTAAGCAAGCAAAGCTTTTATTGGAGTGTAAGAGTCATAGAGAAAGTAAACAAATCATAATCATAGTTCACTCAATTTTTACAAAGTCCACTGACTCATTTAACCAGCACCCACAATCAAGAAAAAGAACATCACTAGCATCTCCTAAGCACTTCATGAAGCCTCACTTGGTCACTAATCTCTCAAAGATAATCACTCCTGACACCAGAGATTAGTTTTGCCTTTTAATAAACTGTTATGGAAATTTTAAGCATACAAAAAAGTACACAGACGATACCTTTATCATATTCTAAAAACAGATAGATTGAGGTGTAATATACTTACACAAAAGTATACGAAACATAAATGCAGTTTACTGAATTTTCTCAAAGTGAATAATACACCTGTGTAAACAGTATCCTATCCGAGAAATAGAATCTATGCACACAGATGCACTTCTACCCTCTCTCCATCAGTATTCACTATCCTGATTTCTGACACATAATTCATTTTGCCTTTTTATGAACTTAAACTGAATGGAGTCATACAGTATGTATTCTTTTGTGTCTGGCTTCCTATACTCAACGTCATGCTTTTAAGATTTATCACAACATCGTGTTTGGTATTCTATCACATGAGCGTACTAGGATTTATTGACTCAACTCTTTATGGAAATCTGGGATGTTCTCAGTTTTGGGCTATTAATAACAATGTTGCTTTAACATTCTTATACATGCCTTTTGGTGAATATACGTGTACTATATAAACACAACATGTGCAGCCTTGGCAGATAAAGTTTACTAAAGTGAATGTCCCAATTCACATACCTGACAGCAGCATATAAGAGTTCTGAGTGATCCACATCCTTCTAAGTACTTTGTAGGGTGTGTATTTTCCATTTTAGCCATTCTGGGGTGTGTTCAAGTGGTACTGGATTGCAATCTTAAGCAATTTTCCTCATGGCTAATGAAATTGAATACCCTTTCACAGGTTTGCTAATCATCTGGATATCCTTTTTGTGTGTTAAATGACTGCTCAAGAGTTCTACCTACCCTTCTATTAGCTTGTCTTCTCCATAACAAATTAGTAGGAATTCTGTACATAATCATCAGGTTTAGTTTTCACTTTCTTAACAGAGTCTTTAACGAACCTAGTCTTAACATTAATGTAACCCAATTTATCAAATTTTTTTCTATCATGACTAGCACTTTCTATATCCCAGTGGAAAAGGTTACATCCTTTATGTCTCTTTTTCTGTTTTCATTTTTTTCTCTGTGATATTTTCTAGTGATATCAAACCACTTTTCACTAACCCTCTCTTTCATTATCTCTATTCTTCTGTTAAGCCTATGTTATATATATATACTCTGTATATCAAATATTTTATTTTTCAGTTCTAGAATTTTCATTTTCTTTTTTTTACGGACTGCAATTCTCTGGTAAAATTCTCCATCTTTTTAACTATTTTCTATACCTTTCTACGATTTTCTTTCTATGATTTAAACTCTTTCCCAAATAATTCTATCATCTTAGCCACCCTAAAGACTGTTTTTATTATCTGTATTTTTCCTCTTACTTTTTTGTGATTCTGTCCTATCACCTGGTATGCACTGTAATTTTTGACTGAATGCAAAGCACTACATATGAAAATTTGTAGAGGCTCTGGATGATGTTAATGTCTTTTAAAGAGAGTTCACCCTTTCTTCTAAGCGCTCAGTGTAGGGACTGATAACCTAAATCTCCAAATGGATTAGGGCAACCTGAGACTGGGTTATTTTACAGCAAGTCCAATATCTTCTGTCTACTTTCTCCCCATCTTCTACTTCCAAAAAAATGGTCAGTGACAAGCAAACTGCCTTACTACTTTAAAACTTAGTACTTAGTACCAACTTCAATACTTTTACAATGGAATTTCTAAAATTTTATATAATCTATTTTGATGGTACCAAGTCTTTATGAATTTCATTATGGACTCTTAAGACTATTCACTGTGAGTGAGAATCTTTGCTTACTGAGATTGTGCCATTAATTCCATATATGATGCAGTAACAGCATTTTAATTGCTGCAAGCAAAGCACAAATCTGACGAATTACATTGTATATAATTAGAATAAAAACAAACAAGTTACAGGTTAAAAATACTTTCCAAAGGTAATTTATTTTCCATATGATGTAAATTAAATTCTTTTAGTGCTTCATCACTCTGGTACTAAACACTGACTCACAGTTTAACCCGTTTTTTAGATAACAGATGTTATATAAGAAGTCTTATATTACCCATTGAATATAAAAAATTATTTGAAATATATAATAAAACTTATCGTCCATATTAACAAGGAGAAAAATGAAGCCTAATATTTTTGCCAAATTTTTAGTTTTGGGTTTCTGCATATTTCAGAAAATAATTAATGTAGATTCATTACTATCTTACTTTTTATTTTGTATTACATTTAGAAATAGGAAGTTAATATTGTACATAAAACTGAAATTAAATGTAACATTATTTTGGAAAACACGAAGAGGTCTTTCATGAAAATCATGTTTTTCTATCAATTTGAAAAAATAAGTCTATAGGAGAAAAAACTGCAAATCACATATCTGCTACCAAACACATTCTTTGATACTTTTAACCATCCCTCAAATATCTGTATTTGCATACATATGGCAAATAAGCACATGAAAAGATAATCAACATGTCTGGTCCTTAAGAAAATGCAAATTAAAACAATGAAAGACAAGTACATGCCTATTAGAATGGCTAAAAAAAAAAAGAAGTATGACAATACCAAGTATTGTCAAGGATACAGATCAAATGGACTGCTTACAAACTACTATAGAAGACAAAATGGTACAGCCACTTGGGAAACCAGTTTGGTGGTTTCTTATAAAGTTAAACATACACTTAAAATATGACCCAGCAATTCCACTTCTAGGTAGTTTCCTAAGCAAAATGAAAATGTGTTCACAAAAAAGCTATATGCAAATTTTAAAAGCAAATGTTTATAGAAGCTTCACTCATAATCACCCAAAACTGGAAACAACCCAAATATACCTCAACTGGAGAATGGGTGAACCAACTGTGGTATATCCATACAATAGAACAATGCTCGGAAGTAAAAAAGAATGAAATAACCGATGCATCAACAGCACGGATGACTCTCAAAGGCACTATGATAAGTGGAAGAAGCTAGACTCAAAAGATACAAACCACATGGTTTAATTTATAGGATATCCTGAAAGAGGCAAAGGATGGGAATTGGAGAGGAATTTGGGGGAGTGACAACTGTTCTCTATCTTGACTGTGGTGGTGGTTACACAAATGTATAAATTTTATACATTTGTATACACAGTGCATACACTAAAAATAGTAAACCTTATTGTATGTATATTAAACCTCAGTTTAAAATAATGAAAAAAAGAAGTTTAAAGCCAAGAAAACATATTTCCCTTAAGAAGAAAAAGGTAACGAAAATTTAAACTATCTAAATGTATACGTATACAAAACACCAGAAAAATCCCCAGCTATTTTGCAAAATAAAATAAATCACTATTAGCCCATCTTCCTCCAAAAGATCGAAAGCTTTCCAACTCACAGAGGAATACATACAGTACTAGGAACTAAAGTTCTCTTTTGATTATTTTGATTTTCTCAGTGAAATAGGAAACAGACAATCAGCTGAAAGTGACAGGGTAGGAGGAAATGTTGGAGGTTTATGAAAAGGAGAAGGTATGAAATATTTGGGAGAAAGGTTGGCAAGCTTTTTCTGTAAAAGATCAGACAGTGAATATTTTAGGCTTTCACAGTCATACAATCTCTGTCACAGTTACTCAACTCTGGTACTGGAAGGAGAAAACAGCCACTGACATTCCATAAAGGAATGGATATGGCTATGTTCCAATAAAAGTTTAATTACCCTAACAGGCAACAGGTGGAACTGGCTCATGGGCTGAAATATGGACCCCATCTAGATGAGTGGTAGACTGAATGGACTGTGAGGGAATACACGATTTCCAAAAGGCATTAAGGGCCCCACTTAATGTTTAATGTGACCCTAATTCAGCACAGCTTTGTTTTATTTCACAAACGGCAAGAGTTAGATTTCCCAAAGTTGTAATTTAGCCAAGTGAGTACTATGTATGAGAGAGAACAAAAAGTATGAGTTAAGCAAAGTAGTGATTACGATGACAACAGAATTTAAACTGGAAAGGAAAGAGATGCTGAGGAAAAGGAGCGCTAGTGAAAAGGAGGTATAATGACTGGACTGTAGGTCCTAGTAGAGATAAAAGATTGTTGAAACCTAAGTACCAGAAAGCATCAGCAGCAATGACAGGAGATAGTGCTTAGAAAATGAGAAACTGAAATCATGAAGAGATTAAGGTTTGGTAACCACTAGCCTAAGGTATGACAAAGAGTGAGGTAGAATGAATGACAAGATCATCAATAAAGCAGAGGTCTAAGAACTGACAGAGTAGGACAGTCAAAGAATAAACTTTGACACTGGTTGGCAAACTCACCCTATAAAGAGTCAGATAGTAAATATATTAAGTTTTGTGGGCAAAGAGGTAAAAATCAAGGATATTGTATACATACTTCTATAAGGAAAAAAGAACTTCCATGTATATTTTATTGATGAAATTCAACATATAATAATAATAAGGATGATAATAACAGAATAACAAAGTAATAATAGAATATAATTTCTGACCATACAGATGTACTAATGAGAAGACTGGGATAATTTTTTATGGGAGGATGTTGTGTTTCACTGAATTGGGGTTGGAAGTTAATGTTCCTTATCATCAAAGTTGATTGCAAACGTTTATCTGCTAATGCTGATCTGTAATGAGATTTTATGTATTCTTTAAAACTCTTAAAAGTCACAAAGATACTGACATTAATCCATGAAAATAGAATTTTAATTAAGAATTATTCATCACTTGGAAGGCATTTATAGAATTCTGTTAGATTCTTTTCTTGATATTTGCCTTTTAGCATGCTATTACATTGGAGATGAATTACTTGCAACTGAAAGAGGAGGTGGCGTTACAGTTGAATGGTTTGTGAAATACAAAAATTTCTTTTGCGCTTGCATCAAGGTCTAAAATCTAATGAAAATATAATTTGAGGCTGGAAAATGTATCTACCCCATATTTATGTGGGAATGGAGATTTTGCCTCTTGTAACTGGTAACAATAGGGGAAGTGTATAAAGCAGCATTTTGTGATTCAACATTAGCAGCTTTCAAAACGACTTTACCACATAAGTTTCACTATCAACACTGTTTTCCCCTTGTAGCATTAGGTTTAACTTACTAAGAAACATTTTCAAGTCTTCAGCAAAACCTAATTTTCAGAACCATTTTCCATTGTTCTATATAATAGTGGTTGGGAGTAGTTCTCACTCAGAAAAATTCTAACGTTACATCTATATTCGGAAACTCCCAGGGGTGCCTGGGTGGCTCAGTCAGTCAAGTATCTGACCCTTGATTTTAGCTCAGGTCATGATCTCACAGTTTGCAAGTTCAAGCCCCACAATGGGCTCTGTGCTGACAGTGTACAGCCTGCTTGGGATTCTCTCTCTCCCTTTCTTTCTCCCTCTCTCAAAAATAAACATTAAAAAAAAAAAAAAAAAAAGAACAACAACCTTCCAATGAAACTTTACCAATTCTAACATATTAAACTGCTATTAGAATAAGTCAGGATATTCGCTTCTGTTTCAGAGGAAAATTCATGGGAGCAATAAGGGTTAAATCCATTAGAGCAAATGAAGATTGCAGTTGATAACTACTGGTTCAATGACACATAATAAATTCAAATGTTTCCACAAAGTACCGCTCAGGTAATACAATGAACAAGCTTTAAATGCTTTACATTTTCTCAAGCTCTGTAAATTAGTTCAACTAAACTTTTTCAGCTCCACACATATTTCCCCCACAATCAGTTGTAACACATCTTAGTGGAGTCCACTTTGGATTATACTGAAATAATGTTTTCTTGTGTATTCTTTTTAAGAAAATAAAACCACCTTTATTGAGATTTAATTTAACCATTTAAAGTGTATCATTCCATTTTGAAAATATTCTTGCCTACAGTTGTTCCACAGAGGCTAATTCTTCAGTCACTTCAAACCTGGCACAGTCTCCTTGAATAAGTAACAATTGAGTAGTACTGGTAACATCTGTCAACTAATCAAGAGCCAAGGAGACCACCTGAAATCATTTCCCTTATTTTTTAATTGACTATTGATGTTGCTCCATGTAGGATTTCATTTGAAACCCAGGGTTCCACAATAAAGGCTGAGAACCAACTGGCCTATACTGCCTTCACTCCATTAGTTACTTCTGTTTACACTGCTATTAAATTTCATCTATACTTATTCTTCCTTTAAAATATCTCTCACATCAATCTCATTCCATTTCTGGTCTTAATGTCTTGTTCATAAATCCAGATCCTCATTACTTTGCAAGAGTATGATAGTGGCATTCCTAAGAAACCTCATAAAAACAATTGTTGCAATGAGAGAGAAAAAGAAAGATTGGGATTCATTTCAGAAGTTACTTTCAGTAGAAAAAAAAAAAAACTTAAAAAAAATTTTTTTATCATTTATTTATTTTTGAGAGAGAGAGAGAGCAGAGAGGGGCAGAGAGAGAAGGAGACACAGAATCTGAAGCAGGCTCCAGGCTCCAAGCTGTCAGCACAGAGTCCAACATGGAGCTCAAACCCAGGGACCATGAGATCATGACCTGAGCTGAAGTTGGACGCTTAACTGACTGAGCCACCTAGGCGTCCCAGGGGGGGGAAAAAAAAAACAAAAAACTTTAATAGCTAATTAGTCAATCTAAAATTCAAACACTCCTGACCAAATAAATCCTGATTGTTAAAGAACAATGGCTTCAACTTTCAATTCACCACTGTAATGATTTAATGTAAACTTTGTTTATACACAATATTCAGGAACATATTTATCATTCAAGAACTGTGATCCAAAATGTTAAAATAATGCAAATGTTAACAGCTTAGAAATACAAAATATCACATGAAATACAAAGGGAAAAATGACCAAAACTGCTATTATTCTGCTAGAACAGTCTGTTACCATTGTCTATTTCGTGGCTACAATCTAGTTCTTTTTAATATCATAAAAAACCTACACAACATCAGTTAGCCACTGAGCAAATTCTCCTATTAAATAATAGAAGTCTCAACGGTTAAGTGCAGCATCAAGCAGTGTTTTTAGTAGGTGGCCTCTACCCCTCCTTGTAACGATAGTTCTCTTCTCCACCCCTGCTTCGCATTTCATCTCCTTAATAACAGCCCCTCAAATATCTCCTAGTCCCTAATCATTTATGCCCATGGCTTTAGCATAAGGAAATCCTGGTATTTTTCACTGAATCCTAACAATTTAAAAGAATACCTTTCAGTTCCAGGTTTCCATGAGTCCATCCTCCATTTCCTCCCAATTCTGGCATTAGAAAAATAAAATGTCTTAACAGGAAGATCTGTCTATAGGTATAAAGCTACCTTCTTAAGACTCTATAGAGTTACTGCTGATCAGACTTCATGTCCCTCCCCTCTATCCAATGATACATAACTAAAAAGTAGATGAAGTAGGTAAGAACACACCTGACTGAATTTTAAGGATGAAGACCACTCTTCCATTATATAAGGAGAACAGGACTATATATGAGAATACTATTGTAGCTTCGAACAATAGCAATATATGCTATTCTTTTTGTGCCAGTATTTATTTTTTCACAATTGCGTCTGTCTTTTTAAATTTTAAATAATCTATAATCTAGTCAGCTCCCCAAGGTAATTAAGAGTTGACTGAATATACTTTCTAGAATAATTAAAAATGCACACTGAAAGTTCTTGCTTAGCAGTTATTCTTTATATGCCCTTAGAAAGTCAAAATCAAAATAGATAATGAAATGTAAGTAAAGAAGAATCAGTTAAGCCTTGGAAAGAATTTACAGATGGATGAAAATATATGGGGAGGGGGAATCAATAAACTTCTAGTTGATTTATTTTCTATGTCCTGTAGAAAATAAAGAGTAGGAAGTATTTCCATCAATGACCAATAATGCAAACAGCATAAAAGCAGCACAGGAGATGGAGCTGAAGAGATAAATTAACTACCTACTACTACATTAGGATGTCAGTCCTATGACATATTTGCTTCCTAACAGTATCATGAAGTTCATGTGACTCTCTCCAAAAGATCTATAGGAGAGCAAAAAAGTTATAAAATATGTAGAAGCAGTTCCTATTATTGTGGCTGCTTTCAAAGAATGTTAAGACACTTCCATAAAATTCAAAGTAAGAGTTGAAAATGATAATAACATTTAAGAACTTGTGAAAATCAGAAACTCTTCAGAGATAACGTCTAAGGAACTTAAAAGTATCCAGGAGGGGTGCCTGGGTGGCTCAAGTCAGTTAAATGTCCAGCTTTGGCTCAGGTCATGATCCCATGGTTTGTGAGTTCAAGCCCCACATCAGGCTCTGTGTTGACAGCTCAGAGCCTGGAGCCTGTTTCCGATTCTGTGTCTCCCTCTCTCTCTGCCTCATATCCATTCTCTCAAAAATAAATAAACATTAGAGGCACCTGGGTGGCTCAGTCGGTTGGGCGTCCGACTTCGGCCCAGGTCATAATCTCATAGTTCGTGGGCTTGAGCCCTGCACTGGGCTCTGTGCTGACAGCTCAGAGCCTGGAGCCTGCTTTGAATTCTGTGTCTCCCTCTCTCTCTGCCCCTTCCCTACTCACACTCTGTCTCTGTCTCTCAAAAATAAATAAACATTGAAAAAAAAATTTTTTTAATAAAAAATAAACATTAAAAAGAATTAAAGTATCCAGGAAAATAAGAACAAATAACCTTGATAAGTAAAATCAGATCGCCTTACTCTATATCCTATTTCTTCATCTTTTGTCCAAACCAGACAGTACATTTTGTCAGCCACTCTTCCATCAAAGACCCTAATAAAATATATGAATCCCGAAATTGTCATTAAGAGTTGTCAAATGAAAAACTTTTTCAACCAATAATTTTTTTTCTTTATCAGCCAATCCAAACATCTGAAAATGTAACGAATTCTAGATGTGAAAAGCATGAATGCTGGTAATCCACTCAAATGAATTCTGGAATAATAAGTAGTAGTTGTCAGAAAGCTTCAAATACTGAAGGTCTTCAGGTATTTGAATTCAAGGAAGTAACTGTATTCTTCCAAAAGAATGTGTACAAGAAACCATCAGATTTAGATTCAACTGTCTTAATGCTTCATCTTCTGTGGAGTATGAAATAATAAGGGGTAGGGGGGAGTCAGGGAAAGACCCATATTAAAGTAACTTATCTTGTTCTAGACTAACCACATTTTCTAAAGTAACTAAAAATGATTTTAAAACAATCAAAACTGAGAAACTGCTGCCCAGAAGTAACTTTCAAAAAATTTAGAAGTTCTATGTGTTAAGTTAAATGTGGGGAGTCCTTTTTTAGCTCTTTTCCTGAGAATTAGTGCATCCTATACTGTCCAAAAATGAAGAGAATCTTGGGCACCTCAGTGACTCAGTTGATTAAGCATCTGACTCTTGGTTTTACCTCAGGCCATGATCTCAGGGTTCATGAGATCGAGTCCTGCGCCAGGCTCTGCACAGACAGCATGGAGACTGCTTGGGGTTCTCTCTACTCTCTCTCTGCCCCTTCCCCACTTGCTCTCTCTCTCAAAATACATGAATTTAAAGATTAAAAACAACAATGAAGAGGATCTAAAGTCCAAAATACATAACTCTGTTTCACTGCAATACTCCATTGGTTTCCAAATTTTGCCTACTTCTCACAACTTGGTCACAAAACTGAAGTAATATTACATTCCTTAAAGCTTAACAATGTTGTTTCATTTGTTTAAAAACCTTTAATACCTGAAAATAAACTTGATTAATACATTTGCAATTATCTGAATAAATTATTTGTTTAGTTCTAAACAGTTAACAAAAAAAGTAACACATTCACTAAATTTCCACTTTTCTTCACAGACCAATAATATACTTCCAACATGGAATTTAAATGCCCTGATATTTTATAATGCTTACAGGATAATAAATTTGTCACTCCTTAGCCTGGCATCAAGATTTGACAATACAGTTCTAAAATCAAGCTTTCTAGTCTTAGCTCTTCACCCCCCATCTACACCATCCCCTTTTCTGCTCTATTCAGAATGGCCACTTATACACTGTCCATCTTGCTTTTTACTCCATATCAGGTGGGACCTGCTCTTACTGCTACATCCACAGACTTCATTTCAGGCAGGCACACCCAGTTATCTGCAAGCTGTAAGGCCAGGTCTGTGAGTGGCTCTGCTCTTACCCGAACAAAATAAAAACCTCCATGTTTAAAATCAAAAGTTTTTGTCAACCCAAAATTTTCTTGGTGCTTGATCTACCCTTTGAATAGCATACTGGTTAAGAGAATGAATTCTGAAGACCTGGACTGTGTTGTTAACCAACTGCGCACACTGAGGCAAGTTACTATTTAACCATTTTGACCCTCAGTTTCCTTACCTGTAAAAAAAAAAAAAAAGTGGGGGTGGGGGGGGGGGGAGAATAGTAGCCTCTCCTTGCAGGACTGCTGTAAGGATAAAGTGAGATAACTTATGTACTGTTTAATTCAGTTCTTGGCAGAGAACAGGTACTCAATAAATTTATTTGACATTATTATTAGGGTCATGATCTGAATTCTTAGGAATTTCTAGCTTTTTAACTATCTTAAAGTACCTGCCTCTTTTTGGTTCTTTTAACCTAGCACATTTAGCATACCTAGCAAGACACACTGCTTGTCCTGTTATGTGGCATCTCCAATTGTCCTGATGTCTTTCAAAATGTCTGTCACTCTCTCTGTGTGTTTATCTGCTTACCTATCTCTGCCCAAACATTCCCAACTTCAATACACCAGATTTTTCTCCTGGTCCTGGCTTCATCATGCTTCTGCTCTACTACCTATAGTTCCCGTGATGACACCTAACTGCCATGTAACACATGGAAAACTCTTAACATCTTCCACGAAGCCACCGATCTGAATCTTCACTGGCCTAAACACTTCAAGCACATGTTGTCTGTACTTGCTTGTACAGGACTTGTCAAATTGTGAGTCATCTCACTCACATGTTCACTCATTCAATAATGATACAAATAAAAGAATGAGACTACTTCGAGATTCCCAATTTGTTAAACTAGAGACTGTCAAAACAAACGATAAACTTTTTTTTTTTTTTTTTAACTACAGACACTATGAACTAACAAAGAACATTTCACATGGATTTGAGGGGAAGGGACTCACATACACAAAATATACACAATTGAAAACTAGGCAACTTTCATTATACAGCCTCTGGTTCTCCGTATTTCGGTACTAATGCATAATGTTAAAATGGAGTTAATTTTCAGAATGACTTCTCCGAACAAATAAAAAAACTTTAAAAGTATGACATAGTTTTATTTATTTATGTACGTATGTGTGTGTATACACATGTGTATATGTGGGTGTGTGTATGATTTCTTTTACATCTTTACTGAGATACTTGGTTTTATAGTGTTAAAGCTTTATATGTATTTTATGTGTAATCAAATCTTTTAGTGTGAACTATCAACAGTTTTACAGAGGGAAAAAACCTGGTTTCTGGCTTTGTTAAACCAGAGAAATGTCAGTCACAGCAATCTGTAGTTAGTTCCCCGCTTAATCTTTCTTGGCAGGCTCTGCCCATGCCAGTGCTAGTATCTAGCTTCAGCAATCAAAGTGCCAGCAGCAAGTAATGCAGGCAACATCCTCAGTAGCAAAAACAGTATTCACTTCCTTCATCTCCACAAACAAGAGTTAAACTCTAACTAGGTCTGTAACATTTTCCTTTAATGAGACCTCTCTCTATTATAGCTAATAAACTACAGATTGGGGATTCAAATAAGAGAAAAAAATTGTATGTTTTATTAATAACTGAACTATAATGAAGGAAGTACAAAGTGTTGAGTTAATTTAGTCAAGGGTGAATCAACATTCTTACTCCACCCCACTAGCCCAACTGGTTTTTAAAAAAAGAAAATGCTATCGTTCAGCCTTTTAACATGGTTGCGAATAAAAGTCAGAGTCAGAAGGAAAAGCAGCTCAACATGTTTCAGGTGTAAAGAGTGCTAACTTAGGTGACAGGTTTTCCAGGTTCTTATGTTTCATCTATACAATTGTATGTATGAAGAACTAAAGCTTTAAAAAAGCTTTTTCTTAACGTTTATTTTTAAGAGAGAGACGGACACACTGTGAGCAGGGGAGGGGCAGAGAGAGAGGGAGACAGAATCTGAAGCCGGCTCCAGGCGGAGAGCTGTCAACACAGAGCCCAAAGTGGGGCTCGAACTCACAAACTCATGACCACGATCTGAGCCAAAGTTGGACACTTGACCAACCGAGCCACCCAGGCGCCCCCAAAGCCTTAAAGAAAAAAAAAGGAAAAGAAACTAATGAAAATGCTTAACTCTGAATGATTTGATTTTCAAAATCCTTTTTATTTTAGGGAGGAAGAAGATTCTATAAAAACTTCCCCACATACAAAAATGGCTCCTGACATCTTACTAATGAGATAAAAATAAATTATGAAAACTGCCATACTATAAAAATAACCATGATTTGCTAAAACAGGCAGAATATCAAGATAGGTATTCTGTGGTTTACTACGTATTGGAATTTAGAGAACTAATACAAAATTAAAATAAAATATTGAGGGGCAGCTGGGTGGTTCAGTCAGTTAAGCATCCGACTTGATTTCAGCTCAGTCATGATATCTCAAGGTTCGTGAGATCCAGCTCTGCATCAGGCTCTGCACTACAGCATGGAGCCTGCTTGGGATTCACATTCATTCTCTCTCTCCCCCTCTCCCCCTCTCCCCCTCCCCCCCCAAAACAAATAAAATAAAATAAAATATTGAAAATTATATTAAGTTCTTTACACCTCAAACCCATACCCCCTTCTCCATGGCAGTAAGACTGCCACTTCCTTAGAGTAAAAGTGTGACAAGGTACCTAGAGAAGAACATAACTGGATATATGTTATTTGAAAATTTAGTCTATATATGCATTTGAAAATGCAAAGGAAAAGACACCGTAGATAAAATAAAAGTACATGACATCGTAAATCTGACAGTGACAATGAATGCTTAACTTTGGTATGTACGTGACCCTAAACAAAATGATCAATTAAGATGTTTATGTTCAATCTTGGCTTCAAGTCCACACCTTCTCTCCCATATTCCCAAACATACCGTAAGCAAAGGGCCTAGAACACATTCACAAAGAAGATAGAAATCTCCCATAAATGCCAAAAATAGCAGTCCCAAGAATATTTGCCCTTTTCAATGCTTTAGGCTACAGCTTTAACCAGAATTTCATGGATCAGCCTCTAGATGAAACAGTACTCCCCCTAAAAATGATATTTCATAGGTTAATCCACATTCTGGAAACATTATTAAGTGATAACCTATCCAAGCTGAGTTTTACAATTTTCTATTTGAAAAGCAAATCAAGCTTTTGGTTTTTAAAAGCCACAGATTTCTTGATTGGTGACAAAAGCAGTCAAGCAGGTAATGATTTTCAATCGTGTTGCAAATAGAGCAGAGTACAGGCTTGGAGGCTGGGAAAGCTACACGAATCAGTAGAATGAGGCCTAGAGGAATGAGGGAGACCGTAAGGAAAACTGAGCCTGTAGGAACTAGCAGTTCTTCTCATGACATGACCTTTGAGGATCAGTTGATAAATGACTCATTACCTTCTAGACAATTTAAAAATGGATAAAAATACACAAAATTTCTTTACTGCCATAACTACTTCGATGCATTCTTCTAAATTAAGAACCTAGAGAGAGAAAGCCTTGACATGGGCAAACTTTAGGGTACTGCCCCCCTCTCCAAAACTAAAAGCCATTTAAAACATGAAAGAAGAACAGTAAGGACAGAATAATACATGTTGGAGAACATATTTGTGGTTCTAAATATATATTCCCAGATAGGTATAGCTTACAGGTATCTCGATTACAAGACAAAAGTACCTTACTGTCTTCAGAAAGAGTCCATAAAAAGAACCAAGAAAATGAAGAAGGAAAAGCAATTCCCTTTTTGTCAGTTCCATCTGGGGGGTTGAGGTGGGGTGAACAGTGAAGCAAACTGAGTCTCTCTTCAAAAGAAACTTTTCTCTGTTAAGGAACCATAGTTACTGGTTTGCTCTGGTTGTTCCTCTCAATTTCTTATCTTTTTCTAACTGTATACTCTATAACATGAGAACCCCAGCCTTTGCTTCCGTCCTTTTTAGATATTACTAAATATCTTAGGAAGATATTTACTAAATAACTTAGGAAGGCTAAGCTGTAAGTGGCTTAGTGGCATAGCAAGAAAAACTCAAAAAAGTCCAAAGATATTGTTCTGCTTCTAGTCCCATTCTGCAGTTAAGTGATTTCACATGTATATCTGGAGTCACAGAGTTAAGTTGGAATCTTAGCTCCATCATATATTTACCAGATTATATAAATTTAGAAAAATTTCTTAACTTCTTCTGTGTGCTTCATCTTACTTCCTCAACAAAAAATGTGGACAGTAATAGCTCCTCTTTCAAGATTAATGTGAGAACTAAATGAGCTATTTAACAAAATATTTATTAGCACAATATCTGATCTTAGTAAATTATCAATAAATATTAACTACCCATTATAACCTGTTTAAATCCAAGATACCCTTCCTGGCCTAGCAGAGTTGTTTTTCCAGTGAGATTACAGAGTTGTGACCAGCACATTAAAGAAAAATTTACTAGAACAGAACAGAAAATAGCAGAGTGCAGTAACAGAAAGTACTGTTTCAAAAATCTTCTTGTCAGATACACACACACACACACACACACACACACACACACACACACACACACACTCCCCTCTCTCCCCCCACCCCCTCTCTCTCAACTGAGCCTCCTGCAGTTTGTCTGTGTTCCCTTCCCTACATACCCTTAATAGCTAACACATCTGACTCTTGCTCAAGGGCACAACAGCATGTTGTATAAAACTCTACAACACTTCTCACACTGTGCTTGTTTATATGTATGTCTCTCCCATTAGAATATAAATTTCATGGAAACTACCTTATCTTGCCTGTGTATTTCTGATACCTGAAAAATACTGAAGGCTCAGTAAATTTTTGTTGAATGAATGAGTAAATCATCAAAACCTAATAGGTATTAAGAACATACAAAATTATTTAAGCAGTTTGTCATTACCTGATCAGGTTTTATTACTGTACAGAAATATAAATTTGGCTACAAGTTGCATAAAATCAATAAAGTTGTTCTTTCTCCCAAAGTGCCTATTACACTCCCTTCCATCTGGAAGTGATGAATACATGTTTACTTAAGAAACTGAAATGGATGTTGTGCATAATGATCTCTGAAAAGTAGAACTTTAAAGTATATACATGTGCTGCACAGTTGGAAGTTTTATTTAAGGAGACCGGCCACATTCATGCTTCTTTGTTAGGGGCAAAAAGAAAGGGAAGTTATTAGGCAGAAGAAGTTGCTTCTTTTATATGACAAACTGTCCAGGATGCCCTTTCATAGGAACTACAGGTACCTTGAGAAAACATCGAAATAATAACACTGGGCAGATACTTGCTTAATTACTTAATATAGAAAAATATGAAGAACATTAGTATTTTCAATATTCATATATCACCATCATTCCCAAATCTGTTTAAATGTAAGAATCAAAGTGATACCAATTCACCAACTCTGCTTTTGTTCCATCACAAAAAAGGCAAAACACTAGAAATAAATTCTAAAGAAACACTTTTCACCATGCTTATAGACATCAAAGTCAAAAGCTAACAGTCTACTAAGTCAAGGTTATATATAAAACTTGGCTTTACATTTGTCAAAAAAAAAAATAAATAAATAAATAAAATAAAATAAAATAAAATAAAATAAAATAAAAGCAAATAAAATAAAAGCAAATAAACACCTGCTCTAAAATAAGACTTAACTTTTTAAGGTATGGGTTCCTTTATAAGTGATCTGAAATATTTGTTTCTAAATCATTAACAACTTAGCCCAAAAAACTGGAAGTCTCCAATTTATTAGGATTACAACTCTCTTGACACAGTAAGCTATATACATGAACTAGTAAGGGAAAAAAAGTGTGGTATCTTAGGGCTCAGGCATTTTGCTTCTTGCCACTAATTAATATGAACGATAATTACCTAACCCTAAACTTTTTAAACATCTTAGGAAAAAGCTATTTCACAAAAATCTTCTTACATCCTTTTAAATATATTTTATTATGAAATTCTATTTCAAAGTAATTTATTGGGCTTGGACATTAAAGCCAAGTCTTAACAGTTAAGATTGATTTATTGAAAGGAAAAATCTAAACTATGATATACACTCTTAAGAAACAAAACTGATGAAAAGTGGCAAGCAGTTGCTATCTGTTAAAAATTTTTCCCCATATTTAGAATGATAAACTTAATGACCGTAAGAAGGGTGGCAACACTCACCAGTATGAATCTTCTCATGTCTCTGTAGCAGGTACTTCTGTATGAAACGCATGTCACATTGACTACATTGAAATGGTTTTTCACCTTAAAATAATTTCACATCCACAAATTAGTTACTGGATAAAACACAGTTCATAGTTACTATTTCTGAGGAAAGATAAATCTTGAAAGCCCAAATTCTTTAAAATTCCAAATTATCCATAAAATATTTTTATACTATTCATTAATTTAACAGAATTTTATTTCCTCAATTTTCCCCCCACAATTAGAAAATTCACATTCTCACAATCATAGAAAGATGAGATCAAATCTGCTCTATGTCTGAAAAAAAGGAAAAGGAAAAGGAAAAGGAAAAGGAAAAGGAAAAGGAAAAGGAAAAGGAAAAGGAAAGGGAGAGAGAGAAGGAAAGGAAAGGGGGAGAGAGAGAAGGAAAGGAAAAGGAAAAGAAGAAAGAGAGGGAAGGAGAAAACAATCAAAAAATCAGAAGACTAGAAAGAACTCTACAGGTTATCTATGCTATCTTAAACATCTCTTCTTCCTTTTTATCCAAAAGAAGATCCACCCACCTTGTTCTCTGTGGCTAACTATCACTTTATGCCCTTTCAATTATTTTCTCCAGGACTTTGGGAACTTTCAAACATCTTTTTCCTTTTTTTTTTTTTTTTTTTTAAATCTTGTCTCTTCAATCATTCCTTCTCTGCTGGAACCTTTCCTAGTAAGTATTCTTCAGGTCTGTCCTTTGCAAACAAACTTTCCAGCAATCTTGAAACACTCCAACCTTATTACTTTCTCTCATTCCTTTTCACCATTTCTTCTTAATAGAGTAGTTTACCCCATGTCTCAAATCCTCCACCACCCACTTGTGCTTTAACCCTTATACTCTGCTTTCTTAAAAGCTACTCGTGCTCTCTTTGCTATTTATTCTAACAGCTCTTCTTCAGTTCTCTATTCCTCTCTATCCTCTATGAAGGTTGTGCCATTGCTGATTATACCCTCCTTGGAACCGTCTCTTCTTTTAGTTTCTGGGATACTGTAATTTCCTAGTCCATCAAACGTACCTTACTACTCTATCTTCCCACCCCATATCCTTTAATTTAACCTACGTGTCCAGTGTGCTTCCCCAAGGATCTGTGATTAGTCTTTAGTTCTGCTCTCTATAATGTCATGTTCTTAATTATCATTTTTTAATATCTGATTCCCAAATTCATATTTCAAACTCCATCTGGATGTCTTGCAGAGAAAAATAAATGTTGATAGGCTTTTAATAATACATTCTTTAACAGTTTCTCTAACTGAAAAGAACACATTAAGCCAGATAAGTGTTTAATTATATTATATATAATTATAATTATAATTAATTACGCACATTCGTGCCCATTGTTTTCTCATTTAAAGTTTTCCTGGTTTCCTTCTGATATTCTGGCCTATGAAATCTCTGATTTGAAATAAATACCTGGTTAGTTACAGTCTTAGAAATGAATGACATTTACACAAAGATGAAAATAGTAAAAATAATAATCTCTTAATGGCCATAGGCCCATTTTAATTCAAGAAATACCTGTATGAATGAACACATGTCTCTGTAAGTGATAGTTCGTTCTAAAGGCAGCATTGCAGTGCTCACAAACATGAGATTTAGGGGTTTTCAAACCAAGTGATCCATCCTCATTTATTGTAAGGATCTAGTTAAAAACAAAAAAAGATAAAAACAAAAGAAGTCTTAAAAACATAATACTCACAAAGGTAATGCTTTTAATTTTTTTATTTGTTTTTTAAGTGTTTAATTATTTTTGAGAGACAGAGCATAAATGGGGGAGGAGCAGAGAGAAAGAGACACAGAATCCAAAGCAGGCTCCAGGCTCTAGGCTCTGAGCTGTCAGCACAGAACCTGATGCAGGGCTCGAACCCACGAACTGTGAGATCAAGACCTGAGTCGGAGTCCGATGTTTAACCAACTGAGCCACCCAGGCGCCTCAAGGTAATGCCTTTTAATGCAAACAATGGTCACCAGAAATTATGACATTTTTCCCCCAAACTTGAGAAGGTTATTAGAATAATGTTATCACTAATTGTAGGAAGGTACAATGTGACTCAGAATGGTAAAAATTATTAGTAAAACCTTGGAACTTGGTTAAATAAGATCTCAGCACTCTGTCCCTTCTCCAAAGCTGATGTCTAACAGAGTCCCTAAGTGCTCTCTGCTAGGGTGAGTATAACTTTATTTTCAATTTCAAACTGTCACAAACATAGGACAAAAGTTTTATGTTTTAGATACATATGGCATAAATATCAATCAGCATAGGACTGGTTAAATAAATCATGGAAAATGAATACAATTTAATGTTATGTGGTTGTAACATAAAATGAGAAAACTCTCTATATATTTATATGGAAAAAGCTCCAGGATTTATTAACTAAAATATTCAAGGTTTAGAATTTTGTACACAATTCTGCATATTTTTATATATAAAAAAGTACATACAAGGGTATATATTTGTATATGCATAATATTTAAGAAGGGTACACATAAAACATGTATAGTAGCCTTGGTTGTGATGGCGGGAACTTGGCAGAGAGGAGATAAAGTGGGAGGGGGACTCTACACTGTTTACACTTAAACCCTTTTCTGAACTATATAAATGCTACCTGTTGCATCCCCCCCCCCTTTTTTAAAGAAGAGAAAAAGAGCAATCTAAGTTTTCAAGTCATCCAGCATAGAATTTCGAGTCTGGTTCAGTCCAGGATGTCTAAGGTTATTTACTCTAAGACTACTAAGCTACTGTTGAGCACATTCCTAAAAACATTTATTGGATAAATAAATCAGAATGGCTATGGAGAAGGAAGATGGGTGACAAAGAAATCAACCTTATCTTCCTGGGCTTCATGAGGTTGAGAGTATTACGGGCCTGGTTTGGGCAGGGCCTGAGTGCAGCTCACCTTTGGGTTTCATGTATTCCAATTTATCAATCATTTGTTGCACATGCAACATTAAACTGACTCATCGGACACACAGCAGAGTAATAATAAATAATCTTTTTTTTTTCATTATTGAGGAGAGAAGAAATGAGATAGCAGAATATGATGTGAAGATAACAAAGAAAACTAGTAGGAGATCAGATCAGGAGAAGCACAGCAAGCAAGAGGGAAACAATACTGGAGGTGGGGGCATATAGAGTGGGAACTATGAAACTGTGTCCCACATAGGGTACAACAATCTATGTAACATCTTAGGAAATACAAAGGCCTGTGGAAACTGATTAGGGCCTGTAAACACAGCTATGACCCTTTCTCAAACCTAGAAAACAGGAGAGGTAAGAGGGGAAAGGCTTTAATTTTTTAAAACATTTTTTTACTTTAAATTCAGGAAGACTGTACTGTATGTAAATCAATTGTAATTATCATGCAAATTACACAGGATATTTGGGTTCTGGGCAAACTGCCAATGTGGTCAACAAAGCTTCAAAGTCTTATGCACCAGAGTCATAAAGAGAAACATTTGGCACAAAAATGGAAGTGGGTGTCACAGCTTCCTGATGAGAGTCAGTGAGAAGAGAAAGCTTCATCTCTGGCCAGTTTAAAATTTTTTGACCCCTCCAAGTCACAAAATAATATGCAAGTTAACACTGGGCAAAACAAAACAAAACAAAAACAAAAACAACCCACACAAAATCTTTTAAAACAAGATTCAAAATATCTCTAACATAAAATAAATAACAAAAAGATGTTAAACACTTTATATAAAACATAACCAAAAACAAGATAGCACCAGGTATTTTTCCACATATGTTGATAACAAATACAAAGATCCAAGTGCCAAAACCCATAGCAGCTCAATAGCTTTCTGTGGCATAGCAACTGCAAGGAAAGGCTCTGTAAGGAACCAATCTGGCCCAAGTTACTTAATGTGAAACAGATGTCATCCCTGATTGTACAAAGCCCTTTTATGAAGAGTTAAGGAGTCCCAGGTCATTGTTTTCTGGCATTGGAGGTAGTGCTGCCTTTTATTAAGGTGGATTTTATGGATGAAACAGCTAACACTGACTTGTGAATAAGAAGACTGAAAAATCTAGCATATTTTTAAATTCAAAGAAAAATTCTTGGACATTTTATATTTAATTTTTTTTCTTTTTTTAGGCCAGAATAACAAACATGTTTGTATAAAAGATACTGAGTAAAATTCATCTTGCCTCAGAACTCCAGTGGCTCTTCCAATTTGTAATCTGTTTTAAATAAAACCATGTAATTTTGTTGTTTTACTCATCACTATAGCCCCAGTATCCAAAATGGTGTCTGGAACATAGTGAGACTATAAATGTCTAATGACGTGGCTACCTGCTACCCATACGAAACATCCTCACAGCTCACCACTTTATTCTTTTTAAAAATTTCTGCCAAAAGTGATGCCTTTCAATTTTTCAAAGTTACTGAACAGCGCCAGAGAGGTGGGTATGCCAAGAACAAAAGTCCCTTAGTGAAAAGAAATGGCACATTAATATACGAAAAATTTTCTTCCTTGGTATAAATGTGGCTTCTGTTCTTGTTCACAATCTTTCAAGATCTTTTCGTAGAAGGCGATCTACCAGTTAAATGTGTCTGCCTTAGAGATTAGCAGTCCCATTTGCTACTAACCCAGTACCATAAAATATTTTTGCTTTTCTTTTCCCCCTCAACATATGAACATGATTACAATCAAAGATTTTAGATTTCAAGGTGTAAGTCCTAAAATGCCTCCTATAATATCGCCACATGCTTTATCGTGCTTCCTGTCACTCCCGCTTTTGGAGAAATATGGCATATTATACAGACCAAGCAATTGGGCTTTATCATGAATAGAGAAATTAGTAAGAGTCCAAACAATACTCAACATATTTGATTTTCTTAGCTGTTTATAAATTTAAGAGATAATTTCTTAGTAAAAAATTTCAAAACTGAATGGAACTCCTCAATCCACTTTCTTAATTTCATGGTCCATTAGTAGATATAGACACCCCTCAGTGAAAAAAAGTTTTACTGTCCGAAAAGACAGACATGATTTTCTCCATTCTCTATCTGCTACGTACTATTAAAAGTATTACGGCATATTTTAAGCTAATGATTGTAAGTTTTATCATACATTCTTTTTTTTTTAATGTTTATTTTTGAAAGAGAGAGCAAGTGAGAGAGCAGGGGAAGGACAGAAAATCCCAAGCAGGCTCCATGCTGTCTACACAGAGCCTGATGCAGGGCTTGAAACCACAAAACAAATCTTGAGATCATGACTTGAGCCCTGAGCTACCCAGATGCCCCATCATACATTCTTAAATCAATGTAAACCATCTTCTACACCAACAAAAACCAAAAGACAATGTAGAGGTGATAGTTTAAGTTTCTCATCTGTTGTGAGTCAGTTCACTGCAAATGGAGGTGGAAAATGAGATCTTCTAAAATTCTCTTTATTCTGGGATGCCTGGGTGGTTCAGTTGGTTAGGCGTCCGACTTCGGCTCAGGTCATGATCTCACGTCTCATGAGTTTGAGCCCCACATCAGGCTCTGTGCTGACAGCTCGGAGCCTGGAGCCTACTTTCGACTCTGTGTGTGTCTCTCTCTGTCCCTACCTTGCTCACACTCTCTCTCAAAAATAAAACAGAACATTAAAAATAATAAATTAATTAATTAAAAAATCTCTTTATTCTTCAAATCCTATTAGAAATAAAAGAATAGTGCAATTTCAAAGACATACGACAAAATAACACAGCAATAACCACCACATCTTGACCATCCTGGTTATCTCTGATATCCCACCCTCACACTGTCACTTTGATTCTTCAGATTTTTACTATCTCTCCATACTAGATTTTATATATTACAAATTTCATTTTAAAATGAAAAGCTTTTCAGGCCATGTCATGGGATCAAGCCCTGTGTCAGGATTCATACTGAGTATGGAGTCTGCTTAAGATTCTCTCTTTCGGGGCGGCACCTGGGTGGCTCAGTTAAACATCCAACTTCAGCTCAGATCATGATCTCACGGTCCATGAGTTTGAGCCCCAAATTGGCATCACTGCTGTCAGCACAGAACCAGCTTTGGATCCTCTGCCCCCCGCCCCGCCCCTTCCCTGCTCTCTCTCTCAAAAATAAGTTAACATTAAAAAAAAAAGAACAAGATTTTCTTTCTCTAAAATAAAAAAATAAACAATAATTTAAAATGACAAGCTTCTGATAGTGCCAGAACATGAAATTCACTATCTTGTAAGCATGGTACAATAACTAATGTTCAGCATAATAACCATGAGTTTTAGAAAGAGTCATTTCTCTCAGGTTTCCTAAATACTAGGCAAAAAAAATGTGCAATAGTTTTTAAAGAAAGGTTTACATCAAAATATGTTTTAAAGTTAGGGGGGTTTGGTTTTATGGGAAAATTATTTATCCAGAATACGGAACTCCCTGGGAAATGAGAGAAATAAAATATTAATACTTCTTTTACTAATGTTCCTCTTCATTTTTCTCTTAAATACTATTCTGTACTTCTATTCCTGGTCTTATAAGCAGTTCTTCAGCTTCAACACCACTTCTTCCACAATCAAGTTAACGTGTAGGAGAAAGTATGACAAATGCCTGGTAATATCTATTTCTCTGTCCCCTTTAATTAAGTTTTCTCAATTTTATATAATTTAAGATCTTTTTGATACCAAAATCACAAATCTTTTCTGGGAACCAATGGTTTATAATAAATTGCTGAGAAAGGATTCTCTATATTTACAATCTATGTGATTTGTGGAATATTCTATGCTTTCTGAGTTCAATATAACTTTGAATAATCAATTTCTACGCAGACCACCTAAAAAGTATTGTAACAAACATAGTTCCCTTCTTCAGCACTTGGTAAGAGATTCTGGCATATAATAGGCAACCAAATTGTTTGCTGAGAGAATGAAGAAAAAGGAGATACATTTCAGAATAAAGAAGCAATTAAAAGTACTCTGCTCTATCTCATTCAATTACTAAGACATTTGAAAAGACCTATAAAATGTATACAATACTGAATTAAGATAATATTGTTATATTTTACTGAAAAAGATTCTTAGGGGCAGCTGGGTGGCTTAGCCCATTAAGTTTCCGATCTTGATTTCAGCTCAGGTCATAATCTCAGAATTCGTGTGTTAGAGCCCCACTTTGGGCACAGCACAGAGCCTGCTTGGGATTCTGTCTCCCTCTCTATCTGCCCCAACCACCTTTGTGCTCTCCCTCTCAAAAACAAATAAATAGGGGTGCTTGGGTGGCTCAGTCAGTTAAGTATTTGACTCTTGATTTTGGCTCAGGTCATGATCTCACGGTTTCATGAGTTTAAGCCCCACGTTGGGCTCTGTGCACTGACCAGGTGGAATCTGCTTGAGATTCTCCCTCTCTCCGTGTCCCTCCCCTGCTCTCACTCACTTTCAAAATAAATGTCAAAAAATTTTTTTTAAATTAAGATTTTTAGAGTTCATTGATGTTAACTCAATAATCCTCATAAAAACTTTGTGGTGTGAAATGTTACTTCTTGATTCACATAACAAGTCAGTATCAAAGTAGTATCTCATTTGTTCAGAAACTTCTAGTATTAAGACTTGAGATTCCCAAGCTTAAACATAAATCACAATTGCCTTGGACTCTTTTAAAGTACAAATGGAAAGCCCCACAACAAGAATCCCCAGGGATGAGGCCTGGGTATTTAAACCTGGAAAAGCCAGGGCAGGGTGCCTGGGTGGCTCAGCTGGGTGAGCATCCGACTCTTGGTTTCAGCTCAGGTCATGAACTCACAGTTTGTAAATTCAAGCCCCGCAACAGGCTCTGTGCTAACAGTGTGGAGCCTGCTTAGGATCTCTCTCTCCCTCTCTCTCTACCCCTCCCCCACTGTCTCTCGAAATAAATAAATAAACTTAAGAAAAAAATTTTTTAACTGGAAAAGCCCTATAGGGGATTCTAATAACAGCCAGGAGGACACCCACTAACATGAATGTACTGAGAATGAATTAAGTTTACTAAGACTTTTCACACATTTCTAATAACTTCAGTTCTCCATAGTCCTAATCCACAACAAAACAGAAAGAGAGTCAAAGGGGCAATGGAACTAAGTATACCAATGTAAAAATGAATAGCATGTCATTAAAAAAATGAGATAATGAGCAAGTATAAGCAGTCAAAAAATACTTAAAGTCTGCCAGCCAGGAGTTTTCAGGGTAAGGGGGAAAAAAGCCCTAATATCTCAAGTCCTCCCAAAAGGCTTCGTTAGAATACATACGAGTTTTGTAAACATTTACATCATCAACATAGACATTAGACAAGACATTATAGATCAAATGCGTTATATTTAAAAAGAAAACACATTAAAAATTTCCAATGAAGTGGTTAAAATTAAATTAAATTTGGCATTTAAATGGGGCAAGATTTTATTATGTAGGGAACTTACTTTCATAAAACAGCTTAATCCAGGATACTACCAAATAACTTGACCTAGCTAACATTCCTTAGTTTGACTACCCTCTTCTTCTTCAGAGATGTTGCCAAGTGCATTTTAGCAATTTTCAATTTTTAAGATGACAATGCTTTGCCATATGATAAAGGCATAGAAAGCAATTATTGCTTCAAATCCACAGCAGCTAAACATGACGTAACAATACAGTACTTCTCACTACAAAGCTTATCTTGAAAGGAGCCACAATTATAGGGATGCAGAAGCTCTAATATTTTAACTTAAAGTCTACCACATTAGTTATATTTCCTATACAAGATCCCCAATCTAATATGACACAATGGTGGCACACACTCAAAATATTCATAATAACAAAATTCAAGATCTGGGAAAGGTTTTAGGGGAAAGTGGAGTCCTCTAAGCACAACAAGTTATAGTTCTTTGAGAAACTTAAAACTGTTTTTAAGGAATTTAAAACAAACAACACTTTCACTTATAAACACAAGATAACCTTTTCTTTCTCTTCTTATAAAAAGGCAGAAACAGTTACTTTAATGAAAAATATTATGTGTAAATTTTTTAAAACAAACTTGAGAAAATGTAAAATAACACACTGGTTCTGCCTCAGACTCCAGATGCAAAAATTATTCACCTGGAGACTTCAGACCAATGTTAAAAACCATCCAAAACCATTCTCTGTTACATGTAACGTGTCAAGACAATTCTCCCCACTTGCCCTTCCTCTCTCTCTCTCAAAATAAATAAATAAACTTTATAAAAAATGTTTAAAAAAATAAAAATAAAAAATTACTGTTTTTCTTATTGTTTTTGTTATTCTCAAACCCTCATCTCCCATGTATTATTTCTGGTTATTTCACTCTCCTAAGAATTCCCTAAAAAGACCTTTCCGAAACATTTTCTTGTATGTAATACACGTAAAATAGGCCAAATCCTTTATCTAGCAAGTACATACACATATACTTACAATACATTATAAATGAGTTTATCTACAAATTAGACAAGCAAAATAGCTTAAAACCTCTAAAACTCTGATCTGTATTTACAAACACCTAGAACATATCACCAAATAAAGATTCCAAATAACATCCTACTAGAAGATAACAATCTGAGTTTTAGTCAGAATTTCAGAATACATTACACTCAATAATAGCACCAGGAAAAAAAATGGCAATGTCAAGGAGAATGTAGAACTTACACAAATCATGTTTTTTAAAAAGACTTTATTCCCCATAGAGTGGCAGTGAGCCCAAAGTAACATAATCTCTATTGCAATTTTATAAATTAATTTTTTCTCAAAACCCTGTATTGTTCTATACATGAAGAACTTGATTTATTCATTAATGTGGGGAAGAAAAGTATCATATAAATCACTGGGGAAAATATTAGCCCCCAGAAAAGAAGGGGAAGGAAAACAGGAGGGATTTCACAAAACATGAAAACATATAAAATGCCAATAATTATGGCAGGAAAAAAGTTTAGTATGGCCAGTAATAAACCAAAATTTAAACTATAATGAGATGTCCACTTTAAGCTACGAAAAAGAAAGGTCTCACGCTTGAGAGTAAAGACAGACACACATCAGGTCCACTGTAGGTAGCAATGTAACTGGTACAACATTTCTGGAAGGAGTGATACTGTGAAGAACCCTTTTTAAAAATTCATGCCCTCTGACTCAGTAACACACAAAGATCTATACCCAAATATTTTAAGTGCGGCATGATTTAAAATGAAGGCAATGAGAACACAACTTCCAACAACACAGCAATCCCCAAATATAGTACGATGTATCAAAAGACATCTTTATAAAAACCATTAAGAACTTTAATGTAAAAATCACTTACACACTGTTAAAAAATCAGGAAATTCAATCTATTAATCTTTATATACAAAGCTGGCTCTAGCATATCACGGAGTCCAAAAATAGACAAAATATATAAATAATGATTACCTAAATCACAAATGCAAAAACAAGTAGCCATCAAAATTAGGTCATATTATAATATGACCTTATTAAAAAACCCTTCTTCACTATATGAGGGAAAACAGAATTTGAAAAGTTAACTATAAAGATATAAACATACTGCTCAAAGTTCAGATACTTCTTAGGAATACCAAAATGTCACCTATAGTCAACTATTACTGTACTGAAGAGGAAAAAGAGCAGACAATTACTACTAGTATTTACTAGGTCACTTATTTACCAATCCATCATTTACCCATCAAGTATTTATTAAGGGTCTAATATGCCTACTATTCCAGGCATGGAGTTTACATTGTAGTAGAGGTATCCCACATTTCCCTGATGAATAACTGGTTAATTTTCTTGAAATTGTAATATTAATATGAATGAGCAGCAAGGGCAGAAAAGAGAGACATGGAAAAAGAAAAGTTTGTTTTTAGAAAAAAAGATAAGGTGAAAAAAGTGGAAAAATTGAAACCAATCGCCCACCACCTCCATGCAGACATGCATCCCATTCTCCTGATACAACATTCCAACTTTACGAAGCCACGTGAAATTTTTATGTCTGCTTTATGATCCAGCTAGGTTCCTGCCCATAAGATTAACCAACAGTTTGGAATCAATAGGTTAGGGACCACCACCTTAATATATTCTCTTACTTTTGCAGGAGAACGTTGTTTCCGTTTCTTCTTTTTCTGTAAGTCTACTGGCTCTCTGATTTGTTTTTTGTCTCTCATCAGTTGCTCAGACACATCAGTAAAAGTAATTTCCTGCTTTACACTTATCTGTTAAAAAAAAAAAAAAGAGTCAATTTTACAAATAAACAAAAAGTCCACTGTGACAAAGCCATTGCATGGTTACTCCTTTACTAAGCCTACATATAGGTGCTTCCAAAATGATTATCTGTGTGTGTGTGTGTGTGTGTGTGTGTGTGTGTGTGTGTGTGTAAGTAAATAATGTGTTGAAGAGTTCATTAACAGGCAATACAGTAATAAGAATCAAGAGTATACAAACTGAGAAATAAACCAAGATTTTACAAAAATCTATCTGGAAGAGAATATTAAAGACATTCTGGGAAAAGATTATCAGACCACAGAATAAAGCAGAAGTCAGGACAAACTAACATCAATTTCATTCCCATATTTAAGGAAACTGATGAAGTTAATTAAAAGCACAAAAAGGGGCCTAATTCGAAAATTCAGTAAAATACTGGAGGACGAAGGGAGTGTTTAGACTTCACAGGAGGCTTTCTCTCGATATACAAAATATGAAAACAACACAAAAATCCTAAAAGATAACCCACATCAAAAGAAAGGTCAAAAAATGAAAATTTAATTATCTGTAAACTCAACACTGACAGTATCTTAGCTTAGCCTGTATTTTCCTGACCTGTACATTAAATCATCACCAAATAAAGATGTTTATAGAACTGCATATAACTTTAGGTCACTGCTATGTATAAGACAGGATACTAATTACACAACAAATAAATGCTACAAGAAACATTAAGATGTCAACATTATTCCATCTTCAGCTCTGTTTTCACAGATATGAAAAGAGGTGCTTGTTCTAAAACAAAAACGCACCAAGGTTCTTAGATCAATAATGGTAATGTCAATTCTCATCACAACTGATGATCCTCAGTCATCCATTCTTTAGTACTACATTTTCAATCTATCCTTGAAATGAAAACAGAATCTTAAAACTAAAAACCGCCCAACTCAACAGTCTCTGGAATATATTACACATCCTGACCTTTCCACCATGTAAGGACACAAGAAGTGTCCTTACAATAAATGTACAACCATTACAACAAATTGTACAACCATTACAACAAATGTACAACCATAAATGTCCAATAAATGTACAACCTGGAAGAGGGCCCCTACCCTACCAGGCTAGCACCCTGATCCTGGACTTACAGCCTCCATAATCAGGAGAAATAAACTTCTGTTCTTTATAAGCTAAAGTAAAACAACAACTCCTTAATAATAATCCAGGAAATTCAATGTACTAGTGGCTACATTTTTCAAAAAATACACTAAAAAAAATGGTGCACAAGATTATAAACATCTTACAGAGTCAGTGGAAAGTTGGAAAATATAGCTATGTAGAAAGGGTTCATGAGGAAAATGCAACATAAGCTAGGGTTCAGGCTGACAAAATAAGGAATTGGAAGCTTTCATAAATTCCTGAAGTGCAGGCAGTATGAGAATCATAAATCAAGGAGAAGCTTGGCACAAAAACAGGAGGTAAATGATCAGTTAATTCTTTCTATCAGGTTATAGAATAGTAGTAGTGAACATTCTTAGGGCTTCTTTTGGTATCATTATTTGGAACATAAAGTGGTAAAATCACCACCAACAAGTCTTTGGAATACAAACATGTTCCCACCACTGAAGTGATGTGTACTGAATATAACTAACGACTTGGGTTCGGTGTGAGACAGAAGAATGATTACAGACTATGCAACCAGTTGTTGAATGGCTCTGTCCCACTTTGCAGGGGCACGAAAAAGTAGTTCCAACATTTCTGTCCGTTTCTACACTGCAAAGAAACCATGAACATGTAGCATGCAGCACTAAGAAACAGGAATCCTTTTTAGCCAAAGTGCCAAGTAGAGTAGAAGACAAATTCACAAATAAATCCTGTAATTAGCAGATATTCACAAACCAAAGAGTGAAAAAGATTAATAAATGTATCTAAGCCTTTCAGTTATTTCCACATATATAGAAAATGGTATTTGTACTAGCATTTTTTTTATTATAAGGAACAGTTTTAATATATGAAAGCAGACTCAAACCTAGAAGTATCAATGGATCAAAACATTGTGAATGTCAGGCACACAAGAAATTACATTTTTAGAGTGCACCAACAGGCTTATTACTCATTAATGGAATAAAGTAATCTCCTCTATATATAACATAATAACACACTGAAGTATACTGATCCAGCCTAAGGTGCTGAGAAAAGATGGAGGTAACTCCAAACCATAAGGAAATGTATATGATGCTGGTAAGTCAGCTAAGAGTCAGTTGCAAAAAAATCTGAGAAAAGTTAAGTCTTCTTTGTAAGACAACCATAATCAATAAAAACATGAAACTTTCTTAAGCAAGACAAAAGAGACAATAATCATCCCTAAGTTGTCTATTCTTTCCTTGAGAACTGTCTTTACAAGAAAATCAAACTTTTAGTGTTATTTTTCATCTAAAATAAACCAAAGTATAATTAATCAGCAAATACATGATATATAAAGAGAATGGTTTGCTGGATTTTTCAGATATACTCATTACAGCATCAAGAAAATCAACGAACTGAGAAATATGTCAGATAAAAAAACAAAATAAAAACTGGTTTCTTCCTCGTCACTTAAGCTTTACCATTCTACCTTGTCCCATGTACAACTTCATACCTGCATTTGAGACCTGAATTTCAATGCTGTCCTCACTACCAATCCAGAAATAGCATCAAACCATCAATCAGCCTAACTATCCTTCTTTCAAAAGATAGGACTAAATCCAGGCATTTCTCTACCTAAACTTGAAGCCCTCTCTAGGCCTCCCACTCTGAGACTAGGGAAGCCATCAAGCAGGACTACCCTATCTACTTCCATACTCCTATAACTTCTTCCACAACACCCTTAGAAGAGGTAGAGTCCTATAGTGTCATGCTTCCAACCCCTTGCCACAGCTCAAAGCTGGTTCTTTATTACTACTTCTAAAATGTATCCCTTAATTACCTTGTTTTCCTCATCTTTTGATCTTTCTCATTTCATTCTCCTAACCTTAAATATAAAGAGGTCTCTGTACACTGAAAAAAATCCTTCCTTTGATTCCCATGATCACTAGTAACTCAACACCAGAATCCAGAACCACTCTTTTTCAAAACTTATTTCATTCCTGGCCCAAAAATAAACAAACGATCCTACTTACATATTTAACTATTTCATGCTCTTGTATCTTATCTTGATATCTGCAAGTAAGATATTCTTCTTCGGTATTTCTCATAATAGCTTTACTTACTCATGCAACAGCTATTAAGTGCTTGTTGTGTGCTAAACTCAGTCTAAAATAATACAACAAAAGCTTTAAATTTACTAAAATTCTAATGTGTACATAACATAATTCTAGATATTGAGAATATATTCTAAGCGTAAGGTCTCCTTCTCCATTTTTACTCCTTAAAAATGTACATGGGGAGTTTTGATGCATTATAAAAAAATAAAAAATAAAAAAACCTAGCAATTCAAGACAGCACATGTCAGGCTCAACCTAAATGAATGGTACAGGGAATAAAGGCAGGAATCAAAGGGAAAACTTAATGAGATTGGAAATAACTGCAAAAGGCTTCATGGATGAAATCAAAGACTTAATCAGAGCTGCAGGTTTATCTATGTATCCCCCTTTTATTTTTTTTCCTTCCCAACCTGCTACCCTTCCCAACTTTTCTTCCAGACTCAATAATGCTAATAAGTTAATATGACAAATGTGAAATTTACTAAAATAATGTTACCAGACAGAGTATACAATGAGCAAATATTTCATTTGGTTGCCCATTTTAGTCTACCCAATACCCACAGCTCCCAGGAAAGAAGGTGGGTCCCTTACTATCATTTTGGACTCTTCCTTCTCCTTATTCTCCATATCTTACCATCCTTATCCAGCAACATCCATTTCACTCTAATTAACTTAATCAAATTTGCTACTTTAGGATATTATCATCTCCCCCATATAGTCTCCCATGAAAAAATTAATATAAAACTGTTTTCTTGTCATATCCCTAGTGAGGAATCTATAATAGCCCCTTGTTGCCGGTGGTATCAATTATAATCTCCCCAGCTCAGCTTTCTAGATTCTAGATGATCTACTTTACAGAAAAGATGTAGGTCACTTGGCAGAAGTATCTGTCCTTACCACCCCTCCTCTCCATTTCTGGAGCCAGATGTTCAATTTTCAATTTCCTCTCTACTCTGTGCTGACTCTGTTCCTATCCATCTCCAAGGCTCTACTGCTTCACTGCCTCTCTAAAATAATTTTCCTTATTCCACCAGCTGCGTTTTCTCTGCCTAAAAGCACACTTACAGTTCCCCTATAAAGTCATTTCTTGTAAACCAAAATTTTTCTAACAACTTCCTTCTTCTTATGGACAAATTTTTACAAAGAATAATCTGTGATAAGAATATTGACAAAATAGGGGCACCTGGGTGGCTCAGTCAGTTAAGCATCCGACTCTTGGTTTCAGCTCAGGTCATGATCTTGTGGTTCAAGGGTTCAAGCCCTGCATCAGGTTCCACGCTGGCAGTGTGGAGCCTGCTTGGGATTCGCTCTCTGTCCCTCACCCACTCATGTGCTCTCTCGCTCAAAAATAAATAAACTTAAAAAAAAGAAAGAATATAGGCAAAATAACTGCTCCAAAATTTAGAGAGATGATTATTCTGAGAGTAAAAGTAGTACATATCCATATAAAAAGGATGTGTTTATCACTAGAAGGGAACTGTTCCAAAGTATTGCCTAGGAAACAAATTAAATCAAGGTGACTACAAATATAACAAGTGTTTGAATGAAGGAAAATGAAATCACAATTAACTAAACTGCAAACATACTGCCTAAAGAAAGAATGTTAGCAATATTGAGGGGGAATATTCACGGAGCCCAGAAAAAGAGAAAGTTAAGACCAAGAGTGTTTCTGTGTGTGTGGATGTATGTATTGTGTCTATTTCCAGGATAGTTTTGGCAAGAACAGTTCAGTGTAACTGGTCAACAGGAGTATTTCTAATTCCAAGCTCACAGAGTCACAGATTAGGTCAAGGAGGAGAAGCGGTGCACTGATGGAATAGGCCTTTGTGTGAGTCATGAACTCTTAACTCTCCCTTCTGCCTGACCCACGATTGCATTCAAAATTTTGAAAGGAGCTACATTTGCCAGGGTTTTGAGGAAGTCCACAGTTATCTTCTGGTTTTGAAAGGTTCAGGGATCCAGTTTACAGCAAACATTGTAGTCTGTTTCTCTGTATTTCTTACTGTAAATCTGTACTTTGGCTGGTATACTAGCAACTTATAAATTAGAGATAACTATAAGATGAAGTAGATGAAGTGCTCCAATCAAGCTATCTTACCTGAAACAGTGCTGACCCACCCCCATCCTACCTGGACATTCCTTTCTTTCAACTACCATAACATCATGATTTAAGTTCTCTCCTGTTCTTCATGGAAGTTCTTCCGAATCCATCCTTCCAGTATATATGTACCTTCATTTTGTAAGAATTTCAGTAAATCTTTACCAATGATTTTCAAAGTGTGGTCCAGGGACTCCTGAAGGTCCTTGACACCCTTTCAGGTGGTCATGAGATCAAAAATACTTTCATAATAATACTTTTTTTTTCTTTTTTGCTTTCCTGAGTACAGAGTGGCATTTTCCAGAAGCTAACATGCGATGTCACTACAGACTGAATGTATTAGCAAATATGAGAATCCAGTTACGTTACAATAAGCCAGATAATATACAGATTTATGTAACTGTAAAACAAATTCTAATTTCACAGAACTAGAACATATAATTCCAAAATGTATACAGAACCACAAAAGACCCTATGAAAAGCAACACTGGGAAAGAAGAACAAAGCTAGGGATATCACTATCCCAGATTTCAAGATATACTACAAAGCTGTAGTAATCAAAACAGTATGGTGCTGGCACAAAAACAGACACATAAATCCATGGAAGAGAATAGAGCCCAGAAATAAACCCACACTCATATAGTCAATTAATCTAGGACAAAGGAGACAAGAATATACAATGGAGGAGATACGGTCTCTTTAACAAATGGTGCTGGGAAAACTGGACAGCTACATGCAAAAGAATGAAACTGGACCACTTTCTTACACCATACACAAAAATAAACTCAAAAGGGATGAAAGACCTAAATGTGAGGCGTGAAACTGTAAAACTCATACAAGAAAGGCAGTAATCTTTGTGACATCAGTTGGCCAAAGAAACATTTTTCTAGATATGTCTCCTCAGGCAAGGAAGATAAAAGCAAAAATAAACTATTAGGATTACACCAAAAGAAATTATCTTTTACACAACAAAAGAAATTATCAACAAAATGAAAAGGCAATCTATGGAATGGGAGAAGACATCTACAAAAGATCTTTCTGATAAGGGATTAATATCCAAAGTATATAAAGAACTTCTACAACTCAATACCATAAAAACAAGAACAAAAAATAAATAATTAGCAAGTGGGCAGAGGATCTGAATAAACATTTTTCCAATTAAGACATACAGATGGCCAACAGACACAAAAAGATGCTCACTCATTATCAGGGAAATACAAATCATAATCACCAGGAAATATCACCTCCATCCATCAGACTGGCTAGAATCAAAAAGATAAGAAATAACAAGTGCTGGTGAGGATGTGGAGAGAAAAAAACTCCCGTGTACTGTTGGTCAAATATAAACTGGTGTGGCCACTGTGGAAGAGTATGGAGGTTCCTCAAAAAATTAAAAACGAAAAAAAAAAAAAAAAAAAAAGACAAAAAAAAAAAAAAAAACCCCTGAAATACCTTACAATCCAGTAATTCTACTACTGGCTATTTACCCAAAGAAAGCAAAAACACTAACTTGAAAAGATATATGCACCCCTATGTTTACCGCAGCATTATTTACAGTAGCCAACATACAGAAGTAACCATACATAAATGGATAAAGAAGATGTGCTACACGCATAGACAATGGAGTATTACTCAGCCATAAAAAAGAATAAGATTGTACCATTTGCAACAACATGGATAGACCTTTAGAGTACTATGCTAACTGAAATATATCAAAGAGAATTATCACATGATTCCATTTCTATGTGAAGTCTAAACAACAAATGTACAAACAAACCCAAAAAAGCAGAAACAGATCCATAAATCAGAGACAAAAATGGTGACTGACAGCAGGAAGAGAGGTGGGGGACTGGGCAAAATAGGTGATGGCGAGTGGGAGGTACAGGCTCCAGTTATGAAATAAGTAACAGGGATAAAGGGTACAGCATAGAGAATATAGTCAGTGGTGTTATAATAGCATTGTATGGTGACAGATGATAGCTACACTTGTGGTAAGCATAATGTAACATACAGAGTTAAGAATCACTATGTTATACACCTGAAATTAATGTGACATTGTGTGCCAACTACACTTCAAAAAAACAATTAAAAAAGAAAGACAGCCTCTGTTTAGGAGACAGAAAAAATACTGCAATTGATGGGGAACAGTTAGCTAATGATCTGCCCATATAATTTTTTAAAAATATGTTCTACATTAACTTTGCAACTGGATTTTTTATAAATAAATAAAATTTTATTTCCCAGTTTTAATTCTAAAATGGCAAAATATGATATAAGTAACCAAATAAACAAGAGTTACTGGGAGCACTCAAAAATTTTTTAAGAGTAAGGTCATGGGGTGCTTGGGTGGCTCAGTTGGTTAAATGTCCAACTTCAGCTCAAGTCATGATCTCATGGTTCATGGGTTCGAGCCCCATGTCGGGCTCTGTGCTGATAATGCAGAGCCTGGAGCATGCTTCAGATTCTGTACCTCCCTCTCTCTCTCTGCCCCTCCCCGGCTCACACTGTTTCTCTTTCTCGCTCAAAAAGTAAATAAACATTTAAAAAAATATTTTTTTAAAAGAGTAAAAGGGTCATAAGACCAGAAGTTTTGAGAGCTGCTGACCTAGATACATCTTAACTACGGTTTGCATTCCCTTCCTCTTCTCCATTCAATCTCTTGTAATACAGATGCCTGGACTTCACTAACAAAGAAATTAGTATAGATGTGTGTACATGTGTGGGTTGGTAGACATACATGTATTTCCTAGTTCTGTCCGTTGAGATTACCAAGGGGCAATGGTGTTTAACACACCTAGCACCCAGAACTTCGTTTCTAAATGCCATTATCCAAATAAAAGCAACTGGGGCTCAGTGGAAAAGTGACTAATTTCAGAGGTGGGCCAGGGAAAAATATAAGATGACCCTGTAACATCTTGTGGTAGCACAAACTAAAGAGCCAGAAAAAGGAACAGCACATGTCAAAAGGACATAAGAACCAGTCTGGAGGAGCTCTTAATGGACAAACCTAGAACAACTTGAGCAATGAAATCAATAATGCCAGCACTGGCATTCCCTTTGTTAATTACAAAGGGAAAAGTAGTGACCTTACAATGGGGAAAACTGGAAGATACCACCTTAAATAAGAATTAAGATTTGTATCACCAGTAATAAGATATAGCCACATTGTGTACGGACATTTCTGTGGGGTTGTCAAAAATTCAACGCTTTGATCTAATCATAAGAAAACATCAAACTCAAACTGAGAGACGTTCTACAAAATAACTGACCAATAACAAATCAAGTGTCAAGGTCCTAGAAAACAAGACTGACTATTGCCACAGAATGGAGGAGACTTAAGAAGATGCAAAAACTAAATGCAGTGTAGGATCTTGAATTGAATCCTCAAAAGGAAAAAAAGGACATTAGGGGATAAACAAATGAAATTCTGTACTTTTACCAACATTAACTTCCTGGTCTTGATAACCGCATTAGGGTTTATATGCACTCTACATTATTTCTACAACCTTTTTATAAATGTAAAATTATTACAAAATAAAAAGTTAAGAACACTAAATATAAAAATACTTAGCATCCCAAACTTACCATAGTGTATACATTAAATATGTGAAGATCATCTGCATATCAATTATACCTCAATAATGCTGGTTTAAAAAAGTTAGCATTTATACGGTCATCTATATATTTGTGACTCCTCCTCAGCATGATAAATAAAGATTTATCTACCATCTACTGTGTACCAGGCACTGTCCTAGGTGCTAAGGATACAATGGTAGCAGGGTTGGGGGAGGCAGCACATGATCTAGCCTGTACAGTCTACTGCAGTTAATCTGACAGTATCTGACATGTTCAAAATAAGAAAACCAAGGCCCAGGATGGTTACTTATCTAAAATCCTCTTTAAAAAAAAAATTTTTTTTTAATGTTTATTTATTTTTGAGAGAGACAGAAACAATGCGAGTGGGTTAGGGGCAGAGAGAGAGGGAGACACAGAAGCAGAAACAGGCTCCAGGCTCTGAGCTGTCAGCACAGAGCGAGACACGGGGCTCGAACTCACGAGCTGTGAGATCATGACCTGAGCTGAAGTCAGACGCTCAACCAACTGAGCCACCCAGGGGCCCCTAAAATCCTCTTAAGTAAGAGGGGAAATCAAAATTTAAACCCAAGTCTTCCAAATCTAGCAACTGAAATTCTAACTGCAGTGATCTGTGAATTAATTATTACCTTCATGTTACAAATAAGAAAACTAAAACTTCAGGGAGGTGTCTTACCCAAGCTATGTTATATTTCAAACACTAGGACTTAAACCAAGATCTTGTATCTTTTAGCTCAGTGTTATTTCCATAACTACTAACAGCTTCTTAATAAATGTGAATTATTAAAACTTCTTTTGAAATAATTTTTGCATGAAGATTTTAGTTCTCCAATTACAAACAACAGTATGCTTGCTGCCAGAATGTGGAAAAAAATTCTAGTGGTTCTAGAATGGCTACTACAAAAGGGAAAGAAAATAACTGAACAAATAACAAAGTGGACAAAACATCATCAATATTTAGGTGAAGAATAAGACTTGAGTTTCAATCCCACCTCTTCCAATTACTATCTGGCTGAACTTGGCTTCCAGAAATAGTATGGAAAAACAAGAAAAGCTTAGGTGGGGTGTTAAAGGAAATAAAACCTAATTCCAAAAAGTATTACCAGCAGTGTGAGATCAAACTAAAATTTAATCACTTACAACTTTCTTCACGCATAAAATGGAGGAAATAATCCTCACAGAGTTTCTGCAGAGTTGAAAGAGATTATATATGGAAAGTATTGCCTACGATACATAGCAGTAGATAGTAGATAGTTCTTGATGCCACTCATTATCATAATCATTTCTTCATCTCTTAATCGTGGTAATAACAATATCCAGCTTATACACAACAGAAAACCGAATGAGATTATATAAAGAGCACCTTGAAAACTTTCAAGTTCCAAACAAATATTTATGGTTATTAATTATTATCCTACAATTACAGATGTCTAATTGCTTAGATACAGAGGGTTACCAATTTCTACATAACATCTCCACTTAGACATGCTATTATCTGCAACTCAATGTTGCTAAAAATAGCTTAATCTTTTCTTTCACATCAGAACCTTCTTCCAAATTCTCCACCTTTCAATATGCTGAATTATCTCAGCCTCCTGTCTAAAGACATGTTTTAATTTACTTCTCCACTGCCAACCTAAGACCAAGTACAGCTGTTTTCTTTTCCTCACATCATATTCAAATCTAGAAATTCTATTTCCCATTTCCTATTCTAGATCATTTATAAAGATATTAAGTTGGAAATCTCATACACTACTAGAAGAAGAATAAATTGGTCAACTTTGTGGACTACAAATTGGCCAGGATATATCAAGAGCCTTAAGAAATCTATACTGAAGAAATAATTTCACATGGCAACAATGTTTACATATAAGAACATTCTTTAAGATAGTAAAAAAAGTGCAAACAGTCTAAATATCCAGTAATAAAGACTGAGATAAATTACACCTATTTGACATTATACAGTTATGAAAAATCTTAGTATTGGATAATATTAATGATGTAGTGAAATGTTAGTAGTTTGAGTGGTAAATATATAATTATGTAAGCAAATATATTTTACAATTTTATACAAACACACAAATATATATGCAGCAAATTGTATAGAAACACAAATACATACACAGAAAAACAAACAAAAAGGAAACACTAAAATGCTAACACACAAATGTTAGTAGTGATTACCCTAGAGGAGTGACATTAAAGCAAAATTTTGCTAACTTCTTTATACTTATAGAATTTTTACCTTTTTATCAAGTATGTTACTTTATAATCTTAAAGAGATGTTAAGTCCAGTATTAGTATAAATCCTTGGTATTAATCAAAGAGAAATCTGTTTGTCATTATCTTAACATATTAAGTTGCTCTAAGAACTAAAACATTAGGCCAGCAAAGTGAAACTGAAAAATGTCTATGGGTGAGTGGGGAAAAAAAGTCAACAAATAAACCTTGATCCCTATCTCACATCATCAGCAAATATCAACTGCAAATGGATTATTAATCTAAATGGGAGAGAAAACCATAAAGCTTCTAGAAGTTAACAAAGTATCTTTGATATTAGTCAATACCTTTGTGACTTTGAGGAAGGCAAAGAACTCTTAAATAAGATATACAGAACACTAACCAAAAGGAAGACTTCTAAACTGAATGTTAACATTAACTTCTGTTCATCAAAAGAGTAAAATGGCAAATCAGAGTGGAAAACACAAGATATACATACAAAGATCAGATAGACAGATAGATCTCCAACAAATAAACTACAAATCTGTAAGAGAAATAATCTAGCCAAAAAATGGACAAAAGATAAGCATGTGCCTTACAAAAAAAATAATATTCAAACTGACAGTTAAGTATAAAACAGTTAAACAGAAAAACTCAATTTTGTTAGTTATCACTGAAACACAACCTAAAATCACATTGCAAAACTAGTACTGAACCAAAATGGCTAAAATTAAAAGCACTGACAGTTTCACATACCAAGGATATGGGCAATTACTATAAATTGGCAGAATCACTTAGAAAAACTTTCCCAGTACCTACTAAAGCTGAACATATGCATACCCATCAAATTCAACCCTAAGTATATAACCAACAAAAATGACTATGTACATGCACCAAAAGACACATCCAAGAAGAGTCACATCAATACTTTTCATAATAGCCCACATCTTGAAACAATCTAAATGCCTATTACACTAGAATGAATAAATTTTGATATATTTGTACAAATGATGCTTCTACAGAAATAAGAATTAACCACTATTACATGCAATCATGTATGGATATATCTCACAATCTGAACCACAGAAATCAGATACTAGAGAGTATATGATTCTATTTATATTCAGTGCAAAATCAGGTAAAACCAATAGGCCATGCTAAAAGTATTATGGTAGTGGTTATCTTTAGGAATTAGAAAAAGGTTGTGACTAAGAAGGAGAGAGCCTCTGAGAGATCTGGGCAGTGTTATACAAGTATGTTCAGTTTTGCGAAAATTCCTTACAAGTTTTCTGTATAAATGTTGTATTTCAATAAAAAGACATACCACTAGAGAAAGGGTGTTACAAATCTGCAGGTACATATTGATAAATACAAGGAACATGCTTGTATATATAGGCATCTATGTCTATACCCATATATAAGGATGATCCTTTCATGATTACTTCAAACAAATCTAGAAACAACACAAATATCCATCAGTATTGCCTTAAATAAAGCACACCATTTAATCAGTCATTAAAATAAATAAGCCAGGGGCACCTGGGTGGCTCAGTCGGTAAAGCATCTGACTTCAGTTCAGGTCATGATATCGCAGTTCATGGGTTTGAGTCCCACACAGCTCTGCGCTGACAGCTCAGAGCCTGGAGCCTGCTTTGGATTCGGTGTCTCCCTCTCTCTCTGCCCCTCCCCCTTTTGCACTCTACCTCTCTAAAATAAACAAACACTAAAAAAAATTTTTTTAAATAAAAAATATGCCAGTTTTATATACAATAACAAAATCTCTACAAGATGTGTTTTAAATGAATATAGCAAATCTCAAAATGATACAAATACTATAATCTATGTAAACCAAAATATATGATATTTTCATAAGAAATACATTTTAAAAACATTATATAGAGATATACACACTCTGCATGTTTGTAAATTAAAAATTTCCAAAATGCTATTAATATTAGTAGTTATCTCTTTGGAAGTAAAGTAAGTAAGTACTGGAAACAACTTTAACTTTTTACTTTGTTCTAAACTATTTTAATCTTTACAATCACTATGTAATCGTTTTATAATAAACAATATCATACCATTATTTAAAAAAAAAAATAATCTGAGACTGATCTAGCTAGGCTGACAATAATAGCTAGCCTTGTCAATAATGATTTTCAATTTGTGTTCTACTGTCCTAAGAGTACAATGCTCATTCAGTACTATTGTCCCACAATTCCGGATCAATTACACATCAAAGATCAGACAGAACTATATTAAAAGTGTTAAGAGACTAGCTATGTTATTAAAGTCATCTAGAAAGAAGTCTATTAACAATTTATGTCCACATAAAGGAAAAACAATAAATTAAATCAAACAACTTTAAGAGTGTAGGAGGATACTAAAAAACAGATCGTTCTGTGTTAGCTTCCTGAAATAATCTCCTAGAAGAAATACCTTGATTCATCAGCTTATCAAGTGAGTTGAAATAACAAACAAGGAGTAATATGACTCATACCAGGGCAAACTATGAAGCAAGATTACTTAACTCTATGTATTCTGCTCAAATATTGATTCCTATCAAATACCACACTAGAATCTATACAGCATGTGAGTAAAGTCTTGTTTAAAAACAAAAACAAAAAAAACCTTGTTGATACATTTTACCATCTCTTCTCCTTAAAATAAGCTCAGTTAATGAATCTATTTCTGAAAAATGATCTCCAAAGGGTATGCTCAAGTAAAAAGTATTTGAATGGGAAAAATAAAAGCACTTCTTAAAACATAGAGCCCTAATAACAGCCAGTGCATTCACCTCAAAGACAAGGACCTCAACAGCCAATGAACATTAACAAAACTATTTCTAAATCCCTCACATGAACTTAAAAGAAATGTAATGGTAGTAAGAATTGGCTAAAAGTAATAAATGACTCTGTTATATTTATATATATAAATTTTTTTAAAAAGCTTACAATGTAATGGGGATATAACAAGTGGGGAGATAGCCAAAAAGAGAAGAAACATATCCTATCCAATGACTATTTAAAAGCAAATAAATACAAAGGCAAACAGAATTATCACCTTCCAGGATGACTGTGAAAGATCTTTTGTTACCAAAAGGCAATCCAATTCTGTAATTAAACCAGAGTACAAAATATGTGGCAAAACTAAAAAGTATCTTAAAATCACTGAAATGGGGAAAATGGTTTTTTTTCTTTTTTAATAAAAAAGTTACCCATTACAAGACATATACTCAAATTACTAGCATCAGTGTATGTTAGGTGTTTACTGACTAGAGCAAGAGTTATATGGGAATATATCTATATAATCCTCCTTAAGTTAATAACAGGATTTAAGAAAATTTAAAGACTCAAAAATCAAACAAAGGTCTTACCAATAGCCAAATACATTTTGAGTTCCTTAGGCCATCAAATAAAATAATCATAAATATAAAGTGCATGCAAGTATTCCTACAATTTTCTTCATGCTGCTTTATAGCACAAGAACTCATGGCTAAAATAAAATGCCACACAAATGCTGAAGTATATTTTTTCAGGAGTTATGAATACCTGAAATAACTTTACATTTTATTTTACCATCATATGACTAGAACGTGATTTTTTATAGCTCCTAATTTACAAAATCCTTTTGCTCAAGTGATATAATCCAACAGTTTTCTAAAAACAAATGTGGCATATATGATTATGAATTACAATTTGCTCCATTTTGTCAACACAAATTAAGTCTTTACTCCTCAACATGCTTGCTTGCCATCAAACTGGAAAAATAAAGACCATACAGAGTTATGGTTTCTTAAATCCTACTGAATGAATATAAGAATTAAAAGAATAAACCAAATACTTTTCTTCACATTCCTAAAATAAATTTAGTTTCTGAGTGAAGAAGCTTTCTGACTCAGTGTATCCAATAAAATTTTTTGCAATGATGGAAATGTTCTTTATCTTTGCTGTCCAAAACAGAAGCCACTTAACCACCTGAAATGTGGCTAATGAGACCAATGAAATGAAAAACTAATTTTACTTAATTTTAATTCGTTTCTTTTTTTTTAAATTTTTTTAATGTTTATTTTTGAGAGAGAGAGAAAGACAAAGTGTGAGTGGGGGAAGTGCAGAAAGAGAGGAGACACAGAATTTGAAGCAGGCTCCAGGCTCTGAGCTGTCAGTACAGAGCCTGACGTGGGGCTTGGACTCACAGACTATGAGATCATAACCTGAGCCAAAATCAGATGCTTAACCAAATGAGCCACCCAGGTGCCCCTTAATTCAAGTTTCTAATAAATTAGAAAACAAAGTTCTCTAAATGAATAAACTGTAGACATTCACAAGTTCGCCCGTAGACTGGAGCTGAAAATGTAGGGCCACTGAGGGTGGGTGACTGATACAGAATAGTAAGGTTAAGATAAATTCTGAAAATTAGCAGTTACCACAAATGAAGAACTTTTATTCAACTGTCACAAAACACTTGAGAGTTTACATAGGCTACAGAACCTAAACCGTTATTAACAATCTAAAAGAACTCAAAACTCAACTTTTGTTTTGAATTAACAAAAAAATAAATAAAAAGTTAATATGAAATAAAGTTTTTTTATGTCTTCCAAACGAACAAATAAAAGAAAATCATTAATATGCTCAATATGTATTTTTAAAAGTCTTTATTAACACAATCTAAAAAGGATGCAAGGCCTGGTAACTCAAGTTTTCACACTTTTGGGGACCTGAGTCATATTGTTCTAGATCACTGTCCTCTCTTTAATTCAAAAATGTATATTCATGATCCCAAGATTTGCCCTTCACCACATGCCATATTAGCAGGAATGCATAAATAAAAAGAAGGAATATGATTTCTCATGTCTATTGTGTTCTACTATAAAGCAATGTTACACAAATCCTAAATTCTGCCTTTGGTGTATATAGTATGAGACAACTTTTCATTGATTCATTCCCAGCATGGACTCAAATTTATCATTACCTAGTAGAAGTAACAGGACTCAACTACAAATTATCCATACATATGGAATATGTAACAGACATTTAAGAAGTATTAGAAGAATAAGAAGTTACGAAAAGTTCAAAATATGCTGGTAAATGAAAACAGTAGATAAACAAGCAACATCATTCCATGCCTGGTATGCATATGAAAAAAGCATAGGGGTACATACACCAAAATGTTAGGAGTGACTATACCTGGTGGTGGGGATATAATAAGGTATTTACCCTGGAGATATGTACATCTATGTTCACACAAAAACCTATGCATGAGTGTTCATAGCAGCTTTATTTGTAGTAGCCAAAATGTGGAAAAAGCTACAATGTTCTTCAGTAAATGAATGGTTAAACCGTGGTCCATCAACACCATGAAATACTATTCTATAATAAAAAGGAACAAATTATTGATACACACAACTACTCACATGGCTCTCAAAGGCATTCTGTTAATTGAAAAAAGTCAATCTCAAAAGGTCACATACTGTAGGAGTCCACTAATATAACACATAAAATGACAACGACATAGAGGTAGAAAATAAATTAGGGGTAGGATAGCCAGGGGTTAGGAATGATGGTGTTGGAAGAAGAGGTGTGACTAGGGGTCGCACCAGGGAGGTCTCCTCATGATAGATTCATTCTGTTATCTTGGTTTCGATGGTAGTTACACATTATCTACATGTGTGATAAAGTATACAACACTGGACATATTATAGCACTGTCAACTGCCTGATTTTGAGACTGTACTATAATTATGTAGAATTTAACCACTAGAGGAAACTGGGTGAATGCTACACAGGACCTCTCTGTACTAATTTTGTGACTTCCTATGACTCTGTATAATTTCAAAATTAAGTTTCAACAAAAGTAAAAGAATAAATCTTGTCCCTTCCCCTTCCTGCCCCTCCCTATTCACCCGCTTTCCATGAATCATTCACTCCTAAAGCCATATGCTGTAGCATAACAGGGTACGAGATCCCAGACAAGATAAAGTCATCTGTTGCACAAATCAAGATGTCAGAATGTACGTAGGGTGAGGAGGTTCTTCACATAAGACAGCTCAGGGTGAGTTGTCAGAACCCAAGCAGCAAAAGGAAGGGTCTGTATTATATAGGAAGAGCAGCCTGGAGCAACGTGTCAGAAGCTAAGTGGGTGCGGAAGGTATCAAAGTATGAGTGTGGACCAGAACCACGTACAAGGAGGGCTCCATGTGGTGATGAGGCCCAGGACAAGTTGTCAAAGCACATGCAGGGGAGGGTATGAGCTGCAATGGAGTATAGGAGCCTGGGTAGAGGGAAGAGGGCATCTGCACAGGAAGATGGGGTGACAAATGGTTTTACACATGGGGGGGTAGGGGAGGTCTAATCAAGTAAGTAAATATATTAATGATAATGGAAGCCAGGTTTCTCACTGTCTAAGAAGGGAGTTATAGTATATGTGCTGCCGAAGCGAGCACAAGAAGGGAGTTATAAAATACAGAAGGGAAGGGTGCCTGGTTGGGTCAGTGGACGAGCATGCAAGTCAATCTCAGGGTCATGAGTTTGAGCTCCAAGTTGGGTACAGAGATTACAAAATAAATAAAATAAAATAAAATAAAATAAAATAAAATAAAATAAAATAAAATAAAATAAAATAAAAGTAATAAAATACAGAAGGGAGAAAACGGAAATATACTCTGCGGTAATGGACCATAATCAGAGGGTTAGTGTGAACTCAGTTTTATAATACTGACAGGCAAATATAGGAGACAGTTATAGATGGAAGTGGGTATATAAATGTATGTAATTATGTATATACATACATTCCCTAGCTCTGTCCACTGAGAGCCCTGGAAGCAGCCAAACCCCAAGAACAATGAGCAACACATTAGGCACCCAGATCTTGCCTTTTAAATGTCATTTTCCACTAAAATGAACTAGGGTTCCTTAGAGAAATGGCTGACTCCAGGGGTGAGGCAGGAAAAATTCAAGACAGGCCTAAAACATCTTGGGGCAGAAAGCAAGGATGTGTTAAAAAGATTGATGGGATATAAAAAATGAACACAGAAGTCAGCCTAAAGAGGCTCCAATTGGCCAAATCTTCAACCAAGCATTAAAATAATCATAGTAATAGATTTTAACCCAGTTAATAAAATTCCTAAGCCCATGCTGATACAAATAAATAAATGAATAAATTAAAAGATGTAATGAGAAATGAGATTAACATTACAGTGACAAAACCTGCCAGACATCACCTTAATCAACTTATCAAAGTGAACTATCAGAATGGGGCAAATAAAAATCATGTGCCTCCTGTTAGAGTGCAATGAGGGAGAAGACACAGCATCACTTTTTGCAATATCCCTCCCAAAGTTAGTACCTTAAGTACCATTAGAGTAAAAACCAGATAAATCCAAACCGAGAAACATTCTACAAAATATATGGTAATTTTCAAGTATTATGATCACAAAATTTTAAAGTGAAAAACGAGAGGTGCCTGGGTGGCTCAGTCAGTTGACTGTCTGGCTCTTGGCTTCGGCTCAGGTCATGATCGCATGGTCATGAGAATGAGCCCTATGTTGGTCTCTGCACTGAGCGTGGATCCTGCCTGGGATTCTCTCTCTCCCTCTCTCTCTCTCTCTGCCCCTACCTGCCTTCATTCTCTCTCTCTCTCTCTCAAAATAAATAAATAAACAAAAACAAATAAAGTGAAGAACCAAGACAAAAGAAAACTAAAGAGACATGTCAAATAATGCAATATATAATTTTTTCAAATTAACTATTGGAAGACAAGTAGAACAGTAAAGAATATGTGTCAAAGACCAATCCAAAATATATAAAGAATTTAAAAGCTCAATACCCCAAAAATAAATAATCCAATTTAAAAATATGCAGAAGACATGAACAGACATTTCTCCAAAGAAGACATAACAGGTGGCCAACAGACACAGGAAAAGATGTTCATCATCATTTATCATCAGGAAGTGCAAATCAAAACTACAATGAGATACTACCTCACACCTGTCACAATGGCTAAAATCAACAATACAAGAAACAGATATTGGCAAGGATGTAGAGAAAAAGGAACACTCATGCACTCTTGGTGGGAATGCAAACTAGTGCAACCACCATGGAAAATAGTATGGAGATTCCTCAAAAAGTTAAAAATAGAACTAACCTATGACCCAACAATCACACTACTGGAGATTTATCCAAAGAATTAAAAAACACTAACTCAAAGGGATACATGCCACCCCCCCCCATGTTTACAGCAGCATTATTTACAATAACCAAGATATGGAAAGTGTCCATCAATTGATGAATAAAGAAAGATGTGGTATATACATATACAGCAGAATATTATTCAGCCATAAAAAAGAATGAAAGGTTGCCATTTGTAACATCACGGATGGAGCTAGAAAGTATTATGCTAAATGAAATACGCCAGTCAGAAAAAGAAAAACACCGTATGTTTTCACTCATATGGAATTTAAGAAACAAAACAAACAAAGGGGAACTAAAGACGGAGACACACACAAATCAAGAAACAAACTCTTAATTATAAATGGTTACCAGAAGGGAGGGGCAGAAGAATGGGTTAAATAAATGATGGGGATTAAGAAGAGTCATTATGAGTACTAGGTGATATGCAGAATTGTTTAATCACTATATTGTACAACCGAAACTAATGTAATACTGTATGTGAACTAAATTAAAATAAAAAAAGAATTTTTTTAAGTGTCAAAGATCAAAACTAGTCCAACTTGACCTGACATTTACAAAATAACCCACCCAATAACTTCCAAAATACATTCTTTTCAAGTGAGTATAGACCATTCACTGACTAATCATATATTGAGTGCTAAAAGAGTCTCTCAATGAATTTAAAAGGATTGAAATTATCCACTGCACATTCTCTGACCATGGTAATTAAATGATCAATGACAAAAAAATACCTGGAAAACTTCGAAACATTAGAAGTTAAGCAAAACACTTCTAATTCATGAATCAAAATGAAATCACAAAGGAAGAGAAGTTCATAGCTCAAATGCTTATGTGAAAAATGAAGAAAGGTCTAAAACGGTCATCTAGGCTCCCATTGTAAAAGCTAAGAAAAGGGGCATCTGGGTGGCTCCATCGGGTAAGCATCCGACTTTGGCTCAGGTTATGATCTCACAGTTTGAGAGTTCGAGCCCTGAGTCAGGCTCTGTGTTGACAGCTCAGAGCATGGAGCCTGTTTTGGATTCTGTGTCTCCCTCTCTCTCTCTGCTCCTCCACCACTCACACACTATCTCTTTCTCTCAAAAATAAATTAAAAAATTTAAAAACAAAAAGCTAAGAAAAGAGCAAATTAAGAACAAAGTAAGTAGAAGGAAGGAAATAAGGAAATAATAAAAATGAGTTAAAGCTGAAATTCACAAAGGTAACAATCTATGAAACCAAAACCTGATTCTCTCAAGAGACCAATAAAATTGACCAATAAATCTCTACCCAGACTAATCAAGAAAAGGACAAACTATCACTACCAGGAATGAGAAAGAAAAAAATTATAGATCAGACAATAAAAGAATTTTAAAAATTATGAAAAATTTTGTTCAATTAAACAAGAAATGGACGAATTCCTTAAAAAATACAACTTATCAAAACGGATTTAAGAAAAAAAATTTAAACCTGGAGAAGCCTTATATATGTTCTAAAATTTGAACACGAAATTTAAAACTTCTCACAAAGAAAACTCAGTCCCAGATTAGCTTCAGTGGTAAAGCCTTTCAAAAAGACATAGAGTAGAAATGAACAAATCTTAAACTCTTTCAAAAAATACAAGAGGAAATACTTCCTAACCCATTTATGAAGCCAGTATACCTAAAACAAAGATATTGCAAGGAAACTAATATTCCTCATAAATGTACACTTAAAAATTGTTTTAAAAACAATTTAAAACCACCTGGGTGGCTCAGTTGGTTAAGCATCCGACTTTGGCTAAGGTCATGATTTTGCGGTTCGTGAGTTCGAGGCCCACATCAGGCTCTGCACTGACAGCTCAGAGCCTGAGCCTGCTTCAGAATCTGTGACTCCCTCCCTCTCTGACCCTCCCTAGATTGTGCTCTGTCACTCTGTCTCTCAAAAATGAATAAAAAGCTAAAAAAAATTTTTTTTTAATTACTTTAAAAGGTTAGTAAACTGAATCCAGAAATGTATAAAAAGGATGACACATCATGACCAAGTGTAGCTTATCCTAGGAATACAAGGTTGGTTTAATACTTGAAAATCAATCAATGCAATTCATCATATGAAGATAGTAAGAAAAAAAATCATTATCACCTAATAAATGCAGAAAAAGCATTTAAGTTACACATTCATTTATATGAAAAAATAATCTCAGCAGGGGTGGCTGGGTAGCTCAGTCAGTTTAACGTCTGACTCTGACTCTGAACTTTTACGTACCTGTAACAGTCACAAAATACACAGCCAAAGTAAAAAGAATCAACTGCATTTGGGGCGCCTGGGTGGCTCAGTCAGTTAAGCCTCTGACTTTGGCTCAGGTTATGATCTCACAGTTTGTGGGCTTGAGCCCTGCATCGGGTTCTGTGCTAAAAGCTCAAGGCCTGGAGCCTGCTTCAGATTCTGTGTCACCCTCTCTCTCTGCCCCACCCCCGCTCACACTCTGGCTCTTTGAAAAATAAATAAACGTTAAAAAATTTTTTTGAGGGGCGCCTGGGTGGCTCAGTCGGTTAAGCGGCCGACTTCGGCTCAGGTCATGATCTCGCGGTCCGTGAGTTCAAGCCCCGCATCGGGCTCTGTGCTGACAGCTCAGAGCCCGGAGCCTGTTTCAGATTCTGTGTCTCCCTCTCTCTGACCCTCCCCCGTTCATGCTCTGTCTCTCTCTGTCTCAAAAATAAATAAATGTTTAAAAAAAAAAAAAAAAAAAAAAAAAATTTTTTTTGAAAAAGAAAAAACAAAATCAACCACATTTCTATATACTGGTCATAAACAATTAAACACTGAAATTTTTAAAAATACCATTTACAATTGCATTCAAAACATGAAATATTTAGGGGTAAATATTTCCAATAACTCTACACTTAAAACTATATAACAATGCTAAGATAAATTAAAGAAAACCTAAACAAAGTGATATGCCATGTTCACGGACTAGAAACCACTACTGTTTAGATGCTGATCAAGTCAACATATAGAATCAATATAATCCCAATAAAAACCCAGCTGGTTCTTTTTATAGAAACTGAAAGGTTGATTCTACATTTTATACGAAAATACAAACAACCTAGAATGGTCAAAACAGTCTTGCAAGAAGAATAACAAAACTGGAAGACTACACTACCTGATTTCAAGATTTACTACACAAGATTCAACAATCAAGACAGTGTAATACTGATGCAAAAATATAGACACTGGATCAAATAAAATGAAAACACAAGAGAAACAGCTTAACTTCTAGAAAGACACCCCCCCCTCAAAAAATGAAAAAAAGATTCATACAAAAATGTTCATAGCAGTTTTATCCATAAAGGTTGAAAAGTAGAGATAATACAACCATAACAGGGGAAATGAATAACCAAACTTTAGGATAATAAGGCAACAGAGTATTAATAATAGAGTATTAATCAACAATAAAAAGAAATGAACTACTTACTGATCCACTCAACCAACATGGATAAACCAAAAACATTATGCTGAGCAAAAGAAGCCAGACATAAGAGTTATATACGATGCCATTTGCATAAAGTTCTCAAGAGGACTGATTAGGAAGAAACACAAAGAAACCCTCTAAGATGACAGAAATATTCTGTCTGGACTGTAGCTTATACAAGTCTATGCAGTTGTCCAAACTCTGAACTTTAAAATTAGGAGCTGAGAGGGGCGCCTGGGTGGCTCAGTCGGTTAAGCGTCCGACTTCAGCTCAGGTCACCATCTCCCGGTCCGTGAGTTCGAGCCCCGCGTCGGGCTCTGGGCTGATGGCCCAGAGCCTGGAGCCTGCTTCCAATTCTGTGTCTCCCTCTCTCTCTGCCCCTCCCCCGTTCATACTCTGTCTCTCTCTCTCTCTCTGTCTCAAAAATAAATAAACGTTAAAAAAAAAAATTAAAATTAGGAGCTGAGAGCATTCACTTTAAAGTTTTCCTCAATTAAAAAAAATTTTTTTTTCACTCAAAATATATTTGACTGCCTACCATAGCCGAGGTATTGAAAACTTGCAAGAAAAAAAAGTCAATTATCAAAATGAAAAGCAAACAAAGAGAAACCTTTTAAGCTGAGAAATAAAAGCCAGTAGACTGCCAATCAAAGAATGTTACAGGTATATACACAACATGTACAGAAGTAACAGGAAAAAAAAAAAAAATCACAGTGGATCTGGGCAACTAAAGTAATTAAAGTATGAAGCTCACATGGAGCACTCACAGACCACTTTCATAAAACACTCCTTCACAAATTTAAAAGAACAGAAATTATACAATATATGCTCTCAGACCACAAAGGACTTAAACTGAAAATTAATAACAGAAAAAGATGGAAAATACCCAAATACTTAAACAACACACTTCTAAATGATATGTGGATCAAAGAAGGTATCTGAGGAGAAATTAAAAGATATATTGAACTAAAGAAAAATAAAACAATTCATCAAAATTTGTGGGATGCAGTGAAAGCAGTGCTTAGAGGGAAACTCCTATCACTGAATGCATATATTAGAAAAGAAGATCTAAAATCAATCATCTAACCTTCCAACTTAGAAAACTAAACAAGACCAAATCAAACTCAAAATAACAGAAGAAATCATAAAAATTAGAGCAGAAATCAGTGAAATTAAAAACTAGAAATCAACAGAGAAAATAAAAAACTAACTCTTCTAAAATATCAATAAACTTGGTAAGACTCTACTAGGGTCTAGCAGAAAACAAGGAATTGTCCAATAGGTATGAGATTCAGTTTTGCAAGAAAAAACAGCTCTAGAGACCTGCTGAACAATAATGGATATTAAAAGGATAACAAAGGAATACTGTGAGCAACTCTATGCCCACAAATTTCAAAATCTAGATGAAACAGACTAATTCCTTGAAAGGCACAATCTGTAAAAACTCACACAAGAGAAAATAAATAGTCTGAACAGGTCCTACATCTATTAAAGAAACTGAGTAATTAATAACCTTTAAAAACAAACAAACAAACAACCTTCCCAAAAGTACCAGGCTTTATGTACTCAACTGAGTTTTATCCTACATTTATGAAAGAAATTATACCAATTCTCTACAATCTCTTTCAGAAGTTAGAAGCAGAGGGAATAATCCTAGCTCATTCTTTAAGGCCAGGATTACCCTAATATCAAAATCAGAAACAAAGATATTACAAAAAAACTAGCCCAATATAACTCACAAACAGATACAAAAAATCCTCAACAACATATTAGCAAATTGAATCCAACAATGTATAACAAGAATTACACACAACAACCGAGTGGGATATATTAGAGGTATATAAGGGTGGTTCAGCATTCAAAAATCTGTCAATGTAAGCCATCACATGAACAGACTAAAAAAAGGTAAGGCTATTGCAAAGGGCTAGAAAAGTTGGTGGGCACATGTATTAGAATACAACTATAACAATTATTCATTCATTTACACTATGTGCCAATACCTGGGATACGATGGAAAATAAGACAAAATTCACGCTCTCATAGAGCCTACAATCTATTAGACAGACACTGAACAAGTAACCACGAGTCCCTATTGCAGAGACTCAACCTGGACTAAACAGAAGAGGCAGGCTGATAATGATGAACCACTAACTAGATTAAAAAACAGGAAGGGGGTATGGCTAAAGGGAATATTACAAGCAGGATGCATGAAGGTTCTGAAGCAAAAGAAAAAGTACAGTGTATTAGATATACTGAAAGAAATCCAAGTCTAATATCACAGAAAGGATAGAAGAGGATTACATTATGGTTATGGTTTTGTTGGTCAGTCATCAGGTAAAAAGAAAAACAAGAAGGCAAAAAAATTATGAGTGCCTACAAAAGAATATTTTAGGTGAGAAACAATGACATTTAGGATAAACAGGAAAAACTAAAAGGGTCGATATGCTTTTGAAAAAGGTAATGAAAAAAATACAGACACCAGGAATTGCCAAGTTACAGAACCCGAAGGAAAAACCTTCAGGTATATGATCTTTTTCTAGTTATACTCAAGATTCAATCTTTCTACTCTTTAAGGAAACCAAGAAGTTGAAACAAAATCTTTAAAATTTAAGCACCTAAAATTTAATACACAGTAATCCTGGAAAAGATAAGTTACTAAATGTATACAATACAAAAACCTGATTTTGCCTTTTTCAAATGTGATTTCTGTCAACATTTAGTGTATCCATTTAATAACGCCCAGTTAACTATTAAGACTTTAAACATTTTCTGAAATTTCTTCAATGACTTGAAGCATTACTTAACACAAAATTAATTATGTTTCTAACTATAAGTTACATTAATTTTAAAAAGGAATTACTTACAGGGACATTAAGTGCATACTGTAGTCCTTGAGGAAGTCTTTCATGTGTTTCCATCTGCTCTTCATCATTTTTCACTGTCTCCTCATGGACCATGAGTTCATCATGTGATATCATATCCTGTTGTCTCATTTCGCTTTCTTGTAACACTTCATCTGCAGCAAGGATCTCCTGGTGAGGCATACTCCGATCTTGAAGTACCGACTCCTGCAGTTCCCCAGACACGGTAGACTGGCCAGACACTCCACCCATTACAACCATTGCCCTGGAAGACTGCATTTCGTCTATGCCGCCACATTTAAGAAATAATCCTTCCAGTTTGTCGTCAATGTTCATGCTTAAGTATAACTGCCTAGAAAGACCAAGTTTGGCAACAAAGCATAATAAATTAGTTTTATATGTCTACTTGATCCTTTTTAAATTTCAATTATGAAAGGTACACACTTTATTAGAAAAACTGTATTCATGTAATTCGTATTGTCTCCAATTTTAATAATATCAAGATAAGTTTCCAAAGGCTGGTGGAATAAAATGCAACTTCTCATTTTTGATATAAAGGCAAAAAATCGTAATCTATTTCATTATGAAAAAGGAGTATGACATAAAGGAAATTGGGGGGAAGTATCTGTAACAAAGGAGTCATGTTCTTTAATATATTAAAATGTCAAAAAAATTTTAAAGGTGTATAAAGAAATAAACTGACAAACCACTATCAGGCAAATCATAAAGAAAACTTAGAAAACAGTCACTAAATATACAAAATAATAGTCACTTACAGTAGTAATCAAAGAAATGAAAATTAAAACAGAACTACCATATTTCATCCACCAAACTGGTAGTGACTCTTTAAAAAAATATACGTCCAATGTTGAGGTAGGTTTAAAAAAAAAAAGACACTCATTATGAACAGTAGGAGAATAAATTAGCTCAATTACTTTCAAAGGCAATTTGGTACTTTCTATCAAAAGCCATAAAAACACACATATTCTTTGAACTGGTAATTATACTTATAGGAACCTATCCCAATGAAACAAAATATATACGTGAAAAATCACTACAGTAATTTACATTAGCAAAAAAATGGAAATACACTATTCAACAAACAAAACTGATTAAAATATATTCATACATATGTCTTAAAACTACAGTGACAGCTATACAACTCAGTAAAAATCCCTGAAGTGAACACTTAAAATGGGTGGATTTTATCATATGTAAATTATATCTCACAGTTTTTCTCAAAAATAGAATCAGAATAATGGCTACCCTTGGGGGTGGGGGGATGGGGTTGCTGCTGATAACAACAGGCAGGCAACGGGGAGTGTATGGGAGCTAGCGATATTTTTTTCTTGAGTTGAATGCTGGTTGGCAGATATGCTCACTTTGTAAAATTTCAAGTTGTACATCTGCAAAATATGTATGTTTTTGTCAGTTACTACACTTCAATAAAAAGTTAAAATCTGCTGACACTACAAAACAGTAATAAAATTATTCTTGAAAAATATTTGAAAATGTGGGGGAATATCCCAGTATTAAAGGAAATGTATGTGTGTATTTAAAGATACATAAGTTTATGTAAAATGTTAACACCATTAACATTACCACTGGTGGTGAAATTACCAGAAGTTTTTTCCATATTTACATTTATCTCTAATTTGAAAACTTACTATAATAAAATTTTACTTTTTATACATGCTTTTAAATTTGTTAAAATGAAATAAAGGTGATACTTTCCTTACTAATACTTTTTTTTTTTTTAACATTTATTTATTTTAGTGAGACAGGGACAAAGCACCAGTGGGAAAAGAGCAGAGAAAGAGGGAGACATAGAAGCTGAAGCAGGCTCCAGGCTCCGAGCTGTCAGCACAAAGCCTGATGCAGGGCTTGAACCCACGAACCACGAGATCATGACCTGAGTGAAAGTCAGATACTTAACCAACTGAGCCACGCAGGTGCCCCACTAATATATTCTTAAATAACACATGATTAAATTTAACAGGTCATGAGACCTAGACACTATCAAATAATTATATTATTTCCTCCATTATTGTAGAAAAGATAGGCAATATTAAATCTGCCCTTCTAACTTTGGTTGCTGTAAATTCAAATTCCACTGTGTTACTCCAAGAACCAACATAATGATCATGAAAGCTAAAGAAAATTCATCTCAAAAAACATGAAAGCACTGGTGCAAAGTTTGTTTTCCAAAACTGATTTCTACTATCAGACTGTGTAAAAATAACATACACGCCCTCTGCAAAGGGACAAGTCCAAAAGTAGTAAATGCATTTAACTATTTTTCTCAGTTTAGTTACCTCTTTCCCAAATCAATCAGGTAGGTACTAGCTACTACCTTGATCATAGCTTTCAAAGGTAAAATAAATGATCAGTTAAATTCAAATGTACTACTGAAATTTAAATGCACTTTCACTTACTAAGGTTATCACTTAGGGAGAAACCTGTACTTAAATGAACAGCTCCAAAAAAAAAGACCTTGTAAACAGCAAAGTAAAAAAAAACACAAAAACATAATTCATACTTGCTAATCCTATCTTCCCTGGTACAAGATATTATCAGTCTAGAATACATAAAACAAAGTACCAAGAATCTGATTTTTACTTTTCAAAATCTTTAAATAGCAAGCTTGAAATCTACAGGACGATTTTAAATAAATCACCAAATAACTATTCTCTTCTAATATTCTATTTAGCACATTTCTTAGAAAATAAACTATCCTACAACTAAATGAAACTTAAGCCTTACAGGGCTAACTAAAATTTGCCTATTCTGGCCATTTCTTTGGAGGTTCTTACCAAATCATTATATTCTTCTAGTCTATTTACTGTTTTCTTAAAGAATGTGGAAAGCCCCTAACTTGAAAGGGAATTTTGATACCCAAAACTAACCTTTATTGCAAGTAATCATTGTTGCTACAGCTACAATATACCCTTGACCCAGGCAAGCTCACTGCTAGGAATATACACAATCCTATAAGGTAATTCATCAAAATTAACCAAAGGTACATGTACAAGGATGTTTGCTGCACCCCTTTAGTGGAAAAAGACTGGAAACTAAGCATTCACTGATATAAGATTTCTTAAATTATGATTCAATCCTACAATGGAATACACACCATCATTAAAAGGAATGAGGCTGCTATATGTGCTGGGTGAAAAGTTCTCCACAATACATTAAGTGAAAAAAATCAAGGAGAAGATACACAAAGTGAGCCACTGCTTGTATCATACATCTCAACTAGTAACTGGGCAGAGTAAGCCAGACAGGAAATTAGACAAGGCTCTCAAGCAAAAAAGTTAATTTCACCTTGCATATAGTACAAGAAAAAGGACAAAACTACACTAAGAAAAATGGTAAGGAGGGGCCCCAGGGTGGCTCAGGAGGTTAAGCATCTGACTCTTAGTTTCAGCTCAGGTCATGATCCCACGGTCCTGTACTGACAGGATCCCAAGCTTTGTGATGACAGTGTGGAGTCCACTTGGGATTCTCTCTCTCTGTCCGTCTCCCCTACTCGTGCTGTCTCTCTCTTTAAAAAAAAAGGGGGGGGGGGGTGCGCCTGGATGGCTCAGTCAGTTAAGCGACTGACTTCAGCTCAGGTCATGATCTCGTGGTTTGAGAGTTCAAGCCCCGCATCAGGCTCCGTGCTGACAGCTCAGAGTCTGGAGCCTGCTTCAGATTCTGTGTCTCCTCTCTCTGCCCTTCCCACGCTCATGCTCTGTCTCTCAATAATAAATAAATGTTAAAAAAAAATTTTTTTTAAATAAGGAAAGTACATTTTTTACTGTCCCTGAAGCTCTCTTACATGCACTTATCATCTTTAACTTTCCCCCTTCTAACTCCTGCATGGTCTCAGTCAAAGCTCTCTTGTGCTTCACTGCACATTCAACAACCCAAATACAACAGAAGGTCCCATGCTCAAAAGGTCTCTTCTCTAACTTCTGTATTTCCAGGGAGGATCGGCCAAGTATAAAGAAAGGAAACTGATATAATCAATCCATGTTAAAATGTGAATAGTTATAAATGTCTCTTCCCACTAAACCATCAAAAAGCCAACTGCTTTTTGACCCAAATATCTACACAATTAATGGAAATTCAGCTGTTAGGAATATTACACAGCTAAGAGGAAGAAAGAAATGATGCTTCCTTTAAATCATGTTGCTTACATAAAAGAGTGCTCTAGAAGAAAAAAAGAAACAATTATTCTGTGTTCCCAGGAGCCTCTGTCCAACTGGGGAAAAAAAGAAGGGCTAGGTAGAGTAACAATAAGCAACCAGCCACCCTGAGTCCCTTGTGATGACACATTATTTTGTAAGGGATGGTGGGCAGCTGACAAAGGGTATAAAACACCAGAGCTATTAAGAGCCAAAACAAGACGGACAATGATGTTCTAGGGCTAATTCAGCTAAAGGTGAAATGGCCACCCAAAACAGATCATTAAAAACTAGAACAGAGCAAAAGAGAGGAAAAAAGGAAGGAGCCAGCCCACCTCAGGCCAATTTCTCCTAAATCTTCCTTTAGCAGATTACTTCAAACTGTATTCTTTTCCCCTTTCCAAGTTTTATTCTTCCTTCATCTCCATCTCTCTGTCAAAAAAGTTGACAGTGTGTACAGCAAAAGGGATATTTAGGGGATCACAATACAGTTTCCTGCTCCATTCAATTATCCCTCTCCCACACACTCCTCGCCATCCTTTCCTATTGAAAAATGTTTGGTTCAGCTGTACAAAAGTAATCCAAATTGTGGCCAATTAGGTAACCCCTAGTCATTGAAGCCTAATGGCAATGCTCTAGTCAAAGAGAACATAAATTATTAGCCATCACTTTCTCCTATCTTCCACAAGAGACAGCTGACTCTCCTTGTCATCACCTTCTAATTTAATGCTTCTAATCAACTGTGTGCAACCAATTAGAAAGCTTTATAGATTCATAAGATGAAATAAGAGTAAATAAGCTTTGAGTCAGGGTTTTCAATAAGGAATTAAACACATGGACTTTTAATACAAGCATTTGCGATAATTACTTCTAGGCTGAGGGGACTGTCTGGGCTTGCTTTCACAAGACAAAGTTAACAGAAGCATAACATATGGACAAGCTGGCCATTACTACTCATTTTTAATCAAGTATGCAAATGCCTACTGTTTTTTTATGCATTAATAAGGAAAATATCTTTCCAAATTTATTAAGAGGTTTGGGTCTATATGATAAAGTTCAGAGATTATCATAACTTGCAGAGGAAGGACAACTAATATGTTTAGGATCTACTAGATGTAAGACACTGTGCTAGGCACATTTACATATATTAAATCACCTAACATTTATACTAAGGAACACTCAAGACACTAACAGTATATCCCCATCTAACAGATAAAGACACTGGGGTTTACTCTAAGGCACACAGCTGGAGATAAACTGGGAATTCAAAACAGGCTTAGGTGGTTTAGTGCGCTTTTTGCCACACCATACTAACCTCCCAACTTGAAAGGCTCTGAAGTTGGGAGAAGCCAACTGAGGAAACTTGGATTGCTGTAGCAACCCAAGCAGTGGTGATAGTGTGGCCTCTAAGGTGAGTGAGAAGAGGAGGTCATTGAGTTCAATCAGCTTCAAGATCAAATGGTTAGACAAAGCCAGAGACAAAGAAACCCATGACCAATATGGAATTAAATAATTTCCACTGGCCATTCTTAAGAAGTTTCCTATTCTCTCTCATCCTTCACAGGCATAGTTTTATCTAAACAAAAACTGCTTCACCTCTAATTTAAAAACAAAGTTTACTTCTCTTCTAGGCATATTCTACATTCAGAAACCCCTTCAGAAATATCTTTGTACAACTACAATTTTGCATCTATAAAGCTGAGCTTATAAACTACGCCCCATGACAATTTTTAAGTTGCTACTTAGTTCAAAACATTCTAAGAGGAACAAATGGGTCTTTCTGACTAGTGCTAGCAATGGTAAAAGACACAAAATAAGAGAGATTATAGGCTAAAATCCATCATTTTATACAATATAACAAAAAAAACCTTTGACCATTTTCTAACCACAGAAAAATAATCTATAAATATTTAAGTCAAAGTTAACGGGCATTTCTATATACTGCACCCCCCTCAAATAAAGCAGAATCTAAGCATATTCTGCATTCCAAATACTCATCACCAAAGTCTTCTAAAACAATGTAACAAAAAAATAGTGATATTTGAATGTTAAAACAAAATTTTCAGCAACTCATACTGTTTAAGAAACAGCTATAATTTATCTTAAAAAGGAGAGGGGGAGAGAAAAGTTTTAAAAAAAGTCCAAGCAAAACAGAACCCTACCTTCTGCTGGATCTACTTGTTTCATCCATCACACCTCATGCCAATATCAACAATCCAAATATTAATGTTAAAAATACTTATTCTGTTAGGAAACTATGAGTTTTCTACAGGCTTGTATAAGAAAAGGAATATCAAAAATACTTGTTAAAACAAACTTCCCTCTACACTACGAACATTAAACACCTACGTTATTTTTAGTATGTACTACATAGCAACCAAAACTCGTTTCAGAACAAAAAAGTATTAACTATTAAAACCGACATTTTTTAAACATTAGATAAATACTCTCACTTTAATAATACAAACACTATTTGTGAAGCACAGAACTAAGGATGCATTTTCACCTTCAATGCCAAGAACATCTATAATGTCTTATACTATTCCATCATAAACTAAAGTCAACCAGCCGACTATACTATAACAAGTATATAAATTTATCAAAACTAAAGGGTACCAAGGCTAAAAGGTTGACATAAAACATGGTGGAAAACTGATAACTAGTTTCCAACCCTTTAATAACATCTATAATAGAATATATAATATTTGATACTTGTTTCAAAACACGGTATTTACAACAGGACAAAAATCATAAAATACAATGTACGATGAAGTATTTTTCATCTAAAAATAACTAACTGAAGTATATAATATCTTTGAGAAAAAGTTTTTCTGATCTTATCTAAACATTTAGAATAACACACTCTTTAGAATTAGAAGGAACTAGCTAGAGATCATTTAGCTTTATTTATATCTAAAGAGATCCTCCTATCCAAGGCCTCCACCGCCTTGTGTTAGTCTAAAATATTAGATAAATCATTTCAACCTAATGATAGTGAAACAAGATGAGGAATTATCTCAAGTCAATTTTAACTTTTAATACCTTATTCCATTTTATGATATCAAGACTAGCAGTGTTTATTCACAAAAAATTTGAGAACTAGTCACAGAACTTGAACTGTCTCAGAATGTCCAGGCCAAGAGTTAATGTCTTGGATAATAAAAATTGTATTTTAATGTTAATACAAACTAGACAAATGGAAAGTAAATCTGACACAAACCCTTACTGACAATAAACTCCCCCTCCCTGAATCTGTTCTTTTCTTCTTGCCTAGTAAGTGAGACAAACTCATTTCCCAGCCTCCCTTACAGCTGACTGTAGTCACGTGACAGTGTTATAGCCATTGGAATATAAGGAGAAATGACATACATAACTCCTCTTAAGGGAAGAAAAATATCCTTTCTTCTTCCTATTGACATGCATAACGGTAACCATCTTGGACAACAAGAGAGAAGCCACATACTAAGAATAGCAAAGGACGACAAAGACGCCCAGGTCATGATGACTCAGGAACCTCTACAAAATCTCAAGATTGTTTTCATAGAGCAGTGCCTGGGGTGGCTTAGTCGGTTAAGCATCCAACTTTGGCTTAGGTCATGATCTCGTGCTTCATGAGTTCGAGCCCTGCACTGGGCTCTGGGCTGACAGCTCAGAGCCTGGAGCCTGCTTTGGATTCTGTGTCTCCCTTTTTCTCTGCCCCTCCCCCACTCTCACTCTCACTCTCAAAAATAAATAATTAGAAAATAAATATATTTCTATCTTTAAAGTCTGTCACAGTGGTCACGTCTATATTTTAACTAATATCTCTCATATAAATGATTAATGAATTATCTACATGACTGCTTCCTTATATTAGTATAGGCATGTATGTACAAATGTACAATAACTGGGATGTTTTTTCACATTTCAAAAATTTTATGCCAAACACCATTAAATTTCATCAATTGGTCTCATTTTACCATGTATGAACACAGAGTTTCCATGGAAATTCTGAAAAATTTAACATGGATATATATGTGTTAATGATAGGCAGGTAAAAAATACACTCTAAGAAAAGGGTTAAAGGAGAAAACATCTTCGCATCTAAATTTCATTTACTATTACATAATAAGCTACACATATTTTTGTGTTAAACAAAACTTAAAATCAAAAATGATATCATTACTTATCAATTTTCTCTTAACACTGTTTTCTCAAGAAAAAATTAAAATCCCAGGTTTCTACCAGATATAAACACCAAAACATAAACTACAATACAAAAACTAACATGAAATTCTATCACCCAAAATGGTTTCATGTTTGAAAAAATTAACTTATTCATGATTATAAAACACAAGGGTTGACATTACCTGAGACTAAGATAAAAACGAAGACTTCAAGGAAGGGAATGCTGTAGAGTTGAAAAAGATATCATGGTTGAGTTTCTACCTTTCGTAAGCTTCAAATACCCTCCACACCACCTTAATCACTTATGCCATCCAAGTCCTACAAAAAAAAAAAAAAAAAAAAAAAATTACTTAGGAAGGGGGAAAAAATACTGTATAAATACAATCTGGAGAAACTGGTATGAATAATGAAGTGATCATTCTTTGTAAATACGAAAACTATGCCTGAATGACCAGAACAATGACTTGCTTTTAAGTCTGAAACCAGGAGAATAAAATAGTGGTAAATAGTAACTGTAAAATAACCTTGGCCTTATAAAAAACAATTTGCTTAAATCTGAATCTACAACTTCAGGGATAAGGGATGTTGAAGGAAATTCAGAGGGTTATAGACCTAAAAAGTTAGAAAAGAGAACGCAAAGAAACCACTTAAAAGATTAAGCAAAGATTAAGAAACCACTTAATAGCACTATTTACTGCTTTGTAAAGTCTATTAAGTGAAGAGGGAAGAAAATACAATACCAGGCTTGATAAATAAGAAAACAGAACTAGTCATGTACAGAATAAATATTTATTCACAACAGAAACAATTATAGTTGTAAAATGCTATAAAATATTTAGATACAGAAACATAATCAGCCAGGTTATCTTTGACAGAAAAAGGTGACAATAAGATGAGAATAATTAATCATAGGAAGACGGTGTACCATATCCAAAAAATACAAATAAAAATGAAGAACATAAGCTGTACACAATAAATCTGCCTGACAGTACTTCTGGGCAGTGTAAAGACTGAAGAGTTTATGGAATTCCCTACCATAGGTCTTTAAAAATATTAGATTCCTATCCATCAATAATAGTTTATATACAGTCCACAGGAGACGAGGTGATATATGAAACATAATATGATTGTATATCAATTTTTACAGTGGTGTAAAAGCAAGAAAAATGGTCTTCCTCATCTAGAACAAAGTAGTATTTCCATCTTTGAACTTCCAAAAAATATAATACTAATTTACTTTTTAAAAATATTTCAATGCTGTATCCGTATTTTTTCAGAAGTTTACTTGTTTATTAACTAATCTCTACACCCAACGTGGGACTCAAATTCATGATCCCAAGATCAAGAGTCGCGTGCTCTTACAAATGAGCCATCCAGGCACACCTGTACCCATATTTTAGTTTAAATTCTGAGCACCTGGGTGGCTCAGTCAGTTAAGAATCCAACTCTTCATTTCGGCTCGGGTCATGATCCCAGGGCCTTGGGCTCGAGCACCATCCGTGCTGAGCATGAAGCCTGCCTAGGATTCTCTCTCTCTCCCTCTGCCCCTTCTCCTGTGCTCACACACTTTCTCAAAGATAAAATTAAAAGTTTAAATTCTGATGGGGCTATTCATCCCTTAGTAACCTTCCATCTCAGAAATTTCCTTAAAATTCATGCATGTCTATTTTTCCAGATAAACTTTTGTCCAAAATAAAATTTATTTTCTTTCAATTGGATTGTATAATATATAAACGGTAGTGAAATGACAACAGTAACAATAACCTAGGCAGGGGGAAGAGAGAGTCACAATACGGAGTTGCTTCAATATATTATCTACAATGCCCAGTTTTCAACAATAAATTATAAGATTACTAAAGAAATGGAAAGCATGACATTTATATTAACAAACACTACAGTATCTGAGTATCTCCAGACGTTGGTTTAAGCAAACAAATGTTTCAAAACATCTATTATACATATGTTAAAAGATTCCATGCTTTAAACTTCTTTAATTATGAAAATAATCAACAAATAACAGATTCTCAATAAATGTACAGAAATTATGTAAAAGAACCACACAGGAAACTCTGAAGTCAAAGAGTACAGTAATTAAAACAAATATTTCCTAGAAGTGCTCAACAGCAGATTCAAGATGGCAGAAAAAAATTAATGACCTTGAAGACATCTACTGAAATTATCCAATGTGAAGAACAGAGAGAAAAGAAGTTGAAGAAGATTAAACAGAACCTCAGAGACCAATTTATCAACACTTTTGGAGAGGAAAGAACAGAGCGAAACATTTTTAATAAAATATCTAACAAAACTTCCCAGATTTTACTTTAGTAAAAAGAAATAAAATCTATAGGTCTTAGGAATTCAATGAATCTCAGGTAGAATACAAAAAGACCCACACCTAGACACATCATAGTGAAACTGCTGAAAGCAAACACAAAGTGAAAAATAATGCAACCATAACAAGAAAAATCACTCAGCACTGTGCAGGGAATTCAACATGATTAACACCTTTCAATCATAAACAATAGAGGTCAGAAAACAGTGGAATGACATATTCAAAGTGCTGAAAGAAAAAAGGTGTCAACCAAGATGGCAGCAGAATTATCCAATAATGAAGGCAAAATAAAGTGTGTCTCAGACAAAGAAAGGATGAGAGAATTTTTTACTAGCAAACCTGCCTAACAAGAAATTTTAAAGGAAGTCCATCAAGCTGAAAGGAAAAGACAAAAGATTCAGATACAGAGGAAAAACAGAAGACATCAAAAATGGAAAATATGTAGGTTAATCTAAAGGACTCTATAAATATATTTTCTCATTTCTTCTCTCAGCATCTTTTAATGACATAAGAATATATGAAGCAATGATTATAATATCATATTGCTGGTTTTATAGCATACATAAATGTGAAATATATACAATAACAGTGGCACAATAGAGGAAGGAAAAAAATGGGAACTATACTGGAGCAAAGTTTCCATATTTTACTGACAATGAGTTAAAGTTAATATTAAGCAGACTGTTAAAATGCATAATGTAAACCCTAAAGCAACCACAAAGAATATATCTTTATATTTATATTTAATAAAGAAAAAAAAATCAATGGAGTAATTATGATACACTAAAAAATACTTGACATAAAAAGAGGCACTAAAGGAGGCACAGAGAACAAAAATAAGAGACATACATAAAACAAGTGGCAAAATGACAAATGTAAACCCAGCCATGTCCATAATTAAATGTGAATGGTCTAAACAGCCCAATGCGAAGGCCAGAGGGTGTCAGATTGGACCAAAAATGCCTGCAAGATTTAACTATATTCTGTCAACAAGAGACACACTTTACATTCAAGACTGAAAGTTAAAAGATGAGTGGGAAAGGATATTCTATGGAAACAGTAACTGTAAAGAAGTGGATAGTTCTATTAATAACATAAATATATTAGTATTTGCCTTAAGACAAATATTACTGATGACAAAGAAAAGTATTTCATGATGATAAAATATCAATAAATCAGGAAGATACTGTTAACAATTATAAATGTATATGCACCTAAAAAGAGCCCCAAAATAATGAAGCAATAACATTATTGAAAAAACAGAAAATTCAACAATAGTTGGAGATTTCAATTCTCCATTCTATATAATTGATAGAATAACTAGACAGAAAATTAGCAAAGATACAGAAAACCTGACTCATACTAACAACAAACTAGACTTAACTGGCTTATACAAAAAACCTCCATAAACAACAGAATACATGTTGTTTTCAAGCACACAAGGAACATTCTCCAGGTCAGACCAAAAAGTAGGCTACATAACAAGTCTCATAAATTTAAAAGGACGGAACTCATACAAAATACGTTCTCCAATCGTAACAGAATTAAATATCCACTAAATTAGAAACTGGAAAATCCATATGTGTTCAGGAATTAAACTTCACACTTCTAAATAATTTAGGAGTCAAAAAAGAAATTAAAAGAACAATTAGAGAATATTTTTAACTGAATGAAAACAAAAACATCAAAATTTATGAGATGCAGCTAAAGTACTTAGAAGGAAATTTATAAATTTAACTAAACCCTAAAGTAAGCAAAGGGAATAATAAAGAGAGCAGAAATTAACGAAATTCAAAACAGAAAAAAACTTGATTCTTTAAGATCAACAAAACTGACAAACTTTTAGGCAGACTAAGAACAAAGAGAAAACACAATTACCAAAAACAGCAATGAAAGAGGGGATGGTAATATTGACCTCACAAAAATTAAGTTATAAGACGGAAATACAAGGTTATATGTAAATAATACCTCAAAAAAATTTTTAAGAATTATAAAGGAAGGAATATTATAAGCAAATTTATGCCAACACATTATACAACTTTGTAACATGAACAAATTCCTAAAGTGACACATATTATCAAAACTGACTAAATAGGAAATAGAAAAATCTGAATGTAACAATTAAACAAACTGAATTAGTATTTCAAAATTTCCCACAAAGTGGAGTGCCTGGGTGGCTCAGTCGGTTAATATCTGACTTCGGCTCAGGTCACAATCTCACGGTTGGTGAGTTCGAGCCCCGCGTCGTGCTCTGTGCTGGCAGCTCAGAGCCTGGAGCCTGCTTCGGATTGTGTCTCCCTCTTTATCTGCTCCTCCCTTGTTCACGCTCTTTCTCTCAAAAATAAACATACATTTAAAAAAAATTTTTTTTAATTAAATTTCCCACAAAGAAAAGAACAGGCCAAAATGGCTTCACTGATGAATTCCACCAAATATTTAAGGAAGAAATACTAATCCTTCACAAATTCCTTCACAAAACAGGAAAACTGTACATTCTGAAACTCAATCCGTGAAGCCAGTTAACTTGATACCAAAGTCAAAGAAAATTACATGAAAACTACTCAGTGATGCCTATAACTATAAAATTAGATAAAAAAAAAAAATTCTTACAAAATACTAGCAAACTGAATCTAGCAACATATAAAAAGGCCTACACGCCATGACCAAGTAGGATGTACCCCATGAATGCAAAGGTAGTTTAACATCTGAAAATCAAGTAAGATGATACACTATATTAAGAGAATACAGGAAAAACTCATATGGGAGCCTCAATAGAAAAAAAGCACCCAACAAAATTCAACACCTATTCATGATAAAAACTCTCAACAAACTAAGACTAGAAAGAGAACTAATAAATGAGTTCAGCAAAGTCACCATTAACGAGTTAAACAAGATCATAAAATATTAAATCAATAAATAAAATCAATTTTATTTTTAGAGTGATATCATAACATTCTATCAAAAATTTGAATTGATGGGGCGCCATTGAGCCTTCCAGCTCAGGTCCTGATCTCACTGAACACTTAGTGAGTTTGAGCCCCGCATCAGACTCCCTGCTGTCAGCACAGAGCCCACCCACTTCATATCTTCTGTCCCCCTTTCTCTCTGCCCCTCCCCCACCACCTGTTGGTGTGGACGTGCACATGTTCTCTTTCGAAAGAAAGAAAGAAAGAAAGAAAGAAAGAAAGAAAGAAAGAAAGAAAGAAAGAAAGAAAGATGAAAGAAAGAAAAAAAGAAAGAAAAGAAAAGAAAAAAGAAAAGAGAAAAGAAAAGAAAAGAAAAGAAAAGAAAAGAAAAGAAAAGAAAAGAAAAGAAAAGAAAAGAAATTTGAATTGATTCAGGGGCACCAGGGTCTGTTAAGCTCCAACTTCAACTCAGGTCATGATCTCACAGTTTGTGGGTTTGAGCCCTGCATTGGGCTCTATGCTGACAGCTGAAAGCCTGGAGCCTGCTTTGGATCTTTCTCTCTCTCTCTCTCTCTCTTTCTGCTCCTCGCCCACTCACGCTCTATCTCTTTCTCCTTCAAATATAAACATTAAAAATATTTTTTAATTTGAATTGGTTCAAATTTTCTTTCTTATCCCTCAGTAGAGTTTCAAAATTTTCTTCAGACTGCTCCCAGACATTTTATCTTTTTAGTTATTATGAATGTATACCATTTCTTACATGACTAGTCCTAATGCCTCTTATATTTGTATAAAAAATTATTTGTGTATATTACTTTTATAAGCAGTTCCTTTACTGAATTCTCTTAATACTATCAATACACAGACAAGCAGATGAACTGAACAAAAATGATTTCAGAAACATGTTCTCCAAAAACATGGAAATTCAGTATATGAGAAATGTGGCATTTCAAAATGTAAAAAAGAAATGCATCATTCAATAATTGGAATGGGGACAACTAGTTAGCCTGCCGGAAAAAAAAGAAAGCTAAATCTCTACATCTACTGTTTATAAGCCAAATATATTCAACATTAAATGAAGATTTTAAGCGAAGTAAACCATAAAAAAAATTAACAGAAAACCCGTATAACTTTTTCAAGTACCATAATTCACTGAATCTAAAACTACCAATCTTAAGATACATGACTATTTTATGTGTTAACTAAGAAAGAAAATAATAATAATGTCAAATTATGACAAACCAGCAATTCATGTCATTTCGGAGATGTGACAACACAGAGGAAAAAGTGAGCCCTGCAGTCAACGACGGAGACCTTTTAAACTTTATACAGAAACCCCCCATGCCCAGCCATAAAGGAAACGACTAAATTCAATCATAAAAAATGAAAACTTCCATAAGGTAAAATCAAAATCAGAAGATCGAAGAAGAAAAATTCAGTGAAAATAATTTGCCTAATGAATGACTAGGGACTCAGCACAGAACCAAAGAGATCACTGAAAATATACATACAGCCAATAATGGAAAAATGCTGAAGCTCACTCATAATGAAATTTTGGAAAGCAATACTAAACAACAAAATACTAACAAATTATTAAAAAGTTTGACACTAGCTAGTGTGGTCGAGCTAGAGATTCCCATTTTCCTAGACTTACTGATATTGGAATAATCCTTTTAGGCAATTCATCCACCTAATTATTAAATGTACATGCTCTCTGGCCCAACAATTTTTCCCTTAGGGATTTATACTGCATGTACTTTTTAAAATATATGCAAAGACATGTCCAAGAATATCTACCATATTACCATTTATTATAGCAAAAGGACCTGAAAACCTAAACAGCCATTAATAAGTAAGCAGTTAATAAAATTATGGTATACCCAAATACTGGAATACTACACATAATGAAAAGAGAAGAAATGATATGCAAAAATGCAGAAATTAACAACAAAAAAGATATATTGCTAAACAATATGTATGGTGTGATCTCAATTGTGTAAAGAATATGTAAATACAGGTATACATATAAATACCTGCATATATATAGAAAATGTCTGAAAGAATACACACATACATATACACACATACTACAGACATAATACACACATTAACTGTGAAAAGGAACAAGGAAAACCTTTTCTTTTTAACCTTATAACATTCTCTAATGCCTAAGTGTGTCTCATCTTATAATAAACCTGGGTAAGGAAATGTTGAAGGAGAAATGTTGAAGGAGTGAGAAATGTTGAACTTGACAATTACCAGAAAACTTGGAAAAAAAAGGAAATCTTAAAATACAGCCACTAATATTGTCACATACTCATTTTTAAAGAATTCTCAAAACTAAATTTATGAGAATCTTCAGAATTTTTATAATCATTAACAACTGACATGCGAATATGTGCCACTGACAGATATGTAAATACCCTGAAAACTGTTAAATATTTAATTTTCTTTCATTTGTTTGAAGGATAAAGCAAAGGCCTAACATATGTACCAACATAAGCCAACAAGAAAGGAGAGGATCATCTGTCTTCCTAAAATAAGGGAACTGGGCCTAAAAAAGAAACATGCAAGTAATCTAGTTAAGTGAGAAAAGATAATGATCTACATCCTATAAAACTAATACCATTAACTCTTTTCAATGTATAGACATTCGTTATTTATATATAGAAATACCATGCCATATATATGTGTGTGTGTGTGTGTGTGTGTGTATTTTATATACATATACATATATATACACATATATATATACATATGTATATATACACACACATATATATACATATGTATATATATACACACACATATATATACATATGTATATATATATACACACACATATATATACATATGTGTATATATATATATATATATATATATATATATATATATATATGTGTCATGCTTATATGTAAGTGGGTATAAAAGGAAAAACGATCATCCAGTAAATACAGCGTGCTATCCAATAGTTGTGATTAGTGCTGTTCATAATACAAGCACATGGGCATCTATCACAGGTAAAAATAAAGACTGAGTAAAACAGTGTTAGATTACCTCTATATAGTATGTCAGGCAAATGCCCATCCCACCAGATCACTTGGCTGAATTTCCAAGCTCCCGATTCCTCCCCTCTATCCTATAAAAGTACAAAAATACAGGTTATCCCCCAAAAGAACCAGAATTAGACATATTCTTAAAGTCGGATAAAATAATTATACCTAGATATGCTAAATCTAACAACATTCTTTCCAAGCCAGATACTGGATTAATAGATATGGTTGGATTAAATAGAATTAGTAGCAACTAATACTTAATGACCCATCAGTGATAAATGATATTCCAAGGAAATGACCAGAACCTAATTGGACTTTTTCAAGCTTAATTTCTAGTTGAGGATTAAGATCTCTTTAAAATCAGAGCAATAACCCAAAATTATCTTAAACAACTTTGAAATAAAAAAAGTAAACACAAAATGTGCTTCATTAAAGCACATTAATGTTGATACTCTCCATTATTCAAAGAGTACTACTTCCTGACGAAACCCCAAAATAACATTTCCCTCAGCTCAAAAGTCTAGCTACATTAATATAGCTTTGAAAAAAAAACATTAAGTATTTAAAATTTTCAAGGTGGGGCATCTGGGCGGCTTAGTCAGGTAAGCATCTGACTCTTGATTTCTGCTCAGGTCATGATCTCACAGTTCATGAGTTAAGCCTGCATCTGGCTCTGCACTGACTGAGGAACCTGCTTGGGATTCTCTCTCTCCCTCACCACCCCCCCCATCTTTCTCTGCCCCTCCCCCACTCGTGCACACGCTGTCTCTCTCAAAAAACCATTTAAAAATTTTTTTCAGGGGCGCCTGGGTGACTCAGTTGGCTGAGCGTCCATCTTCACCTCAGGTCACAATCTCATGTTTAGTGAGTTCGAGCCCCATGTCGGACTCTGCTGACAGTTCAGAGCCTGGAACCTGCTTCACATTCTGTGTCTCCCTCTCTCTCTGCCCCTCCCCCGCTCATGCTCCCTCTGTGTGTGTGTGTGTGTCTCTCTCTCTCTCTCCCTCCCTCTCTCTCTGTCAAAAATAAACATTAAGGGCGCCTGGGTGGCTTGGTCGGTTAAGCGTCCGACTTCGGCTCAGGTCACGATCTCACGGTCCGTGAGTTCGAGCCCCGCATAGGGCTCTGTGCTGACAGCTCAGAGCCTGGAGCCTGTTTCAGATTCTGTCTCCCTCTCTCTCTGCTCCTCCCTGTTCATGCTCTGTCTCTCTGTCTCAAAAATAAATAAACGTTAAAAAAAATTTTTTTTAAATAAACATTAAAAAAATTTTTTTTTAATTTTTTTTCAAGGCAAAGGTATTTAATAATACCAATATGGTCCATACATATTTTTTAAGTGTTATGCTATAATCAACCTTTTAACAGAGACTAACACAGAAAGTTAATATCCTATGTTGGTACTGCATTAATACTGGACACATAATTTCCTTTATGCAACTGGGGTATTTTTTGCTGGCATATGAAAGGGAGGTAATAAAGACAATGAAGACTGAAAGCTGAAACTTTATTAGAAACAAAGAATAGGCCAAATTTAATTTTTTATTCAGAAATAACAAAGCATTTATATAACAGCCCTAACACATATTTTCAGGGCTCAATAAATATCTTGCAAATCAATAAAAGCTATAAACGTAAAAGCAAAACAATTAAACTTTAAATCGAGGAAATAACCAATATATTAATCCAAAATTATATTTATATAATTTTATCGAGGGATCACAAACACTACAGCCTTTCTGATAATGCAGCATTTTCTATTCCTCAGCCAGTCAGTAGCTTTGTTGCTAAAATAATTACCAATCAAGAAATCTATTTAAAATTTTTTTCTACTAAGCTCTTAATTGCCTGCTGCAAAGCTTTGTTTCCAAGCACTCAGAAGAGCATATATGCCATCATTCTCAATTATGTAAAACAATTTTTGAATACATACTTGCCATAAAACTATACTACTGTGGTGGACATTATTAAAAACAGGTAAAGTAAAGCAAAACTGTATTTGCACTACACTGCTATCTATGGTCTTCACTGTGTTCAACTTTTAGAATTTTTTAATTTAATGTTTATTATTTATTTTTGAGAGGGAGACAGAGTGCAAGCAGGGGAGGGACAGAGAGAGAGAGAGGGAGACAGAATCCAAAGCAGGCTCCAGGCTCTGAGCTGTCAGCACAGAGCCTGACATGGGGCTAGAACTATCAAACTGCGAGATCGTGACCTGAGCTGAAGTCAGACATTTAACCAATGGAGCCACCCAGGTGTCCTCAACTTTTAGAATTTCTAAAGCTATAGAACAGTGTAAACTTGAACAGAAAAAGCAGAGCAAAGTCTACATACAAGAAATAAAAATGTCTTCTAATTATATATTTTAGTATTACATTATGAGTCTTTTTGAAAGTTGACTGGGTATATTTACCCTGCAATCAAGACAGCATTTCATATGCCATCACGGAATATGGTAAAATAAAATCTACAGACTGGACAAATGTTTTCGAAATGTTAATATTCTGTTGAAAACATTTTCACAAAAAGCCTACTCATCTTCTTGCATCACTTTTGATTCAAAGCCCTAAATTAAGGGTATAATACATCAAAGAACATAACTAGACATGTTAAAAGAGAAACAAAAAATAAAATAGTAAAGCAAAAAGGAAACATGCCCCCCCCCACACACACACACACATACACACCCACATGCACAAAATATTATTACCTCAAGGTCTAAACCTGTAACAGAAATTTTGGAATATATTTCCCATTACAGTGTTTCCTCTACCATGGAAACACACACAGTTTTCCCTAACTCACTTGCCACACAGTCTCTGTCTCTGGAACTCTAATTCATTTAGCATCATCTACCAATTGCACTTCTCCTTCCAAGTCTCTATTCTTCCTTTAAATCTCCCACTCCTCTCTGCCAACAATAAGGAAAGAACCTACCAAGCTGGAAACTGAAGACCCTGCAAGTACAAAAAGAGAGGTACAAAGCTCCTGAACCACCCAAAGGTCAATTATAATCTTCCTCTTTCAACATGCTTCACTCCCTCACTTCAGGGGTTATAGTGAATATTCCTTCTTGGCAATTCCTAGGATTTAAGATTTTGCTAGCTAAATATTCCCTAATTATATCACTTGTGCAGATATAAACAGTGAAATTAAGACTAAAACTGTTTTAAGGTAGCATTATATTTATGCTGTCAATAAAAATATTTTTAACCAATGATAGATGTTAATATAACAGATCCATACTATACTGTGAATATGGACTTTTAATTTCACATGGTATAAACTCTCACACTTAGTTAATAATTAAGGCAATTTTCTACCAATACCAATTTTAATAACTATGGCACATTAAGAAAATAAATGAAGTATTTTTCAGGGACCATTAGCTACTGTCCTCCCATTATTTAGTTTTGAAAGACTGGCAATATTCCAATATACACACCAGCAGGTGGGCTGATTCATTAATTAAGCCAACATTTTTGTCATTAATTTGAGTCAATGTTCTGAACACCTGATATGCATGTACAACATGCTATCTAAGATTCCTAAGACATGCATAAAATACCACGGTCTCTGCCCATAGGAGTTCAAAAGGTAGCAAAGATGCTAAGTACACATACAACAAATAATATTAATAATAGTAACATTATGTAGTAAGGGCTATAATTAAAGTTTAAGCAATTTATTATAGAAAAAAATCAAAGCAGAGAGCACTCACTTCTTCCTCTGCTACCTTTTCAAATGAAAAATAATTAACCTTTTAATGTTCACTTTACCTTTAAAGATGCAATGAGTATATACTTTAGACTTTGCTTAGTAGTGTTCCTAGGACTTTGCAGGTATTAACTCTCATAATCCAAACAACAAACTTATGAGAGTGGTGTTATTAACTACTCACATTTTACAAGAGAGAAAAACTGAAGGGTTAAATAACTTACCAAAGGTTACAAAACTAGTAAGTGGCAGAACCAAAGTCCTTATAATGGTCTGCAAGGCCCTCCACAATCCACCACCACCACCTTTCAGACCTCATCTTCTATACTTTCCCCCTTGCTCCACTTGAGTTCAGTAACCAGACTTTCTTACCTCCCTGTATCTTCTGGCATGCCATTGCCTTAGGCCTATTGTACTGGCTATTCTAGGCCTGGTATACTTTCCCCCAGAGATACTTATAACTAAATCCTTTACCTACTTTCAGTCTTTGCTCAATCATCATCTTGTTAATGAGGCTTTTTCCTGCTATGTGATTTAAAACTGTCCCCACATGCACTCACACCCAATCCCCCTTTTATCTGTTATACATTTTTCCATAATAGTTACCACCTCTTAACATGCTAGGTAATCTACTTGCTTATGATGTTTACCGTTTTCTGCCCCTAACTATACAACATAAGCTCCACAAGGGCAGGAATTTCGTTTTGTTCACTGATCTTAAGAGCCTAAAACAATGTATTGCAACTAGTAGATACTTGGTATTTTTTAAATGATTATAAATAAAGTTGAACTCCAATACAGAAATCAAGCTCCAGAAGCTTAACCACACACACACGACACTATCTCTCAATTACAGAATCACAGATAACAAAATTGAAGCATCTAGAAAAGTCACATTAACCTAATGCAGCAGAGAACCTCATATCAAAACCAGCCTAGTGGGGATTTGGCAACATTACCCTTCAGCTTGGGAATTTCCCTAAAAAGGCTTGTTGGTTTTAACAATAAATTAGCTTACTGAGGAGTCTACTATATACATTGTATATAGTATATATACAATGTATATAGACATTGTATCAAATAGAAAATAATTCTGAGCAATGTAAAGAATAGTTTAATCCCAGCTAATTTCCAGTCTTTGTTTTAAAAGATTGTTAATAATGAATTTCAGAAGTACTCTGTTAGAAAAGCTACAAAATGGCATGCACATTAAAACAGACAGGAAGAAACTTCTTCAGTTCCTTCAAATTTTTCACACCCTCCTAGAGAAACCCAAGCAACTTCATTAAGTATTTTCAAAGTATCTTTATGTTGTTGGCCCAGAGTACATTCAGTCTACCAAATTATGTTTCAGCTGTCATCTTTGTCTAGAAAAGTAAGATTGCAAAAGATGAGGTTTTATGAATTAATGATCGAAATTCACATAAGAAACTCCCACAAAAACTGTCAAGAATATAGAGTTCTAAGACAATAAAAAAATTTTTTTTTAAGTGGGGCGCCTGGGTGGCTCAGTCGGTTATGCCTCCAACTTCGGCTCAGGTCATGATCTCATGGTTTGTGAGCTCAAGCCCCTATGTCAGGCTCTGTGCTGACAGCTGAGAGCCTGGAACCTGCTCCGGATTCTGTATCTCCCTCTCTCTCTGCCCCTTTCCTGCTTGCACCCTGTCTGTCTCTCTCAAAAATAAAAAATAAATTTTTTTTTAAATTTTTTAAAATAAAAATAAATAAATAAATAAATAAATAAATACATAAATAAATGAAAGAGGGGTGGGTACCTGGGTGGTTCAGTTAGGTAAGTGTCCAACTCTTGATTTCGGCTCAGGTCAGTGGAATCTAGCCCCAAGACGGGGCTCCACGCTGAGCATGAGTTGAGGATGCTTGGGATTCTCTCCCTCTCTCAGCCCCTCCTGCGTGTGTGTGTGTGTGTGTGTGTGTGCGCACGCGTGTGCATGTACAGGCACATGGACATAGTCTCTCTCTCTCAAAATAAACTCTTAAAAAAATTAAAAAAGAATATAACCAAAACTTAGCTGTTTTATAAGTATTTCATTATATCATGTACCTTAATGTTACTTCCAAATATAACCATTGTAGAAAAGCCATTCATTGATAAAAATCATAGTTCTTGGTTAATTAAGATTATCTCTTTTAAAGCGTCATTTTAAACAGAGAGGGAAGCAAACCATAAAGACACTTGAATACAGAGAACAAACAGGGTTGCTAGAGGGATTCTGGGTGGGGGAATGGGTTAAATGGATGATGGGCATTAGGGAGGGCACTTGCTTGGGACTTGGGATGAGCACTTGGTGTTGTAGGTAAGTGAAAGATCACTAAATTCTTTCTACTCCTGAAATCATTATTACACTATATGTTAACTTGGATTTAAATTTAAAATATAAAACAAAGTCATTTTTAGTTTCACTGAAATGTGTATGCTTACAAAATTTTAACTACTGATGCTTCTATGCACTGCCAAATAAAAAGGCTACCTCTTGCCCTTTAAATGTAATCAAGAAAAGCACAAAGCAATGAAAAGAATAATAGCACATATGGTATAAGAATCTGAAACAAAAAATGCTTTAGCATCTTTTAAAGTCCTTTAGCATATTTTAACTACATCACACTTTAAGGTTAATTAGTCAAGTTCTGGTTTTACATTAGTTCTAACTTTTGTGATTTATATGAAAAGACATACATAGACATGCATAGACATACGTGTTCTTTAATTTACACCAGCTGCTTTGAAAATTAAAAGGTATTAGAACTCTATCTGAATGATGGTCATCCAACAGTGTATTTTTCATGACCTGATCTATCGCAAGCAGGAATGACAGACAGCCCAACAAATTCAAACCAACCACCCCAGAAATTACCCTGACCAGGTCTCTCTTCTTTTTCTTTTTAAATTTTTTTTAATGTTTATTTATTTTTGAGAGAGACAGACAGGGTAAATGACACAGAATCCAAAGCAGGCTCCAGACTCTGAACTGTCAGCACAGACCACGACATGGGGCTCGAACTCACGAACCTTGAGATCATGAGCTGAGCCAAAGTCAGATGCTTTAACTGACTGAGCCACCCAGGGGTCTCCTGCCCAGGTCTTTCTACAACCATTTTCCATTTCCACTCTCAACAAAAGTCAGGCCAAAATCTTATAAACTTTGCAATTAATGTAGTTAATCCACTTAGTTGAGAATGAAAATCCTACAAAGTGGTAATCAAATTCTTAAAAGAAAACAGCCCAAAGTGAGTAAAATAAGCCCATGAACTGAAAACTTTCACCTGTCCTGGACCTTTTCAAATCACCTAGCCAGTAAACATTTGTCAAACAAGAAACTTGTCCACCACAAGCATTTTTATAAACTCCTTAGACTAAACTAACCTTTAAATCTAAATTACATGTTGAGGGGAGACACCGTCCCAAAACTGTGGCAAACTATCAAGCAACTATGTAATCTTCCCCCAATTTTACTAACAGAAATTCGCTATTAAGATTAGTACGCCACTCTGAAATCACTGTTGCACCATATAACTTGAAAGTAAATTTTAAAAAAGTAAAAAAAAAAAAAAGATTAGTAAGCCACTAAACTCAAGGAAAAGCTGCTTTACTTTTACTTGTACATAAATTTTTACTGAATACACGTTAATTTGTAAATATTTTATACTATCATGATCAAGATGACTCAGGCAATATAAGCATACTCTAATAAAGTATTGCATGGTATACAAAGTGCTTTCACTTGTCCCATTTCACCTGACCTCCTACAATTACTTAAGCAGGTATTAATATCTCTGAAATTCATCAGGTTAAGTACCCAAGTTTACACAACACATAAGTGTCAAAGACTTCAACCAGATCCTCTGCCTCCTAATAAATGTCTACTCTAACATAGCACCACCACAGGAAAGGTCTTCCCAAAATTAAAATATACTTAATGTTACTCTTAATGTCCTGGCAATCAAAAAAATTTTTGAAGTATATTACCAATGAACATAAAATTTAAATTAAAATGCTATCTACAGGGGCACCTGGGTGGCTCAGTCCGTTAAGGGTGCTGACAGCTCAGAGCCTGGAACCTGCTTCAGATGGTGTCTCCCTCTGTCTCTGCCCCTCCCCCGCTTGCCCTCTGTCTCTTTCAAAAGTGAATAAACATTTAAAAAAATAAAAATAAATAAAATGCTACCTACAATAGTTACCACGTAAATAAACAGAAAATTAAATTCATCTGCTTTTTGTAACATAAAAATTATCCCACTCTAATAACTAAAGAAACCCTAAGAAATTTTAATACCCAATTAAAAATTAAAGTTTAGGGACACTGGGTGGCTCAGTTGATTGAGCATCTGACTTCAGCTCAGGTCATGATCACGTGGTTGGTGGGTTCGAGCTCCACATCAGGCTCACTGTTGTCAGGCAGAGCCCACTTTGGATCCTGTGTCACCCTTCTCTCTACCCCTCCCCCCGGTTTGCACTCTCTCTCAAAAGTAAACATTAAAAAAAATTTAACATTTATTTACATTTGATTTTTTTAAAGTGTCAAAGTGAACAAAAACATCTTATTAAAATATTATTACAAATCATAGACAGAACTGGAATTATTACTTCTCATATGAAATATAACTTAAAACGCTCACTTAATAACTTATAAATGGTCCACTAAAGTCAGTTCATCTTTTGACAATTTTCATCTTATTCGATACCAGAGTCAATCATTCTTCTCTCCTCTGTCTAGAATGCATGCATGGAATTACACTAAGCACTAGACACAATGTAGAGGTGTGCCCACAAATAAAACAAATGGTTTTTAATCTGATTAGGAAATTGAGATTTGCCATCAGAGTCGCTCAGAGAATACCTCAAAAAGAGGCTGCAAAGAACTCCAGTGATTTCTCCCGATAAATGCAGTAAATATATTAAGTTTGAACAATTCATGAAACATGTCTGTGAGATTGCTTTTCTAAATAGGAGAAGTTGATGTAGCAAGTTAACCCGTCATTTAGAAACACAAGCTTCTACTAACATAGAATGGACATTTTCTTATTTGGCTCAATTTATCCTCAATTAGAAAACCAGGAAATGTAAAAGCAGGACATTTTATCTGCCCATTTCAATCTATGAATTAGAAACAGATTACATTGGCTGCATAACACAATTTTCAGTATTGTTTTGAAAAATATTTGTTAATATTAAAATACTATAATGTATCACTGGAATTACTAAACATCTTAAGTGTAAATAATTAAACACATCCTTGAAGAAAGCACTCAGAATTTATAACCTCATTTTTAATTAACTACATAACAAGATTCTGTTCATGTGACAGATGCCTAGTCCTGCCACCCTCTTGAACTGGTTATGACTGACTTCCCCAAAACTTAGGTGTCTGATATTCTGATTTGTAACTGAAGCAAACATTTATATAGTGCTTAAAACCTCACAAAGCACATATCCGTATGCTATTATTTTCAAAGCTGATATAACCTACTGTCTGGAGATCATGATGGTTGACAAAAATTAAGGAACTTGAATTTCCAGTCTAGGTAAGATGGCACAGAGCTGTGTTCCCCTGCCCCTCCTCATTAAGCACAATTATAAACCATGGAAATAACACAAGAGACAACCAGAGGTAAACTCTGCAAATAGTAAGGCAATGAACCAGTTTGGGACTACAAGTATGGAGAAACAAAAGAACAGCAGGGTGTTTTTAGTCCCCACACCCAACAGAAAAAGGCAACCCAGACTGCCATTTCCTGACCACCAACTTAGCAACAGAAGGCAGACCAGGCAGTCACATTCCTCCCCCCAAATTACACTGGAGTCCCTCTGCAACATAAAAGGAAGATTAACTGGAAGCCCAACCAACAACAAAACCGAGGTAAAAAATTCTTCCTTACCCATTTGGCATGAGACTCCTGTTTTCCACCTAGAGATACAGAGACAAGTAGGCAAACTGAGGGACCCAACCACAACAAGCTGCTAGCTAGTTTGGGCTAAGACTCTCCTCTCTCACCCAGAGACAGGGGGACAGGGAAGAATGACATGGGAGGAATAATAGGAGGATCTACCAAAATCATCTCTCATCTAGATATAACAAGAAGCCCCGCATAGGGAAAACCCTTTTGCTCCGTCAGTCACCACCAGCAAGGACTAGTGGCAACCCAGCAGCACCGGATCAATTAAGGTGACCACAAAGGCTCTGAAAATTAAAACTGCCATTGGAAACACAGCCTACAAAAGGGGGCCAAGATCTGTATTCTAAACCTAAATACGGGGACTGTCCACTAAAATGAAAAATATAAATAGGGCTCAGAACTTCCTAACTAAAAGATAAAATAGAAAGGACTCAAGAAGTCATGATTAAGAAAAGATAATCAACTAAGGCCAATGCAGAGATGCATCGGACACTGGAATTATTTGACAAATTATCTTTTATTTAAAACACAATAATAAAAATGTTTCAGCAATTAAGAATTTTCCCAAAACAAGTGAGAAAATGGAAATGGAAAATCTCAGCAAAGACACAGCATTTATTAAAAAAATAAAAGCAAAAGAAAATTATAGAACTAAAAAATAATAGAAAAATTTTGAACTCACTGCATAAACTCAATACAAACACAGAGATGATAGGGAAGAGAATCACTGAAGGTCAGTACAGAAAAACAGAACTCACCCAATCTGAACAAGAGAGAAAACAGGAAAAAAAAAAAATTAACAGTCTTGGAGAACTACAGGCCAATAACATAAGATCCAACATTCTTATCACTGGAGTCCCAGAAAGGAGAGGGGCTGAAACAGTATTTGAAGAAACAATGGCTGAATTCAAATGTGGCAAATACAAACTTACAGATCCAAAAAACTGAGCAAACCCAAGACAGAATAAACAAACAAATTTACACCAAGACACATAGTAATTTAATGTTCAAAATTAAAACCAAAGAAGAAACTTTGAAGGCACCAGAAATAACCGTATTACTTATAATGGAAAATTTAAATGACCCCAGATTTCTCATCTAAAACCACAGAGGCCAAGAAGTGGGACAGCACTTTTTGAATACTAGAAAAACAAAGAACTGACAACCAAGAATTCTGTATCCAGTGAAACTATTCTTCAGGAATTTTGAGATATCCATTTAACAATTAATCCATTTTAACTGCTGCAACAAAATACTACAAAATGGGTGCCTTATAAACAACAGAAATTTATTTCTCACAGTTCTGGAGGCTAGAAGTCCAAGATCAGGATGTCAATATGGTTTGGTGAGGGCTCACTTCCAGGTAAAAGACTCCTTTCTGTATCCTCACAAGACAGAAATGGCCAAGGGAGCTCTTCTGGCTTCTTTTACAACAGTACCAATCCCATTCATGAGGGCTCCTCCCTCATACCTAATCACCTTCCAAAGGCCCCAACTCCTAATAGGATTTCAACATATGAATTTTAGGGAAATACATTCAGACCACAGCAAGGAACAAAGGGGCCATTTTTAAAAAGCATTCCCAAAAGAAGAAAAACTAAAAGAATGTGTCATAAAGACTGGCTGAAGAAAATGTTTCAAACAACAGGAAGAAAAGAAATATGGGTATACACAACAGATTATCTTTTCCATCATTAGCTTTATAAATCGTACTTGATGACTGAAAGCAAAAATTACGACACTATTTCATACCCAAGACAATTATGTTTAAAAGTTGAGAAGGTAGGGGGCACCTGGGTGGCTCAATCGGTTAAGCACCCAACTTGGGCTCAGGTCAGGATCTCATGGTTTGTGGGCTGGAGCCCAGTGTCAGGCTCTGTGCTGACAACTCAGAGCCTGGAGCCTGCTTCAGAATCTGTCTCCCTCTCTCTGCTTCTCCCCGACTTGAGCACGCACTTCTCTCTCTCTCTCAAAAACAAACATTAAAAAATAATAATAAATAAATAAATAAAAGTTGGAAAGGTAAAGGGTAGAACAGAAGGGAAATTTACACACTTCAGTTGAAACTATAAAATGTGGATACTAGTAGACTGTTATAAATCACGTATGCATACTGTAATAACTACAACCACTGCAAAAACTACAGCAAGACAGACTCCAAAACATTATAAATAGACCTTCTACAAATTATAAAAGATGGAATCCTAAAAAATGTTCCAATAATCTGCAGGAGGGCAAGAAAAGAGAAGCAAAAACCAAAGCCAGAGAAAATAAGCAAAAAATAATAAAATAGCAGCTATAAGGACTGACAGATCATTAATTACCTCAAATGCAGATAGTCTAAATAAACCAATCAAAGACAGACTGGCAGAGCAAATTTTTTTAAATGGCCCCATATGTTGCTAACAAGAAATGTGGTACCATACGTTGAAAAGAATGCTAAAGCTATATAGCAATACTTTTTTTTTTTTTTTTAGAAAAGCAGAGTGGTTATATTAATAACACATTTAACCAACAGAATTGAATTGATATACAGATGAACCCTGAACAACTCCCTCACACAAAATCCATGTATGACTTCTGACTCCCCAAAAACTTAATTCCTAATAGCCTACTACTGACCAGAAACTTTACAGATAAAAAACAATCCATTAACATACATTTTGTATATTACATTATATACTGTATTCTTAAAGTTAGATAAAAGAAAATGTTACTGAGAAAATAAGGAAAACACATTTACAGTCCTGTACTGTAAAAAATCCAAATATAAGTAGACCAGCACAATTCAAACCCATGTGGTTCGAAGGTCAACTGTATATGAAATACTCCACCCAATGACAGCAGAACACACATTTCTTTTCAAGCACCCATGGAACATTCACCAAGGCAGATCATATCCTGAGCCACAAAACAAACCTCAACAAATTTATAAGAATTAAAATAATAGAGTGCATTCTCTGACCATAATGGACCTAAACTAGAAATCAGTAACAGAAAGACAACAGGATTGCCTGAGGGCTCAGTAGGTTGAGCGTCTGACTTTGGCTCGGGTCATGATCTCACGGTTAGTGGGTTCGAGCCCTGCGTCGGGCTCTGTGCTAACAGTTCAGAGCCTGCAGCCTGCTTTGGATTCTGTGTCTCCCTCTCTCTCTGCTCCTCCCCCACTCACACGGTCTCTCAAAAATAAAAAATTAAAAAAAAGAAAAAACAAAACCTAGAAACATCAGGAAAAAACAACACAATTCTAAAAAGTGCATGGGTCAAGGTGGAAATTTCAAAGAAAACTTTAAAATACAGACACATAAAAATGAATGAAAATAAAAACACAACATGCCAAAATTTGTGAGATGCAGCCAAAGCAGTAATTAAAAGGATATCTATAGCACTAAATGCTTACAATAGAAATGAAGAAAGATCTCAGGGGTCCCTGGGTGGCTCAGTTGGTTGAGTGTCTGACTCGATTTCAGCTCAGGTCATGATCTCACGACCCTTGTGGAGCTTGCTTGAGGTTATCTTTGTCCCTCTCCCTCTGTCCCTCCCTCTCAAAAAAAAAATAAATACATAGTAAAAATAAATAAAAATAAATGAAGATCTCAAATCAAAAACCTAATTGCCTACCACAAGAAACTTAAAAAAAAGGGGCGTCTGGGTGGCTCAGTCGGTTGGGCGTCCGACTTCGGCTCAGGTCATGATCTCACGATCTGTGAGTTCGAGCCCTGCGTCGGGCTCTGTGCTGACAGCTCAGAGCCTGGAGCCTGTTTCAGATTCTGTGTCTCCCTCTCTCTCTGCCCCTCCCCTGTTCATGCTCTGTCTCTCTCTGTCTCAAAAATAAATAAACATTAAAAAAAAAAATTAAAAAAAAATTAAAAAAAAAAAAAAGAAACTTAAAAAAAAAAAAAAGCAAAATATATATAAACCCAAAGCAAGCAGTAGGAAGGAAACAATATAGAACAGAAATTAATGAAATTGAAAACTGGAAAATAGAAAAAAATCTGTGAAGCAAAAATTTTGTAAGTATTTAATAGGACTAACAAAAAACAGAGAAGACACAAATCACTAATGTAATGATTCAAAAGTGGGTATCACTACAGAACTTGCACCAACTAAAATACAGTAAGGAAAATACTACAAAACAACTTTACATTCTTAAATTTATCACTTCGAAGAAATTTCTCAATTTCTCAGAATTACACTACCTAAACTAAACCAAGGTGAAATAATCTAAATAGTTCTATAACAAATGAATTCTTAATTTAAAAGCTCCCAAAAAGAAGACTCCAAGCTCAGCTTCACTGGGAAGTTCTACCAAAAAAATTTAATAAAGAATTAAATTCCAGTTGTTCACAAACTCCTCCCAAAAATAGATGAAGGCACATTTCTTAATTTATTTTATAAGATCAGTATCACTGATACCAAAACAAAATAAAGATGTCACAAGAAAAGAAAATGGCAGGGCGCCTGGGTGGCTCAGTCAGTTGAGCAGCTTTTGATTTTGGCTCAGGTCACTATCTCACGGTTCATGGGATCAAGCCCCATGTAGGGCTCTGCACTGACAGCTTGGGATCCTCTCTTTTCCCTCTCTCTGCCCCTCCCCAACTTGTGCATGTGTGCTCTCTCAAAATAAACATTAAATTTTAAAAAAGAAAATGACAAGCCATTATCTCTGATTATAGACATTAAAATCCTCAACAAATACTAGCAGACCGAATTCACTAACACAGAAAAATGTATATGCACAATAACCAAGTAGATTTATCTCAGAAATGAAAGATTGGTTTAAGATTTGAAAATCAAGTAAATACACCCTACCAACCGAATAGAGGACAAAACCTTTATTTTTTGTAGATCATCTCAGCAGATGCAGAAAAGCATGTGGCAAAATCCAACATCCTTAAATAACAAAAACATTCAAGAAATTAGGCACAGAAGAGAATCTCCTCAACCTGATAAAGGCCATCTACAAAAATTCTAATGTTATCCTTAATGATGAAATACTGAATGCTTTCCCCCTATGACCAGAAACAAGACAAAGAGGTCTACTCTCACTACTTTGATTCGACACCGTACTAGATGTTCTAACAAGGAAAATTAGGCAAGAAAACTAAAAAGCATTCACATTGGAAAGGAAGCAGTAAACTGTACCCCTATTTACAGATGGCATCCAATATACATAAAACCATAAATAATACACTAAAAAACTACAAGAATAAATAAGTTCAGCAAGGTTGTACAGTACAAGAATATACAAAACTCAATGGTATACTAGCAGTGAACAAAATATGAAATTAAGAAAGTAATGTCACTTATAATAGTAACATTACTTTACTTTACTTAGAATAAAGTACTTAGAAAAACTTAACCCAAAGAGGCAAAAGACTTGTAAACTGAAAAACACAAAACACTGATGAAAAAAATTAAAACACAAATAAATAGAAAGACATCCCATGTCCATGGATTATTAAAATGTCCATACTACCCAAAGTGATCTACATCTACAGATACAGTGCAATCCCTACCAAAATCCCAATAGCATTTTTACAGAAGTAGGGGAGAAAAATCCTAAAATTCATATGGAAACACAAAGAACCCCAAATAGACAAAACATCTTAAAGAACAAAGCTGGAGGCCTCACATTTTCTAATTTCAAAACATAATACAAAGCTACAATAACTAAAAAGTAATAGTATTAGCATAAAGACAGACATACAGACCAACAGAAGAAAACAGAGCCCTGAAATAAACCCACATGTTTACAGATGACTGATCTTCAACAAGGGTACCAAGAATACACAATGGGGAAAGGATAGCCTGTTCAACAAATGGTTTTGGGAAAACTGGATATCCACATGCAAAAGGAATGAAATTGGACCCTTATACTATACACAAAAAATCACTTCAAAATGGATTAAAGACTTGAGCATGGGGTCTAAAACTATAAAACTCCTAAAAGAAAATACAAGGGGGAAGAGTTCATGACACTAGTCCTGGCAATGATTTCTTGAATATGACTCAGCAAGTCCACTCCTAGGTATATACCCAAGAGAAGTGAAAACAAATATTCACATAAAAACTTGCACATGAATGTTCATAGCAATTATTAGCTATTATTCATAATAGCTAAAAAGTGGAAGCAACCCAAATGTCAGTCAACTGATGGATTTAAAAAATGTGGTATATCTATACAACAGAATACTATTCAGCAATAAACAGAATGAACTCCTGACACATGCTACATCGTGTAACATTATGCTACATGAAACAAGCAAAACATAAAAGATCACCTATTGTATGATTCCATTAATCTGAAATGTTCAGAATAGATAAATCCATAGACATAGAAAATAAATTAGTTGTTGCCAGGGGCTAGGACAAAGGGGGAAAGACGACTGTTTGTTAATGGACAGAGTTTCTTTTTAGGGCGATGGAAATGTTCTAAAATTGATTATGGTAATGGCTGCACAACTGTTTGAATACGCTAAAAACAACTGAATTATATACACTTTCAATGAATAAATTATATGGTACATAAAGTTATATCTCAATAAAGCTGTTTAAAGAAAACTATATGCCTAGAATTTGCTTCAAAAAATATGGAAGATCTAAATTAATGATGAGACATTTGTAGTCATGGATTGAAAATCTCTGTATAATAAAGGAATTCTCCCAAATTTAATTACAGATTTATTCAATTCCTATCAAAATCCCAGCAATACTTTTTGGTATACATCAACAAGATTCTTCTAAAGCATATATGAAAAGGCAAAGAGACTACAAAAGCTAAAACAATCTTGACAAAGTGGAAGGAATCATCTACTTGATCTTAATACTATTATACAGTTACATTAATCAAGACAGTGTGGACTGACAAAAGGGATAGACACCTATATCAATGCAACAAAGAACCCAAAATTAACTAGACTAACACAAATATGCCCAACAGATAATACAATTCAATGGAGGAAAGATAGTCTTTCCAACAAATAGTACTGGAACAACTGGACATCCATCCATACGCAAAAAAAAAAGTCTTGTCCTAGGGGTGCCTGGGTAGCTCAGCCGGTTAAGCATCCGACTTCAGCCCAAGTCATGATCCTGCACTTCATGGGTTCGAGCCCCGCATTCAGCTCTGTGCTGACAGCTCAGAGCCTGCAGCCTGCTTCAGATTCTGTGTCTCCCTCTCATTCTGCCCCTCCCCCGCTTGTGCTGTCTCCCCAAAATAAACATTAAAAAAATTAAAAAAAAAAAAGTCTTGACCTAAACCTCACAACTTTATATAAAAACTAAATGGATCATGAGTTTAACGTAAACATAAAACTACAGAACTATCAGAGACATCCTTCAGGACTAAAGAAAAAGGTTCCTGGATTTGGCACCAAAGTATGATTTGTAAAAGAAACAGACTTCATTAAAACTGAAAACATCTCCCCTGTGAAAGAACTTGTGAAGAAAATGAAAAGATAAGCCGTGGAGTGAGAAAATGTTTGCAAACAATGTTTCTGATGAATTCTTATCTGGACTATATAAAGAACTCTCAAAACTTAAGAGTAAAAATATACATATATTCAGATTAGAAAATAAGCAAAAGGCATAAACAGCCAATAAATACATATAAAGATGTTTAATATCATTAGTCAATAAGGAAATGCAAATTAAAACTACAATAAAATATCACTATATACCTATTACAACAGCTAAAATAAAAAATAGTAACAAATGTTGCCAAGCATTTAGAACAAGTAGATCTCTCATAAAATGGTACAGTCACTCTGGAAAAACAGTTTGGAATTTTCTTATAAAACTAAACTTGCCCAGGGCGCCTGGGTGGCTCAATCAGTTAAGCATCCGAATTGGATTCAAGGTCATCATCTCGAAGTCCGTGAGTTCCAGCCACTCGTTGGGCTCTGTGCTGACAGCTCAGAGCCTGGAGCCTGCTCCGGATTCTGTGTCTTCCTCTCTCCTGCTCACACTCTGTCTCTCTCTCTCTCTCTTTCAGAAGTAAACATTAAACAACAACAACAACAACAACTAAACTTGCCCTTGCCATACAACCTAAAAAGCTCACTCTTGGGCATTTATCTCAGACAACTGTACACAAATTGCTATACATGAATTTTTATAACCACTTTTTTTTTTAATTTTTTTTAATGTTTACTTATTTTTGACAGAGAGAGAGAGACAGAACATGAGCAGGGGAGAGGCAGAGAGAGAGGGAGACACAGAATCCGAAGAAGGCTCCAGGCTCTGAGCTGTCAGCACAGAGCCCAACATGGGGCTCAAACTCACAAACTGTGAGATCATGACCTGAGCTGAATTCAGACATTTAACTGACTGAGCCACCTAGGCACCCCTCATAACACTTTATATCTTAATAGCAAAATACTGAATATACCCAAAGTTCAACACATGAATTTTGATTCAAAAAAGTATGTTATTAATACATTATTCTTAAGATGACAAAACTACAGGGATGGAAAATAAGACTGCCAAGAGACAGGGAGGGGTTTTGAGGTGGAATGCAAATACAAAGGCCTAGCAAGAGGGGTTTTCTTTGTGATGATGGAACAGCTCTGTATCTTCACTGTGGTAGTAGTTATACGAACTTACTATGTATGGGAGAAAATTGCAAAGAACCATACACACACACAGACACACACACACAAATGAATTCAGGTTTAAAAAAAAATGGTGCAGGGGCGCATGAGTGGCTCAGTCGGTTGAGTGTCCCACTTCGGCTCAGGTCATGATCTCGCTGTTCGTGAGTCCGAACCCCGAGTCGGGCTCTGTGCTGACAGCTCAGAGCCTGGAGCCTGCTTCAGATGCTGTCTCCCTCTCTCTCTGCCCCTCCCCCGCTCATGCTCTCTCTGTCAAAAATAAACATACATTAAAAAAAAAATTTTTTTTTAATGGTGCAAAGTAAGTATTTCCGGCAGTTCAGTTAAGAATAATGAACCAATGTCAATTTCCTGGTTTTGATGTTACTAGAGCTTTATACGATTTATCACCACTGGGAAAAGCTGGGCAAAGGATATACAGGACTCTGTACTAATTTTGCAACTTCCTGTGAGTCTATAATTATTTCAAAATAAAGTTTCTTTAAAAATAATATGAAAGGGGAGAAATGAGGTAGAGGTATAGATGAAACAAGAATAGCCATTAATTGCTAACTATTGAAGCTAGGTCATAGGTATATGGAGGTTCATTGTACAATTCAATTTTTTACCCATTTAAATTTTTCCAAAATAAAAAGTTAATGAAATTATAAGACCATATATCAAAATATTAACAGCAGCTTTTCCAGTTGAGCTTTTTGCTAATATGCACTGTAAATTTCTTCTATAAATTTTTTACTTAAACCATTTAAAGAAATCTTTGCTCATACGATCCTTTGTCTTCATTTGTTTTACTCATTTACAAAAAAGTACACCATCGAAAAAAATTTTTTTAAGTTTATTTATTTATTTACTTTGAGAGAGTGGGGGGAGAGGGGGCAGAGAGAGAGGGAGAGAGAAAGTGAATCCCAGGCAGGCTCCCCTGTCAGTGCAGAGCCCCACGCAGAGCTCAGCTCGAAATCACAAACCATGAGATCATGACCTGAGGGCAGTCAGACACTTAACCGACTGAGCCACCCAGGCACCCCTCTACTGAAAAAAAAATTTAAACATAAAAAGAACCCCATTGATACTTCTTCCTCCGACAATAATACACTGCTTAATTTGAAAATACTTCATCTTAGGCGCCTGGGTGAGCTCGTGCCCCGCATTGAGTGAGCCCCACTTCTCTCTCTCTGCGCCCCCCACCTCTGTGCCCCTCACTCACTTGTGCCCTCTCTCAAAAAAATTTTTTTTCATCTAAATACTCAATTTATATTTCACCCAATTACAGTTCACCTGAAAGTTCCAATATCTTTTTCTAAAATTAAACCAAAAGGATCTTGCTAGAATCAATTTACAACTAGCACAGTAATTCACCATTATGGTGATCTTCACACAATTCTGCAAAACAGATGTCTAAGTTCAAGACACCCACAGATGTCTGAACAACTCCAATTGGGTTTGCATTTGCAATGTTGCCTAAAGTATCATAATTAACTTTAAATATGTTTTTGTTTTAAAAGTATATGTGGTCTTTTTCAATTTTTCAAACACTTTTTTAAAAAGCACATGCTGAAAAGTTTACAACCATTACAAACCATGCTGATGAATTCAACAAACACATGTGAATCTGAAAAAGCTATCAATAATTCACTAAATACTGAGATTCTCACAATGCAATTATTTCTTAATTCAATTATTTAAATGTCTTTGTATATCAAGCAAAAATTATCAATACTGTTTCCCTCAGTAATAATCAAAATTAATTTTAATTAAGTAAATTAAATTACAATACAAAGAAGAGACCTGAACTCTGTTCTCTGTGAGAACTTGGAAGTCACAATCCCTCTGAAACTCCATTATCTACATACAAAAAGCCTTAATAAACTTGTTAATTTTGCAGCTCCAAAATCACATGTATTGATGACCTAAAGTATACTTCATAACCTTTGACCCATGATCATTCTCATGACAACTCTGGAAAAAGATTCCTAACAATATGGTACAGACATGTCAATTACATTATAAATAACTTTTATGATATTTAATTTGGGAGAATGTTATTTTCAATATATGAGGTCAAGGGTTCTCAACATCAACACTACTGACATTTTGCATTGGATAACTCTTTGTTGTAGGGCTATCATGTGCACTGTAGGATGTTTAGCATCTACCCACTAGATACCAACAGAATCCCCCAGCATGGCAACCAAAAATGTCTCCAGACATTGCCAAAATCACTTCTGGTGGAGAATTACTGCATTACATTAATAAATGTCCAGGGTTTTTTTGGAGATGGGAGGAAGAAAGAATGTTTTTGTGATTTAAAGGCATAAGACAGGTTAGGAATGAACAAAATAAAAAAGTTCAATTGCAACTCATATACTATGAAAAGAAATGGTACTCTTTCAAAAAAAAAAAAAAAAAGGAAAAAAAAAACAGAAAATGTACTCTTTTCTGTGAGGCCTACTGAAACACATGTTAATAACCAAATATTGTTATGTATAGCTAATGTAATAATAGTAGTGAGAATAAGAGTATATAAAGCTGAGGAGGAGAAAATCCACAAGTATCCCCATCTGTACCTTTTCAAGTATCTTCAATAATAAGAGCCAAGTTTTTAAGTCAGAGATTAATGAAGTTAACATAATGCCTATTCTCCCCAGCATTTGTGAGAAGGCTAAACATTCTCAAGTTACCTGCTATTCTCTAACCAGGGAGAATATCCACATGAAAAACACAACTACCCAAAGTTAATTACAATAAGCATCGATCTATTTTAATCAAGTGTAAGTGTGCTACAAATGCCATGAAAAGTAACACTGAAGAATATCCTAAAGTTCCTTATATATTCAAAGAAAGACCAAAGGCATGTGGAGAAACTTCGTTTAAATGTTACAACAGAAAATATAAATGTTCACCCATTCACTTTTTGGCCCTTTAAAACTCACTACAAAATCAACTCAGCCATATTTTCCACCAAACAGAAAAATACCCAGTTTCCTTAGTCTATTCTTGGATAGGTCACCAGACTGGGAATAAGAGACCCAGAGTCTATTCCCAGTTGCAAAACAGACTGGTAATCTCAAGCAAATTATTCACTCAGGTTAAGGTTCTACGTCCGTATCATGCTGATAATACTGAAAATCTGCCCAGAAACAAGCACCGTGAAACCCAGGACTTCCTCCTGCACCCAAAGGACAACTGCAAACGTATTTTTAGATATATTAAATCTAAAAATCTGAATAGGATTTTATTTATAGCAACATTTAACATAGTTGAAATTTCAAAATGTGTGGTGCCTTTACCATTGCCCCTTATAAAAATAAGAAATGCTCTTTTTTTAGATCACACCATGCCCAATTTTGCAAAACTCTACGAACTACACAATCATAATTATGTAAAACAAAACAAAAAGCTGTTTTTAATTCAAGCTCTTGGGAAGGGCTTTAACTTTTGCATTTCCTAACTTTATCTAGCTTTTAGTCTTGTACGCAGAGTTCTTTCCTGGCACTGTAAAAAGTGCTTCACAAAGTCTGGAGAGCAAAAGTTTACCCCATAGCCTCATTACGGAGAGGCCTTAGCACGGTTCTTACCACTAAACATGCAGGTTTTACTAGCGCAACCAATATACATATCCCGGCGTACATTTCTGTTCTTGATATCGAGTAAAAAACTATTCGTCTAGCAGACCAAATTACCCATCTGACCTTACGGCACACCGTAAGACGGTAAACACAACCCAGTCCAACAGAAAATTTGAAAAAAGCAGGAGAGAAACGGGGGGTGGGGGGGGGGCTGTCAATTAGCATTCGGCGGTCCCCACTGACAGGCAGACACTTGTTGGCCGCCAAGAAGCCACTCACAAAGTTCGCCATCTCGCTGCGCCGCGGGCCCCGACCCGGAAGACGGGCGTCTGGGAGGCCCCGCCGCCCGCCGAGGCACCCCGGCAGGCAAAGCCCCGGCTTCTCGGCTCCTCCGCCGCCTCCCTGCACACGGGCGCACTCACGCACGCGCGCGCACACTCACACGTACACACACAACAAAAGGAAGCCTTGCGAGCCGCGTGCGGAGGTCCGCTGGGGGCGCTCCAGAAAGCTCCTCCTCCCGGCCCCCACCGCACAGCCCGCGCGGCCTGCTCACTTACTGAAGCGCCCTGGGAGAGGCCCGGTAGTGCGGAGCGCCGCGCCGCGCCGCGCCGGTGGCCCTCCTGGCTGTGCTCTGCCGTGGCGGCTCTTGGGCCCAGCACGGCGCAGCCCCTCGCCTCCGCTGCATCCGCCCCCCGGCCGAGCGCAGACAAAACCCCGCCAGTGCGGGGGTCGGATCCGGGCCTGGGTTCCCGACTGCCCCGGCTTCTCAAGAAAGGTAACTCTTCCGCCTAACTGTCCCCACCCCTACAGACGGAGGGACGTTTAAGCCCCCTACGTTACCGAGCCACTATTCAAAAGTAGTATCCAACAAAGCACTCCTCACGATGAGAAATCTTTCAGTAACCTCTTCCTTAACCCCTCCACGTACTCTGTTTCTCCACACCTTTACTCGTTGCAGTTGTCCCTTGCCTTCCTGTTTTTAACCTAAGAGCTGTATTCCCCTCAAAAAATAACCTCCCCTAAACCATCTCTCCAATTTTCCTCTTGAATTTACTTTTCTAATATCAAGCTTCCTCATAAATTACATCTCCCACTTACCTATTCAAAACCTCTCCACAGCTAACTTACAATTTTGATCAGCTCCCACCAAATCAACTCACCTTTCTCAAAACTGCATTTTGTGTTCCCTCATTTCCTCCAAACTAACACTCTCCAACTTAACACACAAATTTGCCCCAAATTGCCCTCAAATTTTGTGAACCTATTCCAGAATGGCCACCACAGTCACTAAAAAATTCATTTCCCAAGCACACCCCCAATAATTTGACAATGATCTTTCCAAATATTCTCTACTGATTCACTGGAATCACTCATAACTCAAGACTACCATGCCCATTTCCCTAAAGACTCTAATTATAGAGCCTATTCAAATTAACACAGTATGTGTCATTAAATGTGTACATGTTGACAAACACACATATATGGGACCCTGCAAAACATCAAGTATGTATTTCATTCTAGCCATTATAAATGGGCTTTTCTCAAATTTACAAGGAAAACTCCTTAAGCCAACCAAGATTTTCAGGTATCCAACCCCTATCTTGTAAAGTCACTTATCTGTTAAATTAATATAATTACCATTAAACATTCTCTGTTTCCACTACAGTAATGCCCAACACCTTCCTTAAGATGTCCACCATCAATCAGTCTAACCCACACCACCCACTTGCCAAGGCCTAGCTATGTCTGAGGTATGTCCTGGAAACAACTCTAGACCAAATCAGGCAGCTTACAGCAGAAAAGTGAGATGGGCAAAATGACCTCCCTGAACCCTGTTAGGCCTTTTTAAAGCTCTGGGTCTCCACAGGTCCTTCATTATTAAGTTTGGTGACTGACTAAATGTAGAAGGGAGGGTGGGAAACTAATGAATGACCTGGGGCTGCATTCTGGAAGTAATCCTGAAGCAAAGCTGCACCTGGGTCAAACACCAATAATGCCTATTTTATGTCTTGTCATATTCTTCTCACTGCCACTAAATATGCTCTCTCTGAAACATGGAGTAACATCAAAAACCCTGCTCTAGGGGCGCCTGGGTGGCTTAGTCGGTTGAGCGTCCGACTTCGGCTCAGGTCACAATCTCGCAGTCCGTGAGTTCGAGCCCCGCGTTGGGCTCTGTGCTGACTGCTCAGAGCCTGGAGCCTGTTTCACATTCTGTGTCTCCCTCTCTCTCTGACCCTCCCCCATTCATGCTCTGTCTCTCTCTGTCTCAAAAATAAATAAACGTTAAAAAAAAAAAAAAAAAAACCCTGCTCTAAACAGGGAAGATCAGAAAGTATTCTTTGTTCAGAGGATGACCATGTGAATTAATCATGTAAGGAATGTAATGCAAATACAAAGGGTCTGAAGGATACCAGCACTGGACTGGTAATAGTTTAAAATATCAGCTTCCAGGACCACAGCAAGGCACTGAGAGAGAATCTCAAAAACCACAGTCAGGTAAGCACCTGAGAGTCAAGCCTTTGATAATACAAAGGAAAAATTGACAGACAATAAAGACTGACAAAAATGAATACAACTGCAGAACTGGACAAGCAAAAGTTTGAGAGCAAAGCCAAAGCATTAGAGGCCTGGTCTACGTCTTAAGTATCACCAATGGAAGATGATGAAGGTTTCAAGCACTGAGATTAAAAACAAACAAACAAACAAAAAAATCAAAAGGGGAACCTGGTGGTTCATTCAGTTAAGCATCCAACTCCTGATTTCTCAGCTCAGGTCATGATTTGTGGGACTGAACCCTGTGTCGGGCTCTGCTCGCACAGCCCGAAGCCTGCTTGGGATTCTCTCTCTCTTTCCCTCTCTGCCCGCCACCTGTTGACACGCTCACTCTCTCAAAAATAAATAAAATCTTAAAATAAATAATAAATAAATAAATAAGTAGTAATGTTAAACTATATTTTGGTTTTGGAGTTGGCAATATAGCTCCTTTAGACATCTTCAATAAATAATAAATAACTACAAACAAGACAGTGTATGTATTTAGAACTATATTTCTGGGGCTCATCTCTATATAGATATTTTCTCATCTATATAGATACAAAGCAGCCACCCTAAGAACAATAAGAAATTTGGAGATAAAAGTCACTATAGACAAAACAACAACAACAGCAACAACAACAACAACAAAACTATAGAGGCCATTTTAGACGGCTTAGGATGTCTCCTTCCTAATATCCACCCATTCTTTCTACTTTTTACCTGAACCTCTCTATCTATACAAATTATCACCACACAGTTTCTGCAAACAAAGACTGATACGGTTTTGAGGAACTCAAGTAGAGTTCAAAAGATCTCAATACCTCTATTATTATGCTATTTTTAAAAATACTCGCGCATATGCACTATTATCTTTATAAGATCATGGGTGGCAAGGACTGTCCTTATATGCACAAAGAAAGAACAGGCTCCTGGCATTATTTCCTAGATAGAGTTATGTTTTCCCCCTATTTTCTCTGCTGCAACAGACTTACTCTCCTTTTCATCTTATTCAGATTCAGGCCAAGCCCAATCTCCTCATTCATTTCTGTTCTACCCATTTACTAGCTTCTATCAATTTATCCATGTTCTACTGTCAACAAACTACCCTGTGTCTTTTGCCTTTCATATTAGTGTACCTCCACCTTACCTTTTTTTCCCTTGCACATGAAAGGCTACGATTTTGCAAGTATAATTTATTTCTAAAGAAATTTAAAGAACTGGTGAATGTAACAAATCTATTTATCTCCATCCCCACACCACAAGTCAGATATTATCATCTCTTGCCTGGATTGTTGTGACCACCTCTGCATCTTATCTCAAGCTTGGCTTTTTCTGAACAACCTGCTTCTCTCCTGACTTAACTATCCACTCTTCTACTCCTTCAGCTTGCTAAAAGACCAACTGCTTCTTGCTCCCAAGGGCCACTCCTATCACTAAAATATCTCTTTGCAGTTTACACTACTTACTTAAACCATTCCACTTGCAACGTCTACCAAGCTCCAGAATACACTCCCATCTTCCTTCCCCAAAGACCAATTCTACTTTGTCCCACATTCAGCAATTATTCTCAGTAACTTCAACAATGATGCTGAAGTACTTTCTACACCCTGACCTTCCTCAACTCCTAAAACCTTCAGCTGCACTTCAGCCACTCACACATATATAATGAAAATAGGTCATCAACTGGAAGTGCTGTACCACAAGGATTGTAAATTCAGAGACCTCCCTTTTTTTTTTTTTAAACCACGACTTTATTTTATACTTCTACACCTGCTCTTTACGTCCCTTTGGCTTCACTTGTCTCCCCACACAACTGAAATCTGTCCATCAGCCATTTAATACTGCCCTCTCTAGAACATCATGACCTTCTATTATATTCACCATGCACCTCCCTAATGACAAACAATCTTCACCATCTGTTTTCTTCACACCCACACACTGGGTGTTAAGTACCACCAGAAAGCTATGAAATCTTCCACAACTGATTTATTCTAAATACAACTCTCTATGTCATTGACTAATTCCAAGTCTTTTCATATTTAAGTCTATAATCCCATCAAATACTCGATAACTTCCATAAAATTCCCTCAAATCACACCTTCTCCACCTGTAATGAAATCCTCTTTACAGCTTCTAAAATGCTGTATCTTCATCCATCTGCTACTTCTTGCCTCCAGTTTTGGAAAAAGAGCTGTTCCTCCTTCTTAAAATAAACTTCTTAATACAATTCCTACATTCAATGTTTCCATATTCTCCCAACCTACTCAGTCCTTTACCCTCATGCACTCTGGTCTCTGAACTGCTCTCCTGAAGACCAAAATAAAAACAATTCCATGTACCAAATCATATGACCCCCCCACCCAAGTCCTTATCCTCTCTTTGGCAATGACACTTGAACTACCTCCTCTGGGTTATGTCACTGTACAGCAGGATTCTACTGTGGTCTCTCCAGTTGCTGCTTCTATCTCCAATGACCACTGGTCCTCTTCTCAGCCCAAATAGTGGGTATTTTCTCCAGTTCTATCCTGGAGCTTTCTACCATTCTCTCTCCACTCCCTTCAGGATCTCATCCCTTAATACTGCTTCTACATTTTCATTCCTCATATGGATATCTTCCCCCAGCTCCCAAAAATAATCTTTAAACCATCACCCTCTGCTACAATCTAATTTATTCCTTAGGAACTGGAATATATAATGATTTTTTTAACTAGACTCTTCAATTACTGCTTCAATTAACACCTCAATTATCAGTACAAAAATTTCATGCCATTAGCACCCTACCAAATCCAGAATTAGCAGCTTCAATTATCAACTCTAGGTACATATTCCCAAATCTCTATTGGACCTCCTCAGCTGAATCCAGTATTTCTAACTCTAGCTAAATAATTCTCCTTGCATAATTCCATTTGGTGCTTCACACACTGGCCATGTATCTTAAAATGAAAGTAATTATTCTTCCCCACCAAAACAGTTCTGTTAACTGATCCAATAATTTTTGTTAATGGCACTACCATTCTCAGTTACCCAAGAAAAGCCCCAAAGTTTCCCTTTTCTTTTTCTTTTCCTCCAGTTTCCCAAAAGCCCATTTGCCGTCAAACCCTTCAATTCTTTCTTTCAAGTATTTCTTCTGTATATCTCTTTTCTTTGATTACCACTAACACCATCACAACTTAGACTCTCAACACTTCACACTTTTGTCAGAGCCTTCTGACTTTGTCTCCTAATCACTAGGTTCTCTCTTCATTGCAAAAACAAAACAAAAACAGGTCACCATATTTTTATTCTTAAATCACCTCATTTCCCCAGTCAAAAATCATCAATGGTTCCCCCACTGCATACTGAGTCAAATTAAAAGTCCTTAGACTTCCAGGGGTGACTGGGTGGCTCAGTCAGTTGGGCATCCAGCTCTTGATTTCGGCTCAGGTCATGATCCCAGGGTCGTGGGATCAAGCCCTGTGTAGGACTTTGCGCTGACAGTGTGAAGCCTGATTGGAATTCTCTCTCCCTCTCTCTGCCCCTCCCCTGCTTGTGCTCACTCTTCTCAAAATATATAAACTCTAAAAAAAAAGTCCTTAGATTTCCAAAAAATAGAAACTAGCCAACAGTCCAACAATCATGAAATGAATAAATACACTGTGATATGTTCATAATGGAATCCCACAGAGCAATGAAAAAGAATAAACTACTGCTATACGCATCATGGATGAATCTCACAGACATATGTTAAGCATGAGAAACCAGACACGGATGTATGATTCCACCAATAAGAAATTCCAAAACAAACTACTCTGTTACAATAAAGATCAGAATAGTACAGCTGACCCCTGAACAACACAGAGGCTGGGGAATCCAACCTCCCTCTCACCCCATGGTCGAAAATCTGGGTATAACTTTTGACTCCCAAAAACTTAACTACCAGTAGCCTACTGTTGACCAGAAGCCTTACTAATAGCACACTGTAGATTAACACATATTTTGTAGATTAGATGTAATATATACTGCATTTTTATAATAAAGTAAGCTAAAGAAAAGGTTATTAAGAAAATCATAAAAACACAGTACTGTACCATAATTATCAAAAAAATTCCACTTATAAGTGGATCTGCACAGTTCAAACCCATGTTGTTCAAGGGTCACTGTAGTTACTTTTGGTTGAGGAGACATCAACTTGGAGTGACAAATGAAGGAGTCTTCTGGAGTGTTGGAAATGTCTACCTACAAAAATTCATTGACCTGTAACCTTAAGATTTGAGCACTTTATCTTTTTAAAAAACCTGTTTAGTCTAGATTTTTAGATGTTTCTTCTACTTTACAGCCTTATTTCCCTCCATTCATAAGATGATCCCTAGCTAATCTAGACCATGAACCCCTAAGCACATCCAGAACTTTTCTGTTACTCGTATCACACTCTCTCTTCTTGGAATACCAATCCTCACTATCTTGCCTACTATAACCATATTTATACTTCAAGGCCTAATTTGCACACCAACTCCTCCACAAAGTCAAATCAGCCACAGTACTTCTGTCATAGACAGTCATAGACAGACAGGGACATTTCTATCCCTGGTCAAACTCCTGAAGAAAATGAACTCCATCATATATAAACATGGGTCCTTCACATTGCCTACCACAGAATCTTGAACACAGTAAGTATACAAAAATATTCCCTGAAGAAATTCTGGCAGTCCTTCAAAAGCACCCTTCAATCTCACCCCTCTTTCTCAAACCTATCCACCATGACTGTCTCTACTTGGAATTCAAATTCCCCAATTTACATATTTAATCATTAAACAAATAATTGAGGACCCACTATATGCAAGAAACTGTAACTACCTATTCTAATGTACCCCCAGTGAACTACCCCAACATGTGTTCGTTTCAGCTGTTGCCTTTTGAATCTTACCACAGCTCTAAATTCCCAGTCATCCTCCCCTCCTCTCACCATCCAATCACATCCTACCCCCTCATTTCTAATCCTGCTATCAAACTAATTCAAGCCCTTCTTAAGTTTCTCCAGTGGCCTCATAACTGAGTTTCTCTCCCCCAATCTTACTCTACCATCACATTGCCACCAATCTATCCTGCCAAGTATAGCTATCAGCAGGTTAAGGTATTAATATACAGTCTTTGCTTCCATTCTCTACTCAGAAAAGTTCAGAAGCTATACATTAATGATACATTAACATACTTTAATCCTATGCTAATATATTTTCATCCTCAAATCTTCACCACAACCCTTGCCAAAAGGTGTTAAGAATTAAAAATTTCTTGATGGGAAAACGGAGTCTCAGAAAGGAAGTAATTCTCTCCATAATCATAGCACAGGTAAACAGAAGGTCCAAGACTAAAACCTAGCTTCTGTTTTGCTTCCTCAGCACAACACTACATCATGTCAAATACAAACTATTTAGCTTAGCTTTCAAGGCCATCCATTTTCTACTCAACCCCACTGACTCTTCCTACCTTTTATCATATTATGCCCTATTCATGAACTCCGTGTTCCAAACTAGAAGCTGTGATCAACTATTTAGTCACAAAATTAGTTTATGAGTGACAGACATCTTTTTTTCTTAGCCAAACAGAATAGAATGGAAAACACATGAGTGCATCCAACATGTAAAGGTTATGGTTATTGAAGCTTTTTGTTTTATACATACACACAAACATTCACACATGCATATATCAGGTGAGGATGTGACATGTATTTCTTACTGTGGGTCAGTTAAAAAAAAAAATTAAAAACTCACTATTCCCCACATATCCATGGCTTCTCAACTCCGAGTCTTTGCTTTTGCTAATACCTCAGATTGGAATGCTCTCTTTCCATTCATTTCTATCAGCCAGAATCCTATCCATCCCTTCAAAAACTAACTAAAATGCCGCTTGCATGCCATTAAGGGTAGTCCCAGATTTTCCCCCAAATATTTTTTCTTCCCTTTTAACTTCAGTAACATTTGGTTTTTCTTATGATACATTGGTCATGATGTAGTTATTTGTGCATAAGTTCAGCTCCACTACTAGAATATAAATCCCAAAGGATTTATTCCTGACTCCTCTAACAATGCTTTTGCATGTAACAAATGTTCATTATCTGTTGACTAAAGAGAATGCACCCCACCACTTTCTGAAACCTCAGTTATAAATCCACATCATAAATAATTTCTGCTACATTCTAAACTTGTTTACTCTTATCCTTCAAATTGTCTTACAATCTTCCTCCCCAAAATAACCATTTCGAGTAATCCTCTACACCTTCAATCTTCTCTTGCTGTCCTCTAAACACAACCTATCATATATCAATCATGTTTTCCTTCTTTCAGAATCATACTTTCTGTAGGATAACCTTTCCTTCTCCATCTGGTTGTCTTCCACTTTATTCCTAGTTCTCTAGCATTCATAATAATAGACCTTATGATCTTTAAACAGATTCTTTCATTTTCTCTTCAGCTAGACCTCCTCAATTATTTCAATTCATTTACAGTGTACATATTTCTGTCAGCCCCCATAAAATCCTTTGTAGAAAAAGGGCAGGTAGGGGTGCCTGGGTGGCTCAGTCTGTTAAACATCCAGCTTCAGCACAGGTCATGATTTTACGGTTCATGAGTTTGAACCCTGCATCGGGCTCACTGCCATCAGCAGAAAGACCACTTTGGATCCTCTGTCCCCAACTCTCTCTCAAAAATAAGTAAACATAAAAAAAAGAAAAAGAGAGTGAGAGAGAAAGAAAGAAAAAGAAAAAAGGCACGTAATGAATTGAAACAAACAGAAATAGATCATTTAGATCTTCTAAATTATCTGATACTTTCTCATTCATTCATTTATTCAACAAGCATGTGTCTACTAGACATATGCCCTCAATTCTGTCTATTCTATTCTGTAATTCAGAAAGCAGCTTTGAGAAAAGCATGCAGGAAAATGCCAGGATAGCAGAGCCAAGTTGACTCATGCTCTTCACTCACAGAGACCAAGTAATTTGTGGGGTACAGGCTCATAAAAGGAAAAACTAAAAGTTACACTAGACATAGATGGAAACAGATTCCCCCCTCCCCGTTGTTCCAGGGAGCTCAAAATCTACCCAGCAAAGAATTTGAAAAGGAACAAACCAGTAGGAGTAGCTAAAATGAAATAGGCAGAAAGCATTAAGACAAAAATAGATTCAGACTCTAGGTTCATTCTAGGGCTGCAAGAGAAATCTGGAGCAATTTAGTTCCTCTCCTGAGATCCCTAAGGAATCCTTTCAAATATCTAGCTAAAGTATGGTACACTTAAATCCTTTCCCCAAACCTTAGCCAATATTCATTTCTCCATTCCCTGAACTCCTACAGCATTCACTATCCATAAAACTCATTTGCGAGCTTAATCATAAACCATCTTGTTCCCAGTAATGAAAGTGTTTATTAACAAATTTAGCCAGAATTTATTTACATATTAAAATCAATGAGGTCCTCTTTAAAGTAGTTACCTTGGGAGGCTACCACTTACTCATTTATTCACTCCATCCATCCAACCAGTTCATGCACTTAGCTAACATCTAGTGTTCAACTACCTCCAAGTGAAGTTATCACCACTCTTCAAAGTATTTTTGACTTCCTCACTGGGAGTATTTTCCAAAGTAACTCAGTTAATAAGTCAACCACAAAAATCATTCCTATATCTGTGACTAACCGAATTTAAACCAAAACTATTCTTTATTCACTCTCTTTGTTATCAACATATTTTCAGCATTTCTAAAAATCAAATCTTTCAAACTAAAAAGGTTTGTCACCAATAAGGCTATTCAGAATAACATTATGCCTCATATTGTTTGTAACTGTGCCCTTCTAAAGGGATTATGAACTCTGAGGATAGGGACCATGTTTAACCCACCTTTAAAAGCTCCATCCCCCCAGAGCACACAATAGGTACTTAATAATTAGATAAATTGTATAGAATGTGCTAGAGGCTCAGAAGGGAATTCAGAAAAGGTGATCCAAAAAAGTTCTGAACTCTACTACTGAAAACGACTACCAAAATACAAAAATTCTCACCTGGAGGTATACGTTTTTTTTTTTTGGTTTTTTTTTTTAAGAGAGAGAATCTTAAGTAGGCTCCACGCTCAGGGCTCAATCCCATGACCCTGGGATCATGACCTAAACCGAAAATCAAGAGTTGGATGCTCAAACGACTGAGCCACCCAGGTACCCCTGGAGGTATACTGCTGATACTTGTTTTAAAAAATCAACTTTCTGAAATCTTACACTATTACTAAATTACTTCACAACTGTCCTTCTCCCCGTAAATGAATATAAATACTATAAATTCCTTGAGGCAAGAAATTGCACCTAACACTTTTTTATTACCATACCAAAATGAATTAAATCAGATTCTTAAAACAGCTAAAAAATCTCTAGTCATTTAGATCTGAAGTAAGAAAATAGAAATTAAATCAGCCACCAACTCCAGATTTAAAATTTATTCAGATTAAACTAGCCTCAGATTAGAACAGAAACTTTGGTCCACCCCTTCAATGTTTTTGCAGGATTGTTCTAGTCACATTCTAATCCATTCTGTCTTCTTCCCTTAAATCTAAAGGCTTCACCAATCAGATATCCGTTTTATCCCTCACTCTCTAAACACACAATTTAGTCTACAATACTCCCATGGTGTTCAGCAATTTCACACAGTCCCACTATTATCACGACAGTGAACACTACTTTCTATCAGTCGTTCAACAGGTTATTTACTAAGCACTTAAACTGTTCTGAGTTTCCCCAAAGATTAAGATCTAGCCACCCTCTGCAAAACAAAGAGAGAATAATTCCCATAAGCAAACACAAGATTTAGCAGTATATAATCTACATGTGAATGCTTCCTTACTCAAAGATTCTCAAGAGGTAATGTTACTTAAACAAGACTTCCGAAAAGGGGAGCAAGTTCTTTCTATTCTTTCCATATCCATCATACTAACTTGGTGATGTTAAGCCCCATATACAAATTTCAAAAACCCAATATTTTATTAATCTATCCTAATATATAAGCAGCATACTTTTTCCCACCATATTTCCACCATATTAGTGACTTAAATATGCATATTTCCTTGTAACTGCCACAAATCTATCTCACCACTATAATTTTAAATCCCCTTCACATCCACTATATCCAAATGTCCTCAGAATTCTTTACCCTTTCTTCAGCCTCCCACAAAATTACCACCACCTCCATCATACCCTGACCTTCATCCTCTTCCCCCTGCGATCACACTTCCCCATCCCTCCCTCCCTCCACAAAAAAAGAAACACATTATCCACACCGATTCACTCCTTCCTAAAAACTCTTATAAGAATTGCCATAGAAGCCTGGAAAGAACAATAAGGAGTCATTTAATCCATTCCCAGAGTCCTCACTCTAAACTCTCCAGAAGACTGTCAAAGAACACTGCACAGTTGACCTGATAACTAATTCCAAGATGAATAACTATCATTGCCAAGCAACTCTTCCTCATCACAAACCAGCAACCCTTTTGCTGCAAAGATGTCTCTTACAACCTAGTTTTTCTTACAGATCCATCCATCAAACTTCCCTTTACCTTCTCACCCAGTCTATTTCCAGTATAATTTTAAATGCTTTCTATTTAAGCATATTATTTAAAGATATACAGTTAATAAAAAAGCTAAAATAATAACTATCAAAGGTTTGAAAGGAGGAGAAAGGGGATAATATCAGCGACACGAATCCTTTTCATTCACAGAGGTCTTTCAACTCCTTCATAATGTCATTTTAATCAATCAAGAAATTACAGTACATGTATATTACTTGGAGACCTGAAGAAGAGCATGATACGAACTACAAAAATTAATGCTTACAAGTAGTAGCCTCTGGAAAGTGGGATTGTGATGGACAGGTGAGACGAGGGCTCACCCTTGTGAGCTTTTCATTATAAGCTCTCTCAGGACAATTTTACTTTTTAATTATGTACATGTATAATTCCATACAATTTAAAAGGGGGAAAAATAATGATGACATACTATATTTAAGTCCATTAAAGTTACAAAAATTAAAAGAAATGATAATATACAGTGCAGGTGAGGGGAAAGAAAACAGACCCTCTCATTCTGTGATGACAATAAAAATGGGTACATCCTACGATGTAATATACTGAAGCCCTTGAAAAAAGTAAATTTAAATATACTGACATAAAAAGTTTTCCAAATTTAAAAAAAGTAATCCTGGCTTATTTCCATTAAAAATTTTTTTTTAATAAAAGCCCCTCTCATCTCTAATGCTAAATTCTCATTCTCCTTAGATATATTTGCTAAACGAATAAAAGACTGAATTTTCCCATCCCTCTCCCAAACTTCTTCCCCATCAATCCCTCCACCCTCTACTTCCATAAAAAGATATTTCATACTACCCTCTCTTCATCTGAATTAATATTACAATGTTATGTGTACAGTCTTTCTTAACAATAAAAAGTGAATAATTTTCAGGCAAATCTTAAGAGTACGGTTCTAGCCTAGATTTCCCTCTTGGAAATCCAGTCTGGTGGGAGCTAGAGAAATCCAATAGGCCTTGGTTCATTTCCTGATATGAAAATGCTAATATTCCCTCTAATTTGGCTCTAGAATCATCTAGTCTCTTCAGGTTCCCCTAAACCTCAACCCAACCAGTCCTGACCTCCTTGCAACCTAAGACCAAAACAGATATTCTAGATCCTCCATTCTGCAGGCCCATACTTTGCAGACTGATGCATTTTCTTCAATACCACAATGCCTCGGTGAGAGTATACATTCAGGAACCATGAATAGCAAAAAGTCTCCCACCAGCTCCAGAGTTATGGAACCAATCCAGTCAGGCTAATTTGAGCTCCAAATGGAATCTCCAAAGAAAGGCCACTGTGCATGGACTCCCCCCACCCACCATTAATTATAACCCTGGGGTGAATAATATGGCATCAGTTCTCCTGGACCAGATAAGCTGGGCAGTGAAGAAGAAAACCGCCAAGTCCAGTAATTTCCATTCCGGCATTAGTGTTCACCCTGACTCTAGTAAATGACAGTACTTTAAATTTGCTAAAATCTAAACTCACGGCCTAGGGAATCCCTGGAGGCCAGGCGTTTTTTTTACCGTCTGTTTCAGAGATTCTAATATTCACTGGTGCAGGTTTAAAAGGTCTCAGATCAAACTACAGGCTAAGGTCTAATTCTCAGTGACCCCCAACCACTGCGGGACCCACACTTACCAGATGTCATCTACAGAAGAGCCCAAACAGGTTCAGAACTAGGCCATCCCGGCCCATCTGGAATAACTCTTTAGTCCTTGGGCCAACATTTATTAATTCTACTACATCTGTCTATTCTATCATGCATTCTCTTCATAGTGTCTAGTATTTAGCACTTCCTCTGGCTTCGAACGCTATCCTTTCTATTCGCGGAAACTCCTTGTATCCGTTCTTTCCTTTCCTTAGAAACGCTTCAGTTCTTTCCATAACGAAATACCTAATGTATCTGCACAATGAACACCCTCCGGACTCCTGGATACTCCTCCACGGGCACCCTCTGCATTCCTCCACCTATCCGGCATCTTTCCCTCCGGCCGCTCTCCCTGAACACACTCCCACTATGTTTCCCGCAAGGATTCCCTTTTCTCCAACCCCTGCCCTTCCCTTCCCTTCCCTTCTCCCAAAGAACACTCCGGCAGCAACACTGACTGAGGCCTGCGGTGCATAAAGCACTGCACCAGGCACGACGGACAGAGACCTGGTGTCTCTCTAGCCTTTTCACACCCACACCCAGCACCCTCCGGCCTCCCCCTGCAAACCTCCCACCTCCTTCCCTACCTCTGACACCCGCCTCAGGCCTCGGAGGCCGCCTTCTCGCCTCCGCCACCCCCGTCATTATCCTTTCTCAACCCCCCAACCCACCATCCGCGCCCTGCTTCCTCCCGTCCCCCAGCCAGCTCCTGCGCTTCGCTCGGCCTCGGCCGCTCCCCAGGCCACCCCAAGCCTCGCCACGGCTCGCTCCCCCCCCCCTCCGGGGTCAGGCCGTTACCGCCGCGCGCTACCCCCGCGCGCCGTCGCTTCCCCCTCCCCCACCCTCCCCAGGGCCCGGGCCTGCCAGGCCCAGCGCTTTACCGCGGGCGGGCGCCGAGTCGCGCGGTCACCGACTGCAGGCGGCGGCAGCTCCAACCCTCCTAGAGGCCTTGAGAGAAGGGGAAGGGGGGAGGGGAGAGAACTTTTGCTGTGGCAGCTTCAGCAACAGCTCCCACCCCTGCGCCTTTCTCCTCTTCCTCCCCCTCCTCCTCCTCCTCTTCCTCCTTCTCTTCCTCCTCCCAGAGCAGTCGAGACGCAGACATGCCGCGGCTAGAGCGCCGCCGCGGTCGCCGCCACTGCCGGCGCGGTGGATTGTGGGAAGCCCCGCACACGGGAAGCGCTCCGCGGCGCCCTCCCTTCCTGGCCCGGGGACCAGGTTGGGACGACCCAGCGTGGCTCCGATTCCGGCGCCTGCGTGTCACTGGCCCAGCGTGGCCGGGGAAGCTGGCCCCAATCCTCAGGTTTCCCGAGCTGGGCCCGGATGAAAGCAATTCGAGAAATGTCGGCACTGAGGAAATCTCTTTGATAGGGAGTCAGCCTTCATCCATAATCCGTGCCTAGCGCCCTAAGAGGAGAGGGCTCGGGGGTCGGGTGCGTTTCAGGCCCTAGGAAAAGGAAGGGGCGGGACCTAGGTGAAGGACCTACTGACCAAAATGCCTTGGCTTTTTCATTTCTCCTCTCTTACCTGCCCTCTCTCCAGCTGCCTCCAGTCGTTGGCCTTCACCACCCCAAATGCCACCGTTTCCGGAAACGGCGCTCCAGATCCCTTGAAACCAACAAACCCTGTTAGCGTCTGCAAACTGAGAAGCAGAGTGCGAGTCTAAAGAAAGATCTGGAGATCCTGGACCCTGTTGCGCAAGGTCTTACAGGTTTTCCCCTGTCACATCACCTGGGGCCCAAACCTCACTCTTTCTGGCAAAGATTTGGTAATGATCTATATACAGAGCTAGAATTACAGTTGTGTCGTCCGTTGGAGGCCCTTTAAGTGACCTTAGCCAAATTGTGACCTCCTTAAACATGCTTTTAGTCAACTAACATTTTTTAAGCACCGTGAGGTGCTTGTGCATACTGCAGTGGTTTACAATTACTCATCTTTGTGTCCCCACCCTAGCACAAGGTCAGCCGTGTAACGTAAAAGATGCTCAGTGAATGTTGAGTGATTATGAACAAGGGATGAAGCACCTTAATCACGATTTCTTCAGAACAGTCTGAAGATTTATTTAGCATCTCTCTGCAGTAAACATAACCTCTGAGGAGAGAGGGAAATGAAAGGCGTTACAATATCTATATAACCATTTCTGGTGTTCTCCTTCCCTTGTCCACGCCCACCTTCCCACCCCTTGCCAACTGAATGTTCATTTGAATACTGCTTTTTGGCAAAGCTCCAAACTCCCGCATTATGCACTTGTGATGGCACTGAGTTAGTGTCTGCAAGGTTAATGTTCCCCCAGGCATTAACGTGATGCCTGTTTAGAAATAGCTAAGGCCCAGAGGGTCAGCTTAATTTAGACACAGGTAACTAAGAAGAGCACGGATAAACCACAGCTCCACAATCAACTCTCCATGTGCTTTCTCCATTAGAAAATATAAATTTTAATAAGATGACAATGCATATTCTGAATGCTAATTGCAATAAAACAGTAATACAAGTTAGAGCATAAGACAGTTACCTGGAGGACAGCCTTCTGGCAACTTCTAGCATCTGCAATGGCATCGAATTCAGGTGTTAAAATAAAAAACACCTCTGGCAGCAAAGAAACAGACTCTTGAATATCAGGTAGTAGAAAAACTAATAACTGAAAAGAATTGAAGGACTGGTGATTCCACTCAATGGGTTGAGATTGATTGATTGATCGGTGTGCCTTTCAGCATAGTTCTCTGCTCAGCACCATAACAGGAACAATAGAGAAACAACTGTCTAACAAGGGCAGACTAAAGAGCACTAAAGAGGTAATGACAGCAGGAGAGATGATGAGGAGCAAGTTTAAGGCTTTTGTAGGTTAAACTTCTGGAAATGTTTCTCAGCCCCAATTTACTTCTCCATACTCCTCTTGCTCACCTCCGCAAACACCAGCCCTAGGCATTCAGCTTACTTTCCTTTCTTTTTTTCTAATTTTTGTTTTGAAGTAATTATAGACTCACAAGAAGTTGCAAAACTAGTAGAAAGCGTCCCATTTAGCCTTCACCGAGCTTCTCCCAGTGGTGACATCATATAGAGTTCTAATAAGATATCAAAACCAGGAAATTGACAATGGTACATTACCTTTAACTACACTTACAGAACTTAGTTTTTACCGTTTGCTTTAAATCTGCATTTGTGTGTGTTTGTGTGTAGTCTTGTTCTATGTATAGATTTGTGTAACCGCCACTACAACCAAGATACAGAACTGTTCTATAACCGCAGAAGAACTCCCTTATGCTACCTTATTGTATTCATAAATTCACCTCCCCTTCTGACCCCCCTACTCCATCCCTGTCCCCTAGTAACCACTGATCTGCTTTTTATGTCTATAGTTATCTCAAGAATGTTATATAAATGGAATCCAACAGCATATAACCTTTGAGACTGAAGTTTTTACCTAAACATAATGCCCTTGAGGACCAGCCAGATTGTTGTAGGAATCAAACGTTCATTCCTTTTTGTTGCTGACTATTGCTCTGTTGTATGTATCAGGTTGTGTTCATTCATTCCCCAGATGAGGTACAGTTGGGTTGTTTCCTATTTTTTGCTATTACAAATAAATCTGTGTACAGGTTTTTTGCATGAACTTAAGTTTTCATTTTCGTCACATAAATGCCTGAGAGTATGAGTGATGGGTCATGTAGTAAATGTGTATTTAATTTTTTAAGAAACTGCCAAACTATTTTCCAGAGTAGCTATATCATTTTACATTCCTGTTACCAATGTATGAGAGATCTAGTTTCTCCTCATCTTCACCAGTACTTTGTGTTATCACTCTTTATTATTTCCGCTGTTTTAATAGGTATGTAGTTCTCTCTCCCCAAAACTGGCTCCTGAATAGGATGCAAGGTATATCTGTAACTCCTACTTTCCTTGGTGCGCTTTTAAACAAGCTCACAGGCCCCTTTCATTGAAGGATTTCATCACATATCACTGAAGAGAAACATAATTCTTATGGGTAAATTATAAAGTTTCTTGAAATATTAAGTTTATATAGCTAATGTCTCTTTTTGACACCCTTTTTGAGATAGCTCCAGGAAATATCTGTTAAGTGGGCCTAGAAATTTCTTTTAAGAGATGATCTACATTAGACTAAGCTACTCAGGGAGTGCCAAGCATCAGACTTCTGCTCAGGTCATGATCTCGCTGCTTGTGAGTTTGAGCCCGGCATTGGGCTCTGTGCTGATACTTCAGATCCTGGAGCCTGCTTCAGATTCTGTGTCTCCCTCTCTGCCCCTCCCCGCTTGCGCATGCGTGCTTTCTCTCTCTCTGTCTCTCTGTCTCTGTCTCTGTCTCTCTCTCAAAAAAAACATTAAAAAATTTAAGGGGTGCCTGGGTGGCTCAGTCAGTTAAATGTCTGACTTGGGCTCAGGTCATGATCTCACAGTTCATGAGTTCAAGTCCCACATCGGGCTCCGTGCTGACAGCCCGGAGCCTGCTTCAGATTCTGTGTCTCCCTCCCTCTCTGTTCCTCACCCACTCGCACTCTGTCTCTCTCTCTCTCTCAAAAATAAATAAAGATTAAAAAAAAAATTTTTTAAAGACGAAGCTGCTCAGGATGTAGTTCACAGGTGGCAAACTTAAATGCCCAACAAGCCAAGCAGGTAACATGAATAGATGAAGAAGGGCAGGTGCAAAGACAATCGACAGTGAAAGGGGCTATGAAGAACCAGAGAGCTCAAACCAATCTGAAGGGCACAGCCACTACTCATTTCCAGCTGATGATTTCCTGAAGATCAAGAAATGAAGAGAAATCAGGAATCCAGTGAACTCTCCCAAATATCAATGTTGGCAACTAACTCCATTTCTTTAAAACAGGAAAGCATGTCAGACAAAACATGTCTGTGGGTCAGATGTGGCATACAGCCATCATTCTATCTTATCTGAGATGCACTTAACTCATGGAGGGCTGGCAGCACTGCTCCGACTGGCAGGATTTTCAGTGCCTCCCGGTGCCTCTTTCCTTTCCTCTGGTTCTGGAATGGGTTTTCAGTCTTGTCCCTCTCGCTTCTGTAGGAGAGGAACGTACCATCTCTTGTCCCCAAAGACTTCACCAAGTCTTCAAAACCTCCTGTACTAACCATCCTCCAAGTTTCCTGGATGTCTCAGGCTCAGAAATATGTGGAAGGACTATCTCTACCCATATGGTTGCCTGCAGCACAAGCTGTTTGTCAAGGCTGGTTCTACCTTAAGGAGAAATGTGGCTTCTTTTTGCAAAGCTCCAAATTCATAGCCTTGTCAGAGATTGGTCCACAGGAGCCTGCCCTCACTACATCTTGTCATTCCTATAAGACCCAGGAGAACATGACTTTTCCTGTTCCCATGGGCCATCTCAGCCTGAGACACCTCCCCCTGAGTTTCTCCCTCAGATCTGAAGGGCATTTCCAGATCATTGATATATTCTAAAACTAATGACCAAGATATGGAAACAAATTAAGTGCCCATTAACAGATGAATAGGTAAAGAAAATTTGTATATATGCAACAGAATATTTATTCAGTCTTTAAAAGAAAGGAAATCCTACCATTTGTGACAACATGAATGAACCGAGAAGACATTGTAGTAAATGAAATCAGTCAATCACAGAAAGACAAATACTGTATGATTTCACCTATATCAGGTATCTAAAATAGTCAATCTCATTGAAGCAGAGAATAGTGGTTGACAAGGGCTGGAGGGCAAGGGAAATAGAGAGTTGTTATTCAATGGGTATAATAAAGTTTCAGTTATGTAAGATAAGTTCTAGAGATCTGCAGTACAACATTGTACCTGCAATTAACAATAAGGTATTGTGCACTTCAAAATTTGTTTTCTTAAATCTCATGGGCACCTGGATGGCTCAGTTGGTTAAGTGTCCTACTTTGGCTCAGGTCATGATCTCACAGTTCATGGGTTCGAGCCCCATATCAGGCTCTATGCTAAGAGCACGGAGCCTGCTTAAGATTCTCTCTCACTCCCTCTCTCTCTGCTCCTCCCCAGCTCATGCTCTCTCTCTCTCTCTCTCTCTCTCTCTCAAAAATAAATAAATGAATCTTAAAAAAAAAATCTCATTTTAAGTGTTCTTACCACAAAAAAAGACAGACAGACAGATAGCCATACAAGGAAACTCTGAGAGGTGTTGAATATGTCTACAGTCTTGATTGTGGTGATAGCAACAGGGTTTGCATATGTCCAAACTCAGCAAATTGTACACATTAAATATGTGCAGTTCTTTGTATATTAACTGTACTTCAATAAAGCTGCTTTTTATACATTTTTGAAATTTTTTTTTAATGTTTATTTTTGAGACAGAGAGAGACAGAGCATGAACGGGGGAGGGTCAGAGAGAGAGGGAGACACAGAATCTGAAGCAGGCTCCAGGCTCTGAGCTGTCAGCACAGAGCCCGATGCGGGTCTTGAACTCACGGACCGTGAGATCATGACCTGAGCCGAAGTCGGACGCTTAACTGACTGAGCCACCCAGGCGCCCCTACATTTTTGAAATTTTTTAATATTTATTTTTGCAAGAGACGCAGAACATGAGCTAGGGAGGGGCAGAGAGAAAGGAAGACACAGAATCCAAAGCAGCTCCAGTCTCTGAGCTGTCAGCATGGAGCTGGACCATGAGATCATGACCTTAGCCAAAGTCCAGACACTTAACCGACTGAGCCACCCAGGTGTCCCCAGTAAAGCTGTTTTCTAAAAAATTAATGAATGCCCTAACTCTCTCCTACTTAGGATGTAGAGTGTAGATAATAAATTCTGGGGGTTTTTTTAAGTTCATTTTTGAGAAAGAGACCACGAGCAGGGAAGGGGCAGAGAGAGAGGATCCCAAGCAGGCTCTGCTCTGTCAGCACAGAGCCCGATGTGGGGTTCGAAATCATGAACCATGAGATCATGACCTGAGCTGAAATCAAGAGTCAGACATTTAACCAACTGAGCCATCCAGGTGCCCCTACATAATAAATTCTTGAGTTGAGGAAGACAAGCAGCCCTCCACCTCCCTAGAGCATCCGAGTACTGAGTTGCACTAACTTTCATCAGCTGTGAGATAACTATAGTGTGGAGGGATTCGTGGGAAGACATGAGAGAAAAGTCAAGATGCACAAGAACACAAGAATTGATGAAAATAAGGCCTTGTACAGGAATCATATCAGTGAGAAAGGAAAAAATAAAAATTAAATGAAAAGAAAGTAAAATAAAACAACATTATGAGGATAATATCCTATTAGAACCTAAAGGCTAAGTCCACAGCCACAACTAAATCCTCCTGGGTTTGAATCCTGCCTCGCTACCATTTACTAGCTTTGCAACCTTAGTTACTTTACGTCTCTGTGCTGTCAAGTTCCCCACCTAGAAAATGAGACTAATAATAGTAACTTCCTCTTAGGGTTGTTAAGAATAGCAAATATTAATACATGTATTTAGAACAATTTCTGGCACATAGTTAGATGTTCTGTATGTTGCACATACAGATGTTCCTGACTTCCAATGGTTCGGCTTATGATTCTTTGATTTTATGATGGTGTGAAAGCAATATGTATTCAGTAGAAACCATACTTTGATTTGTGCATTTTGATCCTTTCCCCAGGCTAGCGATGTGCAGTGTGATGCTGTCTTGTGAGGCTGGGCAGCAGCTCCCAGTCAACCACAAGACCAGGAGAGTAAACAACAGGTACACTCACATCATTCTGCACCCACACGACCATTCTGTTTCTCACTTTCACTACCATATTCAACAAATTACATGCGATAGTCAACATTTTATTATAAAAGAGGCTGTTGTGTTACATGGCTTTGCCCAACTTCCATAGATTAATGGAAGTGTTCTGAGAATGTCTAAGGTAGGCTAAGCTATCATGTTCACTAGGTTAAGGGTATTAAATGCATTTTCAACTTACAATATTTTCAGCTCACGAAGGGTTCGTCAGGATTAATCCCATCATAAACTGAGGAAGATCCGTGTTCTTGTTCTTGTTATGGTTATTGTCACTGTTAAAAAGGACTTAAGGATGGTGTTGAACTGAATTTCCTAAAAATAGAATTTAATAGGGGAAAAAAGTCAGTTCCTGCAAGTAGATTGAGGCAAGGGAAAAGAGAAACCACACAAGTACCAAAAAAATGATTTAAGTGGAAAAGTATTTTACAGGATATTTAGCATGGGGAATAAAAAGGTTATATGATAGCTAGATGGAGCTAGGAACAAACTAGGCAATTAAACTACAGGGAAAATTTGTAACATTATTCGAAGAATTTATTTCGGAGCATAATCTTTGCCTGAATCATTTTATTTACAAGGCTGATGAAATTGGTCTATTGTGAAGATGCTTGCTATTTTCTACTCAGTAAATACCAGTAAATCAAGTTTCTACCTCTTCTCTCTCAAAGTTTAAGCAGAATGAAGACAAGTTAATTACTCTTATATATATTAAAGCTGTGGGTTTCCATAAAAAAAGAAAGAATGGCAATTGGAAATTTTTATTATTCTAGAGTTTTCAAAGATTTCATACATTTGCATTTCATTCACACTGCCAGATACCGCAATATAATGCCCAGATGAATTTTTCTTTCCTGTTTTTACCATTTTCTTATAATTTAAAAACATGTCAGAATTGTGGACTTCCCAGGAAATATTAAAACTACACTGTTGCTAGACACTGTTCACTGGGGAGCCTGTGCAGTAGAGTGCAGATCCTTTCATGTACTGTATACCTGATTCTATAAACATACTGTGATGATAATGTCTCACATGGAAATAAGAGAAAACTCTGGGTTAGCAGCAAGCAATAGGGTTTTTTTTTTAAGTTTATTTATTTATGTCGAGAGAGAGAGAGAGAGAGAGAGTGGGAGAAGGGCAGAGAGAGAGAGGAAGACCGAGAGAATCCCAAGCAGGCTACGCACTGTCCACACAGAGCCCGATGCAGGGCTTGAACCCAGGAACCGTGAGATCATGACCTGAGCCAAAATCAAGAGTCAGATGTTCAATCAACTGAGCCACCCAGGCACCTCAAGCTGCAGTTTTTAAAACTATTTTTAGTTAAACTTTGAGGAGAAAAAAAAAAAAGGCTCTCCCCCCTAAGTGTCATGTGTGAACCTACAACACCCTGACCTCTTTCTCTCCTCCCTGATTATATGAATAACCCTGAGATTACCTCTTAGAACTGGTTTTAACCTTTAGCTGCAGTGGCTGCATTGCCATGTGTGTATGTATATGATGTTGTATGTTGCACATAACCTTGGACCCCCACAGTTTGGTCCCTTTCTCAGCTACCCCTTGATAGTATGATGAGTTAACAAGTTGGTGGGTGACCTGCACAAAGCGAGACACAGCTATTTAATCTCTTGCCTGACATCACCCTTCCTGGGGCAATGCTGTACAGGGCTCTGTAAAAAGTCCTTGCTGTCTCAGCAGCCAATCAACTTAGAATTTTTTTCTGGGTTTTTGTTTTGTTTTGTTTTCTTTCTAATCAAGGTATAAAAAAGCCTTAGGTTCAGTTGAAGTTCCTGATGAAGAAACACACTGAGATTTTTTTCAGTGATCAAATCTGCATATTTAGGCATGCCTGGGTAGCTCAGTCAGTTAAGTGTCTGACTCTTGATTTCCGCTCAGGTCATTATCCCAGGGTCATGGGATCAAGCCCCATGTTGGGCTTCACACTGCGTGTGGAGCCTGCTTGAGATTCTCTCCCTCTCTCCTCCTGCCCCTCTCCTCAAGTGTGCTCTCTCCCTGTCTCAAAACAAAAAACAAAAACTGCATATTTGTATTTCAAACAATGTAGCTGAAACTTGATGTAAATTCCTTCTTCCATTTTTTTTTTTTTGGCTTAATGAATATCATTTATTCAGTATAAAATCTTTGTATGTTCCATGTGTTAAGAATAAATGTACATTAAATCTAAAAAAACCAAAAAAACAAAAATCAAAAAACCTACCCGGTTGCCAAACAATCATGGAGATCAACACAAAGAAAGAGTTCATTTCCCGAAAAATGACCATTTTCCTACCTGCCAACGTTCACTATAAACATTTATTACAAACTCACAGGACTCAACAGGAGGTAAAAAAGGTACAGGTTGCACTAAAGTTCATCAGCTCTGAGGTAACTATGGTTTGGACGACATCACAGGAAAACATGAGTGAAAAGTCAAGACGCACAAGAACACAAGAATGAAGTACTGGGATGGAGGCTGTGTTACCTTCTCATTTGCCAATTGATTGTTCATAAAGGTCGCCATTTTACACTTTCCTGAAGATTATGCTGCTACATAAGAACACAAGCACCGGGGTTCAGAGAAGGCTAGAACATGGTCTAAGCTCATGAGAAGCTCTTAGACTAATGGAGGAGACAGATAAATGATATAATTTCAGTATAACATGATGTGATAACACAGAGGTATACAGAGGGTGCTCTGGACTCCCTCACCGAGGAAGCCTATGGACTAGCATATCAGTCTGATACCAAAACAATGGTTTCCATTCTGTTCATACATCTTAAAATGTACATGTGAAATTCTGTACGAATATCAAACATTATGCAGGACTTTCACATTTTAAGAAGCGTTTATTTCCTGATAAAAAAATGTAAGCTTTGAAGCAAATCCTTTCCAACTCACATACACACGTGCACACACACACATACACGCCTTGAAATGGCTGCAGAATAATTCTCCATACTGCATGAACAAAATGTGAACAAGTAAAGATGAAGAACAAATGCAAGTTGAAAATGAGGTGAGAGTGCTCTATAGCAATGATGGTGAACAGAAAAACGACAGCATCGGTGATAAAGTAGATCATCTTCTGGTGGGAAGAGACTTTTATTGTTTCATTCGCTAATTGACATTTTATAAAGTCAACCATTTTACACTTTGCTGAGGGAAATTATTTAGCTATGTAAGGTTTATGTTTCCCTTATGAAAAAAGGGGAAAGGGAATGGCTCAAATCAGTCGATTGGGGTTTACTTTTGTTTGTAAGAAAATGTTTCAGCATCAGAGCTAAAGTTATCACCTCTTTAGCCCCAGGTGCCCTATCATCTGAGTCCCTATGTGTGCTCCTTAGACCTCTAGCATGGACAGATATGGTGTCCAAATACCTGGAGTCCAAAGGGAGAGCTCCTGGTCAGCATGGCTCTGTTAATATTTGGGGCATTTTGTTTCAAAAGCCAGAGGAGTGTGCAGCATATTGGGAAAGTTCCCATCTTTTTTGTTTTTTAATGTTTTGGTTGTTTTACAAGACTAAACATCAGTTATTTGGAAGTTCCATTTATACCAAATACCATAGTCCCCAAGATGCCAGATAGTGGAGTCATTACAGAAAAGAGAAATAAAAATCTTTGAGCAGAATTGAGTTGCTGTAAAACCTTTATTACCTATGGCACACATTGTTGTAAGAAACATTGTTACTATCAGTCTTTTATTTAAATGTTTATTTTGAGAGAGTGAGAAAGCGCCTGTGTGTGGCAAGTGGGGGAGGGTCAGAGAGAGAGAGAGAAAAAGGGAGAGAGAGAGAGAGAGAGAGAGAATCCCAAGCACACTCTGCACTGTCAGCACAGAGCCCAAAGCAAGGGCTCAATCTCACAAACCACTCGATCCAGCCTGACCTGAGCTGAAATCAAGAGTTGGACACTTAACCAACTGAGCCACCCACCCAGGCACCTTTTTTTTTTTTTTTTTTTTAATGTTTAACTATCAGTCTTAAACATTGCATAGGTTGTAGAATCTCAGAAAATAGGGATAATGGCATCAAACTCTGGATACAGGTAACTTGTGCTTTTTCAAAGTTCATGTTATACCTCTTCACTTTTACGAAAGGCCTACATTAGTACCTGTTTTCAGTGATGGAAAGAAATCCCAAGAGGATTTTCATTTTTACCAAAAAAAAAAAAAAAAAAAAAGGATTTTTTTACCAAAATGTTCAGCATTTGTTCTGCAGGAAGATGTCATAGAGGCAGCATGCACCGGGAGCAGTGAGGGTGACCCCCCCCGCCAAGCTCCTTCCCCGGGAACCACACTCAGCCTCTCAGTATCTAGCTGTCACAGTTCCGAACTGTGTCATCTGTGAGCATCTCTCTGTGCTTTATCTTGATTTATCCTGCATATTCATTAGCAAGCTGTGTCCTAAGGTTTCAGAAAAGCCTAAGAGAAGTCATGTTAGGGGTCTGGAAATGCTCAAACATTTTTTCATATGCATTCACGGTAATCGTTTCTTTGCTGTATGCCATTTCAGCTTACATCAGTTTTCAAAGGAATGCTCTACTTTCAGATAGTGGGGGGAAACTATATGTAATAAAATAACATTAAATGTACTGAAAACATGCATGGAGTATGGATTTTAATATTAATTCAAATGTTGAGGCACCTCGGTGTCTCACTCAGTTAAGCGTCCAACTTCAGCTCAGGTCATGATCTCACAGCCCGTGAGTTTGAGCCCCGCGTCAGGCTCTGTGCTGACAGCTCAGAGCCTGGAGCCTGCTTCAGATTCTGTGTCTCCCTCTCTTTCTGCCCCTCCCCCACTCATGCTCTGTCTCTGTCTCTGTCAAAAATAAACATTAAAATTTTTTTGATATTAATTCAAATGTTTACTATTTACATTATAGCTACTTCACACTTCATACAGATATGTACCCCCACACACCCCACCCTCTGTCAGTATACACTAGTTTACCAAGGGACCAAAAACCTCTTAGGCCACAGATAGACATTTTACCTCATTTCTGACCTCTTCCTGGGCAGAGAGAAGAGAATCATGTCATGTGGAGCAAAGACATTAGAATTTGAGACTACCTCTCAAATAATGAAACAAAAGGTAATGTCCCTAGGTCAAGGAGCAGTCCTCACTGTTTTCAGCCCCTGAAAGATGTTTTCTGAGTGACTAGTATGTGTCAGACAATGTGCTGAGTGTTAGTGGCATTCGTTTCCTTGAGAAATCCGTACTTTTTTTTTTTTATTCATTAACCAAATTGCTACTGAATGTCTGGTACTATACTTAAAACCAGAAATACTACAGTAAATAAGATACTCTTCCTCCCCAAAAGGACTTGCAGTCTTCAGTTGGAGTACAAGATATGAAGAAGCCACTTTGCTTCAGGGGATGCATTCTGAGACGGGGTAAGCAGGGGATCCCAGACCCACCAGCTTCCCCAAGGTGACATTTATGCTAGACCTGAAAGGGGGTGAGGTGGGGGTGCTGGTGGAGCTCAGAAAAGAGGAAGCAGATGGCAGTACAAAGTCCTAGAGCCAGAGAGAACTCAGTGCATTCAGGGACCGGCCAGTTATTCAGAATGAATGAGTGCAGGAAGTGGTAGAGAGAAAGAGAGACTGCACTAGTGGAAAGCACCAGTAAGCTCCAAAGTGCCTCGAAGGCCAAGCCAAGGCATCTGCCCTTTGTCCTGAGAGGAGGTTTCCCCAGAGTGTGGCTGGGTGGTAAGCAACAGAAGTTTAGATGGTACACAAACCAGCATTTTTTATTTGGGCAGTTAATGAATTTAATACACATTAGAAAAATATATAACCCATTCATCCGATATATTACTTCTCTTAGTTTACCACTTGAGATGAGGCTGAGTGAGAAAAAGTGATTCAATTTGTAAACAAAAATATTAAATGCATTATTATATGATAGTTGGTACACTAGCAACCGTAAACGACTGGTGTTTGGGGAAAACAGTCTAAGACCAACAGAGTTCCATGGAAAGATTTCATGCAGGGAAGTAATCTGACAAGACTTCCAAGTTGGAAAGAAGACTGGTTGTGGAGAATGCAAGAGTAGCGTTTGTAGAACTTCCAGTTAAAGTCCAGATTCTGAAACCAAGTTTAAAGTTGTCCATCAACTGATGAATGCATAAAGAAGATGTGGTTTATATATACAATGGAATACTACTTAGCAATGAGAAAGAATGAAATCTGGCCATTTGTAGCAATGTGGATAAAACTGGAGAACATTATGCTAAGTGAAATAAGCCAGGCAGAGAAAGACAGATACCATATGTTTTCACTCATATGTGGATCCTGAGAAACTTAACAGAAGACCAGGGGGGAGGGGAAGGGGGAGTGGAAAGTTACAGAGAGGGAAGGAGGCAAACCATAAGAGACTCTTAAATACTGAGAACAAACTGAGGGTTGATGGGGGTTGCAGGGGAGGGGAAAGTGGGTGATGGGCATTGAGGAAGGCACCTGTTGGGATGAGCACTGGGTGTTGTATGGAAACCAATTTGACTATATATATATATATATATATATATATATATAAAGTTGTAAGGGGCAGGGATTTTTCAGTGAAACATAATGGGATAGAATAAAGAATACCAGACGGCATCGCATATAACACAATGCACATAGACCGACAAAGTGTCATTCATCTAGTATGTACCAAACACGTATCGTATGCAAGGTGCAGTCCTAGGCACTAAGAATACAGTTGGTGAACACGACAGACAATGTCCTTGATCTCACAAGGTTGACGTGTTGCTGAGGAAAGGACACAACAAGGGAGTAACCAAGTACGTACATAAGACGCTTTAAGAGGTGGTAAACTTTTAAAGGCAATACATCCAAGGGGAGAAATGTAAGCTCCATACAGGCTGTCTCTCACTGCTGTGTCCCAACAATAGGAACAGTGCCTGGAACATAGTAGCTGCTCAAAAAGTATTCTTTGAATGAACGAACAAGAGATGTGGTTGGCTCAACTTAAGGAGTAACAATAGAAATTAAGAGAAACAGATGGGTTCAAGTTATATTTAAGAGATAAAATACGCAGGGCTTAGTGTGCAAAATAGATTTAAGGGCTGAGAGATAAAAAGAAGAGGAACAATTTCTCAATAGCCTATTCTAAACATAGCAACCAGACTGACCATGGGATTTCTGCACTCAAACCCTCCCACGGCTCCCTATGGTACTCAGAGAAAAACCCCACATCTTTACAATGGCAATAAGGCTGTACATGATCTGGGCTGGGTATCTCACTGACCTCGTTTCTAATCATCTCCCCCTCGTTCTCTCTGTTCCAGCCACACTGGCCACCTTGCTGTTCCTCAAAGCCGCAGTTAAATTCCCAGCCAAAGCCTTTGAACTAGCTGTCCTCTCTTCCTGAAATGCTCTTTTCCCCAGTACTCACATAGCACAGTCCTCATACCTGCAGGTGTCTCCTTCTTTGTGAGACCTACTCTGACCACCCCATCTAATACCACGAATTCACTCTCCATGAAATTCATTGCTCTGCCTGCTCAGTTTCCCCCAATAGCATTTATTGTGATATATATCTCACTCTAACATGGTACATACTTTATTTATTATCTTCATTGTCTGTCTCCCCACAAGATTGTAAACTCTCCTAGAGCCTATAACACTGCTTGGCACACTGTAGGTGCCCCATAAATATTTGTTAAATAGGGGCGCCTGGGTGGCTCAGTCGGTTAAGCGGCCGACGTTGGCTCAGGTCATGATCTCACGGTTTGTGGGTTTGAGCCCCGCATTGGGCTCTGTGCTGACAGCTCGGAGCCTGGAGCTGGCTTTGGATTCTGTGTCTCCTGATCTCTCTCTGCCTCTCCCCCACTTGTGCTCTATTTCTCAAAAATAAATAAACAGTTAAAAAAAGTTTCTTTAAATATTTGTTAAATAAAGAAATGAAAGATGACTCTTAGTTTTCTGGTTTGACCAACTGGAACCATCTGGTTTGACCAACCATCAGGTGGCTCACTGAGGCAGGAAACATAGAAAGTTGAGGGCTTTGGTGGGAAACAACAAGTTCTGTTTGGGACATGCTGAGTCTGAGTGTCTTTGAGAACAACACCTAGGTGAGAATGACCTTTACACAGTTGCATTTATGGGCCTGCTGCTTAAAAGAGGGTCACTGGATTATAAATTTGAGGATCACTTGATTATAGATGGCATATGAATGGGTGTCACAGGCAAGAAAATGTATGTAGAGAAGAAGAGAAGAACCTTGAGAAACAGTAGGAGGTAAGAGAGCATAGTCAGAAGAACCCAGGGAGCAGAGATAAAGAGGAAACAGGGAGGAAAACCAGGGGTTGTGAAAGTCCATGGGAAAGTAGTTTTAAGAAGGAAGATAAATAAGTTATCTATAGCTGTGGAACAATTACCCCAAAATTTAGTGGCTGAAAACAATTCCTGTTTAACATCTCACTCTTCCTGTGGGTCACAAAGAGTTTTAGGATATCTTACAAGTCTGTAATAAGGTGTTAGCCAAGGCTGTGGGCTCATCTGAAGGCCTGATTGGAAAGTGATCCTCTTCCAAACTGTTAGCAAACTGTTCCAATTGTTGGCAGGATTCAGTTTTCCGAGAGCTGTTAGGATGAAGGCCACAGATCCTCCTCAGGTACCTTACAACCTGGGAGTTTGCTTCAACAGAGCAAATGAACAAGAAGATTCAGAGGAAAAGTGCAAGCAAGTCTTTCATAACTTAACCTTAAAAGTGCCACATCATCATCCCATCTCACTTTTGTCTGACTCTCTTCATTAGAACAAAGTTTCCAGGCTCAGACTACACACCAGGGGAGAGGATTATAAAAGGGAGTGAATACCAGGAGGTGGAGATCACTAGGATCCATTTTTGAAACTGCCTCCCATAGAAGAAGTGTCTGCATTGTTAGGTGTCGAAGAGTATCAAGTATCCAGAAGATTTGGCAATAAGGAGGGCCCATTTGTTTTTTCAGAAAGAACTGGTTTAGGGGACTGTGGAAGCAAAGTCCAGACCATACTACACTGAGAAGTGAGTTTGAATGGAAGAAGTAGAGAGAGCAATCCTAAACAATTCTTTCAAGATGCTTAGATATGAAGAAAAGGATAGAGATAGGGTGGCTGAAGGAAGGAATGGAGTCAAAGCCGGATGACAGGCTTTTTACAAATTGAAGATTTGAACATATTTAAATGTTTTGGGGCAGGCATGAGTAGAAAGGAAAGGATTGTGGTCAGAGACAAATCATGCAGATGGTTCGATAAGGGATGGAGAAGGCCAGTAGTAAGTCCAAGAGAAGATGGTAAGGACTGAATAACCACCTTCTCTTCTTCTCTACATACACCTTCTTTTATTAAGCCCTTACTTGCACAGTCTTATTGTATTGAGTGCTTTACCTATATTATCTCATTTAATTCAGCTCTCAAAGGTAAGACCTTTATCACCATTATATAGACCAAGAAACAGTCTTGGAGAAAATAAGGAACTCACCTAAGGTCACACGATACATAAGAAGAGTAAAATTTTAGATCAACCTGTAGGCCAATGGGTCTCAAAGTGCAGCCCCAGACCAGCAGTAACAGCTGACAGGAACTTATTAGAAATGCAAATGAGCGGGTCCTACCCCAGACCTAGTGAATCTGAAACTCTGAGGGCAGAGCCTCAGTAACTTGTGTTTGAACACACTCACCCTCCAGATAACTCTGAAGTTTGAGCAGCAAGCACTGTCCAGAGTGATACTGCCTCTCAAGGTCCAAACTGGGGCAGATGACAGAATTATTTAGAAAGTTGAGGAAGAGTAACAGGGTGCAGAAACCCAGGATGTCGTCTGGGATTCTAGCTTGGGTGACTGACAGAGAAATCGCCAGAAGAAGAAGGAGGTATGGTAGAGAAAGATGGTGAATTTAGTTTTGGACAAGATGATTCTGAAGTTCTTTTAGGCAAACAGGTGGGACTATCTAGTAGATAAATACGTGTCAGGTGGTTGAAGGACAGGCCATGACAGAGACAAGTCTGTCCCTAACATTTGCAGGGCCTGAGACAAGAGTACAAGTTACCATACAACATAGACCTAAATATTAAAGAGTTATAAATCAAACTAACTTACTGTAAAAATACTGTCTCCATTTACCTTGATACACATACCTACATAATGATGAAAAATTTTAAATCATGCATAAAGCAATGGCTTTTATATGACTGAACATTGGCAAAATGACAAAGACACCTTGGGAGTTCTCTTGATGGGTTGGCAGTTGGATGAGTCATAAAATATACACATAATTCATGAATTGCTGTTTATTTACTCCATGAAATTTATTTTTTCATGCCTTCATTTCAGCAAAATTTTCAGTAATGTTATAATGAAGATTTTCACATAATTTGTATTCAGTGGATAACAGTGATTCAAAGTGCTAACAAAATAAATGTAACTACTAAAAGTACACAAAATTTTAAATAAATTGTCATGAAAAATATAAATCAAAGAAATGTAAGGATTTAAAAATTATCTTTCATGTAAGTTTTTCAAAGTTATTTTCTTCTAAACTATTCAAAACTGTTAAAATTAAAAAGCAAAATACAAATTATAATTAGTATCAACCATTTAAATCAAAACTATTTAAATTTGAAAGCTTTAATTTTCTGACAATTTAAATCTTATTGAATATTGTTATTAAGATAGAATTATTCTCAACTCTAGCGATGTTCAGATTTTAGTTATCTTTTGCTGCATGACAAAGTACCTCAAAACTTAGTGGTTAAAAATAATGATCTATTAATTTCTTATTCTATGTGTTGGCTGCCAGTTCCACTGGTCTCCCTTGGGCTCATTCATGAGACTGTAGTCATGGGGTGGCTCAGTGGGAGCTAGGAGGTCTAAGATGACCTCATTCACATGTCTGGGGCCTTTGAGGGAATAGCTAGGAGGTCAGGATCTCTCTCTCTCTCTCTCTCTACATGGTTTTCTCATCATTCAGTAGTCTGAATGAATGTGGCTTCCTTGCATTATGGCTGGATCCCAGCAGGAAAGCAGAAAGCTGCTAGGCCTAAGGCTCAGCCCCTGAAATGACTCAGCCACTTCTGTCCCAATCTACTGGTCAAGGCAAGTTATAAAGTCATCCCAGATTCAAATGGAGAGAAACGGACCCTACTTTTTTTTTTTTTTAACTAGGCTCCATGCCCAACATGGGGCTTGAACTCATAACCCTGAGACCAAGAGTCATATGCTCCACTGACTGAGACAGCCTGGCACCCCAGTCTCTAGTTCTTGATGGGAGAAATGGCATGAGTGGACAGGGATGGGAAGAATTATTGACAGCTCTCTTTGCAAACAATTTACCACAAGCCATCTGGTTGGTTATTTCCATAGCTTCACTTATGTGTGCCTAGACCTTACCATACACACAAATTTAAAATAATCCTATTAACTAGTTTGTATGATTAACAATAATATTGTTTAATATAGTACAATGTTCCTCCATCATTCTGTGCAACTATTGTGAATACCAAGAGAATTACAATTTAGAATGTGAAAAGAAGCAAGAAAATGACGTTCAGCACTACTGGGAAACACTTTGTTATGCAATTATCTATTACACAGTCTAAGAAGGAGTTGACAAGTTAATTGTCTAAATACTTACTCTGCTCAAATCCTCTCTGAACTCAGAAGCAGTATCCATCTCCAATGTCAGAAACATAAATTTGGAGGCAGTTGCTTTTTGGGGGGGGAACACAGGGCAAGAGATGAGGAGAAGTATTTCCCCAGGGACCTGAACAGCACTAGTTGGTATAGGGGATGTTTCAAGATATGGGTCACATTGTACCTGTACTGGATCCTGAATGACAGTGGTGCCTAGGTAGTCCTCAGTCAACTTACACCGTGTATGTTTGCATGTGCAGGGACCTCAAAAGTACACAATCTAGGGTGGCACCCTCTTATCTAATGGAGGTACTGGGGAGATCTCATTGGATAGGGGGTAACATGAGAGTGAAGGAGAGATAATCCAGGGAGAGTGGGTAGGAGTGAGAAGAGTAGTGGGCTAAAACGGTGAAACTCTGGGGAATAAACACACTGTTTACAGAATAGATGGGCTGAAATATCCACCAAGAGAGGAAGTAATTAAAGAAATTCTGGCATGTTCATTCTATGAATACTAAGAACTCCTTTCTCTCATTGTCTCGGTCTCTCTGTCTTTGTCTCTGTCTCTCTCTGTATATATAGTGTCCATATATGCATAGATTGATAACTAAAGTAAAACATAAAATAAAAATAACCAGCAAGGTGTAGAACAATAAGTATAACATGATTTATATTACATTTATATCACACACACACACACACGACTACATAAAAAGGACTGAGAAGCAAATACTGCTTCTAGTTTGCTAGAGCTTGGAGGTGCGAAGGCAAATTTTCACATTTTATTCAGCAACTTAGAATAATTTGTTGCCTCTGAAACTGAGTTTTCTTTTATGTAAAACAGAGATAATAGTCACCTTACAGAGTTATTTTTTTAAACAATTGAGGAAATAAATAATTGAGATATAATTCACTCACCACAAAATTCACCCTTTTAAAGTGTATAATTCAGTTTTTTGGTGCATTCACAAAGTTGTGCAACCATCACCACTTCTAACCCAGAATGTTTCATCACCCCATACAGAAGCCCTATACGCATTAGCAGTCATTCCCCTCTACCCCTTCCTTCCAATCCCCAGGGACCACTAATCTGCTCTCTGCCTCTATGAATTTGGCTATTCCAGCTGGACATTTCATACAAGTGGAATCATATAATATTTTCAAGGCTCATCCATGTTATAACGTGTAACAGTACTTTATTCCTTCTTATGGCTAAATAATAGTCCATGGGATGAGTGTATCACAATTTGTTTATCCATTCATCAGTTGGCAGACTTTTGGGTTGTTCCCATCTTTTTGCTACTATTGATATTGTTGCTCTGAACATTCCTGTACAAGTTTCTGTTGTGGACATGTGTTCTCATTTCTCTGGGTTATACATCTAAAAATCAAATTGCTGAGTCATGGGGAGCTTGGGTGGTTCAGGTGGTTAAGTGTCATGACTTTGGCTCATGTCATGATCTTGTGGTTCATACGCGCGAGCCCCACATCAGATTCTGTGATGACAGCTCAGAGCCTGGAGCGTGCTTCCGATTCTGTGTCTCCCTCTCTCTCTGCCCCCACCCTTTGCTTCATCTGTCTTTCAAAAATGAATAAACATTAAAAATTTTTTTTAATTTGAAAAAAATTGCTGAGTCATATGTTAACTCTATGTTTAACTTTTTGAGGAATTGTCATTCTTTTCTACAGCAACAGCACTATTTTACATTCCCATCAACAATGTATGAAGGCTCCAATTGTTCCATATCTTTGTCAACATTTGGTGTAGCCATCCTAGTGGGTATGATGATGTGGTATCTCATTGTGGTTTTAATTTGCATGTCCTTGACAACTAATAATGTTGAGCATCTTTTCACATGCTTATTTTCCACTTGCATATCTTCTTTGAAGAAATGTGTGTTTCCTTTGCCCATTTTAAAATCAGAGTATTTGCGGGGTGGCTGGGTGGCTCAGTCAGTTAGGTGTCTTTGACTCAGGTCATGATCTCACAGTTGGTGGGTTTGAGCTCCGCATAGGGCTCTGTGCTGACAGCTCAGAGCCTGGAGCCTGCTTCAGATTCTGTGTCTCCCTCTCTCTGCCCCTCCCCTGCTCATGCTCTCTCTCTCTCTCTCTCAAAATAATAAATTAACATTAAAAAAAATTAAAATCGGAGTATTTGTCTTTTTATTGTTGCAGGGTAAGGGTTCTTTATATATACTGGATATTAATCCTTTATCAGATATGTGACTTGCAAATATCTTCCATTCAGTGGATTGTCTTTTTACCTTCTTGATAGTGCTATTTGAAGCGCAAAAGCTTTTAATTTTGATGAAATCCAAATTATCTATTTTTTTGAATTGCTTGTGCTTTTGGTGTGATAGTTTTAAAAACATTGCCTAATATAAGGTCACAAGAATTTACACCTATGTTTTCGAAGAGTTTTAGCTATAAAACTATATGTTTTAGCTCTTACATTTGGGTTGTTGATCCATTTTGAGTTAATTTTTATATATGGTGATAGACCACAGAGTTCTTCTGTGGTCACATCTTCTTTTTGAGAAAAAACATAATCACCCAGGTTGATTACTCACCTTATCCACCATCTTTGGTAACTGCTAGTTGTTTCCAAAAGATGAAGACTTGGCATAAGTAGAGATTTCAAAGCAGAGGCGGTTCTCAAAGGCAGCCTCAGCACCAACCTAGATAGTGGGGCACTTCTGGCCCAAGCATAAACCTTCCCAGAATGACTGCATAGGAAGGAAACCATGCATTTTGACATAAATATTTGTCATGAAACTTCACAGTTTCATCTTGGTGTTCCTATGTTCATCTCCATATGTATTTCATCATATGAGATTTAGGTAGAATTAATTATCTTTTGAGGATTTACTACTGCCCAAATTCTTCACTTAAGTCTAAGCCCCAGCTACCAAAACATGCCAGATATCTTCTCTGAATCTTCAACCTTCCCAGGGGCTCCACACAGGACTCTCTTTGGGACAGTCTCACTGAAATCTCAGTGTTTTCGAGGGGGAGTTGGGATGGGGTAGGGGAAACTTTGCCGCCAGGGTACATTTGGCCATGTCTGGAGATATTTTTGGCTGTTACAACTGAGGGGGTACTACTGGCAGCTAGTGGGTAGAGACCAGGGATACTGCTAAACATCCTACAATGCACAGAACAGCCCTCCAAAACAAAAACGCATCCAGATGTCAGTTGTGCCAAGGCTGAGAAGTCCTAACTAGACATATGAGAGTTGATTGTGCTGACGTCTTGGACTAGGGCAGGAAGATGTGATGGTTCTGGAATTAGATGTACCTGGGTTCAAACTTCAGCTCTTGAGCTCCTCTTAGCACCTCTATGGACTTGAGCAAGTTTCTTAACCTCTGTGAGCCTTAGTTTCTTCATCTAATAACCCTCTAACCATATATATATATATATATATATATATATATATACAGATATATATGTATATATACACACATATATACGAAATGTATAGCATAGTGGCTGGCACATATTAAATACTCAAATATTAGCTCACATGAACATAAGTGATAATAATATCTTAATAAAAATACCTTAGGGCTTTTTTAAAGTCAGGTTTAGTGAGTTAATTTAGATAGAGTGAAATCATCCTTTTTAAATGTACAGTTCAGTGAGTTTTGACAAATCTGCACAACTGTGTAACCACACACAATCAGGGTATCGGTTTCATCATGCCCCAGATTCCCCCATACCCTTTGGTAGAAAAATCCCCACCACATTGATCTACTTTCTGTCCCTGTCATTGTTTTGGCCTTTTCAAAGTGTCATGTAAATGGAATCGCAGAGCATGTAGCCTTTGAGTCTGGCTTCTTTACTTTCATAATGCTTTTGCAATTTCACTATGATTTGCACGCATCAGTAGCTTTGCTCCTTTTTATTGCTGAGTAGTATTCCGTGGTTGATATGTACGACAGTCTGTTCATTTACCAGTTCACAGAATTTGGTTGTTTCCAGTTGTTGGGCTATTATGAATAAAGCCGTTATAAAAATTAGCATAAAGGGCTTTGCGCGGACACATGCTTTTGTTTCTCTTGGAATAAACAAGTTTAACACCAGGAGCGCGATTTCTGGGTACTATGGTGAATGCATGTTTAACTTTGTAAGAAACCGCCAAATTGCTTTCCAAAGTGACTGTACCATGTAGTATCGTTGACCTACACCCTCTACAACCTAGCTAGCGCCTGGTGTTGTCAGATTTTTGTTTTGTTTTGTAATTTAATCTCTGTCATCCTAGAAAGTAGGTGGTGGGTGGTATCGTGGTTTTAATTTGCATTTTTCCTAATAACTAGTGATGTTGAGTTCCTTTGTTTTGATTTCATTTTACCACATACAGACCATTTTGGATCCTTTAAACCTCACAACAACTATATTAGGTAGGTAGAAACAAAACAGCATGTTCATACTGACAAGAATACTGCCTTCTCTCCACCCCACCATCTCCAAAGTGACTGCTTCCTCATTTCCCATAAGAAAAGAAACGTCTGGTTTTGGATACTCTCTGGCAACCTCGAGCTGTGGCCAATCTGCGTCATTCTTACTGTGTAATTAGAGGCTAGGTGCCCACGTGTCTCATTTTTAGGATCCTGTGGGCTACATTTGGCCCAGATTAGGTTATACTTTAGGCATTTTGCTGCATATCTCTTCTTTCTCCCTCAATGTTCCTTTCCTCAGAAGGCGCTTCAAAGAACAAACAGATCTGGGTAGGAGTGAATGAGGAGTCTTGCTCTCTGAGGATGGTGGGGTGATAGAGACCTCCATCGGGCGCTCTCTCTAAGCAGGAAAGCAAACAAAACCCAAACCCACCAGCCCACAATGGCGCAGAGTCCTGCCTTCAAACCCAGCAACAGCGAGAGCTGCTCCACATACTAAAATCATCAGTCCACAGGGATCCTGCCTATGTCACCAAGTGGACATCGGCCTGCCCACAGTGTCTGTATTTTCCTCTGCCTCCTTCGCACATAGACCCCGTCACCCCCTCCAGTTTTCCTTGCCCTCCTAGTTATGGTTTACCAGAGAAAATGTAAGATCCGTTGTTAAATTTGAATTTCAAGTAAACAATAAATAATTTTTGGCACAAGTATATCCCATGTGATATTTGAAGCCTTCCTTCACTGCCAGTGTTGGAGAAGTTAGCTTATTTTTATTAAGGAAATCAAGCTCTTACTTGGGGAGAAAGAAAAGAACCTATTTGATTTTTAAACCTATGTTTGTTTCTGTTTTGTATTTTCCCCAGGCACAGGGTATATAAACAACTACTTATTTTCCCCAGCCCTGCATCAGTCATGACACTTCAGAAGCATAAAGCACCAGAGCTAGGTGGCAGTGACCTACCTTTCAGTAACAATTCTTGTAAGAAACAGAAAAACAAAGCTGTTTCTGGGCTGGCTTTGGGTATAGCCAGATGAAAAACTGACTACCCCTCCTGTAAGCCTCAGCATGGCTAGGAAGGAGGCGAGCCAACCTCTCTTAAAAGGTCACTTAAATTCATTTCAGGAATCAGCTTGATGTAAATTTAACATTAAACTTTTTGAGTTATTGCACTGTTCCCACACTCACCAATAGCAAGCCTCCCCTGTAGAGAGGGCACAAGCCAATTCAAGTGCTCCATTATCTCACACAGGTGAACAGGAAAATAAATGCAAAATATAAGTAAAAGTGAATGCAGTAAGGATTGCTTGTAAAATACGAGAGAAAAAAATGTATTGACTCCTTCCTATGCCCAAGTTCCCTATGAGCATCGCCCAAATGCATCTAGTTTTACTTAAGATATTTATGAGTTGTGTGTTCTACAACTCTGAATAGGTTAGGAATTTCTCCAACTCTAGTGGAGTAGCTTGGATTTGAATTAGGATCAGTGTGATTCTCGAAATGGGTCTCCCTACTAATCTACACAAGTCTGGTGCCGTAATTACTCAGGGGGAAAGAAAGAGAAACTTCCTAGTAAAAATGCTCAGTAGTGTTATAGGAATTATAGTCAATCAGCCCCAGAGCACAAGGCCTGTGATTCCACCAAGTAAGCAGGGCCCATCTAGGCAGCTTTGACAGTGATGAGAAGGATGGGTCCCAGGTGCCCCAGCCGTGGACTGTTTCAGAGGCAGTACTGGGGGGCTCCAGTGGAGTGTCAGGACTGGGTGTGGGTGTCCAAAAATCATTGACACAGAGGGGAATAAAACTATCTTATAATTGCCAGAGACCAGAGTGGGAGGAAATGAGAGCCCAGCAGGCAGGAAAATCCAATCACGTTTCTAGCCACCATGGGGTATTGTGACTCTGAGGTAATGTCTGGGCCAGCCATGGCTTGCTTCGGGACTGAGACCTGTGTCCTCAGGTGTGAATGCCAACAATAACAAGAGTTAACACTCACAGAGCTCTTTCCAGGTGCTAGGCTCTCTGCACTGAACATCTATAAACCACTTAATCCTCACCACAACCCTTTGAGAGAAATCATCTTATTGTCTTCCTTTCATCTGTGAGGAAACTGAGGCAGAGAGAGGTTAAGTAACTTTTCCAAGATTCCACAGTATAAAGTGGCAGAGCTGGGATTCAAAGAGGACAGTCTGGCTCCAGAGTCTGTGCTCTTAACCATCCCACCATACTGCTATGTGCTCAGTATCTGCACCTGTCCAGGAGGCAGACCCAGGCAGTGCTAGTAAGGTCTGAAGAAAGGGTTGAAATTATGAGCTGGAATCAGCTTACTAAAGGAGGGAAAATCAATGGAGAAGGGCCACAGTTAAAGGACAGAGAGAGAGTGGGAAGCTGCTGAGATACATAAAGAAAGAACAATCAGAGGGGTGGGGAGGGAATCAGGCTTGTGCAATAGCAGGGGAGCAGAAGGAGGAGAAAGCTTCAGAAAGAAAGGGCATCTACAGTGCCCAGTGCTGCAGAGAAATCTAGAAGAGTAGGGGCTGAGAAATGGACATTGGAATTGGCAATTTGAAGCAGCTTGCATTGATAAGATGTGGTTATTCTGTAAGAAAACAGATTTGGCTTCAATAATAAGGCCAAAACAATAGTGTGAAGTGTATTTCCTCTCACACAACCGTCCAGCATAAACGCTTCAGGACTAATATGGCCATGCCATCTTATTGGGGACCCATGCTCCTTCTGTCTTGTCTGGTTCTGCCATCTTGAGCCTAAGGTTTCTATCTCAGATCTAAAATTACTTGTTCCTGTCATCCCTCCACAGGATGAAGATAAAAAGGAAAAGTGGATGGCATGCCCCATCCTTTCAAGGGAATACCCAGAAGTCACATACATGGCAACACCTACCAGCACGGGAACCTGGAAAATGCCACTGTTGGCTGGGCAGTCTGGTACTCAGCTAAAACTGATGGGTTCCATTTCTAAAGGAATAAAAAGATCAACAGACATTGGGACACAACTCTCTGTCATAGAGGTCATTGGTCACTTTTGCAGTTAGTTTCATCCAGGGGGCTGTAGGGAGTTTGCAGGGAGAGGATGGAGTGCACAGAGAGGAGGAAGTACCATGTGAGAAGGTTGGTGCTCACTGGAAATAGAGGAAATGATGGTATTTGGAGGAAGAGCAGAAGAGGGAGATGGTCTGTACAAGAGGGGGAGAACTAGGTATGTTAAATGGAATACAGAAAAAATCAAGAGGGGAGAAAGAAAGACCAGATGCTGGAGAGGGTGAGGACAGCTGGAGAGGTCAGCCTTGGACACTGCTTTCTCTGAAACCAGAGGGAAGGAGAAGACAATGTGTAAAGATACAGAGACATTTTAATGTGGAGAGCAGGGAAGTGGAACAAGCTTGGGTTCAGGTGGCCCCAATACCCAGTCATGTGGGTGAGATCATCTGCCTCCATAACTGTGTTTCCAAATGTGAAGGCTGCTGGGAGCCCACAAGCATCTAAGAGTGATGCTCCATTTGCCAGACCAGCATCCGATCAGCTGGGGCCACCCTGCATCTCAGGAGAAGGTTAGTGAATATGCACTCTCTCTCCTACAAAGTTAGAATCTGATGGCAGAGCTCTTTCTAACCTGGGAAGCCAAATACACACTGTGGACACAGTTGGCTCTCAATAAATACTTGTTAAGTAAATGAATAAATGAATATATGAATGAGTGAACGAACAAGCACCTTTCGCATTCCGTCACTTCGGATACTTGCACAGGCTCAGGACATTTAAATTCCTCTTCAGGCAGTATAATTCCTTGCAGGCTGACATTCGTTTCAACAGATGCCATTTCCAAACCAGCTTCCATCTCCTCTAAAACATGAGAATGTTATATCCCTGGAATTTTGGAGATGCTGTGGGTTTTATTGGGCAGTATCTAGGTCCTTTGTTAGAGTAATTAGAGGAGATTAACCACTCAGGTTAAATGTTAACTGCCTCTAGTTTAAAGAAATAGCATCAATAATAGGTGGGGTTTTTTTCCCCTAAAAGGAAAATATCCATTGAGGGAAGTTCTTTGTGTGTATTTGTTTCCAAATGCCATCTGTCACAAGGTTTCAGATGTCGGGCAAGCCATGACAGAGCTCAGGAATCCAGATATTTCAGACAGAGAAACAACCTCCCCTCAATCCCCCATCCTCAGTTTATGTATTAATTATTTCTTGTCTCTACTTTGTATTTCAGAAGATTATATCCAGGAAGATGACGAAGTAAGAGGGAGAAAATCATATCAGATGTCACCTTATCAGCCAGCAAACCCCACAAAATCAGAAAGCCTTTTATTATAAAGTCACTGTATGTGGTGATGTATTCAGAACTAAACAAACAGAATGACTAAGAGCTAGTGGCTGCTCCCTGGGCCAGTGTCAACATAGGCCTGGTGGCCCCCTCCTGTAGGAAGGTCCCAACCCCGTGACCGCTTGAGACCTTGGCCCTCCCCTGAGTCTCCTTCTGAAACAAGCCCATTCTGTGGTGAGACACAGAACATCTTCACTGCAGAGGGAGACTCTCCGGGTTCAAACTATTACAACTGCAGGAATTACAAGCCAGCAGAATGATTACCTCATTTCTAATTACAATTCCTCTTTCTGGCTCTAACACGAGGAAACAGTGTGCCTGCTTTTATCCTCACCTCCAGACTGCCAGCTTTCCAACCAGCCTTCACCTTCTGAAGGACAAAGCTGCCTCTGGTCTTCTACCCCTTGGAAATCTCTCTGAACTTGTCTCTTTCTAAGACAAGACATTCTTTAAAGTATCTGTGAAAGCCCCGACTCCCTGGCACGAGACAAAAACAGGTGTGTAAGGGAGCTAAGACAACTGTCTTCTTCCTTCCTCAAGAGGAGTGGCTTTTGATGAACATATTTGGGGCATTACCTCGGCCTCCACTATGCTCTCCTAGAACACCGAGCCTGCTGATGTTCTCTTCAGGGGAGCAAGGCACTCATACCAACATCAGCTATTGGTCTCAATCCCTTCCTGCCTTCTAGATTATTCTAGCAGGTTTTGGCTGGGGACCACCCAGTTTGTTTGACACCAGCCAGCATTGCAGAGGGACCAATGGGGATTCTTTCCGCCCATCACAAAGGGAGCACTTTCTTACCTCCCTTTTCATTGTTTTCCATCTATGAAGCCCCTCTTTTCCATACGACAAAGACAACACACAGAGCAGACCACACGTTTTCAAGATGTTTACTAACAAAAATTAAAGGAGTAATTGTACTAAAACTACAAAGTGGTGTTTATGTCTAATCTTTTGTTACAAATTGGTGCTAAATCTTGTCTGTCCTCCTCTGACCACACAGTTATGATCACTTCAGATCTACGGCTCTCAAAGGCCTAGCTCAGACCATTCCAGAGTCCCCACTCTGGCATGCTCCAGCCTGGGCCTGGCCTCCCCTTCTCATTATGGAGAAATTAGACTGTAGTGGTTTTGTGTGTGAATCTTGCCACGACACTCCTTGATGCATCTGAGATTTCATACCCAGCGTTTGGTTCTGGATGTCATAGTGACAGATCTGAGAGAACCACCACGTGGCAAGGGGTCTAGAAATCATCTTATGCCTAGAAAGGTCAGAGAAAGTGAGGACACAGGCTAGAGAAGAGAGGACATGGGGAGTGGACATGGCCGCCATAAGTAGTCCAGCCCTGGAAGAGGGGCAGAACGGGGACTGATGAGGCACACTTGTACTTTTCAGCCCAACCCAAAGATGTACATTTCTTACACAAACCCAGCTATACTAAAGCAGTACAGACTGTTCTAGGACACAATAAGTGCCTCTTTATTTAAATTGTACTAGCAGGATTAGCTGGCCCTCCAGCAGAGATGTTCCAGACAGGATTCTTTTGTTGGGTAAGGGCTGGCCTTCCAAACCCATCATTGTTTATTTCTACGAAGAAGATGGAGAGAGAGCCCGGAGGTTTGGGGGAACTGTAAGACTGTTAAACCTTGCTGCCTGCTTGGCTCTAGACATCAGTCAGCTTTTACCTATTATTATTATCCTTTGAAATTCTGACATGCTCTCCAGGAATTTAAAATATTCCTTTCTGCGGGATGACACAGCTTGTCAGCTTTAAATTTTAAACTTCAAATCTGCTTTGGAACTAAAAGTTTGCTAAACTTTTAAAGGTTTCTAGCCACAGGAGAAGTGACTTGAACTTTGGAAATTTGCTTTTGAAATTTAGACCTATTGACCGACTTACTGGTGAGCTTGAAAGTCCCTCCGGCATGTACAAGCAGCCTGTTTAACTTACCTTTGCTCTCTGATAGATTAGGCCTGCTTGCCATCTAGAACACTCTAGAGGAGTGGTTCCCAAATCTGGCTGCATATCAGCATCACTGGGAGCTTTAAAAAAAAAAGAAAAAAAGTGAAGTAAATGGCCAGGCCCCCTACTCAGAGCCACTGATTTAACTTGGCTGCATTGGAGTCTAGTATGGGTAAGTTTTAAAGTTCTCTGGCTCACTCTAATGCACAGCCAGAGGTGAGAAGCTGTTCTTGAAGGTTCGAGAGCTGCCATTTGACCCCACGTTCCTCCCAGACACCATTTCAGATCAAACCAGTTTACCTGGGTTCTAGAGGCTTAACAATGCTGTCATTTTCCAAAACACCATTCAGGAATGAATCAGTTCCTTAAATCTGTTGTTTTGATTCTCCATAGACCTCGTGTCTCAAGTCCAATAGACCCAACAATGATGGTGGAGTGAGGGTGGGGTGGAGGTTGAGAGATGTTTTTACATCTCAAATGACAAAATTGGTGGGGTTATAGTCAAGCTAAACTCAGCTGCAGGTGTTCTGAGCGTTTCTCTTGGGTGCCCTTGTCAACCCAGAGCTTCCTGATGTCTGGATGAAAATGTCTTTCTCTGAAGCCTCAAAGTCTCAGACAAGAGAAAGCATTCCTTTAAAGAAGCTTTTTGACACGCCGATGCACAGCTGTTTATATTCAAGAATAGCTATCCACTCGGAAAATCACATCTGTGCTGACATTGGAATAGAACTGCCCATGGGAGTTGATGAGCCAGCAGGACCCATCCTTCTGGATGGTGCTAAATCCATATCATCTCCACACAAAAGTAAACTCCACAGACATACAGACCTCATGGCTCTTCCCCACTCTTGTAGAATAGCATCTGCCACAAAGGGGGTGCTCAAGAAATTTATTCAGTGGGTGAATATGTGAATAAATGAATCAGGTGATAGCCAGGGCCCAGACAGAACTCCAGAAACTACCCAGATGACTTGAAAATAAATAAAGTATTGATTTCCAAATTCTGGTTTCCCTAGAGCTTCATATACATGCTTGGACACCAGCAGAGGAAGACCTCAACAACTTCACATGTTAACCTGGAGAGCGACTGGGCAGCAGGACAAAGACAGGTCGATATATACGAAGCCTTGGATCTACCACTAACCACTCAGCCTAAACTCTCCCATTGTCAGAGTTCCCTAGCCTCCATCCCCCTACACAGAGCTGCCTCCACCAACCCAGGGGCACCCTGCTATTAGTTATACTAATTAATCCACTCCTATCCAGGGGTAGCCCCTCTCAAATCCACTTCCTGTGCTCCAGGCCTCAAGCCCATCCCCCCACACCCTTGCATAATCCTAGTTTTAGCAATTACAGAACACTCCGCCCTGCCCAGCTGGGTGATGCATCACCAAACCCTCCTCAGAGAAAGCAGATGAGAAAATCTTTTTTTTTTGTACCTCGAAAAATTAGAACTAGGCTTGTCCAGCCCCGGCAGTGTTAGCAATCATCTGCTAGAGAAGCATACAAATTTGAGTAGAAAAAAAGCCAAGCAGCTGCATTCTCCCAAACCCCAGGGCCCTAGAACACACCCCACAGAGAGTAGAGAGATTCTTTCTTGGAATATGGAATGTGAGACTCAGTCAAAAGATTCCAAACTAACCATCTTTCTCCTGAGCTTTCCCATTATCCACCTAGAAGAGACCTGGGTATAAAGGGAAATGTTCACATCCGACGCTTTTTAGTTTCCCTGTCAGCTTGGCCGCAGACCACATGACTTGGCAGAACTGAGCAGTTCTCCCTGAGCTTCTGACTGGTACAATAAGGAATTTTTACTTTGAGGCTCGGTCAGCTTTCTGATGAAAGGAATTCACTATGTCTCAATGTAGGTATTGCCTGTGTCGATGTGCATGTGGAAAAATCAGATGCTTGGACCTAAGAGTTAACGTATTGAATCTCTTGTATTTGTCACATTCTCTGGCTGAGATTCAAAATGAGGGATTAAATGCTGGCGACCTGGGCACTAGCATCATGGGCTCTAGAAATGTCCCCTCTGTGATGCATCATTTATACCGTGGAGATTGTTCCCTAGGGACCACACCTCTAGGGATGTACATCTTAACTGAAGAGGGAGATATTCAAGCAACTCGATCTGTAACAATAACCTGTGCGTGTTAACTACAGGTTATGGTCTAAGAAGAGCAGCATTCAGATTTCTAATCAAGGGGCCATTGTCATTGATAATAATCATTCCCTCTCTGCTTACGTCTATCTCTGAAATATGCATCTTACACTAGGTGGAAAGTGATCACTTGTTTAGGAAACCCCACTCCGTCCACATCATCACAACCTCTGACAGGTTCACTTAATGGGGATGGCAGGATTAGAGAGGAATAGGCAAGACTGAGACAGACACTACATTTAAAGTAGCATCTAGTTAGCAGCCGCCTGATGTAGCTTTCCCCAACTCTCCCCTAAAATACACACAGACACAGAAAAAGATTAAAACTCCAAGTCATCCAGTCATTTAAAAAATATTCATCTGGCAAGCGCTGAGTAAACAGTCACTGCTTTCAAGGAATTTCTGGTCTAGTCACCAACCCAAATTCTGTCTTGCTAACTATTGCTGTGTAACAAACTACCCCAAAACATAGGGGCTTAAAACAACATTTTTTCCCCATAGTTCCTGCGGGTCAGAGTCCAGGAATGGCTTAGCTGGGTCCCCTGGCTATAGGTTTCTCGCAAAGCCATCCATAGTCATCTTAAGGCTCAAAAAGGAAGGACCTACGTCCTTCCTCACTCATGGGGTTGTTGGAGGGATTTGTTGGAAGGATGAGGATCCCTTCATTCCTTGGGATATAAGCTTCTCCATAGAGCATATCACAACATGGCAGCTTTGGAGTTTTGCGGGTTTTTTTAAGTTTGTTTATTTATTTTGAGAGGGGGGAGCAGAGAGGGAGAGGGAGAGAGAGAGAGAGAGAGAGAGAGAATCTCAAGCAGGCTCCATACTGTCAGCGCAGAGCCCCACGCAGGACTTGAAAGCACAAACCATGAAATTATGACCTGAGCCAAAATCAAGAGTTGGGAGGCTTAACCCACTGAGCCATTCAGGTGCCCCTGGAGGAGTTTGTATACTAAAATGAGATGGAGTAAACCTGGTGACAAGCAGAAGCACCTCCAAATTCCCCACCCACCCCCCACTTGTTACTGGGATTTGAAAGGTATCTTAAATGTCTCATGCCTACCCGTCTACATCTAGATTTTCTTCTTGTCCCTTCCTTCACCGATTTATCCATTCAAGTAATACTGTGGGTCTCTCTCCATGTACCAAGAACTATTGTAGGTAGTGGGAATACAACAGTGAACAAAATACATTTCCAGTTCTTAGATTGTTTACGTTCCCATAGAGAAGACGGGTAATAAATAAGAAATATGTAGTGTACCAGAGGATAAGTGTTATAGAAAAAATAAAGTTGAATAAGTGGGGGAAGTAGTGCTAAGAAGCACACGTGCGTGCGTGTGTGTGTGTGTTATGGGAGGTTATAATGTGAGAACTGAGCAAAGAACCAAGGAAGATAGAGCTCTTGGGGTGGCGGGGCACTGGGCATGTTCAAGGAACAGCAGTGAAGTCAACGGAGCTGGGGCAAAGTCAATGAAACCGATAATAGACACAAGATCAGAGGGCTGGTTGGGTAGAGGAAAATAGTGGAGTTCACTGCACAATATTTTGAAAGCTTTTGTAACCCACTTCAAGACTTCGGATTTTCCTCTGAGATGGAACACAAGGGTCAGATTTGGAGAAGAGCAGTAACATGATCTATGTAAGACCACTAGGTTGCTAGGTTTGAGAAGAAACAGCGGGGCAAGAGTGGAAGTCAGGAGACCAGTTGCAAAACCATGGGAATAAACCAGGCAAGAGTGGTGAGAAGTGATTGGATTCTGGATTTATTTTAAAGAAGAACAAATAGGATTTAATGAAAGATTGAATATAGGAATTGAAGAAAAGAGGGCATTAAGGACAACTCTATCTTTGGGCCTGAGCAACTGGTGCCATTTATAGGGAAGAGGAGCACTGGAGAGGGAGCAAGATGGGAAGGATTTAGAAATCAAGAATTCTATTTCAAATATGTTAATTTGAGATGCTTACTAGACATCCAGATGGACATGTCAAGCAGGCAATTGGATAAATTAATCTGGCATTCAGGGGAATGATTCTGGGCTAGAGATAGAAATATGGGAGTCATCAGTTTGTAGACATTATTTAAAGCAAAAAGACTTGATGAATTCACTAGGAAGTTAGAGTAGATAGAAAAGAGATCCAAAAACTGGTCCCTAGGGCACCCCAACATTTAGAGGGGGATGACAGGAAAGCCGCAAAAAAACTAGCTAGGTAGGAGGTAAAGCAAGAAAGAGCAGTATTCGGGAAAACAAGTGAAAGTATGCCAGGTTTTTGGATCTTCCTTTTGTTCATCTGTTTTTCTTTCTCTTTTTTTAAAATTTCTAAATGTTTATTATTTATTTTTGAGAGAGTGAGAGTAAGAGTAAGAGAAAGAGAGAGAGAGAGAGAGAGAACCCAAAGAACGCTCCAGGCTCTGAGCTGTCAGCACAGAGCCCAATGTGGGGTTCCAACTCACTAGCTGTGAGATCATGACCTGAGCCAAAGTTGAATGCTTAACTGACTGAGCCACCCCGGGCACCCCTGTTGATCTGTTTTTCAAATGCTGATGTACATAAGAATCACTCTACAAGGCTTACGAAGAACAATACCTTATTTAATTACTTCATGGGAAATTTAAAGGATTTTCAAGGTAATTTTGACTTGTCTTGATGTTAGCAGTAGATGCTGAGTGAAGAATGTAACTGGGGCAGGATGGGACCCATTGCAGGTCCCTCGGTGAAAGAGGTTATTTCACTGACTGTTTTGGGATTATTGCAATTTTTAAAACTTTTTATTATAGACAATGTCAGATGTGGAAAATCAACAGAATGGTACAATGAGTAACAGCCTCTAAGGTGTTCCTATCACACAGTTCAACAATTATCAACTCATGGCCAATCTTGTTTCTTTTATATTCTATTCACTCCCCACTTGAAACAGACTCTCAATATCATATCATTTCATCTGTAAATATTTTACATGTATTTTTAAAAATAAATAATTTTTTCACATTAATACAGTATCACTATTACCCCAGCAGTTCATATAATTTCTTAATATTGTAAGAAATCCTTGGGGTGCCTGGGTGGCTCAGTCGGTTGAGTGGCCGACTTCAGCTCAGGTCATGATCTCACGGCCCGTGAGTTCGAGCCCCGCGTCAGGCTCTGTGCTGACAGCTCAGAGCCTGGAGCCTCTTTCAGATTCTGTGTCTCCCTCTCTCTGACCCTCCCCCATCCATGCTCTGTCTCTCTCTGTCTCAAAAATAAATAAACGTTAAAAAAAAATTAAAAAAATATATTGTAAGAAATCCAGTCAGTGCTCAAGTTTTCAATTGTTTGATAAATATCATGACTTTTTAAGACAGTTTGTTTGACTCAGGATCCAAATAAGGTCCGTACATTGGGGATACATCTTTTTAGATTCTATACATTCTCCCTCTACCATTATATATCCCCTAGGAAATTGTTTGTTGAGGGAAGCAGGTGGAGTTTCCTGCAATCTGGCTTTCGATGATTGCATCCTCATGTTGTTGGTGGCAAAATGTTTAGCATGTTCCTCTATCCTCTGAATTTCCTGTAAAAGGGAATTGAACCTAGAGGCTTGGTCAGGTTAGATATTTTTGGTAAGTCTACTTTATAGGTGTTGCTGTGTTCTTCCACCAGGAGTCCCTTAATGTCTGGTTGCAACTCTTTCTTTGTGATGTTAGTAGCTGTTGATGATTCAAGCCTAGAGCCATTATTACCTTACGGGTTGCCAATGATTGTAATTCTATCTTTCCTTCATTTATCAACTGTGATACTTCTATAAAAAGTAACTCCCCTACAATCTGTATTTGGTTTCTCAGTGATACAGTTCATACAGGAAAGGCTACATCAATGCTTGATTTCCTACCTTTATTTAAAATAATGGGCTGGTCTCTAGCACCCTTCCACAGAGACCAATCAGGGCTTGAGGGGGCGGCGGTATTGTCAATGCATGGATTTAATTATGTGATGTGTTTTGATCCATTGCAATTATCCTCACTGATATTCAAATTATTCATCATTGGCATTGAAAGCACCTTCAAATTGGTCTCTGAATCCTTTTGATGCATAATCTTCACTATCTGGTATGATGAGATGTTCAAGTTTATTTTGCGTGTTTCCAACCTAGACCTGGAATCCTCCATTTCCCCTAGAAGCCTGGATTCCTTTTAATGGAAAAGGAATTGAAATTGTCATGTACCATATGGGGTCATAGAATCAAAGAGCCAGGCAGTAGGTGTTGAAGAAGACGTCACCTCAGTGAGCAAAGCTGTACTAGAGTCCGCTAGAACTCAGAATTTCACTGGGAACCATTCACACCAACCTCCTCTCAAGCTGTTGATCTAAGAAAAGGATGCTATTATCTCCCAAGCAGGAGATAATTGTTTCATTCAATCTAAGTAAGTAAAAAGAGAAAAAAATGGAGCCCATGAAAAAATGCTACTGAATAAGAGGAAGGACAAATCCCTTCCTTCCTAGATAACAAGAGGAAGGGACTAAATCCCTGAAAATGCAGGCTACTGCAGGATACAGGAAGAAAATACCGGGAAATTGTTTAGTGTCCTTGATAGAATGGAAGAAGAGATGTCTTTCATAAAACATGAGCCGACAGTCACAGGAAGAAAACAAGCTGAGAAGAAAAATTACGAAATAAATAGAAAGGTAAATGCATGTAATAAAGAATTCTAAGGGAAAATTAAAAACACAAGAGCAAAAACACGACCAGGCTATACATATGTAACACTGTCATTTTCACCTAACAATGTATGAGAAACGTCTTTCCATATGTCACTGAATATTTTTTTACCATGACAGTCCTAATGACTGCACTGCATAGGAAGTTCATTGAACTTATCCCCTCAGATTAGAAAATGCTATATTTTCTAGGTTTTTCTGCCATTTTGTGCAATGTGGAGAGGACACATCCTTGTATGTCTTCCTATGCATTCAATAACTATTTACTGAGAATCTAATGATTACTGGGCACAGTGGTATATGCTAGGGTGCATGGTGGTGAAAAACTTAGACACAGTTTTTGTCTTCATGGACCTTGCAGTCCTGCAGGGAAACAGGACAATTACGAAATGTCAACACTTTTGCGGTAAACGGTAAAGAAATTGTATGGTGATTTATTTAACAAAGCACATGGCCAGGAACCCTAAACTACTTTAGATTTTCCCGAAAAAGTGACATTGAATCTGAGATGTAAAGAATAGGAGGAGGTAAGCTAAGAAGAGAATTGCAAGTCATGTTTTAGAGAAAGAAAACAGCTGTGCAAAGGCCTGAGTGTGAGAAGAGCAAGGCACACTCCAGACAAAAGAAATTCAGTGGCCAGTCCCAAAGGGACTGTCTCTGAAGGATAAGCATGGAAGTGTCATGGTCAATGTTTTTGTGAGAGAAGCAGCATTCTGCAGCACAGTGGACACTAGGTTGTAGGGTGGCACGGCCAAAGGTAGGGAGGCCATTGGGGGAGCTATTCAGTTAGCCAGGCAAGAGAGCATGGTGGGTCAGAAGAGGGTGTTGGTGGTGAGCTTGCCAGGAAGCAAGTGGACTTTGAAAAATATTTAGGAAAGTCTCGTCTATTTGAGGTGGGCGGTTAAGGGAGAGGGATTCAAAGCTGGATCCCAGGCTTCTGATTTTAGCAACCAGGTGGTGCCATTTACTAGTAACAGGAGAAAGAGATAGGAGAAATGACAAGTTCAGTTGGGCAGTGTGGAATTTTGAGGTTCCTAAAAAATTCCTAAATAGAAATATCCAATATGCAATTGGATATACAGATCTGGAGCTCAGGATCTCTCGTGAGACCTGGACTGGAATTCTAGATTTGGGATCCATCAGCATGTGAGTTGTAACTAAAGCTCTGGGAGTGCTTACAGAAAGAAGGAGAAAAAAAGCACCCAGGGCAGCCCCTGAGGAACAGTACCAACATTTAAGGGATGGGCACAGGAAAAAGACACTTAGAAGTAGTAGTCAGAGAGACAGGAAAAATGGAGCTTTATAGAAGCCTATGTCAGGAGTACAGGTTTGGCTAATAGCGCCAAATATTTCCAAGAGGTTAAGAAAGACAAGGTCTGAAGAGACTCCATTGGATTGAGTGGCCATCTACATTTCATGACAAGAACAGAGACAGTGGTGAGTTGGATATGATGGCCAGATTTCACCATAAAGAGTAAGCTTCAGGTGAGAAGCAGTCAGTCTCTCATTTGATAGTTGACCCAATTTGAGAATCACTGTCGTTTACTCAAGGCAAGCTTCACTCATCTACATTCATTTTCGTAATGGTTTTATTTGGGCTTGCTTCTTTCATTTTGTTTTATGCTTTCCAGTTTTTATGTTCCCTTGCTATTTCTTTTTAATTCTGCTTTTTGGCTGAGTACACCATTGTGTTTACTATTATCTCTCAAAGTAAACTTTTAATTCTACTCAGTAGTGAAATGAGAATTTGAAGCCAGGCAGAAGCCAGTGGAACCAGAATTTAAACTCTGGAGTCCAGTCTCAACCACTGTGCTATACTTCCTCTCATGTGACCCAAAACATCCTAATAGACACAGCAAATTGACTTGCTCTTGAAAATCATTACACCATAAGGACAATAATTTCATTTCTAGAAATATACCTTAAAGAACTAATCGGAGAATTATACACATAAAAGTATTCATTGCAGCATTGTTTATAATAGCAAAACAATGTGAATGTACATAGATTTTCCTTTTAAAAAAATAATATTCAGGAGCTGTTCCTTTCTAGGGCTTGACTTGTCTTTTAGTCTGTATTAGTAGTTTTTTGGTCTTAGATCTGAATTTTAGTTGTAAATTGATCACATCCTTTAAAACCTGATTGAAGAAATGTTTTCAGTATAATTTGTGCCCTGCTCTCTACCTGAGTGGGTGTTTACCACACCAAACAAGACTTGACGTATAGGAAAGAAACAGCTCAGAGTCCATCTGAAGGTGGCAGAAGGAGCAGGCATTTTCTGGCATCAGAGTTGACGTATTATAAGATCTCAGAAATTTGGTTTTAAGGTATCTGGCAATGAAGCAAAAAGAAACACAATCACTTACATAATTTTCATTGTCCAATAAGGCAAAGAATTCTAACTAATTCTTCTGTGGAGGCAGCTTTTTCTGGGATCTAAAATCAAGCAGGAACAGGGACACCTGCATGGCTTAGTTGGTCGAGTGTCCAATTTTGGCTCAGGTCATGATCTCACGGTTCGTGAGTTCTAGCCCCGCATCGGGCTCTGTGCTGACAGCTTAGAGCCTAGAGCCTGCTTCAGATTCTGTGTCTCCCTCTCTCTCTGCCCCTCCCCTGCTCACTCTCTCTCTCTCTCCCCCTCTCTCTCACAAAAATAAATAAACATTAAAAATTGTTTTAAATCAAGCAGGAATTGATTATGTGAATCCTCATATAAAGGGCATCAAGGAACACTGAAGACTGTCTGTGATATTGTGATTCATAATAGGAAGTACATGTTTGGTCTTCATCCCCATTTCTGGCACAGAACTGTCCAAACCTTTGGAATTTCCTGAACTATAAGAGAAATAAGAGCATCTTTTGTTGTAATATTTGGTCTTGTCCTCAGTTTCTGAAATTACTCAGGGCTGTGAAGTGAAATGAGTGTTTTGTTATTTGTAACAAATCCATTTCAACCACAACTGACTTTATGTTAATGCGGTGACTTTTGGAAAGTCCCTAAAGATGGGGGGCTGGTTACCAAAAGAACCAACCATGTGATTAGAGCTTTTAGTATGTCCTGACCTGGAAGAGAGGAGAAGGGATGGAGGGCAAATCAGTTGTCAGTGGGTAATGATTTAATCAACCATGTCTATGTAATGAACCCTCCATAAAAACCCAAAAGGACAGGGTTCAGAGAGCTTCTGGGTTAGTGAACACATGGAGAGGAGGGGAGAGTGGTGCACCCAGAGGGCATGGAGGCTCCTTGCCCCTACCCATACCTTGTCTTATGCATCTCTTTCACCTGTTCCTGAGTTATAGCCTTCCATAATAAACCAGCAACCTAGCAAATAAAAGCTTTCCCTGAGTTCTGTGGGCCATTCTGGCAAATTAATTGAATGCAAGGAAGGGTTGCTGGAACCTCCAATTTACAGCTTGTCAGTCAGAAGCACAGGTGATAGCCTGGGCTTAACCTGGGCTAGTGACTTGCCTCTGAAGTGGTGGGATTGGGAACAGTCTTGTGGGACTGAGCCCTTAACCTAGGGGGGTATGACACTATCTCCAAGTAGATAGTGCCAGAACTGAGTTGAATCATAGCACATTCAGCTGGTGTTGGAGAATGGCTTATTGGTATGGGAAACATATCCTCTACTCCCCACACGTTGGAACTGGATGCTCAGATCCCTTATTTTCTCTAAACAGTTTATAAAGAAATTTTGTCAAACCCATTCGCCTAAGCAGCTCTCTGTGAACCTGCCATAAACGCACGGGGCGAGTTAGCTGTTCTTAACCTAGGGAAGGTACTTATGCAAACAGCTGAAAGGCAGGGTCTGGGTACTTTGTCTTCTGGTCATGTTGCTGTCTTCCTCTCAAATGTGGAGCTCTACCACCAGCAAGGCACTTTCAGATCCCGTGCTTCCTCGGCTTTGCCATGAAAGCACCCTCACGTGAATACGAGCTGGGGGCGGGTGAGAAGAGGTTGTAGCCCAAAAAGGCCAGCTGTAAGCTAAAATTTCTTTGAAGATTTGCAATTTATATTTAAAATCCATGTGAATTTTACAGTCTGTTTCATAATGTGTTATACATAAAAATGTGTTTCCCCCTTAAAAGTTCTAACAAAATTGGTGCTCCAGGAAGATGGGCTATATTTATCCTAGTATGAGTAGCCCTTACCATGCTCCCCACCCCCCACAGACACACCTTTATTTTAATTTGATGTGGGGCCAGTTCTTCCAGAGTCTACATTAGTAAACTGCTTCTTTCCAATATTAGATGTCTTAGAACAGAACATCACATATTTTTCTAACTTATAGAGAAGAGGGTCTGTGTAAGTTCTGCTCAACAGGTTTTTTTTTTCCCTTTCTTAAGTTTATCTATTTATTTTGGGAGGGAATGGTACAGAGAAACAGGGAAAGAGAGATTCCCAAGCTGGCTCCCTGCTGTCAGCACTAAGGCTGACACGGGGCCTGAACTCACGAACTTGTGAATTCATGATCTGAGCTAAGATCAAGAGTCAGACACTTGACCGAGTGAGCCACCCAGGCACCCCAACAGGTATTTTTTTTAAGTTAACATTGAAAAAACAAACAAACAAGGAGCTCTAAAGACAGGTCTAAGCTGGGATTCCTGGGTGGCTCAGTCATTTGAGCAGCCAACTTTCAATTTCAGCTCGGATCATGATCCAGCACTGTGGAATTGAGCCCTGCATCAGGCTCCACACTGAGCATGGAGCCTGGTTGAGATTCTCCCCCTCTCCCTCCCTCCCTTCCTCCCTCTCTCTTTCTCTCTCTCTCTCTCTCTCTCTCTCTCTCTCCCCCTCCCTCCCTCTAAAAGAAAAAAAAAAAAAAAGACAGGTCTAAGCCTATGCAGTACTTGTAAATTTTGTCTACTCTTAAGGGTTGAATGTGTCTACCAAAAAGCTTTGTTGAGGGGCGCCTGGGTGGCTCAGTCGGTTAGGCGGCCAACTTCGGCTCATGTCATGATCTCGCGGTCTGTGAGTTTGAGCCCCGTGTCGGGCTCTGGGCTGACAGCTCAGAGCCTGGAGCCTCTTTCAGATTCTGTGTCTCCCTCTCTCTGACCCTCCCCCGTTCATGCTCTGTCTCCCTCTGTCTCAAAAATAAATACACGTTAAAAAAATTAAAAAAAAAAAAGATATGTTGAAATACCAACCCTCTCAGAATGTGATTTTATTTGGAAATAGGGTTGTTGCAGATGTTCTGCATGAGGTAGTTATGATGAGGTCATACTGGAGTAGGCTGGGCTCTAATCCAGTATGACTGGTGTCCTCATAAGAAGACAGACACACACACACACACACACACACACACACACACACACACAAACACACACACACGGAGGGAAAACAACCATGTGAAGATGGAGGCAGAGATTGCATTGATGCTGTTACAAGCCAAGGAACACCTGAGGCTCCCAGAAGCTAGAAGAGGGAAGAAAGGATCCTCTTCTAGAGACTTCAGAGGGAGCACAGCCCTGCCAAGATCTGGATTTTGGACTTCCAGCCATCAGAAGTGTGAGAAAATAAATTTCTGTTGTTTTAAGCCATCCAGTTTATAGTACTTTGTTACAGCAGCTCTAGGAAACTAATCCATCAACTGTCCTCAAATTCTCAATACAGTTTCATTGAAAGTTCCCAAAAGAGAATTGATGTTACCTCACAACTATTATGACTTGGACTTCCTATACAACCATCAGAGAAAGCTACTGCTCCACATAGGTACAAATGTCAAGAATGACCACATTAGGCAGGAGCCAATAATTATTTCTCAAGAAATAAGGATTTTATCTTCAGCATTCATGATTGATCATGACCTACCTGAAGTTCCAAGGAAGGGATGCCTCGATGGTGGACACTTGGTAGGGCTGACCTCACTAGAATAACAAGGCTCTAATGAGAGGTTTGAGAACTCCAACCTGGCATAGGTTCTCTGTGAGAGCAAGCAAATCCCAAGGACTTTGCAGTTGACTTATTTATCCTATAAACTCAGTCCCGTTCAGTTGGCCTTTTCTCTGGCAAAGACTCCTGACTCTTCAAAGCCTAGAATTAGCTAACACAGCTCTGGAGGGAGGGAGGTTGCTGTGCAAATCCTCTAACTGGATTTAGGACTGGGCCAGGCCATCATATGTATTTATGGAAGGATGAAAGGCCTTTTGGGAAAAGATGTACTGTTCTGAAATTGGAGGCCACTATCTCCATGAGCAAGACTTTTAAAGTGCAGGCAAAGAGGAGGCCAATAGGCATCTTGACATTCCATCTCACACGGAAGAAAATAATTCTTTGTGAAAAAGTATCTAAAGCAGATACTGTCCACTCCTTCCATGGAAGAACTTCAGAATAGCCTCAGTGGTGCAACTATTCTAAGAAAAATTTCCTTTCAATGAACCATCAAAATGAATAAGCTACGAATTGCATCCCTAAAAAGCTAAAAGACTGAACTGTTGTTTGGTACCATTTTTAAAGAGTCCTATAAATAGTGGCAACACCAAGACCTAAGACTACACAGGTTGGGCAGTGGGAGGCACCAGCAGGAGGTAAGGGAGGCGGGTGCGTTCTGCCTCCAGGGCCCTCCCTACAGGGTTCTTAGCTGACAGCAGCTGCATTTCTTTACCAAGGTTACAGTCCTGTTAAGTAGCCCTCTCCTACAGCTACACCTCTCACCTGATTCTGGCCACTACTCTCTCTCCCGTCACTTCAGATTTGGGGTGTTAACACTGGCCTGAGATGTTTTACCACCCCCTGTTGCTTTCTGCTAAGTGTGAGCAGGATGTCAGGCTTGTGGATGGTTCTGTCTTTAAACATTCCTCAACGTCTCTTCTGCCATGTCATCTTTGCCTTGCTGGGCCCCTGACCCAGACACAGTCCTCACTCCAGGGTCAGGCTAATGACACAGCCACCAGCTGCAAACTGACTAGAACAAGAACACAGAGGATTATACCTTGTCCTTAAGGCTTCTCCCTGGCAATAATACTTCTGTCCATCGTCACAGGCCAAAGCAAGTCATAAGGTATTAGTTATGTGTTGCTGTATGACAGATAACCCCAAAACTTAATGGAAAACAATAAATATTTATGATCTCACACAGTTTCTGGATTCAGGAATCTGGGAGCAGCTTAGCTGGGTGTTTCTGGCCTAGGGTCTCTCACGAGGCTGCAGTCAAGATGCCAGGGCCGCAGGCGTTTGAAGTGTTGACAGGAGCTGGGGGACCTAAGGTGACTCACTAACATGTCTGGCAATTTAACACTAGTTGTTGGCAGCAGGCCACCATTCCTTGCCACATGGGCCTCTCTAAAGTGCTGCTTGAGTGTTCTCATGACATGGCAGCTGGCTTCCCCTGGAATGAGCAAGTCAAGACAGAACCCAAGAAGGAAGCCTGAAAACCTTTTATGACCTCGTCTCAGGAGTCATATAACATCACTTCCAGAATATTCTACTTATTCTAAGTGAGTCATTAACTCCAGCACATACCGTATAGGCAAACCTAAGCCCCACCTCCTGAAGGGAAGAGTATCAAAGAACATATGGATATTTTTAAACCATCACACATGCCTGCACCTAACTTCAAAGCATACGATATGGCCAGGAGATGAAGTACAAACATTTGGTGAATGGTACCAATGACTGGAGGCATCCTAGGAGATTTTATTGGCTACTCAAGAGTTAAACAAAATCTAGATCCATGCTTTACTGTTGTGTTTATAGAAATCTCTACTATATGGATCTTGGGGTTATGGTATTGAAACATAATGTGAACCCAATCCAGAAATCCTTGGAGTGGAAGAGGGGCGCGCAATACACACTTTCTTGAGGTGAGGTCATTCCCAGGGCTAATCCCCTCTTCTGGAGTGAAAAGTTCTTCACTCAGGAAAATGAATTATTAAATGAGGCCCTAGGCAGGCAGGAGTGAGGAATCCACTTTTTTCCACAAGCCTCATTGTCCTGACCTCGGGGTGGCTAAGGTGGTATCTACCCTATGGAGCTGGAGGCCTCGGGTCAGAGACAAACCTCTGGAGAGAGTCACAAAGTAAGCCCTGCCTTGTGAGCCAGATTGCTGCCTCCATATTCCTCTTTGTGTTCATTTCTCATTTGTATGTCCTAAGCTTTTGGTAAAACTTATTTAAAAAGGTGAGTCATATCTCAGCTGTCCAGATCATGAGAGAAAGGTGATGTATCCACACGTGACACAGGGCGTCAAGGGGGAGCAGTGAGTGGGAGGCAGGGGTAGCTGAGGAGAGACTGGGGAGAGGTTGGGCTCCAGCTCCAAGCTGCTCTCTCGCCAACAAGAGAGTCTGCTCTCATGACTGGACATAGCAGTTCAGGGTCATATCTTACCAATGTATGTGGCATTTCCTTACTACCAGCTACTCCCAGTCTGTTTGACTCCACAACTAGAGCCTTCCACAGAGCAGCCCAGGCATCTAGGCACTATTAAGATCTTTAGGTGCAGATACCCAATGACCTATCTGTGAGAGATGAGTGCAGTGATTTCTAGACCCAAGACTCAAGGCAGAAAGAGACAGAGGACACCTCCAGGACAGGGGAAAATGTCCACAGCGTTGGGGATAGTTTCTCTATCTGCTGGATCTGAGGCCTTGAAGAGAAATGAAAATCCTTTCCACCTTGGAAGCCTTCCCCAGGATGTGAGTGAACTTTCTAGTGAGCCTCTCTCCCCCTAAGCAAAGCAAGGTCAATAAGACAAACAACCTGCACAACACTTAGCTCTCTGCCCTGCTCCACACCATGGCCTTCGGACTGTGGGACCATGGCCCCATTCCAGCTGTGGAGTGGCAGACCCAGTGCTGGGATCTGCTGGGGCACCGCTCATTGACTGCACCTGTATGATGAACAGGCATGGTTCGTGACTAGATAAACTTTTTGTTTGTTTGTTTGTTTCCCACTACCTTTTAAACTTTATTCAGTGAGGAAAGCTTTTCTTCTGCTACAGGATGAAAACTCAGCAGGCCTCATGATTTTTCTGTGCCCAGTTATCGTCACTTTAGTTGTGAGAGGCAACATTATTCAGTGGTTATATATTAGTCACTCTTCAGTCTTCATTTAAAATAGAGTCTTCTCGGGGCACCTGGGTGGCTCAGTTGGTTAAGCGCCTCACTCTGGATTTCGGCTCAGGTCATGATCTCATGGCTCCTGGGATCGAGCCCCATGTAGGGCTCTGCTGCCCTGACAGCAGAGCCTGCTTGGGATCCTCTCTCTCCCTCTCTCTCTCTGCCCCTCCCCCACTGGTGCACACACTCTCTCTCTCTCAAAATAAATAAATAAACATTAAAAAAAATAACAACAGAGTCTCTCCCCTCTCACAGAAGCTGGTGCGTCTCTGGGAAAGGCTTCTTCCTTCAACCAGTACCCCTCATGTCCCCACCTCACAGTGGCTGTTCCCATCATCACCAGATGAGGGGAAAGGGCAGGAGAGGAGGTAAAGGGGCCTAGTCACATGCTACATGGCAGCTTTGTACTCTCAGGGCAGACAGGGTTAGAGCAGAATTTCTGTTATGTATGCTTTTATGGATTGCTCAAGACTCCCACACTTAGGACCTTCCTCCCATAGTTCCCTCGATACACATGATGCATCTGTTTTCTGGGTGGCCACTCATGATATCTTACTTTGAGCTTCTTGCTCAGGCCCCATGGGCTCACTCCTCTGCTTAGTCCACTTCTGATCCTTGGGAAACACTCACACTTCCCTTGGCTCCAGTGAAGTCCAGAATGATCCTAAGATATCAGCAAGCTCCTGGCTCTGCCCCCAAAGCCCTGAATCAGTGCAAGTCCAACCTACTCCAGAAAAGGGCAACAGCTACCAGGTTCCACACACCCCCTCAACTCCAGAGGTCTTGTGGTTTGGTTGCCCTCTCCGAAAATGGCCACCATCCATTCCTGCCCTTCCTTTATATGCACGCCCACCCAGCTATCAAGAAGAGGAATCTATTACTCTACCCCTTGAATCTAAGCTAGCTTGTGACTGCTTACCCAACCGTGTGTGCTGGAAGGGACTCTGCTGGTCCCGGGCCCATCCTTTAAGAGGACTGGCACCTTCCTCTTCCCCTCTGTTGGCACCTAGCCTCCATGCTATGAGGAAGCCCAGGAAGCCACATAGAGAAGAACCATACCCCTTGGCCAACAATCCCAGTTGAACTCCCAGTCATCAGTCAGTGCCAGCTTGCCAGCCAGATGAGTGAGTCACTTTGGAGCTGACACCATTCAGAGCAGACAAACTGTCCACATTCAGCCTGGCCCACATTCTAAAGTTTTGAACCAATCAATGATTATAGTTGTTTGAAGGCACTGGTTTTTGTGGTGGTCTCTCTCACAGCAATAGGTAACTGAAACACTTGGTAAGCCCCACAGAAGCCTTTCCGACTAGGTTGGAGGTGAAGTAGATGGCACCCCTTTCCTTCCCACGTGGTCAAGTTGGGGGATTCAGCGTGACAGCAGAGCTCTCTGAGGAAATCTCTTTGCAAACCATCCTCTCTCCCCACACACTAAACCATTTTCGTATCTCTGATCTGTCTGAGGAGTCCAAGAGAGGTGGAACTAGTTCTTCAAATTTCTTTGTAAATTCAAGACATATGGGAATTCTGTCTCACATTCACTTAGATGTCTAGTATCTTTCACATTAACTCTCCCAGTTTAAGCCGAGGCCTGAAGAACGTCATGTTCAGATCATGTGGCACTGAGTCTGGGATTGCCTGGGGCATATACTGACACCTGAAAGTCTGCAGGAAGACGACGGATGGTGCAGGGCAGTGATCTTTTCAACATGTTTGTCAGCCAGGAAACCCTGGAAGAATCTTATTTCAGGGCCCAAACCAGTTAAAGGCTATGCGACAGCTGAAGAGAGAGTGGGGGTCCAAGCTGGGGCTGGGTCCCTTCCTTGCCCCTATAATGGCCCCCAAAGTGACATAAATGGCCTGGGTTCCACAGAGCACAGTTTGAACATCACCACATGAGGCAAAAAACTTGAGGTCTGGAACAGCTTTAACTTCTCTGCATCTCAGTTTCTTCATCTGTAAATGTGGAAGATAATACTACCTACTTCTCCGGTTCTTGGGACAATTTCATGAGACAGACTATAAGCGCAGCTGCACTTAGTTGGTCTTCCACAACTGTCTGTCCCCTTTCTCCTTTCATTTTGACTCCTGTTTACTTTAAGTAAACAGTCACACTGCCTTTCCTCCCTGGGCTCAGGGGAGAGCCTGCTGCCGCAGAATGTCACTGTATGGGATAACCTGAAGCTCCTCTTCCAGAGGGTGTCCAGACCATCCTGTGTCCTATCGCCAGAGTCTGTAACCAGACTCCTGGCAAGGATGGGGTTAACACGGGCACCACAACCCCCTCCCCCTCAGGGAGGAGGAGGTCCTCCAGTCAGGATGGATGAACTCCAGTCAGAAGAGAGATAGGGCACACAATTGCTGGGGTGAACCCTCCCACCCTCCCACCGGCACCCCAAGGAACTCCTCCCTCACCACCATTGTTGGGTGCTTACTGAATGCTAGGCTGACACGAAGTGCTCTTTACATGCATTATCTTGTTTATTCCCCACAACAACCCCGTGGGAAGGATACTCTTACCCTGTTTGACCAGAAAATTGATGTTCAGAGAAGTGAAGCCAGTAATCTCCAAGTCCAGCTGATGATCAGACTAACTCAACTCCATAAATGACACACATGCATATTCCCAGGCTCCATCCCAGACCAAAAGAACCAGAACTGAGTTCTGTAAGGTTCAAATTTGCATACCTACCAGGCTGGGACTAGGGTGAGGCCATCAAGGGGACTGGTGCCAGGGTGCACCTCTTTCTCAGGTGCTGAACTGCTTGCAAGGTCCAGAGAAGCAGGGCCTTCTTACAATCTATGCCTTACAAGAGGTGTCCAGTGGCCTCACCCTAGTCCCATCCACCCAAAGCCAGAACTGGAGCACAGGCCTGTCTATGGAACATCCACACGCTCAGCCACAAAGCTAGTACGGTCCCAGGAAGTCTTAGGGCCAGCTCCTTACCTCAAACACACCTCAGACTCACCTGGAGGGTACCAGTCCAGGGGCCACACTGGGACCCACTGCCTTAATGTGGAAGGAGGGGCAACAGCTGTCTTCCCCAGATTTCTTCTCACAGGTCTGTGATGAAGTGCTCCGAGCAGCTGGGATGCCTCACGCTTTGACCCCAAGAAGCTCCAAACTGGAGCCAATGTCCCTACGGGCTGCCCACCTGTACCCAAGCACCTTGATGCCAAGCTGCTCCCGGCTTCAATAAAGAAGAGTGTCGTGAAGAGGGGATCTAGGGTCTGCAGTGTAGGGAGGTCAGGCCTTACCAGATCGGGACAGGGTGGTCTCTGGTTTCTGATGGCGAAGTGTTGACCCCACCCGACAGCTTGCGGGCTTCTGGGGTGGTGTTGGTGCCTTTTCTGTCTCTGTGCTTTTTGCAACTCCGCATTTATAAAGCTGCCTGGGAAAAGAAGGGCCTGATTTTTCAAAGGTTCTAGGTTCTCACTGCTCCCTCATTGAGTAATTGTCCTGAGAGCAGTTGTAGACATTTGCACTAATTAGTTAATTTAATTTTATGTGCGCCTTGTTAGGGCCCCAAATTCAATCTACAAGTTAATGGCAGCTCATATGCAAATGAGTGGAATTCACAGTCCCCAGACTTCATGGTTTTGGTTTTGGTTTTTAAACAGCCCTATAGCCCATAAACCAGTGCCGGGTATTTCCTTCTAATCCTCAAAAAAGTGTTTCTGATTCATTAGGCACCTAATTGCACAACTCTTGAGGAACTCTTGAGGGAAGTTCCTACTAAAAATGAAAACCAGCATCCAGCAGGCCCCTCGTCACTTCCACCCCACCAACTGCAAACTCAACTGCCCGCACAACACTCTGCAGTACTGACTTAACTGCTCCTGACCCCTGACCCCTGACCCTTCTCTCTCCCTCCCAATTTCACCATTCTAACCTAGGACCATTATGGTTTGGGGAAAGGGTTCTAAGCTGGGCGTCAGGACACGTGGGCTGAGCCCACTGACCAGCTGCGTGTCCTGGGCCACTCCCCTCTCTCAGGCTTCAATTTCCTCATCAAAACACAGGGGCAGCAGGATGCTAGTTTCTCCTGAAGGAAATGGGCAGGAATGATGGTGGCCCTAGGGACTGGGAGAGAAAGGACTTCCTCTGGAGTTTTAGGGATCCGACTTGGGTTTTGGGAGGACAGGGAGAAGCTCTGATGATGAGGGCAAGTTGATCCTGGCTAGGAGCGGGAGGAAGGTTCATAGCATCACTGGGATGCCTTTTTTTTTTTTTTTTTTTTTTTTTTTGCTAGCAAGTGCAGTGAGCCCCAGCCTCCAGCTTCAAGGTGAGCTGCTCTTCATGAGCTATGGGGGAAACTAGCACCGGCTGAAGAGAGCCTGTACGCGGATAAGTTCAAAGAGCTCAGTCTCTAAAACACCATCTCCATGGGAGCCCAGGCTGGCCGGAGGCTGACCATAACCCTGCGGAGAGAGGAGTCTTCAACCCAGTCTTAAGCCCTGAGACACACCTGCAGCATGGGAGGCAGGCCTCAGAGGCCCAGGAGCTTCCTGAGTGGACATGGCCTTGCACTGCTAGGTACCTGCTTTCTCAGCAGCAGCCACATGAAGAAGGGCCCTTTTGACCTATTTGTATCTTCTCAGAGGTGAAGTGACCATGACTAGGAAGCACCCAGGGATCTCTAGATTGATTATCGGTTGGATGCTTTTTAAAAATTTTTAACTTAAAAATTTATTTTTTAAAAGCTTTATTGAAGGGGGTACCTGGGGGTAGCTCAGTTGGTTAAGCATCCAACTCTTGGTTTCAGCCCAGGCCACTCACGGTTCGTGAGTTTGAGCCCCACGTCAGGCTCTGTGCTCAGTGTGGAGCCTGCTTGGGATTCTCTCTCTCCCTCTCTCTCTGCCCCTCCCCTTCTTGTGCTCTCTCTTTAAAAAATAATAAATTTTAAAAGTCAAAAACTAAATTTAAACAATTTTTAAAAAGCTTTATTGAAGTATATTTGACTGGGTATATTTGACAGGGGCGCCTGGGTGGCTCAGTCAGTTAAGCATCGACTTCGGCTCAGGTCATGGATCTCGTGGTTCATGGGTTCAAGCCCCACGTTGGGCTCTGTGCTGACAGCTTGAAGCCTGCTTCATATTCTGAGTCTCCGTCTCTCTCTGACCCTCCCCTGCTCATGATCTGTCTCTCTCTCTCTCCCAAAAACGAATAAACATTTAAAAAAATTTGAAGTATATTTGACAAATAATAGGAAAACATCATTAGTTAGTAGTATGGTGGCTGCTTGGAATCACTTACTCAGACCTTAAAAAATAGCTCCTTATTTTCATTCAAGCTGATAAAGCAAGACACTTAGTTATTTAAGAAAATTAGACTCTCCTACTCCTTTCAAGCTGTTATAACAAATACCACAGACTAGGTGGCTTATAAACAACAGAAATTTATTTCTTACAGCTCTGGGGGCCAGAATGGTTGGATTCTGGTGAAGACCCTCTTCCTTCAGGGTAGCAGACTACCAGACTACTGTGTACTTGCCTGGCAGAGCAGGGGAGGAAGCTCTGTGGGGTCTTTTATAGGAGCACTAATCCCATTCATGAGGGCTCCACCCTCGGGACCAAAGGCCTCACCTCCTGATACCATCCCACTGGGCATTAGTACTTCAACATATAAATTCGGGGGGATACAAACATTCAGACCACAGCACAAACTATGATGGTGTCTGTGGGCCCATGAGCAGTAGTGGTCCATGATTTCATGAGCTGTCTCTGATTCTTTACTTAAACCAAACAATAGCCAACATTACTGAGCACTTAGGACAGCACGAGCTGGGCACTGTGCTAAGCACTTGATGTGCATTACTTTATCTAATACAACATTTCGGCACAGTAGGTGCTATATGTACCCACACTTTGCACTGAGAAACTGAGGTTCAGCAAACTTAGATAACTTACCAGAAATCACAGAACTTGTTAAAGGTGGAGCCAGGAGTCAAACCAGGCCTGAAACTCCACTTCAGAACCCTTGGATTGCAGCCTACGGCCCCCAAACCGCCCTCCCTCCCCCCACCCCAGCTTCTCCTAGTTCACCCACCCCCCAGCTTTCCACCCCTTCCCCCGGAGGTCCCTAACTCCAGTACAGCCTGGGATGATGCAGAGAGACCCTCCCCAAGCCCTAGGAGGTCGTCAGCTCACAGCCAAGGACTCCACTGGGAGCGGCTTTGAGCTCAACCCGGGACCATCCAGGCAGAACCAGTGTGTAGTGGAATGTTAACAACATCCTATTTATGTTCTATTTCTGTTGAAATATAGTACAGTTCGACAAAATGAGCATGTGTTTGTGTTCAAATATGCTGTTGATCAAGAGGGGGAAATCAGAGAGCAAAAACCCTCATGCTTGTTCAAGAACTGTAAAAAGAAAAAATAATATTTATTTAATTACTTTTTTAAGGAGGCAGAACATCTCAGACTGTGACTGGAGGATGGAAGAAATGCGAGGGGTTTGTGGACTCTTAGATCAGAAAGAGGCACGCCCTTCTGAGTCGGGGATTTCCCCCCAAACCGGGACTATCTGAACCCACTTGGAGGGCTCGGATGAGAACGCCTCCTCTCTAAACCAGATTCTGATAGGCTCTCCCAATGGAGGACTGCCCTGTAGCCGTGATTACTGCGGGACTGCATTAGTCCGGGGTGGGTGGGTGGGGTAAAAGCAGCATGGAGTGGGCAGCAAATCAGAGAGAATCATCCAAGTGCAGATGAGTTAGGAACAGACCTTTTCCCCCAAGGAATTATATTGATGAAATCTAGGCTAGAAAGGTCCAAGTTCAAAGGTCTGTTTATTTTATTATCTTTTTACCCCGAGGAATGTGCCTGCTGGGTTAATGTTTATTTTATTGAATAATCTAGTTTTAGGCATGTCAATAAGAGTCAGTGCTGCTTTTATGGGGAAAAAATGCAGTTTTGTGGCTAATTTCAGCTCTCAAGTGAAGTTCCTGAGCTCGTTGGCTATACTGCCACCTGGTGGTAGATTCCTCTAGAGGAGGGCTGTGGCGGTTTGGTCGCAGGCCAGAACCCGAGTTCAGGGTGGGTATCCTGGCTCCACTAGCTTAGAGCAGGGTGACCAGTTAGAGTTCTTCTCTCTGAATTTCAGTGTCCACATCTTAAAATGGTGACCATAATACCTACTATGTGGTGGTGGGGGTGGGGGGTGGTGGTTGTGATGATCCAATGAGTTAACGCATGTGTAGTGCCTAGTGCCTAGTAAATCTTTAATAAACTGTAACTATTAGTCTTATTGGAAAAGAACTCGATATCCTTATAGGGTTCTGTTTTCATCACTTCCATCCGGACTTGAGTGAAGCTACAGAAGACATGGACCCCACGTCGCTGGCAGTCAGTGCCAAATCAGAGGCTAAGAGATACTGGCAAGTTGGAGGGGATGGGCCAAATCTAACAGGCGATGTTTAGCAGAGATATTTTAAGTTCTCAATTACATATATTGTCTGCCAAGTGCACAAATATAGGGGATGCCTGATTGACAAAAAAGACGAAGCCAAAAACACTGAGGGATTTTAGGAAAAGATAGTTCAACGAGAGCCAACTGGGTGACTTTGCATTGAAAATTCTAATTTGGCCAACAGCTATGAAGAAACAACATACATGACAAGCCATTAAAATGTTCATACGCCATGACTTTGTAATTCCACTACTAGGAATAGAGGAATAGAGGAAATAATCTGAAATAATTGTATATGAAGATGCTAACTACAGTGTGATTTATAAAAGTGAAAAATTGGAAACAGTAAATACCTAATAATAGAGGACAAGTTCATTAAATTATAGTTTATCCATATGTAGCATCTATAGGTGTCCTTAAGTTTCCAAAGGAAAAATGCTCGTTACACAAGTGGGGGGGGGGGGCAAGTCAGGATATAATTAAAAACAGAGCATCATAACATATTGATAAAGGTTTCAATTAAGATATAAAAATTGGGTCCCCTGGGGGGCTCAGTCAGTTGAGCATCTGACTCTTGATTTTGGCTCAGGTCATGATCCCAAGGTTGTGGGATCAAGCCCTGTGTTGGGCTCTGTGCTGAGTGTGGAGCCTGCTGCAGATTCTCTCTCTCTCCCTCTGCCCCCGGCCCCTACTCATGCTTTCTCTCTCTAAAATATTTTTAAATCTTTAAGAGATATAAAAATTAAAAGACTGCATGCATCTAATAAAAGATTTCAACTTGTATCATACATAAACTGACAAAATTATAAGGATAAATTGCCAAGTCCTACATGGAAGTAGGAGATTTTAATACACCTTTCTCCACAATTGATAGATCAAGCAGACAAAAACAAAATTAAGGAAAAAAAGGCTTGAACCCCACAATTTAGAAGCTTAATATAATGGCCCTGCATGGCACACTGCACACTATAGCTAAACAAGATGTATTCTTCTCAAACACACGTGGGTCATTTATAGAACTTGGCCACACACATATTGAAACCAGTAATTTCAGTACCTGATGCTAAATTCTAAGACAGGGGAGGAATGGGGAATTTTAGGAGCCAGAGGCTTTTTGGTTAGAAGCTCAGAGAGAAGATCTCCCAGAGGAGATTATGGCTAAGAGGAGTGAGTCTGTGAGGATGGTTCTCCAGATAAAGGAGATGGGGCTGGGAGCTGAGCCCACCTCAGGCAGGAGAAGCAGCAGGTCCAAGGGCTCTGAGGCACACAAACACAATTGACTTTAGAGAACTGCAAGAAGCATCCCTTGCTCTCCATAATACCATGTTCTCTTAGCCTGCTTCCAAGCAGTGACCCTGTCATGAATATCCAGGGGCCCCACCAAAAGCTATGGTTCAGTTTCCATCTCTAATAGGAGAAAGGGGTCTTCAGTTACCTCCAAGCTGGGGCATGTCCCCCAGATAGGAACATGAGCTGGGCCCGAAAAGAAGCCACCGGGAGCTCAAGTGTCAGACAGGCTTGGTGACTCACAGCAGGTGGGAAGGTCACAGGACTCCTGAGGCTCTGCCAACAACTAAAGAAACCCTCTGCCCATCCTCTATGGGTACCCCTCAAAAGCCTTTAAGGACCTCTCTGGAGGTTGGGCCAAGCAAAGTGGGATCCAGGACTCCCAGGCCTGGTCTAGGCCATGCTGTGTGATCCAGCTCGCATATAGTTCCCTGGGGCTCAGGTCACCTGTTAAACACGGGTATCATTGGCTTCCTGCACCAAGGTGTCACATACACAGGCTCATGTTTAGGAGGGAACTCTAGAGTGTTTGCAACAGTAACTGTCCAAAGTCCCTGGATGGCTGAAATGCAGTCTATCCCAAACCTTCATTTCAGCCAAATGCTTTCCTGTGCTCCCCACCAAAACCACTGGTGTAAAGGCTCATTTTCTCCCTTTTTCAGTCCCCCACCCACCCTCTGGCCATTGACCATGTGGTGAAATGTGATAGGCAGAGAGGCTTGGGCAAGCCACACAGCCCCGTTAGATTAGGAGACAAATATGGAAAGAAAATACTCGAAGGACCCTGTCCAGAAGTCAGCAATCTGCACTCACTTGCTGTGTTACTGTGAGCAAGTCACTTCCCCTCTCTGGTCCTGTTTCCTCATTTTTAAAATAGAAGAAATCATCTCTAAGCTCATTTCTAACTGAAGATTCTGGGATCCAATCACAGAAAGAGCTGAGTCTATGTTAAGGGTCAAGCAAGCAAGTTTTGTGGGTTTTTTTTGTTGTTGTTGTTGTTTTTTTAAAGTTTATTTATTTTTGAGACAGGGAGAGACAGAGCATGAACAGGGGAGGGTCAGAGAGAGGGAGACACGGAATCTGAAGCGGGCTCCAGGCTCTGGGCTGTCAGCACAGAGCCCGACGCGGGGCTCAGACTCACGGACTGTGAGATCATGACCTGAGCTGAAGTCAGCTGCTTAACCGACTGAGCCACCCAGGCGCCCCAAGCAAGCAAGTTCTTAATCAGGGGATATAGTCCCTTCCATTGATTTTCCAGGGCTGCTCTGAGGTGGAAAGAAACAGAGGTGGGAGGCCCTGAGCCTGCTGGGTTATGCAACAGGAATGAGATGTCACAAGAGGCTGCCACAGGGACAGGAAGAAATAGGGGAGTTCTTCAGTCACCTCCTTAATCAACACAAGAGTGTTTGTTTCCCTCAGGTTGGGTCAACATTTTGATATGCTAATAAGCCCCAGTGAGAAGCCAATCCTCCGTGTGTGTGTGTGTGTGTGTGTGTGTGTGTGTGTGTGTCTATATATCTATAAATCTACCTACAGATACAGATCTAGAGAACACTGATTTCTCTCTTCGTGTGTGTGTGTGTGTGTGCATGTGTGTGTGTGCGCGCGCGCGTGTGTGTGTAGCAAAGGCAAATTATTTGGCTCTGGAGAATTTTGAGGTATAAGGGAAGCAGTGAAGATCCCCGATTCACACAGTGGTCTTTAGCTTTCTGACAGGAAGTGAGTGATGCCTAATCACCAGCCCTGAGCAGTCTTCCTGTGCCCTGCTCACATTGGGCTGACCTCTGGAGGGTCATACTTACTTCTGGGTGCTAACCGTTTAGAAGGATCCTTCAAACCATACATTATGGTCTCTATGGATACCTTGTGGCCAAAAAAGAGGTGGAGGCATATGTATTGACATGGAACAGTCGTCAAGATGTTAAATACGTATAGTAGGCTCTCGTTTCCACAGCAGTGGTTACCCCTGTGGAGAAAAACAGGGAGACAGAGGGATGGGAAATGAGAGAGGAAGGACACAACTTTTCATGCCTACAGCACTATTTGGAATTTTTTTTAATTAAAAATTTTAAATGTTTGGGGCGCCTGGGTGTCTCAGTCGGTTAGGCGGCCGACTTCGGCTCAGGTCACGATCTCGCGGTCTGTGGGTTCGAGCCCCGCGTCGGGCTCTGGGCTGACAGCTCGGAGCCTGGAGCCTGTTTCAGATTCTGTGTCTTCCTCTGTCTCTGACCCTTCCCCGTTCATGCTCTGTCTCTCCCTGTCTCAAAAATAAATAAATGTTAAAAAAAAAATTTTTTTTTTAAATGTTTATTCATTTTTGAGAGAGAGAGACAGAGCACCAGCAGGGTAGGGGCAGAGAGAGAGACAGAATCTGAAGCAGGCTCCAGGCTCTGAGCTGTCAGCACAGAACCCAATGCGGGGCTTGAACCCACGACCACAAAGTCATGACCTGAGCCAAAGTTGGAGGCTCAACCAACTGAGCCACCCAGGGGCCTCCCTGACCAGCCCTCTACTACAGTTGTTATCGTGTGTTTGGATGAGGTGATTGTTATGTTTCCATTATTATAGTTATGCAATATTTTTAACTGCAGAGCCATGTAGTAAATTCTGATTATAATTCTTTTTGTGTAAAACAGTTCCTTTTCTCTTGAATATTATAATAGCCTTGTGTTTTTTATTGCTTACTTTTTTTTTAAAATTTTTCTTTTTTTTAATTTATTTTTGAGACAGAGAGAGACAGAGCATGGGCAGGGGAGGGGCAGAGAGAGTGGGAGACACAGAATCTGAAGCAGGCTCCAGGCTCCGAGCTGTCAGCACAGAGCCCGACGCAGGGCTCGAACTCACGGAACGTGAGATTGTGACCTGAGCCAAAGTCGGACGCGCAACCGATTAAGCCACCCAGGAGCCCCTATTGCTTACTTTTCTATCTATGGCTACATCGTCCCACTCAAACAGCCTCCAAATACAATATTCTACATTTGTCAACTCTTTACCTAAGCCTACAATTCTGACTTTTTTCCCAGGTGATCTTCCCCCGGGATCCCCCGACTTTGACTCCACTCTGGACAGTGCCTTCCCAGGATTCCTTTTCATCATACACTGGGCATACCTTTCATCTCTCTTTTATGTTGGATCTCCTGTTTTCTGTATCTCATGGCTTCCTGATTTTTGGTCTATGCTCCTGTTTTGGGGAAGCACATCTTCTAATAGCTTCTTGAGAAAGGGTGCATAGGAAGGGAATTTTTTTTATTATTTTTAATGTTTATTCATTTTTGAGAGACAGAAAGAGGCAGAGCACGAGTGGGGGGAGGGGCAGAGAGGGAGACACAGAATCCAAAGCAGGCTGCAGGCTTTGAACTGTTAGCACCAGCCCGACTCAGGGCTCAAACTCACAGACCGTGAGATCATGACCTTAGCCGAAGTCAGACACTCAGCCAACTGAGCCACCCAGGCGTCCCAGGAAAGTAATTTTTTGAGACTGCATATTCAAAAATGTCTTTGTTCTGCCTCACACATGATTGACAGTTTGGCCATCCAATTGGCTATCATTTTTCTTCAGAATTCTGAATGTATCACTCTATTTTTTTCTGGCATCTAACAAATTTTGCTTTACAGAGAAGCCTGATGCTATTGTGAGGGCAATTCTTTGTATATTAACTGTTTTCCTGTTACTATTTATGACTTATTTTTTCCATAACTGGAAGCCTGTATCTCCCACTCGCCTTCACCCATCTTGCCCATCACCCCACTTGTCTCCCCTCTGACAACCATCAATCAGTTCACTGTATATATGGGTCTGTTTCTATTTTTTGTTTGCTTTGTTTTTTAGATTCCACATATAATCTAATTCTCCCTGGTACAGACTTTCAACCAATCCTTTCCCCACCCTTTTTAACCTCACACCTATTCCTTCTTACCAGTATGCCTGTTTCGTCTAATTCCTGAGTCTTTCTGGGATTCGACTGTGTCAGTTAGCTTGCTTCTTATTAGTAGTCCCAGCCACTGGCATGTAAGTTTCAGCAGCCACCATTTTTTTTAAGTCAATTAGCACCTCCTCCATCTTTTTATCTTCCAAAATTTTGTGAACACTTATTGTACACAGTTGTTATTTTCTTCCGTTCTCTTTGTCCTGAATGGTACTTTACAGACAAAAACAAAAACAAAAACACCTCCTTATTGTCATTTTAGAGGAATTTTTTAAAGGCACAAAGATAGACCCATGTCTAAATGACTGTATTTAACAAGAAGTCTCTCACCCTCATTAATACTATTGTTATTACCATATTATTGTTTCAGTCTTAATTTTTGATCATTACCCATCTACTCATCTTTATTAAGGCTTCACATGTTTTAAATTTAGCTTCTGATATCAACTTGTAAACTTGGAACTGAACTAAGAAACTGGTATTGCCTAATTTTTTGTACAACTTTTGTATAAATTTTTGTATTTGCTAAATAACTGTAAATAAATGGCCCTTGGTTTGGCCAGGCCATTAGCTTAAAAGCTAGTTATGATTCATATTTTATACTTATGTACATACTCTTTAACACTCACTACTCAGTTTGACCTGTAGCGCTGACATTATCTGGGAGCTTGTTAGAAATGCAGTGAGGCTCCACTCCAAACTACTGAAACAGAGCCTGTGCTTTAACTAGATTCCCAAGTGATTCACAAACACATTCAAGTTGGAGAACTAGTCTAGTATTTCCCCCACAGCCCACCTCATTCTGTTCTCTCTTCCTCTCCCATTCCCCGTAGTACCCAAGACATTTTCTTGTCAAGTATCTCGCAGTTTGAGCATCATGAAAGTTACCTTTTCCACCCCTCCCCCACCCTCATGGGTCTGTCCCAGAGGTTCTCTTCCAGGTATGTTGACATCTAAAGTCCCCTACTCCTCCAAAAGGGAAAAGCCTCAACAAGTACCAGGCTCTGGATGCATGCTACGTGAGGTCAAACTCTGCCTCTACCAGTTACTAGCTGTGGGATCTTGGGCAAGCCACATCACTGCACTGTGCCTGTTTCAGCTCTGATAGCTCTGATTTGATGCAATTGAAGCTATATCCTCTAAAATGAAGGCTTTAGCACTGAATATTTAGGAATTTCTCCTTGTCTTCTGCTGAATGGTGTTTCTATCACATAAGTACATGAAGGGAATATTTTATTCATTTGGGCTCTTTGCTGCTGAATCAACTAGTTTCACCTTCATCTGGGGATGGATTTTATAATTATCTGCTGAATCAATAGATTCCCCAAACCTTCTGACCTTGGGACTGCTTACCTGGCGAACATACTGAGCTTCACAGATGGGGCATTCATCTGCTTCACAGTTCAAATACTGAGAAAGACCTCGGCAATGAGCACAGGAACCAACAGGGGATGGCGATAGTTGCAGAAAGGTTGGGGTAAAAACTGGAGGAACCTCAGCAAAGGTAGAAGAGGGAGAAATGGGAACATATATTGTCTGACAGGCAGTTGTCCAGTGATGGGCTTAACTTTTCCAACATTAGGTATGTTAGCTGTAGGTTTCCACAGATGCCCTTTATCAAATTAAGTTTCCTTCTTTTCCTAGTTTGCTGAGAGTTTTAGTATACGTGCTGCCGAAGGAGCACTTAGTTTGCTGAGAGTTTTAAATAATAAGTCAGTGTTGAATCTTGCCGAATGCTTTTTCTACATGTATGAAAATGGTCTTTATTTATTCTGTTAATATGATGGATTACAGTAATTAACTTTTAATGTTAAACCAACCTTGCATTCTGAGATAAACTCTACTTGATCATGACATATTATGCTCTTTACATACTGCTGTGTCAAATTAGCTAATAGTTTAGCAATTTCTGCATCTATGTTTATGACGTATATTGATATATCACTTTTTCTCCAGGTATCTTTGGCCGGTTTTGGTACTGTGGTAATAATGCTTTTCTCATTAAAATTTTTTTTTAATGTTTATTTATTTTCGAGAAAGAGAGCGAGCACGAGCTGGGGAGGGGCAGAGAGAGAGAAAAGGAGACAGAGAATCCGAAGCAGGCTCCAGGCTCTGAGCTGTCAGCCCAGAGCTCAATGCAGGGCTTGAACTCACAAGCTGTGAGATCATGACCTGAGCTGAAGTTAACCGACTAAGCCACCTAGGTGCCCCTCATTTAAAAAAAATGGGAAGCAAGTATTCCCTTTTCCCTATTTTCTGAAAGTTTATGTAGAATGAAAGTTTTTTCTTAAGTGTTTGAGAAAACTCATCAATAAAGCCACAAGGACCTGGAGTTTTCTTCTGTAGGAATATTTTTTATAATAAATTTATTTGGTATAAGGCTACTCAAATTTTCTATTTCATCTTGTATCAGTTTTAGCAAGCTGTATTTTTTAAGGAATTTGTTGACTTCATCTAATTTATTGGTTTAAAGTTGCCCATAATTAAAAAAAAAAAGTTGCCCATTATATTCCTTATTATCCTTTTAATTTCTGTAAGATCTATAATAACATCCCCCATCTCATTCTTGATAAGAATTTGTGCTTTTTCTTTTCTCATCTAGGTTTCCTAGAGCTTTAATTTTGTTAATCTTTTCAAAGAACCAACTTTTGGCTTTGTAACTTTATTTTTAATACCATTAATTTTGTGCTTCCTTTCTTCTACTTATTTTGGATTTAATGTGCTCATCTTTTTCAACAGCTTATTCCTTCCTTTAAATATAAGTATTAAAAGCTATATAATTTAGGAAGCAAATATAATTCTACTGATTTGACCTCTCTGGGTTACTCACCCTTGAAAGAAATTCTTAAATCTTTTTTTTAGGTAAAACTTTTTATGAGAATCAGTAAATTCTACCCAGGGGGAGACTATGAATATAAATCTAAAGAATGATTATAAAGATATAAAAAGCCTAGCATTCCTGTTATATAACTCTTGGTTTTTCATTCCATTCCAAGCTGGGTGTGTTTATTCTAAAGATGCTTGAATTTTAAGAACCCGCAGTTCCTGTTTTGGATGCTATGTTGTAATTACCAGTGACTCATTCAGACATACTTAAGTTTTGGATGTAAATGAAGGTTAAGTATGACTTCAGTTGATTTTAATGCTTTGACTATATCAACTGCATCACTAGTACACTGTCAAGATGAAATCTTCCTCTATTAGTATTTACATTAATGTAATGAGTCATTTTTCTTCAGTCATTGCTTATATTTTTATATTTAGCTTTGAAAATTTAAACTTCATCTCTCCTTAATAATTCATCTTAGAGTTCTGATTTTTAAATAGTGAAAAGGGTTATTGCACAGATTACTTTCTTTATACTTATTGTAGATCGTACAAAAAATAATTTCCATTCACAAAATTCCTTTAAAGAGTTTTATTTTGGGGGGGTGGGGTGGGGTGCCTGGCTGGCTTAGTTGGTAGAGCATGTAACTCAGGGTTGTGAATTCAAGCCCCGTGTTGGGCATGCAGTCTACTTAAAAAAAAAAAAAAAAAAGTTTAAGGGTTTTTTTTTTTTTTTAAAGGGATGATTTGTGCTATCAAATTAAACTTTTTAAAAAGTCAACCCAAATCAAGATATTCCTAAACATACAAACAACCAAGTGAATATCTGCATATTTTAGAAAAATATTTTTCCTAAACTCATCTCTTAAAACATAGGTAACAGGGAACCTGGGTGGCTCAGTTGGTTAAGTGTCTGACTCTTCATTTCAGTTCAGGTCATGGTCTCACAGTTCATGAGACTGAGCTCCATGTGGGACTCTGTGCTCTCAGCAAAGAGCCAGCTTGAGATTCTCTCTCTGCCTCTTCCTGGTTTGCACTCTCTCAAAATAAATAAACCTTAAAAAATAAATATTAAAAAAAAAAAGGTAATAATGGCCTTCTCAAACTAAGTCAGCTAGTAGGGAAAAATCGAATACATTTTACATTTAATTTAAGGTTAGTTTTGGAGAGAAGACTTTTGATTTTTAAGTGCCAAATGAAAAGCTGTTTTATTTCATGAGTCAAGAGATGATACAATTCAATGGAATGAGGTGAGTATACAAACGATTTTTGTTTCCGACAATTTTATCTTTAAAAAAAAAAGTAAAAATTTGAAAGTTATATCTCATTTCAGCATCTTATTTTTTTTAAATCCAAATTCTGGCCTAATATAAATTTACACAGTTAAATACTTCAAAACATAATATGGCATGTATTATTATTATTTTCTCACAGGGCATCAGATACTAATATGTATAAATCACCTTGTTAAAATAACAAAAATATGAAAATCAGCACAATACTTCATTTATTTATTGTAAGTCTGGCAAACAGCACAAAAATCCAGCAACATTTAAACATGTAAAAAAGTCAAATGCTGAACAGTACTGGGGATTTTTTTTTTTTTACATTAATTAGTAATAATGAGAACACATTTAAAATACTGCAAAGCTAGCAAAATGAGGGTACTTGGCTTCTGAACATATACCCCCCCCCACACACACCATACAAACAATATAATTTATCTTTACAAAAATTACAGCCAAGCAATAGAGAAGGATGTTAATAATGAAGATACTAACACATATATTCACTACATGTATCTTATACAATGAAATGCTACATCTTGTACCCTGAAATGCCATGTGTAGAGAGCCAAGCATAGTAAATTTAGGCTCATCACTGAGGTTAAGAATTATTTGAGAAGAATTTAGTGCTTACAGGTAACATATTCAATTAAAACTTTCTATACAGCAATTCCTGGATCATAACAATGCGTTCCACTATATATCTGAGAAGTTGAGTCTTCTTTGTTGGCAGTATAAAATTTCTGACCAGTATCAAAATTCTGGTAAAACACAAATTGAAGGCATTTTCTAGTGTATGCAAATGTTATAGGGGGCATCAATGAATGTGAGAGAAAACCTTAGAGTTCACACTAAGTTTCTGCTGAGCTTTGTCAAACCAAACAGCTCAACTATAAGGCAAGAAAAAATAACCCCCTAAAACAGATTAGTGGGTCTTACTAAGTAAAGACAGGAATGCAATCTTGGGGAAAAATTCCCTACAGAAACAGATCTGAAACAACTGGCATTGAAATAAACATATTATCTAACATCTTTCATTCAGTCACTGGTTCAGAAGCCTGACAAACAATATACTGGTATATATTATCAAATTAACATTTTGGAATCAGCACCAGTCCCCAAAACCTCAAATTATAATATTTAATATTCATTAAAATACATCCTTTTTGTGCTATATTAACACAACTACAATCAAATTAAAGAAAGTTGAATTTACTCAACTTATATATATTTTTGTGTATACTGGATAGCAACTTTATTTTTTTTTTATTTACTTGTGCTTCTGTTCTGGGGCACTTTGATTGAAGAGAAATTCATTTCACAGGATTACATCTTGCTAAAGCATTCCTTAGCATTGGTCCAAACTTGAATTCCCTATTAAAAACAAAAACAAGAAAGAAAAAAACTTTAAAATGTAATCTTGGAAGGATTCTGAAAATCCAACTGTTTGGCTTACTGGTATGCTACTTTCACCTTTTGGAATAACTGTCAAGTCCAGCAAATATGACACTATTTCTAGCAATGACTAATATAAGTGAATGTCTAATGCTTCTGAAAAAAGAGAATTGCTTGTATAGCCTATCTTCAAGATGGGGAAAGAGCTACTACAACTTTTTGGAAAACTGAGTTTTCAAGGCTCAGAACAAACATATTTATTCATATCACGTTTGCATTATTTCTATTTGTAAACCAAACAAGTTTTCAGGAAACTGTTCTATGTAATACTTAAAACAAAAGAAAAATACCTTACTAGTTTAACAATTAAATAAAAATTAATTGATTATTTAAAAATTAATGGATTATTAAATTATTAGTCTAACAACACATATTTTGATAAAAACCAATAATAGGCTGAATTATCAAATCCTTCTTAGTGTTCTGGCAGGCTATTTAGCACAAAGGTAATATAATATACCTAATATGCTTAAACAAAAATGCATGTATATAAAAATATAGCAGTAAAATCTAAGGAAGTGGTAGAAACAAAGGTATTTTTTCAACAAACAAGACACACATATTTTATGAAGAAGCAGTATTTTCTTTAATATTTAAGTATGCCAATATCTATCAATATTCGAAGCTTTGATAAATATCTTCAAATCTTAAATATCCTTGGCTGGATAAAGCAGTATCTAATACAGTACTGGTTGTTAGAAAGGATAAGATATGGACTATCAGAGTAAGAGATCTATGAGACATCAAATGAGCAAACAAAAACTACAAACTAGCACATACAGTGCAATCCCATTTGTGCAGGGAAAAGGAAAGTGTATATTTTCTTAATGATTGTAAATGTGTAAGAATGTCTGGAAGGATACACATGAAGTCTGTAACAGTGGTAAGTTTCTAAAAAGGGATTTGGGGGAGGAGGGAGAGAATTTTTACTTAATATGCTTCTGGATTTTTAAAATTTTTGCAATGAGAGTATGTTACTTTTATGATAGTTTTTCTGCTCTGACCTTTATCATTTCCTTCCTTCTACTAACCTTGGCTTTGTTCTTTCTGTAAACCCTTTAGGTGTAGGTTACATTGTTTGAGACTTTTCTTCTTCTTTTTTCTGTATGTTTGTTTATTTATTTATTTGGTGTGGGGCGCAGGGGGTGGACAGAAAGAGGGAGAGATGGAGAATCCCAAGGCAGGCTCCGCACTGTCAGCACAGAGCCCAATGCAGAGCTCAAACTCATGAACTGCGAGATCATGACTTGAGCCAAAATCAAGAGTCAGATACTCAACTGACTAAGCCACCCAGGCGCCCTGAGATTTTTCTTGTTTCTTGTGTTGCTATAAATTCCTTCTTTGAATGGCTTTTGCTGCATCCCAAAGATTTTGAATCATTGTGTTTTCATTTTCATTTGTATTTTTTGATTGCCTCTTTGATTTCTCCATTAACTCATTGAAGGTTTGGTTAGCATACTGGTTAGCCTCCACAAGTTTGTGTTTTTCCAGTTTTTTTCTTGTGACTGATTCCTGGTTTCATGCAATTGTGGTCAGAAAAGATGATGATATTATTTCAGTTTTCTTCAATTTACTGAGACTTGTTTCGTGGCCTAACATGTGATCTATCCTGGAGAATATTCCATGTGCACTTGAAAAGAACGTGTATTCTGCTGTTTTTGGATGGAATGTTCTATATATATCTGTTAAGACCATGTGGGCTAAAGCATCACTCAAAGATACTATTTCCTTATTGATTTTCTGCCTTGATGATCTATTCATTGATATGAGTGGGGTGTTAAAACCCCCTACAATTATTGTATTACCATCAATTTCTCCCTTTATGTCTGTTAATATTTACTTTATGTACTTAGGTGTTCCAGTGTTGGGTAGATATTTACAACTGTTATATCCTCTTACTGGATTGGCCCCTTTATCAGTATGTAATGCCCTTTGTCTACTGTTACAGTCTTTGTTTTAAAGTCTATTTTGTCTAAGTACTGCACCTTAGCTTTTTTTCCCACTTCTATTTGCATGGAATATCTTTTTCCATATGATCATTTTTTTAATTTGAAAAGATAAAGTAGCTTAAAAATCAATCAAGTATTGGGGTGCCTGCATGGCTCAGTTGGTTACGCACCTGATTTAGGCTCAGGTCATGATCTCACGGTTCATGGGTTTAAGCCCCATGTTAGGCTCTGTGCTAACAGCTCAGAGCCTGGAGCCTACTCAGAATTCTGTGTCTCCCTCTCCCTCTCTGCCCCTTCCCCACTTGCACTCTATCTCAGAAATAAATGTTAAAAAAAACAAATCAAGTATTTCGTAAAAGCTCAGTCCTTGATTCAACAAATTAGAAAATTCACTATAAAAAAGGTTAACCAAAATAATACTTAGAATAGTTGATTTTTAAATGCTAATATTAATGCTTTTTATATAAAACTATTTTGTTTTGGTTTACTACTACTTCAATTTAGTCATTTGATTATATTCAATTACCACTTTGGATATCTGACACTATAACACGGTACGGTATATTTTAAAAGTTAATATACAACTAAAATAAAATATAGATAATCATATTTATCTAAAAAAAACTAGTATTAATCCTGACTTCTTGTACTTAATTTTAAGTTTCTAAAAAAAAATACTGTAGATTTTCAAATACAAAAATCTATTATTCTACTTAAGGAAGAAAATAAAACATGATGAAACTTTATAGTACTGTTCCTGGGAAATAAGGTGAACACACATCTTTCAAACCTCATGTGAGTAAACTCTTGTTTACTGTAATGGTTTTCTTAGGAAACATGAGTAGACATACAAGCTATCCAACAGTATGTCCAAATACACCTACAGCGATATCCTTTTTATTCAGAGATTAATTTCTAGCACCCTCAACCACCCCGCCCTAGGTAAAATGGGGAGAAAAGTCCTTTGAGCCATTATATAGTCTGCATTTTCCTTTGGAAAAGCAGCAAACAGAAGATCACAAGGAGCTTACTGATGAGTCTTTTATGAAAACACAATAAAACCAACTCTAAAAAACGTGTGTTACCTGATCTTTCAGACCTCCTGAGATTAAAAAAGGGTAGGCTAGAAAGATGACTAAATGTGAGGCACCCTGTAAAGCAGTAGGATGTGGCACAATGACAACAATAGATAAAACACCACCAAGCTGTAATCATACTCCACTGTCAGCATCTGCAGATGGTTTGGTCATGATTTTAACTTCTCTTAAGTGACCCCAAAGATCTATAACATGGAGTAACTCACACTTTAACTGGGGCATAAATATGAATTTGCCCAATACAAAAAAAGCCCACTTGACTAATGCTAGAGTCTGGTGTTTACATCTTAAAATATCTTTGTTTACTATGCTTACTGCTAGTGATACAAGTGAAAAGGGCTAGGGAAGTGATGGTGACTAGCCAGAAAATACACATTTCAGATGAATTAAAGCATAAGTTGTTTATATGAGCATGGTTTTTCCAAGAAGGTCTTCATAACTGAGAATTCACCTTGCTATTTACATGATTTACTGAGACAATGCATGTTAAGTTGCTTGGTAGACTGCAAAGTGCTGGTAAACTGTAAAGCACTGATAGTAGCTGATAGACACATAGGCAGGTCTTGGGTTATAAAAAAGAAGGAATGTTTCATATTTTGTTCTTACAACAGCATTTTAGAAAGATTTTGGAATTGTCAAAACACTCCCCTGGGGCCCCTGGGTGGCTCATTCGGTTGAGCGTCTGACTTTGGCTCAGGTCACATGATCTCATGGTTTGTGAGTTCGAGCCCCCCCGCGCTGGGCTCTGTGCTGACAGCTCAGAGCCTGGAGCCTGCTTCAGATTCTGTGTCTCCCTCTCTCTCTGCCTCTCCCCCACTTGTGCTCTGTCTCTCTCTTAAAAATAATAAATAATAAAAAAATAATAATAAATAATAAAATAATAAATAATAAAAAAAACTCCCCAAAATGAAGCTTCCATGTTCATATCTTCTACTATGGACATCAGCTACATGGAAGACTCACTATGACAACAAACCATGTCATGACCACATTTTCCCCAATGTTTAAGCTATTTTCCAATCAAGGCACTATCTATCACTATTAGGAACAGTATTTTACCACCACATCCAAGAACACCATACAATCCAATTAAAGTTGTTGGTATATATTTGCAAATACTGGATATAAATAGAGCACAGAAATTTGGTACTTTAGGTGACTGAAGACTCACTAATCGACATTTTGGTTATTAAAAAATACTTCTTTCAAAATTAAGTAAAGAAATTGGAAAACATTCTGGAAGGGGAGAAGGGGAGAAGAATGGGCTTTAAAATGAAAATGATAGGGGCGCCTGGGTGGCTCAGTCAGTTAAAGCACCCAGCACTGGCTCAGGTCATGATCTCATGGTTTGTGAGTTCAAGCCCTGCGTCGGCCTCTGTGCTGGTAGCTCAGAGCCTGCTTCAGATTCTGTGTCTTTCTCCCTGCCCCTTCCCTGCTTGCATTCTGTCTCTCTCTCTCTCTCTCTCTCAAAATAAATAAATAAACATTAAAAAAATTAAATTCAATTAAAATGATAAGCTTTCTAGTCCAAGGAAGAGAAATTAGTTTTAAAGAAATTCATAAGCACTTTTGAATATACCGTATCTTCCCTGACACCAAAACCTACCTTTTTGCACATACTGATCTGCATAACTGCATAGCTTATGAGAGCTTCCTTTAAATCATGGTTCTTTTGTTCTTTGAAGCGTTCAATATCAGCCCAAGCATTTTTCACAAATTCTCTGAAATAAAATGTGTAGTCAACATTATTACTTACTCAAATTATGTAAACTATATTATAAATTCTAATAACCAGTTCTCATTCGCATTGGTTTTTGTCTATATAGATGAAAAAACTATTGTATATATGACAGTTTTTTTTCTTCCTAAAAATTATACTAGAAAAAAAAAGCAGAGACAGTCATACATTCTTCTTCATTTTAATAATCAATATTTTTGCCCCAAGAATTCCAGCTTCAAATTATTCCTATAAATCAGCTATAAATGGCTCTTTCCACATGAAGTTGCCCTCCTGGAGTCACTGGAAAACATACACTCTTTTGACAAGATATACCGTATCACAATCATCATGTACTTGCTTTAAATGACAACTAGAGTTTTCAAAATTCTGAGAGGCATTTACCTTTTTTAACTCTACTCATAAAAGTTTACTTTTACTTATTTGGTGCCAGTTCTAAAAATTAACAAAAACACCTCAAAACCAATGATACACTCTTGGTCTGCCTTGATCTACATACTATTGGACAAAAACAGCAATAAGGAAAATAAGTCAGTGACGGAAGACCTTTGAGTTGAATTTCTAGAAATACTTATGGAATAATCACATGCCAAGTCAATGTAAGGTGTTGGAACATAAAGACGAAACATACACAGTCACTGACTTAGAAGGGCTCCTGAACACCCAAAACAAAACTGCCATGCTATTGTGGCATGAGCTAAGTGCTATGACAGCCTGCAAGGCTAGGAATAAGCTTCACAAAGAAAGCGCAAGAGCTGGGCACTGAAGAATCATCAGGCTTTTGTGAAGTGATGGAGAAGAAAGGGCAAAGGGAATATGCAAAGGCCAGAAATCAGGAAAAGTGCAGGAAAGTAATTTTATAAAGTTGAAATTCTTCTTTCTCTTTCCCCCATACTAAAACTGTTTCTGTAATATGATTTTTGATCATTCAAATTTCTTAGGAAGTCAATCACTACATGTTAGAAGAAAAGGTTATAGGGGTGTCTGGTTGGCCCAGTCATTGGAGCCTGTGACTTTGATCTCAGGGTTGGAAGTCTGAGCCTGATGTTGGGTGTAGGGATTACTGTTTTGTTTTGTTTTTTTTTTTGAGAGAGAGAGAGAGAATGCAATATGGGGAGAGTAAGAGAAAGAGAAAGAGAGAGAGAGAGAGAGAGAGAGAGAGAGAGAGAGAGAAAATTTAAGCAGGCTCCAGGCTCAGCATGGAGCCCGATGCAGGACTCAATCCCATGACCTTGGGATCACGACCTGAGCCAAAATAAGAGTCAGACACTCAATTGACTGAGCCACCCAGGTGCCCCAGAGATTACTTAAAAATAAAATCTTTAAAAAAAATTTTTTTGAACGTTTATTTATTTTTAATCTTTATTTATTTTTGAAACAGAGAGACAGAGTGTCAGCAGGGAAGGAGCAGAGAGAGAGGGAGACACAGAATCCGAAGCAGGCTCTAGGCCCTGAGCTGTCAGCACAGAGCCCGACATGGGGTTCAAACTCATGAACTGTGAGATCATGACCTGAGCTGAAGCTGGACACGCAACCAACTGAGCCACACAGGCTCCCCAAACGTTTATTTATTTTTAAGACAGAACACAAGGCGGGGGGGGGGGGGGGCGTGCTAGAGGGGTAGAACACAGAGTGAGACACAGATTCCGAAGCAGGCTCCAGGCTGAGCTGTCAGCATGGAGTCCAATGCAGGGCTCGAACCCACAGAGTGATCATGACCTGAGCTGAAGCCAGATGCTCAACCACTGAGCCACCCAGGCACCCCTAAAAATAAAACCTTAAAAAAAAATTGCCCTTGAAGAACAGACTATATTTCAGGGATGTTAATGAAGATGGGAAATGTTATAAAAAAAAAAAAAAGAAAAAAAACCAACAATCCGCCATGTAGTACACATGTCTAGCTTTGTTAAACATCTCAGCATTTTTACCTGCCTTCCAGATTTTTAGACTTTAGCTGTTGCTCTCCTTCATTTATTTGTTCTTCTAGCACCTTTATTCTGGCTTCTCTTTGCTCTGGAGTTTCTTGGCCAAAGAGCTTGGTAGTCATTCCCTTCAAGGAAAATGTTCTCACAGTCTAAAATGAAATAGAAACAGGTGAATGGATGAACAAAATGTGGCATATACATATAAAGAAATATTATTATTCAGCCTGAGAAAGGAAAGAAATTCCAACACATGCTACAACATGGATGAACCTGAGAACATTATGCTAAGTGGAAATAAGCAAGTCATGAAAGGACAAATATTACATGATTCTACTTAATGTAAGGTATCTAGAGTAGTCAAAGTCATAGAGACAGAAAGTAGAATGCTGACTCTCAGGGGCTGAGGAGAGAGGGAAATTGATAGTTGATGTTCAATGGTATAGAGTTTCGATTTTGCAAGATGAAGAGAGTTCTAGAGGTTGGTTACACAACAATGTGAATGTACTTACTACTACTGAACTGTATACCACTTAAAAATGGTTAAGATTATCCCTAGTATAATCTTTCAATAACCTATGCTTCCATAAAATTGCTTTTAATTTATATCAATGTAAATTCAATAGCTGTACTAATTTCTTCCACTGTTTTCTGAGTTTGAAATAAGAGTAAAAATTAAAATATTTTTTAAAAAGAAAAATAAACAAGGGCCGCCTGGGTGGCTCAGTCGGTTAAGCGTCCAACTTTGGCTCAGGTCATGATCTTGCAGTTTGTGAGTTCGAGCCCCGCGTCGGGCTCTGTGCTGACAGCTTGGAGCCTGGAGCCTGCTTCGAATTCTGTGTCTCTGTCTCTCTCTGCCCCTCCCCCACTTGTGCTCTGTCTCTATCAAAAATAAATAAATGTAAAAAAAAATTTTTTTTAAAGAAAAATAAGCCACAGGTAAAAAAACAATGGTTAAGATGATAAATTTTGTTATGTATATTTAATCACAATTAAACATTTTTTTTAAAAAGGGAAACACAGGGGCACCTGCGTGGCTCAGTCGGTTAAGTGTCCAACTTTGGTTCAGATCATGATCTCACGGTTCGTGGGTTCGAGCCCCGCACTGGGCTCTGTGCCGACAGCCCAGAGCCTAGAGCTTGCTTCAGATTCTGTGTCTCCTTCTCTCTGCCCCTTCCCTGCTTGCTCGCTCTGTCTCTCTCTCTTAAAAATAAACATTTTTTTAAAATTTAAAAAAAAATTTTAAAAAAAGGGAAACAAAACTTTTGCCATTTCCTTCTAGCTCAGTACAGAAGCACCAATAAGTCTTACAACCAGGGGGCTCCTAATGTGATTCCTAACACTGGAATAATATGGAAAGTCAAAAAGAAAAAAATTCTAACTGAACTTCTTAATCAAATGGAAAACTTCTATGTGAAGCATTAGGCAAGTTATTTCTTTAGATTAGAGGTCATTTTGTAAACATTTCTCTATGACATAAAAAATAGATAAAAAAATCCAACAGGTGACAAAGGAAATAGGCCAAACTAAAACAAAAAACATTAAAAATCTGCGTAATACACACTGAAACTTGGTTATCAATTAAATAGGATGCCTTCCCTTGGAGGGTAGCCTCAAGCATCATTGCTTTAACATTTCCTTACTCTCTGGAGATTACGAAGGGAAACACTTTTCCCTTCACATGTAAGAGTAGAGAATCATGCTCCCTGAAAATGGCCTGGGAGTTTCCCCTCAGTTCTAAAAATAAATCAAGCCTAGGGGTGCCTGGGTGGCTCAGTGGGTTGAGCTTACGACTTTGGCTCAGGTCAGGATCTCGCAGTTCAGGATCTCGCAGTCCAGGAGTTCGAGCCCTGCATTGGGCTCTGTGCTGACAGCTCAGAGCCTGGAGCCTCTTCGGATTCTGTGTCTCCCTCTCTCTCTCTGCCCCTCCCCTGCTCATGCTCTGTCTCTCTCTCTCTCTCTCTCTCTCAAAAATAAACATTAAAAATAAATAAATAAATAAATAAATAAATAAATAAATAAATAAATAGAAAGAAAGAGAGAAAGAAAGAAAGAAAGAAATCAAGCCTAGTATATACATGTTTCATAGTCAAATGGTCTTTTACTACAACATATATCTGTGACTTTTCAGAGATAACAAAGTACTTGTTAAGTATGAAGTGACTGGTAAATGGTAGCACTGTCACTTTTATTATTTCCAGATTGTGTACTCTCACTACGACAGCTAATTTATTCCAATAAAATGGCTAGACAGTAGAAAGCCGATTATAAAAATGACCTAAGGTTCATAAAATAAGATACAGAATTTTCTTCACAACTATTCCCTATACCAGAAGCTCCTTCTTATGAGAGATGAACTGATTCAAACTAGGCAAACCTTTTCAAAATAAGCTAAAATTTCTATGATTTACTTTGTAAAAGTCATTATTTCAATCACAAAGAATAATGCTTTTTCACTTGGACTGAATATAAATGAGAAGACACTATACAGAGCAATGTTGGCAGAATTTCTTACACTGCTATATAATATGATGTTTTAATGGCTTATATCTTTTTATATCAAGATCACAAACCAAGGAGTTACAAAGTTGCCCATAAATTATTCCCCTATAAAAGCTACAGGCATCTTGGGTATTACAACTGCAGCTTATTCCTTGTAAGGCCTGCTGCACTAATACCAGAGACTGAAATGGAAACACACTCACCCCAGTTGCCAGTTCCTCACATTGCTGCTTTTTGGATGCTAAGTCCTGAGCAGCCATCTCCAAGTCATATTGCATAAGTTCATGTTTCCTGCATACAGCCCTAGGGATGAAAAAAAGTGCTGCCACTTAATTTTTATGGCTTCTCTTTTAACATATTAAAATTTTTCAGGGGCACCTGGGTGCTTCAGTCGGTTAAGCATCCAACTATTCATTTCAGCTCAGGTCATGACTTCACAGTTGTGGGATCGAGCACCCATGTAGGGCTCTGTGCTGGGTGTGGAACATGCTTAGGATTCTCTTTCTCTTTCTCTGTCCCTCGGTTGCGCATACACGTTGTTTTCTTTTTCAAGAAAAAAAATTTTTTTCTCCCCAGGGGTAGAGAGGAAATATTTACAATATGTACCTAGAATTTTCAAGTTTAAAATGCAATAGCCCAATATAAAATGAAATCTACCAGGGGTGCCTGAGTGGCTCAGTCAGTTAAGTCTAATCTTGATTTCAACTCAGGTCATGATCTCAAGGTTTGTGAGATTAGGATTCTCTCTCTCTCCCTCCCTCTGCCTCTCCCCTGTTGATGCTCTCTCTCTCAAAATAAATATTAAAAAAAATTAAATTTAGAACCTAAGCATAAAGAGTATACATAATAAAAGATGTTTTTTTTTTAAGATGCTTGCAACATTTTTCTCAACAAACATACCATTATCACATACATTAATGAAATCTTTTGTGTAACATAGAAACTAATACTGGAATCTCACAAAGCAGCTGAGTATTCCTTCAAATTTTTCATCTTTATATAGAAATGTCTTAGTTTTTACTATCATATAAGTGACCCATGCTTAGTGTAAAAAAAAAAAAAAAAACAAAACTAAGATTCTGGCACAGAAATGTACAAAATAAAAAAATTTTCAAGAACTCCTTCTCTTCCCAACTCCACTATCCAGACACAACCCATGTTAATATTAATAGATGGTGCATATTCTGCCAGACCTTAGGTAGGCACTTACAAATACACATATACACACGCCCCAAGTGATTCTACATATTATCTTACCTAACTACATACCATGGACATATCAATATACATTCATCTTTTCTATAGTTTTTAAGAACTGTACAGAATTCCACTCTGTTCAGCAACTTTCTTTTGCTTGGTAACATGCAAATACCTGGTGAAACTCCTGAGTACTCAAAGCTCTAGAAGGAGCAAGGTTAAAAATGTACAGATGTTTTGTATCAGCTACTAAACAGCTAAAGAAACACTGGTCCTCTATACTAACAGAATTCTTATATTGCTTTTAAAAATGACAGGAAAATAACCCAAAGTGGCTATAGCCAAAAGCCACCTATTTCAGGTAAATGGATTCATTTTTCTAAATTGGACAGAAAAAATATACTAATTTCTTCTCCTTTTTTTAATATTTATTTTTGACAAGAGAGCATGTGAACTGGGGAGGGGCAGAGAGAGACGGAGACAGGTTCTGAAACGGGCTCTGTGCTGAGAGCAGAGGGCCCGATGTGGGGCTTGAACTCATGAACTGTGAGATCATGACCTGAGTCAAAGTCAGATGTTTAACCACTTGAGCCACCCAGGCACCCCTATGCTAATTTCTTCTAAAATAGAACTATATACCAGAGAATTCTGTTTGGCTCTGCAAGAGATACCATAAAAACAGAAGACAAAGTCCTGATATTAAGAAGTTACACAACCTTACTAAGAAGATAAGCAGATGTGGGAAAAATTACAAAATTAAAAAGCCAACATATTGCCTAGTGACAGGGCTACCTACACACACTCAATTTGTATTTTGCATCCAATCTTCAAACTGAACAAATAGAAAGAACAACATACAAACAGTTCTGTGGCTGGAGACTGACTAGTTTTATCAATACCACGTTTCAAGAACAGGGCTGGTCTTAAATACCTCTACCCAGCACTCTGCAATACAGAGGAATACAAGGAGACCTCATTCAATACCTGGGGGATGAATTCATTTAAAAATCACCTTACTATCTTTGGGGTCCCTGGGTGGCTCAGTCAGTTAAGCGTCCGACTTCGGCTCAGGTCATGATCTTGCAGCTTGTGAGTTCAAGCCGTGCACCAGGCTCTGTGCTGACAAATCGGAGCCTAGAGCCTGCTTTGGATTGTGTCTCCCTCTCTCTCTGCCCCTCCCCCACTCACACTCTGTGTGTGTCTCTCTCTCAAAAATAAAATAACATTTAAAAAAATGTTTTTAAATAAATAAATAAAAATTACCTTACTATCTTTACTTTCTGGCAACATATGAAGTGAAGAGAGTGGTGACTAGCCACAGGGCTGCATCTGGAGCATTTATTATACTTACCGCAGTGCTTCTGCATAAAACAGATACTCCTTTAGCTGATCTGCATAATGTTCTTCATCTTCTAAAATATCATCAATAGAAGACGCATACCTGTTTAAAAAACATTGCATACAAACTTTTATCATGATACAAAGTATTAATGATAGAAAGAAGTGTTGTTCAAAGTATGTATGGTCCAACAGACCATTTGCTACCTTCAGTAACAAAATAAGTACACAGAGTGAGAATAAGTATTGAGAAACGTTTGTAGCAATTAAAAAAATTTTTTTTTAAATGTTTATTTATTTTGGAGAGAAAGAGAGACAGAATGTGAGCAGGGGAGGGGCAGAGTGAGAGGGAGACAAAGAATCTGAGACAGGCTCCAGGCTCTGAGCTGTTAGCACAGAGCCCGATGTGGGCTTGAACTCATGGACTATGAGATCATGACCTGAGCTGAAGTCAGAAGCTTAACTGACTGAACCACCCAGGCGCCCCTGTAGCAATTTTTAATTACCATGAAAATTTTATTGAATTTTACCAAAATGTTTTGATCAGCAATGGCTTGGAAATAAAAAACAAAACAAACAAAAAGGTCCTTCTTACAGGTAGCTTAAGAAGCACCATAAGACAGCTCCTGGGTGGCTCAGTCGGTTGAGCGCCTGTCTTGGTTTCAGCTCAGGTCATGATTTAACAATTCATGAGTTCAAGCCCCATGTCAGGCTCTGTGCTCTCAGCAGAGAGCCTACTTTAGATCCTGTCTCCCTTTCTCTGCCCCTCCCCCACCCACGAGCACATGCATTTGCTCCCTCAAAAATAAATAAATGTTAAAAATAAAAAATACACAAGAAGCACCATAAGACTATAATATCTTTTGTTCAAAGATATTTTATGAAAGGGCTACAAAATCTGCAGAAAAAATAAGAGTTTAGTATAATTGGTGAATATTCCTGGCACCAACTACATACAGTAATGCCAAAAAGCTGCAAAAGGAAAACTAGAGTAAATAAAGATTACAAAAAATTTTAGAAGGTTTATTTTATACTAATTGTCAATAGCAATCTCTTTTTTTTAACATGTTTTATTTTATTTTTTTAATGTTTATTTATTTTTTGAGAGAGAGACAGAGAGAATGAGTGGGGGAGAGGCAGAGAGAGAGGGAGACACAGAATCTGAAGCAGGTTCCGGGCTCTGAGCTGTCAGCACACAGCCTGACGTGGGGCTCGAACTCAAAAGTGAGATCGTGACCTGAGCCGAAGTCAGATGCTTGACCGAATGAGCCACCCAGGTGCCCCAGCAACCTCTGCTTTGACCCATACAAGCCCCTTATTGCCATACCATTCTCATTCCTGGACAGGAGTCTTTCCTTGTACAGAAATGTGACCTGACTGACCGCTCTTGACACTGCTTCTCCAAATACTACAAGCACAGATCTCAGCACCTCTAGGAGATCTTCCCAGACTACTTTAGTCTCCAGTCACCACTTCTGGTCTTTTATCAACAATTCAGAAATTAAATTTTATCAAAGTAATGTCTTGTGTGTTAGTTTTATTTCTCCAATCACATTATGAATTCCATAAGGATGTGGGTTATGTCATGTACTACTTCTGTATGGTATATAACTTTTCAAATTAACTCTGATTACCTAGCATGAGAATAGAAGAATAATATAATTTATGTCTCCAGGCCTGCTTCATGTAGGCAAGCAAACAAAATTTACTGAAGTTGTAAAAAATAAATAAACCTTCTGAAAAACTATGTGCTTATAGGGTTTCTAAAAGAGGCCAAGTACATATTCTGTAATTACAAATTTACATTTGTTAGACTATGGATGGAATTTCTTCTACATGACTGAAAAAAGTCTTGAGAATCATTATTAAGAACAAGAAAAACTGCCTTTAATTCATAAATCTATGATTCAGAAAGAATGTTAAGGAAACAAAAAACAGGGCTGGTGGCTTGAAGACAGGAAACATAGTATAAGGATAAATAGCACATCCTTGGGTACAAAAATTTAAATGGTAATGATTTTTAGATATCAGTACTGAAATTGTTTACTTAACACTTTAAATCACCTGAAGGGATAATCATAAATTCCTGAAAATACTGAAAATGCTAAATCAACACAATGCTGGAAGACTTTCTAAGGCTGAAAAGTAGCCAGTCAGCTTGAATATGGCCTGAAGAAATATTTAGAAAAAAATAAGTATTTTTTGTCTTTTTGTTACTGACTTGTAAGAGTTCTTTACATATTCTGGTTGGAAATGTTTACTCCCAGTCAGTAGCTAGCCTTTTCATTATTTTAATGGTGTGTGTGTAGTAAATAAACATAACATGAAATTTACCTTTTAATCATTTTAAGTGTCCAGTGGAGTGGCATTAAGTGCATTCACCTTTCTGTGCAGCTATCTCCACATCTCCAGACTATCTGTCTCCAAACCATCTGTCTCCAGAACTTTTTCATCTTCTCTAACACTAATTCCCCCATTTCTCCCTTCCCTAACATTATCTTTTTCTTAAGTTTATTCATCTTGAGAGAAAGGGAGAGAGAAGGAAAGAAAGAATCCCAAGCAGGCTCTGCACGGTCAGTGTGGAGACTGATGTGGGCCTTGAACCCACGAACCATGAGATCATGACTTGAGCCGAAACCTAGAGTTGGACGCTTAACTGACTGAGCCACCCAGGTGCCCCACAGTATCTTTTAATAAGCAAAATGTTTAATTTCGATAAAGAACAATTTACCATTTAAAAATTTCTTTGAAATTCCTTGTCCAAGTAAAAAAAAAAACAAAAAAAAAAAACAGAAAAAACTAAAAATTTGGTTCTTTTTCATGATTTTTTTTAAAGAAATTTTTGCTAACAGGCTGCCTGGGTGCCTCAGTCGGTTGAGCGTCCGACTTCGGCTCAGGTCATGATCTCGCAGTTCATGAGTTTGAGCTCCGCATCAGGCCCTGTGCTGACAGCTCAGAGCCTGGAGCCTGCTTCAGATTCTGTGTCTCCCTTTCTCTCTGCCCCTTCCCCGCTCATGCGGTCTCTAAAAAATGAATAAACGTTAAATAAAAATAAAAAGAAATTTTTGCTAACTTGAAGTTTGCAACAATATTCTCATATGCTTCTACTAAAAGTTGTAATTTTAGCTTTTATATTTATGTATATGACCCAAATTGCATTTGTTTTTATGTAAGGTGTGAAAGATGGCTCAAAGTTAATTTTTTTCCATGTACATATCCAGTTATTCCAGAACCATTTCTTGAAATGGACTATTTAAATCCCAGTCTACTTCTGGACTCTTTTCTGTTCCATTGATCTGTTTACCTTTATGCCAATACCTATCTTGTATTTACAGGATATAGCTTTACAGAAGTCTTGAAATCAGTTAATATATTCCAGGTTTGTTCTTTTTTCAAGACTGTTTTGGTTACTCTAGGTCCTTTAAATTTCTATATAAATTTTGGAATTAAGTAATACCAATTACTATTAAAAATTTATATCAGAATTTTGATTGGGACTGCAATCTGGGAAGAATGGAGATATTAACACTACTGACGCTTCCAATCCATGAACATAGTTTATCTCTCCATTTATTTAGGTCTTTAAATTTTTCTCTCAGCAGGGGCACCTGGGTGGCTCAGTCAGTTGAGCATCCAACTTCGGCTCAGGTCATGATCTCGCAATTCGTGAGTTTGAGCCCCACATCGGGCTCTGTGCTGACAGCTCAGAGCCTGGAGCCTGCTTCAGATTCTGTGTCTCCCTCTCTCTATGCTCCTCTCCTGCTCAGACCCTGTCTCTCTCTCAAGAATAAATAAAGAAAAAAATTTTTTTAATTTTTTTCTCAGCAGTGTTTATATATAAAGTTTTCAGTGTAGAGGTATTTCATTTAGTATTTTGTTTTGATGTAATTATAAAAAGCATTGTTTCTCCATTTTTATCTTCTAATTGTTGTTGCTAGTACATAAAAACATTTGTTTTTTATATATTGAGCTTGTATTCTGCATCCTTGTTAAATTTGGTTGTTAGTTCTATAATACTTTTAGTTGATTACGATTATCTATGTAAAAGATCCTGTTAACTACAAAAAGAGATCGTTTTACTTTTTCCTAAGATTTAAGCCTCGCATTTGATTTTCTTGTCTCTTCCTTGCTGGACTACAGCCTCTAGTACAATGTTTACCAGGAGTGGTGAGAGCAGACAGTCTTGCCTTATTCCTTGATGTTAGGAAAAAGCATCAATATTTCACTATTAAGTACAATACTAGCTGTAAGTTTTTAATACTTCACTATTAAGTACATTAGCTGTAAGTTTTAAAACTGAAGAAACTCCTCTTATTCCCAGTTTGATGAGAATTTTTATTGTGAGTGGATGTTGAAATGCCTTTTCTACATGTATTGAAATAAACATACAAGTTTTCTTTATTCTACTAACATATGAATTGGACTGATTGATTTTTAAATGTTTTAAATTAATCTTGCATTTCTGAAATAAGCTTGTGTAAGTCAGATCTGTATACACAGCATATAACATAAAAGCCAGCAAACTTGATAAAAGCAGAACAGAAGAATCACTATCATTTCATCACTGAACTTCACTTTGGATTTTACCTTAAATGCTCTAGGTACTTACACATCCATATGGTGACCAGCACTCTGCAGTCCATCCCCCATTTCTTTTTCTATGGCACTCCACTCACTAGGGAGAAAAAGATAAAATCAAACACATCATGAATTAGATATGGAATATTATTAAATGGAATATTGTGTAAGGTTTTTTTTCTAGCTAGCTTTTAAACAATATAGTACTGTATTTGGATTTATTTTCTAATTCAAATACGCTGCCTTCCTCTTAAGTTTAACAACTAAATGCAAGTGAATACTTTAAAATGTTAGTTCAGAAATTGCTATCTGCTGCTGCAAAGTAAGTATCATACCAGCTTCTGCTTATAGACAACTTTCTCAGCTAGGGTGCCTTTTCACGTTAATTGTGGAGCTTTAAAAAACTACAGATGCTAGGGGCGCCTGGGTGGCTCAGTCGGTTAAGCATCCAACTTCGGCTCAGGTCATGATCTCACGGTCTGTGGGTTCGAGCCCCGCATCGGGCTCTGTGCTGACAGCTCAGAGCCTGGAGCCTGTTTCTGATTCTGTGTCTCCCTCTCTCTCTGCCCTCCCCCATTCATGCTCTGTATCTCTCTGTCTCAAAAATAAATAAACATTTAAAAAAAAATTAAAAAAAAAAAAAACAAACTACAGATGCTAGCCCTGCTCTTGATCTACTTAATCAGAATCTCTGGGGTAGAGGTGAGATATACATATACCTTTTAATTTTAATTTTTTTGAGAGACAGTGCATGTACAAGTGGAGGAGGGCGGAGAGGGAGAGAGGGAGAGAGAATCTCAAGCTGGGCTTGGAGCCTGATATGGGGCTCAAGCTCACAACTGTGATCATGACCTGAACTGAAATCAGGACTCAGACTTGGGGCGCCTGGGTGGCTCAGTTGGTTAAACGTCCAACTTCAGCTCAGGTCATAACCTCATGTTTCGTGGGTTCAAGCCCCATGTCAGGCTCTGTGCTGATGCTGCAGAGCCTGGAGCCTGATTCACATTCTATGTCTCCCTCCCTCTCTCTGTCCCTCCCCGGCTCACAGTCTGTTTATCTTTCAAAAAATAAATAAGCATTAAAAAAAAAAAGACTCAACCAACTGAGCCACCCGGGTGCCCCGAGACAGGTATACTCTTTAAAGTTCCACGGAAGATTCTGATGAACACATCTAAGCTAACAAAAAAGGACGATTGTACCGAAATATTAAGTACACATTAAAACTTTAATAATATGCACTAAAGTTGCATGAGAAAGTCTACTAGAACCAAAGATCATTTTGTTGCCATTTTTTTAAGATTTTTATTTTTAAGTAATCTCTATATCCAACATGGGGCTCGACCCCGAAATCAAGAGTTGCGTGCTTTACTAACTGAGCCAGCCAGGTAGTTATATATATATAATTACAGTAAACTGAAAAAATAAGTCTGTAATCCCAAATACCAAGAGATGACCTAATTTGATATATTTCCTTCTAGTCTTTTTATTTACTCATTTTAATGTGGCTGAGATCATACGGTATATGCAATTTTGTATCATGCTTTTTTTCCTTCAGCATTTTCCCATATTATTAAAGCAATTTGTTTTAAGCACTGTCTCATTAGGCAACTCAATTTTTTACTTTTATTTTTATTTTACTTATTTTTTTTTTGCAACTCAATTTTTTAAACCATTGTCCTGGCCATTCAGGTTGTTTGCAATTTTCCTCCTAGGTAAAGAATGTATAAGCCTCTCCACTTTCACCATATCATAAAAGAAAAAAAAAATTTTTTTAACACTATTCTTTTGTTTTATACAGAATAAACCTGGCATTCTGTTGAAATACCAGACTATATGCTTATAGTATTAGAAGGAAGAAGACCTCACATGATTTTTAATATTGTCAAAGCAAAACAAACCTATAAATCACCTATGCAACACTATGGTTATGATTAAATACCAAAACAGCTATGGCTCCCTCTAATAATCTTCTCTCCTTAGATGTTTGTAACTACTCTCAAACTAGTAATAGCAAGTTAACCCTTTTTAGTGTTTTGCTGTTTACCAAAAAAACAATTTTTAATATCTCTATATTATCTAAACTCTAAAGCCACATTTCTAATACCTCCAGGACAATTCTACTCTTATATACCTCTGTCACTTCAATTTCAATATATCCAAAGCCCTGTTCTTCACATGAAAAAGGAAATCTAGGGGTTTGGGCAGAACTAGCCAAATGTATAACATAGCAATCACAGTTAATGTAACTTTAGGTCATGCTAACAGAGTTAATGGATAGTCCAGATCAACTGTCTATTGGATAGCCCAAAACACTTCATCTGCCTAATTTTTGAGCACCTTACTATGTGCTACCAATTCAAGGCTAACATAACCAAATTTAATTCCTTTGTTTACCAAACAACACTAAAAACTAGTTCAAGGAAGGTAGAGCTTATCCTTAATCAACTATATATGTATTCCTATTAAGTACTTTAGAATCTGATAAATACCTGGCTTTTTTTTTTTTTAATGTTTATTTATTTTGAGAGAGAGAGAGAGAGAGCAAGTGAGCACGTGAGGTGGGGAGGGGGCAGAAAGAGATGGAGAAAGAATCTTAACTTGCATCAGTGCAGAGCCTGATGTGGGGCTCAATCCCACAACACTGAGATCATGACTTGAGCTGAAATCAAGAGTCGGACACTTAACCAACCGAGCCACCCAGGTATCCCAAAATGTGGCATTTATTGTTTGTACGTAAAATGAAAAAATAAATCAATAAGTGAATTAATAAATATGAAGAGACAAACATGTACTGGATTCTGTGTATCAACCACTGCTACACACAAGACCTACACACAAGAACTCATTTTAATAGTTCTCCAGGTGATTTGTATGCACATTAAAATTTAAGAAGCACTATCTAAACGAAAGGTTCTAACCTGGGGCCCAAGGATATGCCTAGGATTGGAAATAGAAAATGTTAACCAGTTTGCTGGGGAGAAGAGGAAACTATTAACATACAAGTAACTTTATAAAAGGGTAGTCGACTTAACATCAGCATTGTAAGAGAAAACTGAATCTTAAAGTACTTAATGGGTAGGTAATTGTCACATATGAACCAGATCAAAAAGGGTCTTGGATCTTTTGTAGCATCTGATAGAAGGAAAAGAAAGGAAAAGAAAATCACAAACATAAAGGTTTTGCATGTAATTTCAGAAGCTTCAGGCAACCTGAAATCCATCTTCACCTCTTGGATTAAGAACGATGAAATACAGGAGGACCTAGCTGGCTCAGTCAGTACAGCATATGACTCTTGATGTCAGGGTTGTAAATTTGAGCCCCACAATTGGTGTAGAGATCACTTAAAAATAAAATCTTAAAAAAAAAAAAAAAAACCAGAACTATGAACTTTAAAACCACTAAGGCCCTTCCTACTTCAGTATTTTACAATTTCAGTAAATGAAAGGAAGTAAAAGATTCCAAGAATGCCCAAGCATCAAAATTTAGGACAGGTATTAAATATATTATAACAAAATAAAGGTTTACAGATAAATCTCATCACCCAATCTGATGTTCATCAGGGACAGAGACAGAGAGAAAGTCACTAGCGCAAGCAGGTCTGTGGTTATAGGTTTTATGTTTATAGTTCTATGTAAGATTTCATTTAAATATAAAATTCCATGTCAAGAAAGGGTTTGGAAATCACTCTCTCTATTTAACCCTAATATTGAATAGATACTTAAAATCAGGTTCAGAGATCTAACATTGCTTACTCCAAGTCAGGTAGCTGTTCAGAGACAGAGCTGCGACTAGAATCAACTGCCCTTAGTGTGCTCTATTAATCCCAAACTATGGCACTTCTAATGAGGGAGTGTGGGGCACACTGAAGGCAAAGTGCAGGGTAACAGCAACCCCCACCCCCAGGTGGGACATGTAGGATATTCCTTGGACACTCCCAGCTACCCAAAAACAGGAAAGGACAAAACCCAAATGGTTAAACTGTAAGAGTCCGTCAGTTTACCAGAAAAAGGCAATCCCATCAAGCCTAAAGTCCAGGAACTCCCTACAGTCTTAAGGTTAATGCTTTGCTAGAGGGAAAAACCACCTTAGCTTGACAATAGCTAGGCCTCCAGTAAGGCTTTAGCATGTGAAAGTCTCTTTGGAAACTCCCTCTTGACTTTATCTCCCCGGACTCCATAAAAAACGGTCCCCCCTACTACCCCAGTGCAGGTCTTGCTCCCCATGGGTCCCATTCCCATGGTTTAATAAAATCATCTTTTTTGCACCAAAGACGTCTTCAAGAATTCTTCCTTGGCCATCAGCTCTGGACCCCACAAACTCCACCATCACCCCAAAACTTCATCACTTCCTTTTTTGTTCTCTTAATCAAAAGAACTCTTTACTCCCACTATGCACATAACCAAAAAATACAAATTACAGAATCATTAAACAAACGTAGATCTGTGTCTGTGAGCTCTGAGTACATGACAAGTTTTGTGTATCCATGACATAAATTTGAAAGAAATGTTGCTCTTGTATTTTCCTGGAATTCCTCGTAAGGAATCACATCAATTGAATCTGAAAGACATGTTTTTTTTCTTGGTCGATTCTATATGGATTCACAATCTATAAATTAAGATGAATATTTAAAAATTAACAGAATAAACCATTTCAGGCTATGAGCTCCTGAAAGCTTTCATTAGCTTCAAATGCACAGTTACTAGTACTGACAACTCTTTCCTTTTTTTTTTCTAGGTCTTTTGCAGAGTGAATCCCACCTATATATTCAGTCCAATTCTGGACAAGTGGATCTAAAGTTCCTAGCTCAGTCTGAAACTAGTGAAAATATAAGCTAGTTCTATAAGCACCCATGGGAATGGCCCTTTGGCCGACCCTACATTGGATCAAGTGCTGTAATGCAGGCGGAAACTGCAAAAAGCCCAGGAACTCAAGAAGAGCACAAAATAAACTCCTGACCTCCAAAAAAACTAAAAAAAAAAAGAAATGAACAGCAACATGTGACATGAACATATTACTAAATTCATCCTATTTCCTCTCTGTGCACCTCATTCCTGCTTATTTCTTCCTTATATTTACATATATATATGTATGTAAGCCATGTAAGTGTATGTCTCGCCAGTTGCCTTCTTAACATGTACAGTCTTGGGGTGCCTGGGTGACTCAGTCAGTTAAGTGTCCAACTTTGGCTCAGGTCATTATCTCATGGTTCACGAATTCCAGCCCCACGGTGAGCTCTGTGCAGACAGCTGAGAGCCTGTTTCGGATTCTGTGTCTGTCCCTCTTTCTCTGCCTCCCCACTTGCACTCTCTCTCTCTCTCTCTCTCAAAAATAACACCTGTGTATCAATTAAGAAACCAATCAGCCCAAAAGAAAAAAAAAGGACAAAAGATATGAATAGATTATGAAATAGGAAAAAAAAGGGCTGTTAATCACAAGAAAAAATAATTTGACATCAGTTATAATTTTTAAAATGTAAATTATAACTGCAGTAAAGAAACCATTCCTCATCATCAGTGTGATACAGACAAAAGTTTGCTAACATACTGCTGAGTAATGGTGTAAGAAAACAGATATTAATACTTTGTTGGTGAGAAGTTAACAGCTTCTATACAGGGCAATTTGGCAGTATCTACCGCAACTACAAATGCAATTATCCTTAGAGCCAGTAACAACACTTGTAGAATTTTATCCTACAAACATATTCATACACATGTGAAATGACATGAACAAGAATATTTATTGTAGCAATGAGTAAAATAAGACTAGAAATCATTAAGAAGAAATTAAATAAATTGTGATCCTCCTCTTTAATAAAACTCAAAGCAGTTATTTACTGATAACAATCTATCTCCAAGAGCAGTTCTTAAGTGAAAAAAGGTTAAACAAGTGAACATAGTGATGTATACAACATGCTCCCTTTTCATGTTTAAAAACAGAGCATGTGTTTGTATGTTAATGTATTATACTTATAGTATTACATTTTACTAGGGGGATACATAAGAAACCAATAAACTGGTATTAGCTATCTCAGAGGAGACCTGAATGGTTAGCAGACAAGGGAGACTTTTCACTGTATAAGCTTTTATCCCTGTTGAATTTTGTGCCATATGGAATGTATTACCTATTCAAAAATGTAAAATGAATGCTTTTTTTTTTTTTCCTTTAGAGAAAGAGAGAGAAAGACAGTGCCAGGGAGAGGGGCAGAGAGAGAGAGACAGAGAAGACAGGGCTCGGATCCCATAACCCTGGGATCATGACTAAGCTGAAATCAAGAGTCAGATGCTCAACCGAATGAGCCACCCAGGCACCCCAAATGAATTATTTTTAAATTAATTCAATCAAAAGCACTTATAATGGAACATTAGCAAAGACATTTTCTTATAAAGAGCTTCGGATAATAATTTCTAAAATGTCAGAACCAAAATAATACACAGGAAAAGAAAATCACAAAAGGTTCAAAAATAACCAAAATATGTAATATACGGTATATAAGTAGATATTCTAATTTACACTAAAATTACCCAAGACTGAAAAATTCATCTTGCAACATCCTTCAGAAACTATAAAGTAACACCAAGAAAGAAAAAAAAGAGAAAGTCACTAATTATTTAAAATAGAATCTTCTTGGGCATTCTGCCAACAAGGTAAAGGGCAGTGGACTTCCTATTTTTTATCGAAAGATACTTTACAACAAAAACTTCGAAAACTACTATAGGACATCTATTAAAAACAAAACTTCGATATTTGAAGGAGCTGAGAGGATAAACAAATCTCACAACGCTTTAACCATACTAATCAACAAAAAAAAAGATCAAATAACATCAGAAATGAAGGAAGAGAAATAAAAATCAACACCACAGACATAAAAAGAATTATATGAGATATTATGAAAAATTTTATGCCAACAAACTGAACAACCTAGAAGAAATGGGTAAAATTAAATGGAATCAGGAAGAAATAGAAAATTTGAACAGACTGCTCACAATGAAAATGAATCAGTAAAAAAACACTCCCAAGAAACAAAAGTCCAGGATCAGATGGCTGCACAGGTGAATTTTACCAAATATTTAAGCCTGGGTGGCTCAGTAGGTTAAGTGTCCGACTCTTGATTTCAGCTCAGGTCATGATCTCAAGGTTGTGAGATTGAGCTCCATGTCAGGCTCTGTACTGACAGTGGGCACCTACTTTTTCTCCCTCTCTCTCTCTACCCCTGCCCTGGCTCACGCACATGCACATACTCTCTCTCCAAATAAACATTTTTTTAAAAAGATAGTTAATACTTATTCTTCTCAAACTGTTCCAAAATAAAAAAGGAGGGATACAAAACCAGATACCAAAACCAGACAGGTACTACCAAAATAAAACAAAACAAAAATCCTGCAAAACTATAGGCCAATACATACCTCTGATGAATATAAGTGCAAAAACCTCCAACAAAATATTAGCAAACCAAATCCAACAATACATTAAAAGGATCTTTCATCACAGTCAAGTGGAGTTTATTCTAGGGATGCAAGGGTGGTTCAATATTCACAAATCCATCAACATGATAAATCACATTAACGGAAAGAATAAAAACCGTATGATCATCTCCATAAATGCAGAAGAAGCATCCATTCATGATGTACAACATCCATTCATGATGTACAACATCTTCATGATGAAAACTCTCAAGAAAGTGGGTGTAGAGGGAACATACCTCAACATAATAAAGGCCACATACGAAAAAATGCACAGCTAACATCATACTCTATGGTGAAAAACAGAGCTTTTCTTCTAAGATCAGTAACAGAAGAGAGAGGTCAACTCTCAGCACTGTTAGAGTACTGGAAGTCCTAGCCACCACAAGCAGACAAGAAAAAGAAATAAAAGCCATCCAAATTGGTAAGGAAGAAGTAAACTTTCACTATTTACAAATGATACTATATATATATATATATAGTAAACCCTAAAGACTCCACCATAAAACTACTAGAACTAATAAATGAATTCAGTAAAGTCACAGGACACAAAATTAATATACAGAAAACTATTGTATTTCTATAAGCTAATAACGTAGCAGAAAGAAAAATTAAGAAAACAATTCCATTTGCAACTGCACCAAAAATAATAAAATATCTAGGAATAAACTTAATCAATGAGGTGAAAGAGCTGTCATCTCTGAAAACTAAAACATGAATGAAAGAAATTGAAGATGACACAAATAAAAAGATATTCCATGTTCATGAATTGAAAGAATCAATATTAAAATGTTCCACAATACCCAAAGCAATCTAGATTTAACACAATCCCTATAAAAACACCAAAGAGCAGTTTTCACAGAACTAGAACAAAAAATCCTAAAATCTGTATGGAACCATAGAAGACCCTGAATAGTCAAAGCAATCTTGAGAAAAAAGAACAAAGCTGGAGGTATCACAATCCCAGATTTCAAGATACACTACAAACCTGTAGTAATCAAAACAGTATGGTACTGGCACAAAAACACAGAGATCAATGGAACAGAATACAGAGACCAAAAATAAACATACACTTATACGGTCAATTACTCTACAACAAAGGAAACAAGAATACACAATGGAAAAAAAGAGTCTCTTCAACAAATAATGTTGGGACAGCTACATGCAAAAGAATGAAATTGGACTACTTTTATTCACCATCTACAAAAATAAACTCAAAATGGACTAAAGAGAGACCTAAATCTCTCTTTAGGGAAAATATGAGACCTAAAATCATAAAACTCCTAGAAGAAAACATAGGTAGTAACCTCTTTGACATCAGCCAAAGAAACATTTTTCTAGATCTGTCTCCTCAGGTAAGAGCAACAAAAGCTAAAATAAACTATTGGGACTACACCAAAATAAAAAGCTTTTGCACAGTGAAGGACTTGTGAAGGACTCAATCAACAAAATGAAAACACAACCTACTGAATGAGAGAAGATATCTGCAAATGATATATCCAATAAGGGGTTAATATTCATACTATATAAAGAACTTATACAATCCAACAGCAAAAAAACACAAATAATCCAATTAAAAGTAGGAAGAGGACCTGAATAGACATTTTTTCCAAGGAAGACATACCGATAGACAACAGACAAATGAAAAGATGCTCTAATATCACTCTAATCATCGGGGACATGCAAATCAAAACCACAATGAGGTATCCCCTCATGTCTGTCAGAATGGCAAGAAGTAACAAGGGTTGGTGAAGATGTGGAGAAAAAGGAATCCTCCTGCACTGTTGGGTTGCAAATTGGTACAACCACTATGGAGGTTCCTAAAAAAATTAAAAATAGTATTACCATGGGGCACCTGAGTGGCTCAGTAGGTTAAGCATCTGACTCTTGCTTTCAGCTCAGGTCATGATCACACAGTTCGTGAATTTGAGCCCCATGATGGGCTCTGCAATGAGAGCACAGAGCCTGCTTGGGATTCTCTGTCTTGCTCTCACTCTGCCCCTGCCCCTGCCCTGCTCGCATGCTCTTCCTCAAAATAAATTAATTAACTTAAAAAAATAGTATTACCGTATGACCCAGTAATTCCACTACTAGGTATTTACTCAAAGAAAACAAAAACACTAATTAAAAAAGATATATGCACCCCTATGTATATTGCAGCATTATTAATAGCCAAGATATGAAAGCAACCCAGTGCCTATCCATAGAGAAATGGATAAAGATGTGAAATAGATACATATATAAATATACATAAATGTTTATAAATAAGTATATAAATATCTATCTCATATCGTCTCTATCCATTGTGTGTGTGTGTGTGTGTGTGTGTGAGTATATGTGTATATAGAGAGAGAATATAATGCCAAGTGAAGTCAGACTGAGGAAAATAAATACCCTATGACTTCACTTGTATGTGGAATTTAAGAAATAAAACAAAGAGAAAAAAAGACAAACAAAAAACCCCCAAACTGTTAAATACAGAGAACAAACTGGTAGTTGCCAAAGGCAGGGGGGTGAGGAGAATATGGGTGAAATAGGTGAAGAGGGTTAAGAGGTACACTTATCTTGATGAGCACTGAGAAATGTATAGGATTGTTGAATCATTATATTGTACACCTGAAACTAATATAACACTGTATATTAATTATACTTGAATAAAAAATTAAGTAATTAATTATGCCATAACATACAGAATAAATAAAAACTTAACATCTACATTTCAGACCCATAAATTTTCAAGAATTATAGTTGTCAGGCAAAAAACTAAACAGAGCTAATCATTTATTTTAAAAGGTCACATAATGCTTACCTGAAAACTCGCCCATAATTCCCATGCACTTTATATACACCATAGAGTCGATCTGCCACTCTCTGGAATAAATTTTTAAAAGAGATTACTATTAGGTCAAAGTTATATACAGATTATTCTTTAAAAAGATGTCATCTTCATTAAAAAAAAAAAAAAAAAAGCTTAGTACAATAAACTTGAAAAATGTGAAAAATAAAAAATTTCCCAAAGGCTCATCATGAGGTTGGGGAGGAACTAGTGCTATCATCATATTTATGTAACTGCTTTCATATATATATATATATATATATATATATATATATATATATATATATATATATATATATAAAGAACATATAAAGATATATGTTTTAATTATTGCTTTAAAATTTCTTATGTTAAAAGTGGTAAGGGGCGTCTGGGTGGCTCAGTTGGTTAAGGGTCAGACTCTTAGTTTTGGCTCAGGTCATGATCTCACAATTCGTGAATTCAAGCCACACCTTGGGCTCTGCACTGCTTGGGATTCTCTCACCCTCTCTCTCTGCCCTTCTCATGCACTCTTGCTCTGTCTCAAAATAAATAAACTTAAAAAAAAAAAAAAAGGGACAATATTTTTATCCAGCAGGTCAATATTACATTTAATAAATATGACTTTAAATAGCTGCATAAAATTCCACCTAGCAGTGTATACAATATATAACCACTCCTTGTTGGATAGTTATCCCTGATTTTTTCAGTATTATACATAATTTTGTAATAAGCACCTCTGAGAGTAAAGCTTTTCCCAAATTTCAGATTGTTTCCTTATGAAAAAGTCCTCAAAGTGGAATTTACCAGGGTAAAAATATAAACATTTTCAATTTTATTGATAGTTTTATACATAAGTGCCGAACACATACAATATACTTCTATGCTACTTTATCACTATAATGCTTTCTAACCAACACATTAGATGTTTTAATAATAGAATTATAATTTAGATCTAATTATAATTAGATAAATTTTACAAAAGACAAAACATCACATATGATACTTAATGCTTTACTCTCCTGCAAACTATTGTGGACATGAACTAAAGACCAAAAGTAATCCCACATAAAACCCTAAACCCTAAAAAAAAAAAAATTCTTAGTATACAAAAAAATATTCTTGGTTACACAGTTTCTAAATGTAAACACTGAGGATAAATTACCTAATTTGTTACTCAAACATCTGAGGAATTAGGCATTAACCATACAACAAATCCTAACTCTTTCAATACCTCAGCTTAAAGTGAATGAACCAGTATTATAAATACACGGAGCAGATGTAAGAAGAACATAAACTGTTTTCCATCTCTTCTTGGCTTGCTCTAAAGGAACATGTACACACCAGACTAGAGAGCAATACACTACAGGACTGCAGCTTGTTTCTGTAGTCGTATTAGAACATTCAGGTTACCATTGTATATGGCTGCTTTCATAGCAGAACTGAATAGATTTGACATGGATCGTATGGCCCAAAAAGCTGAAAATATTTACTGTCTAGCCTTCTAGTCTGCCCACCTCTGCACCCGACTCAAGACAAAGCTTGTAGTCTTCATTCTGCTTGAAACATTCTAGAGTCATTCCCAGACCTCTCAACTACTTTCTCTAGGATGCTATTTCCCAATTATTTCTGAGCCCTATAGAGTGTCAAAGGTCATTTACTTAAAAAAATTTTTTAAAAATATTTATTCATTTTTGAGAAACAGAGAGAGACAGAGCATGAGTGGGGAGGGGCAGAGAGAGAGGGAGATTCAGAATCCAAAGCAGGCTCCAGGCTCTGAGCTGCCAGCACAGAGCCTGACTGGAGCTCAAACTAGTGACCTGAGCCAAAGTCAGACACTTAACCGACTGAGCCACCTGGGCGCCCCACTTGTTTACTTTTTTAAAGTGATTCCATCATCAAGTAAATTTGGGAAACTCTGAGGTAATAAAATTTAACCAGTAACAGTTTTCCTTCCTATAGAACTTTTTAGCCCTTTAATGCCATATATTAATCATAACTATTCAAGAAAGAGATGGTTTGCACTAGAAAAAATACAGGACTGGCATTTCAGAGAATATAAAATGGAAAATGCCATTCTAGGACACTAACTTTTCTAGATCCTTGTACTTAAAAAAATTTTTTTTCAATATATGAAATTTATTGTCAAATTGGTTTCCATACAACACCCAGTGCTCATCCCAAAAGGTGCCCTCCTCAATACCCATCACCCACCCTCCCCTCCCTCCCACCCCCCATCAACCCTCAGTTTGTTCTCAGTTTTTAAGAGTCTCTTATGCTTTGGCTCTCTCCCAATCTATCAAAAAAAATTTTAATGTTTGTTTATTTTTGAGACAGAGTATGAGTGGGGGAGGGGCAGAGAGCGAGGGAAACACAGAATCCGAAGCAGGCTCAAAGCTCCGAGCTGTCAGCACAGAGCCCGACGTGGGGCTCCAAACGCATGAACTGCGAGATTGTGACCTGAGCCAAAGTCGGACTTCAACCAACTGAGCCACCCAGGGCGGGCGGGGGGGGGGGGGGGGGGGTTCTTTAAAGATCAAACCTCTTCTTGAAAGCTGAGTGTTTTATCATAAGATATTAAGTATGGAAGAGAGGGAGAGAGCTTATTAAGCAACCATGTAAAAACAAAAACTGCAAGAAAGTACAAATGCAGATCCAAAATAAATGTTCAAAGATAAAGTTTGTGAATCCCAATTACTTAAAAGTTTATTTCTTTAAAGTATATCACTCTTGGCAGCTGGTATAAAAGGAGCTTCTACCAGAGTAATTAGAACTCTGGAAAATATTTTGGTCCACAGAGTATGCCCAAAAGAGGCAAGAGTCTTCCTATATTAAAAAAGATGAGCAACCACATGAGGAATTACCTACCCATGAACTAGGCAATACACTTAGCAGTTGTTATGGGACCAACACTGTTTCTGATATCAACTATTCATGGAAACAAATGGATCTAGCTAACTAAAACATGAAATGACTTATCTAGATCATTAGACAGTGGGAAAGAAGAACCAAAGAAAAACTATTAATCAAAAATTATCATTTCTAGAGAAAAGGAAAAAACAAAAATGACACAGAAATAAAACAGGAATAATTAAAACCTAAAACCATATTAATTCATTGGTCATTGGTAATCAAGAATTTTGGTGCCGGGAAAAGGGGCTGAACCCAATGACTTAGTCCAGACTGCTATTCGATTTCATTTCTGTTGACAAGTCTTTCTTTCTGAAAACTGACCATCTGACAACTGACATGAAAAGAGTGACAACTAGCATATTCAGTGACAACAGAAGAAATGTAACAAACTCATCCAATCATTCTACCCAGCTCGGAATCATTTGGAACTGTAAGAATGCCCTACTCTATCCTCACTCAAGTAGTAGCTGATTAAATGTGAAAAAGGACACTTTTGGGACATTCTATTAGATGATCTTATTTTGAAAATCTAGACATGCCTAGCTTTTCTTTTCTTTCCTTCTTTTGAACTATCTCCTAAGGATTCAAGATTATGAGATTTAAGACTCTGGATACTTACTGCCACAACGGTTCCCAAAGAGCTGCATGTAATATTTTATACTGCCACCATCACTAAATAGTTCACAAATACTAGATATTACCATCTTTATGACTACAAATCAAATGTTGAGTAGTATCTTAATAACTATAATTTGCATTTTTACAATATTAGCAAACTTAAACATTCTTCCCTCCCTTTTAAATTTGAATTTTCCCTAAAGAGGCAGCAGATATTGTAATAGGAAATATGAGATTTGCAGTCAAACAAATGGGAGTTCAAATTCCAGCACCTTCTCACTTTAGGGTTTAACTTTGGAGATTTATTAAACCATGCAAGCCTTGGTATCATATCTTTCTTTTGCAAATGTGGAAATGACTTTCATCACATGACTTTGTGAGGATCAAATGACATTTGTTAGGGTCCTGGCTATAAGAAGGATGACTCAATGAAAATCTGTTCTCTTCTCAATCTTGAATTCATGTCCTCTGTCAATAAACTGTTGTAGGCAGTTAAGAGCATGAGCTCTAGAGTCAGACAGACAAAATAGGAAATTCTGGCTCCACACATCTATTATAGTGTGGTACCACTTTAATTTCTTTTGCCTCTGTTTCCTAATCTACAAAATGGGAACAACAATAATATCTATCTTTAAGGACTATTGTGGGAACTGGGCAAGAATATTATATGTGTGAGCACTGGCTGATATACAGTGGTAAATATATGTTAGAAATCAGTATTATCTTTTTGTTGTTGTTTACAAAACACTTTATTTCATCTGAATCGCATAATTCTATGAATAAGGCACCTTCATATAACAAATATTTATTCAGTACCTACTATGTGCCAGGCATATATTCCCATTTTCTAGCAAAGAAACTAACCCTGAAAGGTTACTGAATTTGTCGGGAGGACCCAGTAAATGGCAGAGACAGGTCCAAAGCCAGCTCTTCTTGGTTCAAGGCCACCCACCCTTTCCTGTTGTTCTGTTTTGATGTCTTAAATATTTAAGTTTTTAACCGATCTATAACTTATTTTTTGTCTTTTCTACTTTGAAAAGAATTCTCCTTGACAGAAAAGACAATCAAATAATTCTATTTTTTTTTTAAACGTTTATTTATTTTTGAGACAGAGAGAAACAGAGCATGAATGGGGGAGGGTCAGAGAGAGGGAGACACAGAATCTGAAACAGGCTCCGGGCTCTGAGCTGTCAGCACAGAACCCGACACGGGGCTCGAACTCACGGACCGCGAGAGCATGACCTGAGCCGAAGTCAGCCGCTTAACTGACTGAGCCACCCAGGCACCCCTCAAATAATGCTATTTTCATCTGTTAAGAATTCATCATCTGTCTCAAAAAAATAAATAAAAAATAAATTTAAAAAACCCAATTCATCATCTGTCTCAAGAAGCATCTAAGACTTCTTGACACTCTGTTACAAAAGGCCCTCCCTGTGGTGCTTTTTGTGTTGTTTGTAGGCTTCTCTCTGCGTTAGGACTTTAACCTTTCATTTTTACTTTTCTGTTACTGTCCATGACTAAACAGCCTTTCTCCCCATTTTAGAACAATAGAAATTTTAGCCAATCAGGGGCACCTGGATGGCTCAATTGGTTAAGCATCCAACTTTGGCTCAGGTCATGATCTCACAATTCATGGGTTCGAGCCCCATGTCGGGGTCTGTACAGAGCACCGAGCCTGCTTTGGATTCTGTGTCTCCCTCTCTCTCTCTCCGCCCCTCCCATGCTTGCGCTCTCTCTCTCTCTCAAAATTAAATAAACATTCAAAAAAGTTTTTTAAAAAAGGAAGAAATTTTAGCCAATCAGAAAGCATCCTGTATCGTTCACTGGCATTTCTCTCATTTACTCAGTCAGAATTTCAATTTGACTTATAGATCAAGTGCTGCTTTTCTTTCAATAACTCAAGCTACCTTTAATGTCAATAAAGTTTCTAAAGTTTTCATCAAGTTTAGAATAGGGGCACCTGGCTGGTTCAGTTGGTAGAGCATGTGACTCTTGATCTCAGGGTTGTGAGTTCAAGCCCCATGTTGGATGTAGAGATTACTTAAAAATAAAATCTCAAACAAACAAATAAAAAAAGTTTAGGATAAATACCTATACCCAGAATTCTCTTACTTATGTATTACAAACTCTTTGATGACAAAGCTGTTTTCTTTAAAGATTCTTTTCACATATAAATTATTAACCAGTTCTCCCAGGCTGGTTATAATTAAATTCAAGAATCAATTTATCTTAACTATAGAGAACAAACTGATGGTTACCAGAAGGGAGGTGAATGGGGGGATGGGTAAAATAGGTGATGGGATTAAGGAGTGTACTTGTCGTGATGAGCACTGGGTGACATACAGAATTGCTGAATCACTATACTGTACACCTGAAACTAATATAACACTACAAGTTAACTACACTGGAATTTAAAATAAAATAAAAGTGGCTCCGGTCATGATCTCACAGTTTGGGAGTTCGAGCCCCGTGTCGGGCTCTGTGCTGACAGTTCAGAGCCTGGAGCCTGCTTCAGATTTTGTGTTTGCCTCTCCCCTGCTGGCATTCTGTTTCTCTCTCAAAAAATAAATAAATAAATAAATAAATAAATAAACAAACAAACAAACAAACCTTAAATTTTTAAAAATAAAATAAGCAATTTATCTGTTTTTTTCAGATATTTTTAAACATAAAAATGTCAGCATATACATTCGTTTGTTCATTCATTCAATGACTAGATAATGAATGTCTACTATGAGTTGGGCATTGTTCCAGGGATTTAGCAGTGAGAAAACAAAGCTGCTCTTGTGGAGCTCACATACACTAGTAGGGGAGATAATTAACAGATTAATCCAGAATACAATGTCAGATAGTGTTGTTATAAATAGCAATGACAGAATATGACAGAGAAATGACAGAATATGAAAAATGACAGAAAATGATAGAAAACTGCATCTTATTTCATGCAAGATTCCCAAGATAGATTTCTCTGAGGAGGCATCTAAGGCAAGAAATGAATGGCAAAAGAGAACAAGCCAAGAGAGGTTCTTGAAGGTGGGGCATGTGGGAAAAGTGATACAAGCATGGGGAAGAGCAAATAAAAGTCCTAGGGCAGAAACAAGTTTGGTATGGTTAAATTTTCCCATAATCTTTAAAGGTTATTAAATATTAACCACTTTTAAAAATATACTTTCAGCAGAAAGTCAGACATCATCACTATTGTATCATGCCTTATGACAATTTTCTCGTTTTATGAAAGCAATCACATAAACCTCTCTTCAGGACACAATCTGACAACAACAGTCCTGCCTCCCTCCTTAAGGTCTCACTTAAATGCACTCCCTATGCTTCATGGATTTTCTGAGTGTTTACCTGTTACACTCTGTTCAGTTCACCACTCATCTCTGAGATTTCTGATAAATCTGATTCTAGCTGGTTTTTCTGCTTTGTCCTTTAGTTTCTTCTGGGTCTGAACACTGTTTGAGAGCTTCTCAATACTTGGGGTTAGCCATGTGACCTGTGTAATAGTGTACCTCTGCCTACTCCAACTCTCAGAACTGCTGACCCTGCTGTTAAACAAAGCTTTCTACAGTGCCCTCCGCCCTTCCTTTTGGTTGAAGGCCTTTAAAAAGATACAGCGTTAACAATCCCTATCAAAGTAACACCACCATTCTTCACAGAGCTAGAACAAACAATCCTAAAATTTGTATGAAACCAGAAAAGACCCCAAATAGCCAAAGCAATCCTGAAAAAGAAAACCAAAGCTGGAGGCATCACAATCCCAGACTTCAAGCTATATTACAAAGCTGTAATCATCAAGACAGTATGGTACTGGCACAAGAACAGACACTCAGATCAATGGAACAGAACAGAGAACCCAGAAATGGACCCACAGACATATGGCCAACTAATCTTTGACAAAGCAGGAAAAAATATCCAATGGAACGACAGTCTCTTCAGCAAACGGTAATTGGGAAAACTGGACAGTGACATGCAGAAAAATGAACCTGGATCACTTTCTTACCCCATACACAAAAATAAACTCAAAATGGATGAAAGACCTAAATGTAAGACAGGAAGCCATCAAAATCCTCAAGAAGAAAGCAGGCAGAAACCTCTATGACCTCGGCAGCAACAACTTCTTACTTGACATGTCTCCGGAGGCAAGGGAAACAAAAGCAAAAATGAACTACTGGGACCTCATCAAAATAAAAAGCTTCTGCACAGTAAAGGAAACAATCAAACTAAAAGGCAACCAATGGAATGAGAGAAGATTTTTGCAAATGATATAGCAGATAAAGGGTTAGTATCCAAAATCTATAAAGAACATATCAAACTCAACACCCAAAAAAGCAAATAATCCAGTGAAGAAATGGGCAAAAGACATGAATAGACACTTCTCCAAAGAAAACATCCAGGTGGCAAACTGACACATGAAAGATGCTCAACATCACTCATCATCAGGGAAAATACATATCAAAACCACAATGAGATATCACCTCACACCTGTCAGAATGGCTAGCATTAACAACTCAGGCAACAACAGATGTTGGCGAGGATGTGGAGAAAGAGGATCTCTTTTGCACTGCTGGTGGGAATGTAAACTGGTGCAGCCACTCTGGAACACAGTATGGAGGTTCCTCAAAAAATTAAAAATAAAACTACCTTTATGACCCACCAATTGCACTACTAGGTATTTATCCAAAGGATACAGGTGTGCTATTTCGAAGAGGCAAAGCACTCTAATGTTTATAGCTGCACTAATGACAATAGCCAAAGTATGGAAAGAGCCCAAATGTCCATCGACGGTTGAATAAAGATGATGTGGTGTATATATATATATACACAATGCAATATCACTCAGCAATCAAAAGGAATGAAATCTTGCCTTTTGCAACAACGTGGATGGAACTAGGGTGTATTATGCTAAACGAAATTAGTCAGAGAAAGACAAATATCATTTTGACTTCATCCATATGTGGAATCTAATACACAAAACAGATGAACATAAGGGAAGGGAAGTAAAAATAATATAAAAACAGGGAAGGGGATAAACCATAAGAGACTCTTAAATACAGAGAACAAACTGAGGGTTGCTGGAGGCATTTTGGGTGGGGGGATGCGCTAACTGGGCAAGGGGCATTAAAGAGGACACTTGGGATGAGCACTGGGTTTTATATGTAGGTGATGAATCACTGGATTCTACTCCTGAAATCATCACTGCACTGTATGTTAACTAACCTGATGTAAATTTTTAAAAATTTAATAAATTTTAAATAAACAAATAAATAAAATTTTAAAGATATAAAGAAATAAAAAGATACAGCTTCCATAATCAGCCAGACCTCTAATTTAAATAGATTCTCAGGGTGCCTGGGTGGTTCAGTTGGTTAAGCGTCCAACTTTGGCTCAGGTCATGATCTCATGGTTCGTGAGTTCGAGCCCCACATCAGACTCTGTGTTGACAGCTTGGAGCCTGCAGCCTGGTTTGGATGCTGTGTCTCCCTCTCTGTCAACCCTTCCCCTGCTCATGCTGTCTTGAAAATAAACAAACACTAAAAAAAATTTTTTTCTCATTTTTTCTAAAAAATAAATAGATTCTCGAAGGTTTCTAACATAAAAGTCAAAGCTGTATCAATTATTCTTCCAGTCTTCTGGGGTGTCTAGACACATGTCCTCTTCCCCAACCTTTCAACAAGAAGCAGTGTCTAGTTACCTTATAAACCCAGTTTCCCAGTACCCAGTTCTTGACGCTAGCCTACTAATTCTCACATGGACCTTTTATTAGAAAGTATGTTATAATTTATTTAAGAGGTCTAATGGTACTCTGAATGGTTAAAAAGGAAATTGGGCCAATATAAAGACTTCAGGAAGGATTTTCTTCCCCTTATTTTAATACTTTTTACTATGGTAATCTTCAGAGAACAGTAGAATATATTTCCATTTCGCAACACCTACCTTCAACAATTATTATATGGCTAATCTAGTTTCATTTAAACTGCCCCCACTTTCCACTCTTCACCACTCATTAAAACAAATCCCAGATAATATATTCCACGAGGATTCCAATCAGCATAAATGTGATCCTAGACCTGGTAACCCAGGGTCTTTCAGAGTTTTTAGCAAGTTCTAAGGGTTCCATGTCTACCACAGCCAAACCATAGGGCTAAGTACAGTGATTATGCCTCAATTTTTAGTTTGTCATGGCAAACCATTACCCCAAATAAGTTTATTTAGGACAATTTAAGAGTACAGACACAAGATGGCCTAACATATATAAACTTTTTCACAGACCTTTAAAACAACCTTGAAAGTATAAAGATATTATTACATGTAGATCTAAACTCCCACACTTATTTAATTATATTCCAACACTGAAATGGTAGGCCTTTTCACAAGAAGTCAAAACAACCATATACAAACTACAGAGAAACAACAGTTAAAATGCTTCAAGCTGTCTGTACCAGAGAACACTTCATATATTTTTTTAAATGCAGTTTGGATGATGAACATGCCAAATTTAAATGCAAGAATCAGCTATTTATCATAAATACCATCCATTACTTAAAAACGTGATTAGGTGAGAAGCACATCCTTATAAATGTGCATCAAAAAGCTCCTGGGGACCACTTACAGCTCTGACTCGAAGAAGATGTGAGATGACAGACTGTAGTTCATCACTGTAGTGTTTTAGTTCAGTAAATCTCCTGAAACAGGAAACAAGGGAAACATCATTTTTTTTCTCATGGAAACAAGTCAAAAACTGAAAGACAAAAACAGCAGTTCTTGAGAATAATGAAACTGATTCTATTTAACCATATGCTGGCCTTATGCACACACCAATACAAATTCAAAAAATTCTAAAATAAAGCAACCATATTTTCTTTTGGTATTACTAAAGACAAGAAAAATACTTCATAATTTATACTGTGGAACTGAGATAAAGATAAAAGTTATATGAAAAGTTACTTGAAAACAAAAAACAGGACAAAAACTTATGGTGCTAAAAAATGTTCTGATGCAACCATAAACTCATGGTCTCTAACCTCAATCTTCATGCTGATCAATAATCTTTGTTTCCCTAATCTAGTAACTACAGTTCTGCAAAAAGACCTGAAATTTCTGATACCACCACCTATCACTCTCCAACCAGGCTTCACAAATTAAACACAAGCCATTAGTAGGAACCACCTCCACCTCTATCTCCTGCCAGTAAACATATCTACATCTATTATTTCTTCCTTCCCTCTAAGATCCTTCTTCCCATCAATACTCTAGACTCTATCCCAGCTACACCCCATATTCCTATTTTCTAAATTCCTCTCTCTGCAAGCTCCTTCTCATTAGCATATCAATTAACTCTCCTATATTAAAACACATACATATATTCCCTTGACAACACATCCAACTGTTAACACTCTCGTTCCCAGCCATTTCACAGGCACACTTTAACAAGGTACTCTCTCTAGCAACAGTCACTTTCCATGCACCATGCGGCCCAATGCAATCTAGTTTTGCCTCCAACACCAGCAGAGAAATACTCCTGACAAACTCACTAACTATTCTCATGTTGCTTAAAACCCAACAACAGACTTTAGTCCTCATCTTTCTTGATCCTTTCAGCAAGTTAACAGCTAACCTCACCCTCCTCCCAACTTTAGCATGCAAAGAGGCCCTAAAGTGTCAGAAACACTAAGGAGGGCCTCTCAGTAGGACAAGTGTGTGAACAAGCAAAACTGTACACAAAGGCCCTAGAGGGACTCAAGAATCTGAAGGTATAACCCAAATAATTCAAATGGTGCTAATCTTCAGATTATACTTTGGAAAACACCCTCAAGGCGTTGGCACTCCTTAGGATCCAATCCTGGGTCCTCAGCCATCTTAATCAATCTTTCAATCTATACATTTCATGTGACTTACCATTCACAAAGCTTCACAGTTATGGCGTACGTGTTACTGAATTCCAAATGTCTACCTCCTGCCCGAATCTCTCTCCTAAACACCAGACCTTTGTACTTTTACATATCTAGAGCTTAACTTATCTTCCCCGTCCCTCCCAAAACCCTCTTCCCTATGTTCCCTAGCATTCTAAAGAAGAAAACCTGGGTGCCATCTATATTTCCTGCCCCTCTTTTGCTCCATTCATTCTACTAATCACTTGGTCTACCTCCAAATATTGCCCAAATATTGTCTAAATATTGCCACATAAAAGTAGAAGACTCATCTCCAAAAGTAGAAAGTTCATCTCCAAACTGCTCTTAGCAGTCTAGTTTGAAGAAATTTATTTTATTTCAAAATTATTTATTTATTTATTTATTTTTTAGTGATCTCTACACCCAACATATGAGTAAACTTACAACCTCAATCAAGAGCCACATGCTCTTCCGACTGAGCCAGCCAGGCACCCCAGTTTGAAAAAATATAAACATGCATGAAGCTAGTATCATTTTGGTAATCCCAACAATCTTTCCGGTTTTCTACATTTTAAGAAAGGGCAGAATAAAAGTATTTTAGTGCTGTAAACTATTTTAGTAACGGTATGAATAATAATTATATATTGGGCCAGCTAGACCCACTATATAAAATACATGTAATATATAATATAGCTAGAACAGAGATTCTGTATGTGAAGAATCTGGCTTAACAACGAATGGCATGAAGGCACCTGGCTGGTTCAGTAGAAGGACTATGTGATTCTTTGGGGTTTTTTTCTTTAATTTTATTTATTTATTCTGACAGAGTGAGAAAGGGAGGGCGAGAGAGAGAGAGAGAGAGAGAGAGAGAGAGAGAGAGAGAGAGAAGATCTTAAACAGGATCTGTGTTACCAGCCCAGAGTGCAACACAAGGCTCGAACTAATGAACCATGAGATAATGACCTGAGCCGAAACCAAGAGTCGGCTGCTCAACAGACTGAGCCATTCAAGCACCCCAGGAGTATGGGACTCTTGATCTCGCGTCATTAGTTTGAGTCCCATATTGAGTGTAGAGATTACTTAAAAATAAATAAATAAAACTTTAAAAAAAAAAAAAAAAGAACGATATAGATAATTCTTTTATCTAGAACTTAAGGCAAACAAATTCTATTACTAATTATACATTAACTACACACTTTAATAAGAACAGGGGCAAAACTGCTTTGGTTATGTTACTGTTCATATCAAATTTAAAATTTCATATATAATATGGTTATTAAATAAAATTTTATAATCCAGAAACCTAGTTAGGTCAGAAAAGGGAAGATAAACATTCAATTGATAAAATATTTTTCATTAAATTGAAAAACATTCAAGACAAAATATTAATATTACAATATTAACTAAAAATAGTCTCATCTACATGCTCCTCTAGTGCATGCACATTCACCAAAGTCATAAAGCTAGCTTACTAGGTTTTTCAAAGAGGTTGACTTAAAATTTTATCTAAAGAGCGTCTCTTATATACCATACCCGTCATTATAACCCTTACAGTGGAACCTTAAATGCATATTACTAAGTGAAAAAAGCCTATCTGTAAAGGCTACATACTGTATATGACATTCTATAAAAGGCAAAACTATGGAGATTACTGGTTGCCAGGGGCTGGGATGGAGGGATAAACAGGCAGAGCACAGAGGATTTTTAGGACACTGAAAATACTTTGGAGTTTTTTTTTTTTTTTGGTGGGGGTGGGAGGGTCTTGGTGTTGTTTTTTGTTTAAATTTCAAGTGGGTTCCATGCCCAACACGGGGCTTGAATTCATGACCCTGAGATTAACAGTCACGTGCTCTACCAAGTGAGCCAACCAGGCACCCCAGCCCCAGGACAGTTAAAATACCTTATATGATACTATTAATGATGGACATATGCCATTATACATTTGTCATAATATACAACACCAAGAGTGAACCCTAATGTAACGTCTTCAGGTGATAACAGTGTCTTAATATAGGTTCATCGATTATAACAAATGTACCATTCTGGTGGGGGATATTAACAGTGGGGGTAATTGTGCAAGTGTGGGGGCAGAGGATATATATGGGAGCTCGATGCTGTCCATTCAATTTTTCTGTAAAACTAAATAGAACTCCTCTAAAAGTCTATTAAAAAAAAAAAAAAAAACTTCAGTGGTTACCATCACAATTTCCTGTTTACCAAAACTTTAAATATTTATATTTTATATTCAAAATTTATATTAAAAACCAAATACATGATTTCTAAAGTCAGGCATAATATATTATCAGACTATGCAAACCCAGCCTTTGGTAAGAATTTACACCACATAGAAATTAATGTTGAAGGCTTAACTAGAGAAATTCTAACACAACTCATGAACTTGGCAGCCAAAAATGCAAAAGCCTAATCTGCTCAAACACCTTTCTAACTGAAAAGTTCAGCTGAATCAAAGGCCAGGTAAAGGTCCATAAAATGAAAAGTCTGAATTACCCACCTAATTCAGAGAATGAGTAAAATCAAAATCTTAAGAAATGCCTAGGAACCACCCTAAGGACATTTTATTGTGAATGCATGGGTTTCCTTAAATATAGAAATGGTCTCATCACAAACACCTAACATTAATGAAGTCAAGTAATCGTCATACAGATACATCTCCATGAAATTATTCCACTAGTATGCATTTATCTATCAAGTTTTCTTGGTGTACAAAGTAGTTTATTATTAAATATACATAATACATATAATCTTCTTGAACTTTGTACATATTTGATAAGCAAAGCCATATAGGGAAAACTATTTCATATGAAATTAAAAATTACTTCTCTCATTTTTCTGATATCTTCAACAACATTTTAAATAAATCCTTCTAGGAAAAAACAGCGGTTTAATTTTCTGATACTTCAGTTACTTGCAACCTTAAACCTAATTAAGTTACCAAATCTCAAAATCAGTTTTAGACTGTAAAAGGATTTCAGTAATGTGAATTATTATTTAAATTAGTAAATAAAGTGCATACATTCAGAAATGAAAAATTAAATAAATTGATAGACATCATTCAAAACAACATTGTAACTGTTATTAAAACAAAACCTTACTTGTCTGGGTTTTTCACTCTGAATGTTGCATTAAGCGCTTTTAACCTGGAGTCTGCCTGGAAAAAATAATTTGTTCACTTAATACAATTACATTTCAGGGTATAAATCCAAACAGTTTTACTTTCCCTTTAGAATTAAGATGCTCAAATACAGTTGTCTTCATATCATTTGTCAAACACATTAAACGTATCTAAAAAAAAACAGCAAAGTAGTTATTTCTGAAAACACTACAAAAACTGTTAAGAATTAAACTGAATAACATGGCATTCAATGATACCAAAGTAAAACAATTATAAACATCACTATATTAACAGGTATACACACACACACACACACACACACACACACACACACACACACACACACAGCTCTGCATTATTGTAACTCAGAATAAATCACATGGAAGAAGTAGTTTACCTTTCTCTAAATCAAGAAAAGGAACGATAAACTAAATAAAACGACTGCTCTGAAGCATATACATTACTGCAGGTAGTTCCCAGGAATCCACACCAAATGTACATTGGTTTTTTTCATTTTCACGATCACTATTTTAAAAAAGGAAGAACTGAGGCACCTGGATGGCTCAGTAGGTTAAGTGCCTGACTTCGGCTCAGGTCATGATCTCGCAGTTTGTGGGTTCCTGCTGACAGCTTGGGGCCTGGAGCCTGCTTCGGATTCTGTGTCTCCCTCTCTCTCTGCCCCTCCCCTGCTCATGCTCTCTCAAAAATAAATAAACATCAAAAAAAATGTTTTTAAACAAAAGAACTATGGAAATGCCTATACTAAATACTACATACTAAATTAAGTAAAACATGTGAGATGAAATCAAATTACTTTCTAGCTGACAGAAAATGTTACAACACAACCTTTTTTAAAAATTTTTTTAAATGTTTATTTTTGAGAGGGACAGAACATGAGTGGGAGAGGGGCAGAAAGAGCCAGAGATACAGAATCCATAGCAGGCTCCAGGCTCTGAGCTGTCAGTGCAGAGCCTGATGCAGGGCTCGAACCCACGAACTGTGAGACCATGACTTGAGCCCAAGTCGGACACTTAACTGACTGAGCCACCCAGGCACCCCAAGAAAACACAACTTTTTAACTATTTTTTAAAACTTTTTAACTATCTTTACTTACTCTAGATAACTGCTCTCAAAGGAGGAACAGAGGGATCAGCACTAAATAATAATTGTATTCTATAAAATTTATACTTAATATATCCAAGTCATAGCCAAACTTCACACACACACACGCACACACACACACAGAAAGAAAAGAAAAGAAAAGAAAAGAAAAGAAAAGAAAAGAAAAGAAAAGAAAAGAAAAGAAAAGGAGAAAAAACACTAAATTATGTTTCTGACCAGGCACAGAAACTACATAAAAGGTGGTTCAATCAGGAATCAATTTTTTTAATGTTTTATTTATTTTTAAGAAAGAGAGAGAGAGAGACAGAGTGTGAGTGGGGGAGGGGCAGAGAGAGAGGGAGACACAGAATCTGAACCAGGTTCCAGGCTCTGAGCTGTCAGCACAGAGCCCGACACGAGGCACGAACCCATGAGCCATGAGATCATGACCTGAGCCAAAGTCAGATGCTTAACCGACTGAGCCACCCAGGTGCCCCCATTTTTTTTTTTTTTTAAGAGAGAACGTGAGCAAGGGAGAGGGGCAAAGGGAGAGGGAGCGAAACCCAAGTAGGCTCTGCATTCAGTGCAGAGTCCAACATGGGGCTCAATCCTACAACCCTGGGATCATGACCTAGGCTGAAATCAAGAGTCAGACACTCAACTGACTGAACCACCTAGGTGCCTCAGTTTCACTCCACCTTACTGTATCTCCTTTAAAACAGTACTACTTGAAATCATCTTAGTTGTTTACTTGTTTCTTAGCTGCCCACTAAAAGAGTCGTAAGAAAGCACAACGTGAATGGTGCTCCTGGAGTTATACAATGGCTGCCATGGCAATACGTTATTTAATCTGCTTTGTTCATTGCTATATCCCAGTGCCTCACAAAGCGTGGCACAAGACCAACATGCAGGAGGTAACGACTGAATAAAAAGTAACCCCAACTATTCTACAGCCCCGACTATCTTCCTTCCCACGTTCTCTGTTAGTCCCACTTCTTCTCCTTTTCCAGTTCCTATTAAATATTTTACTTTCCTTATGCTGGATTTTGTCTTCCCTTTGTTATTTCATTTTCTGATTCTTCTCTTCCCCCACACCTTGCCTAGTAAGCCACTACCCAGCTTGGGCCTCTCTAATGTTCCTCTTCCCTGGCCCCCAAGTTGACTCCACCGCAAGGTTCTTTATTCCTGTCTCAGCTCAAATGTTATCTCTTCAACCATGTGACCCAGTTTACCCAGGACAGTCCTGGTTTATGCTTGTTGTCCTAAACTCATTATTATTATTTTTTTTAACATTTATTTATTTTTGAGACAGAGACAGAGCATGAACAGGGGAGGGTCAGAGAGAGAGGGAGACACAGAATCTGAAACAGGCTCCAGGCTCTGAGCAGTCAGCACAGAGCCCGACGCGGGGCTCGAACTCACATACCGCGAGATCGTGACCTGAGCCAAAGTCGGACGCTTAACCGACTGAGCCACCCAGGCGCCCCGTCCTAAACTCATCATTAATAGGACCCCTTTTTACTCTCAAGAGAGTCCCATTAGAATAATAAATCTTATGGTCACCTATCTCAAAAAAATCCTTGAAAACAAAAATTCTGTACCATCATACCCTTTAACAATACCCTTTAAAGTATCTTATTGATTTAAACATTAATTTAATGTCTCTACTACAATATAAGCTCGATAAGAATAAGGGAGTTTATGTTTTCAGCTCATTCACTACTGTTTCCACAGCACCTAGAAGAGCACCTGACACTCTGTAGGCACCCAGCCACAGTGGCTCTCTGAGAATTTCTGTGTAATATACAGATTAGCAGAAATTTTAAAGTTTATTTATTTTGAGAGAGAGAGTGAGCGAGCAAGCAGGGGAGAGGGGCAAAGGGGGAGGGAGGGTGAGAGAGAGAGAAAGAGATAGAAAAGAGAATCTCAAGCCAGCTCCACACTCAGCAGGGAGCCCAATGCAGGGGCTCAGTCCCACAACTGTGAGATCAGGACCTGGGCCTCAACCAACTGAACCACCCAGGTGCCTCTAGCAGAAATTTTCGAAGTCTGGACTATGGGCATTGGCAGTCTCTACTCCAAGCAACAGACAGGGTCCTGGATTCTTCTGAGTTAACCTAAATTCATTTAAGATCTGGGCATATGGATGACACTTTCATGACAGTAACTTACTGAGTTATTGGAGTTAAAACAATATCACCTTACTCTAAATCAACTAGTTTATATGTTCGTTACTCTAAACTCTTTGCTCTTTTACTGAATTGGTTAACATGAATATTTATATAAATACACAAGACAAAGAACACCAACACAGAGCACTGATGAAGAGTTAGTGCTCATGTTTGTATTAAATACAGCACTGATAAAAAGGCAGTAGATTTTTATAATTATCTTGCTGGGTAAAATAATTAAATATTTTTAAGAAAATATTAATCTAGTAGGCCAAAACTATATATTAAATTAAACGTGCGTGAGAAAAGGAAAACTAAAGTAAGGTTACATTTCAATCTGAGAATGACAATCCAAAGGCCAAGGTTAAAATATAAATATTTGGTCTGATTCAGAACAATCTTTTTTTCACAGAAATAGTTTCCAATACTTCCTTTACCAACCAATTTTACATAATTACAAAATTTATAACCAAACACAGAGGTAACATGAGATAATAACACACACACACACACACACACACACACACACACATATGTATATATACAAACCTCACATACATGTTTGTGTATATGCATGTACGCACGGACATGTATGTGTGAGGTGGTCTAAAAACATTCTATCTTACAACAAAACTTAAAATAAGAAACAGTCACAACAAAATAAGGAATACAGCAGGATGTAAGGATTTCTAAACTCTCCTCATAACATCTTATTTTCTGCTCCATTTCATTAAAAGCCTGATTTCAAATTATTAATACTGCACATTAAGTATTACTTTCAAAGACTTTCTAAAAGTGAAACTGAGGTTATACCATGAGGCAACCCAAACATGAAACATTTTAACTAAACTCTTAAATAGCACCTATACACAAGATTCAATGCACTCAGTAAACAGCATAGTCTATATAGATGGAAGAAACTCAAGAGCTTTTTCAAGGTCACCAAAGTCATGGCCAAAACCTAGGTGCAAGGACAAATGATTGCTGATTTCTAAACTAGTGACTAAATCTTGACTATTACATAAAGAGAAGTCACTAAAACAACTATGTTTTACTTTTCTCTTTTCCTTAATATCAGATGCTAACATCTTGGACTAGTTCTCAGAAAACCCTATCAAAATATAAACATTTTTCAAAGTTTTGAGTTATTTCAAATCCAACTCTAAATTAAAATTCAAGTATTCTGAGTGCCATAAAGTAATGAATTATAGCCAAGAAGATTCTAATGTTTTCATGCAACCTGCCAACAAAATGTTTATAAATTAGAATCAGCTTATGACAGAATTAGATACTTGATTATATTTTCCATGCAGAAACAAATTTTTCTCTTTCTAGTTTTTCGTGCTAAATTTCAAATACCTATGTGCCAATACATAAATCTCCAGGGGTGTTTTCAAAACTACTATAAAGACATTTTGTTCTTGTTGCCAAGACCTATTGAACTTTTGTTACTGTACTATCATATGAATTGTTTTATAAATGTATAGATTATATAAATTTACATTACATTTTTCTACTTACCTATTCAGTTTACAGAAGAGATGAAAACTTTAAAAATTTGCCAATATTACATTACTTTGGGGGACGATAGGGTGAGTAGACAGGAATTAGGGTGGCCATCTCACCATACCTTATTTTTCAATTTTTAGATAACAATTTCATTCCCAAACACTAATTATAATTACTAAATTTGAAAAGCTGTGTCACTAATGGATACCAATTCAAAATGACTCCTATGCCCAAAGATGACCACCACATCCCAGCAGACAGAAGCAGCACGACGCATGGCTCATCTTCTAGTCTGCTCTGACTGGGAAACCCAAGCTCAATTCTTCAGAACTGTCTTTCATATCTGATAAAGAATGAGCAAGTGTGTGCACAAGAATTTGAGTGGCAGTGGTAAAGACAGCGGAGTAAAAAAAAAAAAAAAAAGATGCAAAGTGTATGAGTATACTGCGGGAAAAATCTACAGTTTGTGTCTCAATTACTGCTTCAAAATACTCCTTCCCAATAGAATGAAATTCATAAATATGCCCTCTATAATCTCACTAGTAACTAAAATTACACAAATCCAAAGTGAATTCGCAGTATTTCTTTGAAAACCTTACCAATGATATTAGATGCAAAGCCAATTTCCAACATTCGTTCATTCAATAAATACCAAGTATGCACGAAGTGCAAGGCACTGTGCTAGGAATTATAAAGGAACTTGTCAAATTATTTCATACAAATTTTCTTACCTTCAGTTGAAACCCAGTTTCATTCACGGTCTCCTTCCAGTTACCTTCCTAAAAATTAAAGTTAATTTTAGAAATCATTGCAAAAAAACAAAAACAAAAACAAAAACGTAAGGAATACTCCAAAGAAAATAGATTAAGGCATCTACTATTCTGTTATTCTTTCAGGGGAGACCAGAGAAGGGTTAAAAAAAAGAATTCATTTCTAAGTTAAATATACAATCCAGATTTCAAAAGATTACCAAAAGATGGACCCAAGATTTTATAGATCTGGGCCTCAAAAAACTAAACACTAACTTTGATATCATTTAAGTGATGCCAGAAAGTACCATCTTTAGTATCCTTAAGTATAAAAATGTTAGCCAAAAGAGTGATATAACCCAATAATTTTGAAATCAAAACAAATTTAAAAACACAATTAAATGAATGTATATTAATAAAGCTGCTCCAAAAAGATTCTTAAGCATAAGCATTCTATAGTTTAAAAGAAAAAAATAAAATGAATTTTTTTTTGAAGACTTAAAGAAAAATACCTGTGTTAAAAACAAATAGAAGATTTTGTCTCTACAAAGGATGGGATGTGAGGCAACTCTCAAAAGAAAGTTTTCTAAACCAATCCGTCGTCTTTCCACAAAATCCGGGTCCATGTTGTCAGCAGAGAGTTTATGCCAAACAAATTCTGCCTAGGTAAACAAAACAATCATGAAGCAGAATCTCAATGCTAAATACTTTTGAACTGTACTGCTGTTTCATTTCTTACCCTTTTCTCTGGTAGAGGTGGCACAACAATATGTGGATAGTAAACTAAAAGGTAGTTTCTCAACAATTCAAATTCACTATACCGCCTCCATAGTGAATCTGTTAGGACACTTTGACCATCAGTATGTTCAACTGACCTGAAAAGGAACAGAATAAGATCTCTATTATTTATTAAAAATATAAATACAGCCCAAATTTCCATCAATGGATGAATGGATAAAGAAAATGTGGTGTATATATATACAATGGAGTGTTACTCGGCAACCAAAAAGAATGAAATCTTGCCATTTGCAACTACGTGGATGGAACTGGAGGGTATTATGCTAAGCAAAATTAGTCAGAGAAAGACAAATATCATACGACTTCACTCAAATGAGGACATTAAGATACAAAACAGATGAACATAAGGGAAGGGAAGCAAAAATAATATAAAAACAGGGGAACAAAACATAAGAGACTCTTAAATATGGAGAACAAACAGAGAACTACTGGAGGGGTTGTGGGAAGGGGGATGGGCTAAATGGGTAAAGGGCACTAAGGAATCTAGCCCCGAAATCACTGTTGCACTATATGCTAACTAACTTGGATATAAATTTAAAAAATAAATTCAAAAATATATCTATCTGGGGCACCTGGGTGGCTCAGTCGGTTAAGTGTCCGACTTCGGCTCAGGTCATGATCTCGCGGTTCGTGAGTTCAGGCCCCGCGTCGGGCTCTGTGCTGACAGCTCAGAGCCTGGAGCCTGTTTCCGATTCTGTGTCTCCCTCTCTCTCTCTGACCCTCCCCCATTCATGCTCTGTCTCTCTCTGTCTCTAAAATAAATAAACGTTTAATAAATAAATAAATAAATAAACATAAAAAAAATCTTAAATAAAAAAAAGAATAGTATCTAAAAAATATATATATATACATATGTATATACATATGTATATGTATATGTATATGTATATATATATATATCTGGATTAGCAATCCCTATCATAATAACACCAGCATTCTTCACAAAGCTAGAACAAACAATCCTAAAATTTGTACAAAACCAGAAAATACCCCGAATAGCCAAAGCAATCCTGAAAAAGAAAACCAAAGCTGGAAGCATCACAATCCCGGACTTCAAGCTGTATTACAAAGCTGTAATCAAGACAGTATGGTACTGGCACAAGAATAGACACTCAGATCAATGGAACAGAATAGAGAACCAGAAATGGACCCACAAACATATGGCCACCTAATCTTTGACAAACCAATGGAATAAAGACAGTCTCTTCAGCAAATGGTTATAGGGAAAACTGGACAGTGACATGCAGAAAAATGAACCTGGACCACTTTCTTACACCATACACAAACTCAAAATGGATGAAAGACCTAAACATAAGACAGGAAGCCATCAAAATCCTAGAGGAGAAAGCAGGCAAAAACCTCTTTGACCTTGGCCGCAGCAACTTCTTACTTGACATGTCTCCAGAGGCAAGGGAAACAAAAGCAAAAGTAAACTACTGGGACCTCATCAAAATAAAAAGCTGCTGCACAGCAAAGGAAAGAATCAGCAAAATTAAAAGGCAAACAATGGAATGGGAAAAGATATCTGCAAACAACACATCAGATAAACGGTTAGTATCTAAAATTTATAAAGAACTTATCAAACTCAACACCCAAAAAACAAATAACCCAGTGAAGAAATAGGCAAAAGACATGAATAGACACTTCTCCAAAGAAGACATCCAGATGGCAAACCGACACATGAAAAGATGCTCAACATCACTCATCATCAGGAAATACAAATCAAGACCACAATGAGATACTACCTCACACCCTTCAGAATAGCTAAAATTAACAACTGAGTCAACAACTCAGTCAACAACAGAAGTTGATGAGGATGCAGAGAAAGAGGAACCCTTTTGCACTGCTGGTGGGAATGCAAACTGGTGTAGCCACTCTGGAAAACAGTATGGAGGTTCCTCAAAAAATTAAAAATAAAACTACCCTATGACCCAGCAATTGCACTACTAGGTATTTACCCAAAGGATACAGGTGTGCTGTTTCGAAGAAGCACAGCACTCCAATGTTTATAGCAGCACTATCGACAATAGACTAAGTATGAAAGAACCCAAATGTCCATCAATGGATGAATGCATAAAAAAGATTATATATATTATATAATACACACACACACACACATATATACACAATATACACAATGGAATATTATTTGGCAATCAAAAGGAATGAAATCTTGCCACTTGCAACAACGTGGATGGAACTAGAGGGTATTATGCTAAGCGATATTAGTCAGTCAGAGAAAGACAAATATCATACAACTTCACTCATATGAGGACTTGAAGATACGAAATGAACATAAGGGAAGGGAAGCAAAAATAATACAAAAACAGAGGGGGACAAAACATAACAGACTCAAATATAGAGAACAAACAGGGTTGCTAGAGGGATTGAGGGAGGGGGGATGGGCTAAATGGGTAAGGGGCATTAAGGAATCTACTCCTGAAATCATTGTTGCACTATATGCTAACTAACTTGGATATAAATTAAAAAATAATTAAAAAAACAAAAACAAAAAAAAAACCCTGAAGCTTTGCTTAAAAAAATGTAAATTCCTGGACCTCACCCAAAACCCTGTAGCAAGTGATTCCTATGTACTTTAAAGTTTAAAAACCATGCGGTTTTCTTTTGTATGTGGTTATTTTTTTTTTTATGATTTTATTTTTAAGTAATCTTTACACCCAATGTGGGATTGAATTTACAACCTCGAGATCAACAGTCACATGCTCCACCAATTGAACCAGCCAGGAACCCCTAAGAACCACTGTTTTGTTTTGTTTTGAATTGTAAAATCCATTTTATTTATTTTTTTAACTTTTTTATTTTTTAAAATTTACATCCAAATTAGTTAGCATATAGTGAAGCAATGATTTTAGGAGTAGATTCCTTAATGCCCCTTACCCATTTAGCCCATCCCCTCTCCCACAACCCCTCCAGCAACCCTCAGTTCGTTTTCCATATTTACAAGTCTCTTCTGTTTTGTTCCCCTCCCTGTTTTTATATTATTTTTGTTTCCCTTCCCTTATGTTCATCTGTTTTGTGTCTTAAAGTCCTCATATGAGTGAAGTCATATGATTTTTGTCTTTCTCTGACTAATTTCACTTAGCATAATACCCTCCAGTTCCATCCACGTAGTTGCAAATGGCAAGATTTCATTCTTTTTGATTGCCGAGTAATACTCCATTGTATATATATAAGCACCACGTTTTCTTTATCCATTCATCCATTGATGGGACATTTGGGCTCTTTCCATGCTTTGGCTATTGTTGATAGTGCTGCTATAAACATGGGGGTGCATGTGTCCTTTTGAAACAGCACACCTGTATCCCTCGATAAATGCCTAATAGTGCAATTGCTGGGTCGTAGGGTGGTTCTATTTTTAGTTTTTTGAGGAACCTCCATACTGTTTTCCAGAGTGGCTGCACCAGCCTGCATTCCCACCTAACAAACACTGTTTTAAATTAAACTTACAGGTCCATGAAAAATACTAGGGTAGATAAATAAATACAAATTTATATTAAAATACAATTGTGAAAGTCAACTCAATAATCCTTTTGTGTACCACACATTTGATGATGATCCACTTAAATATTTATTCAGAGTATAGCTACCTTACTCAAGTATGGTCAATTTTAACTCCTAGTTTCATATTATGATACTGTATTCAGTTCAAAGTCAAAAGTAAACAACTATGGGGCACCTGTGTGGCTCAGTCGGTTAAGGGTCCAACTCTTGATGTCAGCTCAGGTCATGATCTCAGTTTGTGGGATCAAGCCATGCATCAGGCTCTGCGCTGACAGCGCAGATCCTGCTTAGGATTCTCTCTCCCTCTCTCTCTGCCCCTTCCCCACTAGCACTCTCTCTTTCAAATTAAATAAACACTAAAATAAAATAAAATAATTTTTAAAAATTATTTTAAAAATTTAGAGAAAAAAGAAAAATAAAAAACTATAAATTATTCCAGATTATTCAAATCAAGATTCTCTCCTAGCAGTAAAAGTAATCAACAGTTAATTTCATTGCTCTACTGAGTGGTAAAATACTCACATACTAAAAATAAAAATATACTTTTTAGTTTTCAATTTAAGAATTTACAACAGGGGCGCCTGGGTGGCTCGTCGGTTAAGCGTCCGACTTCGGCTCAGGTCATGATCTCACGGTCCGTGAGTTCGAGCCCCGTGTCAGGCTCTGTGCTGACAGCTCAGAGCCTGGAGCCTGTTTCAGATTCTGTGTCTCCCTCTCTCTCTGCTCCTCCCCTGTTCATGCTCTGTCTCTCTCTGTCTCAAAAATAAATAAACGTTAAAAAAAAAAAAAATTAAAAAAAAAAAAGAATTTACAACAGTGACTACAGTTAATACTGTACTGCATACTTGAAAGTTGTTAAGAGAGTAAATCTTAAAAGTTCTCATTAAAAGAAAAAAAATTTTGTTAACTGTATAGTGACAGATGTTAATCAGACTTGTAATCACTTCACAATACATACAAATATTGCAACACAACGTTACAGTATCTGAAGTTAATATGATGTTATAGGTCATTATACCTCAAAAACAAGAACAGAGGAAAAGATAATTTAAGTAAAGGTAAGCTACAGTTAACACTAATTTCTATTTTTTTTACACTAATTTCTAAAGTATGATTTTTTTAAGTCACTAATCTAACTTAAAAAAAAAAAAACAGAAATAAAACCCTCTGATGGGACCATATTTTTTTTAATGACTTTAAAAATCTCTGTGAGGGGTGCGTGGCTGGCTCAGTTGGTATTCAACTCTTGATCCCAGGGTTCTGAGTTCAAGCCCCACATTGGGCGTAGAGCCTAATGAACCTAATTTTTAAAAATCTCTGTGATACACATATGTAGATATGTAGGTCACAAAATTACCTAATTTTGGTGGGGAGATGGGTTAAATAGGTGATTAAGGAGTGCACTTATCATGATGAGCACAGGGTGATATATAGGAGTGTTGAATTACTACATGGTACCTCTGAAACTAATACAACACTGTTACTAACTGGAATTAAAATAAAAACTTAAACACACACACACAGAAAACAAAAACAAAAACAAAATGACCTTATTTTAAAAAGACCAACCTTACCTCCTTCTGTTCCTAAAGTTCCTACTGTAATGTAAATTTTCTCTGGTTTGGGGAAGATTCTTTTTTTTTCTTTTTTTCTCTTTTTGGTGGAAGAAAGAAAACTATACTTACAAAGAAGGTTTCAGAATTGCCTATAGATTAAACAACATTTACCAAGATTTTAACTTTTATTTTGGGTAGAACCACAGACCTGGAGAAGTCTTGAAAAGTCACAGGGTTCGGCCTTAAGGCAAGCTCAGTGACTTTCGGTAAACCTATGAAAATGCAAGGGTTAAAATGTTTTTTCCTTAAAAATGTATTCACATTAAAATATGGTTATAACCCTTTATCAACTAGGTCTGGTAGTTCTATTATTTTATTTTACTTACTATCAAAAAATCTCACACATCTTTATTTAAAAAAATTTTTCTTTAACGTTTATTTATTTTTGAGAGACAGAGCACCAGCAGGGGAGGGGCAGAGAGAGAAAGGCAGACACAGAATCCAAAGCAGGCTCCAGGCTCTGAGCTGTCAGCACAGAGCCCGAGGCGGGGACCAAACCCATAAATCCGCAAGATCATGACCCGGGCTGAAGTTGGATGCTTAACTGACTGAGCCACCCAGGTGCCCCTCGCACCATCTTTATTTTAACTGAAAGCACTTCTGCTCAGTCTCTGCAGAGAGAAAAGAACTGGTCAGTATTTTGTCTTTATATAAATTGTTTGTAATTGGCAAAATAGAGTCTTGCCTTGTCTTTCTCTAGACAAAATAGTCTAATCCCTTTAACTTTTTCCTTATGAGGTAGAAGAACATTTTTCTGGTGAGTTTTGATTTCTTACTCCATGATTTACTCTTATCTGTTCAATTTACCCCAAAGTCTAAAGCTCTAGTCTCAATCAATTCTGTTAACTTTTTACTGACTCAAACCATATTCTCTCTTCCTATACCTCTCTTATTTACCTAAGTCTACTTCATACACCCCTGGAAACCTGGTCTCCTTTCTCAAAAGTGCGTGGGAATTATTATGAGTAACACCAAAAACCCCACCAAAGCATATGTCAAGTAACATTCCAGATCCCACAAGTATTCCATAACCTGCTCTTTACCTCCAACATTAAGTACATTAAAATATAGCTACCGGGGCGCCTGCGTGGCTCAGTTGGTTAAGCATCTGACTTTGGCTCAGGTCATGCTCTCACTTCGAGCCCTGCAGGCTCTCTGCTGTCAGTACAGAGTTCACTTCAGATCCTCTGTCTCCCGCTCTCTCTCCCAAAATAATAAACTTTAAAAAAAATATATATATATATGCATATATATATATGTATATAGCTGCCAAGTGGACTATAGTAAAAGACATACCTATTTACTTTATCTGTTAAAAAACAAAAAACCAAATACCTAAAAAGACAATGACCTGTAAACAATTCCATTATACAACATAATTTGCATCAACAGCTACCAAACAAAGCTTTTTCTAACTAAATCTAGGCCTAATTCTCATCACTCACCTTGTTTCAATGAGGTAAGCAGTATATGTTTCTTGCATGTTCATGGCATTTCTTCCAGTTCGCTTTTCTGCTTCTGAAACACTAATTTCTATCTTCTTCAACCCAAAATTATTTTCTGTCATCTGGACAAAAATGAATGGAAGAACAACAACAAAACCTTTAAGACAGTATTAAGAAAAAAAAAATTAACAGCTGTTACAAGCAAATCCATTACTGGTATATATTTCAAGCAAATTTCTTATTTTTTTTTTATATTTTGAGAGAGTGTGTGTGAATAGGGAAGGGGTAGAGAAAGAGGGAGAGAGAGAATCCCAAGCAGGCTCTGTGCTGTCACACAAATGTAAGATCATGACCTGAGCTGAAATCAAGAGTTGGGACTGAGCCACCCAGGCACCCCAAGTTTCTTACATTCCTTGAGTTGCTAGGGGTTGCTAAATGATAGCAGCAAATAATATACGTCTCATTAGCAGCATTTTGTAGCACATCAAACTTTTCCAAAGCTATTGTAACAAGTATCGCACATTTAATTATTAAAACATAGACATTTTGTGTAAGTGACCAAGAATAAATCAATATAGAAATGCCTACGAAGGTGCTCCTGGGTGGCTCAGTCAGTTAGGCATCCCATTCTCGATTCTGGCTCCAGTCATGATCTCACAGTCCTGAGATCAAGCCCTGTGTGGGGCTCCACAATAAATGTGGAGCCTGCTTGGGATTCTCTCTCCCCCCTATCCTGATTATGCATGTGCTCGCTCTCTCTCTCTCTCAAAATAAACAAACATCTTTAAAAATGTCTAAGAAAGAAATCTAAAAACACTTTATATAAAGATAAATAATCCTCAATATTAATATCTAATTTTGGTTTCACCAAAGTCAAATCACTCTCTCAAAAAGAAAATACTATACATATGCCAAAAGGCATGATTTTCAATAGGCAGGTTAAATTTAAAAATTAAAAAACAAAACAAAACCAGAAGTTGTCTTATATTCAACTTTAAATTTGCCTAAACATTTTGGCAGTGGTTAAAAGGCTCCACTTGTGAGATAGCAGCAAGGTTTAAGAAGAGCAGACTCCTTTCACTTCCTGCTAAAACATGCCCAAGTCTATGCTAAAGAACCAAAAAGAATAAACACACCACTATTGCTTCAGAGGCTGTATGTGTGGAAAGTGTGCCACTGAAGAAAGTTCTTGAAAATACCAAAGTAACTCCAAGTCTAAACAAGGAACATAAAGTGAGACCATGTGATAGTTGCTATGCTTTGGGGGTTTTCCACTTGCTCTCTCTCAAAGTTCAGAGGTGGGTTTTAATTAAAACTACTGCACTACATTATAACTGAGAGCAGTTTGTGAAGAAGAATGTGAAAAATTGACATGAATGGAGCCATTTTAAAAGGGAGCCAAGCAACCACTGCAGAGAAATTGCCTTATCCGTGTCTGTTTGAACTCAACCAAAACCTTTGGACTAGGCGAAACAGCAAATGTTTTAAGCAACTACTTGAGAAGCCAGCAGAACAGATACCCTGATCACAAGTTCAGAAGGTTATGGACTTTCCAAAGATAGAGTCTGTAGTAAATCAATGTATAGCCAAGAGTTTAGCCTTTTTTTCCCCTTTTAACTCATGTAACTGCCCCCTGCCTTCTTTTTCCTTATAAGCCTCTTAATTTCACCCTAGAAGCAGGATACTATTTGGGTTTTCTACCTGAATCTGTATTCCTCAAATTACAATTCTCTGATTCCAAATAAACATTAGTTTGCCTTTTACTGTGGCTCTTTATTTTCAGGTTAACAAGAGACAGAAGTAGCAAGATGGATGCACCAAAACATAAAAGAAAAAACTACAGTAAAACCTGCAATGATAATTTATACAGAAAATTAAACCCATGTGCTATAAGGACAGAAAAAGCTATGTGATATTGCAAAAAATTAAATGATGAATAAATTTAGGAAATGCCCCCAAAATGCTGAATAAAAAATGGAGAAGGTAAAATGCTAAAAGAAGATAAAAAGGACAGAGAACTAAAAGCCAACCCAATGGAACCAATGGAATAGAATTATTAGTAAAAAAAAAAACAAAAAACAAAAAAACAAAAAACACAAAAAAACAGAAGTCACTCAGTTGTCAAATAAGACTTTTTTAATATAATTTATTGTCAAGTTAACTAACATACAGTGTATATAGTGTGCTCTTGGTTTTGGGGGTAGATTGCCATGATACATCTCTGACATCCCAGTGCTCATCCCAACAAATGCCCTCTTCAATACCCATCACCCATCCCTGCCCCCATCAACCCTGTTTGTTCTCTGTATTTAAGAGTCTCTTATGGTTTGCCTCTCTCTGTTTGAAACTATTTTTCTCCTTCCCATGCCCCATGGTATTCTGTTAAGTTTCTCAAGTTCCACATGAGTGAAAAAACATAGGATATCTGCCTTTCTGTGACTGACTTATTTCACTTAGCGTAATACTCCCCAGTTCCATCCACATTGTTACAAATGGCAGGAAGACATTTTTAGTAAGTATAAGTTGTATGTTTAGCTACTAAAAGAAAAAATAAGAGATAGAAGGAAATACTTCAACCAAAAAAAAATTCAAAAAGTTACATTAAGTACAAACCACTCAACATCAAGATTATGAAGCCATTGTTAGTTTAGATACATATTTATAAAAATCATAATTTGGGCCCATAGGTAAACACTATGATTTACCACCATCTACTCCAGTGAAAAATTCCCTCAATGCTGGAAGGACATGACTAATAAAGCAAATTATCTCCCCAGCCAAAAAGATAATGCCTATGAGTCATGAATTTACCCTCATGCCATCTGATTACATAGAAGGAAAAAAAATAAAAGAATAAAATCAGCTACCATAAAAACTAAAGAATGAAAACAGGAACACTACAATAACACCAGCAGGATTTGGTAGCTGATATAAAATTGCTAATCCTCTCAATAAAGCATAGAAGAGTGTCAAGATTAACAAAACCAGAAGCACAACTGTTAAAAGAATACATTCAAAAGATTTAGAGATGGACTTCTTGACTGGAAAATGAGCCCAGGGACATGTTTCAAACAAAGATTGAATAGTTTAGGTGTATTCAAAGCACACTGCTCATCAGGGTAAAGAATATAATTAAAGAGGGGTGCCTGGCTGGCTCAGTCAGAAGAGCATCCAACTCTTGATATCTGGGTTGTGACTTCAAGCCCCACATTGGATGTAGAGATTATTTAAATAAACTTAAAAAAAAAAATTCAGGGGTGACTGGTGGCTCAGTCAGTTAAACATCCGACTCTTGATTTCAGCTGAGGTCATGATGTCACTGTTCAGGGGTTAAAGCCTCACATGAGGCTGAGACTGCTTGGAATTCTCTCTCTCTGCCCCGCCCCTGCTCAAGCTCACGCATGACTTTCTCTCTCTCCCTCAAAATAAATAAACTTAAAAAATTTTAAAAAGACTAAATAACTATCCAAATAATAATGTCACTATTAAATGTAGAAGACTAAATGTAGAAGATGGACATAGTTAAAAGGCTAATGAAATTCTTTATTTTCAACTCAAAGAATGAAAATGAATATAATCTATTTCAAGTTATTAAGATGTTGCAAACCACTGGGGTACCTGGGTGGTTCTGTCAGTTAAGCCTCTGACTTCAGCTCAGGTCATGATCTTACGATTTGTGAACTCAAGCCCCACACTGGGTTCTCTGCTGTCTGCACAGAGCCACTTTGGATCCTCTGTCCTCCCCTCTCTCTGCCCCTCCTTTGCTTGTGCGCTCGCTTGCACTCTCTCTCTCTCTCTCAAAAATAAACATTTTTTAAAAAACTTAAAATGTTGCAAACCATTAAGAAATAGTAAAAGCATAAAAGCAGATAAAAATGACAAAAAGAACAATAAGAAACTATTAATTCAAGAAATATTTCTTGAGTATTTACAATGCCAGTCATTAGGGATAGAAAGATAGCTGAAACAAGGTGCCTGACACTTGAGGAGTTCACTGACTCCATGGGAATTCTCAACCCAACCGGCACAGTGATGCTCTTTAAGATTAAAGACAAGATGAAAGCTAACCTTAATATAACTTTTAGGGTTATAGGTGAAAAGAGTTAGTGTTTAAAGCATTTGACTTGTTTAATCTTATTTAAATCACACACAAAAGAAAATATATTACATTTACTATCATATTGAAAATTACAGGAGAAAGATAAAACAGGCAACAACAACAAAACAGGCAGACTGAGACAAACATGAAAGTAATCAGAAAAGAAACAATGCACAGAAAGAAAAATAAAATATATTTGGCCAAATAGAAGAAAAATAATAATCATCAATATAATTTACAAGAAAAAAGAGAGGCACCTGGGTGGCTCAGTTGGTTAAGCATCCAACTTTGGCTCAGGTCATGATCTCCTGGTTCATGGGTTTGAGCCCTGCATCAGGCTCTGTGCTGACAGCTCGGAGTCTGGAGCCTACTTTGGATTCTGTGTCTCCCTCTCTCTGCCCCTTGCCTGCTCTGTCTCTCTCTCTCTTTCAAAAGTAAATAAACATTAAAAAGAAAAACTAAAAAAAAGAAAAGAAAAGAAAAAGAAACAAGCAAACAAAATCTTTCCCAGATCCACACTGAAAGGTATGTGGTCCATGTGTAACGAACATCCCAACAAGATTAAAGCAGAAAAACAAGAAACAAGACTCCTACAAAAGAATAAGTATCAAATTTGCCTTAGATTTCACAATAAATTCCAAATGACACAGGAACATCATGCATAGAACATGCTTGAAATATTTAAACATATTAGATACTGTTCCTTCAAAAATACTTAACCCCAGCAAGATTTTTTGTATAAACTGATAAACCATTCCTAAAATTTATATGGAAATACAAAAGACTTAGAATAGCCAAAACAATTTTGAACAAGTTGCAGGACCCAGTTTCAAAACTTACTAAAAAGTGAAAGTAATCAAGACAGTGTGGTACTGGCAGAAAAAGAGATCAAAGGAATGGAACTGAGAATCCAGAAATAAACCCTTACATTTAAGGTCCACTGATTTTTTTTTTTTTTTTTTTAAGACACACCCAGGCAAATCAATAGGGAATGGAGAGGTCTTTTCAACATGTAGTGCTGGGACTACGAAATGTCCACATGCCAAAAAAAGATTTACACCCTTTACTCACACACACCATGCACAGAAATTAACTGAAATGGCCCAGATAAAAGAGCTAAAACTGAAATTTCTGGAAGAAAACACAGGAGAAAAATCTTTGTGATTTGGGGATATACAAAAAGTCCTTAGGTATAATACCAAAATCATAATCCATAAAAGAAAAAAGTGATATACTAGATCTCATCAAAACTAAAAACTTTTACTCTTCAAAAGACACCATAGTGCTCGCTTCGGCAGCACATATACTGAAAGACACCATAAAAAAGGGTGCCTCGCTGGCTCAGTAGGTAGAACATGTGGCTCTTGATCTTGGGGGTTGTAAGTTCAAGCCCCACATTGCGGGTGGAGATTACTTAAAACGAAAATGGTTAGAGTGGCAAAGGTTATATGTACTTTACCCCAATTAAAAAAAAAAAAAAAGACCATAAAGAAAAAAAAGATAAAATACAAATGGGGGAAGAACCTGTAAATCATATAATCAGATAAAAGACTTGTATCGAGATCATCTAGAAGCATGTTGCTGGCTCAGTCAGTAGGGCAAGCAATTCTTGCTCTCAGGGTTGTGAGTTTGAGCTCCATGTTGTATGCAGAGATTACTGAAAAAAATGAACTTAAAAAAAAAAAAAACCATAAACTGATCACATAACCAAATAATCACACTCCCTACAAATCTAACTCAGAGAAATGTAAACATATGTCCACACAAAGACTTACATACAAGTGTTCACAGCAATATCTATAATAGCTAAAATAAACTACAATGTCCATAAAATGGTGAATAGATTTAAAAAAATGTGATATATCCATACAATCAAATATTATTCAGTAATAAAAAAGGAACTACTAATATATGCTATATAACATGGTTGAACCTCAAAAACACTCTAAGCCAGGCTCAAAAGACAATAGATTGTACAATTCCATTTGTATGAAATATCCCAAAAAACAAATTTATATAGAAAGTAGACAGCTACTTTCCTACTAACACCTACAGCTAAGGTTGTGAAGGGAGATTAACTACAAAGGAAAGAGAGAATTTGGGGGAATGACTGAAATGTTCTAAAACTGGATTATAGTGATGGTTGCACAACTCTCTAAATTCCCTAAAAATAACTGAATTATATATTCATAATCAGTGAATTTTACAGTAAATTATACCTTAATAAAGTTCTTTAAAATAAAATCCCCAAGTCCATACTGAAAAAGACAAATAGAAAGTTTGATAAGAAACAAGATATTTTCAATTTCCAAGTATGTCCCCACAAATTATTAATTACAAAAGGGAAAACAGTAACTTTATATTGAAGCCTGGCAGAAAATGTGATCAAACTATTGGGAAATACATATCATGTGTGAACTGTTAAGTTACAACTAGAACACAGCATGACTTCAGTGGCAATTTCTGCCAAAGATGCATAACCTTTCTCAGTAAAGACTGAGAACTTACAGATTGGAGGAAACTAAAGAGATAATACAATTAAATGCAATCCATGAGTCTGGACTGGATCATTTTGCTCTGAAACACTATTGGTACAACTGGCAAAATGTAAACAGTTTGAGGATCAGCCAGGCACCCCTCACACTGAAAGTTTTGGGAATGAGACGAGGGACTATAATGGCAGTTCAGTGGCTCAGTCAGTTAAGCATCTGACTCTTGGTCTCAGCTCAGGTCAAGATCTCACGGTTCATGAGACAGAACTCAGAGTCGGGCTCTGACAACACAGAGTCTGTTTGGGATTCTCCCTCTCTCTCTGACCCTCTCCCGTATGCATGTGTTCACACATGCATGCTCTCTCTGCCTCTCAATATAAATAAATAAATCTTAAAATACTTCATGGGAAAAAAGGATCTTCATACTGTACTTGCTTATAAATTTGATACCATTTTTATAAATGAGACGATTTCAAAAGATTTTCACATAGTCTTTACATTTACAAAAGTAATTTTAGTTTGTTATGTTTGAGAGAAGGAAAAAAACAAAGATACATGCCTTCCAAATCATTACTGAGGATAAAACCAAAGAATTATTGCCCACAAAGGAAAACCAAAAATAGAAACCAAAATAAGAAAGCATAAAACCTCACAGAAGAAAATCAACTAAAAATAAAGCCAGTTAGGACAATGCAAATGTTTTAAATTCCCTACGGTAAACAAGAGAAAGTTTAACACATAACACAAGGCATAAAAATTATAACATGGACAAACACAAATACGAATAAACTGAAATCAAAAGAAATCAGTGTAGCATCAGCCAAAGCAGATAATCAAGAAAACATAAAACAGGAAATCAGGGGGGGGGAAAAAGTTTGTAATTAGAAGAGCCAAGGATCAATTCACCCTCAGATTAGTAGCCAGTTTGCCAGAATTTGAGTTTTTAAATCTCTCTGCCTCAGTTTCCTCATCTGTAAAATGAGGATGAGAGTACTGACCTCATAACATTATTGGGAACATTTAATGAGTGAATGCAGGTAGAGTGTTCTAAAAGTTGCCTGGTGTAGCAAGAGCTCAAGTATTACCTACCACTTATTATTTGTAGGTTTAAGTTTTCTCTTACTATGAAACTAATACAGGTTTAATGTATAAACATTGAAAAGTATAGAAAAAGTTAAATAGAAATCACACACATCCCACAACCCAGCACTAACCATGCTGACGTACCATTCCTGGGCTACTTTCTTACAATCTTTTTTTCCAAGTGTGATGCTACTGTGTTACTCAAACAGGTCAAAGATCTGAAATTTAAGAACTACCCAATGAACTGACTTTCCTCAGGGGATATGTCTACAATAGTCAAAAGTAGCAGGTATTACGTTAAAAATAATGTATTTAACTTAGGCCTAAGAGCAAAGCTTACTTCAGTTGTAGATAAGAAAAACTTAGTTATAATACATTATGCTTTTTAAATAGCATAGAAAATATGCTTATCTATAAAAATATGCTTTTTATCTATAAAAATATATATTTTTTAAATTAACAGTGATTCAGAACACATTAATTCTTACTTAAAATATGTAAGTCTGAACAGTTTTCCAAACTGAGTCAGAACATATTCACAGTTCATGAAATCAATGTGGTGGTTTGTGACCAACATTTCTTTTTAAAAATAAATAACTAGGGCACCAGGATACCTCAGTCAGTTGAGCATCAGACTCTTGATTTCGGCTCAGGTCATGATTCCCACATCGGGCTCCACATTAGCAATGTAGAGCCTGCTTGGGATTCTCTCGCACACACTCTCTCAACTGCTCTCCCCCACTTGTGCTCACATTCTTTCTCTCACTCTTGCACTCTCCTTCTAGCGGTGCCTGCATGGCACAGTCGGTTAGGTATCCGACTTTGGCTCAGGTCATGATCTCACAGTCTGTGATTCAAGCACTGAATCAGGCTCTGTGCTGACAGCTCAGTCTGGAGCCTGCTTCAGACTGTCTCCCTCTCTCCCTCTCCCTCCCTCTCAAAAATAAATAAACATTAAAATAAATAAACAAACAAACCTAAAAAAAAAAAAAAAAGAATAGGGGCACCTGGGTGGCTCAAGTTGGTTAAAGGTATGACTTCAGCTCAGGTCATAATCTCACAGCTTGTGAATTCAAGCTCTGCATCAGGCTCTCTGCTGTCAGCACAGATCCTCCCTCTCTCTCTCTGCCCCTCCTCCATTCTCTCTAAAAAATAAATAGGGGCACCTGGGTGGCTCAGTCAGTTGAGCATCAGACTTTGGCTCAGGTCACGACCTCAACAGCTCGCAAGTTCGATCCCCCTCCCGTTGGGCTCTGTGTTGACAGCTCAGAGCCTGGAGCCTGCTTCAGATTCTGTGTCCCTCTCTCTCTCTGTCCTTCCCCTGCTCCCACTCTCTCTCAAAAATAAACATTAAAATAATAAATAAGCATTAAAAAAAATAGAAGAATGTCAGAGAGTACTATATGAAGTAATGATTAAGTATTGTTTCCTGAACAATTATGTATTAAAGGATATGTATGCTGATTAGGATGTAGAAAATGTATTTTGTACTGTGAGTCACCCTTGAAAAACTAACTCTGAGAGCTGCTGAGGTAGAAAATGAGGAAAGATTCTGCAGTGTGATTTAATCATCTGCTGCTAAACTGATACATTCTGTAACTACCCCTGTACATTTTCTTTTCCTTTTTCATGTTATTCTCATCCACACATGCCTCAAACCTTGCTCACAGTACCAGCCTATTGCACTCAGTTCTTTGCTGCCAATCAGCGAAGGTGTCATGGGATACAGCGATTGCTAAGCAAGAAGCACAAGTTGCACAAGAACTCTTTGCACTCACCAGCACTCCCAGGCCTAAAGCATGCTCCTTAAAAAAAAAAAAAAAAAAAAAAAGAAATCACTCATGACTCCCTCAGGCAATGATTTTTCTCTGGACAAACACTGTTAACTATCAACTCAATGGAATCTTCCAGACTAAAAAGAAGTTCTCCTACTTCCCATTCCCTTGCTATTTCATCTCTCTTCTGCCAGGACTAATTGCTACTTTCTTGGAGATTGGATTCCTCTCTCATTTTTCCATCTTCTAAATTATTTTAAATAGAACTGGCAGTACTTAAAAAAAAAAAAAAAAGCCCTCTTCCTTACAGGGAACAAAAGTATGAAAGGAAAAAAAAAGAAAACTTCTAAATAAACAATGGAAAGGAGGAGGATTGAAGACTCACAGAAAGAAAAAGAAGAGACTACAGAAGAGTTGATAGCAGAATTTAAAGAATCCTGGTTAGTGATGTTTGAAACCAAAGGAGATTTGAGACTCAAGCAGTGCTTGTTTCTATTACCCACAGGTGTAGGGCAACTGGTACAATTACTCTCAGCCCAAACCTGCAGTCAAAAATAAGGCTGATGGGGCACCTGGGTGGCTCAGTCAGTTAAGCATCTGACTTTGGCTCAGGTCATGATCTCATGGTTCATGAGTTTGAGCCCTGTGCTGGGGCCTGGGATTCTCTCCCTCTTTCTCCCTCTCTCTCTACCCTCCCCCCCCCCCCAATAAAAATTAAAAATCTTAAAAAAGGCTAAGATAAGGCAAGCTTTCTGCATCTCCACACACCATCTGCATACATATTTTTGTGGTGAAAAATTGCTTGATAAATCAACACATCTTTTGCACCTTTTTTCTTAATATTGTAACTAAAAGATTTAAAGTACAGTATTGGAGAAATTAACAAGTCTATTTTTAACTTTTTTTTTTTTTTTTTCTTTTTTGGAATGAAGCAGCATGGCTTGCTGGAAAGAGCACTGATTTCCTAGCCAGGAGGACCTGGGCTCAGATTCCAGCCATACCAGTGACTAGCTTGTGACCTTGGTGAAATTACTTCTCTCTGAAGCTATGCTTCCCCATCTTTATCTGTCTTTCGGGGGTAACTTACAGAATTAAATAAAAAGTAGAGCTTACTGTGCATAGCACCCACAAACAACAAATCTTTCTGCTCAGACCACATTCCTATTAATAACAGTAACAACGTGGCTATGGTTATTGCAATACTTCTCAACTGGAAGTGGACGGGAGAAGAGAGGATAGAAAGAGGGAAAAGTGAGTAGATGACCCTCTAAGGAAGGACTTGGGAGTTTTGTCAGGGAGGGGACAACGTACAGAGTATATGTGAATGTTTATGTTTAAACTTCTGATTCTGAAATGTTTGACTCTGAAAATATCTGTCCAAATGACCTGTGTCTCTAGAATTACTAAATTAGGGAGCTGCTTTAAGAAACCCCAGAAGTTCAGTCACTAATGAATGGTATATTTACAAACATTTTCCTAAAATGTCAGGTAATACAACTTTTACTATACGATATCATCTTTGGGTTTTCAAATATCTCAAACTTAATATACATAAGTTGTTTTTTTTTTTATAAAATTTTTTTTTTTAACACTTACTTATTTTTGAGACAGAGAGAGACAGAGCATGAACGGGGGAGGGGCAGAGAGAGAGGGAGACACAGAATCGGAAGCAGGCTCCAGGCTCTGAGCCATCGTCCCAGAGCCCGACGCGGGGCTCGAACTCACGGAGTGTGAGATCGTGACCTGAGCTGAAGTCGGACGCTTAACCGACTGAGCCACCCAGGTGCCCCAATATACATAAGTTTTAATGAGGTGTTTATAATCACTTCTAAATTAAGATAAATGGATTTTATACTATAGTTGTGACTTCACATTAATCATCTAAAGGCTTTCACAAAAAAATTATCCAAAAAAATTTTTTTCAAGATTTTTTTAAACTAATTTCTACACCCAACCTGAGACTCAAACTTACAATCCTGAAATCAAGAGTCTCATGCTCTACCAACTGTGCCAACCAGGTGCCCCACCAAAATTTTATCATTATAATTAAAATTAAACTCATGATGTTTTGTTGTTGCCAACAAAAGGTAGGATTCTTGCCTTTTGAAATAATCTAAAACTGCTTTAACACATATCCATGAGATTGGCAACTACTTGAAGATCTAAAAATATTAAGTGTTGATAAAGACAGAAAGCAATTTGGCATCACCTACTAGGGTTGAATATGCTAATACCCTACAATCCAGCAACCCCACACCTAAATTTATATTAGACATTTGCACCAAGAGATATGTAAGAAAAAATTAACGATAGTAATTTTTTAGAAATAGCAAGAACCTTGTAGCCATCCCAAAGTCTGTAAACACAAGAAGAAATAACTGTAGAGGGGCACCTGGGTGGCTCAGTCAGTTGAGCGTCCAGCTTCAGCTCAGGTCATGATCTCACCGGTCGTGAGTTCAAGCCCCGCATCAGGCTCTGTACTGACAGCTCTGAGCCTGGAGCCTGCTTCAGATTCTGTGTCCCCCTTTCTCTCTGCCCCACCCCTGCTTGTGCTCTGTCTCTCGCTGTCTTCAAAAATGAATAAACAAAAAAAATTAATAACTGTAGAATATCTATGAAATGGCATACTATATGGGGAACCTGGTTGGCTCAGTAATTGAGCATCTGACTCTTGATTTACGCTCAGATCATGACCCCAGGGTTGTGGGTCTGAGCCCCTCGTCAGGCTCTGAGCTGAGCATGGAGCCTGCTTAAGAATATTTCTCCCTCATCTATATTTATATTTATATAAATGAAATGGCAGACTATAAAGCCACCAATATAAATGAACTAAGCCACATTTTGGAATCCCAAAAACATATTGAGCAAAGAGAGGAAGTAACAGTAAAATTATGTCACTTATGTAAATTTCAAAGTCAGGTAAAACTAAACATTATACTGTTTAGGAATGTATGTGGTGAGATTATAAGCAAAAGAACTATTAATACAAAATGCAGAATACAGGCTACCTCTGTGGTGGAGGGAGTGAGCTGTAACAAGAGAACATATGAGGGCTTCAATCATTTTGTGATATAATTATTTTGTGAGATCGTCTCTGTACTAATGATATACTTCACAATAAAAGTTGTTTTGTTTTGATTTGTTTATAAGAGGAAACACAAAAACTAAGTCACAAGTGGGGACCTGCATAAAGAGCAAATCAGGTGTTCCTGGGTGGTTCAGATGGTTGAGCCTCCGACTCAATTTCAGCTCAGGTCAAGATTCTCTCTCTCTCTCTCCCCCTCTGGCCATCCCCTGCTCACGTGCACACTCCCTCTCCCTCTCTTTCAAAAAAAAACCCCAAAAAACTCTTTTTAATGTTTATTTTTGAGAGACAGAGAGACACAGAGCATGAGTAGGAGAGGGGGAGAGAGAGAGAGGGAGACACAGAATCCGAAGCTGTCAGCACAGAGCTGGACATGGGGCTTGAACTCATGAACCGTGAGATCATGACCTGAGCCGAAGTTGGATGCTTAACTGACTGAGCCACCCAGGTGCCCTAAAAAAAAAAAAAAAAAAAAAAAAAAAAAAAAAAAAAAAAAAAAATTAAATAATGTAAGAGCCAAGGTTTCAAACTACAGAATACACACACTTCTCTCACATTTAATATGAGATCCTGACTTTTCCACAATAATTCTACATTTTGGAAAAAAAATAAATGAAAAACTTAAAACTCGCCCAAAAAAGTCCTCATGCTACCTTATATTTCTCAACATTTCCCTAAGAAGGAGAAACCGTCCTGTGAAGTTCTGGGTATCAGGTCTCTAAAGAGACTAGAGACTTTCTAGTTACATTCAGCAAACAGCTTTAACTTTTCATTATCCATATGCCAGAAGGATGGGCAGTTCTATATTAGCACTGACACCTGTTCCAGAAAAAAAAGCAAACTGATGATTAATGCACACTCTTGGATAGAACGGTCTCACGTGGAGCGCTAGTTTCTGGAATGCTTCAATTTAACCGGTCTACCTATCTTGCATTATGCGTGGAAACACTTCGGAATGAAAGCAATTACAACTACAAGATGTTGCATTTTCTCCTCTCCTCAGGTGATGAAAATCACTCATTACCAGGGGCTTCACAAAGCAAATACATGGGATATAAATGATAAAACGTCAACTGGAAAATATGGCACTGCCTCCAAACGAAGAAACTGCAGACGAATAAGGAGTTTAAATTTTTTTTTTATTTGTACCTGTTCTTGAATCCGACACCTTCTTCAATTTCCTGATGGTGGCACCAAGCCGACTACCCTTTATAACCTCCAACTATTTGGTCAAGCCCCCCATTCCTTTCCTTCAACGCCACTGCCCACTCACCACGACGCCTCCGTTCGCACAACCCCTCACCAGAATGTCAAGAACAACAGCGTTCGTCTTCAGGTCCCAACCTCCAGGTCCCCCGACCTCTGAACACCGCACCCGCTCCAGCCTGGCAGGTTCCGGGCTCCGACCTCCATGCCCACGGGACCGCACCCACACATCTCCTCCGCTCCCCTCACCGCAGCCGCCTTCTCCGCCCTTCCCTCAGTCCCGCTGCCCCAGGCGGTCGCCCCTCCCCAGAACCCCCTTTTCCACTGAGCCTCTCCCTCAATGCACCTGTGGCTCGGCCCTTCCACCCTGCTGTCCCCTCACCGCGACGGCCCCCCCACCCCCACCCCCGGACAAGTCCCCCGGCCCTCGCCAGCCCAGCCCAGCCCAGCCCAGCCCAGCCCAGCCCAGCCCAGCCCAGCCCGGCCCGCTAGGCCCGGACACCAGGCCCTGCGGCCTCGGCTGCCCCCTCTCCTCACCGTGCCGTCCCCGGGGACCTCGTCTCGGGAACCCTCCGCTTCCTCACCGACCGCGGCCTGCAGCCCCGCGTCGGTGCGGCCCAGCGGCTCTAGGGGAGCCGGCTGCCACTGCCGCTCGAGATCCGGAGGTGCCTGCTCCATGTCTGCAGTTTGGCGCGGCAGACCCAGTGCGCTTGCGCCGCCGCGCAGCGCGCCCCGCCCGGGCGGCAGCGCCCGGCCCTCCTTCCCTAGCCTGGGCCGCCGCTCCCAGAGCCCCTTTCCTTGCTTACGCTGACGCGCGTGGAGCCCGTTCCCCTGGCTGGGTCAGCGGCGGCTGAGACCCACAGAGCTCCCTTGCCTGTGGCTGAGGCGGAAAGGCGCGCCTGCCTAGGTACTGGCCACCGCTGCTAAGCTGGGATACGCAGGAACCCGGGAGAACTGATGGAGGGAGAGAAGGGGAAAAAAGGGGAAGGTGAAGACCGAAGTAGACATGGGAACCATTCCGATTGGTGATCACCTAGAGAAAATTTGAAACACAAAAGAAATCGGAGGCCGCAGTCTGACCTCGCTCTCGGCCTCTGACTTGCCTGCCTTGTAGGTTCCATTTTTTACCCGGAAAGATCAGAGAGGCGCAAATTAAAAACTTTTAGCGGGTCCAGTAACACATTTAGCAAAAGGTAGCACATGCAAGTTTTTGAGAGAAGTGAAGAAGTGAAGCATTTGGCTGAAGCGGTGTTTGAAATCATTTGCGTTTCTGATCCGGAGAAACCCAGAGATTTCTGATCATTTTCTACAAACATACTTTAATGAATTTTCGGAACCCGCTTCCTTGATAAGCATTCACTGTGGTAACCTGATGGGAAATGCTCACTGGGTGTATCAGGATGTGGTAGTTGGCCGTTCCTTATATGCAGTCTGGTCATCAGTTTTTCCATGACACAAACCTCATTCTGCCCAAATACCTAGCTGTTCCAAGTTGTGACACACAATGTGCTCTTCCTGGATTGCATTCTCTGCCCACCCCCCCCCAACTGGTGAATTTCCCATTCATCCCTAAAACCTCAATCAAGATATAATGTCCAAATGCTAACATCACTGTGTTAATAAGTCAGTTAGAGGGCCTAGGTGGCTCAGTGGTTAAGTGTCCGACTTTGGCTCAGGTCATGATCTCACCGTTGGGAGTTCAAACCCTGCATTGGGCTCTGTGCTGACAGCTCAGATCCTGGAGCCTGCTTCAGATTCTGTGTCTCCCATTCACTCTGCCGCTTCCCTGATTATGCTGTGTCTCTCTCTCAAAAATAAATAAACGTTAAAAAAAAATAAGGTAAAAATGTTGCTTGTTTTATTTTACAATTATTTATTTATATGTCTGTCTGCCCCAACTAGACTTTGGACTTTTTTTTAAAGCAGGGACCCTATCTTACTTTTTTTTCCCTTCTGAACAAACAGTAGTGTGGTAGGGTCCCCTCCCTAAGAAAAGAAAAAAAAGAAAAAGAAAAAACCTCAAGGTAACCTGGTTATACAGCTATGTGAAAACATCCTCACAACCTTGTAACATGAGACCACTTAATCAGACTACATGTTTGTATGTTACCATATATGGGAGACAAAGAAGGAGAAAATAAATAAAAAACCACGCCACTTGGCGTTGAGGTCTCAGTTCTTTGGGTAAGAACCCAACTGAGCCATGCTGGCACAAGTAAAGTTGCTTCCTGGAAAGAAAAGCCTCGATTCTCTGTGCAAGAATCCTGCTACAGTAGGATATTTACTCAAATTTTTGAAGACATTTCATCAGGGATTACTCATGCTAGGCAAATTCTCAGGAAACATATTTTAAATCGCAAGACTATTAATTTATCACAAGAGAAATATATATCTTCCCCGGGACAGATTTGTAACCATTATTCTATGACTTTCTCCCCATTTGAGATCCTTAACAAGTTTGGAGAGCCATTAGAATAATTCCTCTGGCCTGGTGATTTGAGTATTTCATCCTGTAGTAAGAACAAGGAAAGGGGCTCAGGGCTTTACAAAGCATTCATGGAGAGGGGGCCATAGTGCTATGTACTATTTGAAAGAAGAAAGAAAGAAAGAAGAAAGAAAGAAAGAAAGAAAGAAAGAAAGAAAGAAAGAAGAAAGAAAAGAAAGAGGAAAGAGAGAAAGGAAGAAAGAAAAAAGAGAAAGAAAGAAAAACAGAGTAGGAACATCTGTTTCCCCTTCATTATCACCCCAAAATATGCCACTTTGTCATGTGTATTATTTTGAGCTGAAGGCAATCAAGACCCAGATGAGTCAAGAAAATTACTTTTACCCCTCCCTTAAATACCTAAAAGAATTTATGTAGGCCTGGCCCAGAAAGACAATGATTACCAGAGATAACTTTTTATCTGAGTGACCCATCTGTACAACAAGGCAAACCTCTAATTACCAAACATCTGCTCTTATTATCGTCCTGTGAATTACCCTCCTCTCCTTTGAATCCCAGGCCCCTATCCCATTCCTTAGTCCGGGATGGCATCTAAGCCTCAATTATTTCCTGACATGTTCATGGGTCTCATGTTCTTCCGGGGCTCCCATACCTACATAATTAAACTTATTTTTGTACTGTTAATCCGTCTATGTCAATTTAATTAATAGACTAGCCAAAAGAATCTAGAAGGATAAAGGGAAAGTTCCCCACCCCTTACAATTCACACCTCTTTTTTTGTGAGAGAGAAAAAATCAAGACTGCCTTTGAGGCCATCGGTCCTGTCTCTGTGCTTTAATAAAATAACTTTTTTACACCAAAAAAAAAAGAAAGAAAAAAAAAAGATACCGCCTTTGATATCAATTTTAAGTTAGCTAGATATAACTTCCTCCACATATTTTCTTGAGAGATAGCCTTGAAGAAACGAAATTTGGGAAAAGGGTCATTGAAAAGTCTAAAATCAGGGCAAAAAGGATTGGATAATAATTTCCTCATCTTTTCTTTGTTCATTGTAGGAAAATTAGAAAATAGTTATGAATAAAAGTAATATAAAAGCTCCATACTCTCACACCCAAAGATAAGTACTAACATTTAACATATATCCCTTCAAATGTATAATATGTATCATATACATATCAAATGTATAATATGTAATAAAAATGGAATCATACTATAATGTTATTTTATAATTTATTCACTTAATACAGCAAGAACACCTTTCCACCTGATTAAATATATTTGTACAAAATCTTCTCAAAGACTAATTAGAGTTTTATCGTAAAAAATTACTATAATTTGGGGCACTTGGCTGGCTCAATCGGAAGAGCATTGTAACTCCTGATTGGGGCTATAAATTCCAGCCCCACATTGGGTGTAGAAATTACTAAAAAAAATAAACTTAGAAAAATTACTATAATTTATTTAATCTTATAATCCTCTATATTTTTTTAATGTTTTATTTTTAAGTAATCTCTACACCCACCATGGGGCTCAAACTTACAACACGAGATCAAGAGTTGCATGCTCTAGTGACTGAGCCAGCCAAGTGCCCCTCTGTAGTGACAGTTTAAGTTGATTTCAAGCTTTACTTTTATAAACAACACAGCAGTGACCATCCGTCTATATAACATCTTTGTGTAACCAACATTAAGCTCAGTAGGAGCTGGGAGATTTTTAAGAGAAATTTTATTTAAGCTTTGATGGTGCCTGACGAATTATTTCTGCTCTGTTATAAAATACTATATTTCTCAAAAATTATTATTTATATCCACTAGATAATATATCTGTCTTACCCTTGGGGCTGCCTACAAGCTGACACTCTTTTCAATAAAGAGGCAATAACTAGTGTTTAAAAAGCCTCAATTGGGAGAAGAGGTGGTATCTGGAATTTCTTGTCCATCTTTTGGGGTTATTTTTGTTTTTTTAATAAGTAGTCTGTTATTTGTTTGTTTTAATTAGAGAGAGAGAGTGTGTGTGAGCATGGGAGAGGGGCAAAGGGAGAGACAGAGAGAGAAAGGGAGAAAGAATCCCAAGCAGGCTCCCTGCTGAGTGTGCAGCCCAACGTGAGGCTCAATTTCACATCCCTGGGATCACAACCTGAGCCGAAATCAAGAGTCAGATGATCAGTTGACTGAGCCACCAGGTGCCCTTTGTCCATCTTTTGGCCAACTTGCCTTGCAGTTGTTTTGTTTTTAATTCAAGCATTTAACATTTTTATTTTATTTAAGTAAGGTCTATGTTATTTAATTTTATTTAAGTAAGGTCTATGCCCAATGTGGGGCTTGAACTCATGACCCTGAGATCAAGAGTTGCATATTCTACTGCTTGAGCCAGCCAGGTATCCCTGCCCTGCAGTTTTTTATGTATATGGCACTTTGGCATACATATTCATGATGCCCCTGGCAAGACAGGCACTATTTTCCCCATTTCACAGAGGAAGAAGCACGCTTGACAAGGTCACACAGCTATCAAATAAGGAGAAGACCCGAGAATCACACTCAAATTTATAGGACTTCAGAATCCATTTGGGCCATGCTGCTTTGCTTGGAGGAAAGGAAGAAGAGAGACTTTTCTGGAAAAGGAAGAAAATAACTGGCAGAAATCAAGGGTTGATACCTCACCTGAAAACCTAGAGGTAGAAGTATATTTCCTTGGGGGACACCTAGGTGGCTCAATCAGCTAAGCATCTGACTCTTGATTTCGGATCAGGTCACCCTCTCAGGGTTTGTGAGATCAGGCTCTGCTTATCACAGAGTCTGCTTGGAATTTTCTCTTTCCCTCTCTCTCTCTCTGCCCCACCCCAAATAAATAAGTAAACATAAAAAATATATAACAAAAAATTAAAAAGTATATTTTCTTGAAAGATAAAGGCAAAGTCACTCTAGTCTGGCTAAAGTCTGGGAAAGCCCAGCACCATGACTCCATAGACGTTTTGGATACAGATGCTCCCTGTTCTTCAGATTCAGACAAGGAAAGAATATACCACCACCATCACCACTACCCCACCCTGCCCCCACGTACACGCACGCACGCGCACACACACACACACAAACACACACACACACACACACACACACACACACACACATCTCTTACTGGGGAAGGGCTTGCAGTTACTTGCTCCAGAATGAATGGGAAAGGTCTTAAGAGGAGGGATGACCAGCCAGGCTGCCTCTAAGGATGAGTCAGCTTCTGTGGGGACACACTCTCCACTTCATCCAGCCAGGAGAACTATAGTCACTAATAATCTGAATTAGCATGATTTAGATTTTTTAATGAATTTAACAAATATTTATTCAGGTCCTCTGTTAGCCTAGGAACGCCACAAAACACCTATTCTCTGCTCCTCTCCAACCAGTTTCTTTTATCTGCTCCCTGGGATTCTGCTATCTTGCTGGCCACCTAGGGTCTCTAAAGGTCATGTTCTTCTCCTTCCTCCAGAACTACACCCTTCTTCTCCTTTAGCCTTGACCAGCAACCAGCCCCAGCTCCACCTCATGTCAGTGTGGATGACATCTGTCCTTGTTCACAGCATAATATCTAATTTGGCCCCTCCCCAGTAATATTACCATCTTCCTTTCTGACCTCGTTTGGAAACCAAGTCTTGGTATGCAGTCCTTCATTGCAGTTGAAGAGTTCAGACCCTTCTTTTACTACCCATGGGCAAATTATTTCAACTCAGCCATTCAGTCCCTGAAAGTCCCAGAACTTTGAATCATGGGTCAGAGAGGATGTTGGAGATTAGAGCCATCATCCAGCCTGTAGTGGTGCAAGGGCCAAATTATTCCCAAGGCATGAATTTCCTGTGGGTTTTGTGCTGAGTCACCAGAGCTACCTTGATTCTGCAACTTTCTACCCCCCAGATTACCTGCCTTCATTCTGTGAGTGCCTGATATCCTCCCAGGATTTTCTCTACTTGCTTGATGTGACTAGTGTTGGTTTCTGGTCTATACAGCACAGAGCTATGACTGACATAGTGAAGCTCCTATCTATTCAACTAAACATGCAATAAATATTTATTAGACACCTGCCCTGTCCCAGCCAATCTCGTCTGCCAAGGTGATCATATAAACTGCTTCATGGCTGTATGCCTGTAGAGAAGACGGGAATATGCATGCAATACCTGCAGAACCATCCCCTAAACCCCTATGGCTTGAGAAACTCCCGGAAAGTTCTACAGCAAGCCAGGTACTAGAATCTTCAGTAGTTAAAAATCATGAAAGCCACCACAGGAGAAAAATATTTCTCCCTTGGGCACCTGGCTGGCTCAGTGAGTAGAGCATGTGATTCTTGATTTCAGAGTCCCACGTTGGGTCTAGAGATTACTTAAAAATAAAATCTTAAAAAAAAGTACTACTTCCTCTTAGATAACTTAAATACACTTTGATAAAGGTCTTCTAAAGAATATAGTTGTTTACAACTAGGACGCTGAAACCAGTTAGGTTGGAAGGGCCAAGGCATTTTGGGATAAGTGGGTCTTATGGCACCCATCAGCTAATATTGTACAGATGAATAACAGCTTATCTACAGGGTAAAATGGATACTTTGCAAGCTCATAAGAGCCTGGCAACTGACTAGAATGGAGAGTTTTCTTTGATATTTATATTAGACCACCTGATCCTTGTTTGAAAACTAGGGCTGCCTAAAAGTTTCTCAGGATATATTACCTGATTCTGACTTTATGTGTGTGTTTATGTGTTTGGGGTTTTGTTGTATTTTCTCCTCCAAAATTATATTAAATCCATTTGGGTGTTTTTGTTTTTGGAGATTTTTTATGACTTCTTGAACAGAGGTCATAATTATTCCTCTTGCCACCACACCAAGTAAATATATAGAGACTCTGCTCCGAGAAGAATAAAATAGAACCCATTTGGGGGAAACCAGCTTATAGGTTGTAGGATTGCTGCCAGAACAAAATCTTGTCCAATTCTGTCTATTCTGAACAAATTTAGTAGTAGGAGAGATCTAGGTACATGCATATGGAGTCACTGTTGACCCCTTGGGAATTTCTTTTTAAATGAATCCTCTCTTTTATTTCTTTTATTTATTTATTTTTTTGTTATTGTTACTTTTTTTTTTTTTTTGAGAGAGAGAGAGAGAGAGAGAGTGAGCGTGAGCTTAAGTAGGGGAAGAGTAAAGAGGGGGGAGAGAAAGAATCCCAAGCAGGCTCCAAGTTGTCAGCATGGAGCCCAATGTGTGGCTCGAACTCGCAAATCACAAGATCATGACCTGAGCAGAAGTTGGATGCTTAACCAACTGAGCCACCCAGGTGCCCAGCATTGGGAATTGTTTTAACTTGGTATAGTGAGACATGCAGACACAGAAATGAGTGCCATGAAAAAAGAGGGTTTTTTTTTTTAATGTTTATTTATTTTGAGAGAGAGAGAGTGTGTGTGAGCAGGGGAGGGGCAGAGAGAGAGAGAGAGACTCTCTCAAGCAGGCCCCAAGAACACAGAGCCCAATGTGGCTCTCAGTCCCATGACAGTGAGATCACAACCTGAACTGATATCAAGAGTTAAACACTCAACTGACTGAGCCACCCAGGCACCCCAAATGAGCCACCCAGGTGCTCCAAGAAGAAGTTTTATCATGCCCACAGATTCCTAGAAACAGAAGGTACAGCATGCCATTCATAGTGACGACACAGAGAAGCAGAGTGAGAGGGGAAAATACCACAGGAGCCTTTATTGTGGTATCTGTGGGAAGAAATGGGGCAAGGCAGGATAAATAGGTTTAGGATTGGCTAGTTTGAATAATTTCAGAGGGCTCTGGGGCTAAGGGTTGTCCCTAGTTGTCTGGTAGCTGGCCCTGGGATAGTTAGGGAAGGGGAATTATGTAAGAGCCCATAAAGGAGGTATTTGGAAGTATGGGCTCTGGATTGGTTGGTTTGCACAAAAAAGTATGCTAGAAATTGGCTATCCCTGGGAGGCGCAATCTCTCAAGGGTCAGCAAGGCCCCAAGAGGTCAAAGCACCAAAAACACAGAATAAAAAGACATAATCCATTCACAGACACACAGACTTGCACTAACACTTAGAGTCATATCTGTAATGACATATATGTCTACTAAAACATTAAATCACAATTAGATTATAAGGGATTTCCAAAGAAATCAAGTCCAACTTGCTACCTGATGCTTAAACTTGGTGCCAACATACCCACCAAAGAGTTATTCAGACTAGGGTTTGTAAACAATACCATGGACAAGAATCACATTATTTCTTTTAATGATCTTTAATTTTTTCTTGCTACAGAAATGACATAAAGCATCAATTTTTAAAGTTTATTTACTTATTTTGAGAGAGAGACCATGTGTATGCATACATGAGTGGGGGAGGGGCAGAGACAGAGGGAGGGAGAAAATCTCAAGCAGGCTTTGCACTGTCAGCACAGAGCCCAATGTGGGGCTCAAACCTACGAACCGTGAGATCACGACCTGAGCCAAGATCAAGAGTCAGACATTTAACCGACTGAGCCACCCAGGAACCATAATCATCATTTTTAAAATTTAGGAAATAGGGGCACCCTGGTGGCTCAGTCACTTTTGTCTACCTCTTGGTTTCAGCTCAGGTCATGATCTCCTGGTTCGAGCCCTGCATTGAGTTCTGTGCTGACAGTGCAGAACCTGCTTGGGGTTTTCTCTCTCTGCCCCTCTTCTGCTCATGTTCTCATTCTCTTTCTTTCTCAAAATAAATAACTAACCTTTAATAAATACATAAATAAATAAATAAATAAATAAAATTTAAGAAATAGCAACAAACAAAAAGAAGAAAGTAAAACTCATCCATAATACCAAGATCCAGGAACAACCACTATATTTTTGAACAGTCTCTCCCCCACCATGGACATGTACACAAATATAATCCATAAAGATAGGATCAAGTCTTACATGATGTTTTGTATGAAACCTGGTTTTTTTATACTCAATACTGTGAACATCTTCACTCGGTCTTGCCTTTCTCCTATGACAGGAAGCTGGAACTAAGAACAGCAGGTGCATGGACTGAAACTCCCCTTTTATTTTTTTTTTATTGTGATATTTGGTTTTTTGCACCGGTGTGGAACGGAACCTGCAATATCTCTAAGGTATGCTTGTATTTATATCTGTCATATTTGCCTACCAAATGTTAATAAACATTTAAAAATACTAAAAAAAAAAAAAGAATTACCTTTTTCTTGATATTCAGGTACTACTGGCTACATAAAATAAGTTCAGAGTGTTATCTTCTCTATTCAATGAAATTGTTGATTAGTATTACTTCCTCTTCAGATTTTTGTAGATCATCACTGAAACAATATGTGCCTGAAGCTTTCTTTGTGGGGAAAGTTTTGATAATCAATTAAAATTCTTTACTTATTATTAAATGTTTAAAGTATTATTTATTGTATTTTTAAAAATGTTTTTAGTTTATTTTTGAGAGACAGAGAGAGCACGAATGGGGGAGGGAGGGGCAGAGAGAGAGGGAGACACAGAATCTGAAGCAGGCTGCAGGCTCTGAGCTGTCAGCACAGAGCCCAATGTGGGGCTTAAACTCACAAACTCATTAATATTTCGATAATTTAAATTTAGGATTTTGAAAAAGTTCTGCACATGTGGGCAGGTTCTGTCAACTGGCAAACTTTGCTAAGGCTGAGTACAATGGGCATTGGGTATTACATGGGAGCAGCCCCTAAGGCCACCGTAGTGAATGTTTATTTGCTGCATCCCCAACTTTCACTCCTACTTCCCCTTCCCTTCCTTACAGGCTCCCGAATTTGTTCCTTGACTTTCCACAAACTTCCTCCATGCAGCCCATGTGCTTCAAGGGAGACTCACTCCGCCCCCAGATCCGGTATGGACCTATAGATACTTCCACAAGAAACACAAATATGACTCTCAAAAGCCTTAAAAACTAACAGTGACCCTTACTAAAAGCCTCTTGAAATAGTACGTGAGGAATTATATTAAATTGTTAAAACTTGCTAAAAATTCTCTTTACATATCTACATCTCCTCAGTGTCCTTCCCCTCAAAGCAACTGCTCCTCATTTCTCCCCTTGCCCTCTTACCTCAAAACTCCCTGCTCACATGGGTTTCCTCCTTCCTCACCACCCTCCAGATCTTTTCTTTCCTTCTCAGGATGGCTCCAAAATCTTTCTTATGCAGATAAATCTTTTGCTTCACTCATCTTCAGTGGATATCTCTGCCCGTAACCTCGCTCTGAAAAACAAAGAATCCCCCTAAAGCAGGACACAGAGGAAGAGGAGGGAGGATCTGGTAATGACAGCACTTCGAGCTTTGGTGTTATAGTATCTGCCACGCAAATGCATGTGCATTTATATGAAATGGATAGAAAGAGGGGCTGGAGGGATACAGAGCACAATGTTAATGGTTTGGGGATGGAAAGCGAAGGCGAAATCCAAGGGCAGCGTTCACTTGTTGCTTTATAAACTCCTGTGATTTTAATATTTTACAAAGAGAAATAAACTCAAGTTCTGCTCAAGCAACTTTTTCTTAAGTATGGAAAGTCACCCTCTGGTATCCTTCCAAGTGGGAATGGAGGTCGAAGGGAGGAAAGTTGTTTTTATATATACACGTCTCCATCATTTGAAATGTTACAATGAGCATCCGTTACTTTTATATTAACAAACAAGCTATTTAAAAGAAAAAAGCAATACCATGTAATAATTATGTAGTACTATTATGTAATAAGCACAGGAACACAGAGGAGGAGCCCTCATCCAAACAGGAATGGCAATGAGAGAAGGAAGAGGGAAGAATTAACCCAGGCCAAGAGGTGGAGTGGGTGGGGCACAGAAACCCTGCAAGAGAGGCACTAAGGCATGAAACAGATGTATTTTGGGCAGATATGACATTATCATGTCCTGGAGCACGAAGGTGAGTAAACCTGGGAAATGATGGAGAGGTGGGAGGGGGAGGAAAAGGGATGGCAGAAAATGATCCATTTAAGCTCAGCCATCTGGTCCATGCTTGCTGGTTATCAAATGTTTACCACATAATATTAACTGATTTATGTAGGACAAGAAGTCTCTCCTGTAGGCCTCAGAATTCATATTCAGCTGTACACTTCAATTCACCTCTGCTTCTTAATTTTATTTAAAATTTGTGAAAAATTAGGGGTGCCCGGGTGGCTCAGTCGGTTAGGCGTCTGACTCTTGGTTTTGGTCAGGTCATGATCTCATGATTCCTGAATTTGAGCCCCACCTCCCCCCATGACTGCGCTGACAGTGTGGAGCCTGCTTGCGATTATCTCTCTCCCTCTCTCTGCCCTTTCCCCACTCACACTGTCTCTGTCTCTCTCAAAATGGATAAACTTAAAAAAAAGAGTAAATAAAAAAATTTTAAAAAGAATTTTGAAACATTAATACATGTACTTAGTTCAGATATTAAGTGACACAAACAGATATACATACAGTAAAACATAAGTCTGCCTTCAACTTCTCATCTCCATTCCCTTGCTCTCCTGCCTTGAGTCAGCCACAATAGGATTTTTTCAGAATTGGAATTACTAGTTTTTAAAAATATTGCAGCCTGGTATCTGGGCCGCACAATGTCATCCCAATTTGGAAGAAGCCACATACAATGCAGGCTATCTAAATGTCTTGAGCCCAGCAGAACAGGTCTAAAGAGAGTAAGTGTAGTTTTCCCTAAAGCTCACCTCAACAGAAAATTCAAAGTTTCAAATGTTTATGAGAAATATGCCTATTTTTAACAGTGACCTTGATTAAAATGATAAAAAATTAAAAATTCTTATGGGCCAGAACTTACAGCTAAGAGTTTGCCCGAGGTAATGGAGTAAAGACTGAAAGGCAAGCTTCCTGACTACCTGCTCAAGTATTCAGTCTTTTACTGCACTTCTGGGTGGTTCTGAAAACCAGGAAAATTGGAAAATAACTGTGTAACAACTGTGAATGGAAATATAAATCTCAAGTTACCTCTGCTTTTAAATAGGCAAGGGAACATGGATACCCTAGCTCTGAGCCCTGTTTAACTAGAATCTTAGTTAATATTAAAAAAAAATTAAAAGTTTTTCAAAGAGTACATTCTGTATGATTCAGTTGTATGAAGTCCAAAACGAGCAAAACTAATATTCTGTAATAGAAATGAGAATGGTTGCCTCTGGGAGGCTGGGAGATTTGACTACAGAGGGGCCTGAAGGAACACTCTCAGGTAAGTTAACGGTTCCTATCTTGATTTGATGTGGGCATGGGTATATACAATTATCAGAACTCACTAAACTGAATGGCTACTTAAGGTACATACATTTTATTGTTGATAAATTAAACCTTGATTAAAGAGAATTCGAATGAAATGAAATCCATTTGAAAACCAAGTGAAAGTTGTTCACTCTGTGATGTAATTTTTGGTCTTATACAGAGCAAACCAATTGTCTGCTTTAGTCCTTTGAATATATTTGTGAGTGACCGCGTGATTCACCAGTGATTCATTACGCACCAAGGGAAGGAAAGGGCTCAATACACTTGGAGACTTGGAACATTTTTGTGTCATTTCTTTAGTGTGACTGGGTTTTGCAGGAATTCATCAAGCTTTCAGCAGCGATATGCTCTCAGAGTTGGCATGCTAATACTTTATATAGTTGAGAGATGTTTGCAATTAAAGTGTTTGCCCATCCATCATTATGTTGAGTTTCAAAACACCTGATAAAACAGGAATTATTATTTGTTTTGCAATTTGTGAAGGTAAAGTTCAGAAAAGTAAAAAATCTGCCCAATATCCCACAGCTATTAAAAGACAGAGCTGAAATGTCAATTCAGATTCAAGGAATTTGGAATTATACATGTAGGATTTTGTCCACTATGTCATATTTCAGGAAAATCCAGCTCTCTGAGAGTGAGAACTAGGTTCAGAGTGACACTCCTGGAGAATACTGTCACTTCCAGGAACATAGTGAATTGAATGTCATAAGGTAGGGCCAAAACTAGGATGAGGCAATTAGGTACCTAGGGTGCAAAATTTAAGAAGGTGCTTTCTCTGGTTCAGGCAACTGTCAATGGTTGTTGACCATTGTAACCATGTTGACCATTGTAACCATGACCACGTGACATGGTTGTCAACATTACCTTGTTATTACTGATTTAAAGATAAGGAAACTGAATCTCAGAGCTAGGTTAGATTTACTTGACTAACGTTTCACTAATAGTAAATAGCAGAACCAAAAATTAAGAAGGGGTCTTTAAGCTTCAAATTCTACTAAGCCCACTCTTCAATAATGCTTTGTGATTTAGCCATAAGGAGTATTAAGACCATGAGGTTTTTAATTTATTATATGTTTAATAAACAATTGACCAAATGGCTTCCAAATTCAAGTGCAAACTTAGGCAAGAATAACCATCCAACAATTCCTGATCAAAAACTCTCAGCAAAGTAGGAATTGAAATGAACTTCCTCAAACTGATAAAAGAGTTTCTATGAAAAGCCTATAGCTAACATCATATTTAACAAAGACTGCTTTGCCCTAAGATCAGGAACTAGGCAAGATGTCTGCTCTCTCCACTTCTATTTCATTTTGTACTGGAGGTTCTAACCAATGCAATAAACCAAGAAAAAGAAATAAGGCATTCAGATTAGAAAAGAAGAATAAAACTGTCTTTATTCAAAGATGACAAGAACATCTTTGTAGAAAATTATAAGGAATCTACAGAAGAGCTACCAGGTGAAATAAATGAGTTAAGAAAGGCTGTAGGATACAAGCTCAATATACAAAAATAAATTGTACTTCTTGTGTATATTAGCAACAAACAATTAAAAACTGAAAATGTTTTAAAATGTCATTTACAAAATAAAAAATATGAAACACTTAGAAATAATTGATATAAGATATGTAAACCTGTATACTAAAAAAAAAAAAACCCAAAATATTGCTGAGAGAAATTAAAGAAGACTGAAATAAGTGGAAAAACACTGTGTTCATGGTTCAAGAGACTCGAGACTGGTAAGAAGTCATTCTCCCCAAATTGCCTGATGGATTCAACTAAATTGCAACAAAATTCCAGAAGGCTTTGTAGAAACTGACAACCTTATCCTAAGATTTATATGGAAATGCCAACTAGAATAACCAAACAACTTTGAAAAAGAACAAAGTTGGAAGACTTATACTATCTGACTTTAAGATTTATTATGAAGATATAGTAATCAAGACAGTGCAGTGTTGGTATAAAGATAGACAAACCAATTTGATGTAACAAAACAGGGTCCTTACTATACACATACATTTATGATCAGCTGATTTTAGAGAAAGGTGTAAAGGCTATTCAATAGACAAAGGATAGTCTTTTATTCTTATTTTTTGTTGAAGTATAATTGACATACAACATCGTTTTAGCTTCAGGTGTACATCATAGTAATTCAATATTTTTATACATTACAAAATTATCCCCATAAGTCTAGTAACCATCTGTCTCCACACAAAGTTATTACAATATTATTGACTATATTTCCTATGCTGTACATTTCATCCCATGACTTATTTATTTGATCATTGGAAGTTTTTAATCTCTTAATCCCTTTCACCTATTTTGATCACCCCCAATTCTTACCTGTTCTGGCAACCATCAGTTTGTTTCCTATACAAGTCTATTTATGTTTTGTTTTTTCATTTGTTTTGTTTTTTAGATTCCACACATAAGTGAAATCATATGGTATTTGTCTTTCTCTGATTTATTTCACTTAGTATAATACCCTCTAGATTCATCCATATTGTCACAAATGGCAAGATTTCATTCTTTTTTTTTATGGCTGATTAATATTCCATTGTGTATGTGTGTGTATATGTATGTACATATATCACATCTTCTTTATACATTCATCTAGAGATGGACATATGGACATTTAGGTTTCTTCTATGTCTTGGCTATTGTAATTAATGCTGCAGTGAACACAGGGGTACATAGAGCTTTTTAGTGTAAAGGATAGTCTTTGAAATAAATGGCACTGGAAAGAATTGGGTATCCACTGCAAAAAACAAAACAAAACAATTTCTGGTACATATTTTGCACCATATTCAATAAAAAATTTACTCAAAATGGATTATATGCCTAAATGTAGGAGCTTAAACTATAAAACTTCTGAGAAAATATAGGAGAAAATATTTGCAACCTCGGGTTAGGGAAGATCTTGGATATGATACCAAAAGCATGATCCATAAAAGAAAAAGTTGATAAACTGGACTTTATCAAAGTTAAGAACATCTGCTATTTGAAAGTTATTGTTAAAAGAATGAAAAGAAAAGCCACAGACTGGAAGAAATTATTTATAAACCAAATGTAAAAGGCTTATATCCAGAATATATAAAGAAATCTCAAACTTCAATAAGAAAACAAATAACCTAATGAAAATATGGGCAAAAGATTTGAACATTTCACCAAAGAAGGTATACAGGGGGCATATAAGCACATGAGAAGATGTTCTGCATTACTACATTGCATCATTACAGTTATGCAAATTAACATCAAAATAAGCTGCCATGACGCACCTATTAGAATAGCAAAAATTAGAAAGACTGTCCATATCAAGTGTTGCCAATGATGTGAAGTACCTGTAACTCTCCTGTACTGCTTCTGGGGGTGAAAAACAGTACAACCATTTTGGAAAACCCTCTTGCAATTTCCCAAAAAGTTAAAAACACATGCCTACCATTCCACTTCTAGGTATTTACCCAAGATAAATGAAAGCATATGTCCATACAAAGACTTGTACGAGAATATCATAGCAGCTTTGTATGTACTAGACCAAAACTGAAAACCCTAATGTTTATCAACTGGTGAATGAATAAACAAATTGTGGTATAATCCAAACAATGAATTACTATTCAGCAATAGAAAAGAATTAACTTCTAATGCATGAAACAACATGAATAAGAAGCAAAATAGTTATGGTAAGTGAAATAAACCAGACCTCCCTCCCAAAATAGACCATACTGTTTGATTCCATTTACAGAAAATTCTAGAGAATGCAAACTAATCTATGACATAAGGCAGGTTAGTGGTGGGGTAGATTGAATGGTGGCCTCCAAAAGATATGTCCACATCTCAATTCCCAGAATTATTAATTTACTTGGAAAAAGGGTCTTGGCAGATATAATTAAGAATCTTGAGATAAGGGGGCGCCTGGGTGGCTCAGTCGGGTAAGCGTCCAACTTCGGTTCAGGTCATGATCTTTTTGGTTCATGAGTTCGAGCCCTGTGGCGATCTCAGTGCTGACTGCTGGGAGCCTGGAGTCTGCTTCGGATTCTGTTTCTCCCTCTCTCTCTGTCCCTCGCACTTCGTCTCTCTCTCTCTCTCTCTCTCAAAAATAAATAAACATTTAAAAAATAATCTTGAGATAAGGAGATCATTGTGGATTATCCAGGTGGGATTTTTTTTAAAGTTTATTTATTTATCAAAAAAAATTTTTTTAATGTTTATTTTTGAGAGAGAGACAAAGCATTAGGGGTTGGGGCAGAGACTGAGGGAAACACAGAATCTGAAGCAGGCTCCAGGCTCTGAACTGTCAGCACAGAGCCTGCTGCAGGGCTTGAACTCCCAAACTGCGAGTTCATGACCTGAGCCAAAGTCGGACACTTAACCGACTGAACCACCCAGGCACCCCTATTTATTTTGAGAGAGAGAGAGAGAGAGAGCACAGTATGGGAGGGGCAGAGAGAGAGGGGGAGAGAGAAAATCCCAAACAGGCTCTGCTCTGTCAGTGCAGAGTCCGACACGGGGCTTGATCTCAGGAACCACGAGATCGTGATCTAAGCTAAAATCCAGAGTCAGGCGCTTAACTGAGCCGCCCAGGCACTTCTCTAGGTGGGATTTTAATTTAATGTCAAGTGTCCTCATAAGAGGAAGACAGCGGAAAATTTGAGACAGAAGAAAGGAAGACCCCGAGAAGAGGTCAAAATGTGACCACAGAGGCAGAGATTATAATAACTGGGCACAAATCAAAGAAAAGTCAAAGATACCAGAAGCTGAAAGAAACAAAAAATGGCTTATCCCCTAGAGCCTCTAGAGAGCGTGGCCCTGCTGCCACCTTGATCTCAGACTTCTGGCCCCCAGAACTATGAGGGAATAAACTTCTATTTTAAGTCACTCATTGTGTGTAATTGTTATGGTAACCTCAGGACACCAATACAAGAGGTTCCCTGGATATGGGACAGCAGTGGAGAGAGGGAAAGTGGGAAAGAGAGATTAGCAACAGGCCAGAGTAAACACCTGAGAATGATAAATATTCTCATTATTATGATAGAGGTGATGTTTCATGGGAATACACAAATCAAAACTTATAAAATTATATGCTTAAAAATGTATATTTTAAGTCCATTGCACATTAACAAGCTGTTAAAAAGAGGGGTGCCTGGGTGGCTCAGTCTGTTGAGCACCCAACTTCGGCTCAGGTCATGATCTCTCAGTTTGTGAGTTCGAGCCCCGCGTCGGCTCTGTGCTGACAGCTCAGAGCCTGGAGCCTGCTTCGGATTCTGTGTCTCCCCGTCTCTCGGTCCCTCCTATGCTCATGTGTTGTCTCTCTCTGTCAATAATAAATAAACGTTAAAAACAACAACAAAGCTGTTAAAAAGAAAAAAGACATCATGGGTCTAAAACAAGACTCCACTTGCAATATTCTGACCTCTTCTGAGTAGTCCACATAACATTGAGACATGGTGCGTTCTCAGGAAACTGATCATAAGATGAAACCCCACCATGTGAAGCCCAGCTGAATAACCTCAGAATATTAGCATTGGGAGAACTGACATTCAAAGATACCAAGTATTGCTACGTGCAAGAAAAAATATTCTCATCTTATATGAACTCCATTAGAACTGAGACAGATCCTGGTACAAAGAACTTTGGTATAAAGTGTTGTCCACAGATAAAATAGCTGTTGGAGGAGCTAGATCCTGGGAGACCACCTAGGTATTGTAGAGTGGATGCCTCTCTTTGACTCTTTCCTCTGTTGGGTCCTGTTTTTCTTGATTTCTTATCTTTCCAATTCCTGCTTTTTCCCCCTCCTCTGATGTGTTGCTGGAGCATGTGCTTTTTCATAGCTTCCAGAAAAGGAACAGCTAGGACAAAACTGTTTTAAATTTTGCATGCCAGATTCGTCTTTTGGCTGGGGATAAAATTCTAGGCGAAACTAGAAGTACTTCTCTTTAGCCTTTTAGCTTTCAGTGATGTTGAAAAGCCTGATGCTATTGTTTTTAGAATCTTCTCTTTGCCCTTAGTGTTACGAAATTTCACAATGATGTGGTTTGTTTGGGGCTTTTATTTTTCCCTTATTGTGCAGGATATTCATGGCATTTTCATTTGGATTCATGTCATCCAATTCTGGGAACTGTCTTGTACATATATATGTATATATACAATGTATGTATTTTTAATATTTTTCCTTCTGGTTTTTAATTCCTTGAATCTTCGCTAGCTATATGTTAGACTTCCTGGATTGCTCTTCTAATTTTTGTATTTCTCTCCTATTGTCCATCTTTTGTCCTTTTGCTCTATTTGCCAAGAGTTTACCCTTACTTACCTTCTATAACTTCTTTTGAGTGATTAATTTGAACTATCATATTTAATTTCCAAGACATGTTCTTGTTCCCTCAACAGTCCATTTAAAATATAGCATTTGTGTTTCATACAAGCAAGATGATCTCATCTGAGGATTTAATTTTTTTCGAAGTTATTTCCCACCATTTCCTGAATTACGGATTTCCTCAAAATTTTTTCCTGTTTGGTCTTTTTTATTCGCTAGAATCTTTCTTCAAATATCTGCCGATCCTCAGCTGCTAAAATGAGATGTAATGTGTTGTCTATATATGCAACGTGTTGGTGGGAGGATGGATGTGTGTAGATTCCTGGTGAAAGGTTATGTTAGTGACTTGGCTTTACTGTAATTAACAGGATTGTCAACTGAGAATTTTTTTGTTGGTGGACCCTCCAAATATATCTGTAGTAATTTTTTTCTGGAGTTGTTCCCCCAAAAAGGATTTTTTTCTTCAGATCTTTCATTCATTAATTTTTAAAAATATATTGTCAAATTAGCTAACATACAGTGTATACAGTGTGCTCTTGGTTTCAGGGGTGGTTCATCACTTACATACAACACCCAGTGCTCACCCCAACAAGTGCCTTCCTCAATGCCCATCACCCATTTTCTCCTCTCACCTGCCTCCCCCTGCCCCCGCATCAACCCTCAGTATATTCTCTGTATTTAAGAGTCTCTTATGGGTTTGCCTCCCTCTCTGTTTGAAACTATTTTTTCCCATTCCCTTCCCCCATGATCTTCTGTTAAGTTTTTCAAGTTTCACATGAGTGAAAACATATGATGTCTGCTTTTCTCTGGCTTATTTCACTTAGCATAATACCCTCCAGTTCCATCCACATTGTTACAAATGGCAGTATTTCACTCTTTTTCATTGCCAACTAATATTCCTTTGTATATATAAACCACATCTTCTTTATCCATTCATCAGTCGATGGACATTTGGGCTCTTCCCATGATTTGGCTATTGTTGAAAGTGCTGCTATAAACATTGGGGTACATGTGCCCCCTATGAATCAGCACTCCTGTATCCTTCGGATAAATTCCTAGTAGTGCTATTGCTGGGTCATAGGGTAGTTCTATTTTTAACTTTTTGGGGAAACTCCATACTGTTTTCCAGAGTGACTATGCCAGTTTGCATTCCCACCAACAGTGCAAGAGGGTTCCCCTTTCTCCACATCCTCGTCAACATCTGTTGTTTCCTGAGTTGTTAATCTTAGCCATTCTGATCAGTGTGAGGTGGTATCTCAATGTGATTTCGATTTGTATTTCCCTGATGATGAGTGACGTTGAGCATCTTTTCATGTGTCTGTTGGCCATCTGGATGTCTTTGGAAAAGGGTCTATTCATGTCTTCTGCCCATTTATTTACTGGATTATTTGGTTTTTGGGTGTTGAGTTTGGTAAATTCTTTATAGATTTTGGCTACTGACCCTTTATCTGGTATGTCATCATTCGCAAATATCTTCTCCCATTCTGTCAGTTGCCTTTTAATTTTGTTGTTTCCTTTGCAGTGCAGAAACCCCAAAAAGGATCTTTTAATCTCTTGCCTAAAGAGATAAGCCTGACTACCAATATTTGGGGAATGGGATAGGGAAAGATGCTGTGAGATCTCGTACTTAAGTATGTAGACTTTAACTTGTTCCTCATTTTCAATTTATCAACTTGTGTTCCTGAATTGGAAACCTCTCTCATTCAATCTCTCCAGTCTTGTAGGGTGGAAAAAGGGTTAGTCACCTAGTTGCATTGTTTGGGGCTTATGTAGACTTTGAGCCAAACTCCTTGCTTTAACATTTTTTTTAATTATCATTTTTAAGTAAGCTCTATGCCCAATGTGGGGCTTGAACTCATGACCCCAAGATCAAGAGTTGCATACTTTACTGACTGAGCCAGACAGGCACCCCCCAAATCCCTCATTTTCAACTCATTGATCAACTGCCTTCCAAAGAACCTAGGTACCATGAAGCCTTTCTAGGGGTTGGAAAGACCAGTTAGCCTTGCCCTTGTCAACGACTCATTTTCAGGAATTTAGGTTTTGGTTTCTTCCTTCACGTAAGCCTGTAAAGATAGGGATAGTATTTGTCACATCGAGTCTAACTCATCATCTGGCCCCAAAGGAATACTTAACAGATGTTTGTGGAAGGTCTAGCTATATGAAGTGAGCACTAAACTTTGAGCAATAATTTATTCATCTACAAAGTTGGAATGGCCATCCCTGACTTTGCAATTTCACAGTGTTACTGTGAACATCAAGTAGTGAAAACATGTGCAAAAGCTTTGTAATATGTAACAATTTCCTGTGCAGCTTGGTTTTCGGGCAAGGAGGGATTTTATGCCACTAGAATATATATTTTACTGGAATTTTCATTTTCATGTATATGAACTTGTCTTTTATATTCCCATCTGGTAGACTCATCTTCTCTTTCTTCTCCCACTATCTTTGCTAAATCACCATTCGGCTTCCAGTCACTGTACTAACTCTAAGGAACTGGAATCCCTCCCAAGTGTAGACTGTGGAGTGATCACACAAAATTGCCTTTGGAGGAGCACACTGAATAGAAGTTAGCCTTCATCTTAAGGCAATATTTTAAACAAAATTTCATACTTATATAATTAATTAATAAATCCTTTAAGAATTAATCTATAGAAAAAAATTTTTAAAAGAATTAATCTGTAGAAGTTGGTTCATCAAGTACCAGATATTTATAGTTATGAGTAAAGTACTAGAATTACGGAATGAGAAATTCAATACTTTTCTTATTATTTTTGGTGACAAGCAGGCATTAGAGGTGATGTTGGTTACAACTGAAGAGTTCAGGGAATCAATATGTAGATGCCATATCTCACCCAATACACAACCTAAAAATTACTTTCAGGGCTTCAAAACTATCTATTCAAAATGTAATTAATTAGAATATAAATTATGGAGCTTAAATACAAACATTTGACAGAAGGGATAGGGTGGTAAGTGTTATCATCATGGTAAAAAGAAAAAAAATCCAAATAAATGGCCAGAACATTGTCTTTTTGTCACTACTGCTCTTGGACTTCTTAACACACAATTCTGAAAAGCCAGAAAGAAAGTGCTCATTTAAAACTTTGATCCAGGGGCACTTGGGTGGCTCAGTTGGGTTAAGCATCTGACTCTTGGTTTCGGCTCAGGTCATACCTCGAACTTGAGTTCAAGCCCTGCATCAGGCTCTGTGCTGACACTGCAGAGCCTGCTTGGGATTCTCTCTCTCCCTCTCTCTCTCTGCCCGTCCTCTGCTCACTTGTTCTTTTTCTCTCAAAATAAGTAAACTTAAAAAAAATTTTTTTAAATAAATAAATAAATAAATAAATAAATAAATAAATAAAACTTTGACCCCAAAGAAAAAGATACAAATCAGTGGCAACTGCTGCAAAGATTCATTTCTCTGGCTAATTATCAACAACATGTAGATAAAAAATAAAACAGAAAAGACCTCTAACTCTTGTCTGGTAGATAAGCTGCAGTGAAGTCAAGATGGAGACAAGGTAAAATAATTACCGAAAATTGGTATTATTATTTCACTCTTGTCAAAGAATCAACCCAATATCATGAGATTTCAATTACTTATAAATATATTTTTTTCTTAAGAATTTTTAACATCATATTTCAATAATTCTTAAAATGGCTCAACAACTGAAGGAAATAAATAAGTATTCAAATGGTTCAAAGAATAAAACAAAATCTCGAGTTTAATTTTACATTCTTGCTCTATTTCCAGGCTATTTAAACATTTTAATTTTTAAAACCTCTTATTGAATATACTTCCTTATCTCCCTAAGAGATTCCTGAGGATAAGAATTTAAAGAAAAAAATCCATGTCCCTCTCAAATGAATAGGGGGCTAACTCCTCTAAACACAAACCTTCTATTTCTTTCCTTTCATAAAACAGACAAAGACATTATTGTTCTCTAGTTTTATTATTTTTCAATTTTCCCAACACATGAACTATAACTCATTTTGAGATTTTTCAGTGCATTTCACAGCAAAAATGAACAAGGGAATCATTAAAATGGTTGTACATAAACCAGTTATTCTCTTATAATTTACAATTTGTTGAAAAAATTATTGTTTTGCTGTTTTCATCCTATTAAACCCTTCAATAAAACACAATTTATCAGAGCACAAAGCTTAAACTTCTTATGATGATGCAAGAGACACAGCCACCTACAATGGCTGATGACTAACAGGTATATGTTACACACACTGATTGGAAGACCACATCAGAAGAAACAGAGTAAGGCACCACTCTTGGAAAATTAAGGTAGCTTGCAGTAACAAGTGTTGAGCACCATAAGTAGGTACTCAATAAATACTTGAATGAATGATGAAAGCCATAATTAGCACTATTCTTTTAGTTGCCAGCAATCCTTCAACCTCAATAAAATACTTATTAAAAAAGAAAAGAGATTTGTACCTGAATACAACTTCCTGATATCTTTTTTCCTAATATCTTTTCACTTCATATTTTTTCTTCAGCATCTGAGTTTCCTTGAGAAGGAAAGAAAACCATACCATACATGCACTCAGCCACATATATAACTTCTGAATTACTGACAAATATGAATAGTTGTTTTAAATTTGAATGGACAGAGGTAAGATGAAGCATACTTATTCAGAGGGATAGCACATAATACTGGATATTAATCTACAAGTGAAAAAAAGGTAAGGAAAAAAAAAGTAACAGTTTTATTTTTTAAATGTTTGCTTTGTTCTTTAATGCCTCAGTTCTTGAGAAAGGCCAAGATCTCATCATATTGACATGAACACATTTAAAAAATTGTCTCTCAAGTGTAACATTTAATAAAACTAGGTATTGAAAAATGTTCTGAAATTTTTCAAGTCAATGTTGTTTTCAAGTATAATAAAATGCTCAGAAGAAAAAATTCTCCATGGTTATAATTCTAATCAATTTATAAATATACTTTTTAAAAGAGAGTTCCAACAGAGGTGGATAATGGATAAGTTCCTCAGACACAGGCACACAGTCTCTTTGAAGGAACAGAATGCCTTGTTACTACAACCTGGTTGATTTTTTTAACACTGATTTCAGGCACAATGGCTGAATCCACTTCTGGGTCATCGTCCTCCTCCTCTTGGGTTTGTTTGTAAGAGCAGTGAATACTTCAGTTACTGACAGAAAGCAAAGCACAAACTCTGAAAGAGACTTCACTCTTTACTATAAAGAAATCAAAATCACTGAGTTCTCACGCTTATGTGTATCTGCTGCCCCCATGCAAAAATAGGGGATTTAAACCTAACTTTAGGAGTAGGAGCTGGATAAAAGATGAATCATCTAATAATTCACGTGAAAGGTTTTCGGAGATATTGCTCGTATCACATGAACAGGTTGGTGAGAGGCCCGTCGCGCGTCTTCAACACTTTGGTCTTGCTGCAGTTCTGTGGTGCCCTAACAGGGACATTCGGGTTTAGCCAGATTCAGTCTGTGCAATCAGGAAGCAGGTTACTCAGTGCAATGACTCCATTCTGGGAGGGTTTAGGGTAAAAAGAGAAGAAGTTCATTTGGTCGAGTCTCAGATAGTGTGTGTCACTCCACAGGCTGTGTTGCTGGAATTGTTTTCCAAAGGGGCTTATGATAAACCCAGCCATCTCCCTGAAACAAGTAGAAAAATAAATTAAAAGATGATTCCTCTAATATTTTCACAATCAGTAACCAAAACTAGAAGCAACATCTTCACTAAGGTGGAATTCTACTGTCACATACATACATACATACATACATACATACATTTATTTATTTACTTATTTATTTAATTTTTTTCACGTTTACTTATTTTTGAGAAACAGAGACAGAGCGCAAGTGGCGGAGGGGCAGAGAGAGAGGGAGACACAGAATCCGAAGCAGGCTCCAGGCTCTGAGCTGTCAGCACAGGGCCCGACACGGGGCTCAAACTCACGAACCACGAGATCATAACCTGAGCCGAAGTCGGTGCTTAACCAACTGAGCCACCCAGGCGCCCCATCTACTGTCACATTTAAAAACAAGAGTTTTTGTGATGGAAAAAATCTCTGTGCTTAAGACATCAAATAATGTCTGTGGTTTAGCTAGGATCAGGGGAGAAATTCTGGTCCGGGGGCACCTAGTTGATGCTCCATCACCACTTTATTTGCAGAAGTCATTTGTAGCAATTCTGCCAATTTTGCCAAGACACTGCAGACTTAGCCTCACCCACAGAGTGACAGGTAGCAGGTGGAGCACAAATGGTCATCAAGCTACTAGCCGTTCTCTACTCAACTCTAGTAGTTGAGTATTATTTTCTAGTTCTTTCCCAACTCTACTCCCATTAGTTTTCCCTGGCTCCTGTGAATAGGATACTGCGAGGAGCAAAGTTAGAGTCAGAGAATGAACTACAACCAGAGAAGACCAAGTGAGGAAAAGAAACGCATGAAGCCACATACTGGAGTACAGGACTTGACACAGTTGAGGTCAGGGTAGCTAAGAGTAGAGTTCAGTGTTTATGGGACTAGGCAAAATATGTCAGATCTGAGGGGACCCTGGGTGGCCCAGTGGGTTAAGCGTCTGGCTTTGGCTCAGGTCATGATCTCACAGTTTGTGGGTTCAAGCCCCATGTCGGGCTCTGTGCTGACAGCTCAGAGCCTGGAGCCTCCTTCATGTTCTGTGTCTCCCTCTTGCTCTGTCCCTTCCCTGCTTGTGTGCTTTCTCAACAATAAATAAACATTAAAAAAATAAATAAAATATAAGTCAGATCTGAAACTGTCTTTAACCCATAGATCCTTCAATTTATTTATACTATATATCTCTATCTATCTATCTATCTATCTATCTATCTATCTATCTATCTCTTTTTATTCCAAAAATGACTTAAGACAAGCAATTACTTGGCTCCTAATGACAAGGACTCACTCTCTTTGATTGAATTTCATTAAATGATGAATTCTTTTTTTTTTCAATTTTTTGATTTTTTTGTTTTTAAAGTTTAGAGACAGAGAAAGAGTGAGTGGGGGAGGGGCAGAGAGAGAGGGAGAGAGAGAATGTCAAGCAGGATCCACACCGTCAGCATGGAGCCTGATGTAGGGCTTGAACTCATAAACCATGAGATTGATCATGACCTGAGTTGAAACCAAGAGTCGGACGCTTAACCGAGCCACCCAGTGCCCCTCTTTTTTTTTTTTTAAAGTTCACTTATTTATTTTAAGAGAGACAGCAGGCATGAGCAAATGGGGGAGAGGCAGAGAGAGAGAGAGAGAGAGAGAATCCCAAGTCGGTTTTGCACTGTCAGTGATGCAGGGCTCAATCCCATGAACCATGAGATCATGACCTGAGCCAAAACCAAGAGTTGGACACATAACCAACTGAGCCACCCAGGCACCCCAGCTCCTTGACTGAATTTTAGTCAGACTCCTTTGAGTTCTCTTCTTGACTAGGCCTCATCCATGGCCTATTGAACCCAGTTTTAGCAAAGAATTTTGATAAGCCAGTTCACTAAGAATCCCCCCTACTCCAAACCCTGATTTCTAAACTCCTCTTCTTCCACCCTTGATATCTAATCAAGTTCCTCCACCTCACCCCCATCCTTGATATTCGACCAAGATTCTCTTTTCCACCCACTCCTTCGCATTTCCACTTGTCCTTGTACTCAGAGTTAAGTATAATACCTCTTCTTTACTACAATAGTCCTGAATGAAGTTTTCCTTGACATTTTTAGTACGTGTCAGAATAATTTTTCTTTAATAACGGCAACCATTAGGTTGTTTATATTAAATCACCTGGTTGATAATTCTCAACTCCTATAGTACTGTTTTTGAAAAAGATGTAACCATCACAGAACACTAGATTGACAGTGGCTCTTAATAATATCTGTCCAAGGATACATGAGAAGTAGCAACTTTACATGTCATGTTAGTAGCAAGAATTAGGGTGCCTACCTTTTAAAATCTCATTAATTGTACCTTTTTAAAAAAAGATTTTAAGTAATATCTGTACCAAACATGGGGTTCAAAACAACCCTGAGGTCAAGAGTTGCATGCTCTATCAACTGAGCCAGTCAGGCGCCCCTATATCTTGCAGCCATTATAGTCGCTCTCAGACACCAGAGTTCACTTTTAATGAATTAGAGAGGTCTTCCCTTAGGAATTCTCTTCCTAGAATCTGTTCCTGATACCTCAGCTTTCTTAATGAGTTTGAAATGAAAAAAACCACAGTTATCAGACTATAGCTTTGAATAATAATTACAAAGTTTTATTTTTTCATCTAAAAGAGCAGATATGTACTTTCTTTTTATTATTCCTATCTATGAAAATGACCAATATTTATAATAGATACCCAATGATTAGAAAAATGAAAGTAATGAAGCAACTATAATAAACTTAAACTTATAATAAATAAAAAATAAATGGAGTTTTAAGGTTAATAACTATGCAAAAATCAAAATTAAATTACTTTTTCCAAATTCCTTCCTGATGGACCAATATTAAAATTCAGTGGGCTTCTTTAGACTTGGCTATGGTAAGAAAACTTTTTTTTTTCCTTTTAAGTAGACTCTCTACCCAACATGGGGCTTGAACTAACAACCCCGAGATCAAAAGCTGCATGCTCTTCCCACTGAGCCATCAGGCACCGCTGACAAGAAAAAAAATTTTTTTAATTGAAAAAAAAAAAGTTTGTTTAATTTTTGAGAGAGAGAAAGAGAGAGAGAGAGAGAGCAAGTCGGGGAAGGGCAGAGAGAAAGGAAGAACAGAATCCAAAGCAGGCTCCAGGGTCTAAGCTGTCAGCACAGAGCCCAATGCGGGGCTCGAACTCAGGAACAGTGAGATCATGACTTGAGCCAAAATCACACACCAACTGACTAAGCCACCCAGGCGCCCCGAGAAAATTTTTCTTGATAACAGCTCTGGTCTGCAATCATTCACCTTACTCTGAGTTCTACCAGAAACTAATAAACCAAACCAAACAAAAATCTTTAAATTTAGATAAGAATCTGGCAATTATTTGGTCTAGCTGCAAAATCAGTGCATGAAGTCTTCTACCTAAGCCATGGTCTCATATAGAACTAGTGGTGCATTACTATAAAATGTACTCCCCATTATTACTGGATTTTTTTTATTGTTATACAATTCCTTTTTATGTTAAGCTCAAAATTCCTGGTAGTTTGAACCTACCATGGGACTGCTATACAAACTGATAAAAAATTTCTATGTGATAAAGCATATACATATCTGAAGGTTATAATGCATGGTCCCAAGTTTTGGTTTTCTAAGCTGAACACCCCACTTTATTCTTTTTTCTTAAATGTTCCAAAGATTCTAGCCACTGCACTAGCCTTTGTGTAGCCAATTAAGTTTCTCATGTCTCCCTTTAAAATGTAGTCTCTGGAAATGAACAGCAAGTTTCAGTGTAGTTTGAAAGGCAATAAATAAATTGTCAATTGTCTATTCTATTATTGTGACTGGAGATTATGTTAGCATTTTTGTTTGTGGCCAACTTAATCCCAAAATCCATTTCATCTGAACTGCTGGTAAACTATTTCGTTTTGTCAAATTATGAAAAGTTCCATGAAAAAGCTCACGGTTATGCTGGACTATTTTTAGAAATAAAGATGTCTAAGTGATAACAACTCAAGAAAGCCTAGTAAACTACAGTAGATAACAAGTTTTAGTCTGAAGACATGTAGGACAAACCTCTTTAATAAAATATTTGGTTTTCCAGGGTGTGCCTGTTTCAGTACGATGCCTTTCTTCAGTCCTCTGGCGTTCTTCCAGGGTACGTTTATGCTCTGTGGCTTTCTCGATTTCAGATTCCCTCAAAGAATCTGTCACATTTTTCCACAATCGCCTATAATTTGAAAAAACACACATTTTACATTCTTTAGAAAAATATAATTAAGTAGAACTTATACCTTGAAATTAACAGTAATTTTTAAAAATTGTTTCCTAAATCAGATCTATAATTTCATGCTTATGAGTTATAAGAATACTGACAACTATGTTTCTGATACTAATGTCAAAGATGCTGCTGCTTCTGTTTTCTTTTTAAATTAAGAATAATTTGTATCTTCACAAGTTATAAACATATTGTTTTTTTAAGAAGCTTAGGAAATAATAAGCAAAAAGGTAAATACAGTTTTTAAAAGCTGAAAGGTAAGAGAGACCACTTTCTGCTTCTGGACATGATGAAATAATAGGGACCAGAGTTACCTTCATGCCTTTAATCAAGTAGGAAACCAGACAAAATATATTGAAACAACGGTTTGTAGATATTGAGCAAAAGCCAGTACAGAACACTGATTCCTGTTAATCGGGAAATAAATGAGGGGAGTCCTATGGGTGCTCCAACTCACTGACTAGAGTTTATAGGCACAGCAGAGACAGGAAAGCTCAACAAACTCCAAGCAAAAGAAAACTGCAAGATAATTCTTTGGGGGAAAAAACAGTCTGTTCAACAAATGGTGCTGGGACAACTAGATATCTACAAGCAAAAAGAGGACCTTAGACCCTTACCTCATAATACAACTTTTACAAAAGATAGGAGAAAAATCTTTTTTTTTTTTTTTAAGTTTGTTTGTTTGTTTAGAGAGATAGCGTGCAAACAGGGGAAGGGGAAGACACAGAAGGAGAGAGAGAATCCCAAGCAGGCTCCGCACTGTCATCACAGAGCCTGATGCGGGGCTCGAACTCACAAACCATGAGATCATGACCTGAGCTGCAATCAAGAGTCGGGATGCTTAACTGAGCCACCCAGGTGCCCGGACAGAAGAAAATCTTTAAGTCTTTGGGTTGGGCAAAGATTTCTTAGATATAATACCAAAACCACAATCCATAAAATAAAACACTGATAATCTCATCTCAGAAAAATAAAACCCTTTATACTGAAAGGAAAAAAAAAAACCACTAAGAAAATTAAAAAATGAGCAACAAAGAGAAAATATTTGAAAAACACATATCCAATAAAAAATCTGAATCCAGAATTCACAAAGAACTCCTACAATCCAATAGGAAGACAATCATACATTTCACCAAAGAAGATACACAAATGGCTAATTAATTAGCATATGAAAATATGTTCAACATCATTAGTCATTTGGAACATGTGAATTAAAATCACATTTTAAGACACTATTTCACACCAACTAGAATGGGTATAAGGCAGGCAATAACAAATGTTGATGAGGATGTGAACTGGAACACTTATACATTGCCGGCAGGAATGTAAAAGGATGCAGCCATCTTGGAAATTAGTTTGGCAGTTTCCTGAAAAGTCAAATGTAAAACTTGTAGACAACCCAGCAATTCCACTTTCAGATATTTACCTAGAGAAATGAAAACATAGCCACCCAAAATTTATATGAGAATGTTCATAGTAGTATTAATCATCAAAGTCCAAAACTGGCAATGTCCATAATTAGTGAATAGATAGGCAAAATGTGGTTCCATATAATGGAATACTATTCAGCAATATAAAAAAATGAACTACCGATACATGCTGTATCATGGATGAACCTTGAAAACATTATGCTAAATGAAAGAAGCCAAGCACAAGGTATCACATATTGTATGATTCCATTCATCTGAAGTGTCCAGAAAAGGCAAATTTATAGAGACAGAAAGTAGGTTCCCTGAGACTAGGGATATGAATGGACATTAACTGTAAGTGGGCATGAGTGATCTCATGGGAGGATGAAGATTGTGAAACTGATTTATGGCAATGACTGCACCATGCAGGAAAGATGCTAAAAATAACTGAATTTATACACTTGAAATAGGTGGATTTTATAATATGTAAAATACATCTTGATAAAGTTGTTTTAAAATTTATTTATTTTGAGAGAGAGACAGATACAGAGGGATACAGAGAGAGAGAGAGAGAGAGAGAGAGAGAGAGCGAGCATGTGCAGGGGAGGGGCAGGGAGAGAGGCAGAGAGAGTATCCCAAGCAGGCTCTGCACTGTCAGTGCAGAGCCAGATGCAGGGCTCGAACTCACAAACCGTGAGATCATGACCTAAGCTGAAATCAAGAGTCGGAAGCTTCAGAGACTGAGCCACCCAGGTGCCCCTTGATAAAGTTTATTTAAAGTGGCACTTTTAGTATTAAAGTAGAATTCAAAGCAAGAACTATGACCACAGATAAAGATGATTATTTCATAATGATCAAGGGTTAGTACATCAAGAGACATATAATCCCAAATGTGTAGGCCCCTAATACAAAGCTTCAAATAACATGAAGTAAAGACTTACAGAACTACAAAAAGAAATATTCAATTATAATTGGTAGTTTCAATAACTGATCTCAGTTACTGATCTCAACTGAACAAGTACACAGAAAATTAGTAATCACACAGAATGCTAGAAAAATACTATCAACCTACTTGAGCTAATTGATATTTACAGATTACTGTCACCTAACATCAAAAGAATATACATTCTTGCTAAGTGCACATGAAACATTTACCAAGACAGAATGTATTCAGGGTCATAAATCTCAAAAAACTTGAAGGACTGAAACCATACAAAGTACACCCTTTGACCAAAATTAAGCTAAATTAAAAATGAATAATGGGAAGATAGCTGGAAATTTTATAAATATTTGGAAATTAAATAATGTTTTACTAAATAACTTCATGAGGGGCACCTGGGTAGCTCGGTTAAGTGTCCTACCTCAGCTCAGATCATGATCTCATGGTTTGTGGGTTCAAGCCCCTCATCGGGCTCTGTGCTGACAGCTCAGAGCCTGGAGCCTGCTTTGGATTCTTTCTGTGTCTCCCTCTCTGCTCCTCCCCTGCTCACACTTTGTGTTCCTCTCTCTCTCTCAAAAACCAACATTAAAAAAAAAAAATTAAATAACTTCATGAGTCACAAGGGAAATTAGAAAATATATATCAAGAATTCGAAAGTTGTGAGATATAGACAAAGCAGACTTAGAAATATATTAAATATATATATTAGGGGAAAAGGAAAAACAATGGCCTAATCAGGGGTCAGACAACTATGGCTGGTTGCCCATTTTTGTGAATAGATTTTTATTGTAACATAGGGATATCTATCTATCCTTTCACTGTTTGTGGCTGCTTTCATGCTACAGTGGTAGAGTTGAGTAGTTGTGGTAGAGACTATCTGGCCCATTAGGCCTAAAATATTTATTCTCTGGCCTTTTATAGAAGTGTGCTGATCCCTGACCCAAGCTTCCCTTTTAAGAAACGAGAAAAAGGAAGAGCAAATGATGCACCAAGTAAGCAGAAAAGAGGAAATAAAAAAGAGCAGAAATCAATGAAGAAAATAGAAATACAGACAAAAACCAATGAAACCAAACACTAGTTCTCTGAGTAAAATTAATAAATCTTTAATCACATTGATTAGGAAAAGAAAATATTACCAACATGAAGAATTAAAGTAGGGACATCACTACAGATCCTACACACATTAAAAGAAAACTAAGGGAATATAACTTATATGCCAATAAATTCGACAAATTAGATTAAATGAATCAATTTCTTGAAAGATACACAAACTGCCAAAGTTCACTCAAGACAACCTCAATATCAATATAAAGGTATTGAATTTGTAGTTAAAAACCTTTCCCTAAAGAAAACAACAGACCAACCAATATCCCCCATGAATGTAGATATAAAAAATTCTTAATAAAATTTTAGCAAAGAGAATCCAGGAGTATCTCTTAAACATCTGCTTTAGGGGTGCTGGGTGGCTCAGTAGGTTAGGCGTCCAACTCTTGTTTTTAGCTCAGGTCATGATCTCACATTTCATGAGACTGGGCCCCCCGTGTCAGGCTCAGTGTTGAGAAGAGTGGAGCCTACTTGGGATTCTCTGTCCCTCTCTTTGCCCCTCCCCCCTCAAAATAAATAAATAAACATTAAAAAAATCTGCTTTAATATAGCTGGATTCTTATAGCTGTTTCTACATTCAGTCTGTTGTGATATGTTGTTTTAGTTAAAGTATATAAAGAAAACCTGGCCTCACACTGATACATAGTTGAAAAGAGTATTTTATTTTTTGAAGTTTATTTATTTATTTTGAGAGACAGAGAGAGTGAGCAGGGAGGGGCAAAAAGAGAGGAAGAGAGAGAGAATTCCAAACAGGCTCCCCACTGACAGTGCACAGCCTGATGTGGGGCTTGAACCCATGAACTGTGAGATCATGACCTGACCTGAAACCAAGAGCCAGATGCTTAATCAACTGAGCCACCCAGGCGCCCCTAGATTGCACATATAAGTGAGATCATACAGTATCTGTCTTTTTGACTTATTTCACTTAGCATGATACCTTCAAGGTCCATCCATGTTGTCACAAATGGCAGGATTTCCTTCTTTTTTATGGTTGAATAAAATTCCACTGTATATATATACTGTAACTTCTTTTTTAAGTTTTTTAAAAATATTTTTTTAGTAATCTCTACACTCAACATGGGGCTCAAACTTACAACCCTGACATCAAGAGTTGCATTTTCTTACAACTCAGCCAGCCAGGTGCCCGTATATACTACAACTTCTTTATCCATTCATCTGTTGATGGACACTTAGGTTGCTTCTTCCTATCTACCTACCTTCTTGTCTGTCTATCTATCTACCTATCTTCCACTGTCTCCCACCTATACCTTTTTATTATTTTATTTTTTCATTTTATTTATTTTTTCATAATGATAAGTATACTTTTTAATCCCCATCTTCTATTTTTCCAACCCTGTCCCCTTCCTCCCTTCTGGTAACCATCAGTTTGTGCTCTATAGCTAAGAGTCCGTTTCTTGGTTTGTCTTGTTTTCCCTTTACTCATTTGTTTCTTAAATTCCACACACGAGTGAAATCATATGGTATTTGTCTTTCTCTGACTAACTTACTTTGCTTAGCATTATACTCTCCAGCTCCAGCCATGTCATTGCAAATGGTAAGATTTCATTCTTTTTTATGGCTGAATAATATTCCATTGCATACACATAACCAAATCTTCTTTATCCATTCATCTATTGATGGACACTTGGGCTGCTTCCATAGTTTGGCTATTGTAAATAATACTGCTATAAACATAGGGAAGCATGTACCCCTTTGAATTAGTGTTTCTGTATTTTGGGGGTAAATACCCCATAGTGCGATTACTGGATCATAGGGTAGTTCTATTTTTAACTTTCTGAGAAAACTCCATACTGTTTTCCATAGTGGCTGCACCAGTTTGCATTCCCACCAACCGTGTACAACGGTTCCTTTTTTTCCACATCCTCGCCAACACTTGTTGTATCGGTCCTTTATATATTTTAGATACTAACTCTTTATTGGATATGTCATTTGCAAATTTCTTCTACCATTCAGTAGGCTGCCTTTCATTTGTGTTGATTGTTTCTTTTGCTGTGCAGAAACTTTTCACTTGGATGTAGTCCCAATAGTTTATTTTTGCTTTTATTTCCCTTGCCTCAGGAGACATATCTATGAAAATGTTGCTATGGATGATGTCAGAGAGATTACTGCCTGTGCTCTCTTCTAGGACTTTTATGGTTTCAGGTCTCATATTTAGGTCTTTAATCCATACGTCGTTTCCATTTAAATTTTATTATTAGTCAAAAATACTGCCAATTGTTTTCCTTGAAGTGTCATGTTCAGATCATCTATTTATAAGAAAAATGTCTGCCCAATACTGAAATTAGAATAGTCATGGTTTGCCATTCATTTAAGTAGAAATGGTGTTTTATGAAAACAGAAATTAATTCAGCTTATAACTCAAACAACTGCACAAGTGCTTTTCCTCCGGATAACTACCGTACTTCAGTATCTACCAGCAGTGCTTTATGCATACTCCCAATCTGTCATGTAGAATAGTAAAAAGATGGGTCCTCAATGATACAGATTTAATGAAACCAACAATCTATACTGCTTTTTCAAGGACTTTTTTTTTTTAAAAAACCTGGCATCTTAAAAAAAATGCAAGTACATGGGCAGTGAAGAACACAATGACTGTGTACAGTTTTGTGCCACTGCCTTGATTACTCTAAGGCCCAGCAGTGCTACCCACAACTTCTGATGCACCATCAGTGCAAGTGCCAACAGAATGAAAGGGCAAATAGCATCGTGGCATTATTATGAAAATAAAATTGAACTTATAAACCTTGTTAAAAAATCTCAAGGACCGTAGGGGGTCCATAGACCAAACCTTAAGAACCTCTCCTTTTGAATCACTATATTGTACACCTAAAACTAATTTCACAATGTATGTTAACTATACTGGAATTAAAATAAAATAGAAACAACTTCTCCTTTAGGGTAAACTCCAAAAGAAAAATTTTCCCCAATTATTACTTTTTTATTTCTAAATGCAATCTGAGTCTTTGGTTAATGGGTATTTAATTCCTTTATGTATATAGTAATAAATAGTTTAGTTCTACTTACATGATCTGAACTTAAGATGTTTAATGCTTCCTTGTATTTCACTTTTTCTTTTTTAAATTGATACAACAATACTTCCACAGGATATAAAATTTAAATAGTTCAAAAGGGGATTCTATGAAAGATTAAGTCTCTTTCCTATCCTACATCCCAGTACTCCTCTCCAGAAGCAACCACTATTTTTCATTTTCTTAGTGAGCATTTTTTTTCTCCTTTTGTGAACTGCCTCTTTATGTCCTTTGTCCATTTTTCTAATGGGGTACTTATTTTCTTGTTAATAATTTGTAAACGTTTTTATGATAAGGATAGTAATCTTTTGACTATTAAATATTGTAATATTTTTGCCCAGCTTACAAATGCAAACTGGTGAAGTGACCTGCCTAAGGTTGCAAATTAGTGAAAAGGCTTCGATTAAGATCCAGAGCTTCTGACTCTTTCTTGTATGGATGTAAGGATAACATACCTGGATTCAAATGGATCTTGCTTCTCCAGAGGTCTTACTCTTTTCCTTGTTACTGCCATCTTAGTTAAATCCACATACTTTGTCTCTCCATTGCTATAAGTGAACTCAAGAACACTATTCCATTCGCCTTGCACTCTGCATACCACAGTATTGGTGATGTTGTGCTTTACTTCACCTGTAACCCTAGAAGCAGGTAAAAAATAAAGATATGCTCTAATAAGTGAAACTGGGCTTATTCTTAGAACTCTGAAACCTATAAACGTACCTTCTGAATTGTTTAAAGTGGGTATACAGCTCACTTCAGTTTGTCAGTGCCAAAGTCAGACTCTGTAAATCCCATGAGAGCTTACTAGGTAATTTTTTCAAATAATATCAACTTTAATCTTTTTTTCTAAGTTTATTTACTTTGAGAGAGACAGTGTGAGTGGGGGAAGGGCAGAGAGAGAGGGAGGGAGAGAATCGCAAGCAGGCTCCCAGGCTGTCAGCAAGAAATGTAAGATCATGACCTGAACCCATACCAAGAGTCTGATGCTTAACCAACTGAGCCACCCAGGTGCCTCTCAACTTTAATGTTCAGAAAGAATACTGGGAATCAAACCAGAGACTAAGTTACCATGAATGATCACAAGGTGTGATCTTTAAGTGTTTGCTACAAACAAAACTATTATAATATTAAAACTAAACAGAAATATAAAAAATATTAACATTTTTATTATGGTTTTAAGATGTTACAACATTACAATTGAAATGTTTTTTAAAAACTAGTCTTGTTTACTTAAATTTTAGTCCTATTTACTAGTCTTATTTACTTAAAAGTTTAGGGGCGCCTGGGTGGCTCAGTTGGTTAAGCGTCCAACTTTGGCTCAGGTCATGATCTCATGGCTCGTGAGTTCGAGCCCCGTGTCGGCCTCTGTGCTGACAGCTCAGAGCCTGGAGCCTGCTTCAGATTCTGTGTGTGTGTGTGTCTCTCTCTCACTGCCCACTCACACTCTGTCTGTCTCTCTCAAAAACATGAGAGAGGGATTCTGTGTCTCCCTCCCTCTCTCAAAAAAATAAATACACATTAAAAAAAAAAGTTTGAGGTCCCTATATTTGAATTTCTGGGTATGTTGATTTTGTATAAAATCACATAAGCCTAACTTTAAATTAAATATAGAAACCAGCTAAACCAATAAGAGGTTGAAAAATAGAAAAAATAAATTAAAAATTTTAATATTCTCTTGCCAAAACAGAAAAATTAAAAGAGTACCAGTATACAAAAATTATCATCATTGACACAGAACTCAGAGAGAACTCAAACACTACTGTTGAAAGTTTAATGAAGAGTTATCTGGCCAGTGTATCAACAGACAGGATGCAGTTCAAATGAAGATCGGAATAAACAGGTCTAATTATTTTTAATGAAGTGTTTTGTGTTCACTGTAGGACACAAGAAACAACAGGGTCAGATAAGATAGAGGTTCAGAACTTAGAGAACAGTGGGCAAGTGTTAGGGTCTAATCAGTGCATCAGTGATTGCGGTTTATCTGGATTCAAAAGCAATCCACAGGACCAAAGCCCAGAGGTTCAGGCTACAGGAACCCTAAGTAGCAGTTGTCAGGTATAAGCCAAGAACCTAAGAACCAGAAAGACACAGCAGAATTTAGGGCGCCCATAGCTTTCAAACAGGCTAAGTTAATTAAAGGTCTGCAAACTCAGAACTCAAGGCAGAGATATAGGGGCCAAAAAGCAAATGATCAATGAACCAGATTTTGGAGATTAAGGTAAGAGAGGTTTGGAAACCAACAGCAAACCAAATATCCAAAATCAAAAGTTAGGCATAACTCTAGCTCACTAGATACAAAGAACACCATGACTACAAGTGTGCCTGATTACAATAGAGGTGGGAACTCAGTTATATTTCAAAGTATAATAAAACCTTGGCTTGCGAGCATAATTCGTTCTGGAAACATGCTTATAATCCAAAGCACTTGTATATCAAAGCGAATTTCCCCGTAAGAAATAATGGAAACTCAGATGATTTGTTCCACAACCCAAAAATATTCATACAAAAGTGATTACAATACTGTAATAGAACACAAAATAATTAAGAAAATACAAAATATAAAGAAAAATAAACACATTAACCTGTACTTATCTTTAAAAACCTTCATGGCTTGTGTGAGGGAGATAAGAGAGAGGAGGGTTATTGTGCAGGACTTTCACTATCACTAATGGAATCACTGTTATGTATTGGCTCAATGGAATCTTTTTCTGCATCAGGGCCATTGTATATGCTTGCATGGATGTTGACTACAGTATAGTATTAATAAACTCTTGCCATATATTGTATTTAATCCAACTGGCAATAAGGCAGCAGAGGAAAGGGTCTATATCTGCAGGCAGCCTGACCTAGAATGAAGCAAAGCATTCCTAAGCTTATTCTTGTATGGAAAAGCAAAGGACTGTCCATAGGTGGTTTGAAGTGACAAAAAATACACTAATGCCAGTTGTGGGCACCTTCCAACATTCTGAAAATCACTGATTTCTGCCAAACACTACAGCCTGAGACCGAGCACCTGAACATGCGAGACGATCACCACAATTCCACAGCAAGCAAGAAAGAACCATTGGCTCAGTTGTGATCGTGTGACATTCGGCATCATGTACCACTCGTATTGCAAGACATCACTCATTTATCAAGTTAAAATTTATTAGAAATGTTTGCTCGCTTGCAGAACACTCACAGAACAAGTTACTCGCAATCCAAGGTTTAACCGTATATAAATTTAAATAATTCTACTGCTAAGGGCTTCTTGCCTGACTGAATATTTCTTGTGATGTCCATGTTTCCTCTCTGATCCCACTTGCCAACACTGTTCCCTTCTTTGGAAATTTGTTTCCAACCAAACAGGATATGAGGAGATGACACAGAACACTTATCTCTTCTCTTTTCCATCCATACATACCCAGAATGAGATAGATAGACAGATAGATAGATAGATAGATAGATAGATTTTTTTTTTTAATTTGTTTATTTTGAAGGGGGCGGGAGAGCAAGTGAGGGAGGGGCAGAGAGGAAGGAGAGAGGCTGTCACTCCCAACACTGTCACTGTCAGTGCAGAGCCCAACACGGGGCCCGAACTCACAAACCACAAGATCATTAACAGACTAAACCACCCAAACACCCTCAGAACTATGTTCTGAGAATTAAGGGACCATAATCTGGTCCTCACTTGATCTGTAACTCCCATAGCACAATCTCTCAAGTTATCATGATCTCCCTCACATGCCTTTCCATTCAACAAATAGCAAACCCTAGGTCCTTGTTCATGCTGGGGTGTTGTCAGTTAGTGCAGCTACATGGTAAGAGCGGCACGAAGAGAACTGGGGCAGGGAACAAGAATTACACATACGAGAGGTGGGCCATTTCCATTCCTTTGCATGAGAAATATGCAAAAGCAACACAAGGAGGAAGAAGGGCCTTGCCTCATTCTGCTTATAATTCTTCATAACGGCCTAATGCAGGGTTGGCAAAGTTCTTCTGTAAAGGACTGGGAAGTAAATTATCAGGATTTGCAGGTCAGACTGTCTCTGTCACAACTGCTTAACTCTGTCACTGTTGCATGAAAGCAATTACAGACAATAAGTAAATGACTATCTAAATATATAAAGCATGTAGATCTAGATCTTGTGTCAACCAATAACATTGAATATGGTCCTTAAGATACTAAGCAAAAAGCTACATCTTAAGTTATTATCCTATTCATCTCTAAAGTGAGGATGATTGATAACTGATAAGGCATTTGTTCTCTCACTTTCTAAAAACATGATATCAAGTTAGCCTTTTATGTGGTCTAGACTCTAGCTCTACAGCTACTTGGAATACCAGAAAATCATTGAATATATTAACTTGGCTTCATATACAAAGTTTTTATTGACTGGGGGTGCCAGGCTAGCTCAGTTGGTGGAGCATGCAACTCTTGATCTCAGGATTGTGAATTTGAGCCCCATATTGGGTATAAAGATTACTTAAAAACAAACAAAAAAAATCTTAAAAAAAAAAAAAAGTTTTTATTGATTGAAAGTTAAGACTTTAGCTTTGGGTTTTATTGATATATATCTGAAATGCTTACCTGAAGGATAATTACATTTTATGCAGAACTACTGAAGAAGACACTATTATGTTTCTAAATGCCACTATATAAGGATACCTGCAACACATCCCTTTAAAATTTAATACCAGGAAAATAGTTTGTCTTTTCTCGAAAAAGTGATAGGCTTCCTTTATCAGACAATGAGATATATGTTGAACATCATGTTTCTTTTTTTTACTTCAACATATGAGTCAGAATCAAATTTTATTTTCAGGGGTGCCTGGGTAGCTCAGTCAGTTAAGCATCTGACTCTTGATTTCGCCTCTGGTCGTGATCTCATGGTTCATGGGATTGAGCCCATCCATGCTGTCAGCACAGGGCCTACCTGGGATTCTCTCTCTCCCTCAAAATAAATAAGTAAACTATAAAAATTTTTTTATTTTCAGGTATAGTAATTATCTAATCTCCTTTCCAATGCTATGATTATTATAATAATAGACTGTTTTTAACTGTCTATTATATATGACATTTTCCCTAAAAGCTTTACAAATGGTTTCCAAAGATAGGGTGCTGGATTCTAATACTACACTGAAAGCTTCTTGAAGGCAGAGATGGTCTTTCTTTCTATTCTGTATCTCCTGCATGCAGAAAAGTATGTCACTTAGCAGACAGTTCATGTCATCTTAATATCATACCACTAGATAGATAGATAGATAGATAGAATGCTATGTCTATTTATCTATATTGATAATTCTGACTTAGCTTTAGGATGATTTATATGATCATCATCATCTTAAAGTGAGTGTGGAAAATCTGATTAGGAGAGGACATGGGCATGCGGAATAGTTAAGTAGGCTCACTTGGCTGCATTGGAGAGAGTTGTGGAAAATGAGGGAGTAAGGGAAGACAAGTGGAAGATAATATATTTATATCAAATGCAGACAGCAGATAATGTGTCTGCTCTGATAGCAGATAGCAGTAAAAAACTAGGCTGTCTAAGGAGGAAGGCATGAAAGAAAGCCTTCATTATAATATTGTATCAACAGTAGAGAGATATGTTTCTAATAGGAATCTTTTAAATGAGAAATTAGGTGAAACCACCAGTCTTGAGAGAGATCAGAATGGAAAAAATTAGGAAACTTCAGAGTCAGCTAAAAGTATCCCTCAAGAATTATGGACAGAATGTATATATGCATGCAAAGGAGAGAAAGAGACTGTTAGAGAAAAGGGTAGTACTTCCAAGTGACAGAAAAATCAAATGAATGTGGCATCGTAGACAGGTAAAGAATATGAAGGGGGAAAAGAAGCCAATTTAAGTAAGAGATTGAAACAAGCAAAAGAGTAAATATGATGACTGACCATTAACAAAAATGAGAATATCTATTTGAAATTTTTAGGGGTCTTCAAGAAATCAAAATATGAAAACCAGGTATCAAAAGCCAGTAAGTCTTTTAAAATGCTATTAGATGCTTCCTCTAGGAATCCAGCTGCCAAGGTGGAAGAAGCCCCAGTCACACAGAAAGGCCACATGAGGGTCCTCTGAATGACAGCCTCAGCTGTGATCCTGGTCAACAGCCAGATCTGCTGCCTCCCACTTGAGTGAGCTACCTTGGATATCTAGCTAGGTCAAGCCCTTAGATGGCTGAAGCCTCAACCAATATCCAACTGTAACAACATGAAAAACACAATGAGAGAATCACCCAGCTGAACCTAGTCAGTCCACAGAACTGTGAAAGATAATAAATTGCTGTTTTAAGCACTTACGTTTTAGAGAAGTTCATTAACTGGTAGTAAATAACTAGGATGTCATCCAAAGCTATCTTAGATGCCCCTGATCCTCTACATCCTGTTAGTTACTCCTTGAAGGGTCACCTCTGCATGTCTGTCTGGCCTCCTTTCTTCTACTCTCTCTTCACTCCCTTTACCCTCCAGTTCATTCTTCATCTGCCACCAGACAGGTGTTTTAAAAAATAAATACTTAAAATATATCACTTCCAGAAACAAAATTACTTATAATGTATTCTCGTCAAAAATATGTAACCTGAACCTAAAACAAACAAAACAAAAACGAATCATCAGGCATTCTATAAAATTGCCCTGTAGTCTACAAAAAAATGTTGTAAGAGACAAAGAAAAGCTAAGGAAATATTCCAGAAGACTAAAGGGATGTAACATTGACATGAATGCAAGATTTTTCAGGAGAAAAAATATTGCTGATTATTTGGAAAATTAACAAAATTTAATACGGACTATATATCAGATAACAGTATTGTATTTCTTGAATTTGACAACTGTTCTGTGAGTGTAGGAGAGAATTTCCTTGTTCTTAGGAAATTCAGACTAACATACCTTTAACACAGATGTTTAACTCTCAAATGTTTCAGGAATAATAAGAAGTATATATAGAGAGAGAAAAAGACTTTGATAAAGCTAATGAGGCAAAATGCTAGCAACTAGGCCAAGGATATATGAGAGTTTGTACAACTCTTCTGTAGGTTTGAAATGATTTCAAAATAAAAGATAAAAATAATTAAATAACATGCTTATTTACTATTTCCATGCTTAAAATTTTAATTGACTCCCCCACTGCCTTCAAAATAAGGATCAGATTTGCCAGCAAAATAATATACTGTATTCTTATATCAAAGTTAAAAGATATATTCAAAAGGCAAGGATTGAACAGGAATATAAATAAACATACTTAATTGAAAGTAAAAAAAATTATGACCCGGGTTCAATTTTATAGTTTAGATCCAAATTCCAATACAACTTTCTGTGTATGTTGGTGTTTATAAGCCTCAGTATCTCCTGACAGACTGATCCCCACTGCCCTAGCATCTGGTACTAATGTTAAAATATCTACTGATTTACTCCTACCTGGGTCTCTAGTATTTTCATTTCAGTTACTATCAACTATCTGGCATTGAGTAGAATATACTAACACCAAAACTACTTTCTTAGTTTTTCATGTCTTTGAAAATGATTGTTAAATAAAGATGTTAAACTCAAAGAAGAGAAAAATGAAGACAGCCTGCAAGAGCTATTTTCAAACCTCTGCTGGGCTGTCCTAGAGGAGGAAAGGGGATATCAACTGAGTGAAGCTCTAAAAAACTCAGACCTAAGAGTTCCTATCTAAAAAGTTAACCAGTAATGTATTAAAGGATCATTGGGAATAGGTATGATTTGACAGAGTGAACTAGATTCTATCTCCAAGAAGAGAGAAACTCATGCTCAATCATATTTCCAAATAAAATTGCACGAATATTTACAGATCACTATGTACACAGCACTGTACAGATGCAATGGAAGGCCCAAAACAGTATAGTTCTGTCAAAAAGCTTACAGCCATGTTGGGGAAATTAGACCAACCAATCAAGAAAATAACTTTGTGTATAAATAACTTTTTTTTTTTTTTTTTTTTTTTTTAATGTTTTTAGGGGCACCTGGGTGGCTCAGTTGGTTAAGCACCTGATTTCAGCTCAGGTCATGATCTTTCAGTCCGTGAGTTCAAGCCCCACATTGGGCTCTGTGCTGACAGCTCAGAGCCTGGAGCCTGCTTCAGATTCTGTGTCTCTCTCTCTCTTTGCCCCTCCTCTGCTTGTGCTCTGTCTCTCTCTCTCTCAAAAATAAACATTAAAAAATTTTTTTAAATGTTTTTACAGGTAATATGAGTCCTGTAGGATTTCAAATAACACACATACAGGTATACATGCACATATATGCACATGCACACATATATGCACATACACATAAACTCTCAGAATGAAGTTTCAGAGACCAAAAATAGTTTGCAAAAAAGACAATTAAAATTGCTCCATGTCTCCTTATCCAGAAAATAATACTTATGAAAAAAATGACATGCCACTAAGAAATGTATCAGTGTCACTGACAATAAACAGTGCTGGCTTTGGAAGATTTATCACTGTAGTTGTTTTCCCCTAAGCATTCTACTCAAGCATATACACTGAGGAATACTTTCACCAAGGCAAGAATGTTATAGGGATATCCATTTCAGCTCTAACTTCATAGAAATAAGAGGAGTCCGAAGGGACTGCTTGCCTCATGCACTGTGAGTTCTGTACTAACGATGTTTCAACACAGACTGAACAAATCAGTTATCAGGCGTGTTGCAAAGGGATATATGCACGTAATAAATGTTGGTCTTGTGACTTCTAAAGCCCTTGCTGGTTGTAAGGTTCGAATCCTGTGATTACTATGATGGGAGAAGTTAAGTAGAAGTGCATAGAGCAAAGTATTAACCATATTATTACCTTCTCTAAGGATAAGAGGTGACCATTCTGACAATGTCTAGTGGTTATGTTTGGGTAATGTGTGTGTGTATGTGTGTGTTTTAATTCTCTGCTTTAGTGTTTTGAAATATTTAGTGTTTGAAACATTTATAAAGGGCCATTCAATGTCTGGGGACCGATCAATCTTTCTTTCCACTTCTAAAATTGTTAAGTACCAGTTGTCTAAGAATGAAAAAGTAAAATTGCTATATGCAATTGAAAGTCTCAAACATGGCTGCAGGGAGTGTGCTTTGGTAATAATCACTTAAGAAAACTGTTTGGCAGCACCTACTCAAGTTCAACTTCCATCCCCTATGACTCAGCAATTCTCCTTTGGGTATCTATCCAACAGAAATTCATACATATATTCACTACACAATGTTCTAGTAGCACCATTTATAATGGCCCCAAATTGCAAACTACTCAAATGCCCATCAACATTAGAATGAATAAGTGAATTGTGACAGTCATGCAATGTAATACAATCCTCAGTGAGGAGAATGAACTATGCTACATATGGATGAATCTCAAAAGCATAATGTTCAGCAAAAAGAGAAATATGAAAGAACACATAGTGTATGATTTCATTATTATATAGATTTCAAAAACAGGCCAGACTAATCAATGGTATTAGAAGTCAGGAAAGTGGCTACCCTAGGAAGAAGGGGTGTAAGTGGTGTGTGTGTGTGTGTGCGTGTGTGTGTGTGTGTGTGTGTGTGTGTGTGTGTGTATAACTGTAAGAGGGCATGAGGAGGATCTCTAGGATGCTGGTAATGTTCCATGTCTAGATCAAAATGCTCAAATTTTCACTTTGTGAAAATCATCAACAAGGTATGTATTTTTCGATAAAGAGTTTATAGACAGAGAAAACTAACCCTACTTTAGGGACAGTTAGAATAGATACCAAGGGGGGTGCCTGGGTGGCTCAGTCGGTTAAGCGTCCAATCTCAAGGCTTGTGAGTTTGAGTTTCTTGTCAGGCTCTGTGCTGACAGCTCAGAGCCTGGAACTCGCTTCGGATTCTGTATCTCCCTCTCTCTCTCTGCTCTTACCTCACTCATGCTCTGTCTTTCCTTCAAAAATAAATAAACATTAAAAAAAATAAATGAATATCAAGGGCTTAAGGAAAAGAGACAGTATCCTTTTGGTTTTTTTTCTTTTTTTTTTTCAATATATGAAATTTATTGCAAATTGGTTTCCATACAACACCCAGTGCTCATCCCAAAAGGTGCCCTCCTCAATACTCATCACCCACATGGGAGACAGTATCCCTTTTGAAGATTCTATTAGATAACTTGTCTTCATGTGATTTGGATGATCTGGACCAGTGCTGAAGAGACTGAGAGAAGGCCAGAAGGGAATATAAGAACTGGCCATTTCCTGGATGGAAGCAGAACAAAGCCACCATTCACAGTATTAGTACCTAAAAACACTGGCTTCCATCATTGTGCTTCTTGAACTATTTTGTATGATTAGATACATTTTCATGCTAATTTGTACCAATAACTGCCTTCACTGAGGCCTGGGTCTAGTCTGAACCTCCTTAAAGGCAGAAATTGGGCCACAGACTGCAAGTTCATTTGTTAGTAATTCTATTCTACTTCTCCTTAGCTACTTAACCAGGAAATTTTTATAAGAGTGGATAGATCTGCTCACAGTTCGTGAGTTCAAGCCCCGTGTCAGGCTCTGTCTCCCTCTCCCTCTCTCTCTCTGCCCCTTCCCTGCTCACGCTCTGTCCCTCTCTCTCTCCAAAAGAAACAAACTTTTAAAAAAAAATTTTAAAAAGTAGATAGATCTGTCACTATTTTTAAAACTAGATCAGGATGTCCAGAATGCCTTGAAAAAATAAACACAAATAAAACTCTAACTCCATTAACATAAAACAAAACAGAAAAAGAATAAGGAGTTATAATACAAGTTCAAACTCATACAGTAAGAGCCAGGTAACATTAAAATGTTCTTACCGGTGCAGTTTGCCACCATAAAACGGCTTAGTATGAAAAGTGATGCTGGCTGAATACCCAGTTTTTGCACAGTTGACACTGACTTTGCCACCAAGTTCTACCCAAGGAACAGTTAAAATTGATCGGGCATATGCACAAGGTAGAGAAAATGTATACTCTTCTCCATGCTCCAATAGACTGAGAATACCTGAAGGTGAAAACATGAAGGTGGTTAACATCTTTAAAAAAAAAAAAAAAACAGTTATAAAATACCCATATTATTTTTTTCTCAAACCTAGTAAATGAACATTATTGTGGTTAATTTTCATTCAACTTTGGATTAAACTAACTTCACTTAAAATTGTATTTGATAACATTCCTGGTAATAGTGAATCAAGGTTACTTTTATTATAACTTTGCTATCTCTTTGGTGTTCACAGAACCAGAAAATGTTACAGTGGAAATAGATCAAGATTTCCCTCTAATAGACTCTTAGGTCAGATTTTCAGAACATGTTAATACTGCATCATGTTATGGTCTGATCATTAGCATTAATAACTTTTTCAGTAATACATAAATGTCTAATGCTGTAGTTATAGAACTTAAGTCTCAGACAGTTTAATGGGAAAAAAAAGCATTCTTCATCCTATGTATATTAGGAAGAAAAAAACTAATTCTATCATAAAAATATGGTCATAATAATAACTCTGTCTGCCAAATTCTGAAGTATTAGGCTATAAGATATAGAAGTGACAGTTTTCAAGCAAATACTATTCTAATGGGGTTAGTTTTATATTAAGTAATGCCATACTAAGGATGATTTTTTAACAAAAAATATAAGAGAGGGGAGCCTGGGTGGCTCAGTCGGTTAAGTGTCCAACTTTGACTCAGGTCATGATCTCACAGTTTGTGGGTTTGAGCCCCATATTGGGCTTTCTGCTGACAGCTCAGAGCCTGGAGCCTGCTTCAGATTCTGTGTCTCCCTCTCTCTCTCTGCCCCTCTCCTGCTTGCACTTTGTCTCTCTCTCTCTCTCAAAAATAAACATTAAAAAAAAATTAAAAACATATATATAATAAGAAGAGAAATTACATTAATTAATAATCAATTTATACTAGATAATTAAGGGACACTAAGGATATCTGAGCTACATTACTAACCCAAGCTCCTTACCTGGGTCACCACTAGAATAAATACTTAACTGAACATGTACTACTAGTCTGAACTCTAATGGTATCTCTCTTTCTAAGTTTATTTATTTACTTTGAGAGAAGAAGAGAAGGAGAGAGTTCAGAATCCCAAGGGCTTCTGATGTAGGGCTCGAACTCACGAACCATGAGATCATGACCTGAGCTGAAATCAAGAGTCAGGTGCTTAGCCAACTGAGACACCCAGGCACCCCTAATGGCATCTCTCTCTTAATGAAAGCTCATTAAGTACTCTGTTTTTAATGTTCACAAATAAGGGCAAGAGTTATAAATATTCTAATATAGGTAATTTTTAGGATAAGCAAAGAGACAAATTGAGATTCTAAAGCAGTTTACTTTACATAAAGTAATATGCACTATTTTCTTGTATTACCTTTATAGTCTTCACAAAGGGCAACAATAAATTAAGAATTATCAAGCCATTTATGGCTTGGTTCTGGCTGTGGAATGGTTCTGGATGTAATACATTATATATATAATGGGAGCTGTCAGAAGACATATAGACAATATCCTTGAATATACGTAAGTGTTTAATAATAACTGCTGATTCATTTTAAGATGGAAAAGATGTTATTACTTTTCTAAAAATATGTCATCATATAACCTGGGTTTATGATCTGATTCCCAAGGATATATTTAGCATTAGTATCACACACTGTAGAATTTAAAATCTGAAGCAATATACAGTTTTGAATGTATATGATAATAAACTAGTTAACAGAATTCTAAAACCTCACTTACTTAATCATTACATGGAATTTCCCCCAACAAATAAATATAAACCATGGTCCATAATAGGAGCAAAATAAATTGTTGTGTCCCATTCCCTGATTTCACTTACTTTCTATTGAGGTTACTGATAGAAATTTAATTTCTAAAAGGTAATCCATAAATATATAATCAGCACTTAAATAACAAAAATTACCTGTTTTGTACTACCTTCATGATTAGTGCAAGGTCAAGATATTAATGCTTTTCCTAATTTCCTGAAGTATTTCCTTTCTTGGAGAGGCCACCATTACCAGATTCTTTCTGCCAAATGAACTGGTAAGAACTAACTGTCCTTTCAGAGAGAATGTTAAAGGATGACGTTCTAAACCTGGCTAGGCCTTAACTTTTATGACCTTGAATATGTATCATCACCTCTAGACTTTTTTCATCTATAAAATAAATAAATTGATTCATGAAGATCTGAGAACAAATGTGACGAAGTTTATAACTGAAGGTGGCAAACATTTTAATTAATAAAACATGAGTATTTTCTAATGTTATAAAAGTTTTGATTAACTTAAAACATTTGGAAATTGGTAAGACTCACATCACAAAAGATTTTAAAAATGGGGAAAACTGAAAAGGGGGATAAAGTATTTTCTTCACAGCTGCAGTGACAAAGTCTCAAAATGTTAGCATCACAGGCTTAATTATACCATGCTTACATTGCAAGTTTACATTCTGAACAAATTATTCAGGAAACAAGAGTTTTCCTTTAACGTTAAAATGGTAGGGTTTTTTCTGCCATTATAGTTTCATGAACTCTGCAATGATTTCTGTGGAGACTTTGTGATGTTGTTGGTTTTGGGGTATTACCTTAAATTATTTTTTCATAACCTTTGCTGAAGTGGAATTAAAGTCTGGCAATGTATTTTAAAATATCTTATGCATACCTCCTTAGGAAATATAAAAGATGTAGATAAATCTTTATCTATAATATATTCCTTTAGTGCTTTTTATAATAATGGAAATACAGAAATACAATGCCCAAATAAAGGAAATGGTTAAATATAAGATGGTAAATATCTCATTTCATAGGATATTATAGTCAATAAACATGTTTTAAAGATTATCAATGACATGGGAAAATGATTATTTAGTACAAAAAAGCAGGACAGAAAACTACAGACAGAACAAATCCCAATTTTACAAAAGAGAAATAAAAGTATGAACATATACACAATTAAAAAAATACAAAATGCTAGCTAAATTTATCCCTCTCTGGATGGAGGGTTTAGAGAAACTTTATTTTCTCCTTGATATTTTTCTCAGTTTCCCATATATTCTACAATAAGAATATTTTATATTTAAAACCAGGGAAAATTTTTAAAAAGATAATTTATATTTGTCCATAAATATGAGCCTCCCCTCCCCCACCATTCTGGAACAACTAAAAATTAGAAGTAGTACACATCATTTCAGAATTGTAATATTTATCTAAGCTTCCCCAAATTTAAGATTATAGTTAGATATTAAAAATTGGAGGATAGTTTTCCTACTTACCTTCTCCAACCATTGTTACGCCTATCGACATGCCTAAGAATTTGCTCTTAGTCCAGACATGTGCATTTACACACATCTTCCTCTCTGCACATTCTGCATAAAATCCTGAGACTGGAGGATGATGGGAAACCTGCTCAGCAACAAATCTGACTGTATAACAGTCTGGTCCCGCCTGGCTCAAAGCCTCCTCTGATAGAGGAGCATGATTTGTGACTGCCTGGGTAGAAGAGCTGCTGATAACAGTGGATGCAATCTCGCTTTTTGGCATCCTCCAGGAACAGTGAAATGTTTCTCCAATGATAGGATTGTACGGTTTCTTAGCAATGGCTCCTTTCCGGCCTTCATGAAATGAGGTAAGGTAGTACTCAACAAAACGAATCATTCTATCCTCAGCTGTGGCTCCATTAGTAATGGCTATGAATAGGTCTGGATGAGACATAAAGTCTGCATACATTTCCAGCAAGGAACGCTTCTCTAGGATAAATGTAGGAAGCACCACCTAAAATAACAACAACAAAATTATCAACCAAAGTGGGAAATTTTAATCCATGTGCATATCTGTAGATAACTATTCTTACCTTTCTGAAAACACTTTATTCTAGATGAGCATTAAAAACAAAGTCACAAAAATATTTGCTCTCATTAAAAAATAAGGATGCTTGGGGCACCTGGCTGGCTCAGTCTGAAGAGCGTGAGACTCTTGATCTTGGGGCTGTGAGTTCGAACCCCATGTTGGGTGAAGAGATTAGTTAAAAAAATAAAATCTTAAAAAAATTTATAAAAAATAAGCACACTTAAAAGGAAATGAAAGTCAAGTTAAGATTAAACACCAAGAAGGTCAGGTAGAAGAAATTTTTTAAAAAATCCTCAAACTCCTAGACTGGCTAAAAGTATCATCAGGGAAATGGTGGTAAAACTCAAAGTAAATGCTATCCATGCTTTTTTTTTTTCCTTTTCTGCTTTCAAAATAAATTGTGGCTGACTGAACAAGATATGAGATATGAGAAGAGGCAATAAATGCCATTCCCTGAAAATAAACAGACTCGAGATCACTGACCCAAGCAAAAATTCTAACTTACACTTAATTTTAAGAAGGGAACTTGTTTTGTTGTTGTTGTTTTGTTTCATTTTGTTTTTAAGTAGGCTTCACACCCAATATGGGGCTTGAACTCACAACCTGGAGATCAAGAGTCCCATAGCTCTACCAACTGAGCCAGCCAGGCATCCCCCAAGAAGGGAACTTTTGCCTTTTACAAAGATGGTGTCAAAGGTAAAGAAGGAAGGCTCTGTACCTCCCAAAGCAGGGGCCAAAGCAAAGGCTCTGAAGGCCAAGAAAGCAGTGCTGAAAGGTATTCACAGTCACAAACAAAAAAGATCCGCATGTCACCTACCTTCCAACGGACCAAGACACTATATCTCTGAAGGCAGCACAAATATCTTCAAAAGAGTGCCCCCAGGAGAAACAAGCTTGACCACTATGCCATCATCAAGTTCCCCCTAACTACCCAGTCAGCCACGAATAAAACAGAAGACAACGACACACTTGTTCACTGTGGATGTCAAGGCCAACAAGCACCCGATCAAAAGGCTATGAGGAAGCTCTATGACACTGAGGAGGTCAAGGTCAATGTTTTGATCAGGTCCTAGGGAGATAAGAAGGCATATGTTCAACTGGCTCCTGACTATGGATGTTGCCAACAAAATTGGGATCACCTAAACTGAATCCAGGTGGCTAAATCTAAATCTAAATTTTTTCACCAAAAACCCCACAAAAACCCACAAAAACAAAAACAAAAACAAAAACAAAAACAAAAACAAAAGGAGGGAACTAGTGACACCTAAAGCCAGGTAACTGTAAGAAAGATAAGTTTTCTTTAGAGCAGAATTGGAGAGGCACGACAAACTGGTTCAACAAACTGAAAAAGCAATGCTGCAATATTTTTCAAGAGCCCAAAGATGTTTGTATCCATTTAGCCTAGTAAGTATTCTTCTAGAAATTTAGCCTTAGGAAACAATATGAATCAAGAAAAAGAAATGCAAAAACAAAATTAAAAGCTATGCTTTTAACAGTGGTTTAGAGAACTTAAATACAGAACTTTCACGTGATGAACTACTGTATCATTTAAAAAGATGGTTTTGAAGACGATACAGGAATACAAAAGATACCAATGTTTCAGGTTCATCTCATGGTGGATTGAATATATACATCTTAACTACACTTTCTACTGAAATCCATTAAAATTATATTAAATATTTTCATATAAAGACAAACCCACACACCAGAAAAGCAGAAAAGAGCAACAACATTTTGGGAGTTGTTAACTAGAAAGCTAGGGGTTTATAGATTCCGGAGAGGGTTCAAGAACTGGAACTGACAGCATCAGGTACCTCTGGATCCGAGGGTTAACATGAATGCTAAAATAATGATGACTGAGTGAAATCTATGTGCAAAACAACTGGATCCTTAAATCCCCTCCCCAATTCTACAGTGTTGTTAACTGTTCTTCCTGCACCTCAGCCAAGGTCTGGAAGTTTAGTCTCTCCAGAATGAAACAAGGTGGCTTATTCTCTAGTTTGGGGAACACCAGGGGCTTCCAAGAGAACGGATACCATACTGATAAAAGGGGTAGGAAGGAACCCTATATGAATTAAATGTTAGATGCTGAGATCCTCTCCCACCTAGTCCTCTTCTCCTCCACACTCCTAGTTGCTCTGCCCACCAACCAGGAGATCAGAAGAATGCTTTCACTAACCCTAGAGGGAAAAATCTAATGATGCTAACACTAGGTTCCCCAGCAAATCCAGATTACTTGACGCTGAAAAGCATAGGCTCCACCTATACATTCGAAACTTAAAATCAGGTTTTTAGCTTCCCTACACTTAATCATGAACAGAAATCCAAGAAATTCTAGATCTCTGAGAAAGTCTCTAACTAAGAATACAAAGACCAAGATAAAGAAACAGACTTGGAAGAAACAGAAACCTCTCTGAAGGGAGAGGGGGAAACCTTAAAAATAATGATTAATATCGTCAGAGACTTGAAAAGATATCAGATACATGAAACAAGGATGCTTTTTGAAAAACAAAATTCAAAAATTTTAAAACATGGTAACAAAAATTAAAAATCAAGAGAAGTTTCAAGGGCGCCTGAGTGGCTCAGTCTTAAGGTTAAGCATCTGACTTCGGCTCAGGTCATGATCTCACGGCTCACGAATTCAAGCCCTGCATCGGGCTCTATGGTAACAGCTCAGAGCCTGGAGCCTGCTTTGGATTCTGTGTCTTCCTCTCTCTCTGATCCTCCCCCACTCACGCTCTGTCTGTCTCTAAGATGAATAAACATTAAAAAAAAAAAAAAAGATTTCAGAGAGAACAGGAATGGAGAAGACAAAGTCATCACTGAAAAAATTCAAGAAAATTTTAGAGAACTGAAATATATGAGTTGTCATACTGCAAAGGCTCACCAAATGCCCAAAGATGATGGATAAAAAAAAAAGACTCCTATATCAAGACATGTCACTGTGAAATTTCAGACTTCTGGGGACAAGGGAAAGATTCTAAATTTCAGATAGAAAAACAAACAAAACAAGTTACATAAGATGACAAACTGGAATGACTTCAGTCTTTTTGCCAGAATCCTGTAGCAAGGAGGCAATATTCTAAAGGAAAATTAGTTGCAAGTTAGAAATTCTATACAAACTCGCAATCAAATATGAGGGCAAAATAGACATTTCAAACATACATTTTCACACTTTGCCTCCCACAGACCTTTTTCTGAGGTTAAAGGAAGATGTGCTTCACTAAAATGAGAGGCAACCAAACAAGAAGGAATACGGGAAATAGACCTAGCACAGGAGGACAATGAAAGGACATCCCAGGAAGAAAGCTGTACAGCAGACACAGGGAAACTGGTCCACATCAGAGTGGTGTGATTCAAGAGACAGACATATGGAAGACTGTTAGCCACGTGCTCCATGCTGCCACTGTCACCAACTTTTGAAACCTGAGGACAGAATGAATGCTCTAGGGAAACTGGTCCCATCTGCATCTGTATTTGGCTTGCGGTGGGCATCTGCTGAAGTACCAACTCTCCTTTCCATGCCCTCCTGTCTGGATTGGCTGAAGATATTCACTTCACCCAAAGACATGTTCTGGCTACAATCTACCTCTGAGAGTTGGAGGTGGGTCACAGTGGATGACCCTTGCTTAGCAGTGGAAAACACTGAGCAGATTCTTCCCTCTGCCCACATTTCTGCTGAATGTCCAGTATCTGGCTCACACCAAATGCTTTAACTCTGTGAGCCATATATTTCACAGGACTTATTCAGAACTTTGCCTTCTCATTTCTTCATAAAGGGCTCTTCTAAAATTTCTCAATAATTTATAAGAAGCTGAAGCCGGGGACTCTGTTTACCTTATCCTCTCCTGGGAGCCCTCTCCTATGAATGGGAAAGAGCCCTCATATAGCTAAGCTTGTGCTGGCTATTCATTTTTTCCTAAATTATATAACATTGTTATGGGATACTTTTACAGGTGGTAAAACTATAAAAAAAAAATAGGGAGATGATTAATATGAAAGTCAAGTAAGCGGCTACATCTAGGAAACAGTAGGGGACTACAATTAGGAAGGGCCCTCCGAGAGCTTCCAAGTTTTGGCCATTCCACAACCTGTTATCTGAGACGTAAGTACACGCGTATTCATTTCACTATTGTCCTTTGAACTGTCCTTTATACCCACAAAAGACTATTTGTATATTTCACAAAGAGAGTATTAACTGAAAAAAGGAAATGTAACAAAATTGGAAATAAACTACATATATGAAGAAAGATTGGAAGGGATTCTAAAAACTTAGTGTTGTTGTTAGAGTGATAAAATCATAGGAGATTTTTTTTTCCTTTATTTTCCAAAATTTTCTGTAAACTGTATAATTATACCGAATTCATAATATTATTTAAAAAGGAACAAAATGAACAGTTATTACTTATTCACAACATGCAGACTTGGACCCACATGTTGCTATAGTCCCAGCACCTACCACAGTGTCTGAATATAAAGGGGGCTCAAAAAATATTTGTTCTATCAATGTTATTGTTAGAAAGAAGGTGGTAGATGTGACTATAGTTTAGACACCACATTTTTAAACGTTGCTCAAAAATACCATTCTTTTCAATGTTATGTGAATGTTTGTTAATTCATAGTTGGTTAATGTTAATGATTTTATATATAAATGCTATGTATATGTATTTATATCTTTAATTAACAAGGAACAAGTGTGGGGAAACAATATTATATATAGTTATCATGTATAGTCATCATGCTTAGAGAGAGCTTTAGCATCTGGATTATTACCACAGCACATTCTTTTCAAATGTTCTTATCCTCATAAACCCCTATACTGTTCTTACACCTTATAAACCTAAATCTACTAAGGGACAGCAAACACCAAGAATAACCAAACAAACCTTTCATATCATTATGCATTAAAAAATATTTTTTTTAAGTTTATTTATTTTGAGAGAGAGAGCACAAGCAGAGGAGGGACAGAGACAGAGAGGGGAGAGAGAGAATCCCAAGCAGGCTCTGCACTGTCAGCACAGAGCCCAATGTGGGGCTCAAACTCATGAACCGTGAGATCGTGATCTGAGCTGAAGGTAGACACTTAACTGTCCGAGCCACCCAGGTGCCCCTCATTATGCATTCTAACTGATTTTACAACTAATAGTCTTTTTTAAAGCACTAAAATGAAAATATTTCCAGAATAGAAAAGATACCCAGATGAAATATTAAGGTTAGATGAAAGAAGAAAGGTTAATGAGTTTCTTTAATAATTCCTAAAATGTTTGCTTCTTGGGTTTTTAATTCAATCCACTTCTTTTTAAAAAAAATTTTTTTAATGTTTTTTATTTATTTTTGAGACAGAGAGAGACAGAGCATGAACGGGGAAGGGGCAGAGAGAGAGGGAGACACAGAATCGGAAGCAGGCTCCAGGCTCCGAGCCATCAGCCCAGAGCCCGACGCGGGGCTCGAACTCACGGACCGCGAGATCGTGACCTGAGCCGAAGTCGGACGCTTAACCGACTGAGCCACCCAGGCGCCCCCCAATCCACTTCTTTTTAAACTTTCCTGTAATCACTACAAGTCTAAGTAAAGAAAAAAATGTTTTGATTTTGATATGCTTCAAAGTAAATGCTAAAGGCAAAATGCTTTCTATTTAAGTTAGATTTTAAGTTACTTTTTTTGTTGTTTTTTGTTTTTAAATTTTTTTAAGTTTTTTTTTTTTTTTTTTGAGAGAGCACACGGGAGGGACAGAGAGAGAAGACAGAGGGGAAGAGAGAGAGAGAGAGAGAGAGAGAGAGAGAGAGAGAGAATCCTAAGCAGCACTGTGATAGCGCAGAGCTCGATGCAGGGCTTGAACCCACAAACCGTGAGATCTGCACCTAAGCCAAAATCAAGAGTCAGTGGCTGAACCGAATGAGCCACCCGGGCACCCATTTGTTTTTAGAGAGAGAAAGTGGCGCAAGCAGGGGAGAGGGGCAGAGGAAAAGAGAAAGAGAGAAAACCTTAAGCAGGCTCCATGCCCAGTGTGGAGCCTGATGCAGGTCTCAATCCCAGGACCCTGAGATCATGACCTGAGCCAAAATCAAGAGTTGGACACTCCAACTGACTGAGCCACCCAGGTGCCCCTTATTTAGGTTATTTTTTATTTTTTATTTTTTTTTAAGATTTGTTTTTAGGGGCCCCTGGGTGGCTCAGTTAGTTAGGTGTCTGACTTTGGCTCAGGTCGTTGTGATCTCACGGTTCAGGAGTTCGAGCCCCGCGTCGGGCTCTGTGCTGGCAGCTCAGAGCCTGGAGCCTGGAGCCTGCTTCAGATTCTGTGACTCCCTCTCTCTCTGCCTCTCTCTTGCTCACATTCTGTCTCTGTCTCTCAAAAAATAATTAAAAATAAAATATTTGTTTTTAATGTTTATCTATTATTTTTGAGAGAGAGGGAGAGGGAGAGAGAGGGAGGGAGAGCAGAGAGAGAAGGGGACGGAGGATCTGAAGCAGGCTCTGTGGTGGCAGCAGTGAGCCAGATGTGGGGCTTGAGCCCTTGAACCACAAGATCATGACCTGAGCTGAAGTTGGATGCTCAACCTACTGAGCCACCCAGGTGCCCCTGGGTTACTTTTAATCTATACTTTCATTACCTTCAATGGCATCAAAATCCTTAATTTGAACTATAGCTCCTAAAGTCAATTCTGAAATCCCATACTAATGCAAAGTAGTGTCAGTAATAATTCAAAGTACATAATCCCGTAGTAGTAATATTTGACGTATATAGGTTTTGAGTCTAATTTGCTTTTTATTTTATTGTTTATTATTTTTAGACAGAGAGGGTGCGCATGCATGTGAGAGCATAAGGGAGGGGCGGAGGGAGAGGGAGAGAGAGAATCTTAAGCAATCTCCATGCTTAGCATGGAGCCCAAGGTGGGGTTCAATCCCACAACCCTTGGATCATGACTTGAGCTGAAATCAAGAGTCAGATGCTCAGCCGATGCTTTTTATAATTTTTAAAAATGTTTTATTTATTTTTTGAGAGAGAGAGAGAGAGAGAGAGAGGAGAGAGAAAGTGGGGGAGGGGCAGAGAGATGGGGACAGAGAATCCGAAGTAGGCTCTGCGCTGACAGGCTGATAGAATGAGCCCGATGTAGGGTTCAAACCCATGAACTGTGAGACCATGACCGGAGCCAAAATTGGATGCTCAACCAACTGAGCCACCCAGATGCCCTAATTCGCTTTTTAAATTAACTTCATAGATTGCTAAAACAAATGAAGACACACTAATTAGATAAACTAGAAATGGAAAAGACTGGACCAAAACTAAAAACCATAGTGTTTCTCAAACTTTAATGTATATATGAACCACATGGGGGATCTTATTAAAATGTAGATCTGGTCCTCTAAGTTTGGCGTTGGGGGCTGAGATTCTGTACTTCTAACAAGTTCTCAGGCAATGGAGATGTTACTGGTCTTCAGACAACAATGTTTTTTTCTAGTTTTACTAAGGTATAATTGACAAATAAAATTGTTAAGATATTTAAAGTGTACATTGTGATGATTTGATATATGAGTACATTGTCAAAGAATTTCCACATCAGTTAATTCAGACCACACTTTTAAAGTAAGCAAGGCTATGGGGTGTCTGAATGGCTCAGTCGGCTAAGTGTCTGAATTCGGATCAGGTCATGATTTCATGGTTCATGGATTCAAGCCCCGCATCGGTCTCTGTGCTGACAGCTCAGAGCCAGGAGCCTGCTTCGGATTCTTTGTCACCCTCTGTCTCTGCCCCTCCCCTGATCACACTCTGTGTCTCTCTCTCTCTCTCAAAAATAAATAAACCTAAAAAAATTTTTTTTAAGTAAGCAAGGCTACAGACCAGAGGACTGCAAAGTATGGCCTTTGGGGAAAATCTGGCCTGTGTTTTTATAAATAAAGTTTTGTTGGAACACAGCCATGCCCAGTCCAACATATTATCTATGGCTGCTTTCATACTATAAAGGCAGAGCTCAGTAGTTCCAACAGAGACCAGTGTCCACATAGCTGAAAATATTTATTATCGACCCCTTTACAAAGATGTTTGTTGACCCTTGTTATAGATAACACCCAAAATGTACGATCCAAAAAGGAAAGTAAGAGTAAAGAAGAAGTGGTCAAAGCCTTTCATGGTTTTCTGGGATTACATCCTTTTCTTTCAGTTTTCCAGTTCTGTATACCAACGGACCTCTGTCATTTGTACAGAAATAAGATTAGAGGTGTTTACTTGCTATATGACTTCCTGCTGTACAAGATAAGGCACATTTTTTATGAAATAAGAAATTTTGATCAAAAGACTAAGAAACCCAGTCCATAGATCTTGGGGCTATAAGTTTGAGCCCCCCATCAAGTAGAAAAACTACTTAAAAAATAAAATCTTAAAAAAAAAAAAAAGAGAGAGAGAGACTAAAAAACCAATTCATAAAAAATAAAAAGCCCTGACAACATTAACACTTACAGGTATAGTCCTGACCTACTGATCTCCACAGCCAGTTTACCCCATTACTTACTCTTGTTAAGTCCATGCCCAGCTTAAGCTGTGACAACAGATGTAGGATAACACTACGTTGCTCTTCCACAGCTCCCAGGTCATCCTCCTTGTTGTCACATGTATCCTCTACCTCATCATCTGCATTTATTTCTTCAGGTTCCTTGATGTAAAACAAAGCAAAAGTCTAACGTTATAAGTGCTTATTAATATCCATGAAGAATAAAAGTCTCTTTCTGTCACTGTTTTTTTGTGCAAGAAGACTCTTGTGTTTTCTTTCTTTTCAAAAGAGAAATTGGATTAAGCAGCAAGCTTTGCACACAACAGATAGAAATGCTAATTAAAGGACAGAATTCACAGCCACACTAAAAAAATAAATAAATAAAAGTGTATGTCAAACTTGAAAACATTTATATTCGGCCTAAATGAATCTGAGAACAAGCAAAAATCTTTCTAAAAATATAACTTCATCACTTAGCCATGGAATAGATTTCATTCAATAAGCCCATTATCGTTTACATTAAACATAATGTGGTTTTGCCACAAAAATAATATATGAGATACATATATTTTATAAACACTCTTTTTCAAAAAGAGTGAAGAATGTCTCATCTGAATCTCAGGCTTTGCAAGCTTGGACCACCTGTTTGGGGGCACTACCACTACCTATAATTTAAGTTGAAGATGCTTTGAGAATAAAATATTTGCCCTTTTTTAAAGCTAAAATTATACAAGTAAAATTGAAAAGTCACTGTACATGTCAAGTCTGACTACTATAATGTATCTTTCCATATTCATTCATTCTTGGAATTGTCAGGAAGAAACTTGGGGGCTGAAGAGAATCCTAGGTGCAGGTATAGAGACCTTACAGTTATTCATGCAGTCTTAATGCCACAAAAAGGTTCTCTGCACAGCTCTTCAATCACTCAATCAACCTCTTGAAAAACTGAAAATGTTTACTTTCATTTCAATAGGGTCTTAGTTTCAGATAATCATTTAAGAGAAACTGAATTTCTTATTCCTATTTAAACAATAAGTAATAGTTTCAAATTCCAAGATTCTACAGAATCTTATCATGTTCATTTCTCATGTTTATGTGGGGAGGGGCAGTTCCCATCTCTCTCAGTGGTACTCTTTTTAGTACCTTTGTGCAAGACAGCTTTGATATTATAGATTTTAAGTTACGAAGATTTTTAAAAGAATATGATTTTTAAAGAATTTTTTTAAATGTTTTATTTATTTTTGACAGAGAGACAGAGCATGAGCGGGGGAGGGGCAGAGAAAGAGGGAGACACAGAATCCGAAGCAGGCTTAAACTCACAGACCGTGAGATCATGACCTGAGCCGAAGTCAGATGCTCAACCGACTGAGCCACCCAGGCGTCCCGAAAAAGAATATGATTTTGATAATGTCTCAAGCCTTTAATTTTCTCTTCATATAATCAAATCCTATTAAATAAGAAGCCCATCTGTCCTCTGTAGCTAGGCAAAAACCAATCTTAATCAGGCATAAAATCAAGAACTTAATGTTCTCAGATGTTAAAAATTATTAAAAACAAAATACAAAACATAGCAACAGAATTAAAGAATAATGGGTTTCTGGCCATTCTTTTGCCTTTGTTTTTCTCCTTTTTCCTCATCCCTTTTACCAAGGAAATCTATCAGCTCAAATTCTGATAATTTAATTAAAAGTCTAGTTCATTCATGTTAAGACCACACAGACAACTACTGTTTGTATATTTCAGAATTACTTCTACTTTTACAACCTTAAGGAGAGATCCCAAAGGCTTTCTAAATTCCCCTTTACAATGGCAAGTCTGTCAGGAAGTACTTCCTATTGTCTATCCTAAAATCAGTTGCAAAATATAGTCTAATGAAGTTTAAGTACACTTAGGAAAGTTTATTCAGTATACAACGGGGAAAAGTTGATCATCCACGTCTCTACATATGGACACCAAATATAATTACTAATTTGAGAAATGTTGAGAAAAACTCTATTAGGTCTTGATTAAATAATGTTCTCCAACCCTCTGAAGAGGTACCATTATGTTTAGGGTCAGAACCTAGGACACAGAATAATAATGCAAACATAATCTTAACATTACTATATATTACAAAGTTGACATTGTGTTTTGGAACCTCCTCCAGTGAAAATAATATTAAAGAAATAAAACATAATCTGGTAGAAAATCTATTTAAAATAGTACAGTTTTTATTGTTTTTATAAAAATAGTCATATTCATTGGAATAGAAAAAAAGAGGAATTCTATTAATTAATTGTTGATTCTAAATCTTGGTGTGAATGGCAGAATTTGGAAGCTCTCCTTTCTTCTTGAAATGTCTCTTCTTAGAGATCATCATGCCTTTCTTAAAGAAAAGCTTAGGGGCACCTGGGTGGCTCAGTCAGTTGAGTGCCTGACTCTTGATTTCCGCTCAGGTCTTATCTCACAGTTCATGAGATGGAACCCCATGCTGGGCTCTGCTGACAGTGCAGAGTCTGCAAGATTCTCTCTCTCCCTCCCTCTCTGCCCCTCCCCCATTCTCTCTCTCCCTTTCTCTCTCTCCCCCCTTTCTCTCAAAATAAATAAATAAACATAAAAAAAGAAAAGAAACGCTTAAGAGAAAAGCTTTACCAAATTCAAATGAATGTGCTCAAATGTGTAAAATCCCTACAAACGCAGAACGGTTTGCAGACAGTGGCAAGAGCTACTAAGTTTCTAGGAATTCATAATATTTGGAGACTGCATAGCAAAGGGAAACCCCAATATTCCACAAAAGTCATATTAACCCCATCTTTGTCCTTCTGATTTCTGACTTGGGCACAAAGGAACTGTGGGCTTCATTCTGGCCTCACCAGGGTTTATTTCTTCCATCACACGACAGCAAAATTTCCACTACCATATGTCTGCCTCCAGCTTGCATTAACACTCATATTTCAAAGAAGGCATGTATGAAATTTTTAGAAAATGCAGGTCTATTCTGGTATGCTTGAGTCTAGTGTCTTGTGTAATTAAAAATAATATCTATGCACTTATTTTTTTTTCTACTTACACTAGGTGATATATCTGGTCTACTCACTATTTCAAAAGATTTGGAAATATAGCAATGCTCTCCTGCCCACCTTTGAGTCCCATCTTTAACTTATGCCTCTATCCTGATCCCCAACATGCTTTGTATTCTCATTGAGAAGAATGAATATGTTGGACTAAAGGACTTATAGTTTCTAATTTTCACTTACAAATTATATCTCTAGTCCTGATTTCTCTCCAAAGCTTTGGTTTCATTATTTTTAACTGCTTTTTATATATGTTTAAATCATATATCCTTCTCTTACATAAAATTCAACATGTTCAGGGGCACCTGGCTCACTCAGTCAATAGAGCCTGCAACTCTTGATCTTGGGGTTTTGAGTTCATGCCCCACACTGGGGGGCATAGGGATTACTTAAAAATAACATCTTTACAAATTCAACATGTTCATAAACCATACCAAAACTTTTCTCTCAAAAGACTCTTCCTAGTTTTCCTAACTTTGTGAATGGCACCACAATTCTATCTAGTCATATAGGCTCACAAACTTGGGAGTCATTCTTTATCCAACCCTACATCCAGTCAATCCCAACTCCAGCTGATTTTCGTTTGAAATGCACATTACCTATTCATTTGTCTTCATTTCTACTTCCATAGCCTTCTATCCACACTTCAATTCTAGATCATTACCATATACCAATCTTCTTAAACATACCCCATGCTCATGATTTTTATCATCTATTACATTAAGACTAGATTCTCCTGCATGATTTTTATGTTCCTTGGAGGTACAGTTTACACTGTATTCTATGGAATAGTGGCTCTAGGGATTATCACTCCCCAGAGAATGCAACATGAATGGCCACCTGGATTTGTAAAATCCAACCACCCTGTGATCATTTTCCATAAACCAGGTGCTCTGCTAAATTCATTTTATGTTCATAACAATCTTATATTAACATTCCTGACTTACAGATGGGAAAATTGAAGCTAAGTGGTTAATTATTAGCCCACGTGTCAACGATAAGACGTGATTTTAAAACCATCAGGCAAGTTTTTACCACAATAAGCATATATGCTTTAGTATCCCTGCTCCTGTTATTCCTCCATCTCAAGATCCCCTACTACTCCTCTTCTCTTCAAATCCTTTCTTCTTTGAAAGCCTGATTCCAATTCTACTTTCTCTCCAAAGCATTCCCCTCCACTCTATTCAATATACTTCTCTTCTTTCTCTGAATGCCCACATCCCAACAGCTTAAACCATATCAAGTAAGATAGGGAAAAAAATGCTGCTTCACGTTCTCCTCTCCTTGTTTCATGTCTATACGTTATTGTGACTCCAAGTAGATTATAAATCTCTTCAGTGAAAGAACTATGTTTTCAATTTTTTGTGTCTCCTCTTAATTCCTAACTAGACTTGTCATACACTAGATAGCTTAATAAAGACTAAAACTGCTTTGACTCTAGAAATGGTCAAAAAGCACTCCATACTTTTTTTCTTCTCTCTTGCCCACACTGTTGCCATTGCCCACTTCGTTAAGCCAAGGCTGTGGCCAGTTCTGGAAGTTTCTGTGTCATGTTCTTCTTTTAAGAAGAATTTGCTTGTATATAAATAACCAAAGCTGTGCATTACTCTTAACTCAGTAATTCTACTTGGGAATATAACCTAAAGAAATAACCTAAATAAAGAGGGAAAAAAAAGTAGACAAGATGATTTAGTGCTATTTACAGTAACAAAAAATAACAGAGACTAGATATTTAATAGCCTACTTCAACCTTTAAAAATTTAATTATATAGGCCAGAAAAAAACGCTTATGGGAAGTATCAAGTAAAAAGAGCATAAAATAAAACTATCTATGTAATTATCATGACCATAAAAATACCAGATGTGAACACAAAAGGCAAAAAGACCAATATGATTTGTTACAGTGGTGGAATTATGACTAGAATAAGATATTCTTTAGCTTCTGAGAAATGTGGAATGAGAAATACTTTATAAAAATATTATAAAACCCTGGGACTGTGCTATTTTGAGTAACACTTGAAAAAAACTGGTCTGGCAACGTGCTTACAACAAAAAGACTTAATAGTAAACTTTTATACTTGTAAACTTAATAGTAAGCATCCAGTAAATAATGTTAAATTAAGATAACAAGGTAAGAAATGTAACAGAAATATTGTACAAATAATAAAAGCTATTACCTAGAAAAATAAAAACATGCAAATCGCAATTTTAAAATACATTTTTATCAAGCAAGCGAGCCCCAACTAAAAAAAGCACATAATTTAACCTGCAAAACACAACATGTACAAGTATTATACAACAGACCTCTTTAAAGCCAATGCAGTTTACAGTAGAAGAACAATATCTAGAGTCTGCAAGAATGCTGCTCTGGTGTTAGGGTGACTTGTACGCCCTGACAAAGAAAAGAGACCTAAACCTTTTCAGTGATTCCTAGTTTTTACATCAAAACCGTATTTTCACATTACCTTACCCTTGCTAATGGTCCAGATTCTTCAACACACTGTTCTTCTGGGACTGCCACTGGTTTACTTTGCTCAGTTGCAAAAGGCTGGTCAGCTCCATTTTTATAGTGGTTTGATAAAGGTATCTTTGGTTCTAACCACTCGATTGTCGTTCCTGATGAAGTAAGAGAAAACTTTCGCTGAAACTTGCTCATAATCTGGAAAGTTCAGCAGATGTGGATTTTATTAAATGATTTTGTTTTGAGCCCACAAGACTAAAAGCAATTCAAGCTGTTAAGACACTCTGCAAAACGGCCACTTGTATCTCATTAGCATGAGCACCATGATTGGGTATTTTACCACAGAGCAGCTTGCAACTTGAAATCAGATACCTTTTAAAAGAATCAACCCTGAATAGGACTGAACAACTTCTTGGGCAAATCCGGAAACCATAATGTATTCCCACCTTTCATAGTTGATTTGTTACCCTTTCTGTAAAAATACGTAACTGCATTAGGATTTAAGGAGTCACAATTACAGGAGGAGCCTGGAAGTATGCAACAGTAAAATTTTCTTCATTTTGGGACTGAATCTTATTCTCAGTAGCAATTTTCTAACCATTCAAGATAACCACCTTGAGCTAATATAACTGCAAATATATGTCCATTCCTCTTTTTTTCAATCATAATAAAAAAGGTCCATATACTTTTAAACTGAAAGGCTCTTCTACTGAATAAATAATAGGTGACCTAGTGAAAGACAGTGGTCACATTTAGAGACCTGTCATCTTCTCAATTAATGACTCAAATGTCTCTTATTACCCTCAACTAGTATAACAAAGTGGATTCTATGCCTAATCAATAATGGAAAATGTTCCATTTGATTTCAGAGGCTGATCTAGGTTTCACAGAAGCTTGATTATTAGAGTCCTACGGTAAGGGATGCTCAGACTACCACAGCAGAAATTACAAATGTGAGGGAATTTACTTGAAATGCCAGACTTCAGTACAGGGATAAATTATGAAGTACCCACTAGGCTACTAGAGCATCCTGCCTTGCCACTCAGTTGTCTCATTTGGCACTGGGGGTGGGTATTCATGATTGGGGGAATGCCCTGGGTAAGTTCAAGGGGCCAGTTTAAAAATCCCAAAGAAATGAAAACGTTTTGCCCCTATGTTAAAATGTTTATTCTTTTTAAAAAATGTTTATTTATTTATTTTAAGAGAGAGAGACAGACAGAGAGGGAGTGTGAACAGGGGAGGAGCAGAGAGAGGGAGAGAATCCTAAGCAGGCTCCACTCAGTGCAGAGCCTGATGCAGGGCTTGAACCCACGAACCGAGAGATCATGACCTGAGCTGAAATCAAGAGTTTGACACTTAACTGACTGAGCCACCCAGGCACCCCTGAAATGTTTATTCTAAATATCAATATCTAGATGTCATTACTTATAAAGATAAAATGCACACAAACACTAAATATAAGAGATCTGTTTTAAGAGACTGCTCAACCAGAGGTGCCTGGGTGGCTGAGTCGGTTAAGTGTCTGACATTGGCTCAGGTCATGATCCCATGGTTCATGAGTTTGAGCCCTGATACATTGGGCTCCGTGCTGAGAGTGCACAGCCTGCTTGGGATTCTCTGTTTCCCCCTCTCTCTGCCCCTCCCCCATGCTCTCTCTCTCTCTGTCCCTCTCTCTCAAAATAAAAAAAATTTAAAACAATATATATTAAAGGGGTGCCTGGGTGGCTGAGTCAGTTAAGTGTCTGACTTCAGCTCAGGTCATGATCTCATGGTTCATGGGTTTGAGCCCGGCATCAGGATCTGTGCTGAGCTTAGAGCCTGAAGCCTGCTAAAGATTCTGTGTCTCCCTCTCTCTCTTCCCCTACCCCACTCATGCTCTGTCTCTGCCTCAAAAACAAATAAACATAAAAAAAATTTTTTAATAAAAAATATATATATTAAAGATTAAAAAAAAATAACAGATTGCTCAACTGATTGGAAACCACAATACTCTTTATCAAACCAATCATCCGGTCTCAGGACCCCCCCCTAAATCAATGATCCTTATGGGACTAAACACTAATTTAAACTTAGATTTGATTTCTTGTGTTATCTCAAAATTTGAGTAAAAAGGTAACTCAGTTTTTCTTTCCACGGTTATATTTTTATTCTCAAGTGACTAAAGAATAAATTTCTACAGACCTAATTTGAAAAACATGACCATTTACGGTAAGAAATACCAATACTCGTTAATCAATTCCACCACATATCCACAAATCCATGCTCCAAAACATAGTAATGAGAACAACTTTTAAATATTTCTGTAAAGTTTAGTCTGTTTCATTTGTTAATTAAAAATGCAAATTTAGGGGCGCCTGGGAGACTCAGTCAGTTGAGCATCCCAACTCTCGATTTCAGCTCAGGTCATGTTCTTACGATTCATGGGTTCAAGCCCTGCAGCTGGCTCTGTGCTGTGTCAGCATACAGCCTGCTTGGAATTCTCTCACCCTCTCTCTCTGCCCGTTCCCCACTCACTCTGTCTGTCTCTCAAAATAAATAAACTTAAAAAAAATGCAAATTTATATTGTACATGTTCCACTAATCATGAAGCAATCATTTAAAAATATAATTATGTATTAAACTACACAAATGAAATTTCTAAGAATTAAAAAAATTATATAGTACTTAATCAAGGATTAAGCATCTAGTATCTAGCAGTGTGCTACTTGATGTGCTTTGCAAAAATTACATACCATCAATTGGAAATAAACTTTCATTTCCCTAACAAATTATTATTACCAACACTAGAATTAAACCAAATTTCATAGCTCAAGGTAACTCATCCCATGTTCAACACAGAACAGTTAAGTAAACCAAAGATCTATCCCTTCAAAAGAACATAATGCAGCCAATAAAAATTATACTTACCAAAAGCATAACATAAATTGGAAAATATACTTGATATTAAGTGAAAAGTATAAGATAAAAATATTTTTTTTCTAATAAAAATGGGGTAAAACAAAAACTAAGAAGGAAAGAAAACTTGGTGGGGTATGCACTAATATTAACAGTGGCAGTTTCTGGTTGGTGGGATAATGCAGGATTTGTTTCTTTTTTCAATTGTATAATAGTTCCTAAAATTGTTTACAATGAGTGTGTGTTGCTCTACTATAGGAGAAAATTTTCATTGGACTTCTTACAATTCTTCCAAGGCCCCAGTGCATGTTCACAACTCACAACTTAGGTATCTTATCTCTTTGGAACACCCTCCAGTCTCTCCCCACCTCCCCTAAGCTAATTGTTTTTTTAGCTTTTCTAGGCATTTCCCAGATCTTTTTCTGTCAGAAGTATTGGTCCATTTATATATTCTCCCCAAGCATCTTGTTTCTATTATAAGCAACACTTTCCATATTACAGTTAAGTATTTACATGTTCATCCCCAAGTGAACTATGAGTTCCTTAAGGGAAACAAACATAGCTTACTGGCCTATATAATACTGCCCTGACCTATACCTACAATTGACATTAAACATAGTTTGTTAGCTTGAAATATTGATTTAGGTGGGCATACATTTGAGAATGGAAGCTGTATTATACCCACATCAAGATCTGACTATGGTAAACTTTTTCCTGGGCAGAGACTCATTATCTTTCTAAAATATCTTTCTTTCACAAAGAGGTTAATTGGGTAAGAGAACAATAAATTGTGAACCACTAAGTTACTACTATTTATTAAAACAGTGTGATGCAGATGGAGGAGTTGGGGAGATGTTGTTAAAAGGGTACAAACTTGCAACTAGAAGATGAATAAATTCTGGAGATATAATACACACCATAGTGATTATAGTCAAAATACAGTATTACATACTTCAAAGTTGCTAAGTGACAAGATCCTAAATGTTCTCACCACAAAAAAGTATTAATTATGTGATATGATTGAGGTGTAGGCTTCAGTGGTAATCATGCTGCAATATGTATATGTATAAAATCAACATGCTGTGTACTTTAAACCTACACAATGTTATATGCCAATTATATCTCAATAAAGAAAAATGTGATTTTATTCATCTCATTTAATAGAAAACCTCATTTTTTGTCCTCCCACACAGTAACATTATTTTCCCCAGTAGATTAATTTCAGCAAATAAGTGCTCTCAAATGCTAGATGTACACCTTCTTTTCAAACTAAAAAGTAACTGATAGACTTTAAGATCTACATCTCAATATGGATATAATGAACTGTGGACTAAACAAAAAGTTAAGAAATGGTCCCAATATTTCTACTAAGGTCAACTGGATGAATAATGATGCCACCAATATTAACAGAAATATAGGAGATGTGGTTTTTGAGTTCAATTTTCAACATGTGGAGTTGAGGTCTCCAAAGGATATTCAACTATACTAATCATTAGGCCTAAAATCAATTTAGATATGAAAAAGGATACAGTAAGAAGACTTTCTTTAACATTAAGGTGATAAGTAAAAACCAAGAGGCTCCTTGGGCACCTGGGTGGCTCAGTTACACGCCTGGTTACACGTCTGACTCAGTCTCAGCTCAGGTCATGATCTCACATTTCATGAGGTCACAGCGTGGAGCCTGCTTGGGATTCTCTCTCTCCCTCTCTTGCTGCTCTTCCCCACTTGCTCTCAAAATAAATAAATAAACTTAAAAAAATAAATAAATAAAAATAAAAATAAAAACCAAGAGGCTCCCTGGTTTCCTTTCTTTCTTTTTTTAGTTAAGACTTTTTAGGAATTAGAACAAATGCAATCTTTCCATGTGTAAGCCCTTAATGTGAAACCCTACTTTTAATCTACAACTTACCTGAAGACAGTGAGCCCTTCTGATGTGATGCATGCTGTAACTGCAGAATATGAAAGCAGTCGTTTAAGCAGTTCATAGTCGCCATGGAAGTAGCTTTGAGCATTAAGAGATCCTGGTCCAAGGAGCTAAGATGGCCAGAAGCAGGAAGGCATTCAATTCGCCTAATTAAGTCTCTTTGTTGTCCTTCAGCATGAGACATCATCTAAGGGAAACAATAGTTCTGTGCGTCCCACTCATGATTTCTGTGTATCACATATACATACAGTTTCCATTTTAATTACCATATTCAGTTTCTGAGCCATTTTTGGCATATATTAGGCTTAGAAATCTATTACAAATTTGGCTATTCTCAATTAGTGAGCACTTAATAGTGCAACTGTGCAAAAGATGAGGACCTTTGGCAGCCACACTTTTTCTTTGGAAGCACCAAAGCTCAAAAGCCTTGACAAACCTTTTATTAACAGTATACATTTGTACAAGCCATCAAAAAAATATTCTGGATCATCTTCAATAGCATCATTAAATACATCATTACAAAGTAAAATTAGTTCCCAGTCTGGGCTCTTAAGCTCTTTCTTCTCAGCACCCCTAGTTAGGCTCAATCTGAACATACTTTGAAAACATGATGGTTTCCCTGCTTCCTTTTCTCTTAATCTAACTTTCTGGTCCCATTAGCCTGACTGTGGAGCAAGTGCTGTATATACATATACTTTTCAGGTTAAAAGAGTTTAATACACTCTGCTTTGATCAAGAGCTCTGTACACTTTTCCTAACAGACCTAATAGAATAACAATTCTTGATAAACAACCCAATATTTTTAAATGAAAACTGAATTTATTATGCTTAATTACTTTATTGAATGTACTATGCTTAATTACTTGTGAACAGAAGTCTCTCAGATTGCCTATCTTTTGGACACTATCTTAATTCACATTGAAATGTGGAGAGACTCAGCTTTCAGACGCTCTGTTTCAGATGATTTTTTTTTTATTTATTCATTTTGGTGGGGTGGGGGGAGAGGAAGGGAGGGAATGAGTAGGGGAGGGGCAGAGAGAGGAAGAGAGACAGAATCCCAAGCAAGCTCTGCGACATCAGTGTAAAGCCCGATATGGGGCTTGAACTCACAAACCATGAGATCATGACTTGAGCTGAGATCAAGAGTCAGATGCTTAACCAACTGAGCCACCCAAGCGCCCCCCAGATGACTTTTAATACAGTTCATCAGAGGGCTAGTTAAAGAGAGATGCAAATATCCTACCAAAGAAATCCAGTGTGCCATACATGAAATAGCCCCTGAAAACATATGTCACAGTAATGGCTCAAACATTCATTCTTATCGGAAAAAAAGGGTTTTAAGTGAAAACTGTGGATATGAATATATCCAAATGTACACATTTATACATGCATATATATGTGTGCTTTGTGTATGTTTTGTATATAAATTTTAGGACTAACTTCCAGTAATCCAAACTTATGAATTGGCCACTATGGTCACTGTTTGGCAATATTTACAAGAGTTAAATATACAGAGTTAGGGGTACCTGGGCGGCTCAGCTGGTTAAGTGTCTGACTCTTGATTTCGGCTCAGGTCATAATCTCATGGTTTGTGAGATCGAGCCCCACATGGGCTCTGTACTGACAGCGTGGAGAATGCTTGGGATTCTCTCTTGCCTTCTCTCTCTCAGAATAAATAAACTTAAAAAAATATAGAGAGAGTTAAATAATTATAACTTATGATCGAACAATTACACTCATATATGTAACCAACCAATATACAGATATGTATATATATGTTCAGCCCCACCACCCAACCTTGAGGGAGGGGAGGGGCTGGAGGATGAATTAATCACCAACAGCCAATGATTCAGTTGATCATGCCTACCTAATGAAGCCTCCATAAAAAACCCAAATGGAGGAAGCTCAGAGAGCTTCTGGTTGGTGAACACTTGGAGGTACTAGGAGGGTGGAGCTTCCATGCCATTTCCCCCATATCTCGCCCTACACATCTCTTATATCTGTCTGTTCTGGAGTTATTTATAGTGTTGAAATTGAATTAAATTCCAGAACACACAGCTGGTGTCCACAAAGATTAGAGAATTGCTTGGTGGGGCAGTGGGGGGCAGGGAACTCCATACATTTGGTGACCAGAGTACGTAAGTGTAGAGTGTTATTGTATAGCATGGGAGAAACACGGGAATGTTTTTTCTTTACAGAATGACTATTAGAAACTATAGATATTCACACGTGGAGATATGTGGTAGACATTTCCTAAAAATTAAATAAAATAAACCTGTTACTTCAAGAAAAGCCAACAGTATTTACTGCCAATTTTAAAATCTGAGATTTAAAACGAAAAGAATTTTGGAAAACCTTTATCTGTTACCAGAAGCTTGGCAACTTCCCAATATTGAAAGCCTTTTCTAATGAGATCAGTGAGGATGCTAATGAATAGGAATTTTTGATACTGTATGATAAGACAGATTAACATTTGCAAGACCTGCATAACTCTGTAAGACAGTATTTTCCAAATGACTAATGCATGATGTACAAAATCATACAGAGATTAAAGATACATTCAAAGTGCAAGACAATCCGATAGATTTTCATGTAACAGAATATGAAAAGTTCAAGGATATATATTTGATTCCACACTGCATCGAACATATAAGGAACTGCTACTGTCAAGTTTTCATGCAGAACCAAAGAATAGCCATAATTACCTTAAAAGGCTATTAAAATATTCCTCTACTTTCCAAATCACATACTTGTGTGAGGCCATTCACTACACAGATATCTAAAAGCTCTACTAAATTTAAGTCAGGAATATTTAGAACCTAACAACTATATCTTTTACTAACTAGAATTATTTGGTACTCAATTTGAAAGGGGGAAATAGTGAGGCAAGGCAACATCAAGGATTTAACTATTCTATTATCGTGTATGTTTGGACTTGTCTACATATATCTTTTTTTTTTTAAGTCACTTGTTTGGCCATATAGTCTTCACAATAGACTTAAAAACCATTTTGATCATGTTACATCAAAGGAGTCTATACTTCTACTTGAGAAATGAAAGATAGACTGCAAAATAAGAGTGTACCCAGGAAATGGTAAAGAAACGCAGGACATCACCTATATAACCAGGGAATCTTTATGACTTAAAAATTGTCTCACCATAGTAGACAGAAAACATTTGAGTGCCCCAGAAAACAAACAGGATTCAATTTCTTTCGTGATAAAACCAAGCAAGTTAGATTATTTTGTGCATTTTTACTTGGACTTCAATTCATACTTACTTCTCTGACTTCCACAAGGTGGTCTGGAGGTAAGTGAGCTCTTTTGTTCACTGATTGTAGTTTGGAATGTCCAACATTAAAAAAAGAAATGGCATTTTGACTTGGTCTCCTCTGGGATATAGGAGAATTACCACTAGATGCAAGTGAGAAGCTCCGTGATTTCAGAGGAGGATTATTCTATTAGACAAAACAAAACCATTCATTTTCAAAAACTTTAGGCTAACCCTCACCTATTATATATCTATATCTATATCTATATCTATATCTATATCTATATCTATATCTATATATACACTTTAGGCTTACACATGAATAGTTTTAAAAGTTAAATTAACCAGAATTGACTATAAGAACATTTCTGAAAACGATAAAATTTAAGACACCCAAAGTTTAAACATCTGACACATCCAAAAGTAAACTTATAATTTACTTAGAAAATTAATTCCAGGTTTGTACTGTCAAGAATATTTTTTCATATTTTACAAATATAGAGCAAGAAACTTCTAATTTCAGATTTGTAAACACACTGATTGAAGCAAAATGTACTCAGCAATATTCAATATAATACATTTTCTAATATAGCATGCAAGTGTCTTTGGAATAAGCTAGTACTTTCTGATCACTGCCAATGATTGGAATCTTGTAGTATGAGTAAAGCTCTTGTGATGAATTTCCTGAAGACTGGGCAGTAGGCCTAAATCACAAACAACTTTTTAAAATTTGTTTATGGGAAAAAAAAAAACCTGGGGAAAAAAATCTTTTTTAAGTCAAGCTATTACCCAGGTATGGAATCCTTTAACTATGCTGCCTAGATGTTACTTTTTAGAGATCTCTAACCTCGGATTTCAAGTACTGAGACCATCCTGTCCATCTTAAAAAATAAAAAACATTCCAAAGAAGATATACAAATGATCAATAAACACATGGAAAGATGTTCAACATTACTAGTCATTAGGGAAATGAAATCAAAACCATAGTGAGATTCTACTTCACATATACCAAGATGCCTATTACAATCAAAAAAAGAAGGGGGGGGGCAATAACAAGTATTGGTGAGGATGTGGAAAAACTGAAACCTTCATACATTGCTGGTGAGAATGTGAAATGGTTCAGGCACTCTGAAAAAGTTTGGTGGCTCCTCAAAAAGTTAAACAGAGTACCACCACATGACCCAGTAATTCCACTGCTAAATATACATCTCACTGAAATCACGAGTTCTCACAAAAACCTATACACAAATGTTATTCATAATGACCACAAAATGGAAACAACCCAAATGCCCACCAGCTGATGAATGGATAAACATCCTGTGGTGTATTCATAAATGGAATATTATTTGGCCATAAAAATGAATAAAATACGATACACGCAATAACATGAATGAACCTTGAAAACATTACATGTACATAAAAGACCAAAGAACAAATAGAACTGGGGATGCCTGGGTGTCTCAGTTGGTTGAGCATCCAACTCTTGATTTGGACTCAGGTCATGATCTTATGGTTGTGAGAGATCAAGCCCCACATCGAGCTCTGTGCTAAGCATGGAGCCTGCTTGGGAGTCTCTCTCCCTCTCTTTCTGCCTCTACCCCACTTGTGCTCTTTTTCTAAGTAAATAAACATTTAAAAAAAAAAAAAAAGTAAAACTGAACATACAATAAAATTTGCTTTCTTTTTTTAAAATTTTTAAAAACTTTTAAAATGTATTTATTTTTGAGAGACAGAGAAAGCAATTGGGGGAGGGGCAGAGGGAGAGAGAGAATCCCAAGCAGACACCCCACTGTCAGCCTGGGGCTCAACATGGGACTCAAACTCACGAACCATGAGATCATGAGCTGAGCTGAAACCAAGAGGTGGCTGCTTAACCACCTGAGCCACCTGAGTGCCCAATAAAATTTGCTTTCTAACTCTAAAAAAAATTAAGCAAAATATAAGAAGCCAGACACAAAAAACCACATATTGTATGATTCTGTTTGTATAAAAGGCCCAGAATGGACAAATCCATAGAAACAGAAAATAGTGTTTGCCAGGGGCTTGGAAAGGGGAGAATAGGGAGTGACTGCTCATGGATATGAGTTTTTGGAGGGTGATGGGAACTAGATAGTTGCGATGGTTGTATAATCTTGTGAATATATTAAGACCAATGGAACTGCACACATTAAAGGGCAAACTGTAGGGGTGCCTGGGTGGCTCAGTCAGTTAAGCATCTGACTTTGGCTCAGGTCATGATCTCATGGTTCCTGAGTTCGAGCCCCACATTGGGCTCTATGCTGTCAGCACAGAGCCTGCCTCAGATTCTGTGTCTCCTTCTCTCTCCGCTCCTCCCCCACTCACACGTGCATGCTGTCTCTCTCTCTCAACATAAATAAACATTAAAAAAAATTCAAAGGGTAAATTTTATGGTATGTGAATAGTCCCACAATTTAAAGACATAAAAAAATACAATAGAATATTCTTTTCCCCATTTTTATGCATTAATATCATATATGAAATCCACATACCTTTCCAATAGCTTCAGTGTGATGTTGTGTACATATCTGAAGTCTGCTAACCCAATGTTGTCGCTCTTTAGCATCTGTGGCTGATAAAAAGAAACTAAAAGTTATTCACTTTTGTATTTATTTTTGGAATAATTAATTGTCTACAGCATGAAGAACAGATCATTTAAAATCAGGGATTGGTCTTACTCTCCCTAGAGCAAACATAGCAGTGAGGGAAGAAAAAGGCCCAAGCATCAACTTTGGTAGGTAACACAGTAGCTGGATGTGATGTGGATATTTCAGAAGGAGAATAAATTACATGCAACTAGACATGGATATGAGATTTGGCATGTCTTAAGTTTCTCATAAAAATATGCTCTGATTTAAAAAAAAATAACTTTTATTAAGCATCTGATATGTACTAGATATTTTTGTATCTTTTGCAGCATGCTCAGTTAGGATTACCATTGTATTTTATGTGTATTAATTAAATAAAAAACACAAATTAAATTTATCTAAACAAAAGTTATATTTTTAAAATAAATATGAACATTTTAATAAATCCCAACTTTTGTGTATTAGTTGCTAAAAACCTAAAGAGGGTATGCAAACTAAATCAAGAAAGGGGTTAAATATAAATCCATGGAAGACATAAAAAAATATCATTTAGAGGGGTGCCTGGGTGGCTTAGTCGGTTATGCATCTGACTTCAGCTCAGGTCATGATCTCATGGTTTGTGAGTGAGTTCGAGCCCCATATTGGGCTCTGCAGTAACAGTGCAGAGCCTGTTTGGAATCCTCTCTCTCCCTCTCTCTCTCTGCCCCTGTTGTGCTCATGCTCTCTCTCTGTCAAAATAAATAAATAAACTTAAAAAAATATACCATTTAGAGAAGCCTATGTTTTTAGATTTTTCAGTAATCAGGGTTTTACGTACACAAATATTTTACAGGAGCCAATCGTAAACACACTTGTTCATTGTGCCACTTGAAAAAAGTTATTTATTGAGGGAGGGGAGGGTGGGGGATGGGTATTGAGGAGGGCACCTTTTGGGATGAGCACTGGGTGTTGTATGGAAACCAATTTGACAATAAATTTCATATATTGGGGGAAAAAAAAAGAAAAAAGTTATTTATTAAAAAAGATTTCACAAATTCTTGTAGCAATTCTAAGATTTCGGATATTATACCTACATCATTGATGAGAGTGGTTTCTGTTTCCAAAACCCAAATGAAAGCAGGGAAGTAGTACATCAACTTCTCAAGGGAAGAAGAAAATCACACTATTAACTTTCATATCTCGATCATACCTCTGAGTTTATACTGTTCCCCGCTGGCAGCATTTACAGTGAAAGTGTGAGAGTCCTCATCACTAGGTGATATTACAGCTCCTGCAAGCTGCAAAGTACCTCTGGGTTTTTGATTTCTAGACTGTTCATTCACAAAGTACTCCAATAACCCAGCTTCATTGTTTAAAACAAAAAACCTGTAATGAAAAAAAAAAGTCATAATTTTTAAAAATTCTCCTTGTCAAACTAAAGCAAAATAAGTTTCAATCACTACGCTTTGGAGTTTTTGCTATTAAAAAAATAAAATTCAAAAGCAGTTCAAGAAGCACTTGGAAGCACTTGGTTGAATTTCCTAGCAATAAGCTTACTGAAAAATTGAATGAGTTTAATAAATGATATAAAATTGGGGCACCTGGGTGGCTCAATAGGGTTAAACATCCGACTTTGGCTCTGGTCATGATCTCAGGATTCATGGGTTCAAGCCCCACATTGGGCTCTGTGCTGACAGTTAGGAGCCTGGAGCCTGTTTCAGATTCCATGTCTCCCTCTCTTTCTGCCCTCCCCCTTGCACTCTCCCTCTCTCTAAAATAAACATTAAAAAAATTTTAATAATAAAATGAATGAATGAATGAATGAATGGTATAAAACCTTCAACGGAGGGAGAGGCATTTAATAGGGAAGAGGCATACCAGATTATGCAAAAGGAAACAAAAGATAGAGTACCCTTTCAGAGGAAGATTTCACTCCAGAATTCATTAATGGGGAAGGTACACTGCCCAAAGACAAATGGTAGTGAGAAGTTTTATTTAAAATTCACTGGAGAGGCACTTGGGTGGCTCAGCTGGTTAAGCATCTGACTTTGGCTCAGATCATGATCTCACAGTTTGTGAGTTCAAGTCCCGAATTCGGCTCTCTGCTGTCAACGCGGAGCCTGCTTCGAATCCTCTGTCTCCCTCTCCCTCTGCCTCTTTCTCTCAAAAATAAAGAAACATTTAAAAAAAAGAATTCACTGCAAACAAATCAAAATATGAACTCTGAGGATAACTAAAGGCTGGGTAAGAAAATGAATCTGATTTAAGATTTAATCAGTGAAATACACAATGAGAATAATGTCAGGGTAGAAAGATTTTGTGAGTGTATCATGAAATAGGTCACAACTTAAGACTACTTATCCTGTTTAAAAATGTAAAAGCTGCAACTGGAGATGCAGAAGCATAAGGAACTTGAAACTAAATGATGAAATACTGATACACTTTGGAAAAGAATTTGATGTTCTGATTTGGTTCCAGATTAACTACTTTAGGAAATATATTAATTCAGATTCCAATTTAAGTAATACAATAGTTCCTTTTTTTTTTTAATCTAAAAAGTTTTAATTAAAAAAATTAATGTTTGTGTTCAGAGCAGTTTGACATTCTACCGGTTACTGTATTCCATTAACACTAGACAATTTGATCCAGTTCAAGGTCCTAGAAGATACTGTCTTAAGCAACAGGCAACCATATCAACCATATCAAACTGGGAGAAAATGAATCAGCCTTCTATTCAAGGAAAGAAAAACTGCTCAGAAGCAAGCAAAAGTTGAAAGTGGTTGCCTGAGATGGGAGATGGAAAAGCAAAGAGCTATTGTTTCTCTTGTTCATCTTTTAGCATGCTTCTAATTTTTAAAATTATGTTCATGGGGCACCTGGGTGACTCAGTTGGTTAAGTGTCCGACTTCGGTTCAGGTCACGATCTCATGGTTAGTGAGTTTGAACCCTGCGTTGGGCTCTGCACTGACAGTTTAGAGCCTGAAGCCTGCTTCAGATTCTGTGTCTCCCTCTCTTTCTCTGCCCCTCCCCTGCCTGTGTGCTCGCTCACTCGCACTCTCTCTCTCTAAAATAAACAAACCTAAAAACTAAACTAAAATAATGTTCACGTATTTTGATTTTAAAAATTAGTTTTTTTGAGAGCTTTTACGTTTCCATTTCTTTAATTACTAGAAGAATTAAACACTTTTTCATGTGTTTATGGACCATCCAGTTCTATTTAGTGAACTGCTCATCACACTTTGCCCATTTTTAATAGGGTTATCTTTATTTTCCAAAATATTTGAAGAAATTATTTGAATTAACACAAGATAGTCACTGACATTATCTTCAATTTCTAAAACATAAGCATAAAACATAAAATGCACATATGAATCTGCTATTTTCTGAATGTGTCCCCTCAAACTTCTATGTTGAAATCTTAACCCCTAAGGTAACAGTATTAAGAAACAGAGCCTTAAGAAGCCTCATGAATGAGATTAGTGCCCTTATAAGAGACCCAAGAGCTCTTCCTTGACTCTTTTTCAGCCATCTGAGAATACAGGAAGTCTATGATAGGAAAAGGGTCCTCACCCAACAATGCTGGCACTCTGATCTTGAACTTCCAACCTCCAGAACTATGAGAAATGTTTATAACTCACCCTGTATATAAGTCATTCTGTAGTATTTTGTTATAGCAACACTAATGCACTAAGAAATGAATCTACCTCAAAAAATTTCATCAAATAAACAGGAGTGGGGTAGTATGTAAGCAATCTCTTCAAATTGTATGGAATTTGCATTATATTTCAATAAAGCTGTTAAAAAGAACAAACAAAAATGAAAGGAAGGAAGGAAAAAGAAATCTCTTTTCACTGTTCTAAACAGTTAAGTACAATTCATTTCAAATAACCAAGGAAAATACTGGTCTCTTCTCTCAAAAGCAGTCAAAGCAAATTCAGAGTAGAATGTTTGGAAATCTCAAGTTTGCTGTGAACAATTTATCTCAAAAGCACTACCACAAATTTACAATATGGGAGGCACCCACCTAGATACACAGAAAATAATGGTGAGGAGGGACTGGTGAAATGATAGAAATAGCCAATAACTGAACAGCATGGTGATTATAGTCAATAATACTATATTGCATACTTGAAAGTTGCTGAGAGTAGATCTTAAAATTTCTCATCACACACAAAAAAGTTTTGTAACAATGCATGGTGACGAGGTTAGCTAGACTTATTGTGGTGATCATTTCACAATATATACAGATATATCAAATCATTGTTGTACACCCGAAACTAATATAATGTTACATGTCAATTATAACTCAATAAAAAAAAATGAGGGACACCTGGGTGGCTCAGTCGGTTAAATGCACAACTCTTGACTTTGAGGTCACAATGTCACGGTTCATGAAATCAAGCCCCACATCAGACTCTACACTGACAGCATGGAGCCTACTTGGGATTCTCTCTCTCCTTCTCTCTCTACCCCTTCCCTGCTTGTTCTCTCTCAAAATAAGTAAATAAGCTTAAAAAAAGATAGTTAAATAAGCCAATAACTGACCATTTTTTATTTTACTTTATTTTTTTTTTTTTGAGAGATTAAGGGAGAAAATGCAAGGGGCAGAGAGAGAGGGAAAAAGAGAATCTTAAGCAGCCTCCACATCCAGTGAGGGACTTGATCTCACAACCATGAGATCATGACCTGAGCCAAAATCAAAAGTTGGATGCTTAAATGACTGACCTACCCACTACCCCTGATCTTTTTCATACCAAGATGATGCTATTGGCCCACTGGCATAATAGAGCAATTTGGGCTATCTTTCATCATACATAGTTTAATCTAAATGCTCCTCCTTTATCCCTTCTATGGGGAGAAATTTTACAAGATGTTTAGTTTGGAGATAGAGAGGCAATCTACATAGTGAGAAAATTTAACAAACCTATATTTCCCAGAAGGTAATTGACTCTTGATGGAGGCATTCTGAGCAAGTTGGCCTAACCAATAAACTAAACCAATAAGGAAAATGTAGAAACAAAGATTAAATGTAACAAGGAAACAAGATTTAGCATGAACCCTGACATGCAGAAAAATTCAACTAAGTTGTTAAAAGAAAATACTGTTAAAATTGGCAAATAATTGTTTACTTTTTTGCAGTAAAAATTGTCAATTTGGGGAAATGACTTATCTTTGAAATAACCAACAACGTAAAATGAAGTATCATCAAAATACAACTTTAATCTAAAAATATTCTGACTTGGAAGTCTATCTTATAACGACAAAAATAAACTTTAGAGAAATTTTTGTAAGGAAAGGCAGCCATGTGCAACAAGCGGCCAATGGATCTTTTTGGTGGGCCTTTATGCAATGATAAACACCTGTCACTTCTTCCCATGGTCTCAAGTTGCCACTGACCTGAAATGCCATCTTGAAAATATACTAACTTTGATATATTTGTGTATGTTTTGGAGCTTTCTTACTCTGTTCCACTTCTGAGAGTTTCTTAGTATTATTCAATATTACAAGAATGAGTTGTTGATGGGGTGCATGGGTGGCTCAGTTAGTTAAGTGTCCAGTTTCAGCTCAGGTCATGATCCTGCAGTCCGTGAGTTTAAGCCCCACATCGGGCTCTGAGATAACAGCTCAGAGCCTGGAGCCTGCTTCAGATTCTATGTCTCCCTCTCTCTCTCTGCCCCGCCCCTGCTTGCGCTGTCTCCCTCTCTCTCTTTCTCTCTCTCAAAAATAAATAAACATTAAAAAAAATAAAAAAATAAAAAAACAAGAATGACAGTTGTTGGATGTTTGGGGAGAAAGTTAACCTATCTTGCTTTTAAGAAAGAGAACAAAGAATAGTGCTAAAAGCAAAGTCACATAACAATTTTAAAAATTAATAATCCATGTCGTTTGAATGTATAAGCCTTCAAACAATTTTTAAAAACCTGAAATGAAAAATATAACATGAAAAAATTACCTTGACTTTGCTTTTTTTTTCTTAATAAAAGATGGAAACCTTGGAGAAGTGCCCTTCTCACTTCAGTAGGGATGATTCCCTTCTAAGTTTTCGTACTCAGCTTTGGCCTGTTTTATGATCTCCAACTTCCTACATGTCACTCTTATTTGGATTACCTAATGTCACTTCCAAATAAACATAGCCCAAACTGCCATCTCTGTTAAACAATCACATTTTCACTCAGTGCTTCCATTCTTTAAAATGTCTGAAAATCATTCTTTCATAAATTATATACAATTTTCAAGTTGTTTAAGATAGGAAAGTTAAGTTCAGCTCCTGTTAGGGGCACCTGGGTGGTTCAATTGGTTGAGCGTCAGACTTTGACTCAAGCCATGATCTTGCGGTTTGTGAGTTCAAGTCCCACATTGGGCTCTGTGCTGACAGTTCAGAGCCTGGAGCCTGTTTCAGGTCTGTGTCTCCCTCTCTCTCTGCCCCTTGCACTCGTGCTCCATCTCTCTCTCAAAAATAAATAAACATTAAAAACTTAAAAAAAAAAAAATCAAGTCCTGTTATTCTATCACAGCCAAAAGTAGAAGCCTCAAAATGACATGTGAATTAGAAGCAACATGATAATAATGTAAAAACATAGACTTTGGAGTCAGAAGTATTTGGGTTCAAATTCCAGTATTACAATTTTTAAAAAGTTAAAAACCACAGTGAGATACCACTTCACACCTATTATGGTGGCCATTACTAAGAAAAAAGAAAAAGAAAATAACAAGTGTTGGTGAGGATGTGGAGAAATGAGAACATTTGTGCACAACCAGTAGGAATGTAAAACGGTGCAGCAGCTATGGAAAATGGCACGGAAATTCCCCAAAAATTTAAATATAAAATTACCATATGATCCAGTAATTCCACTTCTGGGTATATATACAATAGACATGAAAGATGAGACTTGAACAAATATTTGTACAGCAATACTCATAACAGCATTACTCATAATAGCTAAAAGGTACAAGCAACCCACATGTCCATTGACAGATGAATAGATAAATAAAGTATGGTACATATATTCAGTAGAATATTATTCAGCCTTAAAAAGGAAGGAAATTCTAATACATGTTACAACATGGATAAACCTTGAAGACATTATACTCAGTGAAATAAGCCAGGCACAATATTTGTTCCTCTGTATGATTTCACTTTTATGAGGTAGGTATGTAGTCAAAGCACAGAGGAAGAAATTAGAATGGTGGTTGCCAAGGGCTTGGGGGAGAGAGAAATGGGGAATTATTGTTTAGTGGGTACAGTTTCACTTTCAGAAGATGCAAAAAGTTCTACAGATAGATAATGGTTATGAATGCACAACAATGAATGCATTTAGTGCCACTGAACTGAACATTTATACAAGGTTAAAATGATAAATTTTATTTTGTGTATATTTTCCCACAATAAAAAAAATAATAATAAAAGTTTAATGCCCTGCTTCGCAACTACCAATTCTACAAAGTATGTAAGATAGCTGGTTTTCCTTCTCACAGACTACCTGTATGACCTTGGGCTGGCTATTTAAACTCTCCAAGGTCCCAGAGAAGTTTGAGGATCCTGCACAAAACAGACAACTAAACACAAATTTGTTTGCTGCCTCCAAACCATCCTAAAAGCCTAATCACCACAGGTATTTTAAAAAGCCCAAGGCAGGGGAACAAGTAATTATAACCCTAATATAATAGTAACTTTTGTCTCTTCAATGAGGTGTTGGCGAAACTGGACAACTACACGCAAACGAATGAAACTAGACCACTTTCTTACACCATATAAAATATAAATTCAGGGCACCTGGGTGGCTCAGTTGGTTGAGCCGCTCACTCTTGATTTCAGCTCAGGTCGTGATCTCACTGTTTGTGGGTTCAAGCCCCACATCAGGCTCCTGCTGACAGCACGAAGCCTGCTTGGGTTTCTCTCTCTCCCTCTCTCTCTCACAAAATAAATAAATAAACTTAAAAAAAAAAAACAACTCAAAATGGATTAAAGACTTAACTATAAGAACTGCAACCATAACACTTCCAGAAAAAAACAGGCAGTAGGCTCTTTGACACTGGTCTTAGCAATATTATTTTGGATCTGTCTCTTCAGACAAGGACAACAAAAGCAAAAATAAACAACTGGGACTACATCAAACTAAAAATCTTTTATTTTTATTTACTTGTTAAGTTTTTTAAATGTACATCCAAATTAGTTAGCATATAGTACAACAATGATTTCAGAAGTAGATTCCTTAATGCCCCTTACCCATTTAGCCCATCCCTCCTCCCACACCCCCTCCAGTAATCCTCTGTTTGTTCTCCATATTTATGAGTCTCTTATGCTTTGTCCCCTTCGTTGTTTTTATATTATTTTTGTTTCCCTTCCCTTATGTTCATCTGTTTTGTCTCTTCTTCTTTTTTTTTCTAAATTTTTTTTTAATTTTTAATTTTTAATTTTTTTTTTCTAAAGATTTTTTTAATGTTTATTTATTTCTGAGACAGAGAGAGACAGAGCATGGGTGGGGGAGGGGCAGAGAGAGAGGGAGACACAGAATCCCAAGTGGGCTCCAGGCTCCGAGCTGCCAGCACATAGCCCAATATGGGGCTCGAACTCACAAACCGTGAGATCATGACCCGAGCCAAAGTCGGTCGCTCAACCGACTGAGCCACCCAGGCGCCCCTTAAATTTTTTTTTTTAACGTTTATTTATTTTTGAGACAGAAAGAGACAGAACATGAACAGGGGAGGGGCAGAGAGAGAGGGAGACACAGAATCCGAAACAGGCTCCAGGCTCTGAGCTGTCAGCACAGAGCCTGACACGGGGCTCGAACCCACGGACCGCGAGATCATGACCTGAGCCGAAGTCGGACGCTTAACCGACCAAGCCACCCAGGCGCCCCTGTTTTGTCTCTTAAAGTCCTCATATGAGTGAAGTCATATGATATTTGTCTTTCTCTGACTGACTGATTTCACTTAGCATAATACCTTCCAGTTCCATCCACGTCGTTGCAAATGGCAAGATTTCACTCTTTTTCATTGCCAAGTAATACTCCATTGTATATACATACCACATCTTCTTTATCCATTCATCCATCGATGAACATTTGGGCTCTTTCCATACTTTGGCTATTGTTGATAATGCTGCTATAAACATTGGGATGCACGTGTCCCTTCAAAACAGCATGCCTATATCCCTTGGATAAATACCTAGTAGTGCAATTGCTGGGTCATAGGGTAGTTCTATTTTTAGTTTTTTGAGGAACCTCCATACTGTTTTCCAGAGTGGCTGCACCAGCTTGCATTCCCATTTTTTTTTTTTTATTTTTAACATTTATTTATTTTTGAGAGAGAGATAGAAAGAGACAGAATGCAACTGGGAGAGGGGCACAGAGAGGTGGAGACAGATCTAAGGCAGGCTCCAGGCTCTGAGCTGTTAGCACAGAGCCTGACGTGGGGCTCGAACTCACAAGCAGTGAGATCATGACCGAGCCAAAGTTGGACACCCAACCAACTGAGCCACCCAGGCACCCCTAAACTAAAATCTTTTGCATAGTGAAGAAACCCATCAACAAAGTGAAAAGGCAACCTACTGAATGGGAGAAGATATTTGCAAATGATATATCCAATAAGGGTAACATCCAAATATATAAAGAACTCATAAAATTCAGTATCAAAAAAACAAACAATCCAGTTAAAATATGGGCAGAGGACTTGAATAGAAATTTCTCCAAAAAAGACATACAGATGGTCAACAGGCATATGAAAAGATGCTCAATATCACTCAGGGAAATGCAAATCAAAACTACAATGAGATATCATCTCTACCTGTTAGAATGCCTACAATCAAAAACACAAGAAATAACAAGTGCTGGCAAATATACAGAGAAAAAGGAACCCTCACTCATGCACTGTTGGTGGGAATGCAAACTGGTGCAACCACTGTGGAAAATAGTATGGAGGTTCCTCAAAAAATTAAAAATAGAACTGCCCTATGATCCAGCAACTGCACTACTGGGTATTTACCCAAAGAATAAAAAAACACTAATTCCAAGGGATACATGCCCCACTATGTTTATAGCAGCATTATTTACTGTAGCCAAGATATAAAAGCAGCCCAAGTATCCATCAACTAATGAATGGATAAAGAAGATGCGATATACATACATACATACATACATACATACATGTGTGTGTGTGTGTGTGTGTGTGTGTGTGTGTACTATCTATGTATTATTTGGCCATACAAAAAGAATGAAATCTTTCCATTAGCAACAATATGGGTGAAGCTAGAGAGTATTATGGTAAGTGAAAAAAGTGAGTCAGATAAGGACAAATACCATATTATGATTTCACTCATGTGGAATTTAAGAAACAAAACAAAGGAACAAAGAGGAAAAAAGAGACAAACCAAGAAAAAGACTCTTAACTATAGAGAACAAACTAATGATTAGTGGGGGGGGGGGGGGGGGAGGGCATGGGTGGAGGGATGGGTAAAATAGGAAAAAAATAAAAATAAATAAAAATAAAAACAGAACTACCATATGATACAACAATTCCACTTCTAGGAATTTATCTGAAAAAAATGAAAACACTAATTTGAAAAAACACATGTACCCTATGTGCATTACAGCATTATTTACAATAGCCAAGATATGGAAGGAACCTAAATGTGTATTGATAAGATGACTGGGTGAAAAAAATATGGTACAGGTATAGATACACACAAACACACATACACAATGATATATTACTCAGCCATAAAAAAGAATGAAACGTTGCCACTGTTGACAACATGGATGAGCTTAGAGGACATTACACTAAGTGATATAAGTCAGACAGAAAGACAAAAATACCATGTGATTTCACTTATATCTGGAATCTAAAAAACAAAACCAACACACAAAACAGAAACAGATTCACTGATATAGAAACGAACTGATGGTTGTTAGATGAGGTGGGGTAAATAATATAGGTAAACAGGATTAAGAGGTACAATCTTCCAGTTATAAAGTAAGACAAAAGGATGTAATGTACATCATAAGAAATGCAGTCTAATACTTTAACAACTTGGTATGGTGACAGATGGCAACCAGGCTTACTAATGTGACCATTTTGTAATACATATAAATATCAACTCACTATGTTTTAGTACACCTGAAACTAATAAAATACCCTATATTGTATTTCTATGTCTAATTCTTCAATAAAAAAAATAATATTAACTTTTGAGATATTTGGAGCCTGCCATCTGGACAGATGTCAATTCCTCTCACCCTCTAAAAAGCAGAATTCATTGGACTTTTACATAACTATAAATCCTTCTCTAGAAGGTTTCCCATCCATGTTTGTACTGAAGTAATTTCAGAATATAAAATTATGAGCCCCACCTCTGGTCTCTTGGGAGAGGGATATAACACAGAAAAATCACTTACCTGTACTGCCACCCAGTGACAAGGTTGGTGTACTTCATTAAGTAGCCATATACATTTTCCATGTGATCACTGTTGCAAAAAAATCAGAATGGACCAGAGTCAGTGAAAATTAGAAGAAATATCAGGAAGTTAACTGAACAATTTAAAAAATAGCTGTAGACACATATGTGTTCTACAAATGCTTCAAACTTTCTTCAGAAGTCAAATTTATAGGGCTGCCTGGTTGGCTCAGTCAGTACAGCATGCAACTATTGATCACAGGGTTGTGAGTTCAAGCCTCACATTGGGCATGGAGTCTACTTAAAAAAAATAAGAAGTAAAATTTATAGGTTAACAAATAGAGGTATTTAATCTCCCAAATTTGATATCCATAGGCCTTTATTTTACCAGATTTCTTCAGAACAAGTATAATCCCCCATAAGTTATTATAGATTATAATATTTCAAATATAAAATCATTATATAAATATAAAATTATATAAATATAAAACAAATATACCATAAATATAAATATTTTATATATAACAATTAAATACTAAAGAAATAAAATAGTTTTATGATTCTAGAATAAACCAAAAAGGGTCTCTAAATTAAACAATGCCTCTTCACTCTGGTGGGACACACAAGAGACCAATCTGTTCTGTCTCTGATTCCTTGGGCTTCCAAAACATAGGTCCTGTTTTCGGTGAGAGTGACCCCTCACTCCTGCTCCACCTCAGGTATGAGGCAAAACACTATCAGTTTTGCCACTGGAAAGATTTTATTTGGGACTTGTGTCATTAGCCTTATTACAACTGAGTTTCTTCACTTCCTGCCCCCTTTTTTTTCCACTTTATTACATGTATGTTCTGGTATAGTGATACAGAGAAAATCCAAGACCTCATTGATACTTCTTTTCCAATATATTAAGGTTCCTCATACATATGAAAACATATTAAAGTTAGACCTACACAGACTATTTGTTGGTAATGGGCTTGATTTGTTTTGTAGTTTATATCAGAATTCCTTTTAAACTCACCTACTGTAAAGTTTTAAATTTACGCTATAAAATGCAATGGATATTCATCATTTATTTTCTTTACTATCCCTAAATCACAGAGCATATTTGGTAAAATTTCAGCTAACCGGCATAAAGGAAACTGACAATGTGAGGCAAATGGCAACCTTTCAAACATAGATGTTAAAGGCAAAAGCAAGGGAGAAATCAAAACAGATTTAGATTGATCTCAATGACAAATAAAAAGGGCTAAGATAAAGACTCTCTCAGGAAAACAAAATAACCAAATTGATTATAAGATTTAGCAGCTATTACTGGGCAGTGAGTAGGAGATGCCTCACGAATAAACTCAATGTTGAGTGTCTTTCCAGTCTCATTTCCTCAAAGTGCTTGAAAATAAAGATCAAATCTGAAAATAAAGATGTGATCCCATGACTGAGTATATGTTTTTTGTTCTAAGGCTTTTTCATTCTAAGGCTAGCAAACAACATTGTTGATTAATATTAAGTCAAACTACTCGAGTCCTTTGGATTTTATAAGGTCACACTAATCTCAAGAAGACAAAGGTTGTCAACTTCTCAAATGCTAACCCAAAGTTCTGTTACATATTATGTCATGTTAAAATTGACAGTCCCAGTTGAATTCCCATTTAAACACTTTCTAAAGCCTACATCTAGAAGAAAGGATTCTTCTCTGGAAACCCAGCCCTTTGGGTTTTTGCTGGAGTTCCTCTAGTTGCAGCCCAGGTCACATCAAAGCTATCTCTTTCAGCTCCACTGGTACTTAGAAAAGCAGGAAGATATTTTTCTTGTATGGCTCCCACATCTTTCCCAAGCTTCAGGCTTAAATAGTTCTTTGGGGTCACTGGAATCCCAGTGCCCCTGGACTCTGCCCAAAAATAACTTCCCAAAGAGTTCCTCCTCTGTTTTATGTATTTAACACACAGCTCAGCTTCCCTCAACTGTTCCTGCCCTCAAAATTTATTCCTTCACTTATATATGGACTCTAAAAATCAGGGTGCCTGGATGGCTTAGCTGGCTAAGCGTCCAACTTCAGCTCAGGTCATGATCTCACATCTTGTGCGTTCAAGCCCCACCTCGGGCTCTGCCCCTCCCCGACTCATGCTCTGTCTCTCTCAAAAATAAATAAACATTAAAAAAAAATTAAAAAATAGGGATGCCTGGGTGGCTCAGGTTAAGCGTCCGACTTCAGCTCAGGTCATGATTATCTCGGTTTGGGGGCTCAAGCCCTGCATCGGGCTCTGTGCTAACAGCTGAGAGCCTGGAGCCTGCTTCAGATTCTGTGTCTCCCTCCCTCTGCCCCTTACCCGCTCACACTCTCTCAAAAGTAGATAAACGTTACAAAAAATTTTTAAATAAAAAATAAATAAAATTTACAAAATTAAAAAATTAAATTAAAAATAAATAAAAATAAAAAATTCAGAAGAATTTTTTATTTTTAAGTAATCTCTACACACAACATGAGGCTTAAACTCACAAACCTGAGATCAAGAGTTGCATGCTCTGCCGACTGAGCCAACCAGGAGTCCCAGAAAATAATCTTTAGAAAAGAGCTCACAGATACACAGAACAAACTGATGGGGTGGGGTTGAGTAAAATGGATAAAAGTGGTTAAAAGACACAAATTTCCAATCACAAAATAAATACGTCCTGGGGATGTTATGTCCAGCACAGAGCATATAGTTAAAAATAATGTACTGCATATTTGAAAGTTGTTAAGAAAGTAGATCTTAAAAGTTCTCATCACAAGAAAAAAAAAAAAAAAGTATATGTGTGATGATAGAGGCACTTGAGTGGCTTAGTAGGCTAAGTGCCTGACTTGATTTCAGCTCAGGTCATGATCCCAGGGTTGCGGGATTGAGCCCTGCATCGGGAACCACACTGAGTGTGGAGCCTGCTTAAGATTCTCTCTCTCCCTCTGCCTCTCTCCCCACTTGTGCTCTTTCTCTAAAAAATAAAAAATATGTGTAGTGATAGATTTTTACTAGACTTCTTATGGTCATCATTTCACAATATATACAAATACCAAATTATGTTGTCCACCTGGAAACTAATATGGCAATTATACCTTAATTAAAAAAAAAAAAACAACCTTATTCTTTGTTCATTCTACCCTGTAGCTTCATAACCTGAATTTATGTATTTATATATGTACGTATGTATGTGTATATTTATACTTTTTGCACCACAAAAAGCCTATGGTGCCACATAACCTAAATTAAATTATTTCTTCAAAGAACCAAAATATCCCATAATTCACCATTTTTGGTTTTCCCCCTTAATCTAGGTTCTCTACACCAAGCCTTCATCACTATACTAGGACTACTGGCATATAATAAATACATTACAATTCAATAAAATTCAATTCCTCTGGTGCTAGGACCATTATATCCTCCAAATGCATATGTGAACTGTGGAAAGAATCCTTCTTAAAAACTCAGTATATACCCACAACTGAGAAAAACAAACAAAAATGTTTATTTCTAAGCATTGAAAATAATGCCTCATCTCTTTTACTTTTGTCCAGTCTCTCATGTAACTAAAGGTATCCCTCATTTTGGTCACATCTAAGTTGTTTCTATCAGTCATTTAATAGTTATCAATGAATTCTTAAGGGTACAATTCCAGTAGCAACATTCACTAAATAAAATCAAAGTAATGTTGTATAGTATAGTAATGTTCTTTGTTCAATTTTTAAATGTTAACATTTTGTTGATGCTTTCATCTAAAGAGTTAAACTTTCTCACAAAAATTACAAGGGTGATATCACCATGGCTTATTTGACAATAGCATCAAGCCAGCCTCAAAAGAACTAGAAATTCAAATACGCAATTAATTACAAACTGCTGGCCTACTTTTATTACATGATACAGACATCTGAGGCTACAAAGAACCAACTTAAGAACATCCTATTCTCTGGAACAGCTGGTCGGCACTGTCATGTTCCCGTACTTTCCCTCCCTGGTCAGGTCAGTGCAACCGGCAGATGTAGAACAACTGTGCCATCTGGTGGCCACTATAAAGAGCTCTATGAGCGACCACCTTTTTGTTCACTCTTCCCTTTCTCCTCTCTACCTCCTTTATAACTAATTCTTTATGTAGTACCTCTAACCTTTATGCTTTGCTCCCACTTAAAATGTGTGAATTTCTATAGATTCTTAATGTACCTGTTAACATTAATAAAATCTAGTTGTTCAAATGGGAACACACCACATACGTGATCATATCATACTACTATTTTGTGTTCTATGAAGTAGAGATGATGGTCCAAAAGACAAATACACGGAAAAATAAGCTGTGAAAAAGTTAATTTCTTTTTCAGTCCTTCAGCAACTCCACCGATCAACAAATTGGGTATATTTTGATCTTCTAAACTTGTTAACATTCAATTGGGATTAGTACTAGAGGCTGATAGTCTATAAAAATAACTGATTAACTGAACTATGCCAAGTGGCATTATTACATTTAATGTGAGGCTCATCTATCTTAATAATGATTATTTCAATTCCTAAGTCTCCATTACTATAACACACGTATTTCTTAACCTTTCTTGATCAGACTTAAGGAAGATATGTAGAAGCTTTTAAAATTAAGCTACTTTCTGAACAGCTTCAAATCCTTTCATTTCAGTTCCGCACAATTACTCATGACCTCCTAAATGCAAAGCACTCTGAAAACCCACTGAAAAGGGTGGGAAAATAAAAAGGTGATTTCTCTCCATCCCCAAACCACCATCTAACATAAGAGAAATATATCTCCTTGAAGAAAAAGACAATGACAAGGGCTCCTACTAGAGGAGAGACACACTGGGCCTGTGTTTTTAGCTGTCATACTAATGAAAAGGGTATTTCATTAAAGACACGGGATTCAGTGGTGACTGAGGCTGAAATGACTGGACCTGACTGATTAGATGTGAAGTGAGAAAGAGATGGAGAGTGACAGTAGGGTGAGAGAGAAGGGACAACACCCGGAGTTCAGCTGGAACAACTGTGCAGATACTAATACTTTCACTAAAATGGGGACCACAGAGGAAGTTTTGGGTTTGTCCCAACTTAACATATTGAATTTCAGGGATCTGCAGACCATACACAGGGAGATAGCCAGTAAGGTAGCATGATTTGGATTGGACATATAGATTTGGTAGTAATCAGCATATAAGCATGTAACTGGTATTTGAAGCCAGAAGAGTAAATAAAATCACCCAGGAAGGATTATAAAATGACCAGCGATGGAACAGAGCCTAAGGGAGAACCCTCAGGAAAAGTTTTAAATGCAAGAGGAGTGCAGACAGAAGATAAGTAGTAGCTGAGTAGTAGAAAGAAAACCAGGAGTACTTTAAGTGAGTTTGTGGTCAAGCATGTTCAGTGCTACTGGGGGGTGAACTAAGATGCAGACTGAGAAGTTTCTATTAGATTTACCAACCAAGAGATAACAGATCAATGAAATGATGAAGGCTGAGCCAGCTGGCAGTAACCAAGAGACATTGGGAGAAACAGAACTGGTTAAAAGGATGTGGGCTTAGGACAGGGTAATTCTAAGTACCCAAAGAGAAGGAGATAGAAAGAAAGGTTCAAGACTCAGAAGAAAGAGAGAAATGGGAGAGGCAGATTCCATAGCCCAGATACAGTAGAGGAATTAGTCTTGGACACCTTAACACATTTAACTGCAGGCAGAAATTTATGCAAGCTGTAGTCAGTGTAAAGCAGGTGCCAGTCAAGCCACAGATCAAAATTCCTACTTTCTACTAAGCAAAAACTGTCCTCCAAAATTAGCTTAGTTTTGGTTCATTCCCTTGATAATATAAATAGCATGATGAAGGGAGAGAGCAGCCTGCTTAGCTAAGGAAAAAGCAGCTGACAACAGATGGGAACGACTGCAACACATGTAAGTCCTTCTGCTGTAAAAAGATATTCTGCAGAGCAGTGACTGCTTCTTACTCATCCTGGTATTCCTTGTAGCACCTAGCTTATAGCCTGGGATATAGCAGGTGCTCAAGAAATCTCTGCAGAATGATTTAAGCAATGGGAAGATAGAAGCAGAATGTTTCTATAAAACCACAAGGCAATTCTGAGTAACTGTCAAAAAAAAAAAATCAACACAGCCTGTACACTCCAATCAATTTCAGATAAAACAAAATCTAATTCCAACCATATCTTAGTCTATACCCAAAAGTATGAAGTAAAAGACATTCCCTTCCTGCAAAAAGCCTTAAAAATGTTAATGCTCTTTGCACTGAGTAATGTACAAAATTGTTGAATCACTGTATTGCACACCTGAAACTAATATAACACTGTATGTTTTACTGGAATTAATTTTTTTTAAATGTTAATGCTCTTTGGCCCAAGAATTTTACTTCCAGGTATCTAGTCTAAGATAAATAATTAGAAATGTAGACAAAGATAATATGCAACCTTGTCCACTATAGCACTACTTACAATAATTAAAATAAGAAAGAAAAGAAAAGAAAAGAAAAGAAAGAAAGAAGTGAATGGAGAGAAAAGGAAGAAAATAAGCTCAATGAACAACATCAGGAGAATTATTAAGAAGTATCATGGATTACACTGTATGTTAACTACCTGGAATTTTTTTTTTTTAACTACCTGGAATTTAAATAAAAACTTAAATATAAATATATATATATATATATATATATATATATATATATATATCACCAAGGTGAATAGGATTCACCAAGTAAAATGTTTATGAGTTTCTAACAACATGGGGAAGTGCTTTAAGATAATTAAGTTTTTTTATTTATAAAATACCAAATTTAATATAGCCTATAAAAAAATGTGCACAGGACAAAACTACACAAAATAGTAACTCCATCACTGGATGGAGGAGTTATGGATGGTTTTACTTTGCTGTCTTTACTATTTCACATTTTCCAATTTTAATATCCTATTATTTTTATAATTAAAACACTTTTTTAAATGTCCAATTATCTTGAACAGGCAGGATAGTTCAGGGCAGAGAGCTACTTCTATCTGTTATTATGTATGGATTAATTTTTTTAAAACTCTCCGAAGGGACTATATGATCATTGCTCTTTTGAGATGTAGAACTGTGTTTCCTATAAGCTCTTACTTCCCAAATTAACCTACACATACTCAAAACTGGGCTGGGTGGGTGGGTGGCAGAACAGGGTAAAATTAGATTGTGTTTCTAGAGCAAATTTACTTGACTATAATAAGTTAAAGCACTAAAAAAATAAGTTAAAGCATTTTTAATATCAAAACTCTCATAAATATTAAGAAAAAACTTGCTCCCTCCTCACACATCCATCTCCATGTGGAGAACTTCTCTAGAGAGCTCCCATCCTCTTTTCCCCATTCTTCCCCTCACACATCCCACAGCTGGGCATGAAGGGCTCGGCTCCTCTGGGCTCCTTCCCTTGGATCCGCCTCCTACCCAAAGAAGACATTCTTACCTGCTCTGACAGAGAGAAGACCTGAGTATTCCAAACTGCCTCTGTGTCTGTGACTAGGTAGATAAGTATGCCTAATTCCAGGGTGGAAATAGCAAATTTACTTTACTATGGTAACTGCTGCTGCTTTCTTCAATGAGTTTTTTGCAGTAATAAAACTATTTCTTCATATCCACTAGTATGTCTATTATCAAAACCAAAACCAAACCAAACCAAACCAAACCAAACCAAAAGACAGAAAATAACAAGGGTTGGCAAGGGTATGGAGAAATTGGAACCCTTCTGCGTTCTTGGTGGGAATGTAAAATGGTACAGCTGCTGTGGTAAACAATAATGGTGGCTCCTCAAAAAGTTAAATGCTGAATTACTATATGATTCAGCAATTCTACCTCTGGGTATACACACAAAAGAATGAAAGCAAGTACTCAAACAGGTATTTGTATACCAATGTTCACAGCGGTATTATTCACAATAGCCAGAAGATGGAAACAAATCAAATGTACATCAACAAATGAATGGATAAATAGAATGTGGTAAATACATGCAACTGAATATTATTCAGCCTTAAAAGGGCAGGAAATTCTGACACATGCTGCAACAAGGATAAACCCTGAGGACATTATGCCAAGTGAAATAAGCCAGACACAAAACGACAAAAGTTGTATGATTTCACTGTGAGACACCTAGAGTTGTCAAAATCATAGAGACAGAAGGTAGAATAGTGGTTGCGAGGGGTTGAGGATTGGGTGGGGATAGGGAGTTATTATTTAATGGGTAAAGAGTTTTAGTTTGTGATGACAAAAAATTCTTTTAAGTTTACCTTTTTATTTTGAGAGAAAGAGAACAGGTGTGTATGCATGACTGGGGGAGGGGCAGAAAGAGAGAAAGAGAATCCCAAACAGGCTCTGCACTGTCAGCAAAGGGCCAGACTAACCTGAGCCGAAGTTGGATGCTTAACCAACTGAACCACCCAGGCACCCCTGGGATGATGAAAAACTCTAAAGATGAATAGTAGTGATAGTTGCATAACATGTCAATGTACTTAATGTCACAGTACTAGACACCTGAAAAATACTTTAGATGGTATATTTTATATGCATATTTTACTACAATTAAAAAAATAAATAAACCTGGGGTGCCTGGGTGGCTCAGTTGGTTAAGTGTCAAGACTCTTGGTTTCAGCTCAGGTAATGATCTCATGGTTCGTGGGTTCGAGCCCCCTGTCGGGCTCTATGCTGACAGAACGAGACCTGCTTGGGATTCTCTCTCCCTCTATCTCTGCCTCTGTGCCACTTGAGCGCATGTGCTCTTTCTCTCTCTCTCTCAAAATAAACAAATAAACACTAAAACAACAACAACAACAACAACAACCTGACAATTTGATTGTATTCTGATTCCTGTGTCCTCCCTCTCAGCTGGCCCTGACTCTATACTGACCTCTGTAAGCAACTGATACATAGAGAGTAGAATATAAAATTCTCATGAATTCTGAAATACAGAAAACTCCCAAGAAAGTTATACGAGCCAGGGGCTGTTTTAAATCACAAACTAGATCCACTTAAGGTACCTACTGTATCTTATGCAGCTAAAAGATAGTTCAAGAAGAAAGTTTGAGAAGCACAGCTGTAAAATGTTTTCCTACACCGACCAAAAAAAAAAATCCTATACATAATCTGATTGTTACAGACAACTGGGAAATCCCTCATGCAGCTAACTGCCCATTTGACAACAGACCTTCAATGAAGATGGGACAGAAGAAACTACCACATGTTAAAGTAGAAAGTCACCTCTAACACCTCAAGAAAGAAAGCTGTTTATTATAATGGAAAGGGCATGGCTTAGTGTCAGACAGTTATAGGTATGAGCTCCACTGTGACCTTGGGCAAGTAACATATCTGGTACTGAGTTTCTTCATCTGTAAATGGGGATAAGAATATCTATCCTGCAGATTTATAATGAGAAAAGAAAATATATTCACCCCAAATATATTTGAAGTATAAGTCAATATGGTTAATGCTCAACAAATACTGATTCTCTCACACTCCAGGAAGTCAATTCCTCCATAGGCAAATTCCTTTGACGTAGGCTCATTTTTCTAGATCAGTTTTCTAGATTTGTCCTATCTTTTTTTTGAATGTTTTTTAAATTTATTTTGAAAGAGAGAGAGAGTGGAGGAAGGACAGAGAGAGAGGGAGAGAGAGAATCCCAAGTTGTCAGTGCAGAGTCCGACGCAGGGCTCCATCCCATGAACCCTAAGATCATGACCTGAGCGGAAATCAAGAGATGGACACTTAACCCACTGGTCCACCCAGGCGTCCCTGTCTTATCTTCTTAGCCTGACATTTTCAAGTCAGAATGATGGGACCTAAAAAGCCCCAAGACTTCCACTTCTTTCATTTTAAGAAATAGTTATTACATTTTTTTTCCAGTAGGTATTTTGTCAAGAATGATGGAAGGCCTGAGATGTTACCCTACTTGAAAGCTAGCAAGTTAGCCCAGTTTCATGGATGCTGGCAAAAGACATGAGACTCCTCAGTCAGAGACAAAAGACTTCAGTAGCCATAGCAATAGCCCCATCACACAGGGCAACACAGAGGACCGGAGATGCCTGCACATGCAGGACATTGTGGGACAGGTTGAGGAACCTGTGTGCAGAGAACCCACATCTTTCAACTAACACTAAGTTGGCCTAACCTCTGCAGCAAGGAGACCTTATCTTTATTATACTGCATGATAAATAAACCTGCCTTCTGCTTAGGAGGGAGATACTATATCTTCCAAGACTGTTTGCTATACAAATTTTTTGGAAAAAAACAGTAAGTAACAAAGGGAGAACTGTCTCCCAATAAGCGTTACTATGTATTACATTATCCAACCCTATCTTCCAGGCGCCAGTTCCCCTTCTCAGAGGCAAAGACCTCTCAATTTCTTGTGTACTTCTTCAGAAATATTCCATGCACCTACAAATGTGCACATATACACACCATTTTATTTTTTAAACAAATGGTTGCAATTATACACATAATTCTGTACCTTGCTTTTTCTGTTTTCTTAGGGATAGTTTCACACTGACACATGGATCTAACTCATTTCTTAACATCTGCACAGTAATCCATTTTATGGCAGTATCATATAGTTAACCAGTTCCAATCCTCCTACTAACAGAGTTTTTTGTCTAGGCTTTTATTATTACAAATAATGGTGCAACAGAGTTGTACATATCTTTGTACATATTTGCTAAAAGTGAAATTGCTAGGTATATGAGTTTTTAGTTTTTATAAATATCACCAACCTGCTCTCCAAACAGGCTACCCCAATTTAACTCTCATCCTTTAATGTAAAAAGAGGACCTATTTCCTCACACCAGCCTAAAGCAGTATTGTTTGCCAACAAAAATAGGAGCTATAGCTCTTACTATAAACAGGACTTTCAGACATTACGAGTAGGCTTCTCAATACCCCTTAGGTTCAAAATTAAGTTGCTAAACCCTAAGTGTAAGGTAGTGTTATGCTGTGGAACGAGCACATAAAAGGGATACAGGATCTAGTACCAATTTTCCCACGACTAATGCCATGACTGACCCTGGCCATATCAATCTCTCTGGGCCTTGGTTTTTCTCATGTGTCCGATGACCCTTTCAACCTAAAATGTGTGTACATCACTCATCATTTGAAATTCTAAAGGTTTGCCTCAACAGAAAATTATTATTTCAAAAGTAAAGTTTGCAAATAAGAGAAACATTATACCTGTAATTAAAACTTTTTAGAATAAAGTAGAAAACTTTTTCTGGTACAGTATCTTTTCAGATAGTAGTATTTATTATCTCTCATATACTTCCAAAAGGCTTCACAGAAGCAGGCCTCAGTAAAACCAAGACACCACAGACCAAGAGAGTATCAAGATACTATACGTCTCACTGCCACACAAGAAGCCATTTTTAGGTGGGAGGAGACCTGAACCAGTCGAGGATGGGAAAGATTTTTCATTGGACCCCTCCCTTCTAATATTTTTTAATAATATTACCTATTCTAAAAAATCACATTAAAAATATTCTTTTCAATTATGTTATAAAAATATGTGAAACAGCTACAAAATTGATAAAGAAGTTCTCTTTGCAGATTTGAGGTTACAGATTCAGGCAGTACTTTAAAAAGGCCTCTATCAAGGATAAGAAGGCTGTTCCAGAAGCAACTATTGGTGGCATTTCATCTCACCTTTTGTATCATTCTCATTCCCTCCTTTTCTTCCTCTCTTTCTCTCCCTGTCTCTATCTCTTTGCTATATCCTTTTTCTCTCTCTATTTTTCCTCTTCTTTTCTTTTTCTCTCCCAACCATCCTTTTAACTAGGGCTTCCAGCTGCAGCCAGTAGCAACAGCCTCTCCCCTCTAGGGACCTTCCAACCAACCTCAAGAACAGCAATGGAAGTAAACTGCAAAGGCAGCCAAAACTCAAGAACAGGGAAACACTGAGTGAGAAATCATGTTTTGTTACAATACCTTATAAATCCAAAAGAAAATCCTTTCTTTCACCACCAAATAAACTGTTCTAAAACCCAGATGGTAATACCAAAACAATAATGTAACCATTTAAACAGGCAATTTAGTTTTAAGTTAAACCTGAATAAGTCTGGATACAAATCATTTTATTTAGCAAAATCGGTATGGGGAAGATTCTTAGCTAGGGAAGATGTTTTCTCAAAGGGAACAAAGATGTTCCCTCTAGGCAAGGTAGTACAATTTACATCAAGAATATTCTCCACTATGTTCAAAAGCAAAAACAGAAGAGTTTAAAAAGATATAATTTCCCACAAATCTATTTGTTGGGCAATTTCTTCTGGAATCTAAATCATGCAATTTATTTGCAAAAGACCAATCTGCATGTTCTAACATTAACCTGCTTGCATAGTTTTGATACGGTAGGATTTCTATGTAAAATATGAACTCAAATGGACTGTGTTTAGACCTATAGCAAAAATATAAAACACTAAGAAATCAGAGTATACCATAAGAAACCAAATATTTTTCCTCAAGGCTTGGTGTAGTTCTCACTAGATTTCTGGAACAATATTTTATAGTTTTCAGCTACATGCCTGTAAGTTGCCTTTCTCTTATTTTCACTAGCATCGATAGCAACTTTCAGATAAGGATAACAAAAACTAGGGTACAGAAGTACACATTCAAGTTTCCTTCAACCCCTACAGAGAGAAAAAGTAAACATTCACAATTTTTTCTTCAAATCAAACTCAAAAAATGGTCAAACCCTGAAGATAGTAAATGTTAGATTATGTTTACGCAGATCTCCTTTCCCCATTTGAAAATAGGTACAGGTACTTTTCCTATTAACAGAGTATTTACAGTGGTAGACACCAGGTCTGACCATAAAAATTATTTCTATACTATACATTTTTAGAATTCTACCCATTTACTGAAACCCGTAACTATTTGCTAATAAGGAAAAGAGATCTGTTTGTTAATAGGGCTTGGCCAGCATGGAGCCCAAAATAAGACAAGCAGGCCTGTTATACACTCCAGTTTGCTTTTCAGTTCCTCCTCTGGGTAGTTCTCTTCTGTCCATTTCAATAAGTGGCATATTTGTAGATGTGTACATTTTTCTGAAAGCTGACACGAAGAATATGAAAATAATGGAAACATGCACATTTTATACACTTTGAACACTTACTATGAAAAAGGAAGGAAGGATCCAGAATTAAGAAATCTGCTTTCCTTTTAAATGGTGAACAAAGACCACAACATATGCATATGAATATAAATTACTTTGGAGGAAGAAAATTTGGGGCTAATCTAATAAATTTACTGATGAGCTTTGATTTGAAAAAGGGTCATCGTGATATATTTTGCAAATGCAGCTGAGGCTCTTCTCTTTCTTTCTTTCTTTTTTTGTTTTTGAAAGATTTTATTTTTACATAATCTGTACATCCAATGTGGGGCTCAAACTCAATCCCAAGCTCAAGAGTCTCATGCTCTACTGACTGAGCTTGCCAGGCACCTCTCTTCTCTTTTCTGACTCTTTTCCAGAATCTTCCCAAATTAAGCCTTGGGAGTCCTTACTTTTCACTGTTATGAATGTATATATTAATTTGGAAATAACAGGGCTCTACATGATAGAGGCTCAAAAATATTTGCTGCATGAGTTAGAACACCAGTGAAGGATGAAACCACCATGTCCGAAACTATTTATCAATAACTATCCATTCCTTTAGAGAGTGTATCAACTTTAAATTCCTCTACACAAATAACTACTTAGAAATAAAAGTTCTTCCACTTACTAGCCGTGGCTCTGGTCAATTCATTTTGACTTCTGTTTTATTCAACTATAAAATGGTGATAACAGTGTCCTTCCTACCTTCCTCTAAGAGCTGTAGTGAGGATTAAATGTGACATCAGAAGTGAATACATTCTGGATACTACAAAGGCAATTATCTACTTTGCTGGATATGCTCCACATCTCTAAAATCTAGCTGGATATGCAACTTAAACATTCTAGCAACTTAAGTTCAACATACGGAAAACCAAATGCATCATTTGACTCCCCAAATCTGTTTCTCGTGTAGACTTCTCAAAGTTTCAAATCTGGATGACAGAGGTCAATTTTTACTTCCTTCCCTCAGTACATCACCAAGGTCTGTCAACCTTCCTCCCATGGTTTCCTTCTTTTCCAGCCTACTAACACTTTCCCTGTATTATCTCATGTCTAGGTCATTACAACTGATCTCCTAGTAGCTCCTCTTATTCCCCGACAATCAGTTTCAGTCCCAAACTCTCAGCTTTAGAAACAAATTTCCAACTGCCTACTTGTCAAATCTGTCTCAACAATAGATGATGATCTAGAGTCTATTTATACTATCATCTGTAATAGGCACCTTCTAATGTGGCTCCCATGATCCTCACCTGCTGGTATTCACACCCTTGTGTGGGCTGAACCTCATCATTTACTCATTCCATGCCCAAGTGGGAGAGAGGCAGAGACAGAGGGAGAGAGAGAGAATCCTAAGGAGGCTCCATGATGCCAGCACAAAGCCCAATACAGGGCTTGATCTCACTAACCATGAGCTCATGACCTGAGCTGAAATCAAGAGTCAGATGCTTAACTGACTGCGCCACCCAGGCACAACTCATCACTCACTTCTAATATAGTGAAAAGTGATGGGGACTTTACTTCCATGTTAAAGTTACAAAAGACTGTCACTTCCATCTTGCTAGCATTCTCGTTTTCTTACTTCCTCACTCTGAAATAACAAGCCGTCAAGTAGTAAGATGCTCTGTGGAGATGCCCATGAAGCCAGGAACCAAAGGAAACCACCAGCGGTCAGTTTATAAGGAACTGAGGTCTTTGTCCAACAGGCCAAAAGAAATGAATTGTGCCAAGAGCCACGAATGAGCCAGGAAGTGAATTCTTCCCAGCTGAGCCTCAAGATAACTGTAGCCTTGTGAAATACCCAGAACCAGCGGACCCACCTAAGCTTCAGAACACTCTGGGATAAAAAATGTTACTGTTTCAACACACTAAATTTTGGGGTAATTTGTAACACAACAGTAAATAATACACTATCTCACATATTTCAAAATAAATTCAAAATAAATAATAAACATAAAAAGAAATTTATAAACATTAAAAAAAAATTGGGGGCACTTGGGTGGCTCAGGCAATTAAATGTCCGACTCCTGATTTTGGCTCAGGTCATGGTCTCACAGTTCTGAGACTGAGCCCCCTGTCAGGCTCCACACTGACTGGGATTCCCACTCTCTCCCTCTCTCTTTGCCCACCCCCCAGCTTGCGCGCACAGGTGCTCTCTCTTTCTCTCTCTCAAAATAAACATTTAAAATAAAAAAGACAGGGGCGCTTGGGTGGCTTAGATGGTTGAGCGGTTGAGCGTACGACTTCGGCTCAGGTCATGATCTCGCGGTTTGTGGGTTTGAGCCCTGCGTCGGGCTCTATGCTGACAGCTCAGAGCCTGGAGCCTGCTTCGGATTCTGTGTCTCATTCTCTCTCTGCCCCTCCCCGACTTGTGCTCTGTCTCTGTCTCTCAAAAAAAAAAAAAAAAAAAAAAGTAAAAAAAAAAAAATGTAAAAAACAAATTTTTTTTAATCAAAAAGACAATAAAGTGCTGGTAAGAATATGAAGAAGTTAAAACTCAATAAACTGCTGGCAAGAAAGTAAAATGATATAGCTACTTTAGAAAATAGTCTGGGGGCACCTGGGTGGCTCAGTGGGTTGAGTGTCTGATTTTTGATTTTGGTTCAGGTCACAATCTCACAGTTGTGGAATCAAGCCCTGCAATGGGCTCTGCACTGAGTGTGGAGCCTGGTTGAGATTCTCTTTCCCTCTGCCCCTCTGCCCCACTTGTGCTCTTTCTCTAAAAATTAAATTAAATTAAAAAAAAAATAGTCTGACAGTTCCTCAAAAAGTTAAGCATAAAGTTACCATATGACCCAGCAACTCCACTCCTAGATATACACCCAAGAGAAATGAAAACACATATCCACACAAAACTTGAACACAAACATTCAAAGTAGCATTATTCATAATAGCCACAAAAACTGAAACAACCCAAATGTCTGTCAAATGATGAATAACAAAATATGGTATATTCATATAATGGAATATTATTCAGTCATAAAAAAGAATGAAGGAATGATATGTGACAGCATTTATAAACCTCAAAAACATGATGCTTATTAATTTTCTAAGTTTGTAAAGCTAAAGTCCAGGTCTGAATCACAGGGTCTTTACTGAATTTCAACTACTCAGTAAGACATAACCAAAAATCTCCACTTTTAAAATAGAACAGTAGCAAATTACAGGTAGCCCATTGAATGTACTGCCTCCGAAATTATAGAAATAGCTGAAGCCATGGAAGAGAATGAGATAACAAACAGAAAACATGCAGCTTAAGGAAAGAAAATGATGGCATATCATACCAGCATTTTAAGGAAAAGAGCCAACCAAAGAAACGGAGAAAAAAAACATTCAGAGGATAAAGGAGAAACCAAGAGAAAGTAATATCAAAAACTCAAGAAAAGAGAGGCGCTTGGCTGGCCCAGTCAGGAGAGCATGCAACTCTTGATCTCGGGGTTGTAAGTTCAAGCCCCATGGTGGGTGTAGGGATTACTTAAAAATAAAATCTTTAAAAAAAAAAAAAAGAAAGAAAGAAAAAGAAAAGGCAAGAAAAGAATTGTAACTAATACAGTTATATAGAAATCAATGGGAATAAGAATCTAAAAAAAATTCATCATTTTTTCACTCCTATCCTTGGTGTAGATAGAGCCAAATATCATGGGTTGAGCAATAAACAAGGATTAAAGAAATGGAAGCAGTTGCGTGTAAATGAGTTTTAAGAGGAAAGAATTAGGCTGAGTTTTACTATACTTGTTTTTTAAGTCTAGAAACTTTGAGTCTCAGAGGAAGAAGCCAGGAAGAGAGAGCAAGCCAGGGCAATGGAGAAAACTGTTTCATCAATGTCCTAGAGGACAAAGGGACAAATAAAATTGAGAGCTAGGTTGAAGGATTAGTCTTGGACAAACTTCATTAAAATAAAAATATGTCAGTATGTAAATGCAGTAACACATTATATATCTGCACCCTTGGGGAAGAGTTTCACATAACTGCACTTTCCAAATATTTAAGCATCTTTTCTTTCAGCTATTTTCTTTGAAATTGTTCAACACTGTATCACGTGGTTCTGTCTTCTTACACACTGTGCTTTCCTAGATGACTTAAGGCCATTATGACTGATTATTGTACTAGGAAGCAATATAGCTGAGTCTGCATGTTAATTTTTCAAATCTTCTTGGGCTGTCCTACACTTATCAGTTGCCATTTTCTCTTGTACATTTACCGTGATAACCTTTTTCATATGTGCTTCCAATAGATTCTAGTTTGAAAATCATGTAACCATTAAATAATACACTAAACAAAGGATAATACAGTTCTGAACTGAAGTACAGGAGTAAAGTGCGTGGCTTTATGACAACTCTCTCCAGGGCTAAAAATTCTGTTTCACTTTTTAATTCAACTGAGAGTAGGTTTCAAAAAGTTGAGGATATCTATCAGAAGACAGACTTCTGACTTGGAATATTACTTTATTTTGCTTCCTTAAGTCATATCAAAATATCCTTGCCAAGTAATTGATAATCTTACATGGTTAGTCTTCAGCCACCAAAAAAAAAAAGATCATGTTGATTCCAAAAGTGACCCTAAATATCTCACAGTAACTATACTTTCCTGTCCTAAAATCACTTACCAATAAAGTTATAATTTTCTACACTTCATTTCTGTATGCTAATAGTCATGCGTATTTCACACATATGGATATTATGTGTATACTGTGTATAGCTAAGTATGTATCGTTCACAAAAATCTTAGCTTTATTTTTTAAAATTTATTTTGAAAGAGAGAGAGAGACAGTGAGAGTGGGAAGGGGCAGACAGAGAGAGAGAGAGAAAGAGAATCCCAAGCAGCACAGAGCCTGACTCAGGGCTTAAACTCAAAAAACGTGAGATTGTGACCCAAGCTAAAATCCAGAGCTGGATACTGAACCAAATGAGCCATTCAGGTGTCCCACAAAATCTTGGCTTTAATCCCTTTCAAGTTTCACACAAATTTCACAACTACAAATAGCACAGGGCTAAAAATGACTAGAGTTAAGTACACAGGGAGTCAGTTAACCAAAATTTAACAATTCATTTCTTTAGCTGCAATACAATGGTATAGCCTGAATTCATTTCTTAAGATTCTGGTGATCTAGCAATTCTACTTCTGGGTATTTATCTGGAAAAAAAAAAGGGGGGGTGCACTTGAGAGGCTCAGTCAGTTAAGCATCTGACTTGGGCTCAGGTCATGACCTCACGGTTTGTGAGTTCGAGTCCTGCATCAGACCCTGTGCTGATAGGCTCAGCCTGGAGCCTGCTTCAGAGTCTGTGTGTCTCCCTCTCTCTCTGCCCTTCTCCTGCTCACGCTCTGTGTGTGTGTGTGTGTGTGTGTGTGTGTGTGTGTCAAAAATAAATAAACATTAAAAGAAGAAAACATTAACTTGAAAAGATTATCTGCACCCCTATGTTCAATGCAGCATTATTTACAATAGCCAAGACGTGGAAGCACCCTAAGTGTCCATCAACGAATGAACAAATAAAGACAATGTAGTATATAAAATGGAATATTATTTAGCCACCAAAAAAAAGGAAATCTTGCCATTTGCAAAAACACGGATGGACCCTGAGGGCATTAAGTGAAGTTAGACAAACAAATACTGTGTGATCTCACTTATACATGAAATCTAAAAAAACAAAACAAAATAAAATAAAAATGAACTCCTAGATAGGGACAGACCAGTGGTTTGCCAGAGGTGGGGGAATGGGGTGGAGGCATGGACTGTGAATTGGGTGAAGGTGGCCAAAAGGTACAAGCTTCCAGTTACAACATAAGTCCTGGGGATGTAATGTACAGCATGGTGACTATAATTAATGATAACATTTTGTGTATTTGAGAGTTGCTAAGAGAGAAATATTAAAAGTTCTCATCACAATAAAAAAAATATTGTAACTATGTATGGTGATGGATGTTCACTAGATTTACTGTGGTGATCAACACATACAAATAGGGAATTATGTTGTACACCTGAATCTAATATGTTACATGTAAAATATATCTCAATTAAAAAGATTCTGGTTATATCCTCCTATACTTTACTCATCAAAAGCAAAAACAAAACTACCATTGCTTCTCCAGCACTCTCTTCCTGCTCCTTAAATTTATCCTCCATATTAATGAAAATTAACAAATGTAGAATTTCTCATCATGACAGAGTTAAATGGCCTGACCAACTCAAACTGAAATGTCTCCAGTCTCCCTGGTTTAGAGTATTAGACGCACCAGTATCTGTATCTGTGCCCCTGTGTTCAAATTATTTACGTATATCTCCCCTTCTAAGTCACAAACACCATGAGGGCAAAAATCTTTTTTTTTTTTTAAATGCTTATTTTTGAAAGAAAGAGTGCAAATGGGGAGAGGGAGGGAGGGAGGGAGGGAGGGAGGGAGGGAGAGAGAGAGAGATAGAGAGAGAGAGAGAGAGAGAGAGAGAGAGAGAGAGAGAGAGAGAAAGCAGGCTCCAGGCTCTGAGCTATCAGCACAGAGCCCCATGCCAGGATCATGACCTGAGCAGAAGTCAGAGGCTTAACAGACTGAACCACCCAGGGGCTGCAAGAATCTTTTCTTATCCAATGATTCCGTTCAATCACTTGACAAATATGTTTGAGCACCTAGCATTTCCTAGCCTCTGGAGAGAGCTGAGTTAAGCAGTTCCTGCCTTCACAGTCAAGCAGGAACTGTAAACACAGGCCTGTAAACAAATTACAACACAGGCAAAAGCAGAAGTGAGCACAGAATTAAATCAGAAGAGGAATGAACTCTAGGGATGTAGAGGAAGTTCAGGGATACATTTATGTATTCTCCGAAAGGCCTTCCATAAATACCTGTTGAATGGACGAATGAATGAATGAAATCTTGCTTTTGAAAGATGAGATCCCAGGTCCAAATGAGATGTATTAGTTGCTTCTGGAAGTCACTAGGTAACTTTACCTTTCAACAACCGCCGAAAGGTAGACTCCAGCATAGTCACCCCGACCTGAGGAAATCACCTTGAGGAAAGGACCTACCTGTACTGCCAGCCTTTTGCACTGCCACCGCGACTACTGCTGCTGCTGCTGCTGCTGATTCCACCCCCACAGCTGCTGTTGCTGCTGTTCTTGTTTGGGGTCACCGCTGTGGCCAGGCCCTCCAGCTTTCCTTCACTCTCTGAGACTTTCATTGTTGACACTGGTTCACCCCCCTGCATCTTAACTCCAAAGTCCATTTGCCCTTCTTGGGCGGGAGGGAGCAACTCTGCAGAGTAGTTTTGTAGGTGCGAATTTTTAAGATTTGATCTGAAGGTGATTCCAGTTGCTCAATCAGGCCGCGGCTGGATGGGAACCATCAAATGGTCCAGGGAAGGAATACAAGCATTCCTACCAAAGGAAAACTTTTAAGAGGGCACGGGTAGCAATGAGGACAGAAACCCTTTAAATATATGTCTCTTTTCCGGCAAATGCAAGGAGGAAAAAAATCACCCTGCCAGAAGGTTTGGTGGTTTACTCAAAGGAGAAGCAGAAGCAGTGCGGGGAGGTCGGGGACTCTTAGCCAAGAGGGCTCGCCGAAGGACGGAGGACCACGGACCGCGACCCGAGGCCTGACCTCTGAGCTGACGGACTGGCCCGCCGCGCTCCCTCTGCTCCTCCAGCGGGTCCTCTGGCGGAGGGTTCCGTCCAGCCCGCTCGACGGTTCCCGCCGCAGCCCCCGTGACAGAACAGGGACCGCCCGCGCGCAACCCGGGAGGAGGGCTGGGGAAGGAGGCCGCCGGGGGCGGGACGCCGGCTCCCAGGGCCGCCTCTCCTCCGGCCAGTGGCGAGCCGCTCGGGGCGACTTCCTCCAACGCCCCCGGCCCTGGGCCCTCGACTGGGCTCCCAAGACCGGCGAGTCCGTCGCCCTCTCCCCAGCCCCAAGCGTGAATACCACAGCTGCGGTCGCCGCCCCACCCACAGCCCCACAGCGGGTCACCCACCCGCCTGCTCTTTCCCCGCCTTCCCTTCCGGAGTAGTGTGAGCTCACTTCCGAAGCAGAAGCGCCTGGCGCCATCTTGGCGCAGGGCACGCGGCCCTGAAGGGGGCGGAGCCTCGGGCGTAGCGGTGTTGGGGGGGTTGACCCGGAAGAAGGGAAAGGGAGGGAGGTGGGACAGCCAAGGAGGGAGAAACAAAGAAGTCCGACTTAGTGCCGTTGTGAAGTGTGACTTCTGGCCTTCCTAACCAGGTCCTGTCCATCCATTGGAGGGCCCATTCTAGGCATCTTAGAATGAAGGCTTAGAAAAATAATGTCATTTCTGTAACAAATTGCTAAAAACCCTCCTATTTGGAGTGCCTGGGTGGCTCAGTTGGTTAATGGTCGGACTCTTGCTTGCAGTTCAGGTCATGACCTCCAGCTTGGTGAGTTCAAGCCCCACCTTAGACCATGCTGACAGCATGGAGCCTGCTTGGAACACTCTCTCTCTCTCTCTCTCTCAAAATAAATAAACATTAAAACAACAACAAGAAGAAGAAAACTCCTCTTCATTTTAGTGATTTTTGCAAAAATTGCATGACACTGGAATAGGGCAAATCAGTGTTGCAAATGAAAATGAAACTTGTGGAAATTATAGCTCTCAGAATCAAAGCTAGGTACTGCTTCTCTGACCCCAGACAACTCACACTCTTTAGACTTTGTTTTTTTCACCTGTAAAGAAGGAGTAGTTGAAGGTAATTTTTAACGTCCCATCTAATTGTAAATTCTAGTTTCTAACAACATGATTTGTGAATTGAATGTATGTCATATGCAAAACACGAAAGCAAATGCAAAGAAGTATTACTCAAAGTAAAAAGTAATGCAGGGGACACCCGGGTGGCTCAGTCGGTTAAGCCTCTGACTTCAGCTCAGGTCATGATCTCACAGTGGGTGAGTTTGAGACACACGTCGTCGTCGTCGTCGTCGTCAGCCTCTGTGCTGACAGCTCAGAGCCTGCAGCCTGCTTCAGATTCTGTGTCTCCCTCCCTCTCTGCCCCTCCCCTTCTCGTGCTCTGTCTCTCTCTGTCTCAAAAATAAATAAAAACATTAAAAAAAAAAAAACGCAGTAAAACAAATGCAGATACATAGATAATTAAAGCTATGAAGAAAATTAAAGGAGATGATATAAAAAAAAAGTGGGATGGGACAGAGAATCTGTTTTAGAAGAAAGGTTGAGAAAAGTCATCTACGAGAAAATATTTAAGGTGAGAAATGAAGAAATGAGGAAGCTAAGGGAAAAGAAAGCTTTATTTATTCTGGGGAATGAGAGACCTGGCAGCATGGTGAGCAAGAGAGAGAGTAGCATAAAATGAGAGTGAAGAGGTCGGCAGAGAAATTTGGATTTTATTGTTAAGTGCAATGGAAAGTTATTGAAAGTTTAAACAGAGAAGGTTTGTAATCTGATCTATATTTTTAAAAGATCTCTCTGGTCTCTTCAACAAATAGTGTTGGGTCAAGTGGATATCTATATAAGGAATGAAATTGGATCCCTACCTCACATCATACACAAAAATTAATTCAAAATGGATCAAAGACAAATATGAGAGCTGAAACCATAAAACTCCTAAAAATATATATATAGGGGTAAATCTCCATGACCTGGAGTTAGGCAAACCTTCTTAGAAATGACATCAAAGCCTAAGCAACAAAAGAAAAAGTAGCTAGATTCAGAGTCATGAAAATTAAAAACTTTGGTGCTACAAACAATACCATCAAAAAAGTAGGAAACAGAGAGGTGCCTGGGTAGCTCAGTTGGTTAAATGTCCAACTCTCGAGTTCAGCTCAGATCATAATATCACAGTTTGTGAGTTCAAGTCCCACATAGTGCTCTGCACTGACAGTGTAGAGCCTGCTTGAGAGTTTGCCTCCCTCTCTCTCTGCCCCTCCTCCACTTGCTCTCTCTCAAAAAAATAAATAAATAAATAAAAATAAGTGTTAAAAGAAAAAGTGAAAAAATAACCCAGAAAATGGGAGAAAAATATTTACAAACCATGTATCTGATAAGGAACTAATATTTACTTTATGTAAAGCACTCTTACAGCTCATTAATTAAAAAAATAAATAACCCTATTTAAAATGGGCAAAGGAGCTAGATAAAAATTTCTTCAAAGAAGATATACCAAAAGTCAATAAGTACATTAAGAGAGTCTCAACATTATTTACCAAGGAAACACAGATCAAAACCACAATGAGATGGTGATTCCCAACCACTAGGATGGCTATAATAAAAAAGACAATAACCAATTGTTGATCTTGATGAGGGACATGGAGAAGAAACTGGACTCCTCACACACTCCTGGTAGAAGCATTACACTAAGTCTAAGAAGCAAGACACAAAAAACCACATATTTTATGATTCCATTTATATGAATGTCCAGAATCGGCAAATCTATAGAAGCACAAGTAGATTAGTGGGAGGAAAGAGGAATGGGAAATTACTGCTAATAGATATGGGGTTTTTTGAAGGGTAATTAAAATGTTTTAAAATTAGATGCTTGCAAATGGTTGTGCAATCTTTTGAATATATTAATATCTGTTTAGTTGTATACTTTAAATGGGTGAATTTAGGATGCATGAATGATAACAAAATAAAATTATTTTTTTAAAAAAATTCTCTAGTTACCATGTAGAGAATTGATTTTAGTGGGAGAAAAAGAGGAAGCAGGGAGACTCATTAGGAAGCTTTATAAGAAATGAAGTGAGAAGTGATAATGGATCAGACTAGGGTGATGGCAATGAGGATAGGGCAGTAATTGGATCCAAACCGTATGGGTGTGGAGGTGGCTACAGCACTGAAAGTGGGTTGAATTTCCAACAGTGCAGGAAATATTCTTACAGACCTCTCCAATGCCAGTCTGTTCTACACATCACAGATGACAACCTTCTGATGAAACTCAGAACCCTCCAAAGACCTTTCATTATTTCTGAAAAAAATTCCAAACTCCTCTGTCCAAGAAAAAATGGTGTTGCAATAGCTATAGGATTGAGAGTTATTCTTTTATAGTCCCATACTGATCAAGATAAAGATCTCTATATAATCAATGAGGTCGGCCAACTGTAAAAGTAAGCCATGCTAACCCACTCCAATCAAGGAAAAGAAGTATTGAGTGTATGCCTTCATTGGATCAATGAGAGGTGCAAAGGAGGAACATGCCAATCCAAGGACAGGAGACAACATGGAGTCTGGAAAAAGCTTTAGCTTTAGAGACCCAGGGACTATTTTGGCATTCCTCCCAATGGTGATAAGACTTGGGGACTAGCTTATGCTGCCCAGGTGCACAACAGATGATGTATAGCAAATGGAAAGACAAGTGTTAATAATAAAAAAAAATTCAGTCCAGAGTGTTCAAGTTTGAGTACACTTTTTGTGCAAGACACTCAGCAGGATGCACTTTTTACCAGAAGGTTACAAGATGTTCATAGACTCATGAGCCAGAGCTAGGAGAGTTGATTGACAGATATTTTGTTTTCTTAAAGCAAAAACTTCTTTTATTGTAAACTGAATCTGTTTCATCCAATGTCTAAAGAGAAAGAAGAGCATATGACTTGAACAAAGAAGATAAAGAAATGCACTTTTTTGAAAGACTTCAAAGAAGGATATGTTCATCTCTGTGAAGACATTATTGTGCATTCGTCAGCATTCTACTTGGATGATGGATCAGAGCATCTTTCCACATGGAAAGAAGCTGAAAAGCATAGTGGTCAAGAACATTTTGGGACACCTGGGTGGCTCAATCAGTTGAGTGTCAAACTCTTCATTTCCACTCAGGTCCTGATGCCAGGGTCGTGGGATTAAGCCCCGTGTCAGGCTCTCAGAATCTTGGGATTCTCCCTCTCCCTCTCTCCCAACTTAAAAAAAAAAAAAAAAAAGTCAAGAGAGTAAGTACAAGGATAACCATTGCATAATTAAAAAAAAAGAAAAAAGGACATTTGATTAACATTCAGTTTTAGAAGCTTTATACCCATGATAGGCCAGCATATAGGACTTTTTAAAGAAGTTTCCCTTTAGAGTTTGTTCCTTGGATTAGAAATTGTAGGCCTTTGGTATTTTTTTGTCAAGCACTTTCAGAATTCATGATTTTGGTTCAGGGCTGGTAATATTGTGCCATTTTCTTCTTCCTCACAAAAATATTTTTGGATATGTGCCAGAATGACAATCATTGGATACTAATTCCACTGCATGTGACTTTGGGCAAATTACCTGAGCTCTTTGTACCTGTTTTCTTACTTGTAAAATGATAGTAATAATGACTCTGCTAGAGTGCACTTCGTGGCTCAGTCAGTTAAGCATCTGACTCTTGTTTCGGCTCAGGTCGTGATCTCACGGTTCGTGGGTTCCAGCCCCGTGTCAGACTCCGTGCTTGCAGCAGAGAGCCTGCTTGGAATTCTCTCACTCCCTCCCTCCCTCTCTCTCTCTCTCTCTCTCTCTCTGCCCCTCCCCTTCTCACTTTCTTTCTCTCTCAAAATAAAGTTAAAATTTTTTTCAAAAAAGAATGACATCTCTGCTATAGATTAAAATGTGTTCCCCAAAAGTTTGTGTATTTAATTCCTAATCCCCAATGTGATGGTATTCAGAGATGGAGCCTTTGGGAGATAATTAGATTTAGATAGGCTCTATAATAACATTAGTGCCCTTATAAAAAGAGAAATCATAAAGCTCACATTCTTCCTCTCCCTTACCCTATCTTTCTTTCTGCTGTGTAAGGACACAGGGAGAAGAAGGCCATCCACAAGCCAGGAAGACAATTCTCAAGAGAAATCAATCATGTTAGCACCTTGATCTTAGACTTCTACCCTCCAGAACTGTGAGAAAATTAATTTCTGTTGTTTAAGTCAGCCTGGTCTGTGGTATTTTGTTATGGTGGCCAAAGCTAAGACAATCTCCCTTTGGAGTGATTGTCAGCATTAAATGACGTGACACATGTAAAATACGTGCACATGTCTGACACATGACATGGTAAGTGCTTGGCAACTGTCACCCATTATTATTAGAAAAATAAAGTTTACCTGCCAAGTAAAATGAATGTTTGTGTTTGGTGAGAGCACCTTTCTCCTGGACAACTCTGAACAAACACTAACCAGCATATTTCTGAAGACATATTCCAACATATTTCTGTGGAAGAATGTCAGCTTTGTGTCCCAAATGAAATGGTGTTTTCCAAATCTCTCTGTTCACGAGAGATCTGTCAGGGTATGTAAATATAGAGTCCTAAGAACATTAGCTAGAATCACCGGCATGTGGGTGTCAGTGAGAAAATGCAGGAGCACAGGGCGATCCCTGTTCCAGTGGCTTCTCACAGAGCCTTCCCTGACCATTCACTCTGTACAGAGGAGTCACCTCTCCCCACTACTCTTGATCCTGTTACCCTGCTTTAGTTTTCCTCATAGCACCCGACATCACAAGCTTTGCTGTACGTTTTCTGTCTCCTCACTGGTGAGGAAGTGGCATAAGGAAAGACCTAATTCTTTGTTCCCACTGTTGTATCCCCCACTACTTGAACACTCCCCAATACATGTGTTGAATGAGTGAGTGAATTTACCACAGTGGCTAAGAACATGAACTTTGGCATCAGCCTTCAAACCTTAGCTCTGCCCCTTAGTGTGCTTGACTATGGGCAAGTTACTCACCTTGATGAGCCTTGGTTTTCTCATCTGTAAAATAGAAAAAGAATGAAATAAGAAAATAATTAGGAAGTGTTTAGCACAGTGCCGGCATCTAGTCAGCAGTGAACTAGCTATGATCATTTTCTCATTCTCCCCCTGACCTGCAGGAGAGGGAGTGGTGCCTTATTTCCCTGAAGCAAGAACTGCTTTCTCTGTGAGCCTGCTGCCATGAGAGCAGAATGAAGAGGAAGACAGGACACAAACAAACTGGGGCCCAGGGAGCAGGAGAGTGGGCAGCAGTGCCGACCCCAGGAGAGGCACTGTAAAAATAAGGCTGTGGACCCACAATTAAAAACAAAACATCGGGGCGCCTGGGCGGCTCAGTCGGTTAAGCCTCCGACTTCAGCTCAGGTCACAATCCCACGGACTGTGGGTTCCAGCCCCGCGTGGGGCTCTGGGCTGATGGCTCAGAGCCTGGAGCCTGCTTCCGATTCTGTGTCTCCCTCTCTCTCTGCCCCTCCCCCGTTCATGCTCTGTCTCTCTCTGTCTCAAAAATAAATAAACGTTAAAAAAAAATTAAAAAAAAAAAAAACCCAAAACAAAAAGGTGGGGGAAAGGAAGGAAGGAAAAGGAAGCAAAATTCTGGGAGGACAAAATATTCACATGCACAATAGATGTTACTGCTACTGGGGTGAAAATTTCTGTTAAGCAGGAACCCCACTCCCTGCCTATTACAGCTCAGGCAGAAATCCTTTAGCAATTTCCCACTCCAGTGGGGGTGATTCTGCTAAGGGCTCCCAGAGAGCAAGCATTTCACCTGACACACTCCCCTGCCCAGTTCAAAGCTTGTAGTGGGAGTAAAAGAAATAGACATACTCAGTGCTTTTGTTTGAGAGGAAGAGGGAAGGAGGGAGAGAAGAGAATGGGGTAGCTGCCATGCTCACATTTTTTATAAAATGACATTTTTTTCTTCCATTCTCTGCATCTCTCCCCTAAATCTCTATTGAACCTCTAAGTATTTCACTTAAATACCCAGTAGACAATACAATGAGCTCTTAAAACTGTATTATAAAATGAGAACACATGTTCCTTCAATGTGACATGCTCACCTTGCCCATTTTTAGACTCCTTTAGCTGGTGCAGGTGGTCTTTTGCTGACAGGAGCCCATAACAATGCACTGACCACTGGAGTCACATGCCCGTCCCTTCACCAAGTGGTGAATATGCCACAGGAAAGGAAAGAAAAGCCAACGGATGCTCTAGCATGCAATCACCTGGGTATGAAATCTGGGGAGCACTCATGTGGGTCAGCCTGCAAATTTATTTTTCTCATCAAATGAATCAGTTGACAGGAAAACAGTACTTTTTTAAAAATTTATTTTGAGAGAGAGAGAGAGCAAGAAAGCACACACAAGCAGGGGAAGGGCAGACAGAAGGAGAGACAGAATCCCAGGCAGGCTCCACACCATCAGCACAGAGCCAGATGTGGGGCTCAAACCCACAAACTATGAGATCATGACCTGAGCTGAGATCAAGAGTCGGATGCTTAACTGACTGTGTCACACAGGCGTCCCGGAAAACAGTGATTTACTTGACAGGACATACACCAATGTCTCTTGAAAACACCATCCCACCCGGGTGCCTGGGTGGCTCAATAAGTTAAGTGCCAACTCTTGGTTTCAACCCAGGTCATGATCTCACAGTTTCAGAAGTTCAAGCCCCACCCAACAGCGCAGAGCCTGCTTGGGATTCTCTCTCTCTCCCTTTCTCTCTGTCCCTCCCCCACTCACACAGTCTCTGTCTCTCTCAAAATAAATAAATAAACTTAAAAAAATAAGTAAAAAAGGAAAACACCATCCCACCACCACCATAAAAAAGCAAATATAAGGGTAGCACTTTTCAATTTGTGCACCACACAATATTGCAGGATATTAATCACTGTTACTTGATTTAAAATGTTTATTGCTATGATTAGATATGTTTGAAAAACACTGATTTTTTTTTTAAGTTACACTAGTTCCTTTATTGAACAACTTCTTGGAAGATTTAATATGCTAATGTACATCATGAATCTTCATGATGGAGATTGAAGGTGCAATATTTCCCAACATTATTTGACCACAGAACACCTTTTACATAAAACATCTCCCAGGAATAGTGTCCACAAAGTTTATAGATCAGGATATCACTAGAAAGCAAGTAGAATCCTATGAAGAAATCCATTCATATTAAATTCACCTTATTGTGCATGTTTTAGTGTCCTATCTCTCCCCAGTGTCCCTGCTTCTGCATGGCATGGGACTCTTCCCATGAGAATAATTCCCCTGGGTGGTGATTTAGGACAGAGGCCTCAGATGTGCCCATAAACTCCCTCTGGGAAGGAGTTGCGCCTTTAAGGTCCTAGGCATTAAAAATATGTTGATGTTTCTCATATAATTCCAAATTTAAAAATACCACCCTGTGAAACAAATGAAAAGGATCCCCAGAAAGTTTGAATTTTCCCCATGAAAGACGGTTTTGAAATGTCCTATATCAAACTCAAAATATTTGGTAGTGGCAGTGTTTTACTGTTGTGCTAAACAGCCATCCAGTTTGCTCATTAGATAACCCAGCACTAACCCCAGGGGGAAATGCCTTGCTGCCTGGGGGAAGGGGATCCTAGGACACCACACCGCCCTGCCCAAGTCCAAATGGACTTAGTTCAATCTCTTTTCCACCTGTGAGAGGAGACTTAGGATGGTGAAGTAGGAGAAAATTTGTAACCAGAAGCCAGGGGAGACAGGGGTACCAGCCATTGAGGACAGACCCACAGCAATAGGGAATTGGGAGCAGTCTATTTTCATGGTGGGTTGCCTATTGGTTTTGCCTCAGGCCCTCTTTATAGTTTTCTTTTTGTCCAGGATGCCGAATATCTGCTCCTATGGGTTCTATGCTTAGTGCCTCTAAGTGTGGGGCTATGTTTGCCTTTATGAAACATTTTTCTTTTTTAAATGTTTATTTATTCATTGAGAGAGAGAGAGAGAGACAGAGACAGAGAGAAAAAGAATCCCAAGGAGGCTCCTCGATGTGGGGCTCGATCTCACGAACCACAAGACCATGACTAGAGTCAAAATCAAGAGTCAGACGCCCAAACAACTGAGCCACCCAGGCGCCCCTACATAACATCTTTCATGTGAATTGTTGATAACACAGGAACAGGAATTATTTCTCTTACATAAGAACTCCTGGGGCATCTGGGTGGCTCAGTCAGTTAAGCGTCTGACTTCAGCTCAGGTCATGATCTCATGGCTTGGGGGTTCAAGCCCCGCATCATCCTCTGTGCTGACAGCTCAGAGCTAGGAGCCTGCTTTGGATTCTGTGTCTCCTTCTCTTTGCTCCTACTCTGCTTGAGCTTGGTTTCTCTCTCTGTCTCTCTCTTTCAAAAATAAATAAACATTAAAAAAAATTTAAGGGGTGCCTGGGTGGCTCAGTCAGTTAAGAGTCAGACTTTGTCTGGGGTCATGATCTCCTCCCACCCCACCCTGGACTATGAGCACCTTGAGGACTTGATAACTAGATGACAGGCAGTCACCTAACACCTAGCCTGGCACCGAGCAGACCTCCATAAATGCCTGTGGCATGAAGGAATGACAGCGTCCTTTCAGAGGGCAAAATACCTTTGCCTTCCTTGGCTTGGCATCTCCCCACAGCATTTAGGCCAGGACTCCGCATTCAATGGGTCCCCAGCTGGATGTTATTTTCTGGGCTGGTGGCTCTCTCTTGCCACTCTTTTGTCCTCAGCCTCCGCAGCTCAAGTGCTAACTGTGATAATGGCATTTGTGATACTGTCACTAACACAGGATCAGATGATCAAACCCTCTCCTCTTCCCTCACATTGGCTACCAGTGCTCCATGGAGGGTAATTGGCTACCAGTGCTCACATTGGCTACCCTCACATTGGCTACCAGTGCTCCATGGAGGGTAATTTATTTTTCTAAATACCAAACTAGTAGAGTGTCTATGTGAAAACAAGATGCTTGTAATCCAGGTGGAAGTTGGAAGATGGCTAGGGCAGAGAACAAAGAGGCCAGGTCAAGTGATTAACAATGTAAAAAGTAACTTTCTATGATAAGTTTATTGGCAAAGAACTAGAGGTTTGGTAACATGCGTGGTAAATAAGAAAGAAGTATAATTATGCAATAGAATGGAATTAAGTCAGATTTATCCAAAGGTTATCTATATAAAACCCAAAGATTAACTATCAAGAAAGTTACGGTTTCTCCTTTCCTAGAGGGGTTTAAGATGAAGAAAGATCCCCATCTTCCTGAGCTGAAATGAGGTCTGCCCGGAGGAAAGGAGATTGAGATGGTCTCAGATGTTCAAAGCCTATGAGTGTTCTTACTTCTGTGAAAACCTTTACTGTAGTCATGTACTGTAGTCATGAACAAATACTTATTACACATGATTCTACGCCAGGTGCTGTTAATTGCAAAATATACAACCATAGCCAAGATACAGTCCCTCTCCTCTCAAAGCCACACATAGAACCAAGAAGCTGAATAGTAACAAGAAATTTAAAATAAGTGTGAGAAGTGTCAAGTTGCATGTAATATAGAACCCACGAAGAAATAAGTGGGTGGGCAGCCGTTTACCTAATGTAGCAGTAAGAGAAGGCCCGCTTGAGAAAAAGTGATATTTACGCTGAGCTGAAGGCGGTGAGGTAGTGTTCTTGGTAGAGGGAAGAACATGCCCAAAAAAGAGACAGAAAAGATATAAGAGGAACTTAAAGAAAGCCAGGGTGGTCAGAGCTCGAAAGGTGTATAATAGAAGATGAGTCTAGGGAAGTAGTCAAGGATCGGGGGCCAGACGTAGAAATTTGGACTTTTTCCTAACCACATGGGGAGTCACTGAGTGATTTTAAGCAAAGGAATTAATTACATGATGAGATTTAGGTTGTTTAATGTTAAATGACATTACTTCTACCAGACCTAAGTACAGCTTTGCTCTGAATTAGGTTCTTAGGAAGCCTTTTTTCCCCCTCACATTGCTGGATTTCAAGTGGAAAGTTGACATCTGGCTCAACTGCCTGGTCTTGCAAGCCTTAAGATAAAGACAGAAACTTCCGGCAAGAAAATCTTCCCTTTATCACTGTAAGAGAAGTAAGTGATGTATCTTTGTGGGACCTATTTGTATTTCTCCATTTCCTGACACTCCCCCCCCCCCCCCCGCCTTTCTTTTATCAGAAACAGGAATGGTGAACTCTCTCTGAGCTCTTCCTTTCTTCCTCCTATCATGGCTACCATCCTTACAGTGCTATGGCACAACCATGCAGCCTTGTGAAAAGTTGCTCAATACAGTGGACATGGCATAAAGGGACATTCTGCTCCTTCCTTCCATTTTTTGAGGAAATGTTGGCTTTGTCATAAGCTCTTCTTTTTGTGGCTATTATAGTTGTTCGTAGCTCTTTCACTTGTAACAAAACCTGTTTTAGCTCTTCAGAACCATTCAAAATGTTTTTACAATGTAATCAGATCTTAAACCAATTTCTCTTATGTCCTAGGAAGAGAACAGGTGAATAAGACATTTCATGCAGACTTTTGCTCAATGGCATCAATTCATCTCAAAGAAGCACAAGAGAGATCGTGTCCTCCACCATGCAGGTGTGATTCTACATGCTTTCCATCCCAGAGACCTTGAAGCAAGAACAATTGCCTTGCTGTTCTTGGCAATTTAAATTATCCTTTGTGAATGCAATACTGTTGGCAGTCCAGGGTGCTAATTACTTGGAGCATCTGGTCAGGCTGCCAGAGGCCAAGGACAGCTAGTCCTCTCATTTCCTGTTTTCAGTCTTTCCTACGCCTGAGCTTTCCCTGCTTCTACAACCCTTTCCTACAGCAGCATGCTCTCAATTTCATGCTCCACTTTTAATCAGGATCCAAAGAGACGAACGTGATACAAGCTTTGCTAGTTGAACAAAAGGCAAAGGAAGTATCACACTTAACATATCTATTGCTATCGAGGGGAAAATCTGTGGTGACTCTCTGCAAGGTGAAGAGTAACAGATTTTTGCCCTTTTTAGTTGACAAGACTCACAGACAGAAATGCTGAACAGGGTCAGGTAAATGAATTCAGTAGTCTGGGTGGGGACTATAGGAAGTGGAGAATACACGCCCCATCTAAAGAGAGGACTACTTCACTCCCACAGACTGTTGCCAGGGAGGCCCAGTGAAGCTGACTCTTCTGATTTTCCAAGAGAACCCAGAAATATGGGCTTTAATGTGAAAATCCCTCAAATTTTAAGCATTTGACACTATTTCAAAAAAGATGTTTAATATGTGGGGACCAACACAGAGCATGTCTGTGACCAGATTCAACCCATTTGGATCACCAGTTTGGGATCTGTGGTATAGAGTCTGTTCTAGTTGCAAAACTCTGCAACCAAAGAAAAAGGTTCACGTTTCTGCAAAGGATGGATGAGATCTAAGTATAAATCCTAGCAGTGTCCTTACAGCTTGGCACTTTTGGAAAGAGGTTTTCATAAACAAAACCTTCCATTCCTATTCTCCCTGCAGTATGTGAGAACAAAGGAGATGTGAAAATAGCAGGCATACAGGGTAACAAGGACTGCTGTAACAAAGTACCATGGACTAGGTGGCTTGAACAACAGAAATTGATTTTCTCACAATTCTGGAGGCTGGAAGTTGGGGATCAAAGTGTTGGCAGGATTGATTTCTTCTGAGGCCTTTCCCCTTGAACTAAGGATGGCCATCCTCTCTGTGTGTCTTCACAGGACTGTGTCCTAATTTCCCCTTCTTATAAGGACACCGTTCATATTGGATTAGGTCCACTCATATGACCTATTCTAACTTACATCTTTTAAGACCCTATCTCCAAATACAGTCCCATTCTGAGGTACTGGGTGGGGGGTGGGTTAGGACTTCAACCTATGAATTTTGGAGGGATACAATTCGACCATAACAGCAGGTTCTCTCTCCTCACATAGCCTTTCCTGGAGCAGCACATGCTGTCATTTAATGGAACTAGGTAGCCATGAACAAGAATGTATTAACTCCCATCTGTACCCAGCCTTGTGGGAAATTTCAAAGAAAAAGAGATACAAAAACACAGTCTAATCAGAGCAAGAAAAGAGTTTGGACAGCAAAGCTCTGCTTGGAGATCATTTTATACATGAGGATATAAGACACATAGGAGTCCTGTGACATGCCAGAGGGACAAGGCTTCAGCCTCTCTGAACTGGAAGGGCCTTGGGCATCATCTATTCTATCATTCTCTAAGGGATGCCTTCCTTCCAAAATGTTCCTTTCAAATGGCCCAACTTCATTTCACATTTGTATGTCAGAGCTTCAGATATTTCAAGACAGAAATCATGTCACCATCAGCATTTTTTCTTTAAGATAAAAATTTTTGATTCTAGGTAAAATTCTGAATTCCTTTGACCATTCCTCTTAAGATGTGATTTCAAGTGCTTTTACTGTCCTGTACATACCCTAATGTTTGTTTTCTTACAAATATTTCCTACAGGGTGTGCCAAAAACCTGAGAGGTAAATTTGTAGATGTGGCCATGACAGTATAAAGTAGATCAGGTCAATCACCTCCCTTACTGTTGACATTATGCTTCTATAATTATAGCCTTTAATCATCGTAGCACATCTCTCTGTTCTTGTACATTAACCTCATCTTAAGTCCTTTACGTGGGTGCTACAAAAACCCCATCTTCTCCCCTAATGCCTGTGTACTTGACTTTTTTTCCTGTTCACTTTCATCTTGCCAGATTCTCTCTGTTGTTCCAGCCTGTTGAGCACTCTTTGGATTCTGATTCTGATATCTCCTCTTTTCACTGTCTTCTCTGGTTTCATGTTGGCTGCAGATTCATCAGGTTGTCACTGTTGTACTCAGTCAAGTCATGGGCAAAATTTTGAACCAGGATGGAGCCTAAGTAGAGTTTTCCTTCTGGATTCACATGGATCCTATCAGTCAGAATTCGGGTGTGGTGGATTATCTCCATTTTCACCCTGTTTGTATTTCTCCACTTCTTTCAAAAGGATGTTATAAAAGATGTAGCTGAAATCCTGTGTCTACAGCTTTTCCCTATGAGTCTTAATTTTTTAAAAAGTTTTTTATGTTTATTTATTTTTGAGAGGGGGAGAGAGACAGAGACAGAGAGAGACAGAGAGAGACAGAATCCAAAGCAGGCTCCAGGCTCTGAGCTGTCAGCCCAGAGGCCAACGTGGGGCTTGAATCCACAAACCACAAGATCATGTTCTGAGGCCAAGTCAGATGCTTAACCGACTGAGCCACCCAGGTGCCCCTTACCAGCCTAAAATTTTAAAGACCCATCCAACAAATCAGCTGCTGAGCTGAAACAGTGTGGTCTCTGCTGTCCCAAATCTCCGTGCCAATTTGGAGGTAAGAGAAACAGACAACTGGAACACAGTCAAGAGGACTGGGCTCTTCTCCGTCAGTTGAGAGAAGGGATATGAGAAGGGAGGGCATTAGAGTGACCTGTTGCAGGTAGATTAAAATCTCTTTGGCTGAATCTGCTTTGAGCATGCTATTCTTTCCCACGATCTTTTCTCTTCTGCAAATTGGAGGAAATGATATCTTTTTTAAGTAATGGCTGGTAGTTGTTTGAAACAAACATGGATCTCCCACTATGGTTTTATGATACTTCTTAGGAATCTTTTTTCTCAGGTAAGAGACATTTTTAATTATGTGACTAGTCAGGAGAACTAGCCATTACTAAATCTGCACATACTAACCTGCTACATATGAAGCTCTACAGACAGTTCTAGTCTAGTCCAACATTCAAAAGTTTCTATGCTGGTCTTGAGTCCCATAGTCCATGATGTCATAACTCTAATATCATGGCTGACTCCTGTCCTTATCCTTGTCTTTAAGAGTTGAACCAAGAGGGGCACCTAGGTGGCTCAGTTGATTGGACATCTGACTCTTGATTTCAGCTCAGGACATGACCTCGTGGTTTGTGGGTTTGAGGCCCATGTCAGACTCTACGCTGACATTGCAGAGAATGCTTAGGATTCTCATTCTCTCTCTCTCTCTCTCTCTCTCTCTCTCTCTCTGCCCCTTCTCATTTGTGCATGTGCTCTCTCTTCTCTCTCTCAAATAAATAAACATTTTAAAAAATTAAAAAAAAAAGAGTTGAACCAAGAAAATCAAGCTCAGCTTTAGATGGAAGATATTGGGGTATATCCCTGACTATGAAAGTATGGGGGACCCTAAGATGAATCTATAAGGGAGATACTGGGGATCCTTCATCCCTCTAGGGCTTTAGGCAGAGAATTAACACCAATCTATGAGAGATGGGGTTGGTACAAAACCTAAGGGAGACGTGACCCCAAACAAATCTGACCTCAGACCTTGTAAGGATTTCAGGTTTTTTGATGATTAAATGACCACAGTAAGAGAGCTGCCACAGAGAGAGGAAAGTGGAGGGCCTTGTTTTAAGTCAATGACCTTCCAGGACCAACACTTATAGCCAACCAACCACCACAATGGTGGTCATTTGGTGGGACATGGCCTCCTGGATGCTGCCTGGACCATCAGCTTCATGTGCAGCATTGCTCTGAGAGGTGTTTCCACTTAGCCCGATTTCTCCCCTTGGTCACCAGATTCCTCTTTAGGTGAAAGCCTTCTTAGGAAAAATATATCACATTTCCATCACATGTGCCTCGTCTTCCCAAGTGTATCCATGAGAACTACCTTAACCCATTTGGGCTGCTCTAATAAAATAATAGACTGGGTGGCTTTTTATTTTCACTTCAAAATAGTCATAATTAAAGTATTTTTATTTTATGTACAATGATTGGCATTAAGGTAGGTTATCTTGAGTATCTGCAATTAAAGTATGTATCTTGGATGATCCATTCAAGCAAGGTCATTTAATCCAACTTAATGAAGCCTATATCCTTTTAGTACTGATGGAAACACTGGCAGCACCTGTTCAGGCTGCATTTCCAGATCAGACCGTGCTGGTTTGAGTGGACAAGGCAAGAACGAGAATCCTGGCCAAATTTCCTCGGATGGCTCCAGTAGAGCTGCTGGTGACCCATCTTGCTCTCCCAGATGCAATGAAGAAATGGCAGAATGGGTGGCTTAAACAACATATATTTCTCACAGTTCTGAAGCCTAGAAGTCCAAGATCAAGGCACTAGCAGATTCAGTGTCCAGTGAGAACCTGCTTCCTGGTTCATAAACGCAGCCATCTTCTCACCGTGTCCTCACTTGGCAGAAGGGCCAAGAGAGATCTCTGGAGTCTCTTTTATAAGAACATGAATCCCATTCATGAGAGCTGTACCCTCATGACCTAATCACCTCCCAAAGACCCTACCTCCTGATACCATCACATTGGGAGTCAGGCTTTCAACATATGAATTTTAGAGGGACAAAAACATTCAGTCCAGAACAAGAGTTGTGAAGAGTCCTACTTTACCTCAGATTGGATTCTGATGGACTAGTATTTTTCTCTGTAGTCCTGGGCTCAGTCATGTTTTGGCTGATATTAATTGGATGTAAAGTAATATTAGAGTTATCTTACTATCTTATCCATCCCTTAATGCTCCAAAAATCTATTTAGCTGTGCCAACAAGATGGGCATATCTAGTTTTGTTGTTGTTGTTGTTTTAATTTAATTTATTTAAAAAAATCTCTATACTCAACGAGGGGCTTGAACTCATGACCCCAATATCCAGAGTCTCATGCTCTTCTGACTGAGCCAGCCAGGCACCCCTGGCATCTAGGTTTTTAAAAGACCATTTTTAGAAGTAATCTTTTTCATAAGCAATTTACTGAACCCCTGTACAAGCATATTCATAGTTAATAATAAAAAAAAATAGAAACCACTGAAGTATCCATTAGTAGGATAATGTGTTGGTTCCTGGAGTAGCTTCTGTATTATTTAAATTTTTGATAATGAAAATGCTTTCATATTGTGTCAAGTTATCGCTATGGGTTTCCAAGTAGTCCCTTTCCTTTGCTCTTGCCTTTTATAATTGTCCTCACTGCTTTCTCAGTGATCTATTAAAAATGCAAATATGATTGTGGCACTTTGGGAATTAAAGCTTTCTTGTGGTTTGTTTCTCATTATCTATTCATTAAGTGTCAAGCTCCTTGGCATGTGTAACAGTCCTTATGATCTGTCCCTGCTCTCCTCTGCAGCCTTAGCTCCCATGCCTGTATTCTGTTTTCCAACCACACGTGACTTATGTCAATACTCTGAGCCTGTCAGTTTCTTTCACAGCTGCATGGCTTTGCACTGACTCTGCTCTCTGCTTTCAGTACCTCCTCCTTCTTCTCACAATCAAATTTGAGCTTTGCCATCCCTCTCTCTGCTCAGAAAATGTAAGCCTGCTTGTTCCAACAGCCTCTATAGGCTCTCAGGACATTCTGCACAAAGCTATGTTCACACATTGTTTACCCAAATAGAATGCATGTTCTTGAGAGCTGAGAGGTGTATTCATCTCATATTCCCCACTGAATCCCAGGCTCTATTGGATGCTAAATATTGAATGAATGAATGAATGAACGAACGAAGAAGTGTACAATTCTTCTAATATTTATATCTATTAGTTCCTGGTGTTTAAGCGGTACTTGATCTTTTAAACCATATTCACTCATTTGTCCAAATTCATAGTAAAACTTTGAACTTTAAAACATAAGAATAAAAATAAACCATATTCACATATATAAAAATGTTGGGCTGGGGGAAGAGAGATCTCATGTCTAGGCTCAGCCTCAAACCCTCCTTAGGATGGCCCTGCTCACAATAATGAAGCCCATCTTTAGTCTTCAGTTCTGCTAGATCTTCTGTGACATTTGGAACACATTTGGGTACCTCAGCTGGAATATCCTCTGTCTTTGGGAGATCAGAATCATCTCAGGATATGAGCCCAAACTCAATCACCTGACTCTTATTTGGTTTTTGCCCCAGGCTGGCACATGTATGGGGATCTCTATTGTATAAAACTGTTGCCAAGACTATTTTGAAATATGAAAATATTCCAAACATGATGAAGTTCCCCTAGGATGCCTTATCTGCATATGTGTGTGAATTTACCTTAGGAAGAATAGCTGATGTTATATTTAGGGGATGAATCACTGGAATCTACTTCTGAAATCAGTATTGCACTATAAGCTAACTTGGATATAAATTTAAATTAATTAATTATGAAAAACAATCAATCAACTAATTAATTTAAAAAGAATAGCTGAGGGGTGCCTGGTTGGCTCAGTCGGTTGAGCATCCAACTTTGGCTTACGTCATGATCTCGCAGTTTGTGAGTTTGAGTCCCACATTGGGCTCTGTGCTGACAGCTGAGAGCGTGGAGCCTGCTTCGGATTCTGTGTCTCCCCCTCTCTCTGTCCCTCCCAGGCTCATACTCTGTCTCTCTCTGTCTCTCAATAATAAACGTTAATAATAAATTTTAAAAAATAAATAAAAAGAATAGCTGATGTTGACGAAAGCACTGATCTGTCAATGCCCTCCATGCTTCTAGTATGGCACCCATAGTGCACTTACAATTGGTCCCCTACAGCCCCACTGGAAACTAAGCTGCACAGGGCAGGTAGGTTTCTTTGATATATAGAAAATAATATATAGGGACACCTGGGTGGCTCAGTTGGCTAAGCTTCTGACTTCAGCTCAGGTCATGATCTCGTGGTTTGTGAGTTTGAGCCCTGCATCAGGCTCTGTGCTGACAGCTCAGAGCCTGAAGCCTGCTTCCGATTCTGTGTCTCCCTCTCTCTGTCCCTCTCTCACTTGTGCTCTCCCTGTCTCTCAAAAACAAATAAACATTAAAAATTAAAAATAAATAAATAATATAAAAGTTGTATTTGCAAAAGGTCCCCATCAGCTTGTAGGTTTCTGCTTCCCTCTCAAACTCATGGGCCATACGAAAACTTTCTCCTTTATTACCTTTTTTTTTTTTACATTTATGTCCATAATCCATTTTGAGTTAATTTTTAGATAATGTTTGAGTTATGTTGAAATTTTTAAAAAATGAATTTCCAATTGCTTCAGCACTCTTTTTGTTTTTGTTTTGTTTTTAGTTTAGAGAGAGAAAGCATGAGTCAGGGAGAGAGAGAGAATCTTAAGCAGTCTCCACACTCAGCATGGAGCCCAAAACAAGGCTTGATCCCACAACTGGGATCATGACCTGAGCCAAAATAAAAAGTCATACACTGAACTGAGCCCCAAATCACCCTGCCTTTTATATTTTTGTTTTTTATTCCTAAGTAATCTCTTTACCCAATATGGGACTTGAACTTGCAACCCTAAGATCAACAGTTGCATGCTCTACTGACTAAGCCAGCCAGGTGCCCCACTCCTTATTACCTTACTACCAGCTAAAAGACACTTTCCTTGGTGCCTTTATATTGCATTTTACCCCTTGTGGCAACTAATTCCTATACACAGCATCCATGAAATCTTATCTTTCACATATTCTTGATGAGTCACTTTGGTTTTCTCCCAGGATTGAATCCTAGAGACAAATCAATAGGTAACTATGGCTCTCTCCCAAACAGTAAACGAAAATGATAAAAAAGAAAAAGAAAAGGGACTTCCCAATGGGGTGATATCTCACAGTTTATAAAAATGCCATGTCTTTATTTCTTTTTAACTTTATTTATTTTGAGAGACAGTGTGTGCACGTGTGTGCACCTGAGGGAGGGGCAGAGAAAGAGAGAGAGAGAGAATCCCATGCAGGCTCTGTGCCGTCAGCACAGAGTCTGACATGCGGCTCGAACCCACAAACCATAAGATCATCACCTGAGCTGAAACCAAGAGTTGGACACTTAACCAACTGAGCCACCCAGGGTGCCCCAGTTATGATGTGTCTTTACACTCTTTTCGGAAGTACACACCACAGTTCAAGCAGTTCAATTTGGTTCTGAACAAGTAGTCCTCACTTTTAGAATAGGCTATATATTCCAAAGTGTTTTTATAAAGTCAGTTGTGTAAAACTCACAATTCCGGTGCCCAAAGAAATGAGGTTATCTTGGGTCATCAGGTTCTCAGGGCAGTCCCTAAAAGTCTATCTAATCCTGAATGTGGCCGACCTGGCACACCAAATGCACTTCTCCCGTAGTCCCAAGAACTCTGCACAGCTTTGATTGTGCAAGAGAGGAAGAGAGGGCACCCTGTGTTCCAATTCCGGGATGCAGCCCTCCTCTACTCCCTACTTGGCTGAACCCACAGCTAGGGGTAGGGCTGGGCCAGGGAGGGTGCCGGGGAGGAGAGCAGACAATCCTGGGCACCAGCACCAGAAATCTTATTCTCTGCCAGAGGATATCTCTCTAGTTCTTTCACTCACAGGAATTCTGAATAAGGACTAAATAGGAATAGAAATGATGTTTGTATAGTGTTTTATAGTTTATAAATGACATATTTTCACCCCTAATATCTCACTGTCTGATTCTTAAAACAACCCTCTTGAGTTACTTTATTGTTGTAATTTTTATTCAACAGGCAAGAAAAATGAGGTTCAGAAATGAAGTGATTTGGGGAGCCTGGGTGGCTCAGTCGGTTGAGCATCCAACTCTTGATTTCTGCTCAGGTCATGATCTCATGGTTTGTGACTTCAAGTCCCATGTTGGGCCGGGCTCTGTGCTGACAGTGTGGAACCTACTTGGGATTATCTCTTCCCTTTCTCTCTCTCTCTCTCTCTCTCTCTCTCTCTCTGCTCCTCCCCACTTCTCTCTCAAAAATAAATAAATAAACTTAAAGACGGGGGGTGGGGGGCACCTGGGTGGCTCAGTCGGTTAAGCATCAGACTCTTGATTTTGGCTCAGGTCATGATCTCACAGTTTGTGAGATCTGGGCTCTGTGCTGAGAGCATGGAGCCTGCTTGAGATTCTCTTTCTCCCCTTGTCTTCCCCTCTCCAATCTCTTTCTCTCTCTCTCTCAAAATAAAAAAATTAACTTAACAGAAAAAAAGAAAAAAAGAAATGAAGTGATTTCTCTAAGGCCAGTGTGGGGAAGGATGTGAAAAGAAGCTCAACTTGCTCCTCGGCATGGCTGCTTCTCTCTGGGTCTCCTCATAAACCCACCTGGCTATATTTTATTTATTTTCAAACCACTTAAACTGTGTTCCCTAGGTGCCAGGCATTATCCTAAGAGTTCTACAAACATTAGCCCACTTAAAACATCTCAGGCTTAAGATTTACCTTCTTCTGAACTTTTAACCTGTGCCTCAATCACTGCGTAACCATCTTGGCAATGGAGGTTGACTTGAGCAATATTCCTATGGTGCATATTTTAGTCAGAGGGGTTTGGACTGCTTAGTCAAGTGATCTCTGACTCTCATATTTCATGATCAGATGAGTCGCTTTCAAGAGTCAGACTCTTGACCAAACAGTTTGGATACGACATGAGCTTTGATATGTGTGACTCCTGCAGGTCTTTTCACCACAGCTTTTCTTATTTTAAGACCAAATAAACTGTCTCTAGCCAGAGCTAAAGTTTCAGCCAGTAGAATATGTCTCTTAATGAGTGAACCCTCTGTTAAATATGTCATCTGAGTCTGGCAGTTTCGTGCTTGTTAACTCCTAGAGAGCATTTGACCAGCCTAAGACCAGCCAAACCTTAGCAGTTACCAGAATGGGCTCTAAAAATAGACTTTGGCTTTGAATTCTGGCTCTCCCTCTTTCTATTTTGTGATCTTGGGAAAGCTGCTTACCCTCTCTGTGCCTCAGTTTTTCTCATCTTTAAAACGGGACAGTAATAGTACCAACTTTGTAGTGTTGTGAAGACCGTCCCATGCTACAGATGAGGAAACTGAAGCTCAAAAGGTGGGAAGGGATTTTTCCAAGACAACAAAGTACAAACTGACGCTGGAGTTAGAATTGAGAGCTGCCTCTTTCTGAAGCCCGTACACCACCAACTGTGGGGATAAGTTCTTGGCCAGGTGATCAGCTAGATAGGCTGTGTTGAAAACAATTCTGAGGCAGCATTGGGCTGAATGGGAGAGAGTGTGGGCCCTTAGGCAGCATCTCCTATGGGCACAGAAGGGGATATGTCATCCCCACTTGGCACATCCAGTGATAGACCTGGACATTAGTTAGGAAGGGAGTCCCAGCCTAGGAGCTCCTTTAGGACAGTTAGCATGTCTTAGTGATACCTGTCTCCCCAGCTCTTAGCACACCACCTGGCCCAAAGCATTTGGGAAATACTGTTGAACTACACTGAATCGAACTGTCCAGAGACTTTCCCCCAAGGATGGGTCCTCTATGCTCTCAGGGTGGGCAGCTTCCTTTGGTTTCCCTTAAAAGGCAAATTTCTAGTCCTAAATAAGACTTGGGGAGGCTCATATGCCCAGTTGTTAAGACCTTCTATGGCTTCCATTCTTAATTCAACAGCAAATTTAATGTAAGAAAGATACTAATACATGTTGATTATATTTTACTTGAGTCATTCCAGTGAAACAACAGCCAGTTTACCCAACCTACCCCCTTTCTCTCTGCTATGCTTACTCACTCTTTCTTTATTGCCAGTTACAAAGGCAAATGGCTATCATCTTAAGGGTGAGGAGTAAAAAGGAACAATGGGTGAGAGTTTAGAAATAACATCCTATCTTTGAAACATAATCAGTCTGGAACCATTGATTCTGTTTCATTTTTCACTCCTGAATTAGAGAGTGTTGCAAGCCTGGGTGTTTGTCATATGAGAGTCTAGGTAAAAAGAGCATGTGACTTGCAAATGCAAACTCTTCTCACCTACTTAGGTGTGGCCCAGGCAGAGTACACTCTAGAGACCTTGCCCTTAAGAGGGTTGTTTCTTTGGAATGAAACCCCATCTAGTGTACATCCCCAGAAAGAGGCACACAGTTACCATCTTCTTCCTTAAATCTAAAATAGGACAAGAACCACATGATCCTCTCAATAGATACAGAGAAAGCATTTAACAAAAGACTGCATCATTTCTTGATAAAAACCCTCAAGAGAGTGGGGATAGAAGGATCATACCTCAAGATCATAAAAGCCATATATGAAAGACCCACCGCTAATATCATCCTCAATGGGGAAAAACTGAGAACTTTCCCCCAAAGTCAGGAACACGACAGGGATGTCCACTCTCGTCACTGTTATTCAACATAGTATTGAAGGTCAGCCTCAGCAATCAGACAATACAAAGGAGTAAAAGATATCAAAATTGGCCAGGAGAAAGTCAAACTTTCCTGCTTTGCAGATGACATGATACTCTCTATGGAAAACCCAAGATTCCACAAAAAAACTGATAGAACTGATCCAGGAATCAGCAAATTCACAGGATATAAAATCAATGAAATCAGTTTCATTCCTATACACCAATAATGAAGCAACAGAAAGAGAAATCAAGGAATTGATCCCATTTACAATTGGACCAGAAACTATAAAATACCTAGGAATAAACCCAACCAAAGAGGTGAAAAATCTATTGAAAACTATAGAAAGCTTATGAAAGAAATTGAAGAAGACACACACAAAAAGGAAAAATATTCCATGCTCCTGGATTGGAAGAATAATATTGTTATAATGTTGATACTACCAAAAGCAATCTACATATTCAGTGCAATCCCTATGAAAATAACATCAGCATTCTTCACAGAGCTAGAACAAACAATCCTAAAATTTGTATGGAACCAGAAAAGATGCCAAATAGTCAAAGCAATCCTGAAAAAGAAAACCAAAGCAGGAGGCATCACAATCCTGGACTTCAAGTTATATTACAAAGCTGTAATCAATAAGACAGTATGGTACTGGTACAAAAACAGACACTCAGATGAGTAGAACAGAATAGAGAACCCAGAAATGGACCCACAAACGTATGGCCAACTAATCTTTGACAAAGCAGGAAAGAATATCCAATGGAATAAAGACAGTCTCTTCAGCAAACGCTTATTGGGGAAACTGGACAGCAACATGCAGAAAAATGAACCTGGACCACTTTCTTACACCATACACAAAAAGAAACTCAAAATGGATGAAAGACCTACATGTAAGATAGGAAGCCATCAAAATCCTCGAGGAGAAAGCAGGCAGAAACCTCTTTGATCTTGGCTGCAGCAACTTCTTACTCGAAATGTCTCTGGAGGCAAGGGAAACAAAAGCAAAAACGAACTACTGGGACCTCATCAAAATAAAAAGCTTCTGCACAGCGAAGGAAACAATCAGCAAAACTAAAAGACAAGCAACGGAATGGGAGAAGATATTGCAAATGACAGATCAAATAAAGGGTTAGTATCCAAAATCTATAAGGAACTTATCAAACTCAGCACCCAAAAAACAAACAATCCAGTGAAGAAATGAGCAAAAGACATGAGTAGACACTTCTCCAAAGAAGACATCCAGATGGCTAACTGACATATGAAAAAACGCTCAACATCACTCATCATCAGGGAAATATATATCAAAACCACAATGAGATACCACCTCACACCTCTCAGAATGGCTAACATTAACAACTCAGGCAACAACAGATATCGGCAAGGATGTGGAGAAAGAGGATCTCTTTTGCACTGCTGGTGGGAATGCAAATTGGTGCAGCCGCTCTGGAAAACAGTGTGGAGGTTCCTCAAAAAATTAAAAATAAAACTACCCTATGACCCAACAATTGTACTAATAGGTATTTATCCACGGGGTACAGGTATGCTGTTTTGAAGGGGCACATGCACCCCAATGTTTATAGCAGTGCTATTGACAATAGCCAAAGTATGGAAAGAGCCCAAATGTCCATTGATGGATGAATGGATAAGAAAATGTGGTATATATATACAGTGGAATATTACTCGGCAATCAAAAAGAATGAAATCTTGCCATTTGCACCAACATGGATGGAACTAGAGGGTATTATGCTAATCAAAATTAGTCAGAGAAAGACAAATATCATATGACTTCACTCATATGTGGAATTTAAGATACAAAACAGATGAACATAAGGGAAGGGAAGCAAAAATAATATATAAACAGGGAGGGGGACAAAATATAAGAGACTCTTAAATATAGTGAACAAACAGAGGGCTGCTAGAGGAGTTAAGGGAGGGAGGATGGACTAAATGGGTAAGGGGCATTAAGGAATCTAGTCTTGAAATCATTGTTGCACTATATGCTAACTAACTTGGATGTAAATTAAAAACTAAATAAATAAATAAGAAAAAATAAAAATAAATAAATAAAATGGTATTTAGATCCTGTAGCATGAGAAGGCTGGCTTAATGGGTTTTGATGATGAAAGCAGGAGGCTTGGACAGATAACTTCTTAAACTCTTTTTTTAGCTCTTAAAAAATTATTGATCATCTTCTATCAGTCAGGTGCTGTATATTTACATACATTGTCTCATTTAATTCTCATAACAGTCTTAGGGAAAAGTATCATTGCCTTATTGTGCAGATAAAAGAAATCTTAAGAAGGTTAAGTGATTTGCTCACATTGCATAGCACCCACATGGTTAAACCTCATTTATTCAATAAATGTTTATCGAGCCCCTCCTATATGCTGGACACTGGAATAAACTCTACAAATACTGAAACAAATAAGAAGCAACCCTGCACACAAAAGCTCATGGTCCAAAGACAAAGCTGGATCGCTAAACAGGTTATGTAATTGGGTGTGGTAAAGGGGTGATAACTGGAAAGGGCATCATGGGAGCACAGATAGCAGAACTTGACCAGGTTGGCATTCAGGAGGTATCCTGGATCTTAGATGATGAGCAAACAGTAAGCTGGTGAAGGAGAGTTGAAAAGGGATAGATTTCATCCCAGGCACTGGGAAGGGGCAGTGCAAGCAAAGGCATGGAGAAGAGAAGGAGTATTGTGAGCATGAAAACCACAGGATGGTATTGTTGGAATAGTGTAGGCATGGAGGTGGGGCTGGTGTGGTAGGGAGGGGCTAAATCAAAGCAATCCTTATAGTTGTGTTTTCCCAGTGACCTGCACTCTTCCCCCTTGGAGCCTATGCCATATGAAGAAGACTGTGCCCAGCTGAGAATCCAAAAATGGCCCCAAACAATTACTCTCAGGTGAAAGTTGAAATCAGGTAGTCTACTCAGAAGAAGGAAGACCTGTTGCTGCAAACCAGAGAATCATTTTACCTCTAACAGTCTCCTGGCCATCTCTTAATGAACTAAGTATCTAACTAGATAAGCAATTGAGAACTAGGACCAGGGATTATAGTCAGTGTGTAATAGTGGGTGATTCTTCTGAAGCCCACACCCCATTGAATGGCTGTGATGCAGCAGTTAACTTCAATTGCCTGAGTCCCCCTCTCTTCTTCCATTTTGGCTTCCTTTATGTCTCCAGCCTTCTACAAACTATCTATCCATCTCTGCCCTTTTCCTATGTTTGTCTTTGCTGTTCCTTCTTTGAGTTTGTGTGGGGTGCTTTCAGTACTGAGATGAACCAAATGTATGGGATTGACCTCCAGAATTGTACTATAGTGCCATTGAATCAGCTGTATAAATCCACTGCCCGAGATCTGAGGTTAAGAAAGGATGAGATGAAAGCTTCTAAGTGGGAGACACTGTAGCTAGATCAGAGTTTCTCAAAGTGTGGTCTGTGCACTGGAAGTGTTTATGACAAGTAGAAATTAAAGGACCTTGACCCAGCCCTATTGATTCCAAGTGTGTTGGGATGTAGCCAAGTGTGTTTGTATTTTTAACAAGCCCCCCGGGAGATCTTTGAGCAATATAGTAAGAACTGTTGCCTACTATAGGAATCACAGAATGGCAGCAGTAAGTCAGATACAGTCACAGATACATTTTGTTTGGGCCTCACAGTACTTTAAAAATCAGAATGTTTTGGGAAGTCTGGGTGGCTCAGTCGGTTAAGCATTTGACTCTTGATTTTGACTCAGGTCATGATCTCATGGTCGTGGGATCAAGCCCTGCGTTGGGCTCTGCACTGAGCGTGAAGCCTGCTTGGGAATTGTCTCCCTCCCTCCCTCTCTCTGCCCTTCTCCTCTCGTGCTCTCTCTCTCTCAAAATAAATAAATAAACATTTTTTAAAAATCAGAATATTTACTTTAAAATCTAGAGTTCTGGTCTCTTGAAAAAATTCTTAGGAAGGCAACTCTGAGCCAATATATTCAGACAACAATCATCTAAAGCTATGGTAAGACCATCCTGTTTCACTCAACATGCTCTCAGTCCTCGGAGCCACCAGAGCCTTCTGTGGTGTCATCTCCCTACCTTTTGACTTGGGCTCCTCTAGAACAGATATCAGGTTTTTGTCATCCATGAATCTTCAGTTCCTAAAAACAAATTTACAGAAGAGAGTGAATAAATATGTGATGAATGAATGAATGGGCACAAGCTTGATGATAAGCTTCTCTTGGCTTGGATAACTTAATTCCAAGTTTTAAAAAAGCCTGGTCCTGGGTATAGGAAACATGGGGTCTTATCCTGGTTCTGTGACTGATATGTTTGGCTATATCACCTCACTTCTCAGAGTCAAAGTTATCTTAACTACAAAACGTGTTATGAGGATGGATTTGTGTCTAAATTCTTCCATCTTGGACAGTGTGGTGGCTTTAGGCTACAGGTGGGCATTTGGGTTTCGTTCTTTTTTTTTTTTTTTAATGTTTATTTATTTTGAGAGATAGAGAAAGAGACAGAGCACAAGCAGGGGAGGGGTAGAGAGAGCCAGAGACACAGAATCTGAAGCAGGCTCTAGGCTCGGAGCTGTCAGCACAGAGCCCAACGTCCAAGGTGGTGCTCCAACTCTTGAACTGCAAGATCATGACCTAAGCTGAAGTTGGATGCTTAACCGACTGAGCCCCCAGGTACCCCTGGGTTCCATTCTTAAATTATATGTGGAGAAGAGGCTAATGTGAAATTCAGTCCCAACCAGCCTCTCTCTAAGCCCCACACCTCAGAATGCCATCTGTTATCACGGCAATTTGGAATCTTAGCCTGAGCTGAGGAGGTGGCTGACTCTCACAGTCTCAGAGTGGCAAGTGTTTATGGAGGCAGACTTGGCCAACTCCTTTAGTTAGACCTCACAGAGGATGTTCAAACACCTTAGACTAGTGCAGAAGGCTATTTAGCCTAAGATCCCTGCCAGTTAACCCTGTGACTCTCCCCTTCCCACCAATAATACTCAATTTCCCACGCTGCCCACGAGCACCATGTTGTTTTTCCCCTCTCTGCCTTAGTATGTGCTGTTCTCTCTCCTTTATCTCACTCTGCCATTGTCAATTCCTACTGTGCCTTTAACACCCAATGGAAGGGATCCCTCTGGAAAGTTATCCTAGCCACTGTCCCTGTCCCCTTCTCCAGGCCTGATGCTTCACTCTCTCCTTGCTCTTCCCTTTAACTTTGTCTTGTACAAGTGCTCACTCCTTTATGTGTTTGTTCCCCTACTGAACTGAGGTCTCCTTGAGGGCAAGAATCTAGAACATGTCACAGAAGCACAATGTATGTTGAATGAAGGCTGACCAGCCCTAAACCCCAGATATGCTGAGATGATTCTGCTTGTCAGAGAAGAGCTGACCATTCAACCCTTACCCTACCCACGTTCCCCCTCCCCCATCACACACAGTTCTGCATTTTGAAATGCAGAGCTCATTGCGGATATTTAGAATGACAAATGATGTTTGCCAGTGGCTGAGTATCCTGTGTCTCAACATCAGTGCTTCATAACACTGTGGATTGTAGGGATTATGTGTAAGTGATTTTTTGTGTGTAGCACTTAACAATAACAGCATGGTGTAGGACAGTATTTCCTAAACTGTTCTGAAAAATCCTTTAATCCTCTTATGGAGAATGTAAATAGACACTGTATTAAAAATGTAATCTGGGGGCACCTGGGTGGCTCAATTGATTAAGCATCTGACTTCTGTTAGGGTCGTGATTCACATGGTTCCTGAGCTGGAGCCCCGCTTCAGATGAGCCCCACTTCTCTCTCTCTGACCCTCACTCACTACGCCCTCTCTCTTTCTCTCTGTCTTTCAAAAAAGAAAAAAAAAAGTAATCTGGTCTGGGGCAGCTGGGTGGCTCAGTTGGTTGAGTGTCCAATTCTTGATTTTGGCTCAGGTCATGACTTCACGGTTTATGAGTTCGAGCCCTAAGTTAGGCTCTGTGACTGCAGTACAGATCTTGCTTGGGGGTTCTCTCTCTTCTTCTTTCTCTGCTCCTCCTCCGTGCTCTCTCTCTCTCTCTCTCTTTAAAAATAAATAAATAAACTTAAAAAAAAAGTACTCTGGTCAAAAAAGTTTGGAAATGTCTGGAAACTATATTCCTCTCTTAGAAGGAAACATTTATTAGCATATTAAAGACTCAGAATTCTAGTGATAAACATCATGGTTTAATTTTGTTTCACCCAGTGCTTCCAAAGTAGTGTTGAGGAAGAACACTGAATTAGAAGTGAGAAGACCTGAGTTTTCACTTCCCCTCTTTCACTAATGCAAATGTGTGATCTTGAACGAGACACTTCCCCTTTTGAAGCCTCAAATTCCTCATTTGTACATTGAAAGAATTGAAAAGGAAAATCTAAATGACAAGGCTGGATTAGATTATTTTCTAACAATCCTCCTAATCCACTTTCTATCCTGCTCCAAGGGATGAACAACTCCAGCTTTGAAGCCTTTGCCGGGGCTAAAAAGCTCACACAATGGGTATTTAGCAACGTGGTCTCAGCTCTGCCTTGCCCCACCCCAGGATCAACTGAGCAGGAGTTTGGATGTTCTCTTAACACAGCTGTTTCTCTCAGTTGACTAGATCTGAAGGGGAATTATCTGGCAGTTCTGAGCTGATTGTGCCAACTCCAGGATGGCCTTCAACACTGTAACAAGCCAAAATCAGCCATCCACTCATCCTCTCCTCCTTTGCAAGGCATTCACCATTGCAAAATCATTGCTCAGAATGTCCAAAAAACAATAGATTTGACATAAAGTGAAACCCTGGATTCAGGAAGAGCTTTAAGGTAGGAGAGATTTGATAACAACCATCAATCAGGACTGTGAAAACACCAAGCACCTGCAGGGAAACCAGATACCCAAGAATGTAGTAAGGGGAGTAAGATCCCAAGTTCCCTTGGTCTTGAGAGAAAACGTAGCCAGTTCGTTCCCTTTAAAGTGTGTCTGTGGAAAGGAAAGCAAGTCTGGCTCAAGTCAGATTTTGGTGTCATGGAGTTCATGTGGACAGGGGTCAGCCCATTCCCACTGATGGGGGCCCTATTAGCATGATGCCACACTCAGAGCAGAAAGCCTATACTTCCCGCTCCAGAGGATAGCCCCCAAATGGCCACTGTTTAAGGCCCATATTACACATAAGCAGAGTGGTGTTTCTCTCTGAATACCATCTCAGCAAAGTCAGAAACACCATTACTCAGCATAATCTGTAGCCAAGATTTTCCTCGTGTGTATGGTTCACCCAGTCCAGGATCCTTCCTTCTTTCCTTTTTTCTGTCCCGCAACATTACAGAACATTTGTTAAATGACAAAACTAAAACAAGTTAGTAATAACTTTGATGTCCTTTATTCAAGGGAAGACAATCCATGGATTGCAGGTGCACAGGACCTAACAAGCAGTGAAGCTCTCTTCCCCAGGGATTTTGGGCAAGGGTGAGTCATACAGAGCGTTAGAAGAGGCACTGAGGAAACAGGCTAGGTGGTGGGGGATTTCCTTATCCTTATAGGCTAGCAGGTCTTATTTTCTAGGGTAAGGTAAGCTAGTGAAAGCTGAGTTGGAGGATTGTGATTGGCGTTAGTTTTTTAAGGCAGTGAGGGGTCTCCCTCATTGCAGGTTGACTCTGATTTAGATTTTTATGCTGAGCCATGGGGGCAGCTTCCATATTGTGGATCCTGGTATGTAAATTAACTTTATCACTGTATTTCAGGACTTGCACTGGGCATGATGATTAGTCATGGAGCCAGAGCGGATGTATACAGCATGACTCCTAATAGGGATTGAGTTCAAAAGTTAATGTTTAGAGCAAAAAATCAAGTATTATCAGAATTACCTTTGAAAATATTTTAAATCATCCACATGGGTATTGAAATGGTCACACTCTGTGAAGCCCAGGACACTTGAGGGACTTGGGTTTTAACTGAGGGATAATGAATGTCATTCACCCTACATTTCTCCAGGCCATTGATCAGCTCAATGTGTGGAATGGTACTACTTAAATCGCTATTTCTTGCTCAGAGCCTTGTTTTGTTTTGTTATTTTGGCTGAAATTGACTTTGTATAAGCTAAATATGTATATGACACCATTCAGTGAAATACATAGAAAAAGTATCTACAATCATTTTACTAATAGAGGTTACCCCTTGGGTGTGGACTGAGATCTGAGGTACTAGAACAAAAAGAGGGTCAAAAAGGACTTCAGTCTTCTCTGTAGTGTTTTTATCATCATTTTTAAAAAATATTTATGTCTTATTTTGAGAGACAGAGAAGAGAGCAAGGGCTCACACAAGCAGGGGAGGAGCAGAGAAAGAGAGGGAGAGAGAGAGACTCTCAAGCAGCTCCACACCCAGTGCAGAGCCTTGTGTGGGGCTCAATCTCTCGAACCATGAGATCATGACCTGAGCCAAAATCAAGAGTCAGACACAACCAATTGAGCAACCCAGGTTCCCCAGCGTGAAAATAAACAGCGATAAGATAGTAACAGCAGTGTGCCGGAAGCAGGCCTCAGGGTGGGGGAACAATGAAATTTTCCCTGCTACTTAATCTCATCCCCGTGTTTTTGTTCTGTGCTCAAGGGAAACAAGGTTGATGTTTTGCTTATTCCGCTTCAGGATGACCTAGATAAAGCTTGGGCTGTTTGGCTTGTCTTGTCAGTTCCCTCCCTGCCCCAGGGAAGGGCAGTTCTTTTAGTATATAGATAAGTGAGGAGCATTGACACTGGGCAGGGGACATCTGCATGAGTTTTTTAACCTGCTATTTCTTTCTAATCTGGTGTTACTTCTGCCATCACAGGGATGTTGCTAAGGGTGAGAGGTGCCCTTGGATCATCGCAGTTGTGTTGGCTCACCCACGTACCCACCTTGGCAGCGTAATCACTTCCTCTTTATCCTTTGTGAGGTGGAATGGACAGGAATTATTATTCCCATGTTATGAACTTGGGAACAAAGGCAAAGCATAAAACTCAGAAGCAGAGGTGTATACCCAACACTGGGTTGGTTGCCCGCCAGTCTAAGGCCTTATCCATCTGACTACTCCTCATGTTCTTACTGACCACCTCAGAAGGTGGTTATGGATCAAATGAGTGCAGAACTCTGAATCCATAGTAACAGAACCACAGAAAGCCCACTGTGTGAATATTCAGATCATTTTCCTGACACAGGCTGTAGTGTGAATTCTGTCTCAGGCCTAGTGGGAAAACTCTACAACTTTTTTCCTGAGAATGAGGAACTTCTCAGTTGAAGGTTGTGCTTGGTATAGTAAAGATTGCAGGCTCAAGCTTCGCTGGAACCCATCACATTTTGCCTGTAAGATACTGGACAGTTCACTTGACCTCTCTGAATTCCAGCTCTTTATCTGTCAAAGGGGAAAAATACTACCTACTTCATTGGATGACTATGAGGAATGAATAGAAGCTAGATGCCTGACCCAAAACAGGCACTCATCATACATATTAGTCCCATTCATTCTCTGGGTCTTTCCTAATGGAGCACTGGCCATGAAAATATCTGGTAGGACCAACCTGGTTTGATGAGTTAGCCTAGTGGGGACAATAAAACCCACAAGTCATTTGAAACATTACTATCTGCATCCATTGAGGGAATATTCACTCAAAAGTGCCTCTTTTCAGGCTCAGCTTGGCCTGTGAGAACACAAGGAGGAAGAGGAGGAGGTGGAGAAAGAAACCCCCCTAAGGGCATTGTTTTTACAGACTTTTTTTTTTTTTTTTTTTTTGGTACATGAAGAGAAATTAAGATCAGTTGGCCAGGGCTGTGGACATCCTGTACTCATCTTTTCTTTGGATACATGTCAAGAAAGGATATGATGCTTCTTTCAGTGTTTGATGTTGGCTATGACCATGGGGTGTAGTTTTTCATTGACTTTCTCCTGGATGAAGGTATTTGAAGACAGAGGACTTTAGTCATCAAGATTTTCAGGCCTCTGGCTCAGCAATAAAATGAAATGAGGGCCATGGTAGCATTCACATTAAATGGTTTTCCTCTAGTGTTAATACTGGAGCTTGCTATTCCTGAATATCTTTATTTTTAAATTGGCTGAAGCCCTTTGGTTGCCATAACAAAATTCAATTAAATTTGGCTGAAGGGAAAATTGAGAATTTTATGTATATGTAGGTTAAAAATGATTAAAGAAGATGATTTAAGTGATACAAACAAAGTTTATTTTAACCACTTCATGAAGCAAGTAGTCTCCACTCCCAAGGGTCTAGAGAACTGAAAAATGGGGAGGAAGGCAGGAAGTTTTCACACTTTATCACAGGATAAAGAATAAAGAAAACGCAGGAGAGGCACCTGGGTGGCTCAGTTGGTTAAGCGTCCAACTTCAGCTCAGGTTATGAGCTCATGGTTTGTGAGTTCAAGCCCCACGTCAGGCTCTGTGCTGACAGCTCAGAGCCTGGAGCCTGCTTTGGATTCTGTGTCTCCCTCTGTCTCTGTGCCACCCCTGCTCACACTCTTTGTGTCTTTCAAAAATAAACAAGCATTAAAAAAATGCAGGAAAAAATAGAAAATATATGATTGGCTGGGGCCACAGTCAACCTTGTTTGGGGTGAGAAGGAACAAGGAAATATGCATAGACCCAAGAGTTGGCTTGGTGTTTGAAAATTGTTTGACTGGATATACTGTGTTTCTGTTCAAGTGGAGCATTTACAGAGACATGAAAGTTATTTAGATTCTGTTTGCTGACAGCTCTATCTTGGGCCTAGAAATTTATTTTAACATATACATGTATATTGTATATACATATTCATGTATATGCATATCGATATATGCATATGTGTATTCTATGTATGCAAATTATGTATAAAGATATGTACAGGGATATGTCATAAAACTGGAATATAAGAATATAGTAAAGCTGAAGGAAAGGCCTAGAATAAGGAATTGCAAAGCCATTGGGATATCTCCCTGGAAGTTCCTTGGGTTCTACTCTTCTCCCTGCCTCCCCTCTTCCTCCCCTCCCCTCCCTGCTGCCAGTGGAATATGGTTGTTAATCAGCCTTCTAAGAAAGTGATTGATGCTTATGGTTCTAACCATCTCTGAATCAGAGCTGTCTAGATCACAAATCCCAGTTCCTGAGGTGGGTAATTGTCCATCCTGGGCCAATGAGCTATTACAGCCAGGAGAAATGAGATACACAGTGGGGACACAGCTGCTGGAACCCATCCATTGTGAGCAAGGAAGCCACAGTCATTACAATTTATGACCAAGAACTGGAGACCCATTCTAGTCTGGCTATCAATGCTGCAAATGGAAAGCAAAAAATTACTAAATATGAGCAAATATAACCAAAATGACCAGAGTCATGACTGAGAAGAATAAATAAATCGTAGGATGCTTAAAGGACTAAGCCACCCAGGTACCCCCAAGCAAAGGTCTTTAAGGCAAACAATACAACAAGTACAGAAAATTTTAATATGTAATCATAGAAGAGAGTTCAAAGCCACATAGCCAGAGACATATTTGCTAATGTTAGTGTTTAAATAAAGTTGCTAGGGGCACCTAGGTGGCTCAGTTGGTTAAGCATCTGACTTCAGCTTAGATCAAGATCTCACAGTTTGGGGGTTCAAGACCCACATTGGGCTCTGTGCTGACAGCTCAGAGCCTGGAGCCTGCTTCAGATTCTGTGTCTCCCCCTCTCTCTGCCCCTTTCCTGCTGCACTCTGTCTCTCTTCCTTTCTCTTAAAAATAAACATTAAAAAAACTTTTAAAATAATAAATAAATAAATATTTAAAAAATTAAATAAAGTTGCTAATATTTAAAAATCTAAATATTTCATACCAAATTTTGTTTTATAGCTCCTCTTAAAAAATCAGAAGGCCTGGCAAAACTGGGTCCACAGTCTTGTCTGGAAATCATCACTGGAGCTGAGAGGTGGATGTCCCCTTGGAAGGGCTAGGTGGTCTCTAGTTTGTTCCCTGCCCTGCCCAGCAAAGCAGGCTTCAATCACTCCATGGGTGTTGGAATATCACGATACTACCAGGGCCAGTCCCTCCTGAAACATCTGGCTCTTTAAAATGGAAACTGTTGAAAGAAAGAAAGAAAGAAAGAAAGAAAGAAAGAAAGAAAGAAAGAAAGAAAGAAAGAAAGAAAGAAAGGGAGAGATGGAGAGAGAGAAAGATAAAGAAAGAAGGAAAGGGGCGCCTGGGTGGCTCCAGTTTGTGGACCACCAGTTTGTGGTCGGTTAAGCGTCCAACTTCGGCTCAGGTCACGATCTCGCGGTCCGTGAGTTCGAGCCCCGCGTCGGGCTCTGGGCTGATGGCTCAGAGCCTGGAGCCTGCTTCAGCTTCTGTGTCTCCCTCTCTCTCTGCCCCTCCCCCGTTCATGCTCTGTCTCTCTCTGTCTCAAAAATAAATAAAATGTTAAAAAAAAATTTTTTAAAGAAAGAAGGAAAGAAAGAAAGAAAAGAAAGAAAGAAAGAAAGAAAGAAAGAAAGAAAGAAAGAAAAAGAAAGAAAGAAAAGTATTTGTCGAATACATTTTCTCTGACCTTGTTTAAGGAAAAACGTGTTTAATTAGTTGAAATTTTGGTACTGAAAGAGGGTTTCAACTGCCTTCATTTTCACCCCAAACTTTCTAATTAAGTTCTTTCCAGTATATCTCTCAATTTAGGCAAAAGAATGAAGGCAAAGCATCCCCTGATGGGAACAGAAACTACCCCCTCTAGTAATAAGGACTGCCCTGAGCCAGCAAGACCCTGCCCATGATGATGATCCATTTGACCTTCAATGCCCACGTGCACTACCAACAAACTTTGTCTCACATTTTCCTTATATAAACCTGGAAGTATTTCCTGCACTTTGCAGATAGTCTTTGAGCCTCCAGCCTGCTGTCTTTACAGTGTTGACTTCTCTGAAATAAATTCTTTTCTTGGGGTGCCTGGGTGGCTCAGTTGGTTAACCAACTGACTCTTGATTTCAACTCAGGTCATGATCTCACAGTTTGTGAGTTTGAGCCCCACATTGAGCCCCACAATGGGCAGTGCAGACCCTGTTTGGGATTCTCTCTCTCTCTCAAAAAACAAACATATAAATAAATAAACAAACTTAAAAAAGATAAATTTCTTTCTTGTTTCAACTCCACTCATCTCTCTGTCTTTGGATGCTGTCAGCGGCAAGTGGCCCATCTTGGTCTATGTGGGATCCTGGGAGCCAGGTGCTCTTGCATCCTGGGCACCCTGGCTACAGTACACTATTTTTGTAGAAAATTAAGGCAAAATGAAGGCAGGACTGTAAGCTTTGAGAGGGTTGGGACTGTGTCTGCTTATTTACAGCTGAGTCTCCCGTGCCTAGAAAATCACTGATGCCCATAAATATAGGAGGAGGGAATGAAGACATAATGTGGCATGCACTAACCAAACATTTTACGGAAAAACAGGGCAATCCTGCCTGTACATGAAGAAAAACAGCACAAAACTTTCTGACATGTGTCACTGACTGCAGGCATGAGGCCACAAAGATAAGAGAGAATCATGATAGAAAACTGAGCTGGACTTAGAACTCTGCTTACTAAAGCACTGTGGCAAATAATAGCATTTCCAGGAAGAGTTTTTAGTTATGTGGGAAAAAAGAAATATAAATAAGTAAAATGATTCCATAAACTTGTACACTATATAAAATGTCCTTAGAAGTAAAATAAAAATTACTCTGGGGATCTCTAGTAATGGAGGTGTCTAAATACTTCTCTTGGATTTGTAGGGGCCAAGGGCAGGCCACACCAAGATGGGCTGCTTTAGTATAAAGATTATTTTGAGTTAAAAGCAGTCAAATGGAGCACCCATCTGGCTTAATTGGTAGAGCATGCAACTCTTGATCTCAGCGTTTGAACCTTATGTTGCACGTTGTAAGAAGTGAGATGATTCATTTTCAGAAATACCAAATAAAAGCTGTGTTGTCTAGTAACAATAGGTTTACAACCTATTGGAAATATGTACAAACTGGCCCTCCATCCAACAATGGAGTCCCAAACCCTTAAACATTTCACTTCCTGGTTCTTCCCCTCTCCATTTTGTGGGCTTTTCACGGGCTTTGCAAGAAGCATGAGCCAAAGAACTGAAGTCTCTGAGTCACCTTAAGAAATGTACATTTGTTCCAATCAGACTGCTTTTTGGCCTTACATGGGCATAGGCGACTTCTGGGTAAGGCTGTAACCTTTGTAGTACTCAGGCAATGAGGAATCAGGGGAGGGTCTTGCGTGCTAGGAGATAAATTGCCTGCTGTAGCCTCCCCAAGTGTGCCTGTCCATCAGACACCTGCTCTCCCAAGAATGATGATTAAAGCCTCACTTCACTGTGCTTCGAGTCCCTTCTTTGATTGGGTCACTGGGTTTATTTCTCACAGGTGTGGAGCCTACTTAAAAAAAATCAAGACCCAGTAGATCCAGGTAAAGTTCTTTATCTCCCCCACAACTAAATAAAGAGAACTTAGAAGACCTGCTCCAGGAAGAGTACTACCTCCATAGATAACTACATTATGATATGAACTAGATGTAGAAGACAGGGAGGAACCTAGCAAGGCCTGTTTGAGCAAAGTTCTCTCTGATGTGGAGAACAAAGGGAAAAGAAAAAAAAATTAAACTTCCTTACAGCTTACAGCCCTTTGACAAGTAAGTACTTGAGACAAGCAAAGTGACCTTCTTCAAGGAGCTTAGCTGCCTCAATGTTAATACTTTGCTAAAGGCAAAAGGCAACCTTAGCCTGACATTAGGCCGACTTCCAGGATCCTGAAAAAAACCCCTTTAGAAACTTGCTTTACTTCTACCACCCCTGCCCCGCCCCCTGCCCAAGATATGTTTTAGCAATCATTCTCTAAACATAAGGCCCACTGATATACATGTGAAGGGTCTCGTGATTAAGAGTTTACTAGACAGTAGTAAATGACCTTTTCTTAACAGCAGCTAGCCCCTCAAGGTCATTTCCAGCAAGCTGGAAAGCTTGCTTTCAGGGTTCAAATTCCTTAGAGAGTTATGCCATCTCTAACCCCTCCCAGTTTGAAACTATACACTCAGTCACTCCTCACAACCTCAGTTCAGCTCTTTCTGCCCATGGGTCCCAACCTTGCACTTTAATAAAAACCACCCCCCCACCTTATTAATTTTTTTTTGTAAGAAATTCTTTCTTGACCCTTCACTCCCCAACATTTCACATCACTCTCTGTCCCATTGTTTCGGAATGGCCAGAAAACATTTGTTTACCAAATATTTACACTTTTTCATCTTCCTAAGGATTGTATTCTTCCCCCTTTGAAGAACCCGATCCCTACCCATTTCTCCTTAGTTCAGAATGACATATATACCTCATTTTGGAGGTCTTTGGAATTTAAATGTCTGTATGGATTCCCTGTAAGTACACTATTAAATTTTATTTTCTCTTGTTAATCTGTTTCGTGTCAATTTGACTCTTAGTCCCGTTAGAAGGACCTTTGAGGGGACAGGAATTCTTGCTCCTCAACAGATCATTTAGCAGTGAGCTGCCAGGAGGTTAAGAGGCTGGATGGAATGAGCTTTGAATGAACTTCGTGACGTTCTCATATAGAGAAACTAAGGCACCGAGGCAGGGACTAAGTCAATTGGACACAGTATATCTGTGACCCTGGCAAGTCAGGAGCTAGAGGTCCCAATCCTTAGTCTACTTTCAAGATACCAAAGAACTATTTCCAGTCAGATTTCATTTTGGGGGGTGAGGTGGCAAAAAGGAGAATGGTGATGGCCTTTTCTGATTCTAGGAAGCAGGTCCAGAGGCCTGTAAGGCCATAGCCAAAGGTGATAATCCTATTTGTCATCACTCTGAATTATATCTGGGCTGTATGCATGGAGCTGACTGATGACTCATATAAAGCTTGGAGACTTTGGCATCTCCTTTACCTAGGTACAGTCAAGATTTTCTCTTGTTTTTTTTCTTTAATTTTTTTAATGTATTGAGAGAGAGAGAGAGAGAGGGAGAGAGAGATAGCAGGGTAGGGGCAGAGAGAGAGTGAGAGAGAGAATCCCAAGCAGGGATTCTAGACAACGGGGCTCGATCTCATGACTAAAATCACATGAGCTGAAATCAAGAGTTGGACGCTTAACTGACTGAGCCACCCAAGTGCCCCAAGATTTTCTTGTTTTGCTATACTGAGTGATAATTGTGATTCCATCTTACTTGAATGGAGTGTGTTCTGGGGACAAGGGAGAGAGTGCTGCTTTGCACATTGTAAGTCAAGGCTGACCCTTCTATGACTATTGTTGCGTATTGGGTAAGTGCCTGTCTTCTGAGTTTCTTAGAGGGTGCAGAGGAGGAAAATTCCAAAGATAAAACAAAAGCAATGACTCTCAATGAGATAAAGATGTTCTCAGGCAGCCTGAGTGAAACTCTTCATGTCCTGCTGCTGGTACCTTGCCCCCAATCCCAGCCAGTTTGTCAAGTTCTGAGCTACTGCTGCAGGCCTCAAAATCCAGCCTCCAAGGCTAGAAGACTAAGGAGATGCCCTGAGGGTTAAGGCCTTTGGCATGTGTCTTCGTCAAAAATATGATCTTGGGTTCACATGGAGTGTTTTTGATGCCACAAGACCAGACTAAAGGAACAGATCAATTCTAGAAGGTGTTGGCCTTTGAGAACAGGTGTCATAAAGCAAGGATGTCCTGCTCATTTTTCTTCAAACATTTAAGAAATATTTATTAGGCACCTACTAATTGTGGCAGGAAATGTTCTCTGTCCTGGGACACATCAGTGAACTAAATTTACAGACAGAAATCTCTGCTCCATAGGCTTACATTCTTGTGGGGATGGATGAGCCCCATGAAAATTTTCACAACTTCTTTGTCACTTCCTGTCCTGCTCCTGTCATCTCCTCCAGAGATAATCTGGGAAAACCAGATGAGACTCATCACACACTTATTTTGAGCTACCTTGGGAGAAGTCATATGATGGAGGAGGGCTGCTGTGGGTCTGAGATTATGCACAGGTTTGAATTGTCTAGTGAGACAGAGAAACTAAAGGAACCCCATGAAAAACTGCTTTCTTCACTCCTTTCCCTGCTTCTGTTCTTGCTAGAATCTGCACCCTACCCCCTTACATATGCCTCACAGAACAGGTAATGTATGTCCTCCTTGTAAAGGTCAAGGAGTTAATGACCTCTTTGGAGTCTTCCAGCACAATAGATAACATCTAAGGAGTGACCAGGTGGGGTCATCATGAACCTGTTTTCCAAGACCACTGACTCATCAAGACCTGACTCCAGGGCATAAGTGACCTATGAAGAACATTTAAACACTCCTCTTTGTTCCTGGATGAATGAGAAGATATGTGCACCAGACCACAATCCTAAATAAAAACCCCAGACCCCAAGCAAGGATGAAACTCACTCACCTTTCCAGAGAGTCTCCAGGACACTCTGTATCTTCACTCTCACCATGTCTTCAATAAACTCTATTCTCACTTCCTCTTGCCTCACCTTTGATTTCTATCCTGTGCAAAGCCAAGAACCCTCTTGGCTGGTCCTGTGGTACCTTCTCTGGGTCCTTGAACCCGGCCAGCCTATATCATCTAGCTTTTTTTTTTTTTTTTTTTTTTTTACTGCTTATTGCTCACACTTTTGAATAGCATTGTCTTGCCAAGAATGACACAAGCTCCATTTTAACTGATGAGCTTGGGGTTTGAGGCCTAATATAGGCAACATTTTATAAGTCTATGGAGCAACCAACACCCCCAGATTTTTCTGGTCACCCTCCTTGCATTTGCAAAGCTGAACCAAGAAATTAGCTTTGACTGGGGTCTTGCACACCCACAGGCCTCACCCTTGTAATGTAAATAGTTGCCAGAGACCCTGTCCAAGAGTCTGGCTGCACAGTCCAGAATGAAGACACAGACTCTGGGGGGCAGAGTTTGGTTAATTACTAAGTTATTTTTTTTTTAGAAAGAGAGAATGTGTGAGTGGGGGAAAGGAGCAGAAGGAGAAAGGGAGAGAGACAGAGAGAGAGAGACAGAGACAGAGAAAGAGAGAGAATCTTAAGCAGGCTCCATGCTCAGGTCAAAGCCTGACTTGGGCATGATCCCATGACTATGGGATCATGACCAGAGCTGAAATCAAGAGTCAACAAACTGAGTCACTCAAGTGCCCCCTAAATTATTTCTTGCGTAATTATTTATTAAGCACCCTTGGTTTAGGTACTAGGGATGTAAGAGTGAACTTTAATGGATAAAGAGTCCTGGTCTTCATGGAAGTGACAGGTCATTGAGGGTGTGGGAAGGGTGTGGGGAGAAAAGATAAACAATGATGCTCATCAATGTCTTCTACAAATAGCACTTTTCAAATTCCAGTGTGCAATCCAATTACTTGGAGAGCTTATTAAAGCAGATTGCTGGGCTCCATGCCCAGAAACTGATTCAGTAGGTTTATGGTGGAGTCAAAGAATTTGCATTTCTAGCAAATTCTCAGGTGATACTACTTAAAATGTACTTTGCACAAATCATAGAAATCCAAGGTCACTACCTATAAGATGAAGGATTTAGTACCTTATGTGCTCCTCTAAGTATGGTTCCCCAGACTCCCTGGTGATCTTTATGAAAAGTACAGAAAGAAGTGGATTCTTGGTCCTTCCCCTAAAGGGAAGTTGTTCAGCTAATGAAAAAGAAGGGATTACTTACATATAGAGAAATGACCATGTGTTGCTATGTTAAAACCTTTAAGGAATTAAATATTGATGAGAAATAATATATTGATTGAACTAAAGGTGTTTACAATAATAACATTCAATGTTATGAGGTGGAGTTCATACACTATTGGTATGAGCATAAACAGCAATGTGTAACAAAAGCTATATTATCTTTTTAATGTTTATTTATTTGGGGTGGGGGGAGGGGCAGAGAGAGAAGGAGAGAAGGAGAATCCCAAGCAGGCTCTGAGCTGCCAGCACAGAGCCCAATGTAGGGCTCGAACACATGAGCTGTGAGATCATGACCTGAGCCAAAACCAAGATTCAGTGACACAACCAACTGAGCCGCCCAGGCACTCCATACCAAAATTCTTTACAATAATGCTTTTAATTCAGTAATTCCTCATTTGAAAATTTGTATTAACTAACTAACAGGCAGTAAGAAACAATAGATCTCTGGGGCACCTGGGTGGTTGAGTTGGTTAAGCATCCAACTTCTGCTCAGGTCATGATCTCGTGGTCTGTGAGTTCCAGCCCTGGTGAGCTGACAGCTCAGAGCCTGAAGTCTGCTTAGCATTATCTGTCTCCCTCTCTCTGCCCCTCCCCAACTCATCCTCTCCCTCTCTCTCTCAAAAATAAAAAAAAGGAAAAAAGAAATAATAGAGCTCATATACCATCTACCCAATTTCCTCCAATGTTAACATCTCACAAACTATAGTACAATATCACCCAGGATACTGACATCAACATAATCCATAATCTTGTTCAGATATCCCATTTTACTTGTACTTATTTATGCATGTGTATATGCATATGTGTGTATTTAGAGATAAACAGTTTTATCACATTGTATAGGTTTGTGTGTCCATCACCAGTCAAGATACAGAACAATTCCATCATCACAAAGTTAAGTTATTTTGCTGTTTTATAACCACACTCACCTTGCAATGTCATAAATATTTAGCTATAAGTATGTTTCTTGTAGTAATCTTTTTAATAGGTAAAAAAAAGAAAAACAAAATAGCTTCAATATTCATTAATAGGATATTGATTACATTAATTAATGCATATCCATAAAATAAAATTACAGGGACACCTGTGTGGCTCAGTCAGTTAGGCATCCAATTCTTGATCTCAGCTCAGGTCATGATCTCACAGTTCGTTGGTTTGAGCCCCACGTTGGGCTCTGTGCTGACAGCACAGTGTCTGCTTGGGATTCTGTCTCTCTCCTTCTCTCTCCCCCTCCCCTACTCTTTCTCTCAAAACAAATAAACTTTAAAAAAACAAACAAACCATGCAAACCTTAAGTTTGATAGCACATTATCCAGCAACTTACAAAGAGGTTTATAATATATTCAGTAAAAATAATCTTGCAAGTGTATTTTTATTTTCTCCTTTTTCACTTGTTCATATTTTCTGATAGTTTTATAATTACCACATATTACTCAAAAATTGTTTTATTGTGGTAAAATATACATAACATTTTGAACGTACAGTTCAATGGTATTAAATACATTCACATTGTTGTGAAACCATCACCACTATCCATCTCCAGGACTTTTTCATCATCCCATACAAAAACTCTGTACCCATTAAACAGTAACTCTCCATTCCCCTCTCCCTCCAGATCCCGGCAAGCACTGTTCTGGTTTCTGTCTCTGGGTATTTTACTACTCCAGGCACCTCATGTAAGTGAAATCATATGATATGGTCCTTTTGTGACTGGCTTATTTCACTTAACATAACATCTTCAAGTTTCATCCATGGTGGAGCATGTACGTGATGCCACACTGATTAGTAATCCATAGGCTACCATTAGATACAAAGTCACTTATAGTAAGCCTCATATTTGTGAGATTTTTGCATATTTTTACCGTGAATTGCAATGCCAAAGGTAAGTCAAGTCTGAAGTACCAAGGCTAAACCATTTTTTGTACTGAATTCGGTGGGGGTGACCTGGTAGAAGGAAGGTTAGTTTAGGCCAGGGAAATGACATTCATGAGGACTGAAAAGTGGAGACCCACACAACACAAGTGGTGACAAGAAGCCAGTCCACCTGGCTATGCTCAGGAGCCTGAGCAGGGCAATACTGAGAAAAACACAGAAGATGCTACGGTTTGAATGTTTGTGTTACCCCCAAATTAATATGTTGAAAATCTTAATGCCAGGGGCGCCTAAGTGGCTCAGTTGGTTAAGCAACCGACTTCAGCTCAGGTCATGATCTCGCAGTCCATGAGTTCAAGCCTTGCGTCGGGCTCTGTGCTGATAGCTCAGAGCCTGGAGCCTGCTTCAGATTCTGTGTCTCCCTCTTTGCCCCTCCCCCACTCACACTCTGTCTCTCTCTCTCTCAAAGAATAAATAAACATTAAAAAAAATTTAGAAAATCCTAATGCCCGATGTAATGGTATTAGGAGGTGTCCTTTAGCAGGTGCTTAGGTCATGGGGGTGGAGCACTTATGATTGGGATTTGTGCTCTTATAAGATAATGTTCCCCTTATAAGAGATATCTCAGAGAGATCCCTCATCCTTTCTGCCATCTGGGGATACAAATAGAAGTCTGTGACCTGGAAGAGGGCCCTCACCCTACCAGGCCAGCACCCTGAGCTCAGATATCCAGTCTCCAGAACCATGAGAAATAAATCTATGTTGTTTGTAAGCCACCCAACCTGTGGCACTTTTGTCAAAGCAGCCTGAATGGACACATGATAAAGGCAAAGGTTGAGGGGCAAAATGTACATATAAACAGTTTCAGCGTAAATAAGAGATGCCATTTCAAGCCAGAGGTAATTGAAGCTGATGAGATAAAACATATTCAAATTGTTGTTTAGAGAAAGAAGTACTGCTGACTTGTGCAGTTTGGATGGCAGGAGGCCGAGACAGGCATGCAGGGGAGGCACAACCTTTCCAGTTGGGTACAGATGGGTTCAAACTTGCCCTGTGAGGCTCACGGAGGCACCCACTCTCTACTGTACCAGTCAGGATTTGTTATGTAGACTGCATGCCTAGTTGAGAGAAGGAAACTGAATGTAACAAAAGGAAACTGTCAGAAAATGGAGCAGATTTAAAAAAAAAAAAAAAAAAAAAAAAAAAAAAAGAAAATGGAGCAGTCAGGGAAGGTCAGGATGAAGTGGAGCCTGGAGAACTTAGGAGAACCTTGCTTTTATGACCGTTGCTTGGGATTGAAGTAAAGGCAAAACCCAGGACAGATGCTGCAGCCTAGCTGGTGAGTCATGCCCTGAACACCGACTAGAGTCAAGAAGCTAGGGTGGGAGTTTACCTGCCTAGTCTTGTTCTGGTTCCTTGATATCTTCTTCACCATATAGTAAGAGAGTCAAAGGAGCTGAGAGCAGATGTGAAGAAGGGCTGGTGTTTTAGAAGAGATCCATGGGGACAATGGGAAGCTCCCCTTTTGTTTCACCCCAACCAGCCCAAGGTTATAATCCTGGCCTGGGGAATAGCTATCAGAATGGACAGGAAAAGGCAGACTCAGATGACGAGGAAAAACCACAAGATTAACAAAACATCTCATAGGGTGAAGGACTTTGGAAGCTACCTAAGGTCAACTTCTCACCTAAAGAAAACGATTACTAACATTCTTGAGGACCTCCTTCACATTAGGCTGTTCTAACTGCTTTAAATGTAAGTCTTTTGATTCCCTCCAGAGTCTTGGGGACATTATGACCCCTGTTTAGAGATGAGGCAGCAGAGGTTAGGCAGCCTGCCTGAGGCAGCAGATGGTGAGTGGTAGAATCTGGATCAGAACCTAGGTAGGTGCTCCATCAACACCTGTAGGTTGGCCATCAAGCAATTCTACTTTCTTTTAGGTATGAATATTTCTAGAGTCCAACTGCCCACTGAACTTCTATTCCCACATTCCTCCACTTATGCACAAAGGACAGAGCAAAATATTTCTTTCTGTTCCTATGCAGTATCCTTTTGGGTGACTAGGAACCTCTTTCTTGTACTCTGTCATTTTTCTACACTTCTGCCCATGCCCAACCTCAGGAGCCCACCCAGCTTCATCCCATCATATCATCTGTATTCAGGCCAGCAAGGGCCCGTCTGCCCCTCATGTCTGAGACTGCCAAGTCCCCTTGTCCTGGTCCTCATATTATTTCTTTTTTTAATGTTTTTTTTTTTTAACTATTTTATTATTTATTTTTGAGAGACAGAGCACAAGTCGGGGAGGAGCAGAGAGAGAGGGAGACACAGAATCCAAAGCAGACTCCAGGCTCTGAGTTGTTAGCACAGAGCCTGATGCGGGGCTCAAACTCACAAACTACAAGATCATGACCTGAGCCAAAGTCAGATGCTTAACCAACTGAGCCACCCTGGTGCCCCATCTTTTTTTTTTAATGTTTATTTATTTATTTTGAGAGAGTGAATGGGGAAGAGGCAGAGAAAGAGGGAGAGAGAAAATCCCAAGCAGGCTCCATGCTGCCAGTGCAGAGACCAACATGGGGCTCGAACCCAGAAAACACAAAGTATGAGATCATGACCTGAGCCGAAACCAAGGGTTGGATGCCTAACTGACTGAGCCACCCAGCCGCCCCATGGTCCTGATTCTTAACAGCAGAAGGGCCATTTAAAAGATAAACCTCTGTCTTGCTAATATTGCTTACCCTGGTTAGAAGAAAAGGAATGACCCAAACAGTCTGAAACTGGGGCCCTCTAGGCTGAAAATGAAAGTGCTAGGTACACTAAAGAAGTATATTATTATTTAAGGCAATATTATGAGTTCAGGTCTCTGGTTGGCCCATAGGGAAATTAATAAACTCTTCTTTGCCATCAGCAGCCCTCAGATTTCATGTTACAGGTGCTGGGAAACCAGGTTTCAAATACATTCAAAGTGGATAGCACATGATTCCAGTGGGTCTAGGGTCATTCAACAGAGGTGCTGGTATGTACACATTTGAGGCTTAGCAAGCTGTTTCCCTAAGATTCTTAGAGCAATTGAGAATGTCTTTTTGTTGAAATCCTCCTCCTCCTGGCAGGAATGAGAATGGAAAGAGCAAGTAGATGAGACAGGGACAGGGAACTCCAAATGACTGCACCTACCCAATGGTACAAACTCTAATCCTCAAAATTTCCTTATGTTCAGCAGAAATGCATTTTGCATTGAGTCTGCACTTTGAAGCCCACAGAGAAAGGACCTTCTCTTCCCAATGACAACCCTTTCTGAAGGAGAAAAAAAATCCCCATTTCCTTTACATATATGTGTGTGTTCATTCTACAATGCCACTTTCCAGGCCTCCATCATCCTGATCATCCTGCTCTGATTTATTCAAGTTTGCCAAAATACTTTTTAAAATATGGCACCAAGAGTTGAAAGATTATTTCCTCAGAGTAGTTAATGCTGCATACATAATGTCTGAACAAGGCAGGAGGAGACAAGAAATAGAAGTGATTTTAAGGAAGTGAGCTTGAGGACTGGAAAGATGTTATTGAAAAACTGCACATAGTGGTTCAGATGTAGGATAATTTGGGGGTGGCGATGTTTCCTGGTGGAAACAGGAAATATAGTCCTGAAGGGAGAAGAGATTAGGACTGGAGGTATAAAGAGTCTTCAGCCTAGATGTAAGCAGTGGGAGCTAATCCAATGAAGAAGGGGAAAACTCCCATTTGTGGAGGACAAGGATAATGAGGCTGTGCCAGACATTTTCCCAGGGTTAATGCCATCTAGACTGCACAATTTTGTAAGGAATCAGCCATCATGAGGGAGAGTGAGGCTGATAAAACCTAAGTAACTTTCCCAGGGCCATTCAACCACTAAGTGAAAGGGCTGGGACTCCGACTTGGGTGAGTTGTCAGGGAGTGTGATGAGAGCCTCAAGAACTTGTTCCCAAACCAAAGGAGTCAAGTATGAATTGCTGACGAGCACAAGTGCATGAAGGTTTCCTAGGTGGTCTGTGGACCAAGTACAGATTTAGTGCTTATGAAATAATAAAGTCTACAGTTTGCTGGGAGGCTGGGTAGCACAGAGCTTAATGGTTAGGAATACAGGCTGTAAAGAGACCTGGCTTCGAATCATAGCTTTGCCCTTTGTGTATTGTGCATTCATGGGAAAATTTCTCTACTTTCTACCTTTAGTTTCTTTGTCTGCAAAAGGCTATGAATAATACCAACTTTGTAGCATTGTTACAAGGACTAAATGAGATCTAGTTTGTAATGGATATTTTCATATATCTCTGTAAGTAAAATATATATAAAGAGTATATATGAGAAATGCTTACGTCATAGGCATTCAACAAAAGATAGTTATTTCTATGTAAATTATTCATTTGTCCTTGGCACTCAACATTGAGCCCCTTTTTATTTTAATTTTTCTTAATGTTTACTTTTTTAAACAATTTTTTAACATTTATTCAGTTTTGAAAGGGGGCAGGGGCAGAGAGAGGGAGACACAGAATTCAAAACAGGCTCCAGGCTCAGACCTGCCAGCACAGAGCCTGACGCAGGGCTTAAACTCACAAACCGTGAGATCATGACCTAAGCTGAAGTTGGTAGCTTAACTGACTGAGCCACCCAGGCATCCTGAGCCCCTTTATAAAATGGAGAATGAGGGGTGCCAGGGTGGCTCAGTCAGTTAAGCATCCAACTCTTGATTTCTGCTTGGGTCATGATCTGATGGTTTGTAGGGTGAGCCCTGCGTTGGGCTCTGCACTAACAGTCTGGAGCCTGCTTGGGATTCTCTCTGCGCCTCCTCTCCGCCCCTCCCACATGCTCTCTCTCTCTAAATAAATAAATAAACTTAAGAAAAATTAAAATGGATGGTAGCCTGGGTGGCTCAGTCCATTACGCGTCTGACTTCAGCTCAAGTCATGATCTCGTGGTTTGTGAGTTCAAGCCCCGAGTCAGGCTCCGTGCTGACAGCTTGGAGCCCGGAGCCAGCTTCTGATTCTGTGTCTCCCTCTCTCTCTCTCTGCCCCTCCACAGGTCATGCTCTGTCTCTGTCTCAAAAATAAATAAACATTAAAAAAAAAAAAAAGAAAGAAAAATTAAAATGGAGAATGAGGGGTGCCTGGGTGGCTTAGTCAGTTGAGTATCTGACTCGATTTTGGCTCAGGTCATGATTCCATGTAGCAGTAACCTCTGTGTTGGGCTCCATGCTGAATGTAGAGCTTGCTTGAGATCTCTTTTTACCCCTCTCCCCTGCTCATACTCTCTCTAAAATATAAATAAATAAATTAATTAATTAATTAAAATTAATTAAAAAATAAAAAATAAATAAAATAAAATGGAGAATGAGTGTGGTAGATTATACTGTGTCACCTTGGCTTAGCTTGAGCTACTTTTCCCAAAATTCCCTTCTGTGTGTGTTAGAAGATCCATGAGAGATTCTTGTGGCAGAGATCCTAGAGACTGAGGGCAGAAGTGAAGTAACAGCCATTTTTGTAGCTTACACCATTGTCATCTATTGGCTGGCTCACCTTGCTGCTGTGAAGATGCAGTCAGGCCTACGACTGCTCCAGCTTCCCCTGAGTCCTCCTCCAGCATCTCCGACTCCTGGGCCAGGTGTGTGTGTTTAGCTCTCTGATAAGGGTCCCAGCTTCTGCAGGATAATAACACCGTCAAGGTTGGAGGCAACAAAGACTGTCACGGTTTTATTTCATTTTTAGGGTCCAGCTTGTGCTTGCTCTCTTCTACCTTAGATTGGGCTTCTCTTCCCCACTGCCTGCCTGCTGACTATATTTATCTCCTAGTTAGGGTTGCCAGATTTAGCAAATAAAAATATAGGATGCTCAAATTAATTTCAGATAAGCAACAAACAATTTTTTAGTGTATATTTATCTATAATTCACATCTGACTGGGCATTCTGTTTTCGTTTGTTTGTTTGTTTGTTTGTTTGCTAATTCTGGCAACCCTAAGAGCAGAAGAGTAAGTGATTAGAGAAAGAGGATTGCTGGGCAGAATCCCACTGAGGATAGTGACTGAGTTTACAATTACACCAATTAATACCCAGCTGAGTGCTTTTCTCCAGCAGGGCTCAGCTGCCCAGGTGCAGGTAAGGCCTAGATAATTAAGTTCATTCAGAGTTAGGACTTTTATCAGGTGGATGTTTGTAAAAAGCACAAGACAGTTTAGGGCAGAAGTTTGCAAACTTGAGTTTGCCACAGCATCACTCAGAAGACTTTGTCAGAACACAGATTGCAGGGTTCCACCCCTGAAGTTTCTGATTCAGTTGGTCTGAGGTAGGACCCAAGAATGTGCACTTCTAATGAGTGCTGCTGGTCTAGGGACCATACCTTAAGACCCACTGGAGTAGAATGAAATGGGGGACATGAGACCTAAAGGTAGATAAAGGGAGGGAAGGACAATGGAGGGGCTGATGGGCGGAGTGTATTCCTGGTCTTCACTGTGGGCAGAAGACTGGCGACTTTGGAGGGGTTGTTTGTTCCACCTCCTTCAGTCTATTCTTTGCTGTCTTCTAAATTTGACTATATATGTACTATCTCTGTCCTTCCTCTGACACTGGCATCTGCCTCCTTTTTAACCAGGGAATTTTTGAGAACTCTGGTGTCATGACCCTGGTGTCCACTGTGATCTATGAGAAGCTGGGCATTAAAACAAATGCACTGATGGAGGCAACATCATTACAGGGATGCAGAAGTGAAGAGCACAAGGTAACAAGATCCCACACAGAGACCTGCAGGAAGAGAGGATGAGAGAGGAAAGAAAATGGAGGGGGGAGGGGTGAAGGAGGACATGGAAAAGAGAGAGCACGATGCATAAGAAACAGAATGCACGAAGAGAAAAGCAAAACCCAAACAAAGAAAACTGCACAGAGGAAAGAGAAGTACAAATATACAAAGGTTTGGAAAGCAAAGGGGCTAACTGCCTCAGAGAGTTATCTCAGAGGGACTGAGTGATGAAGGAGAACAATGAGGCATAAAGAGCCACAGGAAAGATGAATATAATCTTGTCATCTAAACTGTATGAATATAATCTTGTCATCTAAACTGTGTGTTCTGGGACTGTTTGATCATGTTTCATGTACTCATCCTATATCCTACTTAAAAGTACATTATAGAGAACAAAATCCCCAAGTTGAGGGGATATGAGTGTATGGGTGCAGGTGTGTCATTTTTTTATTCTGTGCTTTATTACTCATGCTGTTTTCCTTTTGCATGTCTCATTTACAATGGTCTGGCAAGATAGTGAGGACCATCACCAACATCAACATCATCATCGGAATAATACAATACTGACAATAATAGCTATTATATGCCAGACACTATACTGTTTTACATATATTATCTCAATCAGTCCTTTCCTTTCACAAACCCATGAGATTGGAAAATCAGCCTCCTCTTTCAGATGAGGGTATTTGCCAATAATGGGATGTGAAGCCAAGTCTCCTCCCTACATCCTCCCACCTACCCAACACTAACAGTCCAGGCCTCTTTTATGATTACATTTCTAAAATCAGGAAGGAACACTTCCACTTGGAGGTATAAGGGAAGGCTGGTCTGGAATGCCAGGAAATGTGAGGTTGAGGAAAGGGGAGGAGAAGGAGAAGTGCAAATTGTTAATCTTACCTCAAATTTACTCTGATTTTCCACATTCTTCTCTAGGGTGAAATGAGAAGCAAGGGAAGACCTTTAAAGAACTGTTCAAACCCCCTACTTTGAAATCACTGTGATAGAAAATGTGGCACAGTGGATAGAGCTCTGTGGGGTACAGAAGGTATAGCAAGGGGATACTGGAGTGATTGGGGCCAGGGCTGAGTCGCTCCCAAAAAAGGGAATCTCTAAAAGCAAATGTCAATGATAGGCTAAGGGTTTCCATTCCTAACACACATAATGCACTTACTTTCATCAGTAAGAAAAAAGGCAAATACCTCTTGTGGAAAAATGGCCAAAATTGAATGTGCATGTCAAAAGAAGAAATACAGATGACTAATCAACATGTGGGGAAAAAAAAGGTCAACTTTATAAGCAACCAAAAAATGCCAATCAATACAGCAAATCCCCTATTGTTCCAAAAAAATTTTTAGATAACATTCACTTTTGGTGATTGTGTGGAGAAATGAGTAATTTACTCCACTAGAGGGCAATTCACCTGTATGTATTCACGTTTACTTTTACTTTTTATTTTTTATTGATGTAAAATATACATAACATAAAATTTACCATTCAACTATTTTAAGTATATAGTTTAGTGGCATTAAGCACATTCACATTGTTGTGCAACCATCACCATCATCCATCTCGAGAACCTCTTTTACCATCTCAAACTGAAACTTTGTACCCATTAAATAATAACTCTCCATTCCCCCTGTATTCACATTTTAATATGATTTATGATTACCATACCATACCAGGGAGCAGAGAAGGAGAAGCCTGAATCCTACACTAAGGTGTGGAAGTCTAAAGGCCAGGGAAAGGCTTTCTGCAACAGGTGATGCCTGGGCTGAGACTTGAGATAGAATTTAATTTGCCAAGTGTGGGTGGATGGGGGGCAGTAAGGGCATGCTCCCTGCCCCGGTTCTAATAATGCTTCTAAGGGGCGCCTGGGTGGCTCAGTTGGTTAAGCGTCCAACTTCAGCTCAGGTCATGATCTTGTGGTTCATGAGTTCCAGCCCCACATCAGGCTCTGTGCTGACAGCTCAGAGCCTTGAGCCTATTTCAGATTCTGTGTCTCCCTCTCTCTCTGCCCTGCCCCACTCATGCTCTCTTTCTGAAAAATAAATAAACGTTAAAAAAATAATTCTTCTAAGTATTTAACAATTAATCACTATGCCCTTATTTACATATGTGCATATAGACAATTTTTGCATACAAATTTCTGAATGCACAAAACTCCCACAATTTGAATTAGGCTACAGGATGGAAAGTTCTTTTCTGTTTTTTAAATTTTTTTTAGTTTCTTTAATGTATTTATTTGAGAGAAATAGAGACAGACAGACAGACAAAGCTTGAGTGGGGGAAGGGCAGAGAGAAAGGGAGAGAGAATCCCTAGCAGGCTCTGCACTGTCAGCACAGAGCCCAACGTAGGGCTCTAACTCACAAACTGTGAGATCATGACCTGATCCACAGTCAAGAGTCAGACACTTAACTGACTGAGTCACCCAGGCTCCTCTCTTCTTTGTAGTTTTGACCTGAGTTCCTTTTGTGATGGACATCCGTACAGTGAAGTTTTGCATATGAATTAGGCTCCATCATCTAGAGTCACTCTTGTAGGGTTGGGAAGGCAGAGGTCATCTTTCAATGCCTGGCTATTTTCTGCAAGAAGTTTATAATGGAGATGTGGGGTGTTCTTCAGCAGCACTCTAGGACCTGGTCACTAGCACTGTGCATGACAGTCAGGAGAAAGTCACTGCAGCTGCAGTCAGAAAATCAGTTTCCTGATTCACCTTCCCTTCTTTGTGGAAGAGACAGCAGTTCTGATGGAGCCAAGTTCTACAGGGTTGTTCTGGAAGACATTCTTTTTTTTTTTTTTTTAATTTTTTTTTAATGCTTTTATTTATTTTTGAGAGAGAGAGAGCAAGTGGGAGAGGGGCAGAGAGAGAGAGAGGGAGATGCAGAATCTGAAGCAGGCTCCAGGCTCTGAGCTGTCAGCACAGAGCCCGATGCAGGGCTCGAACTCATGAACCGTGAGATCATGACCTGAGCCGAAGTCAGACACTCAACTGACTGAGCCACCAAGGCACCTCATTCTGGAGACATTCTTTCAGGGCCAGCACAAAGCCCCCTTCTCCAGCTTTTCCAAGTGTATTGTAAACACTCATCCTGTATGAAATCACTCTCAGCTTAAAAATGGATTCTGCTTCCTGTAACTGAACCCTAATAAATCTTTAACGAACATTTTCCCTACTTTAGAATGGTGGCTATTAACTCCATTGAAAGAAAGATAAAATTTTTTCAAGCTACAGTTTATAGAGAAGGACTCCTAGCCATAAATAACTTACCAAAGTCTTAAAGTCAGTAGTATTGGGACCCAGATCTCTCTGTTGCCAAAGCCTTTGCTCTTACTTACCACCTGTTAAAAAACAAAATTCAAATGAGTAAAATTGAGGATCTAATTGGCTTTATTAAGCAATTCATGAATCTGGCAGCATCCCATCTAACAAGTAGAGGAGAGTTCATAGGAAGGAAAATTATTAGCAGAAGAAAAGAAAGGACTGTATTAGGCAAACTGGCCTTCTGAAGGAAAAGGGCAGGTCTTATTATGCAGATTACCTCATCTTCCTTTGGGGGATAGAGAAGGCCTAGACAGCAGATTACCTAGTAGTGCTTTTTGGAAAATTCTTGACTGACCAGTTAAAACTTAACATTTCTGGGGGAGGTTGGAACTGCAATTAGGTTAGATATTAAGCTCTGGTTTAGTGACTTGGCCTAGCTCAAGAGGCACCATTTTCGGCCTGTGGTTTTCTTTTTAACACACCTTATGTTGACTCCCCAAAATTCACAAACATACTGATTCACACACAAAATCTTCTCTGCATTGGTGGATAGTGTATTCAAATTGTCTTTCTTGTTCATGTTTTCTTTGTCTCTGTCTTCCAGATATGCTGTCAGGGGAAGCCAGCTAGGCATTCAGAGCATGTGTAAAGAATCACCCAGTACAGGGGCAGCTGGGTGGCTCAGTGGGTCGAGTGTCCAACTTCAGCTCAGGTCATGATCTCACAGTTTGTGGGTTCAAGCCCCATGTCGGGCTCTGAGCTGTCAGCATAGAGCCCAGAGCCTGCTTCAGATTCTGCATCTCCCCCCCCCTCTCTCCCTTCCCCGTTCATGCTCTGTCTCTCTCTCAAAAATAAACATTAAAAAAATTAAAAAAAAAAAAAGAATCACCCAGTACATAGCAGTAGATAATTCACAGAGTTGGTCCTTTAATCCAGTTTAACTACTAGCACAGGGAGCCAAGGCAGAGCTGAAGCATACAGCCCCATAGGATTAGGCCAAGTTTTTTTTTTTTTTTTTTTAATGTTTATTTATTTATTTTTGAGAGAGAGAGAGAAGTAGTGAGTGGGGGAGGGTCAGAGAGAGACAGGGAGACAGAATCCCAACCAGACTCCACACTATTAGCACAGAGCCTGATGTGGGGCTTGAACCCACAAACCAAGAGATCATGACCTGAGCTGAAATCAGGAGTCAGACACTTAATTGACTGAGTCACCCAGGTGCTCTAGGATTAGGACAACCTTAAAACCATACTGCTTTTCTGATGATGAGAAAGCATATGTGAACCTGGGAAAGAAGGGGGATAATTTCTGGGAAGAATTGAATTTGGGGTTTTTATATTTGAACTCTTTTTTGGCATTGGGCCATCTTGCTTGCTTTTCTAGGGAAATGTCTTCTATGACCCTTCAAAAATCTGTTTCTGGGGCACCTGTGTGACTCAGCTGGTTAAGCATCTGACTCTTGATTTTGGCTCAGGTCATGATCTCACAGTTTGTAGGTTTCAACACCATTTTGGGCTCTGCGCGGACAATGCGGAGCCTGGTTGGGATTCTCTCCCTCTCTCTCTACCCCTCCCTTGCTCATTCATTCTCTCTCTCTCTCTCTCTCTCTCTCTCTCTCTCTCTCTGTCTCTTTCTCTCTCTCCCCCCTCCCTCCCTCCCTCCCTTAAGCTCTCTCTCCAAATAAACTTAAAAAAAAAATCTGTTCCTATTGGTTTAATAAACGACACTAGAATTGAACTACTTGAAAAAAACTAAGTTAGAATACTTCCTCAGGCTAAGTGTCAAAATTAATTCCTGCTTTATTAAAGGATAAAATGTAAAAATTAAAAGAACCAGAAAAAGATATAGTTGAACTGTTGAACTGGAAATAACATAAATGCCCATCAGTAGGGGAATAAATGATGCCATATTCATAATGAAGTACCATAGACTCATTACAAACTATGAGGTAAATCTAAGTTTACAGACCTGGAAAGATGATTATGTTGAACCTGCAAGCAGTAAATATAAGATACTAAACAATATGAGTAGAGGAATACCATTTTTATTTTTAATAATTGTGTACTTAATCCTGTATTTATGTATATATATAATAGTAAAGTTTGAAAAGTGTTAGAAAAGAAACAAGCACCCCCAAATGGAGTATTTTGTACTAAACCCCATGTCAGCAAATCAGGCTTAAATCAACCTAATCTAATTGCAGTTTCAACCTCTCCCAGGACTGTAACCTTCAGCTAGTCAATCTGGAATTACCTGGTCAGCACTAGTGAGGTAATCTACCTGACAGACTCCCATCTTTCCCCAAAGCATAGTGACCTTGCCTGAAACTCTGTGCTAGACACTTCCTTTTCCACCCTGTTCTGCCTATAGAAGCCTTCCCTTTTATACAGCTTCTTGGAGCTCCTTTTTGTTTGCTAGAGGGGATGTTGCCTGATTCATGAATCTTTGAATAAAGCCAATTAGATCTTCAAATTTACTCGGTTGGATTTTGTTTTTTAACAACAGATATGTACCAAACTGAGGCTCTCTAGATTACCCCTGGGGACGGCGGGGGATAGAAACGGAAGGGCCAGAGGAAGCAGGACCATTTTTACTTCTCTCTATAATATTTTTAAGAATGGTAGAACTATGAATTATTTCTACTAATTGTGTTCAGTAATTTAAAAACTGAGTCTTTAAAAAAAAATTTTTTTTTAACGTTTATTTATTTTTGAGTAGAGAGAGACAGAGCATGAGCGGGGGAGGAGAAAGAAAGAGGGACACACAGAATCTGAAACAGACTCCAGGCTCCGAGCTGTCAGCACAGAGCCTGAAACGGGGCTCAAACTTATGAACCATGAGATCATGACCTGAGCTGAAGTCGGATGCTTAACTGACTGAGCCACCAAGGTGCCCCTTCTCATATATAGTTTTAGCTACGTATATAAAATATTTATAACTTTAAAAATCTAAATATTGCTATTAAAATTCGCCACAAACATCTCAGCAATTAAGTCACAAAAGCTACGTTTGATCAATTTCACAAAGTGCTTGGTTCCACACCCCAGAACAGAATGGCTCCAAGTGCACAAGGTGAAGGCATGTCTGGGATATCCTCTCTTGAACTACATTCAAGTTATGAAGAATCCCACTCCATGACTACAGCTATAATCTACTTGGTGATACTGCACAGAGTGTGGTACTTGAATGTGCCAGGGTGGTCATGCAATGAGACTTCTGGCCCACAGCATAAAACAAAAGGGACTAGAATAATCTGCAGCCAGAAGAGCCTGCCCTGAATTGTTTTAGACTGCTCTCTTTCCTTCATAACTATCTGAGGAGAGCTCCTCCCTATAGCTTTACATAAGACCTTTCCCCATTCTTTAAGTAGGAAAATTCTACTCCAGTTAAAGTAGAAACTGAATTACTTCATAATAAACATCTCATCTTCCCCAAATAGAGTGCATGCCTTGTTTGTGTTCTTCATCCAGGTTTTAAAAACTTGATAAGACAAGATGCAGATTAGTTTCCATTTTTATTAAAGTGTTTTTTTTTTTTTTTACTAAGGAATACATTACACTTAAAGTTCAATGACACAAATAAAGATTAGTTCTTAAATCTTCTATTTATCAAAAATGTAAACATAAAATAATTTACCACTTCTTCCCCAATCTTGACTGAACATAAAAAAAAAAAAAAAAGGAGTCATATTTTCAGGTAAATTCTTTCTTCAGAATGAATAGCAGAGACTTTATTAAACTATATTCATCTTCCTGGGCTGCAAGGACATGGCATGGATGACTAAGTGCTCACTATGCACTGGGTTTGCGGGTCTGTGACTGAAGTCCACCTCCTCCACCAGGACTGCTCAAGTGCCCTCAGAGATGGCCCTTCTCTCTCCGTTTGGTGTCCAAGGACATGGACAGCGCTAAGGCCTTGAGCACAAGACACTGTGATGAACATGATGTGCAAACTGGCATACTCCAGGAGGCAGATCAGAGCCAGCAGTGACCTACCGAGTCTGGATGAGTGTTAGTCATAGAATATTAGAGCTAGAAAGATTCTGAGAAAGCAGCTAGTCATTTTACAGTTGGTCTCAATCAGTAAGTCTTCTAATATTGAGGAGAATATTGATAAATTTTTATGGAATACTCAGACATACTTATGTATCTTCCTAAGCCATTTAAACTTCATTAATTTGTTTCTCATCTTCAAATATTGATAAACTCTTAAGCCAACATACTAGGCTGAAACTAATTTCAAGCATAACATTTCATAACATTTGAAGAATGCCTATTTGGTTTTAACAAACAAATATTCTTAAGAAATAAGTAAGGAAAAAGGATGCTCTTCAGGAGACTATTAGAGGGGTCTATATTAAGACAACCCTAACTGCTTGCCAGTTTCTTTAAAGCTGTCAGCTCAAGTCTGCTGACATGGCTTTTGCTGCCTTCCTGTAAATTCTGTTCTTAAAAACCTGAGAGACAAATTCACTTGATATTTTTGACATTTAGGATCTTAATACTATCAAAATGAACCTAAATCTGAACTGAAAACTGAGGTAGTCTAGTCAGTTTTTATATGCACTCCACACGTTTTGAGTCAGAAAGGACTCCAGTCTACTATCCCCAAATCAGCTACTCTTCATTCTCCTTCCGTGCCCCAGCTGGCTTCCACAATAGTTGCAGTCTGCTAGTCTCCTCCTCAGTGAACTGCTTCTGTTAGCATAAAGGGCATCCTGCCAAAGGATACTAACATTTAAACCATTTCAAATTCTTCAGTTCAAAGTAGAAGTCTAGCCCACTAATTCTGCACTGAAATCTCAGATTCTAAGTCTGTTTTTAGAATACTGACATATTCTAAGTGACTCAAATGAGCCTCTTAACGCTTCTTACAGGTTCAGTGGCCTTCTAAATCTTCATGGAGTACACTATGAAGAATCAGTGATTAGCAACTATTCTCGAGACTTATTGAAGAGGAAGGAAGACACCAGAGGAGTTAGTTACCCTCAGAAGCTCAAGATTTTTTAGCCTCACACTTTAGCAATTTCCTTATTTGTGCAGAGAAAACACTAGGGGATCAGATTCCAAGCTTAATAAATATAGAAAAAATGTCATCTATAATATTTTCTCCAGAAAGTTATTAGTGCAAATATAATTATATCAATAAAAAATAAAGCAAAAATATATTTCAAGTATAAAAAGCACCATGCTTGGAAAGAATACTACCTAAATGGCATTACTGCACAACAGTCAAAATATAATCGAACCTACCACTGTGAATTCTCAAATCTATTCATCATCGTATTTTTGGTGAAATTCTTTATACACCTTTGCAGATGATTCATAATCACAATAGACATATAAGTTGAGAGTTTTATAATTTTCTTTAAAAATATACTCTATGCTTTTTTCTGACCTTTAAAGTATGTGTGACAAAGGCAGAAAACTGAGCACTGGCCTGACACCATTACTATTAGTTTCTTTTTAGCTGAAGTCAGCTGTGCTAGAGACCCCCAGCACTTTACAATGACAAATACCTTCAATTTAAAACTGTATGCAAATACATATTCAAAATTAATGCGTTGAAAAACAAAAGTTGACTTTCTTTATGCTGGGGCTGCACTTTGGCTCCAGTACCAAATGGTCAGTTGGAATTATTTTTTAGTAATTATACTGCTTGCTCACTTAGCACAATTTCTTAAATGCAGTGCTCAATAACTATATGCTAAATTAAGGGTGAATGAATGAATGGATGGATGGATGGATGGATAGATAGATGGATGGATGGATGGATGGATGAATGAATGAATGAATGAATTTGTCCAGGAGTTATGTTTATAATGCCGCAGGACTTCAGTAGCTTTGGAGACAAACTGTGCATTACTCATCATTAAAAAATTTCAAACTGGAATTACTAAGAAGGGTTGATAAGCTCTAGTACCAGAGCAGAATTACTTCTGAGGATGAGAATATAAAGCAGGAGGTAAAGAACATCACCTCATTTCAAAGCACAGGCAATTTTCTGACTTCTGCAGACTGAGCTTTATGTTGTGGGTAAAGTGAGCCCTACTGAATAGGCCCTATAGCAAACCTACACTTTGCTATTAGTAAACAATTCAAATCATCTGTTTTGACTTACATTTTTCTTCTTACATATAAAATAATTTTCAGATAGTAAGAATTCTTCTGTTAACAATTTCTAAGCCCACCTGAAAGGAATAGTTCTATTTTTGTTGGATTACAGCTGTCATAACTGTTTTCTGAAAAACATACAATTATGTTTTCTTCTGTTTGTTTGCATGTCTTCAATGTTTTTACAGGGCAGAGTATTTTTCTCTTTCTGCTCCCACAGTTTTTCAAGTCATTATTAAATTACTGGAGAATACACTGGAAGGGCTACCAACATGTAATAGTTCAGTAGTAAACTGCCACACAGCTGGTTTGAAAAGGCAAGCATGGTTAAATCATAAGATTTAGCAAATTATAATTTAAAAAAACTTTTAAGAACTATGAGAACAATGATTTAAGTGTACCAAGCACAGCTATTAAACTCAATATAGGTATAATAGTGATGTAGAAACCCAATTCAATTACTGTCTATAACTCAAAGGACAATTTATACTTGTGAGGACAGGATCCACAATTTATAATTTTGTAATAATTAGCTTTTTAAAAAAAGTTACTGCAGTATTGATGAACTTTCCCATCATTTTAGGTTAATGAAAATGCTGAGGTATGTAATCACTCTGAAAATTTCACCAATTATCCCATTTTCAAAGGAAAACTTCAGGCAGGTTATATATGCTGAAAAATAGAGACATGGTAACTTGGAATTCCTTCTCCTCCTCCAAACTCTGAGGCTGTTGGGTTGCTGATGAAGAGTGACTGCTGTGAAGCTCTGCTTCAAGGTCTTATTGTAGTCAACGCTTCCAAGCCAAAGTCAGGAATGCCACTTCTGCCATCTGCATAGGTTGGCACTCACCCAGATTTTGTGCTTTGTTCAGAAGAACATGACACAAAGGAATGTCTTGAGAATTCACTTTTCCTAGTGCCATACACATAGAAGAAATCCAGCCAGCAGAGGAAATAGATTGCCCAGCAGAAGCCAGAGGGTGACCACCAGGCTAGAGGAACGGGAACAGAGATCTAGGGTTGAAAACAAGAAATTGACTTTCTGGAGACATTTTTGGAATAAATCATACCACGTAAAAATTAACAGATGAATATAGGTGATTATTGAAAGGTGAATAAGGACCACCTTTGGGAGGAGAATCAAGAATGACTTCCTGAAACCTAGATATGCAAAGTCATTTTCTTACATTTATGGAAAAAGAATGAAATATTTTATGCAGGAAGAAAAAATGATATAACCACCATATCAAGGTTACTTTTTTGTTAATTTTTTTAAATGTTTATTTGAGAGAGAGAGAGAGAGAGAGAGAGAGAGAGAGAGAATGTAGGGGATGGGCAGAGAGACAGGGAGACACAGAATCTGAAGCAGGCTCCAACCTCTGAGCTGTCAGCACAGAGCTCAACGTGGGGTTCAAACTCATCAACCATGAGATCATGACCTGAGCCAAGATTGGATGCTTAACTGACTGAGCCATCCAGGCACCTGCACCATATTAAGGTTAAAAGCAGCACCCGAAAAAAGAAAGAAGTGTCTTCAGAAAGTATCCCAACAAAGCTAAAGATGCTACACAGAAAGTAAATTAACATCTTGGCTATTCTGACATGGGGTGCAGGACTTTCTTCCCCTTTTCTTCCTTGTCCTTTCTAAGTATGGTGACCCTATAATTTATCTCCTCAAATCAGGACATTTTGAGACAAGTGTTGAAATAAATATCTAGTCCCAAGATAGAACCACTCCTATGCAGGGTGCCATGTCAGCAAACTGAAACTTAAGTTAATTTTTGAGTTCCTCTGCTTGACCAGAAACACAGTATAACTAGTAAGCTAATCTCCAACTGCCAAGCCAACCGAGACCTACACTTGTTTCCTTTTTCTTTGCTCTTTCCAAATATGGTCAGATATGCAATCAACTCAAGCCAAGTACTTCTTCCTTGTTTCCTGCTTGCTGTCCTTTTCCCTTATTTTGCAGTTTTCTACTCTTGAGTGTGGAGACTGCCTACTTTATGAAGTGTGAAATAAAATTTGCTTAGACCAACTAAATAGTTCTTTCTGATTAATACAAGGGAATGCTATTAATAATTATACCAGGACCACTGGCACATTGACTGTCCCAGGAAAACCAGGACATATGGTCCCTGATCTCTAAATACCTACCCATCTATCCATATTACCCCAGGCTGATATGGAAAGGCAGAAGATTGTATGGGCTTTGGGCACTAGGAATACATTTAAAAAAAATTTTTTTTAATGTTTATCTTTACTTTTAAGACAGAGAGAGACAGAGCATGAGTGGGGGAGAGGCAGAGAGAGAGGGGGAGACAGAATCTGAAGCAGGCTCCAGGCTCTGAGCTGTCAGAACAGAGCCTGACGCAGGGCTCGAACTCGTCAACTGCGAGATCATGACCTGAGCTGAAGTCGGACGCTCAACCAACTGAGCCACCTAGGCACCCCAGGAATACATTTTAATTTAGCTATGAGTCATTCTCAGGGCTAAAATTACTTCCCCAAACAATTCTCAGAATGGAAAACATTTTTGGGGCCTCCTGGGTGGCTCAGTCAGTTGAGCATCTGACTCTTGGTTTCAGCCCAGGTCATGATCTCATGGCTTTGTGGGTTTGAGCCCCACAGTGGGCTCTGCACTGGTAGTGTGGAGCCTGCTTGGGATCCTCTCTCTCGCCCTCTCTCTGTCCCTCCCTCATTTGCACTCTATCTCTCTCAAAATAAAAAAACTTTTAAAAAATTAAAAAAAAAAAAGTTATACACACACACACACACACACACACACACACACACACACACACACACAAAGTATGGAAAAAATTTTTATTGTATCCAGGAGACCAGGTCAACCTGACTTTATTTTAGAAATAAGTTGTCCTTTCTAATATTTCAATTAATAAACAGCCAACCAAGTTTCAAGTCTGACTTGCTTAAAAGATAAGAAAAATAAGATTTGTCTTCAGCTACACAATGAAAAGAATGATAATAGTTAAGGCACTGAAGCTTGCTCTTCTGAGCACTATGCAGTGTGGAACAAGTATTTAAAAAAAAATATTTCACTGCCTGTAAGCCAGGTAAACAATGGAGAATTTCTATTCTTCCTCAATGGAATCATGCTGGTATTTGTAAAATCTTAAAAAAAAAAATCCCACTTAGCTAACAACAGTCCTCCAAGTTTAGTCCTTATGTCAACAATATCAGCATCACCTGGGAACTTGTTAAAAATGCAAATTCTGGGGGCACCTGGGTGGCTCAGTTGGTTAAGCGTCTGACTTTGGCTCAGGTCATGATCTTGTGGTAAGTTCAAGCCCCAAGTCGGGCTCTGTGCTGACAGCTCGGAGCCTGGAGTCTGCTTCGGGTTCTGTGTCTCCCTCTCTCTCTGCCCCTTCCCCTGCTCATGCTCTCTCTCTATATATCTCAAAAATAAATAAAAACATTAAAAAAATTTTAATGCAAATTCTCAAGCTTTAACACAGATCTTCTGAATCCGAAATTCTGGGAGTTAAGGCCTAGCAATTTAACATGATTCTGATTAAATTTTGAGAACTTCTGACGTAGGACTGCACTATTCAATATGGCAACCATAGCTATATGTGATATTTAAATCTCAGTTAATTACAATAAAATAGTTTCACACTAACATTAACCACATCTTACATGTTCAAAAGTCATATGTGGCTAATGAGTACTGTACTGGACAATGCAGACTATGGAACATTTCCATCAACCCAGAATAAATTGGATAAATTGTAGCCTAGAGCATCAGGTAAAGTGGTCTTGGCTGGATTAACAAATGGACCCTGGAGTCATTAATAACACAGGCATATCCCTTTACTTCCTGACTTTCAATTTAGCCCAAAGGAAATAGGAGAAGTAGGTACTGTTTATCTACTGTTGGTACTAAAATTTAACAAGCTATTAAAACATTAACAGGAGTTCTGGAACATTTGTTCTTCAAAAACACTACACTTTCTATGCTAATACTAATTAAGATGAAAAGATTCAAAAAGAGGGTTTCAAAATCAATTAGAGACAATAAGATCTGGGTTTTTTTTTTCTGAACTTCATTATTTATTAGCTATGACCATGGATAATACATTACTTAATCTCTTTATACCTTAGTTTTCTCATGTGTAAAACAATAATTCCTACCTCATTAGGTTTTGTGATGGTTAAATGCAATGATGTAGACATAAAGAATTTGGCAAAGTGTCTAAAATTCAATAAATGGAAACAAAAACAACCCTTACAATCTGAAGAGACTAGAAAGAATTCAGAAATAAATCTTTCATATTCACTAATGGAAACTATCTTAGGCAATACAGAACAATCATTTAATCATATTCTAGCATTTAGAAAGTGATGACTAAAGGAGAGAGAAAAGGTCAGCGTTTCACATTCTAAAAGAAATTACAAATGTAAGAAAAGTCTATGCGAACTAACACCTGAGAACAACAATAATCAGAAAAATTTAGGGAGAAGAATATCTTTTACACTTCCTCCAGAATATTGGGAGTTTTAATGTTTTAAAGGCATGCTTAAAGACCTAAAAAAATACTTTCATAAAACCGAAGGATTAGAGATGGTCATTTTTATATTTGTTTACTAAGCTTCATCATAGGTTAATTCTAATAGTATTTCTCATGCAAGTACATTTAAAAAAAAGTATTAAACTGAAGCAAGCTATTTACCTGAAAAAAACATTTCTTATAAAGTTTGCCATAGTTTCTGGCACATAGTTTAATATTCTGTAAAGGTTCAGTATGCTCAGTGAACACATCAGCAAATATGGTAACTCAAGATATTTTACAATTTCAACAGTGATGTATATGTTTTAAAAGCAATGCCTAAAATGTATCCTTGTAATATTTATACATTTTTCAAAATTTGGTGGTTGTGATGCTCTTTTGAGCATGCTTCCTCATGGAAATGGGCAAGTTAACAGGGAAATCAACCACATCATACCAACACTATATCAGAAGGATAACTGATAAAGAAGGAGCAGGATAAGCAGTCTCAGGTGCAGACTGTGCAGGCATAAGGGGCTGGTGGTTTGCAATCTCGACTCTCCACCTCCTTTCAATAGATTCACTTGTCTTTGCCATGTTCCAAGAACAAGAAATAATTATCATAGCCCCTTGACCTGGTTTGGATTTCCTCTTAATCCTAGACATTCTTCTACTGTACTCCCAAGATTCTTACCTCTGAACCAGCACAAATAACTCTCTATTTCAATTCTAACTGCTAATAGCTCAATCCTTGCTCATCTCTTGGGTGATGAGATAGAGACAGATTGTTACAGTTAACTGACATTAGCCCTAAGGATGGGAACTCCATCAGAACCACCTACTTGTGGACTATCAACCCTTCTATTCTAGCCATAGTAATTTAACAGTAACAACAAAATTAGGTCATCCTACCAGTTTCATATTAAAAGTAAGTTACCTAAGAGTATTTAGCACTACATGTACTATTTACCACATTAAAAGGACCCATGATCTTCTGTCATTTCAAACAATTCATTATGTCAGTACTATTATAACTGCACTGCAGAACACAGCAGACTCCCTGAAGTTCTGTTCAGAAAAGAGATAACATAGCAGGCTTGAGGTTGCCATCCTTCAAAGTCCAGCTCGTAAGCTGGTGTCTGTCTGGGAACTGGTTTCCTCCAGACATCACCCCATTGCCCCTTTCCCCTTTGCTGATTCTGCTTTAACAAGTCTTTGCCATAAGTACAACTACAGGCTGAGTCCTAGCGAACCACCAAACTTGGAGGTGGTCTCAGGCACTCCCAACACAAGTACAATCTCCTAAAACTCACTCTCTACCTAACAGCTCATATCTGTAGAAAGCCCCCAGGATTTGGGAAAGAAACTAAATCTTAGAGGTGGAGAAACTTTGAAGTGTAAATGAATGTAGCCCTCCATTTTCAATCAGACCAAGGAACAGGCAAAGGGCTACACGGTTCCATTTAAAAAATACCTCCAAGGGCACCTGGGTGGCTCAGTCAGTTAAGCATCCGACTTCAGCTCAGGTCATGATCTCATGGTTCATGAGTTCCAGCCCCACATCAGGCTCTGTGCTGACAGCTCAGAGCCTAGAGCCTGCTTCGGATTCTGTGTATCCCTCTCTCTCTGCCCCTCCCCTGCTCATGCTCTCTCAAAAATAAACATTTAAATAAATAAAATAAAATAAAATAAAATAAAATAAAATAAAATAAAATAAAATAAAATAAAATAAAATAAAGCACCTGGTAGCTCAGTTGGTTAAGTGTCCAACTCTTGATTTCGGCTCAGGTCTCACAGTCATGGGATCAAGCCCCGCATGCGGCTCCCCAGTGAGTGTGAAGCCTGCTTGGGATTCTCTCTCTTCCCCTCTGTCCCTCTCCCACTCACATTCTCTTGCCCCCTCAAAATAAATAAAGTTAAAAAAACAAAAAATACCTCCAATTGAGAAAATGAAACAGTGCATGAGATCTTTATTATTCATATTCTAAAATGTCAAACTGATATAAAAACATAGGCCATTTAATTAAAATCTCATAAATCATAGGTCAAAGCCTAACTCAAGAATTTTGCTTTTATAACTCTTAGTAATAGGTCATCAGCCTCAGTTTACACACTTCAATAGTAGGAAATGCCTTTTTCTCAAGGTAGTTCTTTCCATTCCTCTCTTGAATCTAAAGGATTTAACTGGAATCTGTCTCCCTGCAACTTTATTCTGTTGGTCTCAATTCTACTCTCTGGAGTCTCACAGAATGAGCAAAATATACCTCAATGAAAACCACTTTGTCTCTACTAGCCAGTCTTTCTATCTTTGTGCATATTTGTGTCTCCTTGCACTTTTCTCTTCTTTGTGGGTATGTCAGTCCCTTCTTTAAGCATCTTTTTGAGTGTCTTTCCCTTTCTTTTACCTAACCTAGTTACACCACAGGCATATTGCATGTTCATAGATATTGCATGTTCAGTCCCAGACCACTACAATTAGTCAAACCATGCAATAAAGCAAGTCAAATGAATGTTTTTGTTTCCTGGTGCATATAAAAGTTATATTTATACTGCACTATAGTCTGTCAAGTGTGCAATATTATGTCTAAAAAAATGTACATACCTTAATTTAAAAGTACTTTGTTGTTCAAAAATGCTAACCATCATCCGAACTTTCTGCAAGTTGTAATCTTTTTTGCTGATGAGGGTCTTGCCTAGATATTGATGGTTGCTGACTGGTTAGTGGTGGGTGGTGGCTGCTGAAGGTTGGGGTGGCTGTAGCAATTTCTTAAAATATGACAACAATGACATTTGCCACATCAATTGACTCTTCCTTTCACAAATGATTTCTCTGTAGCATGTGATGTTGTTTGATAGCATTTTGCCCACAGAACTTCTTTCAAAGTTGGAGTCAACTCTCTCAAACCCCACTGCTCTTCCTCAACTAAGTTTAGGTAATATTCTAAATCCTTTGCTGTCATTTCAACAATCTTCACAGCATCTTCACCAGGAGTACTTTCCACCTCAGGGAGCCACTCTCTTTGCTCATGCATAAGAAGCAACTTCTTTCTCATCCATTCAAGTTTTATCAAGAGGTTGCAGCAATCAGTCCCATATTCAGGCTCCACTTCTGATTCTGGTTCTCTTGCTATTTCTACCACATCTGCAGTTCCTTCCTGCACTGGAATCTTGAGCCCTCAAAGTCATCCATGAGGGTTGGAATCAACTTCTTCCAAACTCCTGTTGATGTTGCTATTTTGACCTCTTCCCATGACTCACAAATTTTCTTAATGGCGTCTAGAATGGTGAACCCTTCCCAGAAGGTTTTCACTTACTTTGCTCAGATCCATCAGAGGAATCACTATCTATGGCAGCCATAGCCTTATTAGGTATATTCCTTATATAATAAGACTCGAAAGTCAAAATTACTCCTTGCTCTGTGGGCTGTGGATTGGATGCTGTGTTAGCAGGTATGAAAACAACATGAATCTCATCCATTTCCCTCAGAGCTCTTGGGTGACCAGGTGCATTGACAATGAGCAGTAATATTTTAAAAGGAATCTTTTTTTTCTGGACAGTAATCTCAACAGTGGGCTTAAAATATTCAGTACACCATGTTGCAAACAGATGTGCTGTCATCTAGGCTTTGTTGTTCCACTTACAGAGCATGGACAGAGGAGGTTTGGTGTGATTCTTAAGAGCCCAAGGATTTTCAGAATGGCAAATGAGCACTTCGTTCACCATTCATCTTCAGGTCACCAGCTTCATCAGCCACTAATAAGAGAGTCAGCCTGTTCTCGGAACCTTTGAAGCCAGGCATTGACTTCTCTTCTCTAGCTATGAAAGTCCTAGGTGGCATCTTCTTCCAGTAGAAGGCTGTCTAGTCTACATTGAAAATCTGTTGTTTAGTGTAGCTGCTTCCATTAATTACCTGAACTAGATCTTCTGGATAACTCGTTACAGCTTCTGTATCAGCACCTGCTGCTTCACCTAATGCTTTTATGTTATGGAGATGGCTTCTTTCCTTAAGCCTCATGAACCAACTTCTGCTAAGTTCCAGCTTTTCTTCTGCAGCTTCCTCATCTCTCTCAGCCCTCACAGAATTGAAGAGTTAGGGCCTTGCTCTGGATTAGGTTTTGGCTTAAGGGAATGTTGTGGCTGGTTTGATCTTCTGTGCAGACTACTCAGACCTTCTCCATTATCAGCAATAAGGCTATTTCACTTTCTTTATCATTTGTGTATTCATTGGAATATCACTTTTCATTTCCTCCAAGAACTTTTCCTTTGCATTCACATCTTGGATAACTGACACAACTAGCTTTTGGTCTATCTCAGCTTTGACATGCCTTCTTCATTAAGTTGAATCATTTCTAGTTTTTGATTTAAAGTGACAGACATGTGACTCTTCCTTTTACTTGAACACTTAGAAGACACTGTACAGTTATTAACTGGCCTAATTTCAATACTGTTGTGTCTCAGAGAATAGGGAGGCCCAAGGAAATGGAGAGAAATGGGAATCATTGGCCAGTGAAGCAGTGAGAACACACGCATTTATCAATTCAGTTCACTGTCTTATGAGTGTGGTTCCTGGTGCCCCAAAATAACAAATTATAATAGTAATATCAAAGGTCACTGACCATATATCACCATAACAAATATAATAGTTAAAAATTTCAAATTTTGTGAGAATTACCAAAGTGTAACAGAGAGACCTGAATTGAGCCAATACTGTTGGAAAAGTGGTGCTGGCAGAGTTGCTGATACAGCTGCCACAAACCTTCCATGTGTAAAAAATGCAATATATCTGTGAAGTGCAATAAAGTAAAGCAGAATAAAATGAGGTATGCCTGTATAACTGAAAATATATTTAATTGCTTTATGTGTTTAATGAACAGAATTTTGTTTACTCTTAATTTCAAAATGAATGGTTGAAACATTCAGTTTTTGTAATTTTTTTTAAAGGACATTTTCCTTTTTTTAATGTTTATTTATTTTTGAGAGAGAGAGAGCGGGGAGGAGCACAGAGAGGGATACAGAAGATCCAAAGCTGGCTCTGTGCTGACAGCAGAGAGCCTGATGCGGGGTTTCAACTCATGAACCACGAGGTCATGACCTGAACCAGTCAGACGCTTAACAGACTGAGTCACCCAGGCACCCCTACATTTTCTTTTCTTTTTTAAAGTTTATTTATTTTGAGAGACAGAGAGAGAGAGAGAGAGAGAATGAACAAGCGGGGTAGGGGCAGACAAAGAGAGAGAGAGAAAATCCCAAGTAGGCTCCATGCTGTCAGTACAGAGCCTGATGCCGGGCTCAAACCCATGAATCGTGAGATTATGGTCTGAGCTGAAATCAAGACTCGGTAGCTTAACCGACCGAGCCACCTAGGTACCCTCAGGTTTTGTAATCTTGAATGAATTCTTTTTTTTTTTTTTTTTGCAAGTCATAAGGTCTTTAGACCAAAAGGTTCCTTACTCTTGCTACTGAACAGAAGTGTCACATTTACCCACTTTCAATTTCTAGCAATGGTGGGAAGGGGCTTTCCCATAAAACTGCAATTAGAAGAGAAGATGCTCAACTTGTTTTAGAGTTTCCTTGAAGGTAATTTTCAACATTATATAAGAGAAGTCCCTCTCTTTACTCCACCCATACAGACTACTCACCCAGTGGTAGAGCTCGGGTCAGGTTAGCAGCTGGAGGATCTGTTTCTGGAGGACAGAGCTCACAGAAGTCCCAGCATGATGGGCAGAGCAGGTTACCATCGTGAATCCAGCCATTCATCTGAATACTGACGGGGAGGACCTGCCCAGCCCGACTACACAAATATGAAGTGTTCTGAACCCAAACTGTCAGACCTTGGGGAGAACAAGAAACCTTCAAATAGGAAAAAAAAAAAAATCAGATCAGTTAGATTCCATATATAATATATGAGCCTTCCTTCACCTACAGGAAAATACATTACTAAAAATACTGACTATAAAACAATTTGGGGTATAGGGATGTCTTTAATCTCATATAAAGAACGCTAAGTTATTCAGGCTCTAAAATACACTCTGTGGTAGTTGTTCTTAAATTTTTAGTTTAGCATTTTCAAAAAAATCTGAGGAAATCTATGGACACTTTTCAGTACATATACAAGATAACACACAACTTTACATACAATTTGGATTCACAGACCCCTGAAACCAAGTTATCAAGAATAACATTTCTGTAGGGGTGGTGGCTGGCTCAGTTGGTGGAGTGTGTGACTCTTGATCTTGGGGTTGTGAGTTTGAGTCCCACCATTGGGATTGGGTGCAGAGATTACTTAAAATAAATAAAATCTTAGGGGTGCCTGGGTGCCTCAATCGGTTAAGCATCCAACTCTTGATTTCAGCTCCTGTCATGATCTCTCAGTCAGTGGGATTGAGCCCTGTGCTGGATTCTTTGCTGTCGGAGTAGAGTTTATTTGGGATTTTCTTTCTCCCTTTCTGCCCCTCCCCTGCACTTGCTCTCTCTCTCTCTCTCTCTCTCTCAAAATAAAAAATTTTTAAAAATAAAATCCTAAAAAAAAGAATAACATTTCTATAGATCCTAGTATTCTCATTATACTTCACCTTAAATCTCTGTCAAAGAGCCATTACTCAAGTCATTTTCTGCCCAAGTCACAAATTTTGTAAATCAAATTTTTATAATACATTTTAAATTATAAATATATATGCTCATTGTAAAAAGAAAAAAGCATACAGCACAGAAATGTACATAGTAAAAAAGTTCTTTATTCTTTTCCTTATCCTAGATCCTTCGCTCAGGTATAAAAATGGTCATAGTGATTTTATATGGACTGGTAACATCTTCAAAGGCAGGACTTGGGGCACCTCAGTGGCTCAGTCGGTTGCATAAGTGTCGGAATCTTGGTTTGGGCTCAGGTCATGATCTCACAGTTTGTGAGTTTGAGCCCCACATTGAGCTCTGTGCTGACAGTATGTGCCTACTTGGGATTCTCTCTCTCTCTACCTCTCTCTGCCCCTCCCATGTGCATGTTCTCTCTCTCTCTCTCAAAATGAACGAATAAACTTTAAAAAAAAAAAGTGCTTAAAGGTAGGACTGCGGGGGTAACTAATAAAATCAGATTTTTTTTTCTCTTTTTATTTTAGAGAGAGAGAGCATGAGTGGGGGAAAGGGAGAGAGAAAGAGAATCTTAAGCAGGCTCCATGCTCACCTGGGATCATGACCTAAGCAGAAATCAAGAGTCGGCTGCTCAACTGACTTAGCTACCCAGACACCCAAGTCAATTTTAAAAAGCAAACACATTAAAACTAACTTTAAAAAAATGTTAAATGTGTCTTCTTCACAGTTGTTTTATAAAAAGACACATTAATGCCAATTATGCTACTTCACTTTAAATATTTCTGGAACTTCTCTCCTGGGCCTATCCTCAAACCAAGTGTATGATTTTGAGTATGTTTGATGGTGGTAAATTTTTACTTTGCAAGTTGATATAGTTTTTAGAAATACCAAAAGTTACCCAGAACCAAGTCTGGTAAAGTTGACTAAATCAGTTAACATTAAATTAATATAGGTGTGATGCAAAATACTAAAACTGATTTTCCTAGGAGGCTACTAAACTCTTTCTAAAGGCAATTTCAAAAGAGGAGTTCCATAAGTACATTTCAACAATGGAGTCATCTTTGAAATTACTCAATCATCAACTAAGTTTAAGTGTAATACTCATTTGGAAATTTAAGTTATAATAAGTTCAAGAAAACACATGACAACAAAGTATAACCTCTTCCATAAGTCTGTCATTCAATGACCCACATCTAGGAAGCACCACCATAACTACAGTGCAATGTAATCATTCTTTTAAGTGAGAACTGACTGAATATTGTGCTTTGTGGCTGAAAAGGATACCAAAGAAGTCCGTGACCCAGTACCTGTCCTCTAGCAGCTTTAACTGAAGAGAAAAGGGTGGCATATAAATTCCACCCCCCCCCCCAGCAAATTTAACAGTGTTAAGCTGTTTATGATTAAGAGTCAATGTTGGAAAATGGAGGGACTGTAAAGTATCCTTCAAAGACAGAAGACACTTTGAGACTGAAAAATGAAGGAGGCAACTCCATACACTTTATATAGTTTAATTCAGGGTAACTTACTGACAGCATGATCAGGTGGATGGTGATTTGGACAGTTGTGCAGCTATTCTCTGCAAAGTCCAGTCCTTAGTCTACATATTTTATAGAGGAAGGGGACGAGCAGAAGGGTATGTAGTAAGATCAAAAGGCTTACATGCACTTCAAAGGGTTCACATGCATCTAATAGACAGCTAATCTTTAACAGACCTTGTGGTACCATCTGTGCGTCAGGAGGAGGAAAGACTATGTTATCTCTAACAGATTCACAGGAGGCCAAAGCAAGCCTCCTGCATTCCAGCTTTGGCAGGCATTTCTAAGGTATACATATTAATCTCCAAGAGGCCTGGAACACATAGCCCCAAGAGAGGTCATCAATCATACATGAAGAAGATGGAGGGCTAAAGATGGAGTCAGTACTGTCAGCATTCCTACAGTCAATAAGTGGTAGAAACAAGCAATAAAGCTTAGAAAGTTTCATGGAAGAAAGAGCATTAATATCCTAAAGATGTGCACAGAATTTGGATCACGGTGAGGAAGAGATGTGACCTGGTGGACTGTGTCAGAATCTGGGTGGGTAAGGAGGGTAATTATGTAGGGGTGGGAGAAGGTGAAAGGGATGTGGTCAGATCAAATAAGCATACTGAGGACAATGAGAGTCAGATTTCTCTCTGTGAAAGGAATTACAAACATGGAAACAGAGAAAACTAAACTGAACCCTTTAGGGTTGGACTGGAACCAAAGATACTGGTACAAACTCAGTTATATGTATATATATGTATATATATATACACGTGTGTGTGTGTGTGTGTGTGTGTGTGTGTGTGTATGTATATATATGTATATATATGTATATGTATATATATGTATATATATACGTATGTATATATATGTATATATGTGTATATATATGTATATATACGTATGTATATATATGTATATATGTGTGTGTATATGTGTATACATATGTATATATATGTATACATATATATACATACACACACACACACACACATATGAATATACAAGCAAATTACATACACACATCTATTTCCCAGATCTGTTCACCAAGAGGGCTTGGGGAGTAGCTATATCCTAGTGACAATGCACAGTACATCTAACAACAGATCTTAGTCTCTTAAATACCACACTTCACTAAAGAAACTAGAGCTTTTTGGGGTGCGTGGGTGGCTCAGTTGGTTATGTATCTGACTCTTGATTTCAGTTCAGGTCATGATCTCATGATTCAGGAGTTCTAGCCCCACGTCGAGCTCTGTGTTGACAGTGCAGAGATTCTGGGTGTTTGGGATTCTTTCTCTCTCTCCGCCCTTCCCTGCTTGCTCTCTCTCTCTCTCAAAATAAATAAACTTAAAAAAACAAAAACAAAAACAAAAAACTAGAGCTTCTTGAAGAATTTGTTGACTCAAGAGCTGCATGTGCTAGAATATCTTGCACCAGAAAGCAAGGAAACATTCAAAGAAAGATGGGGAAAGACCAGAAGGACATAGAAACCTGAAGGGGCTTCCTCTGGCCAAATCTGGGGGAAATTGAGTATCAAAATAAATAGTGATAGTAATGGTAATATCTTTAATAAAATGGATTCCATGACTCAATGCTGATATAAATGTATAAATTAGTAAAATGAAAGTATGGTAAGAAAAATTTATTGACACAGTACTTCCCTGCAAAATATTTATTGATTACAAAGGGAATTAATAAGAAAAGAGTAATTGATAGCGAAGAAGCCTGGGAGATACCAGCAAGTTAACATCACCAGTAAAAGGACAAATCATGAGTGTACCACCATAAGAACATGAGCATCACTTCTGTGATATTACTGCCCAAAATACATGACCTGAATTTCATCATGAGGAAACATATGACAAACCCAAAGTGAGATACATCTTAGAAAAAAATGACTTATAGTTTTTTTAAATGTCAGGGTTATAAAAATCAAAAAAAGACTCAGGAAGTGTTCCAGACTGAAGGAGACCAGAGACAGGACAACTATGCAACATGTGATATTAATCCAGATCCTATACTACAAGGACATTATTGGGCCAATTAGCAGAACTTGAATAGGGCCCCAAAATTAGATGTATCAGTGTTAATTTCCTAATTTTAAAAATAGTATTATGGTTATATAGGGGGATGTCTTGTTTAAAAGAAATGCACAAAGTACATGGGATTGAAGGTAAAGCACATCAGCAATTTGCACTTACATGACTCAGAAAAAACATTTTGTACCATTCCTGCAACTTCTCTGTCAAAATAAGTAAAACAAACAACAAAAGGCAAAACAGTAATCCATGTTAACTGTTTGGAACTCATACATATCTTCCTATATAAATGGTGGTTAGCATTAAATTAGTAAAATTAAATTAGCAAAATTAACTGACAACTTTAAGTACAGGGAAGCCAAGTACATTCGATTTTTGTAGATGGTATTGCAAATTTGCATAATCCCTTTGTGGTACTGGTGGTGTTGACAAACCATTAAAATTGCCTGAAGAGGGGGTGCCTGGCTGGCTCAGTTGGTAGAGCACGTGACTCTTGATCTCAAGGTCATGAGTTCAAGCCCCACGCTGGGTATAGAGCTTACTTAATAAAGAAATGAAATATAATAAAATAAAATAGCCTGAATGGGTCATCCTCCTATTATAGTTGCCAATGTTCTAGCTTTATCCCATTAAAAAAATTTTTTTAATGTTTTTATTTATTTTTGAGACAGAGAGAGACAGAGCACGAGCAGGGGGTGGTGGGGAGCAGAGAGAAAGGGAGACACAGAATCTGAAGCAGGCTCCAGGCTCTGAGCTGTCAGTACAGAACCCGACGCAGGGCTCAAACTCATGGACTGTGAGATCATGACCTGAGCTGAAGTCAGACGCTTAACCAACTGAGCTACCCAGGAGCCCCTAGCTTTATCCCATTTAATTTAATATTTTAACTTATGGGAATTTAGAAAAATAATTTTTTTAAAAAGGTAAGATAAAAGCATAGTATCATGAAAAGTGAAAATTAACTCAATATACAACAAGGAAATGACTTCCCTAATTATGATATTTTAAAAAGATGCAATGAAATTAGTCAAAGACAAACATCATATGACTTCACTCATATGTGTAATTTAAGACACAAAACAGATGAACAGAAGGGAAGAGAAGCAAAAATAATATATAAACAGGGAGGGGGACAAAACATAAGAAACTCTTAAATATAGGAACAAACTGAGGGTTGCTGGAGGGGTTGTGGGGAGGGATGGGCTAAATGGACAAGGAGCATTGAGGAGGACACCTGCTGGGATGAGCACTGGGTGTTATATGTAGGGAATGAATCACAGATTCTACTCCTGAAATCATTATTGCACTATATGCTAACTTGGATGTAAATTTAATAAAAAATTAAAAGTAAACAAACAATTGAAAAAAAAAAAGATGCAATGTCTTGGGGGGGCGGGCCTGGGTAGCTCAGTCAGTTCAAAGTCTGATTTCAGCTCAGGTCATGATCTCCCAGTTTGTGAATTTGAGCCCTGCATTGGGCTTGCTGCTATCAGCTCAGAGCATGCTTTAGATCCTCTGTTCCCCTCTCTCTCTCTGCCCCTCCCCCTACTTATGCTTGCTCTCTTTCTCTCAAAAATGAATAAACATTTATTAAAAAAAAAAAAAAAAGATGCAGTGTCTTATGGCCATTGGGGCATCTGGCTGACTCAGTTGGTAGAGCATGTGACTCTTGTCATGAGTTCAAGCCCCATGTTGGGGGTAGAGTTTACTAAGGAAGGAAGGAAGGAAGGAAGGAAGGAAGGAAGGAAGGAAGGAAGGAAGGAAGGAAGAAGGGAAGGAAGAAAGGAAGGAAGAAGGGAAGGAAGAAAGGAAAGAAGAAAGGAAGGAAGAAAGGAAGGAATGAAGGAAGGAAGGAAGAAAGGAAGGAAGGAAGGAAGAAAGGAAGGAAGGCAGGAAGGAAGGCAGGAAGAATAGTAATTTTTATTATTGGGAAACCTTGGAAAAGGTGTTTTGTTCTACATAAGTACTAAGTAAAGGCAGTAAAACAAAATTTTGTATTATGATTATAACCAGGTCAAAACTATGAATTAAATAAACAAATATATCTTCAAGGAATTTATCAGAAAATGGTTGCTGGATTACAGTTATCAGACTATAACTGAAAAGTATTTATTTTGAATTTTCATCTATGAGGTTTCAAAGATAATTTTATATGAATTGTATGATGTCTAGATTATATCTCAATAAAGCTGTTACAAAAAACTAATTTTATAAGTAACTTTAAAAGCAATAATTAAATTCCCAGCTACATAAGTCCATTTATATCTTGCAGCTGAAATGGTACAAAAAATTCTTACTTTTCAGTTCTCAGGATCACACTTTCCTCCCTGACATCCATTAGTAAAGTATGGAATATTCTTTAAGTTGGATGTTCATAAGTTATAGAATGTCTATATCTTAGTAAGTTTTTAATAAGGTGATGCAGTCATTTAAGGTAGTTTGCTACTTTTGGATTTCTAATTGCAAAGGAGAAAAATAATTATTAACCTGTAGCTGATTTATTAATTCTTAAATCCATGCTTTCCTCAGATCTTATGAAATAAAATCGCAAATTTTTTCCATTACAAAGTAATATTTGTTTAAGAACAAAATTATATATATTCCATTATTTCCTTGGGGTATATGCCCCAAGTAAAATTAATATAAAACTTGCTGATATATAACAATTATATATGTATTTTTAAACAAGTGGAAAAAGGTAATTTCTCAAATAAATGACAATATTTTCACACATAAGCAAAGTAATATTTATATAAACAAGATAAGTTAAAGAATTAATCAGTAAATTACATAAAAATATAAAATGTATTTTAAAATATAAAAACCATATAATGAGATAAATTATATAATATTTGATAATAATTATTAACAATCATATAGTTTACCTGATAACATCCACTCCCCCAGTCTGGGTAACTCAGCTTCCTCTCACACTTTTCCATGACAAATGCGGATTTCTGAATTAGACAAACTGAATGAGGTCCATACTTTTCAGCACCATAATTTTTAAAAAGGTCTGAAGCAAACCAGAGAACTTTTCTTAAAAATTGAGTTTTGGTTCAAAGAACAAACTGAAGCATTCCATTTTTATGGTTAAAAGTTGCTTTAAAAATCAAGCATGTTTGGGCTGCCTGGGTGGCTCAGTCAGTTAAGCTTCTGACTATTGATTTCAGCTCTGGTCATGATCTCATTGTTGTGAGACAGAGCTCCCATTGGGCTCTGCACTGACAGTGCAGAATCTGCTTGGGATTCTCTCCCACCCTCTCTATCTCTCTACCCTTCCCCTGCTCATGTGCACGTGCGTGCGTATGCGTTCTCTCTCTCAAAATAAATAAATAAATAAACTTAAAAGAAAAAAAGATTCTTTCTCCAGCTCCTCTGCCCCTCCCTTACTTGTGTGTGGCTTGCTCTCTCTCTAAAAAAATAAAATAAAAAATTAAAATAAAAATCAAACATGTTTAATGGAAATTTTCAATTAAAAAAATTAAGAGAAACAGGGCTCCAAAATCAAACTAGGTTCTCAATAAAGGACTTGGTGGGAAGAAATTATTCTATCAAAAATGGGAGATAAAACTGGGCTTAAAGTATTTAAGTTAGGTATGCCTGGGTGGCTCAGTCAGTTGAGCATCTGACTAATCTGACTACAGCTTAGGTCATGATCTCACAGTTCATGGGTTTGAGCCCCACATTGGGTTCTGTGCTAGCAGTGTGGAGCCTGCTTGGGATATTCTCTCTCTCTCTCTCTCTCTCTCTCTCTCTCTCTCTCTCTCTCTGCCCCTCCCCTACTTGTGCTCTCTCTCAAAATAATAAACTTTAAAAAAATAAAGTATCTAAGTTAGATATACAGAAGAAATGGCACAAAGAATCGTCTTTATTGGTAGTCTAATAGGAGTCACCTCCCAGATGACCCATGATAGATGAAGCCAACTGACTTATATAATGGAAGGCTTTTTTGGGGATGTTGCAAAAACTTTTTGCAAAGTTTTCTTGCATTTTTATCTCATGCTATCTGCTGGAAGTCCATACATAAGATGCTGATCTAGTCTCAGACTAAACACAAACATGCAGGGGCGCTTGGATGGCTCAGTCGGTTGGGCGTCTGACTTTGGCTTGGGTCATGATCTCACATTTCATGAGTTCAAGCCCTGTGTCGGGCTCTGTGCTGCAGCTCAGGGCCTGGAGCCTGCTTTGGATTCTGTGTCTCCCTCTCTCTCTTCCCCTCCCCAGCCCATGCTCTGTCTTTCTCTCTGAAGAATACTTTTTTTTTTTTAATTAAAAACACAAACACATAGAGGGATAGGGTGGATTAAATGACCTCTAACTAGCTAATGGACAAATGAATGAGGCTCCTTAAGCCCTAGCAAAAATTTGCTCTTTACACTTAGTACAAGTGAGTTTCATGTTTTGAAAACAGAGAGTTCTTACAGATAAGTATTTTATGTCAGTTTTGAAAAATCTTAATTAAGCTAAGAAGGAAAATGTAAAACAGAATTAAAGAGAACTATTGTTTTGTGTATTTGTGGGTATTTCAAAGTCCTTGAAAAACAAAGTGGTCAGTGTCAAAAAAAAAAAAAAAGAAAAAAAAGAAAAGAAAAGAAAAGAAAAGGGAGTGCTCAGCAAAATACAACCCTCAGGCCAAATCCTGAGGACTACCTGCTTTTATAAATAATAAAATTGTATTGGAGCACAGCCAGTAATTTACACATTAATTTATATGTTGTCTATAACTACTTTCACACTGTAACAGCAGAGTTCATAATTCCAACAGAGACCATATGACCCACAAAGTTTAAAATATTTACTATCTTTCTCTTTATAATAAACATTTGCCAATTCCAGCTCTAAAATAGTAAGATGTGACACCATCTTTGGCAAACCCAAAATTGACAGATCTCTGCATTGCTCAGTTTTAACACTGAACTGCTGAATAGTTACAAGTTTTTAAGACATTTATTAAATGGGTGAGTGATGAAAAAAATGACTGTACAAATCCAGTTAAATCTACCAGGTTTAGAAATAAAAGGAAAACCCATTATAGAAATTTAAAATGTAGAAAAGAGAGTCTGTAATAAAGTATGGAATGGCAGGGCGGGGTGGGGGGGGGTGGATAAAAAGGACCAGGTTACAGATTTTGATGACCACAGAGAAACTACCTATTGCTCTTTATTAACATAAGATGTGGTAACATTTTGTTTACAAAGGTGAATACCCAATTGTTATACTCTTTATGTGTATTAAAAGGGAATAAATAATATGGTAATACATCTTACAAGCCATGGGACAACAGTATTATCCTAATATCTGGAGAACAACCTGTTACTTCTAAATTACATAAAATGCACACTCCTGAAAAGAGAAAAAAATGGGATACCTACTATGATTTAACAAAAAGAGCGCTGCTTTGGAGGATCTTACACAGGCACCAATTAATTATATTATTTAGTGTCTCTTCATTTACCTGTGAAATTGAATAATATCTTCTCTATCAGGTTTTTAAAAAAATTTTTAATCTTTATTTATTTTTGAAAGAGAGAGAGAGACAGAATGTGAGCTGAAGAGGAATAGAGACGGAGACATAGAATCGGAAGCAAGCTCCAGGCTCTGAGCTGTCAGCACAGAGCCTGATGTGGGGCTTGAATTTACGAACCACAAGATCATGACCTGAGCCAAAGTCGGATGCTTAACCGACTGAGCCACCCAGGCACCCCTCATCAGGTTTTTAGAAGAATAAAATGATAAAAATGAAAGTGCTCTGCAAATGAAATATCATGCAGATATAAGGTATAACAAAAAAGTAGCGCATGCACACATGTGCAAATCTATCTAACAACCCTTGTTATATGTCATAGTTCGAAGCACTTACTATGTGAATTCATTTATTAGTTCTCTTAGCAACTCTGTAAGACAGGTACTACTATCCCCTTTGTACAGGGAAGAAACTGAGGCACAGAAAAGTTAAGTTACTTCACAAATGGATACCAGTGGAACCACAATACAAATTCAGACAGTCTGGCTCCTGGGTCTATGTCCTTAATCCCTATTTTATATTGCTGATATGTTATTTTAATATGTATATAACATTTCATTTCACTATACTACTAACCTGGTTGATTTTCCAATATCCTACAATCTGAGCTGCGCTGATATTCACCACTTAAATGCCAACTGAATTCCTGACTGAAAGGGCAGTAGTCAGCAATTTCTACTGAACCACCATAATAAGGCAAGTCTTCTGCAGGTATTCCACTTAGTTTGTCGAAGTACTACAAAAAAAAATTATTAGGAAGACAGGAAAGTAAGAAACATTCTATATAATCAAACAGGCAATTTGTAGCAACCCTCTAATGCTGTATAATACAAAAAAAGATATTACTGTACTTTTCTTCATATGTCATAGAACATAAAGAACATATTCTACCTGAGGGATATTTCAAGGTTGTTGTAGTTTTAGAAAAAGCAAGGTAAGTAAATTAGTCTATGTTTTTTATTAGATGACAAATTTGACTAATGTTTTTAAAAGGATGAATAGGAAGAGTTTTATGAGGTGACAAAACACATACTAATCCAGAGAATTAAGATATTTTAAATATAATGCACTTAAAGTATTATCAGAAGACTTAATTTACGTGTTGTTTTGAGAAACTTGAAAAAATAAAACTGTGAGAATATGAATGAGATCATACCTATAAAACACTTGGAACACCAAAGGAACAAGGCTCCAGATAAATTTTAAAGATTTCACATGTACACTAATTCACTGAATTATATTCCTATGCCTAGAAATAGAGTTGCCATCTTATGATGATGTCTGAAGCATTCAGTGGCATCATGAACATATGCAGGAAAGCTCAACATTTAGCAGCAATCATTTTAAATCATCTTCTGAGATACTCCTTCTGACTGCAGGGTCCTTTGTAAATGGCAGGCAGAACTAAAGAGTTTTAGAGATGGCTATTGCAACAAAAAATTTACAGGTCAAATCAGAGATTCAGACTGAATATGTAGGACCATTTCCTTCACCTTTTAGATCCCATGAGTCAAACCTTTACTAAAGTAGAACTTCTAAGACTTGTAATGAATTGGAATAGAGTACCTCAGTTATTCTCTTTAAAGAACTTTGTTTTCTGTGTATGTTAGAGGAAATTAAAGATGAAGACTTAGGAAACAATTAGAAAAAAATACAAAACATTTAAAAATAGATCCAATAAATATTCTAAATGCCTCTATTACTACAAGGCATTGTTAGATATTAATTATTGTTAATTAGCACATTGGTTTTAAAGAATTGTAAGAATTCTCAATTTTTTTTCTAACTTATAGAAAACCAATGGGGGTAAGTTGAAAAACTTAATTCATTCTTCTAATTCAAGATAGAGACTTCTCTTTAAAAAGTTGAGCTGATTCCTAAAACTGTGCCCCAACAAGTGTTACCTGGTACTCTTCAGGCAAAGGTTTTGAAAACTTCTGCAAATTACACACAGCAACTGCTCTCTGGTCCTGTCGGCAAGTTAACTGCAATGGGTTACTTCTAAGCGTGTCACAGAAAGGGCTCAGCATCTGCCTCCTGCACACAAAGAAACACCAAGGTACCAAACTCTAAAGAAAACATAACAAATCCATTTTCTATTATAATTTCAATATGTTTTGATAGCTTAATACTAAATGCTAAATCAGGTTATAAAGTTATTTTTCAAAGAGTAAAAAGAAATGCTTAATGTAGTTATAAAAGATTAATGCCAAATGCCTTATAACGTTACTTCACCATTATTAAACAAAATATTTATCTCTTTCTCCACTTTTTCCAGTAAAAGGAGTTCTGCAGACCTGATCTGTGTGTTTAATGACAAATAATGAAATTCCTGATCCTGCCTAGAAATACAAATCTTCATAATTAATATAATGGAGTCTTAGAAAGAGACAGAGATGATGGATGCCCTTTCTGCCCTGCAGCTACAAAGAGTGAATTGTTTTCTATGGCATGATCTAGTTCAAAGACTCTTGTTTCAGTTATACTGAAAACATTCACAAGACATCTTGTTTTCATGTGCAAAATGAAGACTGTGTGAATATTCCTAATTATGACAAGTTGCTCTGTTCTGTTGAATCTAATCTTGGAAGTACAATTTGGAAAATGAGGTCTTATAATTTTCCAGATATCAGAATCTATTACACTGTTCTGTAAAAATAATCTTCAAACTCCAACCTATAATTCTAATTGGTCAATTTATTGATAATTATAATACAAACCATATTAATGTCATAATAGTAATGTTATAAATGAAATTCCAGTATTCTTAAACAATATAAATCCTATTATGACTGATTGCCAAATTGTGATAGTACTACTGCCATTTTTCCTCTTCTTCCACATGCTTGTTAAGGGGAAAAAGCCTAGGTTAGATTTACTTTAAGGAAAATTGATATTTGCTTCATTTAAGTTAACAAAGTATAGCAATAAAACATCTCAGGGAATTATAGCTTCTTGTGTAAAAGACCTACCAGTGTCTCTGGTAGAGTTGAAGAAGCACACTGTAATAGGAAAGCAAAGGTCTAGAAGTCTTCACACAGGCTTGGTTTCAAATACCAGCTTATTTGGTGTTGACCTCATTTTCCTGAGCTTCAACTATAAAGCACTAAATGCCTAGCACACACAAGTTACTCAATAAGTGTAATTTCTGTGTCCCCACCACTTTTATAAAATCTTTACAGGGGTGCCTGGGTGGCTCAGGTGGTTAAGCATCCGACTTTGGCTCAGGTAATGATTTTGTGGTCCATAGTATGAGCCCCGCGTCGGGTTCTGTGGTGACAGCTCAGAACCTGGAGCCTGCTTCGGATTCTGTGTCTCCCTCTCTCTCTTCCCCTCCCCAGCTTGTACTCTGTCTCTCTCTCAAAAATAAATAAACATTAAAAAAAAAAGTTAAAAAGAATGAAATTGACAAACCCTAGCAAAACTGAAAAAGAAACCTAGAAAATGCAAATTACCAATATCAGGAATGAAATGGGATCTCACTACAGACCTTACAGACATTAAAACGATAGTAAGGAACTACTACAAACTACTCTGTACACATAAATCTAATAACTTAGGCAAAATGGACCAATACTTCAATAAACACAAATTACCACAATTCATCCAATATGAAATAGGTAAATATGAATAGCCCTGTAAATATTAAGGAAGTTGAATTAATACTTAGTACAAAAAAGAAACAAAGATAATATCATATTCTTCATGAATATATACAGAAAAATCCATTATAAATATTAGTACATGGAATTCAGCAATATACAGAAATAACTATATACCATGACTAAGTGGGGCTTTTTCCAGCAATAGAAAGCTGTTTTAATATTTGAAAATCAATCAATATAATCCATCATATTAATAACAGACTAAAAGAAAAATCACATAATTATATCAACCAAAGCAGGAAAAAACACCTGACAGAAGTCAACATCCATTTGTGATAAAAATTCTCAGAAACACAGAAATAGAGAGGAACTTCAACTTGAAAAGGAGCATCTACAGAACACCTACAACTAACATTATACTTAATGGCGAAAGGTTGAATGTTTCCCCTTCTCATTGCGTTCATGGATTTAAAAAGTCAATAAAGATGTCAATTCTCCTGAAACTGATCATGTAAGTTTAACACAATTCATAGAAAAATCCTACCAAGATTTTTTTGTAGACAAGGTTATTCTGAAATTTATATGAAAGGCAGGAACTAGAACAGCTAAAATGATTTTGAAAAAGAATAAAGTGGGAAGAATACATTTACCCAATTTAAGATATAGAATGGCCACACTAATAAAGGACTGTGAAGTATTAATGGAGTGACAGACACATAGATCAATGGAACAGAATAGAGAACACAGAAATAGACCCATATAAATACACTCAACTGATTCCTTCACAAATGGAAGAAAGCAATTCAATGAAAGAAAGATAACCTTTTCAACAAATGGTGCTGGGACAACTGGACATCCACACACACAAAAAATGAACTTTGACCTAAGTCTCCCATTTTATACAAAAATTAACTAAAAATGGATCCCAGACTAAAAATATAGAACATAAAGCTTTAACATTTAAAAAAAAAAATACAAGAACGTCTTTGGAATCTAGGGCTTCACTGAGTTCTTAGACTTGACATTCAAACTATGACTCATAAAAGGACCTATTAATAATTTTGACTTCACCAAAGTTAAAAACTTATGCTCTACAAAAGACCCTATTAAAAGAATAAAAAGAAAAGCAACAGATTAGGAGAAAATGTGTGAAAGCCACATCTCCAACAAAGGACTAGTATCTAGAATATATAAGGAACTCTCAAAAACTCTCAACAGTAAGACAAAAGCAAACAATCCAATTAGAAAATCACCATAAGACATGATGAGACACCTCATCCAAGAGGATATACAGATATCAAATAAGCACATGAAAAGATATTCAGCATCACTAGCCATTAGGGAAATGCATATTAAAACCACAATAAGATAATCACTACTATCTTTTGGAATAACTAAAATAAAAAAACAGTCACAACACCAAATGCTGATGAGGATGTAGAGAAACTATTATCACTCATACACTGCTGGTAGAATATAAATTGACGTAGCCATTCTGGAAAAGAGTTCAGCAGTTTCTACTACAAAACTAAACTTGCCACTACCATATGACCCAGCAATTGCACTCTTGGGCATTTATCCTGGAGAAATGAAGATTTATGTTCACATAAAAACCTGTACACAAATGTTTGCAGCAGCTTTATTCAGAATAGCCCAAAACTGGAAACAACCTTGTTATCCTTCAACATGCAAATGTTTAAACACACTGTGGTACATCTGTATCATGGAATTTTATTCAGCCATTAACTTGAGCAAACTACTGATATACACCATAACCTGGATGAATCCAGAAAATTATGTGGGGTGAAAAAAGGCAACACCAAAAGGTTACATGCAGCATGAATTGATTTATACATCATTCATGAAATGACAAAATTATAGAAATGAAGAACAGCTTAGTGGTTTCCAGGGGGCTTAGGAGGAGCTAGAGTGGGAGGGAAGTGTGTACATCTATAAAATGGCAATAGGAATATCCTTGTGGTAATTGAAATGTTCTATATCTGACTGCATCAATGTCAATATCCTGGTTGTGTTGTTATACTATAGTTTTTTCAAGATATTACCCATCAAGAAAACTGGATAAAGTGTACATGAAATCTCCGTACATATTTTTTTACAACTACATGTGATTCTATAATGATCTCAAAATAAAAAATTAAAAAAATATATTTATAGGGGCACCTGGCTGGCTCAGTCTGTGAAGTCTGAGGCTCTTGGGGTTCTAAGTTTGAGCCCTACATTGGGCACAGAACTTACATTAAAAACAAAAACAAAAAAGACACACACACGCGCGCGCGCGTGTGTGTGTGTGTGTGTGTATCCCCCAAACTTGAAGAATGTATTTTTTAAAAGTTTGCTAGGTAATTGTGATATTCATCCAGATTTGAGAACCATTACTCAAAAGTACCTTCCATGTTTTTGTATATTGAATCAACAGTTACATTTATGTTTATGATTGCATTCTCCAAAGAGTAAGAATGATAGAATATGCAAAAATTTTGCAATATACATATTTGTTAATTATAAACTAAACAGAAATGCTTATGATTCTGGATCCCACACCATAGATTCTTTAATACATGATTTAAAACAACAATGTAGTTATTTATTTTGATATTACCATGAAGCACCAGAAATGGCTTTCTATACATTTTTTAAAATTAATTAATTTTTCAATAGAGAGAAAGCACGAGCTGGGGGAGGGGAAGAGAGAGAAGGAGAGAGAGAATCCGAAGCAGGCTCTAAGCTGTCAACACAGAGCCTGATGTGGGGCTCAAACCCACAAACAGTGAGATAATGACCTGTGCTAAAATCAAGAGTTGGATGACCACCTGACTAAGCCACACAGGCACCCCAGTTTTCTATACATTTTTTTTAAGTTTACTTATTTTGAGAGAGAGAGAGAGAGAGAGTGACTACACAATCAGAGGAGAGGTCAGACAGAGAGGGAGAAAGAGAATCCTAAGCAGGCTCCGTGATGTCAGAGCAGCGTTGGGTGTAGGGCTCAATCTCATGAACCTGTGAAATAATGACCTCAGCCAAAATCAAAAGTTGGATGCTCAATCAACTGGGCCACCTAGGTGTCCCTTCCATACATTTTGAAATTGAACTGTTTAGGCCACATTTTCAAAATAGTGACATTTTAGGCTCAGGATAAAGAACAAATCCAAAATAAACTGTGTTATCAAAGATATCATGAGGAAATGCATTCTTACTTTTGTTTCTGCTGGTCAATCCAGAACTTACAGCTCTTTCTTACAAAGTCACAGCCCATTCCTCGGCCCCAGTCTAACTTTTCGGCCATGCTGTAATTAGCCTTATACCAACTGTGGAAATAATTCAAATAAAGCATTTTTTATTATTGTCATTTTAAAAACAATTCCAACAAACCAATTACAAATCTCAGCAATGAACAAACCAAGACCTCAAGACAAAGAACATTTACAAACAAAGCCCTTGGTGCACAGGAACTGCTGCACAGACTCACCACACCATAGGACTGGGAAACTTGTCTTCTGGTGAGGGTACTTTCACATTTGGAAAAAAAAAAAAAAAAAAAAAAATCAAAACCAAAATGTGCTGTCACTGTAATTTTCAAAGATGACAGAAGTCACCAAGTAGAAAGTGGTTAAGGTGTGAGACAGAGAGATCAAGGGCCAAAGAAACAAAAAGAGAATGAGAGAAAATACAAGAGAATAAACTTAGGAAGAAATAGGAGAATTATTAGTTGGACAGCCTTTACCTAATCTGATTCAGTTGGTCCTAGTTTCTTGCTTCTCTGGCCTTGATTTGTGATATTCTATCAATACAGGGTCTGCCTGTGACTAAAAATTACACTATTATGAGACATATGAATACTATGTCTAATACCTTAAAAATGTTCTAATTTCAGAAAAAACAACCCACATCAATTTGATTTCCTGGCAAATTTAATCAAAGGCAAGGAGCCTACTTAACAGTTTTTCTTCTTCCTTCTTTTTTTTTTTAAGTTTATTTATTTTGAGAGAGAGAGAGAGAGAGAGAGAGAGAGCAAGAGAGAGTGCTCAGGAGCATGAGCAGGAGAGGTGCAGAGAGAAAGGGGGAGAGAGAAAATCCCAAGCAGGCACCATGTCATCAGCACAGAGCTTGGTGTGGGGCCCAAACTCATGAACCGTGAGATCATGACCTGAGCCCAGACCAAGAGTCAGATGCTTAAACGACTGAGCCACCCAGGTACCCTTCTTCTTTATTCTGAATAACAAGATTAGTTTATAAAAATTATAAAATTATACAGAATAGTTTCTTACATTTGGTATTACATCTCGTCCCTTTAGCATTACTGAAACATTAAATAAAAACATAGGCGCAAAGGCTGAGGGAATGACAAGAATTATTCCCTCCATCCCAGCCACTTTTCCACAAAATCAAACAGAAATAGGAATACATGATACGGATCTTCAAATCCTTCTCGTTTTTTCAAAGAACAGAACTGTCTGAGAGAGAAACTAAAGACATGAATACCAAAATGCTGCAACCTCTGCAGCTATAATGTGACTTGGTAACTAGCTTGGTAACTAGCTAACTTGGTATCATAGCAGGTCAAGTTGTCCAGATAGTAACAGATGACCCCAGTACTGCACACTAGGAATTATTTTAGCAGTGCCTAGGTTAGGCAGTCCTTCTCCCTCTGGATAAAATATAAAATAATAAGATTCCCTTGGGAATTACCATATCTAGTATACGTTGAGTACAGAGCATAGCATTGGCCCTATGTTACTCTAACATCAGCTGGGCACTCCAGCTACATTTCTTGAAACCTTCATGATACCTTCTTTGCAGCTCTTTTTAAGCTATGACTGAACAGTTATTAAGCACTTCTTATATGGTAAGCACTTTGTTTAATGATAAGGCTACACCACTGAATAAAAAGACAGTTTTTGTTCTCATGAAGATTATAATCTAGGGGGAAGACAGATATTTTATTTTATTTTTATTTTATTTTATTGAGGGGGAGTGGCAGGGGGAGAAAGAGAATCTCAAGCAGGCTCCATGCCCAGTGCAGAGCCTGACATAGGGCTCAATCGCACAACTGCGAGATCATGACCTGAGCTGAAATTAAGAGTTAGATGCTTAATTTTTTTTTTAACTTTTATTTATTTTTGAGACAGGGAGAGACAGCATGAACGGGGGAGGGTCAGAGAGAGAGGGAGACACAGAATTTGAAACAGGCTCCAGGCTCTGAGCTGTCAGCACAGAGCCTGACGCAGGGCTCGAACTCACAGACCGTGAGATCATGACCTGAGCCGAAGTCGGATGCTTAACCGACTGAGCCACCCAGGCGCCCCAAGAGTTAGATGCTTAACCAACTGAGCCACCCAGGTGCCCTGGAAGACAGATATTTTTAACAACTTACAACTGGGATGAGTGCCACAGAGGTTAAATATAGGGTGCTAATAAATAGCAGTACATTAACAGGGAAATCTAAATTAGTCTGGGAAATCAGGTAAGATTTGCTTCAGGAAGCAACTTTAAGCTAAACCCAAAGGAGGAGCACATGTCAGCTGAGGGAGCAGGGGAAGCACTAGAAACAGTTTCTTAGTGGCAACAGAGGGTTGTGAAATCAATTTACTGTACCTTAACATTTATTTCTCTTTCTTTTAAAATTAACAGAATAGAGGGGCGCTGGATGGCTCAGTCGGTTAAGTGTCCGACTTCAGCTCAGGTCATGATCTTGTGGTCCATGAGTTCAAGCCCCGCTTTGGGCTCTGTGCTGACAGGCCTGGTGCCTGCTTCAGATTCTGTGTCTCCCTCTCTCTGCTCCTCCCCTGCTCACACTCTCTCTCTCAAAACTAAATAAACATTAAAAAAAAAAATTAAAATTACCAGGATAGAAAAAAAAAGGATGGTGGTAGTTGGTAGTAGGGTAAATATTGTTCTATCAACTTTGGTTCAGTTTTGTATATAATAGCTAATACCTCAGTTGGCACTTACAGTATGCCAAACATTAAGTATACTAAGGACTTGACATATATCAACTCATGAAAGCCTCACAAAACTCTATGAGGTAGGTATTGCTTTTCATCCTCATGTTACAGACAAAAGAACTGAGGGAAAGATACAGCAAGTGAGTGGCAAAAAATGGGATTTGAATCTAGGGTTCTGGCTTCAATGTCAGTATGCTTTATAAAAGAAATTGAGACACAGTTTATATCCTATAAAATTGACCCTTATAATTTTTGTCATTCAATCTTTTTAGTATATTTGCAGGGTTGTACATCAATTACCACTACAGGCATATATCATTTTATTACATTCCACTTTATTACACTATGCAGATACTGTCATTTTTTTCTTACAAATTAAAGGTTTGTGGCAACTTAGTATTAAGCAAGTCTATGGACACCATGTTTCCAACAGGATTTGCTAACTTCATGTCTTTGTGTCACACTGTTAATTCTCATAATACTTCAAACTTTTGCATTATTATATTTGTAATAGTGATCTGTGATCAGTGTTTGATGTTACTATTGTAATTGTGCCAGACACCACACCCCTATGACAACAATAAATATTGTGTATATTGTGACTGTTCCACCGACTGTTCCCTCTTCCCCTTTTCTCAGGCCTCCCTATTCCCTGAGACACAACATGTGTTAGACAGTTAGTTAGCCAAGTTGTGAATGCAAAGGAAAAGTTCTTGGAGGAAATGAAAAGTGATATTCCAGTGAATACACAAATGATAAAGAAAGTGAAATAGCCTTATTGCTGATAATGGAGAAGGTCTGAGTAGTCTGCACAGATGATCTTAGCAGAAGTTGGTTCATGAGGCTTAAGGAAAGAAGCCATCTCCATAACATAAAAGCATTAGGTGAAGTAGCAGGTGCTGATACAGAAGCTATAACGAGTTATCCAGAAGATCTAGTTCAGGTAATTAATGGAAGCAGCTACACTAAACAACAGATTTTCAATGTAGACTAGACAGCCTTCTACTGGAAGAAGATGCCACCTAGGACTTTCATAGCTAGAGAAGAGAAGTCAATGCCTGGCTTCAAAGGTTCCGAGGACAGGCTGACTCTCTTATTAGTGGCTGATGAAGCTGGTGACCTGAAGTTGAATGGTGAACGAAGTGCTCATTTGCCATTCTGAAAATCCTTGGGCTCTTAAGAATCACACCAAACCTCCTCTGTCCATGCTCTGTAAGCGGAACAACAAAGCCTAGATGACAGCACATCTGTTTGCAACATGGTGTACTGAATATTTTAAGCCCACTGTTGAGATTACTGTCCAGAAAAAAAAGATTCCTTTTAAAATATTACTGCTCATTGTCAATGCACCTGGTCACCCAAGAGCTCTGAGGGAAATGGATGAGATTCATGTTGTTTTCATACCTGCTAACACAGCATCCAATCCACAGCCCACAGAGCAAGGAGTAATTTTGACTTTCGAGTCTTATTATATAAGGAATATACCTAATAAGGCTATGGCTGCCATAGATAGTGATTCCTCTGATGGATCTGAGCAAAGTAAGTGAAAACCTTCTGGGAAGGGTTCACCATTCTAGACGCCATTAAGAAAATTTGTGAGTCATGGGAAGAGGTCAAAATAGCAACATCAACAGGAGTTTGGAAGAAGTTGATTCCAACCCTCATGGATGACTTTGAGGGCTCAAGATTCCAGTGCAGGAAGGAACTGCAGATGTGGTAGAAATAGCAAGAGAACCAGAATCAGAAGTGGAGCCTGAATATGGGACTGATTGCTGCAACCTCTTGATAAAACTTGAATGGATGAGAAAGAAGTTGCTTCTTATGCATGAGCAAAGAGAGTGGCTCCCTGAGGTGGAAAGTACTCCTGGTGAAGATGCTGTGAAGATTGTTGAAATGACAGCAAAGGATTTAGAATATTACCTAAACTTAGTTGAGGAAGAGCAGATTGACTTCAATTCTGAAAGAAGTTCTACTTTGAGTAAAATGTTATCAAACAGTACTGCATTGCATGATGCTGAGAAATCATTCATTAAAGGAAGAGTTGAACAGTGTAACAAACTTCAATGTTTTCTTTTAAGAAATTGCTACAGCCACCCCAACCTTTAGCACCCACCACCCTTGTCAGCCAGCAGTCATCAACATCAATGAAAGACCTTCCATGAGCAAAAATGACTAGGACTTGAAGAAAGTTCAGTTCATGATTAGCATATTGGGCAATAAAGCTTTTTGTGTGTATTTGTTTTTTAGCAATAATGTATTTTTTTAACTTTATTCATTTATTTTTGAGTCAAAAAGAGAGAGGGGGAGAGCATGAGTGGGAGAGAGACAGAGAGAGAGAGAGAGAGAGAGAGAGAATCCTAAACCAGCTCTGCCAGTGCAGAGCTGGACATGGGGCTTGAACCCACGAACTGTTAAGATCATGACCTGAGCCAAAACTCAGAGTCAGACACTTAACCAATTGAGCCACCCAGGTGCCCCAGCAATAAAGTATTTTTATTTTTATTTATTTATTTTTTTAAGTTTACTTATTTATCTTGAGAAAGAGAGAGAGTGAGAGAGAAAGAGAGAAAGTGTGAGCAGGGTAGGGGCAGAGAGAAAGGGAGAATCCCAAGCAGACTCCGCACCCCTGTGCAGAGCCCAGTGGGGGGGCTTGAACCCATGAACTGTAAGATCATGACCTGAAGCTGAAGTCAGACGCTTAACCAAGTGAGCCACCCAGGCACCCCAATAAACTATTTTCAAATTACGGTATGTACATCGTGGGGTACCTGGTTGGCTCAGTGAGTAGAATAGAGTAGAGCATGCACTCTTGATCCTGGGGTGGCAAATTCAAGCCCCATGTTGAGTGTAGAGATAACTTTTAAAAAAACAAAAATGGTATGTACATTGTTTTTATTAGACATAATGCTACTGCACACTTAACAGAGTGTGGTATAGTATAAACATAACTTTTATATGTACTAGGAAACAAAAAAATTCATTTGACTTGCTTTATTGCAGTGGTCTGGAGCCAAACCTGATATTTCTCTAAGGCATACCTATACCTAATTTTAGAACATTTACATCACCCCTCAAAAACTATGTCCCTGAGGCATCTGGATGGCTCAGTTGGTTAAGCGTCCGACTCTTGATTTTGGCTCAGGTCAGGATGGATGTGAGAGGTGGGGAGAGGAAGTTTTTAAGGATGATTCCCAGGTTTCTGGATGGATAAATAAAAAAGTTTTCTACTGAAACAACTTAGCTAATCTACAGTGAAGTCTTATGGATAAAAATTAATTTCCATGTCTTTAACTTTAAATATTGCCAGATATTTAGAAACATCTAGCCCATTTTGTTATTGTGTTGCCCCAGAAAAAGGAAAAGTGCTATAAAATTTGCCAGTGCCACGATTTCATTAGTGACTCTCACACTCCACAGTGTTTGTGTAACCTATGAGTATCTTTTTTAATATATGAAATTTATTGTCAAATTGGTTTCCATACAACACCCAGTGCTCATCCCAAAAGATGCCCTCTTCAATACCCATCACCTACCCTCCTCTCCCTCCCATTCCCCATCAACCCTCAGTTTGTTCTCAGTTTTTAAGAGTCTCTTATGCTTTGGCTCTCTCCCACTCTAACCTCTTTCTTTCTTTTTCCTTCCCCTCCCCCATGGGTTCCTGTTAAGTTTCTCAGGATCCACATAAGAGTGAAAACATATGGTATCTGTCTTTCTCTGTATGGCTTATTTCACTTAGCATCACACTCTCCAGTTCCATCCACGTTGCTACAAAGGGCCATATTTCATTCTTTCTCATTGCCACGTAGTACTCCATTGTGTATATAAACCACAATTTCTTTATCCATTCATCAGTTGATGGACATTTAGGCTCTTTCCACAATTTGGCTATTGTTGAGAGTGTTGCTATAAACATTGGGGTACAAGTGCCCCTATGCACCAGTACTCCTGTATCCCTTGGGTAAATTCCTAGCAGTGTTACTGCTGGGTCATAGGGTAGGTCTATTTTTAATTTTTAGAGGAACCTCCACACTGTTTCCCAGAGTGGCTGTACCAGTTTGCATTCCCACCAACAGTGCAAGAGGGTTCCCGTTTCTCCACATCCTCTCCAGCATCTATAGTCTCGTGATTTGTTCATTTTGGCAACTCTGACTGGCGTGAGGTGATATCTGAGTGTGGTTTTGATTTGTATTTCCCTGATAAGGAGCGACGTTGAGCATCTTTTCATGTGCCTGTTGGCCATCCAGATGTCTTCTTTAGAAAAGTGTCTATTCATGTTTTCTGCCCATTTCTTCACTGGGTTATTTGTTTTTCGGGTGTGGAGTTTGGTGAGCTCTTTATATAGATTTGATACTAGCCCTTTGTCCGATATGTCATTTGCAAATATCTTTTCCCATTCCGTTGCTTGCCTTTTAGTTTTGTTGATTGTTTCCTTTGCTGTGCAGAAGCTTTTTATCTTCATAAGGTCCCAGTAGTTCATTTTTGCTTTTAATTCCTTGCCTTTGGGGATGTGTCAAGTAAGATATTGCTGCGGCTGAGGTCAGAGAGGTCTTTTCCTGCTTTCTCCTCTAGGGTTTTGATGGTTTCCTGTCTCACATTCAGGTCCTTTACCCATTTTGAGTTTATTTTTGTGAATGGTGTGAGAAAGTGGTCTAGTTTCAACCTTCTGCATGTTGCTGTCCAGTTCTCCCAGCACCATTTGTTAAAGAGACTGTCTTTTTTCCATTGGATATTCTTTCCTGCTTTGTCAAAGATTAGTTGGCCATACTTTTGTGGGTCTAGTTCTGGGGTTTCTATTCTATTCCACTGGTCTATGTGTTTGTTTTTGTGCCAATACCATGCTGTCTTGATGATTACAGCTTTGTAGTAGAGGCTAAAGTCTGGGATTGTGATGCCTCCTGCTTTGGTCTTCTTCAAAATTACTTTGGCCATTCGGGGCCTTTTTGTGGTTCCATATGAATTTTAGGATCGCTTGTTCTAGCTTTGAGAAGAATGCTGGTGCAATTTTGATTGGGATTGCATTGAATGTGTAGATAGTTTTGGGTAGTATTGACATTTTGACAATATTTATTCTTCCAACCCATGAGCACGGAATGTTTTTCCATTTCTTTATATCTTCTTCAATTTCCTTCATAAGCTTTCTATAGTTTTCAGCATACAGATCTTTTACATCTTTGGTTAGATTTATTCCTAGGTATTTTATGCTTCTTGGTGCAATTGTGAATGGGATCAGTTTATTTGTCTTTCTGTTGCTTCATTATTAGTGTATAAGAATGCAACTGATTTCTGTACATTGATTTTGCATCCTGCGACTTTGCTGAATTCATGTATCAGTTCTAGCAGACTTTTGGTGGAATCTATCGGATTTTCCATGTATAATATCATGTCATCTGCAAAAAGTGAAAGCTTGACTTCATCTTTGCCAATTTTGATGCCTTTGATTTCCTTTTGTTGTCTGATTGCTGATGTTAGCACTTCCAACACTGTGTTAAACAACAGCGGTGAGAGTGGACATCCCTGTCGTGTTCCTGATCTCAGGGGGAAAGCTCTCAGTTCTTCCCCACTGAGGATGATATTAGCTGAGAGCTTTTCATAAATGGCTTCTATGATGTTTAAGTATGTTCCTTCTATCTCGACTTTCTCCAGGGCTTTTATTAAGAAAGGATGCTGAATTTTGTCAAATGCTTTTTTCTGCATCGATTGACACATCATATGGTTCTTATCTTTTCTTTCATTAATGTGATGTATCACGTTGATTGATTTGCGAATGTTGAACCAGCCCTGCATCCCAGGAATGAATCCCACTTGATCATGGTGAATAATTCTTTTTATAAGCTGTTGAATTCGATTTGCTAGTATCTTATTGAGAATTTTTGCATCCATATTCATCAGGGATATTGGCCTGTAGTTCTCTTTTTTTACTGGGTCTCTGTCTGGTTTAGGATCAAAGTAATACTGGCTTCATAGAATGAGTCTGGAAGTTTTCCTTCCCTTTCTATTTTTTGGAATAGCTTGAGAAGGATAGGTATTATCTCTGCTTTAAACGTCTGGTAGAACTCCCCTGGGAAGCCATCTGGTCCTGGACTCCTATTTGTTGGGAGATTTTTGATAACTGATTCAATTTCTTCGCTGGTTATGGGTCTGTTCAAGCTTTCTATTTCCTCCTGATTGAGTTTTGGAAGTGTGTGGGTGTTTAGGAATTTGTCCATTTCTTCCAGGTTGTCCAGTTTGTTGGCATATAGTTTTTCATAGTATTCCCTGATAATTGCTTGTATTTCTGAGGGATTGGTTGTAACAATTCAATTTTCATTCATGATTTTATCTATTTGGGTCATCTCCCTTTTCTTTTTGAGAAGCCTGGCTAGAGGTTTATCAATTTTGTTTATTTTTTCAAAAAACCAACTCTTGGTTTCATTGATCTGCTCTGCAGTTTTTTTAGATTCTATATTGTTTATTTCTGCTCTGATCTTTATTATTTCTCTTCTTCTGCTGGGTTTGGGGTGTCTTTGCTGCTCTGCTTCTATTTCCTTTAGGTGTGCTGTTACATTTTGTATTTGGGATTTTTCTTATTTCTTGAGATAGGCCTGGATTGCAGTGTATTTTCCTCTCAGGGCTGCCTTCGCTGCATCCCAAAGCATTTGGATTGTTGTATTTACATTTTCGTTTGTTTCCATATATTTTTTAATTTCTTCTCTGATTGCCTGGTTGACCCATTCATTCTTTAGTAGGATGTTCTTTAACCTCCATGTTTTTGGAGGTTTTCCAGACTTTTTCCTGTGGTTGATTTCAAGCTTCATAGCATTGTGGTCCGAAAGTATGCATGGTATGATCTCAATTCTTGTATACTTATGAAGGGCTGTTTTGTGACCCAGTATGTGATCTATCTTGGAGAATGTTCCATGTGCACTCGAGAAGAAAGTATATTCTGTTGCTTTGGGAGGCAGAGTTCTAAATATATCTTTCAAGTCCATCTGATCCAATGTATCATTCAGGGCCCTTGTTTCTTTACTGACCATGTGTCTAGATGATCTATCCATTGTTGTAAGTGGGGTGTTAAAGACCCCTGCAATTACCACATTCTTATCAATAAGGTTGCTTACGTTTGTGAGTCATTGTTTTATATATTTGGGGGCTCCTGTATTCGGCGCATAGACATTTATCATTGTTAGCTCTTCCTGATGGATAGACCCTGTAATTATTATATAATGCCCTTCTTCATCTCTTGTTACAGCCTTTAATTTAAAGTCTAGTTTGTCTGATATAAGTATGGCTACTCCAGCTCTCTTTTGACTTCCAGTAGCATGAAAGATAGTTCTCCATCCCCTCCCTTTCAATCTGAAGGTGTCCTCAGGTCTGAAATGAGTCTCTTGTAGACAGCAAATAGATGGGTCTTGTTTTTTTTATCCATTCTGATACCCTATGTCTTTTGGTTGGCGCATTTAGTCCATTTACATTCAGTGTGATGTCTGTAGGTTTCATGCTTGTAGCAATGTCTCTGGTACTTTGTCTCACAGGATCCCCCTTAGGATCTCTTGTAGGGCTGGTTTAGTGGTGATGAATTCCTTCAGTTTATGTTTGTTTGGGAAGACCTTTATCTCTCCTTCTATTCTAAATGACAGATTTGCTGGATAGAGGATTCTTGGCTGCATATTTTTTCTGTTCATCACATTGAAGATTTCCTGCCATTCCTTTCTGGCCTGCCAAGTTTCAGTAGAGAGATCCATCATGAGTCTTATCGGTCTCCCTTTATATGTTAGAGCACATTTATCCCTAGCTGCTTTCAGAATTTTCCTTGTATTTTGCCAGTTTCATTATGATATGTCGTGCAGAAGATGGATTCAAGTTACGTCTGAAGGGAGTTCTCTGTGCCTCTTGGATTTCAATGCCTTTTTCCTTCCCCAGATCAGGGAAGTTCTCAGCTATTATTTCTTCAAGTACACCTTCAGCACCTTTCCCTCTCTCTTCCTCCTCTGGAATACCAATTATGCGTAGACTATTTCTCTTTAGTGCATCACTTAGTTCTCTAATTTTCCCCTCATACTCCTGGATTTTTTTTATCTTTTTCTCAGCTTCTTCTTTTTCCATAATTTTATCTTCTAGTTCACCTATTCTCTCCTCTGCCTCTTCAATTCAAGCTTGGTCGTCTCCATTTTATTTTGCAGCTCATTAACAGGATTTTTTAGTTCCTCCTGGCTGTTCCTTAGTCCCTTGATCTCTGTAGCAATAGATTCTCTGCTGTCCTTTATACTGTTTTCAAGCCCAGCGATTAATTTTATGACTATTATTCTAAATTCACTTTCTGTTATATTGTTTAAATCATTTTTGATCAGTTTGTTAGCTGTCGTTATTTCCTGGAGGTTTTTTTGAGGGAAATTCTTCAGGTTCGTCCTTTTGGATAGTCCCTGGAGTGGTGCGGAACTGCGGAGCACTTCCCCTGTGCTGTCTTGAATAACTTGCGTTGGTGGGCGGGGCCGCAGTCAGACCTGATGTCTGCCGCCAGCCCACCGCTGGGGCCACAGTCAGACTGGTGTGTACCTCTCTTCCCTTCTCCTAGGGGTGGGATTCACTGTGGGGTGGCGTGGCCCCTCTGGGCTACTTGCACACTGCCAGGCTTGTGGTGCTGGGGATCTGGCATATTAGCTGGGGTGGATCGGCAAGGTACACAGGGGTGGGAGGGGCAGGCTCAGCTCGATTTTCCTTGGGTGATCCACTTCGGGAGGGGCCCTGCGGCACCAGGAGGGAGTCAGACCTGCCACCAGAGGGATGGATCCTCAGAAGCACAACATTGGGTGTTTGCATGGTGCAAGCAATTTCCCTGACAGGAACTGGTTCCCTTTGGGATTTTGGATGGGGGATGGGCGAGGGAGATGGCGCTGGCGAGCGCCTTTGTTCCCCACCACGCTGCACTCTGTCATCCAGGGCTCAACAACTCTCCCTCCCGTTGTCCTCCAGGCTTCTGGCTCTCCAAGCAGAGCTGTTAACTTATAATCTTCCAGATGTTAAGCCCCGCTTGCTGTCAGAACACACTCCCTCCGGCCCCTCTGCTTTTGCCAGCCAGACTTGGGGGCTCTGCTTTGCTGGCGGGCTGCCCCTCCGCCCTGGCTCCCTCCCGCCAGTCCGTGTAGCGTGCACCACCTCTCTGCCCTTCCTACCCTCTTCCGTGGGCCTCTCGTCTAATCTTGGCTCTGGAGAATCCGTTCTGCCAATCTTCTGGTGGTTTTCTGGGTTATTTAGGCAGGTGTGGGTGGAATCTAAGTGATCCGCAGGACGCGGTGAGCCCAACGTCCTCCTACTCCGCCATCTTCCCCTCACTGCAACCTATGAGTATCTTAATGAAATTAGCATGTTTTATAAAAGGGCTATAAATAAATTGTTAAACAGAGCAACAGGACCACTTTTGCTGGCCGTTGCTTGCTCAAGGATAAATGGGAAAGAGTTATAATGGTACTAAAAGAAATCCAGTCTTTTCTTTTTTTTTTTTTTTCCAAAAATATTAATTTCCCAACTTGGCCCACTAAAAGCTAAGAGAAGCACCAATAACCTAGCAGCAAGGAACACAGTGCCTAGGTTGTGGTTTCTAAAAGCTATTCCCCATTAAATGGAACTAGTGCTCCTTGGAAGATTAGCTGATGCCCAAATCTAGGATAGGGTGTATGCTTATTAGCCTGGCACATCCTGCTATACAGAAAAAAGAAAGTAAGGAAGGAAGCTATCAAAAAGCAATGAGACTTGGGGCGCCTGGGTGGCTCGGTTAAGTGTTCAACTCTTGATTTCGGCTCAGGTCATAATGTCATGGGTCATGCAGGAATTGAGCCCTATGTCGGGCTCTGTGCTATCAGCATGTAGCCTGCTTGGGATTCTCTTTCTCTCTCTCTGCCCCTCCCTCATTTTGCTCTTTCTCACAATAAATAAAAATAAAACATAAAAAACAAAAAACAAAAAACCAACTAATGAATCTTGCCAAAAGGACTCAGGAACCCACAGAGACAAAGACTCCAACTGGAGTCATTTAAAAACAGTATTCCAAGGCACCTGGGTGGCTGAGTGGGTTGAGTGTCTGACTGCTGATTTCAGCTCAAGTCATGATCTCATACAGTTCAAGAGTTTGAGCCACAGTGGGGCTCTGCACTGACAGCATGAAGCCTGCTTGTGATTCTTTCTCTCCCTCCCTCCCTCCCTCTCTCTCTCTCTCTCTCTCTCTCTCTCTCTCTCTGCCCCTCCTCTACCCTTGTGCATGTGCTATCTCAAAATAAATAAACTTAAAAAAAAAATGATTTTCTCTCTCCCCCTCTGCCCCTCCCCTGCTTGTGTGCACACATGTGCTCTCTAATTAAAATTTTAAAATAGGAGCACCTGGGTGGCTCAGTTGGTTAAGGATCCGACTTTGGCTCAGGTTATGATCTCTCGGTTTGTGAGTTAGAGCCCCACATCAGGCTCTGTGCTGACAGCTCAGAGTCTGGAGCCTGCTTCAGACTCTGTCTCCCTCTCTCTCTGCCCCTCTCCTACTCATGCTCGCGCTCTCTCTCTCTCTCTCTCTCTCTCTCAAGAATAAACAAAAAATAATAAAAATAAAATAAAAAATAAAATAAAATACAGTATTCTACAGCTTTACCAGAAAGTTCTACTGCTTTTTTTTTTTAAGTTTATTTATCTATTTTGAGAGAGAGAGAGAGAGAGAGAGAGAGGGAGAGGGGGAGGGAGGGAGGGAGGGAGGGAGAGTGTGTTTTTGGGCATGTGCCTGTGTGAGTTGTGTCCATGAACAGGGGAGGGGCAGAGAGAAAGGATCCCAAGCAAGCTCCACACTCAGCAGGGAGCCCAACAAGGAACTCCCTGAGAAGGACTCGATCCCACCACCCTGGGATCATGACCTGAGCTGAAATCAAGGGTTGGATGCTCAACTGACTGAGCTACCCAGGTGCCCTAGAAAGTTCTACTGCTTTAAATAAAAAACCAGGATTCTCGGGGTGCCTGGATGGCTCAGTCGATTAGGTGTCTGACTCTTGATTTCAGCTCAGGTCATGATCTCATGGTTTGTCGGATTGAGCCCCACTTCGGGCTCTGCTCTGACAACACCGAACCTGCCTGAGATTCTTTCTCACCCTCTCTCTTTGCCCCTTCCCAACTCTCGCACATGTACTTGTGTGCTCTCTCTCAAAATAAAGTTTAAAAACTAGGAATCTATACTTTATCAATTTCATTTATAATTTTAAAAACTTGTTCAGATTAGTCTTTCCTTTATATTAGCATGGCCTCTAAGTATTAGAAATAAATCTCATAATGCCTGGAATTCTGTTCTATTCGTTACTATACCTCAGGGCCCCATTTATTGAATGAATGAATGAATGGAATTGCTATAGGTAATGAGAACTAAATAAAATTCAAAGACTATTTTATTTTACTTCAATGTAAAATGTATTTTCTTAAGCTAATATTAATGTCATATAACATTCTTACAGCTGTCTTACCCAGTGTCCTCCATTAATGCCAGAGTGATTCGAGAGAAGACTCGGTTCTGGGTGTGAGAACCAGTCATTGCTTCATTCTGAAAATCAAAAGATTTTAAATTAGAAGGCCAGATGTCTTGAAACTCCCAATAATTTCCATGATTACTTTGACGTATATGTAAAATGTCTCAAGTGTGAGAGGCTCACTTATTCACTTCAAGTAGTGAAATAAATAAGCCTTCCTTAATTAATTAATTTATGTATCTATGTATCTATCTACCTATCTATCTATCTATCATGACAAGACTGAAGCTTAAAGCAAAATCTGCTTTCTGCCTTAAATGACTATATTATGTACAATTTCCCAGAAATGGCAGACAACCAGCATTTAGAACTCTGATGAATATGAAAATAACTATACATAAGTAGAAATGCTGTAAAAATATTATAATATCTAGACAAAGTAAAGTGAGTGGTTGAGACAGATGCCCACAGAATATTAGAGGGGGTGAATATTGACCTGAATTTAATTAAAAAAAAAAAAAAAAAAAACGCTTTTATAACCTTCAAACTATGATCACAGAAATACACATCAATATATAAAACAAGTATCACAGAATCATAGGATCAAAGAAGTTGCATGAGGGACCTAAAATGCCATCAAAGTCTACTATCTACCCAGTGTTTTAATTCATATCATGTAATTCCTACAGCAGCTCTGATTATTCTTCAAATCCTTGTGTTGAATACTGGATGGTCACCTCAAGTACTTTAATATCACTAAAAAAAATAGTTCAAGGATACAAAGTTGATTTCAGAGAAAGGCAACCATTAATGAAATTAATACTCTCACGTTTCTACTGCAAAAATAAATAAATTTTCATGTCTGGTCAATCTACAGTTTTCTTAAGAGAATCACTTGGGAAAATTGCTTAAGGAAAATAAAAGAACTAAAAGTCCCATGGGAGAAACAAGTGTAATGTGTCTTCCATAAGTTTCCATCACTATTATTTTGTGGTCACCTGGATAAGAATGGTCAGCAGAAGCATTAATTTCACTCCTTTGTAATTTTGCTAACTTGTATATAAGCTTAAAAAAATACACACACACACACACACTCTCTCTCTCTCTGAGCTAGAAATTCCATTTCCAGGGATTTATCTTTCTCTTTTTTAAAAATTTTTTTAATGTTTATTTTTGGGACAGAGAGAGACAGAGCACGAGCAGGCGAGGGGCAGACAGGGAGGGAGACACAGAATCTGAAGCAGGCTCCAGCCTCTGAGCTGTCAGCACAGAGCCTGACATGGGGCTCAAACTCACGAATCACAGGATCATGACCTGAGCCAAGGTTGGACACTTAACAAATTGAGTCACCCAGGCACCCCTATCTTTTCTATTTCTATGTAAATACATCTGACCTTGAGTTAACTTCCTAGTTCTGCTCTCCTAGAAACCTAAAAAAGGTGGAATGTCAACCGTGTCACCAGGCAACAGTGGTGTGATGCCTCAGGACATCAGAGTAAATGATGGACTTGGTAAATGAACATGAATACCTGTTGGTAAGCCATAGCCTGGAACATCCCCATGTGCACAGATTCTTATGGGGATGTCACTTACAGAGATCTAGAAGTTATGTCTATGGAACTGTTAAAAATAAATATATTAGTCTTTATTTGAGACATAGTACTTCTAAGCCAGGCTGGTTCTTGCACCCCCCCCCCCCTCCTTGTATGGCCTTCTGCTCCTATATTTGAGCTGGAGTGCAGAGAGAGAGAGGCATGAATGACAGCCCCTAGACTGTTGTGTGGAGCATGAAAAAAATGCCTGACTTCTACCATGCTGGCATGCTGTGTCTTGTATCTTTCCAAGTAAATGTTTTTTCAATGACGCTTGTTAGGTCTTGTGAGTCTGAAGGCATGTTTAGTTGAACCTAAGAATACCCACTGAAATGCCACTCCTGAAAGATATCACAGATATAAATAAAGTGCTCATCACAACATTTTTAAAATAATAAATTTTAAAGTGGCTGGCTGGCTCATGGTAGAATGTGTGACTCTTGATCTGGGCATTATAAGTTCAAGCCCCACATTGGATGCAGAGATTACTTAAAAATAAAATCTTAAGACATAAATAAAATAAAAAATTTAAAACACAGTTGTTCATTAACACAGGACTGTTGTTACATTCATATAATGAATCATGTTGGTTTATAATGACTTATCCCTGGGTTTTAATATTTTGTGCAACGGAGCAACAGCAGCTAAATATAAAGTACACTGTGACAGCTGAAGATAGCAACAGAGGAATGCTGTGCATGATACCCATTTACTCCATGTTCTTCTACTTGGTTCAATATGGCCAGAGGCTCTTAGAAGTGCTTATTGCATGATTCTAATTTTGTACATTTTGCTCTTGTCCCCATTACTCAATTTAGTTCCAACTACCATTGCTTTTTGTTGTTGTTTAAGGTAAAGAAATATTAGAGTAAATAAAGGAGTTTATTTACTGGAAATATGTTTAAAATTGAGCTAGCACTTTATTGTGACTTACTGCTTTTGTTAGTGGCATGGTATTTGTTTTTCCCATGAGTCTTATTTTTAGTGTTCAATTTTAAAGAGCCTTTTTAGGAAAGCATACACTGCCATTACATCAGGAGCACCTGTACTGCTTGGAAAAATGTCTAAGATATATTATGAAGTGGAAAATTGTTCATTAACATATGAATTCATTTAATGAAAAACCTGTGTGTTAGTGTGTGCATCTCTACATATACATGACATTTCTTGAAGCATATTCAAAAAAACTTAAATAGTGATTACATCTAGGGGCACCTGGGTGGCTCAACTGGTTGAGCATCAGACTTCAGCTCAGGTCATGATCTTGTGGTTCATGAGTTCAAGCCCTACATCGGGCTCGCTGCTGTCAGTGCAGAGCCTGCTTTGGATCCTCTATCTCCCTCTCTCTGCCCCTCTCTCACCTGTACGATCTCAAAAATAAATAAACATTAAAAAAAAAATAGTGATTACATCTAAAAAGCGGGTCTGGAGAGCTGAAGGGGAAAAGAAACTTTAAGTTACCAAATGTTTTTAGGTTTACATAGAGTTCACCTAATGGAAAAGAAAGGGAAATTGAAAAGAGGGGGAGGATTTATTTTAGTGGCTGCCTATCAAACACTGGAGTTTTAAAAAGAGGCAAGGAGTTAACCAAACAAAACAAAAACAACCCAAGGAGGTCAGTTAACGTTCATTCTAGCTCACTACTGATTGGAACTTATTAATGAGAAACTGCTTGTTAAGAGAAAAAAGGGGCAACTGGGGGGCTCAGTCAGTTAAGGGACCGACACCTGATTTTGGCTCAGTTCATGATCTCACAGTTTGTGATATCTGGCCCCAAGATGGGCTCTGCACTGACAGTGCAGAGCCTGCTTGGAATTCTCTCTCTCCCTCTCTCTTTGCACCACCCCAGGTTGCATGTGCACGCTCTCTTTCTCAAAAATAAAACATAAACTTAAAAAAATTACTTTTATTAAAAAAGAATTTCTTTCATTAAAGAAAAAACGCCTAGTAAAATTTTAAAATAAACTGACCTCTAATAACCGCTTTTCCCAATGGTTGAGCTCAGTGCCCATGCCACCTTGATTTTCGAGTTCCATTCCCTCCAGAATTGGACAGTTAAAATGTTTTCGTGCTTCATCCTAAGAATCAGAAAAAAAAATAATAAACCCTACAAAAGTACAATATAATAACGGCAGAGTCTATAACATAGATATGGTAAAGTAGCCATTAAAGAATTACTTTGGTGAGAAGTGAAAACATCTTTTAAAAATATGGTTTTTAATGTAATTAAATATATTTTGATACTATTACATTCCTCTGCTAGTAAATTCTCTTAACATTTTTTCCTCTGTTTGAAGATTTTGTCACATATATTTCAAAAAAACTATAGACTAACACGATTGCCATTTATAACTATTATGTCAACAATGTTTTCAATGAAGGGATCAACTGCTCTTATTATAGATATAGTCTTGGAAGAAAAATAAGTTCTTCATTAAAATACAATTTTGCTCATTTGGTTTTTCCTATCCTTTAGTTAGAAATTTCCAGTGACAGGAGGGGTGCCCTGAGTGGCTCAGTCGGTTGGGTGTCCGACTTTGGTTCAGGTCATCATCTCTCCATTCGTGAGTTTGAGCCCCACATCAGGCTCTGTGCTGACAGCTGAGAGCCTGGAACCTGCTTTGGAGTGTCTCCCTCTCTCTCTGCCCCTGCCCCACTCACACTCTGTCTCTGTCTCTCAAAAATGAATAAACGCTCAAAAAAAAAATTTTTTTTTTAAAGAAATTTTCAATGATAGGAAATATCCCAAGAACAGTGCAAAAATCCACAAGGCAGGGGCACCTGGCTGGCTCAGTCAGTACAGCATGCAACTTTTGATCCTAGGATTGTGAATTTACGTTGGGGGTAGTTTATTTAAAAAATAAGAGGGTGGAATGGTTAATTTTATTAATTAAATGGTTAATTTAATAATAATTAAATGGTAAATTAGTTAGTGGTTAATTTTATTAACCATTGGCTTGGCTAGGCCACAGTGCCCAGATATTTGATCAAACATTATTCTGAATGTTTCAGTAAGGGTGTTTTGGGGTAAGATTAATAATTAAATTAGTAGACTTGAAGTAAAGCAGATTACCCTCCATAATACAGACAGGCCTCATCCAATCAGTTGAAGGCCTTAATAGAACAAAGACTGACTTTTCCTGAGCAGGAAGGAATTCTGCCAGCTTATTGCCCTTGGACTCAAAATGCAACTCTTCCCTGAGTGTCCAGCCTGCTAGCCTACTCCATCAGAGTTTGGAATCTCCAAACCTCCACAATTGCACGAGCCATTTCTTTCAAATAAATTTTCTTCTCTCTCTCTCATTTCTAGCCCTATTTATTGGGCAACACATTTTGTTGGCTCTATTTCTTTGGACAACCTTGACTATTATGGACTAGTATTGAAATGATCAGCAATTATACAAATAGTACCAGTCATCCTAAGAGGTATCATAGTAGAGGGACATTGGCTTAAAGCAGTAAGTAGAATGGAGCCATGAGAGTTATTGACAAATTTCCATTTCTTCAGATTTCTCTTGGCTTGTAGCTTTACTGTACTGCCTTTATATTAGTTTCCTTATTATAGGCTCTGAAATTTACTTTTAAGTTCTTTAGCAATAATGATTAGTAGAGAAAAGACCATAAGAAATGAAAAGAGTAGATGGTTCATGAAACATGAAGTTGGGTAATACATACGACAACACGAGGTGTTACTAGAAGATACACAGTGTGAGGAACTATCTTATTATCTCGAACATTCCATAATCTCTCCACCTTTCGAACTACTTTATCACTCCATTGATATAATCCAAGACTGCAATTAAAGAATAAAAGACAGTCATTTTGCAAATTCATCACAGCTTTAAATAGTGAAAGTATTTATGAACATCAATATGCAATTAAGATATTTGAGTTTACTATATACCAAATACTGCAACATACATGACAACATTTTCTAATCTTTTCAACAACCTGATGAGATTATCATCAATATTGTGCAGATAGAGATGGAAGGGTAGATAGAGGAAATAACTTCTCAAGTTCACAAAGCTAATACTTTGCTCAGATGATGATGAATTACTCCCTTTTAACACAAATTTTGGATAAAACAAAAGCAAGTCCAGAGACATATCCAAGCACATAAGGAAACTTAATAACAACAAAAAACAGCATTTTAAAAAAATGGCATTTTAATTTAGTGGGAAAGTACAATTTATTTATTAACTGTGATGTAACACTGGTTATCCATCTAGAAAAAAGTTAAATCCCTATTTCATCCCATATACAGAAATAAATTCCGAGAAGATGTCAGCAAAGATGGCAGACCTCTGAAAATTCTCTGTTCTTGAAAGCAGTGAGAAAAGTGGCAAAATGCCTAATCAACTTTTCAGAACTTTGGAAATTAACAAAGGCTTTCAGCAATCCAGGAAGCATTAAAAGAAAAAAAAGGATAGGAGTGCCTGGGGGGCTCAGTCAGTCAAGCGTCCGACTCTTGATTTCAGCTCAAGTCATGATCATGAGATCGAGCCCCTCACTGCTAGTGTGGAGCCTGCTTGGGATTCTCTCTCTCTCTCTCTCTCTCTCTCTCTGCCCCTCCCCTGCTCTTGCATACACACTTTCTCTCAAAATAAACAACAAAAAAATTGTTTAAAAAATAGATAAATCTCAGTAAGAACTGCAAGCTTTGTGGCATTTTCCCATGCCTTGGCAGCCTTGAAAACTAACAGCCCGCAATCACAGTAAAAACCAGCAAACTTGGCAGCCACTATAGAGGTGGTAGAATGGGGGTGACTGGAAGAACACATTAAAAACAGCCCCCATAATCCAACTCTATCTACAAGAAACACAGTTCAGACTCAAGGACACACATAGGTTGAATGTAAAAGAATTAAACAGATAATACCATGCAAACAGTACTCAAATGAGAGCTGGAACGACTACACCAGTATCAGACAAAATAGACCTTAAAACAAAAGTTGTTAGTAGAAATAAAGAGGGACGTTCTATAATGATGAAAAGGTCAATCCACCCAGAAGATATAATAGTTATAAACATATATATACCTCACAAAAGAACCCCAAAATACATGAAGCAAAAATAAATTCCAAATGAATAAAAGCTATGAATGTAAAAAATTGAAATAATTTACTAGAAGACAGGAGAATATTTTTATAATCATTGGAGGAAAGGAATTTCTCAAGCAACAGAAGAAAAAATAGATGACTTTAATGATATAAAAATTTTAAATTTTTCTATGAAAAAAATATTATAACGAAATAAGATAACTAAGTGGGACAAATATTTGCAACGAACATGAAAAAGGATTACTATCCCCCAATTATAAAGTACTCTTACAAAATCACTAGAAAAGGAAAAATAACCCAGGACTGGACAAAAGATATAAATAGGCTGTATACAAGTACAGAGGAAATTCAAATGGCTGAAACCTCAGTAGTAGTCCTAGAAGTATAAGATACCATCTTTTACTCTCAGATTGGCCTTAAAACAAAACAAAAAAAAAATCTATAATATCCACTACTGGTAAGCATTTATATATCATTGGTGGGATATAATGACATCATTTATAATGGACATTAATTTTGATTTTTCCCCATAATCCATATCATTTTTTTCTGGCTTTTTTTCCCCCTAGATTACCTCAATCATCAACCCTATGAATCTCTCATTTTCACCAATAAAACAGAATAGAAAGAGGCTATATTTTCCCACTATTATTTTACGGAAATTTTAAACATACAAAATGTTGACAAAACTGCAAAGAGCACAGCTGCAGATCTAATAATCTTCACTTCGATTCTGCAATTAACATTTTATTTGTGTGTGTGTATGTGTGTGTGTGTGTATGTTGCCATATATCTGTTCATCTATCTATGCCTTGAAGATGCTATTTTTAATTCTTTTGATCTTTCTCCATAGCAAAGTAATGTTTAAACATCCATAGTGATCAAAGCCAGCAAGAAAACAGCTTTTACCTTATTAATAACTCCAAATATTCTCTTCATCATCTACATTTCAAGACAAATAGTTTCTCCAAATAAATAGGTTAGGGACAAATCCAACTCTTCATGTGTCTATCAACTGAATTTCCTATCATTCTATTATCTCCATTCATACTGTAAGATTTGCTGCTTTTGAGGAATATCCTGAATACAAGAAAGTACTGCAAATTATGAGCTTAACAATAGTTCTTTTTTAATATTTATTTATTTACTGAGGGGGAAGAGGGGAAGAGAGAGGGAGAGGGAGGGAGGGAGGGAGGGAGAGAGAGCAGGACCATGAGTGGGGAAGGAAGAGAGAGGGAGAGAGAGAATCCCAAGCAGGTCCCACACTCAGCACAGAGCCCAACATGGGGCTCAATCTCACAACTGTGAGATCATGACCTCAGCCGAAATCAAGAGTTGGACGCTTAACCCACTGAGCTACCCAGGCGTCCCTTAACAAAAGTTCTTATGTGGGGGTATCTCTTTCTTCCTTAACTACATCACTATGTAGGTGATGCCTATCTCATCATTTATGTTTCTCATAAAGACCAAAATTCTTAGGAAAGACCAGACTCCTCCTACACCACCAAATGAACACAAACTATTTAAAGAAGGAAAATATCTATGTCCAATTAGAATTTGTTTCTTCACATGTACTCTAAAAAATACGATGAATAAAGTATTATCTGCTTCAATATTTAATTCTAGCTATTTTAATAGAGATCTCTGTAATTAAAGTAAAATATATACAAAGTAAACAAATTTGAAGTATAAGAATTAATGTTTTTTTTTTGAGGTGAGGGTGGAGCAGAGAGAGAGGGAGAATCCCAACCAGGCTCCACACTGTCAGCACAGATCAAGCGGAGCTTGATCTCACAAACCTCAAAATCATGTCCTAAGCCAAAACCAAGAGTCAGCTACTTAACCGACTGAGCCACCCAGGCACTCCAGGATTAATTAATTTTTAATTCCACATCCATATACCACTAATCTGATAAACATATGGAACAGTATAAGCACCCCCAGAAGGTTTTCTTGTGCTTCTTTCCAATCTATACTCAACTTCTCAACTTGTAGGTCATTTAACAGCTTGGCCCCTCTAGTAAAACCACTCATCTTTTATCATTGCTCTTTTTTAAAAACTACACAAATGGACTGACTTCTTTTGCTCAACATTAGATCTGTGATATTCATATATGTTATTGCATGTAACAATAGTATATTCTTTTTTAGTGCCTTGTAGTTTTCAATTATATGAATATATCATAATTTATTTATCCATGCTACAACAAAACTGCCGTGAACATTCTTGTGCTTATCTTTTTGTGGACATATGTTCTTAGAGATTTATATTTTATATAAATGAATGCAAATGGTTACAGATCTGTGACTGATATACTATAAAAAATTCTTGACACTTTTTTTTTAGTGTTTCTTAGTATTATTCATTTTAGGCCCTAACCCTCTAGATCACTGCTAATATGTTGTACTAAATACAGTATCAGTTTACATGTAAATATTGCCATGATAGGTGATAATTATTTAAAAAAACAAAATATAGAGGCACCTGGATGGCTCAGTCAGTTAAGCTTCTGACTTTGGCTCAGGTCATCATTTCACGGTTCATGAGTGTGAGCCCCACTTCCGGCTCTGTGCTGACAGCTTAGAACCTGGAGGCTGCTTCAGATTCTGTGTCTCCCTCCCTCTCTCTCTCTCTGCCCTTCTCCACTCATACTCTATCTCAAAAATAAACATTAATAAACAAACAAACCAAAATATAACCAACTCATATTCTCCCATGGCCTGACTATACTGTACAGCAACACAAGTTACAATGTGGTGGAAAAGAGCTCTGCTGGCAAGAAGATTCCTGGCTCTTTGGGCAAGTCACTTAAGTTTTCTGCATCTTAACTGCTTCATCTCTAAAATGAAAGGGTAAAGCTAAATGGCCTCTTTTATCCTGTTTTAATAGCTATAGTTTTTTTAGGCTAGCCATGAAGCCACTATTATTTATGGCAACTATCATGCCATGAGTCTCAGATTCTAGTCTTAGCACCCTCCTAAAAGAGAAGAACAAGAACAAAAAATAACAAATACCTATAATTAAAAGGTGGGAGACCATCTGCAAATCTTGAAGTTAGAGGATTTCCATCTTTATCATGGTAGAATGCAAATAGGCCAGCAGAGAAACCCTATAAAAAAAATTCAAAATGTCTCAGAGTGAAAAATATCAAGTCTGACTATATACATCATAACATGGTGCTATCAAAAGAGAACACTCATATAACCTTGTAAAAGCACCCAGCCAATACTTCTACTGAAATATGTCATATATTGGAATTGGAAAAAAATTAAGTATTCCATCTAATGAATTTTAAATTTCAATTACTTGAAGGAATTGTAAGTTAAGAAATCCAAAGTAATAGTGACAACATTCTTTGGTACTGGCATAAATAAGAAATTTGTTTAAGAATATATTTACCACAGTCGATCCTCTTTACATGAACTCATTACATAAACTCTATAATTGCACCCAGGGTATATTACCATTGAGAACAACTGACAATACAGTTTAGAAGTAGGAGGTGGACAATCAAGTGTGCTCCCTAAGAGCACTCAAAAAATTCAGTCTTTGATCCAAAAGTACACACACTAATACATATTTGTACTTAAAAAGACTGGAAGTGTGTGTGCATGTGTGTATGTACACTTAGGAAAAAAATAATGGAAACATATATCAAAATGTTAACTGTGGTTCTTCTGATGGTAGGGTAATGTATAAAATAACTCATATTCCCCTAATTTTTTTACAATATGAATTTGTTACGTTTATAGTCACAATTTAAATACTATTTTTTTCAGAACCACTAATTAAACATTCCTTCAATGTTCAAGAAACTTAAAAAGGAGTTTATAATTTTGTTAATGATGCTAAAGCACCGTTATGCCTTGGAATTATCTAAATTATATGTGGATAACATTTCATTAATAAAAATGAATACATTTTATGTATACATGGAAAGACTGGAAATTTCCCTCAATTATTTTATTCTTTACAATATATACAAATAAGTAAAACAATTTAACTTATAAAGCATTACCACATTCAAGAAGAAGGTATTGCTATCAATCATTCTAAATTACTGAATTAAATACTATTTTTAAGTCTTTAATTTAATTTTAATAAGATAATGGATACTTCACATAAAGGTATTAAAATTCCTGTTCTCTATCCTTCACCTCCCAAAATAGATGAGAAAATAGGCAAAAAAAAAAAAAAAAAATTATTGCCATTTGATATCTATTTCATTAGTGAGATTTCTTTTCTTGCTCTTTCCTAATCTAATACCTAAAACAAAACACTTATATGACTACTTCTTTATGTATGTTTCATACATTGAGAATATGCTATAGCTCATATCCAAATAACTAACAATCAGAAACGATCACTTAATTAATCAATTTCTTTGGCAAATTTCTTTGCTTACACAACTGTGGCCTCTGTGTCATTCAAAGCTTGCCAAAATGATTAATGGAATCCAGGTTATTCTTTTATTCCTGAATTTCTTCTTCTTTTTTAATCTCTGAAGATGCAAAGGACACTTAATTGAGTCAGCTAAGAAAATCGAAATAGCTTTCAATATACAATTCACTGAAGTTATACAAAGCTTAAAATAGTGTAATTTGCCTCATCCTTTATAATATTCTAAATATACATTTTTTCCCACTGTATCAGCTTGAACATTTTTCTAAGCACTCACATTTCAGAAGGTTTATTCGGTATTCAAAGCACCACAGGTAAGTGTAACTGATAGTTATGAACATACAAAACTTTATGGGGAATCTGTGTTAAACATTTAATTCTTACCATCTTCCAGGATAGGCTTTGAGACTTAAGTTAGTATTTAAAAGTTCTTAGGTTTTTACAGTTTTTAAAATAATTCAAATATATAAAAAGTAAAAAAAAAATCCATAACAGAAACTTATGTATCCTCTTTAAGGCTATTTAAGATGTTAGTTTACCATATTTTCGGCAAACTTTTAAGAAATAAAACACTGCAGAGTAAATATTACTGAAGCTCCATTACCTAATCCTTTCTCCTCCTTCTTTTCCCAGAGGTAACCACTACACCTTGAAGTCACCGTGTATAACTTTCTTTTTTTTAAATGTTTATTTGAGGTGGCGGGGAGGGAGAGAGACGGAGGGGCAGAGAGAAAGAGTGAGAGAGAGAGAATCCCACTGTCAGTGCAGAGCCCAAGCCAGGACTCGATCCTACGAACCGAAATGTGAGATCATGACTAGAGCTGAAATCAAGAGTCAGATACTTAACTGACTGAGCCACTCAGGTGTCCCAATGTACATAACTTTCATGCATTCTTTTATAGTCAATGGTATCTAGCTTTGAGACCCTCTGACTGCTAAAGTAAGTCTGAATACCTTCTTATACATGACTCAGCCAACTGTTTTTTTTTTCTTTTCTGAATTGCCTGTTCATAACCTAATTTATCTCATGCCTGGGATCTCTGCATTCATGTTCATTTATATACCACATTTAAAATCTGCTGTTTCTCTCTGGTTCTCTCAACATCAAGTATCTATAGTTTTTAGCTCTTAGGAAGAATGAGTCTTGTTTCACCTCAATTAGCAGGTTCAGCTTACTTTTTTAAAAAATAAAAGAAAAACAGAGAATTCATTTTAGAATATTCTTACTTGAAGGATATAAATGTCTGGTTACATAGGTGTTTCAGTGAGTTATGTAATGTATTTGCTGATTTAAAGACTGAGGCTTGCATATTAAAGTCATACATGATAGCTCACTAAGACTAATAAATAAGGGTGCTTGGGTGGCTCAGTCAATTAAGCATCTGCCTCTTGATTTTGGCTCAGGTCATTATCTCATGGTTTGTGAGTTCAGGCCCCATGTCAGGCTCCGCACAGACAGAGTGGAGCCTGCTTGGGATTCTCTCTCTCTGTCCCCTTCTTCCCTGCACACACACACTCTCTCTTTCTCTCTCTCAAAAATAAATAAATTAAAAAAAAGACTAATAGATAACTGCCACTAATTTTATTATACCTTACTATATACAGCATGGTGCTATAGGATTTCTGTTTTGTCTTAATCTCCAAGAAAAAACTCCACTGTACTATGTACTACTGTTCTCTTCATTTTAACAGATGAAACTGAGGCTTATGAAGCTAAATAATTTGCATAAGATCCTAAATATTTTTAGTGGTAGAGCTAAGAAGACTCACACCCCTAAATCTGTGTGATCTATTGTCTCTCAATCACTGCATTTTACTGCCATCTATTTTCTAAATACATAAATGGCATCAAGAAACCATTTCCTAGGGTTTTAGATAACTTTTTAATTTCCCAGATATATTATAAAAGTTCACTATTTTGGACAAATTGGGGAAAAGGAAGGAAGGGTTCTGAATCAGTGTATGTAAATTTTAGAAAGTCTAAGCAGACCGAGAGGACTTTTGAAATCAGACCTCTGCAGTAAGATCTAGAATTAGCATATCAGTTATCACTTTACAGGAAAGTGAATTTTTCTAAATTACTAAGTTGGTTTTTTTTTAATTTTTTTTAACGTTTATTCATTTTTTGATACAGAGACAGAGCGTGAGTGGGGGAGGGGCAGAGAGCGAGGGAGACACAGAATCCGAAGCAAGCTCCAGGCTCGGAACTGACAGCACAGAGCCCGATGCGGGGCTCGAATTCACGGACCGTGAGATCATGACCTGAGCTGAAGTCGGACGCTTAACCTACTGAGCCACCCAGGCGCCCCACTAAGTTTTTTTCTTAAGAACAGTAATCATTTTCTCAAAAATCCTATTACCAGAGACCTAGTCATCTAGGTTTTACTGACATAAATCTAAGAATCCAAAATTTAATGTATATATCAAAATAACAGCATAATAAACAGAAAATTAATGCATGAAGGAAAGAACAGTAATTAACAGCAAAATTTACCAGGGCATGAATAATCTCATGTTTTACTGTGGACAGCATCCCAATAAACTCCTGAGGCTGGGTAGAGATCATATTTGGACACAGGTTAGCATATCCTGCTATTGGCCTGTTAAAATAGACATTGAATTTTTTATTATATTCCAGAAAAATCAGTATTATATTTACTAACTTATACTTTTCTAAAAAAAAAAAAAAAAACTGACCAGGTCAGAAAAATCTTTGCTAAATATCAAATATCATTTTATACCATAATATCTAACTCACTATCTTATACTTTCAAGACATATACCTTTGTTTTCCTATGGTGTGGCCAATTAGCACCTGTCCTCACAAAAGTAAAGTTAATGTACACTTAAATGTGAACTTGTAAAATATGTCAACATATACCAAAAGATAAGAATGGACTGAAAAACTTAAATTCTAACATGTTTTACTTGCAAAATCCATATCTGATTTCAGCATTTCACTACATTTATAGGCACATGGGATGAGCAGGTAGGTGGCGAGGGACGCTAGGTATACAATAGGATAATAAGCACATCATTCAGGTTGTTCAACCTTCTTATGCCCATCTTGCTATTCCCTTTCTCTGCCTGAACACTACCTTCATTCACATACAGATTTTTTATCTTCCCATCATCTTCTTTCATATTCTATACTTTCTAGAATCTATACAGTTCTATCACTTTCTGAGCCTAGAACCTGAGAGTCCAAGACCTGACTAGTACCCAATACAATTCAGTTAGTTACACCATGTACCTACCTGTCTTTCAAAAGCTGTGGCAAACAGACAACAGTAAGGACTCCAAAGTCCTTTCTCCCACCACTACCTCAACATTTTATCACAGAAATACCAAAAACTCACCAAAATGTAATCACCTTATACAAAGTAACATTTGCCTTAAGTAAAAAACATATGGTATATTTTGTTCATACTTGAAAACAACAGACTTACACTCAGAAAATAATTCACTTACCAAAACATTGCCACAGTGACCTCTAAAATATAAAATGGATATCACTGCCAGGCTTAAAACCCATCAGGGACTTCCTACAGCATTTAGAATAAAACATCCCTGTCTGCCTCTCCAATGCATTTCCTTTAGTTCTCATCTTCAAAAACAGCGTCCACTGAAGTGGCTTCTACTAAACAACAGGCACACATGGATTTTTCCTAACATAAGTCTTCCTCAAACTCTTTATCTGGCTGAAGCCCATCAATGTTCAGGTTACACCTAAAGTTTCACTCTTTCCAAGAGGCCGTCTGTGCTTAATTAATCTAAATTACGTTTCCCCCTTTGTTCTCTTTTATGCTATAGCACCCTTTTTTTCCCTATAAAGTATTGATCCTATTTTGAAATCACATTTATTTCTAAGTATATTTAATATCTGCCTGCCTCTGTAATTCCTATGTTCCATGAATGAGGCAGGTACATGGGTCTATTTTGTTCACTTAGTCTGCAAACACCATATTAGGCATTCAAGTATTCTTTGAATGAATTAATATGGCAGTTTTGAAGGAACGTTTCTCTTTCATCAAAAAGATTAAGAAAGAACAACTGCAGATACTGCTCTTTCTTCCAACATCAACATGCTCCTCAGAAAAAAACAATTCTTTTCCCAGATATATGAGTAGCTTCAATTTCACTGATACAAAGAACATTTACTCTTTTAGTTACTCATTTATATCAAATGTGAACCAAAAGCTAAAGTGCTTTAAGAAAACATAACAGCAGTGCAAAAAAACCTGAAATATGAAATTAGGTTATGGGATTCTCATCTGTGTGAAGATTCCTGTGCTGGATTCTCTCACCAAAAGACAACTAGATACTTTAGGTGTTTTCAGCATTGTCAGATGCTGAAAGGAGATGAACTACTCCAGACCCATCTCAACCTGGGATTTTATATTCCTGTCCCCATTTTCCAAAGGAAGCCATTCCCTTCCTAATACATAAGGTTCACTTTAATGTGTCTTTTAAGAAAAGTAGTAAAAGCTCATTGTAAAAAGTTATATATCCAAATAACATAGATATGTATAAAGAAAAACATGAAAATTCCAGTTTACAACCTACCCCCCTACAGAGGTAACTGCTACTAACAATTTGCCCAGAACTGAAGGGTTTCCCAGGATTTTCAGACACGGAAGTCTTGGCCAAACTGGGATGGTTGGCAATTGTAATTATTTCTTTTTCCTTAGCACATTCAAGTATGTGTAATACACACACACACACACACACACACACACTTAAACATGTAATCATATTATGTACATTGTTTTACAATATTCTTTGAAGCTCAACAGTATTTTGAAAATGAGATTGTGTGTGTGTGTGTGTGTGTGTTCACAATCCATACAGTTTAGTTCAAATTAAGATAACCACTATTTTGCAGCACCACCATTATGAAGGATTATTTCACAAAGACATCTACGTTAAGAAAGTATCTCATTTTATGAAGTAACTTAATTTATCATTCATTTAGCACTTCAAAATACCACATTTCCTGAGACATACTGAGACACTGTTAATTTTAAAATATCATAAGTTTAATTGTACCTTCTCAGGAAAAAAGGAACTCTATTAAACACATGTATTTTTATAAACACTGGTATGTGTGTGTATATATATATATATACATATATATATGTATACATATATATGTATGCAAAAACATAGCACTTTACTCAATCATTTGACTCTAAGCTTTCCCAACACTTAGAAGCTAATGATTTTTTAGATTTCAGATCATCAGTTACACAGCATCATGGTAATAGACTGTTCCTCATAATCCATGATGCTCATTTTGACCTCTTTACCACCTTTGGGACTGACAGTATAATTCTGTAGCATATACCAGTGTTTCCTTTGTATTGCCTACTTGGTTCAACTAATAATTTCATTTTTTTCCTTAAATGAATACACATCAATAGAAGTCAAACAGTTCTTTAAAGTCAGCTAGTCTTGATAGATAGAGGAACCTTCAAGACCTCAGCAATGGTCCTATGTACATATGAAATGGTCACGTTAATTCTCCTAAATTTGAGAATGTTACAATCTATTCTGACATACGACAATTTCTACTGCCTTTGATTTGTCTGGAGTGTGACAGGCAACCTTCTACATATATAATAACATTTCATTTCAAGCCTGCTTCACTTGGAAAATTTTTAAAAATCTTTTGTAAATAAATAAGAGGCCTCTAAATTTTTTAAGTGATAATTTATCTAAGTGAAGGACATGGCAAATTATAGGACAATTAGATAAATACTTATTTTAGCACAGAAGTGCTAAAATTAAAATTCAAATTGTTTCCTTAGAGAGCTATTTACTTCCAAAGAAAATTCTCTGGACAATACTTTTTCTTTAGAGTTGGTACTGACATTACTATATGAATAATAGTTCTATCACCTGACATTTTCTCCCCACTCCCCCATCCAAGCGCTGTACAGTTTCTTATTATTGGAGGCAATCTGGAAAATGCAAACTTCTTGTACTCTTAACACTTAGAACCTGTGTTAAGAGTTCCCATAATTAGGTCTTAGAGAATAAGTCTCTGGGGAAAGTTTACCTGTCCATTTTTGCTTCCTGCTGACAATAGGCTGCATAAGAGATGATGTTTTCACGGCTGCACCTCTCGGTGGCCAGAGCACCAACATATAGAACAAAGTCTGCATCCCGGACGCCTTCTTGGTCTTGCACACCTACTGCTAAACAGGACCACTTACCCCCACGGCAGACCCTGCATCTCTGCGCCATGGCAAGCAAAAGAAAATCAGACCAGAGACAAGATTAGCTGTAGGGACTTTTAATGTATAGTGAATCCAGACTCTAAATTCATATGATTTAACTTTTATTTATTATCCCTCAACTTTTGCCAAATCCATTCCTCCCTCTACTCAGTTCCTATCTCTAATTTTGAATTTGCTTCACTAAAATTTCTACTTTATGTAAAATGATTATAATCTACATATAATAAACATAATCTAATCCATAATGTTAATTAAAACAACTGTTATTTATAAAGGACAGCCAACCTGGACACAAAAAAAGACAGAAAAAGTTTTAAACTTTGAAACTAACTGACAATTACAATGGACTTCCTTGTACTTTTTTTTTCAACTTCCTGTAAATGTATAGTTATTTCAAAATTAACTAATAAAAACATTTTATCTATGGAAATATATTTTCTATTATAAAGTAATTAGTTAAAAATTCATATAATACAAACAAAAAGTTAGTCATCTTTACCTTTTAAAGATGAGTTTAAAGGTAAAGTCACCTCAACATTACCCTTAATTTCTAGTTTTCTAATCAATTCTGTGCCCTTGTAACATCTGCTTTTTAGAAAACTTCTCTCAAAGTTCTAAACAATTATAATTTCCAAATTTATAAATAAAAAAAAATCAGTGAATTGTGGGGGTTTTCTTAGGTGTAAGTGATGCTTATAAAGAAAAAAAAATCCCCATTTTATTACATTGTCTACTCTTATGTCTCTAACACATCTATTTATAATTACTTTAACCTATTAAAGTTGATGTTACATAAAGTTATGATCTTTAGCAGTGCCTGTATGACTCAGTCAGTTGAGCATCTGACTTTAGCTCAGGTCGTGATCTTAGGGTTCATGAGTTTGAGCCCAGCACTGGGCTCTCTGCTGTTAGCACAGAGCCTGCTTCAGATCCTGTCTCCCTCTCTCTCTGTCCCTGCCCTGCTTACTGTCTCTCTCAAAATAAATAAATAAACTTGAAAAAATTCTTTAAAAACAAAAAATTGTGATTTTTAAGCATTCTTTTCCATGATCACTCATGCATTAAAAAAAAAAAAAAAAAATCACAGGCTCTGTGCTGATGGCTCAGAGCCTGGAGCCTGCTTCTGATTCCGTGTTTCCCTCTCTGCCCCTCCTCTGCTCATGTTCTGTCTCTCTCTCTCAAAAATAAACTAAATTTAAAAAAAAAAATTTTTTTTTTAATCAGGCTCTCCCCCCGCCACCCCCAAGAAGATAAGTAGCAGAATTTGGAAAAGCCAAGAGAATTAAAAACAAACAAAAATACCTTAGAAAAAAAGCAAAGAATTGTGTCTTAAAATGTCTCTAAATTTCTTGGGAAAAAGGCTGGATATGTAATTAAGAAGTTGTTTTAATTTTCAAACATGTCCTTAAAACATTTTACACTGAAGAAATTTGAGAAAAGAAATGAAAGCTGAATAAGTTAGTTGTATTAGTGCCAAAATATAGGGGTCCAAAAAGCCTTACTGAGCTTCAAAAAACTTAATAAAAAATTACAAAGTAAACTTGAGTTAAACATATGCTTAATTTTGGTTACTAGCTAAATGTTCAGTAACACATTCATTTCTGGAAGTAGCTAGAGAACACAGTTCAACAGAGAAAAACAGCTATATCAATAATCATATTTTCATACTAACTTCAAAAAAAATTTTCTTTCAACGTTTACTTTTTGAGAGAGAGAGACAGAGCATGAGTGGGGGAGGGGCACAGAGAGAGGGAGACACAGAATCCGAAGCAGGCTCCAAGCTCTGAGCTGTTAGCACAGAGCCCCATGAGGGGCTCGAACTCATAGACTGTGAGATCATGACCTGAGTCGAAATTGGACGCCCAACCGACTGAGCCATTCAGGCACCCCAAATGTTTATTTATTTTTGAGAGAGAAAGAGAGAGCGTTGAATGGAGAGGGGCAGGGAGAGAGGGAGACACAGAATCTGAAGCAGGCTCCAGGCTCTGAGCTGTCAGCACAGAGCCTGACAAGGGGCTCGAACTCACAAACCATGAGATCGTGACCTGAGCCAAAGTCAGATACTTAACTGACTGAGCACCCAGGCACCCAATAATCATATTTTCAAATGCATATGTATAATAAATTGGTTTTCTTGTATACACATTTAAATTTTTTATCTTCATCCTGATAAGTAATATGTTTAATGTGAAAAATCAGATTATAAAAATATATAATTCTTCAAAGAAAAGCCCCAAACAATCCAATTCATAAAGAAAACCATTAATATTTTAGTATGTTTCCACATTCTTTAGTTCTTTAATTTTTTATTATATATGTACATACACTTTGTTTTTAATGTTTTTATTTCAGTTTTACTGTGTTAAATTGACTATAATTCTTAAATAAAATAGGTTAACTACACATACTGACTTATAACATTTTTTTCCATTTAAGAGCGTAAATATCTTTCCAAGTCTACAGAGATCTACTTCATTCTTTAACAGTTGCATAGTACTCCATTACAGAATTATACCATAATTTAATACCAATATAGGCATATTTATAATTTTGTAAAAAATATCTTTGAATATACATTGCACAGTTATAAGTATTTTTATGGAATATGTTTCTGAATTGGGTTGAAGCATATCATACATATTTTTTATTTTAAGAGCTAATGTCAAATTGCCCTGCAAAAATACTAAGGTATATACCTCCTAGATGATATTTTGGAAGACATGGGCACCTGGGTGGCCCAGTCAGTTAAGCATCCGACTCTTGGTTTCAGCTCAGGTCATGATCTCATGGTTCATGGGCTGGAGCCCCTCATGGGGCTCTGTGCTGACAGTGTGGAGCCTGCTTGGCATTCTTTCTCTCTCCCTCTCTTTCTGCCCCTCCCCTGCTTGCAATCTGTCTCTCAAAATAAATAAACTTAAAAAAAAAAAAGATATTTTGGAAGACAAAGTTCTAAGCTGAAATGATTCAGCAGTCCCAGAGATAAGATAAATGGAAAAAAGAAAAAAAATTAAAGAAGATATTATCAAATTAATACGAAAACCAATGAAAGAATAAAATTAGCTAACTAAAATACTTTTGGTAATGAAGAATAAAGCTTTCAAACTTAAGTCTATAAAAATTTCTTGGTGACACAGATTGAAAATCTCCATTTCTCAGTTCATCCTAAAGAGTAAAAACACTGCTAGGAGTAGGTTTGATTACCTGGAGGTGTTCCTCAGGCACTATAACTGGGCCGCATTTTGTATGCTCTGCAAATTCCCCAGTACAGTATCTATGGGGATCATTTTCCTTCTGGTGTTGGTTTGTTGCACGTTGTCTTTAGTTCATTTGTACATCAAAATTTAATTACAAAAAAAAAAAAAAAGAAGTTCACAGCAGTTAAAAACATTGTAAAAAGCCTAGTTGCAAGATTAGTTTATTAATAAGGATTACTATTTTAGTTAGAAAAGTGGACTAAGAAAGAATTTGGGTTCCATGGGAAATCCTCCTAGCCTGGGTTTTCAGACCCCCAAATACTTCATAAGCTAATACTATAGACACATGAGGGAAGAAAGAGATATGGCAAACAGGGGACAACTACACCTTAGGATAAGATCCAGCAGATCATAAAAGAAAATCAAGAAAAGAGGGGTGCCTGGCTGGCTTAGTCGGTGGAGCATGCAACTCGATCTCAAGGTTTTGAGTTCAAGCCCTATGTTGCAAGATTTCTTAAAAATAAAAAAAATCTTGGGGCCCCTAGGTGGCTCAGTTGGTTATGTGTCTGACCCTGGATTTCAGCTTAGGTCATGATCTCATGGTTTGTGGGTCTGAGCCCTTCATCTGGCTCCACACTGACAGCACGGAGTCTGCTTGGGATTCTCCCTCTCCCTATCTCTCTGGCCTTCCCTTGCTCATTCTCTCTCTCTCTCTCAAAATAAAAAAAAATCAGGGAAAGAATGATTACCTAACAGGTGCTTTATTATTCCTTTTAAATACCTTGCAGTTTGGTCTCTAAGGACAAACATAATAAAATATTCTAGTATGAGTTTCATAATTTGCCATACTGGTAGAATGGGGAGGTCAGAGTACTAAGCAACTGAAGAAAATGACGTGTACTTAATGTGACATACCTGCTAAGTAAGATAGTGCCCGCAGGTCTACGAACCTGAAAAGTCTTCTCCAAATAAGAAATAGCTTGTGGAAAAAGTTTGTTCTAAATAAAAGTTGGGAAAAAAAGTTAGAGTTATAGTTAAAGGACAAATTATATTTAAAACAAGTATAGGATAGGATATTAACAACTGAGGGGAAAAAAGAGAAAAACCTTACAATTCTGGAATACTGATTTAGTCAAAGGTTGCGTAGTAAGGGGCAGGGGAGAGAATGAGTCTAGGAGCAAAGGAATTTCCTTATTTTCTAGTTGAGTTTGGGGAGAGAACACTAAGTGAAAAATTCCTTCCCTATCTCTACTTAAGTAGAATTAGAAAATATAAATCTCAATTATTAATCTAAATTACTTCAAATCTGAGACTGATTAGGTGATTCTAACAGTAAGGAATTTATGTTAGGAAATCTTATGTTTAGAAGATCCATTTCAATCTCACCAATTTCTGTGGCCCATAAGGAATCGGCCTAATGTGTATGTGTGACTCTGTAACAGTTAAGAAACTGTGGAGGTTAGCACCTCTAAAGACAACTTTAGCATATCATATAATCAGATAAACCCATCTTCAGGAGAATGAGTATTTCCACCAAGAAAATGGTGTTCTCAATGTATTTCAAAAAAATTTTTTTTCAACCTAGGTTCAGCATGTTCTCCTCCCAAAACATAAGAGAACAAGTAAGAAAACAAGAAGACTGATTTATTATCAAATTATAAAATAAGAAGACTAGTTCAGCATCAAATAAGGACAAAACTTTGATGAGGGGTGCCTGGGTGGCTTAGTTGGTTAAGCATGTGACTTCTGCTCAGGTCATGAGCTCACAGCTTGTGAGTTCAAGCCCCACGCTGGGCTCTGTGCTGACAGCTCAGAGCCTGGAGTCTGCTTCAGTTTCTATGTCTCCCTCTCTCTCTCCCCATCCCCTGCTCATGCTTTGTCTTTTTCTCTCAAAAATAAATAAAACATTAAAAAAATGAAAAAAGTTTTGATGAGTGCATCATAAAGATGCCTTTGAAGAAATGATAAATACATTCATTACCAACACTTTTTATTCATTCACAAAACAGAAATGTATAAATTTATTTTTTTAAGTACAATTTATATACAATAAAATGCACCCATTTTAAGTATCAAATTCAAGTCATGAGTATTTATTACATACCTTTACAAGGTATCTTTTCTCAGGGAGCAACCTGAAAATGAAGACATGAAACATTAAGAATTGCCATGCTGGAGCACAGCACTGTCTCATTTGTTTAGAATATACCTGGCAGGGGCCCCAAGGAATGCTTTGTAGAAGGATCTAGTATCAGTCCCCCAAAATCTCAATTTACCTCAATAAGCATTTGAATTAACTCTGTACCAAAGCAAAACACTAGGCATGATCATGTTATCTCATTCATTTGGGAAATAAAGGATAAGGAAAGACATCAAATACTCCTCATAGCTCTTTATACACTATTACAGATTCATAACTTATGTGTTTTCTGGACCTCTCTTATGCTAAATGAAAAATTACACCATCATTCCTCTGGCTAATAATTTTGTAAATGTTCTTATGGCATGTATCAGTTCTTCCTTTTATTTTTCCTCCAAGTACTCATGAGGAGTTGCCTTCTTTTATTTATTTTTATTTTTTTTTTTTTATTAATTTTTTAATTTACATCCAAGTTAGTTAGCATATAGTGCAACAATGATTTCAGGACTAGACTCCTTAATGTCCCTTACCCATTTAGCCCATCCCTCCTCCCACAACCCCTCCAGCAACCCTGTTTGCTCTCTATATTTAAGAGTCCCCTGTTTTTATATTATTTTTGCTTCCCTTCCCTTATGTTCATCTGTTTTGCATCTTAAAGTCCTCATAGGAGTGAAGTCACATGATACTTGTCTTTCTCTGACTAATTTCGCTTAGCATAATACCCTCTAGTTCCAACCATGTAGTTGTAAATGGCAAGATTTCATTCTGCTTGATTGCTGAGTTATACTCCATTGTATATATATACCACATCTTCTTTATCTGTTCATCTGTTGATGGACACTTGGGCTCTTCCCATACTTTGGCTATTGTTGATAGTGCTGCTATAAACATTGGGGTGCATGTGCCCCTTTGAAACAGCACACCTGTATCCCTTGGATAAATACCTAGTGCAATTGCTGGGTCATAGCATAGTTCAGTTTTTAATTTTTTGAGGAAGAGGAGTCTTCTAGGTGTGTACTGACCACATCCAAGTAGATCCACATCTGTTCTGTTTAAATTATTCATAACATACAGATTTTAATCATATCCCATGGCCTTTATCTTTTCAGACTAAAAAGCATTTTTAGCTTAATTCCATCTTGAAGGTGCATTAGCACATAGCTCCATCTATGGATCTTCTGGATGAAAATATCTTTAAAAGTTTGATTCTTAGTTTTAAAAAGACAAAATAATGGCGTACTTACTCATCAATACTTTTATCATAGACAGTCTTGATTCTTAAATGTTCATCAACATCTCTTTTTACAACATGATTTGCCTTAAGATGAACCTTATTTATGACCTGAAAAAAGAACATATGTGAAAAATTTTTAAAAAGGTATTGTATAGATTAGCCAATTGAGATTCTCACTTAAAATTAATGAACTAAATTTCAAGTGTAATACCCAGAAAAATAAAAGAATAAACAAAGAGATATTTCATGTTCATGGATAGGAAGAATCAATAATGTCAGGATGTCAGTTCTTCCCAATTTGATCTATATAGATTCAATGCAATCCAAATCAGAATCTGAGCAAGTTATATTGTGGAAATCAACAATCTGATTCTAAAGTTTATAAGGAGAAGCATAAGACCCAAAATAACACAATGTTGAAGGAAAAGAACAAAGTTGGAAGACTAATATAATCTGACTTGAAGATTTACTATAAAGCTACAGTAATCAGACATGTGGTACTGACAATAGAGAAGACAAATATTTACTGTAGCATTATTTAATACAGCCAAGATATGGTGCAGTGGCACAGGAGCAGGCCAAGATCGGTTGGCGGGCCACAGAGGGAGCATAGTGTTCTTGGCACTGTGCTTGGTGTTATTGTTCCTGGCCAGGGACTTAGCAGTCTCTCTGGACTCTTCTGAATTCTGAGTCTGGCCAACCTTCAGAATTCAGAACACCAAACTGCAACCAGTATAAACTACCAGGATGTCCCAGAGACTTTAGCCCTATATATGGAAGCAACATGCCCACTCATCCCAAAGAATGTAGTCTGTGCATGAAAATCAGGGAAGATGGTCATGATACTAAAATAATCCAGAGTGGGCTATGTTGATGGAGCAGTTTATAGAAGAGAACTTGGAGAAACCATCTTCAACAGTATGCTAAATTAATTCCATCTTCCCTTTTTCTCTTTCCTATGTTCCTTTGTATGGGATTTATTAGCCCGCATTTTCTGAGAGGAGGTGTGGAAGATAGCTATGTGCAGTGACAGATAATTAAAGCAAACACAAAAAATCCTTGTTTCTTGCCTTTGCCCCCTGAATTAAACTTACTGCCCAGGTGAATTGTGCATTGCTTTATTTAGTTGGGATAAAATCAGCATTGTATTCAAGTAAAAAAAAAAAAAAAATACCCAAGATATGGAAGCGGCCCAAGTGTCCACCAACAGATGAACAGATAAATAAGATGTGGTATTACACAATGGAATATTACTCAGTCATAAAAAAAGAATTAAATCTTGCCATTCATGACAACATGGAGAGACCTAGAGGGTATTATGCTAAGTGAAATAGGTCAGACAGAGAAAGACAACATGATTTTACTTATATGTGGAATTTAAAAAAAAACAAAAAAAACCATACTCATAAATACAGAGAACTGGTAGTTGCCAGAGGAGAGGGAGATGGGCAAAATAGGTGAAGGGGATAAAGAGATACAAAGTTCCAGTCATAAAATATACAAGTCACAGGGATGAAAAGCACAGCACAGGGAATATAGTCAATAATACTGTAATAACATTGTATAGTGACAGAGGGTAACTACATTTATTTTGGTGAGCATTTTGTAATGTATGTAATTGTCAAGTCACTATGTTGTACACCGAAAACTAGTATTATACATCAACTGTCTTTTAATTAAAATTTTTTTAAAAGGAAAAAAAAATAGGGTGCCTGGGTGACTCAGTTGGTTAAGCGTCTGACTTCGGCTCAGGTCATGATCTCACAGTTTGTGAGTTCAGTGCTGACAGCTCAGAGCCTGGAGCCTGTTTCACATTCTGTGTTTCCCTCTCTCTCTGCCCCTCCCCTACTCACACTCTGTCTGTCTGTCTGTCTCTCTCTCTCTCTCAAAAATAAACATTAAAAAAAAATTTTTTTTAAAAGGAAAAAAATAGACCAATGGATCGATGGAACAGAAAAGAGAGCCCACAAATAGGCCCACATAAATAGAGTCAATTGATATTTGACAAAGGAGCAAAGGTAATATAATGGAGCAAGTCAGTCTTTTCAACAAATGGTACTAAACAACTAGACATCCACATTAAAAAAAAAAAAAAAAAGAAGAAGAAGAATCTGTGGGACCTGGATGGCTCAGTTGTTAAGTGTCAAACTCTTGATTTTGGTTAGGGTCATGATCTCCTGTTTGGTGAGATCTAGTCCCGCATCAGGCTACATGCTGACAGCACAGGGTATGCTTGGGATTCTCACTCTCCCTCTGTCTCTGCTCCTCCCCTGCACATGCATGCGCTTGCTCTTTCTCAAAAATAAAAATTTTTTTGAAACTAAAAAAAAACTTCATATTCTTCCCAAAAATTAATTCAAGATGAATTAGACACCTAAATGTAAAATGCAAAACTATAGGGGTGCCTGGCTTCCTCACTTGGTGGAGCATATGACTCTTGATCTCAGGGTTTTAAGTTCAAGTCCCATGTTGGGTACAGAAATTACTTAAAAATAAAATCTTTAAGGGGCACCTGGGTGGCTCAGTTTGTTGAGCGTCCAACTTCGGCTCAGGTCATGATCTCATGGTTCATGGGTTCGAGCCCCACATCAGGCTCTCTGTGCTGTCAGCTGGAGCCTGGAGCCTGCTTCAGATTCTGTGTCTCCCTCTCTCTTTGTCCCTCTCCTGCTTGTGCTCTCTCTCCCTCTCAAAAATAAACATTAACAACAATTAAAATAATAATAATAATAAAATAAAATATTTATTAAAAAATAAAATGCAAAACTATAAAACTCTTAGAAGATACCATAAGAGAAAACATAGACGAAACATAGTTTGGCAATGGCTTTTTAGATACATCACTAAAGGAATGATCCAAGAAAGAAATAATTGATGTATTCAACTTTATTAAAACTAAAAACTTACGCTCTATGAAAGATAACATAAAGAGAAGAAGACAAGCCACAGAAAATATTTGCAAAAGACACATTTGATAAACGACTATTACACACAAAATATACAAAGAACTCAACATTAAGAACACGAACAGCTCGATTAAAAAATGGGCAAAAGAGGGGTGTCTGGCCGGCTCAGTCAGTAGAGCAGAGCACGTGACTCTTGCCCTCAGGGTCATGAGTTTGAGCCCCACATTGGGCATAGAGATTACTTAAGAAAAATACACAAAAGATCTGGACACTTCAGAAAAGATATGCAGATGGCAAACATTCATATGAAAAGATGCTCCATATTATGTCATCAGGGGAATGCAAATTAAAACAATAATGAAATACTACTACACATCTACTAGAATGACCACAGAACAACCTCAAATGCTGACAAGGATGTGGAGCAACAGGAACTCTCTCATTCATTGTTGGTGGGAATGCAAAATGGTACAGCCAATTTGGAAGACAGTTTGGCAGTTTCTTATAAAATGAAACACACTCTTACCATTACAACTGAACAACTGAGCTCTTTGGTATTTACTCAAATGAGTTAAAAACTATGTACAAAATGTCTGTACACAGAAAACCCGTACACAGATTTTTTAAAATATTTATTTTTGGGAGAGCACAAGTGGGAAAGGGGCAGAGAGAGGGGAACAGAGGATCTGAAGCAGGCTCTGTGCTGACAGGCTGACAGCAGCAAGCCTGATGTGGGGCTTGAGCTCACAAACCACAAGATCATGATATGAGCCGAAGTCAGACGTTCAGCTGAGCCACTCAGGTGCCCCTGTACACAGATTTTTATAGCAGCTTTATTCATAACTGCTACAACTTAGAAGTAGCCAAAATGTCCCCCAGTATGCTAACAGATAAACTGTGGTACATCCAAATGATGGAATATTATTTAGAGCTAAAAAGATGAAATATTAAGCTATGAAAAGACATAGAAAAACCTTGAGTACATAATACTAAGTGAAAGAAGCCAATCTGAAAAAGTGACATACTGTATGATTCCAACTATATGACATTCTGGAAAAGGGAAAACTATGGACACAGTAAAAAGATCAGCATTTGCCAGGAGGTAAGGGTGGGAAAAGATATGAATAGATAAAGCACAGAGGATTTTTAGTGCAGTATAAATACCCTGTATGATACTATAACAATGAGTACATTTCATTATACATTTATCCAAACCCATGGAATGTAACCCATCAAGAGTGAATCATAATGTGAACTATGAATTCTGAGTGATTATAATGTGCCAATACAGGTTCATCAATTATAACAAAAGTACCACTCTGGTTAGGGATGTTGATAATGGGGGAGACAATGCATGTGAGGGGGAACAGGGTATTTGGGAAATCTCTGTACCTTCTTATCAGTTCTGCAAAACTAAATCTGCTCTAAAAAGTAGTATTTAATTTAAAAAAAAAAAAAAAGGAGACCAGAGACAATGGAATAAAGAGTTAAATGCTAAAGAAAGTCAATATCTAAAGAGACTACCCTTCTAAAATGAAGAGGATATAAATATATTTCAGATTAATAAAAATTAAGAGAATTTACCATCAGCACTACATTCATTTCCTGCATCTAAAGGAAGTTCTTCATGGTCATGGAAATGACACTAGATGGCACCCTGGATCTTGTATTAGTTCAGGCTGCTATAATAGAATACCATAAACTGGGTGGTATTATAAACATCAGAAATACATTTCTCAGTTTTGGAGACTAGTAAGTCCAAGATCAAAGTGTATAAAGATTGGGTATCTGGTGAGGGCCCCCTTCTTGTTTCATAAGGCCATATTCTTTCTGTGTCCTTTGGCACAAGTGGCAAAGGAGCTCTCTGGGGTCTCTTTCATAAGAGTATTAATTCCATTCCTTATGGCTCTGCTCCCATGACCTAATCACCTACCAAAGATCCCACCTCTGAATCATCACTTTGGGAGTTAGGATTTCAACATAAATTTTGGAGGGGGCACAAACATTCTCTTTTGCTTGTCTGGGAACCTTAATGGTAATCAGTTACCTACAATGATATAAAATTTCCCTAAGTGATAAGGTAGGCTCATTATGCCTGAAGTATTAATAGAAATAATATAGTTTATGCTGAACAGCTGGTTTATTCCTCAGAATCTGGAATTTTAGTGACTAAAATTGTGCCTACATAACCAATCTCATATAAAAACCCTGGACACCCAGGGTCAGATGAGCTTCACATTTTGTGCTTGTTACAAGTTACAGCTAAAGGAATTAAGCATGTCCTATATGACTCCTCTAGGACAGAACTCTTATAAGCTTGTGCCTGGTTTCCTCCAGTCTTTGCTTCATGAGCCTTTTTGCTGATTATGCTTTGTATCCTTTCACCGTAATAAAACTTAGCTGTGAGTACAACTATATACTGAGTCCTGTGAGTCCTCTGGCAAATCACTAAACCTTGAGGTGGTCTTAGAGACTCTCAACACAATTGTACACACATTTCTTTTCATTTCTTTCAAGACATTAACTCAAAGCTAAAATTATAAAATTGTAATTGTGATATTTATAATATATGCAGAGGTAATATATATTACAACAATAGCAAAATAGTGGAATCTAACACAGAAAACAAATGAATAAACCATGAGCAGAATCAGACATAGAAATACAGAAAACAAACTGACGGTTGCCACGGGGAAAGTGGGTGAAGGGATTGGTAAAATGGGTGAAGGAGAGTAGAAGATACAGGTTTCCAGTTATAGAATCTATAAGTCACAGGAATAAAAGGTACAACATAGGAAATATAGTCAGTGGTATTCTAGTAACGCTGTATGGGGACAGATGGTAGCTATGCTTGTGGTGAGCTCAGTATAAGGTATAAGCTTGTTGAATCACACCTGAAACTAATATAACATTGTGTCAACTATCTATATTTAAATTAAAAGGGGCCACTTGGCTGACTCAGTAGAGCATGCGATTCTTTTTTTGTTTTAATTTATTTTTTAATTTAAATCCAAGTTAGTTAACATACAGTGTAATAATGATTTCAGGGAGCATGTGGTTCTTTAAAAAAATTTTTTTTTAATGTTTATTTTTGACAGAGAAAGAGAGAGTGCAAACAAACGCGCACATGAGTTGGGGAGGGGCAGAGAGAGAGGGAGACCCAGAATCCAAAGCAGGCTCCAGGCTCTGAGCTGTCAGCACAGAGCCTGACGAGGGGCCCAAACTCACAAACTGTGAGATCATGACCTGAGCTGAAGTTGGATGCTCAACCGACTGAGCCACCCAGGCACCCCAAGGAGGATGTGATTCTTGATCACAGGGTTGTGAGTTCAAGCCCCATGGTGGGTATAGGGATTACTTAAAAATAAAAATCTTAAAAAAAAAAAAAAATAGCAAAATGACCAGGGTGTAAAGGAAACTATAGTGTTAAAAAGTTCCTATATTTAACATGAATATTATCATAAATACAAGATACCTATTGTAATCATTTAGCACAAATACTCAAAAATATATCACATTTTATTGTAGGTTAATTACACCTCAATTTAAAAAGTAAAGCAAAGTGGAGCACCTGGGTGGCTCAGTTGGTTGAGCATCTGACTCCTGAATTTGTCTCAGGTTATGATCTCATGGGTTCATGGGATTGAGCCCTGTCTCAGCTCTGCACTGATAGCATGGAGCCTGCTTGGGATTCTCTCACTCTTGCATGCACTCTCTTTCTCTCTCCTCTCCCACTCACATGCACTCTGTCTCTCTCTCTCAAAATAAATAAACATTAAAAAAGAAAAAGAAAAACAAAGAGATATAGCTAAAAAGTCAACAGATCAAAATAGAAAACTAATGGCAAAACAGAGGAAACAAAAAAGTGAAACAAAAAGAAAACAAACAGCTAAACTGCAGACCCAAATCCAACCATGTCAATAATCACATTAAATGTAAGTAGACTGAACATTCCTGTTAAAAAGCAGAGATTGTCAGACTAAGTAACAGAGCAAGATCCAACTATTTGCTATTTGTAAGAAACCCATATTAACTATAAAAACATAAAAGAGTTGAAAGTATAAGAATGGGAAAAAGGCATATTATGTAAACATTAATAAAAACAAAGCCAGAGTGGCTATATTAGTATCAGACAAAGTATATTTCAAAACAAGGAATATTAGCAGGGATGAAGAAAAGGATAATACTTAGTGCTAAATGGGTCAATTCAACAAGAAAATATAACAATCTAAAATGTGTAAACACCTGGAGCATTGGATGGCTCAGTTGGTTAAGCGTCTGACTCTTGGTTTTGGCTCTGGTCATGATCTCATGTCTTCATGGGTTTGAGGCCCACACTGGGCTCTGTGTTGGCAGTGCAGAGCCTTCTTGGGATTCTCTCTCTCTCCCTCTCTCTCTCTGCCCCTGCCCCACTTGTACTCTCCCTGTCTCTCTCAGCATAAACTTTAAAAAATAAAATAAAATGAAAAGTGTAAACACCTAACATCACAGCTTCATACTACATGAAGCAAAAACTGAAAGATGAAAGACCGACAAATCCACAATTATAGCTGGAGACTTAAACACTCTTATCTCAGTAATCAATACAGACCAGAAGATAAAATCAGTAAGGATATAGGAGATCTGCATAGCACAAAAACTAACTTGACTGAACTGACATTTATGGAACACTTGTCCCCACAATAGTGGAATGTGCATTCTTCTCAAGTGTATATGCAACATTCACCTAAACAGATCACATTTTGGGCTATAAAACAAACCTTAAGAAATATAAAAAACCTGAGGCATCTGGGTGGCTCAGTTGGTTAAGCATCCGACTTGGCTCAGGTCATGATCTCACAGTTTATGAGTTCGAGACCCACATGGGGCTCTCTGCTGGAGCCTGCTTCGGATCCTCTGTCTCCCTCTCTCTGCCCCTCCCCTGCTCTCACTTGAGCTCCCAAAAATAAACAAACACCTCTTAAAAATATATTTAAAAACCCGAATCATACAAAGTATGTTCTCTACCCATAACAAAATTAAACTAGAATGCAATTACAGAAAGAAAACTGGGAAACCCCCTAATGTTTGAAGATAAAACAACAAACTAAATCCTTGAGTTGAAGAGGAAGTCACAAAAGAGTTAGGAAATATTTTTATAAAGACTTTACCTTTAAGTAATCTCTACACTGATCAGGGGGGCTTGAACTCAACAACCACAAGATCAAGAGTCGCATGTTCTATGGGCTAGGCCAGCCAAGTGCCCCTAGAAAATATTTTTAGATGAACGAAAAGAGGGGCGCCTGGGTGGCGCAGTCGGTTAAGCGTCCGACTTCAGCCAGGTCACGATCTCACGGTCCGTGAGTTCGAGCCCCGCGTCAGGCTCTGGGCTGATGGCTCGGAGCCTGGAGCCTGTTTCCGGTTCTGTGTCTTCCTCTCTCTCTGCCCCTCCCCCGTTCATGCTCTGTCTCTCTCTGTCCCAAAAATAAAATAAAAAAAAAAAAAACAAAAAACAAAAAAACGTTGAAAAAAAAAAAAAAGATGAACGAAAAGAAAATTATAGCAAATTAATATTTGTGGGATACAGCTAAAGCAGTGTTTAGAGGAAAATTTGTACCTTTAAATACTTACATTAGGGGAAAAAACCCTCAAATTAATGGTCTAAGCTTCCTAAAAAACTAGAAAAAGAACAAATTACTCTCAAAGAGAGCAGAATAAAGAGCAGAAATCAATTAAATGGAAAACAGAAAAAGAGAAATCAATAAAACCAAGAGCTGTCTTTGAGAAGTCTTCTGAGAAGACTATTACAAGTGATAAACCTCTAAACCGATCAAAAGAAAGAGAACACCAATTACCTATATCAAGAATGAAACAGGAGACATTGCTACAGACTTTACAGACTGTGTTACTGTGACTTACAATAAGATGTATTTGGTTTTTGTCCCACTTCTGGCACAGAACTCCTAAACTTGGAATTTCCTAAATGATGAGAGTGATAAAGCTGTCTTGTTATGTTAATGAAATTGCTTTGGGAAAGCACCTAAGGATAGGGACCAGTTGCCAGTAGGGCCAACCATGGGATTAGAGGTCTCCATCTCCTCCTCGAGCTACAGATTGAGTTGAATCACTAATGGTTAATGATTTATTAATTTTTAAAAATATTTATTTGTTGAGAGAGAGCAAGCGAGCACAAGAGTGTGAGTGGGAGAGGGGTAGGGAGAGGGGGAGAGAAAGAATCACAAGCAGCCTCCCCATTGTCAGTACAAAGCCCAACGTGAGGCTCTATCTTACCTGAGCTGAAATCAAGAGTAGAGTGCTTACCAATTGAGACACCCAGCCCCACCCCCCACAATGGCTGACCATTTAATCTACCAATGTCTCTGTAATCAAGCCTCTATAATACCCAAAAGGATGGGGTTTGTAGAGTTTCCTGTTGGTGAACATTGTTAACCTTAAAAATAAAACTGCTGGTTATTTTACCAGCAAAAACTGGTTTATTTGGGAATAGCAGAGAATTGCAATCAGGGACAAGCAAGCTACAACAAAACCATAGGCAAGTCTGAAGAACAAAGGAGAGGAATACTCTTTTATAGAGAAAAAAAGGAAACTGGGGGGCTGTTATAAGCAAAATGTCCACTGGAATAAACTGGGATTTTGAAGTATACATTGGTTGAGTTGTGACAGTCTCTCTTTGGCTGGGCTATTGCCAGGGAAAGAAGAAAACATTTTTCCTCTCGCTGCGATAGTGAAGAAATATCCATATGCAAGGTCCACCACTTCCTGTTGGGTCTGCAATTGACAATGAGTGGTAGGACATGATGGCTCCCTCTAAATGAGGTTTACTTTTATTAATTTTTACACCATGTAGAGATTCCTGGAGAGTGGAATGCTCTGATAGTGTAGAAACTACTCGCCCTTTCTCCATACCTTACCCTAAGCATCTCTTCCATCTAGTTGTTCTTGAGTTACACTTTTTATAATAAACTAGTAATCTAGTAGTAAATTTTTTCTCTGAGTTTTGTGAGCTGCTCTAGCAAATTAATCAACCCCAAGGAGAGGGTTGTTGGAAGCTCCAAACTATAGTCATTTGGTCAGAAGCTCAGGTGACAACCTGGACTTATGATTGGTGTCTGAAATGGTGGTTTGGGGGGCCAGTCTTGCTTCGTAGTGCGTGGAAAAACCCCCACACACTGGAATTCATACCCAAATTTTTTACAGACATTTAAAATATCAAAAGAAAATATTTTTAAAAACCTTACATCCATAAATTTGACAATTTCAATGGAATGAAATTCCTTGAAAGATGTAACTTAATCAAAACACAATCAAGGAGAAATAACCTGAATAAACCATCATCTATTACAGAAAATAAGTTCATAATTTCCAACTCTCCAATAAAGAAAATTCCAGGGGTGCCTGGGCGGCTCAGTTAGGTGTCTGACTTGATTTTGGCTCAGGTCATGATCTCATGGTTCATGAGACCGAACCCCATGTCGGGCTCTGCGCTGACAGTCCAGAAGAACCTGCTTGGGATTCTCTCTCTTCCTCTCTGCCCTCCCCCACTCTCTCTCTCTCAAAATAAATAAATAAACCTGAAAGAAAGAAAGAAAGAAAGAAAGAAAGAAAGAAAGAAAGAAAGAAAGAAAGAAAGAGAAAATTCCAGGCTGAGATGGCTTCATTAATGAATTCTATACATTTAAGGAAGAAAAAATACTGATTATATGCAAACTCTTCCTTAAAATAGAAGGGGGAGGAATATTTCCCAACTCATTCTATGAGACCAGCATTACCCTAATAGCAAACCCAACAAAGTTATTGCAGAAAAAAAACCACAAAAACTACAGAACAATATCCTTCGTGAATATATATGCAAAATCATCAACAAGTATTAACAAGGCAAATCCAGCAAAATGTAAAAAGGGAAATACATCATAACCAACTGGGGTTTTAATCTCAGGAGTGCAATTTTTTTTATCATCAAAAAAAATCAATGTAATTCACAATATCAATACAGTAAAGAAGAAAAGCTACATGATTATATTAATTGATACAAAAAAGACATTTAATAAAATTTAACATCCATGATAAAAACTAAGCATAGAAGATAATGTTCTCAACCTGCTGAAGCACATCTACAAAAATTTTTTTTTTTTTTTTAAGTAAGGGCTCTTTTTTTTTTTTTTAAGGTTTAATTTTTTTAGTTACCTCTGCATCCAACATGGGACTCAAATTGACGATCAGGAGTTGCATGCTCTACCAACTGAGGCAGCCAGACACCCCAAGGATTAACTACAAATGGGGATAATGGCTTTTAAGGTGATTGAAAAATTCTAAAACTGGATTTTGCTGATAGCTGCACAATTCTGTAAATGTATTAAAAATCATTGAATTGGTCATTTAAGTGGGTGAATTTTATGGTATATGAATTATATCTCAATAAAAACATCGTAAAGACTCTCTACAAAGAAAATGGCAGGCCCACCCAGGTGATCTCCATAATGAATTATACTGAACATTTAAGCAAGAAATTATTTCAATTTTATATAAACTCTTTTATTTATTATTATTATTGTTATTATTATTATTACTATTTTAAATAGGCTCCATGTCCAATGTGGGGCTCAAACTCACAGTCCTGAGACCAAGAGTTGCATGCTCCACTGACTCAGCCAGCGAGTGCCTCTATACAAAGTCTTTTAGAAAATACAAGAAGATGGAACATTTCCCAACTCATTATGTGAGGCCAGTATAGTTCTGATATCAAAAACAAAAAAAAAAACTTCACTAAAAAAAAGAAATCATAAACCAACATTACTCATAAACATAGATGCAAAAATCTTTAACAATCTATTAGCAAACTGAATTCAGAGGTATATAAAAAGGATAATATATCATGACCAAGCAGGATCAATCACAAAAATGCAAATGCTATTATATACAATTTGCTATCGGAAATACATTGTATATAACTCCATTTGAGTATATTAAGTTCCAGAAGGGGCAAAACTAATCTAATGTGAAAAAATAATGAAAAAAAAATAGTTGCCTGGGATGGATGGGAGAGACTGACTGGCACCAGATGGGAGGGAACTTTCTGGAGACATGGAAATGTTCTATATTGTGGGGTTGTAAGTTTTATGTGGATGTACATGATTGCATTTATTGCATTTCCAATATATGTAAATTTTATCAGAACTCTTTTTGGGGCACCTGGCTGGCACAGTAGGTAGAGCATGGGACTCTTGATTTGGGGTTGTGAGTTTGAGCCCCACATTGGGCATAGAGATTACTTAAAAATGAACAAACAAAAAAACAGGGGCAGCTGGGTGGCTCAGTTAGTTGAGTGTCCAACATGTCATGATCCCGGGGTCGTGGGAACGAGCCCTATGTGGGTCTCTGCGCTGAGTGTGGAAGTTGCTTAGGATTCTCTGTCTCCCTCTCCCTCTGCCCCTCTTCCCCACTCACACTCCCGCTCTAAAATAAAAAATAAAACAATAACAAACTTAAAAAAATTTTTATTTAGTTTTGAGAGAGAGAGAGAGAGAGAGAGAGAGTAGAGGAAGCGCAAAAGGAAAGGGAGACACAGAATCTGAAGCAGGCTGCAGTCTCTGACCTGTCAGCAAAGAGCCCAACATGGGGCTCGAACCCATGAACCCCAAGATCATGACTTGAGCCAAAATCAGAAGCTCAACTGACTGAGCCACCCAGGCACTCCAACAACTTTTAAAAGTAACAATAACAAGCGAGAGGATGAGGAATGGGTGGAAGTATAGGAAATAAGAATGAGAGAATGATGGTAAGTGTTAAAGCTGGGTGATGGGTCAATGGGAGTTCATTACACTATTCCATTTTTTTGTTTTAATTTACATAATAATAATAATTTAAAAACTTGGAGGTTTTAGTTGAAAACAAGTTAAATGTGGGGTGCCTGGGTGGCTCAGTAGGTTAAGCATCTGACTTTAGCTCAGGTCATGATCTCATCGTCTATGGGTTTGAACCCAGAGTCAGGCTATGTGCTGACAGCTCAGAGCCTGGAGCCTGCTTTGGATTCTGTGTCTCCTTCTCTCTCTGCCCCTCCCCTGCTCATGCTCTGTCTCTCTCTCTCTCTCTCAAAAGTAAACATTAAAACAAAAATTAAAAAGGGGCGCCTGGGTGGCTCAGTCGGTTAAGCGGCCGACTTCAGCTCAGGTCATGATCTCGCGGTCCGTGAGTTCAAGCCCCACGTCGGGCTCTGTGCTGACAGCTCAGAGCCTGGAGCCTGTTTCAGATTCTGTGTCTCCCTCTCTCTGACCCTCCCCCGTTCATGCTCTGTCTCTCTCTGTCCCAAAAATAAATAAACGTTAAAAAAAAATTTTTTTTTAAAAAAAAGAAAAAGAAAAAGAAAAGTTAAATGTGTCAAAAAAAATTTTTTTTCAACGTTTTTATTTATTTTTGGGACAGAGAGAGACAGAGCATGAACGGGGGAGGGGCAGAGAGAGAGGGAGACACAGAATCGGAAACAGGCTCCAGGCTCCGAGCCGTCAGCCCAGAGCCCGACGCGGGGCTCGAACTCACAGACCGCGAGATCGTGACCTGGCTGAAGTCGGACGCTTAACCGACTGCACCACCCAGGCGCCCCCCCCAAAAAAAATTTTTTTAATAGTTTCTACACCCAACATGGGGCTTGAACTCACAACCCAGAGAGCAACACTCACACGCTCTACTGACTGAGCCAGCCAGGTGCCCACCCCCCCCTTTCTTTCCCCAAAATGTTTTGTACTTCCCACCACCATCAAAAAATGTTACATAATTTCCCACAGCATTTAACAGAGGCATAGTCACTAGAATGAGTACAATGAATATACTTTATGTCTAAGTTAAAGCTAAGACAATGGGCAGGAGGACTTGCTATTAAATACTCTCTAAGAACTAGGAAAATGTATTAAGGATGAGAAGTCTCAAAAAGAACTTAACAGCTTATTTTTAATATCTGAAGCACTATCACTATTGAGTTTGTTTAGTGAAGAGGCATAAGTAGGAATAGTGGGTGGAAGTTTCAGGAAGAGTTTTCAGCTCTATAAAAAGAACTTTAATACTGGTGATCTCCAAAAGGCAAGGGACTCCCTCTGCAGATAACCTCCCTATCCACGGAAATGTTCAAATATAAACTGTAGTTTTGTACATTAGCAACAACCACTAGAAGAAACTATCTAGGTTCCCTCTAGTGGAGAGATTCTGCAGTTCTTTGAATGGCTTTCTCTTATTGTAATCTAAATTCAAAGAAAGAAGCACAGGACATTGTAGGATTTTTTTTTTTTTTTCAAGAATTCATCAGAAGTGGGGGAATTGGGGATATTTTTTTAAGGGTACAAACTGGCAACCAGTTAAATATATAACTCCTGGAGATCTAATATAGTGATTATAGTCAACAATACTGTATTTATAAAGTTGCTAAGAATACTAAAAAATAAGCAAAATTCAGCCAAAATGCAGTGTCATGATAAAAGCTGGACTACAGCTACAAGCCCCAAACTTAATATTTTGGCGCATATGGTTATGAACAATATGCACAAAACTTTTTGGTAATTACCACAAAAATGAATAGTCTTAGATTTCTGGGCTGAACTGAAAATTTCTAGGTCAATCTTTCTTGATAAAGTATTAAGACAAATTATAAAATCAATCACAACATGCCACTCGGACCCAAGTACTGTGTCTCCTTTCCTCAAAGAATGCTGATTACTGTGGTCTCAGTACTACGGAGAAATCAAGGACACAAACCTTTTCCAAAGGAACCTTACAATTTAACTACAGAGACAAGATTACAAAGAAATGCCTGAGAAATAAACCTTCCCCACAATGCAGTACTTGGTTAAGCGCCAGAAGAGAGTACAGATACGATGTACTATGAAATGGAAAGTGAATTCCGCTGAGTGGTTTCAGCTGACTGCCTTCAAGTTACGGAAGTTAAACTAGGACTAAAAGAATGTAGAGAGGGAGAAAAATGGAGTGTGAAGGAGGCAGGCCCTTCCAGGGTAGGAGAACAGGATAAAGAAAGCAATGTGGTGAAGGAATTTGAAAATAAACCCGAATTTTGTCTTCAGAGAACTCCCCAAATGTCCCCAAATGCCTTTAACTCTATCAACTTCTTCCCAAACCTTTAGACCAGTAGTTCCCAAAGTGTGGTCTTTGGACAAGTATCATCATCAACCATCTGGGAACTTGAACTGCAAATTCTGGGTACCATCCCAGACCTAATGAGTCAGAAAGTGGGGGTGGGGCAGCAATCTGTGTTTTAACAAATCCTTCAGGTGATTCTGATGCATGCTCAAGCTGAAAACCATTGCTCTAGAACTACCTATATACAACTCTCCACACAGGAAAGCGATCACGTTCCTGGCGCCCAACTCAGCCACTTGGTGCAGGAAGGGAGTTAATAGTGTTAGAGTAGGCAATTAGGCTCTAACAGGATGCCTGGAGGCCAGCAAAGACGAAGTTATGCCCAACTATGAGGAAGTAAGAGGCCTGTCCTGGCAGTACTCTAAAACAAAACCAAAAAGACCGCCATTTTGACAGTTTGAGTGACCTAAGCTCATTATACAGTTGTTATATCATTAGCATTGCGGTTTTGAAGGAATTGCGTCTCGGAAATCCCCGCCAGAGTTCCTTAGGCAAATAAGGCAAGAAAAAGGGCAGAACCCACATTCCTGAAGGAGACCTCCCTGATTACAAGAAACCTTCACTTCAAATAATGAATATTTCATCCCTTTGTTACAAACTGTCAATAAAAGATAGAAATACAAAACCAGCGGGCTCAGCTATTCCTTGAGCGCACCCACTCTCCCATCTCGAGAGTGTAGTTTCACTTTAATAAACTTTCCTGTTTGTACTGCTCATCTACTATGTTGTGTCAGTCCTAGACTTTTTTCTCCTGGCCGACCAAGAGCCTCCAGCGACATCTTTTGGAGGGGCTAAGTCAAGGCCTCAGGGCCCAAGGTCCACCTGGCAACAATAGTAGGTCCAGCCCTCTAACAGTTCAGTCTCTGGCACAATTTATTTCGCTTTCTCCTCCAATACATCTTGTTCCAACAACTACCCGCTACATCTTCGCCTCCCGTGTTACTTTCCCCTCACAGCGCCCGCTCCCGCCCCTCCGTCGCCCTACCTCAGTCTCAGAGGGGACGTGGTGCCGGCAGGGAGGGGAACTGTCCAAGGAGACAGGAATAGATGTGGCGCTTGCCCAGAGGCCGCCCAACAAGAGCAGAACGCTTCGGACCCGTAAAGAACTGCTCCGGCGCCACTGGCTAGGGCATGGGCCTGAACCAGGAGAACCTGCTCCTCCATCCCACTCGGCCGCCATCTTTGGGCCGAGCGTCGTTACCATGGAGTACGTGACGTCTCGGCCCCAGCGCCAGTCCCGCACCCTGGGGCAAATGGTATAGTCGGCGGAAAGGCGCTTTTTGATTGGCTAGCATCACCCAGCCAGTTCACCGCGGATGAGGAACTGCATCACGCCCGTCGAGTCTCAACGCGCGAAGCCGGCCAATTAAGTGCCGTTTAGAGCCCCACGTGAGATGGGCTGTGGAAGACTAGTGGGTGCTGATAGTAAGGGAGTGTTGGTATGAGGCCCTTTCTCTTTGTTATTCACCGAGAAGGCAGGCATCCACTAGGTGCCAGGTAACAGAATCTTTAATGGTTACCCTCTATATAAAAAAATGGATGGAATATAATTTTCATTTTTATTTTATCCTCAGGCACCGATTTTACGCCCATTTCTTAAGTCATTTCTTGTAAAATCAATGAGTTCTTTACTATTCAACCTCATCCCTTAACTTCTATGAAAACCAAGAATTAGGGGCACCTGGCTGGCTCAATGGGTAGAGCATGAATCTACCTGATCTCAGGGTCATAGGTTCAAGCCCCACATTGGGTGTGGAGCCTACTTAAAAACAAAACAAAAATTGCAACTGCATTTAACCAAGAGACCATGTGAATCCATGCCATTAAGGAAACTACCTTTAAACTAGGCTATAAGTAACTATAAAAAAATTGAAAATTGGGAGATTTTCCTGTGGCCCATTAAACAATTAAAACTAGTAACTGGCAGCACTGAACTGGGACCGTCATTTAACAGGAACTGAATATTGTAAATTACTATGCTAGGAACTGTAGGGGTAGGAAAGAAAAGCCATAAGGATGTACAATTCATTGGTAAAGATCATTTACTCATTCATGGGTGGGGCATTCTACCAGTAATGGCTCTTTACCGAACATCTATCATGCCAAAACTAGTGGAACTGGGATTCCAAACCAAATTTATTACGTTCAGGACATGTGCTCTTTCCACTACAAGATCACAAAAAACTTCCAAGTTCCTAGTTTTAACAGTAGTGTTACGTTGAGGGGAGGCTGTTTCAATGATCCAGTCAACAAAATGCTAGCCATTCAAGCTCGTTTCTCTGAAACATGTAATTTCTCCAATGGGAACTTTTGACTTGAGAACTCTGCACCTACCAAACCTCAATATGGGAACAGAAAAACATAAAGCACCCTCATTTACAAGTGCTGTATTATTAAAGAGGATGAATTTGCATGCAAGACTGTTTTGTCATTACATTTATTCAGGTCATCCTAAGGACTCTCAGCCTTCTTTCTTCTTTGCTCAATTGCCCACCACTTGTTTATCCACTTCCATTACTCTATCACCTATCCCACCAGAATACCATATTCACTTAACTTAGGTGATAGCCATCAGGAGGTTTCCTCTCTTCTGGATGCCTAATCCAGACCCAAGTATCCATCTGCCTTCCTGGACATATTTCATAGCAGAGTATCCTATAGCTTCCTCAAACTCATCATTTCCCTTCACAAAACCAATCTGGTTCCCCAACTTTACAAATGCACTATTACCCACCCAGCAACCAAAGCTAGTACACCTTACCCATTAAGACTCAACTCATCTTTAAATTCTCCTAAATCCTTAGTACAGTACACAAGACCTTGCATAATCTGGCATTTCTTAGGTTTCTACACACTTTTCCAATTATTGCCCATAGTTTTCAGTTCCACTACATAACCCAGTTGAAGGTTTCCTCAAATGCCTCCTGCCTTCACAAAAAATCATGCCAATTTTTCCCAAAATACCTCCCCAAGCATTTCTTCCTCTACCCAACCATCCCAAGAGTAACAAGTACATGACACAACAAAGTCAGTAGTTTTAGATTATGTTGCTGTTTTTCAACAACTAAATCTCACTGGAGGCCTGAGATAGGTACTTCCTGCCATTGACCTGAGTTTCCAATGTCAATTTCCTTAGGATTCTAATAACCAAATTGTGACCATGAAATGCACTGCTTAGACTGTGAGGAAAACATGATTAACATTGGACCCAGACTGCATCTGACCCATCCACCTCTTGCCTTGAAGCCATACTTCCCATATAAGGCCAAATGATACTGGCAGTACAAACACAAGGCCATTTCTGTGAAATCTGGGATCTTCCTTCTCAACAGCAACTTTGGCTTGAGGATGGCCACCACTGGACTAATAAGCACACCTTTCTTAGAACTGCCATATGCTACAAGTGCCCAATCCTTTCCTGCATCATCTCCTTCAATGGTTTTTTCTGACCCCACCACCACCCATTTTTTGGCACACTAATTGTTTTTTGGCAGGTTTCTTAGGGAACCCAAATACAATTAAAAACTGTAAAAGGGACTGAGTTTGACCAACTCCAAGTTTCTTGTTGATATTTTCAGTGGAATGTCAAGACAATGGTTAATAAAAGGACTAGCTAGCTGCTACTCCAACAAATTTCTACAGCCACCATACTGCAAACTGATGCTTTGGTTCAAACTTTTATTTCAACAATTCAGAGATTTAAAATATCCTGCAGCCCCAGTTTAGTTTCCTTTTGTCTTATGCTCAAATATCTCAATCCTCCACTTTACTACATTGAAACATGGAACCAAGGAAAGCTACACCACCGAGGCAATAACCACCACCCCCCAAAAACCTTCCTAAGGCATGTGTTGCTATTTTGATATCGTTAACTTACACCTTACCAGTCAAGCGTTATACACTGGAATGTTTTATCTAGTCACAGATCCAAAGGATATCTCATCCCTGCCGTGCTGCCAAATACCATCAATATAATCTTCAGGTTCTCCCAACTACCATTAAGTCACAAGTTTCCCAACCAATCTATCTTGAACAACTACATACATCATAAGGTAATTTAGAAGGCCGTCAAAAATAATTTTAAGTTTCTTTCATGGACTCTCAATCTAATGAGGAAGGCAGTTAGTTGTATGTAATAAATGCAGTACCAAAGTTGAAATAAACTGTTATGGGCAAGAGTTATAGGCCCATTTTAACGTGGAAGCCTGGAAAAGTGTCACGGTATTTATCTGTACTGGCTAATATTTGTGTCTGTCCTTCCTGGAATACCCTATGCTCCAGCACTTTACACCTTCAAGATACTCCTTCCCAATGCCTCTGATCAAAGCTTACTCTGCCCCCCTCCCTGACCATGTAAGGCCTTGTATGAAGATACTCATATCCTATCCTCATTAAAACCCTATTGTCTAAATCTCTGTAATTGCCATCACATAGAACTCCCTAGCTTCCTTGTACTCTGAAAATGCTGGATAACTGCCACCATTTAAATAGCAACCGAATTTAGGAAAAAGAAAATTTTAAGCTATTTAACAAAAATACAAGAGAACAATCTACACCTTTATTTATTTACTTTTCAGTTAGTTTAAATCCTTGAGGGGTACAGCATCTAGGAAAAAAAAAGAAAACAAGGTGTCATTAGATGCATGTAATATATAAATTCATAAAAGTTATGAGTACAACAATATGGATAATCTCCCATTGTCCCATTACCCATCTCTAAAACAGATCCAATGACTTATATTCTAGTGGGAACAGAACTAAGTTTTTTTTTTTTTTAAGAACTAAGTTTTTATAGTGATCTAGATGAACACTTTGTACTGGGAGCACTGAAAAGCCATTCAATTTTGCTTCTTTTTTTAAGTTTATTTATTTTGAGAAAGTGCAAGTGGGGGAGGGACAGAGAGAGAAAGAGAGGGAATGAAAATCCCAAGGAGGCTCTGTACTGTTAAATCTGATCCAATGCAGGGATCAATGTGGGGCTTGAACTCATGAACCACGAGATCATGACCAAAGCCAAAGTCAGACACTTAACAGACCAGCTGAATCACCCGGGTGCCCGCAATTTTGCTGCTTCTAGTAAGATTAAAAAACTTCCTGAAGAGAAATCTCAAGGTTCAGCAGGGTTCAAAAGTAACTTTCTGACCCCAAGAATATTCCCACGTCTACTCAAAATGAACACTAAGGAAAAGAGGAACTACTTTAGAAAATCACAGCATCCAAGGGTGGCTGGATGGCTCAGTTGGTTAAGCGTCAAACTCTTAACCCCCATGTTGGGCTCTGCATGGATAGCATGGAGCCTGCTTGGGATTCTCTCTCCCCCACTCACATTCTCAAATGAAAAAAGGTCTCTCAAAATAAAAAAAGGGAGGGAGGGATGCCCAGGTGACTCAGTCATTAAGCATCTGACTCTTGATCTTGGCTCAGGTCATGATATCCCAGTTCATGAGTTTGAGCCTGTGGGGCTTCAGCGGGGAGTCTGCTTGGGATTCTGTCTTTCCCTCTCTCTGCCTCTCCCCTGCTTGTGCTGTCTCAAAATAAATAACTTACGAGAATTTCCTTAATAACAGAAAGGAAAGGAAAGGAAAAGGAAAGGAAAAGGAAAGGAAAAGGAAAGGAAAAGGAAAAGGAAAGGAAAGGGAAAAGGAAAGGGAAAAGGAAAGGGAAAGGGAAAGGGAAAGGGAAAGGGAAAGGGAAAGGGAAAGGGAAAGGGAAAGGAAAAGGAAAAGGAAAAGGAAAAGGAAAAGGAAAAGGAAAAGGAAAAGGAAAGGAAGGAAGGAAGGAAGGAAGGAAGGAAGGAAGGAAGGAAGAAAGAAGAAAAGAAAAGAAAAGAAAAGAAAAGAAAAGAAAAGAAAAGAAAAGAAAAGAAAAGAAAAGAAAAGCAAGCAAGCCACAGCATCTGGACTCCAAGACTTGAACTGAAGGCCTGGGACCTAGAAACATAAGCATTGGTTTTCTTCTGTAAGTATTAACACCTATTTTATACAATTTTTTATGTTTATTTTTGAGAGAGAGAGAGACAGAGCAAAAGCAGGAGAGGGGCAGAGAGAGAGGGAGACAGGGAATCCAAAGTAGGCCCCAGGCTCTGCTCTGAGCTGTCAGTACAGAGCCCGACGGAGGGCTCAAACAGCGAGGTCATGACCTGAGCTAAAGTCAGACACTTAACTGAGCCACCCAGGCACCCCAGTAACACCTATTCTACCAAGACTGTCATATGAGCGTCTACTTTCTACTATAAAATAAGAATAGTAACACCTATTCTAACAAGACTGTCCTGATAAAGAAATGGGAATATTATGAATTATGCCAGGAAAAGGTAGTCTTCTAACAACTACTTGTATCCAATAAATCTTTGCTAGAAAATTGTTTATTTAAATACTATCCCCACCCCCTACAGCTTTGGCAAAAATCTGAAACCTAGATGTAATCCATTTGAACACTCTGCTTTCACTTTCCTTCTGATGCCAAGAAATCTGATGTTTCTTAATACATCTACACAGTAGCTACTGAGTTTGCAGCACAATCCACTGGTAACACTTTAAAATCACATTAGTCTTTAGAGGTCAGAGCCCAACCCTAAGCTTAGCTGGACTCGTGTGTCATATTGCTAATAATTGTACTTACCACACGGATTCTGTGGCCAATGGCTTTAGCAGGAAGGTTGCTTCGGAATTTGGCACGAACCATGCCACTGTTTCCATGAGCACGAGTTACTTTTCCCCAGATTACTCTAGTTTTATTTGGTTTGCCACCAGGAGTCACTGTGTTGCTAATTTTAAAAGGGGAGAAGAGACATGAGAAATGAGGCAACCAGTCAAATGTAATACAAATTCAAGATGACCTCTAGACCAGTGGCTCACAAAAGTAGTTAACCACTAAGTCACCTGAGAAACTAAAAAAGTCTGGGGCATCATTCATGCAACAAGTAATTGAGTACTTACTATATGCCAGACGCTTTTATAAAATCCCTTTCAAATAATGAAGTAATAACATGTAAAATATGTCAGCCTGTTAATAATTGCAATATTTACAAAAAAAAAAAAAAAAAGCAAAAGGGGACTAGTGTGAATATATTTGTGTCTGAAGAGGGGGAAATTTCTTTGCTAATTTTAAACAGCCAGGAAAGGCCTTACTGAGAAAATAACACTGAACAAAAACTGTAAGAACAGCCTGTGTTAAAACCTGAGAAAGCTGTGTTCCCTGGTTTGTGGAAAAGCGAAGGAATGGAATGAAGCCTAGGTAGGTTAAGAGTAGAACTAGGGAGTCCTGAATGCCTCCTTCATGACCTTTGCTTTTACTAAATGACACAGAAAGTTGGAATCTAAGCAATGTACAGATGATCTGAATTATAATTTTAAAGGATCAATCTCGTTGCAGGAAGAAAGGGAGGGCAAAAATGAAAGCCATGTCCCCAGACTTCAATTGGTGTGAAACAAGTTTAAAAACCAATGCTCTAGACACATTATAAGCATGTACATAACATAAATTCAAGAAATCAACAAAAGTAATTAAGGTACACGGAAAACTGTTCTCTAACACCTTAAAAAGAGCCTAATATAAGAGGCTGGTTTAAAAATTAATTTTTCTAAATGTAGAAGATACCTAAATCCAATACTACCTGGACAATAACATCCTTCTTATAACCTCCAGTGAAGATACTTAAAGATCCAAAGTAGAAAAAACAGTACCAACTACTTTACCAACATTTTTTTATTACTCTTCTTTTAACAGGAAAACAAGACAAACCTTAACTAAAAACTTAAAAGGTATTAATACTATAAACTTACTTCTTTGCTTTGTACACATAAGCACATCTCTTGCCTAGATAGAATTCAGTTTCATCTCGAGCATAAACACCTTCAATTTTAAGAAGAGCTGTGTGCTCCCTCTGGTTCCGGAGACCCCGCTTATAGCCAGCAAAAATGGCTTTGGACCACAGCCTAATACAAAATAGAGAGTAATAAGTGATTAAAAGGTCTTACATTTCACTTCACCTGTAAGATCTGACTTGTAAGGAGCCCTACTTAAAATCTATTAGCAAACATCTAGTTTTTTTCCCATTAGTTTTAAGCTCACGTTTATGTTCATGCCTAATAGACAAAACACTACAAATACAAAGCAATTAAATTTAAAACTTGTACCTTCCAGACATATTTGTCGTTTCAGGAGTCCTGTTCCCAGCAGGCCTTAAACAAACAAAAAAAGTTTAAAATCTTGCAACGCACGTTTTCCAAAACCCAGTCCCCTCTCCTTTCTTAAACCGGTCAAATTCCTTTTTGCACAGCTTATCACGTGAAGAGTATGGGGTAACGTAATGATGCCATGAACTCTACTAGCAGCACAGTCGGGCAAGACTTACCAGCCTGAGAATGCCTGATAACGGAGCAAACTCCAAAATGAGGACTAAAACGAAAATGCCAAGACTGTACAGTGAAAGAAATAGATCCTGGAAACTCCAAAAGGAAGCCCTAAAAAAATTCATGCCACGATCAGTAGGAAAAAAAATAATGAAGCTCGAGAAAGCAGAGAAACACACAGAAAATAAGATTAAAGCCTCGCATGGGAAAGAAAAGCTGAGGAAGAAAGGGAGACTGTAGACAACACCAGGTCTGGAGTGGGAACACAGAAAAAGAACGCATACTAAAGGAGCCACTGCCTCAAACGGAGGACCGCATATGGACAAAATGCATCTATTACTCCGTAAGGCCCAGGAAGCAACACAGATTACGGCAAGGAGCGTTCTCCGGGCGCCCGGGGACCAACACCATCAGCCCCGCATCTCCTCAATCCTGTCCTCTCTGTTGCTGGAATCCACAGAAATCACTGGCTGGCAGAGTCTCCGAGCGGCACCGCTGCCTTGCCGAGGCATACCGTTGAGCTCACCCCCGCTTTTTGCCCCCAAAGTTCGGCAGCAGAACTCCCTCACCTCCACGGGTCCCAAGATGGCGGAAAGAGAGAGGCGAGGTCCCACCGCGTGGCCTTATGGGATAAATACCTCTCCGCCCCGCCCTCAGGCATCTTCCGCGACCGCCAAAAAAAAAAAAAAAAAAAAAAAAAAAAAAAGGCTTCAGTTGCCTTCGGACTGAAACAAACCACATTCAGGAGCACTCTTACAGTTCCCTCCGTCTTTTCATCTTTGTAAGCTGCAACATTTATTATTTTGAAACAGAGTAAGGCAAGATGGTAGCCAGCTGGAGGAGGAGAAGAAAAGGTCCTCCAAAGCTGAGCGTTGCCAGAGAAACACTATAGCTTGGTTCCTTAGGTGGAAAAAGTGAAGCCGGTCTAGAGAATATCTCCCCTCCTCGGGTACCCCAGATTGTTATGCCAACATGGGGGTATCTTTCCCGCTTACCGCAGAGGAGTAGGGAAACAGCCTCTCGGATCCTAGCGTGGAAGAGAAAGGCCAGGAACACGAAGGCAGGAACTCTTCTGTGTTTTTCCCCCTTACTCCTTTCCTCCTACTCCTTTATCTCTTTGAAGAAATGACCTAAGTTTTTAACCCGCATCCTTCGTTTTGACTACAGAGTGAGTAGGACTGCCCTGAAAAGGCCTTATTGCATTTTAGGGAGAACTCATTCAGCTGCCAAACTCGTGGGGCGCGCAGCACCGTGCCCACACGAATTGGGTCTTCAGTAAATACCTGCAGACGAGAATGAGATAGATTAGTGGATATCACAGATTTACACTGCCTAATTATTGCACGTTTACTTGGATTTCCCTATGGATGCATTCGTTTATTCAGTAGTTTATTGAATGGCTACTTTTCACCAAGCTTTGTTCTTGCCTCGGAGGACACTGCAGTAAACAAAACTACAGAAGTCTCTGCCCCCATAGACCTTACATCCTAGTAGAGAGAGCAAGACAATAAGCAAGTAAAATATATGGACATTAGAAGGCAATGTGAGAAAAATTTTCTCTATGGAGAAAAAAATTAAGCAGGGAGGCCACTGTAAAGAAGGCTTTTACTCTGAGAAGAGAAACCATTGAGGGCTCTATAATGAGTGACTCAATTTGACTTACATTTATTTTAATTTTTTTTAACGTTTATTTATGTTTGAGACAGAGAGAGACGGAGCATGAACAGGGGAGGGGCAGAGAGAGAGGGAGACACAGAATCTGAAACGGGCTCCAGGCTCTGAGCTGTCAGCACAGAGCCCGATGTGGGGCTCGAACTCGCGGACCGTGAGATCATGACCTGAGCCAAGTCGGCCGCTTAACCGACTGAGCCACCCAGGCGCCCCTGACTTACATTTTAACAGGGCCACTCTGTTGAGACTGAAGGGAGCAAGGGCACCAGCAGGGAGAACAACTAGGATTGTAATGATTCTGATATATTATGGCATGTAGACAGGGGTCATAAGTACTGGAATTCTGAATATGTTTTAAATGTAACAGACAGGATTTGCTGATGGGTAAGAAATGAGAGAGAACAGTAAAGGATGACTCCAAAGTTTTATAAAATAGATATCTGTAAATCATGTTTAAAATCGGATTCTCTCTTAAATACATCAAGATACGGTGTAGGTACCTTATAATTCACTTCCTCCATCCAGTTTTCTCTGTCCCAGAAATCTACTAAAATCCCGCTATTAAGTACTAGAAATCTAAAGGAAAATAGTCCTGGGAGGAATAACACATTAAATGTGAGTTTCATTTCTTTGTTCATTCATTCACTCTGCAAATACTTATTAGGCTAATAGTGAGTGTCCTTGCCCTGGTTCCTGCTTTCAGGACACTTAACAGTCCAGTGGGGGGAAATGACAACATTACAAAATGTGAAGAGAGCTCTGCAGGAAAATAAGAGTGCAGTGAGCACTTAAACAAGAGAATCCTGATCCAGGCTGATGAGTCAGGGAAAGTGTCACGTGCAGAAGGCATTTTTCAAACTGCATGTGATGGCCGAGTAGTAGATTGTGATTATAATACTTTTTAGGCAGGGGTGCCTGGTTGGCTCAGTCAGTAAAACACTTGACTTTTAAAATGTTTACTTTGTTTTTGAGAGAGAGAGAGAGCGCGCACGCACACTTGCATGAGCGGGGGAGGAGCAGAGAGAGAGACACAGAATCCAAAACAGGCTCCAGGCTCTGAGCTGTCAGCACAGAACTTGATGCAGGGCTTGAACTCATGAACTTGTGAGATCATGACCTGAGCCAAAGTCAGACGCTTAACTGACTGAACCACCCAGGCGTCCCTACACATTGTAACTCTTTTTTGTTTTATTTTATTTTGTATTTTTTTTAATTTACATCCAAATTAGTTAGCATATAGTGCAACAGTGATTTCAGGCGTAGATTCCTTAGTGCCCCGTACCTATTTAGCCCATCTCCCCTCCCATACCTCCTCCTGTAACCCTCTGTTTGTTCTTTGTATTTATGAGTCTCTTCTGTTTTGTCCCCCTTCCTGTTTTTGTTATTTTTGTTTCCCTTCCCTTATGTTCATCTGTTTTGTATCTTAAAGTCCTCATATGAGTGAAGTCATATGACTTTTGTCTTTCTCTGACTAATTTCACTTAGCATAATACCCTCCAGTTCCACCCACGTAGTTGCAAATGGCAAGATTTCATTCTTTTTGATGGCTGAGTAATACTCCATTGTATATATATACCACATCTTCTTTATCCATTCATCCATCAATGGACATTTGGGCTCTTTCCATACTTTGGCTATTGTTGATAATGCTGCTATAAACATGGGGGTGCATGTGTCCCTTCTAAACAGCACACCTGTATCCCGTAGATAAATGCCTAGTAGTGCAATTACTGGGTGGTAGGGTAGTTCTATTTTTAGTTTTTTGAGGAACCTCCATACTGTTTTCCAGAGTGGCTGCACCAACTTGCATTCCCACCAACAATGAAAAAGAGATCCTCTTTTTCCACGTCCTTGCCAACATCTGTTGTTGCCTGAGTTGTTAATGTTAGCCATTCTGACAGGTGTGAGGTGGTATCTCATTGTGGTTTTGATTTGTGTTTCCCTGATGATGAGTGATGTTGAGCATTTTTTCATGTGTCAGTTGGCCATCTGGATGTCTTCTTTGGAGAAGTGTCTCTTCATGTCTTTTGCCCATCTCAAGGTTGTGAGTTCAAGCCTCATCTTGGGTATATAGATTACTTAAAAATAAGTAAATAGATAAAATACTTTTTAGGCAAAATATGACAGAATCAAAAGTATCAGAATGTATAACACATGTTAAGGATTTGTTTTTATGAAATTGTTTTATGAAACTTGTTTCATATTTGCATACATATATATATATTTTATATATTTATGTGTGTATATATGTAATATATTAAAAAATCTATGTACATAGGTCATAGCATCAGTCAGTATTGCCCTGGATGGAAACAGTGATAGGGTTCAGAATTTAATAAAAGGTATGCTTGCAAAAATGTTGGCAGAAGTGAAACTATAAGGGATGATGCAGTCCCCAGGGACATGGGGTAGAAATAGTTACCTAAGCCCCCAAGAGAGGGCAGGGAGATGATTACCTGACAGGTGCCATGGTCTCTGATAGAGAAACAGCCAGCCCATGGTGATCCATCAGGGAGGGAGCTAGGAAGATAAAAACACTTGATCTCACCTAAAAATTGTGTACTGCAGATTCAGGCATGGATTCCGTGAAGGAACAACACCTAAACCCAAGAGGGCAGCTATTGCAGCATCCAGTTCATCTCAAGAATTTCAGCGATTAGTCACAACATAAATGTTCTGGTTAGAAAAAAAAAAGGGGGCGGGTGGGCAGTGCCAAGTAAATACCTGAACAGGAACAGAGCAGGGCCAGATCATGCAGGCCTTATGGGCCAAGTTTAGCATTCTAGCTTTTATCCTAAGGCAATGGGAAACCGTGGAAGGGTTCTAAGGAGAAACATGATCAGATTTTCAATTTTAAAAAATTGACTTTAATTTTTTAGATTTTCAGTTTTTCATTTAAAAAATATTGCTTCCAGTTTGGGGGCTGTTGGAGTTGTTCAGGCAAGAAACAACAGCCATGTCCAGCATAGTGTTGGGGGATACAGAAAAAGAAGAAAGAATCCACAGGACTTTGTGATGGCTTGGATTGGGAAATGCTGGTGTCAAGATGAACGAGGAAGCAGGAATGACTCCTAGATTTCTAGCATTGAGGAATGAAAAGCCAGAACAGCATGAACACACTGACTACTGCATTAGCATAGTCCTATCTTACTTGCATGAAGCACATTTACCTATGGCCCAAACCTAAAAAAGGAAAAATGAAGAAGCAACAACAACACAAAAGAAGAGCCAAATCTCCTTAACACCATGATACTTTCTCCTAAGAATGCCCTTGTACCAGAAAATTTGGCTAGTTTGGAGTATCCTGTTTTCAGTTTACATAAAGATTCTATTTTATGTTTTCATTTTTGCATATGAGACTTCTGTTGTGTGAGACATACTTGTATCATCCTTGTAAAAAATCATATTGGAAACTTACCATTCACTATTCATTCAGCATAGAGCAAAATTCTCCATGGGATGTTCTTATTGTAAAGCTCATTTAAGCGGAAAGGATTTTGGCTTATGGAATGGTAACATCTTGATAGTAATAGTAAACTACTTTCAGGATTTTCAGGATTAATGCAGCTTTTCTAAATACAATCTCAAGTATTCTAAGTCCAGGTGCAATAAATTTTGTTGTCTGACAGATCGGAAATTAAATGATTTAATTAAACATTTCAGTGAGCAGAATAACATAAATCTATTATACAAACATTGCCAATTAAAATCAGAATATAATAAAATATGAAAACCATGTTGTATATTAATTTACCATAAGAACAAACTCAAATATTTCATTTATCAGTAATTTCATTTGTCAATAATTAAACTGACTACTTAGTAGTCCTGCATCCCATGATGTCAGCGGTTTTTCCATTGCTAGGACTGCTCTGATAAGCAAAAAGAGGGGATATGTCACAGCTCTCATAATTCTTTAATTTTCTCTTAATGAAAGGATGGAAATAATTTAAATGTCATTCAACACTCCCTTAAACTAATCTCAATGTTTTCTTCCCATTTTAGGTGACTGCATTTCTTGTGAGATTGTAAATGTACCATGGAAGTTAAAAGTAGCTTAAGAAGAATGGAAAAGTATGTTCAAAATTCCAGTTTGTGTGTGTGTGTGTGTGTGTGTGTGTGTGTGTGTGTATGAATTATGCCTTATGCTAAATTTATCTATTGCTGTGTAACAAATTACCCCAGAGCTTAGTAACTTAAAATATAAACTTTTATTATTTCACATAGTTTCTGTGGGTCAGGAATTTGAGAGCAGCTTAGCTGAATGGTGCTGGCTTGGGTCTGTTTTAAGGTTGAAATTGCCCAGGGCTGTAGTCATCTGAAAATTTCACTGGGGCTGCAAGATCCACTCCCACACAGCTGGGGAGTTGATGCTGGCTGTTGGTAAGAGGCCTTAGTTCCTCACCCTCACAAACTTCTCCAAAGGGCTGCTCAAGTGTCCTCATGACAAGGCAGCTGGGTTCTCACAGAGTGAAAGATATGAGACAGTAAGGGAGAAGCTTCAGTGTCTTTTATCACCTAACCTTGGAACCCACAATATCCTCCTGGTTACATAGCTTAGTTAGTCCTATTAATATGAGGGACAAAGGGCATGAATACGAGAAGGTAAGACTCATATGGACCCACTTTGGAGACTGGTTACTACAATTTGGTTTTGTTTTTGTTTTTAATGTTATTTTTTTAATGTTTTGTTGTTTTTTTTTTTTAAGTAAGCTGTGTACCAATCTGGGGCGCAAACTCACACCCCAAGATCAAGAGTCACATGCTCCACAGACTGAGCCGGACAGGTGCTCCTGCCACATTCCGTTTTTCATTAATCATGAGACACTTTTGGTTAGCATCTAAAGATATTGCTAGAAAAAAAAGTTAATTTGGATTCAAATTAGTTGGTTAAGCACAGTCAAATAGTATGGGTTACACAGAGTTATTAACCAGTAAGTGGCGTGCCTTTGGTGGGTCAGAATGTCACAGAGAGATATTTATTTAGCAGAACCACGTGTAAACTACTTTTGTTCTTTATTTTGGTTATATTATATGACAATATGGACTTCACAGGAGCCAATCTATATGCTGCCTGTGCTTTTGAGTTTGTGCAATTTTTAAACATTTGGTGTCTGACTTATTTTTTTTCTTTATTTTTTTCTTTAGAGGCCAATTAGAAGCCTCAAATCTTCCATCAGAAGTCTGGCATTCTGAGGTGACAGTGTCAGTGACAGGCGAGCCACCTGGTGCTGTAGAAGAAGAAGAAGAAACAGCTGAAGAAACAAACATAGAAATCATCCCGGAAATCATAGAACCACTCTCCATTCTAGATGTGCTGAGGATCTCTGCAGTTCTGGAGGATACCACAGATCAGCTCTCTATTCTAAACTATATCATGCCAGTTCAGTATGAAAGAAGACAAAGTGTCAACATGGTATATACACTCACCACTATTTAATTTTTGTTTTCTTTCCTTTTTATTTTTCTATCATGTACCGTACTTATGCCATTAAATTTAACACAGGAGATAGCACCTTTATCTGAGATAAAAAGGGTTATAATAATTACCTGGGATACATACCCTGAATTGATGGGGTGAAATAACAATAGTTCAACAGACATTGCCAGTCAGAATATCCTTTTCTTCCAATATGTTGGCATTATTCAAAAAAGCCTACAGTTAAATCAGTAGACAGTGTATGTACTGAGAGTAGCCAAATTACTGAATTGCCCCACCTGTCTTGTATTTCTTGGCTGCTGAAAGCTAACTGAACGGTAGTGGGAAGAAATTCAGCTAGACCTTCTTAATGTTTCTTTATTCTAAAATGACTTTGTTGTTTTGATGAATCTGTTGCAACCTGCCTTTGTGGATATCCAGCTACATCATTATGTCACCCATTATATTTTCAGTGGTGATATGGACTCCTCCTCAAAGGGCTATTGAATTATCAAAAAACTCAACTTGGTAGTGAGAAAATTTTCATAAATTCTTAAGCTCTTATAAATTTTAATAACTTGGGTTGTAGTATAAAATGGAAAGAATTTATAAATACACATTTATTAAGTTCAGCAAAATTACTTTATATAATTTGTACAGAATATACAATTCTGATTCTATTATAGATGAAAATTGCTACATAAACAACAGAGTAAATTGCTTTCCATGTCTAATGGAAGAGAAGTCCATATTTATTGTGACTAGATACTAATTTCACCTTAAATTTTTTAAATAATAATAATTATTATCATTATATGTATAGTCTGGGTTTATTCAACTTTTATTGAAGTTTGAAAGTTATACAAAATTTTAATAGAATATTGGATTTGGAGGGGCATCTAGGTGGCTCAGTTGGTTAAGTGTATGACTCTTGGTTTTGGCTCAGATCATGGTCTCACGGTTCGTGAGTTCAAGCCCCACATCAGGCTTTGCACTGACGGTGTGGAGACTGCTTGGGATTTTCTCTCTCTCCCTCCCTCCCTCCCTCTCTGCCCCTCCCCTGCTCATTCTCTCTCTCATTCTCTCTCTCAAAAAACTTGGTAAAAATTACTGTAAAGAATACTGGATTTGGAGTCAGGAGCTCTTTGCAGTTTAGTTGTGTACTATCAGTTCATTTCACTTTCTTGGTCTTCATATTCCCATTTGTAAAATGTGATGGAGTTTTTGTGTGTGTATTTTTTTTCATTTTTATTTTTAAGTAATCTCCACACCCAATGTGGGACTTGAACTCATAGCCACGAGATCAAGAGTTGCATGCTCCGCTGACTGAGCTAGCCAGGTGTCCCTAAAGTGTAATAGAGTTTTAACTAAATGATCCACATAGTCCCTTCTAATGCTAACATTCTATGAATTTCAGGGTGGTTTTAAAACAACACTAACAGGTTTAGCTATGGAGGACACTGAGGGTTGATGGAGGGAGGTGGGCGGGGATGGGCTAAATGGGTAATGGGTATTAAGGAGGGCACTTTTTGTGATGAGCACTGTGTGTTATATGTAAGTGATGAATCACTGAATTATACACCTGAAACCAATTTTACCATATGTTAACTGAATAGAATTTAAGTAAAAACTCGGGGAAAAAATTACATTAATGGGTATATCAGGGAATTTTGTAACAAATTAATTTTTCTTATCAATTTATGAAGGCAAAAAGACTGAAAACCCAAGAACTAAGCCTTTCAATGCATTTAAAATAAGAGTCTAATTCATACATTAAGCTAGGTAATAAATAGTAGAGAGTCTGGGGTTTCCTCCCTATTTATTGTCTCCTTCAGTAAGAATCAAAAATAAAAAGATATTTAGTTAGTTAGCAAGATAAAGTTTTATGAGACTTATCAATGATACTGTCAGGCTAAAAAAAGGTAATTTGCCTTCATAGAAACTCAAGAGAGAATGAAAAACCCAAATTTATAAACAATTCAGCAGCGGTCACTACTTCACTAAATTAAAGAACAAAATTTTTGCACTATTTTATTCTGGTTTATGATAGGGATCTTCACCCACAAAATTTTCTGACTTAACAGAGACCCTGCTTGTAATTTCATAGTAGTGTATATAATAAAGCCTTATACTCTTATCTTGATTAATAGAAGCTTAACAGCTCTTTTCTCAATATAAGTTAGTTCCACAACTTTACAAAACTATGAATCTTTTAAAATAATATTTTGCTTCATAATACTACTTCTAGCTCATTAATTTTACAATGTCATTGCCCTGTAAGGGCATAGGATTATATTTTAAATCCTTTGTCTTATTGTTTAGCCTTTAGAACAACTTGGGATGAAAGGTTAATTAGCATTATCCCTCTTTTATAGCCATTTTTATAGCTAAGGACATCTCCAAATAGATTTTCATTTGTAAAATCATGGAGTGGCATGATGAAAAATATACTAATGTATCAGATTCTACCAGAAGTGGGAGTAAGTGGACCAAAATTTGGGAAGAGCTTCTTTGCAGGGATACTGTTTCTCTTACCTTTTGTCTCAAGAGTCTAATACCCTCTCTTGTACATAGTGTGTGTGTGATAGAAATATTTTTTAGTAAATGAACTAAAACATTTAGCTAGTCTACTTAAATTCTCTCTTTTAAAAATTCATATTTATTTGTAGTAATCAGTAAATCAGGCTGCTTGACACAGTTGCTTCCATTTCCAGATGCCCAAGCATAAAGGTAGAGGAAAAACAGGGAAATGGAAAAACAGAGCCTCCTAGGCCTTACACTTTCCCCTTCCCTACGTAGATAAAATCTAAAATAAAAACCACCCTTAAGGTTTTCCTTACATCTAGGTAAGTTTCAGTTCAGTTGTTGAAATGCTACACTTCTATTCTCGTTGTAGCCAAATTAATTTTAATTTAAAAGAAAAAATTTAAATTTAGTTTTTATTTAAGGCAGCATTTTGTTTTGTACTTCCCTATGGATGTGTTCTTTAGATCTGGATCTTTGCTTATAGTTGATGTAAAGAAAAATACAGTTGACTCTGTGTTTATTAACCATTCATGGATAGTTTTTAACATTTCTGGGCTAGTTGAAGTTTAGCTAAGGAAGACCTAGGCTTTGGGTATCAGTGTGCAGATAAACTTTTCTTCTGTGCATAAGACAGCACAAGAATTTAAGTAATCATAACAAGTGTAGAACTCACAAAGTTCTGTGTACTGTTCTAAATGCTTTATGTATATTAATTTATTTAATCCTTTTAATAACCCTATGAGGGGAGGTACTACTATCCCTATTTTACCAATGGGAAAATGGAGGCATAGAGATATTAAATAGTTTTCTTAAGTCAATATGGTTTAGTGAGAAATAAAGCCAGGATTCAAATAAGGAAGTTTGGTTTCAGAGTCTTTAGGTATAATGACTATGTTGTATGGCCTCTCAAAAGCTAAAGCTTTTAGCCACAGATTAAATGGGAATCATCAGTTAAAAGACATATGCTGTTCCTATGGTTGATGCCTACCCCTTAGTGTTCAATTTGGGTCTGAAAAATAAATTATTTTGGCCTTTCCCCACATGACCTTCAAAATCTATACCACACTACTAATTATACCAATTTGCTCTTTGATATGACTTTCCTTTCATTCTTTATATTTAAAATTCATGTGTCAATGAGCATTTTGAGTCTCCTATACCCTAGGCATTGTTCTAGACAATGAAACTATAAAGATGGCCACATTTATTATCCAGTCTAATTCCCAAAAGAATTTATTTTATTTTATTTTTTAATTATTTACTTTTGAGACAGAGAGTGCCTGCATGAGTGGTGGAGGGGCAGCAAGAGAGGGAGAGAGATAATCTCAGATTGGCTCCTTGCTGTTAGTACAGAGCCCGACGTGGGGCTCAATCTCACAAACAGTGAGATCATGACCTGAATCAAAATCAACAGTCGGATGCTTAACGGACTGAGCCACTCAGGTTCCCCTGTTTCAAAAAGAATTTGAAGGGAACCAAGATCTCTAAGAACTGTCCCTTCCTTCATAGAATTTACAATCTGATGGAGACAATTATACAATTGTATACAATTTATACAAGAATTACAATATGGTAAATGTCTGCTAATAAAGATGTTTCACAAATAACTTTTCCTTTGATCAAAATCTTAAAGTGTACCTGGTGGTACACTGAGGAAAGACAGAAAAGGAATGTTGTCTAGGGGCAGGAAGGAACAAAATAGCAGGACATGGTTTATGTGGCTGAAGAAAAGGGTAATTTTCTTGTGTGTCGAGTACAAGTGGCAGAAGATGAGGTTGAAAAATGTAGGCAGAGGCCCTTGTATAGCATTGTTTCTTTACTCTTAAAATCTGTATTACATAAAACATTATTTCTTGTTTTTAGAAGAAAAATAAAGAAATCAATTTTGAAGGAAAGACCTTAGAAAAATTTTCAGATGACCCAAAAACCTCAAAAATAACCAGTCCATTCTTACCTAAAGAAGAAACCAAGTTGCCAGAAATCAGACAAGGAAGCCAATTGGCCAACGGATTTAACAAAACGCAAGATCTTGTCTTCAAAAAACCTATAAGACAGACCATAATGTCTACGGAGACACTGAAGAAAATTCAGGTAGATAGGTAAGGAAGGAGAGCATATTTGGAATGTAGTAGTATATTTATTATGGATGAAAAATGGGTGTAACGGTGGTCGACTGCTGTCTTCTCTTATGGATTGGTCATTATATGGAAAGCTACTGCTTTCCATAGGATTAGCTAAAGACTGCCTAGAGGAAGTGTGGTACAATTGGAAGTATGTGGCTATATAATCATGGGCAAGTTGTTGAGCCTTTGTTTCCAGTTATTTATTCATTTATTCATTTATTCATTTATTATTTTTTATTTGTAGAGAAAGAGAGCGGGAGTGGGGGAGAGGGACAGAGGGAGAGAGAGAATCTTAAGCAGTCTCCCCACTCTGAGCGGAGCCCAACTCAGGGCTCAGTCTCATAACTGTGATATCATAACCTGAGCTGAAATCAAGAGTGGGACACTTAGCCAAGCAGGGCACCCAGGTGCCCCGAGAATTTCTGCAAGGCAGTCTCAGTTTCCATTGTCTCAGTATTCAGTTTTTTGTTGTCAGCTGGCTTGCTGACAAAGAAACCTGTTAAGTTTAATAGAGGATGTAATATGGGGTGCTTGGGTGGCTTAGTCTGTTGAGCGTCCGACTTTGGCTCAGGTCATGATCTCATGGTTCGTGAGTTCAAGCCTCGTGTTGGGCTCTGTGCTGACAGCTCAGAGCCTGGAGCCTGCTTTGGATTCTGGGTTTCCCTCTCTCTGCCCCTCCCCTGCTTGTGCTCTGTCTCTCTCTCTCTCAAAAATAAACATTTAAAAAATTTTAAAAATAAAATAAAAGAGGATGTAATATGATGGTAAGGACTGTTGGTAAATGAATGCTTAGAACAATTACCCAGGGCCACCAGCCAAATGCAGCCTGTGGTCTGTTTTTGAAAATAAATTTTATTGGAATACAGCATTGCTCATTTGGTTACATATTGTCTCTTGCTGCTTTCATGCTACAACAACAGAGCTGAGGAGTTGCAACAGAGAATTTATGGCCTGCAAAGCCAAAACATTTACCATTTGTCCCTTTATAGGAAAAATATTCCAATCCCTGCATCAGAGGGGTAATGTTTCTTGTTAAAATCAATCTGGCTCAGATTTGCATGCATGACAGAAACGTATCCAGCTTATAAACACCCAATCTAGCTAATGTCCTTTTCTGTCTCCATGTGATGGCTAATATCTTTTCAATTGGTTTTTTTTTACTTTGGTATACTTAACTTTTCTCTTAATATAGGTTTTGAATCTTTTTCTTTGAACTGTTGTTAATAGATTATTATGTAAAATAGTGTAATTCTTGCCGACTCTATGTCAAAACATTAAAAAGGAGTTTTTAAAATTCTCTACCCACCAGAATATTATAGAAACCAATGGACTAGGAGTCAGGAAGTATGAATTATATGGTTATACATCTTTCTCAAATTAGTTATGTGATTAGGCAGGTCATTTAACCTTCCTGGTTAACCCTTCCTGGGTTTACTCATCTCTAAAATGTGAGGGTTTTATTAGCTCTTTAAAAAAAATTTTTTTTAATGTTTTATTTATTTTTGAGAGAGCGCAAGAGAGACAGAGCATGAGTGGGGGAAGGGCAGAGAGAGAGGGAGCCACAGAATCTGAAGCAGGCTCTAGGCTCTGAGATGTCAGCACAAAGCCTGAGGCAGGGCTTGAACCCACAAACTGTGAGATCATGACCTGAGCTTTTAACTGACTGAGCCACCCAGGCGCCCCTCTTTTTAAAAATTTTTAAAAGGTTTAACTTTTGCAAAATTATTAAATATTTTTTATTATTAAAAAAATTTTTTTAATGTTTATTTATTTTTGAAAGAGAGACAGAGCACAAGCAGGGGAGAGGCAGAAAGAAAGGGGACACAGAATCCGAAGCAGGCACCAAGCTCTGAGCTGTCAGCACAGAGCCCAATGCAGGGCTGGAACTCATAAACCATGAGATCATGACCTGAGCCAAAGTCAGACACTCAACCACTGAGCCACCCAGGTGCCCCTCAAATATTTTTTAAATGCAGAAAAATATAATTTTTCGGGGGAGAGAGAGAGGGAAAGAGCAAGCAGGGAAGGGGCAGAGAGACGGGGACAAAGGATCCAAAGTGAGCTCTGTGCTGACAGACTGACAGCAGTGAGCTGGACTTGGAGCTGGAATTCACAAACTGTGAGATCATGACCTTAGCCAAAGTTGGATGTTCAACCCACTGAGCCACCCAAGCACCCCAAAATGCAGAAAAATATAAATAATGAAATAATGAATACTTAAATGTGTGTAAGCACCGAATCTTAACATTTTACCATAATTGCTTTAGAGGTTTTTTTTTTTTTTTATGAATTCATTTTATTTTATTTTAAAGGTTTATTTTTGAGAGGGAGTGAGAGAGAGAGAGAGAGAGCAAGCATGCACAAAAGGGGTAGAGAGAGAGGGGGACAGAAGATTGAAAGCAGGCTCTGGGCAGACAGCAAGTCCAATGTGAGGGTTGAACTCACATACTGCAGGATCTTGACCTTAGCTGAAGATGAGCGTTCAACGGACCAAGCCACCCAGGCACCCCTGTTTTGTTTTGTTTTTAAATGAAATACTACAGATACAATTGAAGCCTCAGATGCTAGTCCCCCTCACTCTTCCCCCAAAGATGAACTCTATTCTGAATATGGTATTTATTATTCTCTTACATGTTGTGATACTTTTATTAGGTATGTATGTGTTTTATTTAAACAGTACATACAGTTTTACATGTTTTTTAAAATTTTTTTTGGGGGGGGGTGGGTAGGAGCAGAGAGAGGAGGACAGAGGATCCTAAGTGGGCTCCATGTTGTCAGCTCAGGCCCCACATGAACTTGTGAACAGAGATCATGACCCGAGATGAAGTTGAATGCTTAACAGACTGAACCACCCAGGCGCCCCTAGTTTTACATGTTTTTAAATATTGTGTACATAATATTATACTGTACATTCAGTGTTTGTTAGTACTTGGTAAGTAAACTTTGTCAGGTTAAGGAAGTTCTCTTTTATTTCTAGTTTGCGAAGAGTTTTTGTTGTTTATTTTTAAAACAATGGGTATTGAGTTTTGCCAAATGCCTTTTCTGCCATCTGTTGTGATGGTCTTATGGTTTTTCCTCCTTTTGCCTTTGTTAATGTGATGAATTCTATTAATAGACTTTCTTTTTTTTTTTTTAATTTATTTTTGAGAGAAAGCGTGGGTGGGTGAGGGGCAGAGGGAGAGGGAGAGAGAGAGAGTCCTAAGCAGGCTCCACATTGTTAGCCTGGAGCCCAACACAGAGCTCAACGTGGGGTTTGAACCCACGAACTGTGAGATCATGACCTTAGCCGAAGTTGGATGCTTGACTGACTAAGCCACCCAGTCGCCCCTCTATTAATAGACTTCCTAATGTTAAATTATTCTTGCATTCCAGGAGTAATTCCAACTTAGTTCTGATTTTCATTCCAGGTCTTAACTTGTGTGACTTCTGTAGCCCTTTGTAAATGTAGGGAAATTTATTAACTCATCTTTCTTGTTTCTCCTTACAGGCAGTTTTTCAGTGACATAATTACAAAGACCATGCAGGAGCTGCAGGAGTCAGGCACTTTCACCAGTCTCTTGGAAGCTTTGGGCAAAGAGAGGGAAAACAAAAAGCATTTCTATGATATCATTGCCAGGTCCAAGTAATATTAAGTTTATTTGCTGTACTGTATTTTATTTTATTTTTTTTTAATTTTTTTTAACGTTTATTTATTTTTGAGACAGAGAGAGACACAGCATGAACGGGGGAGGATCAGAGAGAGAGGGAGACACAGAATCTGAAACAGGCTCCAGGCTCTGGAGCCATCAGCACAGAGCCTGACGCGGGGCTTGAACTCACCAACCGCGAGATCATGACCTGAGCCGAAGTCAGACGCTTAACCGACTGAGCCACCCAGCCGCCCCTGCTGTACTGTATTTTAAAGTGCTATAAAATTTTTACCAGAAATCCTTGATTTTTAAAGCAAATCAAGTCTGTGCCTTCCAGGGAAGATAAATAGAACTCAGAAATTAAGGTTCTAATCTTGGGACAATAATTGAGATTTCTGGGCTTTGGTTATGTGTATCTACAATATGTCAAGAATATTCTTCCTATTATACAGTAATCTTTTTTTTAATTTTAATTCAAGTTAGTTTCACCCATCTCCCCCCACCTCCCCTCTGGTAACCATAAGTTTGTTCTCTATAGTTAAGAATCTGCTTCTTGGTTTGTCTCTTTCTCCCTCTTTTTTTTTTCCTTTGCTTGTTTGTTTTGTTTCTTAAATGCCATGAGTGAAATCATATAATATTTGTCTTTCTCTGACTTATTTTGTTTAGCATTATACTCTCTAGCTCCAATGGCAAGGTTTTATTATTTTTATGGCAGAATAATATTCCCTTGTATATATATACCACATATTTATCCATTTATATATCGATGGACACATGGGCTACTTTCATATCTTGGCTATTGTAAATAATGCTGCTATAAACATAGGGGCGCATGTATCCCTTCTGAATTAGAGTTTTTGTGTTCTTTGGGTAAATACCCAGTAGTGCCATTACTGGATCATAATATAGTTCTATTTTTAACTTTTTGAGAAACCTCCATAGGGTTTTCCACAGTGGCTGCATCAGTTCACATTCCCACCAACAGGGCAAGAGGTTAATTTTCTCCACATCCTTGGCCAACACCTGTTGTTTCTTGTGTTGTTGATTTCAGCCATTCTTACAGGTATGAAGTGATACCTCATTGTAGTTTTGATTTGCATTTCCCTGATGTTAAATGTTAATGAACATCTTTTCATGTGTCTATTGGCCATCTGGAAGTCTTCTTTGGAAAATGTTTGTTCATGTCTTCTGCCCGTTTTTTCACTGGATTATTTGTTTTTTGGGTGATGAGTTTTATAAACTTTTTGTATATTTTGGGTACCAACCCTTTATTGGATATGTCATTTGGAAATATCTTTTCCCATTCTGTAGGTTGCCTTTTGGTTTTGTTGATTGATTGATTTGCTTTTGTTTCCTTTGCCTTGGACCTATCTATAAAAAGTTGCTATAGCCAATGTCAGAGAAGTTACTGCCTGTGCTTTCTGTGCTCTCTTCTAGGATTTTTCTTGTTTCCAGTCTCACGTTTTGGTTTTTAATCCATTTTGAATTTGTTTTTGTAGATAGTGTAAGAAAGTGAGCCAGTTTCTTTCTCTTGCATGTTTTTGTCCAGTTTTCCCAAGGCCATTTGTTGAAGAGACTGTCTTTTTTCCATTGGGTATTCTTTTCCACTTTGTCAAAGATTGGCTGACCATATAATTGTGGGTTTATTTCTGTGTTTTTTATTCTGTATCTAGTTTCGTTCCATTACCATACTGTTTTGATTACTACAGCTTTGTAATATAACTTCAAGTCCAGAATTGTGATGCCTGCAGCTTTGCTTTTCTTTTTCAAGATTGCTTTGGCTATTTGGGGTCTTTTGATTCCATAAAAATGTTAGGATTGTTTGTTCTAGTTCTGTGAAAAATGCTGTTGGAATTCTGACAAGGATTGCATTAAATATGTAGATTGCTTTGGGTAATATAGACATTTTCACAATATTTGTTCTTCCAATCCATGAGTATGGAATGTCTTCATTTCTTGGTGTTGTCTTCAATTTCTTTCATCAGTGTTTTATAGTTTTCAGAGTACAGATCTTTCACCTCTTTGGTTAGGTTTATTCCTAGGCATCTCATATTTTAGGTTCAATTGTAAATGGGATTGTTTTATTAATTTCTGTTTCTGTTGTTTCATTACTGGCATATAGAAATGCAGCAGATTTCTGTACATTGAGTTTGCATCCTGCCACTTTACTAAATTCCTTTATCAGTTTTAGCAGTTTTTTGGTGTAGTCTTTTGGTTTTTCTGTATAGTATTATGTCATCTGCAAAGAGTGAAAGTTTTACTTCTTCCTTACTGATTTGGATGTCTTTACAGTAATTTTTCTTAAGACTGAATTCACTGCAAATTCCTGAACAATAGCAGGTGATCATGAAAAGCATGCCAAGGGAAGTTTTCCTTTCCAGGGCCTTTGAACTAATTCCAAAGAGTTTCATACCTTAAGAAATTGAACACAATCAGATGATTTTGGGACCAAGATAAAATTCTTATATGAAGGCTGAGTACTCAGAATGAGAGTGTTTATCTTGTTTGCATAGGTGGAATTGTTTTCCTTGAGTTATTTTCTCTACCTTTGTACCTTAGTATTGGTAATAAATTCTGTACTAGGGATTTTTTTTTGAGAGAGAGAGAGAGAGAGAGTGCATATACATGCAAACAGGGGAGAGGGAGAGAGAGGGAGAGAGAATCCCAAGCAGGCTCCACAGGGCTTCATCTCATGATCTGAGCTGAAATCAAGAGTGGGACACTTAACCTACTGAGCCATCCAGACGTCCCTGTACTAGGGATATTTTGACAGTTAGATTAATTAACACATGTACAGACTTAGGATAGTTCCTGGCACATAGTAAGTGCCTAATAATAATAATAACAGCTACTATTATGGACTTAACATTGTAAGTACACTGCTGGTGGGAGAATTAATTGGTATAATTTGTAAAAATGATTTATTTATGAAAAATACATATACCTAATTTCAATTTTATAATATTCACTATTATTTATGTACTATTCCATAATTTATTTAACCATTCCTTGAATTTAACATTTAGGTTGTTTCCAAATTTTTGTTTTAGCAAATGATGTGTTAGTGTGTTTCTTTGTCTGATCTATTATTATTCCATGAAGTTCAGTCACTACATGTGGAATTACAGAATCAAAGATATAGTCTATAGTTTAATGGATGATATTATAAATCTATTTAAAGTATTGTTTACAGAGTTATAACATGGGGGAAATGTTTATATCACATTTTTTTTTTTTTTTGAGAAAGAGAGACAGAATGCAAGTGGGGGAGGAGCAGAGGGAGAGGGAGAGAGAATCCCAAACAGGCTCCACACCAGCGTGGAGCCCAGCACGGGGCTCAATCTCACAACCATGAGATTATGACCTGAGCTGAAATCAAGAGTTGGACACTTAACCGACTGAGCCACCCAGGTACCTCTGTGTCACAATTTTAAATAGAAAACGAAAGACTGGAAATAATATAGTATTATCACATCTCTATAATAAAACTGAAAAAAAATGCGTAGAAAATGATAACTGGGGGGGTACCTGGGTGGCTCAGTCTGTTAAGTGTTTGACTTTGGTTTGTGAGTTCGAGCCTGGCAATTGGGCTCTCTTCTGTCAGCACAAAGCCTGCTTTGGATCTTCTGCCCCTGTCTCACTCCCTCTCCCTGCCTATTCTCTCTCTCTCTCAAAATAAAATAAACTTAAAAAAAAAAAAAAAAGAAAGAAAATGAGAACTGGAGGCTCCTGGTTCAGTCAGTATATGTATATACATTCACATTATTTGTTGTAGCATAATGGTAAAAATCTAGAAATAGCATAAGTGTCCTTTGTAAAGGAGTTCTTGAATGATTGTTAATGTTAGGAAATAAGAAACATGCAGCTATTAAAAAGAATAAATTAGAGCTCTATGATTGATCTAGAGGAATGTTCTTCATATATAGATAAGTGAAAAAATTATAGTATCATGTGTGTAACATGAGTCATTAAAAAAAACTCATCCATATATGTAAGAGCACAAGGAAAGATGCGGAAGGATGTATATCAAGAGGCTTAACATTGATTACTTCCTAAGAGTGAATCGGAAGGGAGAAGGGAGATGGCAGATTATCCATCTTTTCCTGTAAGTGCCTATTCAGTTTTGAAATATTACAGTGTTGTACTTATTACCTAATAATTTTTTAAAAAGCTAATCAAGTAAGAAAAATAAAGGGGCGCCTGGGTGGCTCACTTGGTTAAGTGTCCGACT